>NC_054840.1:23470626-25870626 GCF_018345385.1 Vulpes lagopus | reverse complement strand
AGATCATATAAAGAGCAGGTTAAGCTGGTACTCACAGTTCGATGATTTATCCACTGACTGTGGCGGTATTCCAAAGTTCCCCCTAAATCCTCTGTCAGTTGGTTTTTGTCAATGTAGCCGTGAAGGTCAGATGCAGAGTTTAACATAATGATCTATAGGCAAAAAAAATCAGTGTGTTCCTCACAGATAATTAAATAGCTCATCTAAATTCTATTGTTATTTAAATAGCATTGAACTTCGCAGGATCAGGAATTCATATGTAGAGTTACTACATCCAGCAGAGAAAGTTTTATACTCCTTTGGCATTTTCCTCCTTTAAGCAAGGAGTACCAAAGATTGCATAGTCCGTGACAAAATGGTCACATGGTTCAGGGAACACAGTTCTAAGCTACCTACAAGTCTGGTCTTACTTTAGGTGAATTTTTGGCTAAAGTTCCCAAGCTAAAGTATACTCTTCAGCCACCAAAATCAAGTGCTATATTGAGACCTAAAAATATGCAATGAGAAGCCCAATAAGGGGTAGGCTGGTGAACACCAAAATAAAATTAGAATATGGGGACCTACTGAGAAGTGTGTATTAAAAAGATATACTACTGGGGGCAGCCCCGGTGGCTCAGCAGTTTAGCGCTGCCTTCAGCCCAGGGCCTAATCCTGTAGACTTGGGATGGAGTCGCACATCGGGCTCCCTGCATGGAGCCTGCTTCTCCCTCTGCCTGTGTCTCTGTCTCTCTCTCTCTCTGTGTGTCTCTCATGAATAAATACATTTTTAAAAATCTTAAAAAAAAAAAAAAAAAGATTTACTACACTGATGTTGATGTGCCCCAGATTCATCCTGCATGGAGGACATTTGGAGATAATAGGGAGTAGATTTTTATAAATTAACAATCTGGCTGATGAACAAGCCCATGCTGATCAGCCGATCCAACTAGGCACCCTAAAAGTTTGGGAATTTTTAAAAATTACATTTATAACATGAGAAAAAGTGGAAAGAAACCAAACCTGAATTAATCTATGCCTTTCCCTGCTAAAAAATTTTAAACCACTTTTGGGAATTCCAAAAAGATTTTTAGTCTTTCTAAAATTAGAAATTACAGGACACAAAACAAGAAATTGCCAATATATTTTGCTTTTTGAAATATTAATTGCTATGGTAACACTTGGAGTTTTTTGGGTTTTGGGTTTTTTTAAGATTTTATTTATTTATTCATAGAGACAGAGAGAAGGCAGTGCTAAACCCTAAGCTGAAGGCAGTGCTAAACCGCTAAGTCACCAGGGCTGTGTGGAGTTTTTAAAAAAATACCAATGTGGAACATCTTATTAGGCAGAAGTAACTCTACCACACAACCTAGAATTTTAAAAAACACATTCTGCCAGGCTGTACATCTTCTGTTCCATGTAACTGAAAAGGAGAGGGACGCATGTGTTCCATGCTTGCCAGGACTCTGCCTTGTCATCTTTAGCTGAGTGGACCAAGAGAAATTTTAAATTGGAAGCTAAAAATGAAAAAAAAAAAAAACCATAATTAAAAATGGGCAAAGAGGACTTCTGAAAAATGGTGGAGTAGGAGGACCCTGAGCGCTCTCAGCCCACAGACATACCTAGGTAAGAGCCATGTCAGTGCCGCTAACTCAGAAAACACAAAGGCCAGCAGAACAGACTTTCCACAGTTGATAGAGAGGAGGCCACACAGAAAGAGGTGGGGGGAGCAGAGATGCAATTAGGAACCAAACTCCCAGGGAGACATAACCACCAACAGCAGGGACACCACAAGCAGGAGAAGGGAGAGGAAGAGACCCCACACCAGGCACCTGGAGCACAGGGGACCTGCACTGGGAAGGCAAGTCCCATAACATTTGGCTTTAAAAACCAACGGGTCTTCTTAACTTTGTGACTTTTTACAATCAGTAGGGCTTAACTCTAGGTACTTTAAAAATCAGCAGGCTTAGCTCTGAGACATACAGAGGGCAACAGGAAACAGAACTCCCATTCTTAAGGAGCCAGCATAACAAACAATTGAGCCGAGATACAGTATAGAAGCAACAGTCTGAAGGCATCAGGGGTATATGGGAAGGAGATTTAGTTACTAATCTCAGAACCTGCATTAGAGGGGCAGGGATCTTTAGGTGACTTCTCCTAGAACAAAGCCCTATCAGGTGCCATCTCACCAGCCCCCCCACCCCGACTCCAGCCTAGATAACCAGACACCTGTGGATACCAGTTCAAACACTCTCTCATAGCTTGCTAAAACCACACACCCCACTTCTGCATTCTCCTGCAAGTCCACCTCATCCACCTCACCCCACTCTTCAGATGTCCCTCCCAAGTGGCTCCTGCTAAAACACATCCAGCAAGCAACCCCAGCAGGGACCAGTGCCACTCCAAAGTAATTACTGCCCTGGGGAGAGAAGAAGATAACCATACACATTAGTGTGACTAGTCCCAGCAGATTGTCTAACTGCCAGCCCCATCCAACAAGGCTCTCAGGGGAGAGCACCCTGCAGTTCAGTACCACTGCAGCCCTGGCAGATGGGCTGAGGTAGGCATATGAGGGCTGGCATCATCCAACTACAAGCCTACAGTGGGCCCCAGACCAGCCCTTTAACAGCACAGAGAACAAACTGCCTTATGCACCCACGACAGGCAAAGTCGGCCATTGCAGCCAACTGGACTGAAGGCAAACAAGGCTTAGCCACACCAGTAAGACACACACAACCCACAAAGGAGACACCCCTAAAGCACCTGGTTCAGGTAAACATAGGGCACTATGCTACAGGGCACCATAGGACCTCTTCTTCATAAGGCTGCTACTTTCAAGAGGATAAGACAGAACTGATTTTCCAAATACATAGAAATAGACACAGAGAGTCTGACAAAATAGATAGGATTATGCCCCAAATGAGAGAATAGGACAAAAACTACAGTTAAAAAAGTTAAATGAGGGGCACCTGGGTGGCTCAGTCAGTTAAGTATCCAACTCTTAATTCCAGTGTAGGTCATGATCTCAGAGTCCTGAGATCAAGCCCCACATCAGGCTCCACACTCAGCGGAGTCTGCTTAAGGATTCTGTCCTCCTCCTTTCTGCCCCTACCCTCACTCATGTGCACATGTGCTCTCTTTTTCTCTCTAAAATAAATATTTTTTAAAAGAGTTAAATGAAACAGATAAGTAATATGCTTAATAAAGAATTCAAAATGATGGTCATAAAGACACTCACTGGACTTGAGAAAACAATGGAGGATCTCACTGAGACCTTTAACAAAGAGATAGAAAATATTAAAAAGAACCTATCAGAGATGAAGAACTCAATAACTGAAATTAAAAATGCACTAGAGAGTATCAATAGCAAATTAGAGAAGGCAGAAGAACAGATCAGTGATTTGAAATACAGAGTAATAAAAAGCAACCATGAAGGGATCCCTGGGTGGCGCAGCGGTTTAGTGCCTGCCTTTGGCCCAGGGCACGATCCTGGAGACCCGGGATCGAATCCCACGTCGGGCTCCCGGTGCATGGAGCCTGCTTCTCCCTCTGCCTGTGTCTCTGCCTCTCTCTCTCTCTCTCTGTGACTATCATAAATAAATAAAAAAAAAATTAAAAAAAAAAAAAAAAGCAACCATGCTCTCTGCTTTGGGTAGCCGGGCCCAAGGAGGGGAAAAAAAAAGAAGGCAATCAAGCTTACTAACAAAAAGTAAGAAGAATAATAAAAGCTAAGATTAGCTTAAGGAAACTCAGTGACATCATCAAGCATAATAATATTAGCATTAAAGGGATCCCAGAAGAAAAAAAGAGAGAAAAGGAGGCATAGAATTACTTAAATAATAGCTAAAAACTCCCCAAATCTGAGAAAGGAGTCAGAAACCCACATCTAAGAGGCACAGAGAGCCCCCAACAAATCAACCCATGGAGGTCCATGCCAAGACAGATAGTAATTAAAATGGCAAAAAGTAGTGATAGAGAATTTTTAAAACAGCGAGAGAAAAGAAAATAGTTACATACAAGGGAAACTCTGTGTGTGTTTTTTCAGCAGAAATTCTGCAGGCCAGAAGAGAGTAGCATGATATATTCAAAGTGCTTAAAGAAAAAAATGCCTATGAACAAGAATACTCCATCCAACAAGATTACTATTCAGAATAGAGGGAAAGATAGAGTTTCTCAGACAAATAAAAGGTAAAGGAATTCATCACCACTAAAACAGCCCTACAAGAAACCATGAAGGGAATTATTTGAATGGAAAGAAAAGGCCATAATCAGGAGCAAGAGAATTATGAAAGGAAAAAATTTCAAAACTAAATGCAGACATAATAAAAAGTAGTAGATGAGGGGTGCCTGGTTGTCTTAGTTGGAAGAGCATGCAGCTCTTGACCTCAAGGTTATGAGTGTGAGTCCCACATTGGATGTAGAGATAACTTAAATAAATAAGCTTTAAAAAAAGTAGTAGATGAATCACTTACAAAACCATATGGAGGTTAAAGCACAAAAGCAGTAAAATCAATTATATCTACAGAAATCAGTCAAAAGATTCACAAAATTAAAAAAAAAGATTCACAAAATTAAAGGATGTAAAGTATGACATCATATACAAAAAATATGGAGGGTGGGGGAGTAAAAATTTACTGATCTTAGAATGGGTTCAAACTTAAGTGACTAACAACTTAATATAGACTGCTCTATGCATCAGATGTTACATATGAACCCAATGATAACCACACAAACATACATACTCAAAAACGTATAATAGATACACAAAAAACAAAAAGAAAGGAATCCAAGAATATCATTAAAGAAACTCATTAAACCATAAGGGAAGAGAATAAGAGAAGAAGAAAGGAGCAGAGAAGAACTACAAAAACAACTGGAAAATACATAACAAAAAGGCAGTAAGTATGTATCTATCAATAATTACTTTGAATATACTTTGAATCAAAAGACATAGGGTGACTAAATGGATAAAAGAGCAAAACCTATCTATACACTACCTAGAAGGCTCATTTCAGAACTAAAAACATATACAGATTGAAAGTGGAAAATGGAAAAACATTTACCATGCGAATGACAGTGAAAAGAAAGCTGGGACACCAATACTTATATCAGACAAAATAGACTTTAAAACAGACTGTAAGGGGATCCCTGGGTGGCTCAGCGGTTTAGCGCCTGCCTTTGGCCCAGGCGCGATCCTGGAGTCCCGGGATCGAGTCCCACGTCAAGCTCCCGGCATGGAGCCTGCTTCTCCCTCCTCCTGTATCTCTCTGCCTCTCTCTCTCTCTCTCTCTCTCTCTTCTATAGTGAATAAATAAATAAATAAGTCTTTAAAAAAATAAAAATAAAACAGACTGTAATAAGAGACAAAGAAGGACACTACATAATGATAAAGGGTATAATCCAACAAGAGGATATAACAATTATAAATGTTTATGTACCCAACATGGAAGCACCTAAATACATAAGGTAACTATTAATAGACATGAAGGAAGAAATCAATAGTAATACAATAATAGTAGGGGACATTAACACCCCACTTACATTAATGGTTAGGTCATCCAGACAGAAAATCAACAAGGAAACAATGACTTTGAATGACACAAGGGACCAAATGGACCTAACAAATATATTCAGAACATTCTATCCTAAAACAGCAGAATGTATTCTTTTCAAATGCATATGGAACATTCTCCAGAATAGATCACATGTTAGCCACAAAACAAGTCTTAATAAATTCAAAAAGACTGAAATCATATCGTGCATCTTTTCTGATAATGATATGAAACTAGAAATCAACCACAAGAAAAAATTTAGAAAAACCATAAATACACATAGGCTAACAAACATGCTACTGAACAATGAATGGGTCAACCAAGAAACCAAAGAGAAAAAAAAAATACCCACCCTGGAGACAAATGAAAATGAAAGCACAATAGTCCAGATCTTTCTGATGCAGATCTTCTATGAAAGAAGATTAGAGTAATACAGGCCTAGCTCAGGAAGCAAAAAAAGTCTTAAACAAACCTAACGTTGCACTAAAGGAGCTAGAAAAAGAAGAATAAACAAAGCCTACAGTCAGTAGAAGAAAGGAAATAATGACAAGAGTGAAATAAATGAAACAAAAAACAGTGAAAGAAATAATGAAATGATGAGTGGCTCTTTGAAAAGATAAACAAAATTATGAAATTTTTAGCCAGACTCAGGGCACCTGGCTAGCTCAGTCAGAAGAACAGCTGATTCATGATCTCTGGGTTGAGTTCAAGCCCCACAATGGATACAGAGATTACCAAAAAATAAAAATAAATAAACTTAAAAAAGAAACTTTTAGCCAGACTCATCAAAGACAGAGAGAGAGAGAGAACTCAAGTAAAATGAGAAATGGAGGAGAAATAACAACCAATACCAAAGAAATACAAAAGGTTATAAGAGAATATTATGAAAAATCATATGCCAAAAATTGGAAAACCTAGAAAAAAGCAAATACATTTCTAGAAACATCTAACCTGCCAAAACTGAATCAGGAAGAAATAGGAATTTTGAATAGACCAATTACTAGCAATGAATTGAATCCCAACAAACAAAAGTCCAGAACAAATGGCTTCACAGGTGAATTCTATCAAATATTTAAAGAAGAGGTAAGGTAATACCTATTCATCTTAAACTATTCCAAAAAACAAAAGAGGAAGGAACACTTCCAAATTCATTCTATGAGGCCACCATTGCTACCCTGATATCAAAACCAGATAAGACATTACAAAAAAAGAAAAACTACAGAACATATCTCTGGTGAACACAAATGCAAACATCCCCCCAAAAAACATTAGCAAATTGAATCCAACAATATATTTTAAAAAGTCATTCCCCACGATCAAGTGGGATTTATTCTGGGGTGCAAAGGTGGTTCAACAATCCCAAATCGATCAACGTGATACATCACATCAATAAGAGAAAAGATTAAAGCCATATAATCACTTCAATAGATGCAGAAAAAGTGTTTGACAAAGTACAACATTCATTCATGATAAAAACTCTTAGCAATGTGGGTTTAGAAGGAACATATCTGAACATAAGAAGGCCATATATGAAAAACCCACGGCTAACATCATACTCAATGGGGAAAAACTGACAGCTTTTCCTCTAAGATCAGCAGCAAGACAAAGATGTCCACTCTCACTACTTTTACACAACATTGTACTGGAAGTCCTAGCTACAATAATCAGACAAGAAAAAGAAATAAGAGGTATCCAAATTGGTAAGGAAGAAGTACAACCATCACTATCTGCAGATGCCATGATACTATATATAGAAAACCCTAAAGTCACCACCAAAAAACTACTAGAACTGATAAATGAATTCAATTAAAATCACAGGATACAAAATCAATACACAAAACCTGTTGCATTTCTACATGCTAACAGTGAAGTAGCAGAAAGAAAAATTAAGAAAACAATCACATTTACAACTGCACCAAAACAATAAAATATCTAAGAAAAAAACTTAACCAAGAAGGTGAAAGACCTATTCTCTGAAAACTATAAAACACTGATGAAAGAAAATGAAGAAGACACAAACAAATGGGAAGATATTCCATGCTCATGGATTGGAAGAACCAGTATTATTAAAATGTCCATACTACCCAAAGCAATCCACACATTTAATGCAACCTCTATCAAAATACCAATAGCATTTTTCACAGAAATAGAACAAATAATCCTAAAATTTGTACAGTACCACAATATACCCCGAATAGTCAGAGCAATCTTGAGACAGAAGAACAAAGTCAGAGCTATCACAATCCCAGATTTCAAGATACAGTACAAGGCTTTAGTAATCAAAACAGTACGGTACTGCCACAAAAATGGACACACAGATCAACAGAACAGACAGTCCAGAAATAAATCCAGGATTATATAGTCAGTCAATCCATGATAAACGGGGCAAGAATATACAATGGGGGGGAAGCCCCTCAACAAAGGGTGCTGAGAAAACTGGACAGCCACATGCAAAAGAATGAAGCTGGGCCACTTTCTTACAACATAACAAAAATAAATTCAAAATGGTTGAAAGACCTAAATGTGAGACCCAAACCCATAAAATTCCTAGAAGAAAACATAGGCAGTAATTTCTTTCACATCAGCCATAGAAACGTTTTTCTAGATATGTCTCCTGAGGCAAGGGAAACAAAAGCAAATTAAACTACTGGCACTACTCAAAGTAAAAAACTTTTGCACAGCAAAGGAAACTATCAACAAAACCAAAAGACTGTCTACTGAATGGGAGAAGATATTTGCAAATGATAGTGCCAGTAAGGGGGCAATACCCAAAATATATAAAGAACTTACAGAACTCAACACACACACACACACACATAAAATCCCACAAATAATCCAATTAAAAAGAAGCAGAAGACATGAACAGACATTCCCCCAAACAGACATAGGAAAAGAGGCTCAACATTACTCATCATCAGGGAAATGCAAATCAAAACCACAATGAGATATCACCTCACACCTGTCACAATGACAAACATCAAAAACACAAGAAATGACAAGTTTTGCTGAGGATGTGGAGAAAAAGGGACACTTGTGCACTGTTAGTGGGAATGCAAACTGGTACAGCCACTGTGGAAAACAGTGTGAGGTTCCTCAAGGAATTAAAAATAGAATCACCATGATCTAGTAATTGATCCTAAACTCATATCCCCAACTACTTTCTTATCTATCACATACCAAGCCAACATTTCATCTGCACTATATCATGCCCAGATTACTAGAGAATGCCCCTATGACCCCAAACCCACTGGAAGTATTCAGACTAGCCAGTCCTAAACTATATACTGCCCTGCCTTACCTTCTCTGTGGAAACCCCAAAAAGAAACTAGCCTAGGATTTTCACTTCCTCCTGCTTCTGCCTCTTGGCCAAGACCTGGTGCTTCCCCTGTGGCCTTCCATGGCATGTAGTGACCCCCATCTCATTTCCTTCTCATTTCCTCATGTGAATAAATCAACTTTACCATACCATAGCCAACAATTGTATTCTGAGAATAGCTGCTGCTATAAATTAAGAATGCCATATTTTTTTCCTTTTCAGTATACAATTATATTCTCTTTTTAAAAGATTTTATTTATTTATTCATGATAGACAGAGAGAGAGAGAGAGAGAGAGAGAGAGGCAGAGACACAGGCAGAGGGAGAGGCAGGCTCCACGCAGGGAGCCCGACGCAGGACTCGATCCCGGGTCTCCAAGATCACGCCCTGGGCCGAAGGCAGGCACCGAACCAGTGCGCCACCCAGGGATCCCCTACAATTATATTCTTACTTAGAGTTGCTTTAAGCTATTTCTTCAAGGAGATATATGATCTCCTAATTATGAAAGGAGTATTTCTTGTATTTTGTCACAAACTCCATTTTTAAAAACTGATTTGTAAATCTATAGCCTCTGGAAAGATTTTTGCAAGACTGTCTTAGCCACTTCACATAACATTTTGTGAGGTAAGTGCTAATAGAGCTGTTTCAGAATAGATAAATGCCAGCAATAGGTTCTTCAAAATTCATTGCTATATTAAAACACCCTTCTCCTTGAGTAAAGGTATGGTGAGGCTAAGTGACTTAACAATAATTACATACTTGAACCACCTCATTCTTAAGATTTCTAGGAAATGAACTCTTTTCACCCCTCAACCTGTGAAAATATAACTATCATCTAACTAGAAAAGAGTAGGGAGATGTAATAAGAGAGGCCAGTGAACTACCAAATAAAGTGCTAATATCACAACCATGTTTTAAATATGAAGTAAGACCAATATCTCTGATGACCATGGATGCAAAAATTCTTAATGACATACTGGATACTCAGATTCAACAGTACTTTAAAAGGATTATTCACCACGACCAAGTAGGATTTATTCTTGGGCTGCAGTGGTGGTTCAACATCCACAAATCAATCAATATGATACACCACATTAATAAAAGAAAGGATAAGAATCATATGATCCTCTCAATAGATGCAGAAAAAGCATTTGACAAAATACAGCATCCTTTCTTGATAAAAATCCTTAAAAAGTAGGGACAGAGAGAACATACCTCAACATCATAAAGACCATATATGAAAGACCCATAGCTAATATCATCCCCAATGGGGAAAAACTGAGAGCCTTTCAACAAGACAGGGATGTCCACTCTCACCATTACTTTTAACACAGTTCTACAAGTCTTAGCCTCAACATTCAGATAACAAAAAGAAATAGAAGGCATTCGGGGGGAGGGTCGAGATGGCGGCAGAGCAGGGTCTCCAAGTCACCTGTCCTCAACAAATTACCTAGAAAACCATCCAATCATCCTGAAAATCTACGAATTCGGCCTGAGATTTAAAGAGAGACCAGCCGGAACGCTACAGTGAGAAGAGTTCGCGTTTCTATCAAGGTAGGAAGACGGGGAAAAAAGAAATAAAGGAACAAAAGGCCTCCAAGGGGGAGGGGCCCCGCGAGGAGCCGGGCTGAGGCCGGGGCGAGTGTCCCCAGGACAGGAGAGCCCCGTCCCGGAGGAGCAGGAGCTGCACCGACCTTCCCCGCGGAAAGGGGCTCCCGGGGAATTGGAGCAGGACCCAGGAGGGCGGGGATGCCCTCGGGCTCCCTGGGACAGTAACAGAGGAACTGCGCCCCGGAGAGTGCGCCGAGCTCCCTAAGGGCTGCAGCGCTCGGCGGTACCCGGAGCAGCTCGGAGGGGCTCGGGCGGCGGCTCCGCGGAGGGGGCTGCGGGGCTCCGGGAACAGCTCAGCGGCGGCGGCTCGGGCGGAGGAAGAAGCTCCGCGGAGGGGGCGGCGCGGCTCCGGGAACAGCTCGGAGGGGCTCGGGCGGCGGCTCCGCGGAGGGGGCTGCACCGCCAGGAGCGCGAATCCAACAGCAAAGGCCCCGGAGCACAGGGCGCCGGGACACAGCCCAGGATCCGGCCTCCCCCGGGACAGGCAGAGGCCGGGAGGGCCCAGGACAGCAAGGACGCTCCTGCCTGGAACTGAGCAGATCAGCGGCCCCGCCCCGGAGCCCCCAGGCCCTGCAGACGGAGAGCCCCGGAGCTACTGCGGGGGCTGACTCCAGGGTCCCAGAGCTGCCACGGGGCGAACAACCCCCACCGAGCCCTGCACCAGGCAGGGGCAGAGCAGCTCCCCCAAGTGCTAACACCTGAGAATCAGCACAGCAGGCCCCTCCCCCAGAAGACCAAGGAGACGGACCAGTTCCAAGGGAAGTCAAGGGACTTAAAGTACACAGAATCGGAAGATACTCCCCCGTGTTTTTTTTTTGTTTGTTTGTTTTTTTGTTTTGTTTTGTTTTGTGCTTTTTTTTCTTTCTTCTTGATTACGGATTGCTTCCCCCACCCCACCCCACCCTTTTTTTTCTTTTTTCTCCTTTCTTTCTTTTTCTTTTTCTTCTTCTTCTCTTTTTCCCTTTTTTTTTCTTCTTTCTCTTTTTTCTTTTTCTCTTTTCTTTCCTTCTCTCTCTTTTTCTCCTTTTCCCAATACAACTTGTTTTTGGCCACTCTGCACTGAGCAAAATGACCAGAAGGAAAACCTCACCTCAAAAAAAAGAATCAGAAACAGCCCTCTCTCCCACAGAGTTACAAAATATGGATTACAATTCAGTGTCAGAAAGCCAATTCAGAAGCACTATTACACAGCTACTGGTGGCTCTAGAAAAAACCATAAAGGACTCAAGAGACTTCATGACTGCAGAATTTAGATCCAATCAGGCAGAAATTAAAAATCAATTAAATGAGATGCAATCCAAGCTAGAAGCCCTAACGACGAGGCTTAACGAGGTGGAAGAACGAGTGAGTGACATAGAAGACAAGTTGATGGCAAAGAGGGAAACTGAGGAAAAAAGAGACAAGCAATTAAAAGATCATGAGGATAGATTAAGGGAAATAAATGACAGCCTGAGGAAGAAAAACCTACGTTTAATTGGGGTTCCTGAGGGCGCCAAAAGGGACAGAGGGCCAGAATATGTATTTGAACAAATCCTAGCTGAAAACTTTCCTAATCTGGGAAGGGAAACAGGCATTCAGATCCAGGAAATAGAGAGATCCCCCCCTAAAATCAACAAAAACCGTTCAACACCTCGACATTTAATAGTGAAGCTTGCAAATTCCAAAGATAAGGAGAAGATCCTTAAAGCAGCAAGAGAAAAAAAGTCCCTGACTTTTATGGGGAGGAATATTAGGGTAACAGCAGACCTCTCCACAGAGACCTGGCAGGCCAGAAAGGGCTGGCAGGATATATTCAGGGTTCTAAATGAAAAGAACATGCAACCAAGAATACTATATCCAGCAAGGCTCTCATTCAAAATGGAAGGAGAGATAAAGAGCTTCCAAGACAGGCAGGAACTGAAAGAATATGTAACCTCCAAACCAGCTCTGCAAGAAATTTTAAGGGGGACTCTTAAAATTCCCCTTTAAGAAGAAGTTCAGTGGAACAATCCACAAAAACAAGGACTGAATAGATATGATGACACTAAACTCATATCTATCAATAGTAACTCTGAACGTGAACGGGCTTAATGACCCCATCAAAAGGCACAGGGTTTCAGACTGGATAAAAAAGCAGAACCCATCTATTTGCTGTCTACAAGAGACTCATTTTAGACAGAAGGACACCTACAACCTGAAAATAAAAGGTTGGAGAACCATTTACCATTCAAATGGTCCTCAAAAGAAAGCAGGGGTTGCCATCCTTATATCAGATAAATTAAAATTTACCCCAAAGACTATAGTGAGAGATGAAGAGGGACACTATCTCATACTCAAAGGATCTATCCAACAAGAGGACTTAACAATCCTCAATATATATGCCCCGAATGTGGGAGCTGCCAAATATTTAAACCAATTAATAACCAAACTGAAGAAATACTTTGATAATAATACACTTATACTTGGTGACTTCAATCTAGCTCTTTCTACCCTCGATAGGTCTTCTAAGCACAACATATCCAAAGAAACGAGAGCTTTAAATGATACACTGGACCAGATGGATTTCACAGATATCTACAGAACTTTACATCCAAACTCAACTGAATACACATTCTTCTCAAGTGCACATGGAACTTTCTCCAGAATAGACCACATACTGGGTCACAAATCGGGTCTGAACCGATACCAAAAGATCGGGATAGTCCCCTGTATATTCTCAGACCATAATGCCTTGAAATTAGAACTTAATCACAACAAGAAGTTTGGAAGGACCACAAACACGTGGAGGTTAAGGACCATCCTGCTAAAAGATGAAAAGGTCAACCAGGAAATTAAGGAAGAATTAAAAAGATTCATGGAAACTAATGAGAATGAAGATACAACCGTTCAAAATCTTTGGGATGCAGCAAAAGCAGTCCTGAGGGGGAAATACATCGCAATACAAGCATCCATTCAAAAACTGGGAAGATCTCAAATTCAAAAGCTCACCTTACACATAAAGGAACTAGAGAAAAAGCAACAAATAGACCCCACCCCCAGCAGAAGAAGACAGTTAATTAAAATTCGAGCAGAACTCAATGATATAGAGACCAAAAGAACTGTGGAACAGATCAACAGAACCAGGAGTTGGTTCTTTGAAAGAATTAATAAGATAGATAAACCATTAGCCAACCTTATTAAAAAGAAGAGAGAGAAGACTCAAATTAATAAAATCATGAATGAGAAAGGAGAGATCACTACCAACACCAAGGAAATACAAACGATTTTAAAAACATATTATGAACAGCTGTACGCCAATAAATTAGGAAATCTAGAAGAAATGGACGCATTCCTGGAAAGCCACAAACTACCAAAACTGGAGCAGGAAGAAATAGAAAACCTGAACAGGCCAATAACCAGGGAGGAAATTGAAGCAGTCATCAAAAACCTCCCAAGACACAAGAGTCCAGGGCCAGATGGCTTCCCAGGGGAATTCTATCAAACGTTTAAAGAAGAAATCATACCTATTCTACTAAAGCTGTTTGGAAAGATAGAAAGAGATGGAGTACTTCCAAATTCATTCTATGAGGCCAGCATCACCTTAATTCTGAAACCAGACAAAGACCCCACCAAAAAGGAGAATTACAGACCAATATCCCTGATGAACATGGATGCAAAAATTCTCAACAAGATACTAGCCAATAGGATCCAACAACACATTAGGAAAATTATTCACCATGACCAAGTAGGATTTATCCCTGGGACACAAGGCTGGTTCAACACTCGTAAAACAATCAATGTGATTCATCATATCAGCAAGAGAAAAACCAAGAACCATATGATACTCTCATTAGATGCAGAGAAAGCATTTGACAAAATACAGCATCCATTCCTGATCAAAACCCTTCAGAGTGTTGGGATAGAAGGAACTTTCCTCGACATCTTAAAGGCCATTTACGAAAAGCCCACAGCAAATATCATTCTCAATGGGGAAGCACTGGGAGCCTTTCCCCTAAGATCAGGAACAAGACAGGGATGTCCACTCTCACCACTGCTGTTCAACATAGTTCTGGAAGTCCTCGCCTCAGCAATAAGACAACAAAAAGACATTAAAGGCATTCAAATTGGCAAAGAAGTCAAACTCTCCCTCTTCGCCGATGACATGATACTCTACATAGAAAACCCAAAAGCCTCCACCCCAAGATTGCTAGAACTCATACAGCAATTTGGTAATGTGGCAGGATACAAAATCAATGCCCAGAAATCAATGGCATTTCTATACACTAACAATGAGACTGAAGAAAGAGAAATTAAGGAGTCAATCCCATTTACAATTGCACCCAAAAGCATAAGATACCTAGGAATAAACCTAACCAAAGAGGTAAAAGATCTATATCCTAAAAACTATAGAACACTTCTGAAAGAAATTGAGGAAGACACAAAGAGATGGAAAAATATTCCATGCTCATGGATTGGCAGAATTAATATTGTAAAAATGTCAATGTTACCCAGGGCAATTTATACGTTTAATGCAATCCCTATCAAAATACCATGGACTTTCTTCAGAGAGTTAGAACAAATTATTTTAAGATTTGTGTGGAATCAGAAAAGACCCCGAATAGCCAGGGGAATTTTTAAAAAGAAAACCATAGCTGGGGGCATCACAATGCCAGATTTCAGGTTGTACTACAAAGCTGTGGTCATTAAGACAGTGTGGTACTGGCACAAAAACAGACACATAGATCAATGGAACAGAATAGAGAACCCAGAAGTGGATCCTGAAATGTATGGTCATCTAATATTCGATAAAGGAGGAAAGACTATCCATTGGAAGAAAGACAGTCTCTTCAACAAATGGTGCTGGGAAAATTGGACATCCACATGCAGAAGAATGAAACTGGACCACTCTCTTTCACCATACACAAAGATAAACTCAAAATGGATGAGAGATCTAAATGTGAGACAAGAGTCCATCAAAATCATAGAAGAGAACACAGGCAACACCCTCTTTGAACTTGGCCACAGTAACTTCTTGCAAGATACATCCACAAAGGCAAAAGAAACAAAAGCAAAAATGAACTATTGGGACTTCATCAAGATAAGAAGCTTTTGCACAGCAAAGGATACAGTCAACAAAACTAAAAGACAACCTACAGAATGGGAGAAGATATTTGCAAATGACATATCAGATAAAGGGCTAGTTTCCAAAATCTATAAAGAACTTATTAAACTCAACACCAAAAAAATAAAAAAATAAAAAAAAATAAATAAACTCAACACCAAAGAAACAAACAATCCAATCATGAAATGGGCAAAAGACATGAAGAGAAATCTCACAGAGGAAGACATGGACATGGCCAACATGCACATGAGAAAATGCTCTGCATCACTTGCCATCAGGGAAATACAAATCAAAAGCACAATGAGATACCACCTCACACCAGTGAGAATGGGGAAAATTAACAAGGCAGGAAACAACAAATGTTGGAGAGGATGCGGAGAAAAGGGAACCCTCTTACACTGTTGGTGGGAATGTGAACTGGTGCAGCCACTCTGGAAAACTGTGTGGAGGTTCCTCAAAGAGTTAAAAATAGACCTGCCCTACGACCCAGCAATTGCACTGTTGGGGATTTACCCCAAAGATTCAGATGCAATGAAACGTCGGGACACCTGCACCCCGATGTTTCTATCAGCAATGGCCACAATAGCCAAACTGTGGAAGGAGCCTCGGTGTCCATCGAAAGATGAATGGATAAAGAAGATGTGGTTTATGTATACAATGGAATATTACTCAGCAATTAGAAATGACAAATACCCACCATTTGCTTCAACGTGGATGGAACTGGAGGGTATTATGCTGAGTGAAATAAGTCAATCGTAGAAGGACAGTGTATGTTCTCATTCATTTGGGGAATATGAATAATAGTGAAAGGGAATATAAAGGAAGGGAAAAGAAATGTTGGGAAATATCAGGAAGGGAGACAGAACATAAAGACTCCTAACTCGGGGAAACAAACTAGGGGTGGTGGAAGGGGAGGAGGGCGGGTGTTGGAGGGGAATGGGTGACAGGCACTGAGGTGGACACTTGACGGGATGAGCACTGGGTGTTTTTCTGTATGTTGGTAAATTGAACACCAATAAAAATTAATTAAAAAAAAAAAAAAGAAATAGAAGGCATTCAAATTGACAAGGAAGAAGCCAAACTTTCACTATTTGCAGATGACATGATACTCAATGTAGAAAACCCAAAAGACTACACCAAAAAAACTGCTAGAACTAATTCATGAATTCAGCAAACTTGCAGGATATAAAATCAATGTGCAGAAATCTGTTGTCTTTCTTTTTTTTTTTTTCTGTTGTCTTTCTATACAGCAATAATGAAGTAGCAGAGAAAGAAATCAAGAAACCAACCCCCATTTACAATTGCACCAAAAACAATAAGATACCTAGGAATAAACCTAACCAAAGATGTGAAAGATCTGTACCCTGAAAAACTATAGAATACTTATTAAAGAAATTGAAGAGGACACAAAGAAATGGAAAAGCATGCCATGCTAATGGATTAGAAGAAAAAACATCACTAAAACATCTATACTACCCAAAGCAATCTACATATTTAACATTTAAGGCAATCCCTATCAAAATAACACCAGCATTCTTCACAGAGTTAGAATAAACAATTCTAAAACTTGTATGGAACTACAAAAGACCCTGAATAACCAAAGCAATCCGAAAAAGAAAACCAAAACTGGATGCATCACGATTCCAAATTTCAAGCTATATTACAAAGCTGTAGTCAACAAGGCAGTATGGCACTGGCATAAAAGTAGACACACAGATCAATGAAACAGAATTGAGAATCCAGAATTGGACCCACAACTATATGGTCAACTAACCTTCGACAAAGCAGGAAAGAATATCCAATGGAAAAAACACAGTCTCTTCAACAAATGATGTTGGGAAAATTGGACAGCCACATGCAGAAGAATGAAACTGGACCACTTTCTTATATCATACACAACAATAAATTAAAAATAGATGAAAGACCTAAGTGTAAGACAGGAAACCATCAAAATCTTAGAGGAGAAGACAGGCAGAAACCTCTTTGACCTCAGCTGTAGCAACCTGTTACTAGACACATCGCCAGAGGTAAGGAAAACAAGGCAAAAGTGAACTATTAGGACTTAACAAGATAGAAGACTTCTGCACAGTGAAGGAAACAATCAACAAAACAAAAAGGCAGCCTGCAGAATGGGAAAAGATATCAGATAAAGGGTTAGTATGCAAAATCTGTAAAGAACCTATCAATTCAACACCCCCCAAAAAATAATAATCCAGTTAAGAAATGGGCAGAAGACATGAATAGACAGTTTTTCCAAAGAAGACATCCAGATGATTAAGACACACAAGATGATGTTCAACAGCACTTATCATCAGAGAAATACAAATCAAAACCATGATGAAATATCATATCACACCTGTGAGAATGGCTAAAATTAACAACACCAGAAACGAGGTGTTAGTGAGGATGAGGAGAAAGGGAGCCCTCTTACACTGTTGGTAGGAATGCAAACTGGTGCAATGGCTCTGGAGAACAGTATGGAGGTTCCTCACAAAGCTAAAAATAGAACTACCCTACAACCCAGCAATTGCACTAGCAGGTATTTGCCAAAGGATACAAAAATACAGATGTGAAGTGGTACATGCATCCTGATATTTACAGCAGCATTATTATAGCCAAAGTATGGAGAGAGCCCAAATGTCCATCAATTGATGAATGGATAAAGAAGATGTGAGGGAGATATATATAGAAAAATACAGATGTATAGATATATATACAGATATACATAGATTTTATACACACACACACACACACACACAGTGGGATATTACTCAGCCAACAAAAAGAATAAAATCTTGCCTTTTGCAACGATGTGGATGGAGCTAGAGTGTATTATGCTAAGTGAAATAAGTCAGAGAAAGACAAATATCATATGCTCTCACTCATATGTGGAATTTAAGAAAGAAAACAGATGAGCATATGGGAAGGGGGGCAAGGGGAAAGGGAGAGAGGGAAACAAACCATAAGAGACTCTTAATGGGGATACCTGGGTAGCTCAGTTGGTTAAGTGTCTGCCTTTGGCTCAGGTCATGATCCCAGGGTCTTGGGATTGAGCTGGCATGGGGCTTCCTGCTCAGTGGGGATCCTTCTTCTCCCTCTCTCTCTGTCCCTCTCCCCCTACTCGTATTCTCACTTATCTGCTCTATCTCTCTCTCTCAAATAAATAACTTCTCTTTTTTTTTTTAAAGATATTTTTTTTTTAAAATTTTATTTATTTATGATAGTCATACAGAGAGAAAGAGAGAGGCAGAGACACAGGCAGAGGGAGAAGCAGGCTCCATGCGCCGGGAGCCTGATGTGGGATTCGATCCCCGGTCTCCAGGATCGCGCCCTGGGCCAAAGGCAGGCGCCAAACCGCTGCGCCACCCAGGGATCCCAAATAACTTCTCTTTTGAAAGTTGATTTTAGGGCAGCCCGGGTGGCCCAGTGGTTTAGCGCTGCCTTCAGCCCAGGGCCTGATCCTGGAGACCTGGGATCGAGTCCCACGTCGGGTTCCCTGCATGGAGCCTGCTCCTCCCTCTGCCTGTGTCTCTGCCTCTCTCTCTCTCTCTCTCTCTCTCTCTCTCTCTCTCTCTATATATATATATATATATATATATATATATATATATATATATATCTGTCTGTCATAAATAAAGTATTTTTTTAAAGTTGATTTTAAGTTTAAAATTGAGAGTATGATGGGTAACGAATCAGCATACATTACTGCAAACAGAAGTAACTAAAGACATACTATGAAGATCAAGTAGATGGTCTTCTCTCTTTAGTATAGATGTACACATGAAAAGCAGCAGTGCATAAATCACATAAGTATCTGAATACATATTATCCTTGAAGAGGTATATTTTATACACAACCAGGGAAACACATACATGACATTTGATCAAATGCTTAGTTCTAACTCCAAACCTTTTTGAGTGACAAGAAACAATTTTATCTCTGAAGGGGAAGAAGCTTATGAGGATTACAATAAGTTCATTCATTTCTTGTAAGTCATCTCTTCCTCAAGGTTGTTACTCAGTTCAGTAAAACAAAATAAGAAACTCATGGCTCACATTTCTCTTAAACACTCAAATATTTTGAAATATGTATTTAAAATAGAATAGGAAATACATTTTTTGTCTGGTTAACACCTAAAGTATAGGGAAAAAGTATTTTAGGAAGTTTGACTATTAATATAAAATGAAACCAAAAGAGGGAAAATAAGACTAGAAAAAGAAATAGAAAAATCTCTTATCAGAGATAATCAGTTTTCATTAAGATGGATTAAATTTTCTCAGAGCAATTTCAATTAAAGCAAGGTTTTTTTGTTTTGGCCAGATAATATGTGTGTATGACAATAAATTCGAATAGAGTCTAGATAAATTGAAAACAGTCTTCCTCGCATCCCTACCCCCAGACCTCCAGTTCTACATCCAGAAGGCAACCACTTCAACCAGTTTCTAGATATCTTACATAATCTTCCCAAGGTGATCCATGCATATAGAGTCACATACATGCCACTCCTACTTTATTCAAATGGAAGTATACTATCCATACTACTTTCCCTTTGCTTTTATCCCCCCTTAAAAATACATCTTAGGTTACCTAAAAGTTTTTATTTTTTTTACCATCTACTATGTAACTTACTTTTTATTAAAAGTATCTTGCATTCCTGATGGATGCTTTCTGGAATTTGCCAGACATTTTAATGTTAAAGGTTAAATTCTTTTTTATATGCAAGTAGTGTGAAGTCTCCTACACAATGGATCACTGATGATGACCTAAAATTTAAAGTACCAGTGTGAACTCTATGATTTCTAGAATAAATAAATATATTTATATATAGAGAGACATACATATATGTCTAATGATAATAGACAAATAAATAAGGGAGAAGGGAAAGTTCTAGCTTACAGTAGAATACCAACTTCTGATTAGTATGTGTTCAAAGAGTATTATAGTTGTGACAGCATTATTTTGTAATCAATTTAATAAAGATCATTCCAGGCAAGAATTATCAATAGATATTAAATATAGAGAGGAATCTTTTGAGGAGCAGGATATTTGTATGGTCTTAAAGTGTTTCTCCAAAGATTCTGTATTAGTGGCAATGGAAATATAATACATTTAAGAAATTGGGCAACACCTTGACTAGGGGATCAAAATTAATGTTACCAGTGAGGGGACAGATCAACACTGTGTTCTCCACATGTGATACTCTGAGAAGGACATGACATCATTTAAGTAGTATTCCAGCTAGGAATGTATAACCTGAATTGAATACTGCGAAATCATCACATGACCCCCAAATGTGGCAAGTTTTTTTTTTAAGGGATTGTATTCTTCCAAAATGCTAATGTCATAGAAGACAAAGATTGTGAAAAAAGAAAGATTGTGGAAATTGGAAATGTTTCCAATTAAAGGAAACTGAAGAGACATGACAACCGTATGTAACATCTGATCCTAAACTAGATCCTGTATATACAAATACATTAAAAATGGTTACAAAGTATTTAACTGATTGCGTAAACCATTTTTTGGTACACATATTTACATATATGTATAACACACATATTTACATACATCTTAATATATAAATTTATACATACTATGAATAGAGAAATATACATATTTATATACGCATAATATTAGAGAGAAAGATGAATACATCTATAGAGAGAAGCAAATAATAAGTAAATAATAAAGCAAATGGGGATAAAATGTTAACAATAGGTGAATGAATCTGGGTAAAGGGCATAGAATGTTAGAATGTTCTTTGTACTAATCTTATTCTCAAAATTTTTCTGAGTTTGAGATTATTTCCAACTAAACAAAATATGTATTAGCAACTTTTCTGTTACTATAGATTCATCTTACCTATTTTTTCCTTTTTTTTCTTTTTCAGTTGAGATGTCATTTATATTAATAAAATGCACAAATTTTAAGGGTATATAGTTCAATTAGTTCTGACAACTGTATACACACACGTTACACCATCCAATCAAGATACATATCTCCCTAGAAAATTCCCTTGTGTCTCCTCCCAATCTCCACTCCCCCACCCCTAATAGCAGCCATCCCTGCAATTTTCTAGGTTAGTTTTGCCTCTTCGTATATAAAAAAGAATCACAGAACATATACTCTTTAGTGTCTAATTTCTTTCTTTCAAGAGAATATTCTAGAGATGAGTCCATGTTGTTATATATATCAGTATTTCACTCTTTTTTATTGCTTAATGTTATCCCATATGTGACTATGCCACAAATTCTGCATCCATTCACATGTTTTTTTTTAATTTTTATTTATTTATGATAGTCACACACAGAGAGAGAGAGAGGCAGAGACACAGGCGAGGGAGAAGCAGGCTCCATGCACCGGGAGCCGGATGTGGGATTCAATCCCGGATCTCCAGGATCGTGCCCTGGGCCAAAGGCAGGCGCGAAACCGCTGCGCCACCCAGGGATCCCCATTCACATGTTGATGGACATTCTTTTATACATCTCTTTTTGTGGACACATCTTTCCATTTCTCTTGGTTGGGTCATAGGTTAGGTGTATTTTTGTTATTTCAATTCAATTAGCCAACATACAGAACACCATTAATTTCAGATGTAGAGTTCAGTGATTCACCAGTCTTATATAACACCCAGTGCTCATTACATCATGTGCCCTCAATATCCATCACCCAGATACTCCATCTTCCCACCCGCCTCCCCTCTAGCAGCCCTCAGTTTCTTTCCCATAGTTAAGAGTCTCTTATGCTTTGTCTCCCTCTCTGACTTCTTCCCATTCTGTGTTTTCCTCCCTCCCCCTATGATCCTCTGTCCTATTTCTTATATTAGGTTAGGTATATGTTAACTGCTACCTGTTTTCACTGTGGTTGTATCATGCCTTATCACTTTTTTGATGGTTACAAAGTATTTAACTGATTGCATAAACCATTTTTTATTAACTACTCCCTTGTTGTGGTCATTATGTTGTTTCTAATCATTTATTATTACAAACAATTTGGTAATTAATATCATTGTATATGCAGACTTCAGCACGTGTGAAACTATCTGTAGAATAACTTTTATAGAAAGGTCAATGAGTGTATATACTTTAATTTTTGATAAACACTACAAATTAGTCCTCCATATTGGTCATTAACAACTTCATTCCAATCAGCAAAGTATGAAAGTGCCTGCTTCCTCCATTTCTCTGCCAAAGTTGCCAGTAAAATATTTAATCTTGTCATTTTAGTTTGTCTTCCTTTTATGAATATCATATTGGTTTTATTTTTACTCTACAGTTGCCTATGTTTATGTCACTCCCATATTTTAGACTCTTTATTTGCTTTTACCCATACTATTATAATACCTCTCCCTCTTTCAATCACTTTCTACAGTCTTGGGTACCACCTTTAGATTACATAACTCTAATACCACTTTACCTAAGTCACTCCCCAACTGAAAAATCTTCAGGGGATCCCCACTGCCTACTGAATAAAATCTAGACCTCTTGTCCTCACATTGAAAACCTATTCCATGTTTTCTACCCTTTTTCTCTTCCAAACAATTCTCCTATATATATCTCAACAAGAACAGGGCTTCCCCATGAACCTTGCATAAAGTGTTTTCTCCTCTGTGTCCTTATACATGCTGTTCCCTCTACCTAGAATGCCCTCCTCTCTCTGTCTGTGGCATCCTACCTTCCTTAGAAACTCAGCTCAAATGCCATCTTCTCCACAGGCCCTGGCCAAATGCAGAAAAGATGAAAAGTCATGCTTACCGGCACTTTCATTTTAAATTCATCTCGATAATATTTAATGCCAATGTCAGTGAATGTCCTCTGGATAAAGCGAGATGGACGAAGGATGAATATGAGCTGCAAGTTTCCTGGAAATGCTACCTGGAAGGATTATGGAAAGTGTCAGGGCAAATGTCAAATCCATTGGTCTTTTCTTGCCCAAGATCACAGACAAGAAAGTTTAAGTAGACATCAGAGATGCCAAAGAATTAAAGTATATATCATAGGATTTCAGAGCTGAAAGAGATAGTGTTTGAATAATCCAAACCCTTCCTTAAAAATCATCACAAATGGGATGCCTGGGTGACTCAGTGGTTGAGCGTCTGCCTTTGGCCCAGGGTGTGATCCCAGGGTCCTGGGATCGAGTCCCACATCAGGCTGCAGGGAGCCTGCTTCTCCCTCTGCCTATATCTCTGCCTCACTCTGTGTGTCTCTCATGAATAAATAAATAAAATATAAAACAATTATAACAAATCAAAAAGCAAAATATTCTCTTATTATAAAAGTATTTCATACTCCTTACAGAAAAAAATGGAAATTAATAAAAGTTTTCATTAGAAAAAAAGCCAGCAAAACCACCCATGATCTCATAGCTATTAATACTTCAATCTAATTACTTACAGGCAATTTTCTCTGCTGAAATATCTTTATCATGGTTAAACTCATACTGTAGAAATATTTTGTAACCTGCTTTTTCACTTAATATTATACTATGAGCTCTTATTTCTGTTATTAAAAATTCTTTGGAAATATTATTTTTTATGGGCACACAATTTACTTAACCAATCCCTTATTGCTAATGATTTAGGCATTTTCATATTTTTATACTTATATATAACACTGAAATGAACATCTTAATCCCCATTTTGGAACATTTTCTTTGGATAGTTTCCCAAAAGAATTACTGAGTCAAAGACTTAGTATTTTGATGGTTCCTGATGCATGTTATTGCCAAGTTGCTTTCAGGAAGCACTGCCTTCATCTTGAGGCAAGGTCCTGAGAAATGAGATAACTCAGATTCATATAACAACTTAACGGCATAACTGGGACTCCAAGTCTCTCATCGCTCATGGCTTTCTCTCCTTCTAGAGGTTGCCAAAAGCAACCTTCTGAGGTGCTTATTAAAAAGTAATCTGGTCTTTACCCTGGAATATCCTAATTCACTAGAACTGGGATAAAGTTCCCACATCTATTTTCGACAAGCACTTGAAGAGATTCTGACCGAAAGCCAGGTTTTGGGATCCCTGCACTACAGGGATTTTATGCATAAAGTGATAATGTAATTATTGAACAAATCAGGCTGAATTATTAGATTATTAAGTATTGTCAATGGGTTCTGGGAAGCCAGAACTCTCTTGAGGCCAGTCCTCTAAAATATTCATGGGCACTGTCGAGTGTCTAAAGTCTCAGGGCATCAACAACCATTGTATTTACTCCAAAAATAAATCCTATAACCAAAACTAAACTAAAGGAACAAAACAATCCATACACAAAGGGGAGGGAGGCTTCCTTTCCCCCATCTTTGAATTGCAAGCTCCTAAACAGACGAAGCTTGCATTTTGTTGTATCATGATTGGACAACAGGGCTGAGACACTATTTGTCTTTCTGGCTAGGGCTCTAGATCTGAGACACCATATATGTGCATGTTTGTATGTTTAAGTATCCCATCCCAGCCTCCACATGCTCATTATCACCCTACCATAACCCATCCTCTTCAGCCAGTCCCAGCTGCCCTACGGAGCCTGTGCTTTGGTGGAAAAACTGGCATGGCTTCCCTGAGATGTCTCTGCCTGCCCATGTGCTTGAGTTTCCTGGCCTGAGGTCCCTACAGAGAGAAAGGATACATCTACTTGCTGAAGGCAACAAAAAGGGATCAAAATCAGACTAATTAGATGGAAAAGGAAACTCACCCAAGGTTGTACAATCTCATACCAAAAACAAGCACATATCATATTTTGTCTGTTTTTTCCAGCGTCTCAATATGTGAAAAACTAATTTGATACTGAAATGAAGATTGGCTCACTTTGGGTGACCCTCCGAAGCAAACCCTAAGATAAGGATTTGGGTATAGACTTTATTGAGGAGGCAATGCCAGGAAACACAGAAAAGGAGTGGGGGAAAGTAAGAAAGTGATAGCTAGAAAGCCAATGTATCAAGAGGGGGCACTGCTGTGAGAAAGAAGGGCTGGGATCCTCTGAAATACTGTGTGTGGGGACGCCTGGGTGGCTCAGCAGCTGAGCGTATGCCTTCTGCTCAGGGCGTGATCCCAGGATTCGGGATCGAGTCCCACATCAGGCTCCTTGCCTGCTTCTCCCTCTGCCTGTTTCTCTGCCTCTCTCTCTCTCTCTCTCTCTCTTTCTCTTTCTGTCTCTCATGAATAAATAAATGAAATCTTTAAAAATAAAAAAATAAAGAGACTAAGATCTTCAAAATAATTCTTTTAAAAAAATGAACTACTGTGTGGTACATATCTCAGAATTGTCCCACTGAGGGATATGGAACTGGGGTATTCATCCACCAACTGCTATAACTCAATAGTTGGTCACTCCAAGGGCATTAACTTCCCAGCACTCACTACCTGCCCCTCTTTAGTGACCAGAGAGGTAAGTTAAGGTAGATTCAGGAAGCTTTTGACATGCTCAGGAATTGTCTGCAGTGCCATGCAGGTAGCAGAGGTGATATGGACATAACACAACAGCCTATGCTACAAAGACCTTCCCAAAATCTAGCATAAAATAATTTCCCTTTACCTGTGATTTTGATATGAAATAGTTGAACAATTTCAATTACTTTCTATAATAACAGCACAAAAATGAATATTTACAGCTATTCGTGTCAATGATGCTTTTATGGAGCTCCACTTGTCCCTTCGTCGGTCAATAACAATGATGAATCCAATGCTGGCAGCCTCCACACTGCAAAAAAAAGGTGGTTGGTATTAGAGACCAAGTGAGACACATGGGTTCTAGGTGGCTCCCTCACCAGTACATTCTACAGGCTCTGGTACTTCAGGCTCATGGGTAAACACGCCACATGGCACAAGGGAAAAACTGGTCTGACTTCCCTGACAAAAGAGTCAACTTCCTCTCCTTATCTCAGCCTGGCAGCCTTAACAAAACAGAAATATTTGGTGTCTCACACCCTCTCAAGGGTTCTGTTTATGGCTGGCAAGTGTCTGAAATACCCAAGGAGTTCATATGTTCATACCGAGAGGAAAAGGCACATGTCAGTTAGGCATCACATGTCCCAGTGTATGCAAAGCTATCAATATGCTTCCATAGGAGTTAATCCTAGAAGTGTTAAAAAATAACACATGTCTATGGGAAAACAACCCCCTTCCAATGCCTGGTTATAAACAGCCATTAAATTATATGCACAAGAAGATATTATATTCATTAAGAATGAAAGCTGTTTGACCCCTTCCTAAGTCCCCACAAAATTCTTCTAAACTAAAACCCCCAAAATGAAAATATTTTTCTTCTTTCTCTTTTTGGGAGAAACTATGATATACAGGAAAAGCAAGGGCTTTGGACTCTAGTGACTCAATCATAGTGCTGCCACTTACTAGCACTGTGGCACTGGGGAAAACACCTATCCTCCCTAAAGCCCAGTTTCCTTATCCATAAAATGAAAACAATACTACCAATAATGAAGTTGTTAAAAGCATGAATTCTGAACCCCAGTTGCCTAGGTTTTAAGCATGAATTCCACCATTTATATACTGTGTATGGGGGTGGGAGGTAAAGTTACTTAAGCTCTATAGTTTCTAAGATTCCCAATTTGTAAAGTAAGAACAAAAGTAGTACCTATGTATATGGTTGATGTGAGGATTAAATGAGTATGTATAACATAAATATATAAAAGGCTCAAAACAATGCCTGGCACTTGGTGCATATACACTGTACCTATATTAATATTATGATTATTTCATATGTGTTTCTCATGGCAATAAAAAGAAATCAAATACATGAAAAGTAGATGGCCTTTAGTAAACCCTTAATAACTCTCTAATTTTGGGTAGAAGAAGAACTTTATCCTAATAAGTGCCTTATATGGATAAGGTGAAAGATCTAAGCAAACACTAATAGCTGATCTGAAGCAGGCACTATTGGGCCAAGCCATTATCACAATTCCACAATGATCCAGGTTCTTCTACTGGGAACATTTCCCAGGCCACAGTATAAGGAGCAGTGGTCTCACTGGATAAAAGAAGCAGAGCCTGGGGATTATAGAAGCAAAAGTCACCAGAAGTTGAGGAGAGTAACTGTGAAGAAGGAACAGAGAGGGAACGCCAGAGAGGGAACTCCAGAAATCTTCATGGAAATTCTCCTTTAATGCTTGGCCAATGCCCAGGCCGCAATATTTCAGGCAAGAGTCCAGGAGGCTGACAGAGAACAGCAACTACACATGTGAAAACTGATAAAAAGTTATAAAGTTTGCATAGTTCTAGGGAAAGAAAGGCAGTTGGCATTGGGCCCACCCAGAATAGACAGACTTTGATAAGCACCCTAGGCCTTCAGGTGAAATTCTAGAAAAGCTTTACTCTAGGATAAATGAAACATCATAGGAATTACCACAGGATTAAGGCTATACTCTAGGAATAAAGACCAAGCAGAAATGGACTTGCCCTAAGAAAACCCAAAAGCAAGCCTCAAAAAGATCAAAGTGATCTACCAGTAATTTAATTTGCTACCAGACCAAAACTCAATACTCTTTGTAAGTAGATAAGCCTTTACAACATATCATCTACAATATCCAACATAAAATCAAAAATTAATAGAAATGCAAAAAAGCAAGGGGTGCCTGGGTGGCTCAGTAAATTAAGCATTTGCCTTTGACTCAGGTCATGATTCCAGGGTCCTGGGATAGAGTTTCACCTTGGGCTCCCTGCTCAGTGAGGAGCCTGCTTCTCCTTCTCCCTGCCTCCTACTTGTGCTCTCTCTCACTCTCACTCTCAAATAAATAAAATATTCCTTTAAAAAAGGAAATAAAAGAAATGCAAAAAAGAAAACAATAATTAAGAGATAAAATAGTCAATAACACTAGACTCAAAGATATTCCTGGTTTCGACAGATAAAACTTTAAAATAATTATGTTGAGGGATCCCTGGGTGGTGCAGCGGTTTGGTGCCTGCCTTTGGCCCAGGGCACGATCCTGGAGACCCGGGATCGAATCCCACGTCGGGCTCCCGGTGCATGGAGCCTGCTTCTCCCTCTCCCTGTGTCTCTGCCTCTCTCTCTATCTCTCTGTGACTATCATAAATAAATAAAAATTTAAAAAAATTTTTTTAAATAATTATGATGGGGATCCCTGGGTGGCGCAGCGGTTTGGCGCCTGCCTTTGGCCCAGGGCGCGATCCTGGAGACCCGGGATCAAATCCCACATCGGGCTCCCGGTGCATGGAGCCTGCTTCTCCCTCTGCCCAAGTCTCTGCCTCTCTCTCTCTCTCACTGTGTGCCTATCATAAATAAATAAAATTAAAAAAAAAAAAAGTTAAAAAAAATAAAATAAAAATAAAAAATAAATAAATAAATAAATAATTATGATGAAAAAAATAAAATAAAATAATTATGATCGGTATGTTAAAAGAAAAAGAGGAAAGGGTAGACAAAATGGATTAAAAGACACATTATTTCATCAGAGAATTAGAAACTACAATAAAGAATCAAGTGAACCTCCTAGAATTATAAAACACCAATATCTGAAATTAAGAACTCAGTGGATTTAATAGCAGACTGAACACAGCAGAAGACAAGATAGGTGAAACTGAAAACATATGAGTTGAAAAGATTCAAACTGAAAAACATAAAGGGGGGAAAGGGAAAGGACAGAATGTTAAAAAGATATGGTACATGAACAGAGTTCCAGAAGGAGAAATGAGAGAGTATGTTACAGAAACAATATTTTTAAAAATAACAATGAAGAATTTTCCATATCTGATCAAAGACATCAAATCACAGATTCAAGCAGCTCTTCTAATACCAAGCAGGATAAATAACAAAGAAAACTTCAACCAGGCATACCAGAGGCAAGTGGCTGAAAATTAAAGATAAGGAGAAACCTCTAAAAGCAAGCAGTGAAAAAAAGACACATCCAAAAAATTAACATTAAAACAATTTTTTTCACTGACTTTTAAAGAAATTTTTTTATTTAAATTTGATTTGCCAACATATAGTATAACACCTAATGCTCATCCCATTAAGTGCCCTCCTGAGTGTTTACCACTCAGTCAGCCCATCCCCCTACCCTTCACTGACTTTTCAACAGAAACTATGGAAGGTACAATCCAATGGAATGTTATCTTTTAGGTAGTAACCCGAAAAAACGACCCATTTAGTATTCTATACCAATTAAAAATTCATTTTTAAAAATGAAGGTGAGGGGATCCCTGGGTGGCGCAGCGGTTTAGCGCCTGCCTTTGGCCCAGGGCGCGATCCTGGAGACCCAGGATCGAATCCCACGTCGGGCTCCCGGTGCATGGAGCCTGCTTCTCCCTCTGCCTGTGTTTCTGCCTTTCTCTCTCTCTCTCTCTGTGCGACTCTCATAAATAAATAAAAATTTAAAAAAAAAAAATAATAAAAATAAAAATAAAAATGAAGGTGAAATAAGGATGTTTCCAGACACTTAAGTTGAGAGAACTTATTGCCAGTAGGCATTCACTTCAAGAAATATTAAAGGATGTTCTCTAGGCTGAATAAAGTTGGAAGCATGAAAGAAAGAAAAAATAAATAGCCTGAAAGGAAGATTTGGCTGCTGATTAGGAAGACTTCTTATATTAAAAACAAAAATCAAAAAAAAAAAAAAAAAAAAAAAACGAAAACAAAAACTACTAGAAAGTAGTCAAAGTCAGTAAGAGAAAAACAAATACCACTTGATTGCACTCATATGTAGAATTTAAGAAACAAAACAAGTGAGTAAAGGGGAAAAGGAAGAGAGAGAAACCAGGAAAACAGACTCTTAACCACAGAGAACAAACTGATGGTTACCAGAGGGAGGGAGAGGAAGGAAATAGGTGATGGGGATTAAGGAGTGCACTTGTGATGAGCACCAGGGGAGGTATGTAAGTGATGAATCACTGTACTGTACACCTGAAACTAATATTATACAGTATGTTAACTAGCTGAAATTTGAATAAAAACATTTTTAAAAACCTTAATGGGGGATCCCTGGGTGGCTCAGCGGTTTAGCGCCTGCCTTTGGCCCAGGGCATGATCCTGGGGTCCCGGGATCAAGTCCCACATCAGGCTTCATGCATGAAGCCTGCTTCTCCCTCTGCCTCTCTCTCTCTCTCTCTCTCTCTCTCTGGGTCTCTCATGAATAAATAAATTAAATATTTTTAAAAATAAATAAATAAAAATAAAAACCTTAACGGAAGCTGGCTGGGCAGAGGTCAGGAGCTGCACAATGAATGCTGAAGAGTTTAGTTTTCTTTATTGCCCAACATTGATTGTAACATTGAGGTTTATTGACATCTAATAGGATGCAGTATGAAATTAAGGTGTCCATAAAGCAGTTGATGCAACAGCAACAACAAATTGATTAAATTAAAAACTCATGTTTGTCCTTAAAGACATCAGAGAACTCTGAAGATAAAGAAAGCTAAATAAACAAATTCCAGAGAGAGTTAAGACCTTCCATAGTGAGCAAATACTAGAAGAGGCTTTCATTTGAAGTGGTGGTTTTCATTCTTGTAATAGACTAACAAATGTCCCTGAAAGGAAATGATCCCCCACAGTAACCTGAATCTGCAAAAGCAATGAAGAGTGCTGTGAACATTACATGTGTGGGTAAATACTATCAACTGTGTTTTTTATTTCATGAAAAGATTAATGACTACTAAAAGAGAAAGAAATAACTTCAATATTATTAAATACCTTATATATGTAAAAGGTTACATACTATAACTCTAGGGAAACCACTGCTTAAAATCCAATTGAGGAGGGATGCCTGGGCAGCTCAGTGGTTGAGCCTCTGCCTTCGGCTCAGGTCATAATCCCAGGGTCCTGCGATCAAGTCCTGCATCAGGCTCCCTGTGGGGAGCTTCTCCCTCTGCCTACATCTCTGCCTCTGTCTTTGTCTCTCTCATGAATAAATAAATAAAATCTTTTTTTTAAAACTCCAATTGAGGAGATTAAATGAAATACTGAATAATATTTATATAATTCAATACTGAAAAATATTTATATAATTCAAAAGAAAGCAGGTAGCATAGACTGAATGTGTCCTTGCAAAATTTGTATGTTGCAGTTCTAACTCAAAATGTGACTGTAATTAGAGAAATAGCCTGCAAGGAGTTAATAAAGGTTAAATAAGGTCATAAAGGTGGGGTCCTAATTTGAAAGGATTAGTGCCCTTCTAAGAGGAAGAAGAGATAGCAGAGCTCTTGCTGTGCCACGTGAGAACACAGGCATCTGCAATCAGGAAGAGAGAGCCTTCACTAGAAACAGAATCAGACAAAACCTTGATCTTGGACTTCTGGTCTCCAGAATTGTGAGAAAACAAAAAAATTTTTTAAGATTTTTTTTTTTTTAATTTGAGAGAGTACAGGGGGTGGAGGGAAGAAAGAGAGAGGAAAGAGAGAAAATCAAGCAGACTCCCTGCTTAGTGTGGAGGCCAAGTGGAGACTCAATCTCACAACCCTGAGACCAGGACTTGAGCTGAAATCAAGAGTCTGACACTTAATCGACTACACCACCCAGGCATCCCGTAAGAAAGCAGATTTTGTTGTTTTGGCCATCCAGTCTGTATTTTGTTATGGCAGCCAGAGCAGAAAGGAAGGAAAGGGGAAATAAAAAATAAGTCACAAATGGTACAAACAGCAAGATGGTAGATTTAAACCAAACCAGTCTTGATGATCACGTTAGGTAGAAATGGTCTATACTACTGCATTTAAGAGGAATGTTAAAAAAGAAAACCAAAGCTGGGGGCATCACAATGCCTGATTTCAAGCTATATTACAAAGCTATGGTCATCAAGACAACATGGCACTAGCACGAAAACAGAAACAACGATCAATGGAACAGAACAGAGAACCCAGAAATTCTCAACTCTGGTCAACTAATCGTCAACAAAACAGAAAAGACTACCCAATGGAAAAAAAAGACAGTCTCTTCAATAAATGGTGTTGGGAAAATTGGACAGCCACATGTAGAAGAATAAAACTGGACCATTTCCTCATACCATACATATAGATAAACTCAAAATGAATGAAAAACCTAAATGTGAGACAGGAAACCATCAAAATCCTAGAGGAGGTCACAGACAGCAACCTTTTTAACTGCAGCCATGGCAACTTCTTGCTAGACACATCTCTAAAGGCAAGGGAAAAAAGGCAAAAATGAACTATTGGGACTTCATCACAATAAAAAGCTTCTGCACAGCAAAAGGAACAATCAACAAAACTAAAAGGCAACCTACAGAATAGGAGAAGATATTTGCAAATGACATATCAGATATAGATACAGAACTACATATCAGATATAGGGATAGTATCCAAGATCTATAAAGAACTTATCAAACTCAACACCGAAGAAAAAATAATCCAATCAAGAAAATGGGCAGAAGACACTAACAGACACTTTTCCAAAGAACACATACAAATGGCCAACAAACACATGAAAAAATGCTCAACATCACTTGTCAGCAGGGAAATACAAATCAAAACCACAATGAATTACCACCTCACACCAGTCAGAATGGCTAAAATTAACAAGACAGGATATAACAAATGCTGGAGAGGATGTAGAGAAAGGAGAACCCTCTTACACTGTTGGTGGGAATGCAAGCTGGTGCAGCCACTCGGGAGAACAGTATGGAGGTTCCTCAGAAAGTTAAAAATAGAGCTACCTTACAACTTGGCAATTGCACTACTGGATATTTACCCCAAAGATATACATGTAGTGATCCAAAGGGGGACCGGCACCCTAATGTTCATAGCAGCAATATCCACAATAGCCAAGGAACTATTGATGGAAGGAGTCAAGATGTCCTTCAACAGATAAATGGATAAAGAAGATTTGGTATATGTATACAATGGAATATTACTCAGCCATCAGAAAGGATGAATACCTACCATTTACTTCAACATGGATGGAACTGGAGGGTATTATGCTGAGTGAAATAAATCAATCAGAGAAAGACAATTATATGGTTTCACTCATGTGTGGAACATACGAAATAGTACAAAGGACCATAAAGGAAAAAGGGGAAACTAAATGGGGGAAAACCAAAAAGGAAGGAAAACCATGAGAGATGCTTAACTCTGGGAAACAAACTGAGGGTTGCTGAAGGGAAGGGGAGTGAGGGTATGGGGTAACAAGGTGATAAGGATTAAGGAGGGCATGTGATGTGATGAGCATTGGATGTTAGACACAAATGAAAAATTACTGAAAACATCTGAAACTAAGTATGTACTATATGTTGGCTAATTGAATTTAAATAAAAAATAAATAAAAGGCAAGTAGTGTTAGAATGAAAATACTGATTACAGGAGACAGTGATTACACTTTAAACATGAGAAGAGAGACAGAAAGAAAAAGGATAGTGAAAGGTATACCATGCAATTACGAATCATAAGAGCCAGTGTGGCTATATTAACATTAGAAAAAGTAGTGTTCAACACAAGAAATATTGACAGAGATGTGTGATTCACAAAGACAAAAAGGTCAGTTCATCAGGAGAGTATAACAATCCTAAAGGTGTACATTTGTAGTAACATTGCTGCAAAATACAAATCAAAAACTGATAGAACTGGGACACCTGGGTGGCTCAGCAGTTGAGCGGCTGCCTTTGGCTTGGGGCATGATCCTGGAGTTCCAGGATCGAGTCCCACATCGGGCTCCCTGTATAGAGCCTGCTTCTCGCTCTGCCTGTGTCTCTGCTTCTCTCTCTCTCTCTTCCTCTCTCTCTCTCTCTCTCTCTCTCTCTCTCTCTCTCTCTCTGTGTGTGTGTGTGTCTCATGAATAAATAAATAAAATCTTAAAACAAACTGATAGAACTAAAAAGAAAAACAGATAAATCCACAAAGTTAGAGACTTCTCTCTTAGTAACTAAAAACCAGTAAGGACATAGACTTGACTTTGAAGAATTCAACATCCAACAACTGCAGAACACCCATTCTTCTTAAAGAATGTCCTGTTACACAGGACATTTATCAAAAGAGCTGATTTTCCTATACCATAAAGCAAATATCAACAAATTTTAAATGCCTGCAATCATTCAGGGTATATTTCCAATCACTGTGGAATTAAATTGGAACTCTATTACTCTTCTGCTTCCTGTTTCATTTATCTTTTAATTTCTTTCACAACTTCTTTCTCTTTTCTTTGGGTTAAATTGCAAGTCTCTCTTTTTTTTTTAACTCCTTAAAGTGGAAGATCAGATAATTAACTTTAAACCTTCCTCTTTTCTATTTTTAAAAATATTTTATTTATTTATTCATGAGAGACACCAAGAGAGAGGCAGAAACATAGGCAGAAAGAAAAGCAGGCTCCCTCCAGGGAACCCGATGTGGGACTCAAACCCAGGACCCTGGAATCACACTCTGAGCCAAAAGCAGACATTCAACCACTGAGCCACCCAGGCATCCCAAACCTTCCTCTTTTCTAATAAAAGTATTTATAGCTGAAGCTATATATCACTTAAATTTTGATTTACTGTTTTGTTGTTATTCAGTTTAAAAAGTTTTCTAATTTCCCCTGTGATTTATTCACTCAGCTTCCAAATAGTTTGCAATTTTTCTAATCAGTGGTGATAAAAGTGAGAATAGAGGTTTTCTTTGGGGAGAGAGGTAAAGAAGTGAAGAGATAAGGCTGCAGATATTGATAGGAAAGAAGCAGAAAGGAAACTTCATAGGAAAAAAAAAAAGAAACTTCATAGGAATATTTTACACTCTAATTTTGCTGGTTGTTACATGGTGTGTAATGAAGCAAATATTCATTGAGCTATACAGTTGAGATTTATTTACTTTACTACATGTAAATTATAACTCAGTTTTAAAAACCAAGGAATTAAATAGTCAAGTTGTGAAAAAGGAAGAATATTATAAAATTTAAGAACAAAGATCCATACTTGTCAAGTTCCCAACATTGTCCAGCACTGATCAAAGGGGACACAAGAATGACCAAAACTGTTCTGTAGTAGAGCAAAAACAAACTGATGTTAATAACAAAAAAAAATTTTTTAAATAACAATGGCCACTGTATATTGAGCTCCTATTATTTCTCAGGCACATTTATTTTTTTAATTGTACTTAGCCTTATGCAATAAAAATTATCCCCACTTTACAGAAAAAGAAACAAAGGCTGATAGAAATAAAATAACTTGCTTGGTATCACACTAGTGAAACCAGATTTCAAACTCAGAGCTCTCTGATACCAATGTTCATGCTCTTAACCCCATCCCACTGTCTGCCTTCAATTTTTTCTCACAGATGATCTGCTTGGATAGTGTTTTATTTTGCATATTCTGCTGTCACTTGTGTCTTTCTTTTCTTTTTCCTTTAAACCAAATAATCTTGAGTAATAATGTTCTAAGAGAACATCTGGGGCTCTTCAGCTGGGTGGAGTTGGGAAAGGCTCAGCAAATATATATATAGCACATAAACACAAGCTGTTCTTTGATCTGTGAATTAAGCAGCTGATGCCTGTATGGCCTCCCCAGCCAAACTGAGGGCAAATGCCCCTCACAACAGGCTCTTCTTAGCTTTGTGCAGATCAATTCCCAGAGACAGAGCATCTGGTCAAATAGGATGGGATCTCCTGGGAAAATACCTGTGTACATAAAAGGCTGTGTTTCCTGACACAGCTGTACAGACCTCAGTTCAGAAAGAAGAGATAATAAATCATGACAATGATTTTGAATACAGTCAAAAGCACACAGTTTATCTTGGTATGGAAAGGTAAATATTCTAAACAATATGCAGTAATATCAACTACTGTGGGATTATTGTAGTTTTTTTCCACTCAATTCAGTTCAACAGAAGTGTCAAAACCTTAACTAAATCAAATGCACAGGAAATGGGGTTTCTGGACAGTGTATTTCATTAAGAAACACTTAGCTATTTTATCCCTATTGTTCTTTTTAACACTAAGGTCCTATGATGTGCTACAAATCCACCTAAATGCTATTTAATATAATCCTCACAACCACTCTCATAACCAGGTAGCTGACAACAGGTGTACTTTATAGATGAGGAAACTAATCCTTGAAGATGTTTGAAAAGTAATCATGGCTTGCCCAAAGTCATACACCATGTGCACAGTTTAAATTCAAAGTCTGCAGACTCTGAAACCCATGCTCATGCCAAAAAATTCATACCCACTTGGTATGGAAAATGTTTAAACACTATAGTTCTTCATTTTCCAACCTTAGTAACTCCTCTGTAACAAAATACAAATATAACTGAAATTTTCATGAGTGAAACCTGAAATCTGACTAAGTATAAATATAGATGGGTACTTGATAAAGGTAAATATGGTCTGACCACAGAATACTGGAACAGTTTTGTGGTGGATGTGGTATTTATTTCTTAATTAAGCTTTGATGTTATACATTTTCATATGATTTATTTGCATTTATAGTAAGCTGGGTATGAAAAATATTTTAATTAACTGAAATTTCACTGCATTGTCATAAGAACAGAGTCAAATATAGGGTGGCCAATCATCCCGGTTTGTCCAGGACTGAACAGGGACACAGGAGTGTCAGTGCGTAAACATGGACAGTCTCAGAAAAACCAAGATAACTTGATAACCCTAACTCAAGTGCCTAATTCCAAGCATATGACTATCCACTGGCATACTGCTAATGGGGCTTCTTACTGGAGATCAAACTACTTCTTAGCACCATTTATATTTGTTGAGAATTACTCTATGATCTTAAATAGTTTTAGGAATTCTCTTTTGAATGTCAGTCCTCAAAGTTGTTCCTAATAAAGGCGGTAGAATGATTAACCTATTTTTTTAAATTATTTTTCTAATTCAGAAGTAAAGAAGCATTCTCTTGGCATCTTCATCTGTAAAATGGCAGGCTGACACAAACTCATCTCAAGTACTTCTTCCAACTTTAACATTCTATGACTAAGTCTGTGTAGCAACTTCAAGTCTGTGGGATCATGGATGTACAAATTCAGTGGATAAATTTAGAGTTTGGAAGAGATTATGAGGTAATCTCAAATTAAGAATGGAACACATAGGGAACAATTTAGTTTGATTTCGTGAAAATCCGAATCTTTATCACATCTTCCCTCTCTCCTCAAATCTGGAAACTCACTTTACTTCATCTTTCGCTATATTATTTGATGCCTCATCAAGAGTAGAAAGTTGCTTCCCATTTTCTCTGCAGGAAAACTAAGGTCTTTATTTAAAATGGACAAGAGACTTCCAGGGAAGATGCTGGAGTGTAAGGACCCTAGGCTCACCTGTGTCACAGATAAAACTAGACAACACATCCACATCAGTCTGATAGAGAATTTAAAGTAATGATCATAAAGCTACTCACTGGACTTAAGAGTGGAGGACCTAAATCAGGCCCTTAACAAAGAGACAGAAAACATTAAAAAGAACCAATCAGAGATTAAAAACTCAATAATTAAAATTAAAAACATGGGACACCTGGATGGCTCGGCAGTTGAGCGTCTGCCTTAAGTTCAGGGCGTAAAAAAAAAAAAAAAAAAAAAAAAAAAAAAAAAGTTTAGGGCATGATCCCGGGATCCTGGGATAGAGTCCTGATTTGTGTTCCCTATAGGGAGCATGCTTCTCCCTCTGCCTATGTCTCTGCCTCTCTCTATGTCCTTCATGAATAAATAAATAAAATCTTTAAATTAATTAATTAATTAATTAATTAATTAAAAATACACTGAATGGAATAAATAATAGAATAGAGGAAGTAGAAGAATGGATCAGCCACCTGGAGGACAGAGGAATGGAAAGCAATCAAGCTGGATAGGAGAGAGAAAAAATAAATAAAAAATAAAAATAGACTTAGGGAACTTGATGACATAGTTAAGCGTAATAACATCTGCATTATAGGGATCCCAGAAAAAGACAAAGAAAAGGGGACAGAATATTTATTTGAAGAAAAAATAGCTGAAAACTTCCCAAATCTGGGGAAGAGAATGGAAATCTAGATCTAACAGGCACAGAAAGCCCTCAACAAAATCAACCCAAGGAGATCCATACCCAAAGATATAGTAATTAAAATGGAAAACATAGTGATAAAGAGAATTTTAAGAGCAGCAAGGGAAAAGAAAACAGCTACAGGGTTGAGCTTCTGACTGGGTTTCAGCTCAAGTCATGATCTCAGGGTTGTGAGATCGAGCCCGTTATCAGGCTCTGTGCTTAGCATGAAGTCAGCTTTAAAAACACTCTATCTTCCTTTCCTTCTCCCTCTGCCCCTTCCCCCTCCCAGACGTTCTCTCCCTCTCAGATAAATAAATACATCTTTTTAAAAAATCAACAACATTGATAAACCTTTAGCCAGGTTCATCAAAGAAAAATAAAAGAAGAAAGAGAGGACTCGAATAAACAAAATTAGAATGAAAGAGGAGAAATAACAATTAACACCACAGAAATACAAAGGACTATAAGAGAATATTATGAAAAATTATATGCCCAAAAAAAAGAAAAAAGAAAAATTATATGCCGAAAAATTGGACAACCTAAAACAGGTGGACAAATTCCTAGAAACATATAACCTCCCACAACTGAATCCGAAATAAATAGAAATTTGAACAGACTGATTACCAGGAATTAAATGGCATCAGTAGCCAAAAAACCAAACAAGAATCCAGGACCAGATGGTTTCACGGGTCACATCTATCAAATATTTAAAGAAGAGTTAATAGCTATTCCAAGAAATAGAGAGGGAAGGCAAATTCATTCTATAAGACCATCATTGTTACCCTGATATCAAAACCAGATAAAGACATTACAAAAAAAGAAAAACTACAAAACATATCTCTAGTGAACACAAATGCAAACATCCCCCCAAAAAACATTAGCAAATTGAATCCAACAATATATTTTAAAAAGTCATTCCCCACGATCAAGTGGGATTTATTCTGGGGTACAAAGGGGTGAAAAATTGGTTCAACAATCCCAAATCGATCAACGTGATACATCACATCAATAAGAGAAAAGATTAAAGCCATATAATCACTTCAATAGATGCAGAAAAAGTGTTTGACAAAGTACAACATTCATTCATGATAAAAACTCTTAGCAATGTGGGTTTAGAAGGAACATATCTGAACATAAGAAGGCCATATATGAAAAACCCACGGCTAACATCATACTCAATGGGGAAAAACTGACAGCTTTTCCTCTAAGATCAGCAGCAAGACAAAGATGTCCACTCTCACTACTTTTACACAACATTGTACTGGAAGTCCTAGCTACAATAATCAGACAAGAAAAAGAAATAAGAGGTATCCAAATTGGTAAGGAAGAAGTACAACCGTCACTATCTGCAGATGCCATGATACTATATATAGAAAACCCTAAAGTCATCACCAAAAAACTACTAGAACTGATAAATGAATTCAATTAAAATCACAGGATACAAAATCAATACACAAAACCTGTTGCATTTCTACATGCTAACAGTGAAGTAGCAGAAAGAAAAATTAAGAAAACAATCACATTTACAACTGCACCAAAACAATAAAATACCTAAGAAAAAAACTTAACCAAGAAGGTGAAAGACCTATTCTCTGAAAACTATAAAACACTGATGAAAGAAAACGAAGAAGACACAAACAAATGGGAAGATATTCCATGCTCATGGATTGGAAGAACCAGTATTATTAAAATGTCCATACTACCCAAAGCAATCCACACATTTAATGCAACCTCTATCAAAATACCAATAGCATTTTTCACAGAACTAGAACAAATAATCCTAAAATTTGTACAGTACCACAATATACCCCGAATAGTCAGAGCAATCTTGAGACAGAAGAACAAAGCCAGAGCTATCACAATCCCAGATTTCAAGATACAGTACAAGGCTTTAGTAATCAAAACAGTACCGTACTGCCACAAAAATGGACACAGATCAACAGAACAGACAGTCAAGAAATAAATCCAGGATTATATAGTCAGTCAATCCATGATAAACGGGGCAAGAATATACAATGGGGGGGAAGCCCCTCAACAAAGGGTGCTGGGAAAACTGGACAGCCACATGCAAAAGAATGAAGCTGGGTCACTTTCTTACAACATAACAAAAATAAATTCAAAATGGTTGAAAGACCTAAATGTGAGACCCAAACCCATAAAATTCCTAGAAGAAAACATAGGCAGTAATTTCTTTCACATCAGCCATAGAAACGTTTTTCTAGATATGTCTCCTGAGGCAAGGGAAACAAAAGCAAATTAAACTACTGGCACTACTCAAAGTAAAAAACTTTTGCACAGCAAAGGAAACTATCAACAAAACCAAAAGACTGTCTACTGAATGGGAGAAGATATTTGCAAATGATAGTGCCAGTAAGGGGGTAATACCCAAAATATATAAAGAACTTACAGAACTCAACACACACACACACACACACACACACACACACACACACACACAAAATCCCACAAATAATCCAATTAAAAAGAAGCAGAAGACATGAACAGACATTCCCCCAAACAGACATAGGAAAAGAGGCTCAACATTACTCATCATCAGGGAAATGCAAATCAAAACCACAATGAGATATCACCTCACACCTGTCACAATGACAAACATCAAAAACACAAGAAATGACAAGTTTTGCTGAGGATGTGGAGAAAAAGGAACACTTGTGCACTGTAGTGGGAATGCAAACTGGTACAGCCACTGTGGAAAACAGTATGGGGTTCCTCAAAAAATTAAAAATAGAATTACCATGTGACCTAGTAATTCCACTACTGAGTATTTGCCCAAAGTATATGAAAACACTAATTTGAAGAGATACATGCACACCTATCTTTATTGCAGCATATTTACAATACACCAAATTATGGAGCAAACCCAAGTGTCCACTGACAGATTAATAGATAAAGAAGAGGTGAGAAATATATATATATAATGGAATATTACCCAGCCATAAAAAAAGAATGGAATCTTGCCATTTGCAACACATGGATAGACTGAGAGGGCATAAAGTTAAGTAAAATACCATGTGGTTTCACTCATACGTGGAATTGAAGAAACAAAACAAAGAAAGAAAAAAAAAAAAGAGACAAACCAAAAATTAAGACTCTTAAAATACAGGGCAGCCTGGGTGGCTCAGCGGTTTAGCGCCGCCTTCAGCCAAGGGCCTGATCCTGGAGACCCAGGATCGGGTCCCACGTCGGGCTCCCTGCATGGAACCTGCTTCTCATTCTGCCTGTGTCTCTGCCTCTCTCTCTCTCTCTCTGTCTGTCTCTCATGAATAAATAAATAAAATCTTAAAAAAAAAAACACTAAAAAAAAAAAAAGACTCTTAAGATACAGAGAATAAACTGATGGATGGCTGGAGGTGAGGTGAGTGGGGGGATGGGTGAAATAGGTGATGGGAATCAAAAGTACACTTACCATGATGAGCACTGAGTAAAGTATGAAATTGTTGAATTATTATATTGTACACCTGAAACTAATATAACACTGTATGCCAAATTTACTGGAATAAAAAAATTTTAAATAGATAAATATAAAATAAAATGAACTGGAGGCTGGGACGCTCGTATTCTCTTGACGAGAATGGCAAATCCCTGCCCAAATCAAGCAGGAGAGTCAGGTGTGCTACTGCTGCACAGGAAAGCCAGCAAACAGTGCATGAGAAACACTAAAGGCTCTTGGGTGAAAGAAAGAGGGAGAATCTATAGAACAGCAAATGGCAATGTACTCACCCTACCCCCTTTGTTGTATCCCAAATCAAACTTTAAAAAATATATATTTAGAGAAATACAAAAACTGACTAACTTCTTTGGTAACATTAGGGTATATAGTTCATGATGTGATGTGATGTGATGTGATGATGTGATGTGATGTGATGTGATGTGATGGTGGTATTATATTTTAAAGAGTCTTTTAGAAATGTACAGTGAGGGGTGCCTGGGTGGCTTAATCAATTAGGCATCTGACTCTTGATTTCAGTTCAGGTCATGATCTCAGAGTTGTGAGATTGAGCCCCGAGTCAGGCTCCAAGCTGGGCATGGAGCCTGCTTAAGATTCTCTCTCTCCCCTCACCCTCTGCTCCTCTCTAGTCCCTCTCTCTAGAAAAGGAAAAAAAATTTAATTTAAAAAGAAACGCATATTGAAACAAATGAAGTGATATAATATCTGCTTCAAAATAATGATGGGAGGGAATACAAGTAGAGATACAAATGAAACACAACAGGTCATTCATCAATAATCATTGCAGCTTAATGACAGAAACTTAAATGTTTAGATTGAAACTTAAATTTTCCCTAATTTATATAAAAATTTTAAAGATTTATTTTAAAAATCCAAAAGATCTTGGGTTATTTGGGAATTTAAAAAAATACAGAATTACAGAACGCTGAAACTTTAAGAATCAGCTCTACTGATTCACAGAATAGATAATATTTAGAGGGCTTCCTCTTTATAGTAGAAAGAAACACAGTCAATGACTTCAATTTCTTAACAAGGAAGGAATTCCTTTGCATATCCCTGCAAGATGCCCATCTAGCTCTATCAGATGCATCCACTGCCTCTAAGCCAACCAAAATCTCCATCAGGCTGCTCAAAGAATGTGGTGACCTGTTTCTACATCCAAATATTCCTTCCTCTATAGTTCCCTTTTTAAAAAAGATTTTTTTAATAATTTTTTTTAATTTTTTTAAATTTATTTATGATAGTCACACACACACAGAGAGAGAGAGAGAGAGAGAGAGGCAGAGACATAGGCAGAGGGAGAAGCAGGCTCCATGCACCAGGAGCCCAACATGGGACTCGATCCCGGGTCTCCAGGATCGCACCCTGGGCCAAAGGCAGGCGCTAAACTGCTGCACCACCCAGGGATCCCAAAAAAGATTTTATTTATGTATTTATATTTATTTTTTAAATTTTATTTATTTATTTATTATTTATTTGAGAGAGAGAGAGAGAGAAAAAGAAAAGAGAGTATAGGTGTGCAAGCATGGGGAGAGCAGAAGGGGAGAGAAGAGGGAGAAAGCAATCACAGGCAGACTCCACATTGAGTATAGAACCTGACACAGGGTTCAATCTCAAGACCCCAAAATCATGACCTGAGCCAAAACCAAGAGTCAGATGCCCAATGGACTGAGCCACCTGGGCACCCCCTTTCCTATATAGCTTTCATATTTCAATTCCACTCCTGCCACCCCCCTTTTTCTAATGGGAAAAGAAGCAGGTATGTTACTGACCAATAATAAAGTCTCTGTAAGCTTGACAATCCATCATGAATGAGTAAATATAAGAACAAAGTATATTGTTTGGTTTGTCTACTGTACATAATGACATAAGATAAAGTGCAATTCTTTAAAGTATTTGCATAAAATGCTCCTAGATAGTCTTATGCACTCCACTTCCTCCACAGAAACAACCACAACTTTCTAAAATATATATTAAATATTTGAAAATGAAAATCTAGGATAGTCTGCACAGGAAGCAAAGATAGGTAATGTCACTAGAAAAGAATGAGATCTTTTTGGGATTGTGGATATGAATGAATTCCTCTTCCTAATAATGCTGAAGATAGGAAAAAATCTTAAGAGTTTCTTCATCTGACTCCAAGACTGTCTCAGTCTTGAAGGAGATGCAGTCAGAAGCAAGAAAGGCAGAGTAATTAATGTCATGTACAACAATATATCTCAAACTTGAATGTCCTCACCAGTCACCTCAGAATCTTAATATATCAATTCTGATTCAAGAAGTCTGGAGTGAGGGCCCAGGTTCACATTTCTTTTCTTTTCTTTTCTTTTTTTTTAAGATTTTCTTATACTAGGACCCTGGGATCAAGACCTGAGCTTAAGGCACACACTTAACCAACTGAGTCACCCAGGTGCCTGGTTCTGCATTTCTAACAAGCTTCTAGGTAATGTCCATTATATAGGCCAACCTTGGAGTTACTGAAAGTTGTGCAGCTGGTTGTTCTGCAGCCTTGAGAACACCTTCCTTTACAAATTATATTTGCCTGAGAGAGCCTAGATTATGAGTTTTGAAGATGGGGAGGAAGCAGAGCAGAGCTTGAAGAAACTCAAGCCCTCACAAAAGACTCAGAAGAATATGCAAAGGAGGTCTTTCTAAAAATGAACTAAGACACTCTGCCTTCAGGACAAAACTCTATTATGACAAATAAAGCCCCGCCTACTACCTAGCCAAGCACCCTAAAGAGAAATCTGTTTATAGGACCTCCATCCCCACTGTGGCCTTACTCTCCTGCCATTCAAATATAAGGACATTGGTTAAACAGCCATACCCAATGCAAAGGAAACACAAGCCAGACAATTATATTAATAACATAAACTTCCATTCATAAATATGGAAAGGCAATCAAAGGCCTTCTGAAATGAATAAAACCAAAATATCAAGGAGAAAGATTGCAGCAAATAAACAGAACAGTCAATGTAGAAACAGAAATAATGAAAGAAACAGAAAATACTTTTGTATTTTCTGATTAGTAATCTCAGATACTTGAAAGGATACTGTGTCCATACTATAAAGACAGACAGTTACGAAAAGAAAGCCCTCTTTCTACCCTGTGAGGATACAATTTGGTAGCCTGCAACCCAGAAGAGGATCCTCACCAGAACCTACCATGCTGATATCCTGATCTCAGATCTCTAGCCTCCAGAAACAAATTTCTCTTGTTTATAACCCACTCAGTCCATAGTACTTTGTCATAGTATCCCAGACTAAGACAATGCCAGTATCTAAAAATTTATATAAGAGTTTACAAAAAATGATATGGCTGATGACAAAATTAGTAATTTGAAGCTGAAAACTTATCAAAAATGATAAAGATGGGAACTTCTGGATCTCTTAGCAAAATCTGAATCTTTACACATTCTCTTTACACAGATTAATAAAAAGAATAAATACAGTCATAGAAATTTAATGTCCTGAGCATAACTAGAACAGAGAACACTAAAAATTTCAAGCTACTTATAAATAAATTTAAAAAACAAAAAACAGGGATCCCTGGGTGGCGCAGCGGTTTGGTGCCTGCCTTTGGCCCAGGGCGCGATCCTGGAGACCCGGGATCGAATCCCACGTCAGGCTCCCGGTGCATGGAGCCTGCTTCTCCCTCTGCCTGTGTCTCTGCCTCTCTCTCTCTCTCTCTCTGTGACTATCATAAATAAATAAAAATTAAAAAACAAAAAACAAAAAACAAAACCAGACACCAGTTTCCAGCAGAGCTATTTCTTGAGTACCTGCTACAAGTCTTTGCAGAGAGCTAGAATATAATACTTAATTTTATGTGTTAGCTGGACTGGATCACAGGATGTCCAAATATCTGGTTAAGCATTACTTCTAAGTGCACCTGTGAGAGTGTTTCCAGAAAATATTAGCATTTGAATTGGTAAAGTAAAGCAACTGACCTCCCCAATGTAAGCAGACATCATCCAATCCATTGAAGGCCTAAACAGAACAAAAATGTAGAAGGGAGGATTTGCTCTCTCACTCTGTCTGATTGTTGAGCTGGGATATTGATCTCCTGCACTTAGTGCTCCTGGTTCTCAGGGCTTTAGAGTTGGATTGGAAACTATAACATTGGCTTTCTGGCTTTCAGGCCTCTAAACTACATGACTGGTTTTCCTGGGCTTCCAGTTTACAGAGGGGAGACTGTGGGACTTCTTAGTCTCCATAATCACATGATTCAATATCTTATAATAAATTTATTTACATACATATCAGAGATCTCCAGATAAAAGAATCAATAAGGTATATATAGATATACAAAAGAGGAGATTTATTATAAAAATTATATTATGCTGAGTGAAATAAGTCAATCGGAGAAGGACAAACATTATATGGTCTCATTCATTTGGGGAATATAAATAATAGTGAAAGGGAATAGAAGGGAAGGGAAAAGAAATGGGTAGGAAATATCAGAAAGGGAGACAGAACATGAAGACTCCTAACTCTGGGAAATGAACTAGGGGTGGTGGAAGGGGAGGAGGGTGGGGGGTGGGGGTGAATGGGTGACGGGCACTGAGGGGGGCACTTGACGGGATGAGCACTGGGTGTTATTCTGTATGTTGGCAAATTGAACGCCAATAAAAAATAAATTTATTATTTAAAAAAATTGGCTCATGCAGTTATAGAAGCCAAGAAGTGCCATGATCTGCCAAATGCAAACTGGAGAACCAGGAAAGCTGGAGATGTCACCCAATCCAAGTCCAAGGCTGGAGAATGAAGGGGCAAATAGTCTAAGCCTGATCTAAGTCCAAAAGTCCAAGAACCAGAAGCACCAATGTCCAAGGGCAAGAGAAGACGAATGTCTCAGCTCAAGCAGAGAGACACCACACCTTTCTTCTGCTTTTCTGTTTACTTTAGGCAGGCAATAGATAGGATGATGCCCATCCACATCGAGGAAGGCAATCTGCTTTACTTAGTTCATGAATCCAAATGTTACTCTCTTCCAGAAACACCTTCACAGACACATCCAGAAATAATGTTTTATCAGCTATCTGGGCATTCCTCAGCTCAGTCAAAATGACACATAAAATTAGCCATCATATATATAGCCTGTTGGTTCTTTGTCTGGAGAACCCTGATTAATACATAGGGAGTGTCCAGAGAAGAGGGCATTGATATGAAACAACTCCCAGGGTGAAAAAAGTACACCCTATGTGCAAAGGTACTGAAAAGAGAGTCCTGGTACATCAGGGTACTAACTAAAGAAGGATTCAAAGAGGTAATCTTGAAAAGGCAAATCTGGGGAAAAAAGGGAAATGAAAACAGAGGTGTACCTGTGTGGTAAAGGCAAAAAGAATCAAGAGGTAAAATTTATTATTCTACAAGACCAAAAAAACAAAAACAAAAACAAAAAAACAAGAACATAAACCCCTTTCCCTTAACCACCCTCCCCCTAGTTTTTTAAGGCCATTGATAAAAACCAATTATATTTGGCTATACTAACAAAAGATGGTTGAACTAGAAATCTTGTAAACCACTCCATACCACAAAAAATGTCCACTAAATGCAAAGTTGTAAGCAGTATTCATCTATAAAAAAGTTCTTTAAAAGAAGCGGGGGGACACCTGGGTGGCTCAGTGGTTGAGCCTCTGCCTTTGGCTCAGGGCGTGATCCCAGAGTCCTGGAATCAAGTCCCACATCAGGCTCTCTGCACGGAGTCTGCTTCTCCTCCCTCTGCCTATGTCTCTGCCTCTCTCTCTCTGTGTCTCTCATGAATAAATAAATAAAATCTTTAAATAAATAAATAAGGGGGGCAAATAAGAATAAAAACTTTTTTAGCTTAAAGAGAATGAGAAGAGGATGAGCACTGGGTGATGTGCTATATGTTGGCAAATTGAACTCCAATAAAAAAAAGAGAGAGAATGAGAAGATAAGCCACAATTGGAAGAAAATACTTACAAAACACATATATGATAAAGAACTGTTATCCAAAATATACAAAAAACTTTTAAAACTCAACATTAAGAAAATAAATACCCCAATTAAAAACCAGGCAATAAAGAAAATAGACACCTCACAAAAAAAGATAAACATAGAAAATAAGCATATGAGGAGATATTTAACAACATATATAATTAAGGAATTGTAAATTAGGGGCATTGGGCAGCTCAGTCACTTAAGTATCTGCCTTGAGCTCAGGTCATGATCCCGGGGTCCTAGGATTGAGCCCCAAGTCAGGCTCCCCATTCAGTGGGGAATCTGTTTGTCCCTCTCCCTCTGGCCCCTCACCCTCATTCATGTCTCATGCTCTCTCTCTCTCTCTCAAATAAATAAAATCTTTTTAAAAAAGAACTGTAAATTAAAACAATGAACTACTACACACCTATTAGAATGGCCAAAATTCAAAACACTGACAACACCAAATGCTGATAAGGATGTAGAGCAACAGGAACTCTCATTTATTGCCAGTAGATATTCAAAATGGTGCAGCCACTTTGAAAAACAGTTTGGCAGTTTCTTATAAAATTAAACATACTTGTACCATATGATCCAACAAGGATGTTCTTTGATATTACCTAAATGAGTTGAAAATTTATGTCCACATAAAAACTCACACTTGGGTATATACAGTAGCCTTACTTACAACTGCCAAAACTGGAAGCAAAAAGATATCCTTCAACCGGTGAATGAATAAATTGTGATATATATGGACAACAAAATATTACTCAGTACTTAAAAAAAAAAAAAAGGAAGAGCAATCAAGCCATGAAAAGACATGGAAGAAACTTAAATGCATAATACTAAGTAAAAGAAGTCAATCTAAAAAAAGCTACATATTGTATAATCCCAACAACATAACATTCTGGAAATAACCAAATTATGAGGCTAGTAAAATACAATGGTTGCCAGGGGTTGGAGGTAGCAGCATGGGAAGGAAGAGGGGCACAGAGGATTTTACTGCAGTGAGTATGGTACTACAATGGCAGATACATGTCATTACACATTTATCCAAACTCACAGTATGTACAACTCTAAGAGTGAACCCTAATAATAAACTAATACATAGTTTAAATACAAATTATGGACTTTGATCAACAATGGCATGTCAGTATAGGTTCATTAATTGTGACAAATATACCATTCTGTGTGAGGTGTTAATAGGGAAGTTGGCTCTTCCAACGTGTGGGGGAGGGGGAGGGCAGCAAGTATTTGGGAAATCTCTGAAAGTTCTACTCAATTTTGCTGTGAACTTAAAACTGCTGTAAAAAAATAAAATCTATTTTAAAAAACTTTTCAGGTGATGAAAATTTCTTGAAAAAATTAGCCACTAACCAAAAGAAGCAACAACAACAACAAAAACTATTATGTACCTCTCCAAACTGAATTACATGTCTAGAAACAAACATGGGTATGGAGGAGAACCTTAAATCAGAAACTCAAAAACCAAGAACAATAATGGATTTTTTCTTTTACTGTATCAGGAGAAGAAGAAATAAAATAAGAGCTGACTGAAGTTGAACAAACAAAAAGAAAAGATAAAACCATTTAAGAAATATAGTCTAAACTGTAAGATACTCAAGGGATAACATATTTATATCTAAACAAAAGTTTAATAAGGGGCTGTGAATAATATAAAACAGACAGATGAAAATGAATATAGTAAAAAAAAAAAAAAAAGTGAAAAAGAAAGTGGTTGAAATGGAAGCCAGACAAAAAGGAATCGACATACTTATAACTGGAGTCTCTAAAGACTAAAAATAAAACAAAGGAACACAGATAATATTCACATATTCACAAGCATAACCCAAAACGTTCCAAAAATAAAACAAGACCTGACTCTGCATAAACCTAAAAGTATCTAGCAAGACCCAGGAAAACTGATTTGAAACAATCAACTCTGGGATCCATCCTCGTAAAATGGTTAGGCTTTAAGGATAAAATAAAAATTCTTAGTACCTCCAGGAAAAAGATCAAATAATTTACCAGACCAACAGAAACAGACAGGCATTATACTTCCCAAAAATGATAAACAAATCATGGAAAGAATAGAATAGTATTCTAGAATAACTTATGAACAAAAAGTATGAACCAAAAATTTTATATCCTGACAAGCTGGCTTTCAAATGATAAGGCAATAGAAAAAGTTATAAACATACAAAAACTCATTCTGTACCTGTGAGCCCCCTTTTTGAAGAATCTAGGAAAGAATGACTTCCATTGAATCAAGATAATTTGGGGAAGTTTTAGCAAAGGATTAATTTAACATACTTAATGGCAGGCTTAATGTTAAACATAGTGGGAGAATAATATATAGAAATAAGGCAAGTCAAAAGATGGAAAGAGCAGTGCCTGGGTGGCTCAATCAGTTGAGTGTCTGCCTTCAGCTCAGGTCATGATCATGCAGTTCTGGGATAGAGCCCACATCTGGCTCCCTGCGAGGAGCCTGCTTCTCCCTCTGCCTATGTCTCTGCCTCTCTCTGTGTCTATTATGAATAAGTGGATAAAATCTTTAAAATAAAAAAAAAAAACAGAGACTAAGAGCACTAAAAAAGACATAAATATGAGGACAGAAATCACAAATCTTCCTAAATACCAAAAGAAGTTAAATTAAAAAAAGCAAAGAAAACCTATCACTAGAGAAATACAATAAATATATCATAATACATTTAGTACTTACAAAATAATGACAAAATTAAGACCAAGTATAACAATCATATCAATATACATAAATGGGCTTAATTCACCTAATCTAAGAAAAAGATTTTCAATTTGATTCACAAAGTAAGACCTATATACTGTATCTAAGAAACAGATCTAGAACAAAGTCAGAAAGGCCAAAAATAAAGGAATTGGCAACAGTATACTAGGCTGAGGTGCCTGGGTGGCTCAGTTGAGTTAAGCATTTGACTCCTGGTTTCAGCCCAAGTCATGATCTTAGAGTTGTGAGACCAAGCCCCACGTGGGGCTGTACACTCAGTGAAGAGTCTGCTTGAGATTCTCTCTCCCTCTCCCTCTAACCCTCCTGCTTGTGTCCTCTCTCTCCCTCTCTCTCTCTCTCAAATAAATAAATAAATCTTTTTAAAAATGTATAGTAGGCAAATGGAAAAAAAAGCAAGGGGTTTCAGTCTTGATATCAACATAGAATTCAAGCCATAAACCATTAAATATAATCAGAAACACCTTTTAATGCTGAAAGTCACAATTCACAATGGAGACATAATAGGTATAAATATCTATGCTCCTAATATCCTACTAACCAGCTTTTTAAAGCAGAATCTACAGGAGGTAGGAGACAGAAATACATTTTACATAGGAGATTTTATTTTATTTTTTTTTAATTTTTTATTTATTTATGATAGTCACAGAGAGAGAGAGAGGCAGAGACACAGGCAGAGGGAGAAGCAGGCTCCATGCACCGGGAGCCTGATGTGGGATTCGATCCCGGGTCTCCAGGATCGCGCCCTGGGCCAAAGGCAGGCGCTAAACCGCTGCGCCACCCAGGGATCCCTACATAGGAGATTTTAATACACCAGTTTCAACATGAGACAGAATAAATAGACATGTCAATAAAGTTACAGAAGATCTAACCAATATTATCAATAAGGAATATGTGGATATGTATTAAATTTTACATCCTGATAAGAGAGGATTCATCTTCTCAAGCACACATGAAACATCCACAAAAATTCGTCATGATATAGGACCAAAAAAAACCAAAAACCAAAAAACAAAACAAAACCTGAAAACCTTCTATTAAACAACTCTTCAGTAGGGGGAAATATTAAATACAATTACATAATTTCTAAAATATAATGATAATAAAAATACTACATATCAGAATCTATGCAATACATTTCATGTTCAGAGAAAACTCATAACCTTAAATGTTTATATCAATAAAATGAAAGAATGAAAATAAATTTACTTTTCAATTCAAAAATGAGAAAAAATAAAGAAAAACCAAAAGAAAGCACAAGGAAGAATGTATTAAGAATAAAGGCAGAATTTAAAAAAAAGATAAAGATAGAATGAATAAGGTAGAGAAAAGGAATGCAATAGATCTAATTAATAAATTTTTTAATTAACAAAATAAATAAATAAGCCACTTAGCTAACTTAATCAAGGAGGGGGAAAAAGAACAAAGCATAGGTATACAAACTAAAAAAATAGCAAAAGGAAAATAATCACTGAAACACAGGAAACTTTAAATTTCCAAGAAACTACTTTGTATACCTCTACACAAATAAACACAGAAACCAAGGCATGAACAATTTCCTAGGAAAATATAATTTACCAAAATTGATCTCATTAGATATATACATTTTAAATAGACCAATTTCCATTGAGGAAATAGAGAAAGCTATCAAGGCTCAGATTCACCAAGAAATTTCAGAGAGGAATTCAAATCATCAGGAAACATAAAGTCCCAATGCCACAAAAAAAAAAAAAAAAAAAAGAGAGAGAGAGAGAGAGCTTAAAAATTGAAAGAAAACATCAAAATACTATTTATGAAGCAAGAATGGCATTGATACCTAAATCTAATAAAGATAGTAAGGAAATAAAATTACTGGTTAACAGATATAATGGTAGGGAGATCTCATTCACAGTAGCAATAAATGATAAAATACTTAGGAATAAACTTAACAATAAGTATACAAAACTACATCAGGGAAATTTTAAACACTCCTGAAAGACACAAAAGTAGATTTTAACAAATGGAAAGACTTTTCATCTTCCTGATGATATGATTTTATGTCACTTTTCCCTAAGTTAATTTATAAATTTAACAAAGTCCCAATGAAAAGACCAACAAGCTTTTTTTTTTTTTAATGGAGCTAGATACATATAAAGAAAACAAGAAAGAACACTTAGAAAAACATGAAAAAAATAGAAAAAGCTTACAGGGCCAGCAGGAGAAAAGAAATTAATCCTATCAGATATTAAACTTGTTCTATAAGTAAAATAGTGTGTTATTCAGTTATGCAGAGACAAACCAATTAACTCTCAAATCATTGAGACAAAGATGAACTCTTAAAATTGGTGGTATCAGGGTAACAGGAGAGCCATTTGGAAAAAGATAAACCTCTTCCGATACGTCATACTACACACAAAAATAAATACCCAGTGCATCAGAACTACCTGTAAACAATGAAATCACATTGAATTATAAGAAAGCCTGGGTGAACTCCCCCTGTAATGTAGGTATAGGAAAGTTTTCTGACAATGATTCAAAATCTAGATGCAATAAAAGAAACATTGATACACTTAATGATATAAAAATTCTGCATGGCAAAAAACATCCCAAGCTAAGTGCAAGGACAATAAAAAGGTGAGAGAAAATATATGCAGCATACATCACAGATATATAGATATATAGATGTATATATACACACACACATGCATATTATATATACACATATACATATACACACATATTATATATATATATACACATATACACACACACATACACATATATATATATATATTTAAAACGAGGAGCACTTGGCTGGCTCAGTCAATGAAGCATGAGACTCTTGATCTAAGGGTTGTGGGTTCCAGCCCCACTTTGGACATAGAGATTGCTTAAAAAACTGAAATGATAAAAGTTGGAAAATATGAGAGAAAAGTTAAAGACACAGAAGAGAGATTCAGAAGATACAATATCCCTCTAATTTGAGTTCTAGAAGCAGCAGAATACAGACTTGGAGGGAAAAAATTTTTTTAATAAATAGATTTTAAAAAAATAAATAAAAAATTCTAACCCTAAGACAGACTTGAACCTCCTATTCAAAGGCCCAGTAGAATGAAAGAAAAAGTTTGAAATCAAACTTGCAAAACAAAGAAAAAAAAACCCCTATGGAAAGAAACAGCTCACCTATGAAGGAATGAGACTCAGATGTGAGAAAGAACAGCCTTGTTATCAACAACACTGGCTGCTAGAAATCAATGCATCATGGGGTGCCTGGGTGGCTGTCGATTGGATGACTGATTCTTGGTTTCTGCTCAGGTCATGATCTCAGGGTTCTGGAATAGAGTCCCATGTTCTGGCTTGACACTCAGCACCAAATCTGCTTGAGATTATCTGCCTTTCCTTCTACCTCTCCCCCTGCTCACACTCTTTCTAACACAAATAAATAAATCATTTTTTTAAAAGTAACAAGGTTGCTTTCTGCTTTAAAAAAAAAAAGGGGGGGGGTGCCTGGGTGGCTCAGTGGTTGAGCACCTGCCTTTGGCTCAGGTCATGATCCCGGGGTCCTGGGGTGGAGTCCCACAAAGGGCAACCTACAGGGAGCCTGCTTCTCCCTCTGCCTATGTCTCTGCCTCTCTCTGTGTGTCTCTCATGAATAAATAAAATCTTTCTTTTTTTTAAATAAAATCTTTTTAAGAAAACCAATGCATCATTGTTATTTTACATAAAAAATTCCATACTGAGACAAACTGCCAATCAGTGTGAGGACAAAATGCAGCCATTTTCTGACATTCAAAATCTTTTAAGATTCACTTACCATACACTTTTTCTGAAAAAGAAACAACTTGAGAGTTTTCCAGTGAAAACTAAATCACTATGTAGTACACTTGAAACTAATATAACATTGTGTGTCAACTATACTTCAGTAAAAAAAATAATAATAATAATTAAGGAAAAAGAAGGAACAACCTTCCCAGAAATAAAATAAAAAGCAATCTCAGGTTGACATGTGGGAGCAGGTTCAGACAGCAGCCATCCTGAATTATTAGGGAAGGCCAGATAGCCTCAAAAACAGTCTTCCAGGATCCCTGGGTGGCGCAGCGGTTTCGCGCCTGCCTTTGGCCCAGGGCGCGATCCTGGAGACCCAGGATCGAATCCCACGTCGGGCTCCCAGTGCATGGAGCCTGCTTCTCCCTCTGCCTGTGTCTCTGCCTCTCTCTCTCTCTGTGTGTGACTATCAAAAATAAATAATTAAAAAAAAAAAAAACAGTCTTCCAAGAAAAAAAAATATGTATTACATAAATTCTGTGATAAAAAAACCTGCAAGATATTAATAATACAGTATAGATATATGCTACTCTATAAATAAAAAAAGAAAGGCAATTTAAAAATGTCAAGGGAAAAGGTATATAAATAAAATTCATGGCCTGAGTCTGAAATGAATTAAATGGTGGCATGATTTTGAGCCACTGATGGATTTTTACAAAAGAGAACCCATTTTACTTTAACACATGCAGCACTCCTTTAAGTGAAACACGTTTAATGACATAGGACTACATTTCTCACTCTGGAGTCTGACTATATTACATATATAAATGCATTGTACTGATTTCTGTGATTTAGAATCAACCTATAGTCAAAGAAAAAAATCCACGTATAGTAAAAGTATAAAATATATGTTTTACCAGCTGAAAGAAAGTGGTATGTATGTGAAAGAATTTGAAGGACGAGAGAGAGCAAAGAAAGCTGGAAATGTATAGTAGAAAATCAACAGATATTATCTAAGGTTGCTGGATGACCAGACAGAAGCTAACTGTGTTCTTTAAATTTATCATAGTAACTATGACATGATCTAAGAATAGCAATGCAAGTAACAAAAATTAGGGGGTGAAATGGAGCAAAGACAGAGAAGCATGCAAAGAAGTATGCAAAGTCATTTTTCATAACAAAAAAAACACAAGATATTGTCTAAAGATGATAAATTTAAAAATAAAAACATAAATATGTAAATTAGCACCATGGAGATCACTACCATAACATTCTCTGAAAACTTTTGTTGTGGCGGAAATAGCACTGTGCCAGGAGCCAGGAAATTTAAGTCCTAAGCTTTATTTTTCACCAGCTATGTATATTTATTCAAGTTTTCTTTCTTCTACCAGGGCTTAATATCCATCTTTGTGAATGCAGATAGTTCTCAAAGTGTGGTCCTCAGACCACAGCAGCAGCAGCATCTCCTGGAAACTTACTAGGAATGAATATTATTTGGCTTTGCCGAAACCTATTGAATCAGAAACTCTGGAGCAAGACCAGCAATCTGTGCCTTAACAAGTCCCCCAGATGACTCTGATGTGTGCTAATATCTGAGAATAACCAATTTAGACCAGGGACCAACAAACTGCAGTCTATGTGCCAAGTTCATGCCACACCCATTTTGTGGAGTTTTATTGCAACACAGCCACACTCGTTTGGTTTATATATTATCTCTATTTGCTTTTGAGCAACAAAAGCAGAGTTCAGTAATTGAGGCGGAGATCATACGGCCTACAAAGCCTAAAATATTTACTCTCTGGTTCTTTCCAGAAAAAGTTTGATAACCATTAACCTACAATATTCTGACTGATAATACTAATTAGACATCACTACTAAATTTAATTCACTGTTTATCATCCCAGTGAAGTTGTAAAGATTATTCAGTCAGAAAGGTATTTTGGTTATTAATGTCTAGAGTCCTTTAAAAGATATTATAGACTGACTGAATCCTCCTCCCCCATCATTCTCAGGATCCCTTAAAATAGTAAGTAATATATAGTAAAGAGCCATGTAATTCCACCACATAATGACTGGTGGAAGGCATGATGAGTTGATTTTTAAAAAGCAACGTTCAGGGGGCCCCTGGGTGGCTCAGTGGTTGAGCGTCTGCCTTTGGATCAGTTCATGATCCCAGGGTTCCAGGATTGAGTCCAGCATCCAGCTCCCCATGGGGATCCTGCTTCTCCCTCTGCCTATGTCTCTGCCTCTCTCGGTCTCTCATGAATAAATAAATAAAATCTTTAAAAAATATATATTATATATATATATTTATATAATATATATATTTGATAATACCACTAAGGCCAAATTCCAGATATTTACAACCACTAGCACCCATAAATTCAAGCAAGACGCTGTGCTTTGAATGTCTAAAGAAACCGAAATTGATGGGACACACGGGTGGCTCAGCGGTTTAGTGCCGCCTTCAGCCCAGGGCATGATCCTGGAGTCCCGGGATCGAGTCCCGCGTCGGGCTCCCTCATGGAGCCTGCTTCTCACTCTGCCTGTGTCTTTGCCTCTGTGTGTGTGTATGTGTGTATGTGTGTGTGTGTGTGTGTCTCATGAATAAATAAATAAAACTCTTAAAAAAAAAAAAAAGAAAGAAACCTAAATTGAGCATAATCAGAAAAGGCAAAGTGAGCTCCTATCTGAACTGGACAGGTGACACAAAACAGGATAGTAAGGATATTCTAAAGCAAGTGAAAAAAGAAAAGCCATTATACACACACTAGGTCATCCTACTGGTAAGAAATGCCATCAGACTCAGCTCTTACACAGAGGACGGGATCTAGCATATTAAATTTTTTTCTGCTCCCCAGAATAGTTCATTCAAATTCTCTTGGCACTTAAGACTTTCTTACCAGTGTCACCATTTATTCATAACAAATCCATGGGGTTCTCTCTAGTTTTGACCCTTAGCTAGGTGTCTAAGATCTGGCCTCTCAAAGCATCCCTCCTGAGGGCTGAAACAAATCCACCCACCTTGCGCAATGCTGCAGGCCAACAAAACTTCCCACCCTAGACTTCTATCCTTAGAGGTCAAACGAATGTTCCATCTCCCTGACTCTGGGAAGTAATTCCACAGATTCTTGCCACTCAATCAAAGCAGCACTTTTTCAATTAATGCCATTCAAAGCCACTTAAAAACAGGGGCTTTTCTACTGCCTTCATAACAGTAAGAGGCTCAGATTGAATTCACTTCTGTTGTAGGGCTGGTTTCTAAAGCTGACAAACTGTTACAATCTCATTCAGTTTTTTAATACAAAGGAGCAACTCTCATTATAATTCACAAGGCGAATGGTAACAGTGTCCTTCTCCCCTCCTTTCCTAAAGATAACATTCTATCAGACAGCATATCATTAATGAGGATATGACTCGTTTCAAAGACTATTAATCAGGCTATTAATCAGGAGGAAAATGGACATAGAGAATTCATCAAACATAAACAGACCTCTCAACAGATTCATTATAAACCCTTTAGAAACAGTAAATAATCATATAATTCCCACTGTTACACAATATAACTTATACTGTCTAATAAAAGTACTTTCTCCAACCCCTTTCAAATAATGAACTCAGAACTGTGAGTAAAACAAAGAAATTGAATAGAGTAATTCAGTAATAAAAATATATTCTTAGTTATACAAATATTGATTTTGAGAAAAACAACTGTGATCTAAAAATAGCTAACCATCTTAGTTGTTCAGAATGTTTTACCAAGGCCTTTGCCAACCACTTGGCTACAATCTGTAGCCACAGGAGATATGTTTTAAGTGACAATATCTTACATAATACCTCTGAGAAACTAACCCCTAGAATTATCCTGCTCTTGTTTATTAGATTCTGAAAACCCTTAGTAGTATAGACACATAGCAGACAGTACCTGATAGGCTAAAGTCGGCCCTCGGCTATTACTGGAAACAGGGTGATGTGGCAATGATACAGTCATATATATTTCAAGAGCATCAGATCCATGTGGGAAGATTTCTAATTCAATAGTTATGCACTACATGTAACTCACAAAGAAATTACAGAGTCAGGGAAACTCAGGAAATAGAATTTTTGCTTATATTGCATTTAAGGAAAAGAAATACAGAACTGTGAAAACAAAAGTAAAATTTTGGGTAGTGTCCTCTCTGTCTTTCAACTTCCCCACACAACCTGCTACCACATCTCATCCAAAAGCTAAGCCTGATTCCACATTTTCTTCCTCACAACTCAAATACCTCTTCCCTTTCCTCACTGTGTCTCCCTGTCAGCACCTAGCACAGTGAGTCCCACCCTTGGCTGCACCCTGGAATCACCTGTGGAGCTTTCAGCACTACAGAAGCCCAGTTCCACCCCGAAAAAAAAATTCTGATTTAATTAGTCTGAGTTCTAGTCTGGACATCAGGATTTTTTTAACTCCCCAAATGATCCTACAGCACCTGAGTGGCTCACTCAGGTGTTTAACTCTTGGTTTCAGCTCAGGTCATACATGATTTCATGGGTCATGGGATTGAGCCCTGCATAGGTCTCCATGCTTAGTGCAGAGTCTGCTTGAGATTCTCTTTCCCTCTGCCCCTCCCCTCACTTGTGCATGCACTTGCATGCAGGCCTTCTCTCACTCTCTTTCTCTTTCTCACTCTCTCAAATAAATAAGGGACACCTGGATGGCTCAGTTGGTTAAGAGTCTGACTTATGTTCAGGTCATGATCTCAGGATCCTGGGATGGAGTCCCCCACGTTGAACTCCCTGCTCAATAAGGAATCTGTTTGCCTTTCTCCCTCTAGCCCTCCCCCCACCTTCCATGCTCACACACACACTCTCTCTCTCTCTGTCTCTCCCTCTCTCTCTCTCTCAAATAAATAAATAAAATCTTTTAAAATTTTTTTTAAATTTTTAAATAAATAAATAAATCCTTAAAAAAAAACCAAAACTCCCCTAATGTGCAGCTAAGATGGGAACCACTGTCCTAGCATATTTTTGGTAAGGAAGAGCCAGGCAAAAAAGCAAAATCAAACAAGATGAGGGCAGCCCGTGTGGCTCAGTGGTTTAGCGCCACCTTCAGCCCAGGGTCTGATCCTGGAGACCTGGGATCGAGTCCGTATTAGGCTCCCGGTATGGAGCCCGCTTCTCCTGCTTCTCCTGCTTCTCCTTCTGCCTGTGTCTCTGCCTCTCTCTCTCTCTCTCTCTCTCTCTCTCTCTGTCTCATGAATAAATAAATAAAATCTTTAAAAAATATAAAATAAAAAAAATAAAACAAGATGAGACTAACAAAATCAAAATGAGGGCTCAATTCCACATGCCCAAACAAGCAGTAAGATCTGTGATATGAACCCTAACACCAAGCACCATCAGCAGTTTCTCACTCTGCCCTACCTAAACCCTTACCAACTCCAATGCCTGTCCTTCCTGTCCATTCTTTTCTACCCAGTCCTGCTATCAAGCAAGCTCACTCCCCTTCACTTTGTATCTGTCCCAGGGTAGAAGCCCCTTATCAGTCTCCCTGCCTCCTTTTCCTGGCTCTGTCTGACCCACCCTGCACACCACCAGCAGATTAATCTGGTTGTCATTCTCCTCAAAATGTCCCATAGCCTCTTCCCACTATGTCTAAACTCCTTAACTTGGTGGAAAAGGCCTTGCCTTGTCTGTTTCCAGATGTCTTTCCAGCTCTCATTTCTCAGTACTATGTGAAAAGGAGCCTTGCTCTGTTCTGATCAATGTGCATGGTCTATAATTCCCCAAACATACTCCATTTAAAACTTCAAAACTCAGGGGATATTGGAAATAGAAGCCAAGTGTTTTGTCCCAGATAGCACAGCTAGTGAGCAGTAGAATGTGGATTTCACTCCAGACTTGGGCTGTGTCCAAACTCCTAAATGCCACCCTATTCTCTCTCTCTGGAATGTGGCCTTCCATATCTACCTGTGGAATTCTTACCTATCTTTCAAGGCTATTTCTTCCTAAAGCTTTCCTTGTTTTTCTTGTCTGAAGTGATTCTTCTCTCTTTTGTTTATCTATAGCACTTAGTTTTGCACATGTCACAAAATACCATGACCACAGAGTCCTATGACTCTGTCCTACGAGTCCTATGAACTTCCTGAGGTTCAAGATACTGTATCCTGGCCTCGTTGGTCCTTTATAGCACCTAACAGCACCAACCACCCTGTTGGCACTTAGCAAAGATCTGGTGAAGAATGAGCGGCTGCAGGAAGCTTTCTGCACTCACCCAACCCAGCCACAGTGAGAGGTCCTTATTAATTTCAAGCACAGAGATATCCTTTCCCTGCCCTGGGTATCCTGCCATCCTCCTCTTCAAGTGCATCAATTCTTCCTTGTTCTGTGTCATGAGCCCTAATGCCTGTAAAATATTTTGTAACCTGGGAAAGGCTCTGTTGCCTGGTAACCACTATAAGATACATATTGTGATACATAGGAATCATAAAAGAAACAAGGGTGGTTTCATTCTTTGGAGTCTGAAGTGGAACAATTCTCTTTTTGGGCCTTCTTACCCATTGTCTCTGTTTTATGTTGAAAGAAACAGGGGTGGGGCAGCAAGTGGGGTATGAGCAAATGCCAGGAAGAGGAAAGGTGAATAACTGGTCAGACAACTATTCTTTCTCAAGAGACTAACAGCATTCTAGGAAAGGGAAAAACTCCTTATTTATAAGAAATGATGTAAGGAACATTAGAGAAGGAAAAAGACACCAGGCCAAAGCATTTGTCCCTTATTTTGTCGTATCTTGTCTTCTCCATCTGGGAGATAGGGGTCCTGCCCCTCAGTGCTTCTCTCTACACTGGTTCAGATGGCACTCAGGGTATGTTCCTCACTGTGACTCAGACAACACTGCAAGCACAAGATGAAAACCACCCATTTTGTTTAGCATATGACTGCATCCAAGGAGTCAGTAAAATTAGACAGTGAATTTAAAACAAATCAGAGAATGAGGGGCCACTTCTACCTGTTGCCCATCTCCCTGTGTACCCCTTCCTTTGCTGCTCACCATGGGAGGAAAAGTTGCTAAACTGATGGGTTTCTTAGAATGCAATTGAGCCAAAGAGGGAAACCAAGTCTAATTCCCTATAAGCCAAGGAGGTAAAGGCAGCAGTTGAGGACTGGGGTTCCCCTCCTTTTTGTCAACAGCCTCTTTCTCACCCTATAAGAAATACTTTTTGATTGAAATGAATTATATCGGTACTGGAAATTCCATCAACGATACTTCTTGAGAACCTACTATGTGCTGGGTACTGTGCTAGGGCTAGAGATACAAGGTGGAAAAAAAGAAAATAAAACAAAAGCATTGGCCCCTACTTGAGCTGCTCAGCCTAACAAGAAATGCAGAAATAATTTCCATATACTATGGGGTTATAAAAGAGGTAAGCTCAGGAGTCTACGGAAATGAAGAGTCTGTGAGAAGCAGAACTGAAATCAGAGAAGGAGTCCTTAAAGAAATGAGATCAGATTAAGGGCTGATGAATGTGTAGAAGTTAGCCAAGTCAAGAAGGGTGGAAAAAGTGCTCAGTAGAGAGAACCACATGAGCACAGCCCAGAGCCATACAGCATCCTTCCTTTAAGCCAATAAAACCTCAAACCCTCACATGTCTGAGTAATATACACCATATTCAGAGATCAAAGGAAGGAAGGAAAGGAACTGGTGAAATATAATTTAAGCACTAAACTTTGAAGAAGTGCATTTAAAAAAAATCCCTTGCTTTCTCTGAAGAAACAAGAATGATAACAAGCAAAAACAAAAAACAAAAAAAATTCTTTTAGAGTGGGTTTGGTTAAAGCAAACAATGCAACTGCCTCATCTCCCACAGGTGGGAGGAAACACCGGATGGCTTTCAATCACAAAGATGGTGTTGACCTCAAAATCCCATGAGGCACACGGAAGATAAGCTAAACAGCACACACATGGCCTAACCTCACGGCAGTTAGGTGAGAGATGATCTCATAAGCACTATAACCCCATGGAGGGCAGGGCTTCCTGGGCTGGAGAGTGGTCACCACACTAAGACATAGGTCTGAACCCCACTCCCAGCTCAATCTTTGTCTGTGAAATGGCTGTCACCAATATGAACTCTATCACACACACACACACACACACACACACACACACACACACACTCCCTGGAGGCCTGGGTATTTACTGACTCAACCAAATAAAGGTATGAGGCCTGGGTTAGAGACTGTGGACACAGCAGATCCAAAAACATCTTTGTCAGGGTCTCAGCTATCAGCACAGTTTTTACTCCTGGCCTTTGCTTCCTCACTCTCTGCCTTAATTTCTCCATCTGCATAGGACAGGTATAAAATCTGCCCCAAAATTCCTTATTTGGATGAGATAAACTAAATTAACTCCTAAAATGGCTTGACCTCCTTGAGCAAATGGCTATATGTCCCAGATTACAGGCTCCAGAAAGCCAGAATCACCTTAATCCAGAGCAATGAATCTGAAGGGACAGGTCGGCATTGGCTCTTCAATCAATGTTTCATTCACTCAACAATGTTTACTAAGTGCCTCCTATGTGCACACCAGAGTCAAAACACTCATTCACCATTATTTTCTACACTCTTCCTCCAACCCTTGCCTGTGATGGACAGTTATGAGAAATTGACCAAGCTACATACTGGTGTCAGCTGTGCTCAGGGAAGATTACATCTCAACTCAGCCCTGCCACATGGGAAATTCAGAATAAAGCCAGTGACTAGGAAGGCAGCAAACTGCTGTGTTCAGCTCACCTGGGGATGCTAGTCAGGTAGGTCATGACATTCAGAAAGTCTTCCTCTGGGATGTGTTTGAACCCCACAAACTCTGGGAAAGTGATGATGGGTGCACCATCTTTCCCTCGACCTCCTGCAACAAAAATGAGTGGTCAAGGTATTAACAAAATGTTCTCCTGTTGCATCCTGCAGGTAAAGGAGATACATATTGTCCTCCCCCTTTTCTGTCTGTATTATTTCAGACTAGAATGTGAGAAGTTTGACACCAAACTATTTTGAACAAGTCTCTTCTCCTTCATGCTTGCTCAAGTGATGTCGTGAGAATTCAATTCCTACATCCTTTGAAGATAGTTATTGTATAAAAGGTTAGTATTCATTTAACTATTTTAGCATTTGGTAGAAGAGTAAATAATGCCAATACAAATATATAATATTATTCTTCATTTTTGTAGTCAGTAAATATCAAAGGTAAAAGAGCATGGTGATTAAGAGAGTTCATTCTAAAATCAGACAGCCTGGTTCAAATCCTGCTTTCCCACTTGATTTCTATGTGATTTGATACAAGATACTTAATCTCAATAGAAGTTTCCACATATATATATATATATATATATATAATAGGAATAATACTTGTACTTACCTCAAAAGGTATTGTGAGGATTGAGAACGTATATGAAAAGTACCTTAGTAGAGTGCTTATTACATATTAAGTGCTCAATAGAGACTATTATTATGGTTATAATTATTACAAGGAAATAATCTTCTGCCCTTCAATAACTTACCAACAGGAATATAAGACAATGCTATGAAAATAGAAATGTAAAATTAATATTTAAATATTTAATCCATCAGAGCAAAGGCCACTAGATAAAACTAAAAAGATTCTATTTCCTCATCTCCTTGCAGCTAGATGCAGCTATATGACTGAGTTCTAACCCTATGGTTCCTAAACTGTGTTCCAGGTACCCAGGGAACCATGGTGAACTCACAAAAGCACCATAAATATTTTCTAAATTTTTGAGGAAAATAGCAATAATTGGAATCTTATAGGACACCATGCATGCTACTAGCTTGAGGTAGTTCACAATTAAATTGCACTATACTCTTTTGCATCTTTGTGAAGTTGGTTTTTGGTGGCTACTGAGATAAAAAGCAAGTGTAGTATGAAATCTAATGTAGAACAGGAAATGAGGGTGGTGACATCCAGTCTCATTCCAAGGTTTGAGATTATTATAGTTACCTAAGAATGAAATTAAACATTACTTTTTCTTTCAATTTATGTATTGTTGTTGTTGCTGTTGTTTTTCAAACAGCTAAGTTGTTAGGATGTTCAGACTTACCAAATTGTTTTAACTGTTAGGAATTGCTTTTGGCCAAGAATAGTTATGGAAATATTAAGATAGACTGAGACTTCTGAGACTGAAAAACTAAGGCACCAAAGACTGAGAAAGTTGGGAAACGTATGCCCTAGCCAATAGTGTAAGAGCTGAATTGCTGGGAGCACCTTCCAGGTTTATGCCCATGGAAGAAAACTACTTTAAGAAAAATAAAGGCAGGGATCTCTGGGTGGCTCAGCGGTTTAACGCCGCCTTCAGCTCAGGGCGTGATCCTGGAGACCCAGGATCGAGTCCCATGTCGGGCTCCCCGCGTGGAGCCTGCTTCTCTCTCTGCCTGTGTCTCTGCTTCTCTGTCTCTCTGTGTGTCTCTCATGAATAAATAAATAAAATCTTAAAAAAAAAAAGAAAGAAAGAAAAATAAAGGCTCCCAAGTGAAGCCAGCTACAAATGACTGTATGTATTTCACATCCATGAAAGAGGTAGGGCAGGGTGTGGTTTAATGAGAATTGTGTGATTAATGAGGGTGTGGGATCAATGAAGAAACTAGAGAAAAGGTAGACGCAGAGAAGCTGTCAACCCTATCCTCAGGAGAGAGAGGCCTGGCCCACCATCACAAGAACCTAGGCCAGGTCACCAGTCTCTCTGATGACACCACCATTTAAGATCATCCAATCTACTCTGCTGCTCTGAGTCCACACCTGATAAGCATCTTCTGCTTATACTCTGACTGTACATGTAAAACATTTCCAGAGCCAAGATGTGCTATCAAGCAAACGTAAGTATTTGTATCCTGCAGAGTAAGAGAGCCTGGTGGTTTTCTACACCAGTCTCCTCTAGGTATTGTTAATGCATGGTTAGGCTCCCAGAGACCAATCACTATGGAATGACACTGTGTGATACTTGTCTGGATGACTAGTCATTCTTCTCCAAGAAGTGTCTCTTTATTAATTCTACATGTTTATTTTAAATTGTAAAGCAAAGTTTAAAGCAAATTAGATGCTTGGCATCATCAGAGGCTGCCTCATGATGCTGACTGAAAACAACTTAAATCAGGATACTATCAGCTTTCACCTCATATTCTTCCTCTTTGCAGTTTTACAGTCATAGGAAGGCTTAGATAAACACAAAGTAAGGGAATTTACATCTCTAGTCAGGCTAAATTTAGATGCATTATAACTGTACTAATTGCATAACCAATATTTACCAAGAAAATGGCAAAACCATTTCAAGGACTCAAAACACCCTAGAATATTCATTAAGATATGATTATACTATTTAATGATTCTGACTTTTATTGTCAATTATAAATTAAAGCTCTTCATTACTAAGTAGATAAATATAGGTGGAGTGTTCTTATGTCTTGGTTAATACCAATACTGAACACCAGAGAGACCAAGGTTAACTGGGGAAACCACCTGCTGTTGAACATTAAACGTAAGGGACAGAAGCTCCAAGGAAACAAAGCAAAGCCTCCATAAGCGCATTGACAACCCATAGCAAGGCATTCGGTGCCACCTTGTGAGAAAACATGGAAATGCAGAAGGATGACAGTGTACCAGAGAAGTGCTATTCAAGGAAAATCAAGAAAACCAAACTACTTGGAAGTTAAATGGTGACTTAAATAAAATAAATTTCAGTACTCTTGGTATCACTTTTTACCTGTTCGTTAAATGGAAGAGGACTAAATTTACTGCAGAAAACAGCAGTAAGTTCTTAGGATACAAAAGACTATTCCCATGAGGTTCTGGGTGTTGGCTGGCACAAACTTCTGTCCTATGAAAAGAATTTATAATGCTAGAAAATCCTACAAGAAGATTGTGAAGACCAACAATGAAAGAGAGTGAAGCAGCTAACTGCTATTTGCCGTCCAAAATCCATTTTCCTTTTTTCTCCCCAACCCCCCCCCCCCCCAAAAAAAATGGACTTTAGCTGGGAAAATGGCAATACCACTTCCTGGGAGGCACTTTAGAAATCTCAGGGATTTCTAAATAATCTATCCTACATCCAAATAATACCAAATAATCTACCCTACATAATAAAGAATTGTCCCACATCCTGTGTAATTTCTGAATATCTTAATAGAAACTCAATGGAAATGAAAAATCCATTTGTAGTGATTAGATCCTATAAATTCTGCTTTATATATAAGAATAAAGGGGTTTTAAATATGTTTCCATTTTATTAAGATATAATTGACTTATAACATGGTGTTAGTTTAAGGTATATATGTAATGATACAATATAAGCATATATTGTAAAATAATCACCACAGTAAGTTTAGTTAACATCCATCACCTCACAAATCACCTTACAAAGTCTTCAGATCTAATCTCTTAGCAATTTTCAAACACACAATATGGTACTATTAATGATAGTTACCATGCCATACATTATATCCCCAAAACTTATTTATCTTGTAACTAGAAGTTTGTACTTTCAATATATATTGAAATATATATTATTTTGCTATTCTTACTTTCCTTTTATTTCTCCTTTACTATTCTCCTTTTCATTTTTTTTTCAATATATGCGTAAGTAGCAGTTACCTATTCACCCTCTGTGAGCACACAAATAAACTACATTTGCTACGTTCCCATGCTATTAAGTGTATCCATATAACTGATGCAGGTTCAAGTCAATGGTATGTAGTGTGTATTGCTGAGCTGAGGCTTTTAAAAAGAGGTATGCTCTCTTTTCCTGTTTGCTTTCTGGATACAGGTAATAAGACAGCCACAAAGTGGATAATAGTAATATGAGCCATAAAGTGAAAGGAATCTTCATGTGTGAGGGAAATGGAGAAAAGTCATCTGCTGATGAACGTACATGCTGGGCTGCTCCAACTAAATTTCTGTTGTATTTGTTTGAACTACTATACACCTTTGAGTCTATTTGGTATAGCTATTGAGCCCACCCTAACTAATATAGATTACGGTATCCATAAATTTCAATTTAGGATAGTGAGGAGGCAATACAAATTGGTTGTCATAAAAAGGATTTCAGTCCAATATTATTAAGAACCATTTCCATAGTCTACACTGTTCAATACAATAGCCACTAGACATATGTGGCTGTTGAGCACTTGCCATATAACCAGTCCAAACTGAAATGTGCTGTAAGTGTGAAATACAGCGATGCCTGGGTGGCTCAGCAGTTGAACGTCTTCCTTTGGCTCAGAGCATGGTCCCAGGGTTCAGGATAGAATCCCACATCAGGCTCCTTGTGGGGAGCCTGCTTCTCCCTCTGTCTATGTTTCTGCCTCTCTCTCTGTGCCTCTCACGAATAAATAAATAAAATCTTTATTTTAAAAAAGTGTGAAATATAAAGTAGATTTCCAAGACTTAGTATGAAAAATTGTGAAGTATCTCAACAATAATTTTGAATATTGATGACATGTTGGGGTATTTTGAATATATTCGGTTAAATAAAAATGCTATTAAAATTAATTTCATGTGTTCCTCTTTGTTTTTTTAATATAGTTACAACAAAATTTAAAAGTACATATGTGGATCACAGTATACTTCTATTAAACAGTACTGTTCTTTACACCTTCTTGCATTGGTTTCCATCTCCTGGATGCCAAGTTACTAACTCTATCTCTGATTCAGAAAGAAATTTTGACTCTGGTTAGTTCCTTAATTTAACATTCTTCATTGTTTCATTGAGAATTTCCCACTTAATGGGAGGAAATGCAGTGGACTCCACAAGCCTAGGAGTATTTATGCCTTCATTATTAATTAATTCTTAAAGGTGTTACATTAGAGAGAGAGGAAACTTCAAAGATTCCAAGGGCAGAAATAACCATTAAAAGAAAAAGGAAATGATTATTCATTTCTTTTTTTTAATTTATTTATGATAGTTACACAGAGAGAGAGAGAGAGAGAGGCAGAGACACAGGCAGAGGGAGAAGCAGGCTCCATGCACCGGGAGCCCGACGTGGGATTCAATCCCGGGTCTCCAGGATCGCACCGTGGGCCAAAGGCAGGCGCCAAACCACTGCGCCACCCAGGGATCCCTGATTATTCTTTTAATTAGAGGACAGGTATTATGATAGACACTGATAAATGGCTAATATATAACCAACCCCCTCTCCCCAGATCACCTTCTACTGAAGCCATTTAAAAGATAAATGTTTGCCTTTTCTGACTCTGTTGCTGGTAGAAATGGCTACATGACACAGTCCCACAATGAGACATAAGCAGAAGCCTACCAAGAGCTTCTGGGAAAGTTTTTGCTCTCCTGGCAAAAAGAATAGAAGAAGCCAGCATTGCTCCTTTTCCTTCTTCCTGCTTTGGACACAGACTTGATATCTGGAACTACAGCAGTCATACTGACATTAAGGCTTTAAAAACAAGATAAACATCCAAAGAATCACAAAGGAGCACCCTTAATGTCATTGAGCCTCTGATCCAATACAAGGAATTTCTACTTTTGGATCTCTTCTTATGTGGCTTAGAAAACAAACAAGTCCATGGGCTAAGTTCTCTTATAGCCAGATTCTATGTGAGGCACATTCCTTAAAACAATCCACTTTACCAATGAGAAACCTGAAGTTACAATGACTTACTAAATGTGTTGTAATGTGAACCCAGAATCGCCTGAGTCCAAAGCTTAGCGTGTTTCCTCCACACTAACCTGCTTATATTCTCTTATTTCCTGGCTAAGCCCTAAATTTAGAAATATCCTGAGTTCACTGGGAACATTTGAGTTGTCTTTCAAGGTCAGAACCACCAGAGGCCTAGCCCTGGTCACTATCCGGTTCCTGCTGGTGGCCCCTGCTCACAGACTTCACCATCCAGAGGCCTCAAACCCTCTGGCCACAGATCTGGGTCAGCCATCATGCAATGAGTCTCTGCTCTCCCACTAGCCACGGGAGCACACGCAGAATGCAGCAGGCCAGGCAGCTGGGGCCTCTGTGAGATAAAGCCTCCATCCTGTCCTTCCCAGCATTCTTGGTTGATGGGGCCTCTGGTTCTTTCCAAAAGCTCGGTGGAATCTGCAGAAAAATCTGCAGCTGGATTTTCGTCACCTTGCCTGCTTGAATCAGGAAACAGAAAACTCCTGTGACCCAGAACAGACCCCATAGCTGAGTTTCCACAGTGATGGAAAAAGACCTAAGCACAGAGCTTTCTGTTTCACAACCACAGCAATGCAGGTTACCCAAAACGGCCTCATTACTGACATTTGCTACCACTTCAGGTAAAGATGAAAAGCAGGCCCAGTAATTCCAAGAAAGTGCTAACTCAGAGAACCCCAAGGCTACCCATATGCTTCCAGACTTGCAGTGTTGCAAATGCTACCACAGCTAATCCATGCTTCTCTCTCTTAAGAAGGGCAAACTTGAGGCAACTAGATGACAAAAGAAGCTCAAAAATGAAAGGATTGTCTTTGCCATGGTCAAAGGGACCTTCCTAAAACAGAGGTGTCCTCTTTGGTCCAGTGTGGGTTTCTACAGTTCTGTGTTCTCCATTAAAGGGTGACAATGATCCCTATTACTGACTTAGTTGTGGCATTATACACCATTCCAACTGTGAGCATGGCTTTGGTTCCTTATACAAACTGTATCATATTGAAAACTATTTTTTGTAATATAATCCTAAAATAAACATTTTATGGGATTAAAATATTTCAGGGAAAAAAGTTACTTAGTGGTAGTTGCAATGCTAAGTATTTTTCATACACTATGTCTTTGATCCTCAAAATTATGATGATCCCACCCATTCATTACCCAAACGAAAAAAGTGAGGCTTAGAGAATTATGTTGCTCAAGGAGATACAGCTGGCCAAGAGCAGAACATACTTCCATATCTAAGACTGTCTGGTACCCATGTATTTATGTTTTTCTTGTCTCGCTTTTGAGAAATAAGAATAAAGAGAAGCACCTCAGTAATATTCAAAAAAGGTAACTTTGGAACACTAAATGCACAAACTAATCAGTCACTGGACTCCTTCCCCCAGATGAGCCATTATACATCCTAGAATCCTGGGATTGCTGGGGCAGTGGAGTTTTGGTGTAAGGGCACAGAAATCCACTCCACTTCACCCCATCATCTATTCCAGACCCTGATGCACATGAGCCTTGCAGCCTTCTGTGGTAGAAGGCCCCAGCAACAGTTGCCAGAAACCAAAAGGGCAGACCCCATGATACCTTTCCTTTTTCAGAATCCCAGCTTCCCAATGAGAAGCTACAAGACTGTATCTCAGAAGGCTGGTTAGGTTCTCCCACCAGGGCCAAGACTGTGGTGCCTAGGTGGGGGATATGAGGAGCAGCCCTCACAGGACAGACCAGGAGTACTCAGATAATTTTGAACTGAGCTCCTATTATATTATAGTTTCTGATCTAAGCAATACAGGTAGAAATAAGAAAAATGAGGACTCTACTTTAGAGCCTTCCGTGACTATATGAGCAGTGACCAATGTGGAGAAAATACCAGAGAATTCCCCAGAATGTCTGGATTGTGTAAGATTCCCCACTTAGGACACAACTCTGGGATGGGGAGAGGTATCCTAATAACAGAGACTGCATTTCCCTTAAACTCAGTAGGATAAGGACTTGAGAGTAGATTAAATATGATTTACAGAAAGGAAAGAAATGTGACTTTTTTTATATATCCTATGTTGTAGGGTTAAATTCATACCAGCTTCATATTCTCTCTGTGATGGAACTAAGGTAGTTTTGTTGCTTTTTTCAGATGTAAAAGATGAAGAGAGTGACTTGCCACCTTATTCCCCTGTGTGCTAAGGACAACTAATCTCACACCATGCCTTTAAGACGGGTCTAACCATAATTTAGGGTATGGCATGTACCTCCAGTTTCAGTAATCAAAGTCACGTCACCATTGGCTAAGTGAATAAGAAAGAAGGGTACTCTGATAATGACAACTTCTCAGAGTTGTGCCTAGCCTCAGAAAATGTCTAGCCTTCTGTGAACATTAACCTCTCTTTATTCTCAAATGCTCAATGGAAATCAATGCATTAAACTTAGGTCCATAAGAGCTAAGAATAAAAGACAAATCTCTCAGAGAACAAATAACCTCACCAATGCTCATGAACCCTTAAAACCAAACCCTCTTAAGGTTGGATCTTGGAAAAACATCCAATAAGAATGTTGGAAGAACATCATGGTGGCAGCTGATATCAGTAGTGATTACTTTTTCCTTCCTCAAAATTTCCTTAGTTCTGTTCTTTACAACCTTAAGGAAGACGAAATTCCACCCAATAGCAACAGGAATGACATCTATGAGATCTGACCCTCCTCCAGCTGTTCACTGCAGCTCTGGGAGAAACTGAAGGGATGACTAAGACTTGAGTATACCATTCATCAAGGTTCAAGAGCCTGAGCCCACCCAACAAGACCCCCCGTAACAAAATCTGAAATACAAATTAATTTGCTCCTTACCTGAGAGAATGGCAAACTGTCTGTGAAGTTGTTCAATTATATCCACTGCCACCGAGGGCCTGATTTCCTGCTGCATAATTTCATCTGCACAAATGAAATACAAATTAGGTTAAATCTGTGAAAATCACAAAGAGAATTTAAGAAGAAGGGGGGGAGAAGGGGAAGGGAAGCTTCACTACTAAGGAAATCTGGGACTTATCTAGATATGGTTATAGGTACATAATTCTCATGAGAACTCTATTCCTGAGATGCAAGAAATGGATCTGGGTTATGTGTGGTTTGAAACTTATACCCATGAGCACAGGAGCATTCTAGAGCCTCTTACAAGACTTTAGGAGGGTCAATGCAAGGAAGGGACCCTGAAGCTTAAGCTTGAGTAGCTTCACAATATAGCTGCTGGGATAATCTCATTATCAAGGCCTGAACTCAAGGATCTCTCTACTCCTTTAGGTCTGCAGGACATCTTAAACACAAACAACAGAAGTCACCAGAGTTCATCTCAAGCTGGGTCATAAAATCCATTAGAGATTTATGAAAGTTCTTTGCTTTTTGTCCCCTTACCTCCCTCATTCCTTCCTTTTTGCCTCCCTCCTTAGCTACCTTACTTTTTCCCTTCCAGAATACTTCAAGGGGCCCTTCCCACTGCCAAGTATGTTTAAGGAGGGACTTCTCATTTTGCTGATGAAAGATACTGAATAAAAAGTTACAGGTTTCCAAGGCAAAACTTTGAACCTTTCAAGTACAAACCTACAAATGTCCTCTAACTCTAAGAGTGATCTGTAAGCCCTACGATTTGCATTCTACCCATTTGGGGGAAGGGGATTAAAGAGAGGAGAAAACTGAATGGAAATTCTTAACCTGGACTGGAAAGAGGAAGACATTTTCATACTCTCACTGCCTGAGATATTATTATTCTCATTTAACCATTTCCCAGAGAATCTCAAAAAATGAACTGGTTATTGTTTCTATAGCAGTTAAACATCAGGTAAGATTAAGGCACCAGTCAAATAGTCTTGTATATTAATGCTAAATAGGAATCTCCCATTGATTCAGCCTAGAGTCAGGGTAATGGTATGATATTGCAACATTGCAGTCAGAAGGTTATATTTTGGAAGCTCCTCCCAGGACCTTGATTTCCACTTCTTAGCTTTAGTGTGATGGTTAAAGGAGATGATGTATATGGGGATGTACACAGTAGATAGCAAATACTAGTTATATTCCTTAGTCTAGAAAGGCTTTTCTAGACTGTATTTGTTTTCTGAAAGTCTTTTTTTAAAGATTTTATTTATTTATTTATTCATTCATTCAAGAAAGGGAGAGCATGCAAGTGCACACATTCCCACAAGCAGGGGGAGGAGTAAAGGGGAAGGGAGAGGCAGGAAAAGAATCTCAAGCAGACTCCTGACCTGAGCCAAACTAAGAATGGGAGTTTCAACCTACTGAGCCACCCAAGCACCCTCTGAAAGTCTTGTAAGGACTGGGGCAAGTGAGAGCTTAAATGCCAAGACCCTTCTCAATGAATCTACCACTTTCTCTGGAGGAAAGCAGATAAACTCAGGCCAGAGCTCCTTCATCCCTCTTAATCTTTCCACTCTGAATTCACTAAAAATTCATTAAACCCCTGCTTCACTGTTAAGTTTAGTGGGTGCTATAATGGCACTGTAGTTTTATGTTTGGCAAAAAGGGGGGCCTTCTCGGTTTTATACAGAAACTAAAAGTATTTAACAATAAAATGATATTAACTCTTATATCTGCTTAAAAATGCTCAAGCACTCCCTCCCTCCTGCCAAAAATGTATGGAGCCGGGGGAGGAGAGGATGAAATCAGATTCACCAATATGGATAATTGTTTAAGCTGGATGATGGGTCTGTGGGACCCATACAATTCTTTTGCACATGTTTTATTTTTTTTCATAATAAAATATAAATTACAAATGGAGGCCAATATAGAGAATTTAAGCAGGAATACAAGTTATGCAATTGAAGACTTTTTCAGAATATAATCTCCCAGTAGTCTAAGAAAGTAGCATACCTAAAAATAGATTATTATTTTTTCATACTTGAGGGAGTATATTTAAGAGATAATGAGCCAAAAGAAAAACCAAGATCATAAGACGCAGTTTATTGTTATTGTACTTCAATATTTGAGGTGTACTTTACACATTTTAAATAGGTAAGATCTGAAAATGAACAACAGAAGCGAGTTAAGCCAGCCATACTCCAACCCATCTCATTTCTTAAATGAAGAAATGGAGACCCAGAAATATTCTGACCTTCCCTGTGGTCATATAATTTAAGCATGGAGCCAGGGTCAGCTTGGGATCACCTGACTCTAAGAGGACAAATCTCGACCTTCCGTGATAGCAATTCCCAGACCCTTGGTCTTCAGGAGTGCTATCTTCTATTACCCCTGAGAAGATTACTAGTGTCTCTCATCATGGGAATTTTCCCAGACTTCCAACAGAGACTTTTCCCACTTTTCCCATTTGGGGTTACCAAGTGAACAGGACTAAAATGTGCAATTTGTTTTTCAAGAAGAGAAATGAGCTGATTTGCCTTTGCTGAGATAGCATGGCCCCCAACGAGGGAGTGACAGGGTTGTCCTTGAAGATTTCCCCACAAAGGAGCCTCAGGACCCCACCTGGCCAGCCACAACATATCATGTGAGTTTCTCAGACTCAGTGCTGACCCAGAGCATGGAGATGACCTCAGACACACCCAGCCTCTAGTGATGCCTGACATCTATGGGCCTTTGGAAGAAGGGCAAGCTCAGTTCAGCCCCAAACAGGGCACATTCATACTCTGACCAAAAGAGACACAAAGACTATTCCTGCTGCTGGTAAGCCCTGCCACCCACTCCTGCATAGATGGGTAGGGAAGGGAAGACCAAAAAAACTCTTTGGTCTAAAGGAGCACCTTTCTCTGCAATGGGAAAGAACCCAGACAGCTCTGCATGGGAAGGACTACTTCTGCCAACTTCTGGCTAGACAACCAAAGCAAGAACACTCTAAGCCTCAGTGTCCTCTGTAGTGAAATGGCTTTTACTTCTCTAGAAATAGTTGGGCATGACCAGTGAAGACCCACCAAAGTGGTGGTGCCTGCTGCACTCTGCCTGGCCCTTTGGTCCTGTGTGGAGGTTTCCTGCTTGCTATTTGGTAGTTTTGATGTGCCTGGATTAGAAAGACGCTTTTCTCTTTCAATCCACATAAGCCAGAGGACGTGATAATTCAGTTTCAACACAATTTCTATCCTGGGCAAAGTTACAAATAGATCAGGGAAAAACTTGTCCCTTTTCTGTCCCTGAGAAGCAGGTGTGTGATTGTATGCTACCCTGGAACCAAAGTTCCAGAGATGTAAAGGGCATCAGAGGGCCCAACACAACCTCCCCAGTGATGAAATAACAGCCCAGCACATCCCATGGAAACTCACTTGGGAAAGAAGCAAACAACACCCCTGTGCTGCCCACTGTCCAATCAGAGACAGCCATGCAAGCTCTGGGGCAGGACCTTTCCCACTGATTGCAGCCGTCCTCACAGCAGAGTAGGGAACTGCTGATAATAGCTAGTTGCAGTCTGCATGTTGCAACTGGTCAGGAATAAAGGGCAGTGAAACCCTTAGCCTCCCACTCTGGCTGTTTGGAAATTTCAGTCACATTGGGATTTAAAAGATTTAAGTATGGTCTGAAGAAAAAAAGAACCAAATTGCTAAATACATAAGTAAGTTAGGGGAACAAAGTTTGGTCTGGACCGAAAAGGGAAGGCAGTCCCAAGTTTGACAGAGGCTGCCACATTTCTACTTTGAGAATCTGGTGGAAAAATGGAAGAGTCTGCCACCTATTGGACTAGGAATGGGGCCAGGATCCCCCGTCCCAACCTCTATGCAGCACGCCTCTCTGTTAGTAACACTATGGAGCACCAGCTGTGAGCCAGCCCTATCAGTGTACCTCACAGATTAACTCATTTAATGGGTTGGATAATCACAGTAAAGGAATGCATCCCTGCACTAAAATGAACCTCTTCCGGCCCACCCTGCCCTCTTACCCCCTCAACTAGACCAGACTTGACTGCCAGGAAAGCACTTAGGGACTAAAAGCTCTGAGAAATCAGTTGCTGGGCTGGTAGGAAAAGCCACCTCCCTGAGATATGCTGTTTCACTGCTCTTTTTTTTAATTGGCCTGGTCAGACATAACACAAAACCATTTCTCCTTCTTTTACTGGCCCCTGTGCTATAGCAATGCTTAACCTGAAACATAAGACAGCACTGAAGTCTTGTCCGTAAATTAACAATGAATAAAAGGTAACAGAAAAAAATAAATAAATAAAATAAAAAAATAAAAATAAAAAATAAAAAAAAAGGCAACAGAAAAGCAGGTGGAAGAATTTTTTTAAAGGAAAAATTTAGAATTTTAAAAGCAAGAATACTAGAAGATGTCCAACTTACTATTAGTCAAATAATGCAATTAAAACAGCAATAGAGTATCTCATTCATCCATAAAATTACTGAGATTCTAATACTCAATGCTGGGATTTTGTTGAAAAACTAGTACATACACTTTCTACTCCTTAGGGAGTAGAAAGTAGTTTCACAATATTTTATCCAGTGATTATTGTATAGTTACATGCCAAACCCTTTACATGCAGCATCTCATTTAATCCAAAACAATGCTAAAGGCAATATTGAACTAGATTTGCAGTAGCTCATCTCAGGTTAAGCAGAGCCAAAATTTGAATCCCTCTCATTTCTGAACTCCAAAGTCCAACATCTTAAACATTACAATATAGAGCTTCAATATACAGTAATTAAAATCTTCGTGATCCTTTGCCCTTTCATCTTATATTTAGAAATTTATGCCAACAAAATAGTAAAATGAAAACTTCATACATAAAAAGGTAGACTAGAATATTATTTATAAGACTGAAAAAATGAAAGCAACCATTATATAATCATGAAGACCACCTCCAAAGAAAAATATTTAAGATATCATATCAAGATCATAAAAGCCATATGTGAGGTGGGATTGTAGACACATTAAAAAAAGAAGAAAGCATGTGGTGTATTTGTGCATATGTGTGCGGGCATATGAGAAAAGAATACTTGTGTTAGAATAATGGAATCACACTGTGGTTACCCTCTTTAGCTTACATTGAAAAAAGTATGCTCTGGTAGCCTTTATTTTTTATGCTGATAGGATTTTATTGAAGTATAATTTACATATAGCACAGTGTACAGATCTTAAGTGTACAGTTTGATGAATTCTGATAAACATATACACTCATGCAACCATCAAACAGATCAAGATATGGAATGTTTCCATCACCCCCAAAGTTTCCCTGTGACCTGTGCCCCAGGCCCCACACTTCTGAGAGCTCCATATATCACATATATCCACATATCACTCCCATATGTTAAAGATCACATGGGTGGCTCTGTCATTCAAGGTCCAGTGTTCAGGTTGGCAAGGCACACTGCAGCCCTATACATCTATTCTCTTAATACCACTGGAGCCCCAGGGAAATACTTCTCCGCATCTCTTGGTCTATGTCCTCAAAGGAAAAGGCGACTGCATCCAATGCTGTGCTGGTTTGTGGGCTGTGCCGCTGCTGGTGTTAGAGACAGAAACTGCTTCTGAGTGCTGGGAAGATTGGAGCAGTGGAAGTGCTTAGGTAAGAGAAGAGATAAATTAATTATCACATCAAATCCTTCCTCTCACATGGCATGTATGCTGTAGATTCTTATATAATGAAATCTCATGCCCAGTACTACCAAGCATCAACCTTTTTTCTTCCTTCCAATTCAGGAGACAAATACATATATTCAAAATGTGAATTCCTTGAATGCAATTACATTTTACTCAAGTCACATTTACTTTAGATCACAGCTCCTAACAGAGCTCAAATTATGTGAAAATCTCAATTTATAACAACAGTATTTTGCTGACATGAAGGCAAGAAAAAATATATTTTATGGATTAATTAATGATTTACAGATTACAGATATCTTTATCACTCATCCAAATTTCACAGGCCCATCAACACAACACTCAGGCACATGCAATAATTCAACTTGGTCATCATTGCTATTTTCTGGCTTTTACTCACATAAAAACCACAGCTTTGGACATATTTTAATCTTGTTCTTAGGAGAGTATGTTGTAAGGTAGGTAGGAAGATAAAACATATTTTATTTAATTGTGGCATGTGGGCTTCCATTTGTACTCTTATTCCAGGCTCTGCAATGCCTGTTTAAAACTGTTTTGAGGGGGCAGCCTGGGTGGCTCAGCGGTTTAGTGCCGCCTTCAGCCCAGGGCCTGATCCTGGAGACTGGGGATCAAGTCCCACGTTGAGTTCCCTGCATGGGGCCTGCTTCTCCCTCTGCCTGTGTGTGTGTGTGTGTGTGTGTGTGTGTGTGTGTGTGTCTCGTGAATAAATAAAATAAAATCTTAAAAAAAAAAAGTAAAACTGCTTTGAGAACTGGTAAGATATTACTAAGCATAGCATTTCTGTTAATGCTTATCCAAAGCCCTTTTCTCCTTTCGTTTACAGAGTTGATACATTTTTAAAAAGCTCCTTAATTTCAAATAAATAAATAAATAAATAAATAAAAGCTCCTTAATTTCTGCTGACATTTCACATTGTACCCATGTATGAGACAAGCACTGTAGAGACGGAAGTTTCTCTGCTATGAGTTTCCCTAGCAACAATAGCTGGAGATGACATTCCCTTGTAGCCCTTCATAACTCCAGGACAGGTGAAACTGAGCTCTCTCTGCCAATTGGGGTATTCTAAATAAAAAGCAATCAAGGCCCTGGAGGAAATTGACAAAATCTGTGAAAATACTTAATCCCCTCTTTCCATAAGGCTCTCCCATTATAGCACTGGATTTCAAATGCCTCACCTGCATTTTAATTAGTACCCTGCCCCCGGGAGTGCTTCTCAAATTATAATGGATATATAAATCAGATGGGTTTTAAAATGCAGATTCTGATTTAGTAGGCATTTCTAACAAGCTCTCCTGATGCTGCCGATTCAACAGAGAACCAAGCACAACATTGATTCCAAAGCCTTAGACTATTCTTGGTCCTTTCCTGTTGCTTATGAAAATGCAACTCAGGAAGAAAAAAGTTTGTGTTTGGGTTGTTCACTGTCTGCTTCTCTAATCATTCAAAAAAATAATCATATCTGTGTGTTCAAAGTGTTCTTGAAACTGAGGCCTGGATGGTATAAACTCTTCCTTCTATGCTGATTGTGAGGTCAACACAAAAGGAAAACAAGCCAGCCTTGGCTTGTTGATAACCTCCTTACCTCTCCTTCCAGCATAGCTCTACCTCAAGCCTGCCCCACTGCTCTGGGTGGGCTCCTTCATGCCTATGCCCTCTCATTCTTGGCCCACTCTAGCCCTGGATTCATTACAAGTTTATGGTCTGGAAGCAGTGCCTTGGGCAAAACAATATAATATGATATAAGATGAGGCGATGAAATGACCTGATATGAGTAATAATCATTTAACATAGTATTCTTCCAAACGTTTCTGTATTTTTCCTTCTAAAACTCCTAGAGAAAAAAATATCTTAACACAAAGGAATCAAAACAGTAGGATTTTAGACTTTTTAGCAATATGATGAGTAAACAAATTTTTTGTTGTTTAAGAAAATGTCCTGGAAGCTCTGGCAAACATTCCTTCCTTCCTCTCTTGATTGATTTATTGACTCATTCATTCATTCATTCATTCAGGTATGGAAACAGAATGAAAAGAACTGAACTTGCATCTGAGCTCTGCCACTAACCAGCCCCTCGTATCTTCAGGCTCTCCTTCTGTAAAATGAGAATGAAGAATAATTATTACTATCTCCTTGGAGGGCCATTGTGAGGAGTAACACTACCATGTATTGAACACTTACTGCCTACTGGCACTGTGCTACATGCTTTACATATATTATCTAAATTAGTTAAAATAACATGTGAAAGCAGTTTGTGTATAAAAGATTCAATAGAAGCTAATTAAATTGATCATTCAGTCCTTTGAGCTATGATCCCAAAGATACTACAATAGATTTCTCACAAATACTCGTGTTCTTGCCATGCATTGCTGGTTTGCATTGAAATTCTGCTTATAAACTCCCCTTTTGGGACCTTTCTCTCTTCACTATGAAATAAGTCTGATGGAATTTGCTTTGAGTTCAGAAGGACTCAGGAGCAAAACAGAAATTAGAATTAGGTCAAAATAGGGATCCCTGGGTGGCGCAGCGGTTTGGTGCCTGCCTTTGGCCCAGGGCGCGATCCTGGAGACGCCGGATCGAATCCCACATCAGGCTCCCGGTGCATGGAGCCTGCTTCTCCCTCTGCCTGTGTCTCTGCCTCTCTCTCTCTCTCTCTCTCTCTCTCTCTCTCTCTCTGTGACTATCATAAATAAATAAAAATTAAAAAAAAAAGAATTAGGTCAAAATATAAACATGTAGTATATGATAAAAGTGGCATTTCACATGGGGCCAGAGGGAGATTATTCAACAAATAGTGTTGAGCCAATCTGCTGGTCACAAAAAGACATCAATCAAGTATAGTAATTAAGAGCATTATGTCTGGTGCCACAATGCCTAGGTTCAAATCTTGGCTCTGTCATTTACAGTAAACTAATCTCAAGCAAGTTGCTTGATTTCCCTGAGCCTTAATTTCTTGACTTGAAAATGGGGGAAATTATAATACATCCACCTTATCTAATCGTTTTAAGAACTGAGTTAATATAGCTAGTGTATCCATGTTTTCCCTTCTTGCCAAAAGAATAAGCTCCAGCCAGGTTAAATCATGAAGCCATAAAAATACTAGAAGAAACTATAGGAGAATATTTTTATAATACTGGAATCAGAACAGCCTTTCAAAGTATGACAGAAATACCAGTAAGACTGATAAAGTTCATTTAAAAACTACTTTGGCAGAGCAAACATACCTTGAACAACCTCAAAAAATAACAAATTAGCATATATAGCATATATAGTTGATAAAGGGCTTATCTTCCCAGAATATAAAGAGCAACAGTAGACTGGATAGTATCCCCCACCCAAAAATATGGCCATGTCCTAATGTACCTGTGAATATTACCTTATGTGGAAAAAGGGTACTTGCAAATGTGATTAAGTTAAGGCTCTTGAGAGGAAGAGCCTATTTTGAATTATCCGGGTGGGCCCAGAAGGCAATCATATGTATTTTTATAAGAGAAGGAAAGAGGGGCACCTGGGTGGCTCAGTCATTTGAGCATCTAACTCTTGACTTCAGCTCAGGTCATGATCTCAGGGTCGTGGGACAGTCCCACAAGGCTCTGCACTCAGGCAGGGTCGGCCGGAGATTCTCACTTTTTGCCCCTCCCTATTTCCACTCTCTCTCCTTCTAAAATAAAGTTTAAAAGAGAGAGAGAAACGGGAGAAGACAGTGTGAAGATAGAGGCTGAGACTGGAATGCTGCAGTCACAAACCAGCACAGACCTGGAGACATCAGAGCCTGAAACAGCCAAGAAAATAAATTTCCCCTGCAGCCTCTAGAGACCAGCACCTTGATTTGGGACTTCTGGCCTCTAGATCTATGAGAAAATAAATTCCTGCGGTTTTAAGCCATCAAGTCTGTGATCATCTATTACAGCAGCCACATGAAACAAACTAAGAACAGACAATTCATGAAATAAATACAGCCAGTGAATGAATGTAAGATCACAGTAATATCAGAAAGGCCATTTAGACACGCCCAAACCCTACATTAAGATACTCAAATTTTCATTGCTGTCTTGAAACACAGAATAAAATGACTGACAGCTAAAGCATGTAGGAAAACATAACCTTGTATAGTGGGGGAAAGAAGAAAAGCAACAACTTGTATGTAGTGTCATAAGTTTATAATCCAGAAATTCTTCATAATCTTTCAAATTACTTCTTCTCTTCCCTACTAACAAAACTGTAAAGCCCTTATGATTCAACTTTAACAAAATTAGGGCAATAATTTACACTTGAATTCAAACCCTGTAGGATTTGTGTGCATGCACAGGCGAGTACCTATGTGTTTTAAGAATGGAAAGCAAAATCTGATTAACACAAGTTGTTCTTTCTTTTTTTTTTTTTAAGATTTTATTTATTCATAGAGACAGAGAGAGGCAGAGACACAGGCAGAGGGAGAAGCAGGCTCCATACAGGAAGCCTGACGTGGGACTCGATCCCCGGGCTCCAGGATCACACCCCAGGCTGCAGGTGGCACTAAACCGCTGCACCACCCGGGCTGCCCAAGTTGTTCTTTCTTAATTAGCAAATGCATCATAGCTCTTGCCTTTGATAAGATAGTATATGTATTATATCTTATATATCATATATGGTATAAGAATTGATTCAGAAAGTATACTGTAATGATGATAAAGCATGCTTCTCTATTCAGTAATTCCCCCCTCTTGAAGAAATAGTTTCTTCAAGAAATATAAGAGGAATAAAGAGAGACCAAGACAGTTGGGGTTTTTTGGGGTTTTTTTTTAAGAGTTTATTTCAGAGAGAGTGCATGCACACAAGCAGGGGGAGCAGTAGAGGGAGAGGGAGAAGGAGATTTCCTTGCTGAGCAGAAAGCCTGAGAGGGACTTGATCCCAGCACCCCAGGATCATGACCTGAGCTGAAGGCAGACACTTAACCAACTGAGCCACCCAGGGTCCCCAAGACAGTTCTTTAAGCATTTTTCCTAACCTTGATCAAGGGAAATGAATGTATTATAAACATTTTCAAGGCAAAAAAAAAAAAAAAAGAGTGGGATGGGGTATTATAAAAAAGCCCATCCATAAAAGAAACAGTCTTAGAAACAAGTAGTTGCTTTAGCTCTTAGAGCATCTGTCATCTGTCTTACTAGCTTCCAAATACATGTAAGGCATACTCAGAAATACTGTGCCTTCTCCCCCAGCCCCCTGAAGGGAAGTGTTTTTCTTCTTTCTACCCTTAAACCACCAATCTGTTATTAGTTCATATGTTTAAAAATGAAGTCTTAGCATGTCAGATTTCACACATTTTTCAGACTTAACGTTTTTCTTCAAACATGAGTTTCATTATCTGGATTACTTTCATTTTACAACAGCAATATATGATGGTTATTTTTAAAAACAAAAACACAACAACAATAAGAAAAATAAAACTCCTTATCACTCCTTCAACTCAAATTAAATAGTTATCTTATTGGTGTATAATAGTCAATATGCATATATTTATGTATAGACATATATCCTTTTAAAATGGATTCATACCTACACATTCCTTTCTCTTTTTTTCTTTAAAGATTTGATTTATTCATGAGAGACACAGAGAGAGGGAGAGGCAGAGACACAGGCAGAGGGAGAAGCAGGCTCCATGCTGGGAGCCCGACGTGGGACTCAATCCTGATCCTGGGTCTCCAGGATCACGCCCTGGGCCGAAGGCGGCACTAAACCGCTGAGCCACTCGGGCTGCCCATACTTACACATTCCATCCTACAACCTGATTTTTTCAGAATATTTGGTATCTTTTTAATATAAATTTTTCAATAAATGACCATCTACAATATTGTTAACAGCTGATGAATGCTCTTTAAAAAGTCCTTTTAAACTCCTTTTAATAAACTTGAAACAGTATTGCAAGTACATTTTTTAAGTAAAATTTATTAAATAAATTATTATTCCATTGAGAATGAGGATGAATAACAAAACATACATTAAAGAAAGGCATCATTGCTTTCACAGTACCTTGTTCTGCCATATATTCTAGCCTGGTGCAACTTCCCAGGAAATGGTGGTAAGCCCTCATTTCTGCCTCTGTGATCCGCACTGAGGTGTAAGGTAAGTATCTGGGGTCTTGCTGCCCACACTTCTCACACCAGGAAGCCATTGGATCCCAGGAAATGGTGCCACTTTGCTTTCTCTTCATTCCTCTCAGCACTGTACTCTCATATAAATGGGTTTAATCCTTTCTCCTGACTAATCTCACTGAAGTTCATTCAAGGTCATTTCATTGCTGAGAGTTTATCCTTTGGATTGGTGAGTGCTCACAGGATTACAGGCCCAATTGTAACTGGACTTTCTCATTTGAAAACAAAGGGAAACAAGTGAATGAAGATGTGGGGCGGCAATCCTAGAGTTGGTGAGAATCAGATTTTTTTTTTTCTTTTTTAGAGGAATTGCAACATGAGATATGTATCAGGCCACTGGATATTTAAAATAAAATAATAGACAGGGATAAATTTTTTAAAGGATGCTCTTAAGAAAATTTATTCCAGACCACAATCCTCCCCTCCTTTCTTCCAACTTCTCTAGGCTGCAAAGGAACAAAATCCAGAGCTTAACACTGCAGCCAACAGAAGTCACTATCCAGGCAGGCAACACGGTTTGGCACAGCAAATGGTGAATGTTCCAATCCTGGGGGAATCTAGTGTTTCCTGAACTACTTCTAAAGACCAAGTACAAGTACAATATCATGATTCTAAAATGAAGGATGTTCTTTGCCAGTCATGATCTGATGGAGACCTCCCACCCTTACTACCACTTGGGGAAGCAAGCACACCTTTCAGAACTGTGCTGTGCACAGAGTGTGGTATACTCAGAGGCTGATTTTTCATAATGCATTTTATCTTGGTTCTTCACACTTAATGTTTTTGTTTAGTAATGTCATGCTCAAAGATTTAAAGAAAGCACAATATGCAATATACAAATAATAAATAAGTTTGTATATAAACTTCTAATTTTTATTTGTATGATTCAAGCTGAAATTTGAGTAAGGCTTGCAACTGGCCAAGGAGCAACAGGAAATTCTTTTTTATAAAAAATAAAGTTTATTTTTAAGCAGGAGGTAAAACTCACATATAGTGAAACACTCAAATCTGAAATGTATATTTTAATGAGTTTTGACAAATGGATACATCCATGTAACCCATACTCCTTTCAAGATATAGAATGTTTCCATCCATAGAAAGTAACTTAATGCCCCTTCCCAGTCAACACTTATTCCTAACCCCCAAATAATCACTAAAGTGATTTTTCAATAGAGACTAGTTTTGCCTTTTTAAAAACTTCATAGAATGTAATCATACAGTATGTACTCTTCTTGTCTCTAGCTTCTTTCTCAGGATAATGCTTTTCAGATTCACTCATGTTGTATGTATTAGAAGTTCATTTATTTTTATATAGGAGTTGTATCCCAACGTATGGATGGTCACAGTTTGTCCATTCTCCTGCTGATAGACATTCAGGGTTGTTTTTGTTTTTTGTTTTTTCAATTTGGGCTGTTTCAATTTATGGCTGTTAAAGTTGCTATGAACATTTATGTAAAGGTCTTTGTATGAAAAAAAAAAAGGTCTTTGTATGGTCACATGTTTGTATTTCTCTTGGATAAATCCCTACTAGTGGTATTGTTCAGTCAAAGGAAAAGTGTATATTTAATCTGTAAGAAACTGCCAAATGTTTCCCCAAATTGGTTATACCAAAAAGTCTTTTAAGATTAGAGGCTGCTGTTTAGTAATCCTCAGAGCCAATTCTTTATCAGTGTTAACTACATGTGAAGTACTTTAAGATAAGTACCTAAGAAGAGGAAGAAAATTTGAGATGCTAAAACTTAATTTTTTTAAATTATTTATTTATTTTATGATAGTCACAGAGAGAGAGAGAGAGGCAAAGACACAGGCAGAGGGAGAAGCAGGCTCCATGCACCGGGAGCCCAATGTGGGATTCGATCCCGGGTCTCCAGGATCGCGCCCCGGGCCAAAGGCAGGCGCCAAACCGCTGTGCCACCCAGGGATCCCGAGATGCTAAAAATTATGAAAGCTCTTTTTGCCTCTACCATTAGATATTGTGAATATGTGACCTCCAATTAAATGCCAAGTCTGAAAGTCCTAATACAGGGCAGCAAAAAAGGTAATTTTTAAACAATAGTTTGTTATATATAGCCAATTTTCCCTCCAAAACAGCTGTGCCACTTTACATTTCCATCAACAATATGGAAAGTGCCTGATTCCCCCATATGGAGGCTCTTTTTCCTACTAAACATTAACTTCTTTACCCATTCATTTAGATATGAATAGTCATGAATGGTTGGCTGGCATCACAACACCTACGAACATGAGAGCTATCTTTGTTAACCACGTAAATCTACATGGCAGTGTGCATGCAATTGCACACACCCAGCAATGACCATAATTATATTTTTGCAGCTTACAGGACTCTATGGAGAGGGCAGACTGGAAAATCTTGGAAATTTTCTTTATAGCATTTGAATCTCTATTACATGAACAAACTGTACAGCCCTTAAAAATCCTATATTCCATGCACTGACTTTCACCATTTGACCAAGATCAAATATCCAGTAAAGGACGGTCTTTTCTTAATGTTGAACAACAGATTCTGAAATAACTGGGTACTAGGTAACTCTCCTTAGGAAAGAACTGATTACTTCAGTAGTAATGGCAATGGAAAATGAATCTTTTCCCCAAACGTCCCCAGCCTCCCTGCTACAAACTACTACCATAGGTAGAGAAAAAAGAGAAAAAAAGAAAGTTTTTTGGCACTTCTGGATACAAGCCTATTTAAAATAAAATTGTGTATGTTTTGTACTTGTGTAGTAGAATGCACTGAAGCCATCCACTTGCCCCCACCTATCAGGGCAAAATGGAGAATGAGAAGTCACCTACAAACTCAAGAAGGATCTGAGGTATCCATACCAGGAAAGCATCTGGGTTGTTATTTCACCAGAAATAAAAACAAAGTAATATTAAAGGGAGGGATATTTTTTCCTTATATGAACTAGACTTAGTTTTTTTTGTTTTTGTTTTTTAAAGTCAACACTCAAATATCCTGGTGTATTTGCTAATGAGACTAAATTGACTTTCCCCCAGAGTTGGCCTGGGGGGGCGGCCAAGGGAATAATAGGGCTCTTGGTGATGGAGCTCTCAGGGCCACCACACCCCATCAGTTGACCAAGGGGCCGCAAGGGCTGCAGACCATCTCATCTTCCCTATCTTTCCCTTTCCTAGAGGAACAGGGACACCTCATTCCCTCTGAGTCAGGGAAAGGGGGCCTGCCACATCCAGTTACATACTTATGGAGGAAGCCCTAGAGAAAGCATACTGAACAGATATGTGGTTCCTACTGGGAAGTGGGATCGAAGCTACAGGGGACAAGGAGACTTTGATTTCTAATTTCCCACCCTTCTATACTACGTGCAATTTGTATGAAAAGCATGGATTACTTTCATTAGTAAACTTAAAATATACTAAGATTTTTAAGAATTATCTTATCTGGGTTACTCCATATACCTAGCTTTCCAACATGCTCCTTGATACTATTTTTAGAGCACTGCCTTTATAAAACTTTATAAATCTTACTGACCACTATGGCAAAATATTGATGGTTGTTGGAGCTGGGTGATGAGTAAGGTTTGAAAGACCATTCTATTTTTGTGATTGATTGATTGATTTTAAGGTTGTTTTTTTTTTAAAGATTTATTTATTTATGATAGACACAGAGAGAGAGAGAGAGAGAGAGAGGCAGAGACATTGGCAGAGGGAGAAGCAGGCTCCATGCAGGGAGCCCGATATGGGACTCAATCCTGGGACTCTGGGATCATGTCCTGAGCTGAAGGCAGACGCTCAACCTGAGCCACCCAGGTGTCCCTACATAAAATCTTAAATCCATTATACGTTAAAAGTCATCAAAAACAAAATTATAAAATAAAAGCAAACTGGAAAATAAAAAATACCTGCTACAAACTTAACCCAGGCTTAATATACTTAACATTGAAAAACACCTACTCAAAAATATCTTGACCCCCAAAAACACACAAACAAGTCACAGAGCAAAAATTCAAACAGCAAATAATAAACTTATTAAAAACTATTCTAGTCCACTAATAATTTTTAAAATTCTGTTAAAATAAATACCATGCCACTTTTACTTATCAAACAAGCAAAAATTCAAATAATATCACCTAAAAGGCGGAGGGAAGCACCTGGGAGGCTCAGTGGTTGAGTGTCTGCCTTCGGCTCAGGTCATGATCCTGGGGTCCTGATCAAGCTCCCCACAGGGAGCCTGCTTCTCCCTCTGCCTGTCTCTGCCTCTCTCTCTCTCATGAATAAAGTCTTTTAAAAAAAAGAATAAAATTCATATCATTATATATATAATATGTATAATATACATAAAGAGAGAGAGATCATATCATTTTAGCTGTGTAAAAATGCCAAAGGAAAAAAACTAGAATACTATATATTCAAAGAATAACTGTGGTTGTAACTAGGAGATGGAATCAGGGACTTTTTTCCTTGTCTTTTCTAAATATTATGCAATAAACGTATTTTTTTCTGTATTTTTCTGTTTGGTAATGTTTTTTAAAATTTGTTCTTAGGGACGCCTGGGTGGCTCAGTGGTTGAGCGGCTGTCTGCTCAGGGTGTGATCCTGGGATCCAGGGATCCGGTCCCCATCAGGCACCCTGCAGGGAGCCTGCCTCCTGCCTCTCCCCCTGCCTATGTCTCTGCGTGTGTGTGTGTGTGTGTGTGTGTGTGTCTCATGAATAAATAAAACCTTCCAAAAAATCATTCTTTTTTTGTTTTGTTTTTGTTTTTTTTTTTTTTGTTTTTGTTTTTTTTTCAAAAAATCATTCTTAAACTGATATACAGTGTTAATTCCCTCTTCTTGGCATATAGTTCTGAGTCTTGACAAATGCATGGAGTCATTTAACCTTTGCCACAATCAGGTGGAATAGTTCAACTATCTCTTTGTAGTCATACCACCTCCCCACCTGCTTAACTCTGGGCAACTCCATCCTAATAGTTTTCCCTTTTCCTTATGCCATATAAAACAGCATTTAGTATGTACCTTATGAGTCTGGTGTCTTTCCTTAACATAAAGTATTTCAGACTTATTTATGTTGTTTTGTGTATCAATAATTTATTTTATTGTTGAATATTCCATTGTACAGATGTACCACAAATTGTTTATCTATTCCCCAGGTGAGAGACATTTGGGTTGTTTCCAGTTCTTAGTAATTAAGAATAAAGTGGCTATAAGCATTTACATACAGATTCTTGTTTTTTAAGTGGCCATACCATTCTACACTCCCACCAACATACTGTGTGGGAGATCCAGACCCTTCTCATCCTCACCATGACTTGGTATTGCCATTTTTTTAACCACTCTAATAAGGTTTGTAACTTCCCTAATGACTAGTGATATTGAGCATATTTTCACATGCTCATTTTCATCTGTGTAACTTCTTTGAGAAAGTATCCATTCAATTTTTTTTAACCATTTTTAAGTTGGGTTGCTTGATTTTCATTTATTGTTGAGTTTAAGAGTTCTTTATATACTCTGGATAGAAGTCTTTTGTCAGTGGGATCCCTGGGTGGCGCAGCGGTTTGGCGCCTGCCTTTGGCCCAGGGCGCGATCCTGGAGACCCGGGATCGAATCCCACATCAGGCTCCCGGCGCATGGAGCCTGCTTCTGTCTCTGCCTCTCTCTCTTTCTCTCTGTATGACTATCATAAATAAATAAAATTAAAAAAAAAATTATAAAAAAAAAGAAGTCTTTTGTCAGATATATGATTCACAAATTTTTTTTCCCAGTCAGTTGTGCTTTCATTCTTTTAACAGTGTTTTTTGCAGAACAAGCATTTTTTTTTAAGATTTTAGTTTATTCATGAGAGATTCAGAGAGAGAGAGAGAGAGGCAGAGACATAGGCAGAGGAAGAAGCAGGCTCCACGTAAGGAGCCAGACATGGGACTCAATCCCACGTCTCCAGGATCAGGCCCTGGGCTGAAGCTGGCGCTAAACCGCTGAGCCACCCGGGCTGCCCCAGAGCAAGTATTTTTAATTTGGATGAAGTCCAACTAGGTTTTACATTTTGGTACATGCTCCATTTTTTTTTTTTTAAGATGTTATTTATTTTGAGAGAGAGAGGGCATGCTTGAGCGGAGGGGAGGGGCAGAAGGAGAAAGAGAGAGACAATCCCAAGCAGGCAGGCTTCCCACTGAGCCCAGCACCATGCTGAGGCAGAAGCCAAAGCTGGGCTCCATCTCATGACCCTGAGATCATGACCTGAGCCAAAAACAAGAGTCAGATACTTAACTGCCTGAGCCATTCAGGAGCCCTGGTACATGATCCATTTTGAGTTAATTTGTGTGTATGGGGGGAGGTACAGGTCAAGGTTCATTTTTTGGTACATGGATGTGCAATTGTTTCAGCACCTTTTGTTGAAATTGCCTTTACACTTTATTCCACTGAATTGCTTTCACACCTTTGTCTAAAATCATTTGATCATATTTAGAAATCTTTCTGGATTCTTTATTCTGTTCCATTTTGTCTATTCTTTCACCAATACCCCACAACCTTGATTAACTTGCTTTATAGTAAGTCTTGAAATTAGGTAGTCTTCCAACTTTGTTCTTTTTCAAAAGATTTTGACTATTATCATTACTTTTGCCTACTACAGCTCCTTTCACTGATTATGAATGTTAGAATCTGTAGTTGATTTCTACAAAAAAACAAACTTGATAGACTTAGGATTAGAATCATGTTTAATTTATAGATCAATCTGGGAGGACAGACATCTTAACAAACCTTCTTTCAAACCTTAAACATAGACCATGTATTATTTTTATAAACCATTTTTAAAGCCCTTATGAAAACCACATAATGTTCATTCCTTTCTCATTTCTTCTGCTTCTTTTTTAGATTATACCACAAAGCCATAGGAAATGATGAACATGATCTTTCTCTTTAAAATCTGGTTTGGTTTTCCCAAGGCGCTGAGGGAGAAAATGTTCATGCCACACTTGAAGGTCAGACCAAGTGTGACTAGTAGAATTTTCCTTCTCATCTCTGCAATATTTGTCAAGGTCTAAGTCCCCATTTTACAGCCTGAGGAATTTTTTCCTCCTTTGTAAGCAAAGCTTCTTTTGGTTGCTGGAGGGATAATACTGCAATGGAAACAAAGTGGAATGAAAAGTAGAGGGATGTGGGTAGGGGAATCCAGGAGGACCATATTTCTAGTCTAGGGCCTGCATCAATGAACTGGTGACTCCAAGGGCCTGTGGAACCCCTAGGAGCTGGGGTGGTCAGAAGACATTTTAAAGTGACATTTCCAGCTCCATTTCAAAGTGTCTATGTTTCCAGACCTTAAATGTCTCCTCTCCCATCTTCAGAAAATTCTCCTGAACCTTCTAACCTTCTGTATATATGACTTTTGAAATACTGAGGAAGGACTGAGTTTCGCAACTAAATCAACCAGATGCAAAAGCAAAGCAGTTAATGTGGAAGGAAAAGAAGCAGGGAGGCTGGAAGACTACAAGAAGAGAAGTCCAACCAGAAGAGGGAGGAACTGGGGAAGAATGGCTGTCTCTGCCTAAAAGTTTCCTCCTTTAGTTTATGGCTTAACAGCTGCCTCCTCTGTTAGACTATAAGATCCCGGAGGACATCTCTCATTCCTCCCAGATCCCAGTCACTGGGGAGCAGCAATGGGACTGCAACAATAGAGGTGACCAGGTTCTGGCCCTCACAGGGGTCATAGTTGCTCCTTCACACCCCATCCCCAGCACCTGGCCTCATGTCCAGCCCTGGAGGCCTCAGTAAATGTGGAGAGTCCCAAATTGGGCCTCACATGAGAAACTGGCAGAGAAGTGCCTAGGTGGCTCAGTTGGTTAAGCATTTGCCGTCCACTCAGATCATTATCTCAGGGTCCTAGGATGGAGCCCCACATTGGGCCTCCTGCTCCATGGGGAGCCTGCTTCTCCTTCTTCCTCTCCCTCTGCTGCTCCCCCTGCTTGTGCTTGCTCTCTCTCCTTCTAATAAATGAATAAAATCTTTTAAAAAAAATAAAATAAAATAAAAAAGAAGGAGAACCTGGCAGAAGGACCTCTTTCCCCTCAGTGACTGAATTAATTCTAGCCTCCTTGGATGCAGAAAGAGAAAAAGGCTAAAATGAATTTAAACTGATCTGGTAACAGATAAAAACAAACAAACAAAAAAGATACACAAACCAAAACCTGGGCTGAACATGATCTGGGCTCAGATAACTGAACAAAAATCCACAGAGAACTTTTGTAGGTCGGGTAAGACCAACATGCTCAAACACTTGGGGCACCTGTAGTTTGTCCACCTGTACATCTTTATGCTTGAATCTCTCTCATAGTAAAGTCCTCTAAATACAGGGATTCTTCTTTTTTTTTTTTTCAAAGACTTTATTTCTTTATTCATGAGAGACACACACAGAGAGAGAGGCAGAGACACAGGCAGAGGGAGAAGCAGGCTCCACGCAGCAAGCCTGATGTGGGACTCGATCCCGGGACTCCAGGATCATGCCCTGGGCCGAATACAGGTGCTAAACCACTGAGCCACCCAGGGATGCCCAACACAGGGATTCTTCTATACAATAAAAGTGAATGTAGGTGCTGCTACCTTGCCATTGTAACTGGAAGTTATAACTTTATTAGACTTGTTTTTCCCTTAAGACTGGTGATTAGCACAGGAAGTACAAGTAGAACAGCATTCCTAAAAATTTCTTCCTTTACAAAGGCTTATTCCTGTCTAAGTGTTACATATTTATTACTTTTGCTTACATAAAGGCTATAAAATAAATCCTCATATTTTAAATGATAGTTTTCTTTGGAAAAAAAGTGACTATTAATAAATGAACATTTCAAGTGGCTGGTACAATACTTATACTCGGGGGCTAATGCTTTTAGCTTCCATTAGGTTTTTCAAAATATTTTTAAAACTGAGAACACATCTATCATTTACTGGCTTATATTCCCTTCTGTAATGAGAAATTAAACCAAGTATGACAACTCACAGGTCTTGTAGCCAGCCAAACCTGACTTTTAATTCCACTTAGTATGACCTTGGGCAAGCTTCCTAATCTGTTTAACCCTCAAATGTCCCCTCCATAAAAAAGGACTGAACTTTTGACTACATTTAACTGAATCAGTAGTGTGTAAATAAGGCACAACAATGTCACAATGTGACATTAAACAGATATAAAATAAATAGTAGCTGCGATAATATCATTTTTAATATTATTTCCATATCCTCTAGCCTCTGCAACTTCTTTTCTTCCAAAAAAGGAGCTATATAAAAAGGAAAGAAAAGGAGATACCATACATAGATCTGCCTTCCAGCTTGAGGTCATTCCTTCTTTCAAGGTAAAGCTTAAAGCTTTTAGTCATCCAGAGAGGTCTATGCAAAGAATGGAATAAATAGGATAACCAGCACAGGAAGACCAACAGCTACCAAAAGCAGCCATTCCCTTACCTCACCCAATTAGAAAGCTCTCTCCTCTCCACCTACCTAAATCATCTCTTTCCTCCAAATCCAGCCCAAGTCATATATCTAGTAGTACACAGCTTTCTCGAATTGCTGAAGTTCACTACCTCAGCCTCCAAACAACTCTGTATGTAAGCCTGCTACAGAACCTTGTTCAGAGTAGGTACTCTCCAAAATCTGCCCATTGAACAGTTGGTTTCTTGATGTAGTTGTGGTGCCTAAATACCTAGGTAGCCACATAAAGACAGAGAGCCTTGGACTGTACCCCAAAGAAAGCAGCAGCACACTGCACACAAGGAATGGTTTGTATTTTGCCCAGGGCTAAGCCCTTAAAACTGCCTAAATATTACCTACTCTTACTGATTCTAAAGTTTGAAAGTGCTTTCCAAGTTACTACACTTGTTCTGAGAGGTAATTGTACAGTTTAAAGCCCTCTTTTCGGGATTCCTGGGTGGCTCAACGGTTTGGCGCCTGCCTTTGGCCCAGGGTGCAATCCTGGAGTCTCGGAATCGAGTCCCACGTCGGGCTCCCGGCATGGAGCCTGCTTCTCTCTCCTCCTTTGTCTCTGCCTCTCTCTTTCTCTCTCTTTCTATCATAAATAAATAAATAAATAAATAAATCTTTAAAAAAATATTAAAAAATTAAAAATAAAGCCCTCTTCTCTGAGGACTTCCTCCCCATTCCAAAACCACACTGATTTCTGAACCCACAGCTATTAGAATCAGAAAGGCCTAAGTTTCTTCTGAGCTGGACCAATCAGGCTCTCCAGAGAGAGCATGTGTACAGAGAGATCCAGAGACTGAGAATCAGTTAGTGATTGTCTCTCTATATCTGAAAGATCTAGATGTGGCTGGGGTGGTGAGGTGGAGTTCATACTCACTGATAAAAGAATAGAGGGCTAGTCTGCAGAGATGAGCAGAAGAATGTTACAGACACCAGAGAGAAGAAGAGGCCAGAGACTAGGTGACACCAGGGGCAGAACAGCCACCTGAGTTCCTGACTGTACATCTTGCTGATGAGGCCCATCATATTCCACAGCCCAGAAGGCATGGGGTCGTCGAGTAATAGTGGTCAGAAGCTCAAATTTGGAGCCAAATCTGTCTAGGTTCAAAGCCTGGCCTTGCCACTATTAGCAGAGTGCTACAAAACAAACTATTTTGTCCTTTGCTAATTTGAATTAAATATATACATCTTTAGTAACATCAATGTGTTAAGCTCCAAAATCTCTAAAGTTTATTAAAATCATTATTGCCTGCTGACAAGACATAAGTGCTTGAATTAAATAAGTCTATGATAATGAGATAGTCCTCCTCAGACTCATTAAAATCAATCAATTCCTATCTCTTGAAATAAACAGAAAGAGAACCTACACCCATTTGGGAAGAGCTAGTCCATGGTGCCAGAGTAGGCCGAGAAGCTCTCTGGCTGCACCATACTCACTAACATCTAAAAGGAAGTGACAACAGCCCTACCCTTCAGGAAAAGTTCCAAGAGAAGCAGGACCATTTCCATTTTGGTCCTCAATGATTTCAACTATTCTGGCAGAGATTTTTATATCAGCTATGTTAATTAAGTATTAATTCAGCAGAAATTTCAGGCTACTTGAAGCATTTTTTAAAAATAGGAAACACAGATGGGCCTTTATAGCACACATGCAGGCCCTTGGCCAAGCGAGGCCCTGTTAGGGGGCCAGGCATCCAATAACTGTGCCTAACACTCAGGATTGACTTCCTGATATGAGAGATCTCTATACTTAGTTGGTTCATGGATAATAGGTGGGAGGAAGCATTTTCATCTAACTGAGAGCTCTTAAAAATGAACTACAGGGGTTTTTTTGTTTGTTTTTTTTTTAACATTCAAGATCCTAAACACATGGGAAAACACAAAGAAAACATTTTGAGACCCAGTTTACCAGTATAGTTCATAAAATTCCTAGTAGCTTGCCTGCAACAACACTGTGATGACCTAAGGCTGTGTGAAGGGGATCCCTGGGTGGCTCAGCAGTATAGCGCCTGCCTTCGGCCCAGGGTGTGATCCTCGAATCTGGGGATCAAGTTCCGCATCGGGCTCCCTGCATGGAGCCTGCTTCTTTCTCTGCCTGTGTCTCTGCCTCTCTCTCTCTCTCTCTGTGTGTGTCTCTCATGAATAAATAAATAAAATCTTTAAAAAAAAAAAAAAAAAGGAAGAAGAAGGCTGTGTGAATGAAGCAGGTTTTCCCTGTGAAATATACAGGAGGTGAAAAGCCAAGGAGACATTCTGCTTTCTCCCAGAACCCAGAAGGTTGGAAAAGAGGCTCACAAGAAAAATCCAGATAAATTATAACATTATAACTTGTCCAGAACCTATATAAGCAAATAAAAATAAATCACCTAAAAGTTTTAAACCAATTGTGAAAGGTTTACGTGTGGGCTAACATGAGCCAAAAAAGCAAGGGGAGCTCCCAGCTGCTTACAGGCTCTTCTCCCTAGACTGGGTACAGGGTAGGAGTCTGGAGAGAGCCTCTGCCAGAGAAGGCAGACACCTGGAGGAGGGGGATGCCCAGGAAAAGCAGATTTCTCCCTATATGGAAAAGGCCTTCATCAGATGCTAGGGGAAAGCAGCCAACCCTTTAGCCAGACTCCAGGGCACAAGTGAAGATTCGCTGCAGCTAGGAGAAGATTAAAAGAAAACAAACGGGGACACCTGGGTGGCTCCATGGTTGAGTGTCTGCCTTTGGCTCAGGGCGTGGTCCCGGAATACTGTGATCAAGTCCTGCATCAGGCTCCCCGCGGGAAACCTGCTTCTCCCTCTGCCTACATCTCTGCCTCTGTGTGTGAGAGTGTGTGTGTGTGTGTATGTCTCATGAATAAATAAATTAAAAAAAAAAAAAAAACAAGGGACACCTGGGTGGCTCAGCGGTTGAGCATCTGCCTTCAGCTCAGGGCGCGATTCCAGGATCAGGGATCGAGTCCCATGTCGGGCTCCCTGCATGGAGCCTGCTTCTCCCTCTGCCTGTTTCTCTGCCTCCCTCTCTATGAGTCTCTCATGAATAAATAAATAAAATCTTTATGAAAGAAAGAAAGAAAAGAAAGAAAAGAAAGAAAGAAAGAAAGAAAGAAAGAAAGAAAGAAAGAAAGAAAGAAAGAAAAACAAAACCCCTATTTCTAGGATAGGCAAAGAAAACTCTCCCAAAGAAGATCTGCCAAAAAATCTGGCCCAAATTATTTTAAAGCACTTGTAAATACAGCCCAGATTCGATGCTTCATGCAAATTTATTCTACCTCTACAGTAATGATAAAATGTGGTACAGCAGCCCCTCACTACATGATGACTTCACCATCTCCAAAGTGTACTGCATGAGAGGCATGCTCTTCAGGGGCTTTGAATTTCTCTCTAGCAGCTCTGGACAACCCAGACTAATTCCAAAGAAAGAAGCAAGGACAGTGGCTGATTCTCAGCTATTCCACTCTTACTCAAGGTAGTCATTCACAGCTCCTGCCACTGTCACAGTGAAGGCCCAGAATCCAGAGGCCTTCTCACATCCTCTGCCACCCCTGCCTCACTTCCCCTCCCATGCTGGCCCCACTGCTTCACCCTACAGGCATCGTTTTTTCAACCTGTGCCCTCCAGAGCAAGCTTGTACCACTCATGCTGCAGTTTATATTAAGTACTAGGGGAATACTGGTAGAGTATGCCTCTTGACCGGACTGGAGGGACAGTAAAACACTCCTTTTCATGCTCCTCCTGCTAGTCCATAAAGCAAACAATTGGAGTCATTCTACACTCATGGAGTCCCTTTTGCTATAGTCCTCAAAGGATTTCTATTTAACCACTTTTCACTATATAGTATCATTCCAACTTGTAAAACAAGCAGAGAAACTGGTATAATTATCACCCTACATTAACGATGAGGAAATTCAGAGACTAGACATTCTTTCCATTCAATTTAACATGTGATTTTTTTAAAGATTTTATTTATTTATTCATGAAAAACACACACAGAGAGAGAAAGAGAGAGAGAGAGAGAGAGAGATAGGCAGAAGCAGGCTCCATGCCGGAAGCCCGATGTGGGACCCGATCCCGGGACTCCAGGATCATTCCCTGAGCCAAAGGCAGGTGCTAAACCGCTGAGCCACCCAGGGATTCCCCTAACATGTGTTTCTTGATCTCCTATAATGAGTTTAATTTAGCCTACAAGGCCATAAAATAATCTTACTTGGGATGTCTACCCTTAAGTAAGACAGAAAAGACTTTAGAACATGTTCAACCAACAATTAAAATAGATATCAGTATTTGCAACAAAGAGAAAAATCCAAGCTAAACTGCAATCAAATGCTCAAAAACATGTAAGAGATGGATACCAACAATTACAGGTATTCAGAAAATGGAGGGAAGCTGGGCTTGGCCTGGCCCATTCCATAAAAGGCTCCTGGGGAGGCCAGGCTTGAGGGAAGCCCTGGAGATTCAGACTGGCAGGCAGAGTATTGCTGGTGAGAGTAATCACAAATGGGATCTAGAGAGAAGAAAGTGAGACCCAGGGAGGCTAGCAGGTGGGTAGCCAGGATGCTACCATCAAACCAGGATGCTTTCCAACAACTCAAATACAGTAAACAAAAGAAAGAGCTTTTTCGGGGATCCCTGGGTGGTGCAGCAGTTTAGCGCCTGCCTTTGGCCCAGGGCGCAATCCTGGAGACCCAGGATCGAGTCCCACATCGGGCTCCCGGTGCATGATGGAACCTGCTTCTCCCTCTGCCTATGTCTCTGCCTTTCTCTCTGTGTGTGACTATCATAAAAAAAAAAAAAAAAAAGAGCTTTTTCATTAACAGTGCCAGGTACTGAGCTAAATCTAAGGATATAAAGATGAATCAGACATCTCCCTGCCCTCAGGGAGCAGACAATGGGGTGCTAAGGCAAAAGTCCTTCCCCAGTACCAAATTAACAAATACCCAGGTTTTTTTTTAATTATTTTCAGCAGCAATAAAAATTTCTGCCTTGATATAATAGAATATAGACTTTGAAATCAGATCTGACAGATCCTGACTCTACCTCTTAGTAATACTATAGCTTTAAGCAAATTACTGGACTTGTTTAAATCTTAGTTTTGACATCTTTCAAAATGAGAGTAATAACACCTACTTTCCAGAGCTATAAAGGTATAAAGACATACATGGAAAGGCCTAGCACTCAACAAATTTGGCCAATACTTCTAAATGGTTAAGGTTTAAACACTGATTCTGCTTCTTGGACTTTCTAGTTTCTTGCTTAAAATCCGTACCTTTGGATAGGTTGTTAACGCCACATATTTTTTCAAGGTCAGACAATTCAGAGTCCTAGTCTGGAGGCCAATAGTCAACTGGAGGACTTAACCTTTATTGCAACTATTGAAAGCAGATCAGATCCCCCTGGCTAACAAGCTTAGTCACAACCTGCAGACACTCTGGAAATAGAAGCCATTGGTAGGAGGTCCTCTCTGAGACTAGGAAGAAAAACACTTGCTGGTAGCAATACTCCCCTCTCCTGTGCTTTTATAACCTGCTATCACCAGCGGGAAGACTGAGGGTGTCCCAAGTGCCAAGTCAGCAACATTCAGGTAGTTGGGTTCTGCTTCTGAGTTTTGCTTCTGGCACTGCATAGGAGAAAGAGGGTCACCTCAGGTGTGTGAACATAAACTCTTCTCTAAAGCAGCCTGTCAGGATTAGCCTTCAATCCTACTACAACAGACTTCCACAAGAAGAAGGTAGGTACAAGAGGAAGAAAAGAACATTGATGGTGCCTATGATATACTAGGACAAAGGACAAAGTAGATGATGCTGTCCTTGTATCTAAAAGCCATTCTCATTATCCCTGCTTCTCAATTTCTCCTTCCAACAGGTACTAGGCACTCAAAAGACATTATTTACACATTCATCTTCTACCAGTCCTGTGAGGAGGGTATTATTATCTGCATTTTACATATGAGGGAACCAAGACTTGGAGGCAAAGTGATGTGCTACAGCTGTTTGCTGCCAAAGACTGTGCAAAGCCTTAGTGCACATATGGAAAGGCAGGAATTGTCAATGATATTCTCCACATTAGAGAAGATGGTCACCTCCAGAAACAATATTATTTAGATATTTTTAAAGGTTTTTTATTTATTTATTTATTAATGAGAGACACACAGAGAGAGAGAGAAAGGCAGAGACACAGGTAGAGGGAGAAGAAGGCTCCAAGCAAGGAGCCTGATGTGGGACTCTATCCCAGGTCTCCGGTGTCACACCCCGGGCTGAAGGTGGCGCTAAACAGCTAAGCCACCAGGGCTGCCCAATATTATTTAGATATTGATCCTAAGAAATCCTAACTTAATACAACATTTTAGTTAATGTATACTGACTTTGTATCCTGAAACCTTGAACTCATTTATTAATTATAAGACCTTTTTGGGGGGATCCCTGGGTGGCTCAGTGGTGCCTCTCTCTCTGTGTGCCTCTCATTAATGGATAAATAAAATCATTAAATTTTAAAAAAAGAGCTTTTTTAGTGTATTCCTTAGGATTTTCTATTTACATGATGTTATCTGCAAATACAAATAAGTTTTACTTCTTCCTTTCCAATCTGGATGCCTTTTCATATTCTTTTCATATTCTCGTTTCATATTCTTGCCTAACTACCCTGGCTAGAATCTCTAGCACAGTGTTGAACTGAAGTGGTGAAGGCAGATATCCTTGGCTTGTTCCAGATCTTAAAGGGAAAGCTTTCAGCTAACCATGATGCTAGCTGTGGGTTTTTCAGATACCCTTTATCAAGCTGAGGAAATTTCCCTCTATTCCCAGTTTGTTGGGTATTTTTTAAAAAACAAAAAGGTATGAAATTTTGTCAAATACCTTTTCTGTCTCTATTGAGATAATCATATGGTTTTTGTTCTTTATTCTATTTTTTTTAAGATTTTATTTATTTATTCATGAGAGAGAGAGAGAGAGAGAGAGGCAGAGGCACAGGCAGAGGGAGAAGCAGGCTCCATGCAGGGAGCCCGACGTGGGACTTGATCTCGGGTCTCCAGGATCACACCCTGGGCCGAAGGCAGGCTAAACCTCTGAGCCACCCAGGCTGCCCCTGTTCTTTATTCTATTGATAACGTATACTACATCAATTCAGATGTTAAACCAACCTTGCATTCCTGGGATAAATCTCATTTGATCATGGTATATAAATCTTTTTATATGCTGCTGTATCTGGTGCTAGTATTTTGTTGAGGCTTTTTGTATTTATATCATAAAAGATATTTTATTATATAAATCATAAAATATAGTTTTCATATAATTTTTTCCTCGTAATAATGCCTTTGTCTGATTTTGACATTAGGTAATACTTGCTTTATAAAATGAGAAGTGTTCCCTTTTCTACTGTTTATAAGAGTTGTGAATAATTGATATTAATTCTTCTTTAAATGTTTGGTAGAATTTGCTAGTGAAGCCAAATGGTGCTTCACTCTTTTTTGATTATGAAATCTGTAAATGAACCAATGTGATTCTATAGTCCAGAATAAAGAATAAAAAGATGGTCCTACTTGTGTACTACATAGGTAAAACACATCTGGACACTTTTCACACGTGAGCTGAATATTTTTTGAGGGTCGCCAACAAACTAAGAAAATTCAAAGGAGACCCCCAGAGTGAATGACATCATATGAAGAACATTTGATGAGCTTAATGTTTACTTGGAAAGGGGGATTTAGGAAGCAAGAGTTATCCACAAACATTTCAGAACTGTCCTTAAACATATAAAAACTGCCTGGCATTACTCAATACTCAAGGTCCATTCTGAAGCACAAAAAAAAAAATCATTCATTTATTCAGCAAACATTTATTCTGCATCTCCTTAGAAGGAGACTATGTTAGGTAACTGCCCAGGATAGACAGTTGGTAATGCAGAGTCTGGGAGCAGAGATAAGACAAGCACACAAAAACCAACCATAATATAAGGGAGAGAATGAGAAGTGTTACGTGGTTAGAACAAAACCTACTTTGGAATTCAGAGACAAGAGTATTTTCCACTGGCAGAATCAGAGATACCTGGAGAAGGACTTGGGCTTGAAAGGTGTGTATGATTTTTGTGTGGAGAAATATATTAAGGGGTCATTCCAGATGGAAGGAAAGCAGAAACAAGAGTTTAGAGGCAGAAACAAAGTCAGACAATATAGTGGAACAAAGTTGAAGAAATGAATAGGCCAAGTCGACCAACCATACATGTAGAAATATCAATTACTGGGGGATAAAACCAGAAGCATGCCAAATAAAATACAAATACTCCAGGCTGCAGAGAATGACTATGTAAAGGTATTATTAAAGGTTTTAGAAGATACAAAAGCAGTGTGTTTATTCCTGGTATAAGTTAGAGGCAAACAGAAGAGAGGCAGAAGACTTGCCCAAATGGTTAGTCAGGAGGAATGAAAACCTGAAAAAGTCACAGGAAGGTCACAGTGGGAATGGACATTAGGAGAGAGACCCATGAGTTATTTCAGAAATTGAATCAACAAACTCCAGATGTGAATTGTCAAATCTAAGGGACTGAAAATAGAGCAGAAATCCCAGCTGGAGGAGGAACGGACTGGCAGGGGACACAGGTGGCAGAGTGAATATATGAGCATAGTGTTGTTACCCAGATGAATGGTTAGGATAGAACCAGGATAACATTCTAACCCATAGTCTTGCTCCAAGCACTTCTCAACCCTTCCCCAACTCATCACATCCCTCAGGCTGCTCACCAAGAAAATGTCTGGAAAGAACAAACATCGAGCCAAACCTTAGCAGATGCTCCACTGGCTACTCAGTGCGATTCTCCATGAAGGTAAAGGCTGGTTGCCCCCTCAATCAGACCCCCAAACAGACCATCTAAACAGCTGCCTACTGGTCCTGAGCCTGCTATCCATTACCTCTGAAAGCTTAAAAGGCAAACTTTCTAAGTCTCAATTCCTTAATTTGTAATGTAGGGATGATAACCTCTTTCACAGGTTTGTGAGATTACAGCCGATTACACCAGAGGATTCAGAATGCTGCAAGACACACAAATGCCAGAGGTCATTAGAGGTTCTTTGAGAGCAGAAACTACAACAAATTCATGTCTACGTCCTTTATGGAGCTAACTATAGAAAAAGGAAGTGAGCAATATGGGCAAGAAAATACCATAGCCTGGACCCCAGAGGCCACCAGGTGTTAACCAAGGAATACTACCTACCAGACCTTCAAAAAGATCCTACATGGAGAGAAATAGGAGAGACCTTAATAATCGTCCAGGTCTACCTCCTCATTTAACAAATGGGAAGTTTCATCCTGAGAGAGGCCCAGGGATCTGCCCAAGATCTTCAGTGGCATACTGGGGTATGACCAATAATAACACAGTCACAGTTTAGATGGTGATTTTACCCACATCGGCTTACAACTAGGCTTCGAGCTAGGTAGGAAAGGATTAGTAAAATTCCCATTTTTAGCCTTAGGTTGAATGACTCATCCAGGAGAAATTCAAATCCAGACAATCCTATCCCCAGTCCAGGGCTGGCTCTTTCCTGACACTGCAATTTCATGCATATGCACAATTTCAAGTACAATCATTTCAGCATTCAATATATTTCAAACTCCAAATTCTGTTTGTTTCATCCTCCCTCCAGCAATACTTCCCTGATAGCATTCTTCTGACCTTTTGTCTTAAAGAAAAACCAGTTCTTTGGTTTTTCCACGCTGGCACCAGAAACAGTATTTAAAATGAATCATCAAAACTGGGTCTTTCCAGATAAATATCTTCACAAAGTATATCCCCACATGGGTATCATTCGAGATATATGACATTTATGCTCTAAATACACTGAACTAGAGTGCTCAAAGAGGAGCGAAAGCTCATTAATTGGAGCAATAGGTAACGTAGAAGTACTAAGAAGGCAGTTCTAGCAAATGGGTGGAACACTGAGGTAAAAACTTCCTGACTTTAAAACTAATTTGCCTTATGGAGGGATCTCAACGTTAAGTGATTTAAACGTTCAAAATTACCTGATAATTCTAGTCATCTACCTCCAAAGAATCTCTATCTGGAATGTGTCTTTATTTGGGGAGGTCCAGGGAAGGGGAAGAAAATGCTAAGAAGGAATCAACCAACGTACCACTGTCTCAATGTCCTCTTTCCTAAACAGGGCCTGTCTTTCCACCACAACCCTTATTTCAGGAGCAAGGCATGAGGTTCTGCTGCCCTCATTCAACTCAATCAACGGAAGAGGATGAACTCTGCCCCGAGTCCTGAGGCTTGCAGAGGCCTGCCACCGGGGTTCACCAGGAGTGCGTGACACCTCCAGGCGGGACTTCCAAGGGGCCGGGGCGCCAGGCTGCGCAGCGACCTTCTACCGAGGCCTGCGTTTCACCACGCTGGCTGGTGCACGAGCCTCCGGGCTGGCAGTAGTTTCTGCAGGAGAGCACCGGCGTCCGGTCAGGTTCCCTCTCCTTTCTCTTTATCTCGCCGACGGCCACACAGCTCCCCACCTCCGCCGGGTCAGCGCGGGCAACGGATCCTGGCAGCCCAGCAGCCCTCAGGGGACTAAGCGCACCTGCCTGGTGGAGGCACCTGCCCCGCCCCGGCCCCGCCGGGCGTGCAGGACCCCGGGGATGCCGAGCACCGGCCGCCCCCAGCAGCAGCGAGGCTGACGCCGAGCCCGCACCCCCACGGTCTGGGCACGCAGGGCGCTGCCCCGGGGGCTGCAGGCGAGCGCGGGCGCCGGCGCCGGCGCAGCCCCGCCCCCGAGCCTACGCCCCCACCTCCATCAATTAAACGAAAGGGGGAAAAAAAGAGCTCCATTTACCGACATGAGTGATCACTGTGGCCAGTCGCCGGCTCAGCTCCTGCGGGGCCATCTCTTCCTTTAACCAAAAGAGCATTTCCACCGAAAAGCCACTCAGTGCGTAAACAAAACAAAGCACCACGCAAACGTGTCCCTACTGCTGTCACGGACGGTGCTTCACAGACGCCTCCTCCCGAGGATGCGCCGCGCTCAGTCTTCCTCGCTCCCTTCAGGCGCAAAACCAGTCACTCCCAGCCCAGGCCAACTTTCCCGGGCCGCCCGGCCAGCCACGCCGGCCACGCCCTCCGGGGAATGGTCTGGAAGAGGCGAATCCAGCAGCTCTCCCAGCGCACTATCTGGCTTTGAGAGAGAGAGAGGGAAATGGCACTTGTGGAGGGGAGAAAGGCCGAGCGCCCCAAACCTCGCTGTAACCGCGCGGCGGGCTCCGCGGGCCGAGGGAGCGCAGCGGGCCTCGGAGGTGCGGTCCCGGTGGGTCGGGTCGGGCCCTCGGCGCCGCCTCCCGCGAAGGTCGGGAAGGATGCTCTCGGCCTGCAGGCGGAGCCCCTGCGCGCGGAGGGCGGGGGGGAGGGGAGGGCCCTCGGAGGCGGAGGGGCGGGCGGAGGCGCGGGGGGCGGGGCGGGGGGGAGGGCGGAGGCGCGGGGGGCGGGGGCGGGGGGGCCTGAGGCCCCGACTCCTCCGCGCCGCTCGCCCCACCGCCCGCCGCGCGCCCGGCGCTCCCGCCTCCGCGCCCACCTCTCCGCGCCCCCGGCAGCGCGCACGCGCCCCCGCGCCGTCTCGCCCCAGGTGAAGCTGCGCCGCTGGCCTCGCGGAGAGGCCCCCGCGCTGCGGCCCCCGGAGCGGGAGCGGCTCCCAGTGTGTCCTCGGCAGCTTTGCGGGGAGGGGAGACAGCGCTTTAGGCGCTCCTGCTAGCTCCGGGGCCCCGGACGGCTGCCGCAGCGCCCCCTCCTTGCCCACCAGGTGCCTGCAGAGCTGTGCGGCGAGAAGGGGGCTGACCCGGGCTGCTGCCCGCCCCCCCGCCTCCCCGCCCGCCACCGCCCCAGGCTTGGCTGCCGCAGTAACCAGCACGCGCCGGGCGCACCCGCACTCCCAGCCGGGAGCCCGGGCTGTGCGCGAGAGGGCTGGGCACGCACGTGCGCACGCACAACCTCTCCAGCGCGTGGGTCTTTTCCACTGTGCAGCTGCTCCAGGGCACGCCGAGGCTCCATCCTCCATGCCAAAGGGCTCTGGCACCAGCCCCACGCACGTCCCTGCCTGCCCCAGAGCGTCCCCCCTGGGCTGCTGGCAGGAGCATGCCGTGAAGGCGCACACAGGAGCTGTGTCTTTCCACGATGTCAGCTTTATATGCCATCACAAAGCAAAGTTAAATCACAGCTCTAAAGCAGGTTCAGGATTCCAAACTCAGTGACAATTCACCATGTGATTAAACCTGGCTTCTTACACAGCACACAAAGCGGGACGGAAGACAAGCCACACAACACACAAGGTGACAGATGTCTGCAGGAAGTTAAGGCCAAGGCAGTCTGTGGGCGTGCAGTTGAGGTAAGGCCTCGATCTGGTCCAGGCCAGCTCTCAACTTACTGCTTAGGTTCAGCCAGGCAAGGATCTCGGTTCTGTTCGGAGATCAGTCGGCGGAGCCTTTGTCAGCAGTTGCCTTCTTCAAGGGCTCAGACATAGAAGGGTCAGGTCTGAAGAGTTTGATATATGCTGCCAAAATCCTTGCCTTTTTTTTTTTTTTTTAGGTTTTATTTATTTATTCATGAGAGACACAGAGACAGAGAGAGGCAGAGACACAGGCAGAGGGAGAAGCAGGCTCCATGCAGGGAGCTGGACTAGGGACTCGATCCTGGGTCTCCAGGATCAGGCCCTAGGCTGAAGGCGGTGCTAAACCACTGAGCCACCCGGGCTGCCCAATCCTTGCCTTTTTTAAGGGATTTAATCAGTTTGGGGTCCCTGCAGACTTCCTCTGGTTCTGCTCATTATGAGTTCTGGAATATCAGCTGACCTTGGTCTCCGGAATATCTCCTAGCTGCAGTACCTTCACTGCTTGCCTCATTGCTTCACACAGGCTCCTGCTTAACATGAGAGACTCCATTTTGTTCTCTACAACTACTGTCCCATGGCAGTCGATTTCCTGCAGCTTCTTCAGATGGCCCCAGATCCCACCTGACAGGCAGCAAAAGACTGTTCCGCAGAATTCCACAGGAAGCCTAAGCAAATGCGTGCCTGGTCAGGTCATTCCTCAATCTGTTCTACAATGGGGGACCCTGAGTATCTGGTCACAAGAACACCAGGACCATCACAGGTTCTAAACCAATGGCAGGAAGCTCAGCTTTCCTCTTTGACATGTAAAAAGCCAGACCCCAGACACTCTGGATCTAATTTCTAATAGTAGCCAGGAATCCCAGAGGTTTGAGGACATGTTTAAATGCTTTCTGTAACAATTGTGGGCTGTGGTTAAGAGATGTTACTCCTCATGCAACCTGAGATTCCTGTGAAAGGTTATTCTTTCCTGTGAGGTGCAGTCTCTGCATTCTCCCTGCCGGGGGAGAGCAACCAGTTTCATAGCAATCACTTGCAAAAGGTTAAAGACACAAAGAAGTAAGACAGCTTTAAATTGTTTCCATGGTGCTTTCTGTCTACTCAAGAATCACAAGTATTTTTGAGCAACCAAATGAAGTGTTTCTTTTTTCTTTTTTTAAGATTTTATTTATTTATTCATGAGAGACACAGAGAGAGAGGCAGAGCCGTAGGCAGAGGGAGAAGCAGGCTTCCTGCAAGGAGCCCCATGTGGGACCCAATCTCAGACCTCTGGACCACGCTCCAAGCTGAGGCAGACGCTCAACCACTGAGCCACCCAGGCATCCCAAGTGTTTCTTGATAATAGTGGTCAGAGCCCTGGTGCCCAGTCAGAGCCAATTGTGAGTTTCAATCACTAGAAACAAGCACATTGCTAAAGAGGCAGATGATATGCAGCACTCTGGCCCTTGCAGGTCAGGTGACCTCAGCTTCCTGGATTAGGACAGGTCCTTACACTTGAGAATCATGGAAAGGTGGGAGAGAGGGAAGGGGCAGAGGAAGAGGAGGCAGAGGAAACTGATGAATAGGAATGAGGGAGAAAAAGAAAGGCATAGAAAAGAAATCACACTCGGAGTCCTGCTGTCCTTTTCCACATCTGTACCTTCACAATCTTCAGCGGTTTCCATGGAGATGAATTGGCTGAATTTATGGCAAGATGCAGCAGGCAGTGCCTGTCTTCAGAAATCAATCCTGTCCTCCATCCTGTCCTCCATCTCTAACACATGCTCTTCCAGGACCTCAACTGCTATCTCTGGGCTATGAGGGGGTGGGTCTGTGGTCTCCAAGTTCCTTTTTCCAGTTCTGAAATCCTGTAATTGTGACTAAGAAGATATGACCACTTGGTGTGCAAGAGCCAATACTTCCCCTGTCCCCTAAGAAAATAGTCATTGTCTCCATTCTTCTTGTGAATATGGACATTCTTTTTTCTTCTCTTCTTCCTTTCCATCCTCCTCCTTTCTGCGCCTCCTTTTCTCCTTCCTAATTATAATCTATTTCCTGTCTCTGACAAATCACACAAATCACATTGCTCCAATATCTGGCAAAATCAAGAACAAACCAGGAGAGACTTCCTCCTTCCCCAGCGAATAAATTAGCAATCTGTCACGTCCGTTGAACATCTACTATATGCCCAGGGTTGTGATAGGTGGCATCAAGTACAGCAACTACCACCACCATATAATAAGTGGCTACTCTGGTGCAGTGGTAGGCAATTCACAGACTTCATTTAAGCCTCACAACAACCCTTTAAGGGCTTTAGTCTCATTTTACAATGTTGCTAGTACAAAGATCAAAGTGTATATTACTAATCTTATGAATCCAGACCATTCTCTGCCTTCAGGTAAAGATTTGCCTAAGTTTGGAAAGAGAAACGTCCTCCAAGCACTGCCAAGGGAAATTCCACCTCTGTTGGTGAACTCTCAGCACAGTGAAGAGAAAGAAAGGCTCCACCTGGGTGACACAGATGAGGGTGAGGGATTCCTGGGCATCACAGGGTCACCCAGTTGAGTCTAGATCCAAACTAGCAGAATCACCTAAAATAAAGATTGGTTGGTTGGGTTCTTGTTTTTGTGTTTTAAAGATTTTATTTATTTATTCATGAGAGACAGAGAGAGAGAGGCAGAGACATAGGCAGAGGGAGAAACAGGCTCCCTGCAGGGAGCCTGATGTGAGATTCGATCTCAGGACCCTTCTGGAATCATGACTTGAGCCAAAGGCAGATGCTCAACCACTGAGCCACCCAGATGCCCTGGTTGGTTTGCTTTTACTATGGATTCCTTGTCCCTACCAGCAGAGATCCGACTCAGTGGTTTGGAATAAGAACCCGGGAATTTGCATTTCTAACAAGTGGGGAAAACTTAATGCACCACTGTTCTTCAAACTTCTTAGACTGTATGGTATAAATTTTACATCAATAAATAAATAAATAAATAAATTTTACATCGATACAGTAGACAAACATACACATAATTTAAGCAAAGTTGTATGAATAATTTATTTTCCCTTACCACTTGTGAAGCCCTGAAATACTTTGTATTCAATTTCATTTTTAAAAATGATGGCCCTGGGAATCCCTGGGTGGCTCAGCGGTTTGGAGCCTGCCTTTGGCTGAAGGTGTGATCCTGGAGACCTGGGATCGAGTCCCACGTCAGGCTCCCTGCATGGAGCCTGCTTCACCCTCTGCCTGTGTCTCTGTCTCTCTCTGTCTCCCATGAATAAATAGAATCTTTTTAAAAATAAAAAAACAGGGATCCCTGGGTGGCGCAGTGGTTTGGCGCTTGCCTTTGGCCCAGGGCGCGATCCTGGAGACCCGGGATCGAATCCCACATCGGGCTCCCGGTGCATGGAGCCTGCTTCTCCCTCTGCCTATGTCTCTGCCTCTCTCTCTCTCTCTCTCTCTCTGTGACTATCATAAATAAATAAAAAAATTTAAAAAAAATTATAAAAATAAAAAAACAGGGCAGCCCCGGTGGCGCAGCGATTTAGCGCCACCTGCAGCCCCGGGGTGTGATCCTGCAGTCCCACGTGGGGCTTCCTGCATGGAGCCTGCTTCTCCCTCTGCCTGTGTCTCTGCCTCTCTCTTGCTCTCTCTGAATAAATAAATAAATCTTTTAAAAAATTAAAAAAAAAATGGCCCAAATTGGGGGATTTTGCATTTGGAAAGTATGGTATTTAGTTATGTAAGAAAATGTCCTAAAAAAAAAAAAAGAAAATGTCCATATTCTTTTAGAGATGTCTGAAGTTTTTAGGGATAAAACATCAGTCTGGGGATCCCTGGGTGGCTCAGTGGTTTGGCGCCTGCCTTTGGCCCAGAGCATGATCTTGGAGTCCCGGGATCGAGTCCCACGTCGGGCTCCCTGTATGGAGCCTGCTTCTCCCTCTGCTTGTGTCTCTGCCTCTCTCTGTCTCTCATGAATAAATAAATAAATCTTTAAAAAAAAAATCACTGAAAAAAATCACCGTTTGTAATTTAAACTACCTTAGCAAGGAGAATAAATGAGATAAATACTAGAAAATGTTCATAATTGTTAAATCAAGGTGGTAGGTGGGTTGTTTTACTATTTATTCTCTCTACTTTTATGCATGTTTAAATATCTTTTATAATCAAAGTTTTTTAGTTTTGCTTTTATGACCCAATAAGGAGCTGGTAGTGTGAAGGGCTCTGTGCTAAGGCAGAGCAGAGGAAAACAGAAGAGGAAGAGATGGTAGTGATAAGGGAAGGAGGTGGAGAGAATGTGACAGGAGATGGAGGTTACATTAGGTAAAAGTGCACTGTGGGAGGGGGTTGGGGTCACCACATATGCTCATGATAATCCCCACCCCCCAGGGCACCTGGGAGGCTCAGTCAACTGACTGCCTTCAGCTCAGGTCATGATCCCAGAGTCCAGGGAATGAGCCCTGCATCAGGCTTCCTGCCCCACCCCCTGCTACTGTAGTCAGTATCTCCCTCTCTCTCTCTTTTTCAAATAAGTAAATAAAATCTTTAAAAATAAATAAATAAAGGGCCTCTTCCTCCACATCCCTCTCTATCACTGTTCTTTCTGCATTGGACCCTGGGCTAGACAAAGGAAATACCTTATACACCTCTGTAAACCCCACAGTTCCTGGACCAAGTTCAGAATTAGACAACATCCATCAGTCAAAGCCTCTCATTTCACAAAGGCCTTGGACCTGCCTCAACACTGCAGTGTTGCCTCTTTCCCCCAGTGCTGCCCAGTAGGATAACCCTCTCTGCACCAGGAGCCCAGTCGTTCTAATACATAAGACCACATGCTTGTCTAAGGAGCCACACTATGGGCCATCTACTGCTCAAGTGACTGGATAGGTGAACCCAGGAAAGTGAAAAAGTCACCTGGTCTCACGCCATCCTGACAGTCATTCACTGTCACCCTGTGCTTCCTGAAACCAGCTGCCCCTGGCACAGGGGAGTAGGTGAGTATGCAAATGCATATACTTGGAGGGGGATGGCACACCTGCCTCTACCTCTGTACTTTCACTCTCCTCCCCATGTATGTCCTTTCTCAAATTTAATCTATTGTCAAAATAATGTATTTTCTTTGAACAACATATTAGCAAAGTACAGAAAACTGAAAAGAAGAGGTAGGAAAGGGGGATCCCTGGGTGGCTCAGCGGTTTGGCACCTGCCTTTGGCCCAGGGCGCGGTCCTGGAGTCCCGGGATCGACTCCCACATCGGGCTCCTGGCATGGAGTCTGCCTCTCTCTCTCTCTCTCTGTGTCTCTCATGAATAAATAAATAAAATCTTAAAAAAAAAAAAAAAAGAAGAGGTAGGAAAAAGAATTGATCATAATTCCACCACCTAAAGGCAAAACCACTTAGAATTTTAGAGTGTATTTGATGTATTCTTTTCACTAATAGACTATTTATTAGAGCAGTTTTAGGCTTATAGAAAAATTGAGCAGAAAGTACTAAAAAAAATCCCATAAACCCACTCTCTTAGAACAGTTTCTCATATTATTAACATCTTTTATTAGTGTGGCATGTGTGTTACAATTGATGAACCAATATGGATCCATTATTAATTAAAGTCTGTATTTTATATTAAGGTTCACTTTTTGTGTTGTACTGTTCTATCGGTTTTGACTAATGCATAATGTATTATGCATAATGTATTCACCACTACAATTATCATACAGGATAGTTTTACTGCCTTAAAAATACTCTTATGCTCCACTGATTCATCATCCCTTCTCCTTAAATTTGGAGCAGCCACTAATCTTTTTACTGTCTCCATAGTTTCACCTCTTCCGGAATGTCTATATTTTGAATCATGTAATATGTAGCCTTCTCAGATTGGCCTCTGTCACTTAGCAATAAGCATCTAAGTTTCTTCTGCATATTGGCTTGTTAACTTGTTTCTTTTTTTTTTTTTTAACTTGTTTCTTTTTATCACTGAATAATATCCTTTATATTCTGTTGTATAGAGGTTATCTGTTTATTTTTCCATTTACCTTCTGAAGGACATCATGGTTGTTTTCAGTTGGAGGCAATTATGAACAAAGCTGCTATAAACATTGTGCACAGATTTTCATGTGGGCTTAAAATTTTAAATCATTTGGTTAAATACCTATGAATACAATTGCTGGATTGTGCAATAAGACTATGTCTACCTTTGTAAGAAACTGCAAACTGTCTTGTAAAGCATCCCCACCAACAGTGAATGAGAATTCTTGTTGGTCCACATCCTAACCTAACCACATCCTAGAATTTGGTGTTGTCACCATTTTGGATTTTGGCCAGCCTAATTAATAGGTATTAGTGATTTGCAACTACCTAATGCTATATGATGGTGAGCAACTTTTTGTATGCTTATCTGTATGTCTTCTTTGGTGAGGTCTCTGCCTACTTCTTAATTACGTTGTTTTCTTATTGTTGAGTTTTAAGAATTCTTTGTATATTTTGGATATATATGTTTTGCAGATATCGTCTCCCAATCTGTGGCTTGTCTTTTCATCCTCTTAACAATCTCTGCTGCTTCATTTAATTTAATTTAATTTTATTTTATTTTATTTTATTTTTTAAAAGATTTTATTTATTCATTAGAGACACAGGGAGAGAGGCAGAGATACAGGCGGAGAGAGAAGCAGGCTCCATGCAGGGAGCCTGATGTGGGACTCGATCCCAGGACCCCAGGATCACGCCCTGGGCCAAAGGCAGATGCTCAACCATTGAGCCACCCAGGGATCCCTGCTTCAATTAATTTTAATGAAGAACAATTTATCAATTTCTTCTTTCATGGATTATGCATTTGGTGTTATATCTAAAAGTCATTACCAAACCCAAGGTCACCTAGATTATCTCTTATGTTTTCTTCTAGAAGTTCTATAGTTTTGTGTTTTACATTTAGGTCTATATCCATTTTTAGATAATTTCTGTGAAAAATGTAAGGTTAGTGTCTAGGTTTGTTATATCACATATAGATGCCTAGTTTTTCCAACACAACTTGTTGAAAAGACTATCTTTTTTCCATTGAATTTCCATTGCTCTTTATCAAAGATAAGTTGACTATACTTATGTGGAACTATATCAGGAAATTTTATTCTGCTCAACTGATCTATTTGTCTATTCTTTCATCAACATCATGCTGTCTTGATTACTAGATAAGAATATCTTTGGTTGGGGGATCCCTGGGTGGCTCAGCAGTTTAGTGCCTGCCTTCAGCCCAGGGCATGATCCTGGAGTCACAGGATCGAGTCCCGCATCAGGCTCCCTGCATGGAGCCTGCTTCTCCCTCTGCCTGTGTCTCTGCCTCTCTCTCTCTCTGTGCAAATAAATAAAATCTTTATTTTTTTTATTTTTATTTTTATTTTTTTTATTTATTTATGATAGTCACACAGAGAGAGAGAGAGAGGCAGAGACATAGGCAGAGGGAGAAGCAGGCTCCATGCACCGGAAGCCCGACGTGGGACTCGATCCCGGGCCTCCAGGATCGCGCCCTGGGCCAAAGGCAGGCGCCAAACCGCTGCGCCATCCAGGGATCCCTTTTTTTTTTTTTTTTAATTTTTATTTATTTATGATAGTCAGAGAGAGAGAGAGAGAGAGAGAGAGGCAGAGACACAGGCAGAGGGAGGCTCCATGCACCGGGAGCCCGACGTGGGGTAAAATCTTTAAAAAAAAAATGTCTATGGTTAGGGTGGTTGGGTGGCTCAGTTGGTTAGGCATCTGCCTTCAGCTTAGGTATGATCCTAGGGTCCTAGGATCAAGCCGTGCATTGGGCTCCCTGCCCAGTGGGGAGCCTGCTTCTCCCTCTCCCCCTGCCCTTGCCCACCTGCTCATACTCTCTCTCTCTCTCTCTCTCAAATAAATAAATAAAATCTTTTTTTAGGAAAGACTGTCTAGGGACACCTGGGTGGCTCAGCAGTTGGGCACGTCTGCCTTCGGCTCAGGGCATGGTCCTGGAGTACCAGGATCAAGTCTTGCATCAGGTTCCCTGCTTGGAGCCTGCTTCTCCCTCTGCCTGTGTCTCTATCTCTCTCTTTTTGTGTCTCTCATGAATAAATAAATAAAATCTTTAAAAAAAAAAAAGACTGTCTATGGTCACAGTGTATGTATCAGATATATGTGTGTTTTATTAGATTTTGTTATCAATGTTATACTCACTTCATAAATAGAATTTGGAAGGTTTTCTTATTTCTGTCCTCAGAATAGAATCAATAGCAACCAACTCATCTGTTCCTTAAAGTTTATCAGTAGAATTCTCCTATGAAATAATATAGTCCTGGTGTTTTTGTAGATAGAGGTGTGGAAAAATACAGTTCTCTAACTACATCTATTCTATAGTAACCAGTCTATTTAGAGTTTCTATCTTTTCTGAGATGTTTTGATAAATTATATTTTCTTAAAATTTCATCTTTTTCATTTAGGCTTTCAAATGTATTACACAGAGGTGAGTAACATGATCCCATACAACTCTATTAGTGTTTTGCATCTTTAATTATCTCCCCTTATTTTTTTTAAGATTTTATTTATTTATTTATTTATTTATTTATTTTATTATTTATACACAGAGAGAAAGAGAGAGAGAGGCAGAGACACAGGCAGAGGGAGAAGCAGGCTCCATGCAGGGAGCCCAATGTGGGACTCGATCCCAGGTCTCCAGGATCAGGCCCTGGGCTGAGAGTAGCACTAAACCGCTGAGCCACCCGGGCTGCACTATATCCCCTTATTTTTATTTTTATTTACTTCCTCTGTCTAGCCAACTGTCTTTTCTATTGTCATTTTTTTCATATATTTATTTGTATTCCCATTTCTAATTTATGAATTGCTTCTTTTATCTTTCCACACAACCACCTGCCACATGAGTATTTATAGCAGTTATCATAATTGCCAAAATTGGAAGCATCAATATGCCCTTCAGTAGGTGGATGGATAAAGAAACTATGGTACATCAAGACAGTGGAATATCACTAAAAAGAAATGAATGACCAAGCCATGAAAAGACATGGAGGAAACTTAAATGCATATTGCTATGTGGAATAAGTAATCTGAAAGAAGTGATTACTTAGTGAAAGCAGTAAACTATTACGATTCCAACTATATGACGTTCTGGAAAAGGCGAAACAATAGAGACGTTTAAAAAATCAGTGGTTCGGCAGCCCCGGTGGCGCAGCATGGAGCCTGCTTCTCCTTCTGCCTGTCTTTGCCTCTCTCTGTGTGTATCTCATGAATAAATAAATAAAATCTTTTTAAAAGCATATGCTTTTCACATTCTTGAAAACATAAAATTTTGTATTCTTCTGAGCCCACATCCCTTTATATTCTTTTTTTTTTTTTTAAGATTTTATTTATTTAATCATGACAGAGTGAGAGAGAGGCAGAGACACAGGAGGAGGGAGAAGCAGGCTCCACGCCAGGAGCCCAACGCGGAACCTGGGACCCCAGAATCGCGCCCCGGGCCAAAGGCAGGCGCTAAACTGCTGAGCCACCCAGGGATCCCCCCCTCCCCTTTGTATTCTAAGACCGCTCCCTTCCCTTCTTCCCCTCAATTAAAAATTCCCTTCAATTAAAAGTCCTGGAGGGTTCCTCGCCCTAGAGCTCAGGAGAGAGAAGATACCCCGGGGGTCACAGGGGGACGCATCTACCAGCCCACCCAAGGGGCTGGCCCGGAGCCCTCACTCCCCGGGAGGCGGAGGAAACCCACTGGCCAATCGTCACCACCGAGGCCCAGATCTGCTCTCCGATTGGCTCTAGTGGTGACGCCCCCTCCGAATTCCTGGCTCTGATTGGTCTATTTCCTGACTCCGACCGGGACGGTGCCCAGAGGACGAGAGGCTTCCAGACCGAACGGAGGGATGCTGTGGGGGACGTCGGAGACGCCGTCGCACGGCGACAAACAGCCGGACTCCGAGGACACGGCGGCGGGCTCTGTGGTCTCGGGGCTGCTGCTGGCGACGGAGAGGAGCCGGCGGGGGCGCCCCCCGAGCCCGCTGCTGCCGCCGCCGAGGTAACCGCGGCGTTCCCGCTCGGGGCGGGGCCTGTTCGGCCTGCGGGCGCCGGGCGGGGGGCGGGGGGAGGACCGGGGGTCAGACTGCGAGACCCGGGACTGCCGTCAGCCCCACCCCCGAAGGGGAGCCCTCTTACACCCGGGCCTTCCCTCTCTTCCTCCTCGCCTACGTTCACCCTTCAGCCGCAGTCGGCCTCAGTTTCTCTATGGGAGAGAGGGGGAGGGGAGTGGAGGACAGCGGAGCTGGGCTTGCTGTTCTCCATGCCCCCCTAGCCATAGAGTTGCCAGATTTGGCAACAAAAATACAAGACTGGGCCCCTGGGTGACTCAGTGGGTTAAGCGGTGAAGCCCCACCCCCGCCTTCGGCTCAGGTCATGACCCTGGTGTCCCGGGATCCAGCCCTGGGTGGGCTGCAGCTCATTGAGGGGGAGGGGGGATCTGCTTCTCCTCCCCGCCCCCCGCCCCTCCTCTTCCTGCGTGTGCTCTCTTGCTCGCTCTCAAATAAATACAATCTTTTAAAAATACAAGATGCTAGATAAATTTAAATTTCAGATAAATAAGTAATTTGGGGGTATAAATATGTCTCCAATACAAAGAGAAATTTAAATATAAAGCATTATTTGTTATTTGTCTGAAGTCGAACTGGGCGTGTTGGTTTTTACCTGGCAACCCTAGACTGGAGTAACACTTGTGCACCTGTTTACAGCCCCCTCTCACAGCTGCCCCCATGCGGAGAGTGTTGTATTCCTTGATCGGAGGAAAGGCGAAGAGACTTGCCCAAGGTTATGCAACTAGTGGGTAATGAGACCAGGACACCTTAAAAACCCGGTTCAGTTCTGCTGTCCTACATCAGGAGAAGACTCCTGCGGAATTCTTATTGTTGGAACAAATCCCATTAACAAAAGCAAACTTATTTTCCAGAGGCCTATCTAGAGTTAGTTTATATTCAAGTTTCCTCCATAGCACTTACTTTATATTTTAGGGGGAAAAATGACTATTAAACTGTCAAAGAATATAGCTATGTGATAATGAAAGTACATTCTATGATTAATACAATGGTGGGACACGTGGGTGACTCAGTCAGTTAAGCATCTGTCTTCAGCTCAGGTCATGATCCTGGGGTTGTGGGATGGAGCCCAAGTAGGGCTCCCTGCCCAACAGGGGATCTGCTTCTCCCTCTCCTGCTTATGTTCTTTCTCTCTCAAATAGTAAAATAAGATTTTTAAAAATACACAATGGCATATCATTTGGCTTTCATGTCAGCAGGTGAGGTTATAATCATTTATATTGCTAGAGATCCATACATCACTGTTAAGGCAGGGATTAAAGCAATATCACTTATAGAGGCTAAGAGCTCAAATTCTGGAATGAAACACATCTGGGTTCAAAGCCTAGTTCTCACCACTTTGTTGACAGTAGGCAAGTTACATAATTTCTCTGGGCCTCAGTTTCCTCTTCATTGAAATAAAGATGATAATTGTATCCACTTCATAGGATTGTCAAGTGCCTGGGACATCAAAAGTAATTAAACTTAGTTATTATTAGCTTTACATTGGACCTTTAGTAAGTGTGAATCTTTGGCATACCAAATAATTCTATAATTAATTTTAAATTTTTAAATTTTTATTTTAGTTTTAAAAAGCCAAGCAATGAGGAACATTATGGATATCTGAGTTTCAGTGAAGAGATGTACTGTTCAGTAATGGTTAAAGCAAGTATTTTAGATTGTAATATATCAATATTACCAAATCAAATATCTATAAGCTGGGCTAATAAAATATTAAATATAGTCTCATTCATTGTTCCCCATGCATAATTGATATTATTTTTACTTTCATTGTGTTTTAAACAGAAGAAGCATACCAACCATCATGGGAGAGGAAATAACCACAGGATGACTGGGAAAGCTAGAAAATGGGTTTATAGTCAGTGGTTGTTTATAGTAAGGTAGACAGAGTATGTTTTATTTTATTTATTTTTAAGATTTTATTTACTTATTCATGAGAGACACAGAGAGAGAGAGGCAGAGACACAGGCAGAGAGAGAAGCAGGCTGCATGCAGGGAGCCCGATGTGGGACTCGATCCCAGAACTCCAGGACCACGCCCTGGGCCGAAAGCAGAAGCCCAACCATTGAGCCATCCAGGGATCCCCTAGAGTATGTTTTAAAAACCAAAAGTCAGGCCTTCTAGGATTTTTATATTTCTTTGCATATTGTTTTTATTTCCTTAGTGTTTACAGTACTAAAATAGTTTACTTGCAGTGGCACCTGGGTGGCTCAGTTGGTTAAGGTCCACTTGTTTTCAGCTCAGGTTATCTCAGGGTTGTGAAATCAAGCCCTGCCTAGGGCTCTGCTGCTGAGCATGCATAAGACTCACTATCCCTCTCCCTCTGCTCTCTTCCCTACCCCTACCCCCACCACATGCAGGCTCTCTCACTCTAAAAAAAAAAAAAAAAAAAAAAAAAGTTTACTTGCAGACTATACAGACTGTTCCCTAAAATTCCTCTTGGGAAACTTTCTGCAGTTTTTCTTCAAAAAACTACAAAACTTTCCTCACCTAAAGAGGAATGTAGAATTATGAAGATTGAAGTTCTAATCTAAGCAACTACTGTTTATTACCCAAGTAATTGTAAACAAGTCACTTATTTTATCTGATCCTTGATTATTTGTAAAATCGTAATAAAAAATTCCCCACCCCTATAAATCCTATCAGTTATTACTATTTATCCACCAGAGAAAACTGCCACCATGGATGAATCCAACTATTTGTCTTCTATATTGTCTTCTTCCAGCTTCCTAGAAGAGCTGGAGAAATTTTTGCACTGAGAAGACTTGGTACTAAAAGAAATTCATGGTAGTCAACTAAAACTTGACGTCACTGTGCAGTGGACCCACCTCATTCTTTCAGTTTATGCAACTGCTGTGTATCAGATTCTCTTCACTCTTTTCAAACCTCTGACATCCCCTAGAAGCCATTCTCAGTAAATGATCTCAATGTTAATGAAGAAATAGAATACCTGAGTTCTGAGCTTTCTGCCCGCAAACATTAATGTTTGCATCCCACTACCAGTGTTGTCATTGTCATATCATATTTCATTTTGGAGTCCTACAAGTTCCATGGAAGTTTAATACATTACAGGCTCTAAAGCATTTTTCCTGAAAATGATATTTTCTCATTCATTAGGGACTGTGTTGTGTGTCCTCTGCCTAGACTGTGGGAAATCACACACACACACATTGTTCAGCAACATAGTGATCAATTTCCCCTCTGGGGGCTTCAGCTGGAGAAGTTTTCTTCAGGGAAGCCCTGGGTCTCATCCTCAAGGGGAAAGCTGGGACCAGTGTGACATGAGATAGAGAATGCTTTTCTACTTCCTCTGATTATCATGTTTTTCTGAAGCCTCATTTAAATCTGCTTTCTTCCTTAGACACCATTTCCTGCAGGTATATTTTATTACCAAATAGAGCTTTGCACTTATATAGGCTAAATATAACTTAACTACTCCCATAATATTGTAGAAATGGGTCTCTTTCACCTCCACACTAGGTCTTCTTGCACCCTCTACTGATCCCTTCTAATGTATTTGCTCGTTCCTCCTCATGGTTCACTTGTCTGTGTCTTCCATATCTGCTGCCACTCCCTTGGACTCTAGGACCAGAGATAGAGCTATGCCCCAGCAGACTCCAGCTGGCTGCCTCATGGCATCTCCTTCTAAATCACACCCTGGAGACTCACATACCCTTGAGTTCCCATAATTTATTGCTGAGTTCTTTCCTCTTCTTTTTACTGTCTTATGATTGAAGTGTTGGTTTACCTAGAGATTTAAGCACCCCATAGTATCATGAATCCAAGCATAGGAAGGACCATGACAGATATTCATCCTGACTGCCATGTACATATATTGCAGCCCCAACCCCTTTGTTGCCCAACCTCTTTCTAACACTTCAGGAAGCTGGAAATCCATCACCTCCTGAAAGTAGCTTAGTACAGTTTCAGTCACTGTCCATTAGAAAGTTCTTCCCTCTTAATTGAGCCAGAATATGTGCTTTCCCAAATAGCCCTCATTTGTACCAAGGTTAATTCTGATCTTTGGAGCAAAAGGAAAAAAAAATCCAATATAGTCATCCCTTTTATATTTAAAATTGTTAATTTCCAGATTCATTTAATAAATGCTCATTGAATGGTTTTTGTGTCATCTCTCATCATCTTCAGCACAACTACATATTTCTCACAAGAGATTCTTAGGCATGAACAAACTTTTTATTTTACCTTCCTTGTCTTAAAATTAGTAATTGGCAAAGATAAGGAACTTCAGACTAAATTACTTAAATTTAGCAGAGCTGGAGCTCCTGGATAAATCAAAGCCCTCACAAATGTCTGCAGGGGGCTGGGCCCGCAACATAAGTGAGTAAAAAAGCCAAGTGTAAGAAAAATAAAGAGAGGTAGAGATCCAGGGATGTGCATTGCATATGCCCATCTAAAGTGGACAGCCAATCATTGGTTGCCAAGAGTCAGGGTTACAATCTACTGATTTTTCAAGTAAAAGTGGAAATTTGGAATTGCATATGAAATTTTCTCAGAAAGCATCTAATTCAGATTTAAAATACTATGCAAAACAAAGACAACAAATAAGCTGCCAGTTTAAGACCTCTGTTGTTTCTCTTCTGAAAGTTATAAATGTTAGTATTTTGATATTGATATATTTTGAATTTTTAATAATTTTTAACCTGAAATTATTTAGGACTTACAGAAAAGTTACAACAGTAGACAAAGAATTCCAATATTCTTTTTTTTAATGTTTTTTTTTTTAAGATTTTATTTATTTATTCATGAGAGACACAGAGAGAGAGGCAAGGACACAGGCAGAGGGAGAAGCAGGCTCCATGCAGGAAGCCCGACATAGGACTCTATCCCGGGTCTCCAGGATCAGGCCCTGGGCCGAAGGCGGCGCTAAACTGCCGAGCCACCTGGCCTGCCCCGAATTCCAATATTCTTTACGTAGATTTCTCAAGTGTTACTATTTATAATACATTTATTTTATAAATAAAATAAATTTATTTTGTTTAAATAAATTACAATTATTTATAATTTATAATAAATTATAAATAAATATCTCTATATAAATACAGTTGAACATATCATACACTCACATAATGTTTTTCTGAAGCATTTGGCAGTAAGTTACTGGCATTATGCCTCTACCTCATAATGTTTCAGTATGTGTTATCCAGAAATAAGAAAGGGCATTGTCTTACATCATAACACAATTACCAAAATCAAAATATAACAGAGATGTGATGTTATTTAATCTATAGATATTGTTTAATCTTATTCAAATTTCATCAATTGTCCAACTAATGAACGTTTTACAAAAAAAAGAAAAAAGAAAAAAAAAGGTTTGTTTGCTGGTCCAGAATCTAATACAGTATCACATGTTGGATTTCGTTATTATGTCTCTTTGGCCTCCTTCATTCTGGAACAGCTCCTCAGTCTTTGTCTTTCATGATTTTAATAGGTTAGGTGATGAAGTGATTTTTGGTATTCATGAGTGTATCCATATTAGAGATCTCTGCGTGTACTAAAAATACATGAGTGGAGGATGGTGCCAGTCATTGAGAATGGAGGCCAGTTTATTTATAGAATATTCCTCCATTGTTGGGTTGTTGGTTGTTTGTTTTTATTCCCAACACTTCTTCACAAATTGATTCAGGCTATCCATTGGGGGAAGAAATACCACAAAAATGATAATGTCTCAGTGCATCATACCTGGAAGCTGAGCAAGCTGTATTCTCAAGCATGTTGCCCTGGAAGTGGCTCATTCCCACAGAAGAATTCTGAGATCAGTGTCCTCAATCCGTGGTGTTGTCCTTACCAGCAGGCCACCACTAGTGTATTCACATCTGTACCCTCAGGCATTGCTTAATGGCTGTCTGCCAGGGCAACATAAATACTCAGCTACTTCAGGTTTTACAAAAATGAAGAATAGCTTAAGATTTGGTGTAAAGTGGTGGTCTATTCAAAACCTTCTTTTTAATTATTGTCTATATGCAAACAGGTTTTTTTTTCAAATTAAACAGGAACTAGGCTTACAGATGTGGTGTGCAAGGCTGTATCTCATCAAACTGAGAAACTAAGCTTTCCTTTTTTTCAGGGTAGACGGAATCTAAACCCTTTGTGATATTGTTGTTAAGTCTAAATGCAATTTTGCAAAGTGGAAACTGCAATGATCTGTTATTAGTTGGGAATCTTTGTAGTTTGTGATATATCTGTTGCATGCTCTCTGTTTTCAGAGCTCACTGCTATTAGTTATGAAATAAATTTTCTTAACAAAACAGTAGGCTTTATGAAGATCAGAGCTGTATGTTATAGTTTCCTATTGGAAAGATTCAGTTTTAAAGTAAGTAATAAATCAGTGAATATGTAACAGCATAATTTGGCTTTGAACTATAAATGCAGAACTTGTTTCCGTACATAAGTGTCCTATACATAGAAGAATAATGTAGGAAATGTTTGAGTTCTTTAGTTATCTAACTGGTCTCTGTAGGAAACTGGGGATCCCAAGTTCATAAAGGCACAAAAATCTAATTAAAAAATGAGACACCGAAAGGGATTTGATCATGAAGCAGTTTGATCATTCTACACTGTAAGCTTAGAAGTGATTCTATGTTAGGATGCTTAAAAGCTGTTTGCAGACCAGAATCTGAAACTAAATATGAGCAGTTCAGCATTTAGCTATGTGCTTCAGAAATTGTTTGGTAGAGCCTGTTTTTCTACAACATAATAATTTAAGCTTTGGCTTTTGGATCCAAACAGTAATCCTGGCACTTGACTACTCTATGGAAACAACTTGTCATGCCTGCATTGTGGAAACGGTGTTCACAATGAAATGCACAGCATACAATCTGAAGCAGCACTCATAGTTGTTGGTGTTTCAGGGAGAACATTCATTATGTTAAATACAAGATATCTTTGTAAGTATCGCCATATTTTTCCAAGGACATTTTTGAACTAGTGATATTTGAAGTATGGGAAGAAAATAACTAGTCTGTTTAAGCCAGTTGCCAAGCATGAATACCTAGATATGATACTAGGATTTTCCTTTAATAAACTTTATATTTTAGAACAGTTTTAGGTTCACAGAAAAAAATGAGAAGATAATTCAGAAAGGTCTCTTATGCATTGTCACCAGTTTCCCATATTCTTAACATATGACATTAATATGGCACATTTGTTAAAATTAATGAACCAAATGACCTTGATACAATAGGATGAACTGAAGTCCAGAATTTACTCTGATTCCTTAGTTTTTACCTAATGTCCTTTTTCTGTTCCAGGATACCACATTACATTTAATTTTCATGTCTCCTTAAGCTCCTCTTAGCTGTGACAGTTTCTCAAATTTTCCCTATTTTTGATGACTGTGACAAATTTTAGGAGTCAGATATTGGTCAAATATTTAGTAGGATGTCCTTGTATTGGAATTTGGTGTTTTTCTCAAGATTAGATTGAGGAAGACCACAGAGTGACCTTTTTATTTGAAAAGTGCCATTTTCATTTCATTGTATTAAAAAATATTGCTGTTGGTTGATGTTGACCTTGGTTCCCTGGCTAGGGTTGTATTTGTTAGGTTTCTCCAGGTAAAGTTACTCTTGTCACACACACCCTTCCATATTGTATAGTCTTTGGAAGGAAGTCTCCATGCACAGCCCATGCTTAAGTAAGATTTTTTTTAACTTTCCAAAATAGATCAAGAAGCTTGTTTTGGATGAAGCAGATAAAAATGCTGAGTCAAAGGATTAAAGATCAGGGACGCCTGAGTGGCTCAGTGGTTGAGCACCTGCCTTCGGCCTGGGGCATGATCTTGGAGTCCTGAGGTCAAGTCCCACATCAGGCTCCCTGCATGGAGCCTGCTTCTCCCTCTGCCTGTGTCTCTGCCTTCTCTCTCTGTGTGTCTCTCATGAATGAATGAATGAATGAATGAATGAATGAATGAATGAATGAAAAATAAATAAATAAATAAAATCTTTAAAACAAGCAAAGGATTAAATATCAAATCCACAAGATTTACCAGAAATTAAATACAAGTATTCAGATGTGCATGTGATAGCTGGCAGGTTGGGTTACTTGTTACAATATAGCTGTGAAGTGCTATATTGTCCTTACTCCTGCTGAAAGCAACTGTTTCCTACAATCTCTGTCTAGCTCAATTCTATAGTAAGACAGGGACGCTTGGTCTCAAACATATTCCTCTATGTACTATTATGAAAACGATTATATCTGCTTAATTGATATGTCAACATAATTAGTTCTCTTTTTTTTTTTTCTTTTCTTAAGGTTGGGTTGCTTTCTGCCTTAATGTCAGTCAATACGTTGGAAGTTATCGAGAAGTTCAAATTCTGATGAAGAAGGAAGAATTGACCCTTGAAATGGTTGGTATTTTATAATATTTTAATAAAGGGTAATGTTTTTCCAGTTGATACCCATAAAAATTATGGCCCGCATCATTTTTTACCTGCTTACTTAAGCTCTGTACTAAAATTGCAGAAGCTAGTATCATGTCTTAGTATTTGTAATAAAGCTAGCAGAGTAAACACAAGAAGAAAAACAAGTATGCCAGGTAGTAGAAAAACTGAGATAAATGTCTTTCTTGAGTTCAGGGTACTTTGTTCTAAGATTTGGTAAGATAATATCTGCATTTAGGCAGAATTAATAGAATGAATTTCTAACTAGTCCCTTCCAGTGATAGGGATGAGAATTAGAAATCAAATAGAGTTTTATTCCAAATCTGATAGGAATTAATATTTTCCTCTCTGAAATACTGGAAGGAAGAAAATTGTATGCTCCTTGTGTCATATGATAGACCACACATGACTTTTCTTTTTCAGAACACAAGGCAAAAGGTAGACTGCCTTCTGAGAAAATACATGCCAGGAATTTCAGTATCTACTATATGACTAGTTCTTCCCTACTGTTGCTGCTTAAGATACTGTTAACATCTAATTATTTCCTTAATAAAATGATGCAGGATCTCGTTACAATGTAGCTATAAAGTGCTGCCTTGTCTTTACCCCCTGCTCAAAATAAAACTGTTACCTTTCTAGCCCTGTCTGCCATGGTGCTTAGCAGCCAGGGATGCAGGGTCTCAGACATGATTACCAAGTTACCCCCTGATTTGAGGAATGACTCTTGAGAATTAACGCTTGTTCATATTTGCAGGTGGTGACAGAAAGAGACATTATCAAGAAGGAATTTGGATAAGGCACAAACCAAATTTTGATTACTACCGACTTACTGGTATTCCAATTCCTTATTTAATTGTATTTATTTACCACAAGTGGGTTTTGAGGGGAAGATTTTTAGTAGTCTTGGTCATCTCTAGCCCTGTGGGGGATAAAAACCTCACTCCACAGTTAGCTGTGTGATTTATATGTGGCTCATTACTATTTTGTGGCCTGGAAGATGTATAGCAGTTGCTTTTTTAATCAGAATTTGAATATCTACTATCATACTGTCAGGCTCATGATTTTTATATGTACAACTAGTGTCTATGGTTATAAACGATGATCATCTGCCTACTACTTGTGAAATCTATATTTTCAGCTATTTGTCATCTTCATTGAATATTTGCTTTTATTCAGGTGAAATAAATTTATGTATTGTCATTGAAGTGTGATTTTGTTAGCCAGTCAACCTTTAAAATCAGGTATATGGGGATGCCCAGGTGGCTTAGCGGTTGAGCTCCTGCCTTTCAAGCCCAGGGTGTGATCCTGGGGTCCTGGAATTGAGTCCCACGTCGGGCTCCCTGCATGGAGCCTACTTCTCCCTCTGCCTGTGTCCCTGCCTTTCTCTCTGTGTGTCTCTCATGAATAAATAAATAAAATTTTTAAAAAAAAGACTTCCTTTAAAAAAATTAGGTATATCAACAAGGAAAATCTTATCACTCAGTTAACATAAGATGTATTTTTTTTTTAAGATTTTATTTATCTATTCATGAGAGACACAGAGAGAGGCAGAGACACAGGCAGAGGGAGAAGCAGGCTCCATGCAAGAAACCTGATGTGGGACTCCACCCCAGGACCCCAAGATCACGCCCTGAGCCAAAGGCAGACACTCAACCCGAGCCACCCTGGTGTCCAAACATAAGATGTATTTAAATTCTACTTGGGAAGATTCATGTGAAATTCATTGTGAAATTTCACAAATATGAAATTTACCCCATACTTTAGATTTTGTACAATTGATATTCAAAGGAAAAATCAAAATGCTGTTAGATCTGGTTGCCTTAGCTTACACACGTGTCTTTTTTTAAGTCATATTAATCATATCTCATGCTTTCTTGATGATTCTTCTATAATTGGGATTTTGTTAGCATTTTCTGGTAGAAATTTACATTGACCTGGCTTAGGTATACTGGTTTTATTGAATTCTGTGTTCTACTTATGTAAAAGAACTGTGTTTTAGGAAATACAGTAGTCAACATGAATAGGTGATGAGGCGGCACTCTGAAATGGCCTTGGCCTGATTTAGGACATGCATGGTTTCATGAGTGAAACAACATATTGTTTGGCTAAAGAGTGAGTCAGGGGGATCCCTGGGTAGCTTAGCGATTTAGTGCCTGCCTTCTGCCCAGGGCATGATCCTGGAGTCCTGGGATCGAGTCCCACATCAGGATCCCCACATGGAGCCTGCTTCTCCCTCTACCTATGTCTCTGCCTCTCTCTCTCTCTCTCTCTCTCTCTCTCTCTCTGTGTGTCTCTCATGAATAAATAAATAAAATCTTTAAAAAAAAAAAAAAAGAGTGAGTCAGTATTGCCATATTTGTTTTTCTCTTGTGCTACTTATTTGATCTTTTAAGCTGCTTTAGCCAAGACTTTTTTGATTGGCCGTATTATCTGTTTAATAGACAGCTGTGGTGGTAAATATATCCCAGCCTTTCGCATTGCAGTGTATGAGATGAACTGAGCAGAAAGCAGTGATAAGTGTGGGTTAATTACCATAACAGATTTGTGGAGATTTCTTATACACACACACATACACACACAAAAAAATAAAAAGTCCTAGACCAGGTTTGTCCAATAGAACTTTCTGCAGTGATAGAAATGTTCTTCATCTGGGCAGCCCGGGTGGCTCAGCGGTTTAGCGCTGACTTCAGCCCAGGGCGTGATCCTGGAGATCCGGGATACAGTCCCACATCGGGTTCCCTGCATGGAACCTGCTTCTCCCTCTGCCTGTGTCTCTGCCTCTCTCTCTCGCTCTTTCTCTCTCTCTCTGTTTCTCATGAATAAATAAATAAATAAAAATCTGAAAGAAAGAAAGAAAGAAAGAAAGAAAGAAAATCCAAAAAATAATAAAAAAAAAGAAATGTTCTTCATCTGTGCACCCTAACAGAAGTGACAGGCCACTATGTGGCTATTGAAATGTGGTAATGCAACTGTTTTCTATTTTATTTAATTTTAATTCAATATCCACACGTAGATAGTGGCTATTGTATTGGACAGCATAGTCTAAATGATAGCCAACATTCCAGAATTTATATTTGCAGTTGACAGTTTCAAAAATGTGTCAATGAGTCACATAATTGTTCTCTTTCTTTAGTCCCTGGTGTTTACATCTGTCCCAGGTTGACAACTGCTTCCGGATGGCCCTCTTGGGTATGAGCTTTAATTTCACTACCACAAAAACAATAACTGCCATCTGCTTTATAAATAAGAATGCTTAAGATGCAGGCAGCCCCGTGGCTCTCTGGTTTAGCACCACCTTCAGCCCAGGGTGTGGTCCTGGGGTCAGGATCGAGTCCCATGTTGGGCTCCCTGCATGGAGCCTGCTTCTCCCTCTGCCTGTGTCTCCGTCTCTCTCTCTGTGTCTCTCATGAATAAATAAGTAATTATCTTAAAAAAAAAAAAAAGAATGCTTAAGATGCCTAATAGAATCTGATTTTGCAGCCAAAGGAATCCTTTTGCACTAACTGTCAAAGAAATACTTTTTCTCTGGATATTGTGATTAGCATCTAGTTGGAAGCCCTTGGGATGCCTGGGTCGCTCAGGGATTGAGTGTCTGCCTTTGGCTCAGGGCATGATCCTGAGTTCTGGGATCCAGTCCCACATCAGCCTCCCTGCATGGAGCCTGCTTCTCCCTCTGCCTGTGTCTCTGCCTCTCTCTGTGTGTCTCTCATGAATAAATAAATAAAATCTTAAAAAAAAAATCACTTTACATATAATCCTGGCAAATAAACAGCCACAGATGGTTAACAAGTAGCTCGTATTGTTAGTAGTTCATTTCATATTTGATAACTAATATTCTGATTAATAATTTTTCTTTTGTTCAGAATTGGTAGTGGAGGTCAATATGGGAGGAAATCTGTGGCCATAAACATTAAAGAAGACAAGTGGACAAGTGGATTCTTGGTGACATTGAGACTTTCTACAATACAGTGGAAGAATTGCCAATGAATGTGGCTAACAGCACTCGCTGTTGTGGACTAGGTGATGACAACGTGCGTTGTGCTTTTTCTTTGGGAATATTTGAAGCTTGTCTAAAGCTCATGACCTATCAAAAATACAGATTTTGATAATAATGCTACTCTCTTACTTATGAGCTCATATGAGGAAAATCATTGACTTTATCTTCTTTAAAATTAGAATACTGGGAATAAAAGCCTTTAGAGATTTGGCCTATAGAGTAAATTTCAAAATGGGAAATAACACTGGTCCTATAATGAGATGTAAACCATATCACCGACATTAATCTTTTCCTGGTGAGTTCAATTCCCTGTAGCAGCATAGAAAGGAAAAGAAAATATTGGAACTGAGAGTAATAAAATGAACACAACAGGCAAAAAAAAAAAATAGAATACTGGAGTTGGATATGAAAGGTGAGGCTGTCAAAATCATTCTTAGAAGTTTATTTCCTAGTTCTGTAAAAAGGGTTATATTGAGTGTTCTCTGTCATTTAATACTATACTTGTGGACTGGACAATATGTGCTGTATAAAAGCAGCCAATTCTATTAAACTAGTGTAACTGCTTTTATAGTGTGGTCATTAGACTGAACAGAACAAACTTGAAAATGATTTCTTTAAAGAAAGTATTTTAATTCATTTTGTGTGGTAGTTTTTGCTTTTAGTAAAACAATCTTTTTTTTTCCTTTTTTTTTTCTTTTGGTAAAACAATCTTTTTAAAAATATTTTATTTATTTGTGTGAGAGAAAGAAAAAGCACAAGTGAGGGGGGACAGAAGGAGAAACAGATTCCCCAGTGAGCATGGAGCCTGACATGGGGCTTGAGATCATGACCTGAGCTGAAGTCAGACACTCCATGGACTGAGCCACGCAGGTACCCTGCCCCGGACCCTTTTGCTAAGCACCATCAGCAATCATACCCTAAGACTGAATTTAAAAAAAAAACAAAACTGCCATATTGCTTATTGAATGAATACTCAATAAATTATAGTAAAGACTATTTTTCTTTAAAGTTGTTTGGTCCTAGGATGCCTGGGTGGCTCAGCGGTTAAGTGCCCGCCTTCAGCTCAGGGCATGATCCCGGAGTCCCGGGATCGAATCCCACATCAGGCTCCCTGTATGGAGCCTGCTTTTCCCTCTGCCTATGTCTCTGCCTCTCTCTCTCTCTTTTTCTCTTTCTGTCTTTCATGAATAAATAAATAAAATCTTAAAGTTTTTTGGTCCTTATTCCTTAAAGAATTATAGTTTTTGCCATAATTCCATACTTTCCAAGGAAGAAGATAAAACAGCATTCTGTGATGAATTATTTATTCTAGTTGCAAAATTATGTGCAAAGGATACAACCACTGTGGCTTTTCATTAAAAGCTGTAATAGTTCCAAGTTTGCTGCTGTTTGGCCCTGGCACAAAGATTAGTCAATCGGTCAATTCCAGATGTTCATCAGCAACATCTGCTAAGCATTATCTGCTTTGATAACAAAAAAGAAGTATTAGAATGTAAGATTTATCCTTCTAGTGTGGCAAACATTTCCTGGTATAGGCAAAGTAGCTACTTAACATCAAGATTTCTATGTTAATTAATCGGTACAGTTCCTTTTTTGGGGGTGGGGGGAGATTTTATTTATTTATTCATGAGAGACACAGAGAGAGAAAGAGGCAGAGACACAGGCAGAGGGAGAAGCAGGCTCCATGCAGGGAGCCTGACATGGGACTCAATCCGGTATCTCCAGGATCACGCCCTGGGCTGAAGGTGGCGCTAAACCCCTGAGCCACCTGGGCTGCCATCCAGTTCCTTTTCCATAACAATAACAGAGTCGCTAAAACAGGTCCTATGAGGGAGGGATTGACACTGAGTATGATCCTTATTTTTCCTTACTCACAAATTATTTTATGTTGACTACAGCTCACTATTTGTCAAAAGAACCACCGACAGGCAGGGACTATTCCACCTGTTGTTTTGATTGGTATTACACAGAAAAGAACATGGTGAATTTCTAGGTGGAAACAGCCCCCATCCTTTCTCAATCCTATCACTGATGCTTGCCACTTTCATAAAACCACTGCTGTGACAAATAAGGTAAATGCTCCTCAGACGTATCAGATCAATGAAAAGTCACATCACTATCTTCAGTAAGTAAATGTGCAAAAGGAAATCCTAAATAATGAGATGTAGGGGATGACATTTACCCTGATGTTCCTTCCCTACAAAGACTAGAAGGCAGGTGGAGAGAACGGCGTAAAGATGAGACAAAAGTAAACAAACACACCTTATGTTTGGAAAAGGTATGACTACAAAATTTACTAGAAGGCCTTCCTTTCCCTAATAATGTGGATTTTATTCAGGATCATAGTCATCCTTTATCTCCATCCAAGGACACCTTTGATTACATTCTTTTTTTTTCTTTGATTACATTCTTGAATTCAGTAGCACAAGGTACCACTTCCTCTTCCACATTTCCTCTGTTCCAGGGCCCCCTTCCCACTCTTCTCCTCTGCCCCTGGCCCTCTGCTGTCCTCTTCTCCCTGCCTTTTGGCTTCCTGTATGCTCTTCGAAGCATCAGCTCCCTGGATGTTTACAGTCCCATGACTCCGAAACTTCTATAGATTCAAAACCAAACTTTCCGTCTTGCTCCAGGATGAGCTTGAACTTTCTTCTCTTATCTAGACTTTGGCTATGGTCACCATACTTGTTTCCCTGCCCTTGGTCTTGCTCTTTCCAATCCATTTGCCACTCAGCCCCCAGAGTGATCTCATTTAAAAAAAATATGTTATTCAGTGAATTTCCTTTTGCCTCAAGTTAAATTCTGAAGTACAAGGCTTCCCTGCTTTTGGTGTTGTATCTAAAATGTCATCACCAAACCTAGGGTCATCTAGATTTTCTCCTGTTATCTTCTCAGAGTTTTATACTTTTGTGTTTTACATGTACATCTGTGGTTCATTTTGAGTTAATTTTGGTGAGGGGTTTGTTGTGTATGTAGATTCATTTTTTTCCCATGTGATGTCCAGTTGTTCCAGCATATTTGTTGAAAAGACTAAGTTTTCTCTATTGTATTGCCTTTGCTCCTTTGTTAAAGATCAGAGGAGTATAGTTGATTATGTGGGTCTACTTCTAGGCTCCTGTAAAGGAAACTATTTTTCTCCTCCACTTTCAAAATTCTACTCTCACAATACTTCACTTCTGACACTTCTAGTCATCAAATGCTGGGGATTTTCCCCCACACAAAGCAGTTCTACAACTCCAACTGGATTTTCTAAAATTCTGTTCAGACACTGTCTAACCTAGAGATAAAATGAGAATGCACAGGTTAAGGGTTGAGACTGCACCCCTACCCACACATTTCAGATGCCAAATGTAAGACCAGGTTATTATTTATGCTTCTGATCAACTGGCAATAAATTGGAGATTCCCATGACCCCCTTCTTGGGTTCGATTAATACACTAGAGTGCCTCACAGAACTCAGAAAAACATTTTACTTACCAGATTACCAGTTTAAGAGGATATAAGTCAAGAACAGCCATATGGAAGAGATGCAAGGTATGAGGGAAGGGACTCTCATCCAGCACATTCACTTGTTCGCTAATCCAGAAGCTCTCTGAACCTTGCCCTTTGGGATTTTTTTTTTTTTTTTTTTTTTTTTATGATAGTCACAGAGAGAGAGAGAGAGAGAGAGGCAGAGAGAGAAGCAGGCTCCATGCACCAGGAGCCTGATATAGGATTCGATCCCAGGTCTCCAGGATCGGGCCCTGGGCCAAAGGCAGGCGCCAAACCGCTGCGCCACCCAGGGATCGCCCTTTGGGATTTTTATACAGGCTTTGTTATGTAGACATGATTGATTAAATCTTTGGTCGTTGGTGACTAATTCAACCTCTAGGTCAGAAGGTAGGCTTGAAGTTCTAATCCTGTAATCACAGGGTTTGTTTCCCTGGCAACCAACCTCCATCCTTAGGAGCTTTCTAAAAATCAGCTCGTTAGTATAAAATCCTGATATGGTTGAAAGGGTTTATTATGAATAACAAAAGACACATTTTTCACCTTTATTCTCTGGAGCTCTTTCAGGAACTGGGAATAAAACTAAATATAATTATAAAAGATGTCCCTATGTTTTATAGGAAATTACAAGGGTTTTAGGAGCTATGGGCCAGGAACAATGGAAGACAAATATATATTTCTTATTATAAATCACAATATCACAGAGGCACCTGGGTGGCTCAGTTGGTTAAGCATACAACTCTTGATTTCAACTCAAGTCATAATCTCAGGGTCATGAGATCAAGCGCCAAATTGGACTCTATGCTGGGTATGTAGCTTGCTTATAATTCTCTCTCTCCCTTTCCCTATGCCTCTCCCCCCCTCTTCCCTGCTCAAACTCTCTAAAACAAAAATAAAACATTAAATCACAATATCACAGCTCTCTATTCTGTTCCATTGATCTATTCATCTATTCTTTTATCAATATGATACCATCTTGATTGCTGTTAGCTTTACAGTATGTCTTTTTTTTTTTTTTTTTTTGGTTTTTTATTTATTTATTCATGAGAGACACAGAGAGAGAGAGAGGCAGAGACACAGGCCAAGAGAGAAGCAGGCTCCATGCAGGCTCCAAGCCTCAGGACTTGATCCTGAGTCTCCAGGATCACGCCCTGGGCTGAAGGTGGCACTAAACCACTGAGCCACCCAGGCTGCCCTACAGTATGTCTTAAAGTCAGCATCTATCCTCCAAATTTTTCTTCTTCAATATTATATTGTATCTTTTACCTCTCTATATAAACTTTAGAATCAGTTGGGTGTTTTTTTTTTATATCCACAAAAAAACCCTGCTGAGTTTTTTTATGGGATTGCATTAAATTTATAGATCAAGTTGAGAAGAATTAACATATTTTATAATATGGAGTCTTCCTATCCATGAACATGGAATATCAATGTTTATATATTTCTTTGAGCTCTTTGAAGTTGTCCTCATATAGATCTTATCCATAGTCTCCTAAATGTATCCCTTATATATTTCATTTTGGGGGCATTAATGTAAATGGTATTGTGTTTTCAATTTCAAATTCCTCTTCTTTACTACTGGTATATGGGAAAGCAATTGACTTTTGTGTATTAATTTTCTATATCACAACCCTGCCATAATTGCTTATTAGTTCCAAGGTTTTTGTTGTTGTTGATTCTTTCAGATTTTCTACATATATGATTAAGTCATTTGTGAACAAAGATAGTTGTATATCTTCCTTCCCAATCTGTATACATTTCATTTCTTTTTCTTGTCTTATTCAGTTAACTAGGACTTTCAGTAGGATATTGAAAAGAAGTGGTGAGATTCTTTTAAGTGTTGTATAATGCTACAAATGGGTCTTAGTCTTTTAATGAGACTGTGCCCCTGAGCTGTGAACTTTACATATGCTTGTCAGTTCTTCCTTCTACCCACAACCCCTGCCCTTTGATGGGACAGTATGACCAGAAGGAGCTATTTTCCTTCCCTCAGGTCAGTTAGCCTCTGATTAGGTAATTTTTTCCTGAGGGAAGACCTTGTTAAAAACAACAGAATGCTCTGGCTTATTTTTTAAAAGTGCCTTTTCCTTCTTCTACTGCAAGCATGAGGAGATTTTTCCCCAGTATTCACTGTGAGAGAAACTGGTCAAGCTCCTGAAAGTAAAATTTACAGAAGGGCAGAGACTGCCAATGACTGGGCCCTTATTGAGTTTAAAAATATACATATTTTAGATTAAGGCTTTTTTAAAGGATGCTTTTTGGTTCACAGTTAAACTGAGAAGAAGATGGAGATGAGTTAGGGACAAACAGGGCTAGGCAGGGTTCAGTAGTGGGCCACTGAAGCAGGCTCACAAAAATCCCCAAAATGCTGAGGTGTAAGGAAACCAGAGATAAAGGAACAAGCCAGACCACCCTGCCCTGAGATGTGGGTGGGGAGGGTGTCTTGTTACAACAGCTACTTGTGACCAACAAAGAATAACTAGGCCCCAAAGAAGTAAACCATTAAAGATGTTATCAATAGTCTTTACTCAATGGTGACCTCAATAGATAATGTTAAAAGGATTTAGGTTCCCTGATTAGGCTTCTAATAAAACACCAACCCTGGGATGCTTGGGTGTGGGTGGCTCAGTGGTTGGGCAGCTGATTTCAGCTCAGGTCCTGATCCCGGGATCCGGGATCGAGTCCTGCTTCCAGTTCCTGCGAAGTGCCTACTTCTCCCTCTGCCTGTGTCTCTACCTCTCTCTCTCTGTGTGTCTCACATGAATAAATAGATAAATCTTTAATAAATACATACATACATACAGACAGACATACCAACCCTACAAGCCCTCATTGGCAACCCTGGCGGGGGACCCCTCTCATTTCTGAGATCTTTCTCTGTATCTTTCCTTAATAAACTTTTGTCCATTTACTCACTCTCCTGTGTCCAGAAGATTTATTCTTCAACTCTGTGAGACCAGAACCAAGCTCTTCCATATCAGAAATTTCTCATATACCCCCTGCCTTCCTCATTATCACCATTCCCCACTGGAGTATTATAATTGATGAAATAGGGATGCATGGGTGGCTCAGCGGTTGAGCAGCTGCCTTCACTCAGGGCATGATCCCAATCTGGGGATCCAGTCCTGCCCTGGGCTCCCTGCAAGCAGCCTGCTTCACTCCCTGCCTATGTGTCTGCCTCTCTCCATATGTCTCTCATAAATAAATAAATAAAATCTTTTTTAAAATAATAATTGATGAAATAATAGCAGGTTGAAGACTTCTCCTATCTTCACATGCTGTAGGGGTGAGAAAACTTTCTTGAGTCTCTTCTATAAGGGCACTCATGATTGTTAGGATTTCTTTTAATGATCAGCAGAGAAAATAAGACAGCAGAGCCAGGCGGTAGGTTCCATAGTGCTTTAATGGGGAGCACTCCTGGGCAAGATTCCGAGATTCCGTGCCTCTGAGAGGAGGCCCGAGTCAGGGAAGTTGTGCCCAGGCAAACCGCAGGGGGGTCTATAAAGAGATTTGGGGGGGGGGGCAGGGCGGCATTCCGATTAGGGCAAGGGTTACAGGTCTTGTAAGCTAAGTTAGGGTAGGGCAGCAAGGCAGCATTGTTGGGAGGTTGCTGGCCTCTGGTGGGCCATTTTGAGGTCCCCAGTCTCGCCAGCCCAACAATGATGACTCATGCTCATAACCTAATCACCTCCCAAAGGTTCAACTTACCAATTCCATCCCAATAGGCATTAGGATTTCAACAATTTTGGAAGTGAGGCGGGGGTGGTAGGGACACAAACACTCCAACTATAGCAATGTCCAATCCCAGATTATTATCTATTGAGCAGAATGTACTCTTTTGGTTATTAAATTTCTTTTTTTTTTAAATTTTTATTTTATTTCCAGTTAGTTAATATACAGTGTTATATTAGATCTAGGTGTACCATATATTGATTCAACAAATCTGCACATCACCCAGTGCTTATCATGACAAGAGCACTTCTTAGTCCCCATTACCTATTCAAACCCATTCCCCTACCCACCTCCCCTCCGGTAACCAACAGTTAGTTCTACAGAACTAAGAATTTGTTTCTTGACTTGTCCCTCTCTCTCTTTTTACCCTTTGCTCATTTCTTTTGTTTCTTAAATTCCACATATGACTGAAATCACACAGTATTTCTCTTTCTCTGACTCATTTTGCTTAGCATTATACTGTCTAGCTCCATCCATGTCATTGCAAATGGCAAGACTGCAATATTTTTTATGGCTGAGTAATATTCCATTGTGTGTGTGTGTGTGTGTGTATCCTCTTCTTTATCCATTCATTAATCGATGGACGTTATGGTGCTGCTATGAACATTGGGCTAAACATTTGGCCATGCTGCTATAAATATATAATGCTGCTATAAACATGTATCCCTTTGAATTAGTATTCTTGTATTCTTTGGGTGAACACCCAGTAATATGATTGCTGAACTATAGGGTAATTCTATTTTTAATTTTTTTATTAACCTCCATACTGTTCTCCAGAGTAACTGCACCAGCTTGCATTCCCATCAACAATGTAAGAGGGTTCTCCTTTCTCCACATCCTTACCAATACCTGCTGTTTCTTGTGTTGTTGATTTTAGTCATTTTCAGCTATGAGGTGATAACTCATTGTAGTTTTGATAGGCATTTCCCTGATGGTAAGTGATGATGGACATTTTTTCATGTGTCTGTTGACCATCTATGTGGCTTCCTTGGAGAAATGTCTACTTATGTCTTCTGCTCATTTTTAATTGGTTTATTTGATTTGGGGGCATTGAGTTTATAAATTCTTTATAGATTTTGATACTAACTCTTTATATGTCATTTGCAAATATCTTCTCCCAGTCTGTCAGTTGCCTTTCAGTTTTGTTGACTATTTCCTTCACTGTGCAGAAGCTTTTTATGAAGTCCCAATAGTTTATTTTTGTTTTTGTTTTCCTTACCTCAGGAGACATATCTAGTAAGAAGGTTGCTACAGCCAATGTCAAAGAGGTTACTGGCTATGTTCTCCTCTAGAATTTTGATGATTTCCTGTCTCACGTTTAGGTCTTTCATCTATTTTGAATTTATCTTTGTGTATGGTGTAGGAAAGTGATCCCATTTGTTTCTTTTGCACATTGCTGTCCGGTTTTCCCAACATTTGTTGAAGAAATGTTTTCCCATTGAATATTCTTTCCTACTGTGTCAAAGATTAATTGACCATATAGCTATTGGTTTATTTTGGGTTTTCTATTCTGTTCCATTGATCTATGTCTAGTTTTGTGTGAGAAACATTACAGATTTGTAATATAACTTGAAGTCTGGAATCGTGATGCCTCCAGCTTTGTGCTTTGCATTTTCAAGATTGCTTTGGCTATTCAGGGTTTTTTATGGTTCCTTACAAATTTTAGGATTTTTTTGTTCTAGTTCTGTGAAAAATGCTAGTGGTATTTTGATAGGGATTGGATTAAATGTGTAGATTGCTTTGCATAGTACAGACATTTTAACAATATCTGTTCTTCCAACTCATGAGCATGGAATGTCTTTTTTTTTTAAGATTTTATTTATTTATTCATGAGAGACACAGAAAGAGAGGGAGAGACATAGGCAGAGGGAGAAACAGGCTCCACACAAGGAGCCCAATGCGGGACTTGATCCCTGGACCACGATCACTCCCTGAGCCGAAGGCAGACGCTCAACCACTCAACTGCTAAGCCACTCAGGTGTCCCTGGAATGTCTTTTCATTTCTTTGTGTCATCTTCAATTTCTTTCATCAGAAAAAGAAATTAATAAAACAATTTCATTTACAATTACACCAAAAATAATAAGATACCTAGGGATAAACCTATCCAAAGAAGTGAAACACTTGTACTCTGAAAACTGTAAAACACTGATGGTTATTAAATTTCTTACTTCAACTGTATGTATCCTTCCATCTTTCTTTTTTTTTTTTTTTCCTTGCATCTTTCATTAAGATAAAACAGTCAGGGGTGCCTGGATAACTTAGATAGTTAAACGTCTGCCTTTGGCTCAGGTCATGATCTCCGGGTCCTGGGATCCAGCCCCCTATAGTTGGGCTTCCTGCTTGGCAGGGAGTCAGCTTCCCCCTCTCTCTCTGCCTCTCCTCTCCACTCATGTGCTCTCTCTCTCTTTCTCTCAAATGAATAAATAAAATATTTTAAAAGTAATAAAATAAAATAAAACAGTCATTTAGCTGGCTTTACAGTGATGTCTCCATCATGCTGGCCTTGGTATGGTCGTTGTTCTCATTTTCAATATCTGAACTCTTAGCAAATATTGTCACAATATTCACAGTGTTAAAATTAAACTAGCACTACTGCTGCACAAAGCACAGTCAGCCCACAGGCCCAGCCAAAGATGAATTGTTAGCATAAACACTTAGGACACACTGAGGTTGCACACTTTAGTCGCACCACTTACAGTCCTACACTAATGGATAACGGATGATTGTGAACTGCGAATCATGACTGCCAACATCAGCAACCCCAGCTCTGGAAGACAGATAACCTAAGCCATATCCATTCGACACCAAACACAGTGTTGCTTTGGGGCCACTTGGGGGCTACCACCTGGATTTATACATTTTCCCCAACCTTCACCACACGTTGTCTAGAGATGGATTTTTTGTGTGCTAGGTCAGGAGTTTCCTAGAATGCAAGACTTTCTATGCTAACTCAACAATTCCATGCAAATAGGAACAGCTGGTCATATAAGCAGAAAGAGTTAGAGGTCCCCAGAATAAGAAAGTCGACACACAGCTCTCCTGACACGAAGTCATTTTAGACCCCCAGGGTATTTCCCCCCGGATCTCTGCCCTACTTGCCTAGCATACTTCGTGCAGAACTTCCCAGGAGCAGTCAGAATTACAAGGAAATGCAAGAACCTCAGCAGTTAAGGATTTTAAGGAACAAAGAGAATGCAAAAGCTAACAGCCTACCAGACCAGGAAAGAGCATAACCATGTCAGAGACGATAAATCAGTGGTAAAAATTCCCAGTGCTGTTTTAAAAGGAAGCAAGACCTTGGATTCCTTACCCAAGATAAAAAGTCCAAAATCCTAGATTGCAGTCTATGCCAGCAATCAGAGCATGCCCTGAGCCCCTTCCCCTAGTCTGACAGTTACCTCTGCCTCCCTATAATGTTGAAGTCTCTGCCCTAGGAGGAACACAAGTTTCATTAACAGACCATTACAGGGCAGCCCTGGCGGCCCATGGTTTAGCGCCGCCTTCGACCGGTGGTGTGATCCTGGAGTCCCATGTTGGGCTCTCTGCATGGAGCCTGCTTCTCCCTCTGCCTGTGTCTCTGCCTCTGTGTGTGTGTGTGTGTGTGTCTCTCATGAATAAATAAGTAAAATCTTAAAAAAAAAAAAAAAAGACCATTACATACATACACATAGAGGCATGTTTTCTTTTTTTTTTTTTTAATTTTTTATTTATTTATGATAGATTCCGGGTCTCCAGGATCGCGCCCTGGGCCAAAGGCAGGCGCTAAACCGCTGCGCCACCCAGGGTTCCCAGAGGCATATTTTCTAAGTACTTGTGCAACCTTGCCCATGATGAGAAAGCTCCTCTTTCTGAATATTCATCCTAAACTCTAAGTAAAAGGAACCCACTCATCCCTACCGGGAATCACGGCTTTGGAAGTTATTTATTCTCCAGGATCTCCGTATTTGCTGCAAATCAAGTCTCCTTCGAGTGACTACTAACCTCCCCCCCCCCCCCCCCCCCCCCCCCCCCCCCCCCGCCCAGCCCCAGGTTGTTGTCTCCATCTGTAACTCACCAAGGAGCCAACTCACAATAGTTCAGTTACAGTCACCCTCCTCAGGTCAGTGTAGTTAGGATGCTTTAAAACCCAAACCGCCCCCTCCTCAGCAGCTTGACTACTGTACCCACCATTTACATGAACTATAGCTAAACCCCGCTGATGGGACTGCTCTGATGAGGGGAAGATTAGGAAAGGTGACCCACTCTTTCGCAGTCCCCAGCTCTGTAACCGAATCAATGTGAGCTCGCTCCTTGGTAAATCAAATTGTACCGGGTTGAGCTGTTGCACAAAGAAACCTTTATTTGCAGCAAATAAGGAGATCACGGGGAACAGCTTCCAAGGCCGCTGAAAAGGGAGCCCTGGTTTCATCCCATGGAATCATGACCTGAGCAGAAGGTAGACACTTAACAGACTGAGCCACCCAGGCATTCCCCACAGCTTCTCTCTTATAACAAAAGAACACCTGAGCTCCTCCAAATTGAACATAGTCACTCGACAGCCTCGCCCAACCAAAAGCAAAATGCACCTCCATGGTCTAAACTCATTAATTACAACCAAGCGGTGTTGCCCCAGCCCCGGCTTTGCTGATGGGATACCACACACGAGCCATGGACACCCACTCTCCTGGTTCCCACAGAGTCTGAGGGCTCGCCTAAAGCATACCTTCTAGCTTCCATATACAAAGTGCAGGGGAGGGGACTGCAGAGAAACCCACAGGCTTGCCCGACCTGGAGAAAAGAGAACGCTGGGCCTGACAAGAAACAAAGGACCCAGATAATGCCTGTGAGCTCAGTAGCCATCCCCACCAGAATGCTGTGCCTGCAGCTTCCTTTGTGCATCCAGAGCTGTGTTCAGGGACCAGGCCACAGGCGGCAAGCTCCAGGGCTACCCCCAGTTTGGGGCCAGGATCATTGTGTAACCTTGGGGCAACCCTCACTGTACTCCGAGTTGGTGACTTCATCTGCAAATTGGGGATGAATGTCAATGGATTGTAACTAAGGGATATAGTTACATCCTGAAGGGCCTCCTGGTAAGAGGAAATGGCAGAGACCACCGGAGGGAACAGGACAGAGAGCGGCTCAGAGGCAAATATGCAAATATTTGGGATATGACTTAGGTTCATGCTTTCCCTGGAGCTTTCCCTGGAGACAGATTTATATCCTTTTTTTTTTCTTTAATAGGACTGGTCAGAAGGATAAAGAAGAGACTGGGAGAGTAAAGGAATATTGAGAAACAGGTAGCAAACCCTACTCCGAGTCCGGGAGCTGTGCTACACAGCTGTTCGAAAGACACTTCTTGGGGCAGGGGCAGCCTGGGTGGCTCAGTGGTTTAGTGCAGCCTTCAGCCCAGGGTGTGACCCAAGATCGAGTCCTATGTCAGGCTCCCTGCATAGAGCCTGCTTCTCCCTCTGCCTCTTGCTTTCTCTCTCTGTGTCTTTTTAAATAAAATCTTAAAAAAAAAAAAAAAAGACACTTCTTTACAAGAGTTCCCTTTTCTTTTTTTTGACAAGAGAGCTCTTTTTTTTAATAAATTAATTTTTATTGGTGTTCAATTTACCAACATACAGAATAACACCCAGTGCTCATCCCATCGAGTGTCCCCCTCAGTGCCCGTCACCCATTCCTCCCCACCCCCCAGCCCTCCTCCCCTTCCGCCACCCCTAGTCGGTTCCCAGAGTTAGGAGTCTTTATGTTCTGTCTCCCTTCCTGATATTTCCCACACATTTCTTCTACAAGAGAGTTCTTTAACATTTTCTGGACTAAGCTGGTTTACTAGGTCCCCTCTCATTTATTCCACACCCCCCCCTTACTCATTTCTTTGTTGAGTCTACTTTTTGATACTAAAATATATGCAAAATCAACTGTATTCATTGAAATTGTAATTAAGGTGATGAGGTCTGCGTTTTAATTTACATTAAGCCACCACATTTCCAGTATTTCAGTTCGTCCTGGCAGTATTTGAGTATTTTGAGTATTTTCTAGGTCCCTACTTACACTAGGCACAAAGGAAAAGAAGTCCTACTTCCACCTGGAAGTATGGGAGGCAACCAATTGGATTCAAGACTAAGTGGCGGAAAACTGTTACCTCCCGGCTCAGGTTCGACAGCCCGAGGTCAGCTGGAAGTGGGCAATCCCAACTGCAGCCCCCCTGGGGGCCCCTGGGAGCAGAGATCCTTGGTCTAAACTCATTAATTACAACCAAATGATCCAGGTTGGATGAGTCCCAGGCTTTCAGAAGCTCCTGCAGATCATGGGTTCCAGGTGATCCCAGGAGGAGGTACAATCACTGCTTCAGGAGTCAAAGATAAACTGAGACCTTAGTTAAAGTAGTAACTACTGTCAGAAGGCGAAAGAGCTTGCCTGCTCCGATTTGTGTAGGGCAGACTGTTTCCATTTTCTTTTATTCGTTTTTTAAAATTTAAATTCAATTAGCTAACATATCCTAAATCATTAGTTTCAGATGTAGAGGTTAGTGATTCATCAGTTGTGTATAACACCCAGTGCTCATCCCATCAGGTGCCCTCCCTAAGGCCTAGCACCTGATTACCCCATCCCCCCCACTCCAGCAACCCTCAGTTTGTTTATTTTTCTTTTATTAAAATTTATTTATTTGAGAGAGAGAGAGAGTAGGACTGGGGGGGGAGGGGGAGATGGGGAGACCTTGAGAGAATCCTCAAGGAGATTCCCTGCTGAGGTGGAGCCCCCCCAACCCTTGGCGCTCCTACTGCCCCCCCAAAAAATGTGAGGCTCCATCTCATGACCTGAGATCATGACCTGAGCCAAAACCAACAGCCTTTGGCTCAGTGGACTGCAGCCACAAGGCGCCCCCTGACTGGTATTTTCAAAGGGAGGCTGAGAGAGTAGGGAGGGGGCCCAAGCAGAGGCAGGGAAATGAAACTCTGAGGAGTACTTGTGGGTCAGCGTAATCCTGATTAGCCCAGCGGTGTCTGCTAGCAGGCAATCATGAGGTTTCGATCCTGTCCTCTCACAGGGACTGGCAGGCAGAGGTCCTGTCCTTCCTCAGGTAATCCTGAGGACTACATTTCAGAGGAATAGCTTTCAGATCCTTGAGAAAAACATTCCTGGGTTGTAGGAGATACATATACATCTCAAAGGAACAGAGGAAAAATTCACAATTATAAGCTTATTTTAGTAAAAGCTCCAAGAAAGAGGCCGGCTGGGGATCTATCCTTACATCTTGCTTGGAACAAACAATACATTCCTAGAGGTTTTTCAAATTGGAATTCAAAAGGGGGCTGGGGATTCACAAGGATGCAGCCTCAGGGTTCCAGAAGCCATGGTAGGGTTAAGTCTTGGTGTGGGGCTTGGGCCGAGTCGTTCTGTGCAGAGTTCTCTGCGGTTCTCACAGGCAAGGCCTGGAAAGGCTTCAGTATGGCACGTACTTGAGGTTCAGGCATATGAAAGCAGAGAGACTGGGGGCTGCTCAGAGAGAACCTTGAAAACCAGGCAGAGGGCAGAGGAGTCCTTGTGCACCGAGGGCAGCAAGAGGTCACAGAAGCTTCGGGCTTTGTTTCTAATGACACCTGCCTTGTACATATGGACCACACTGTATGTGACAGGGATTGGTCTGGCAGTGGCACACAGGATGGATGCGGAAGGCCAGGAGAGCAGGCCCCTGGGTCCATCAGGGCTGCGCCCCGAAGCAGGAGGAGTGAGGAGGGCCTAGTCTAGGGTGGTGGGAGTAAGGAGGGAAGTCAGGGGGAAGGAAGACCCTCCAGAGAAAAAGAAACCCAGCACTGCCTGGTGAGTGGCCTGGGAGGGAGGAAAGGAGGAGGGGGAAACCTAGTTTCCAGCATTGCCCCCAACTGAGGGGACATGGGTTTCCTGAGTTAGGAGTGAGGAGGGAGCATGTCTGGGTTTGGGCTCCTGTTGAGCTGGAGGTGCTACAGAGTCCTGGGCTCCTCAGAGTCTGGAGGCAGCAGGACTGCAGATGCTGGGGAGCACTCTGAGCAGAAGGCAGATGGCTGCTGTGAGGCCCGGAGGGGGGTGGGCCAGAGAGGAGCATAGAGGAGCAGAGAGGCCCCGAGGCAAGTAAACTCAGGGGAAGGAGGAGCGGAAGGAGGCAAAGATAAAGGAAGCATCTTATTTTACTTTATGCATGTATGTATGCACGCATGCGCATATTTATGTGGCATCTCAATTTATTTGCCCAGGTTTGAATTCAAGGACTAGTAATATCTTTTGACAAATGAAATAACACTGTACAATGTACACCCTACATTTTCACTTTTTAAAAAATGAATTCAGGGACACCTGTGTGGCTCTGTGGTTGCTCAGGTTGTGGTCCCGGGGTCCTTGGATCGAGTCCCGCATCAGGCTCCCCGCAGGGAGTCTGCTTCTCCCTTTGCCTATGTCTCTGTGTCTCTCATGAATAAATAAAATCTTTTTAAACAAATTCAATAAATAAATGCATACATATATACTGGTGGAACCCACTCAAGGGATTCCATGAACCAGAGTGGAGGCTTGCAATTTGAAGAAACCAGCAATAGAGGGCACCAAAGTTCTCTCCTACTGTAAAGGGATGGTCCCTTCCAACCATTGCCAAAACAAAAACCAACCCCAAAGTTCCACAAAGGAGGTAATGTAATCCGAAGGGGAGACTAGAGGACTAGAATTAGGATATAGTGTATGACTATAAGAAAAAAAAAAAAAAGTAAGTCAGGGACACCCATGTGGCTCAGTTGGTTAAATGTCAGACTCTTGGTCTCAGCTCAGTTCTTGATCTCAGGATCATGAGTTCAAGCCCAATTTGGGCTCTGCATTGGGCATGGAACCTACTTAAGAAAACTAAAACTAAGTCATTTAATCATTCCATTGTGACTTCAGGTTCCTCTTTGGAGAAGTAAAGCATTATAATAAAACCTGCCCTCTGTTGTTTTTTTTTTTTAAGATTTTATTTACTTATTCATGAGAGACAGAGGAGACAGAGAGAGAGAGAGAGGCAGAGACACAGGCAGAGGGAGAAGCAGGCTCCATGCAAGGAGCCCGACGTGGGACTTGATCCGGGACTCACTCCTGGACTCGATCCCGGGACTCAATCCCAGGACTCCAGGATCAGGCCCTGGGCTGAAAGTGGCGCCAAACCTCTGAGCCACCCAAGGATTCCCCCAAAATGAGCATGTTAAAAGAAATCACAATCCCCAGAATTTATTAGAAAGCTTGTAATTTCATCTTTGTGGATTTTTCCCGGTAAACCCACTGAGCAACTGGTGCTCAGAGGCATAAATGCTTACTGCTTAACGGTATTGCTTATCCTAACCCCCTTAAGAAAGAAGGGAACAACCTAGAGTTTGCATTTACAACCCACACTTTATGTGTGGAAAATTATATGTTCTCTCAGTCATTATATCATTCAGTAATTCACATTTGAGGGCTTCCAATTTGTTTGACTCTTCTACAAAAGACAAAATTCTTCTGGCAGATGGCCATCATCCTCGTGCCCACCCCAGACTGCAGAAAGCCCTTCACACGAAGCCAGCAGAAGTGGGCTTCATGCTGCATCCATCATCGCTTTAAAAGGGCTTGCTTTTTTCTCTTCATATCTTTGGAAATATATTGTCTAATACAGCATCACCTGATATAGGAAAGATGTTGTCGTTTGAAGCTGACGGCCAAGAAAGAATTCTTGAGATGTCTTTAGTGCAAAAAGGTGTTTTGGGTTTTTTTAAGATTTTATTTTTTTATTCATGACAGTCACACAGAGAGAGGCAGAGACACAGGCAGAGGGAGGAGAAGCAGGCTCCATGCAGAGAGCCCGATGTGGGACTCAATCCCAGGGAATCCGGGATCAGGCCCTGAGCCAAATGCAGACATTCAACTGCTGATCTACCCGGGTGTCCCCAAAAAGGTGGTTTTATTAAAGGACAGGACCCGTGGCCAGAAGGAGCTGCACTGGTGTCATGAGGGGTGGCCCATTATATACCTTCAGTTTGGGAGAGGGTTAGGTATCATGTAACTCTAAGGAATTTTGGAAGCAAGGATCTTGAGGGAATTGTTGGGAAAAGGTCATTTATTACTAATAAAACGTGAATCATGAGATCCTTCAGATGTATATTGGTGGGTCATATGCTTGGGGGATGATTGCCAACATGTATCTTATGGCACAGAGGTAAAGGAAGTTTCCAAAGGAGTTTTTTATATTAAAGGAGACTTAGAGGGTTCTAGGGGGTTGGGCTGAAATTGCCTTTTGCCCTTAGCAAAGTACCAACATCCAGGCAGTTGAGTCCCTAGAGGAAGGTCACTCTGCCTGTTTCAAGAACTTGTCTTTGGGCTGCAGGCAGCAGTAAGGAAATTTCATTTTCTTTTGCTTTTGTTTCCCACATCATCATTGATGAAAATAATGCAGCATCTCCTAGGCTGCCTCCTCCTCCCTTACTGCCTGCCAGCCCCCTCCTACCCCACACTAATCCTGCCAGGTTTCTTTTCTCTCCACACTTGCTCTTTGGTGATCCCATCCATTGCCTTTGGTGCCTGACATTTCTAGCCTAGATCCTGGGCCCCCAACTTGAGGGTCTCATCAGTCTTAAGCTGAGCATGTATGAAATGGGATATCCAAATGCATGGTGGCAAGCTGGTGAATGAGTGGGACTTGAAGGCCCCAGAAGCCAGAATCCTTCTCACCAGGAGACCCAGCCCAACAGGTGACCTGTCAGTAACAGTCGGTGGCCTTTTGTCACTCTGTGGATCTGTTGTCCCTACTCTTGAGAGTCCCCAGAGCTCTTAAGGGTGAGACCCCTCCTGCTCATTTCCACTTCCCTTGAAGACCCTGCCCCAATGCCTTGCACAGAGTGAATCCGTATTAACTGCTGGTCCAGTTGAAGTTTTGCTCAGCGCTGCCCACATTCATCCAATGTTCAGACTCTCATTCCAAGAAGCTTCAGCCACAGACAAAGGCCCCTGTGTACTTCTCCCTTGGAGCCGGCAAGGCCCAGAGCAGACACTGGAGGCACACTAGTCCCTTTCCTCCTCCGGCTCTCGCCTCTGCGCCTGTGGTTTGGCATCCTTTGGCATCCTCCCTCAATTCCAGGACCTCGGCAGCTGCGTGAAAGCATCATAGGTATGGCCAGAACGGAAAGCTGTAGGGAACTGATGGCACACAGAGGCCCTTACCTGCAGGCCATTCTCAGAACCCATTGTCTTCCTTTCCTTCCTCCTCTACCCTGGGGACCCTCCCCCCACACCCCGTGGTCCTCTGCTTCCACATCAACACACAGGGTGCTCATCTAACCCTCCAGTGGGGCCCCACGGGGATGGGGACAGTCTTGGAGGCAGGCCCTGCTCCTGAGACCCTCCTTGGCCCAGCAGAGCTGAGAGGGTGAGCCTCTCAGGGTTGGGGGGTAGGAGTGAGGCTGGCTGGGGCTTCCCCTCCATGCTGCAGGTGCTCCAACAGCCCCAGGGACAGTGACTGGATACGGCTCCCTGACAGTGACTCCTCAGCATCATCTCTTCTCCCCTTCCACCTGCAGATCTGACACAGGCTTCACACCCCCAGGGCTATGCGGGGTTCTGGCAAGTTCCAGGGGGCTGCTTCTCACTCCACCTCCCTCTCCTACTCAGGAGGGCATACCCCACTCATAAATGAGTGACATTTGTGAGGGACAATCTTGAATGCCGTCTGGTTATTGCTTATATTTTAAAAGACAACTGGCACCAGCCTTGCCAGAGCTATCGAAACTGAACAAAATGACTTGGGTCCGTGATGGGGTGGTACATCTGTAACATTACAGAGCATGGAAATGTTCAGAAAATAGTTATTGGCTATGGTACGGGGATGCATGCCTGGCCCAGACACAGTCATTTGTGTTAGAAATTTTGTACTTAGTTAAGTTTGGTTGTGCTGATATTTAAGGGACAACTAGAATATCATTCTCTATGGCCCTTTTTTTTTTTAAGATTTTATTTATTTATTCATGAGACACACACACAGAGAGAGAGAGAGAGAGAGAGAGAGAGAGAGAGAGAGAGGAGAGACACAGGCAGAGGGAGAAGCAGGCTCCATGCAGGGAGCCTGACGTGGGACTCGATCCCAGAACTCCAGGATCAGGCCCTGGGCTGAAGGCGGCGCTAAAGGGCTGGGCAACCCGGGCTGCTCTCTATGTCCCTTTTCTTAGTAAATCATTACTAAGTGCTCATTGTGGAGTGTGTGTGGTTCAAATCCCATTCAAAACAATGCTGAAAAGCAGTTATAAATCTATCTGGAACTTCTAAGGGATATTTTAAAATGTGAGTTGGTTGTTTTTTTTCAACATTGAGAAGGTGAAATGAGATGTTTGGAAAAACAAGGTTGTCCTGTTACGCAGATAGATTGTTTAAGTAAAGGGGAGTCTCTGTTAATAGCTCTCTTCCTGTTACAGGCTCTACTTTCCCACGTAAATATAGGCACTTAATGGGAGAGGCAGATGGCTTTTCCTGCATTGGCTGAGTTTTTACTACTTTTAACTCAAAATAATCTTTATGCCAAAGTGGTCCATCTTGGAGCAGCTTGCCCTGGGCCCCTGCCCATGTCTTTTGGGAGTAAAGGGACAGATTAGTAGAATAATGGACTATCTGCTTGGTCCATAAAGATGAAAATGGGCATAGGAAAAGCAGCAGGCTCTTCTAAACATTTCTGGAATATTAGTCATGTTTCTCACCCATGAGCATTTTTGTACTAAATCAACTTTTGCTTCTGTGTAACCCAGCTGAGAGCACGTTGATCATTTCAGTGGGTTGTTTTCTTTATTGAAGATTATTTCGTTACTTGGATACCTTCCACCCCCTATCCCTCCGTGCCTGCTAGGAATTACTGCCAGGGCAATTTTCTCCCGCGTGTTGAAGCAAGGATGGTTTTTCCACGAGTTCCCATCTGCACTACTTCAGGAATCTCCATGGTGTAGGGGGAATGCCCTCTCATTCAGCATCTTGCTGTGTTTGGACTGCAGGTGTGCGGCACACTCTGACTCGGATTTTTTGTGCCCAAGATTACATATCCGAGAAACCACCAAGGAGCCGACACCGATGCAAGCACACGAGGGTTTATTTACAAGCTCGAGCTTGGGTCCAAGTATATCCGACACAGCGGAGCAGGGACTTGGACCCCGAGGTGGGTTCCAGCTTAGTTTTATGGGCTGGTCTAGGGGACCTCCAGAAGGGCGGGGGGAGGAATTTCTCAAATTCTGTTTACATTCTGATATGGGGCTTTCAAGGGCATTGAGCTCTGTTCTCATTCTAATATGGGACTTCACTGACTAAGGTGAAGTTCAGCTCTTATTCCCAGGGGCTGCACTTGTGCTAACACTGAACTTAAGGTGGAATGGCCTTAATTTTCTCGGCCTCCACAGGGTTCAGGCCAGGGTCCTTAGAGCCCAGGCACAAACAGGTGAGGGCTTGCTGCCGGCTCCTGTCTCTAAACCTGCCGTGCAGACCTGTTGCAGAGCTCGGCTCCAGAGCCAGAAGTTGGCTACCCGCTTGCCTTTTCCTAATGGTCTCTCTCCTTAGAACCTGGAATTGACCTCTTTTTTTCTTTTCTTTCCTTCTTCTTTTAAATTTTTATTTATGATAGTCAGAGAGAGAGAGAGAGAGAGAGAGAGAGAGAGAGAGAGGCAGAGGGAGAAGGCAGAGGGAGAAGGCAGGCTCCATGCACCGGGAGCCCGATGTGGGATTCGATCCGAGGTCTCCAGGATCGCGCCCTGGGCCAAAGGCCGGCGCCAAACCACTGCGCCACCCAGGGATCCCTTCTTTTTTTTTTTAATTTTAATTCCACTACAGTTACCATAAAGTGTTATATTAGTTTCAGGTGCACAATACTGGAGTTGATCTCTTAGCCCACAGCTGAACCTCAGCTGAATCACTTCACTACCTGGAGTTGTCATTTCAGTGGTCTGCTGGCAAATGCTTCAAAACCGGCTCTCAAGGGATGGGAGGGGAAAGGGTGTTGACTTACAGTATTTGCTGATTTCATTTTTTAAAAAGATTTTATTTATTTATTTATTCATGAGAGACACAGAGAGAAAGAGGGGAGCAGAGACACAGGCAGAGGGAGAAGCAGGCTCCATGCAGGGAGCCCGATGCGGGACTCTATCCTGGGACTCCAGGATCACACCCTGAGCTAATGGCAGGCACTAAACTGCTGAGCCACCCAGGGATCCTCTATTTGCTGATTTCATGGGGGTAAATACTCCCGCCAATGCCAATTTCAAACTGCCAACGTCAAATCTCATGCGGGAAACAAAGGCAGAAGAGAAATTATTAAGTTTCTCTACTACCTATGGCCCCATTGGCAAGTCCTTGAAATGGACAGAGTGACATTGCTCTGGGAGCTCCACAGCCTCGATTATTGTTTAGTAAACCCTCACTTAGGAGACCCTTTAGATGTATATCTCAAGTGGGTCATATGCTTGGAGGATTATTGCCAACATGTTATCTTGGGTTAGGGGGTAGAGATAAAGGGAGTTTCCAAAGGAATTTTTATATGTTAAAGTAGACTTACAGGATCATGGGGTTGGGCTAAAATTGCCTCTTGCCCTTAGCAAAGTATCAACATCCAGCAGTTGAGTCCCTAGAGGAAGGTCCCTCGGCTCTTTTCAAGGACTTGTCAATGGGCTGTATGGAGTAAAGAAAGGTAATAATTTTTCTTCTGCCTTTGTTTCTCACATCATCATGACTGAGGGTTTACTAAATAATAATATATGGCCTTTCCCAACAATAGCTAGCCCCCTCGGGATCCTGGAAACCTTGTTTCCAAAATACCCGGAAGACTTAATTTTCCTTAACTTCCTCCCAACTTGAAGATATATCATCACCAGCCCTCATGACCCCATTGCAGCTCTTTCTTCCCATGGGGCCTGTCCTCGTGCTTTAATAAAACCACCTTTTTGTACCAAAGACGTCTCAAGAATTCTTTCTTGGCCGTTGGCTTCGAACCCTAATATCTTTCCTACATCAAAGTCATTTAGTTGTAGTAGAGCTGGTAAGAAATATGTGCCATTGGCTCTCCTGAGATAGTCCCAGCGACTCCAGCACACCACTGCTTCCTCTTCAGTGAAACAAGAATCATGATTAGAACATATTCTTGCTCACAGAAATATTTCTGACTTATTCGATCATTCATTTTTTTCAATAATGCATTTATGGAGAATCTATGTCAAAATCAGTGCTAGGTGCTGGAGATGGAGGAGCACACTGCTGAGATTGTGGCTCAAACAAAATAACACACACCAGGGAAAGACTCCACCTTCTTGATCCTTAAAATACTATACAAATGTAAATTAACTTGAATTAGATTTAAAAACATGGGTTTACAAAGGGCTTCGTCTGTCCAAAAGGGCTCTATCTATGAAGAGCTATTTTGTTTTGTTTTGTTTTGTTTTTTTGTTGTTGTTTTATGAAGAGCTATTTTGTAAATATTAGTATAATGAGATATTGAAGAAAATAGATCTACAGGAACTTTAATAATTTATGTATCTCCTACCCACTTCCAAAAAGCATTTGCAGTAGTTTGATATGTAAAAACAATTAGAAATATAAGAGCAAGTCCCACCATCACAAAGATAAAATGAGACACAAAAGGAGAAAGGAAGGAAGTGATGACAGAAGGAGCAAGTGAGCCATACTTTCAACTGTAAGCCTCTTAAAGCCAGGGGAGTGTTTATACTCATCAGATTTTTTTCTTAGTGCTTAAAATATCTTTGGTTCCAACATGATCGTTGCGTGAGTCTGTAGCATTCATTTTGCTACCATTTACACTTCTGAGAATTTATTGCATAATTACCGAACACCTCGTTGGAACAGAAGAAAGATGTAGAAGTAAGAGCATCTTTTCCTAAGTCAGAGCCCTTGGGGCCTCTTCTGTGCTTAATGGAACGGGCTCCTGGAGCCTTGTCTGCTTTGCTGGCCGAATGAGTCTCCCATACCTTCCCTTGGGCTCCTGCATCAAGTCTACACTGTAGCCTGGCAGGACAGGCTACTCCTCCATCTGGGGTGCCCCTGCCTCTCTGGGTGCCCATCCAGCCGCTGCCCCAGCAGCGTGGCTCCTGCCAGGCCCCACTCATGTTTCCTTCTTCCTGGACCCCACTGTCTCCCCCTTACCTCTTACAGAGGACAGCTCAGATTCCACCTTCTCCAGGACATCTCCAGCCCATGCTGATTCCCCTTCTCCTTGCTGTTTTGGGGCGCTTTGCGGTTACACATTTGGTATTTAGTTCATTGAGGATGTGAAGGAATAGAGAGTCTTGTGAGAAATGAAAAGCAAGGTGTGATTAGACCAAAGACCACATGACAAAAATTTTAGAAATACATTTATAGAATAATCTTAGAGTGGGGAGAGCTACTAACAATGATCTAGCCCAGCTCTTTTACACATAAAGGAACTGAGACCTGAGAAGAGAAGTGACTGGCTCGAGGTTCTCCAGTAGGTTAGCAATAGAGCTGGAACCGCAGTCCCTGAATCTCAGTATTTTATAACACTAGTTTCATTTTGTGTTTCACTTAATAGCCAGCAACTAGGACTTTAGATATTCAGCAATTCAGGCCCCAAACATGATTTGGGGAAAATAACTGTGAAGTCAGGAGCACCTGGGTGGCTCAGTGGTTGAGCATCTGCCTTTGGCTCAGGGCATGATTCCAGGGTCCTGGGATCAAGTCTCTCCTCGGGCTCCCAAGGGGAGCCTGCTTCTCCCTCTGCCTTGTCTCTGCCTCTCTCTCTGTCTCCCATGAATAAATAAATAAAATCTCAAAAGAAAAAGAACAGTGAAGTCAGTGAGAGGCAGGACATCTCAATTTCCATCCTAACTTTCCAAAGTTACAAATCACGTCAGGGCTCTGGGCCTTTGTTGTTTCATCTGTAAAAGGAGGGGATGAGCTGGATGGCCTTTAAGGTTCTATCTGCTTCTGTCACTCTATAAACTTACCATAGTTGGCCCAGCCTTCCCACAGAACTCCTGGGAGAGGGGACATCTCTAGCCTCTGCTCCCTCCTTCACCCTGGTCCCCAGCCAACCCCTCTAAACCCTCACCCCACATTTCCCTGCCTGAGCTCCTCCCTTCTTTTTTAAAAACTCTGCTCAAACTGCTAACACTTAACATTGCCAGTGTCTTCCCCCTACCCCTGGCTAAATTAGATGTCCCTCCAGCTAATGTAAAATCTTGGGTAAATATCACTATTACCTTCTTGTTCTATATTATCATAATTTTTTCTTATCTCATCTAGTAGCATAAGAACTTACTAAAAAGTCTGGGAATGTGTCTGGCTCATTGTTCTATCTTAAGTACCTATAAATATGTGTGTCTCATAGCAAGAGTCAATAAATATTTGGTGAATGAGCTGAATTATTTTAGACCAGGAAACAGGATCAAGTCTGGTACTGATTTTGGCTGAATCTGTGAAAAGAGACAGCTTGACTGAAGGCTGGGACTGGAACTGAACATTCGAGGATGATTAAACTATGAAAGATGTGGAAAATGGTCACAGAACACTGGCCTAAGTCAGGGCTCAGCAAACTTTTTTTGTAAAGGGCCATATAGTAAATATATTAGGCTTTGCAGACCATATGATCTTACCACGATAGCACAAAAACAGCTAGACAATACGGAAACAAATAGGCGTGTCTGTGTTTCCATAAAACTTTACACATAAAGAGACATTTAAATTCCATATAATTTTCACACGTCACAAAATATTCTTTTAGTTTTTTCAATTATTTAAAAATATATGGGGAGCCTGGCTGGCTCAGTCGTAGAATATTGACTTTTGATCGCAGGGTTGTGAGTTCAAGCCCCACACTTAGTGTGTAGTAATCTCTAGTGTAGAGATTACTTAAAAATAAAATTTTTAACAAACCAACCAAAATATATAAACCATTCTTAACTTGTGGGCTATACAAACACAGGGAGTACATGGGTTAAAAGTGTTATATCAGTGTAATTTATAAAATTAATACTGCACTATGATTATTCTTTTTTTTTTTTTTAATTTATTTATGATAGTCACAGAGAGAGAGAGAGAGAGGCAGAGACACAGGCGGAGGGAGAAGCAGGCTCCATGTACCAGGAGCCTGATGTGGGATTCGATCCCGGGTCTCCAGGATCGCGCCCTGGGCCAAAGGCAGGCGCCAAACCGCTGCGCCACCCAGGGATCCCTGCACTATGATTATTCTAAGGAAATACCCACTGAAGTATTTAGGGGCAAAGGGTCCTGAGGAATGCAACTATGCTATATAGGACATAGTAATTAGAAATCCAGATTGTTGAGATTTTTTTTTCGCCTAATTTAGAAAGGATCATGGGATTCTAGTGTGGGGTGTCTTTCTAAGAACAAAACAGGGAGAAATAATAATACAATAAACTATAGAAAATAAAAGACAAATGAAAAACTGGGGAAATAGTTTGCCTCATATAAGTTGGTAGCCTCAATGTGTAATGAGCCCTTGCAGATTAATAAATAAAAGATAAACAAAGGCAGTTCACAGAAGTAGGAAAATATGTTCAACTTCTTCAGTTATCAAAGAAATTCACATTATAACAAGATAGAATGGCTTTGTGTGTGTGTGTATGAATATATATATACATATGTGTGTGTGTATATATATATATATATATTCTAATAGAGACCACACCAAGTTTCTCTTGGAGAAAATGGTGATTGTTTTAACATGAGACAGAACCCCAGGGTAGAAAGAAATGTATGGTTTAGCAAGGGGGCTTCTTTCATAATTCCTGTAGAATATACAGGTTTTAACCAGTGCAAAAACTCAAGACCTATAATAGTATCTTAAGGAGCAGGATCTCTGGCCCCTCTGTGGTCAGAATATGGTGGGGACCTCTTGAAATGGCTTTAGCTGTGTTCTAATAACACATGACACTATGATTTACTGACAATGAAGTTTGAACTCCATATAATTTTCATGTCATGAAATATATGCTTCTGATTTTTTTTCAACCATTTACAAATATAAACACCATTCTTAGCTTGTAAGCTATACAAAAATGGGCTTTTGGTCCACTGGCTATTTTTACTGACTCCTGAGGTAGAAAAAAGAAGAGGGGTGGATTTCCGGAAACCGCAAAGGCTAATCTTTTCTTAGCTGTAGACTTGTGTTAAAAAAAAGAAAGGAAGAAACTAAATGAGGTTAGCAAGAGAAATCATGAGGGAAAAGAATGTGTAGGGCTCTGCAGGCCTTGGGAGAACCTTGGCTTTAGGGAAGTGGCAAGACATTACAGGGTTTTAAGCAGCATATTCAAAAACTTCTATACTTGCTCCATAGGCTTCTGCCCAAGAGGGTCCCCCCCCAGCATTTCTGATTCAGTCTCTACTTCCCTGAGCAGAATGTTGGCTGCGGAGATAAGGCCCAGTAAATGACCTTAACGACTCAGTGGGATTGCCTTTGTATCTTCCCACACTCAAGACACCTCTGTCAAGAGTGGTTGTAAGGAGTAAATGAGGATTAAATAATAATAAAAGCCCCTACCACCGTGCCTGGCACCTGGCAGATGCTGAATAAAGGGCCCCAGGGCTGACTCATTTGGATTCTTGATTATATCGGAAAGGAAGGAACAATTTTGCTTCCAGTGATTATAATTACAGATTTCTCGGTCATACAGTTTCTGCTTTTTTGTTTCTGGACTGGCTTTGTGCTGATTCACTTATCCCGATGTTTGCTCCTTCTTTGTGCAAGAAGTACCGAGCTCTGTCGAATTGCTGTCCTTGCCAAGAATGAAAACCTGGGCATCCAAAAGTGGTCTCTTTCCGGAGGCCAGCCTCACAGACACTTGGTCACCCAGATTCTTCATGTGGCCAGTATAGTCACATTTGAAATCCTTGAATCAGAAGCCTTAACGACAAAATGTTCATGCAACAAAATGACAGCGCCTTTTAAATAACTGGAAGCAACACTTTCTAGTCTGTCTGTGCAGAAGAGATGAGATGAAGCTCTTAGCACAGCATGTGGCTCAGGGTCCCAGTTCACTCATTACTAATGGGTACCATCAACAGTTTGTTCCTCAAAGATGAAAACACCTGGGCTTGGAGCTTCAGACAGGGAAATGGCACACCTCCTTTTGTGTTAAGCCCCTTAAAAAGCTGTGCATATGTAAAATAAAAGTAAACATATTTTTTGGAAGGAAAACAAGATTTAGAGGGAACCAAAACAAAAATACAGTTCCCTCGACCTTACACCCGCATGGGAGAGTGGCCTCAGAGCTAGGTACTAGTGTGATCCCACCCCGCCATCTAGTGGACAATAAGGAGAACCCCAGACTTCGAGCAAAGTAATTCATCTCGTCATGACATTTGTTTCACAGCCTGGAATTCACTGAAAATGTGTTTTGTAATCGGGATAATTTAAATTCCCGATTATATTCACTAGTTACAAGCTTCTATTCAATTAGTTAAAGCAAAATGACAGTGCTAGTATTTAAAAAAGACTAAGGCCAAACACTAAATTTCCTAAGTCACGCAGCGCTGAAGAAGGTCTGCCTAGGAAAGAGAGAATGGTCCCCAGGTCTCATCAGCATGAATTTCCATGGTCCACCATTCTCATTCATCTGGTACTTTTCTGTCAACACATTTTGTGTTTATTCTGGCACATGGGCTGCGAGTGCCCTCAGAGACCAGGGGTATGTCTTCCCTGCAGACTGCTGGACACTGGCCAGGACCAGAATCATTCCATTCATTTTCCAAGAATGCAACTATCCTTTGTAGCCAGGGTGAATGCTTGGCAAGGGCCCATGTTCTTGGTTTGGTTTGGTGTGTGTGTTTCCTCTCCTTTTATTATTAAGGCTCTTCATGACAAACAACCAGCTTCTTCCTCTAGGTGTTTATTTCTTTTTTGTCTAGGATGAAAACAATAGTAGTCCAGTATCCCCCAAAACTCACTCATAGCAGCACACCTGAAGTATTCAGAGTGGTCCTGAGACCCTCTAGTGAGTATGCGAGTAATTATGATTAACAATGATCATCCCATGTGTTATTTTTTAGTTCCCAGGCACTGTGAGTTATATGCATTTTTGCTAATCCTCACATCAATCCTGCAAAATAAGTAGTATCACCTCCCTTTTGCAGATAAACTGATGCTCAGAGAGGCTACATGGCTTACCCAAGATCACACAGCTAGCAAATGAGTGGCAGTCAGAACTGCACTCAGGTCTCACTGGCTCCAAGGCCCCTGCTCCTACCACTGCACAATGGGCCTTTCATTAATCACTCATGTGACTGCCAGACCCAGGGGTCCCCTTAGGGCCGTCACCTCTATAGTCCCTACGACTTAGTACCTGAGACCACCTAAGAGCCCATGGCCAGTGAATCCAGGAGGAAGGGACTCGATGTGCAAATGACAGACATACAGCAAAACTCTGACTGTGAGCTGCACTTTCTCCCCTGCACTTCCAGCTTAGACTGAGGGACATTCTCGGAGGTTTGCTGGTTCTGAGAATTATGAGGTTCTTCTGGGAGCCCTGGGGGATACTGGGTGAAGAGGGTAGATTCTCTGCTGCCAAGAGCCCCGGGGCCCACAGGGGAGACATAGGAGGGCCCACAGAAGAAATTCTCCCTTGAAGGGTCTTGTGAGGTGATGGTGGGTGAACCCACCACCTCCACAGCCCCTCTCCTCCTCTGGCCCCAGAACAGAATAGGACAGAATAGAATAGAACACAACAGAATACAGTGGACTGGAGTAATAGAACAGATCAGATAGGACATCATACCCTGTAAGGGGACTATTGTTCCATAAAGTTGTTTTCATTTTAGAAGTGTATTATGTTAAAAAAAAAAAAAAAGAAGTGTATTATGTTGTGAACACTGTTGGATGTGAAACTGGCATCTCTTTGTGGCTGCACCCTAAGGAGTATAGACATCTCTAGTCTAGACTAAACTGGGGGCATCCCCCCCACCCTCGCTTGGTAGCAGGAATGAAGGAGGTCATGTGGTGACAGTCCCCAGCAAGGAGGTGGCATCTGGGGATTGTCAGTGCTGAGAGGATCATTTCTCTCTCCAGGCTTAGGCAGATCCTTCCTGAAGGCAGGGAATGGCCCAGATGACCCTGAAATTATGCAGTCTACCCGTGGCCAAGTGTGTGAGGTCCTCTGTGCCAGCCCTGTGCCTGGCTGAGGATCCCCGTCCCCTCCTGCTGGGCCCACAGGAGAGGGGAAAGCAGCCACCAGTGCCTGGTCATCATTTTACCCCAGGTGCCACTTACCTGTGGAGTGGCTGGAATCGGCTGTCAGGTCTCTCAGTTGCAGCATTGTCCCCCAGCCCTGCTGTCCCCAAGCTGTGGGTGTTCCTTGGCTGCCGGAGGCCTCAGGGCCCGGCCCCACCCCTGGTTTTGCAGCGGGTGGCTCTGGGGTTCCTGGCCCACTGCTTTGTCAGGGCACTGAGGCCATGGCCCCTGGAGACTCAGGCCTTCTGTTCACACAGTGGTGGTTGGGGGAGGGTGGTCAAGGACAAGGCTTCTCCATTTCCTCCCTTACAGCCTTTCAGCAAGACTGCCATTCCTCTTCCTCACTGTCTGCTCCTGGTGTAAGGGGGTCTGGGTTGGATGACTGCCCTAGAGAGGAGTCTCTGGGTGTTACTACAGATGTCCCCAGGTCACATCTGGAGGAGGGCAGGGGGAGGCACCTCCCTGAGCCAGCTTCTCCTCTGCTCTCCGCCCTTCACTCCACACATTGTAATCACTTGCTATGTAACAAATCCCCCCATATCTTCATAGCTTAAAACAACAAACATTTGTTACCTTATGGTTTCTTTTTTTTTTTTTTAATATTTTATTTATTTATTCATGGAGACACAGAGAGAGAGGCAGAGGGAGAAGTAATCTCCCTACAGAGATCCTGATGTGGGACTTGATCCCAGGATCCCAGGACCACGACCTGAGCCAAGGGCAGATGCTCAACCACTGAGCCACCCAGGTGCCCCTACCTTATGGCTTCTGCCTTATGGTTTGTTACCTTATGGTCCCTAAAAGTTTTTGTTGTTGTTGTTGTTTTCTTTTTTTTTACTGACTCCATCACATTATCCACATAGATACATGTGTCATCTGCAAATAAAAAATAATTTTAGGGACACCTGGGTGGCTTAGCCGTTGAGCGTCTGCCTTTGGCCCAGGGTGTGATCCCGGGATCCGGGATCGAGTTCCATATCAGGCTCCCCACATGGAGCCTGCTTCTCCCTCTGCCTATGTCTCTGCCTCTCTCTCTTGCTGTGTCTCATGAATAAATAAATAAAAATCTTAAAAAAATAAAAACAAAAATAAATAAAAGTAATTTTAATTCTTCCTTTCCAGGCTGGATGTCCTTCAGTTTTTCTTCCTTGTCAAGACAATTCAGTGGGGGAGAGAATAGATTTTCTAACAAATGATACTGGGACAACTGGGCATCTACTAACAAAAAAAAAGGCACGAAATTGGCCCTGTATCTCACACTATACAGTAAATTTTTATTTTTTTATTTTTAATTTTTAAATTTTAATTTTAATTTATGTATGATAGTCACAGAGAGAGAGAGAGAGAGAGAGAGAGGCAGAGACATAGGCAGAGGGAGAAGCAGGCTCCATGCACTGGGAGCCCGACGTGGGACTCGATCCTGGGTCTCCAGGATTGCGCCCTGGGCCAAAGGCAGGTACTAAACCGCTGTGCCACCCAGAGATCCCTATACAGTAAATTTTTAATAAAAATTAACTCAAAATGGATCATAGACCTAAACATGAGAACAAAAACTGGAAAACTCTAAGATAAAAACACAGGAGTAAATTTTTAGGCCCTTGGGTTAGCCAATGATTCCTTAGATAAAACACCAAAAGCACAAGCAACAACAACACAAAAAGTCCATCAAAAATTTTTAAAAAGATTTTATTTTATCTATTCTCGAGAGACACAGACAGAGAGAAGCAGAGACATAGGCAGAGGGAGGAGCAGGCTCCCCGCCAGGAGCCTGATGCGGGACTCGAGCCTGGTTCCTAGGATCACGCCCTCAGCCGAAGGCAGACGCTCAACTACTGAGCCACCCAGGCATCCCAAGTCCATCAAATTTTTTACATTTCATGCTTCAAAACACACAAAAAAGCAAAAAGACAATGCATACACTGAGAGAAAAAGTTTGCTAATCATGTCTGATAATTCATATCCAAAATATACAGAAAATTCATACAATTCAATAAAAAATAAATAGCTCAATTTAAAAATGAACAAAAAATTTCAAGAGACATTTTTAAAAATTTTATTTTATTTGCATTCTATTAATTCACTTACAGTGTATTCAGTTTCAAGGTAGAGTTCAGTGATTCATCAGTTGTATATAACACCCAGTGCTCATTACATCATGTGCCCCCCTTAACGCCTGTCACCCAGTTATCCCATCCCCCCACCCTCTCCCCTCCAGCCACCCTCAGTTTGTTTCTATGGTTAAGAGTTTCTTGTGGTTTGTTTCCCTCTCTGATTTCATATTGTTTTATTTTTCCCTCCCTTCATCTATGCTCCTCTGTTTTGTTTCTTAAATTTCACATGAGTGAAATCATATGATAATTGTCTTTCTCTGACTGACTTATTTGCTTAGCATAATATCCTCTAGTTCCATTCATATCACTCCAAATGGCAAGATTTCATTTTTTGATGGCTGAGTAGTAGTCCATTGTGTATATACATACCACATCTTCTTTATCCATTCATCTGTTGACGGACATTCCGGCTCTTTCCATAGTTGGCTATTTTTGACATTGCTGCGATAAACATTGGGGTGCAGGTGCCCCTTCCAATTACTACATTTGTATCCTTTGGATAAATATCTAGTTATGCAATTGCTAGGTCATAGGGTAGCTCTATTTCTTTTTTTAATTTTTATTTTATTTTATTTTATTTTTTTATTTCTCTCTTTTTGAGGAACCTCCATACTGTTTACCAGAGTGGCTCTACCAGCTTATATTCCCACCACCAGTGTTTGAGGGGTCCGCTTTCTCCAAATCCTTGCCAACATTTGTCATTTCTTGTTAATTTTAGACATTCTTACTGGTGGTGAGGTGGTATCTCACTGTTGGTTTTGATTTGTATTTCCCTGATGCTGAGTGATGTTGAGCATTTTTTCATGTGTCTGTTGGCCATTTATATGTATGTCTTCTTTGGAGAAATATCTGTTCATGTCTTCTGCCCATTTTCTCAATTGGATTATTTATTCTTTGGGTGTTGAGTTTGATAAGTTCTTTGTAGATTTTGGATACCAACCCTTTCTCTGATAAAACATTTGTAAATATCTTCTCCCATTCTGTAGGTTGTCTTTTGATTTTGTCCATGGTTTCTTTTGCTGTGTAAAAGCTTTTTATCTTGAAGTCCCAATAGTTCATTTTTGCCTTTGTTTCCCTTGCCTTTGAAGCTGTGTCTAGCCAGATGCTGCTGTAGCTAAGGTCGCAGAGGTTGCTGCCTGTGTTCTCCTCTAGGATTTTGATGGATTCCTGGCTCACATTTAGGTCTTTCATCCATTTTGAGTCTATTTTTGTGTAAGACAATGGTCCAGTTTCATTCTTCTGCATGTGGCTATCCAATTTTCCCAACACCATTTGTTGAAGAGACTGTCTTTTCTCTATTGGATATTCTTTCCTGCTTTGTTGAAGATTAGTTGATCATAGAGTTGAGGGTCCATTTCTGGGTTCTCTATTCTGCTCCATTGATCTATGTGTTTTTGTGCCAGTACCACACTGTCTTGATGATTACAGGTTTGTAATCGAGTTTGAAGTCCAGAATTGTGAATGCCACCAGCTTTGGCTTTCTTTTTCAACTTTCCTTTGGTTATTCGGGGTCTTTTCTGGTTCCATACAAATTTTAGGATTATTTGTTCCAGCTCTATGAAAAATGTTGATGGTATTTTGATAGAGATTGCATTGAATGTATAGATTGCTCTGGGAAGCATGGACATTTTAACAATTTTTGTTCTTCTAATCCACGAGCATGGAATGTTTTTCCATTTCTTTTCGTCTTCCTCAATTTCTTTCCTGAGTGTTCTATAGTTTTCAGAATACAAATCCTTTACCTCTTTGGTTAGATTTATTCCTAAGTATCTTATGGGTTTTGGTGCAATTGTAAATGGATCAATTTCTTAATTTTTCTTTCTTCTGTCTCATTGTTAGTGTATAGAAATGCAACTGGTTTCTGTGCATTGATTTTATATACTGCCACTTTGCTGAATTACCGTATGGGTTTTTAGCAATTTTCGAGTGGAGTCTTTTGTGTTTTCCACATAGAATATCATGTCATCTGCAAAGAGTGAGAGTTTGACTTCTTCTTTGCTGATTCGGATGCCTTTTATCTTGTTGTTTGATTGCTGAGGCTAGGACTTAGGGTACCATGTTGAACAACAGTGGCGAGAGTGGGCATCCCTGTCGTGTTCCTCACCTTAGGGGAAAAACTCTCAGTTTTTCCCATTGAGAATGATATTTGCTGTGGGCTTTTTGTAGATGGCTTTTATGATATTGAGGTATGTTCCCTCTCCCTACATTGTGGAGAGTTTTAATCAAGAAAGGATGCTGTATTTTGTCAAATGCTTTTTCTGCATCTATTGAGAGGACCATATGGTTCTTGTTCTTTCTTTTATTAATGTAGTGTATCACATTGATCGATTTGCTAATGTTGAACCCACCCTTGCAGCCCAGGAATAAATCCCACTTGGTTGTGGTGAATAATCATTCTAACGTACTGTTGGATCCTATTGGCTAGTATCTTGGTGAGAATTTATGCATCCATGTTCATCAGGGATATTGGTCTGTAATTCTCCTTTTGGGTGGGATATTTTTTAAAATTTAATTAAAAATTAATTTTATTAAAGATGTTATTTATTTATTCATGAGACACACACACAGAGAGAGGCAGAGACACAGGCAGAGGGAAAACCAGGCTCTATGCAGGGAGCCCGATGTGGGACTCAATCCCAGGACCCTGGGATCACGCCCTGAGCCAAGGCAGACGCTCAACCACTGAGCCACCCAGGCATCCCTTTGGTGGGATCTTTGTTTGGTTTTGGGATCAAGGTAATATTGGCCTCATAGAAAGAATTTGGAAGTTTTCTTTCCATTTCTACTTTTTTACAAGACCAGTGCTCTAACCCCTGACCTATGGAGTCTCATTTCTACTTTTTAAAACAACTTCAGAAGAGTGGGTATTAATTCTTCTTTAAATGTTTGGTAGAATTCCCCTGAGAAGCCATCTGGCCCTGAACTCTTGTTGAATTTTGATTACTGCTTCAATTTCCTTGCTGGTCATGGGTCTGTTCTGGTTTTCTTTCTGTTTCAGTTTTGATAGTTTTTACATTTCTAGGAATGGATCCATTTCTTCCAGATTGCGTAATTTGTTGGCATATAGTTGCTCATAATACGTTCTTATAATTGTATTTCTTCGATGTTGGTTGTGATTTCTCCACTTTCATTCACAATTTTACTAACTTGGGTCCTTTCTCTTCTTTTTGATAAGTCTGGCCAGGGTTTATCAATCTTTATAAATCTTATTAATTCTTTCAAAGAACCAGCTCCTAGTTTCATTGATCTGTTCTACTGTTCTTTTGGTTTCTATTTCATTGATTTCTGCTCCAATCTTCATTAATTCTCTTCTCCTGCTGGGTTAAGGGTTTATTGGCTGTTCTTTCTCTAACTCTGTAAGGTTAGGTTGTGTATTTGAAACTTTTCTTGTTTCTTGAGAAAGGCTTGTATTGCAATGTACTTCCCTCTTGGGACCGCCTTTGCTGCACCCAAAGGTTTTGAACAGTTGTGTTTTCATTTTTATTTGTTTATATGAATTTTTAAAACTCTTCATTAATTCCTGGTTGACCCATTAATTCTCTAATAGGATGTCTTTAACCTCCATGCATTTGTTTTCCTTCCAAATTTCCTCTTGTGACTGAGTTTTCTTGTGATAGTGTTTTAAAGCATTGTGATCTGAAAATATGTAGGGAATAATTCCAATCTTTTGGTACCAATTGAGACCTGATTTGTGACCCAGTATGTGATCCATTCTGGAGAATGTTCCAGGTGCACTCAAGAAGAATGTGTGTTCTGTTGCTTTAGGATGGAATGCTCTGAATTTATTTGTGAAGTACATCTGGTCCAGTGTGTCATTCAAAGCCCTTGTTTCCTTGTTGATCTTCTGCTTAGATGATCTGTCCATTGCTATAAGTGTGGTGTTAAAGTACCTTAGTATTATTGTATTATTGATGTGATTCTTTAGTTTTGTTATTAATTGGATTATATAAATGGCTGCTCCTTTGTTAGGGGCACAAATATTTACAATTTTTATATCTTCTTGTTGGATGGACTCTTTAATTCTGATCTAGTGACCTTCTTCATCTCTTATTACAGTCTTTGGTTTAAAATCTATTTTCTTGGGGCAACCCAGATGGCTCAGCGGTTTAGTGCCACCTTCAGCCCAGGGCCTGATCCTGGAGATCCAGGATCGAGTCCCACATCAGGCTCCCTGCATGGAGCCTGCTTCTCCCTCTGCTTGTGTCTCTGCCTCTCTCTATATATGTCTCTCATGAATAAATAAATAAAATCTTTAAAAAATTATAAAATAAAATCTATTTTCTCTGATAAGGATTGCTACCCTAGCTTTCTTTTGATGTCCATTAGCATGATAAATGGCTTTCCACCCCTCAATTTCAATCTGGAGATGTCTTTGGGTCTAACATGAGTCTCCTATAGACAGCATATTGATGAGTCTTGTTCTTCTGATAACCTGTGTCTTTTGATTTGAGCATTTAGCCCATATACATTCAGAGTAACTACTGAAAGATATGAATTTAGTACAATTATATTACCTGTAAAGTCACTGTTTCTGTATATTGTCTCTGTTCCTTTCTGGTCTATTACTTTTGGACTCTCTCAAGAGACATTTCTTCAAAGAAAAAATAAGAATGGCCTATGAGCATATGAAAAAATATTCATTACTAGTTGTTAGGGAAATGGAAACCAAAACCACAATGAGATACTACTTCATATTGACTAGAATGGATTTAATAAAAAACACAATAGCAAATGTTGTCAAGGATGTACAGAAATTGAACCCTTGTACATTGCTATAGGGGATCTAAAATTGTGCAGTCACTTAGAAAATTGTGTGGCAGTTTTTTCAGAACGTTAAGCAGAGTTGGCATGTTGGCATGTTACTGCCTGACTCAGCAATTTCATAAGCACACACCTAAGAGATATACATGTCCACACAGAAACTGGTATACAAATGTTTATAGCAGCATTATTCATAATAGCCAAAAGGTGGAAACAATTCAAATGTTTCCATCAATGGAAAAAAGGATAACTATGTTATAACCATTCAATGGAATACATGTTACAATATACCTGATCCTTGAAAACATTGGTAAATCAAAAAAGCCAGCCAGCATGACACATATTGTATCATTCCATATATATGAAATATCAAAAGTAAGTAAATATATAGAGGCAAAATGTGGAACAGCCTTTGCTTGGGGCTGTGGGTAGAACTGAGGGTGACTGCAAAGAGGCATGGGGTTTCTTTTGGGGGTGACGAAAATATTCTACAATCTGATTTTGGCTATGTTTGCAAAGCTTTGTAAAAGCTTTGTAAGTGTGCAATTAAATTGTACACTTACATCATGTGAATCTCAACAAAGCTGTTTTTTGAAAAGAAATGAATGTATTGATACAAAAATAAAAATGAATCTCAAGATAATTGCTGAGTGAAAGAAGCCAGGCAAAAAAAAAAAAAAAGAGTACAAGTTGTACATTCTTCTATAAAGAACCTAGAAAATGCAAAGGTTCTAGAAAATGCAAACTGATTTATACTGACAGAAATCAGATCGTTGCTTCCCTGTATAGATGGGAATGGATGAGAGGGAGGGATTCCCAAAGGGCAGGAGAACCTTTGAAGGTGAATGGTTTTATCATCTTGTTTGTAATGATGGTTTCATGAATGCATACATATGTCAAAACATCAAATAGTATACATTTTTAAAAAGTTTTTTTTAAGTAATCTCTGCATCCAATGTGGGGCTCAAATAGATCAAATAGTCAGTCGCATGCTCCACCTACTAAGCCAGTCAAGTGCCCTCAAATAGTACACCTTAAAGATGCACAGTTCAGTGGCACCTGGGTGGCTTGGGCAGCTCAGGTCCTGATTTCAGGGAAATTGAGCCCTGTGTGGGGATTGAGCCCTGTGTGGGGCTCCATGCTCAGCTGGGAATCTGCTTGATGATTCTCTTCCTCTGCTCCTCGCCCTCTACTCTCTCTCTCAAATAAATAAATAAATCTTTTTTAAAAACCCCAAAAATCCAAAGGGACCAATGATTCAAAGACAGAAAAGAATAATTTTTTCAGCAGCTGGTAGTAGGACAAACTAGATTTTTTTTTAAGATTTTATTTATTCCTTCATGAAAGACACACAGAGAGAGGCAGAGACATAGGCAGAGGGAGAAGCAGGCTCCATACAGGAAGCCCAATGTGGGATTCAATCCCGGTAGTCGGGATCATGCCCTGAGCCAAAGGCAGACGCTCAACTGCTGAGCCACCCAGTCGTCCTGGTACAAGAACAGGATAGTAGATGTCAGAGGCTGCAAACTCAAATGCCTTTGGGGCCAAGCAGGTTAGTGGAGTCTGGTAAACTAGAGAGCACAGCCACTTTCTAAAGAGAACATTTCCTTCTGTCCCAGCCAGTTGTTAAGTAGAAATACAGCCCCAGTATTGCCATTTTTAAAAAATATTGTACAGTCCAAACAAAAGATATCACCAGTTTTCATCCTTCAACATTTAATGTGTGTCCAGTGACTGGTAATGGTGGTGGCCATTGCTGGGGTGGCAGCTTCTCAGGACCCCACCCCCGCACATTATTCCTGCCAGGCAACAGATTCTCTGCAGGGTGCGGTAGTCACAAAGGCCACCAAAATCCAGCCCCTATCATAACCCTCCTTGGGAGGCAGGGAGGTTGCGTGACAATGCTGGAACCTAGTAGAATGAACCTCATCTCCAGCCTTGGTCTCTACTGAGAGTTCCAACTACCTCCAGGGAAGACGCGATTTTTTAAATAAGATTTTTATTTATTCATGAGAGAGAGAGAGAGAGAGGCAGAGAGACAGGCAGAGGGAGAAGCAGGCTCCATGCAGGGAGCCCAACGTGGGACTCGATTCCGGGTCTCCAGGATTAGGTAGGCCCTGGGCTGAAGGCGGCGCTAAACCACTGAGCCACCGAGGCAATTTCTAAAATCATCTGGAAGTAATGCTTTTAGTGTTTGCATCTGAATTGCCATACACACTTTAGAGAGATCTTTTAAATAAATAGCTTGTTGGTTTGCACTTAACCACTAAGGATTTTGATTTTTTTAATGTGCTGACCACAGTCTGAATTATTTTGAACTACTGGTAAGAAGTTTCCAAATATCATCTAGGCTTCCTGGGGGTCCACTGACTTTAAAAGTTCCGGTTTTCATCCCCTTGCCCCACTTCATCACCACCACCACTAGTGATATCATTCTTATCAGGATGCCCATGTATGTGAGCGCTGCCATTTCTATTTATGCAGGGAATGATAGACCTTATTTGAGGAGCTTTCCCCAAACCCCCCACCCTAGGCTCATGTAAATAGGTAGTTGGGAGGGGGCAGCCCAGCCAACCTTGGTATGAGTGGGGCTGGCTCAGAAAAGACCAAGGATTTGGAGAAAGAGATTAATGTTTGTTGGGTTTACAAAAACCTTGCGTTCAGCAGATCCTAGCTACTGTCACTGGGAATGCAGGAGACTTGAATACACATCCACAAGCTTGGGTATGCAACATTTGTGAATCTTTAGCATTTCTAAACTTGTCTTATGCCCTATCATCTTACTCTGATCACATACAAAGTGCTTACAGCAGCCTTGAGACTCCTTGTCATTGCTTAGAATTCACTCCAACTACACAGACCTTTTTACTATTCTTTGAAGACACTGAGCCTCCTGCCTCAGGGCATTTGCACTGGCTGTTCCTTCTACCTGGAATGGAACATGCTTCCTCAGATATTCACAGGCCTCAGATTTTCTCTTCACTCAAATTTCTATGTTATTGTCTCTATCAGGAAGCACATGTGCTCACTCTGTGTAAAGTAGCATGTGTATACCCTTTATCCTGCTTTCCCAGCATTTATTACTAGTTGGCATTATTGATATACTTGTTTGGTTGTTGCTGGTCTTTCTTTACTGGTATGGTAGCTCATGAGAGCAGTAACTTTGTTTTACTTGTGGATGTGGGCCCTAGTACCTAGAATGGTGCCTGACACATAGTAGGTGCTCAATAAACATTTGCTGCTCTATTTCACAAAGACTAACCCCATTGCTTCCTCCACCAATGTCTACTTATGATTCAGTCAGAACGAAGTCTAATGTATTATTTTTCCTCCAGGTTTCTAGGGTGACCTTTTCTCAGATGCACTTTGGTAATGAAAAACTCCCAGCATTTCTACCTAGACTGGTTTTGTCACTGTTCCAATCTCTTTGACTACTTCTGGCTCTGTGCCATGTTTCTGTGAATTACACAATAGGTGCTCCCATTACTATATTTTTGTTATAAAAGAATAGACTATTACCCACAAAAAAATTCTGTTTGTCTAAGGTCAGACTCATGGGTTTCTTCATGTAGTCAGATGTTTCCCTCTGGTTTCTGCTTTACGTGTTAAGCCAACAGTTTGCCAGCCTCCTCTCCTTTCACCCCTGTCCTGTCTTTGTCTGGATTTGTGCCCAGCAGCCTTGTATTTTTTCAGATATAGATTGTGACTTGTCACTTTTTGGTAGGTGACACGATTAACTTAATAAATTGTGAACAGCATTTTAAGAAAAAATAGTACAGAAAATATTGAAAATGTTTCTATTTTGAAACTGTGGGATATATAATCCAAAAACTTTGAGAGCACCACTCTGGCATATATAGGTTGAAAGAAGTTTTAGCATTATTTTTCTCTTTACCTTTAGAATGTTCTGGAAGGAGGGGTTTTTGCACTCCTGGCTTGTGTTGGGTTGTAGAAAACAGGCAGTGCCCTTCTAAAATTTCCCCACCAGAGTGGCGGGCACACTTTTTCCTTTAACTGTATCTATTTCATAAAGCAAATACACCAAGGGCACTGAAATTGAAAATGTTCTTTGCAGGAACACTCCATTCAAACCCCTGCACTAACAGACGTGATCAACCTCACACGGCTGCCTGAGAACACGTCCCTGAGATGGACCAGTCCTCCTTTTGTGTTTCTGACTGGAAAAGCTCAAGACTGTCACAAGAATTTACCATTTGCTGTAGCCAACACCTGATGATAGGCCCCTGACCTCCCTTAGAGCATTTACTAATATTCCTTTGAGATATACACGTTTGCATTTCCTATAGCCCAGGAGTGTCATTTGCAAGGACCTGATAAGCCATTCCTTTGAATCTATCTAGGAAGTAGAGGGCCTCTACCTGCCAGTCTCTGTGGGAGGACAGAACCCTAACATTGTCAGCTAGCAGACACAGCAGGGCTAATCACATTTACTGAACAATGCTTTATAATTTTTCACTTCTCTGCCTCTACTTCAATGCCCACCTGCTTTCTCTCCCCTGCTCTAGTCAGGGGTGCCTGGGTGGTTCAGTTGGTTAAATAGCTACTTTCAGCTCAGGTGATGATCCCAGGGCCTGGGATTGAGCTCCAAATCAGGCTCCCTGCTCATGAGGGAGTCTGCTTCTTTGTCCCTCTGCTGCTCCCTGTGCTTGTGTGCTCTGTGATTGATAAATAAACAAACAAACAAATAAATAAAATATTTAAGAAAATAGCAGAATGGGGCTTGGCTCTTTATGTCAGTAGTTACTGGATAAAATCTGTTTTCTCTGCTTTGTGTGTCTAGCTTTGTTTATTGTTGACAGTATGTACACACACACACACACACACACACACACACACTCCTCCTAAGGATAATGTTGCTCCTCAAAGACAGCTGAATCTTGTCATCCTCATTATCCAGAGTGTTGCTCCTGTTTATGCTTATTTCCATATGTCATCCCTAAGTCATTATTAGTAAAGTCTTATTCAACTGTTTCAGCCTGGTCTGTGACGTCCTTTGGGAAACTAAGAGCCACGTATAGGACTCTTTCCTTATACAGATGAGAGTTCGGTCTATGAGATTCAACTCTCTGTCCCCACTGGGAATTTCTCCCTCTACGGCAAACTTGGGGGGAAGTGGGTTAGTTTTACCAGGGGAAAAGGAAAGTTTTCTTACACACAAACCTTTTTTAAAGAATTTGTAGGGACGCCTGGGTGGCTTGGTGGTGGGCATCTGCCTTCAGCTCAGGGGGTGATCCTGGAGTCCCAGGATCGAGTTCCACATTGGGCTCCCTACATGGAGCCTGTTTTTCCCTCTCCCTGTATCTCTGCCTCTCTCTCTCTGTGTCTCTCATGAATAAATAAAATCTTTTAAAAAAAAATAAAGGATTTGTAGTCAGGAAGTCTCCTATCTTCTTTTGCTCTTTTTCCAAACTTCAGAAATTAGGGGACCTGAGAAATACCAAGGTTCTAGGATAGCTAGAGGTCAACACAAGAAGGGTAAAGAGGTTTCTATGTTTGGAGACCCCAGGGGAGGCAGCAGGTTAGGGACCAGAGATGGGGCAGGCATGGGTGTCCAGGTAGCCTGCCATGCAGGAATCAATAATAAAGGAGTTATCTGAGCACGCAAGAAAATGGAAATCCCTAGGAGTTAGAACAAACATGGAAGTGAAACCAGAATGACTGGTAATTAGGCAGGCTGATCCTGGGCAGTTTGGGAGTAGGGGGGACCTGACCCAAATTTGCCCCCAGCACCAAGGGTCTTGAATTATGGCAGCATACAAGAATAGAAAGCAAGGGGTGTGTGAGTGGCTCAGTTGGTTAAGAGTCCAACTTTTGGTTTCGGCTCAGGTCATAATTGGAGGGTCATGCGACTGCACCCACACTAGGTTCTGCACTCAGCAGGGAGTCTGCTTGAGATTCCTTCCATCCTCACTTCCCTCTGCTCTTCCTACCTCTGGTGGTCTCTCTTAAATAAATAAATAAATAAATAAATAAATAAATAAATAAATAAAATGTAAAAAAAAAAAAAAAAGAACAAAAAATATGGCAAGAGCCCACAGGAGGTAGGGGAGGACTGAGATCCTATCTAAAGGCCACATTTCCAGAGAAAAGGTCCAGAAAATGGCACACAACAGTAGAGAGCACCAAGAGCGGGGAGAGGAGCCAAGGAAAGCTAGGCGGATGCCAGGCCTTGGCCAAGCAGCGAAGGCATCAGATTACCACTTAGTGGGGAAACTGAAGGGGTCAGCAGTGAATTTAAGGTCAAAGCCCCATTTTGACTCACAGCCAGTGCACTGGCTGTCGCATCTATTGCCCAGGATTAACTCCAGAACACTTCCCACCAGTGAGATGGGGCTCTGCTTCCCAAGGTTTCCCACCTAGAGTCCCCGGAGCAGAGGAGCCAGAACCTCTACTTCCAGCAAGGCCAGGATGAATGGTCTAAAGTTATCATGTGACCCTACACTTCTCTAAAACCTCAGGTTTTCCTTTTCAGTGGTGTAGGATCTTTGCAGTGTAATCCAAAACAAACTATGTTGATGATAAGTCTTCCAGGGGCCAAGAACTCCAGCTCTCTGTCTCACGTGCCAAGTTCCACATGTCCTGATCTGAGAAACCAAGTCGGTTAAGGCTTCAGAGTGAAGTCGACAGTGATGTCGGTGAAGGAAGGGTTAAGAGTCAGACCAGATATCAGAAACCTGGAAGGGGTCCTCCTGTAAGAAGGGGTAAGGCAGGGAGGATGAGAGTCATGGTTTGTAGGTGGGTTGGTACCAGCATGCTCTAAGAGGCAAGGAGACTCCAGAAAGGGAGAAGCTATCTACCTCTTGCCATTCTGTAGACCACCTCAGGGAATTCTATCCTACAATTTTATTGAAACCCTCTTGAACCAACTGAAATGTTTTAAGTTTCCACCTCCTAAATTTATTTCTACTCAGATACTACTTACTCTATCAACTAAAACAAGCAAACAAACAAACAAAAACTTACCTAGGGATGGTGTACAACATATTCTTACCTGTTCCACACGTTATAGAATAAATACAAACTTTATTTGCATATTTACGTTAAACAATATCTTTAGTTTGATAGTTAAAAAAAATACAAATCCATGTAACCAAAATGCTTAAAGGATTTGGTCAACTGAGCGTTGACTATTTTACCTATAAATATGAAAATTCGGCCTGTCAAGATGGTTTTGCAAGAGCCATATTTGAGATATTTGTGGATTTCCATGAAGGTTGACTCTTCAGACTATGAGATCTAATACAACACTCAAATCAGATATTAAGGGAAAAGTGATTTTGCAACCCCAAGTTAGGACCTTATATAAGATACACACTTGAAAAATTCTGAGTACTTATTCAAAATCAAGTAGGATATGTAAATAACAGTACCTCAAGTGCTTTTATAAACAGCAAACCTATACTTTCACAGCTATAAGCAAATGATATTTGTATTTCCCTGAGGGCATAGTTTGAGTTCAAGGGCAGTATGCAAGTGTGTGTGTGTTTCCTGAAGCCACAGATTGCAGACTGTGGTGAAGGCTAAGAAGAGAACATTATCTATTGATGTTCAGGTGAGCTTAGCTCCCTGCCCATTTCAGACCAGCTTTGGCAACTGGGGTACCTTAGCCTCTCCTCCTACAGTTTCCACGCCATCAGAGCCTGTGGGCCTCATTCTCTTTAGATCCAGTAAAATAGGAGACTCAGCCAAGTAGCTCAGAGGCCCCCCAGTAAGTGGGTCTGGTGGCCCCTCTTGTTCTAACTTGTGCCTATATTCTCCTGGAACCCACCTGCCTGAAGCACCTGTTCCTTATCTCCCTTTCCTTCTTGAGAATGGAGTCATGCTCACAAACTCAAGGGACCATGATATCATTTTCTAGATCTGGATCCTTAAACCTGACCTCCTCTTCCTCCTCCTATTTCATCCTCTTCCTCCCAGCCCGGGGCACTCTGTTCATTCACAGGACCTGCTTCAAAATCCAGTCTGCGGTGCCAGGATGTCTCACATACCCCACTCTCAGCCCAGGGCCCTTTGCCTCTGGTTGCTCCTGCACCTATCTGCCTCATCCCCCTGCAGGTGGTATTGGTTATGACAGCTACACAAACTAAAATTTTGATTATTTATCTATTAATGGAAACTAGATTTTAAGAGCTTCCCTCCCTGGCTAGTGCCTAGAAGCTTAAATCCTGAAATGCTTATAATGTTCCCCCAAATTACTTGGACTGTTTTCTTTCCCTCAAAGCTGGTGACTGGCAGCTTTAAGTGCAGAACTCTGTGTTTTAACAGGTGTAAACTGTTTGCCAACCCATGCCATTATTGAGAATTTCTATTTCTTGAGGGCCAGGCATCTGGGATTCTACAATTTACCTGCCTATCTGGTGAAATAAAAATCACATAGAATCCTTCTCTTGCCTTCATTTAGATATTCTGAACTAGTCCTGAAACTTGGGTCCTGCAGTTACAACCAGATTTATAACACAGAGATCTTAAATCCTCATTTTCCCAGAGTAGGGCTGGTCCACTGAGGGTACAAAATTTGCTGATTGCTCTTATCAAAGGACTGCCATGACAAGGAACATTCTTTTTCCAAGGGAAGCTCTCTACACATGTCATTGATTTTGTCATTTGTTATCTTTTTGGAAGTTCTTCCCTGAAATTGTCTTTGTAAATGTTTCCTCCTATAGCTCATATGTGGTTTCTGAAGGTGATCTCAAAGAAAGTCAAGTATGTAAGCAATGGCCACATCATTGACCCAAGAGCACAGCTTTCCAAGATGACCATTAGAAGGGCAATAAAGACATGGATGTAATCTCATAACTTCACATATATTTCATTTTTTCTCTAACTTGATGAAAAGAAAAATTAAAATGTTGACTAGAGGCTTGTTTACCAGTTTATTGAGTGTTGGGAGGGGGGGTGTTTCTCATGGATGTTCCCAAAGCTTGACAAACAGAACTCCTTGAATGTTTGCTAAATGGAACTAGATTAAATGGTTTCAGTTGAAAGCTTCATTAAGGTTATTAGTGCTCATGAGTACACTACTTACTGTAATGTGTTCTAAATTTCCACAAATATGTTCATATTTTCCCATCCTACTCTTCAGAGCAGGGAGCTCAACCTAACCCGACCCTCAGGCATGGAGCTTTTCACAGACTGATGTGTTTATATTTATCCTCAATGACCTACGTGTACATATAAATCTCATTTGTAATGTTCCAAGTCTTTTTTAAAAAATCAACTTTGAACTTTAGTTTCTTCTAATCATAACGTTTCTATGAAAATTCAACTCACTATCAACTCTAATACCTCTAACTTCCCAAACTACTCAGAATACAAGCACAATCTGCCACATCTAACCTGAAATAAAACTCTGTAAAGAGATTTGAAATCATATGATGAAAATAAAACACTGAGTAATGCAGTTACTATGTTGTTACCATTGTTGTTGCTTTTTAAGTACAGCATATGAAACAGGATCTCTTAATCTGTTTCCCCAATTTGGGGATTAGAATGAATTTCCAATGAGCTCATTTAAGAGCTCTACCTCTTAGAGTGAAGGACAGACCCTATTCTTTGAGTCAAAACAGTGCCAGGCTGATCCAAAAACCAAAAGAAGGGCTTAAAAAGATCCTGAAAACTAAGGTTCCAGGGAGGTGGGGTCTCAGGGACACAGACTCAAATCACAGTCTAAAAAAGTAGTAAGTATACAGTCAAGAAGAGTCCGTCATTCCTGCAGTGGCCAGCAGTGGAGGGATGTTTATATTTATTTATTGATATATATCTCAATCATCCTGAGTCTCTGGAAAACCCTTTCTATATTGCAATACAGGTGTTGGCCATGAAAAGGCCAGTGCACTGGTTTGTGCTGAAAGTACAATTTCATCTGACAATGACAGTTCTAGTCTGAAATGTACCTCCGTGATCATAAGAAATAGAGGTTTTGATGGGGGAACGCCTTTTATCTCTTTCAAAGCACATAGGTCCTCCCAGACCCATTTCCCAGTCCTGTCAGATGGAACAATATATGAGACACTCTTGACAAGGAGCCAAAGGCTCTAACACTAGGGATTCCATATGGTTTAAATGTAAGGAAAAAAGAAAAGAAAAAAAAGAACTTTATTTCCCCGCCTTGCTGAGTGAATCCTTTAGCAAACTTGTCAGAACAAAAAAATGAGCCAGTTTTTGTTTGTTTCCTACTTGGAGATAGACAGCATGACAGAACAGGACTGACTTGCAATGCAAAGACCTCAGTTTACACTCCTGGCTTAGCTACTTACGAACTGAGTGACCAGGGGCAAAGCACTAAGTCTTTCTAAAGCTCAGTTTCCTCACCTATAACACAGACATTATAATATCTGGTCACCACGTTGTTACAATGGTTAAATGAACTGATATACAGAAGTGCCTGGCACAGAACCTGGCACAGAACAGGTGTGTCCTGAATGTTAAATATTCTTCTTTCCTCCTGAGGTAGGTCATGCAAACATTCCTGGCTGGTCTCAAGTATCCCAAAGCTGTGACTTCCAAGGAACCCCCACGGGGAGCTGCAGGGAGCCCACGTGAACGGCCTGTAGCTCAAGCCCAGCCTGCTGTCTTTAGTGGGATGAACCTGGGCAACAGGTGAGGAGGGAGGTCTCCTGGCACCCAGTCCAGAGCACCAGGGGCTCCCGTCCTGCGCCCTCCCACAGTCACACCGACACTGCTCCAGGCACGATCCTCCGGATATGGGTGTAAGATTTCCTGATGGTGACACTGCCATGGTGTGACACCCCCCGGGGCAGAACACACTCCTCCGTCAGTTTCTGGGCCTCGGGGTCCCAACATAGCACGGTGGCGATGACCTCGTTCTTCTCGTCCCGCCCCCCAGTGATGTAGAGCCGATTGTTGCAGGGCGCGATGCCACAGCTGGCCCTCTCATGGCTGAGCTGGGTCACCAGGCACCAGCTGTCCTCCAGAGGGCTGTAGGCGTATAGTGCTCTCATGGCCCCTCCTGAAGAAGAAGGGAAACACAGTGGGCATTCACTGTTTTTCTGGTTTTCTTCCCCTTTAACCACAAAAATCCTACTTCTGTTAGGTCAAATCTACCATCTTGCCAATAGAAAGAGTAGATTCATGGCTCTCCAGAAAGCTCGAATGGATTCCACCAATCTTATGCTGAAAACAATTCAGAGCCCTTTAAACTTTGTGGCCAGGCATTAAGTTCTAAATGGACAATTAGCTTCACATGGTGCCAAAATGTACCCTAAGATGGCTCCCTAGAAGAAATACCATCTGGTGCATCAGGTGCATTCAGTTTGTAATCTCAGCTCTACCACTTTTTTTATTGTAACCATAAGCACTGATACTGTGGTGGTTTTGAGACATCAAAAGGGACCATGTGCATATGGCCCCTGCAGAAGGTCTGGTGCATAGAAACTATCAACACATGGCAGTGACTAGAAGTGGTGGCATCTTTTGTAGACTGAGCATGCCCTGGGGCACCAGTCCAAATTACTACCTGAAGATGAGCTTTGAAGTCATGAGGCTGACCATAAAGAATCAGGGAACCTGAAGCAAGGGCTCCCTTAATCCGTCCCTGTATTTTGCCTCTGGGAAGCCTTCTCCAATTAGCTCTTATTTGCTGAAATTACGTATTTTTGGCATCTCCTAAAATCAGTGACTCTCAATTGTGGCTGCACAGGAAAACCACCTGCACATTAGAAACAACTTGCACTGTCGGTCAGCATCCCGTCTCCTTGTGATGTCACTGGTCTGGGGTAAACCCCATCTATGTGCATTTCTGTAAAAAGCTCCCTAAGTGATTCTCATGAATAGTCAGGATTGAGATCATCCTTAACATTTACATGCCAACTGTGGTCTGGCCAGCCAGCCTTTCTTTTTGGCTAAATGCAACTTTTTAGAGCCCTCAAATCAAGCGGAAGGAGTAAAATTCTCATGAACACAAAATAAGGAATAATGATAGTTATCATTTATCGGTCACTTGATAAACTGTGCACATTTCAATTTCTGTACATTTCTAAAGTTTACAATACACTTTTTTTCCTGCAGCAACCTCTGGCTCCTCCACTGGGCCCCAGTGTCATGTCCCCTGAAAGTGGGCTGCTTCTGCATCCAGGACTGCCACGGTAAATTCCACCAAGGCCTGGACAAATCCCATCTCCTCTTCCTTTTCAACTTCACCCAAATCACCCAGAATCTGTGAGTTCCCAGGAGGACCTTATCTGATCTACCTGCATGGCTGCATGGGTGAGGAACCTCAGCTAAATAAGATGCCATTCATTCACTTACCAACAACATAGATGCGATCCCGGAAACTGACTGCATTGATGCATTTAGCCTCCACCGGCATGGATGACTTTAAATTCCATTTATTGGTTGAAGGGTCATAACACTGAGTCTTGTCTGTGGCCAGTTTCCCATTGGGCCCGCCCCCAATCACATAAAGCTTCTTCTTATGGCTGGTGGCTGCGAAGGAACTGACGTGGACAAGAAGGGGTGCTGCCTGCAGAGGCACAGGGCACCAGGAGAAGTTGTCAGTCACAAATTGCTGATTGCTACTGTAGCTTACAGGACACAGGCTAGGAGCTAGAGGACATAAACCTGGGCATCCTCTGACTGAAGTTACAAGCCTGTGGAGAGGTCAAAACACACATTTCCCACCCTCCCTGTGGGCTCAGGACACAGACTAGAACAGGCTGAGTGATGGACGTTTCCAGCCTCTGTCTTCTACAGTCCAGCTAATCAGGAGAGGAAAAGTGTTTATAGGAATAATTGTTTCTACAGATGAAACCAGCCAATGTTGGAGGAAAATGCTTTCACAGACATGCATCTTTATATTCATTCATGTGTTCTTTCATTCAAAAAATATTTACTGAGTGCCTACTAGGTGCTAGGCATTGTCCTTATTGCTTATGTCTATGAAGAAAAGCTGGTATAAGGGTTTCAGGTGGCCATAGGTATGTGGACTCCCAGACTGGGGCAGCATGAAGATTCAGGTATTAAGCCAGACTTGTGCTTCCACCCTGTGAACCCTCTGGCACTCAAGCGGACTTCCAAGAGCCTCTTTTCCATTGATATGGCCCTCTTGAGTCATAGAGCAACTCTGTAATGGGACTTGACAAGTTGACAAGATCTGAGATATACTGCCATAAATATTAAGGGCTATACAGAACCCACAGGCATTAGTCCTCTCAATCCTCTAGAAGTTCCATTACATAATACTTCTGTTCTCTTAGGTTGACAGATCTTGGCTAGATGACATGATGACCTGGCTACCTTTGCTTGTGTCTCTGATGACCATGTTTTACACTCCCCAAAGTGGAACATATTCTGACATATGATAAGAAGAAAATCAAAAAAGAAAAAAAGAAGGAGAAGAAAGAAGAAAATCTGAAATTGGGAATAACCTGGAAATATAGGAAGTGAGATCACTTTACTTATTATTATTATTATTATTACTACTACTACTACTACTACTACTACTACTACTACTACTACTACTACTATTACAAGGTCAACATGAGATCTACTCTCTTAGAAAATTATTTTTCCATGTCAGTCGGGTAATGTGCCAAGATCTTAACAAGGTTTGAGGGAGGCATATATCACACAATGGTGTGAACACTCTACTATCACACTTATACACTACAGAAGGATTTCTCTAAATAAATTTTTAAGCATAAAATGTAGTATTGTTATCTGTAGGCAGATCTCCAGAGCTTATTCACCTTGGATAATTGAAACTTTATGCCCACTGATTGGCAATGATATACAGCTGAGGTTGAATTGCTAAACAACATATATATGCAAGCAGCGTATAGATGGTTTATCATCAATAGGCAAATAAATAAGGGCTGACCTCTAAACACTACCATATGACTCTGACTCAGTAAACAGTGTAATAAAGGGATCCCTGTATGCCCACTGTGGTGACAACAGGGCAGATGGCATCTGAGAAGACAGAGACTCTGAACTAAGACATGCAGACTGTGGTTAGGACCAAGCCCCCCCTCTAAATCTGGGGCTTTTGGCTGGATAGACAGGTGTCTACAAGAGCTTCCCCACCTCGAACGAAGCTGTTTCTATGACCTGATCAGCAATGACATAGCAATGGCTCCTTTTAGGAGGGAAGCTCAGAGCCACCAACAATGTTCTCAGTGGGAGCACAGAGATGAGAAAGCCATATACCTATATTGTCATATACTTTTTTTTAAAGCTTTGAAGTATTAATACAAAGTTACTCATAGAAATAAATCTCCTATACCTCTGACCAACAGTTATGGAAGGGATCATAGGTCTCCACATTGTTGATCCTCTGCAAGCCATCAAAACCTCCAATCACGTAGACCTTGCCACCTAACACCACCATCTTATGCCTCCAGCGGCCAATGTTCAAATACTCAATTTGAATCCATTTGTTGATTGAAGAATTATATTTCCAAACATCGTGCTGTGTTTCTTTGCCACCTAGAAGAGATACAGAACATTTAAGAAACCACCAGGTATGTCAGAAATAGAGCTTCTCCCATAATTTCCCATAGTCCTTAAGTGCTATATCCCCAGGCCAGCTCTCTCTAAACAAAAGAAATCATGAAGGCATGAGTGGTCTGGTTGGGGAGACAGAGCCAATACAGGGGAACAGAGAGAGAGCCAGTGTGAGGCTGGAGCGAATCATGTACCAGACCGTGTCATGTGTCACCTCTGTGCTCTGAGTTCAGAGAAGAGGTGGCTAAATGAGTTGGGTCCAGAGATGTCTTCACGGAAGTGGCACCCAAGTCCACATGGGTGGGTAGGGGACAACAGGAGCCTGGACTTGGTATCTGTGCAGCCTAGGGACGGGAATAAGGGCAGGACAGGTGAGGTTGGACTACTGTGGTGGGGATAGTAGGGCCTTGACCAGCAGCCAAATAAGAAGGCATCTTAAGTTCTGTTTGCTTATTTCTTTAGATAAATACAAACCTGGAAAAATCACCAAGAAATCTTACAGAATTGTCTCAGTTCAAATCTCCAATCTATACAAAAACGTAAGTGGGATTTGTCCTATTGTTAAATAATTTTTATTATAAAAGAATGAGATGCTCACAATAGATAATTTGAGAATGAGCTGGTAAATATTTTTTTTCAAAATCACTCTCTTAATAAACAGAAAATACATAATCCAGTTAGGGAAAGAGACCAACACAAAGGAGAACTGACCTTTTTTGGTGACTTTAATAAAATATTTTTACAGCTTTGTGTTTCCATTTCCCATCAGCACAGAGTACCACCAACTACTTATTTTTTTTCTAAATTTATTTATGATAGTCACAGAGAGAGAGAGAGAGAGAGGGAGGCAGAGACACAGGCAGAGGGAGAAGCAGGCTCCATGCACCGGGAGCCCGATGTGGGATTGATCCCGGGTCTCCAGGATCACGCCCTGGGCCAAAGGCAGGCGCCAAACTGCTGCGCCACCCAGGGATCCCCCACCAACTACTTAAAGTAAAAGATGCACTTTTCAGACTTATAAACGTGCATGAGTGGGGCAATATGTATCACTGATGATGCTCTGTGTCCTGGGTAAGTGTTTCTCTAGGATAAAGCTCAGAATTGAGATTTCTGTCAAGAGCCTGCCCACGTTGAATTTTTATAGGTGTTGCCAAAGAGCCTTCCATAGCTGTCCTGGTTGATCTTCCTCTACCCCACCCACAGCATATATTAAGAGCATTTTTCGTTTTGTTTTATAAGCTGATGGAGAAAAATAATGTCATAGTTTGGTTTTTCCTGGTTGCTAGGGAGACTAAGCTTCTTCCTCTTCCATGAAATGTTTGTTCATATAGTTTAAACATTTTTCCTTGAGTTGTATAACTTTTAGAGGCCTCTATTCAAAATACCGTGTATGATATTGATCCCATTTAGGTAGTGTCAAAAATTATATATATATATATTTTTTAATTTTTATTTATTTATGATAGTCACACACACAGAGAGAGAGGCAGAGACACAGGCAGAGGGAGAAGCAGGCTCCATGCACCGGGAGCCCGACGTGGGACTCGATCCCGGGTCTCCAGGATCGCGCCCTGGGCCAAAGGCAGGCGCCAAACCGCTGTGCCACCCAGGGATCCCAGTGTTAAAAATTATAAAATAGGGGCGCCTGGGTGACTCAGTCGGTTAAGTAAGTGTCTGACTCTTGGTTTTGGCTCAGGTCATGGTCTCAGGCTTATGAGATAGAGTCCCGTGTTTGGGTTTCACGCACAAGGGGGAATCTGCTTGAGAATCTCCCTCTGCCCCTACCCCCACTCATGTGTGCTTGCTCTCTCTCTAATATAAATAAATAAAATCTTTTAAAAAAGTTATAAAATAACTATGTGCTTTCTTTTTTTAAAGATTTTATTTATTTACTCATGAGAGACACAGAGCAAGAGAGAGAGAGAGATAGAGAGAGAGAGAGAGAGAGAGAGGCAGAGACACAGGCAGAGGGAGAAGCAGGCTCCATGCAGGGAGCCTGATGTGGGACTCGATCCCGGGACCCCAGGATCACACCCTGAGCCGAAGGCAGACACTTAACCGCGGAGCCACGCAGGCATCCCAACTATGTGCTTTCAAAAAAATATATGCACACTCTATTAAAAAGAAAAAAATCTATGATTTTTACTTCAAGATGTAAAGGAAGACCTGATTAAGTGGGACACGTATCATGTGCATAGATGAGACAACATGTTATTGCAAAGATGTCAACCTTCCCTAAGTCAATCAATACATTCAGTGCCTTCAGGACTTTTCAAGGAGCTTGAAGAGGTTATTCTAAATTTCATTTGGAAGAGTAAATTTGGAAAAATTTCTAAGAAACTTTTCAAAAAGAATGAATGAGGCTTTTCCTAGCAAATATTGAAATAGAAAGCTATGGTAATAAAAGCACTGTGGTACTGACATAAGATGAGACAAAATGATGAAAAACAAGAGTACAGAAGAGACTGAAAGATATAAGGGTCATTAAATAAATGGTATTAGAACAGTTGACTATTTGGAGAAAAATTGTTAGATCCTTCTTTCACATTACAGTTAAAATTTCAAAAGTAAATGGCATAAAAGTAACTGCAGAATATATAGGAGAAGATGTTGATGATCTTAGGGTGGGTAGGGGCTTTCTAAGCATGACATGAAATATAGAATCACACAGGAAAGAAAGTTACTATGTGAAATGTAAATCAAAGTTAAAAGACAACCATAGTATGAGAGAAACTATTTTGCAATACAAATAGCAAAAGATATATATATTTATATAGATAATAATATTTATATATATTTATATATATGTAAAGATTTTTATTTATTTATTCATGAGAGACACAAAGAGAGAGGCAGAGACATAGGCAGAGGGAGAAACACGCTCCCTACAAGGAGCCCAATGTGGGACTCAATCCCAGACCCTGGGATTACGCCCTGACCGAAGGCAGACGCTCAACTGTTGAGCCACCCAGGAGTCCCAAGCAAAAGATATGTAATAAGAGCTCCAAAAAATTAATAGAAAGTCAAACAATAGGGAAACATAGAGTAGGAATAGATGATTTTTTAAAAAAATAAAGTGTTGGCTAATAATATATGAAAATATGCTAACATCATTAACGATCCAATAATGTAAATGTAAATATTCTAAGCTATTAAAAAATTTAATTCACAATAAAAAATGTTAGCAAAGATGTAGAAAATGGGCACTGTCATTCAACACTGGTTGAACCGTAAATTGATTCAAACTTTCTGGAGAACAATTAAGCAATACCTATAATTCTAAACGGACATATCTTATGACCACCTCCAGGAATCTTGCCAAACAGCAGCACAGGTTCATAAATATATCTGTATTAAAATGCCTGCTGCAGAATGCCTCAGTGACTCAATTAGTTGAATCTGACTTTTGATTTTAGTTCAGGTCATGATCTCAGCGATGTGGGAATGAGCCCCATGATAGGCTCTGTGCTAAGTGCAGAGCCTGCTTGTCTTCCTCTTCCTTTGCTCCTCTCCTGACTGTGCTCATGCTCTAAAATAAATAAAATATTTTAAAAAAAAGTTTTAAAAAATAAAATAAAATGCCTATTGCAGCATTTTTTTTCAGGGGGAATATAAAAGCTGAAAAAAAACCCCTGTGTTTTATTCATTCCATAGACTGCCATATAGCTGGTGAAAAGAGTGCCAGTATTGATGACGATGGATAACACTGCTGAGCTGTCCTGTGTGCTTGGGGACTGCACTTTACATGTATTACATCACTTAATCTATATGATAGATCCATTATATCAACATGTAACGATGTCCAAAATAGATTGCTAAAGTACAATCTTCCATGATTTAACTGTGTATAACAAGCACACCTTCATGCATTGGTTGTATAATTTTTCTTTTTTTTTAAGATTTTATTTATTTATTCATAGAGACACACACACACAGAGAGAGGCAGAGACACAGGCAGAGGGAGAAGCAGGCTCCGTGCAGAGAGCCTGACGTGGGACTCCATTCAGGGTCTCCAGGATCACGCCCTGGGCTGCAGGCGGCGCTAAACCGCTACGCCACTGGGGCTGCCTGGTTGTATCATTTTTCAACAGACAACAACAAATCTAAGTGAGCGGGGAAGTGAGGGGGGAAGTGAGGGGAAGGACAAGCTGTAGAATAACACAGGTAGTGTATGTGACAAAGACTGACTATGGTTACCAAACCCGTCTTTTCCTCCTGGGCACACAGGCAAACTAAATTTCCTAGTTCCCCTGTGTGGGGGCTGGCAGTGCAGGGGGAGCATGTGGCTAGTTCTTGCCAATAGAATGTGAGCAGAGTGATGCCTCCTGTCCAGGCTGGGGCTATTATGAGCAGCTGTGCCTTCTCAACTCCTTCAGGGTCTCTGTCTTTCTGAAATGCATCCACCTTTGAAGGCCATGTGTGGAAAACAGCAGCATCATCAGATGGAAGGAGCCTAAGTCCCTGAATGACTGAGTGAAGCAGATCCACTCTCCCCAGGGCCCACATACTATTGCAATAAGTTTGCATACTATTGCAATAAGTCACTATGATTTAGTGTTTGTTATACAAACTAGCATTACTTAGTCTAAGACAATATAAAACTATTTTGTAAAAAAGTTAAAGGTATAGTATTGTAATGGCACAGTTGAAACTGCCATATTTTACTGTATACTCCCTATATTATTTGAATCTTCTACAACAATCAAAAAATATTTCTACATGATAAACAAAAAGCTATGGTATTAACATACCTAGGGAAGAGCTGATCTGACCACGATTTTGGATGAAGCCAGTTCTGGGAAGAAGCTCTTCCCCAAACAACCTCAGATTAGACAAAGCCTCTGAGAGAGGGCTTGTCTCCTCCCTTGGGGCCCCAAAAAGAGCTGGGTGGCTTCTAATATCATGGGGGAGAGCATGGGACTCAGAGAACCTGGATTGGAGCCCTGCCTGACATTTACCAGTCCCATAATCTTTCAGAGCCTGCATTTTCTCCATTTGTAACTCTACCTTATAGAGTTGATGTGAGAGGCAAATGATTAAGTGCCACTAAAGTATAAATGCATCTACTGTGCTGTAAAGGTGGTAGAGACTTTGTTGCTTAATAAATATTAAGCATTTACCATGTAGCCAGGTGCAGTGCAGGGTAATGGCAGGATGGTATTGACTCCCCTGGAATTTAAGGACTAATGGGAGTCACATAAAAGTATAATTGTAAATATGCAAATAACTTAGAAGTGAGAAATGACAAAGTACTGTGCCTACTGGAGCACTGAAAAGTATGACAGTAAACTTGAAGTGAGGTTTCAGGTTTGGGCAGAGGAACAGACATTTTTATTCATTACTGCATCCCCAGGGCCCAGTTCAGTGTCCTACATCTCTAGCAAATATCAGATAAATTCTACTATCACTTTCCTTCTTCCTTTTCCATGAAGTACCGGAACTGTCTTCCTGCTCCCCAGATCTCGTAAAATACTGCTCACAAGTTAGTGTCAGTTAAGTAAGAATGTGCTTCCAAGATAAGACCACCTGAACTCCTGGTTTCCACATGCTGACCCAGTCATAGCTAGACCACTGCCATTCCCAGTAATTCTTCTAAGTTGGTTGCCTGGCTCTCACTCAGGAAAATACATAGTGCCACTGGGGGCTTACTTTGGCATCATGTGGCTCCTGCTTACCTGAGATGTAGACCTCATTTTTTAATGTCACGCATGCAAACTCCACCCACTTCTTATTCTCACTCTCCAGCTCATGCTCCGTCAAGGGGAGCTTGGCCACCTCCAGGCGGCTGCGCCTCAGGGGGTCCAGGCAGGTTACCTCCGCCACAAACCGTTCATCCTTCGTGCAGCCACCAATGATCATGAATACCTCAGACTGAAACTCATGCATCCTGGGCTTGGTGCGCTCCGAAATGATCTGGAAAACCAATGGGAGTATGTAAAGGCAGGAAGACACAGAGGTTCAGAGCCCAGGCTACAGAGCCAGACAGAGCAGAGCCCAGTTCCCAACTCTGCCACCATGTGACTTCACCTTGAAGTTCCATTATCTGTGTAATGGGGACTTTAGTGGTAACTGTCTCATAGGTTTGTGTGAGGATGAAATGATATCATATACGTAGTGTGCCTGGTCTGCAGGCAGGTATACATAGATAACAGATACTGAACAAAGATTACCTATTGTTGCTTTTGCCACTATCTTAGGAAGTCCAGGTTCATTTACCATTAAATGCACTTCCCACTTTACCCTTCCTGCCTGGTCTGAAGGCTTGAACCCTGGAATTTCATTTCTGGCCACCTTCCACTCCCTCCTGGTTTTTTTTCCCCCCCTCCTGGTTTCAATTTCTTGATGATATCCCAGACTTTGCTCACTACTAGACCTCTTCTGAAAGAGAAATCCTGATGGTAGGCACATAAGAGCACTTACAGACTTAGGGGAAAAGAGCCAAAGAGAAGCACAGTGTGGCTGGGGATGTTGAAGGACTAGACCCCTACATCAAAGATATGACCCTTCAGAGCCTTGAACAAGCAAAGAAATCCACACCACGGATATTTGAACCCAGCTGAAAGAACAGAGGTTTGAAAGTCAAGTACACCAGAGTTTGGTCCTTGTTTCACTACCTATGACTATGTGACCTTGGAGGAGCAACACAATATATGGCTGTAATCACTTCTATGCCAACAAGCCACTGTGAGCATTCACTGAGGTTTTGATGTAGAGGGATGAGCAGAGCACCTGGCATAAGCACAGCCCTCATGGCAGTAGGAGCAGCTAGAGATGTCACATTGGCATTATTAGGGAAAGGGAGAGCTGCCCTCCTCCTGGTTCCATCCACCCTCTGGACTCAGTGGGGAAGGTTCCGCAGGTGGGCTTGTGGGGAGAGAGCCAGCACCCATTTTCCAGATGACCAAAACAGCCTGCAAGCTGAGGCTGACCTAACACATGCAATGAAACTTCAATCTTGACCACAGATGTGACAAACAAGTTACAGTAGCAAAAACTACCCCCCTCAAGTGGTGAATCTATTTTTTTTAAAGATTTATTTATTTATTCATGAGAAACACACACACACAGAGGTAGAGACACAGGCAGAGGGAGAAGCAGGCCCCATGTAAAGAGCCTGATGTGGGACTCGATCCTGGGTCTCCAGGATCACACCCTGGGCTGCAGGCAGTGCTAAACCGCTGCACCACCAGGGCTGCCCTCAAGTGGTGAATCTAATCAATGGTCACAAATAAGCAGATCAGTCAACACCCAAACTCTACTTTTCCATAAGAGACTTTGGTTTTCTGTACCAAAGAGTCCGATACAATAAAATTTGCATCCTCAATTCATGGCCATAAAGCTTGTCACAGGGCCCCCTTTTGGAGGTTGGCAGAAAGAAGTGGGGCTGTATGGGGCAATGGGCAGAATCTCAGGGTGTGGACAGTGGAGAAGACAGTTGGGGTAAGAGTGGGAGGGGCAATCCTAGGAACCGGGGGTACTGTGAGGACAGTGGCAAGACTGTCAAGGACAGGATCTGAGCAATGAGTTGGCACCAGAGACAAATTTTGCCACTCTGTAATTTTCTTTCCCACTATCTGCCCTGCTTCAAGGCTCTAAGTCTCTCTTCCCCACAGTTGAAATGCAACCCCCAACAGTAATCTGGTCCTTTCAAAAGGATTAGGGATTATGGAGTAATGCTTAGAGGACAGCATTAGCCTTCCAAATTGGTCCCTATGTGACCCTTATTCAAGCTCTGAAAGCCAGGTCTCTTCTTCACAGTGGCTACTCTCCTGCCTCAATAACCTGCTGGCCAATAGGGGACTGGATGAGTTGTGATCTTACTCCTGATTCCCAGGCTGTTACCCCATTCCTGAGTCCTGGGTTTTGTGGAAGACTCTGCTCCCATTGACTGAAACCTCTGCATTCCTGCCTGCTATCTAGGTATTCCCACAATATCTGTCCTTGATTTCCCACACCACCTCCCCATCCACTTACCCTTTAAGTCACTGGCATTATTTGTAATGTCTTTTTGTCCTTTCCTCTAAGAAGCCATTCTTGACTTTCGACACATTTCCACAGCGCCGGATTTCCCCATCACAGTACTTTTCATACTTCCTTGTAATTTATTATAAGGTCCCTGATGGCAGGGACAGCCCTTATTCTCCAATGAACAAGTGCTTGGAGGTTGTGGGTTTCCACAAACATTTGTTAAATGAGTAAATGAATGAATGAATGGGAGAGCTAGGCAACCCAAGACTTGATATTGACTTTTTTTCCAGTCCAAATCACTGTTGTAACCAGCTTCCACAGTGGGGCCCAGGAATTCTCACCTCAGGGTACTTATGCCTTATGTTCCCCCCACAGTGTTCAGGGTTGGGCCTCTATGCCAGTGGAATAAGGCAGAGGTGATGGTTTATCACTGCTAAAGCTAGGCTATAAAAAGCACAATGGCTTTCATCTTGATTGCTCTCTCAGTCTTTCTGGGGCCATTTGCTCTGGAAAACCAGCTGCTATGGAGAGGCCCACATGGCAAGAAACTCTGAGGCTTCCAGCCAACAACCTGCAACAAACCTGTCAACGATCCTGTCAACAATCATGTGAGTGAGCTTGGAAGTTGATCCTCCAACCTTATTTGAGCTTTGAGATGACTGCAGCCCCTGCCAACAGTTTGACTACAGCTTCATGAGAGACCCTGAGCCAGAATCACCCAACTAAGTCATGCCTAGATTCCTGTGAGCTGTGATATAATAAGTATTTGTTGTCTTAAACTAATGAAGTTTGGGGATAATTTTTCATACAGCAATAGATAACTAATATAACCATCTAACTGATGGAATTGCTGGGTATTAAGATCTACCTTATCACTTGGCACCAAAGAACTCCCAGGCGGTCACCATTATCAAACTGTAAATTCAGCTACATCTGACAAAATATTAACCCCAAAGGCACAAGTGCCAGTCTGAAGTGAGATGTGCAAGCTTGTTGCAGACACATGGAAGTGTTTGCTAATGAATCATATGCAACAATCAGGCCTAACCAGTTTCTTTTCACATTGTTAAAAATAGAACAGACAATTGCACCTTGCTGACTACTCATTAACAGGTCTTACACTAGGGGATCAACAAAAGTGACTGTGTTGCTTCAACAAAGCTGTCTTTAAGGGTGAGCTTCTGCTCCACTCAGGAGGAAGAGCTACCACACATGTCAGAGCAGCCTTTGGTATAAATCAAGGTGGTTGCTGGAAATTTAGGAGGCAATAAAATAAAGGGGAAACTATCTCTTCTCCAGAAGACTTCTCCTTTTTTAAAAAAAATTAATTTATTTATTCATGAGAAACACAGAGAGAGAGATGGAGACACAGGCAGAGGGAGAAGCAGGCTCCATACAGGGAGCCTGATGTGGGACTCGATCCCGGGTCTCCAGGATCACACCCTGGGCCAAAGGCAGGCGCTAAACCACCGAGCCACCCAGGGATCCCCAGAAGACTTCTCTTAATGAAGGTCCTCGCTACCACTCCTAAATCAAATGCAGATTGACATTTGCTTTTATTTTTCTTAAATATCCCACTATTGCCACCTCCATAAGCTTAGAGGAGGAATAAGGTTAAAGGGGGGAGATGATGATAGGATAAAAAAGGTTTAATTTGGAAAAGGAAGGTTAAGAGGAGAAGTGTAGTCAGAAAATAGCCTTCAGACTTACACTACTATTAACAGAAGTAAACCCAAGATCATTCAAGCAGTGAGCAGACAGGGAGTTTCAGGGAATGAACTGGCAATTAGACCCCATTCGAAGATTACAGTGGTTGGTTGGTTCATTTACCAAGATTGTAAAAATGGAACGAGAAAGTGGCAGCAACCCTAGGACACAAAGAAAAGAGAAATCTTAGCTTCAGAGAAAGAAAATGCTTGGTTGTGTGAGATAAGCACCATAAAGGAACTGTGAAAGAATGAGAACAGTCTTTATTTGTGAGGCCTTACCATGTACCAGACAGGGTGCTAACCACATCTTATTCATTACCCTATTGAATTCTCAAAACAATTGTATCAGTTGGTGGGCATTAATATCACCATGTTACAAGTCAGGAGGGAGCTTTCAAGCAGTTAAGTGTCTTACCCAAGGTCACACTGTCAGTAAATTGTGCAGTCAAGATTAAAACCTAGATCTGCCTAAATGCAAGCCCAGGTTCTTACCACTGGAAACTCTCCCAGATATCAGAATTCTCTCTTCTCCTAAATCCAAAACTCATAATCCCACTCTCCCCGACACTGCAAATACCAGAGTCAGAGCACATACTTCATAGCAGCAATTTTGCAGAAGGCATAGCAGAGATATTTTACATCAGCAGAAAATCTTTATCACCTGCATTTCGGGGACTTAGGAAACAGGAAGCAGAAATAAAAATAGCTAGAATACTGGAAGTGTAGTTGATCAAGACTCTGTACTTTATTATTATTTTTTTAATTTTTATTTATTTATGATAGTCACACAGACAGAGAGAGAGAGAGAGGCAGAGACACAGGCAGAGGAAGAAGCAGGCTCCACGCACTGGGAGCCCGACATGGGACTCGATCCCGGGTCTCCAGGATCGCGCCCTGGGCCAGAGGCAGGCACCAAACCGCTGCGCCACCCAGGGATCCCCAAGACTCTGTACTTTAAATGCTGAACTGAGATCAGTTGCAGAGACAGACACTATCTGCAGTTTTATGAGGGCTTTGCTACACAGTTCTGAGCCATCTGCCAGCAACCCATATACCCAGCTTAGGGTAGGACTCATATGGTTGTCTGGATTCCCTCCATCAGTCTGCTCAACACCGTTCATTTGCCTAGTATCTGGACTTCTCTGACAGACAATAAATTTCACAAGGCAGAGACTGTTTTTGTAGTGCCTGGAGCCATATCTGGCATATAGTTGGTATTCAGAATTTATTTGCAAAAAATACATACATAGTATAAGTATAGCTTATTAAAATATATGGGATACTGTTGAAGTAGTATAAGGGGGAAATTTATAGTACTACTGACAATACTAGAAAAAAAGAAAAGTTCTCAAATCTATGACTTCAGCTTCCACTTAAAAAAAAATAAAAGTAAACCCAAAGTAAGCAGAGAAAAAATAATTCAAGATCAGAATATAGGGACATCTGGGTGGTTCAGTGGTTGAGCGTCTGTCTTTGGCTCAGGTCATGATCCCAGGGTTATGGGATCCTGCAGGGAGCCTGCTTTTCCCTCTACCTATGTCTCTGCCTCTCTCTGTGTGTCTCTCATGAATAAAATACTTTAAAACATCAGAATACAAATAAATGAAATAAATCATAAAAACAAATGAAACCAAAAGCTGTTTCTTTGGAAAAACTGATAAAATTGATAAACCTCTAACTAGACTGATCAGAAAAAAGAGAGAGGAGACACAAACTATGAATATCTGGAGTGAGAGATGTGACATCACTATAGATCCTACAGATATCAAAAGGATAATAAAGGAATATTGTGAGCAACTTTATGCTAATAAATTCCACAACTTCTACGAAGTGGGAAATTCTTTGAAAGACACAAACTACCAAAGTACATTCTAGAAGAAATAGATAGCCCTGTATCTATTAAAGAAATACAATTTGTAGTTAAAAACCTCATAAAGGAAACTCCTGGGATGCCTTGGTAGCTCAGTCAGTTGAGTGTTGGACTCTTGACATCGGCTGCAGTCGTGATCTCAGGGTTTTAAGATCAAGTCCCATTTTGGGCTCCCCGCTCTGTGTGAAGTCTGCTTGTTCTTCTCCCTCCCCTACTTGCATTCTCAATCTCTCTCTTAAGTAAGTAAATAAAATCTAAATAAACAAAACAAAACAAAACAAAACTCTCCTGACTCTGATAGTATCACTGGTAAATTCTACTGAACATTTAAGGATATATTTGCAGAGTGAATTGATGACAAACACAGAAATGAATTGAGGACAATACAGAACTAGAAAAGGACACTCAGGAAAAGGATGAGGCTCCAGGGGCCTCAGACAGACAATTCCTAAACCACTTGTGGCTAGGATCTCTATCAATATCTTAATGAAGGGATCCTTGGGTGGTGCAGCGGTTTAGTGCCTGCCTTTGGCCCAGGGCGCGATCCTGGAGACCTGGGATCGAATCCCATGTCGGGCTCCCTGCATGGAGCCTGCTTCTCCCTCTGCCTGTGTCTCTGCCTCTCTCTCTCTCTCTTTGACTATCATGAATAAATAAAATCTTTTAAAAAATATCTTAATGAAGGTTTGGTAGCCAATCTCAGAACTATTGTACAGTGCTATATAGGTGTGTATGTTCATGTGTATAAACTTAACACACTGTCCCTATATTATTATTTCCTGATGGGTTTGTTTCTCTCCACTAAGACTATTTTTGTCTTTATGAAGTTTTGAATAAAACATTTCTTCAGAAATTGTTAAGGAAAATCTGGTACATCCAAATGATATGTATATTTATCATCTTGGTACTCATTTATTCATCCAACAAACATTTACCAACTGCTTACTCTATACCAGGGAGTCTCCTAAGGTCTGTAGATGAAAAGTGCAGTAAGACATATTTCTGACCATAACAAGCTCCCAGTATAAAGATGTTTACAAACAAGGAATTCAATGGTTACCATGTAGCAGTTGGTGCTATGATAGAGCAATGCACTAGGTACAATGAGAATGAGAAAGATGTAGCTGGAGTAGAAATCAACTAGGTGAAGAGGGGAAAAAGGCACCTGAACAGCACCTGCATTAGTGGATAAAAAGGCACATTCACTTTGGGGAACTGCAAAGAGTTCATTAGCAGGAGCTTAGCAGGAGGGAAAGGTTGGAGATGGCGCTAGAGAAGTGGGTGGGAGGTGAAGTATTAAGACAAGGCTCTGGGAGCTCAGGCAGGAAGCGTGTGGGCTTTACCCTGAAAGTCAGGAGGAGCCATGAAGAGGGTAAGCCCAAGAAACAATAATTGGTCTGAGTTTTAGATCATCCAGTTGGTGAATGAATTGGAAGGAGGCCAGACAGAGGGCAGGAAGGTGAGTTTTGAGGAATTTTCAGAAATTCAGGAAGGAAATGACAGTCAGAACCAAGGTAACGTCACAGGATATCCATGAGACTTGAGGTTCTCCAGAGTGGGCAAAGTAGGAAAGCTACTCTGGAATGGCAACTGGACAGGGCACATTCTGTCCTGTGTGTCACCCCCACCAATCACCACCCTTATGCACTCGGAAGAGGATGATGTGCCAGGCATGGTGCTGAGTGAGATAGGGAATCACTCATGTCTTCATGAGAGATACAGAATTTCTTATCTCACTCCGTCCTCTCAGTAGCTGTTTATGATGTAGTAATTTTACAGATCAGAAATCCAGGGCTTCTGGAACTGCCTGCCTCAAACCATAAACAGTACAGTGTCTTCTTCTCCATACCATAAGGATTGGTACACACCTATGCTTCGGTGAGGCCGCTGTCTCCTTTACTTCACTGCTTAACTACAGTGTCACCCTTTGTCAACTCACCTCATTGCCTGAAAGGTGATACATCCTGGCTTCCTGAAGCAGTGGGAAGACCTCTGGGCATTGCCTGATAAGAGGATCTGCCTCCACTGTCTCCACGAAGTACCATGGGTCCAGAAGTGGCAAGCGCACATTCTCAAGTACATAGGGGAGCAAGCAGAGCCGTTCTGACTGTTTGTGCCGGACCCAACTCATCACAGTCTCAAACACCTGAGCCTCTTCTGTCACATAAAGGTCATCACTCTTCAAGATGTGGTACAGAGTGTCCACGGGAAGTTCGAGGAACTCTTCGGAGTTCAGAATTTGCACAAAGTTTTGAATGATGTAATTTTGAACCTGCTTTTTCAGACTGTCCAAGGAGTGTGTGTCCGCCAGCCTTAGTATTCCCACACAGTTTTCTGGATTCAAGGCTTCTGTTAGGAAGCTGGCACAGGCATCCACCATCCGCAGGAACTAAAGGAACAGAAGGGAGGCAAATCAGGCCAGAAAACCATTAGTCCACAGGGAGCCTTGTCAGTGAGTTGTGTGTAGTAGCAAAAAATTGGAACAACCCAAATGGCTGACAATAGCAGCTTGCTAAAGAAATGATGCTACATTCTTATTTTCCACAACTCTGTAATCACTAATACAAGTAAAAAAGATTGTTAAAGGATATAGAAAATGTTCCTAATGTATTGAGTTGAAGAATCTCACTGAATCTGACCAAGCCTCTAGATTTAATCAGCAATTTACAAGAAATATAGCAGAAAGAGGAATATGTTAAATGATACCATGGGAATATACAATCAGCAAAATCTGGACTGTGAGAAACTGAACTGAACTAGTTGTTCAGTTTCTTCAATAAGCACATCATAAGGGGAAAAGAGAGAGAGAGAGACAGGGAGGAGGAACCTAAAAGTGAAAAGACATGGAAGAGATACAACAACCTCGTGCAATGTATGGACCTTATTTGGATTATTATTCATTTTAAGTGGGATAATGGTATTGTGATTATGTTTCAAGAAGAATCCTTGTCTTTTAGAGATACATACTAAAATATTTGAAGATGAAATGAGAAAAGCACTTCATAAAATCATAGGTACACTATGATCTTATTTTTATAAAAAATATGGAACATAGGCATAGAAACAAGACTGAAGGGTACACACCAAAATACTGACAGGTATTATGTCTCAGTATATCAGGGATCTTAGGACAATTTATGCTGCAGTAACAACCCCCACATCTCAGGTACTGACGAGAATAAATGATTATGTCTCACTCATATTCCATGTCCTACAGGGATCTTCATTCTAAGACCCCGAATAACAGAAAAGTTCTTAGCTGAGATATGCCAGTCTGGTGACATAGGGAGAAAAGAGATGGCAGAGCCACATAAGGCGTTTAATTTTAACACTTTAGCTCAGAAGTTGCACATGCCATCTCTACACACACTTAATTGGCCAGAGTAAGTTACATGGCAAAATTTATAGTCAAGGGAAAAATAATCCTCCCATAGAAACAGTCCTGCAGGGGTAGAAAGGGAAGACATTGCATAAGTAACATAAAGTACCATATTTTCTAATAAGACTGAGAATTTTCCTTACTTTTTTTTTTTACATACTTTAAAAATCCCCTAAAATGAGTAAGTAGCACTTTCGTAACTTAAACATTCATTTGTAAAATTGTTGGCTCCTATGTCTTTACTTATTTTTATTTTTTAAAGATTTTATTTAGGGGGATCCCTGGGTGGCTCAGCAGTTTGGCGCCTGCCTTTGGCCCGGGGTGCGATCCTGGAGTCCCGGGATCGAGTCCCGCGTCAGGCTCCCGGCATGGAGCCTGCTTCTCCCTCTGCCTGTGTCTCTGCCTCTCTCTCTCTCTATCATAAATAAATCTTTTAAAAAAAATAAAATAAAGATTTTATTTATTTAATCATGAAAGACACAGAGAGAGAGGCAGAGACATAGGCAGAGGGAGAAGCAGGCTCCCTGCAAAGAGCCCAATTGGGACTTGATCCTGGATCCCGGGATCACGCCTTGAGCCGAAGGAAGACGCCCAACCACTGAGCCACCCAGGTGTCCCTATGTCTTTGTTTTAAATTATCATCATCCTCATGAAAATATAAGTTCCATATGCTTATATAGCATTTAACCATTTACAAAGCACTGTCATGTCCATTATATTATTTAATACTCATTTTACAGTTGAGATGTCTAAAATCCATCAGTTCATTCTTTTCTTATTGTTTTTAAATTTTAATTCCAATATAGTTAACATACAGTGTTTTATTAGTTTCAGTTGTACAATATTCAAATGCATCAGTTCATTCTTACTCATTGCTCTCTAGAGCTTAGCTTTGAACAAGTCCAACTTCCTATCCTCCCCGCTTGTCCCCTGGGCCAGTAAAGGGTCAAGTTCTCAGTGTTTGTGGGTTGATGAATTAACAGAAGGGAAAGAGGAAGGCTGAGTGGAGAGGACATGGTGGGGAGGGCTGGTCTGAAGGCAGGGCCCAGTGAGAATTTGGATGGGAAAGACCCACAACGGAAGGGGCACAGCCTGCAGAGGAAGCACTTCTATGATGACCTGAGGGTGGTATGGTTGTGGGGCCTGAAGGGTGGGGCAGGGCTGCTCTTAGAGTGAACCATATTGATTTAGGCTCTCACCTTCACTCCAGAGCATTCTAGGGGACCCACATCTCTGAACGCTGGGTGAATCCCAATTGCAACATATTATATTTCCATGTCAGAACACTGGTTCCAATAGTCGGTTTAAAAAACATTGACTGAGGGTCAATGAAATGTTAGAAAAGCTTGAATTCTGCCTCAGCCCGCTGTGTCTCCTGGCCTCAGCCATTGTCTGCAGATATATTCTTCGCATGAGCAACTGTAGAAACGGTTGAGCCTGAGAATTCTAACATCTGTTTAGTTGTCTGCAGATTTTCAGTTCAAAGAGTAAAAATATACAACCGAGACGAAGCCTTACTGAAGCCTCAGAACCTGTCACCAGAGCCCTATGTGGCCCTGCCCACAGAGACACCTATGAGCTCTAAAAGGGAACTCATTTTTAAGGCAGCCTCCAGGGCAAAGAGCAGGTATGCTATACCAGTGTTTTGGTGAGAAGAAGATGATATGAAAATTAAATAGATTTTCTAAATATGTAAACTGTCTCTGGGAGACCACCTAAGAACCTGGTAACAGCGGCTGTCTCTGGGGAGGGCAGCTGGTAGCTGGGGACAGGGTAGAGAGGAAGACTTACTTTTCACCTATTTGTACTCCCTTGCATTGTGTGCCATGTGACAGAATCACCTATTTAAAATACAGTTTTCTCATAAAAATAAATGAATAAATAAAGTTTTTTTGTGAACAGAGAAAACACTAGAAGGTAACATATCAAAATACTATCCATGTTTATCTCAAATGCAGCTTTAGAGATAAAGTTATTAATTTGTCTTTTATAAATTTTGCTGTTTAGAACAAATGTTCTACACTGCATATGAAGTTTCTTTTTTATTTTTATTTTATTTATCTATTTATTTTTTTGGTAGAGAGAAAACGCAGGAGTGGGGAGGGTGGGGGAAAGGGCATCCCAGGCAGGCTCTAGGCCCAGTGCAGATTCCAACACAGAGCATGAACCCATGACCCAAGCCAAAATCAAGAGGTGGACGCCCAACCGAGTCACCCAAGCGCCCCAAAATGAGGTTGCTTTTAAAATCAGAAGAAAAAAAAAACCTCCTTGTGATTTTTCAAGTACACAATGAGAAAATTTTAAAAATGTAAAAAGCAAAGAACACTTCTTATATGCCAGCCCCTTTGTATTACCCAGATAACTGAATCTTCACAATACTATAAAGTAGCTATTTATTATCATTCCTGTTTTATAGATAAGGAAAGGTTGTCCAGAGAAGGGAGGTAATTTCCTCAGAAACTTATAGCTAACCAGAGGTAGAGCTAAAATCTGAGCCAGTCTTATCCAATTCCAAAAATGCATGTTTTAGACCATTTCAAGCTACTTCAGGTTAAATAGTGTGTGCAAAGGACAAGGGCTTAACAGACGTCAATGATGATTTGCACACTTCACCATGGAGAGCTCCAATAATCTGATCTGCCAAAGGAAGGCTTGGCCGACAAGGTGTTAATTCCTACCCTTGCTTGATGACTACTGATAAGCAAAAAAGGAAACCATGGAAAAGAATCAAAGCAAGTAATGGAGCTCACATTTGTTAAAAGCATTGTTCTAAAGTGTCCCCCATCCAGAAACTGTTAATCCCCGCTTTCATCCACCTGTTAATTTCCAGAATGTGGGGACGCCTGGGTGGCTCAATGGTTGGGAGTCTGCTTTTGGCTCAGGGCATGATTCTGGGGTCCTGGGACTCAGACCCACATCAGGCTCCCCATAGGGAGCCTGCTTCTCCCTCTGCCTATATTTCTGCCTCTCTCTCTCTCTGTCTCTCATGAATAAATATTTTTATTTTTATTTTTTTAAACTTTTTATTTTATTTTATTTATTTATGATAGGCACACAGTGAGAGAGAGAGAGCGAGAGAGAGAGGCAGAGACACAGGCAGAGGGAGAAGCAGGCTCCATGCACCGGGAGCCCGACATGGGATTCGATCCCGGGTCTCCAGGATTGCGCCCTGGGCCAAAGGCAGGCGCTAAACCACTGCGCCAATATTTTAAAAAAAATTTCCAGAATGTGTGCTGAACATCTGTTATGTAGCAGGCCATCAACCAGTGCTGGGAGTATAGAGGTGAGCAGAAAGAAATGCAGTGCCTGTGCTCACTGGACCTTACAGACAAGTGGGGAAGGCAGACGTTAATCAAATAATCACACAGTGCCAAATTATAACTGTGATAAATGCTATGTAGCAAAGTTCAGTGATTTCTCTGTTTAAAAGTGAAGACATAGCCTTATCCCTACCCCTGTGCACTGTCACCAGGACTCTCTCTGATATATACAGTCAACCTGTGTACTCACCTTTCCCCCAATATTCCTAAGCTTGCCTGTCCCTTTTTGTACTCATGCTGTTTCATCAGCCTGGACCAGCTTTCTCCTTCATCACTATCTGCTAAAATCCTGTTCTCCTTGCCCAGGGAAGTTTGACTCCAGAGCTCCACTTTTTTTTTTTTTAAGATTGATTTTTACTTACTTACTTACTTACTTATTTACTTACTTACTTACTTATTTGACAGAGACAGAGAGAGAGAGAGAGAGAGAGAGAGAGAAAGTAAGCACACAAGCAGGGAGAGCTGCAGAGGGAGCAGGAGAAGCAGGCTCAATGTGGGGCTTGATCCCAAGACCCTGGGATTATGACCTGAACCAAAGCCAGACACTTAACCGACTAAGCCATCCAGGTGCCCCCCAGAGCTCCACTTTTTAAGAAAGGACTCAGGATAGATCATCCCAATTTCAACTGAAAAGGCTCCTTTCAAGGTAACCTCAAAAAAAAAAAAAAGAAAGAAAGGGGGGTGCAGAAAGAGTACCATGCCCATCACCTTATCTTATCTACACAGGGTTACTTTCTTCATTCAAAGTGTTAAATCTGGGACTGACTGACAGATGGGCTCCAGAGTCTGTGAAGCCCTATAATGGTGTGCAAATAGATGTTTGCACATGTGGCAGTTTCTTTGAAATTGAGTTTGCAGGAGACACTGTGATCTGCTCTCTATTATCCATGAACCCGAGGAAAAAGCCAACATAAGAGCAAAAGCCAAGCTGACAGGACCAGAGAGTTCTAACTAGGCTGTGCTTTAAGCCTTCCCTGCCTTTGGACATTTTAAATTCTGGATCAATACTTGCTTAAGAACAAAAGAAGAAAATCAAAGAAGGGAAGGGAAAAGAAATGGAGAAATCCTACCTATTCATGAAGTTCTTTCTCAAGAGCTACTTCCTTCTTTTTGGCTTCTCCAGTTGCCCAACATGGAATCAATTCCTCCTTCCTCTGTACTCCACTGAGCAACTCATTTGCCCCTCTGTGGAGCACTGATCACATTTTTCCCCTGTCAAGCATCTCAAGGGCAGATGCTAACAGCCCCTAGCATAAACTCTGCCAAAAGAAGGAAAGAAAAGAGAGAGGAGGAAAATAGTTTTCAGGTACCTAGTATGTACCATGATCTGTGCTAGACACTTTCCCATCCATTTCTCAATGAAACAAATTTTATTTTTTAATGAATATATTTTATTTAATAAGTGATAATAAGGTAGGTAATTAGTACAGACTATTTGCACAGAGGAAGAAACAGAATTCAAAGAGTGAAGTGCATTGCTTAAGGTCATACAGCCAGTAGTTGGTACAGATGACACTCAGGGTCATGGCTAACTCACTCTTCTCACTGGCCATCACACTGTCTTTATAATGTCACAATGTTGAGCTAACAAACTTTCTGGAGAGTCTGAAGAGGCCTTATGAGGACAAAGGTAGTGGGGATCTCCAAGCTGCCTACATTTCCCCCAAAATATGCTTCAAGAAACACTTTTGAGTGTGAGGAGTATAGAGCAGCATCCTAACCAATGGCTTGGAAACTGATGTGTAAGATAATCATGGGAACAAGAATTTGTTTTCTTTAAAATATATAAGCTTTTTGTTTCTTCATATTCAAGATTACTTAGGACTTTAGCGTAAATTTTCTTTCTCAGCCTGTCCTAATGACACATGAACTTGTTTATTAAAGCAGAGTGATGAGAGATAATGGCAACAGACAGCTAGCTTCCTGTTTGAGGGGACATGTGAGCAAAAGGTTACAGTCAGGCACCTGACTCTTGAATAGGGAGACTAAAAATACAATCAAAGAAACCACTTGAGACATGGCTGCAGTTCCCATGAGAAGTGTCTACCTCAATGAGAATATACCCTTGCTACCCATCTTCACTGCCCCTCCTCAGCTTCCCGTCATGCTCTCCAGAATATGAAGTCTTAACAAATTTGACCAATGTAATTCCACATCTCCCTAGAGATGCCTTTAAATCCATTCAGGGAAACTGAAGCCCTATTTTGGCCCAAATCAGCAATTCCATTGACCAGAGTCCCTAAGTGACCATACAATTATTGCAAAGGGTGTATAAAGACATGGGTACTCTTACCTCCAAGTTCAACAAATCAGTGTATGTGAAAGGCATATGATTTGTTGATGAGATTAATAAATCAAAATCATTTGAAAATGTTTGTGAATTCATGACCCATTGCCATCATCTTTCTTCTCAGATAATAGTTATGAAAAGTAAAGCTGTTCTCCTATGGGGTATGTACTGATTGTTAGAGGTCTTCAGAGGCATCCAAGTGGCTCAGCTGGTTAAGTGTCTGACTTGATTTCAGCTCAAGTCATAATCTTAGGGTTGTGAGATCAAGCCCCATGTATGGCTCTGCACTGGGTGTGGAGCCTGCTTAAGATTCTCTCTCTGCCACACACCCCCACCAGAAAAAGAGGAGTCTTCACACTTAAAAACTGTAAATTACTGCTGATCTGAATCTTCCATCCCTGCCCCTTTCCCTCTTTCTCAGGTGATACATCAACTTCAGAGCAAGGGGAATATGTGCCCCCTACTCCCAGGATGCCTTCTGCTCCCTCTAAACTTTCAGTCTTTGCTCTAGACTTGGCCAAGGGGTCTGCTGGTCCCTAGAAGCTCGGTGGGGTGGGTAGGAAGGGGAACAAGACCTGTAAAAGGCCTACTCACTAAGGTGGGGCAGGTGCTGGGGGACGGGTACAACTGTAGAGGTAGACTGACCTCAGAAGTGGAATCAGTGGGAAAGGAAAGGGTGTGGGAAGTTTGGTCAAGATTCAGGCAGCAGACAGCCTCTGAATTTGCAGAGGAGCCAGTGGGGCCCCGAACATGCCAGCAGCACATAATGAAGGGGGACACCACATAGGCCATACTAAGATTCAAGGGGCAAGTGCCACAGGTGGAGCTGTGTGATTCATCCGAGGGACAGGATGAAGGCCAGGGAGGGATTAAATGGAATAACTGTGTCTGGGACATGTTTGATGCTCAGGATATGGGTTAGGGGGTGGTTACAGAAGCAGTAGTCATCTAAGTAAAGCCATGTCCTGAGAAGCAGGTCCATGAGCAGACAGCTGTAATATATAAGGTAGCAGGTAGAGCAGGTGGAAACTTTAGTCTCTGCTTACAAGTCCTCTCTGCTTAGAATACGTTTCCTCCAACCCAGCTGCCATTTGTTAAAATCCTATCCATTTTATGAAGTCCAGTTCAATGCCACCTCCTTCAGAACCAGAACTTTTTTCCACTCCTACACTCTGCTCTGGGGTCTGGCTGGATTGCTCTGTGGTTTGAAAGCTCAGTGCAAATCCTTGCTTTTGAGGCTTTGGGGGTAATGGTGGGTGGCAGGTATGTTCTGGCTTAGGTCTCAGATCATAGCTTCACTCTTTGATGATCTGAACTCTCTGTGAGCCACAGTTTCCTCTTATGGAAAGTATTGAGAATAATAAAGCCCAAGCTCCCTATAGTTCCACACTGGCCCAGGAGAGTAAATGGAAGTTTCTTGTGTGTCCTTGATAAGGACACAGAAGTCTCTGAGAGGACTGGAAGTCCTGAGGAAGCCTTGCAAATGGGACAAAGAGAATGCAAAGTGACCCCACAGAGACTGAGGGCCAGAATCAGGTGGGTCTGAGGATTTTCAGCTGATGCAAGGGTACAGGGGTGGGTGTCAACGATCAGAGGGAGACTGATGGAAACACAGATGCTCCACCAGGTGCCAGCATGCACCAGTGATGCAAATAACCATGGTAAGCCTGGACCAGATGCCTCTTTCTACTATGTCCTGGCATTCTGTAAAAACCCCTTGTAACTATGTAAGCAAGCCATATTCTAAGTTAATGAAGCTTTCCTGAAGTGAGATGCCTATAAATTGACTACAATTTCTATCACTGGTAGAATGGGAAGCTCAGGATACAGATTAAGTTCAAAGTTAGGAAAATAGTAGGTTAGGGGCACCTTGGTGGCTCAGTGGTTGAGTGACTGCCTTTGGCTCAGGTTGTGGTCCCAGGGTCCAGGGATCGAGTCCTACCTCAGCCTCCCCACAGGTAGTCTGCTTCTCCCTCTGCCTACGTCTCTGACTCCCTCTCTGTGTCTCTCATGAATAAATAAATAAAATCTTTAAAAATGGAAAAAGAATAGGTTAAGTCACGGCTTTATCTTTGCACACCTGGGCTTCTAACCTACGAGTTAGACCCTCTACTAATTAGAACTCAAGAACAATATGAAATTCAGACAGGCAAAACAAACATATGGTGACAGATGCTAGAGTGATAGTTATCCATGGGGAGGTACTACCTCAGGAGGGCACAGAGAGCTTTCTGGGATGCCAAGGATGTTTTTGGACTTGATCTGGGTGGTGGTTACATGGCTCCAAACACGTGTAAAAAATAAAAAAAAACTGTACACTTAAGATGCGTGCATTTTACTAAATGTAAGTTATACCTAAAAATAAAAAAGAGTAACCATTAAGCTTAAACACAGAACTGGGAAGACTAAAGAGGTCCCACGTGGACAGCAGCAGGCTCACTGTTGAGATGGGGACAGCTGGTGGCCTCAACTGTCCTAGTTTCCCCAGAGGGAGTTAGGCATGAGGGATGGCAGCTGTGCCAGTCTCGCACCCTAATGCAGTTACAGGGCCCAACTGGTTCCCAGATTTCCACTGGGCAGCCCTCTTTGAGGCTGCTGCCAGCCCCTGCTGCCTTCAGGATCACGGCTTGTTTTATTTATTTATTTTTAAAGATTTTATTTATTTGTTCATGAGAGACAAAGAAAGAGAGAGAGAGAGAGAGAGAGAGAGAGAGAGAGAGAGGCAGAGACACAAGCAGAGGGAGAAGCAGGCTCCATGCAGGGAGCCCAATGTGGGACTCGATCCCAGGTCTCCAGGATCACACCCCGGGCTGCAGGCAGCATTAAACCGCTGTGCCACTGGGGCTGCCCTCATGGCTTATTTTAGGCCTGGCTCCAAGGAATGGACGCAATATATGTAGTGGAGAATACACCAGCTAGCATTAGCAGATAGGAGTGAAATTCAGGCCCCTCTCTCATTAGCCATGAAACCTTGAACATTTACTTTACATCACTGAATTGTATTTTTTTCTCTCTTTTTTAAAGATTTTATTTATTCATGAGAGACACACAGAGAGAAGCAGAGACACAGGCAGAGGGAGAAGCAGGCTCCATACAGGGAGCCCGATGTGGGACTCGATCCGTGGACCCCGGGATCACGCCCTGAGCCAAAGGCTGAAGCTCAACCACTGAGCCACCCAGGTGTCCCTGAATTGCATTTCTCTAATCTCTAAATGGGGAGTAAAAATACCTACCTCATTTTAAATGAAACAGTACAGGCAAAAGAGTGGCCACATAGTGAATATTCTGAAAGGCACAACAATCGCTGTCATGGACTAGGAGATTAACTCTAATTTCTTATCACTTACAATGTCCACAAGGCAACACTGGTATGTGGGAGACCATGCATCAGTCACAGATTGATTTTATCTAGATAATAGCAAAGAGGGGCAGTCTGGGTGGCTCAGTGATTTAGCGCTGCCTTCAGCCCAGGGTATGACCCTGGAGACCCGGGGATCAAGTCCCACGTTGAGCTCCCTGCAAGGAGACTGCTTCTCCCTCTGCCTGTGTCTTTGCCTCTCTCTGTCTCTCCCATGAATAAATAAATAAAATCTTTTAAAAAAATTAAAAAATTTAAAAAGATAATAGCAAAGAAATAGTTGGGCTAGTTTCCTTGCTTAAATCAACTGACTATTCTGATATTCAGTAGATATAATCTGTGGGTCCCTGTCAATGACAACAGAAGTTCATCTGTAACATATAGTAATGAGACCTGCTTTCGCTAGGTGCCTGGAATTTAGTTGGTGCTTAAAAATGAAGCAATTATTAGTATTAACCTGTGGAATACTACAACATTTCTTAAAGCCAGGAGTGGGCCTCTGGTGTCCTCTTAAAGTAGGTCAGGCAATTTCTCAATGGGGTCTTGAGCAGTTTCTGAGGGAGTCTTCATACTCAGCTAGTAATGAAAAGGGGAACATATATACCTTCATTGATTCAAGAAATATTTATATACTATGATCCAGATATTAGTAAGCTCAGAAGCCAACCCAGCCATCAGGGTCAGCCACTGACCACATGGCTACCTCGTCCATACAGATCTCAGCCCAGAGTGTGTTGTGGTCTGTGTCTTCTCAGGCCCAGGCCAGATGAACAGGCTCTCACTCTGGCATCGCCCTATTTTCCCTCATGTCAGCCCACATGACTCACCTGATGTTCTTTCCTCTTTTAAGTTCCTTCTTCTAACCAGCTGCTCTGTTATTTTAGGTATCCTCTATCCCAAAACTAAATGAGGGGTGAGCCTGGTCTCCTTGATCTCACATCTTTTGCTTCCCTGCAGAAAAGCTCACAAGCCCTTATTCTTTCATGAGTTTTTAATAATAAAAATGAAAGTAATGAGTATGACAAAGTTCTCCAAACGAATGGGGCTGAAAAATCTTACCAAGTTCTTAAAGCCATTGTCCCAGGGTCTATAGTTTCTACAGTTTCTGACTGCCTTGTTCATCTAGAACTCAGGAGCCTGAAGTTCCAGCTAAGTTAAGTTCTCTGGGGCCCTCACTGGTTGACATTCACCTCAAAAACCCTGCTCCCCATGTGAAGTGTAATTCGGGCCTTTCCTTCTCTTACTCTTACCTTTCTAGAAATTACTTGGAGAAAATATATTTCTTCCCATCATTGACCAATAAATTATGTCTAGGTTATTGCAAAGTTCCTCTAGTGTGCAGTTCATTCAGTACTTGCCCCACCCTAACTTTTCTCCTAAAAGAAACTGTCCCACTCTGTGCTATAGGTGATTGCACCAATGACAACTGACCCCAGGGTTATCATTTTCATGAGGCCAGGAACTCATCAAGTTGCCTCTCATGAAAAGCTTTTTCAAACAGCAATAGTGGTGACTAGCTGGGTCAACTGAAAGATCTCTTTCTGGGAAATTCTGGGATAGAAGCAATCAGTGGATAATAGACCTGAAAAGAGAAGTAAAAAGTGAGGAAGCAGCTCAGGCATAATGATGGTGTGACAACTAAAAACTTTTTTACTATTGGATGGGATAGAGAACATCAAGATACTCTGATTCCCATTGATTTCAGTCCCACAGAGGTGGTATTGGCTTCTGTGGATGCTCTAAATAACAAATGCCAACTCTGGCACACTTTTCTCCATCTATAATTCTGAGTTAATCAAATACAGCACTAGTCCAGTCCATTCTACTAACCAAGTATCATATGAACATCATAAAACAAAACTTTAAATCATGGTCTCTTATAATACTAATCCAGGAAAAAGCAAAGAATGGGGGATGGCACAGGAGAATGTTCTCACAGCTCAATGCCAGCCCAGTTTATTCAAGGCACAAATTGTCCAAAGTAAAGTTAAAATTAATGGACAAATGATGGGAAGGAAATTCCATCCAGCATCTATTATGTGCCAGGTATTTTACAAATAGCATCTCATTAAATCCTCATAATAAGTCTCCCTAAAAGGCAGGTATTGTTATCATCCTAATTTTACAAATAAGAAAGAGGAGGCTCAGACAACCTCAGTAACTTGTCCATATCCACAGAGCAAAGAAATGACTGAACTGGAATTTAAACCCAGGTTATGCCTGACTCCAGCACCCATACTCTTTCCACTCTATCACTCTGCCTTATAAAAGACTATGAAGATCTTGACATGTTTCACTCCTCAGGAGAGTCCAACAACATTATGCAGCCATCAAGAAGGCTCTATGCAGGGGCACCTGGGTGGCTCTGTTGGTTAAGCGTCCTATTTGGTTTTGGCTTGGGTTGGGCTCTCAGGGTCATGAGATCAAGCCCCAGGTTGGGTTCTGTGCTCAGCAGAGAGTCTGCTTGGGAATCTTTTCCTCTCCCTCTCTCTGTGCTTGACTTGTGCTCAAGCACGTGGGTGCTCTCTCTCTCTCTCTCTTTCTCTCTCAAATAAAGTATTTTTTTTAAAAAAGGAAAAGGCTCTACACATTCTGATCTGTAACAATCTCCAAAATATATTGTGAAACAAAAAAGCAACATGTTAAAATAGGGTACAGAGTGTGCCAACATTCGTGTTTAAAAACCAGAAACAATGAGTGGGAGTGATATATGCACATGGACACGGGTGTGCATAAGATATGAAGGACAGTAACACAAGGTTAAAAGTGAACATGGCAAAATGTTCCACTGTCTCATTTTTTGTTTTTCTGAATTTGGAACAAAAGTATGTTCTATCCATTCAAATGAATACATACTTTTTTAAAACCACAAAGTGATTTCAACAACCTATAAACTTCTGTCCCTTGTGGTGCTTTCTAGCATGAAGATATTCCCAGTTTTCTACATCTGAGACTTCAAAGCAAGTCATTCAGAAGCAACAGAAATCAGAAAGTGGTTTTTTTTTTAAAGATTTTATTTATTTATTCATGAGACACACACACACACACACACACACACACACGCACACACACACACACACAGGCAGAGACATAGACTGAAGGAGAAGCAGGCTCCCTGCAAGGAGCCCAATGCGGGATTTGATGCCAGATCCCGGGATCACGCCCCAGGCCAAAGGCAGACGCTCTTCTGCTGAGCCACCCACACGTCCCCCAGAAAGTGGTTAAATAGATACCCAGGCACCCAGAGCACTCTACTCTTGTTTTCGTAAGAATTAACACTCATTGGAAAATGAGTAAAATAGCCTCAGAGAGAAAACTTTGTATTTTTTGCCTACAAAGTGAACGAGATTTGGAAAAATTTTGAGGTGAGGGATTACCAGAATAGGGGAATCAATAATAAACAAAGCATGCTCTATCTCTCTTCTGTCTCTGTCTTCCTCTTCATTCCACCTCTGATTAAAATCCAAATCTCTTTTGAGGCTCACCACTTGAGAGAAAATGAGAAGGAGGAAGTGGAGGAGCAGGAGGACAAGGATAAGGAGAGACTTTATGCCAAAATAATTTCCAGATTCATGAAAGATTTAAGGATAAAGCTATGGAGATAGTAAGACTAAAAGAAATTATAAGTTGGTAAGTATATAAGTAGTGGGGAAGGTCTTTCTAAAAACATATAACAAAGGTGGAGATCCCTGGGTGGCTCAACGGTTCAGTGCCTGCCTTTGGCCCAGGGTGTGATCCTAGAGCCTAGAGTCCCAGGATCAAGTCCCGCGTCCGGCTCCTGGCATGGAGCCTGCTTCTCCCTCTGCCTGTGTCTCTGCCTCTCTCTATGTCTATCATGAATAAATAAATAAAATATTTAAAAAGAAAACATATAACAAAGGCAAAAAACATAAGGAAATGATCCGTAGGTCTGACTAAACACAAATTTTAGATTTTGTACATAAAAATAGCCATAACCAAAAATTAACAGTCAAACAGCCAAAGGAAAATATTTGCTGCATTATTATAAAACTCTTTACTATCTAAAGAGTTTTTATAAAAATCACCCAAAACTGAAAGGAGAACAAGAAACAGAAACACAAACTCCCTCCTCCATGAAACCAGGAGTTATCAGTAACCCCAAACCACAGAATATAAAAACTGGAAAGTGGCTTTGTTGAGAGCAAAGAGATCAGACCAAGTACCTACACAGGAGTTTGTCCCTCAGAACCCCAGAAAGCAGGAATATTAAAGTCCCAGGGAAAGAGCTAGGCCAGGGCAGATGGGTTTAATAACAGGGATGGGTTTAAGAACTTAAGCCTCCTGGGACTCCTCCCCACTTCTTGTGATCTAACAACTCCACTCTCGGAAAAGAAGATTTATCCTCTGGAGAAACCAGACCAGAGAGGTTATGGACTCAGGGACACCAGAAATTGAGGAAGACGTGTGAGGACATCATACTGAAAATAAGGAGGCTAAGTAAAGATTTGCACATACACCCACACCCCAGTGTAGAATCCTTGCAGCTGTCTTATAGCTCCCAGGCAAAAGCTGAACTAGATAGAGGCCCTATCTAATGTGGGAAAGATTTCCCTGAGGTCAGACTGTTGGAGCAGAGTGTGGGGGTGGCAGGTTGGATGAGATAGGGCTGCCGAGTGTGCGGTTGCTGAGTCCTTCCCTCCACAGAAAGAGGAGTATTTATTTCCCTGCCAGTTAGTAAGGCTGAAAGGGTAAGCAGGTCAGGACAGAGAAGGGAGGAGGGCTGTGGGAGATGGGGGGGGGGGGCGGGGAGGGGTTTACCAGAAGGCATGACCTTCCTTAACAGAAGTACCTTGCTCTGTATCTTTAAAATGCCCCGAGGAACCCAGGACAATAAAATTGGCAAACAATTATTCGGAACTCAGTGTTGTTTCATAGTTTCCTCCCTCTTTGTATTCTCCCTTCCTTGCTGGACTCCACAGGTCTCGCCTAGGTTTCAACATCCCATTGCCCCTGGTCTTGACTCATAGCCCCTCATTCCTCACCTTCCCAGACTTTGTTTTGTTTCCCCTCAACTGCTGGCCTACTGAGGATCCAAAAGGACACCACCTCTCAAAGTCCCAAACCACACACAGGATCTGATGTTTGCCAGTTTGTGGGAATGACCGGGCTTGTCCCTGGACTCTGTCATAAATCTCAATATCTTCAAGGAGACAATCTTTGCTTAACCTGGCAAAACAAATTCAAGGCATACTTTTAGGCCTAGGCAAAGATGGTAACCAGGGCTGGGACCCTACAATAACTATGGATGCAACTGACAGAATCGATGGGTCTAATTATTCTATGAAGCTAACTGTAATCAGATTGAAACAAACATAGTCAAATGGAAACAATAAAACTTAGTCCCCAGGGTTCTCTCTTTCATCTTCCCTATTACTCCTCATGAAAATGCTCTTCTTTCATACTCACCACAAAGTCCTAATCAGGCAAGTTCTTGTGGGCCTCCAAATCTAGACACTGCTCCCAGAGAGGCTGCATGGTAACTGCAAGAATGTAGCTCCTGGACTCAGAAAGCCCAGGGTTCAAATACACCCTTCTCTGTGCCTGATTCTTCCCACCTGTAAAGTGGGAAGAAGTACCTATGTCCCCAGGTTGTACTAAAGATTAGAAGTTACATATAAGAGAGATGCCTGGGTGGCTCAGTTGGTTGAGCATCGGCTCTTGGTTTCAGCTGGGGTTGTGCTCTCAGGGTCATGAGATGGAGCCCCCCCCCTGAGGCTCTGGGCTCAGTGTAGAGTCTGCTGGAGATTCTCTCCCTCTCCCTCTGCTCTTCCCCCTGCTCAAGCTCTCTTTCTCTCAAATAAATAAATAAGATCTTTTTTTTAAAAAAGTTACACATACAAAAATGATGATTGGAACCCTGGCTCTAATTAGGCTTCTGCAAATTGTAGTCATTGCAGTCCAGAACTAAGTACAGATTCTAGGCACCAAGCTGCCCTGGCTTGATGGTATTAAAGAGTCAATGCCACATTTCATCATCTCTCAAGAAATTTCCAAAGGAGCCTTTTCTGACTTTCAAGTAAGTAGAGGCCCAATTAAGAGAGAGTGTGTGTGTGTGAGTGTGTGCACGCGCGTGCACCAGATACGAGCTTGGAAGCCAGTCCAGGCAGATTTCTGAGGAGTTGCTGCTTTCCCCTGCTCCAGAGGAGAGCATCGAGATTGTTTGTTCACACACCTGGAAGAGGTTAGCAGCTTCCAGGACCCGTTGCACATTCTGCTTGGTGATCAGCGCCTTGCTGGTGTATGTGTAGTCCAGAAGAGTGTGCATGGTCTCAGCATCAACCCCTTTGATGATGATCCTCTTCTCGTACTTTTCCTTCAAATCATTGCAGAACATGGCCCTGGAAGAGAAAGGTGTGAATATGAGTCCTACCATGACTCTTAGTTTTAGGTCTAAACAGACCCCCTTCACATCCATCTGCCTCCATGGAACAGCAAGGTTCCTAAGATCAGGATCCTGGGATGATTGCTCTCTGTTCCTCCAGCACCCACCACACTCTAAACATTTAATCGATACTTACTGAACTGTCCTGCATTGCTGTGCCCAACTGTGGTCCCTAAAGCAGTCTCAGGTCTGAAGGGACAGCAGGAGTCCTTCTGGCAAAGCTAGTGGGATCTAGAATTACTTTACTGGCCGAAAGAACTACTTTAATGGCTTCAAGTGCTGGAGATTTATCCGGGAGCATTATGGGGTCTCTCCCCTGCCCAGGCCTTCCTTGTACTTTCTCAACTACTAGTACCCAAAAACAGGATTTCTGACTTCATTCTTAGTCCTCATTCCAGCTTTCCTCTGGCCTGGCCACTCAAATGCCCTCCAATAACACAAAGAGATCCTGCCAGTGTCTCTCACTCCAGAGGCTGGACCTCTGTCTATCGGCTCCTGGTTGTAGCTGGGAGCCTCAAATTGCCTTATCTCAGGACAGAACTCCCTAAGGCCATGACTCTGGTCTATGCCTTTTCCTCTCCAGGACTAGGCTTTAAGATATTTAGCCTCTATCCAGGAAGCAGGGGAACAAGATGGAAAAGATGTTGTTTTGACATGAGATAGACTAAGATTTGAACACCAACTCTATCAACTCAGAACTTAGAATGTTAATCTCCATGAGCTTCAGTTTTCTCATCTGTAATAGGAATTTTAATAGGTGTTTAAAAGTTTGTTGTAAGGATTATCTCAATAACTAATAGATAAGTAGAAATAAAGATGTGGTATCTATACACAATGGAATATTACTGAGCCATCAAAAATGAAATTTTGCTATTTGCAATGACGTGGATGGAACTACAGGGTATTACGCTAAGAGAAACAAGTCAGTCAGAGAAAGACAAATATCATATATCACTCATATATGGAATTTAAGAAACAAAGATAAACACAGGGGAAGGGAAGGAAAAATAAGATGAAAAAAGAGGGAAACATACTATAAGAGACTCTTATAGGAAACAAACTGAGGGTGGCTGGAGGGGAGGTTGGTGGGGGATGGGGTAACTGGGGGATGCTCATGAAGGAGGGCACTTGATGGAATAAACACTGGGTGTTATATGCAACTGATAAATCACTAAATTCTACTTCTGAAACTAATAATGTACTATATGTTAATCAAATTGAGTTTTTTTAAAGATTTATTTATTTATTCATTCAGAGAGAGTGAGAGAGAGGCAGAGACACAGGCAGAGGGAGAAGCAGGCTCCATGCAGGAAGCCCGATGTGGGACTCGATCCCGGGTCTCCAGGATCACACCCCAGGCTGCAGGCAGTGCTAAACCGCTGCGCCACCAGGGCTGCCAATCAAATTGAATTTAAATTAAAAAATAAAAATAAAGCACGTAACCAATAAAAAAAAAAGAAATACAGAGATTTTTTTTCACCCCCTGCCAAGCTCATATGTGAATTTATCATGCTTCCTGGACTTCAATATTTGAACGGTTGATTCTTTTCAGGAAATGTATGAGCAATTTAATTTAATTTAATTTAATTTTTTATTTATTTATTTTTAAAATGCATTTAAGCCCTACTATGTTTCTGAAAAGATTTTTGGAGTTTTGAAAATTTAAAAGGTATCTAGGGGATCCCTGGGTGGCGCAGCGGTTTGGCGCCTGCCTTTGGCCCAGGGCGCGATCCTGGAGACCCGGGATCGAGTCCCACATCGGGCTCCCAGTGCATGGAGCCTGCTTCTCCCTCTGCCTATGTCTCTGCCTCTCTCTCTCTCTCTCTCTCTCTCTCTCTCTCTCTCTGTGACTATCATAAATAAATAAAAATTAAAAAAAATTTAAAAGGTATCTAAAATATAATGATTGCATAAATTATAAGCAGGGGGGAAAAGATAAAAAAATATGAGTAGAGGAGTGCCTGGGTGGCTCAGCTGGTTAAGCATCTGACTCTTGATTTCAGCTCAGGTCTTGATCTCAGGGTTGTGAGTTCAAGTCCCATGTTGGGCTCCAAACTCAGTGTGAAGCCACTTAGAAAAAAAAAAAAATATATATATATATATGAGTGGAGACATGAAGATAGCCTGAATGAGGCTAAAAGTGCCAACTGCAATGTCATTATGGGTGGGCCTCTCATTTGGCCAATGCAAAAAAAAAAAAAAAAAAAGATCAGCTAGTCAGTTACACAATTTTATAAATATATATATAAATACATATTTATATATATTTATAGTTATATATTTTAAAACAAATCCAAATGCTCAGAAGAATTACTGTTTTCTTAGCACAAAAACTAGATGGAGTTTCTCTTATGAAAGTACAGCAGCCTCACAACATTCTTACCATACTATGTTCATGAGTTTATCCTTAATAGTTGTAGTTGAGACAATCCCCTCAGTCCCATTCCCACAAAAGCCTGTTAACTCTCTCTTGCCCTCCCAGTAGCTGTGAGACTCCAGTAGTCCCACAGGCTGGCACAGCATAGGTTATAAAAATGACTACTGAGAAGCTCTAGAATTCAATTTCTTTCAATGTACATGTATTTACTAAGTACCCTCTCTCCATAGGATACTGGGCTAAAGCTGGAAGGGATTTAAATATCAGGCAGTCTCTGGACTTAATTGTGCCCCTCTAAAATTCATATATCGAAGCTCTAACCCACCAATATAGATAGCACTTTTAGGAAGTAATTAAGGCTAAATGAGGTCATAATGGTGGGGTCCTAATCCAACAGGATTGGTGTCCTTAGAAAAAGAGGAAGAGACACTAAAACTATCTCTCTCTCTGCTATATGAGCACACAGTGGCTGTCTGTAAACTGAGAGAGCCCTCACCAGAAGTCCACCATGTTGGCACCCCGAGCTTACACTTTCAGCTCTAAAATTGTGAGAAAATAAATTTCTGTTGTTGAGCTACCGTCTATGGTACTTTTATATGATAGTCTGGGCTGACTAATACGGACAGTCTCTCCTCAGTCCCTATTACTTCAGAATCTAGCAGGTGCACATACGCACAAATAATAGTCTACAAGGGCCAAAAAAGACTCACAAAGTGCTGCGGTAGCCAGGGATGGCTGCTCATGGAGAAGGAAAATGTTACTATGTAACAACTATGGATAGGACTTATAGATACTAAACCACAGTAAGTCAATGCAAGAGTGTGGAGAATGCAGAGAATTTAGCAGACACATGGTTTGGCTGGAGCCCAGGGACTATCAGCGAGGGTGGGGAGAAATCAGTCCAGACAGATAATCTGGGTCCTGACTGTGGGAGGTACTAGAGGCAGGCTCAGGAGTTGGGTTTTTATTCAGTGGGCAATGGGGAGCCATTGAAGGTTTATAAGCAAAAGCAGGACTCAAAAAGAACATTTTTAATAGGTGTGTTCTCACTTTAGTTTGCTGGTGACAGGTGCCTTTGGAGTAAAGCATTTATTGCACCCAAACAGAGCTGGGAGGCTTGTGACAATGCCAAAGCCTTGCCCCAGAAATACTAATTGAGGCAGTCGCCATACTGCTAAGCAACTGGACTTCCTGAAAGTCAGACACATGAACAGAGCCATTATCTCCCAACCGAGTCTTTGAAATGGGAAGGTCCCAGGGTTGAGCCCTGATGATAGCATGCATTTACCCAAGCTAGGACTTCCCTGCCAACACTGAGGGATTTACCTTTAGGGGTAAATGCTCCTCCTCCCTTCTCCACACCTCCTATTTATCTCTGGAAATCCCTCATCAATTTTTTCCCTCATTGCCTAATCTGCAAAACAAAGGTAACTGCTTCTGGTTTCCCAGGAACAATTATAAACATCAAAAGTCACAAATCCCCAGAAAGAAAGAGACTGAGAAAAAGAGAGAGAAATCACTTCACTAGATGACTTTTTGGAACTTTCTGTTTTAACCAATGAGATCTTCTTCCTAGAGTATCCTTGTGTCCTTTTTCCCAGCTCCTTTTAATCCTCCAGTAATCCTCCCACCCTTCTCTCCCTTCTCTTCTTCTCTTCCCTCAACTGGCCTCTTTCTCCTTAAGAATATGACAGCAAGAAAGAATACATATGAATTCTGCAAAATTACTAAATCCCAACTTGGAAGCAGAAGGGCAATGATGTCATTTGGGCAGATGACTGATTTACAAGCCACTTTTGTCAGCCATAAATCTTCTTGGCCAGAGACACACAGAGCCAACTATAGAACCTCGTGCCTTTTAAAACAGTGTCACATACGACTCACCTTGCTGCCTCTTGATCCCATAAAGAACTCTGCCATTATAGCAAGCGCAGTTTCTTCCCAGCTCAGCCTGTCCAAGATTTGGACAACTTCACTTGCTAAACCTCCCTTTCTTTGAGTCCCTAGAGAAGCACTACCCAATAGAAATATAATGCAAGCCATATGTATAATTTCAGATTTTCTAGTAACCATGTTTTTAAAAAGTGAAAGGAGATAAAATTAATTTTATTTAACCCAATATACCTCAAATGTTATTTCAACATGTAATAAATATTTTTAAATTATTAAGATAATCTACATTCTTTTTTCCACACTGAGATTTCAAAATCCCTCATGTACATTAAACACATCCCTTGGCCTGGGTGATCAGTTGATTAAGCATCTGCCTTTGGCTCAGGTCATGATCCCAGGGTCCTGGGTTCAAGCCCTGTGTCAGGATCTCTGCTAAGCTCCCTCTCCCTATTACTCCCCCTGCTTGTGCTCGCTCTCTCTCTCTGTCAAATAAATAAATAAAATCTTAAAAAAAAAACCCAAACACATCTCAATTCAGACCAGTCATAATTCAAATGTTCAATAGCTGCATGCGGTTAGTGGCACCTTGATTAAGGTAGCACAGCTCTAGAGCATCACCCAGATCTGTAATCGTCTCAGGAGGTAAAGTGAATATCACCCACATAAATATGGAAAACAGGACATTTGGCAGGAGACGATGGGCAGTGATGATAGGGTCAAATGAAGCTTCACAAACTAAGACAACATATTAACAGAGTCCTACCAAGGTAAAATTTAGAAATGCTATTTCACCTACAATGTGATTTTAAGATTAGGAAAAGGTGAATTTTGTTGAATCTACATGATCTCAAACATTCCAATGAAAATTGTAAAAGTCCAAAGTCCACAAGAGAGATGTCTTCATATTAAGTAAGATAAGTATATACATTGTCTAATTCAGTGTCTTGCATTTTGAGGGGCTCTTTTGAAGCCTATGTATTTCTCATGTGACATAATTATTGGGGTCTCTGGTATCATCTGGACTCTTGATCAGGCTGTCACTGCTAGACACAGCTTCTGAATTCTCTCTTGGAATTAGTCACTGAATAACATCTTGCTCCAGCTCAGCCCATGTCCAAGTGGGAATTCTGATTATCCAGAGCTGACCCCTTTTGGGCTAGTGATGCGTTAGGGGTATAAGAAGAACAGACAGGGGGAGGGAGGAGGCCACGCAAGACGAAAGTCATCCAGAAAGCAATTTCTGTCTGATCCTGCACAGGACCGCTGGGGAACACACTCCAGAGTTGTCCCCACAAGAGACAAAGAGGCTGGTCTGTGATTCTCTAGCACCTGCTGACAGTCTTAGTTATGGGCTTCCCCACAAGTAGGTAAATTCTCAGACACTTCTGGCTTTCTGTGTGTGTGAGTGGATGTGCACATAAGCAAAGAGGTTCCAGGGGCCTAGAAGAGGGTAGGAGGAAGAGCCTGCAGGGCTGCTATTGGAAGGCAAAGAGGGCTGTGGTCTAGTCTACACTCTGACTTTGTACACGTGAGCAAACCTGTGTCCTCCCATGTAAAATGATATTATAATAGTCCCTACCCCACTGAGTTGTTGGGAAGAATAAGTAGGATAATATAAACAAAGTGGTTAGCACAATACCCAGCACTTACTAAGGGAAGGCGTTCTGGACCAGATCAGAGGAATCTTGGCAGACTAGTGAGAGATACTTGGAATAGGCAGGCCCATCACACTCTGCCGTGCAACTCTTGACTTGTCAGCATTTGGCCTGGTGCCTATTGGGTAAGTGGGTGTCAGAGTCACCTGCCCTGCTGTCCACTGCTCCTCCAGAATAGAGTTAGGGCTACGGCTACACACAGACTCGTCCAGAGACATTAGCATGGTGCCCGTCACATATTAGGAGCTCAGTAAATGTTCATGGGAGAGAGAAAGGAAGTACCCTAGAGACAGAGTCCTCTCTCTAGGGCTCTTTTTGCCTGCTTTAGCTCCCAAAGTCCCAACATTTCTCTGCTCTCCTCTAAGACTTTGTCACTGATTTTCCACCACTTAAATACACTCTCCTGGGCCACAATCATGCTGAATACAGACAGGTGAAGCTAGAAGAGATCTACATACTTCTCATAGACCAAACTCTCAGGCCTCCTGCTGCTCTTATGGGCAGTCCATGGAAACACTTAGGCCAAGTTGGGACCCCATGAACAATATATAACCTCTGTAAGGTGGGTTACCCCTAGATTTCCACTTTAATAATAGTAATCTCTTACTGTTTATATTTGTAGCACTTTGTAGGACAAACAATGTATCTTATTTGATTATTATACCCATTTTATAACTGACAGACTATAGAGGTAGAATACTTGAAACCAAGAAAATCAGCATGAGTTCAAGGCTCTCTTTGGAGGGTGGGGGGAACCGGACCAAGTTTCCCTCTCTGGAAACAAAGCTAAGTTTGTTGCTATTTACTCCTTGGCTTATACTCGAGATAAATAAAATTTCTATGTAATAAAAAATACTTTCTAGACAGACACTGACCAATTCTCATGAGATTCTTATAAAACAGAGGTAGCTATTAAGATCCTCATTTTATAATAGAAATAGTCTCAAGCAGGGAGCCAGTTGCCCAATACTCAGCAGTGAGTCATGAGTCACTAACCAATCCCAAAATAGAGGTTGGGCGAGTGAGCTATCTCCCACAATAGCCATAAAAACCTCCATAGGTTTTGGAATGAAGTCAGGGTGTGGTCCCAAACATAGCTTGAGCCATACTCTTTTCCGAGCTCTGCCAGCCTTATTCCTCACACTTCATTCAAGTCTCTGCTCAGAAGTCACCTCCTCAGAGAGGCCCTCCCTGATGCTGCCCCAAATCTAGTCACTCCCTAATATCTTCACCTCCTTTATTTTTCTTTATAACCCGCCACAATCTGAAATTAACTAGTTTAGCAACTGTCTCCCCACTATAACATGAGCTGAGGGTACGGATTGTGCTGTGCTCACCTCTGTATCCCTGGGGCTAAAACAGTGCCTGGAGCCTAAAAGGACTCAGTAAATATTTGGGGAGAAAATGAATGAGTGAATGAATGAGCAAATGAACTTGTCCTTCCTAATCCCTGTGTGTTTGCCTTAAACAAGAATCTGTCCCTCCAAAATTATCAAACACCCTTGGGAGAATCAGGCCAAGGAGACCTGTCTTATTGTGCCCTCCATCCCCATAGAGAACTCCCATCACACCCCCAAGTCCAGGGCCTGGAGCTTGAAAAGGACACAGCCACACTGGAACGTTTTACTTCGACCTCTGATGAGTGCTAACATGCCTCTGCAGTTCCTAAATGTTACCAATTCAGAATCTTTCACCCAGCCCAACATTACTATAGTTCACCCCTTCCCTGGGCCTCCACACCTGCCTCTGAACCCCCTGTCTCCTATACCTCTAACTCCAATCACAGGCCCGTAGACCAATACCCCCTCAACCATCCCCACTATCTCATTCCTAGGCTAGCTCCCCCCATGCTGCCCTCTCCTCTATACTTCCTCTAATCCTCTCACCAAACCATTTATACCTGAAACTAACTCTGCATCAATGAGACATTTGGCATTGGAATTGCTTTAACGTTGGTTGACTGAGTTAAATTCTATTTAAGAATATAGATGTTGGAACACCCAGGTGGCTTAGTCAGTTAAATGTCCAACTCTGATTTTGGCTCAGGTCATGATCTCAGGGTTGTGAGACAGAACCCCATTGTTGGGCTCCGTGCTGAGCATGGAGTCTGCTTAGGATTCTCACTTTCCCTCTCCCTCTGCTCACCACCCTCAAAAAAAAAAAGAAAGAAAGAAAGAAAGAAAGAAAGAAGAAGAAAGAAAGAAAGAAAGAAAGAAAGAAAGAAAGAAAGAAAGAAAGAAAGAATGTAAATGTTGAGTGTTTACAGCTGGTTAAAATTTTTTTAAATTAGTAATTATGTGCTGGTCAATGAACACTATGTTAAGAAAATATTATTTGGATATAAACCCAATTTGGATGGCCAAAGGGGTCTCTACTCTAAAAAAGTAGAGAGCAGATGCAGGGGTGACCTAGCATGGGATGACAACAGAAGTGTTGTCATCTTCTGATGGTCCCCAGGACCTCTAAGCTGAGAGCACAAACATTTTCACCTGCCACTCCTTTTTTTTTTTTTTTTCACCTGCCACTCCTAACCAAGAAAAAGACATAAACATTTGGTTCAGCCTCATATGTGACCTTAAGGTACTCACTAAGCCTTATGGTTTTTTTTTCTTTTTTAGAGAGAGAAAGAGCCTGTGAGCAGGTTTGAGGGAGGGGCAGAGGGAGAAGGAGAGAGAGAATTTCAAGCAGCTCCATGCTCAGTGTGTAGCCCAATGCAGCACTCAATCTCACAACCCTGAGATTATGACCTGAGCTGAAATCAAGAGTCTGACCCTTAACCAACTGAGCCACCCAAGTGTCCCCCAACACTAGAGTTATGCCCATGTCCCTGGCCTGCAGACACTTAGCCTCAAAACCAGTGGGTCTCAAAGAATGTTCACTGGAGACCTGCATTGGAATTCCTGGGGTTACGTATGCAGAATCCTGAACTCTACCCACTACAGACCCTACTGAATCAAAATCCCTGGCTATGGGGCTGGGAATATGAATTTTATTAGGCTCCTCCAACCTCCACTCATAATTCTTTGGCAATCCAATGTTTAAGAACCAATGCCCTAGGAGAGGTCACCTTACTTTCTAACATAAGCTCCTTTGGCTCACCCTGAGAAGGAGGAGATTGCACAACATTCCATGTCAAAGAAATAACTAACTGTGGTGCTGGGACACACGTGCCCTTGAAAATCCTCCCTTGCTGGGCAGCCCAGGTGGCTCATCGGTTTAGCACCGCCTTCAGCCCAGGGCCTGATCCTGGAGAGACCCGGGATCAAGCCCCACTTCGGGCTCCCTGCATGGGGCCTGCTTCTCCCTCTGCCTGTGTCTCTGCCTCTCTCTCTCTCTCTCTCTGTGTGTGTGTGTCTCTCATGAATAAATAAAAAAATCTTAAAAAAAAAGAAAAGAAAAATCCTCCCTCCCTATAGATTCTCCCTTTTACCTTTTGAGATCTAACCCTCCTAGAATTCTGTGAGGCCTAAGGCTGCTCCCAAACTGGGGGTGGGGTGCAGCACGCAGCCTCATACAGAAGCTAGCCTCATGCTGGCCTTTTAGGTCTTTCTCTAGATTAGCTGTATAGATATGGCCACTAGAGCTTATATTCAAGTAATAGTGCATTAGAGCTAGGAGTTCTGAAGCAGAATGTGGTGCCAAAGCCCCATTAATAATAAACAGTGGACAATTCTCTGTTCTTATCTCTCTGTTCACATGTGAATGTCACATATCTGGAGGGGAGACTTCCAAGAAGGATTTGGGGGTTCATGGCCATTTCTAGAGACATGACTCACCACATGCTACCATCTCTACCTGGGGCCTGAAGTCAGCACCCTGAGCCCCCAGCTGCTGGCTGAGGGTGCTCCAAACTGACAGAGGATCTAGAACCCCAGAGATGCCCCCACCTGAATCTAAAAATCAAGTCCTGAAAGAACTGCATTCTGCCAAACACTTTGCTCAAGTTTAGCACTCCTCAAGGACATTGCACATGGACTCTTTGGGGACCAGAGCTCTAGCTATGTTTCTATAGAACCAGAGTCACTCCCAGCCCTACTGGACCTTTGCTGAGGCCTCAGCATGCCATGTAATGCAGCCCATCCAAATGTATAACAGGAAGAAGGGCTTGTTCTGTCCTGCAAGATCAAGCAGGCTAGAACATCAATCACAAACATCATCAACAGCAAACGCTTATGGCCAGGATTCAGCAATGATTCAACTACAAGGTTATAACAAGCAGTTCTTATTTTCCCTGTCCAACATCATTCCTAATCTTCTTAGTAGGCATACCCAAATTTTCCTTTGGGAAACTATCGCTCTTCCGGTATCAGTCTAGGAGGTTTGGATGGAGCTAGCCCCACCTCTTAAACCAGGAGTGAGCATAGTCCCAAGTCACATACTAGTCTCCCATACTGCAGGGATCAGTTCACTGATGGGCATAGGAAGAAGCCAGTCCAATTGAAGCCAATTCTAGAACTTTCTCTGGAACTACTGGGAAAGAGAATTCTCTGCTATCATGGTTGAGCTGGGAGAAATAAAAGTTTGGAGCTACAGGATATTTTCTTGCCTCCACAGGAAGCCCTCTGATTGCTTCTTCCCCCAGTCTGATTTAATGCCCCTTCTGTAAGCAGAACTCCATCACAGTACTTATCTCTGTACTGAAACACTGATTTGCCTGTCTCTCTCCTCTAATTGATTTTGAAGTCAACAGGAAATCAGAATTCATTAATCTTTCTAAACTCAATATCTAGTAGAGTGGTTTAGTGAAATTCCATTTATCTATCCATTCATGTATTCATTCAATCAACCCAGAGTGCTGTGATCCCTAACCCCACCTTTCAAGAATTATTCACTGGGCATCTGCCCCTCCTCTTACTCCCCCACATAACAAAATGCCCTTGACATCTACCTCTGACAAGCCTGAGCTTGCTCTGCATGACACATGATCTCTTGAATGTCAGTGAATTCTTACTAGACCCCGGACCTGATACATTATACGCAAACCTGCTGGTGGGTAATTTTTGTAGATCCTTGAGTGTCACCTCAGAAAGAGCTATGATGCAACTTTTGGTTTGATTGTGTTTTAAAGTCAGAGCAGTATCAGCACTCCTGTAACTACTGTGGCCTTAAAGCTTTCCACAGAAGTTAGATGTAATAAAAGAATGCCTACTCTTACAGCTTGCAGAGGATAGGTAGGTTGCCTAAATGATATTTTTTTCATAGCAAGGAAGACTTATCTTTATGCAAAAGTGGCCTCTCTAGGGGCATTTGGCTGGCTGTCAGTAGAGCACGTGACTCTTGATCTCAGAGTTGTAGGTACAAATCCCACATTGAGTCTAGAGCTTACTAAAAAAAAAAAAAAAGGCCTCTGCAAAAGAGCAAAAGAACTTAAAGTGGCTTATACTAAAGCTTCAGAGGTTATTATAAAATACAAACCAGTAACAACAAAAAGTAAGAAGATAAGATCTAAGTAATTAAAGTAGGAGAATATATCACTGAAACCTAGGCTGAAGTAAGCTCATGCACTGAGCCTCCTGATAGCCAAAGCAAAGACAGAAGTACAATAAGTTAGCTAATAAAACAAAGTAAACTGGGATTTACTATCCCTCTTTAATGTACATTTATTTTTCCTTTTGTCTAATGCTTTCCCCTTCGGGGAAATGCTCTCTCAAGTCCCACTCAAATCATGTGGCTCAAATAGAAACTCTCACCTTTTTTACCAATATCTCTCCTCTCACCGATCCTTCCCCATACCCTTTTTGGCTAACCTTGGATTCCTAAACTAAACTGGGCTGATCCTTGCACCCCACTTCCCTGACATAGTGATTGGTCTAGGATTGGGTAATTGGATGGAGCTGAGCCAATCAGTCTTTCCAGTCTTTCCTTTTCAAACTGAAGCTAGCCCCTCAGTTTCTCTCCGGAACCAACCAAAGAGAAGTGAGTTTCAGAGCTACCAAGAAGCAAGCCCCCAACCATGTGGCAGAAGTCCATCTGAGAAATCCCACCTGAGAAATAAGCCAAGCGAGGGTTGAAGAAACACTGACTACATTCAAGGCCCTGGTTCCTTTTCTTCACAGTCTCTGCTGCATCCCGGCCCTTCCTATGAATTGGCTATGTGGCCAAATACCTTCCTCTTTTGCCCAAGCTGATTTGACCTCAGTTTCTATCCGTAGCAACCAAAAGAATGCTGACTAATATAGGAACATTGAGCAACGTGATGGATGGTGAGCTCTGAGGCAGTTTTACCAATGTTCTACATATGAACAACTCTTCTCGTGGGCTGCTTGGTGTTTACAATATTAGAATCTATTACAAATCTGTATACTTGACATAGGGGTAAAGCTGAGAACTTGAGATGTGAGTGATGAAAGTATTTCTCTGTTGTGTTGTAGTTGAGAGCTCCATGGAGCATTATTCAAAACAGAAGAATGGATTTTCTGATCTTGACTGAAGGACAAGCCACACACCCTAGACACTAGGGGTGGAGATGACAGAAATGAATTTTTGTTGTTGTCGTTGTCAGGTAGGCTCCACACCAAGTGCAGAGCCCAACACAGGACTCAAACTCACTATCGTGAGACCAAGACCTGAACCAAGGTCAAGAGTCAGACATTCCACTGACGTTCAACCAACTGAGCCACCCAGGCACCCCCAGAAATGATATTTTATTAAAAATTCAAAGGACCCGACTACACTTCTACCCTGGGGCAGCAACTCCTGTCCAGTACCTTCCAATGCTTAAAAAAAAAAAAAAAAAAAAAAAGGTCTGCAGGAATCACTATGTAGGCTTAGCACATTGTGTCCAAATAGTCATGTGAGTAAACTGTTAAATCCACAACATTCTGCTTTGACCAGGATGCTACCTAATTAGTGACAGAAACTGCAGGAGGAATATCAAGTTTTTATTGACATCAAATATTTACAAATTGTTTGCTGAATGCCAGCCATTGCAATGGTATCAAGGATTCTCTCATAGCTCATACTTTTAGCCAGTTTCTTGACTATGCATGATGGATGGTGTGTCTGCATGCCACATACTCTCACAGGTATACTGGGGGCTAAATATTTGAAGGGAGAAGAGAAGTAAAAAGTGCAAAACAATTTTTTAAAAAGATTTTATTTATTTATTCATGACAGAGAGAGACAGAGAGGCAGAAACATAGGGAGAAGAAAAAGCAGGCTCCACACAAGGAGCTCGACACGGGACTTGATCCTGGGACTTCAGGATGACTCCCTGAGCCGAAAGCAGATGCTCAACTGCTGAGCCACCCAGGTGTCCCAAAAAGTGCAAAATAATTGTCCTATTGCCTGTAAGATCTCAGGATCCTTCCTCTGATGCATTTGAGACAAGAGTCATGGAATTCTCTAATACTTGTGTATTTTTCATGATATCTTAACCCTTATTCTGCACGTTATGCAGGCCTGGCACATAGTAGCTGCATGTAATGGACTCTTGCCAGCTTTTGGCTGCCCAGCATCTGAAGCCCTTCATAGGTATGGCAAACTCTACCTCTGAATGAGACACAGCGTGTGGCAGAGGCCGCAGAGGCCCAAGGCATGCTTTTCCAGCCTTTGTCACAGTTAATGCATTGGCATGTGTAACTCAGGCTTGACCAATCAGATAAACTAACTCCAGGCTAGGAACTGGGAGTTGGTAATGCAAAGAAGGAGGGACAGGGGAAAGCCCATTATGGTGGAGGCAGCAGAAGCATCAGCAGTCTCCAGTTTTCAGGAACTGCAAGGGCAACAGTACCAGTGGCCAGAACTGTGTTAGCCTCCAGGATCCTGAAGTAGCAGGAAAGTCCTCCCCGTGACATGGGTTGATTGGCTCTGGGCTGTGGTCCTGGCCACTGCCTGCTTGTTTTCTAAGTTCGGCCTTCCGGGGGACTCTGCAAGTTACCTACATAAATCCAGTTGATTTCTCTTAAAATGAAGAAATCTGAGTTATTGTCATGCATAAAATGTTTAGGCAAATGAATTCATAAATAAATCAACTTTATTATGTGTATTTCATAAACTTACTGGGATAGCTATACATAAATCATTAGCTTCATTGTGTTGTCTAACAGCCCTGAGCAATAAAAAGGCCAAACAATTCCTCTAAGATGCACACAGCCAATAAATGGAAGGATATAGACTCAAATGCTAATGACAAGATTTTAAGATGGTGTTTTCATTACACCAAGCAGTTATTGGTGCCTGCCTCAATGATGTCCTATAGGTTCTTGAGGCCCTATACTTTCAAAGTGTACTGTCTCTTCACTTCACCTCCTGACCTGCTTCCTTATTTTGTATTAAATCCCCTGACCAAGGCAACCCAGGTAGCTCAGCGGTTTACCGCCGTCTTCAGTCCAGGGCCTGATCCTGGAGACCTGGGATCTAGTTTCACATCAGGCTCCCGGTATGGAGCCTGCTTCTCCCTCTGCCTGTGTCTCTGCCTCTCTCTCTCTCTCTCTCTCTCTCTCTCTCTCTGTGCCTCTCACGAATAAAAAAAAAAAAAAAATCCCCTGACCCAGACTGGTGTCCTAAGCCATGCTGAGTCTTTGCTGCTTTGAGGGCGTCTGTCAGATCAGGCCCCAGACACAAATTGGCTTGAATGTTCCCACAGTACTCTGCTTACCTCTGTGTGGTGTGTGTGTGTGTGTGTGTGTGTGTGTGTGTGTGTGTGTGTGTGTGTGTGTGTGTGTAGGGTGGGGCTTACAGGCACAAAAAGGCAATTTTTACATTTTCTCCTCATTTTCAGCTTAGGTAGACCATTCTAGTATGTGGTGGGGAAAAGGAATTAATGGTCTTACACAGGAAACGTCCCAACAGCCATATTTCTGCACCATGGAAAGATCTGTTTTCAGTTTGGATCGCAATGGGGAAGCCATTCTTCCTATGAAGTAAGTTCCTTGGAGGGTAAAATTTTAGGAGACAATGTTATCTACTTGTTGTTACCTAATTGTTGACATTGTGAAGATTAAACCAAATGAAAAAAAATCCAGCAAAGTTCCTGGCATGCAGTAAATACTCAAAAAATGTTGGCCTTTCCAGACTGCAAATTGCAAAGAATACTTAACACAAATACGTTTACTACCATATTATTTATTAAAAAAAACCCAGAATATTAGAAGTAACCTGCATTCACAATGAGAGAATGATTTTCATACTATGCATCTATTAAAAATGGTAGCAAAAAAATAGAGTCATGAAAACTATGGAGGAAAGATTATAATGAAAAAAGATACAAAGCAAGATGCAAAACTGCATGTAAACTATGTTTACAAGTATGTAAAATATTCCTGTGAAACAAGGTAGAAGAATAACACCAAAATAAAAACAAACTGTACCAGAAAGTTCCATAATCCATTACCCCCAAATCTTGCAGGCAGATGTGCTCTGGCATTCAGAATTGTTTGGACATTACCATATCCTGAATATTAAATAGCACCCTCAGCACTCCTTAATCCAATGCATTCCTACTTCAGCAGTGAATAAATGGATAGTGGCCCTAAGTGGAATAAACAGACTCTAAGTAGCCTTCCCTCAGTTCAGGACAGATGTCTCCATCAGGCAAGAGCAGTTCAAGACACAGACTCATCCACAATAAGTTATAAAAACCTTTCCAATTATCAGCACTTTGAGGATTTTAGAATTGCAGATAAGAAATTACAGACCTAAAGTACGTAAGTATTAGTCACCACATTGGTTCTGCCAAACGAACAATATTAAAAGCATAAAATGCTTGACCGGATGGTAGAAGTATAATCACCAGTTTGCTTGAGTTCACCACTACGGCAACAATAATCTTCAATGCTTTCACCATTAACCAGATTTCTAATCCAGATCCAGATGGCCTTAACTCGTTTTCTTTTGCATTTATTTATTACCTGTGCTTACTGGCTCCTTTGTAGACACCTTACACTATTATGTAGAGAAAGCAAAGGCTTATAATGTTTACACATGGTTTAAGACTAGCCTCTCACCTCACTTTCTGCCTTACAGTAATTGGTTGATATATAATAATATATAATAATAATATTAATAGATTGGGCCCACAATGCCATTCCCATGCCTGACCTGTGCTTGCTTTTTGTAGCCAGTGGTCAAAGTCCCTTCACCATGGCCTCATAGACTGAGGTACAGAGGTATGAGACAGAAGCCAAGGTTCAGGCAGATTTGGGCTATCAGCAGCAACAAAGGAGTTTGCTGTTGACTTAGCCACAGCCTGTAAGTTTTTTTATACATGTAGGAAGGCCGGTCATCAGGTAGGACTGTGAGAAACCAGATGATCCCTCCCTACATCACCATTCCTCCTCTCAGCCATCCCTGGGACTCACAACATGATTGCCCTCAGGGGTCAACATCACTTATGGAGTGTGCGTATCCACTGTGCCCTGCCCCCTAAAATGGTAAGAACCACTGGTTTAGATGGAGATATTTGGAAGATGGGGTTCAGCATGCAGGATGCACAACTGGTTCCAAAGACTTTGATCTGGGGCCATGGCCAGAGGCATAACACAAATGGCAGCTTTCTTAGCAGTCTTATAAAAGACACTAGCAGTCTTATAGCATTTTAAAAAACATTACTATGAATGTTAAGTTATGCTTCCCTTGATATTCCTGCCATGAGAATATTCAGACACCTTGCCATTTGGTTGTTTGACATTTAATGTATGCCATGAGCTACTTTTAATAAAGTAGCTTTTCTTCTCCTTTGCCCTTTACTCAGCCTCAACACTGTGTATCTTCCCAAATTCCTCACTACACTCAAGACTTTTAAATAGGTCCCCAAAGGGAACTATATTGTCTGAGTTACTAATACAGTCCCTGTTTATAGCCACTATGGCTACATATGCAGCTAGACAATAGCTAGGCAGTGGGTCCAAAAAACATGTATAAAATGATGTCAGTGAGCAAGATTCGGGGCGGGGGGTGGTGGAACTGGGAGATTCTTTGATTCACTTGACCACATGAAAGATCATTATAAGAGGCTGTGAGTGAAAGACAGCCCCCAAATTAAACAAATGGGGATGCCTGGGCGGCTCAGTGGTTGAGTGTCTGCCTTTGGCCCAGGGCATGTGATCCTGGAGTCCTGGGATTGAGTCCCACATCAGGCTCCTTACATGGAGCCTGCTGCTTCTCCCTCTGCCTGTGTCTCTGCCTCTCTCTCTCTGTCTCTCATGAATAAATAAATAAAATCTTAAAAAAAAATTAGCAAATGGAAAAAGGAATGAACTATTAACTTCAGGAAAGATAAAAAGCTTTATATGAAACAAAGTGTAGGGATCCCTGGGTGGCTCGGCAGTTTGGTGCCTGCCTTTGGCCCAGGGCGTGATCCTGGAGTCTCGGGATTGAGTCCCGCATCGGGCTCCCTGCATGGAGCCTGCTTCTCCCTCTGCCTGTGTCTCTGCCTCTCTCTCTCTCTCTGTGTCTATCATAAATAAATAAATCTTTAAAAAAAAAAAAGAAAAGAAATAAAGTGTAACATTATCACACAACTTGGCTCAGCAGGAAACAATGTTTTCATGGACATAATGTAAATTCTTAGTACAAATTTCACCAAAAAAAGTGATAACATTATATTGAGAGAGTGTAGGGAAGGGAAGTGTGTGGTAAGGGAGTTAGGTGTAAGGGCTAAGTCCTTATCAGACATACAGGAAATTAATAAATGATGTCTAACATTGAGAAATCAGGAAATAATAGTATAACCATATTTTGAAGAAATATAAATATTAATACCAGAAGAAACAGCTAAATGTCAAAAATGGTGGCTTCTGACAAGGAAAACTGAAGGGTAGAGAAGGTGAAGAGGAACTTTTGTTGTTCATTATAAGCCTGTAATATTTGGCTCACTGTTAACTATCTGCACATAGTACTTTTATCAAAACAAATTTTAATTTTAAAAAATATACATGAAAATTTGAAAGACTATGAAGAGAGGGTTCACAGAAAAAGAACTATAGATGATCCTTAAGCATATAGAAAGTTTTTTAAAAAAGATTTGTTATTTACTCAAGAGACACAGAGAGAGAGAGAGGCAGAGACATAGGCAGAGAAGCAGGCTACGTGCATGGAGCCCAATGTGGGACTTGATCCTGGCACCCCAGGATCACGCCCTGAGCTGAAAGCAGATGCTCAACCACGGAGCCACCAAGGCATCCCAAGAAAGATGTTTAAGCTTATTAAAAACAAGAGAAATACAGAGTGCCTGGGTGGCCCAGTTGGTTAAGTGTCTGACTCTTGGTTTAAGCTCAGGTCATGATCTCAGGGTCATGGGATCGAGTCCCAGGCTTAAGCAGACTACCTGCACTCAGCTTGAGATTCTCTCTTCCTCTCCCTCGGCCCTTCCCGGCTCAAATAAATAAATCCTTTTTAAAAAAAAATTAAGGGAAATGCAAATTAACACAAAACTGAGATACTGTTTCTCATCTGTCTGGGAAAAATCCAAAACTTGGAAGCCATCTTCTTTTGGCAAGCCTATAAGGAGTGTAAAATGATCGAACCCCTATCAAGGAGATTCTGGCATATCCACTTAAACTGCAGGTGCATTTCTCCTTGACTCAGCAAACCTTCTTCAAGAAATGCACCCCCAGGTACTCCTGCATGCATATAAAATGACATGTAGAAGGTTATTCATTATGACATCGGTGTATAGTAAAAGATAAGAAACAATCCAGGGGATCCCTGGGTGGCGCAGCGGTTTGGCGCCTGCCTTTGGCCCAGGGCGCGATCCTGGAGACCCGGGATCGAATCCCACGTCGGGCTCCCAATGCATGGAGCCTGCTTCTCTCTCTGCCTGTGTCTCTGCCTCTCTCTCTCTCTCTCTGTGACTATCATAAATAAATAAAAATTAAAAAAAAAAGAAACAATCCAAATGTCAGTCAACAGAGGACTGGTTAAATACACTATGGTTCAATCATTCCATGGAAAATATTTATGTTTTCAATGAATAAAGAAAAAAACCTTACATAATTTAACAGGCCCTCCCAAGCACAGAGGGCTGTGTCGACAGCCTCTCAGACACAGCAGACTCTCTGCCCTTCCGAAGTGCAAGCATAAAGGGAACTTGGCTCCCAACCCCTTTCAAAACCATAGAAACAAAAGCAAGACAGGCTGTGAGGCAATGTCTGATTTCATGTGAGACCTAGGTCAAAATCCCACTTGGTCACTTTATTAACTGAGATACTCTGGGCTTTGGTTCCTCATCTGTAAGTGGGGATAAAACTACCCCACTCACAGGGTTGCTGTGGGATAGTGCATGTGACACAGATTGCACAAAACTTTGCTCACAGTAAGTGTTCAATGACAGAAATTATTCTTCAGAGCAATACTAGAAAAAAGAATCCTGTCTCCAGGACTGTGTTTATTGTAGGAGGAAAGTCATCTTAGAAATACCAAGATAAGAATCAAAAGTCACTGCTCTGAAGAAAAGAATAAAAGGAATTTCCCTCCATAACCAGGCAGTTTTGGAAGAGACGCTTCTTACACAGGCGTACATACCATGTACGCAGCCTCCAGCATCTCATTGTTACCAACTCCTCTGAGGACCAGTAGACACTTACCCTAAGTATCCCACATCAGCATGGTTGGAAGGACCTGGGCCCAAACACCTTCCAGTTAGGGTGAGAAACCCAAGGACCAGAGGAACCGGTGATCTACTTGAGAGCACACAGTCAGTAGTCCTGTTCCATAAGCAGGACAAACCACTAACAAAATTGCTAATGGGGTATAACTTTGTGTGACAACCATTTTCCAGTGATTAAAAACAGAATGAATAAACCTAAAAATGGGTACTCAGGACATTGATCCAAGAAGCTGACTTTCATGTACTTCTGAAAGTGATTGTGATCGATGTAAAGATATGCTCAAAAAAAGTAAAAAAGTAGTGTGTTTATCTGTGTCAACTTGTCTTTATGACTGTGCCTACATGTTACCGTCTATATAGTTCCTATGGAATGAAGCCTCAAATATAGTGGCAATTTGTATTTTAGTAAAAACAAGGATTTCTAGAACATGCCCAATCCCTGCTCTAGCAATGATTACATATGTGAAGTTGGGTTTCCATTTCCTCATTCGTAAAAGGGAACATCAGCCACCTTCACCGCACTACTGCAAAAATAAAATCAGATAACTATGTCTGTCTGGCACATAGCAGGCACTACTTCCTGCAAACCCAGGTGTCCCCTTGTCTTGTATACATATGGGATCTAATCATTCCACAACAATTCACTGACCCTGCTCTCTGAATTCCCTCTAAGCATCTTAGAAAAATGAAAAAATAAAACACTTTTCATGATATTTACATCTGTAAATACTTTTTAATTTCCTCAGTCAGAACCAAGAGTTAAGAAGAATCTTATTAAAAAGAATGATAAAAACAAAAAGAATTATAAAGGTGTTTCTTTTTCAAGTTTTCCAAATACCTTCTTCATCCTCATTTCCCTTGGGGACTGGTTCCCACCATGTCTACACTGATCTGGAGAACTCTGAATCCAGCCCTATTCACTTCATTCCTGATTATTCCACATTCCTATCCCAGGCATTTGCTTGTGGTAAACATTCAATAAATGGTTCTAAGCTGAACCAAACAGAATGAGGTGAAGACTTTCAGCAGACATAGTGAGCATCTACTATACTGTAGGCACTGTGTAAGAGCTTTTTCCTTCTCATATTTAATGATCACAACCCAGAAAAGTAATCATCATTGTCCCCAGCTTACAGATGACAAAACTCAGAGCATGCAGTGACTTGCCTCAAATCCCAATGTCAGGAAGGGCAGGACAGGATGGAACCCAGGTTTCAGAGTGTGTTATAACTGGGAGCCCCTCACTGCTAAAGCACCTTTGTTATTGCTTTCTTTTCCAATCCACCCTCTAAGTTTCAACAAGTCACTCGATAACTCCCAGAGAGGGGCCACAACCTTTTCTCTACATCTACTGGTGAACAAAGACAACATCATGTTTCCAACACACTAGTCAGACCAAGGGGGAAGAAATCCCCATGACTTCAGTAATTTTCCATCCTTTGGAACAAAGACACATATCCAGAAGATTCCCCATAACATATAAATATTGCTTTTAAATTATACCAATCTCTCTTTTAATATGCCTTAAACCCTAAAATCTATGGTTTAATAGCTTCCTTCCTTATATCTTGAATAGACACACAAATGTAAATAGATATCCAAAATGTACATAGAACAGCTACCTAGTTAGATCAGGCTCTCACATCAATACCCATTTTCTTTAAACCTGCACCCAATTTGACTATAATCCTAGGCGCGCTGACCTGAAATAGTTGCTGGCTGCAGCAAGCACCACGCGGTGGCAGGAGAATTCCTGAATGTCCACACACAAGATGACATCTGTCAGAGCATTTTCCACACGGAGGGTGTCCAGGCCATTCTGCAGAATTAAGGAGAGTCCCGTGTCATCGAATTTTACCTTATCCCCATTTAAGATTTCTACCAGGTCTCCCCTTTTCTGGGAGGGCTCATTTGTAGAAGGTGCCAAGGGCTCTTCCAAACTCTTCTCTACCACGTCGCCCATGGTCCAGGAGCCCCTTTGTCCTGCCATCTACATCCAGACTGAAGGAGCGCCCAAGCTTCAGGCAGGTCACATTGCAGAAGCTGGGCGGATTTCCTGTGCAGAGCCCTCCACTTATCACCAGCTGTCACACACACACAACAGGAAGTCTCGTACTTTCTCATCCTGTTACTACAAACGCCAGTAACTTCTATTCTTCTTCTTTCTGTGAGTCAACAAAAGGTTAGAAATTACTTAGAAGGGGTGTGTAGAAAGGGGCTCCACGAGAGAAGGGGTAGCTTCTCAGAGTCTGCTATTAGTGCTGTGGGGTTATTTTGGTCCATCTCCCCCTCATATCCGTAAGCAGGAAGCCTCTGATTCTGGTTATTACATTTGTACCTCTGGCATTTTTATAATCCAAGTCCTCAATGATAGGATGGGCAGGGAACATTATGCAATCTTCCCCCTCCCTCTTGTCAGGAGTCTGAGACCCCACGATAAGCCCCCACCCAGTCCCTTGGGAACCCTGGAAAACCCACTTATTGCTGGCATTCTCATTTATATCAGCACCACACATCTTCTGCCCTTGTCTTCCTCCCTGCTCAGGGGAAAATAATGTCATAGCAAATATTAATGTTCTCCCCCTGCCCCAAGAAAGTCTATTGTTTCAGATATGTCTCTGGGGACAGAGAAAAAATGGTCTCCAGAAACTCCATCCCCAGGGTCTTCTCTCTTAGTAGACTAATCAGGGTAGGTCAACACCAGATTACCCTAGCGAGTCTCCAACTGGTCTGATCTCACTCAGCATCTATTGGTCATGCATCTGATGGTACACCACAAAGTGTCTTCAGTACCTCTGCAGGTCTCTGTTAAATAATAATAACTACCTTTTCATAAACTCCCACTATATTACAGATTAAAGAAGCTAATTTATTTTAATGCATTTTAATCCTTGTAAGAACCCAAGGGGGCAAATATGATTTTCCTCATTTTACAGAGAAGGAAACTGAAGCTCTGCTCAAGTGAGTGGGAGAACCCAGGTCTGTTTGGCTCCAAAGCCCATTTCTTCCACCATCATCAGGCTAAGAGAGCTGTAATATCATGTTTGTCCTGACTCCTGCATCTCCCACACAGAACCACAGGCCTTTTCTGCCATGGCTGCTCCAGTCCACAGCATCTCCCCAAAGGGGCCTTTGAGGTCTGGTTCCTGTTCTCATGAACCATCTAGCAGTGGGGAACACTGGCTGCTCTGATCAAAAAGGAGTCCCAATCCTTTCTCTGCCCCGGTTAGTAACTGAGCCCTCTTTAGGGGTCCTGGTTCTGCCTCAGCTCTTCTTCTCTTCCATGGATACTTCCTAATGTCAGCGTCTTTGTTAACTCCCCTCTACCAGACTTGTGCTATATCCAGAGCTCTGTCAATCAAGACGGTTTGGTCTCAATAACAGAAAAGCCCATCAAAAGTGGTTTAAACAATAGAAGTCTCACATTATAAGAAACCAGAGATATGGAGTCCCAGGTTAATCCAGAAACTCAGTAATGTCATCAAGGACACAGAATTTTTCCATTTTCCCATTCTGTCATATTCTCAATGTGATGGAGATGCCACCTCATGATGACATAATAGCTGCCACAATACCAAACAATCCAAAAGCAGGACAGGTCTCTTCCTTCATCTCTATCAGACTTCTCCTAAGTCACTTGACCACTCAGCCCAAGCTCCAGAAAATACAAATAGAATAACGTGATTGCTTTGCACCAAACATGATTCATCTACTGCCTCGAGTCCACTTTCCCCAAGATCAAGGGTCTAATAGCCAAACAAAATCAGGGCCTCTTAGCACAGAGGAGGGGCAAGGGCTGGTGTGCAGTTAGCCTCCTGTGCCCACTACCAGGACATGCACAACCCTGACTCTTCCTGCAGGCCTCAACTAGGAGGAGCTCAGCACTTCCACCTCCATGACTCCAACTACCACCTCTGTTGCAACTAAGGACAACACATAACCCAATCTTTCTCATGGCATCTTGTCACCCAGAACCTCTCAAAGTTTAAACAACACTGATCATTCCAATCCACCCTCCAATAAAACAAAATAAGAATAAAACTGAATTTTCCATTCATGATGGATCCTGTTTACCAAGTTCCCTTATTATTTTTCATATACCTTCCAAGGCCACCCACCCCATTCCCTTGACGTAAGCAGGTTAACTGTTACCTTGCCCCCACCCTTACATTTTCCTAGTAGGGATGCACACACAGACTTGTGGCATAGGTGTGATAATGCTTACAATTGGATTTAGTGCAAAGGTAAAAAACACAACCAGTTTGGCATCCATGTCAACCTGGATATGCTCTGAGATTTCAGTATGAACTGATAAATATTCTTTATAGCTACAAGCAAAATAACCCTGTTCTGTGGAAGTTTTATTTTCCCTACCAAGCAACAAAATGTACAAGCCACTGGCAAAAGCTTTAATACTGAGAAAACTATCGTAATTATATTTTACTAGGCCAGTTGGCTTTATAGTGCTTGAAAGGAATAGATTCTATTATTAGGCAAATGAGTGGCTTTACTCAAGGGAAATCTCTCTTCCTAAAACCAATAGGTTGCCCTTCTAACCCTGTCAACTGTCTTCTCTGACACAACTTATAGTGTCAGAAGTAAGTCTTAAGTCCCCTACAAAAAAAGAGCCACTGTTCTGTCATGTTAACTTATTACTACTAAAGCTACCATTTACTGAGTATCAACTACATTTCAAGAACCATGAGAGGCTCCTTGTGAAGCCTGATGCACTTCATCTTCCCACCAACCCAGGGCAGTTAGGTATTATGATCTCCATTTTAGAGACGTGAAGACGGAGAAGATCACATAGTAGATATCATGTCCATGTCCCCTCGTCTGTCCTGGAGGTCACCCACAGATAGTTCCTATAAGCACACTAAAAGCATCACTGTGCCTGAGAGCATTCTCCAGCTACGAGAGCATGTGGGCTCATTAGAAGGCACCTGCAACTGAGAGCCAGGAGTTGAGAGATAAAAATGCTAGCTTTCTGTCTCTTTGTGGGACAATGCTGAAGTGTGTTGTCCCCATCAAAGACTCTCAGAGGACTGAGCTCTAGTTGTCCACAGTAGTGGACACATTCATCATTCATCCTCTAAGGGAGGGAAGCCTCTGATACCATTTGTTTATATCTCAGGGTAGAAAAGGAAAAGTAAGGATTGCCCCCCTCCCCAGAAGATTTGTTTACATTCCAGAATAAAGATTTCTCTCTCAGGAGGAGGCCATGTGCCACCTGCCCTATATAAGCTCTGAGTCTCATAATTTCAGCATTAAACTTTTATGGGCAACCCCATTGCACATTCAGGGTAACATCAGGCTTTCATCACATTATCTATAGATATAGGGACATAGGTAATTGGTAAGAAGATGGTCTGTGTGTAATAAATGATCTTTTCTCAGGTTCAGAGATTTTGTATTTCCTGTCAGAAAAAAATTTTGAAATGTATACATACATACACATTTAACATGCAATTCATTCTATTTATTTATTTATTTAAGAGCGGAGGAGGGGAGGGGCAGAGGGAGAGGGAGAGAAGGAAATTTAAACAGGTTTCACACTCAGCCTGGAGCCTGACACAGAGCTCCATCCCACAACCCTAAGATCATAACCTGAGTCGAAAGTTGGAAACTTAGGGGAGCCTGGGTGTCTCAATTAGTTGAACCTCTGACTATTGGTTTCAGATCAGGTCATGATCTCTCAAGTCCCACGTGGGCTTTGCATTCAGTGTAGAGTCTGCTTCAAATTCTCTCTCTCTGTCAAATAAATAAATATTAAAAAAAACAGAAGTTGGAAGCTTAACCAACTGAGCCAGGTGCCCCAATGTGCAGTTCATTTTAACTTGATTTATCCAGAACAAGCGGCAAAAAAAAAAGGTGTGGGAGGGTAGAACCAGCAGAATGAACAAAGTAGAACTTGCTTTACTGTCTAAATGCAACTGAAGGAGATCTGCACTTCATACTTTCCTGCTGCCTGCAAAACTTAACCTTCAAGATAAGTGTCCTTCCCACCTTCATAAAGCTTCCCCAAGATGCCTACACCTACTGCAAACCTTGCATGTGTACATACTGCACTGCTCACGCTTCTGTGGATGCATTAAAGCACTATACTGTCATTATCTGGCTGCTCGTCTGTCTTCCCCAGTAAGCTATGAGTTCACAAGTCAAGTCATATACCCCAGAAACCCAATTACGTATGATTCAGTCAAGAAATAAGGGGTAGATAGACAGATGTCATGGTTGGATTAAAGAATAATCAAAAACTGGAAGAAGAGCTCTGCCTTGGTAACTAGTGGCTCTCTTAGCAGGAGTGCCTGCATGGCTGAGCTAATGTGTGAGTTGACCTGGGAGAACAAGAAGAATTTATGAGAGTAAAGGGAGAGGGTAAAGGCTTTCCAGGGAAAAGGAATGAACACACCAAAGGGGTAAGGAACAAGGAGTATTTGGAGAACTATAAACCATTAGGTACAACTGGAAGACAAGGTGTGTGAATGGGATAGGGTTGGAAAATGGTGTACAACAGTAAGACACCAGGTCAGAGGGGGCTGCCCCCTGCCCCCTAATTCCCTGCCCCCTAATTCCCTGCCAGTCGGAGTTCCTGAGCCACTGCAATGCAACCCCCACACCCCAATGAACATGGTGGTATGAGCCTGAAGCCTGGGTACCACCTCCCCGCCCACCAATCCTGGGGGCTCAAGGTAGGTGCCAGCCGGAGGCTGCTTGGGTTCCACTCTGCATTAGCTCCCAGACAAACATGAATGGATAGCAATGGAAAATGGTATTGGAACAGTGGGAATCAGCAATTTTGTACAGGAAGCTTCGGGGGATGTTATTTACTGTAGTCTCCCTAAAGTCGGGGCAAAACTGGACAAACAAGGTTAAGTTCAGTGTTTTGGAAAGTGTGAAAGCTGCTAGTGAATGCTATTTTCCTCTATCAGGAGAAGTAACTGAAATTAATGAAGTTCTTGAAGAAAATCCAAAGTTTATCAACAAATATTGTTATGAAGAATGTTGGCTGATCAAGATACACGCAGTAATCCTTCAGAACTGGATGAATTAATGAGCGAAGAAGCATATGAGAAATACATAATCTATTGAGTAAAAATGGAACCCCTAAATAAACTAGTATGAAACAACTTAATCTAGCATTGTTGTCTTAAATTAGTGATGGATAGAGGATTTAAAATTGCAACTTCTAGCAGTGCCAATGGGTAAGAAACTACTTGCAACAATGTTCATGGAAGAAAATACCCCTTGACTTTCTAATGATTACAGATTAATACAATATGCATCTTTTTTGCAACACTCTATGATTTTTAGGCTAGGCTCCAGTTATAATATTCAGAATCCTGAAATTATGTGTGGTTAAAAACTAGTTATAAAAATTATGTAATTTAAGAATAACATTGTAATCTAAGCCTTAGGGAATACTGTAACTTGCTTACAACTATCCCTGTATTGGGGTCAAAATACTTAAATGATCTTTCGATTGGAAATAACTGGCAGTGTTGAAAAATTTGTTAGTTGTATAGTCTCAGATAAAGAACTATCTTAATTTTGCAATATACTGTGCTTGCTGGTGCTATTTTTATACAATGAGGCAACAGCCTTGCAAGAAGATAGTTTAATAATAAAACATTCAACTTCTTCCTTAAAAAGAGAGAGAGAGAGAGAGAGAGAGAGAGACCAGGCCAGTGAGGGGATCTGGACGCTTGCCCTCTGGCAATGATGCTGAAACTGGAGCATGCATCAGTATAATCTGGGCCCCAACCCTAGACCTAATTTGGTGGGTCTAAAGTGGTGTCTGAGAATTTGCATTTCTGACAAGCTCCAGGTGATACAGATGCTGCTGGTCCTGGTACCAGGTCCATTCTTTAGGAACTACTGTCATATGTGAATCTGTTGGAGGCTCTGCAGGTTTTTAACAAAGGAGAAAAGGACTCTGATAAGGGATGTGAAAGGCCATCAGGTGGAAGAAACTAGAGGATGACTCCAGTGAATCAAATCAACAAAAAAGAGTTACAGGCAGGCCACTTGGAACCCAATATGAAGAATTCTCAAATCCTTAGTGTCATCCCAGGCTGGGCTCCAACTACTTCAAACAAATAATTTGTAGATCATGAAATAAACCCAGGTTAATTAAGTGACTTCCCTAAAGTCACACAAGTAGTTAGTAGCCGAAATGGGGCAAGAATTCAAGACTTGCAGTTGCTGAGCCAGTGCTTTATCCACCCCAGGCCCAAGTAGCATGATCAAGACTTTGTATGTATCTTGCTTGTAAGTGGGAGATAACCGGAAATATCCACCCATCCCTCAAACAAGAGTAGCCTTACTTTCTGTTCTGTGATCTTCTTCCAGTTCCAGTTAATACATGAGGATCCAGAGGACAAAGAACCTCCAGCTTCTACTTCAGATCAGGTTCACCTGTGTATCCCCCCTCATGAGTGGAGCACCCCAGCCTACCCCAATCCCATCCTGCAGATACTGTGGCCTGGTCTCTCTTCCCTGCCTGATTCAAAGCTGCCCAAGACTCCTAGACTCTTGCCCATCAAACACTAGCCCTGGGACCCTGAAACCAACTCCTCTAGACAACCTTGTCCCAGCTTAATAATAACAAAAGATAAATGCTTTCATAAAGAACAATGAGCTGGGGGCCTGCCTGCATCAGAAACAGGAAGTTGGGAAGTTGCATGAGAAGGAGCATAAGGCTGATCTAAGTGAGGAGCTCAGACACCAAAATCTGAGTACAAGGCCAAGTCTAGACCGAACTGCTTCATTTAATCTGGAGGTGATTATTTTTTAAAAGATGTGTCAAGGTTTTATTTTCTCTTACAAATGCCACGTACAGAACTTCCCATAGCATAACTTCATTTTTTAGTCACCATATTGAAAGACTTGTCACATACTGGTTATGTTTACCTATACTCTCTTCAGAGCCACCTAAACAGGTTTCCGAACATCACTCTGAAATGTCCTCTACAGAATTCTGAACATAAAGGAAGGTCAGGTGTTCCTGAGACCTGCACCAGGTGGTTCTGAGCAACCTCTCTCTGAAACAATGTCCACAAAATAGGGAGTCAAAATTTAGAAGTGAGCTCAACCAAACCTGCTGCAAGCCCCTGGGTGGATCCACAGGCCAATGGCAAAAGTTAAGAATGACCTTCAACAAATGGCAAAATCAGAGAAGCTTACCCATAATACATCTGTCTATATCCTGCAGATTTCTATTTCTGTTTTTAAAAATAACTTTTGTTACTTTATTTCTGATTATAAAACAATCATAAACCAACTTCTTGAAAATTTGGAAAGTTCAGGAAAAAAATCAAAGTTAATATCTGGTGTGTTGGAATAGACTTAAACTGACTAGAGAGATAGAGTTGTATTTCTTCCCAACTTCAAGTTCAGTGATATTATGTTGGTTGAAACTGGCCATAATAGGAGTATTTACACTACAGAAGTTGGTAAATGCTATAAATCATCATTTTTTGTTTGTCTGAAATACAGTTATGAAACATTTACCAACACACAACCAATGTACCACCTTCCCCTTTCACCTGTGGAGGTCCTGAAGTTACCTTGAATCTGGACCCCCCTCCAGCTCCAGTTAAGGCTCTACTACTGGATTTCAGAGAAATTCTGCCTAAAGCCCCCTTTTCTCAAGGTTGCTTGATTGATCCTCTGCTCCTTACATCCAAATGGGCTTCCCTGGAAGAGAAACAGCACTACCAGGATGTTCCTCTGTCTGACCCTCACACTTACCAGCATATCACTCTTCCTCCACAGATGCTAATGTTGGCCCCACCTCAAGGAATCATATCTGCAGCCCTTTGAGCTTCTACACCTGCCCTGATGGCAATTCCAGCGTTCTCATAAAGGGAATTTCCCAATACATACTTACTTTTGAACCACTTATCTTCATATAGCCTCACTCACTGTCCCGTTATGATTCCTGTCCCAATTCGCCTCTTAGCCAGGGTTGCTCAAGATATTAAAAGTTTTTCTTTTCTTCTTCTCTTTATTTTTTTAAACCAGAGCCACCATATTCCAATAATTCACCAAAATTACTATCACAAAAGGAAAGAAGAGAGGCACCCATTATATGTTCTCTAGGCCTTTTAGAAAACACGGACTTGTTCCTTTTTGAACAATGCTTTCCCTTAGGTCTACAATATTGTAGATTTGGATCTTCTAGATTTGGATGTATGTGGCTAAAGGCATGATACTGCTCCAAAAGGGGCATGTGCCCATGGCAAAACTAGAAGAGTCTACAATATTATCCAGCATGCCATTGATATTGCTGTAAACAAGTTAAGGATTATATCCTTGCCAAGAGAATTAATGTATTAATTGAGCATATTAAGCACTCTAAGAGCCAAGATAGCATCCTGAAATATGTGAAGGGAAATAATCAGAAAAAGAAGGAAACCAAAGAGAAAAGTACATGAGTTCAACTTGTTGAGGATGAGGAAAATTTTATCCCTAGCCTGCTTGGTTCTTTTGACTTGTGTAATAATTAAACTGACATAAGATAGATTAACAGGAGAAAAAATAAATTTAATTCATGTGTATGGAGACTCATAGACATGGGATCTAAGGAGTATACATGGCAGGCAGCTTTTATACTTTCTAGACAAAGAAACAATAAATTTCTGACAAATTGGTAAGACAAACTTAGGTTGGGGTATTAACTAGTGGAGAATCTATGCAGAGTTTGTTCACATAGTCTTTTTGGCCCTCAATTTCCAATATCTAACAACAAGCGTGTCTCTATACTTCCTGGTACAGAGACAGTACCTTTCACATGAAAGACTTATTTCCTGCTTTCTGGAGACAAAGGAAGATCAGAGTGTTCCTCTAGCACTGGCTGTTTCTTAACAGTTCAGAATAATCAATATGTCACTGTGGCACATCTTGGTACACAGCCTGCCCTGAGCCCAAACAAACTGAAATGCCAGGCTGCTTCAACCAGAGAAGCACACTTTGTGAAAACCAATGGAAAGGAATCTGAATTTCCAGAACCCATTCTTTATGAATTCATGCCATAATGGGAAAAAAACATAAATAAAAGATCTCTGGACGTTAAAAAAAAAGGGTATTAATGGCTCTGGTGGCAGCCCTCAGGTTTGAAGTTTATGGAAGAATGTTAGTCCTGCGAATAAGCTGAAGAAGAGAGGCAAAACCCTAGTCTTGAAAGAATAGCAATATGAAACGTGGTACACAGAGGACTAAGGACTAGAGATAGGCATAAGGTTAAAGCAAGGTCAGTTGATTACAATTTATTGAAAGGATTTTATTTATTTTTTTTAATTAATTTTTATTGGTGTTCAATTTATCAACATACAGAAAAACACCCAGTGCTCATCCCATCAAGTGTCCACCTCAGTGCCCGTCACCCATTCCCCTCCAACACCCGCCCTCCTCCCCTTCCACCACCCCTAGTTCGTTTCCCTGAGTTAGGAGTCTTTATGTTCTGTCTCCCTTCCTGATATTTCCCAACATTTCTTTTCCCTTCTATTGAAAGGATTTTATTTTTTTATTGAAAGGATTTTAAAAACAGGTCAGTGTCTCAGTATCTTTATCTATAAATTGAAGAGAGTAATAGTCTCCACCTCAATGTGATTGTGAAGAAAGGGTAGTGAATGAATATATGTGAAGCCTTTAAAATGATGTCTGGCAGGGATGCCTGTATGGCTGAGTTGTTAAGCAACCAACTCTCAATTTTGGCTCAGGTCATGATCTCAGGGTCTTGAGATCAAGCCCCACATGGGATTCTCTCTCTCTCTCTCTGCCCCTTCCCCACCCTCCTCTCTTGCTCTCTCTCTCTCTCTCTCTCAAGAAAAAAATTAAATAAATAAAAATTTAAAAAAACTGATGTCTGGCATATATGAAATCCTATGTAAGCATTAGCTATTATTATTCAAACCTTTCTATAAAAAAGAAGTATGTGTATTTCAGTCTAAATCTGGCTTCTGGCTTCAGACCAAAGACTGCTTCAGCACAATGGCCTTTGTTAGTACCTACAGGCAGTCTATTGTCCCCATCTTGGATAATTTCCATATAGTCAGTGTAGAGGGGCCCATAGACCACCATCTCCCCAGGGAGATAAACATTCCTATCCCTCACTCTGTGCATCAGAAATATTATTCTCCCCAGAGTCACAACAATTCATAGAACTTATCCATCGGGAAATTCTTCGTAGAAGTAACCCAGTCTAATCAGAGGCAATTAAAAAATATGTTTCAATTACATTTATATGTAATAGATATGTTAATTATAAATACAGTTGACCCTCAAACAACACAGGGGTCAGGAACACCAAACCCCAATGCAGTTGAAAATTTGTGTATAACTTTGACTCACCCCTAAAACTTAACTAGTAGCATACTGTTGACCGAAAATCTTACCAATGACAGAGTTGATTAACACATATTTTTGTATACTATATATATTATATATACATATGTATTATATTCTTACCATAAAGCAGCTAGAGAAAGTGTTATTAAGAAAACCATAAAAAAGAGGAAATACATTTATAGTACTGTACTACAAAAAATCTGCATATCACAGATATGCAGTTCAAACCCATGTTGTTTGGGTCAACTGTATATTAATACACTATAGATGACATTAACTAAAAGAGCATCATTTGTTGAGATGCTTTAGGCTAAGTGCTCTGTGTGCTTTATGTCACCCTATTTCCTTTTATCGACACCTTGATAAAATGGATTATTTTTCTCTTTTTACAACTGAGGAAACCACAGCTCCAAAATAAAGTTGAGTACTCTGTCCCAAGTTTCACAGGCTGTAGTAGGTAAGTCAGTTATAGTATCTGATTTGTCCAGGCCCTAGTCTAATGAAAAATTCCCAGTCCACATCTTCTGCTGCCCAGGAAGCTATTTGTGATACAACATGACTCGGCTACTCCCCTTTGTTAATTAGACTACAGTGGGTACACCCATCCAAAGACAGTCAAGTGTATACAGAGATTAAGTTCAGGGACACATATAGCAAAGATCCTATGGGACAATTAAAGACTCTAATTTGAAATAAACACAGTCATTCAAGAGCAAAAACAGGAGGCAAAAGGAAGCATCAAGAGATGCCAAATGATAGAAACAAACTAAAGCTATTTGCAAGTCAGCTTCTGAAGAGAAGAAACCTGGAAGGTAAGTACTCAGGGAGATCTGGAAGTAAGAAGACCGAAGCTAACATGAAGAGAGTAGCTGAGAAAGGTCACCTAGACACTGGGTAGAAAACCATAGGCTCCTGTTGCTTAAGTCGTGAAGCTACTTTGATCTGAACCACCCTCTAGCTCTAGTTAGGGCTCTGCTCTTGGATTTCAGAGCGATTTCTACCTAGGTCCCACATTTCTTGAAGTAGCTTGATTGAGACTGTTCTTACATTACAATGGACCCTAGTGGATCAGAAGCAGAACAGTGCCGTAAAGCTCATCCGTCTGATCCCACATACTAACCACCGTGCTACCCTTTCTCCACAGACCAGGGATGTTGCTAGGTGCAGAGATGGGCCCTGAAAAAAGATCAGATGTCACAGCTGCAGCCAGTGCCAGTGCTAATTCAGGTCTGCTATCCATATCCAGCTCTAAAGTGGACTTTCCAAATGAAGACTCAAGGAGTAAACTGGAAACAGCAAAAATTCCAGGGAGTGGGTTTTGCAAAGACGAACAGCCCCAGGGACACCTGGGTGGCTCAGCGGTTGAGCGTCTCCCTTTGGCTCAGGGCATGACCCTGGGTCCGGGGATCGAGTCCCACATCAGGCTCCCTGTGTTCTCTCTCTGCCTGTGTCTCTGAGTCTCTCTCTCTCTCTCTCTAATGAATAAATAAATAAATCTTAAAAAAAAAAAAGAACAGCCCCAAAATATTCACTTATTGCTAAGTGGGGAGAAAAACTATAAAATAGTAGGTAGACTATGCTCCCATTTTTGCAAATATGAGTGTAGTAAAATACCAGAATGAAATGCATTTGCTTATTCATCTAATGTTTAATGAGTATATTCCCAGTCTCAGGATACAATAATGAGCAACTATTGACACGGTTCCCACCCTCAAGGAGCTCACAGTCTAGTGAGGGATGACCAACATTAAGAAACAAACAGGGGGGCAGCCCGGATGGCTCAGCGGTTTAGCGCCGCCTTCAGCCCAGGGCCTGATCCTGGAGCCGCAGGATCGAGTCCCACGTGGGGCTCCCTGCATGGAGCCTGCTTCTCCCTCTGCCTGTGTCTCTGCCTCTCTCTGTGTGTGTGTCTCTCATGAATAAATAAATAAAATCTTTAAAAAAAAAAAAAAAGAAAGAAACGAACAGGGGCAGCCTGGGAGGCCCAGTGGTTTAGCACCGTCTTCAGCCCAGGGTGTGATCCTGGAGACCCGGGATCGAGTCCCACATTGGGCTCCATGCATGAAGCCTGCTTCTCCCTCTGCCTGTGTCTCTTCCTCTCTCTCTGTGTCTCTCATGAATTAATAAATAAAATCTTTAAAAAGAAACAAACAGAGTTGGATCCTGGCAGCAGCTCTCATCTCTACTGACCCTCTTTGCTATCTCCCTTTCACTTCTGGAAACATGACCTCTGGCATGGTAGTCTCTGATGGAGTTATCAAAGTGTTCAATGACATGAAAGTGTGTAAGTCCTCAACATCAGAGGGGTTGTAGAAGTGCAAGAAGGCAGTACTTTTCTGCCTGGGCAAGGACAAGAAGAACATCATCCTGGAGGAGGGCAAGGAGCTCCTGGTAGTTGATGTGGGTGAGGCTGTAGAAGATACCTACACCACCTTTGTCAAGATTCTGCCAGACAAGGACTGCCACTATGTCCTCTATGATGCAACCTATGAGACCAAGGAGAACAAGAAGGAGAACCTGATGTTTATCTTTGGGGCACCTGAGTCTGCACCCCTTAAGAGCAAAATTATTTTTGCCAGCTCCAAGGATGCCATCAAGAAAAAGCTGACCAGAATCAAGCATGAATTACAAGCAAACTGCTATGAGGAGGTCAAGGATGGCTACACCTTGGCAGAGAAACTGGGGGGGTAGTGCCGTCATCTCCCTGGAGGGCAAGCCTTTGTGAGTCCCCTCCAGCCATGTCTGGAGCATCTGGTAGTCCCAGACTTTCCCATGGGAGTTGCAGGCTTCCCTTCCTGCCAGACCAGAGGGGCTGGGGGCATCCCAGCAGGGGGAGGGTAATACCTTCACCCCAGTTGCCAAATAGGCCCCTTCAGCCCCTGGACCTTCCTCCTCCCTCTACCCTGATGGTTCTGGCCTTCCCAAACCACTTTTGATCTTCTGATTCCTCTTGGGTTGAAGCAGACCAAGTTCCCCCCAGGCACCCCAGATTGGGGAAGCCTGTATTTTTAATGACACCCTAATTCCTCACCTGTTACCCTTTCCCATGCTGTCAACTTCTAACCTCAATAGTGACTCTGTGCTTGTCTGCTTAGTTCTGTGTATAAATGGAATGTTGTGGAGGTGAAAAAAAAAAACCCACATGTATGGAGTGTGTAATCACTATATTGTATACCTGACACTAATATTACACTGTGAGTTAACTAACTGGAATTCAAATAAATCTTTAAAAAACAAACAAAAACCATGAATGCACTGCAACCATTCTAAGTGCTGTGACGGAGATGCATTTGGTAGAGAGCCTTTATCAGGGGCAGTTTGACCTGGTCAGGGAGGTCAGGGAAGGCTTCTATGCTGACTGAGCTGTGATGGACAACTGTACAATAACTACATAAAGAGTTGTCTAAGCAGAGACTATGAAGTGGGCAGAGCCCAGTGGTAACAAGGGACTGTGGCAAAGATAAGGAGCTGAGAAAAAGGCCATGTGGTTGGAGTAAAGTCAGCAGGGCAGGGAATGGTGCGGGAGGGGCTAGAGGGGTAAGTAGACCAGGTCAGGCAGGGCCTCATAAGCCACCTTAAGGAGTCATTACCTCTGGGGGTAGGAGGTGGTGGGGAAGCAAGGGAGGCTGGGGTACTAAAGATACCACTGGATTTGCACTGTAAAAATATTTGTCTCTGTATGGAGAGCAAATTACTAGAGGCCAGTATGCATAAGCTAGAAGAGAAAGGGACCAGTGTGGAATCTCTCATAATCCAGATGGCCTGTGACTGCAGCATGGACAGGGGAGTAGTGCTGGGGAAAGAAGTAAGTAATGAATTTGAGGCATACAGAAAAGTTAAAAGCAAGATAATGTGCTGAAGGATTGGACATGGAATGTAAAGGAAAAAGAATTTTCGAGAACAGCATAGGTTTCTGATGTGAACAGCTGGATGAATGGAGATACCAACACTCTCACATGGAGAACACCACTAGGGAAACAGATGTGGGGGGAGAGGAGCAGGAGTTTATTCTTGGTCATGCTGGGTGCAGAGTCTGAGACATTCAAGATACGCTATCAAGTGAGATGTTTGATACACGGTCTGGGGCTCAAAGGAGAAGTGTGGCTTGGAGATAAAACTGATGTACTAAAACATGAAAAGTGGTTATTTCTGGGTAATGTTTTTGTATTTTTTGTTTTATTCTTTGTGCTTTTCTGCTTTTCTCCCTTTTTCAGCAGTGAAAAAAAAATTTTTTTCTAAAGAGAGTGTTTAAAAAGAGTAAAATTTTCCCTATGCTTGTAGCAAACAGGAATACTCTACTTCTCATCACTGGCATTAGTAACCTCAACAGGAAGGTCCCTAGAGTGGGGAAAGCCAAATTTGTTTGACATTAATATCTCTTTGGCAATATCATATTCCTTTCACATCGGTTTACAAAGAACCTGCCACCTTCCAAATTGTAACTTGTTATCTTGAGCAGGTTTATGCAACAGGAGGGGGTTCACTGTGCAGGTAGATGTCCAGTTTGGTATTCAGGTGTCTCCCTGATAACTGAGATGTTTTAAGAAGTCCAATAAAAAGCAACGTTTTCCCTCTTATCCTGGATGAACCAACTGATAAATAAAACAAAGAGTCAGGAGATGAGGGCCAATATTTGTGTACTAGCTGAGCTAGGGAGTCAAACTGTATAATCAATATTATCTACCCAGTTGTAGCAACAATGAAACAGAGCCAGCTCCTACTCCTACCCTTCCCCTAGAACTGCAAAACAGAAGGCACATGAGAGTAGACAGCAACAAAAGGAAGAGGAAAGGAAGACTCTGGGCCATGTATACACAGTTTCTATCTCCTCACTCAGCATTTTGCCTGAGGCAGAATGACGGACGGATGTAAGGATGGAGAAAAGCGAGGACCTTAAGGCTAATCCTAGAAACGAGGTACAGTCATACCAACACCCACTATGAGTTACTGTAGTTAGCATCAGGTTTATAAATCGAGTTCAATCATGTAAAAGATACTACCCTATCCATATGCATTTGGATAACGTTTGCATCTCTGATGACTAGCAATAAGTCAATACCAGCTGATTTTTAGCAGAAACTGAACTTATTAGCACAATATTGAGTGTATAATTCTCGTCCGGATCCTGGATTCAAAAAGAAAAACAACACCCATATTCAAGGCAGCAATTTCACAATAGTCAAAAGGTGGAAGCAACCCAAGAGTTCACTGACAGATGAACAGATAAACAAGATGTGGTATTTACATAGAATGGAACATTATTCTGCCTGAAAAAAGAAGGAAATATTGTCATATGATACAACATGGAAGAACTTTGAGGAAACTATGCTAAATGAAATAAGCCAGTCACAAAAAGATAAATGCTGCATGATTCCATTTATATGAGGTACCTAGAGTCATCAAATTCATAGAGACAGAAAGTAGAAGAGTAGCTGATAGGGGCTGGGGGAAGATGGGGACCTATGAGTTAGTGTTTAATGGGTACAGAGTTTCAGTTTTGCCAGATGAAAAGAGTTAACTAGACTGGTGTACAACAATGTGAATATATTTAACACTACTAAACTCTACACTTAAAAATGGTTAACATGGTTAAAAAAGAAAAACAACCCAGCAACAAGAAACAAAAACAGCTAAAAGAAAAGAGTTTTCTTTCTAGTTTTAACACACTGGGAATTGGGGGCATGGGTTATTCCAGAGTCCCAAAAGTATTAACACCAAATGTCACGTTTTAAAATATCCTTAGGTGCACTAAATAAATAAACAAAATAAAATAAAATAAAATATCCTTAGGTGAAACACTACTGAATATGGACTTGGGTTTGAAATAGAAAATTAATCAAACTTGAGTCCTGGGATATTTGAGATAATCTAAGATTTTTCAATTATGTGTGAATTCATCTAGCACAAAAGTGGTATTAATGGTTTGATTACACTGCCCAAAAATGTAGCTACAAATGACATTTTAAGAACTAAGGAAAATTCTAACAGAACTATACTCAGTGATTTTATATCAAAGTTAAGTTCCTTGCATGTGATAATGGCATTGTGGCTATGTAGGACAGCATCTTTGTACTCAGGAGATACATGTGGTTTTCAGAGTGAAGCGTCATACCTGCCACTTACTTTCAAATGGTTTAGCGAAAGAAAATATTGGACAAAAAGAGAGAGATAAAGCAAAGAGTATATGGAAGTTCATCATACTATTCTTTTTTTTAATTCTTTTTTTTTTTTTTTGTCTTTTATTCTTTTATTTTTAAGCAATCTCCACACTCAACATGGAGCTCAGACTCACAATCCTGGGATCAGGAGTTGCATGCTCCACCCACTGAGCCAGCCAGGTGCCCCATATTCTTTTATATTTTAAATTTAAAATGTTTGGATCCTTTTGTAGTTCATATAAGAATGATGATTGGGTGCTCACACCATTGTGTGACATGTACCTCTCCCTCAAACCTTGTTATGATCTTGGCACATTACCCATCTGATGTGAAAATAATAATAATAATAATAATAATAATAATAATAAATTAAAAATGTTTGGAGAAAGTATGAGGAACACAAAATCTCCAGCTTAGAAAGAGAACAAGGCTTGAAAGATGCAGTTAAGAATTGGCTTAAAATCACTCTGAAGAATCAGCCTGGCAAGGACACCACTTTCCTCACCCCCAAGCAAAAGATAGTATAGCTTTCAGTATAATATTGCTGGTACAGAGCATGGAGATACCATCATGACACCCATGCCATCGCTTCCCCCAAGGACTCGGTCTTACAACGACCTCCAAATGAGTAAATAAGTCCAGCAGTGATGGTCACCTCTGGATGTACCATTAGAACTGAAGTGTGAGCATGATCAGCTAACAATGTAAGAAAGACAAGACATAGCTTGGGGCAGAGGAGTTGGGGACGGGAACTTCCAATCAACCTCATTCTGAAACAGCCAGGTGGCCTTCTCACCCTTAAGATACTTCGTCCAGGGTAAAGAAATGTGATCAAGTCTGTTTGAAGTTTCAAGCTACTGAATTTCAATATACTTTTTTTTTTTTAAAGATTATTTACTCATAAGAGACACAGAGAGAGAGAGAGAGAGAGAGAGAGAGAGAGAGAGGGATCCCTGGGTGGCGCAGTTGTTTGGCGCCTGCCTTTGGCCCAGGGCGTGATCCTGGAGACCCGGGATCGAATCCCACGTCGGGCTTCCTGTGCATGGAGCCTGCTTCTCCCTCTGCCTGTGTCTCTGCCTCTCTCTTTCTCTCTCTGTGTGTGACTATCATGAATAAATAAATAAATAAAAATCTTAAAAAAAAAAAAAAGAGAGAGAGAGACAGAGACACAGGCAGAGGGAGAAGTAGGCTCTTCACAGAAGTCCAACGCAGGATTCGATCCCAGATGCTGGGATCACAAGCTGAAGGCAGCCACCCAACTGCTGAGCCACCCAGGCGTCCCTCAATATACCTTTACACAACAGATGAAAAATAAGAAAAATACTGGATTAATAAAATCTATTTTTTTCTATATCTCCAGTTCAAGGAAAGTTTTCATATTGTTTTTAAGATTTATTTGAGAGAGAGTGTGTGTGTGAGAGAGTGCAGGCGGTGGGGACAGAGGGGAGGGACAGAGGGAGAAGGAAATCTCAAGCAGACTCCTTGCTGAGCCCAGAGCCCGGTGTGGAGCTCAATCTCATGACCCTGAGATCATGACCTGGGCCAAAACCAAAAGTCAGACACTTAATTGACTGAGCCACCCAGGTGCCCCAGCTCTTATCTTTTAAAAATATGTAGATATATTTTAACACATTCCTAAGCCATTCAGGAAGGACTTCTACAAGATCCCCAATTTGGGTTAACAACACTGCTGCTCAGTAGCAATGGATATATCACATATAAATGAAAAGAGAAAAATATTATATGTGCCCTACATAACCAATAGTCTATCTATAACACGGTTAATCATCATACCAACCCTTCCAAGTACAGATATGACAAGAGATGTTGAAGGGAGGTACACAAAGTAAAGCTCCCTGCTCATTTCTGTATCTCACATTGCCACTTTGCAAACTGCCTCCTTCAGCATGGTGTACAAGAAAGGAAAGGTGTATTAACAAGTTCAAACTGGGGACTAGAAAATTTAGCCATCACTTTCTCAGAGGAATAATTGGGATTTTGAGTTTTGAATGCCTGGAGAAAGAATCCTGGTATGAAGAGTCAGGAGATCCATCATTTCATTCTAAAGGTCCAGGAACTCTGCTTGAGCAGGAAAGAACACTAGAAAGAGTCAAACTCTAGAGTCAGAGACCTGGATTTTAATTCCAGTTATTTCATTTCCCATAGTGTGGCCTTAGACAATTTGCTTAACTGCAGATCTACAGATTCTTTATCTATAAGATGGATTACCCATCTCAGAGCATTGTAGTTATTGAAGGAGATCTCATTATGTAAAGCCCTCAGCACTGCACCTGACATGCAGTAGTGCTAAATAAATAGCAACTATTATTAAATAACGAAAGTTTCAAAACCTAGGCAAAGAAGAATAGAGACATAAATTCCCTCCAGACATAGGAACCATTCTGGCCACTGACTGACTTGACATGTAAATTATGTCTCACCCTCTCAAAATAACCCACCATAACGGAAAGTCATTTCTATGCCTAAATTGGACAAAGTACACCCCTTTCACTGAGCGGCCCCTTTCTCTATGGGCTGGGTCATCAACAGGTCTGAGAGACACTAAAGACTTGAAACAGGCCTTTTTCAGCACTTAAGTTTAAGTTTGATCAATTTGCATGAAATGTCAAGTTATTTGTCCAGCTACAGTGCTGGAAACTAGGAGACATGAAGTAACTAAATATCCCCCAGAATATCCTCACAGAGCTCCCAGACTAATGAGGCTAACATGTGAACAGGAAAACTGAATAGCATATGGAACATACAGGCTACTGTGAGAAAATAATACACCTTAAGTTTTATGTAGCCTTTTTAACCCAATATTTATATATCTTCAATATTTTATTCTGTTCTGTACTTTATTTTCCTTAACAATTACTCAGAAAATAGGCCTAAGACCAATCTACATTCAAATGAGAAAAAATTCAGCACTTTCAATTTGCTTAAGAGTTACCATCTGTAGAGTACCTGGGTGGCTCATTTGGTTAAGCATGTGACTTTAGTTCAGGTCATTATATCTGGGTCCTGGGATCCAGGTCATATAATTGAGTCCGTCCTCAGGCTCTGTGCTCATCAGGGAGTCTGCTTCTCCCTCTCCTCCTCCATTTGTCTCTACCCCTGCTCTTGCTCTCTCTCTCTCTCAAATAAATAAAATCTTAAAAAAAAAAAAAAAAGAGCTGCCATCCTTGCCTGGATTATGCAAATTTGTGAACCATGGTTCTTGTCACTAACATCGGAGCAAAGGTATCAAATACAGTCTGGACAAGTCTACACCAGAAAAGATCTCTCTGTCACACCATCTGTGAGAGTCATACTGGTTAAGATTAGGGCTTTCAACATATGAATTTTGTGGGAACACAATTCAGTCCATAGTATTGTGACTCTGGTCCCCCCAAATCCATGTCCTTATTGCATCCCAAATATATTCATTCCATCCGAACAACCCCCAAAGTATTAGCTTATCCCAGCATCAACTCTAAAGTCCAAACTCTCATCTAAATATCTAAATCAATTATAGGTGAGACTAGAATTGTGATTCATTATGAGGCATAATTCCTCTCCAGCTGTGACCCTGTGAAACCACAGGGTTACATTTGGGAGTTATATCACATTTGGGAGTTATATGCACTTCCCAAATACAGCAGTCAGTCAGGTATAGGATAGACATTCCTATTCCAAAGAGAGGAATAGGAAAAATAGAAGGAATGATAGGTTTCAAGGAAGTACAAAACCCAGCAAGCTAAATTCTATTAAATCTTCAGCCTTGAGAATAACCCTCTCTGACTCAATGCCTGGCCTTCGAGACCCACTAGGGCAGCGGCCCCCACCTTACACCTCTGTCAGGCCCCTCAAGGCTCTGCTAGCAGAAACCTGCCCCCTAGGCTCCAGTTATTTTAACAAAGAGAACTTAAAGAATGGTTAACTAGGTAATAAAGAATTGTTAATTGAAAAGGCAAAGAGAACACTAAGCTATAGCAACAGCAGGAAACAGTTCATAGGGCGGGAGGAACAAAGGGAAAAGATAATGATTAAAACTTAGAAGCTTGGAGGAAAGTCTCAATGGTTTGGGACACAGGTTTCCGAAAAGGGGTGCCTGCCAGCTTAACTGTCTCTGCAGGGGTATGTTAAGTGTGCCTTTGCAAGCTGGTAAAACTCAAATTAGATCAAACTGTATGCATGTTATTTGCTAGGCTGCCTTAACAGACTGGGTGACTTAACAAAAATCTATCATCTCGGGGTCACTGGATGGCTCAGTCGATTAAGCTAAGTGTCTGTCTGGCTCAGGTCATGACCTCACGGTCCTGGGACTGGCCCCCACGTCCGGCTTCCCTGCTCAGTGAAGAGTCTAATTCCCTCTCTGCCTCTGCCCCTACCCCTCCTCCCTGCTGATGTGGGCTCTCTCTCACAAATAAAATCAATCAATCAATCAATCAATTAATATATTTTTTTTAAAATGTATTGTCTCATAGCTCTGGAAGCTAAATGTCCAAAATCAAGATGCCAGCAGGGAGGGTTCCTTCTGAAAGCTATGAAGAACAGATCTGTTCCAGCCTTCTATCCTTGGCATCTTCCCCCATGTCTCTTCACATCGTCTTTATGCAGATCTTTTTTTTTTTTTTTAAAGATTTTATTTATTCGGGATCCTTGGGTGGCGCAGCAGTTTGGCGCCTGCCTTTGGCCCAGGGCGCGATCCTGGAGACCCGGGATGGAATCCCACATCGGGCTCCCGGTGCATGGAGCCTGCTTCTCCCTCTGCCTATGTCTCTGCCTCTCTCTCTCTCTCTCTTTCTCTGTGTGTGTGTGTGTGTGTGTGTGTGACTATCATAAATAAATAAAAATTTAAATAAAAAGATTTTATTTATTCATCTGAGAGGGAGAGATAGAGATAGTGACAGAGAGCACGAGCTGGGGAGGAGAGGGAGAAGCAGGCTCCCCACTGAGTAGGGAGCCTGACCCCAGGCTTGATCCCAGGACCTTGGGATCATAACCTGAGCTGAAGGCAGATGCTTAACCAACGAGCCACCCAGGGGACCCTATGCATAACTTCTTATAAAGAGATCAGTCATAGTGAATTAGGGCCCACTCTAATGACTTTATGCTAACTTGATTACCTCTTTATTTTTTTAAAAGATTGTATGTATGTATGTATGTATTTGAGAGAGCAAGGGAGAGTGGGGGGAGAACCAGAGGCAGAGGGATAAGCAGATTCTACACTAAGTGCAGAATCCAATGTGAGGCTCAACCCTATGACCCTACAATCATGATCGAAGCCGAAACCAAGAGTCACAAGCCCAAACGACAGAGCCATCCAGGTGTGCCTTGATTACCTCTTTAAAGATTCTATCTCCAAATAAGGTCCCATTCTGGGGTACTGAGGGTTCAAACTACAGCACATAAATCTGTTTCGCGACACAGTTGAATCCGAACAAAGTGCTTCTGGAATGTCTGCCTCTGGTGGAGTGAAGCAGCGGCATTGCTGGACAATGATGACAGGAATAGGAAGTAAACCAGAAAAATACCAGAAGCAAAGAGGAAAGACTAAGTCCCTTCTTCCTCATCTGGCCAGTCAGCCTCCCTCCAATGTCCCTTATTGACAGAACCTAAAAGGAAGCAGTTGGTAAAGGAAAAATGTGGTTGATAGAGTCCCAGTCCCTGCATGACAAAATAGAATATAGAAGAATGGATTTGGGGATCTCTGGGTGGCTCAGCTGGTTAAGGATCTGCCTTCTGCTCAGGTCATGATCCCAGAGTCCTGGGATCAAGCCCCAGGTCAGATTCTCTGCTTGGTGGGGAACCTACTTCTCCCTCTCCCTCTCCCTCTGCCTACCATTCCCCCTGCTTCGGTGCTCACATGCACTTGCGCGCTCTCTCTCTCTGCCAAATAAATACATAGAATAGTTTTTAAAAAAGAATAGAAAAGAGGAGTGGGTTTGAAGCTGAGAGCCAACAGTTTAATAACTGGCACAGTGCTGAATAATTGTCAGTTATTCTTATTACTCAACAGCATCAGCACTTTGATTTTTCATTTTCCATATATTTTTATAATAAGAAAAGTTGCAATAAAATATTTAACTGAACAAACATACTGGCTACACTGCTAAAGGTGTCCTGACCACTGGTGGGCTGGAACATCACCATATTGCAGTGCACATTCATTTGTTCATTGACATACAGCACTGCATAGTGACCTTCCAATGGGAGGCCAAGGTGTATTGTGTATGGTGTGTAAGTAAACTAAAAGTTTGGAATCCAAGTTATCAGCAAGTGTTTTTTTCAATTTATGGCTGAGAAGATGAACATTCAGAAGAAGTTGCTTGACCCAGGTCACACAGCTAATAAGTGACAAAGCATTGATTTGAACTGAGGTCTGATTCTCTGAGCCTCAATTTCTTTATCTGCCAAATGAAGATAACAATATCTATCCAATAGAGCTGTTATGAGCATTAGATGAGATAATACTGTAATGTGCATAACACATATATGGCCTGGCACTTACTAAGAGCTTCAAAAAAAGCTGGCCAAGGGGATCCCTGGGTGGCACAGCGGTTTAGTGCCTGCCTTTGGCCCAGGGCGCCATCCTGGAGACCCGGGATCGAGTCCCACGTCGGGCTCCCGGTGCATGGAGCCTGCTTCTCCCTCTGCCTATGTCTCTGCCTCTCTCGCGCGCTCTCTGTGTGACTATCATAAAAAAAAAAAAAAAAAGGTTGGCCAAGTGGTACCTGGAAGGTGGGGCACTCGGTTAAGCATCCATCTCTTGGTTTTGGCTCAGGTCATGAACTCAGGGTTCATGTCAGGCTCTATACTCAGGGCGGAGCCCACTTGGGATTCTCTCACTCTATCCCTCTGCCTCTCTCATCTGTGCTGCCTCTCTCTCTTTTTCTAATAGATAAATACAATAAATACATAAATAATAATACAAATACATAAATATAATCCTAAAAAGGATAATAATAAATAAATAAAAATTTTAAAATAAAAAAATTTAAAATTGACCAAGTCTGGGGCTTTTACTACCATACCACACTATCCTATTCCATGTACTTGTCAAAACTTCACAGTATTTGGAGGATAGAACTGTAAAGAATAGAGAGATACGGTTCGGAATAAAATTCCTTTAAAAATGTTTTTATTATATTTGCTATCAAATCGTTCTGAGGGCATTCATCCATTTTGGACTCCCACAAACTACAGACAAATGTTTATTGAGCACCAGCCACAGGGTAATTCCTAGAGATACAACACTGAGACACAGCCCCACCTTGAAGTGTCTCATCAACTACTTATCAAGCAATGACAGCACACAATCAGGCCTATGATCAATGACATCCAGCACAGGAACCTGTAACAGTGAAACCTGATATAGACTTGAGGAAGTCAGAAAAAGCTTTCATGGAGAAAGTCACATTTAAGTTGAAATCTGAAGATTGGTTAAGCATTTCAAACATAAGCGAAAACACAAGAAAAACCCATAGAGGCAAGAGGGAGTAAGGAATATTCAGAAGGACACTAACTCTGGCATGGAAATCAGGGTGGGCAAAAGACAAAGCTGGAAAGACCCCCAGGACCTATTCCTGAAGGGCTATATGAGCCAGAGGACCCTGGACATTAACTGGAGGCAGTGTAGGACCACTGTAGGGTTTTAACAAGTGAGGGACTATTACATGTGAACTTTATGAAGATCAGCTTGGACGCCATGCGGAAAATGGCTTGGAGTGAGGTAAGGAGGGAGGGGGAGAAATCAGAAAGCTGCTATCTGCCAGCAAGCCAGGTGAGAAATGATGGAGATCTGAGAGCAGTGTTCCTAAGGATGCAGGAAAATGGATTAAAGTAGCATTTAAAAGGTAGAGCCATCTTTTATTAGAACTACCAACATGGGGCACATTCGCCCATGAAGAAGGCAAAATCATGAAGAAGGCAGCCTGGGTCATCATTGAGAAGTACTACTCATGCCTGGGCAATGACTTCCACACCAAAATGTGTGTGCATGAGAAGATTGCCATTATTCCCACTAAGAAGCTCTGCAACAAGATAACAGGCTATGTCTCACATCTGATGAAGCAAATTCAGTCAGGCTTGGTGAGAGGTAGCTCCATCAAGCCGCAGGAGGAGGAGAGAGAAAGCAGAGATAATTGTGCTCCTAACGTCTCTTCCCTGGATCAGAAGATCACCAAAGTAGATCCTGACACTAAGGAAATGCTGAAATTCTTGGCCTCTGGCAGTCTGTCGAACCTGCATGTCACTCAGCCTAAAGCTGGGATGAATTTCAAACACCACATGGAGCCTTTGAATCTTTCTGTTGTGCTGTAATATCTTCAATAAACCTTGGACAACAAAAAATAAATAAAAATTTAAAAAATAAAAGATAGAGCCAACAGGATTTAGTAGGTGACTAGAAGTAAGGAGTGAAGAGCAAGAGAAAAAAGAGAGAAAGGAAAATGCCCAGATTTCTACTTTGGGCAACTGGATGCCTGGTGATATCCTTTACCAAGACAGAGAGTGCAAAGGCAGAGCAGGTTTAATGCAGAAGCTGATGGGCTTAGGTTTAGGTTTAGGATTGAGTTTAAAGTATACAAGGGTCATCCAGTTGGAGATGATCTGTATGTAATGGCAAACCATCACAACTTCTTTTTCCATTTCAACTGTTGACCACAGTACTGCCTCCCCAAGCAGTAAAGCTGTCTGAACCAACTGATAAGTGTCTTGAGTACCACCTGCTGTCTAGAGTATTATTAGTCTCGTTTTAATAACCAATGAATTAAAATTTTCCCCCACCAAAATGCATCCTAAGTGAGAACAGGATGTGAATGCAACCAACAGATAATTATATACATACTATGAAATCTATTTAAAATGAGACCATTCTTATTCAATTGATAGAAACTTTCAAACCCAAGTCAAATTTTTGCTCTTTATTTATCACCAACAAGGATAGAGGGTCCATTTTTTGTAATGTCATCCTGTCCTACTGTTCTTCACAAAACTCAGCTCTAAGGAATGGAACACAAGTTATTTGAATTTTTATTCCTGAAAAGAAAATCCTAAACATTACAACATCAAATAAGATTTCTTAATCTGAGAATGTAGCCAGTTTAGAATCAGAAAACGTTATATAGCTAAAACATTTAAACAGCGGTTATTTTTCATTCAGAAATCTGTATATACAAGGTTCTTTTCAACAAATTTTGGCCTGTGTTGGAAGATATGTAAGTGTAATTCTGATCTCCTCCACAAGGGTTATGTCGCAGCTTCAGGGGAGGAAATGGTGAAGTTTCTTCAGGTATAAGCTTCTCCCAGGTGGGAGCTGCTTTCCATGGAAGGAGGGGTAGCCAAGTCTAGGACAAAACCTCAAGCGGGATAACACCTTGAGGACTGAAAAAACAGAAAAGCCACAGCCCACCTAATCCAAAGGAATCATATATATTGAGAGGGATTCAAAAAGGCCACTTCCTCCAGGAAGCCTTCCTTTATCCTACGCAAGCTGGTTTAGATGTGTCCCAAATGTGCTCACATAGAACCTTGGCCGTTTCTGCCATGGCACTTGTTACCCTTATTAGAAATATTTGTTCCAGGGACCATTTCTGTACTACACACCCTGGTGTGCAATGTGAGGACAGAAACTATGTCTCAGATATCTCTATCTCCCTAGGCACAGTAGATATTCAGTAAAATCTGATAAATAGAATAGTGAATGCCCTACATACATTTCTCAGGCAGCTATATCATCAATAAAAACACCCGAATGTTTAGAGTTAAATACAAATAAGCATGTAATTTTATAAAATCTCATTGACTCTTAGTTCTTCTACTAACACAAAACCCAGCTCCCTGAAAACGTATTTTAAAGAAGGACTTGTTTTAGATGTGTCCCCAAATAAATATGGTTTTGCCTTCGATCAGCCACTACATGAAATCTGTCTTTTCTCCTCTGCTCTGGTCCACATCCGCGGGCACCATTCATACATCCTTTAATTCAAATATATTTATCCAGTGCATACTCAACAGCAAGCACTGTGCTAAAAGCAGGATATGCAGCATTAAACATGACAGAACCAGGCCCATGTCCTCATAAAGCTTATAGTCTGTTGTCCACTACTCACCTCGAAAACTCGAAAGAGTCTGAGAATGCCACATGGGCATAATACATTTTTATCTTTAAGCTCTTGAAAATATAATACATTGATAAGGCTAGCCCAAGGTAATTCAGAAGCATCTGGAGGCTTGCTGTCTAGAGTTTAACAAGTCTGTTAAAATATTTTAATTTTCCCAAGGCAAGTGAGAACTGATCAGTCCAAAGGGATCCATTCTGAGGCACATCCAAGTTTCCTTTTGTCTGCATTCAACATGGGCACCTGGAGGCATATTCCACGCCGACTGCCATCTCAGAACAGCCAAAGGGAAACAATGGTGTCCTGCAGCATCATTTGCTAAGGTCTCTCAATTGCCTGCTTATAAGGCACCCTTGTGTGAATTAGGGAAAGGCGCCCCCTCTAGGCAGGTGCATTGGAAAAAGGCATCCCTTCCTCCCCAGCAGATGTAGCCTCACTCAGGGATGCACAGCTGAGTAAGAGGAACTCAGCCAGGATTTCTTTCTTTCTTTTTTTTTTTTTTTTTTCAGCCAGGATTTCAATCCCAAAGTGAAATTTCCAGACTAAAGCCCTGCTACCAACTCCCTGGTCTATGCACTGGGTGCAAAATGCATTAGTGCATTTATATTCCATGTGTTTTAAATTATCCTTATAACTAAGGAACAGTTTTTCTGTGAAATTTCTGAACTATATGGAAATCCTTTTGTAAAACCCAGCAGCAGCCACAGGAACTTGAAATAGGATTCAAGCTTAACAGTCATTAAACTTTTTCCAAGAATGCAACTTATTTCTGCCAAATAACTGCAATGCTTCAAAACCTATGACTTCACTGAGCTCTGAGCAATTCAGAAATGGAAAATGAGCACAGTCTCCAGCCATGTGGTTTGGGACTAAAGCCTTGCACCTCCCTGGACAAATATCAAGGTCAGTGTTCCCACAACTTGCCAAAGTCATATCACTGAAGAAGTGCAGTATAGTAGTTTTTTAGTCTTTCAGAGTTTATACTCTCAATAAGTCATTTTTCTCAAGTAGCAAGTCAAGAAATCCTTTCATCCTAGCCATATATTATATTAAAATAACCCACTCCCTGTACCCTTTAAGTTCAGCTACTTCCAAATAAACTTTAAAATAATAGTTCAAAGCACAGACATAAGGAAAACACACAAACTTAGTCATTTTTTCTATCACATCATTCAATAAACCTCACTTGAAACGTGGCCCTAATGGCAGCTGGGGTAGCCATGCCCCTTTGAGATCTAGATAGGACAGGTTCAAATCCCAATCCTGGGTCCTATGGAATGTCCACACTCTCCTGAGATTTTTGCAAATGGAAGAGGGCAGGGCTCACAGCTCCTTCAGCTCTGATTCCCAGCATCCCTGGCCATCCATTCTGCGGCCCCCTCCCCTGGGCTTGTTCCTTGGTGTGATTCACTTAGGACCAGTATTTTCACCTGGGACCCCAAGATGTAAACCCTGGCCCTGGTGTGATTCACTTAGGACCAGTACTTTCACCTGAGACCCCAAGATGTAAACACAAGGCTGCTGGAGGGAGACACTACAGGGTTGCCGTATATCAGCTGACACTCATGTAGACAACCTGTTCTCAAAGGTCTCTTGGACACTCAGCACTGGGCACATCTTAATACCCCATACCTAGCCTAGGACAACCTGGCCTTGCTCATGCCTCTCCCCCCTGCTCCTCTCCCCTCTTTCCTGTCACCACCACATTGTAGGTCCGGATTTTCCACACAATTTGAGGTGAGCCATTTAGCCCCTGCTTCCCAAGTTATCCTAGACCCACTTCCAGTCAACCCTTCAAGTTGTTCAGCTGAACAAACAGGCCATTTACTCTCTCAACAGAGGCCTTAACTTACAGGTTTTTTTTTTTTTCAACAATATTCACCATCCTTGAAGACCGCTGTGATTTCAAAGAGCCATTTCTCTTTGCTTTTGCTTTTCTAATGAATGATGCAATGGAAATCAGGTACTTGAACCTCTTTCTTCAGCTTGAATAAACAATGGAAACCTTTTGTTCCTCCCTTTTATTGCAGGTGTTTGGTCTATGGTCAATGCATTCAAATTTTCCAAGCTTAGAATAAGGTTCCCAAATCAGAATAGGGCAGGTGGTTTAGTCCTACTGGTTTATCGAGCTAGCTACTTAAAAGACAGAGTTTTCATGAAAAATCTTGGTCAGGCCATGGTCCAAAATCTGACAGGCCCATTTGGTTGACAAGCTCTGTGTTAGGCAGCCTTTCTCAGCAACACTGCCATACAGTGGCTCACACCACGCCGGGATGTTCGATGGGTTACTCAAGGCAAAGGACAGGCCTTGTTTACTTTTGTGGCTACTTTGTCTAACAGTCATTTTACTTTTTCCTCTGATCCTTCTCTGTCATTCCTACTCGCATATCAAAAGCAGAAAGGGAACAGATTGTAATTTTCTACATTCTTTGAAAAAATGAAAAGGAACACTCTCTTACCCTGTGTGAGTGTATAGTCATACACATGTATATATCTGTATATACGCATGTACATATATATCCATCTATGTACATGTTTGTGTATATACATTTTCATAGACTCCTACAGATCATCATCTTAATACCAAACCCTAACAGCATATTAGAATTACCTCAAAAGCTTTTTAAAAAAGATTTGTGCTTTGGCCCATCCCAGACTAATTATATCATTGGAAGTAGGGTCTGGACCTGTAGTTTCTGTGAGTCCTTTTTAAACTACCAAGAAGATTCTGAGGTAGAGCCAGGATTGAGAACTCCGTAGAGGTCTTCTAAGCCCTAGCTATTCAACTCTGAATGGCAGAGCAGCATCACTCAGACCTGCATCTGTATTTCAGTCAGCATCTGTATTTCAATAAGATCCCAAGAACTCTACCTGCACGCCACCATTTGAGAAGCACTGCTCTGGTTGCTCTCTCTCTTTTGATCCATGAGGCCCCAAGACACTAAATGACTTCAGGGGTCAGTCTGTAAAGTGGAGACTCAAATGAGACCTCTACTACTAGACCCTTTATTTTCATTATATTAGTATTTTTCAGATTTAACTAATAGTTAAGTATTCCTCAAAATATGTGTAATACAGTCTTTCTCAAGTTTATCACAGCTCTCTCTGACTTGCCTCTATTTTTTTAAGTATCAAGTTTAAAAAAATATTTAAGCCTTTAGAGGCTTCCTTTTCTACTAGTGGAGGACAAAATGATGAGATGACATAACAAAAAATATTTCAGAAAGACATGGTGGAGCAGTTGCAGAGAAAAAATGGAAGACATTTAACCAAATACTTGCACCTAAGCTGTGAATTATCAGTTTGCAGAAGCCAACTGATGTTAATAGGAGAACAGACATTGCCTATAAGCTAGCAAGGCTGTATCCTGTGACAAATCAGAACTCAGCATTAGGGGGACACCAAAGCCTTCATCTTACATCTGAGAAAGAACACCTAAAAGAGGGGAGGTTTTAGGCTTGTGAATTTCATAGGTGCCTTTCCTGTGAGAACAGTCCACATTATGGACAAAGGAAGTTAACAAAATTCTACAAATCCATATAAGACAAAGTTTTACCATCAGGATGGCCAACTATATGAGGAATCTCATCAATACCACACTTCTATAGCCCTAGGAACTTGCAGGATTTCCCTTCTACCAGGTTCCAGGCTCTGCATTCCATTTGCATCGTGAACAGCTACTTTAAGCCCTCATACCCATCCCCAGAATCACACAGACCCTGAAGGGAAAGGATACTCCTTCACAAACTTGAACCAGTCCTCATGCTTTCCTCCATTCTGATTATGCTACTTGTTTGGAAGATGATTCTGATTGTCCAACCTGGCCACATGGGCTCAAGCTGCTTCAAGCAAACAGCTCTCCCCCATCTGATCTGCCTATGACACTTGTGTCCTGGCCCCTCTCCTATAGTAGAACAATCTCCAGTCTTGAAAATGGCATCAGGCCATCAGAAATCCACAGTCTCAGGCCCAGGAGCAGCTGCTCCTCCCTGGTACCCTTGTCCTACTCCCTTAATACCCCTAGCAGTACCACACCCCAAGACTGCTGACAGAGTCCAGAGAAGAGGCCTCACCCCTGTAGACTGAGCACTGTTCCAGGACCACTTCCTACCCTAATGTTTTTGCTGGGGCATTTTCTGGCATATTAATACAGCTGCTTAGCTTCTCCATGTAGTTTGTGCTTTCATGACTGTGACTCTCAAGAGAGACAGAATGAGTAGTATTTTGGTTCCTTGCCTGATGAAAGTGATCCATATCCAAGGACACATTCCTTATGTGATCTGCACTGCTTTTCCAGCTATCTCTGGCAATGGTGGACTCAATAGCAGAAAATGCCACTGCCAATAGCAAGGATAACAGAAGAGAGACTCCACAACTCAAAGAGGTCAGGCTAAATGCCCCTCTACGGAGACATGGGGAAATTTTCTTCCAGCTTCTTGGATGCCTGCTCTCATGAAGCCAGCTGGAAGCAAGGCCGGGTTTGGGGCAGCACCAGGGAAGGAGGCAGCAGCTGTTACAGGGTAATTAAAGTCAGGCAAAATGCAGAGGTGGCCAGAAAGCTGATGTGAGGTCAGGCAGGACATGGATCAGCTCAGGCCTGTAGCTGCTGTTAGAAGCCGACAGACAGGAATGGTTCGTTTAACCACTGTCCGAAGACAAGAGAACTCTAACTGAAAGGAGCTGACAAGTCTTCCTTCATGCAAACACCATCAGATCCATTCTCTCACTCCCAAGTGGCTTCTTTTAATGGGGCCTCCTTCAGGAAGATTGAAGAATCCCTGTTTCTTGTTAGATGATTTGACTGACAGGAAACTATTTCCTTACTTTGTGCCACCCTAGATGGATGGATGGATGGATGGATGGATGGATGGATGGACAGATGGATGAATGGAAAGAGAGACTTAGGAACAGATGTATTCTGTAGATAGAACCAGTTACAAAGATTTCATTTAAGGCTGGGATTTACTACCCTCCCCAAATATCTCTGAGGACCGCACTGACATTTGAGTTTCAGAAATGCCCCCCAATAAGGCTGAGTATGATCCTCAAGGAGTGGTATCAACAGCAATAGTAATAATAATAATGATTGTTTTTGTCAGAGAGCTGCTGCTATGTACCAAGCATTGTGTCATGTATTACTCAGGACCCTTGCCTGTTCTGTACAAGATACTTTGAGAAGAGTGTTCTTTCAGAGAATGGATGTGATAGCTCTTCTGTAACACATTTCAAGAAGTGTTTAAAAACACTTGTAATAGGGACACCTGTGTGGTCCAGCAGTTGAGCATCTGCCTTTGGCTCAGGGCATGATCCCGGAGTCCCAGGATTGAGTCCCACATCAGGTTCCATGCAGGGAGCTTCTTCCCTCTGACTGTAGCTCTGCCTCTCTCTTTCTGTGTCTCTCATGAATAAATAAAATCTAAAAAAAAAATACCCACTAGTAGTAATAACAATGGTTATAAAAGTGGTACTCACATGGAACAAATAAAACAATGCTATTTAAATGGAAAAAAAATACTCTTCCTGTCACAAGTAACAAAACCCAACTCAAACTGACACAGGTATGAAAAAGGAAACTGTTATAGATACACAGAGATCACTTAGGCTGTCCCAGGGCAGGGAATGAACCAGGAAACATTCTCTTAACATCTGATTTACTATTTTTTTTTTAATTTTTATTTATTTATGATAGTCACAGAGAGATAGAGAGAGGCAGAGACACAGGCAGAGGGAGAAGCAGGCTCCATGCACCGGGAGCCTGACGTGGGATTCGATCCCGGGTCTCCAGGATCGCGCCCTGGGCCAAAGGCAGGCGCCAAACCGCTGCGCCACCCAGGGATCCCTGATTTACTATTTTTCTCAGACTGGCTCTTTTGGCTTCTTCATCCTTATGACAAAACATGACTGCTACCCCCACACACATTTATGTACAATTGTCCCAACTGGCAAACGATTACCCAGTGCTTGAGGGGATATGTAAGATGTCATTGGTAAAGGGCTAGAAAACACAGGCCTTGAAGAAACTAAATGACATGTGGAGTAATTAACAGAGTCTCATGGCCTTTTGATTAGAAAACAAGTGGTTTCCTATTTGTCTACTGAGAAATTGAATGAGCCTAGATTGTCATACCTCTATTTAGATTTCATCTCTTAAATTATGATTCAACCTGCCACTTTATAACCCTGCTACTTCCTGATCTTCCTATCCCTTGGAATTAGATTGCCTTTTGTTTCCAGCATAGATTACAGGTGCCTCCATGTCTTAATATGCACTTATGATATGTTAGATGTCAATCTTGACTCAAATTCACTTGAAATCAACTTCTTGCTTTACAACATTCAGCTTCTCTAAAAAGCTCAGATCCTCCAAGGTATAGTAAAGAGACGGGAAGAGAAAGATAAGACAGGCTTTGCATTTTATTATGCCTATGAAGTATTTTAGCACATTGAGATATAAGCAAAAGATCTCCCACCATAATATCATCATTTGTCAGACCCTTAATCCATGTATCAGACCCTTAATCCTGAACAACTCAGCAAAAGTTTTTCCTTAAATGGAGAAATTAAGATTCAGAAAGTTTAAATGATTTGCCCAAGATCATCAAGCCAGTAAGTGACAGAGATAGAATTCAAATCAGATGTCTGACCACATGCTCATGTGTTTTCCACCATACCATATTGATAAATATTTAGTCATCTGTTATTTGTGATTTGAATTTGGTTATGGAGGAGGAGATGAAAGTTATGAACACAGGGGCAGCCCCGGTGGCCCAACAGTTTAGTGCCACCTTCAGCCTGGGGTGTGATCCTGGAGACCTGGGATCGAGTCCTGCGTCGGGCTCCCTGCATGGAGCCTGCTTCTCCCTCTGCCTGTGTCTCTGCCTCTGTGTGTGTGTGTGTGTGTGTCTCATGAATAAATAAATAAAATCTTAAAAAAAAAGAAAGTTATGAACATAGGATGGTATCCCAGAATTTCTCATCACTTCTATGACTCATAGCACCTTATCCAAGTCACCGTGGACCCTCTATTAGTTGGGTGTACACTAAGTAAGTTTTCTGCTGTAGAAGCTCTTGAAGGCTCCAGGTGAGGTAAGTACTCTGTTCCTGAGAAGGCAAGTCTTCACCTTGGCTCTCTGTACTGAAGGATTTGTTACTCAGTCTGGCCATTACAGACTAGAATGCTTAAAGTGTTGCCCTTTTTGCCATTCTAATAGGATTCTGTTGAGAAGCTGCCCAAGCCTTAAGTAAGTTTCCTTCTCTATCATCTTCTGGCTCCAGAAAAGAGAAAACTAATTACTGCTAACATCTATCTTCTCCAGACCATGAGGATACTATACCCCTCTTCCCAGGTAAAACAGTGGAGTGGGGGAACAGCCCAGTCAGCTGGACAAAACGCCACCTGGAAGCAACATCTTCTCTTCTGAACAAACTTTAGGGCCCCTGTAATTTCACTCTGGGCTCTTCTAACTCAGGTCCACCTGATTCCTTCAGAGGACACCTACTCATTGTTGGATGTTCCCCTTTTCATTCATTTATTCACTGAATATTTATTGACCACCTACTACCTGCCATGCACTGTTCTAGGTGCCAAAAATACTGGTGTGAACAAAATGGAAAGGTATCGGTCTTCATGAAATTTCCACTTTGGTAAAAGAAATAGGAAATAAAATAAGTAGGGATGCCTGGGTGGCTCAGCAGTTGAGCATCCGCCTTTGACTCAGGGCGTGATCCTGGAGTCCCGAGATTGAGTCCTACATCAGGCTCCCTGAATGGAGCCTGCTTCTCCCTCTGCCGGTGTCTCTGCCTCTCTCTCTGTGTCTCTCCAGAATATATAAATAAAATCTTTAAAAAAAAAAAAAGAAAAGTAAACAGACAAAATCATTTATATTTGTGATAAATGCCATGGATACAGGAAATAAGGTGATTAGACAGAGATTAACAGAAGACTTAGAAGGAGCTACTTTAGAGAGGGTGCTCAGGAAAAGACTTCCCCAAGAGGTGATATTGGAGCAGAGACATGAAAGTTGAGAGGGATCCAGTCTTATTAGAATCAGTAAAAGAACATTCTAGGCAGAAGGAAAGGAAGTACAAAGTCCCTGAGGTAAGCAGAAGACTGGGCCATTCAAGGAAGAGGGACTGCACCCCAGTGAACAAAGAGGGGTTGGTCAATATGTTTTTTTTTTAAAGATGTTATTTATTTACTCATCACACACACACACACACACACACACACACACAGAGAGAGAGAGAGAGAGAGAGGCACAGACACGGCAGAGGGAGAAGCAGGCTCCTTGCAGGGAGCCTGATGCAGGATTCAATCCCAGGACTCCAGGATCATGCCCTGGGCCAAAGGCAGGCACTAAACCACTGAGCCACCCAGGGATCCTGGGGGTTGGGGGGTCAATATGAACTTAAAAAAGGAAGACAAAGACTAGATCATAATGGCTTCTGTAGGCCAAAATTCAGAGTTTGAATTTTATTTTTATGAACTAGGAAAAAAATAGAACATTCAAGCAGAGCAGTGATATGCTTGGATTTAAATGTCTAAAATTCACTCTGGTGATGTAGAAAACAGACTAAACAGGGATAGGGTGGAAGAAGAGAGACCAGGAAGGAGGGCTTGGAGTAGTCCAGGAGAAGTTGATGGTAACTGGGAGAAGGGGATGACAGTAGAGATGGAAAGAAGAGGATGGACTAGGGATATACTCTTCAGGTAGAACTGATAAGGGTTGGTTGATAGGGGACAAAGGGAAAAATCCCAAGTGACCTTAAGATTTAGGAGTTAAGCAATGGATTGATAGCTGATGCTCTTTATTATTATGGGAGGGAACTGGAGAAAAACAAATGGTGGAGATGAGACAGGGAAATCTGGGGCATGTTAAGATGCCTATTAGACTAGCAATAAGTGGAGTTGCCAGTACACTGGATTCATGATTCTGGGACTCAGAGAAAATGTTTTTGGGCTAAAAGTACACATTTGGTACACATTTGCAAGTCAGCATAAAGTAGGTCAAAGCCATAAAATGGAAAAGGACAACATATCAAGAAAATATAGACAAAGATGAGGAGAGGACCTGAGACAGGTCTTGGGCACAACCTCATTTAAAGGTTGGACAGAAGAAGAAAAAGTCTATCTTAATGACACATTGAACAAGGGCAATGCATTTGGTATGATCAGAAAACTGCTTTATTCTTTCTCCACTACCTGTTCAACTCATCCCCTCGGTGGAACTCATTATTCCCTGTTCCTTAAATAAAATTAAAGGTAATTTTGTGACTTTTCTAGACATTCTTCAATAATAAAAATCCATCAAGTTACCTTTGGTCAGACACACACATACATATACACACAAACACAGTTTCATTTCAGTAAGTATTACAAGAAGTCCAAAGTAATAACTTCCAAACTGATGAAGAGTTAAAGCTTCTCCACCACCCCCCAGTTTGAGGGTGCTCCAACCTGGCTGCCTCTGGTGGGAAAAGGATAGAATGGGCTCTTTGTTTCTCTTGCCTAAAACCTTCAGTCTCCTTTCTCTGCTTCTGCTTTCTCAGGATTGAAACAAAATGGTGAGGGGGAAAAGGTATGTGGCAGGAAAGATCTTAACTGACATATGAACTAAAGAAGTTACTTAGGTTTGGCAGGTATTTAGAGCTTATTCTTAATCTCATGGGACTATTTTTTTTTTTAGATTTATTTATTCATGAAAGACAGAGAGAGAGAGAGAGAGAGAGGCAGAGACACAGGCAGAGGGAGAAACAGGCTCCAAACAGGGAGCCTGATGTGGGACTCAATCCTGGGACTCCAGGATCACACCCTGGGCCGAAGGCAGGTGCTAAACCACTGGGCCACCCAGGGATCCCCTCGTGGGACTATTTTATGGCTTTTTCAGAGCTCCATAATCTTGGGAAATCTGGTAATGGTAGTTCCCTCGTTGTAACTAAATACATCTCTTAGGGCTAGTCACTCAAAATTATCCCCTCACCACCCCAGAATCTAATAGTATATCTCCAGGGCTTGTTTTTCACCATGTGGCAATCTTGGGCGGGAAAACTCCCATGTGTGTACTATATGATGTCTATGGGAAGCTCTGAAGCTCATTTGACTAAGACTCTGGGAGAGCAGCCATCCCTAAGACAGCATCATCTCTTTACCGTGCCATCAGAAGAGCTAGCTAGCCACAGTCAGACTCCAGTCCTCTGTGTCCTCACTCTCCAAATACTCCTCAATAAAGCCGCTTTCACTAAACTGGCAGAGAAGAGCAAGCATCCCCACTGCTTCCCCACTGTGGGGGAAAATGTATATTGCAGATCTCTAAAGTAACTTTCTCTCCAATTTCCTATGCACTTTGGTCTCTTCAATCTCTTTTATAAGATAGATTTTTAAAATCAGCTAATGAACATGAAACCCACTCTTTGCCACCTCCTTTGCAAGTCCTGGCTAATTGTCTCATTCCTTATTTTGAAATACCAGAATCATCTGATTGTGTTGAGAAGATAAAGCTGAAGACAAAGTAGAACGAGTCTTGTTTTACAATCCTGTGTACACAGAAGACCAAGAAAAAACAACTAGAGAGAATAGAAAAACCAAGAGAATGTGATGTAGGAGAAACTAAAGTGTACACAAGTAGTGAAACATTGCTAAAAGGTGGAATAAGATGACGACAAAGAAATGCTCACTGGAATTTGGTGCCTTGTGCAGTTCCATCCCAGTGTAGTGCTGGGGACAAAAGTTCAACTCATATGTTAAATACTTCACCAGAATTTGTTTTCCCTTTCTTCCTTCAAACAGCATCCTATGGCCAGCTCCAATGTAAATCCTGACTGGTCAAAGCCAACTACTATAATCTACTTTCCTCTAACGATATGCTTAGGAATGGCCATGTGATCTAATTCTAACAAAACGTGAGGGGAAATTTGTTGGAGGATTTCTGTAGAGGTCTCTTTTTCCTTAAAAAGAAACATAAAGAAAAGACAGCTTCTCTTTTTCCATTGGCTACTGTCATTTCTGCATTTGACACCTAGTTCTGTAGAAACCATCTTGATACCAGCCTGAGGATAAAGCCAATGCCAAAGAGAACAGACTCAAGAGAATTGCCACAAAGCAGAGCTAGAACTCATGCGTGAAGCCTGCTCTGTAGGGTTCTTGTTATTTCAACTTATAAATCCCCAACTGATTCAGAGTTTTCTGTATTTTTTAAAAGACTTTATTTATTTATTTATTTATTTATTTATTTATTTATTTATTTATTTATTTGAGAGAGGGAGAGAGAGAGGGAGAATGCACAGCGGGAGTTGCAGAGGGAGAATGACAACCAGAACCCCATGTGGGGCCCAATCCCACAATCCTCAAGATCACCATCTGAGCCAAAACCAAGAGCTGGATGGCCAACCAACTGAGCCACCCAGGTGCCCCCAGAGTTTTGCTTTTTTTTTATGATAGTCACACACACAGAGAGAGAGGCAGAGACAAAGGCAGAGGGAGAAGCAGGCTCCATGCACTGGGAGACCGATGTGGGATTTGATCCCGGGTCTCCAGGATCACGCCCTGGGCCAAAGGCAGGTGCCAAACCGCTGCACCACCCAGGTATCCCTGTTATTTAATGCCAAAAGCATCCTAAAGATAAAGAATAGTCTTAAGGGAGATGAAGAATTAAAAGTAGAGTGTAGGTAACTCTTTTGAGATGTTTTTCTAGGAAGGAAGGCAAAGAGATGGTCTGACAGCTGAAGGGGGTTGAAGGATCTAGTGAAGATTTTTTTAAAGATGAGAGATACTATCTTCAGTTTGTAAATAGAATGGAGATGATCCTGTAGAAAGGGGAGAGGGCAGAGCTACAGGTACAAGCATCTTGTTGCCACCTCACTTAATGTGCACAGCCATTCTTGGAGTCTTCATTACTGATCTTGCTGATACCCCAACAAGGAAGAGCCACCAATTCTCACATTATTGTTTGCACTGTCTGACTACAACTACTTGCATTCTCCCTCCCTGGAGTCTGTTGGCAGCATCCCTCTAGCTATCCCTGAACTGTTTCTTTTTCTAGAGAAAAGTAAATAGCTGATCCCTGCAGGGCTGGGCTCTTTAGGACAAACTCTGGACTCAAGTGAGGCTAGCAATAGCCCAGCTTTTTATCCTCTTGAGGTTCTTCCCAAGGAAGAGCCAATTCTCCAAATTTTTACATCCAGTCACAAAGAAACTTAAGACGTCAGGCTACCCAAGAGCCTAGACTGCAATTATTTGTCAATCCCCAAAGATGAGCCTACCCCTAAGCCCCATTTCACCCAGGACTGCAGGCAGATCAACTTAATGAAGCCTGTTGTTACTTAATCCCCCACCCTCAACATTCCTACTTTCTAATTATAATTGCACAGAAGAACATGCACCCATGCCTGCTGGAGAATATAGCACCTCTCCTCAAATGAGGGAAGTCTAGTCCCCAAGTCAGCACTCTCTCCCTTTCCTAGCCACCTGAGTCATATGCAAATTAACTCAGGGTATAGGGCCTTTCCCCAGCAGAAAAGACACATTCAGTCCCAGCTGGGGCTTCCACTACATCAGACACCTATTTACTGATCAACTAAATGGTGATCCAAAAGAGCATTGCTATAAAGCATTTCCAGTAAAAATATAAAAACAATGCAAAGGACCAAGTCAAGAACAATGTTGATTTGCCTTTCTATTGCTTCCTGTCCAGAGTAATAATTTGTTCCTCATTTTACTTCCCCTACTCAGTTAGTAGTGAAACAAGATATGTAGCTTAAAACATTTAATACCCATGCTACAGGGTACAATTAGCTATAGTCATATAGATAGAAACACCTGGTAAAACCAGACAACTGGGTTTCATTTCCTTATGAAATTTCAACAATTCGTTAACCAAGACATTACAATTGACCAAGATATTTTAAATATCTAAAACTAGGTCCCTCTGCTGATTACATTCAAATTGATTTACTAGTTCTTGTTTTATCATATTTTCTTGCTAATGTAATTTTGGCTAAAATCCAGACTGCGTTTAAGCAAAAAGAAACAAACCAGTCAAACTTTTTAAAATCTCCATGCTTATCCGTAATCATTACAAATAAAACTTTCCACTTACAACAATAGTGGAAACAGTTCAAGTTTCCACTTAAACTAAGTCACATTTGAAATTCTTAATGATTCTAGGTTAAAGCATTTTAATACTTATTTATGTATTATATTATTGTATAATATTATATGTATTATATTAAAATCTGCACCTGTACATTCTTTAAGAATTAGCTGCTTCATATCCTTTCTCAGAATAAGGCAGTTACTAATTATTTTGTAGTGATCTTTCTCTTGTTGATGAGTCCTTGCAATGATCATCAATGATATATGGTTATAAGAGACTTCTTTTGGGGTTCTCCTCTGCGAACTGCCCTTTCCTATGGGGTAATTCTCACAGGTATGTTCCTATTGATTTCACTCTCCTGGTCACATTTGATTGGTCCAAGGATAGACACTTGGCCAAGCTGGGCTGATCAGATTGTCTTTTGTGGAAATTTGGAATTGGATATAGCCATTCTAGTCAGTCTATATGGATACTTAAGAGGAAGGATGAGAGGCTGATCAGACAAAAAAAGCAAAGGAAAGAAAAGAATAAAGCACCCTCTCGGTGAGAAAATAAATAAAAGACCATGGGGCTTCAAAGAGAAAGGTAAAGAGGAAGAGACAGTTTGGTTTCTGGTGGCTTTCCGGAATCCAGTCTGGTACCTCATGAGGCTCTCTCTAGATCTTAAGTTCTGTGAAACATGTAGTCTTGTGTCTCTTTTTAGCTTATGTAAGTTTGAGTGAGGTTCAGCACCTCTGAATTAAGTCTTCTTTAAAATAACCAAGAGGCCCCCCAGGGCCTACTAAATTATGAAGAACAACTGGCAACAACAATAACACTAAATTTCCACAATTTATGCTTTCTGAATTCTTGGGTCTGTTCTTTCTTTGATGTGTTAAGCACCTATGTAGGCTGAATATAATGCTTTCAAAAGTTTCTGACCACGACATACATAGTGAAGTCATCAAAATGGTGAAGTAAGAGTTTTCCATCATCTTATCCCTAAAGAACACTGGCTAACAATCACTCATGGACAAGAGTGTCTTTGTGGAAGCCCAGGAACCCAATGGAAAAGTTCCAGCACACTGATGGAGCAAAAACATTATCTGATGTGGGACACATCGAAGACAGTAAAAGGAAACAGTTTATAGAACTTTACCCGTGTCACCCCTCCCCAAGAGAGCACATCTCAGTGCCAAGAGTGACCTACTCAGACCATGATTTTTCCCACAGAGAAAAGTGAGAGTGGGTAAGTGCCAAGCATCCCTAGTTGTCCATGATGGTGCCAAGGGGACTTCTTTCTCACCTATTCAGAAAACTGAGGAGTACTGCATGATGGGGGTGGGGTGAGCCAGAGAGTGGCTAGTAGACTAGCAGACAGCATTCTTAAAGAGCATCAAAGGACAGAGATTTTATTAACTGTGTCATGTATTCAATTAAGAAGCCCATGTATGAACCCCTGGGGATGCCTGACCTGAGGATCCCCCAACTGGCCCATAGGGACCCACAAGCTCTACATGCCTCACCCACATACCCACATCCCATGGCCAGCTCCCTGTGTGTGTCCTGAAGGGCAATGAGAGTGAGCCTTTGCAGAGAACCAGTGAGCACACACAGAAAGCTGGCCAAGCCCTGCAGGATTAGGTGAAAGTAAACAAATTTAAGCATTTAGCACCACCCTAGGGAAAGCAAAGAGTCAGCACCCAGCCTGGCTTTGCATACAATGTTAAGAACCCCACCCACTCCCCAGAGGGACCAAGAAAAGTGAAGCAGGAACACCCATAGTAAAGATCTGAGAAAGCCTCAGAATCCTTAACAGGGTTGACAAAGGTATGTCTCTCCCAAAGCCAGTCAGTAAAGGCTTAAGGTAACTGTTTCTTCAAATGTGGAGGCAGTAATGTGAGACTTTTGGAAACATTTAAAAAATCAAGGTAACATAATACTAGCGAAGAATCACAGTAATTTTCTAGTGACTGACCCCAGAGAAACAGAGAACTATGAGTTGTCCAATAAAGAATTCAAAATAGTTGTTTTAAGGAAGTTCAGTGAATTATAAGAAAACACAGAAAGACAATTCAACAAAATCAGGAACATAATACATGAGAAATGAGAAGTTTAACAGAGATAGAAGTCACAGAAAAGAACAAACAGAAATTCTAGAGGTGAAGAATACAATGTATGAAATGAAAAACACAATAGAAGGCATTAACAGCATGCTGGATCAAACAAAATGAATATGTGAAGTAGAAGATAGATCATTTGAAATTATATAGAGGAAGGGCACCTGGCTGGGTCAATCAGAAGAGCATGTGACTCTTGATCTCAGGGTTGTGAATTAAGCCCCATGTTGGGTGTAGAAGATTACTTAAAATAAATAAAAATTAAAAAAAAAAGAAAGAAATTATCCAGAGGAGAACAAAGGAAAAAAGAATGAAAAATAATGAAGAAAGCTTAGGGGAACTATGGAACAGCACTAAGGAAAACATTCTGTGCATTGTTGGAGTCCCAGAAAAAAGAAAAGGGGGCAAAAGGGGCAGACAGTTTACCTAACTAAATAAAGACTGAGAATTTACTGGATATTAGGAGAGATGGGCATACAAGTTCATGAAGATCATAGGTTCCCAAAATATTTCAACTCAAAAATATTTTATTCAAGACATATTATAATAAAACATTCTAAATTCAAAGGCAAAGTGAAAATTTTAAAAGCATCGAGACAAAAAAAAAAAAAACACAAAAACCTCACATAAAAGGGAACTCCCATAAGGCTATCAGTGGATTTCTCAGAAGAAACTGTGAGGGCAAGGAGAAAGTGGGATGATATATTCAAAGTGCTAGAAGAAAAAAACTGCCAACCAAAAATACTTTACCTAGCAAAGCTGTCCTTTAGAAATGAAGGAGAGAGGGGCACCTGGGTGGCTTAGTCAGTTAAGCATCCGCCTTTGGCTCAGGTCATGATTCCTGAGTCCCTGAATGGTAATTATGTAAGATGATAGATGTGTTAACTAACCTTATTGTGGTAATCATTCCAAAATACTTATGTGTATCAAATCATCCCATTATACACCTTACACAATATTATTTGCCAATTATATCTCAATATAGGTGGAAAACATGTTTCTGACCACAAAAACACATAAGAAATATAATGCGTATCATGATTCTCTTCATATATAGGTATACACAAATATGGTATTGAAATGAGTACTTGTCATAGTCCCTGACCTAAGGTGGTTGTTCAATAAGGATCTGCTGAAATAGTTACCTAAAAAAAAGAATGCAGGTCCAAAAACAAAAAAACATGACCATGAATTCTTATATTGACTTCAGAAAAAAAACAGACAGGTACCTGGCTGGCTCAGTCAGCAGAGCATGTGACTCTTGATCTCAGGATTGTAAATTCAAGCCCCATGCTGAGTACGTAGTTTACTTAAAATAAAAACAAATAATCTTAAAAAGAATTAGAAAACAAGCAATTATTAAACTGATTTCATAAAAAATTTTTCAAAAAGAAATGGAGGGGCACCTGGGTGGCTCAGTTGGTTAAGCATCTGCCTTCAGCTCAGATCATGATCCAGGGTCCTGGATCAAGTCCCGAGTCAGACTCTCTGCTGAGAAGCCTGCTTCTCCTTCTTATGCTGCAACCCCTGCTTGTACTCTTTCTCTCTCTGTCTCCCTCTCTGCGTCAAATAAATAAATAAAATCTTAAAAGAAAAGAAAAGAAAAAGAAAAAAGAAAAGGAGAGGGGTGCCTAGGTGGCTCAGTTGGTTAAATGTCTGTTTTGGCTCAAGAAGTGATGCCAGGGTCCCTGGATCAAGACCCCTCGGCTCTCTGCTCAGCAGGGAGCCTGTTCTCCCTCTCCCTCTTCTTCCTCTCCCTGACCCTCCCCCTGCTCATGTTCTCTTCTCTATGTGCTCTCTCTCTCTCTCTCTCAAATGAATACATAAAATCTTTAAAAAAAAAAAAAAAGAAATGGAGAAAATCAAAATAAAAGTAGTAAAGAGAAAATTTAAGGTAAATAAAAAAATAGAATGTGAAACTATAGAAATAAAAACTATAGGGGCACCTGGGTGGCTCAGTCGGATAAGCATCTGCCTTCAGCTCAGGTCATGATCTTGGGGTCCTGGGATCCAGGTCCTGGAATCTTGGGATCAGGCTCCCTGCTCAGTGGAGAGTCTGCTTCTTGCTCTCCCTCTGCTTGCCACACTGCCTACCTGAGCTCTCTCTGTTAAAAAAATAATTAAAATATTCAAAAAACCCACGAAAACTATAGAAATCATCAATATTTGGTTTTATGAAATATTTAGCAAAATTCAAAGTTAGATGAATTTTATAAGAAAAATCACAAATGAAAGGAAAACACTTTTTTTTTTATTTAGGAAAAACTGGTGTGCCTGGGTGGTTCAGTCAGTTAAGCAGTAAACTCTTGATTTCAGCTCAGGTAATGATCTCAGAGTTGTGAGATCCAACCCCATAAGAGGCTCCATACTGAGTGTAGAGCTGCTTAAGATTCCCTCACCTTCTCCAAAATTAATAAAGAGATATGTACATAGATACATACATTTAAGAAGAACTATTATTTATATCCTATTAAATGGAATGACAAATAGGAAATGTATAAGTAGTTACAGAGATAATAGTTTCTAATTAGAACTTTACTCTCAATCTTACCTTTGTTCTTCTTTGTATAATTGTCCCTTTTCTGTTTTGAAAACTGCTTTTAAAAAAAGACTTTACTTATTTTTATTTGAGAGGGAGAGTACATGTGTATGCACAAGTGAGGAGGTGGGCTAGGGAAGAGGGAGAAGCACACTCCCCACTGAGCAGGGAGCCCTGGCTCTATCCCAGGACCCTTGGGATCACCACCTGAGCCAAAGGCAGACACTCAACTACTGAGCCACCCAGGTACCTCCTGATAATGTTTTTCATTGGATGCCTGACACTATAAATTTTATCCCTGGGGTGCTAGATTGTGTTAAATTTTCTCAATTAATTTTGGATTGTGTTCTGGTGTAGTCATGTCACTTAGAATCAGTTTGATCTTTTCAAAGCCTCCTTCAACACCAGAGCAGCCTTTAATTAATTTAGTCTAGGGCTAATTTAGCCTTACTACTTACTAAAGAAATACCTTTCTGAGATGTCTACCCAATGCCTTGGAAATTATGAGATCCTTCCACTCTGGCTGCTGGAGCACAAACTATTCCCAGTTTCATGTGAGCTCCAGGAATTGTTTAATGTACAGTTTGTGGTAATCCTTTCATGGCCTCAGTAGTTTCCTCTTCAACCAACCAAAGACTTAAGGGGATCTCTCTGTAAATATCCAGAGCTCTCTCTCTTTGTGCAGTTCCCTCCTCTCTTTACTTAGCCCCATAAGTTCTAGCTGCATTAACCTCTGCCAACTCCAATTTATATTTAGAGCCTGGAGCATTAGTTGCTTTTCCCTGCACTGAGTCCATCCAGGCAGTATACTGGGTCAATTGTAAAACTCACCTTATTTGTTTTCCTTCTCTCAGGGATTACAGATTTGTTCTACCTGCCTTCCACATTCCAATAACTGTTATATATTTTGTCCAGTGTTCTAGCTGTTTAAGGCTGGAGGGTAAATCCACTCCCTATTAAACTCTATCATATCTGGAAGCAAAGTCAGCTCATTTTTTAAAAAATATTTTATTTATTTAGGGACACCTGGGTGGCTCAGTAGTTGAGCATCTGCCTTCGGCCCAGGGCGTGATCCTGGAGACCTGGGATCAAGTTCCACATCAGACTCCCTGCATGGAGCCTGCTTCTCCCTCTGCCTGTGTCTGTCTGTCTGTCTCTGTCTCTCTCTTTCTCTCTCTCTGCGTCTCTCATGAATAAATAAAACCTTTTTTTAAAAAAAAAGATTGTATTTACTTATTTGAAAGAAAGAAGGAAGGCAGCCCATGTGGCCCAGTGGTTTAGCGCCGCCTTCGGCCCAGGGCGTGATCCTGGAGACCCAGGATCAAGTCCCATATCAGGCTTTCCTGCATGGAGGCTGTTTCTCCCTCTGTCTCTGCCTCTCTCTCTCTCTCTCTCTCTCTCTCTGTCTCTCATGAATAAATAAAATCTTTAAAAAGAGAGAGAGGGAATGCACAAGAAAGCGCAAGTGAGGGGGTGGGAAGGGGAGAAGGAAAGGGACCAGCAGGCTCCCTGACATGGAGCTCCATCCCAGGACCCTGAGATCATAACCTGAGTGGAAGGCAGATGATTAACCGACAGAGCCACCCAGGTGCCCCAAAGTCATCTCATTTCAATCAAAAACAGAAATCAGACAAGAATCACTCCTTTTATTTAATTTATGCCAATCATTACTAGCACAAAAGAGGAAAAAATATCAAGGTAACACTATTATGTGTTTAGCAAATTTAAACAAACTACTTATATTGTGCCAACGGTATTCCTGGTCTTGCAAGTCTTAATGTGGTTCTTTGAGAACATAAAATGTTCCTGCCCTCAACAAACAGGACAGCTTGGTAAATCTATGTAAAGAAACCAGTGAGACAATGACCCACATTTCTCTGCCTATTTCAATCAATGCTTAGTTATGAAATTACAATGATGCTGCCCTCTTGCATTTCATTACCACTAAAGACCCTTTATATCATATTTTTCTCATTTTTAAATTTATATTGTTACTGATGTTCACTATAGAAAAAATTAGTACAGATAAACAAAAATAGGATGAACATTCACCCAATGGTTGGTTGCATACAGATTACAAGAGGTATCAATTTATATCATATTCCAAAAAACCAAAGCTCCATGGTGAATTTTAATAAAATAAAACTAGCAAGAATATGGGGGCACCTGGGTGGCTCAGTCAGTTAAGCATCTGCCTTTGGCTCAGGTCATGATCCAAGAATTCTGGAATGATCTTGCATTGGGCTCCTGCTCAGTGAGAAGTCTGCTTCTCCTTTTCCCTCTGCCCCCCCCCCACCTGCTTATGCATGCATGCTCTCTCTCTTAAATAAATAAATCTTTAAAAAAAAAAACCTAGCAAGAATATGAATGACCATTTAAATAGCTATATCATAATTAGGAAATCTGTTTGATATGAGGCTATAATCAGAAAAAAATGATGCTCTCAAATAAATAATCTTAAAAAAAAAAGAAGGAAAAAATGACAAATAAAGTAGACTCAAGATCCCAGAAACAGACTCAAAATACCAGACCATAAACACCTACTGTACAAATAAATAACACATATAAAACACTAGGTAATAGATCTTGGCAAATGGACTAATAGTAAGTCTTTAATACCCACTGTTAACACTTTAAAGCTGCAGATGTGTTAGAAAACCAAATATTTCTAAATTTTCATTTTAACACACTATAGATAAATTTATGAGTAGTAAAGAAAAATAAAATGCATTTTCTATTATAAGATAGATATATTTTAAGAAAGATCCATACAAGAACTTCAGCACAATGAAATGGAATAGGACTCTACCACAAATAACAGACTGTTGAAAATTATGCAAGGCAAATATAACTGAAAAAGCTCATAAAAAGCATGAAGATTTGAATCTTATATAAAAGACATGATCTTATCACTCATCACAAATTTAAATATTTTTATTTTATTTATCTTAAAGGTTTTATTTATTCATGACAGAGAGAGAGAGAGAGAGGCAGAGACACAGGCAGAGGGAGAAGCAGGCTCCATGCAGGGAGCCCGATGTGGGACTCAATCCTGGGACTCCAGGAGCATGCCCTGGGTCGAAGGCAGGCACTAAACTGCTGAGCCACCCAGGAATCCCCACAAATCTAAATATTTTTAAAGTATCACTATTGACCAGACCCTGGAAATAAATACACCCAGGTATTGCATTTGCACTTCAAATTGGTCCAATGCCTTTAAGCACCAACTAGCAGGCTATAAAGCTGTTTACACCTTTGACCTATCATTTCACTTCTAAGAATATAGCACTAAGGAAACCTGCATTCTAGGCAAAAGTTTTTATGGTAGTAGTTTTGAATAGTTCAGACAAATAAAACTTAGAAACCTTAGAAATGTCAAAAACTACACCTACAGAACTAATTATGATATTTTAACACAATGGAATACTATACACACTATTAACAATTTTATTATTGAGCACTTGCTATGTGCCAGGTACTATGCAGGGTGTCTTAAGCAGTCTATTTTATTTTTTTAATTGTTTAATAATCCTACCTTAGGTAGATAGCTATATATGGAGAAATTAAGGTTTAGAGAGATTATGTAATGGGCTCAAGTTTGCAATTAATAATAGTAGACAGATAACTCAGATCTGTCTGACTCCAAAACCTTTAAAAAATTCCTTCTACTTTATCATACAGCTATAGGATCCAAATAGGGCAAATCCCAAAGTTCACAGAAAAAAATCAGGAAACAAACCTTTGAGAACACAGAATGTAGTGATCAAAAATATATGCTCTTTTACTGGCCACCTATAGAGATCTTTCAGGAAGATTTGTAACTGTGATTACAATACAAATTTTCAACACTGTACTCTTTAAGTTCTCAGTGTTTTAGTCAATGTAATACCATTTTCAATCAAAAGTTTCATGTACCAGGCAGCCCCGGTGGCGCAGCAGTTTAGCACTGCCTGCAGCCCGGCGTGTGATCCTGGAGACCCCGGATCAAGTCCCACCTCGGGCTTCCTGCATGGAGCCTGCTTCTCCCTCAGCGTGTGTCTCTTTCGCTCTCTCTGAATAAATAAATAAATAAATCTTTAAAAAAAGAAGTTTCATGTACCTGTCTTGATCCTCTTTCCAAATCTTTTCTCTATACCTCTGTCTCCTTGACACTCTTGTCACAAACCCTTCCTCTTGTTCCATCAATTCCTGGACAGGCTCCTGTCCTCTCTTATCTCTTCCACCTATCTCCCATGCCTTCCCTGTGAAGAGGCCCATCTCTCTGCATGGAAGGGACCAAGCACATCCCTCCAGAGTTGAGAAAGAAAATTAAAAACTGATTAAATCAGTAGCCCTGAAGCTCATTCTTGAGTGCTAAACAAAGTAGACAGATACTGAAGAGGGTGGACCTGGTGACTCCAAGCGACCACCATGACCACTAGCCCCCATTTCCTGACAGAGGGGACTGAATTCCAATGGACAACCCACACCAGGAATGACCAGAGGAACGATACACAATGAATTTAATTTTTTCTATTGAAATATAATAAATGTAGTTTCCATGGGTTTTATTTTACAAATTCTGAGATAAATACAAATATATATATTTATAAATATAAAAATACCAATATTGCCATCATGCTATCACTAACCTGTACATGTACTGCTGATTAATATAATTGTACCATCTATTACAAAGGGGCCCAGGATGCCTTTGCTATATGGAAAGCATGAATTTACAACTTAACTAGTGGGGCACCTGGGTGGCTCAGGTTGTGATCCTGGGGTCCTGGGATTGAGTCCTGCATCAGGCTCCCAGAGGTAGCCTGCTTCTCCCTCTGCCTGTGTCTCTCATGAATGAATGAATGAATGAATGAATGAATAAATAAATAAATAAATAAAGCAAGCAACTAGTGGAAGAACTATAGGTTTTTAAACAGTGTCATCAGGAAAAGCTTCACAAACTGAATACTTCAGTATTGATAATGCAAAAGGAGAGAGAATCTGGCATTTACCTAGGGCTGTCCTCACAAGAGAGGCAGGACCCAGTGAGTTCTAATCTCTGGAAAAATGCACCTTATAGAGGACGAGACATTCACACTCTGTCACACCCCAGCTGAAGCATAGGGTACACACACACACACACACACACACACACACACTGGACTGCATTCAAGAGGTAGAAACAGGAAATGACTTTGCCTCCTAACAATGTCTTTTAACTTGCCTTTTTAAGCCCCTGGACAACCAACATCCCAGCAAGATCTTGGAAGTTTTCCAGGGTCTCCAATGGTTACATGAATAGCTTCACCTGGGGCCCTTTATTTTTTTTTTTTAAGATTGTATTTATTTATTCGTGAGAGACACACAGAGAGAGGCAGAGACAGAGGCGGAGGGAGAAGCAGGCTCCATGCCGGGAGCCCGATGTGGGACTCGATTCCAGGACCCCAGGATCAGGCCCTGAGCTGAAGGCAGATGTTCGACCGCTGAGCCACAGAGGCAACCCGACCCGGAGCCCTTTAAAAAAAAAAAAAAAAAAATCCAGTCCATAGTAAATCGACAAACGCCTCACATCCAATTGAAGACTTCTCCCGGTCCCTCAGCTCCGACCTGACCACCGCTGGAGGACCCTCCCTGGGGAAGACGGCGGCACGTGTGGTCAGCCATTTCTCTCGCGCGCGACCTCACGACCTCGCCCTCCTCTCCTGGGCGAGGGGAAGGGAGAGGTCTCGCAACCTTCCTCTGGTACAGTTTGTGATCTCTTGACTAATAGTGGACGACGTTCAAGCGTTAGGTCGTTTTCTCTTTTCTTTCTTTTTTCAGGCCCAGTACAGCGCTGGGCCGCACCTGGCCGGGGAACCCCTCCCGGGAAGCAGGGGGGTCGGCCCGCACCCAAGGGTGGGCGGTGACAGGCGGCCGTCTCCGCAGAGGAGGGCAGGCACCCCAGGGCACGCCCTCGCCCTCGGCTCCGTAGAGAAGGCTTCTTTGCGAGGGCAGGTCACCGCCACCTACGGTCCCCCGTTGGCGGGAAGGCATTGCGACCCCAGGGCGTTGGCGCTTCGGGCAAGCCTGGGACACCGCAAGCCTACAGCCACCCGCGGCTCCCCGAAGTTTTACGGAGTATCCCATGCTGCCCGGAAGTTCGTTTTTCCCACAGGAAGGGAACCAAAGCGCACACACATATTGGCCCCAGGGCCACCGTCAAAGAGGGCCCAAGCGGCGCGTGACTGGCTCTGCCCACCACCATCGCTCACACAGCCGCGTGCAACACAGCCCAGATGACACGCGGTGCGCCCGGCACACGGCGGGACGATGCCGCTGCCCTCAGAATGGGACTTGGGTCCCTCACTTACCTACACCACCCCGCTCCGCCGCCGCTCTAACGCCGCCGCCGCCTCTGCGGGTCGCGGGGAACGGGAAACCTCGCTTCCCGGCCTCCCGCACCTGAGGGAGTGAGTCGCGCGCCTGCGCCAAGGCTGCGCGCGTGCCTGCGCCTGCGCCTGCGCCTGCGCCTGCGCGGCCCTCACTCCACCGCCTCGCCGCTGGGAGGGCGGCACGCGGTATAGTGGCCCGAGAGGCTGAGCGCTGTGATCGAGGACCCTGGCTCCAGCTGCGCGGCGGGGAGGAGACAGCGCTGGACAACTCCACCTCCTCCTTCCAAGGCTGCCAGTGCGGTGGGCAGAGCGAGAAGCTGGTGGCCCGGCTCGCCTGAATGCGCGCCCCTCCTGCAGTGTGGCTCAGCGGGAGACAGTGTGAGTGTTTCAAATGCTGGGTCTTTAGAAGAGAAGCGTTTGTGGGTTCTTCAGAGGGTCCTGTGGTACCTTTGTAGTGCACGGTTCCCTGAGGTGGGTGATGTGCTCTCTGGCTAATTTATTGTGATGCGGCCTCTGGAGAGAACCCCCACTCTGTCATGCTACTAGAGTCTTGGCAGATAGCCCTGTGGGACAGGATCCCTTCAAGGCAGCTCAGGGCCAACCGTTTACCACAGAGTCCACGTGGCCAAGGAGCTCACCTATCCTGGCCTCGCCAAACGGTTGCCCACTCTCCTTGCCCCTCCATCAAGAGCTGCTCTAGCTTGCCTTCTACTTTCAGAATTCTCCAAGCAAGAAGAAAATAACCAACGTCTGTTTCACTAGAGCCACCCCTAACACCACCACTATCCTCCAGCTAAAACTTCTGGGTCTGTATATCAGGCTTCTCCAAAAACTCTCTTAGCCTGCAGCTCTGGCTCCATGGAAGTCACAGGTGCTGTGATTACTTGTCAGCCCATCAGATATTCACATCACGTCATAATGGGCAGATTCTGAAATACACCACCTTTGAAATTCTAGCTTCCTATGAGGCTGGAAGCGGACAGCAAATGATAGTCTCAGGACCCACTCTTTCATCTTTTAGGAAGTCCTGAAGGTATGTATAATGACATTCTTTAGCAAGGGAAGGGTACTTACCCTTATTACCAACTTTGAGGATTTAGCCAAAATTTTGAGGCCGTAGAAAAATTCCATTCCATATCCTTTTACATTAACAACAATTCAGTTCTATTTCTTGACATAGTTGCTGGTTTCTTGGGTGTATCCATGTTGGGAAAAATTCATTGAGCTGTGTATTTGTCTTTATGTAGGTTATACTTATCTTTATGTAGGTTATACTTGTCTTTATGTAAGTTATACTTGTCCTTATGTAAGTCATACTTGCATAAAAAGTTTGTGTATAGGAAACAATCCTGAATCCACTGTGCACTGGATTCTGTGCCAGGTGTTTTACATATCTTATCTCATTTTATCAGGGTGACTAATATTTATTAAGTGACAACTGTATGTCAGCATCTTTTTTGTATGTCAGCATTTTGTTACATTCTTCATTTAAATTTTTATTGTGATATGTAACATTTACCCAGAATATGTTCAGTTTAACAAATAGTTGTGAAATGTGGCCATGACTCAGATCAAAAAATATATTACCAGTGGGATGCCTGGATGGGTCAGCAGTTGAGCATGTGCCTTGGGCTCAGGGCATGATCCCAGGGTCCCAGGATGGAGTCCCACATCAGGCTCCCTGTGGAGAGTCTGCTTCTTGCTCTGCTTATGTCTCTGCCTCTCTCTGTGTCTCTCATGAATAAATAAATAAAAACTTTAAAATATATATATATACATATGTATATATATAGCCAGCACTCCAGATGTCCATTCATGCATCCCTTCCTAATCATAATCTCCTGCAATATTCTTTTTTTTAAGATTTTTAATTTATTTATTCATAGAGACACAGAGAGAGAGAGAGGCAGAGACACAGGCAGAAGGAGAAGCAGGCACCTTGCAGAGAGCCCGACGTGGGACTTGATAGAGGGTCTCCAGGATCACGCCTGGGGCTGCAGGCGGCGCCAAAACTGCTGCGCCACCGGGGCTGCCCTGCAATATTCTTTATATGCATTATTTAAGTAAATCCTCACAACATCCTGGGAAATTATAATCAGTGGATGCCATCTGAAAAATTACCAGAGTTTACCTAGATCTGAGACACATTCGAGTTCTGATCAGAGTACAGAAACTTCATTGAGCACCTGAGACACTCAGTGAAGATCCCAAAAAGGTCACATCTCACTAACAGGACATTAGTCTAAGAATAAAAGCTACTCTAGACCTACAATAACAAAACTTTAAGCTTCAAGCGGTACTTGGGTGGCTCAGTCAATTAAGCATCGAACTTGATTTCAGCTCCATCTCATAATCTCAGGGTAGTGAAATCAAGACCTGCTGGACTCTGCACTGGGCATGGAGCCTGCTTAAGACTCTCTTTTCCTCTCCCTCTATCCCTTCCCCCTGCCACTTACATATGACTGTGCACGCTCTCTCTCTCTCTCAAAATAAATAAATAAATAAATAAATAAATAAATAAATAAATAAATAATAAATAGATAAATAAAATAAGCTTCAAGAAGATCAAACTGATCTTTTTTTAAAAAAAGAGATTTTATTTATTTTTTCATGAGAGACACACAGAGAGAGAGGCAGAGACACTGGCAGAGGGAGAAGCAGGCTCCATGCAGGGAGCCTGACATGGGACTTGATCCTGGGTCTCCAGGATCACACCCTGGGCTGCAGGCAGCACTAAACTGCTGCACCACTGGGGCTGCCCCAAACTGATCTTCTAATAATTCAACTCCTACCAAATCAAAGGTCAACATTCTTTAAAGGAAGAAAGAAAACTCCTATACTCAACAAATGTCAAATTGTCCAACATCCAATCATATATTTTAAATAAACTAATAAAAATGATTAAACTATGGGCCTTGTGGCTGGCTCGATAAGTAGAGTGGGTGACTCTTGATCTCATGGTTGTGGGTTCAAGCCCCATGTTGGGTGCAGAAATAACTTTAAAAAAATAAAATCTTTTAAAAAATTGAACCATGACAAGGAGAAAAATCAGTCAGTTAAAAACAATTTAGAGGGATGTCTGGGTGGCTCAACAGTTGAGCATTTGCCTTTCGCTCAGGCCTGATCCTGTATTTCCGGAATCGAGTCCTGCATCGGGTTCCTTGCATGGAGCCTGCTTCTCCTCCCTCTACCTGTGTCTCGCATGAATAAATAAATAAAATCTTTTTTAAAAATTTAGAAATTGGGATCCCTGGGTGGCGCAGCGGTTTGGCGCCTGCCTTTGGCCCAGGGCGCGATCCTGGAGACCCGGGATCGAATCCCATGTCAGGCTCCCGGTGCATGGAGCCTGCTTCTCCCTCTGCCTGTGTCTCTGCCTCTCTCTCTCTCTCTCTCTCTGTATGACTATCATAAATAAATAATAAAAAAAAAAATTTAAAAAAAAATAAAATAAAAATTTAGAAATAACAATGGTAATGGAATTGCCAAAAATATATGCTGAAACAACCATTATAGCTATGTTAAAGTATTTAAAAGAAGAATGAACCTAATGCACAGAGAAATGGAAGATAAAAGCAAAACCAAATGGAAATTCTAGAGATGAAAAATATAATGTCTGAAATAAAATTTACTGAAAGGGATTAACAAAAGGGGCACCTGGGTGGCTCAGTCTGTTAAGCGTCCAACTTTTGATTTCAGCTCAGGTCATGATGTCAGGGTTATGAGATTGAGCCCCACATAGACCTCTGTACTCAACAGGGAGTCTGGTTGTGATTCTCTCTTTCTCTGTCCTAAACCCCCCCCACCTCCACTTGCTCTCTCTAAAATAAATAAATAGGGGCATGTGGGTGGCTCAGTCAGTTGAGCATCTCCTTTTGGTTCAGGTGATGATCTCGGGGTTCTGGGATCAAATCAAATGGGTCTCCCTACTCAGCAGGGAGTCTGCTTCTCCCTCTCCCTCTGCCCCTCTTCCCTACTCCTCTCTCTTTCTCAAGTAAATAAAATTAAAAATCTTAAATATATATAAATAAATGTGGGGGTTTTTTTTAGATTTTATTTATTTATTCATGAGAGACATGCAAAGAGAGAGGCAGAGACACAGGCAGAGGGAGAAGCAGGCTCCATGTGACGTGGGACTCCATCCCGGGTCTCCAGGATCACGCCCTGGGCTGAAGGCAGCACTAAACCGCTGAGCCACCCAGGCTGCCCAATACATAAATGTTTTTTTTTTTTTTTATGTTTTTTAAAAAGATTAGACAGTGCAGAAGAAAAGATCAGCAACCTTGGAGACATAATATTGAAATGTATCTAAACTAAGCACACAGAGAGAAAAAGGCTAGAAAAAACTGAACAGAGTCTCAATGACCTATAACAGCAAGTAGTCTAACATATATGTAATAGGACTACAAGAGGGAAAAGTGGGGGAGTCACAGAAAAAAATTAAATGGAAAACTTACTGAAATTTTCCAAAATTTAATAAAGACTCTAAACCCATAGATCCAAGAATCCCAACAAACCCCCATGCAGGATAAATACACCACACAGAGACATCCCCCACACATACACACATACACATTTAAAAAAACAAAAAAGCAAGGCATATCATAATCAAATTTCTGGAAAAAAAGGAGATAATAAAATATTAAAAGTAGAGGGAGGGGTGCCTGGTTGGCTCAGTTGGGAGTGTGAGACTCTTGATCTCAGAGTCGTGAGTTCAAGCCCCACATTAGGTGTAGAGCTTAATTAATTAATTAATTAACAAATATTGTTCAAGCAAAAGGAAAATTATACCAGATAGAAACTTAGATTGACAAAGAATGAAGAGTGCCAAAAATGGTAAATATGTGGGTAAATATAAAAGGCTTTTTTCTTTCGTGTTTTAATTCTTATAAAAGATAATTAACTATTTAAAGCAAAAAAACTCCACAAGTTGTAGAGTTTATAATACATGTAGAAGTAAAATGTATGACAATGGTAGCACAAATGACAAAAGGTGGAAAATGGAAGTATGCTGTTACAAGTTTCTAATATTATACATGAAGCAATATAAAACTACTTGAAAATAGACTTCTAAATTAAAGATGGATATTGTAAATCTTATAGCAACCACTGAAAAGTTAAGCCAAAGAAAAAAGATATAGATAAGAAGCTTATTGTGGAAATAAAATACTCAATCCAAAAGGAAATAGGAAAAGACAGGGGAAAATGAGCAAAGCAAATGGGACAAATAAGAAATGAATGGCTTATTGATAGATTAAAATACAACATATCGAGCATTACATTAAATGCAAATTACCAATGTACTTAAAGGATAGAGATTATCACACTTGATGAAAAAGCAAGACACAATTCTCACTGTGTGGTGCCTATAAGAAACTCACTTTAAATATAAGGATACAGGGCCACCTGGCTGACTTATTTGGTGGAGCTTGCAACTCCTGAGCTCAGTTTCTATGATAAGTCCTATGCTCAGTTTCTCACAGTTTCAGGGCTGTGAGTTCAAGCCTCACATTAGGTGCAGAGATTACTTCAAAACAAAATATTTTATTTTTTTTTTTTTTTTAATTTTTATTTATGATAGTCACAGAGAGAGAGAGAGAGGCAGAGGCACAGGCAGAGGGAGAAGCAGGTTCCATGCACCAGGAGCCCGACGTGGGATTCGATCCCGGGTCTCCAGGATCGAGCCCTGGGCCAAAGGCAGGCGCCAAACCGCTGCGCCACCCAGGGATCCCAAAACAAAATATTTTAAAAAATAAATTAATAAATAAAAGGACACAATGATTATAAGTAAAAGGATGTATCTCAATAAAACTTTTTAAAGTAAGTCAGAAGTAGGGCACCTGGGTGACTCAGGGGTTGAGTGTCTGTCTTTGGCTCAGGTCGTGATCCCACGGTCCTGGGATCAAGTCCCACATTGAGCTCCCCGCAGGGAGCCTGCTTCTCCCTCTGCCTATGTCTGTGCCTCTCTCTGTGTGGCTCTCAAGAATAAATAAATGAAATCTTTGAAAAAAAAAAAAGAGAGAAAATTAAAGGTAAAAACATTATACCATAAAACACTAACCAAAGAAAGTTGGACAATGGAATGTCCTAAAATTAGGTTTTATTGATGATTGCACAATCTAAATACACTAAAAAACATCAACCGTACATTTTAAGTGGGTAGTTATGTAGTATATGAACTATATCTCAAAAGATCTGGGTTTTTTTTAAAAGATTTATTTGAGAGAGAATGCACTGGGTGGAGGAGCAGAGAGAAAGAATCTTGGGCACAGTCCCTGCTGACCGCAGAGCCCTATGCAGGCTCCATATTTCGATCCTGAGATCATGACCTCAGCCCAAGAGTCGGACACTTAACTGACTGAGCCACCCAAGTGCCATTCATTAAAGCTTTTTTTAAAAAAGAAACACAGAGAGGCTTCTGGGTGGCTCAGTCAAGTAAGCATCTGCCTGCAACTCGGGTCCCGGTATTGAGCCCCATATTGGGCTGCCTGTTCAGCTGGGGAGTCCGCTTCTCCCTCTCCCTCTGCTCCTCACCCACTTATCCACTCTCTCTCCCTCTCTCTCTCTCAAATAAATAAATAAAATCTTAGAAAAGGAAAAGAATCCAGAGAGACTATATTAATATCAGATAGAGTATAGCTCAGAACAGAGGAACATTTCATAGTGATAAAGTGATCAATTTGTTAAAAACACATAACAATCCTTGGTATGTCTGCAGCTAACATAGCTTCAAAATACATGAAGCAAAACTAATTGAACTGAAAGAAGAAAGACAAATCTATAATTATATCTGGAGTTATAAATACTTGTCACTCAAATAATGACAGAACAAGTGAACAAAAACAGTAAGGACATCAAAGAGCTGAACAACTCTGTCAATTAACTTAGCCTAATTGACATTTATAGAACACACCATTCAACAACGGAAGATACCTTCCTTTCAAGTGTAAGTGAAATAGTCACCAAATAGACCATATATTTAGGCCATCAAACATGAATGGGACTGCTAATGTTTTTAAATCTTGTTTCTTGGATCAAGCATCTTTTTTGGGAACTCCATGGTTTAATGGGGTATCTATTTTGTGTCACTCTGTGTATACAGCAGAAAATGAAAATGCCAAATACTACAAATTTTAAAATATTTAAATGAATATTTTATATTTAAATGAATATTCTCTCAAATGATGTTAAACACAAAAAGACATCACAAATATCTTTTATCCAGAACAATAGGAAGTTCCAAATTCCAGATAACAATGTCCACTCATGGCCACATATTATATATACGTTTTTTTCTTTCTATCTTTTGACCACCTTTACCCATTTCTCCCACCCTACCCCCACCTCCAAGTAACCACTAATCTGTTCTTTATATCTACAAACTTGAGGGGTTTTTGTTGTTTTTTTTAGATTCCCCATGTAAGAGAGATCATATAGAATTTGTATTTTTCCATTTGACTTATTTCATTTCACATGATGTCCTCTATATCCATCTATAGATCAATCGTCTTAATCGGAAATTGAGTCTTAAGTCCTTGCTCAGTTTCTATGATACTGGGTGCTGCCCTGTTCTCCATACCCCAGAGGGTGGACCAAGACCCTAAGGTCCAGTTCCTGTACCTATAACTCCTGCATTGCTCTGTTTATCTCCCTGGCACTGAATTCCTAGACTTGCCTGACCACTGGCCACTAGAACTTATTCTCTTTACCTATCTCACTCACCCTCATGAGTCTCCAGACTGCTTCCAATTACCCAGGGTCCAGCTCATTCATTCATGTACTGGATACTGAGCAAGGTCCTGGAAATACAACCATGAATAAGACAGACATAGTCACTGTCCCAAAGTAATTACAATCTATTGGGGGAGATATAGAAAAGTAGTAAGACAATGACATAACATTGTGGTGAGTCTTATGAGCTGGCAAGCCTAGGGACCTTTGAAAAGACAGAGGATAAGTGCTTCATTTGGACTTTAGGTTTAAGAAAGACTTTCTAGGGCAGTGCCCGGGTAGCTCAGTCAATTAACTAACTTCAGCTCAGGTCATGATCTTGGGGTCCTGAGATGGAGCCCCATGTTGGGTCCCTGCTCAGTGGAGAGTCTGCTTGTCCCTCTCCCTCTGCCCCTCCCCCTGCTCATGTTCATTCTCTCTATCAAATAAATAAAATCTTAAAAAAGAAAAGAAAGAAAGAAAGACTGACTTTCTAGGGACACCTGGCTAGCTCAGTTGGTAGAGCATGTGAGTTGATTTTGGGGTTGTGAGCTTGAGCCCCATGTTGGGTATAGAAATAACTTAAAAAATAAAGCATTAAAGAAAGACTTTCTAAAGGTGATAAAATCAAAGCTGGGGCCTAAAGGATAAATAGGAATTAGCCAGAAGGATAGGAAGATTAATATAATGTTTTAGACCAGCACTTCTCAAAATATGTTTCCAGACCAGCAGCAACAGCATCAACTGAGAACTTGTTAGAAATACAAGTTCCCAGACCCTTCCCCAGACCAACAGAATCAGAAATTCTAGATAACCAGGCCCACCAATAGTTGTTTTAACAAGTCCTCCAAGCAATTCTGGTACCTGGTAAAGTTTGAGAGTCACTGTCCTCGGCTAAGGAACAAAATGTACAAGGGCCTGGAAAAAATATGTCCTTCTTGTCACATTAAATCATACTCCAGTCATGAGAATGTGATTCCAGTGCCTCATCTGAGATAGTAACTCCAGGCCCAATCTAGGCCCTTCATAAGAAAAAAAAGAATATAGAAGGACTAACATTCATTAAATACATCATATACATGAGACCCTATGCTTCACGTTGTTTCTTTTATCTAATCCTCACTATATCTCTATTATTGTGCCCATTTCACAGATACAGAACCTGAGGTTCAGACACATCGAAGAACTTTTGTCCAAGATCACTCAGCTAGGTAAGTACCAGAACTGGGACTTGAATCCCATTCTCTCTGACTCCAGAATCCAAAGATTTTTCTATAGCGCACTGTTTCCAGGGAAAAGAATTTAAGAGATTAGGACAAGATCAGAACATAGGTTGGGCTCTTGACGAAACAGTACCAGCTAGGGTGGAGGAAAGAAATTACAATCTCTTCCTATGTTCCCTTCTCTCACACTCTCCACTCCACAGAGAAGAGATGACCAATTGGCAAGAACAAGGAGGCCAAGGGGCACTTTACTGGCTCAGTCGAAAGAGCATATGATTTTTGACTCCAAGATTGAGAGTTGCACACTCCTTCAACTGAGCCATCCAGGTGTTCCTCATATACAGTATTTTTGTGACCATAAAAATAATCATGATATATTATCAGGGGGAAAATGGATAAAAATTATATATACAGTGTGATTCCAATCATGTTAACATGCTTAATAAAAAGACTAGAATGAGGGGCACCTGTGTGGCTCAGTTGGTTAAGCATCCAACTCTTAATTTCAACTCAGGTGATCTCAAGGTCATGAGATTGACCACATTGGGCTCTGTACTCAGCAGAGTCTGCTTAAGATTCTTTCTCCCTCTGCCTCTCCCCCACTTCTCACACACATTCTCTCTCTCTCTCTTTCTCTCTCTCTCTCAAATAAATAAATCTTGTTTTTAAAAAATTATGAGAAAGAAATGTACCGAAATGTTAAAATAGCTCTGCCCTCATCTGGTATGACAGTCCTGTTATAATAATCATACCCACTCCACAGATGCAGAAGCAGAGTGACTGCTTTGAAGAAGGATGGACTTGTGGTTGGCTTATTCCACTTCTTTACACTTCTTTCTGTGTTTTCTCTAATTCCACTCTTTGTATCTATCCCAAGAGGTAGGAGGCTGGTTCTGAAGGAAAAATTGAAAGATGATCCCTGAGGTTCAAATGAATTCGCTTTGCCCAGTGACACAGCCTGTCATCCGTCATGAACCTCTGGGGAAGTGAATGAAGGTGGGCATTGGGGTCTAGTCCCTTGAACTTCTAGAAAGACCTCTTGTGGGTGCAGCTGTCCGTAAAATTTAATTTAATTTAAAATGTAAAAACCTATGGGATCCCTGGGTGGCTTAGCGGTTTGGTGCCTGCCTTCCACCCCGGAGCATGATCCTGGAGAATGGGAATTGAGTCCCGCGTTGGGCCCCCTGCATGGAGTCTGCTTCTCTCTCTGCCTGTGTCTCTGCCTCTGTGTCTGTGTGTGTCTCTCTCTCATGAATAAATAGATAAAATCTTTAAAAAAAAAAAAAACACCTGAGTCATCCCTGATTAATTAAAATTAATTCAATTTCATTTTTTAAAAATCTGTTCCAAGGCTAAGGGCTATGACCTTCTCTCAGGGAAATTTGAAATTTTCCTGGTACCATCTCTGCCCCCCAGCCTCCATTTCAGCCTTACTCTTTCCTCTGGTTCAGAATCTCTTTGTAAACCTGAGAACCTGGCTTCCCTCTGATTGTTTACTGATCTGATACCTCTTTAAGCCCATAGCTTGCCCAGATCCTGTCTGAGCCTGTTAGTGACCCAGCCCTTGGCTTCCACCATGCCCCCGACTCCGGGCTCCCTGCTGGCCACTGACCCATCCAGCACCCTCGCAGCAGCTCTTGGTCATGTCTTCAGCACACTTTTATAGACACAACATTTGTTAGTGAAAGTAGCGATCCAGAGGAGAAGTCAGATTTTATTTCTGGTGGTGACATCAGGAGGAGTTAGAGTAGCTCCTGGCTATAGTTAACAACACAGAAACTAGCTCAGACAATTCGAGTGCTCTCTATTTTTGCTATTTCTCTTTGTCTGTACTTGCTGCTGCCTCTTCCCCCCCCCCCCCACAAGCTTTGCTGTTACCATTAAATTTGTTTCATATGGAAGTTCTCTGGAAAAAAAAAAAAGCTCTCTGATTCTGAACGGAGTCAGATCCATCAACCAGGCCTTAAATGCCTCAGATCCCAATAGTTAATAAAATTTTGGTGCTTATGAAATAAGTGGAGGGCAATGTCTCCAGCAGCAGCACTTCCCAGCTCCCTGTTCTGCGGTGCTTTAAATTTTACTTTTCTCTTGGCTACAGCTTCAGCATAACCTTACCCTACAGGGCAAATCTCTGTATCCTAGCTTGGTGGCCGGTTCCATTCTGAACCTGCTAAAAGAATGGGAATGGCTTGTAACTGAGCCTCTGTCTTAAAACTTCAGGTGACCTTAACTCCCTCTCTGGGTCCCCAAGGCAAAGCCAGCCTGACATCCCAGGAACACAAAGGCAGTTATCTTGTAGGAAACCCTTGTCCTCCTCAGCTACTGTCTCAGGTGCAGTGATGGATGCTGTTGTGAAATGTTGTGAGCAGAGGTGAAAGGACCAAACCGGGCAGCCCTGGTGGCTCAGTGGTTTTGCCCCACCTTTAGGCCAGGGCATGATCCTGGAGACCTGGGATTGAGTCCCACTTCGGGCTCCCTGCATGGAGCCTGACTTTGGGTACTAACCAGGAGGTGTCAGCCAGACATCAGCGGGAAGGGAGACTCAGAAGCTGATCCCAAGCTACCAGCTGCTGGCGCTTTGCCCTGTTTCTTGCCAGGCTCTGAGATGGCTCCTAAATTAGGTTGGGGTTAGTCAGCAAGGGACATCTAAGACGATGACAATTGGGAGGGATAGGATCAACCAAACCAGACTTCCTTCCCGTCTGTTTTCTTTTGGGTTTCCCAAAGAAGCAGAACCAATGGGAAATGATAGATAGATGATAGATGATAGATAGATAGATAGATAGATAGATAGATAATAAGGAATCAGCTCACACAATTATGGAAGCTGAGAAGCCCCAATATTTGCATTTGGCAAACTGGAAACCCAGGAGAGCAAATGGTATAATTTCAGTCTGAGTCTGACCCAGTAGCCGGAGAAGACCAATATCCCAGCTCAAAGACAATCAAGCAGAAAGAGAATTTTCTCTTACTTCATCTTTTGTTCTATTTCAGCCTTCAGCTGATTGGATGAGGCCCACCCCCTTTGGAGGGGACATTCTGCTTTCCTCAGTATACAGATTCACATGTTAATCTCATCCAGTAACACCCTCACAGACACACCTAGAAATAATGTTTGACCAAATATCTATCTGGGCACCGTATGGCCCAATCAAATTGACACTTAAAATTAACCATCAGACCTTCATTGGGCCTTTGTTTCCTCAATTTTCCAATGAGGAGATTGATTATGATGTTCTTCAATTTTATTTCTGGTTCTATGAACTTACCAGAAGACCTAGCCCATTCTGTAATCAGACGGGATAATAATATTGCCTAAAGGTATGTTTGTAAAAAGCAAATTAGATAATATTCATGAAAGTGTAAAGCAGTGAGATTATGATTTGAGATTACTGAAGTGCTCTATAAATTTATAAAATTATTATTGCTACAACTATCATAATTATCATGTCCTCTCCCTAGACATTACCCATTATACTCTGTAGTTAATGCCACTATTACTGTCAGTTACATTTTGTAGCCCTACTATTCCCCTCCATTATCACAATATTTCAGCTACCATTATCTTAGCCATTGTCAAGTTTAGTACCTTGTCTAAAAATGTAGGTTTCATTATTATTCAAGTATAGTGAGGCCAACACATGAGGAGATGCCTGGATTGAAAACATAGTTACTCATAGTTCCCAAGGAAAGGGGGCACACTATATACCACACAGTGCTACATGAGGAAGCACTAGAACCAATCAGAAGGCAGAGGAAGCAAGGGGGCAAAAATGGCCAAGAACAGGAAGGAATAGGTGAGGCAGGATAAGCAGGATTAGAATTGGCTAGTTTAAATAATTTCAGCAAACTCTAGGGCTTTGGGGCTGTCTCTAGTTGCCTGGAACCTAGGTCTGGGGTGATGAAGATGGGAACAGTGGCCCAAAGGTGAGAGCCCCTTTGAGAACCTGCTAAGACAGGAGGTTGAGATAATGGTCTTACGCATGAAAGATACTCTCCTAAGGGAGTTGTTTGCTATCTGTAGGAATTTGCTAACCTTGGGAGGGACAGCATCTTCTAGCAGGCACGACCCCATAAAGCTTCAAAATAAAAAGACTTTGGGGTGCCTGGTTGGTTCAGTTGGTTAAGCGTCTGCCTTCTGCTCAGGTCATGATCTCTGAGTCCTAGGATAGAACCACACGTTGGGCTCCCTGCTCAGTGGGGAGTCTGCTTCTCCCTCTCCCTCTTCCCCTCCCTCCTCTTGTTCTCTCTCTCTCTCAAATAAACAAAATCTTTAAAAAAAATTTTTTTAATAAAAAGACTTAATACATACCTCAATACTTAATACATACCCTAGGAAGTATTCATGTTTACTATCATAGTTAATTCCATTGAACTGAGAGCTCACATTTACAAGAATTCTTTCTCTATCCTTCATCTCTTCACCCAACAAACATCTATTAAGCACTTACTATGTACTGGAGATTATGTTAATCCTGGGTACAAAGATGAAAAACAGGCTTTTCCTTTAAGTGAGGGTAACATAATACAAATGTCGAAATGCCTGAGATAAATGTTATGATAGGGGTACCTGGGTGGCTTAGTGGTTGAGTGTCTGCCTTTAGCTCAGGTCATGATCCCAGGGTCCTGGGATGGAGTCCTGCATCAGGTTCCCCACAGGAAGCCTGCTTCTCCCTCTGCCTGTCTCTGCCTTTCTTTCTGTGTCTCTCATGAATAAATAAATAAAATCTTTATAGATAAATAAATAAAATCTTTAAAAAATAAATGTTATGATAATAGGAAGTCCACTGTTCTGTAATGGGAGAGACACCAAACACAGCATGAAAGGGACAAGATTCCTCAGTACTGTCTCCTGTCTCCCACACTTAAAGTTGGGGGGCGGGGTGCACTCAGGCTCAGAGCCTGTGGCGAAAGAACTGAATAAATTTTCCTTGTCTTCTCTGAATAGCTCTTCCAATAAGGTCCCTTTGAATAAAGCATTTGAGGAAAATTATTTTCCCTTTCCATTTCTGAGAACTGACCATAAGGAAATCATGCAGTAGAAGCAAAAAACTATATGCAGAAAGATGTCCTTTACAGAGTTATCAAAATTGGAGGAAAAAACTGGATGCAATGTAAGTACCCAAAACCAATGGAGTAGTTGAGCAAAATATAGCCCATCTACCAATGCATATTATAAAGCAAAAAGAGCTGTAATGGTTCAGAAGGAGCACAGACCCTGGAGTAGAGTCAGAATTTCTAAGCTTCATTCTTTGAGCAAAGTACTTATTGTTCCTGAGTCTCAGGGACACCTATGTGGCTCAGTCGATTGAGCCTCTGACTCTTGATTTCTGCTCAGGTTATGATCTCAGGGTCGTGGGATCAAGCCCCATGTTGGGTTCCATGCTCCTTGGGAAATCAACTTGAGATTCTTTCCCTCTCCTTCTGCCCCGCCCCCTTGCTCATGTTTTCTCTCTCTCTCAAAAAAAAAATTTTTTTTTTTTAAAGTGGAGTTAGCTAATAATAGTTGCTATCTCAGTGCTGTTGTGGAGATTAAATAAGGTACTTCAGGTAAAGCGCTTAACAAACACCTAGAGTAGTGCTCAGAGAATGTTGCCGTTATCGTTCTCATTGTTAATGTGAAGTTAACTGGGTGCACTTAAACCACAGAAAATGTTCCCAGTGAAGTATTAAGTGAAAAAAAAATATGTAAAATAGTAAGTAAACAAATTCTGAGCCCATGAGTAATACATATGAAATAGTCATATTGATAGCATAATGACATTTTGAAATATATATATATATATTTTTTTATTTTATTTATTTATTATGAGAAGCAGAGAGAGGCAAAGACATAGGCAGAGAGAGAAGCAGGCTCCATGCAGGGAGCTTGATGTGGGACTTGATCCCGGGACTCCAGGATCACACCCTGGGCCAAAGGCAGACACTCAACCGCTGAGCCACCCAGGTGTCCCATGAATTATATTTTATTTATTTTTTTAATTAATTAATTTATTTATGATAGACATGGGGGGGGGCAGAGACAGAAGGAGGGAGAAGCAGGCTCCACGCCGGGAGCCCGACGCAGGACTCGATCCCGGGACTCCAGGATCGCGCCCTGGGCCAAAGGCAGGCACCAAACCGCTGAGCGACCCAGGGATCCCCCATGAATTATATTTTAATGAAAGATTTATTTTAATCCTACTGCAAATTTCTCTCTTACTAGAAAAGGAAACGGAGGAATATAAAAATTTTAAATGTCAGGATAGAGTGTCTGAGTGGCTCAGTGGGTTAAGCATCTTACTCTTTGATTTCCAGTCAGGTCATAATTCCGGACTTATGAGATCAAGTCCTGGGGCTAGCTCAGCACTCAACATCGAGTCTGCTTGAGATCCTCTTTCCCTCTCTCTCTAAACTCCCCCCACCTGGTTGCCCACACGCACTTGTGCACTCGCTCTCTCAAATAAATAAATAAAATCTTTTTTAAAAATCAAAAATAGGGATCCCTGGGTGGCGCAACGGTTTAGCACCTGCCTTTGGCCCAGGGCATGATCCTGGAGACCCGGGATCGAATCCCACGTCGGGCTCCCAGTGCATGGAGCCTGCTTCTCCCTCTGCCTGTGTCTCTGCCTCTCTCTCTCTCTCTCTGTCTCTGTGTGACTATCATAAATAAATAAAAATTTTAAAAAATCATTAAAAAAATCAAAAATAAATTTGTCCTGGGATTCATGTCTGCAGAGTTGATGAGCCTATATGATCTTCAGTTTGTGGAGAGACATCATTTTTTTAGCATATAAAACTCCAACTGATTTCAATATTTAGTAATAACATACTAATGAAAGCTAATTCCAACCTACAGGTCAGCATCCTTGGGACTTCCAAGAAGTAGATGGAAACAGATCAGAGAGAAAGAAATAGAAAGCCACATATAAAATGTTAATAATATATGTTTCTTTTGTATATATAGTAGTAAATATGCAAAAAAAATATGTATAAATAGCTATAGATGTATCAATATAAACATAAAGAAGTAAAAGATTGGAAACATACTGCTAAGAGTAGCTATCTTTGGGTTGAAAGATCACAGATAACACCCAAATTCTTTTTAGTCCTTTCAAAAGTTGTCTACTTGGCATGTAATACTTTTAAATTGGGGAAAAAAGAATTTTAAAAACTATTCATTTCGGGGCACCTGGGTGACTTAGTGGTTGAGCGTCTGCCTTTGGCTCAGGGCGTGATCCCAGGGTCCTGGAATTGAGTCCCTCATTGGGCTCCCCACAGGGAGCCTGCTTCTCCCTCTGCCTATGTCTCTGCCTCTCTGTGTCTCTTATGAATAAATAAAATAAATAAATAAATAAATAAATAAATAAATAAATAAATAAATAAATAAAATTAATTTCTTCTTTTTACAGCAAGGGATTAATGAGAGTGTAAGAGGGAGAGCGCAAGCCAGTAATGTTGTGAATTCCCTGGTGCATGGGGTTGTTTACTCTAAAAAGTCCCTGAGTTGAGAGCTAAAAATAATAAGAGCTGGGGGCTGCATTTGGAGTGGCAACAAGTCCCACAAGAAAGGCTGTGAGCCGGGCAAACTGGAGTTCAAAACAGGAGCAGGGTGACTGGGAGAGAGGGCAGGTTGGCTCAGGGCTCCCCCTCCAGAGGAGGAGGGACTTGCATGGGGAGGAGATGCTCAGCCAGGGATGCATCTTAAAGAGGCTTTGTGAAGGGCAGGGCTTCACAACTGAGTTGTTTTAAAGGTTCAGTGGAGGAGGCAAATTTATCTTCCCTAGTTTCCTTAGCCTGTCAACCAGGTTTTCCACTCCCAGACCTGCAACCTGATTTCTGGTCATGTGTAACCTCTTATAGGATCCAATTCCTTCCCAAAGAATTTTTTTGTACCCCCAGGTATGTCCTGATTTGGGTGCTTCTTGAACTAAAAGAACTTTTCCAATGATGTCTTTGCAAAAAGGAAATATGCAGACTTCCTATACTTCCAAAACTGGGCAGGCCTTTGGAAACAGTTTAGCCAAATGTCCTCATAGGCACAAGGTACTGTGCTCTTTTTAGAAATGAGGAAATTGGATCCCAGGGGGTTTAGATGATTTGTCCAGGGTGACTGAGTAAGGTATGGCAGGGTCCCCTCAGGATTTCTCTTTTTTCTGTGTTTTTTCATTACCCTGTGTTGTTCCTTGTTAAACAGGAAGAATCTTCCTTCACTAGGACACATCAACACAACGTTAGCTCCTGTCATATTGGTACTTATCGTTATATCTTGATGAATAATACTTACCATTATGTCCTGACTGAATAATACTATTTATTGAGGCCTATATGTTCCTTTTATAAGATGTCATTTACTCCTCATAACAAAATACATTATTAGAATGTATTTTCAGACAAAGCATCAAAGAAGCAGTTAAATAAACCATCCATCCACTATTAGTGGTAGCAGAGCCAGGATCTGAACCCAGTCCATCTAAAATCCAAAAATTACCTTCTGACTCTCCATAAAAACACTCTGGTTGAGGGGGCATCTGGGTGGCTCAGTCACTTAAGCACCTGACTCTTGATTTTGGCCCAGGTCATGATCTCATGAAATCGAGCCCTGCATTAGTCTCTGTACTCAGTGGGAAGTCTACCTGAGATTCTCTCTCTCTCTCTCTCCCTCTCCCTCTGCCATTCCCCACCACTCTCTCTCTCTAAAGTAAATAAATATTTTTTAAAAGCCCTGGTAAATGTGTGAATGTGTATGTGTATATATACATTTTGTTATATATAAAATATGGAATATTATATATTATAGAATATATAATATGGAATATTATACATATATTTTTTCTGCCATTTACAACAATATGTATGAATCTGGAGGATATTATCCTAGGTGAAGTACGCCAGACACAGAAAGACAAATATTACATGACCTCATTTATATATGGAATCTAAAAAAAAGTTGAATCTATAGAAGCAGAGAACAGAATGGTGATTGCCAGGGGCTGGGGGACTGAGAAAAGTGGAAGATGTTGACCAAAGTACAAAGTTTTGGTTAGGCAAAATGAGGAGTAAGTCCTGGGATCTTATGTACAACAATGTGACTACAGTTAACAATATTTTGTTGTATTCTTGAAATTTGCTAAGAGGGAAGCTCTTAAGTGTTCTTACCACATAAAAAAGAAGAAAATAGTGGTGTGCCTGGCTGGCTTGGTTGCTGGAGTATGTGACTCTTGATCTCAGGGTTGTAAGTTCAAGCACCACATTGGGTACCATTCTTTTTAAAAAATGGTATCTATCTGATGTGACAGTTATGTTAATTTGATTGTGGTAATCATTTCTCAATGTGTGTGTGTGTATATATATATATATATATATATACATTTATACATTATATATATATATATATATAAAATCTTTGTTGTATACTTTAAACACATACAATTTTTAATTGTCAGATATATCCCAGTAGAAATTTTAAAATAAATACATAAAAATATTTTGACTATACAAGAAAAAACTCTGGTGTGGCTAGACTTTCAAGGAGCTGGTTCTTTATTAAAGTAAGTTTATCATTCCCTAAAGTTCTCTCATTTGTGAAATTGTCTATTCTTTAATGGAAATGACAACATTTAAGCTTTTTGATGTTATATGAGAACTAAATTCCTGAATTATATTAATTCTGAATATCTACATAGACTTATCAGGAGAAGAATTTTTACCCTGGACTAGTTTTTATTTCATTTGAGTGTGCAAAGTTATTACTGTGATGTATTACTATAATATGGTAATGCTTTGCATACTGAAGTGGTAAAAAAAAGGAAGGGCACCTGGGTGGCTCAGTCAGTTGAGTGTCCAACTCTTGATCTCGGCTCAGGTCATGATCTCAGGGTCATGAGATAGGGCTGTGTGGTGGACATAGAGTCTGCTTGAGATTCTCTCTCTCTCTCTCTTCCTCTGCCCCTCGCCATTTGCTCACTCTCTCTCTCTCTCAAATAAATAAATAAATCTTAAAAAAAAAGAAACTCAGGGTAAAATTTTTATGAGAATTATAAATCTTAGATACTTCCTATATTTTATTTTATTTTCCATTATGGCAATCTTCATAAGTTTCATATTATGAAACATCTACTCTGGCACTTGAATTAATAAATAAAAAGCAAGGTGCCCTCCAATTCCTTACCAGTCTTCAGGACAAAGATCACTCAGAGTTCATCCTGAAAAGCATCTAAATTTAGAGATTTGCTGCCGGAGCAAAACTTTCATGTACCAGTAATAGAACCAGGCTGGCTATCCAAAGTATGTCAGGCATGTGTTTGTGATGCTGTCATAAGCAGGGTCAAGAGTATCTGTCCCTGTGCACCGGTGACCTGGGAGGCCTGCTGTTTCTAGGCCAGTCACAGAGAAAGATCTGGGGCTGGAAGCAAAGGAGATTGTACAATGGTGAACTCCAGATGCTTATTTGATCACATTTGTCAGACAAGGGTTTTTAAAAAACATTTTTGTTTAATTTAAAAAGTGTGTGTGTGCACATGGTGTTTTTGTTTTTTGTTTTGTTTTAATGTCATAAGCTTACTGAAAAAGTCATAGGTCTCCCTCAACCCCTGACTACTAGCCCCTTGATCTGCAACTCAGAGGCAACCACAGTTTATGCCCAGCTACATAGTCTTTGAGTATGGATATTTTAAGAGCAGAGGAAACTGCTTTCCTACATCTGGTAGTCAGTCTCTCTTTTTAATTTATTTATTACTTTTTAAAAAAGATTTTATGTATTTATTCATGACAGACACACAGAGAGAGGCAGAGACATAGGCAGAGGGAGAAGCAGGCTCCCTGCAGAAAGCCTGATGTGGGATTCGATCCCAGGACCCTGGGATCACGACCTGAGCCAAAGGCAGACAGACGCTCAACCATTGAGCCACCCAGGCATCCCCAGTCTCTCTTTTTTAATCTTACAAATGCCCACTAGGAAAGACAAAAGAAGTTAGAGGACGGACCCTGGTAAGTATTCAGAAAGGCTGCTTTGGCTTGTTTTTCAAATACAGGTAACAGAGGTTATAAGTTCTGTTACTCTTCCTTTGTTTCCTTCTTTACCCCTCCTATTCTTAGAGCAAAGGACAAAGCATAGAGGACATAGCTAGAAATGGTGGAGGAGGGGACTGTAATCACAGCAGTAACTGCTTTGGTTGTTATGGAGCACTTACTATCTTGCAGGCATTGTATATATTTTTTGCTCTTCTCATTTCATCTTCACAACAATTCTAGGAAGTAGGTGTTTTTATTCTTCTTTTTACAGACAAGAAAGATTAAGTAATTTACTCAAGGATATGTAGTTACTAAGAAACAAAGCCAAAATTTGAACCTAGACTCTGCAACTCTAAATGGATTTTCAGTCTTCCTAGGGAGAGAGTGCTGAGCTTATGGAAGAAGTGAAAAATGACATAGCACAAGTCAGGATGGTCCCTGGCCTATCAGTGTATGGGAACTGCTCTAAGATCTGCATTAGAGCTTTGGGGAGATTACACAGTTCAAAAGGAAGGCATCAGAGAGACACAATCTGATGAGCATAGCATCAAGTAAGCTTATGAAAGAGAATTCTCAGGCCGGAGATTAGTATGCCAACCTCAACAGACATAATTTCTTTAAAAACTGGATGGGGGAACGCCTGGGTGGCTCAGCGGTTTGGCATGTGCCTTCGGCCCAAGGTGTGATCCTGGGATCCACATCAGGCTCCCTGCATGGAGCCTGCTTCTCCCTCTGCCTATGTCTTTGCCCCCCCCCCCCATGAATAAATAAAATCTTAAAAAAAAAAAACTGAATGGGAGCAGGGCACCTGGGTGGCTCAGTGGTTTAGTATCTGCCTTTGGCTCAGGTCGTGATCCCGGGGTCCTAGGATCGAGTCCCACATATATATATATATATATATATATATATATATATATATATATATATATATATATATATATATATATATATATATATATATATATATATATATATATATATATATATATATATATATATATATATATATATATATATATATATATATATATATATATATATATATATATATATATATATATATATATATATATATATATATATATATATATATATATATATATATATATATATATATATATATATATATATATATATATATATATATATATATATATATATATATATATATATATATATATATATATATATATATATATATATATATATATATATATATATATATATATATATATATATATATATATATATATATATATATATATATATATATATATATATATATATATATATATATATATATATATATATATATATATATATATATATATATATATATATATATATATATATATATATATATATATATATATATATATATATATATATATATATATATATATATATATATATATATATATATATATATATATATATATATATATATATATATATATATATATATATATATATATATATATATATATATATATATATATATATATATATATATATATATATATATATATATATATATATATATATATATATATATATATATATATATATATATATATATATATATATATATATATATATATATATATATATATATATATATATATATATATATATATATATATATATATATATATATATATATATATATATATATATATATATATATATATATATATATATATATATATATATATATATATATATATATATATATATATATATATATATATATATATATATATATATATATATATATATATATATATATATATATATATATATATATATATATATATATATATATATATATATATATATATATATATATATATATATATATATATATATATATATATATATATATATATATATATATATATATATATATATATATATATATATATATATATATATATATATATATATATATATATATATATATATATATATATATATATATATATATATATATATATATATATATATATATATATATATATATATATATATATATATATATATATATATATATATATATATATATATATATATATATATATATATATATATATATATATATATATATATATATATATATATATATATATATATATATATATATATATATATATATATATATATATATATATATATATATATATATATATATATATATATATATATATATATATATATATATATATATATATATATATATATATATATATATATATATATATATATATATATATATATATATATATATATATATATATATATATATATATATATATATATATATATATATATATATATATATATATATATATATATATATATATATATATATATATATATATATATATATATATATATATATATATATATATATATATATATATATATATATATATATATATATATATATATATATATATATATATATATATATATATATATATATATATATATATATATATATATATATATATATATATATATATATATATATATATATATATATATATATATATATATATATATATATATATATATATATATATATATATATATATATATATATATATATATATATATATATATATATATATATATATATATATATATATATATATATATATATATATATATATATATATATATATATATATATATATATATATATATATATATATATATATATATATATATATATATATATATATATATATATATATATATATATATATATATATATATATATATATATATATATATATATATATATATATATATATATATATATATATATATATATATATATATATATATATATATATATATATATATATATATATATATAAGTATGCCAACCCTCAACAGACATAATTTCTTTAAAAACTGGATGGGGGAACGCCTGGGTGGCTCAGCGGTTTGGCATGTGCCTTCGGCCCAAGGTGTGATCCTGGGATCCACATCAGGCTCCCTGCGCTCCCTGCAGGGAGCCTGCTTCTCCCTCTGCCTGTGTCTCTGCTTCTCTCTGTGTCTTTCATGAATAAATAAAATCCTTAAAAACAACAAAAAAAGAAACTGGATGGGGTCTTTCAAGAACAGGAGAGGTCTGCTGCAGATACTGTTGGACAGGTTCAGACCCTTCATATATGCTCAGTTGCTGGGAGGGCTGCCCATCAGGCAAAAGGGAACCACACAGATGGACAAGACAATCTCAGAAACTGCAGTCATTTGGAAGGAGAGCAGTGCCAGGTATAGCAGTGAAAGATTGAGTTGGAATTATATATGCCTCTTAAATGTCACAGGATAGCAAGAAACTAGAGATGGAGTTAAAATCCGGGTGGCGCAGCAGTTTGGCACCTGCCTTTGGCCTGGGGCGCGATCCTGGAGACCCAGGATCGAATCCCACGTCAGGCTCCGGGTGCATGGAGCCTGCTTCTCCCTCTGCCTGTGTCTCTGCCTCTCTCTCTGTGACTATCATAAATAAAAAAATTTTTAAAAATCCACTGAAGCCAGCAACAGGAATTCTATATGGACTCAACCTTCTGTGGGACAGATTGCTGAGCAGAGCTAAGAGCGGGGAGTCATTTTTTTAACTGACCTAAGCTTGGGACTGGATACTATGAACAAAAGAAGATACTTTTTATGTGTGTTCATACTTGAGAGGGATTTGCAGCAAGCTATGTATAAAGAGGTTATGGGGTGCTACAGAGAATCAGGTCTACCTAGGGCAGTCAGGCCAGCAGTAACTTATGAGAAAACTTTTCCAGAATGTCAGATTTCTTCTGGGGGAGAAAGAGAGAGAGAGAGGCAGAGAGAGAATCTTAAGCAGGTGCCCCTGATGTGGGGCTCAATCTCATGACCCTGAGATCTTGACCTGAGCCAAAAATCAAGAATCAGATGCTTAACTGACTGAACCACCCAGGTGCCCCAAAGTTTCTTCTGAGATCAAAGAAGTCACCTGAATTCTCACTACTGGGGAATTAAAGAAGCAGAAACGGAGGTGAAATCAGATCTCCTCTGGGCAAAAAAGAAAAATGAAGAGTAGAGCAGGGTTTGGCATCACAGAGCAGGAAGGGTACGAGTATGCCTCAGCCCCTGAAGTCAGAGCCTGGGACTCATGGTGATGACCAGTCACCCTTATCTGCACGTAGTATAGCAAGTTTGGTAACAAACAGGATCCTGAAGCCACCAAGGCACTGACGACTAGCATCTCATTGACCTTAACCTGTGATAATTTCAAGAACAAAGCAAGAATTGCCACCCCACCCCACCAGCAGAGATGTGTTTGTTTCAGTTGTGAGGAAAAACACCTCGTGGCAGACTGCTCATGAGGGAAAAGTTCAGGGATGGGAGAAGGAGTTCACCTTCCAGGTGGCAGACTTACCTCTTTTCCCAGATCCCAAAGTGGAGATTTATCCAGCTATATCTTCCTTTGTTGAAACCTAATGCTACTGTGTTTGACCTTAAGCTTCAACTGGCCTAGTGGGACAAGACTGTCTAAATTGGGATGGGCATGGGACCTCAAGGGGGCAACTCACAGACCTTTTTCCGGTAACCATACAGCCAGGGAGAGTCAGACCTCTGTATTCATAGGGCTTCAGAGATGAGTCACATCTAACCTCACCAGAGAAGGGAGGGAGGGGTGGGCCTCAAGACTGGAGACTCGGGTGCCAAGAGCAAATAATGTACTGTGTTTACTCTTCCCTTCACTCAACACTCTGAGGTGGTATTGTGTAATAGACTTGCTGAGATGTTAAATTGTCTGTGGAGGAAAATGAGATGGAGGTGGGGTGGACAAAGATCATTTGTTATTTATGCTATTCTCTGTCATCTTTTTTTTAAATTTTTATTTATTTAAGTAATCTTTACACCCAACATGGGGCTTGAATTCACAACCCCAAGAACAAGAGTAGCAGGCTCCTCCAACTGAGCCAGCCAGGCACCCCACTGTTCTCTATCTTCTGAAGAATAGAACTCTTGTTTGAAAGATGAGGAATATGTGGGGCACCTGAGTGGCTCAGTTGGTTCATCTTCTGACTCTTAATTTCAGCTCAGGTCATGATTTCAGGGTTGAGGGATCTAGCCCTGTGTTGGGATCTGTGCTCACGCAGATCCTTCTGCTCCTCCCCCTACTTGTGTGCGCCCGTGTGTGCACTCTCTCTCTAAAATAAATAAAATCTTTTTTAAAATTAAAAAAAAAAAGAAAGAGGAGTGCAAAAATGGAAATTGCCAAAAAAGAGACAGGGGTGTCCAGGAGGAAGTCGGCAGAGATCATGAAAAGGGAGGAAGCTAAAACTTGTGGCTGGAGAGAGGCCCCGAGAGAGGGAGTCTGATGGGAAAAGAGTAGTAACTGGTACCAAAAGAGAAGCCGAGATGAGGGAGCAGAGATGTTTGAAGGGAATTGTTACAGAGTTTTTCAGTGTGGAATGCCATATGATTTTTTTTTTTTTTATGATTTTACTTATTTGACAGAGAGCACAAGCAGGGAGCAGGAGGCAGAGAGAGAGGGATAAGCAGACTCCCTGGAGAGCAGTGAGCCTGATGTGGGGCTCAGTCCCAGGACCCCAGGATCTGACCTGGGCCAAAGGCAGCCACTTAACCGACTTAAGCCACCCAGGTGCCCTCCATATGATTCTTTGTGAAACCTTCAGTAAACTCTCCATTTATCAGTGCTTTGCAACTAGGATTTGTTGCAGGGGAAATCAAATGACCCAGTTGCATTCAGGGACTAAGTATAAACATAGTGAGAGTGTCACATTCCAGAAGACCTGAGACATATGCCCAGCCTCACATCAGGTCAAGGAAAGAGTTAAGAATCAGAGGAGGCCCACTAGGAGAAGTAACCAATGACCAACAACAATTCTACTACAATAGTGCAGAGGGACTTTATGTGTGAGAGGCCAAGGGGGGAGGCAGAAAGATCTGAAAGTGTTCCATATGCTTAGGTAATGATGATGATTCACTATGTCCTGATGGTTGTCTGTATGAAGAAGGGGAGCAAGCTGGAGAGAAAAAAAAAAAGAATGGCTGGAAGAACTATGGATGATAGGCCACCTTCAGACCAGTGGAGAGCAAAACACAGAGTGCCATGGGTTATATGGCACAATATGCTAAATCCCTGAAAAGAGAGGAAATAGGTCTGAAGAACTTCTGATCCCCCCACTCCAAGTAGCTATCTCCTTCATATGACTAAGCCAACCTGGACTATAAACACTGCATAAAATGAATCACGTTACAGCTTAATCTCACTCAACTTCAGTAGATTCCCCCTGGACTCGACAGCTCTGTTTCTATTAGGTAAGGAAAAGGCTGCCACCGGGCCATACTCATTGATTCATAGGGTAGGTCTGACTCCCAGGGCCCTCCACTAATGCTGAAACTACCTATACTCTGGCTGCCTGAGGAGCTCCCACACCCACCATTAGTCCACTGCCTCGCTTGAGGGCTACCTGTTCTGTGGGTCCCCTCAATCTCTTCTTTTTTTTTTAATTTTTATTTATTTATGATAGTCACAGAGAGATAGAGAGAGAAGCAGAGACACAGGCAGAGGGAGAAGCAGGCTCCATGCACCGGGAGCCCGACGTGGGATTCGATCCCGGGTCTCCAGGATCGTGCCCTGGGCCAAAGGCAGGCGCCAAACCGCTGCGCCACCCAGGGATCCCCCCTCAATCTCTTCTATTCTCAGAACTGTGATTGATCACCCTGCATCCATCTGCCCCAAGAGAGTCTGAGTATATTCTCATATAGATAAGTCCAAGTGGATCCTAAGGCATCTGGTGCCAATTATTTTTTCACTCAGGTCCCCATAACCTCAAGAAATAGAGATAATTCCATCAGTTAACAGATAAATACTGAACATCTACTGGGAATGCAATGACACAAAATTAGTAAGACGTGATCCCTGGATGCCTGGCTGGCTCAGCTGGTGGAGCATGTAACTCCTGATCTCGGAGCTGTGAGTTCAAGCCCCACATTAGGCATAGAGATTACTTAAAAATAAAATTAAAAACAAGAAAAAAAGGACATGATCCCTAACCTCAGGGATCTCGGTTGAGGGAGACATGTAAATAAACATGGACAGTTAGTGTGATAACTGCTGAGAAGGAGTAAGGAAGGGCTGCTGTGGGAAGACAGAGGGGAGATACTTGGTCCAAAGGGCAATAGAGAGGGAAGACTTTCCCAGGATTCCTAGAAGGAAAAGCAGGAGTTAGCTCAGTGATTAGATTGAATGAAGGTGGCATAAGAAGCATAGGGCACAGGTATAGATGGGAATGGCCTGGGGAGAAAGTCCTTTGGGCAACTGTGGGTAGTTCATTGAGACTGGTATTCAGGCTGCAGAGGTAGAACCCAGGGTGCATCAGGAAGGATCTTGTATGCATTCTCAGGGATTTAGGACTTTATGAAAGCAGTGAGGGTCATGGCTTCATACTCTACAAAAAAACAAAAAGCCCTACGAGAAAGGAAATTGTGTACTATTTGATTCAACACTGAATAATAAATACACAGTCTTAATAACAAACATTCAATAATGATTTAACCACTAATCATATTGGAAGGATGAGGGATGGGGGTGACAGCTTTCTTTTTTTTTTTTTAAGATTTTATTTATTATCCATGAGAGACAGAGAGAGAGAAAGAGAGGCAGAGACACAGGCAGAGGGAGAAGCAGGCTCCTTGTAGGAAGCCTGACATGGGACTTGATCCCGGGTCTCCAGGATCAGGCCCTGGGCTGAAGGCTGCAGGGGTAAACCACTGAGCCACCCGGGCTGCTTAGCTCCACTAAGTCTGGAGCTTAATAAATAATATTAATATCATTCAATATTTGTTAAATACTTAATATATAAGCCTAATGGTAAGCACTTTTCAAAGTTTTATTACCATAAGTAATCTCTACACCAAAGGTGGGGGTTTGAATTCACCATGCTGACATGAAGGCTTTTCCAACTGAGCCAGCCAGGTTTCCCTGAGCATTTTTTTTTTTTCCCTGAGCATTTTTAATAAAGATATGGAGGGGAGCCTGGGTGGCTCAGTCAATTGAGCATCTGCCTTCTGCTCCGGTCATGATCCCAGGGTCCTGGGATCCAGCCCTCGATCAGGCTCACTGCTCTGTGCGGAGCCTACTTCTCTGCCTCTCTCCCTCTCCCCTGCTTGTGCTATATCAAATAAATAAAATCTTAAAAAAAATTTTTTTAAATAAAGAGATGGAAAAGAGGCCTAAAAAGCATATTTAAAAGGCTTGGACAGATGTCTTCTTTATTATTTCCACCATTGGTCATTGGAACACATTCCATTATTTAACAAAGGCATGACTATTCATAAAGTATAGAAGAGAGAGGTTATAATTCGGTATCAGAAGCCAAAAACTTAGTTGTTTCAAAAGCAGGTGTACTCATCCTTGAAAAAAATATTTGCAGAAACAAAGGGACAGAAAAACGTCCTTTGAGGAATCTATCTGCCTGGGAAAATAGGGATTTGCGACAACATTGTATGTACAATTAAAATAAAAAGGTAATCTAGGATTTGATAGGACTGACATGAACAGGTTTGCCGAGGAAAGTTTCCCCGAGCCGTCTAGCGACTAAAGTTCTAGTCCCTTTCACCCCTCAGGCTCTCCAATTTCCCGATTGTGTAGCAAGGAGTCCAATAAAAAGATCTCTATGCTTCGGCCCACGCGCTAAGGTTCTGAGAATTCTTGGTAATGTGCTCTTGCCTTGGGACGTGGCAATAAACATACGACTCAGGTTTCCCACTAGGCTCCTAACTGGATGGAGTTCCTTAACCCGTCTCTAATTAAAACAAAGGGTTTCCGAATCAGCAACCCCTGGATTGGGTCTCCTCACAGTCCGCACGACACCCGCCCTATAGCGGGACACCCAAGTGGCCCCGGTGGGCGCCCCCAGAGTGGGAACTACATATCCCAGGGTGCCCCGGGGCGGGGGCGCCCCCTCGGATTGGCCGTCGGGGTCGGTGACGCTCAGTGTTTTGGCCCGGACGGTCACATGTTTCCTTTGTTGTGAGCTGCGGCAAACACTGGTGGCTGGAGGGAGACGCCGGCGTTGGAGAGAGCGCTGCGCCGCGGGCCGCTCGGGGAACGCAGGGGCTGCCGCTGCTGGCCGTTTCCAGCCTTCGCCGAGAGGTACCCGGGGATGACAGCTCCGGGAGTAGCCGAGAGGCGAGGAACCGGCCCGAGCCGAGGGCGGAGGGGCAGCTGAGGTCGCCACCGTGGGGGTGTCTGCAGGAGAGAAGCCAGCGTCGGCCGGCGTCTCGCAGCCAGACGTAGGGGTCTGAGGAGAGACTGCGCCTGGCACTTGCAGGGTCTCTGGGGTGCGGGGTCTCCGGGGCACCCTGGGGGGGCTCTTCAGTTAGCGCAGTTAACGGCAGTCCTCAAGGGAGGGCACCCCCGCCTCCTGGCACTACCGCCCCGGAACCGTGGCGTTGCTGGCGCGGCCCGCCGGGGGCGGGTTGGGAGGAGCATGGCCGCGGGGGCTGGGGGTAGCAGGTGCGGGTCACCCCGCCGCCCCGGGGCCGGGGCAGCTGGCGGACAGAGCTGGGCAGACGGGTCCCGCATGTTGCGCATGGGCTTTGAACCCGGCGCGGCTCTTTTTTTTTTTTTTTAATGGAAGAAAGCACTGAGAATGCGAAGGTCTCGAGTCAGGCCGTTTGGTTTGGCGGGGCGACCGCTGGTCCTGTTGGGGAGGACTGACGGGGTCAAGGTGGGTCCCAGGGAATCGGTTGCGAAATGTGCTAGGCACCGTCACCTGACCGTTACCCCCGCCCCCACCCCCACCCCCCGCGAGCCTTTGTTTACCACGGATGGCGGCTGAGCCAGGGCCGGGAATCCGGCCCTAGAGCGACCGTCCCCGGGGAGTCGGGGCGGGCGGGGGCGCAGGCGCTCAGCCGGCGGAGTCCCCGCCTAGCCTCCCCACCTTCCTACCAGTCCCGGCCGCGGTTCCTTAATTTAGTTCCTAACGTCCCCGCCCCCGAGTTCTGGACGCTCGGGGCGCAGAGTGTTACCACGGCGGGGATTGGGCGCCCGCGGCGTGCTGCGGGCGGGGCGACGGGGCGTGTTCCGGGTGACGATTGGTGGCTGTCCTGTCGCTCTGCCCAAGCCGTTCCCCCCGCCCCCGTGAAGGTGATCTGGAGGACGCGCGGGAGCCCGCGGCGCGCGTTCCCCGCGGAAGGGCTGCCGCGCAGGCCGGGCCGCCCCGGGAGGACCCGAACGTTGGCCCCGTTTACCGAGCGTCGCTTCATTGCCGAGGTGGTGGGAAGGAAGTCCTCGGACGAATTTGTTCTTGCTGCTTCTGTGAACCAGGCTTAAGTAGCGAAATACGGACGATGAGGCAGGCAGTCGCTATTCACAGCTGATCTTAGTGACTAATCACTTGGTTTCGAGCGGCTTTTTAAGAATTACGCCTTAGTAGTTGGTAGCTAGTCTTTGAGGTCCACCAGCTGAGTTTAATCTTTATTAGGAACGTAAAATAGGTTTAAAACCTGCCTGGTGTCGACTGTGATTAAAATTAGCATTCTCCTTAAAAAAAAAAAAAAGATAGCTTAAGGGTATCTTCCTAAAAGTTAAGAGTACGGAAGTATCTGACGTACCCCGGTTTAGATGAATTGTTTTCCTGGTTTAGAGGACTGTGGTCCACTCTTCTATATTAAGCCCACGGTAATTCAGAATTTGAGTAAATTTCAAATGTGTTGTTTTAAAATTGGAAACTAAGAGGACGTTAATAAAATCTCAGGAAATCATTTTAGCCATAATGTGTTGAAGATGCAGTTTGGAGTGAATAGGGTACTTGGGCTTTATCAAATTTTCTTTTCCTTTGAATTTATAGGAATTCACCCAAGACCTAATACATTTCTGTAGAAGGTAGATTGAGTTTCCTGGGTGAAGCAGGAACTGAATATTATGAGCAGTTCGCATTTCTTAGGCATTCTTAATATATTTTTGAAATTCAAGTGAAGATGACTGCACCAGAAGGGCAGCTTCTGTGATCCCCAACTATCTCATCACTTGTGCATTGAGGGCATTTAACATATCTAAATAAGTACAAAATGCAAACCTCTTAGGGGTGGTGGAAGGGGAGGTGGGCGGGGGTGGGGGTGACTGGGTGACGGGCACTGAGGTGGACACATGAGATGAGCAGTGGGTATTATTCTATATGTTGGCAAATTAAACACCAATAAAAAATAAATTTAAATTAAAAAAATGCAAACCTCTAACCTTTTTTTAAATCAACATTCAGGGATCCCTGGGTGGCGCAGCGGTTTGGCGCCTGCCTTTGGCCCTGGGCGCGATCCTGGAGACCCGGGATCGAATCCCACGTCGGGCTCCCAGTGCATGGAGCCTGCTTCTCCCTCTGCCTGTGTCTCTGCCTCTCTCTCTCTCTCTCTGACTATCATAAATGAATAAAAATTAAAATAAATAAATCAATCAACATTCAAAAGCCTGCCTATCTAGACAAAGCCTGTGACTTAGTCTCCGAAAAGGAAAAAGAAATATTTTGAGTTAAGGCTGTAAGTTTTAATTTAAATCTTTACTAGCTTTTGTTCAAATTGATAAAACCTTAATGCTTTTTCAAAAACTTTTAACTTGTTTTTCTGTCATGTCATGAAAACCCAGAAGTCAAAACTGTGAAAAATAAATACTATTTATTAAATAAATGATCGCAGTTATTTTTGTGGATACTTTTACCTAGAAATTTGAGACATCTTTTTTCAAGGTTTGCATTTTGTACTTATTTAGATATATTAAATGCCCTCAGTGCACAAGTGATGAGATAGTTGGGGATCACAGAAGCTGCCCTTCTGGTGTAGTCATCTTCACTCGAATTTCAAAAATATATTAATATTTAGGTATGGACTGTGCTGAAAAATGTAAATAAAATAACGTCATAGGTATATCCATATAAATATATGAAAAATACATTTTGTGTAATTCTAATTGTGTGACTAAAACAAAACGTGGCCATATGACAACTGTTGACATTTTTAAATCCTTATTCTTTCTACTATTAAAAAACACAGTAGCTAAACTTTTAATTGATGAGTTTGTCACTGCCTAAATTCATCACCCAAGGGCTTATAATTTCTCAGCATTTGGCACATCTTAAAGTCTACTAAATTGATGTTTAAAAGTGATTATGCCTGGGGCGCCTGAATGGCTCAGGCAGCTAAGTGTCCCAATTCTTGATTTTTAGCTCAGTCTTGATCTTGGAGTTGTCAGTTCAAGCCCTGCAGTATACACTACACTGGGTGTGGAGCCCACTTTAAAAAAAAGTGATTAGGCTTTACTCTTTACTCAATAGTTTCTTTTTTTTTTTTTTTTTAATTCTTTTAACTTTTATTTATTTATGATAGTCACAGAGAGAGAGAGAGAGAGAGAGGCAGAGACACAGGCAGAGGGAGAAGCAGGCTCCATGCTGGAGCCTGATGTGGGATTCGATCCGGGGTCTCCAGGATCATGCCCTGGGCCAAAGGCAGGCGCTAAACCGCTGCGCCACCCAGGGATCCCTACTCAATAGTTTCTAAACATTATTTCTGTAAATAATTTGTGTCACCACTAAGGCAAATAAAAATCACTGAGTTAAAGGTATTTTTATACATAGAGAAGTCATCTGAAATACTAGGTCTCAGACTTGTTTGAGTGGCAGAGCAGAGAGTAGTGTCCTTAGTTTAATTTTGAAATAGAACAGTGCATTAAATACCTAAAAGAAACATGTAAGCAGGGTAAAACCAAATGATGTTAGGTTTACACATTAAGTCTAGCAAGAACCACAAGTAGGCTCAATAGGCAGCTTGATAACAGGTGTGGTATTTGATAATTAACAAAGTTTTTCCTTTGTGGGTTGGGGAATATTAAACCAAAACTTATAAGGCAAGAGAGAAACAATGGAGAAATTTGTTTTTTTTTGTTCTGTGATTTAAGATCATAATCTGTTTTAGTTATAGAACTATATTGTTAAGTCTGACGCTAAAGTTTGTTGTTGTTTAAGATTTTATTTACTCATGAGAGAGAGAGAGAGAGAGAGAGAGAGGGCAGAGACACAAGCAGAGGGAAAAGCAGGCTCCTCACAGGGAGCCCGATGTGGGACTCAGTCGGATCCCAGGACTCCAGGATCATGACTTGAGCCAAAGGCAGACACTCAACTGCTGAGCCACCCAGGCGTCCCCACTGCTAAGTTTTTCATCATTAGACACTTCTTATTTTTTTCTCTCATTAATGACAGTCGGTGTATTGACCATTTGAGCTCTAGTAAACAAGATAATCACTACTTGCTATAATCCTAGACAAAGAAATTTAAGTGTCAGTTGGCTTCTGGTGGCTATGGTGGGTAAATATATTCTTGGTGATTCCATTAAGAAATTTAAAATGTTGAAAAGAACATCTTGTTTATTTACTATTTCTTAAATTATTTCATTCAGCTATGTAAAATAAACTCTTCTTCCTCTCCTCAAAAGAAAAGAACAGAACATCTTAAAGACTGGACTTTAAATACTGTATTTGCAAAACTTGGTTCAGGAACCGCTCACTACTACGAGTAAAGCTTTATTTTTTTTTATTTTTTATTTTTTTTTTTACGAGTAAAGCTTTAAATTGAAATTTTAAGAGTATGAATTTATAGTTTCTAAAAAGTCATTAAATAGAAAGTTTCAAATAAATTAGCTTTTGAGAAAATAGTGTAAAAATATCTGAAATTTGTAAGAACTGCATGGTTTTATGTAATGCCATATTCAGTATAATCTAGTTATTTTAAATAATAAACTTACTGTGTTGTACTTTTCTGGCTTTCCTTCTTTTGCTTTACTTTATATCTTTATAGCTTTATATATCTTTAAAGATAAACCTCTTTTTGGTTAGTCTTCTGATTGTCTTTATGTTTCCTGCACTCTAAATTTGAGAAAATGGAGTAATGTAGAACATAGTATGTGGCAATTCACTACCACTAGTTGTAGGGACCACATTAGTGAAAATGTTGGTTTCCTTTGCTCTTTGGTATTTATTAGTCTTTAAAGCTCCTCCTTAATTCACACCATCTTTAAGACTGATGGTAGGGATCCCTGGGTGGCGCAGCGGTTTGGCGCCTGCCTTTGGCCCAGGGCGCGATCCTGGAGACCAGGGATCGAATCCCACGTCGGGCTCCTGGTGCATGGAGCCTGCTTCTCCCTCTGCCTATGTCTCTGCCTCTCTCTCTCTCTCTGTATGACTATCATAGATAAATAAAAATTAAAAACAAAAAGACTGATGGTAATTTCTTAATTTTGTATAGGATTCCTGCATCCTAAAGGAAAATTAAGCTTGGTTGCAGTATAGCTACACTCTAGATCAATTCTGATATTATAGCTCCTTTGGACTTTGTACACTGACCTCCTCTGTCCCTTGCCCTTACCTATTAGGTCGGTAAATATTACTCTAAGACTCTGCTCAAAATGCCTTAATGAATTGCCTTGCCCTTGTCCTCCTTAAGGTAACAATTCTAGACCAGATCAGTCATGAGAAAATCTCCAATCTGTGTTTTCAGCAAAACACTGAAAATTTGAATCTATTTTAGTATCAGTTCTGGAGTTCTGTTTTCTTTCTTTTTTTATCTTTTTAAATTTATTTAATCTCTACACCTAGTGGGGGGCTCACGAATTCACAACCTCGAGATCGAGTCACATGCTCTAGTGACAGAGCCAGGTACCCCAACCCTCAGCGTCTTGAATTAGATTTGGATCCAATTTTTGCAACTCCAGTGCCAGACAGAAAAACAAATGTTTCTTCACTTGACTTGGATGCCTGCATTGCCCCGGAATTTTATTGTCCCCTGGGAAAAAACACTTACTTAGCTAGGATTAACAATCTCCTAATTTGACCTAGTTGAAATACTCTAATACCAAGGGTAAACACATGTTAGACTTACTTCTGAGAGTAAAGAAACATTTCAAAGTAGCTTCACAATTGTAGCATAATCAGGGCATAGCGGTATGTGTTTGTGTACATATGTAGGAAAAAGTCAGTAGTCCATATCTTGGTTTTTGTGATCAACTTTTGTTATTTGCCTTAACTTGTTAAGACTTTATGAATTCTGTTTGTAGGGCCAGAAACCAGAACTATTTGTGTTTAAATACTATTGCTATTCTGTGCACAGTTCCAAGGTTGTAGTATTTTCTCTTAAGCATTTATCTCCTTCCCACCCACCAAAAGAAAAGTTTATAAAGTCTAACAAAGGGATCCCTGGGTGGCGCAGCGGTTTGGCGCCTGCCTTTGGCCCAGGGCGCGATCCTGGAGACCCGGGATCGAATCCCACGTCAGGCTCCCGGTGCATGGAGCCTGCTTCTCCCTCTGCCTGTATCTCTGCCTCTCTCTCTCTCTCTGTGACTATCATAAATAAATAAAAATTAAAAAAAAAAATAAAGTCTAACAAAGCAGAAGAAATAATACAATTATATATTAAAAGGTTTTAAAAATAATTATTTGGGAGTCTGTATGGATCTTTATAACTAAAGATTAAAAACTAAAAATTCTTTCCTGAATTACATTTTCTGATACTCTCAAATTGATTCCATAGTTTTATAATACATAATGACTAAACTGTCCATTTTTATAGTGTTGATAGACCAACTCAGAATTATTTAATGGCCCCAAACTCAGATGAGACCTCAGTTACCAGACACTCTTCAAATATCCATTGCAGAGTTATCATAGGATATATATTTTGTCCTCTGAGGGCCACCAATTGGCTTGCTATTGACACAAATCTTTGTTTAATCATTTTTCAAGAAACTTTATTCCAAGATGATATTGTCAAGGAAGCTGATAAATATAAGATAGCATAAAATTATTAATTTGCTTTAAGGAATTGTCATTCAGAAATGATTTTCTACGGGAAAGTAAATTTTTAACCTATGCAAAAGTCAGAAACTGAAGTCTAAAAACTTTTTTCAATGTATTAATAAATAATGCCAACTATGCATTAAGTGATTAATATCTGATAATATATTGCTGTTCTCTATTTTAGGTGTGGAAATTAAAACAACACAACTATTTTGACTGGGGATTTGATCAAGCAAATGCTAACAAGGTATTTATAGTGATTTATAAAATATCTAAGGGGTTCCTGGATGGCACAGTTGGTTAAGTATCTGACTTTTGGTTTTGGCTCAGGTTGTGATCTCAAGTTCATGAGATTGAGCCCTGCTTCAGGCTCCATGCTCAGAGTAGAGTCTGCTTGGGATTCTCTCTCCCTCTGCCTCTCCCACTTGTATTCTCTCTTTCTCTCTCTCTCTCTCTCTCTCTCTAAAATAAATATATAAATCTTTTTTAAAAACCTGAACATTGTTATTAGAGAATCTAAACCATTTTCCTTTCTTTAACCAGGGATTACTTAAGCCAATCAGAGTAATGGGGAACAATTCTGTCCTCAAGATCATAAAAGAAAACAGTGTCTTAGTTATTTCTGATACCAAATAAAGTATCTACTCTTTGTAGCTCCTCCCTGATATCCTCAGTCCCTCTTCTACATTTTTCTCTAGCCTTAGAGATGCTAAAATAAGTTATTTCTGATCTTCAGTTTTCTGAGACATAGGCAAAAAACTATCTTTCTTTCGTTCTTTCTTTTTTTTTTTTTTTAAGATTTTACTTACTCAGGAGAGACACAGAGAGAGGCAGAGATGTAGGCAGAGGGAGAAGTAGGCTCCCTGCAGGAAGCCCAATGTGGGACTCAATCCCAAGACCCCAGGATCATGTCCTGAGCTGAAGGCGGAGGAACAATCATCAAGCCACCCAGACTTCCCCGAAACAATTTTAAATCCACCTAGCAATCAGGAACTGATTCAACATACATGAGTCTACAACATACATGAGTTCAGTTGGAAATGAACCCTAGAGTTTCTTTAACCAGAAGAATCCTGTTAAGAAAAAATTTCCTTTCAAGTGAGAGTATCACTTCAGGAAAAAAGCGCCTGAAGAAATGAGGGAGAGAAAGAAATATACTAGCTTTTCTAGACCAATCAAGTGACTCTGGCAATCAGCCCCTGACATGACAATCTGATCACCCTTGCATTTGCTACCTTTACCTAGATAAAACTTTGTCATTATATTTCTTTGGAACAAACATTTTCCCCTCTTATTTTGTCTAGAGATGCTTGCTTAATTGCTTACGTTTTCCTGCAGGGAATGATGATGCTTTGATATTTGCTTAATTTTTTTTTAAGATTTTATTTATTTATGAGAGACAGACACAGGCAGAGGGAGAAGAAGGCTCCGTGCAAGGAGCCCAATGCGGAACCTGATCCTGGATTCTGGGATCACGCCCTAAGCCCAAGGCTGACGCTCAACCACTGAGCCACCCATGTCCCAATATTTGCTTAATTTTTAGAAGAATTCTGTCATTTATGTTTGCTTGATGATGTATGAATTTGTTTATTATAAATCTTGAACCTATATTAGATACTGTACTCAGATATGGTTAAACTTGTCTTTACATTTTTAACTATTAATAATTAAAATACTTCATTTGTGTAAAATGGGAAAACAAAAGCTTGCAAATTGCATCTGGAAGCCCAAAAGACACACTTTGAAATGCAGCTCATATTTCTAAAACCTTCCCGTGTAACTTATTTACTCTATCATCAATAGGAAGAGTTTTACATTTTGTCTTGTGGAGACTGGTTAATGGGAGAGTTCTTAGAACAGCTAGAGAAAGTGAGGATGTACAAAAAGCCAGGCCAAAGCTGGTTAGAAGGAAGCAGCTCAGGAAGCCTGGGTGGCTCAGCGGTTGAGCACCTGCCTTCGACCCAGGGCGTGATCCTGGAGTCCCGAGATCGAGTTCCGCATCGGGCTCCCTACATGGAGCCTGCTTCTCTCTCGGCTTATGTCTCTGCCTCTGTCTCTCTCTCATGAATAAATAAATAAAATCTTTAAAAAAAAAAAAAAAAAAAGAAGGAAACAGCTCGTATCTATGAGATAGCCTCTCTTAACATACAAAGCAGGAAAATATCTTGTTGCTGTTGAATACTTTGTAATAGCACATGATTTTATAGCTGTTCTAATCCAAGATTTTCAGTTTTACACTGGGTGAAAGCAGCGGAAGACCTTTCATCAGTCAAGAGTGAAGGAACCAGCTATGAGGATAACATTTGGAAAATAGGATAAAAAGATAAGCCCTTAACTGCTATTAAAGTTTTCATCAGCTTTGTATAATACGTAACTCCATCTGCTATCCCTAAATTTATCGGATATAGATACCAGATAACAAATACCAGACACAGTAAGATTATTGGATACCAAAAGCAGAGAATCTTTTTGTTTGTTTTCTTACTTGTCCCTTTTAGCCAGAAGGAAAATTCTTGCAGTATGTTATTTTGTTTTGCACTTTGTATGTATTCCTTTGCATTGTCTTGCATTCATTAAACACTGAGAAGGGACACCTGGGTGGCTCCGTCAGTTGGGCATCTGATTTCTGCTCAGGTCATGATCTCAGATTTGTGGGATCGAGCTTGGCATTTGGCTCTGTGCTCAGGACAAAGTCTGCTTGGGACACTCTCTTCACTTTCCCTTTACTCTTCCTCCGCTCATGAGCACTCTCACTCCTGTACTTTCTCTCTCTCTCTCTCTCTCTCTCTCTCTCTCAAATATGTGAATAAATAAAAAAATCTTTAAATACTGAGAGTACAAAAATGTAGAACAGAAAAGGCATCAAGTTCAAGATTTTTGTGGTCATTAATGCCAGTAATAACATCACTAGTCAAAAAAATAATTTGTGAATTTTTTGAACCTGAAATGCAATAAGAATTTAAATTAAGCTGATTTGAAGATAAATTTTTTTTAAGATTTTATTTATTTATTCATGACAGACAGACAGAGAGGCAGAGACACAGGCAGAGGGAGAAGCAGGCTCCATGCAAGGAGCCCAACATGGGACCTGATGTATGGTCTCCAGGATCATACCCTGGGCTGAAGGCGGCGCTAAACCGCTGAGCCACCGAGGCTACTCTAAAGATAAATTCTTGATTTGGGAAGCTGACTTGTGACTAAATCAACCATGATTTGAATCTAGCTTGGTGTAAAGCATTAAGGTTAAAATAAGTTATATTCCGTATCATGTTTGTTTATGTTTATCATAATTGAATGGTTATCACTTGTGATATTACATGCTTTGAACCTTTTTCTGTTTCAACAATAAAAAATTGGCTTCAGGCACAGGAGATCAGTTTCTATATATTGAACTATTACTGAGATAATTTCAGATTAAAAGCATATTTGAGATATGTGCTGCTGCCCATGAAGAGCTTGTAATTTAGAAGTGATGATTTGTACTATAAGTGAATTTTTACAGTTTAACCCATGTATATATGCATGTATTTGTGGATGGCACACACATGCATAACCCAAGAAGTTGAATGACCTGCAGTGAGGCAAACATGAATTCTAGTCAAGAAAATCTCAAAAGAGATGGGAAGAAACCTCTCCCATTTTTTGGTTCATGATATAATACATTTTAAAACTAATAGTATGGGCAGCCTGGGTGGCTCAGTGGTTTAGCGCCGCCTTCAGCCCAGGGTGTGATCCTGGAGACCTGGGATTGAGTCCCACGTCGGGCTCCCTGCATGGAGCCTGCTTCTCCCTCTGCCTGTGTCCCTCCCTCTCTCTCTCACTGTGTCTCATGGATAAATAAATAAAAATCTTAAAAAAAATAATAATAATAAAGGAAAGATCTCATTTGAAAAAAAACTAATAGTAAAATATTTTAAACTTATGTAATTTTATTCATGTAGGTATTAAAATTTACAAAATGAAGAACTTTATCCAGTAATTGACATTGCTCCAAAAACCAGTTATTCATAAGCATTCTCTTAGGTTTATTTTTGTGTGTTTATTTAAATAGGCCTTCTACATGAGTTTCCACTGCTCTGTTTCATTATATTATAAACATTGTTACACATTTAGAAAATAAATCAATTTATTATGATAATTTATGATAGTCACACACAGAAGAGAGAGAGAGGCAGAGACACAGACAGAGGGAGAAGCAGGCTCCATGCACCGGGAGCCCGATGTGGGATTCGATCCCAGGTCTCCAGGATCGCGCCCTGGGTCAAAGGCAGGCGCTAAACCACTGCGCCACCCAGGGATCCCATGATTCAGATATCCTAGTCACAATATTCACTACTTACTTCCAATTTTTTGGAAAGAAGGATATAGATACATGTGTTTTAAAGATCTGAAAATTTTTGGTTTTTTATTATTTTTTTTTAAAGATTTATTTATTTATTTATGATAGAGAGAGAGAGGCAGAGACACAGGAGGAGGGAGAAGCAGGCTCCACGCCGAGAGCCCGATGCGGGACTCGATCCCGGGACTCCAGGATCGCACCCTGGGCCAAAGGCAAGCGCTAAACCACTGAGCCACCCAGGGATCCCAACATATATATATTTGAATACTTAGAATTTTCTGTTTGTTTTCTTAAACTTAGAAATGGGGGTAAAGTTTATCCCTATCAGTCTTTCACCTACTTGGTAAATAGTTCCTGCCTATTTAGAAAAATCTGTCTTAATCCCGTATATAAAGTCCTAAGGCTGTAAACCAACTCTTTTGTTAATTGTAGTAACAACCTCATAAGGTTTTTGGGATGTTTAAATTAAATCTATATGAAGAGGGATGCCTGGGTGGCTCAGCGGTTCAGTATCTGCCTTTGGCTCAGGGCATGATCCTGCAGTCCCAGGATCGAGTCCCACGTCAGGCTTCCTGTAGGGAGCCTGCTTCTCCCTCTGCCTATGTCTCTGCCTCTGTCTCTCTCTCTCTGTGTCTCTTCATGAATAAATGAACAAAATCTTTTTTTAAAATTAATAGATTTATATGAAGAATTTAGAAAGTTGGGGCACCTGAGTGGTTCAGTTGGTTGGGTGTCCAACTCTTGGTTTTGGCTGGGGTCTTGATTTCAGGGGTTGTGAGATCAAGCCCTGTGTTGGGCTCTCTGCTGAGAGGAGAATCTGCTTGAGGATTCCCTTCCCCCCTCAAATAAGGAAATCTTTTTAATTTTTTTAAAGATTTATTTATTTGGGAAAGAGAAAGCAGGGGAAGGACAGAGGGAGAGGGAAAGAATCTCAAGCAGACTGCCTTCTGAGCACAGAGCCCCATGTGAGGCTTGATCTCATGACCCTGAGATCATGACCTGAGCTAAAATCAAGAGTCAGTCACTTAACAACTGACCCACTCAGGCACCCCAATAAATAAATTTTTTTAATTTTTTTTTATTTTTATTTATTTATGATAGTCACACAGAGAGAGAGAGAGAGGCAGAGACACAGGCAGAGGGAGAAGCAGGCTCCATGCACCGGGAGCCCGACGTGGGATTCGATCCCGGGTCTCCAGGATCGCGCCCTGGGCCAAAGGCAGGCGCCAAACCGCTGCGCCACCCAGGGATCCCTAAATTTTTTTTTTTTGAAAAGAGAATTTAGAAAGTGCCAGGCACATAGAAAGCAGTTTAAAAAAAAAAAAAAAAAAAAGGTTAGTGTTGTTGTGTTTTGTATTTTAATGTATATAAGAAAATACAGCCCCCATGATATCGTCAAACCAGTTAATACACACAGATTTGGCTCTTACTAGTTCCCACAGCCTTACCTGGTAGATTTCCAAGAATTTCCTCAGTTTTTACCAGAATTCTTAGAGGGAACCAAAATAACTCTTCTTCCTTCATTTTAGGACTTTTTAAATCCACACAGTCCATATGAACACAGCAGGAATTTCTCTATCAGCATTCTGCTTCTGAATTCCCCCACCTGGTGATCCCAAGTGAAAATAGTATTTGTTTTACTTGCATCTTTATTCCATTTGTCTGATAAAATTGCTTGAATTTTTTTCTGGTTTTACCTGCAAAATTAGGAGATAAATAGAGGAATGGAAGAAAAAAAAGATGCTGTGCGTGCAAATATTTAGGTGTCCTTCACGTTATTACAACCAGGTACTTTTCCTTAACAGTAGGAATAGCTTGGTGTGCATCTGCCCAGTGAAAATCCTATCATCTAGACTTGAGGAAGATTAAGTGCTAATTTATATGAAGAGATAAAAATTTCATGGAAATTTAAGTGGGAACTGTGCTGTCTATACCAGTGTGGCATCATATCACCTATGCTACCTTATTATTTATCTTTTTGTGAATATGCTTTATCTCAACTATATTTTTTTTAAAAACTCAACAGTAATATCTTACATCTCTGAAAACCATAGACAGAGCACAGTATCCTGACGGTGGTAGGCTAACAAGTATTTGTTGATGATGCTAGAAGTGGAAGTGACAAACTCAGTGAGGGTATTGATGAAAATTGGAAGTAAGTAGTGAATATTGTGACTAGGATATCTGAGTCATGGGATCCCTGGGTGGCGCAGTGGTTTAGCGCCTGCCTTTGACCCAGGGCGCGATCCTGGAGACCCGGGATCGAATCCCACATCGGGCTCCCGGTGCATGGAGCCTGCTTCTCCCTCTGTCTGTGTCTCTGCCTCTCTCTCTCTCTGTGTGTGACTATCATAAATTAAAAAAAAAAAAAATTTAAAAAGGATATCTGAGTCATTAGACTGAGAAAAGAAGGCAAATATAATAAATCATATGAAAAAAATATAGAATGAGTTGCTTCTTGATTTTTATTTCATGTTTTCTTATTATGTCACATAAAGGTTTTTAACAGGGGGTACAATTTTTTATGTGATGGGGTATACGAAATACAGGTGTTTTTTTTTTTAAGATTTATTTATTTTTAGAGAGTACATGCATGCACACGAGCAGGGGGAGGGGCAGAGGGAGAGAATCTTACAAGCAGACTCCCTGCTGAGTGCTGAGCCTGATGAGGGTCTTGATATCAAGACCACTGAGATCATGACCTGAGCTGAAGCCAGGAGTTGGACATATAATCAACTGAGCCACCCAGGAACCCCACAAAATACAGTCCTAAATTAAGATTGTTAATCTCAAGTCTTGATTTTTTTGTGGCTTATGAATGTAGGACAGCATTTTATTTGGGGGTTATCTTTGATGTCCATAAACCTTTATGATGCCATAGTTAGGCCTGGATGTCTGACTATTGAACTATTTCTGAAAGAAGCTGAGAGCTTTAGAAGGAATTGTATATGAGATTATGAGAGCATAGGAATAGTTGAGATTCTGAGTGCTCTTAAGCTGGTTACAGATAGCATTTTGGATCACATATTAACTTATGGTGATGTGTGGGATCCCTGGGTGGCTCAGCGTTTGACCATCTGCCTTGGGCTCAGGGTGTGATCCTGGAGTCCCGGGATCGAGTCCCATATCAGCCTCCCTGCATGGAGCCTGTTTCTCCCTCTGCCTATGTCCCTGCCTCTCTCTCTCTCTGTGTCTGTCATGAATGGATGAAGTGAAATCTTTAAAAAAACAAACTTATGGTGATGTGAAAAGAAAGTAACAGTAGGAGAACCACCTTAAGAATCAAAACTTAAGGGTCACCTGGGTGGCTCAGCGGTTGAGCATCTCTCTTTCACTCAGGGTGTGATCCCGGGATCTGGGATCGAGTCCCACATCGGGCTCTCTGTGAGGAGCCTGCCTCTCCCTCTGCCTGTGTTTCTGCCTCTCTGTATCCCATGAATAAATAAATGAATCTTAAAAAAAAAAAAAAAAGAATCAAAACTTAAGAGAATTGTAGCTATAACCCAGGGCCTCAGTCCATTAGTTTATCTATTCATATTCATTTCTGACAGTTTGGGGATGTTTCTTATTAGCTAAAGGGAAAGAAGGATATAGATACATGTGTTTTAAAGATCTGAAAACATGGGATCCCTGGGTGGCGCAGCGGTTTGGCGCCTGCCTTTGGCCCAGGGCGCGATCCTGGAGACCCGGGATCGAATCCCATGTCAGGCTCCCGGTGCATGGAGCCTGCTTCTCCCTCTGCCTGTGTCTCTGCCTCTCTCTCTCTCTCTGTGACTATCATAAATAAATAAAAATTTAAAAAAAATAAAAATAATAATAATAAAATAAAAAATAAAGATCTGAAAACAAAACACTACATTATTCTAGTGAAGGAAATAGTGAAATAGAGAAAAAAATATAGATCACTTAATATTTTGGCATATGTGCCTCCCTTTTTCTTTCCCTAATATATGCTGATACATTTTCTATTTTTTATCATGTTTTATGATCTGTTTTATACTTACTATCTGATTAATACTTCCTTGTGTCATTAAATAGTCTATATAATTTTAAATGACTGCATAGACTATCTTCAAACCTCAAGATGCAGTAGGGTTTAAGTAATCTATTCCAGGGCATTTAGATTTTTGTAAGTATTTTCTGTTAATACAGCATTGAATGTTTCTGTAGATAAATCTTTCCACATATTCCTGATTATTTCCTGAGAATAGATTGTTAGAAAGGGGCTTGCTGGTCAAACAATATACTTTTTTTTAAGTAATCTCTATCCCCAACATGGAGCTCAAATTTACAACTACAAGATCAAGAGTTAACATGCTCTACTGACCGAGCCAGCTAGGTGCCCCAATGTACGTTTCTTTAAAGGCTATTGATAGGGATCCCTGGGTGACGCAGCGGTTTGGCGCCTGACTTTGGCCCAGGGCGTGATCCTGGAGACCCGGGATCGAATCCCACGTCGGGCTCCCGATGCATGGAGTCTGCTTCTCCCTCTGCCTATGTCTCTGCCTCTCTCTCTCTCTCTCTCTCTCTCTCTCTGTGTGTGTGTGTGTGTGTGACTATCATAAATAAATAAAAATTAAAAAAAAATAAAGGCTATTGATAGATAAAACAATTCTTCTTTTACAATACCATATTAAGATAATAAACATTTACATTAGGATTCTGAATATAGTCAAATTCTTTGTCTTATAGCATTCCAACTTAACTCTATGGTCAGTAGATAAAACCCAATTGTGTAAAAGGAGACAAGTTTTTATTTATCAATTTTTATTAAAATGAGAGTATTCTAAGTAAGATATATTAATAATGTGATTTTGTTGTAGTGTTTACAACAAAATGAGACTATGTAGTTTGAATGCTGCATTTTTTTATATATTGAAATGTGTTTTTGTTTTGTTTTTTACCTTTAGCCGCATAAAAAGGATCTTTAACAGTCATTTCTCAACAATTATATAGTCAACTGATGTAACAATGGTACTAATATTGGGACGAAGACTAAACAGAGAGGATCTCGGGGTGCGTGATTCCCCAGCAACTAAGCGTAAAGTTTTTGAAATGGACCCTAAATCTCTGACAGGCCATGAGTTTTTTGACTTCTCTTCAGGATCATCCCATGCTGAAAATATACTCCAGATATTCAATGAATTCCGAGACAGCCGCTTATTCACAGACGTCATCATTTGTGTGGAAGGCAAAGAATTTCCTTGCCATAGAGCTGTTCTCTCAGCCTGTAGCAGCTACTTCAGAGCTATGTTTTGTAATGACCACAGAGAAAGCCGAGAAATGTTGGTTGAGATCAATGGTATTTTAGCTGAAGCCATGGAATGTTTTTTGCAGTATGTTTATACTGGAAAGGTAAAGATCACTACAGAGAATGTACAGTATCTTTTTGAAACATCAAGTCTCTTTCAGATTAGTGTTCTTCGTGATGCTTGTGCCAAGTTCTTAGAGGAGCAACTTGATCCTTGTAACTGCTTAGGAATCCAGCGCTTTGCTGATACCCATTCTCTCAAAACACTCTTCACAAAATGCAAGAATTTTGCATTACAGACGTTTGAAGATGTGTCCCAGCATGAAGAATTTCTTGAGCTTGACAAAGATGAGCTTATTGATTATATTTGTAGTGATGAACTTGTTATTGGTAAAGAGGAGATGGTTTTTGAAGCCGTCATGCGTTGGGTCTATCGTGCTGTTGATCTGAGAAGACCACTGTTACATGAGCTCCTGACACATGTGAGACTCCCTCTTTTGCATCCTAACTACTTTGTGCAAACAGTTGAGGTGGACCAATTGATCCAGAATTCTCCTGAGTGTTATCAGCTGTTGCATGAAGCAAGACGGTACCACATACTTGGGAATGAAATGATGTCCCCAAGGACTAGGCCACGCAGGTGAGAAAATGATTTATAAATGAACTACAACATAATTATCAAAAGTTTTTATTCTTAAAATATTTTTTAGCCTCCTGAGTGAAATCTCAGAGTAGTCATATGTATTGTCTATGTGTGGCTTTATATAATCTATAATACTGTTTTTGGGTTATGTAAATGATTAAAATGTCTCTCCTTCCCCCCTAAAAGTTTTTTTTAAAAAGTCTCTCCCAATGAAGACTAGATTCAACAGTAGCATTCTTTGTTATTCTGAGCTATGAAGGGGGTATTCCAAAGTGTCTTTACAACTATGAATGCCTCAACGTATTTCTGCTTATTTCTCTTAATCTTTGTAGGATCTCAAATCACTCCACTTTTCTTTCCAAAGAGTCTTTGGAGATAAAGTAGACTAAAGACTTTAGTAGACTCTCTTGTACTGCCTCTACAAATAAAAAACAATTGGCAGGGGTGCCCTTGAGGCTAAGTTGGTTAAGTATCTGACTCTTGATTTTGGTCTAAGGTCATGACCTCAGGGTCATGAGATCAAGCCCCACATTGGACTCTGCATTCTGAGGTCTGAGATTTTCTGTCTCTCTAAAATAAAATAAAATTAAATAAATAAATAGATAAATAGGCAAATTCACAGACTTCCTTCTATCCTAACAGATGACTTGAAATATAAAGATGAAGTAAGTAAGCTGGTATATATTGGGTGGATTTTTGGATGTAAAACCCAGGTTTCAGATCTCTTATTGCCACAGTTATTTAATGTCAATGTCAATTTTTAAATTTTTTTCTGATTTTTTTTTTAAGATTTTATTCATTTATTCATAGAGAGAGAGAGAGGCAGAGACATAGGCAGAGGGAGAAGCAGGCTCCATTCAGGGAGCCTGATGTGGGACTCGATCCCGGGACTCCAGGATCACGTCCTGAGCCAAAGGCAGATGCCCAACTGCTGAGCCACCCAGGCATCCCAATTTTTTTGATTATATAAATTATATTATTAAAGAGAATTTGGAAAATTTATGTTTAGAAGTAGGAATTTAGTTCAGTATTATACTTGTATTGTCTTATAGTACATTATTTCAGTAAAACATACAGATTTTAATTCATAAGCTATAGAAAAATAATATCCATGTCTTAATATTTGAAGGAGTAATATTAAGTGTACTATACTATGAATAAGCAAGAAATGGCTATTGTGAGAAATAAATTGTGGTAAAAACATACAGCATAAATGTATCATCTTATAAGTGATAAGTATACCACTCAGTAGTGTTAAATATATTCACGTTGTTGTGAAATTGGTGATTTTTATTTTCTCATATTATCTCCACTTTTCCTATAAATTTACTAGAACATAGCTCTCAAACCAAAATTTTAGCTTTGATATTGATTATTATTGTTTTGGAATGTGATTAAAATTCAGCATATTATGAAGATAGCACCTCTTTAAAATCTACACTAGTTTGAATATAGCAAGATTTAGTCTGTTTCCTCATATCTAAAATGAGAATGATGATAAATAGTATTTATCTCACAGGCTCTGCCACTGAAACTATTAAATGCAATCATCCTAATGATAAATGCATCATTTATTTCACAGGCTCTGCCACTGAAACTATTAAATGCAACTCATCATAGAAAGTGGTGCATAGAAGTACTTAAAAATTATTATTTATGTAGTGTAACCTAAGTCTGACTGACTTTAAGAAAACTCCAAGAGCACCTGGTTGACACTGCTAGTTAAGTGTCTGACTTTTGGTTTCCGCTCGGGTCCTATCAGGATCTTGAGATCAAGCCTGGCGTGGGGCTCCCCTCTCAGCTCACAGTCTTCTTAAGACTCTCTTTCCCTCTTCCTCTGCCCCTCCCTCCCCTACGTGCACATTCATGCACGTGGTCTCTCTAAAATAAATTTTAAAAACTCCCAGTACTTAACAGGCTGAACTTTTTATAAATTGGATACGATATTGGGTGATTATTACAAAAACTAATGTAATATTTCTTTGTATTTGGGTTACAGTACATGTTTTTCTTCAAAGTCAACTGAATTTAGTGAAAATAATTGCTTTATAAGAAAAGTATACTTTCAGTTTTTTAACAAAGGACAGAAAACATTTAATTTTCTTATATAAATATATTAATTTTTTAAGTTGTTACTTTTTTTAAGGACTATTAAGAAAATTGAGTATTTTTTTTTCCAAACAGAATCCCCTTACAGCAGACAGAATGGTTTTGGGTCAAACAGGATTGATAATAACTTTCCTGTGTATATCTCCTATATATACATAGGATTAGAATTAGAGACCAAGGAATATATGTTATAAAATCAAATTAAGTTATTATTAACATTATTTATAAAAATATGACCTAAATGAAATAAGATTGCAGCCTAAAGGTCTTTAGGCTGGGGCACCTGGGTAGCTCAATCATTTAGGCATCTGCCTTTGGCTCCTATCATGGCCCAAAAGTCCTGGGATTGAGCCCCGCATCGTGCTCCCTCCCCAAGCAGGGAGCCTGCTTCTCCCTCTCCCTCTGCCCTTCCCCCTGCTTATAAGCTCTCTGGCTCTATCTCTCTCTCTCAAATAAATCTTTAAAAAATAAAAAGTTAATTAGGCCTAGGTAATAAATAGATAATTTTTCAATTCACTTCTATATATTTTTTAAAGATTTTATTGATTTATTTCGGGGGGGGGGGCGGGAGAGAGAGTATGCGCAAGCATACATGCACATAAGAGCAGGAGGAAGGAGAAGCAAACTCCTTGCTGAGCAGGAAGCCAATGTGGGGCTCCATCCCAGGACACTGGGATCGTAACCTTATCCCAAGGTAGACGCTTAACTGAGCCACCCAGGCACCTCTAATTTTTTTTTTTTTAAGATTTTATTACAGAGAGAAAGAGAGAGAGGCAGAGACACAGGCAGAGGGAGGAGAAGCAGGCATCATACAGAGAGTCCGACGTGGGACTTGATCCAGGGTCTCCAGGATCACGCCCTGGGCTGCAGGCAGCACTAAACCCCTGCGCCACCGAGGCTGCCTAGGCACCCCTAATTTTATTTGATTTGTAAAAATGTATTTTACATCCAATTTCTAAGGAAATCAATCCATTTCATACAATGAAACACATCTATATATATGATTGCGATGTCATCTTTCTTTAGGGGGCAAGTAGGAAAAAACCAAACTATAGTTACATGGAATTTGCAGACTATTGTAATAAGTATAATAGAAGATATCTCTTTTATGTAGATATTGCATGAGGAATGTAAAGAGAAATCCTTTATTTTACAACTCTACCATCACCTCCTATTCCTTATATTCCTTCACTTACCTGTTATTGCATATTAGTACCAATCACTAGGAATTTGATTATCTGAACACTGTGCATTGTTTGTCAGGTTTCCCTCTTTCTGAGAAACTCCAAACTTCTTTGAAAGAGTAGTGATGTCTCTACTTCAACTACAGTTCACTCTTTTGACTTTCTCTGCAGTCACTCTACTGAAACTCCTCTCAATCAGGCCATCTTTCACCTTCTATTTGTTGTTAGCCTCTTTTCAATCTTTATTCACCTTGATCTCTCTTTAGGAATTGACTTTATCAATCGCTTTACTTTTTCTTGGAACTCCTCTATTAGCTTCCAGAACATCATTTTCCTCATGATCCTCTTTTCCAGCTGCTCTTTTTCCATTTGATGGTTCTATATCTAGCCTTCGAAATGTTGATGATCCCCTTGGTTCACATCTCTCTGTCATGCCTTATATCACATCTTCCTAGGTGTTCTCATCTACTTTCTTGGTTTTAATTACCATGCATGCTATTGACTATCAAACCTATAACTCCAGTCCAGATTTTTTTTCATTTATTCATCTACTCATTCAACCAATTTTTTAAAATTTTTATTTATTTGTCTGTTTATTTTTAGTTTAGGATGTGTCTTTAAAACAGTAACATAGTCAAAATAGCATCTCACTTAAAGTTAATGTTTCTTTCATATTAACTAATACCCAGTCCATAGCCATATTTCTCCAATCTTTTGCAAACTGTTCTTTAATGAACCTTGATCCAATCCAGGACTACTCATTGCATCTGATTATTCCCATGAAGTCTCTTTTATTCCAGAACAGTTTGTTTTTCATGATTTTTAACTTGCTGAAGGGCAAGTTATCCAGAAAAATATTTCACCTTCTCTTAGGTTGCTTCCTTCTGCTGTCACTTAGCTGAATTTAGCTGTGTTTCCTGGAAACTAGAAGTTAGCTCTACAAACTTCAGCTTGATGGAGACAAGTTAAATATTTTTGACTAGAGTTCATCCTAGGTAATGTGTATATTGCATTGCATTGCATTAGGAGGCACAGCCTATCTGGTTGTCCCACGATTGCTGATGCAAAGATTAACTCTAGATTGGGATGATAACAGTCTTTCCCATCACTGTATAGTTAGGTCATAGTCCTCACATCAGCCAGTATTTCTTCAGTGTTTACTCTGTGCCAAGTGTTGTCCAGCGTTCAACCCATACTGAATATTCTACCTATATGTACCCAAATGTCTCTTAAATAAGAGAGAAACACCAACATACATTATATTAAAAACAGAGTATGATTGCAGTTACCTAGAAAGAGGATATGAGCCAATTGAAGAGCACAAAAGCTTTGATAATCTGCACTACCAGTTGTAAACCCTTGGGGAAAAGAAACAATAGAGACCAATCATAGGAATGCTAGGAATAGTTGTCTTTTTATTGATATCTATTATGCAACTTCAAGAATAGTAAAAGCTGGGGATCCCTGGGTGGCTCAGCGGTTTAGCGCCTGCCTTCAGGCCAGGGCGTAATCTGGGAGTTCCAGGATTGAGTCCCACATTGGGCTCCCTGCATGGAGCCTGCTTCTCCCTTTGCCTCTGCCTCTGCCTCTGCCTCTGCCTCTGCGTGTGTGTGTGTATGTGTGTGTGTGTGTGTGTGTGTCTCATGAATAAGTAAATAAAATCTTTAAAAAAAAAAGATAGTAAAGCTTAGGAATAGTTGTCTTTCTATTAATATCTATTATGCAACTTTAAATCTCTCCTAATACATAATGCTATTTTTTAATAAACAAGTGCAAGTATCATGATGTGTTCAGAGTAATGGCTTCAGAATCAGGTGTGGACTAGGATCTGGCTCTGCAAATAGTTATTCCATGACCTTAGGCAAAACATTGCAACTTCTTTATCCATTTTCTCATCTGTAAAATAAGCATAATACCACCTCATAAAATTGTGAGGATTGGAAATATAGTATGAAAAGAACATAAGCTGGTATTTCACACAAAAATGCACATAAAATTTTTTGCTTGTTTCATAAGGAAAATCAAAATTTTTACAGAATAGGAAATGTAGTTTGAAAGACAAGAAATACTTGATATCAAATGGTTTAAGAATAATTTGTTCATCCCTGTGGAAAAAAAATTGACACTCTTTGCCACATTCCATTGAGCAATAGAGATAGCTAAGATTTAGTAAGCTTGTCATTTTGAGATTGGAGTCAATTAAGTACTTTTTTAATACTTTGTACTCTCATGTCTAACAGTCAGTTAATATATAATGAAAATTATGTCCATAATGAAGATGAGGTTCAAGTTCCTATTGGAAGCCAAACCATATTATAATTAATACTATTTTTAAGAGCCAAATGTAGAAGCTCAACTGTTGAGCCACCCAGGTGCCCCTGTTCTAATCCCTCTTAAGAATGATAATTACTGTATTATAGGATGCATAGTTTTACCACTTTTCTACATGTTCATTTTTAACTTAAACATTTTTCATAAAAGTATACATTAAGTCTCCATCATCCGACCCTTAATATATCAGTTCTCCCCAAAGGATACCAGCGTTAGGAGTTTTCTGAACTCTTTAAAAATATTCTTTGCATATGGAAGTGGATGTGTATATATACACACAAATACTTCCCTACTTTTTTACTTCCCTACTTTTTTGTATACATTCAGTTTTCCACCTTGTTTTCATGATTTATAAGTGTCTTGGAGATTATTCCACATCAAAGCATACAGATATTTAAGTCAGTCTATTCAGCATATTCTCTTACTATGGACAAATCACTAAGTGGGAAGCCAAGTTTTCAAAGGTTGTTGGCAAGTATGGAATCCAAACAAAGGGAGTTAATAGATCTTTAGAACTGGAGTCCTCTCAGCTAGTAAAGCTTGAGGAAGTCTCATCCACCATAAAAATCTTCTTACCAAAGAACCAGTAATGTTCAAGTTAACTAAGATTCTCTTTCCCTTAGACAAGAACTTGAATAGGCACAAGAGATGTTTGCCTCTGTGATTATTTACTTTTTCATTCATTTACTTGTTGCATCTATGATTAACCAATCCCTCTTTTTGATACATAGTTCTTTAGATCTATTCATACAGTTTAGTAACTGTCCTACCTTACAGACTAGAGAGCCATATAGTCTCTTTAGGGCTTCAAGTCTCATATTTCTATTTATTTTGTTTGATGGGTCAGTTTTCAGATATTTTGAGTCTTGGAGTGGTGAGTAGATCATATTACTAATATCTTTCCCTTCTTTCTTCCAATATCCTGCTATATTGAAACACTGCCTTTCCTATTGTGCTTTTTAAATATGTTCAGTTATTCTTCTCATTAACCATTGCATTGACTCCTTTTATTAATGAGAGTTAGTTTAGCAGTTCACCTGTCTCTGGCATATATTGCATTAATAATAAGTAGGTCTGTTATGTCAGCCAACAAGTCCTGTATTTTGCCTTTTGAGATTCTTAATTGAATCTGATAATTTTATGTTTTGTTCATCCAGTTTAGAATGTCCTATGGATTTATAATTATTTTATCTTTCATATAATGTAACCATTCTAACACAGCAAATATTTTATCACATCAAAATCAGAATTTTCACTTTAAAGCATTAATAAAATAAAGTAACATTCACTTTAAAAAACAGATTGAATGGGCTATCCAGACTTTTATTCATCTTATGCTATCATCTTGACTGCCTTTTTTTCCAGGTGCTATTATCAGCTGGAGTGACCTGTTTCCTTTAAGGCAGTCAATTCCCTGCTTTAGATAAAAATTTTTCCAAGCTCAAGAAATAATTTTTTTGGATAGAGACAGCATATGCATGCAAGCAGAGAGAGGGGCAGAGGGAAAAAAACTCAAGCAGACTCCACACTGAACTGGCAGCATGACTCAGGCTCAATCCCACAACCCGAGATCATGAACTAAGACCAAGAGTTGGACACTTAGCCAACTGAGCCATCCAGGCACCTCTAAAAATAACTTTTATTGGGATAACAGTCTCTAATGAGAATACTAGACTTGTCTTTGATTTGGTTGCAAATAAGACCTTCAGTACAGGCAAAACTACAGTTTGTTGATCCTTTCAGATAAAAATACATTCCTGGTAGACACTGAAGTAATCCTTTATTTAGTGGGACCAATTGTATTAGTCATTAGGTGTTTTGTTTTGTTTTTAGTCATTAGCTTTTTGTGCTATTTTCTCTTTTTGTTCCAAGGTACAAAAACAGACAATATATGCTTATTAAGCTAAGAAGTCTTGAAAAAGGCAAGCAAGTTTAAGCAAAAAGAAACTATAAAATAAATCAAATATGGGACACCTGAGTGGCTCAGTTGGTTAAATGTCCCCCTCTTGACTTTGGCTCACATCGTGATCTCAGGCTTTTGAGATTGAGCCCAGTGTGTAACCCCATGCTAGGGAGTGGAACCTGCTTAATATTCTCTCTCCTTCTTCCCCTCTGTCCCCCACACACTGCTCTGCCCTCTGTCTATAAGAAGAAAACAAGAATTTAAAAATAAAATGTTATAAAGAAAGTGTAAAACACAATTCTATAATATATAATAGTTACCTTGATTTTATATTTAAAAAATTGGGAGTGGTTGAACCCCATAACAGTGTTTAGCAACTTTTGTTTTGAGCAATTGATAAATAAGGCTTTGAGGAAAATGACATGAATTTGTTCGAGAAGTATTTTAAGTATAATTTTAGGAAATGATAACTTTTATGGAAAGAAGGAAAAGTTAATAATCATATCAAGTATCTGGTGTTATTCCTTATTTACTTTGTTTCATTTTGCAATTATTTGGAAAATAGCATTGATAATATTTCAGTCCTTCTAATAAAGTTTTACTGTATACTAGATTAGGGTTATATGATTTACTGGGTTCCAAAAGTAGTTTTTATTGCATCTATGAACAAGAATCTGTTCTACAATATATTTTTCTGATTTTATAATGGAAAAGTGTGCCTGGCATGGGACAGATGAATGATTATTAGCTGAAAAAGCTGTGAGTAAACATAGCTAGAATATAGTGTCTCTGTTAAAGTGGCATACCAGTATTGCTTAATTTTGATTTTTTTTTCTACTGTAATTGTGAAACATCATAGTGACTAAAACTACAAATCAGTATTCTGATGTGGTATTTTTTCCTTCCACATTTAAGTTAAGAGAAGAAGGATTGTTAGCATTTTGCTTCATGAAATTAAAATTGTAACAACCATAAAATGTAGTTACAGGAACTTTTTCACTTCAATTATATTTGTGAAAAAATACAAAATCCAAAAATTTTTAAATTCCAAATTTAATATTGAGCCTTATGAGTAACAAAGAACCTGGATAACTTTTAGTTTTTCCTTATCTATCTTAAATTTAAACTACAAAAAAGTCTATTAACATAAACCTTAGAATTCTCTTAGTGCTCTAAATGTTTTTTCCACTCAAAAAAAATAGTCCATGCTCATTATCATTTTGAAAATTCATGTTGATAGAAAAAAAGGAAGCCATACTATCTAGAGATATCATTAGCACTTTGGTATATTCTTTCCAGACACAGTTTTTACATAGTATTGATCAGACCTTCTGTACAATTTTTTTGTGTTGCTTTTTCCTTTCACATTCTTTGTTATAAACTCCGTTAACACTTTTAAGTGACTGCTCAGTGTTTTAATTCAGATTAGTTTAATTTACTTTAAAAATTATTTTAGGGATCCCTGGGTGGCGCAGCGGTTTAGCGCCTGCCTTTGGCCCAGAGCACGATCCTGGAGACCCAGGATCGAATCCCACGTCGGGTTCCCGGTGCATGGAGCCTGCTTCTCCCTCTGCCTGTGTCTCTGCCTCTCTCTCTCTCTGTGACTATCATAATTAATTAATTAATTAATTAATTAATTTTAAAAAATAGTTTCTGAACAAATAAATATACTTCTTTAAAGGGTACTTAGATTATACTATGAATTAATTTTTTTAGAACTAGCAATCTAGGGCACCTGGGTGGTTCAGTATGAACTCCAGGTCTTGGGATTGAGCCCCCAGCATTGGGCCCCTCTCTCTCTGCCCCTCCTCCTGCTCTTGCTCTCTCAAATAAATAATTAATATATTAAAAAAAAAAAAAGAACTAGCGATCTGATGAAAAAGCACCATTTTCCTACATTAGTGTGTAATGTAGTGTGGCTATGCATATCTGAATTACTACAAGACTGCATTTGAAAGTTACCCTTATTAATTCTAGGATTCCAGTTTAGTTAGGTAGGATCTTTGGACTGCTTTACAATTTTTGAGGCAGAACTCCATAGAAAAGAAAAGATCCATCCATAGGAATTTCTGTGGAAAATGATGTCACTAAGTCCCTTGCAAATGTTTGTTTTCAAAGTCATTGGCAGCCTGTATTATTTGGCACATGCTCAGAGAATAAACTTAACTGTTTTATAATAGTGTTTTACTTTATTTATGATAATGATATGTTTTTAGAGTTTTCAACAATCTTGAGTGTATTTTATTATTTATATATTCTTATAATAATTATTTTAGGTCAACTGGCTATTCTGAGGTGATAGTTGTCGTTGGAGGCTGTGAACGTGTTGGAGGATTTAATCTTCCATACACTGAGTGCTATGATCCTGTGACAGGAGAGTGGAAATCTTTGGCTAAGCTTCCAGAATTTACCAAATCAGAGTATGCAGTCTGTGCTCTAAGGAATGACATTCTTGTTTCAGGTAAATGGAGAATAATTACAGTAGCTACTTTTAATTTGAACACAGCTTGGCTGTTTTAAGTAGTAGTGTCTCAGAAGAAAACCGTGAAAGTGAATATGCCCACTTTCAGCAGAAGAGTTTATACAACAAATAAAACCAAGAATGACTTTTTTCTCTTAAAAACAGGCTCAAGATGATCCAGAGTAATTTATAAAATATCTGTCAGAAAAATACCTTTAATCATATTTCAGATGCTCTCAAATGCATATAGAATATAATTTTTAAAACTTTTACTTGTTAAATTTGTTTAAAGGAACACAGTAAAGTATGCAAAGTGAAAATTACTTAAAGAATTAATTAAGCATCTCTGATCTACCCAGGTTTTTTGAAATTCTACCCAAAGTTTATGAAATAGGATTTTCCTTAAAATTCTTAACTACTTTTATGTGATGTTACATCTAAAATCTAAGACAATGAAATGATAGGCTTACACAAAGTATAACTACGTTATCAATGATCCTAAGACTATTATTTGGTTAACAATTTTACCAGCTTCGCAAATTACTGTATTATACGTTGAACAATATAACAACACGTACTTTATTTTGTGTAATTAAATACTTTTGAAAAGATGGGTGATTTTTAAAAATCTTTTTAAAATAATTCTATTTTGGTGCTTCTGATGTCTGATTCAGGTTAATAAGCTTACACGTTTGTAAAAATCATACTCTGCATTTTATTATTTGGGGCCTATATTTTTCAAGATAACAATCAGCAAAGTTTATATCTGCTCTGTGGAATTGTTTCCATTAACCTTTAAGAGGATCTTTGTGTCATTTATTGAACTGAATTCAAAATTCTTAGACTGGGTGAATAAATCCTATGTTTTAATTATCTTTGCCATGGGCATAAGCCCCTTGGTGATATTTTTGTTATTGTGTATACATTGTTTTTCATTTAAAGGTGGAAGAATCAATGGGCGTGATGTATGGATTTATAACTCACAGTTAAATATTTGGATCAGAGTTGCTTCTCTAAATAAAGGCAGATGGCGTCACAAAATGGCTGTCCTCCTTGGTAAAGTAAGAGAAACCACTTTTTATTACTATTATTGGCACATTTCCAAAATAAATACTACAACTAAATCCTTCTTTTTACTCACTCTCTGGGTATTTTGGATTCAAATTGTATTTCCTTCCATTTCTAACCTCATTAGATAAACTGAAGATATAAACAATTTGACACTGTACTTTTGAATGGATATTTTGTTCTCCCAATTTGGAATTTGTGGCAGTGAAGCACATTTCTCTTTTCATGCTCCCTTGGAGTCTGAATGCCTAAGAAGCATTGGAAAATAAAGGAGTTACATCGAGTACAAAAACAGGCCAATGTCTAATCCAAGCAGTCTTTTTCCCTTTACGGACTTTGGCAGTCAGGCAGGAGATATATTTACCTAGACTGATGTTATTTTATCTTTTTTCTTTATACAATTTAGGGACAAAACAAATTTAAAGTGAGTGTTAAGATAAATTCATGAGTGTATTTTAAGGAAAACTGATTACTGATTGCAGCTAATAAATGTTTTAAAATACATAATTTGGGGCGGCCCCAGGTGGCTCAGTGGTTTAATGCCGCTTTTAGCCCAGGACCTGATCCTGAAGACCTGGCATCGAGTCCCACGTCGGGCTCCCTGCATGGAGACTGCTTCTCCCTCTGCCTGTGTCTCTGTGCCTCTCTCTCTCTCTCTTTGTCTCTAATCAATAAATAAAATCTTAAAAAAAGAAAAACATAATTTGGGGGGGCTCCTGGGTGGCTCAGTTGGTTAAACGTCTGATGCTTGATGTCAGCTCAGGTCTTGATCTCAGGGTTCAAGCCCCATGTTGGGTTCCATACTGGGTATGGAATCTACTTTATATATTTACATTTATATTTTTTGGTTCAGAACCATTCTTTGTCCTTAGGAACCTGAGAAACACTTGCAGATTAGTGGTTTCCAAACTTTTTAAAAAGCAGCTACACCCTCTTTTATAAAGTTAAAAAAATTAAATCTGGGATCCCTGGGTGGCGCAGCGGTTTGGCGCCTGCCTTTGGCCCAGGGCGCGATCCTGGAGACCCGGGATCGAATCCCACATCGGGCTCCCGGTGCATGGAGCCTGCTTCTCCCTCTGCCTGTGTCTCTGCCTCTCTCTCTCTCTCACTGTGTGCCTATCATAAATAAATAAAAAAATTAAAAAAAAAATTAAATCTAACAAAAAAGCCATTATATAGAAAAGGTAAAAAATACAGCAGTATACCAAGGGCTCTTTAGTTTTTCTCTGCCTCCATCTCTATTAGCTCCTCCAAAGCTACCTTAAATTAATGAGCAATCTGAATAAAAGCAGCTACTTACTTGCCACATGTATTTTTTACTGGTTCCCTGATACCACTTTCTAAAAAGATTGCTGCCTCTTAGACCCTCCTGTGGAGAAAACAGAATTGCTCTAATGCAAACAGAGATGGTTCAAGAACCTTTCTCAGCCTCTCATCAGCTCTCATCCTCTTCCCCTATTTCTCCATAGAAGCTTCTTGAAATTTCTGTACTATAAAATATTAGAGTTTCTGAAAGCACAGTTTGAAAGCTACTGTTAATTCCTAAAGATATTGATCTATTGTGCTGCTGCTGTCAACAAGGTCAATGAAATAATGAGGACCTTGAGATAGATGTATTAGAAATAAAATACTAATTCTATTGGTTATTTTTACAAAGTCACTAGTTTGTCAGTATCTACTATATTATATATAGTTTTGGTAGCCATGTCTCAAGAATGATAAAATATTACTGAAAGGGGGCAGCTAAAATATTCAAGGGTTGGAAAGAGAAGAGATCTGACTAAAAAAAATTCATTTAGCCTGAAGGTACAAAGGCAAATGAAAATGATTGATGTCTCAAATATCACGTGTGGATTGATGAACACAATTTTTTTTGACAAGTGTTGGTATATTTGCCTTGAAGTTACATAAGACTTAGAAGCAATAAATCAAGACATGAAAGAAATCTTTCTACCTTACATATCAAGTACTCACATCATGGAAACTATTATCATAAGAAATTAACAATATAAACTGAATTCAAACATATAAAATTATTTGAATTTATAAATGGCCTCTATTAAGAAAACCTCGGTAAGATAATTTGGAATACTGAATCTAAGAATAGGAAGGAATCTTAGATAAAATTCCATGTAACTTTTTCAATTTATATAGAAACCAAATTCAAAGAGATCAAATCACTTGCCCAAGGTTATACAGAAAGGGATAAAGGAGGACAAATTCAGATTTTCTTAATCTAGAGGCCTTTCATCTCGATGCTCACAACATATATTTTCAGTTTATGCATGCAGGAGAATGGCAATAAAGTTTAATCCTCAAAATTATGATATGTGATACTATTATTGTCTGCATTTTTGAATTGAGTAAATAAAGACTAAATCTCAGAAGATAAACTACCCAAGGTTTACATATCATGGCAATGCTAGATATTGAACTCTGCCTCTCCTGACTTCAAAACCATGCCCTTAATTGCTACATTGTACCACAATTGTCATACAGTCTTCCAGCTGAGGGATGGATGCCTGGGTGGCTCAGTGGTTGAGCATCTGCCTTTGGCTCAGGGCATGATCCCAGGGTCCTGGGATGGAGTCCGTCATCGGGCTCCCCGCAGAGAGTCTGCTTCTTCCCCTGCCTATGTCACTGCCTCTCTCTGTATCTCTCATGAATAAATAAATAAAATCTCAAAAAGGAAAAAAAAAAAAGGAATTGAGATATTTTAAGAAAATTAATTTGTGCTGTGAAATAAGACCCAGTGGGACTTAACAGTTATTTAGATATGGAGGGAGGAATTGATAATGACTGTTGATTAAAGGAATTGTGGATATTAAACTGGAGAAATCTCTTTTAAGTTAAGAGGTTCTTGGGGCAGCCCTGGTGGCTCAGCAGTTTGGCGCCACCTTCAGCCCAGGACGTGATCCTAGAGACCCAGGATCCAGTCCCAAATCAGGCTCCCTGCATGGAGCCTGCTTCTCCCTCTGCCTGTGTCTCTGCCGCTCTCATATTCTCTCTCTCTCTCTCTCTCTCTCTCATTAATAAATAAGTCTTTAAAAAATAATAAGTTATGAGTTTTCTTGTGTATCTCTTGATTCCTTTTTTTTTAAGATTTTATTTATTCATGAGAGACAGAGAGAGGCAGAGACATAGGCAGAGGGAGAAACAGGCTCCACGCAGGGAGCCCGATGTGGGACTCGATCCCAGGTCTCCAGAATCATGCCCTGGGCTGAAGGCGGCACTAAATCACTGAGCCACCCGGGCTGCCCTATCTCATGATTCCTAATGGATTATTCTGCATATAGGTCATTTAATAAATGACTTGTTGATTAGTTCACCTGTCACATGAAGGTATTAATTTGTCTGCCTTCCTCATATTTGTGAAAGCCCTTCGAAATATAGAGTTCATTGTGTGTCAGGTACTTTGTTAAGCAGAGTAGATACTAAAATGAAAAACAGGGACACCTGGGTGGCTCAGCAGTTTGGCAGCTGCCTTCAGCCCAGGGCATAATCCTGGAGACCTGGGATCGAGTCCTGCATCAGGCTCCTTGCATGGAGCCTGCTTCTCTCTCTGCCTATGCCCCCCCCCCCTCTCTGTGTCTCTCATGAATAAATAAATGAAATCTTTAGAAAATAAATAAATAAAATGAAAAACAAGACAGGTCCTGCCTTTAGTGATCCTGGAGTCTAGTATTCCTTACCTAATAGTTTAGTTTCATAGCTTTATTATTTCATAATAATCAAGTATTTTCATCATCCATGAGTGTGAGCAATCATGTAGTTTTCAAAAACATGCAGTATGACCCTTAAGGGGGTAAAGATTCATTCTTGGGGATAAAAAAAATTGTACTCTTTCATAGGTAAAGCAGATAAACATACAGTACATAAAAAGATATACAATGTATCTGTGGTATTAAAACTTGATTGGAGGGGGTTATTATGAAAAAAACTAAAAAGTCTCCTTGGTGGTGATGATAGGGTGCTAATAAAAGTTTCAGAAACCAAGCTAAATATATTGCAATTATAGTTACCAAAGGGCTTTTTAAAGGGGACAAATCCCTAATTCCTTAGCCAACTAGTCAAAAATTCAGACTTTTGACAATTAAAAATTTTTCCATGTATTCCACATATAGGTGTATGTTGTTGGAGGCTATGATGGACAAAACAGACTTAGCAGCGTAGAATGTTATGATTCCTTTTCAAATCGATGGACTGAAGTTGCTCCCCTTAAGGAAGCAGTGAGTTCTCCTGCCGTGACTAGCTGTGTAGGCAAATTGTTTGTGATTGGGGGAGGACCTGATGATAATACATGTTCTGATAAGGTAAGCCATGTTCTCTTACAGGAATTACCAATGATGTACACAAGAAGAAAAATACAGAAGGCTTATCAAATAGTTAGGACCTTTAGTGTAAGAAACCTTTTAAAAATTGTCTAGTACTTTATATTTTAAGGAGAAAACACTGAGTTTCAAGTTACTGAAGTGAAATCCTAATATATCTAACAATTTTCTGTATAAAGCATTATCTAGTCTTTTTGAAATAAAACTAATCTCAGCATTGGGATCTTGTACTAAATAAATTGTTGTAAACCTTTTACTGCTATAGTCTATAGAAACAGAAAATTATTCACAAAAACACAGATGGGAAGTAAATTAGCAGAGGATATGATACCGTAACTATACTGCCTTCAACTGGGTCATGTTCTGCATACTTTAAAAGTATGTTTCAGAACAACAAAAAAAAAGGAAAGTAAACTTCTGTAACGTAAATAGAAAATAGCTCAAAGTTGCTGCAGTTCACTGAATTCCTGGAACAAAACATTTGCCATCCTGACACTTCAGAAAATACTGTGTTTATTCTGGAAACAACTATCTGAGGCCTAATCTGTTTCACAATTGTTAATTGAATTTTGTCAGCCAATTATTATTTAATTAAATTTTAATATAATGTTACATTTTTAGAATTCATTAATTCAGAATTTTGATAATTCAGGGTATACTGAATTGAGGTTTACTTGTGTTCTTATGAAGAAAGGACTTCCTAAAAGTATAAAGAAATTGTATTCAGGGCAGCCCGGGTGGCTCAGCAGTTTGGTGCCACCTTCAGTCCAGGGCATGATCTTGGAGATCCAGCGTTGAGTCCCGCATTGGGCTCCCTGCATGGAGCCTGCTTCTCCCTCTGCCTGTGTCTCGCCTCTCTCTCTCTCTCTGTGTGTGTCCCTCATGAGTAAATAAATAAAATATTAAAAAAAAAAAAGAAATTGTATTCAGACTGAGGCATAGTTATCCTATATGACACAATTTTTTAAAAATCTGGACTGTTGGGGTACTTGAGGGGCTAAGTCTGTCGTGATCTCAGAATTGTGGGATCCAGCCCTGCATTAAGCTCCACACTTAACAGGGAATCTGCTTCAGATTTTCTCTTCTCCCTCTGCCTCTCTCCCCCTGCTTGCATGCACTCCCTCCTCTCTCTCTCTCTCTCTAAAATAAATAAATCTGGGGCACCTGGGTGGCTCAGTGCTTGAGCATCTGCCTTTGGCTCAGGTCATGATCGCAGGGTCCCAGGATTGAGTCCCACATCGGGCTGTCCATGAGGAGCCTGCTTCTCCCTCTACCTGTGTTTCTGTCTCTCTGTCTCTTATGAATAAATAAATAATTTTTTTAAAATTAATTAATTAATTAAATCTTTAGAAAAATCTAGACTGTCAATTTTAACGGAAATAAATGAAAATTTATCATGGTAGCATAGTCATTCATCCTGGAAACAATCTGTGTGTGTTACTCTCTTCTGCTTGATAGTAATAAATTTTCATTTCTTTTGAGAATTTTTATAATTCAAACATTCCCCTATCAAGTTAACCTCCTTTAATTCCATGAATTAATGTGAATGAATTAATGTAATTAATGGGATTTAAGTTTTAATCATGTTTCTATGTATTGGTAGATTTTTTTATTAACTAAATTTGCAGTGTTGTTTAGAAATTTTAATTAAATATTTCTATATATTACTAGGTTCAATCTTACGATCCAGAAACCAATTCTTGGCTACTTCGTGCAGCTATCCCAATTGCCAAGAGGTGTATAACAGCCGTATCCTTAAACAACTTGATATATGTTGCTGGTGGGCTGACCAAGGCAATATACTGTTATGATCCAGTTGAAGATTACTGGATGCACGTACAGAATACATTCAGCCGACAGGTAATAACATAAAACGATCCAAAAGAAAAATCAATTGAAGAGGGACCAAATACATGGCCATTATAAATATACTGTAATTTCACTGTTAGTATATTTCATGTATGCATGAATTATTTCAGAATTTTTAAAACCACATAAGTCATATGGTATACCTGTTTTGAACTTGTTCTAGGGAATTGCTTTATTGAAATAACTTGTTTTCTACCATCTCATGGTGAAGGAGCAGTTGCATTTGGACTGCTGGGGTTTGTTTTCCTTGACCTTTTTCAGAATCTACCCCAGTCCTTATCTCTATCTCTTACAAATTTTGAACAAGAAGAAATGCTCCCAAATTGGTTTCTTTCCTTCTATGGTTTTTATTATAAAAGAAATGTCTGTACTCAGGTCTCCTTCACCCACGCACACTACCCATACCCCTACTCCACCTCCTGCTTCCCAAAAAGGATTCTCTCAGCTTTTGATTCATGTCTCTACCCTCCTTCCTACCACCAAAAGATTTGATGGTTCTGATGCTAGGAATCTGGATCTACCTATACCACTTTAGAAGTGTGTTACACTCCCAGAGGTCATTACTAATAATGTCCTCAGTCTATATTCATATTCTCTTATTTTTTTCTATCCAACCCTTAAATATGGGTGTTCCTTGAGTCTCTTTCTCCTACTTGCTTCCTAGCTTTTACTTTATTCCTGAGTAAATCATAATTATTGCTCAGTACTGGTGACTTCAAATCTTTATCTTCATTAAAGCCTCTCTTGTGCTCCAAATTCAAATTTCCAACTGCCTACTTGTTATTTTTTATGATGTTCCAAGAGTTCAAACTTAAAAAAAAAAAAGAATATACTGTCTTCCCCAAGCATACTTTTTCTGTTTCCGAACAGCCTAGTGAATGGAAAAACTGTCTCTTCCTTACTCACATTCACAGCACTTCTGGCACCAAATATGTGGATTCATTCCAACATTAACCAATCTTCCGTCTTCAGCTGAGTGTCTTGCAATTTAATTTAGTTCTGACACTATCTACCTGGAGTTAGTGTCCCATTCCATAAGTTAAGGGCTCAGTCCCATAAGACTGCCACTGATTCAGACGCCAAATGCTAGTTCCAGTTTGTCCCCAGGACTTTTGACTGAATATAAATTAACATTTTCACAGCCCCCTCCTTGAGTTCATAATTTGCTAGAACAGCTCGTGGAACTCAGGGAAACACTTAGATTTATTGATTTATTACATAATAAGGGATATTATAAAGGATGCAGATGAAGAGGCATATAGGATAAGGTCCAAAAGGGTCCCAAGCATAGGAGCTTCTGTCCTCAGGTTGAAGTGCACCACCCTCCCGGCACATGGATGTGTTCACTAACCCAAAAGCTGTTCAAATCCTATATTTTGGAATTTTTTATGGAGGCTTCATCATGTAGTTTTAATTAAATATCCAGCCCCTTTCCCCTCTCCAGAGAATGGGAAGTGGGGATAAAAATTTTAAGATTCTAATTTTGGCCTGATCTTGTTGACCAGCTTCCTTCCAGAAGCCTGCCAATGGTTGTCTCATTAAAACAAAAAAGAGGGGATCCCTGGGTGGCTCAGAGGTTTAGCACCTGCCTTTGGCCCAGGGCGCAATCCTGGAGTCCCGGGATCGAGTCCCGCGTCAGACTCCCAGCATGGAGCCTGCTTCTCCCTCCTCCTGTGTCTCTGCCCCCCCACCCTCTCTCTCTCTGTGTCTATCATAAATGAATAAATAAATAAAAATAAATCTTTAAAAAAATTAAAAAAAAAAAAAAGATTTCGGGACGCCTGGGTGGCTCAGTGGTTGAGCATCTGCCTTTGGCTCAGGACATGATCAAGTCTTACATCGGGCTCCCTGCATGGAGCCTGTTTATCCCTCTGCCTGTGTCTCTGCTTTTCTCTCTCTCTGTGTCTCTCATGAATAAATAAAACCTTTAAAAAAAAAAAAAAAAAGATTTTCCTATCACTCAGGAAATTCTAAGGAATTTAGGAACTCTGTCAGGAACTGGGGGCAGGGACCAATATATATTTTTCTATTATTTCATACCTAGATTTAATTTCTTAGGTTTTCCTCACTTTCTCCTAAATTGAATCAATCTAGCATATCAGTTCTGTGTCCTCAGAGTTTCTCCTATTCTTTTCCATACCTGTGGTTCCTGCTTTTGTTCAATTCTTATCAGTTCTTCCTAAACAAAAGCAATAATATTCTAATTAGTGTTCTTTAATGTCTCTTCTCTCACCCATTTTGCCACTATTTTCCAACAAATCTTATGTCTCTCCTCTGATTGGAAACATACTAAATAAAATCCAAAAGTTTTCCTACTTCGTTCTAGGCATTCTGACCTCTGCTTGCCTTTTCAGCTTCACTTTCTGCAACTTTATCACAATTATATTAAGTACCTGTGAATTTGCATTTGCTGTATACATCATATGTGTTCCTGCCTTAGTTCATGCTGTCCTGTGAGGCTCTAATGCCCTTTCTATCATCTCTACTTGTAATTCTACTCCACTTTCCAGGACCACTTCATAGTTACAACAAACTGAAGTTTCCCCTGTTCAAAATTAATTTCCTCCTTTTCTAATCGGTCACTGTACTTACACCTCTATTATGGCAGTTATATATTCTGTTATGGGTATAAATGTTTATTTCCATACTGGAATTCTGTCTTCTTGAGAATACTGTTTTTTCTAACTCCTTTTCTATGTATCTTGCATTAGTTGGTGCTCAGTAAGTATTTATTGAGTAAGTAAACAAATGAGACAGTGTAGTAACAAGGGACCTAATCTTAAGAGTCTTATATGCAACATGTGTTATAAGAGATAATAGACTATAAGGAAGCCCCGGTGGCTCAGCGGTTTAGCGCCGCCTTCAGCCCAGGGTGTGATCCTGGAGACCTGGGATCAAGTCCCATGTCGGGCTCCCTGCATGGAGCCTGCTTCTCTGCATCTCTCTCTCTCGAATAAATAAATAAAATCTTTTTTAAAAATTATAATTAAGGGGACAACTTTTTTTTTTTTTTATTAGGATCATGTTTTGTTCCAGTCTTGAAAAATAACATTAAAGCTTCATGTTTTAGGACACCTAGCTGGCTGAGTCAGGAGACTCAGATGTTTGCAACTGAGTGCAATTCTTGATCTCATGTTTGTGAGTTCAAGCCCCGTGTTGGATGTAGAGATTACTTAAACAAGAATTAAATATTTAAAAAAAAGAAACCTTCATGTATTGATAAACTATTTTCTTACCAGCTGTCATTACTCCTTACATTCTAATACAGTGAAATAAGCTACTATATCTGATAAAAGCAATTTCCTGATATGAAAGAAAAACTGATTTAAAGATTACTTGCTTCATTTATTTCTGAGCATTATTCTCTGAAATTACATTAATAAGATCCTATAATTATATAGTTTAAGAATCATCATTAAAGTAACTGTAAGGTTCAGTTCTACAGGCTAGGTTCTATCTGGAAACTGATGATACTGTTTTTTATTGTATTCAGAACTTTTAGAATTTATTTAAAAAGTTTACTGTGCTTTAGATGAAAAATGCTGGGAAGTGCCTGGGTGGCTCAGTCAGTTAGGTATCTGTCTTCGGCTTGGGTTATGATTCTGGGGTCCTGGAATCAAGCCCTGCACATTGGGCTCCCTGCTCGGTGGGGAGCTGGCTTCTCTCTCTCCTTCTGTCTGCTGCTCCCCTTGCTTGTGCACGATCTCTCTTGATTTCTCTCTCTTGCTCTCTCTCTGCCAAATAAAAATAAAATTAAAGAAAAAGAAAAATGTTGTAGTTTGGCACATAATTGGTACAATTCATGGGTGATATTCTGGATAAAAGTTTGTCATTCATAAATGATAACGAGCCAGATTATTCTGGGTATGTGTAAACTCTAATATAAATATTTTTAAGTGCTCACAAATTCTTTTAGACCTGAAGAAAGATTTAATTTCTACCAAGATTTAATTTCTTCTATAAATGCAAAACTTAGGGGGCCTGGGTAGTTTAGTCCATTTAAGCACCTACCTTCAGCTCAGGTCATGATCTCAGGATCTTGGGATCAGAGACCCACATGGGGTTTCCTGCTCAGCAGAGAGTCTGCTTCTCTCTCTCCCTCTGCTCTCCTCCACCCCTCATGCTCGCTCTCGCTCGCTCTCTCTCAAGTAAGTAAATAAAATCTTCTACAAAAAAAGAGCAAACTTACATACACAGTAAATCTAGTCAAGTTAAAGATGTTTATTGTACCAATTGGTAAAATCCATCCCATTGTTAGTTATATGAAACAGGATGATAGTAATGTGCAATAACTTTCTGAATTAAAGTAAAATGTAAATAGAATATTCGACCTGCAGCATAATGAGATCCATGAAATGGACAATTTTAGTGTAATTTCTTTATTTGAAGAATCACTCTCATCCTTGCAAGAATATTTGTTTTTTATAGTAATTATGTTATTGACAGAGGAAATTCAGCTAAGAATCCTATTGTGTGCAAAGTTAAAATATTTGAGGAGTTTCTACGTCCCAGCCAAAGCCCCTGATAACAGTGCTTTGTCAATTTGTTTATAAATCTTTCTCTCATTCATTCATTGAACTTGTGGGTAATTCCACATAATGAATAATGTTCCTACTCCTTGGTCATGTAATAGCCACTTGCTATACTAAGGGACCTCCTTTTAAGAGGAGAAGCAAGTCATACTGTTCAAAAATATTTTCATTCAACTGCTATTAAGTTAAAACTTGTTTTAGTCCACTACCCTCACTTCACTCCCACGTCTGGACCCCAATCAATAGTATAGATTTTATTTTAACATTTCATTCATGCAAAATTACCTAGCACTCACACATAGAGCAGGAGTTGGGCAAAAGGGAGCTTGTTTCATGCCGTCTTTTTTTGTCTGTTAAAGCATATTTTACTTTTCAGTTTGCTAGCAAATCCCCTCAAAGAGTGAATTTTTTTTTTTATTTGGTTCAACAGGAAAACTGTGGTATGTCTGTGTGTAATGGTAAAATATATATCCTGGGTGGAAGACGGGAAAATGGAGAAGCCACAGACACTATTCTCTGTTATGATCCTGCAACAAGTATCATCACAGGGGTAGCTGCAATGCCCAGGCCAGTCTCCTATCACGGCTGTGTGACTATACATAGATACAATGAAAAATGCTTTAAGCTCTAATGCCAGGATACCTCACCCAAGAAGCCACACTGATCCAAGATGAGAGGTTTTAAGAGCTCCAGAGTGGGAACTTGACATATCTCCTTTGTGCCATGTACACAAAAAAGTAAAGATAATAATTGTGGTGCCTTTTCCCCTGAAATTCAATCTTTCAAACTGTAATAAAACCTTTCCTATAATTGGAGAAAAAAAATATGTTGTTGTTGAAAGTAATAGTGGTTATTGCTTGGGTTTTGAGAGTGTACCTTTGTAAGTATTGTAAGAAACTCATGTGGAGTAGGAAATAATGTCTGCCTGTGTAATTTTTAGGAATTTGTGAATGGTTTTTCCATTTGTATATGTTTATCTGTAACCCTATATATTCCTTATTTTGTCATATATGTATAGAAAATTGCATGACTTAGGCTTCATTTAGTTTGAATCACATAATGCTTAGAGTGCTTACAAAGGGCGGGAAATCAGTTTAAAAAATCTTTTTCACTAAAAATATATTCAAACGGATTAATTGTATTGAAGGGTTTTTTTTTCAGTAATTGATAAAAATGTAATGACAATTTGAGTATTATACTGAATTATCATTACTTCTTAGAACTGTCTTCTACTAAACATATTTTTGGAAAACCATTGGATAGGAGATAGAAAAGCAAGTGCCCCTAAAATGGGGATTAAAATTATAGGTTAATTCCTAAGAAAAAAATTATGTAAGACCATTGAAGGGAAAATGACCCACTGTGGCTCTCAAAGTACTTATGTATCATCTCTAAATTCTCTAAGGAAGCACCTTTTCTTGAATCTGACAAAAGAGTTGAAATCCATTTTGCAATATTATTTTGTGGAAAACAAGGACAGATTTTTCTCCCTAACCCAGTAGGGTTTGGCCTCATTAGTATGGTGCTTTGGGTGAGGACCTCTTCCCTGGTTATCCTCCTTTCCTGTGAACAGGTAAAACTCCTGGAGTCTCCACTCTTGAGTTGCCTTTAAAGGATTAAAGAGGGACCACTTTTCAGTGGGTCCATTTTTCTTTTAAAATTTTAAAATCCCAAAAAAACTAACTGCAGTATTTGCAGTCTTTTAAGAGAAATCTTTCATTTGGTACCCATTGTGGAAAATACTAGTCAACATTCTCAAGCTTCTCTACAACAAATTGCTTTGTCTAGATTTTTCAACTCCAGTTTATAAGCTTACTAGTTTTCAGAAAGGAATATACAGTTGTTTTTAAGGCAAATGGAATGGCAGGAACTGTAGCCCAAGTGATTACTGTCATTCCTGGGTGAACAGGTAAAATTTACAACATTTTAGGGATATTCCAGGGATATTCAGGTAGCCTGCTGGATTTCAACTTCCCAGGCACTATTGTCATCTCACATCATAATACATATTCCTTGTCACAGGAGAGATGATGCAAATGTGTGATTTTAGTGCCACCATATTTCTGTTAAAACCAAGTTAGTAATCAAAACCTTACATAGACCATTTGTTTTCTCATCTTCGAATGATACAGAGATTTCTAATAAACTGTATGGCATCAACATCAATGCTTAGCTGGAATCTGAATTCTGAGGAAAACTCTAAAAATCTTATAAATTTTGAGGGAATTTTAATTTTCCAAATTTTAGTTTGAAATGATATATACTCTTCTGATAATTATAAAAGCAATTCAGGAAACAATTTTCTATCATTTTTGTTGAAAGACAATTGCAAAAACAATTGGGATACTGGTTTTAATTCTAAAGCAAATTAAACAGTATCCCTACTGTCAGTATCTACTCCTGCAATATACCTTTTGTAGATAATGGAACCTATTTAGTTCAGAAATTCTTTGCAGTAGATGTGATAATGTATGAGAAAAGTATTTTGTAAATGTTGAGGAGTATACAAATGATACTTGTTATTTTCATGTGTATCTGTAAGATCATGCCCATACATAAATACAGACATTTCACACACAAAAAATACTTTCTCAAGATCACTTGTATTGTAGTACTTTGTCTATTGTAAAAGTAATAACTATTTACCTGTATTTCTTTATACATTTATTTTTAAAATCCATGTGTTTATTGTACTAAATTTGAAATGAAATCCTATAAAACAATTTGCATAAACATAGACCTCATGTCAATATTGTTTAATTTCTTTCTACATAACTTAAAACTGCATAAATTAAGTAGGCCACCAAGAACTTAGCTTAAGTCCCATGACATTAATAATTTTTTGAAATTAGTCAACTGATTTTTTAATAGCCTTTAACTATTTATCTTCCTTTACTGAATATTGATAAATAAAGGAGTTAGCATTGATAAAATAATTTTAGGGTATAATTAGTATATCAAAAGGGATTCATCAACCAAATTGTGTCAGATTATATTCATACTGTCATTACATAGTTGACAGATTTTCTCTTGATAGGAGATGCTCATATACCCTTTGGGATTAGTATATATATATATTTATACACATGTGTAGATAGATAGTATGGTCATGTACACACATATATACAAACACCAAGAATTTGATCAGTTTGTGATGATCAGAAAAAAGCACATAAAGTAAAAATTGGTTGACTTTCTTAAATTCAATTCCAGAAGATTTTTTATTTGGGTATTTTTATAATAGTTTTTTACATTTGAAAGTACATGTTGAGGGGCACCTGGCTGGCTCAGTCAGTAGAGCATGGGACTCTTGATCTTGGGTGGTGCACTGGAGTCCCACGTTGGGTGTAGAGATTTCTTTTAAAAAGTTTGAAAGTACCTGATGAGTGTTAGTATAATGACTTGTGTACAGTCAAAATCTATGTAGTACATAAAGTTTCACAAAATCAGAAAACAAATTGGAGGTAGAGACAAGTTTGCTAAACCCAACTGTTGATACCTCAGTGGGAAAAGCAGTTCAAACATATGTTTTGTTGAATTAATAGGAAAGTATAGTCTTTTTGTTCATGAATGTGTGTTTTCCTATGTATGAGTGAGCTATAAAGTGGTCTAATTTTTACAACAGTGGACCTTCTTTGTTTTCAGCCTTAATCTTCCCACTGACTACTGCACAGGTATGAAATAGTAGCTTACTCAATCTTCAGTAACCTTTGTTTCCCTGGATGACTGAAATATAGATATTTACTCCATTTAAACCAGGTGTTAAAAAAAATGATGTAAATACTCAGGGAGGGTATTAACTTGTCATTTTTGCCTATTTGGGGTGTTTAAAGTGCCATAACTATATAACGTTCAGTTCATGATCCTAGAGTAAATCTAATTTGGTAAAGGGGCTTCACACAGGCCGTGGTTGAACATTCATTCTTTTATATTTAGAAAGATGAAAATGTTTTGTGGACTGATACATTTTCTCTTAGTGATTACAAATTGTTTATGTATCTCTACTGTCATATACCCTTTTGAAACTCAGGAAAGACAAAGGTTCAGTTATACTACTTTTGTCAATACGCAACCCAGGTGTGTGTGTGTGGTTTTTTTTCCTGTTGTCTGGATATGGCAATAGATTTTTTTTTTTTAAGAATTGCTGTGAGAACCCATTCATGAAAAGAGTAGAGGGTTTGAATAATTGTGTGTGCCTTTTGTGTCTTGAGATTTACATGTGGAAAAGACATCTCCAGACTATATTTTCAAAGAGAAGAGATAGCTATTTATGTGGTGCCAAGTGATAAGATAATGTCTCTTAAAAGCTTCCTATGGAAGCCTTTATTTTACTAAACTCAAGACACCAGTTAACCTCAACATAATTTTGGCCTTATTAGAATTTCTTGTGCATTATATTGAAAGCCAGGTTTACATCACCTCACCCCATTATTCTTTTAGCTAAGTAAATAAATTCGCCATATCAAGTAACCAGAATGGGGGCAATTTGGTTGGCTTTTAAGTAGGTTTGACTAGGTAGCTCTACTTATTGTCACATCTAATGCTAGACATCAGAAACCACTTGAGCCAGAGTGTGAATTGATAATTCCAGAGACATTTTCAACATACTTCAGACATTTTTTAATGTTTTTTATGAATGTTTTACATGTGTGTGATTGCCTTAGATATTAAATTTACTTAGTGCTAAAGATGATCATCATAAATAATTTTTTAAAACAGCAGTAGTCATAACTTATTTTATATAATGTTCCAAAGAAAAGAACTTAATGTTTTCATAATAACTACATCTGAATTTGTTTATGTGCCTTAAGTTCTCTAGTGCTATTTCAACTTTTTTTTCATTCTAAATAAAGCTTACCTTAGGTGAGTTTCATATTTGTTTCCTACAGAGTAAGTAAACTTCCCTTCTTAAATTTTTTAATAAGCACCATGTGGTTGCTTGGCAGAATGAGAATGTTAAGAAATGTTGAGTGTTTGGAGTTTTATTATATTCGGGGATTTTGTTTGTCTTGTAACCAAGGTGCTTTTTAAGATATTCAAACATCTAACATTGATTAAACTTTTGAAAACATCATTTGCAAAGTCTACATCTAATGTCAAAAAAGTAAATGTACTTATTTTTGTTCCATTCTTATGTACTATTTTTTTTCCTTCTACAGTCTTTTTCATTTATATTTCTTGAAAAAGTTCTTACTCTTGCTTTCCCCATCATCCCTCCCCTAGTTTCTTTTATTTAAAGTTTTGAGAATTTCTGGAGCTAAGACAACAATTACAGTGTTGAAAAAAAGCATGATATGCTTTACAACTTGTACAAACCGATGGCAGCCAAATGTCATTTGCTTTCAGTGAGAGGTTCCAGTATCTTCACAGTGAAAAATGCTTTGTACTTCTTTGCTCTCAATTTGATTGTAGCACATTAATACTAATATGCCTTGTTTAAATATACTTTGTGCATAGTTTAATTTTTTAAAAGTTGTATCTAATAAAATGTCCTTTAACCATTATTATTTGACTTTACAGTTGTATTAAATTTTGTTTACCAAAAACTTGTTTTTGTTTTATTTTAAATACATCCAAATGGTTATGCAAAAAAAAGGATGGAGGAAAATTCATATTAATATATGTGAATATGTACTGGTATGTCCATAAAGTAACTAGAAGAATAAATAAAGCACTAGTGTATATGAAGAAGGGAGGTAGTGCCTGAGGAACAAGTAAAAAGGAAATGCCACTCTGTACTCATATGTAATGTTATGTAATTATGTATAAATGTGCATATAATCGATATTTTTGTCTGAAGCACATGGAAGTGTTACCTATCTAAAAAAAATTTTTAATTACCAGAAAGTTACTCATAACACGTTTACTCTAGTGTTCTTTGACTCTCAAAAGTACCCTTGTAGTAATATTAAGAGTAAAGGACTTAAGAAATTTTCTTTCAGATGTCAAAGAGAGGGCATGTTATTTATTGGAGAGGCAATGTCTAATTTTATGTTAACAAAAGTAAAATTTTGAAGAGATATAAAATATGTTACAGAAGTATATGCAATGCTAGCTTTTTATGCTTAGTTTTTAAATCATGCCATCAAAATAAAATGGCATGTTAGAGTGCTTCTTGAATCGTAAATGTTAATGATTTTTCCTTGACTCGCTTCCTTGGTAGCCACCCCTGGAAAGTGCTTGGGCTTCATCAGACGTGATTCCAACCAGTGCTCCATCATAAAGCTATTTAACTTTTGATCCATATTTTCCTTATTTTAAGAAAGATTAGGATACTCCCCTCACAGGCTTATTGTAAGGAGATGAGCTAATGGGAACATAAATGTTGGTTCCTTGTCCATGCAGCTAGTTCAGGACAAAAATGCAATATGTAAAAGCAGAGAAGGAGTTGAAAAAATTAAAATTATTAGCTTATGATTGGAAAACCATAGATAATGGGGTAAAGAATAGAAGCCTCTGGTAACTTAAGTTTTCTCTTTAAAAAAAAAAAGAAATCGCTTGCGGGCAGCCCGGGTGGCTCAGCGGTTTAGTGCCGCCTTCAGCCCAGGGCGTGATCCTGGAGACCCGGGATCGAGTCCCACATCAGGCTCTCTGTATGGTGCCTGCTTCTCCCTCTGCCTGTGTCTCTGCCTCTCTCTCTCTCTCTCTCTCTCTCTCTCTCTCTCTCTCATGAATAAATAAAATCTAAGGAAAAAAGTGCATTTTTAAAAAATTGAAAAAATAAAATCTTTTGCACATTCTGGCACCTGGCTGGGTTGATCGGTAGAGCATGTGACTCTTTATCTCAGGCTCATGACTTCAAACCTCACAATGAATGTAGAGCTTACTTAAAAAAAAAAAAAAAAAAAATTACCTGCACTCTTAATAGAATGGAGAAAAAATGGGCTAAACCTACCTTCTGCTTTTCTGATTCTATTGATGATCATTTAGAAAATTAAAAGGCATGGTTTTCCTCCTAATTTTCTTGGGGCCTTTTTATTTATTTCTTGTTTATATTTTATGATGTTTTGACATCTTGGGGGGACTTTGCTGGGAGAGACTGCCCTTCCTAAAACTAGCTAATTCCTAAAAAACAGTAGGTTTCTAGGAATTAGAACTTGTCAGTGAGCCTACCTTTCATATATAAACCAATCTTTCTCCATAACCCCCAACCACCTCCTTTAACTCTCACATACCAAGCCAATATTCCCTCTGCCCCTCAATCACTCCAGGGCCAGGTAACCAGGCAATAAGGAAGCTCCTCTGTCGTGAAGCCTGCCAGAATTATTAAAACTAGCCAATCCTAAATGTATAACCTGCCCTGCCTTGACTTTCTCATGGAAACACCAATAAAGGCTCTAGCCCGTGCTCTCATTTCTTTTTGCCTCTTGACACTGGTATTTTCCCCATGGCCCTGCATGACATGCCTCTTGTTTCTAGAAGAACAGTAAGACTAAACTTTTACTTCAAGAGTGATTTAAGGTTTTAGTGAGTAAAAGCACTAATTCTGTTTTTTATGGCTATACAAGAGTCTGTTCAAAATAGACCTTAAGGGGATCCCTGGGTGGCTCAGCAGTTTAGCTTCTGCCTTCGGCCCAGGGTGTGGTCCCAGGATTTGGGATCAAGTCCCACATCAGGCTCCCTGCATAGAGCCTGCTTCTCCCTCTGCCTGTGCCTCTGCCTCTCTCTCTCTCTCTCTCTCTCTCGCTCTCGCTCTCTTGCTCTCTCTGTGTCTCTCATGAATAAATCTTAAAAAAAAAAATAGACCTTAAAATAGAATTTTTGAGTACATTTGATAAACATAATAATCAGTACATATATACTGCCACCAAAGCACTGAAGAGAAATCAGTCCAAAGAGTCCAGGCTTTGAGCACTGATGCTCAAGAAAGCACAATAAAGGGAAGCATCTTGTCTACATAGAAGAAGAAAAGATTTTAAAAGATCATATTTAGGGGTGCCCAGGTGGTACAGCTGGTTAAGCCTCTGACTTTTGGTTTCAGCCTAGGTCATGATCTCATGGGTCATGGGATCATCATGGCCTGGGTCGGGTTCCATCGTCTGTGAGGAGTTTGCTTGAAGATTCTTTCCCTTTGTCCCTCCTTCCACTTGCACACACCCTCTGACTCAAATAAATAAATAAATAAATAATCATATTTATTTGTTTACACTCCATTCTACTGGGGTTTGGTAGGTGATACCAAAGGTGGTAGGGCTTTACAGAAATTCAGTGTTCACATGTATACAATAGAAGAGGTAAAACAAAACAGAAAGCAACTCTTCAGAAAGCTTTCTAGTGTGGTGTGGCAGCCATGGAAATGGGGGCCTGACCAGCTTCCAACCACAGGGAGCATAACTGACCAAATAATGCCCCAGCTTCTGGCTTTAAAATCCAGCTTGCATTTGCAGAGACCACACCTCCCACCAGCTGCTCCCAGCCAGTGTCTTGTGGCAGGGTTACTTAACATACATTTGTTCCTGAAAGACTGTTCTTTTCTTTTTATTTTTCTTCTGTTTTTTGTTTTGTTTTTGTTTTTGTTTGTTTTGTTTTGTTTTGTTTTAAGAAAGGGATGGCGGTGGGGGGCGGGGAGGTGAGAAGCAGAGGGAGAGGGAGAAAATCTTAGGCAGGCTCCCTACCCAGGGCGGAGTCTGACATGGGGCTCAATCTCACAACCTTAGATCATAACCCAAGTAGAAATCAAGAGTTGGCTGGACTCCTAACTGACTGAGCCACCCACGCACCCAAGACAAGTCTCTCCTGATCATGGATTTTGGTTCCATGACTCCCCCTCTATTTTGTCCAACCTTCATTAGACTACATGGTAATGCAGGATGTTTCTATCCAACCTTTTTTCCCTCTTCCCTTCATTTGCTTTTAGCATCTAATGGCTCTCCATGGTTTCCCTCACAGGGCATTTCTTTGCATGTTTTCATTAAAATTTACATATTTGGAGCACCTGGGTGGCTCAGTGGTTGGCCATCTGCCTTCCACTCAGGTTGTGATCTTGGGGTGCTGGGATCGAGTTCTACATCGGGCTTCCGGCAGGGAACCTGCTTCTCCCTCTGCCTATGTCTCTGCCTCTCTCTGTGTGTCTCTCATAAATAAATAAAATATTTTTAAAAAATCTTTGCATATTTGATCTCATCTCAGAGGACACAGGACTGACATACGTAGAAAAAAGTCCCTTGGGAAACACTGCCCTAATGATAAAATTGGCACTGTGGAACCCATCCACTAAACTTGATTTTCTGGAAAGTTCTAGTTGTTACAGTTAGACTAGGCTTAGTGGCAACATAATGTGAAAATAGGTTTTAAAGTCAACTGTTTCGGGCTCCCCCTACCGGGAGCCTGCTTCTCCCTCTGCCTGTGTCTGCCCCTCTCTCTGTGTCTCTCATGAATAAATAAATAAAATATTTTAAAAATAAAGTCGGGGATCCCTGGGTGGCTCAGCGATTTGGCGTCTGCCTTTGGCCCAGGGCGCGATCCTGGAGTCCCGGAATCGAGTCCCACGACAGGCTCCTGGCATTGGGCCTGCTTCTCCCTCTGCCTGTGTCTCTGCCCCCCTCTCTCTCTCTATGTCTATCATAAATAATTTTTTAAAAGAATCTAAAAATAAATAAATAAAGTCAACTGTTTACAAATGCCAGCTTTAACGTTTACTGCCTGAGTGTCCTTGGGTAAGGTATTTAACCTTTCTAAGCTCTAGTTTCCCCCCTTCCCACTTAGGCTTGTTTTGAGGATTAACTCAGAATGTAAAAGCAGTCAGTACAGTACATGACAATGGTGCTTAATCAGGAATTGTAGTGATTACTAGCTTAGAGACTTCATTCATTCATTTATTTGGCAAACATTGGAGTCCTTGATGTGGGTCAGGCAGAGTGTTTCCTGCTGGCATTGCATCAATGAATGTGACAGTCCCTGCTCTTAAAGCTTATGGACTGATACAGGGAAAGCAGACATGTGAGCAGAAAAATTATATATAGTGTGATAGAGGAAGCTCTGGGCATTGCAGTTATTGAGAACTGTGTAAACGGGGATAAAGAATCATCAATTTCCAGAGTAAAGAGATGTTATGGTCCCTTGTTTCCAACGGTGCCAAGCACTGGGCAAGGTGCCGTGGGATGAACACATCAAACAAGACAGGCCTTGTGCTCCCGAAGCTTTCTGTCAGGGGACACACTGCATAGCAATCAGGAAAAGGCTGCTTGCAGAGACAGGGAAATGATATTACACTAATGCCCTAGGGGTTTTTTGGTTTTTGTTTTTTAAAGATTTTATTTTATTTATTTATTCATGAGAGACACACAGAGAGAGAGAGAGAGAGAGAGAGAGAGAGAGGCAGAGACACAGGCAGAGAGAGAAGCAGGCTCCATGCAGGGAGCCTGATGTGGGACTCGATCCTGGGTCTCCAGGATCAGACCCTGGGCCAAGGCGGCGCTAAACCACTGGGTCACCTGGGCTGCCCGGTTTTTGTTTTTTAAGTAGGCTCCACACCCAACATGGCGCTTGAAGTCATAACCCTGAGATCAAGAGTTGCATGCGCTCTACTGAGTGAGCCAATTGGGCGCCCCCTAATGCCCTAGTTTGTTGTATTTGCCACTTCTCAAATTGTGGTTTCCAAACACCATTTCACCGTGTTGTTTATAGCAAATTTGACACCTGACTCAAAGTCTTGCTCTTTAGTTTTGATTTCTGCCATTATCCTGGGTCATTTCAGCGTATAGAACCTATCCCTTTGCTCTCGCCTCACAGTATTTTGACCTCTAGTCAATAGACCTTCACCCCCACTGATTCCAGTAACTCACAAGGCCTTGCCTTAGGTCCTTTCATCGCCCAGAATTACTCTTCCTATGAAACCTTAACCTCTAAAATCTTTCTGTCTTTTGCCACAGCCTTCCTTTCCTTCCTCTCTCATTCCATGACTTTACTTGTGAACTTATCCAGCCCTCCAATCTTCTAGCATCTCTTCATGCAGGTCCCCAGGTTGCCTACTCTCCCTTCCTAGGCTACACTCCGTAGTTACCATGTTGCTCCAACCACTCTCACCAGCACTCAAATCTGCTCACCCTTCTGATCTCCCATCCCACTTTCTCTCCTCTGCCCACATGGGAATCAGCCCAATTATTGGCCTTCTCTGCTCCTACTGATACTGACTACTGATATTGACTACTGATAAAGAAAATCAACTAGCTACAAACTGATACCTCTAAAATGTTGTGATCTCCAACCTCACTGGGGCAAGATACTCTTGGCAAACCTTCAGAGAACCTACCCTCTCTCTTTTTTCCTTTATGACAACTTGTTCCTCACTCTCCTGGAGTACTCTACTGTCTTCTCTTATGTTCTTAGCAGTTGATCTTGCCTTTTCCTTTGAAGACTTAAAGATATGAAGTAGACTCCCAGCATCTTGCCCTCCCCTACTTATTTCTCATCCTCTCTCCTTCATGATTTAGGTATCTGTCCTCCATCTAAACTCTGAATCCTTCTTGTCTAGCGTTTTCAGGATGTCCCTCTACCTCTCTCTCTGATTTTCAACCTCTTTATGAGTACTTTCCCATAGCATTTATACATACTCCAGCTTGTCTCATCTTTAAAATCCTTTCTGCAGCTCTAAGTTCCCTTCTAACTCCACTTTATTTCTTTTTTTTAAGTCTCTCCTGGGGTACCTGGATGACTCAGTTAGTTAAGCTTCTTGATTTCGATTCAGGTCATGATCTCATGAGTCGTGAGATCAAACCCTGCAGCAGGCTCTGAGCTCAGCATGGAGTCTGCTTGAAAATTCTCTCCCTCTGTCCCTCCCCCAACTTGTGCACATGCTCTCTCTCTCTCTCTCTCTCAAATAAATAAATCTTTTTAAAAAATCTCTCCTTGGGTGATAATATTCAGGAGGGCACTAGTCATGTTGAGCACTGGGTGTTAACATGTAAGTGATGAATCATTAAATTCTACTCCTGAAAACAGTATTATACTATATGTTAACTAACTCGAATTTATTTTTTTTTAATTTTTTATTTATTTATTTATGATAGTCACACAGAGAGAGAGAGAGAGAGAGGCAGAGACACAGGCGGAGGGAGAAGCAGGCTCCATGCACCGGGAGCCTGATGTGGGATTCGATCCCGGTCTCCAGGATCGCGCCCTGGGCCAAAGGCAGGCGCCAAACCGCTGCGCCACCCAGGGATCCCCAACTAACTCGAATTTAAATAAAATTTTGAAATAAATAAAATAAAACTACTATGCCAAATAAAAATTAAAATAATTTAAAAATAAATAATGATAAATTAAAAATCTCTCCTTTTGGGGTGCCTGATTGGCTCAGTTGGTGGAGCATGGGACTCTTGATCTCATAGTGTGAGTTCGAGTCCCACATTGGGCATAGAGATTACTAAAAAATAATAATAATAATAATGAAATCTCTCTTTTGCCTCTCACTTCTTACTACACTGCAATCTGATGCATACATACCATGACAGAACTCACACTTGCTAAGAGTGCCAATTATATCTTTGTTGCTAAATCAGAAGCCCTTGTTTTATTTAACTCCCTATAAATTTGATGTTCTTAATTACATTTTTTCTATCTTGGCTGTAGTCATACTTTTCCTTTGCTCTTTCATGTTCTCTTCTTCTACCTCTGTCCTAAATCCCCAGTAAGGAGGCTTTCTTCTTACCTTGCAGATAATTATCCTGGGTAATTTATCCACTTCTTTCTTTTTTTCTTTATTTAAATTGAATTTGCCAACATAGAGTATAACACCCAATGCTCATCATATCACATGCCCTCCTTAATGCCCATCATCCAGTTACCCACCTCCTCCCCCACCTTCTTCAGCAACGCTCAGTTTGTTTCCCAGAGTTAAGAGTCTCTCATGGTTGGTCTTCCTCTCTAATTTTTTCCCACTTAGTTTCCCCTCCTTTCTCTTATGGACCCTTTCACTATTTCTTATATTTCACATATGAGTGAAACCATATGATAATTGTCCTTCTCTGATTGACTTACTTCACTCAGCATAATCCTCCAGTTCCATTCATGTTAATGTAAATGATAGCTATTCATCCTTTCTGATGGCTGAGTACATTCCATTCTATATATACACCACATCTTTATCCATTCATCTGTCAAAGGACATCTCAGCTCCTTCTACAGTTTGATTGTGGACATTGCTGCTATGAACACTGGGGTGCAGGTGTCCCAGCATTTCACTACATCTGTATCTTCGGGGTAAATACCCAGTAGTCCAATTGCTGGGTCATAGGATAGCTCTACTTTTAACTTTTTTTTTTTTTTTTTTTTAGATTTTATTTATTTATTCACGAGAGACACACAGAGACAGAGAGGCAGAGATACAGGCAGAGGGAGAAGCAGGGTCCATGCAGGGAGCCCGACATGGGTCTCCATCCTGGGTCTCCAGGATCAGGCCCTGGGCTGAAGGCGGCACTAAACCATTTAGTCACCCGGACTGCCCCTACTTTTAACTTCTTGAGGAACCTCTACACTGTTTTCCAGAGTGACTGCACCAGCCTGCTTTCCCACCAACAGTGTAAGGGGTTCCCCTTTCTCCACATCCAGGCTAACATTTGTTGTTTCTGATCTTACTCATTTTAGCCATTCTCACCAGTGTAAAGTGGTATCTCACTTCTATGGCTCCAGTTATAACTGTATTTTATGACTTTTAAATATAAATATTCAGTCAATATACTTGTATCCAAATGGTTTTTTTTAATTTAATATTATTTTAAGTAAGCTCTATGCCCAATATGGGGCTTGAATTCACTACCCCAAGATCAAGAGTTGCATGCTCCACCAACTGTGCCAAAAAGACACCCCACTTGTATCCAAATGTCTTTTAGAGATTTCTGCCCAAGTGTTTAATATGGGATTACTAGCACCTTAAACTCTAGAATCTCCTTCTCCAAAAATATTCACTTATCTTGCATTCTCTCTTCTGCAGCAAATAGCAACAAAATTGCTTATCAAAGCCAGAAATCTAGGAGTAATTTTTTTTTCTATTATTCAATCATGCATTCAAATATTTATTGAGTACCTACCTTGTGCCACGAACTCTTCCACTTTGATATCTAAATATGTCTACCTATCTTTCTCTCCATCCATCCATCTATGTTTCTTTTTTTTTTTAAGATTTATTTATTTATTTATGATAGACACAGAGAGAGAGAGAGGCAGAGACACAGGAGGAGAAAGAAGCAGGCTCCATGCCGGGAGCCCGACGCGGGACTCAATTCCGGGACTCCAAGATCGCACCCTGGGCCAAAGGCAGGCGCCAAACCGCCGAGCCACCCAGGCATCCCCTCCATCTATGTTTCTATCCCTCCTCTCAATGTCTTAGTTCAGGCCTTCATCTGACCTCTTGTGGAAGAGCCTCCCAAATGGTTTGACTTTAAGATCAAAGTTGGCATATGACTGAAACGAACTATATCTGAATAAGGAATTTGTTGGAAGGCAGCCAAGGGTCAGAGAATTGATGAGGGAGCCAAATATCAGAACTGGAAAACAGACAGAAACTGGGACAGCTCAAAAGAGCCATGAAGCAGGACGTGAAACAGTGATCTTTAAGCAGAAATAATCTGGAGAGAACATGTCTGCCCATCCACCATAACAGCTAACAAATTTATCTTTACCTCACTTACTCCTTGATTGAAATCCCTGTTGGAAACAATCTATTGATTGACACTAGTTCATATAACTAGCTGGCTGCTAAGGCCCAGGGAGAGAGATCTGAATTCTTGTTTGTTTGTTGTTTTTTTTTTTTTAATTTTTATTTATTTATGATAGTCACAGAGAGAGAGAGAGGCAGAGACACAGGCAGAGGGAGAAGCAGGCTCCATGCACCGGGAGCCCGATGTGGGATTCGATCCCGGGTCTCCAGGATCGCGCCCTGGGCCAAAGGCAGGTGCCAAACCGCTGCGCCACCCAGGGATCCCGAGAGATCTGAATTCTTTAGGAAGAGGTAGGCTTTGCTTCTCAACAAAATAAATACAATATGAAATTCCCCAAATCTTGGGTGGCAGTGGGGGTCAGGGGAAGGAGGAGTTTTCATGGGTTTACTCCTCTGTGCCTTGGCTTTCTTCTCCAGGAATTCCTAACCTCCAGCTATCTTTCCCATTCTCTGAAAGAGCTTAGAATTCATTTCCTCAGGGGAACTCCCATGACCACTCTCAGTCTGAGTTAGATGAACTCTTCTGTATCCCCAATACCCCTTTTATATACCTCTGTCATGGTACTTTACTGTTTATTTGACTCTTTACCTCCTTCCCCCAGGTTATGGACTCTTTAAAATCAGGAACCATTTCTTAATTGGTAAGATCCAAGGACTATCTGGAAAGGACCATTTCTTATTTGGTGAGATCCAAGGACTAGCTGGAATAAGATGACTTAGTGGATAGTTTTGGAAAGCCCCAGGTCACTGAAAAGTGAAAAGAGAGAAAAGAGAAGATAGAGTGCTAGGGACAAATGAGCTATTTTGAATTTGCCTAGAACTGAAAAATCTCATCAATATATGTTGTTACATTCCTAATGATTTCCCAGCATCTTACATAACAGTGACTTCCCCTGACCTTATCATTAGGTTTTGGGTTTCTGTCTAAATTTAGGTTTGGAGCAACCCTTTTCTTGCTTCTGAGTCCAACTCCAATGCTGCTTCTTCTATAAAACCTTTCCTGATTTTCCAAATGGATTTCTTCTTTACTCCTTGAGGGCAAGGACCAAGTCTGTCTTGTTAACCTAACTCCATTCCTAGGACCTGACAAAGTGCCTGGCACAGAGTAGGTAATGAATACTTACTTGACTGTGAATCACTATGGGAAGAATAAGGGTTACATTGAAAAACAAAGGAATAGGGAAGTTATAAAACCTCTAAAGTTCTTTAGCAGTCCTTGCTTTGGTTCGCAGCTACTACCTCTCTCTTGTTTGGTTTGGTTTTGGTTGGCTTTTTTTTTTTTTTTTTTTGAGACTTTATTTATCTATTTAACAGAGAGAGATAGCACAAGCAGGAAGAAAGGAGAAGCAGGCTGCCCACTGAGCAGGGAGCCTGAAATGGGGCTCAATCCCAGGATCCTGGGATCATGACCTGAGCTGAAGGCAGATGCTTAATAGACTGAGCTGCCCAGGTGCCCCTGCCCCTCTCTTGTTATGCTACCTGAAAGTGTTAATTGATCGCTACCCAATCTTCTACTCCTGACTTATTCTATTACTGCTAGCCCTACCCACCATGTATAACCATACCTCCACAGCTGCAATAATCCTGTTTTTATCAAAACGTTATAAATTACTCCTAGAAGGGTGATGTGAAGAGTTTTGTGGACCCACACCCCAGCAAAACAAATGTAACTGGTGAAAACGATTTTTTTTTTTTTTAAAAAAAAGAGCTCCCTTCATGGAGCCTGCTTCTCCCTCTGCCTGTGTCTCTGCCCCTCTCTCTCTCTGTCTCTCATGAATAAATAAAATCTTTTTAAAAAAATATATAGTAAATAAATAAATAAATAATTTTAAAAAGGGATGCCTGGTGGCTCAGCAGTTGAACATCTGCCTTCAGCTCAGGGCATGATCCAGGTCTAGGACTGAGTCCCTCATCGGGCTCCCTGCGAGGAGCCAGCTTCTCCCTCAGCCTGTGTCTCTGCCTCTCTCTCTCTCTGTGTCTCTCATGAATAAATAAATAAAATCTTAAAAAATAAAAAAATTGTGGGGAAGTTCAAACCTAAGAGAAGTCTTGAAAATAATGGTGGCTAAAAACCATGTTTAAAGGCTCTAGAAATTGCCCTAAGGGCATATAGTAAGTGAAGAAACACTCATTCAAGAAAATCTACTAAAATTTAGTAAGAACAGAGTCTGTAGCATGTTAAGCCCCTACACATTCTCAACCCCACCTCCCACCTAACTCAGTGTGACAGAGGCTACACTCCTAGCTAGTGTGGTCAAGAAGGTGGGGCTCATGCCAGCTATCAGTCAAGGATATCTTCTTGAGAAGGGCAGGCCACTAGTATTCCTCATCCCCTCAATCCCCTCATCTCTGTGTGTCCTAGGCTAACTTCCAGGTGAATATCACTGAGAGGCTAAGGCACCCTTCCTCCAGCCACCCCACTCTTGTATGTTAGAGGTTCCACCCCCAAAGAGCAGACCAGAGGCTACACCCCCCAAGCACTCTGCTTGTAAAGCTGACTTTATTTTAAACAATTGTGGGATAAGTAAATAAAATCTTAAAAAAAAAAAAAAAAAAATGACGTGTGGATGACTCAGCAGTTGAGCATCTGCCTTTGGCCCAGGGCATGATCCTAGGATCCGGGGATTGAGTCCCACATTGGGCTCCTTGCAGGGAGCTTCTCCCTCAGCCTGTGTCTCTCCCTCTCTCTCTGTTCTCTCATGAATAAATAAATAAAATATTTTTTTAAAAAATTGTGGGAAAGTTCAAACCTAAGAGAGGTCTTGAAAATAATGGTGGTAAACAGTTAAGGGGAGCCTGGTAGCTCCAAGAGATCAGAGAACATCATAAGCAAGCTAGTTTATCATTGAGAACTAAGGAAAGAAAACAGCGAAGAAGACCCTTCCTAGGATCAGAACAAACCTCAAAGACTGGCCTCAAAAATTAACCCTGCAGGGCCATCTAGCTGGCTAAGTCAGAAGAGCATGTGACTCTTGATTTTGGGGTTGAGTTTGAGCCCCACGTGGGATGTAGAGACTATTAAATAAAACTTTTAAAAAAATTAAATTGAACTTCGTGAAAATTAAAAACTCCTGTGTTCTAAAGGATACCATCAAGAAACAGAAAAGATAATCCACAGAATTGGAGAATATATTTTCAAATCATGTTATCTGATAAGGGACTCATATCTAGAAGATATACTGTACTAGTTTCCTGAGGCTACCATAACAAAGTTCTATGGACTGAGTGGCTTCCACAACAAAAATGTATCATGTCCCAGTTCTGGAGGCTAGAATTCTGAGATCAAATTTTCAAAAGGGTTGTTTCTTCTGAGTGCTGTGAAGGAGAATATGTTCTGTACCTCTCATATAGCTTCTGATGTTTTCTGGCAATTTCTTGTGTTTCTTAGCTTCTGCTATATCACCTTGATCTCTGCCTTTATCTTCATATGATGATTCAACTGTGTGCATGTGTCCAGGTTTTTCCCTTTTCATAAGAATACCAGTCATAGGGCAGCCCAGGTGGCTCAGTGGTTTAGCGCCGCCTTCAACCCCAGGGCCTGACCCTGGAGACCCAGGATCGAGTCCCCCAGGCTCCCTGCATGGAGCCTGCTTCTCCCTCTGCCTGTGTCTCTGCCTCTGTGTGTGTGTGTGTGTGTGTGTGTCTCATGAATAAATAAATAAAATCTTAAAAAAAAAAAAAAAAAAAAGAATACCAGTCATATTGGATTAGGGCCCACTCTAAGACCTCATTTTAACTTGGTTATAGCTGTAAAGGCTGTATAAAGTCTTAATTCTGAGGTATTGGGGGTTAGGACTTCACATCTTTGGAGGGAAGGTAGAAGGACACAATTCAACTCATAACTTATAGAGAACACTTAGAACTAAAACTAAAGTAGGGGAGGGGCATCTGGCTGGCTCTGTCAGTACAGTGTGTGACTTTGATCTCAGGGCTGTGAATTCAAGCCTCACTCTGGGGTAGAGTTTACTTCTTAAAAATGGAATAAAATTAGGGAGCACTTGGCTGGTTCAGTCAGTCGAGCATGCAACTTTTGATCTTAGGGTCATGAGTTTGAACTCCACATTAGGCATGGAGCCTTCTTATTAAAAAAATTTAAATGAATTTAAGTTCAAAATAAAATAACCTAGTTCAAAAATAGGCAAAAGATCTGAGTAGACATTTCTCCAAGGAAGATTTACAAATAACCAACAAGCACATGAAAAGATGTTCAATATCATTCATTATTAGGGAAACGCACATCAAAACCACAATAGCTTCATACTAGAATAACTGTAATAAAAAGATAAGTTATTGTTAGTTTAAATAAATTGAATTTTTTAAAAAGGCAAATAATGACAAATGTTGGCAAGGATATGGAAAAAATGGAATCCTGCTGCTGAATATTTAAAATAATGTAGCTCCTGTAGAAAACAGTCTGTCAAGTCCTTCCTTAAAAACTTAAACACACGGTAGCCCGGGTGGCTCAGTGGTTTAGGGCCACCTTCAGCCCACGGCATGATCCTGCAGACCCAGGATCGAGTCCCACATCAGGCTCCCTGCATGGAGCCTGCTTCTCCCTCTGCCTGTGTCTCTGCCTCTCTCTCCTCTCTGTGTTTCTCATGAATAAATAAATAAAATCTTAAAAAAAAAAAACTTAAACACAGAATTATGACCCAGCAATTCCACTCCTAGGTATATAAACAGAGAAATGAAAATGTATGTCCACACAAGAACGTATACATCAATGTTGATAACAGTGCTATTTATAGCAGCCAAAAGGTGGAAGCAACTCAAGTGTCTATCAACTGATGAGTGGACAAAGAGTGGTGTATTGGGACGCCTGGGTGGCTCAGCGGTTAAGCATCTGCCTTTGGCTCAGGACCTGATCCCAGGATCCGGATCGAGTCCCACGTCGGGATCCTTGCATGGAGCCTGCTTCTCCCTCTGCCTCTCTCTCTGTCTCTCGTGAATAAAAAAAAAAAAAAAAAAAGGTGGTGTATCCATATAATGGAATTTTACTCAGCAGTAAAGAGAAAGGAAACACTGATACATGCTACAGCATGGCTGAATTTTTAAAACATCACACTAAATGAAAGAAGCCAGTCACAAAAGGCTACCTATTGTACAATTCCATTTATGTGAAACATATAGAATAAACAAAGCTACAGAGACAGGGGTAGGTTGTTGGTTGCCTGGAGTTGGGGTGCTGGGGGAAATCGGAGTCATTGCTGATGGGTATACAGTTTGTTTGGGGGCTGATGAAGTTTTAAAATTGATGGTGGTGATGATTGCACAGTTCTGTAAATATATTTAAAACCACCGAATTGTATACTTTAAATGGGTTAATTATGTGGTGTTTGAATTATATCTCAATAAAGCTGTTTTAAAAAACAGCTTTAAAATTCATGTAAACTCTTTTTAAAATTCATGTAAACTCTTTCCTTCAAGAAGCCCATCCTACCCAAAGTTGCTATCAGAACTGGAGTTGACAGTGAGAAAGAACAATGGTTCTTCCTTGTTTTTATCCTTGAAATCTAGAGATGGACAGAGAGCCAGATGTATGGATAGATAATTAACAATACTTTGTGTAAAGACCTGTTAAAAGGAGACAATAGGTATAGTACAGTAAGCATAGGTTTTTTTGTTATTTTTTTAAAGATTTTATTTATTTATTCATGACAGACACAGAGAGAGAGAGACAGAGACACAGGCAGAGGGAGGAACAGCCTCCATGCAGGGAGCCTGACGTAGGATTCAGTCCGGGAACTCCAGGATCACACTCTGGGCCGAAGGCAGGTGCTAAACCGCTGGGCCACTGGGGCTGCCCACGAGTAAGGTTTTTTTTGTTTTGTTTTTTGGGTTTTTTTTAATATATATTTTTAAATTTTTATTTATTTGTTCAATGCACCGGGAGCCCGATGTGGGATTTGATCACGGGTCTCCAGGATTGCGCCCTGGGCCAAAGGCAGGCGCTAAACCACTGCACCACCCAGGGATCCCAAGAGTAAGTTTTTAAGCCAGATGGTCCTAGGTTTGAAACCCAGCTCTGCTACTACCAACCTCTACTTCCTCTATAAATTGTGGGCAAATAATAAGCCATAAGACTTCTGAAGGAATCAAAGAAAATATTGTCATCAAACCATCTATCACAATGCCTAGCATGAAGCTGTGCCCAGCAGTGCCTCTCACACTTTTTTTTGCAAAGGAATCACCTGGGGATCCTGTTAAATTGCAGATTCTGATTCAGTAGGTCTGGGGTAAGGCCTAAGAGTCTGCATTTCTAACTAGCTTCTAGGTGATGTCCCTAGTGTTAGTTGAGGACCATGGTTTAAGTAGCAAGACTATAAAATACCCTATGTATGAAGTGCCAAGGAGTATAGAGGAGGAAACAGTAAATTAATTCTTTAAGAGAATGGAAGATTGGAGCTGGACTTTCCTTGAATAATTGGTAAAGGAGTTTGCCAGGAATGAGAAGGATGACATGCATTCCAGGCAGGGGGAAGAGAATGAGTCAAGACCTTGAGTTTCCATAGAAGTGAAAGGTAACTTTGAAAATAACTTCGGGGGATCCCTGGGTGGCGCAGCGGTTTGGCGCCTGCCTTTGGCCCAGGGCGCGATCCTGGAGACCCGGGATCGAATCCCACATCGGGCTCCCGGTGCATGGAGCCTGCTTCTCCCTCTGCCTGTGTCTCTGCCTCTCTCTCTCTGTGACTATCATGAATAAATAAAAATTAAAAAAAAAAGAAAGAAAATAACTTCGGGAATATGGGGAGCAATAGCCAGAAACTGGGAAGGTAGGTTGTAAATGATCTTAAACCTTGTGTTAATAAGCTTTAATTTTAGCCTAGGCCAGAGGCTCTCAAAGTGTGGTTCCTGATCAGCATCATCCCTAAATTTGTTACAATGCACATTTTAGGGGGCACCTGGCTCAGTTGGTAGAGCATGTGACTCTTGACCTCCAGGTCATGCGTTCAAGGCCTATGTTGGGTGTGGAGCCTACTTTAAAAAATAATAATAATAAATGCACATTTTAGGACTTACTCCAGACCTACTGAATCAAAAACACGGGAGGAGGGCCCAGAAATCTGTGTTTGAACAATTCCTTTAGGTAATGCAGATGAAAAAATTTGAGAACCACTAGCCCTAGGCAATGGGGGTGGAGCACTGGGAGGCATCTTAAATGAGGTGGTCAGATTCGTGTTGTAGGAAGTTGGCTGGGCAGCTGAGATACGTTAGACTGGAAGAACAGGAAGTCAACACAACCATCTGGGAGATGCATGAATCCAGATGTGAGAGTGGGCACCTGGCCCACAGCAATGGCTGAGGGAGGAAAGGAAGGAAGGATGACCTAAGAATTAAGAAGATGGACACAGTAGCATCTGGAGACCAATTAGATGAGACCTGTGAGGGCAAATGAAGATTAGAAGATTCCAAAGTTTCTATCTTAGGTGAAACTGCTAACCAAAATAGGTGAGGAAGGAGGAAAAGTAAGCTCTGGATGGGAAAAAAATGAGTTTAACTATGGATAGGCTGAATTTGCTTCATGGCCATGCAAGGGGAAATGTCTTAAAGATACTTAAAAATAACGGTCCAGGTTCAACATAGAGACCAAAATTCATGGTCTGGATTGGAAACTCATTGGTATGTAAGGGGCAGTTCAAGCTGTATACATGGAAAAAATTATTCAAGAAATGAGAGCAGACCAATGACAGAAGACATAGAAACCTCAGTTATTTAGGTACTGGCAGAGAAAGAGGAGGCTGGGAGAGAGAACTATCAGAGAAGTTGAGGAGAATCAGGAAAGAAACACATTGAAGAAATCTCATGTGTCATATAGGAATATCCTTGGCCAGAAACAATAGAAAAACTGACTACAAGTTGTTTAAACAAAGGATATTTTTCTTACATAGCAAATTGGCAGTTTAGACCTGGTACAGAGGCTCAATATCATCATTAAAGACCCAGATTCCTGCTTTCTTTCTGCACCACTATTTCTAAGGTGTTGGTTTATAATCTTATGGTTGAAGGATGGCTGCTGGACATTTAGGAGTCCTATCCAAATTCAAGGGGACAGAGGGACAAAGTCAGGACTAGCTACAACGCTCTTTCTTCTTTGGGAATTCTTTTCATTCATTGAACCAATGGTTTCATCTTCTTAGATACTGAGTCATGTGGTCATTCCTGGCCTCAGGGGAGGGCAGGAAATTGAGCGTTCAACTGTCCAGCTTCTATAGAAGGAGGCAAGGGAGAACAGGTTGGGAATAGATGTGAAGTCTGCCAAGTTGCTGTGTATGTCGCATGTAAAAGGAAAGAGTTCATGAAGGAGAGAGACAAGGTGACCCAAGGGGAAGAGGAGAGGCATAGCTTCTTACACCTTTGTTGTTGCGTAAATAAGTCTTTTTATGCAAAATATAAATGTCAACATGGGGATGTCTGGGTGGCTTGGCTGGTTAAATGTCTGACTCTTGATCTCAGCTCAGGTCTTGATCTCAGGGTTGTGAGTTCAAGCTCCACATTGTGAGTTCAAGCTCCACTGGGTATGGGGCCTACTTAAATTAAAAAAAAAAGGGGGGGGGGCAGCCCCAGTGGCGCAGCGGTTTGGCGCCACCTGCAGCCTGGGGTGTGATCCTGGAGACCCTGGATCAAGTCCCACATCAGGTTCCCTGCATGGAGCCTGCTTCTCCCTCTGCCTGTGACTCTGCCTCTCTGTGTGTCAATAAATAAATAAAATCTAAAAGAAAAAAAAATTTTTTTAATATTTTTTTCTTTATTTATTTATGATAGTCACACAGAGAGAGAGAGAGAGAGGCAGAGACACAGGCAGAGGGAGAAGCAGGCTCCATGCACCGGGAGCCTGACGTGGGACTCGATCCCGAGTCTCCAGGATCATGCCCTGGGCCAAAGGCAGGCGCCAAACCACTGCACCACCCAGGGATCCCCCCCCAAAATTCTTTTTTAAATGTCAACATTGTACAAACTATATATAGTTAAGGGTCACGGAAAAGTTTTCCCAGCTATTATACCCAATACTACGGGGTTTGGTTTTGAGGCTTTGTTTTTTATTTTAAAACAGACTGTCCACATTTGGGGCCCTGAAGACCCAAATTCAATCTGTACACAAACTCTGATGCTCAGGTTTTCCACTTGGTCTTATCTCCAAGAAATACAAGACAAAACAGTAGGAGAAAATTCCCTGATGATTTCTCCTCCTTTTGTTTCTTTGATACTGTGAACAATTCTTGAAGCACATTTATGGCTGTTCTGACATTATCTGCTGCTCAGTTAGGGAATAGCAAATCTGGATGACTTTACATATGAACATATGAATGAGGCATTTTATAAGCATAGAAGGAGAAACATAGTGGTCATACAAATAAAAGTTTGGAAAATAAATAAAATAAAAGTTACTGGGCAGCCCCGGTGGCTCAGCAGTTTAGAGCCGCCTGCAGCCCAGGGTGTGATCCTGGAGACCCTGGATTGAGTCCCACGTCAGGCTCCCTGCATGAAGCCTGCTTCTCTCTCTGCCTCTCTCTCTCTCCTCTCTGTGTATTCTCATGAATAAATAAATAAAATATTTTAAAAAAAGTTACTGCCCATGTGTTCATATCAGTGCCAAGGTCAATTTGTAGAAGGTTGCTCTTACCAACTAAAATTCCCTGTTCACTTGTTGGAGGAACTGAGATCTGATTACAGGGGCAACATCTCCAAATCTGCCATCGTGAAGGCAGGTTAAGACTTCCAACATCAGGGATGCTTGAGTGGGTCAGTGGTTGAGCATCTGCCTTTGGCTCAGGTTGTGATCCCAGAGTCCTGGGATCAAGTCCTGCATCGGGCTCCTTGTGGGGAGCCTGCTTCTCCCTCTGCTGCTGTCTCTGCCTCTCTCTGTGTGTCTCTCGTGAATAAATAAAATCTTAAAAAATATATATTTCTAACATTAGGGTCAACAGTACAGCATTCTTGGCAGCAATTGACTTTTGAAACCTGATATATGCAACATTCTTTGTTTTGGCTCAGTTGAGGCCACCAGAGACCTCTTATTATATTTGGGAATGAGGGCTATTTACTGTCAGGATTATACCTCTTGACTAAGGGCATTTGGGGGGTATTTCTAGAACAGATGGATCATAAAATAGGAAGCCATGGAAAACATCATGATAAAAACTAGCAGAGGATCATACAAGTCAATACTATCAAGGAAATTAAAGGATATTAAAAATTCTGTCAACAAATAAGCTTAGCACTTATTTATCTTTGGAAGTTCATTCAAAAACAGTAAGTAAATGAAAAAGCTAATTAAAGATGTAAGGAAATATAACCAGATTAAGACCAGAAGTCTTTAGGCTTTAAAGTTTAAGTAGAACTACTTTGTATGTTCCCCTTTTTACATTGTCTGGGTTCCACCACAACCAACTCATATGGGTGGGTTGGAAATTTTATATTTATTTTACCTTACCTTCCACACTAATTGTCGGACATGTTTAGCCTGTGCTCAGAGATTTCTTTTTTAAAGAAACTTTATTGAGGGGTACCTGGCTGGCTCAGCGAGAAGAGCATGCGACTCTTGAGCTCGGGATTGTGCGTTCGAGCCTTCCATTCAGTGTAGATTATTAGGAAAAAAAATGACAAAAAAAAAAACCCACAACAACTTAAGATACACATTTTTTGCAATGAACATTCATATACAAATTTTGTGTGGACACATGCTTTCATTTCGTTTTGGGATTCACCTAGGAGTGTGACTGCTGGGTCATTCGGTAACTCTGTGTTTTACAAATTTTGAGAAACTGCCAAGCTGTTTGCCAAAGTGGCCACACCCTTTTATATTCCTATCAGCAATGTATGAGAATTCCAATTTCTCCACAACTAGAGGCTTTATTTTTCTATGAAGTAAACACAGAGAACCCAACCAGTTCCAGTCAAAGAAAGTTTCCTTTCAGGCCAAACTTCTCCTCCTCCTTCTCCACCGCTCCTCCTCCTCCTCTTCTTCGTGAATGAAAACAGGTATTATATCATCTTCCCCATTCTTAAGGTTTGTATTGTGTAGTGGGTGCCGGCACAATCCACAGTTAGAAGCACAAGTAGAAGGGAGCCTGGATGGTTTAGTGGGTTGAGAGTCTGCTTGGATCATGATCCTGGGGTCCTGGGATTGAGCTCTGCCTCAGGCTTCCTGCTCAGCAGGGAGTCTGCTTCTCCCTCTCCCTTTGAGCCCGCACCCCCCATTCACACTCTGTCTCTCAAATAAATAAATAAAATCTTAAAAACAAAAAAAAGCACAAGTAGGGGTGCCTTGCTAGCTAGCTCACTCAGTGGAACAAGTGACTCTCGATCCCAGGGTTGTGCATTTGAGCTTCACATTGGGTGTAGATATTACTTAAAAATAAAATCCTAAAAAAAAAACAAAAAAAAAAAAAACCAAACCATTATAACTGACTTCTTTCAGGTAATGATGGAATCCAGTAAAATCTACAACGGTGAGGTATAGTTTTGCCAAAATTCAAATATGCCAGTCAGACATTTGGTTTCTTGTTTGGACCTGGTTGAGAATAATACTTTATTCTTTTTTTAAAGGTTTTTAAGTTCTTTTATTCAAAAGATTTTTTAAAAGATGTTATTTATTTATTCATGAAAGACAATGAGAGAGAGAGAGAAAGAAAGAGAGAGAGGCAGAGACACAGGCAGGGGGAGAAGCAGGCTCCATGCAGGGAGCCTGATGTGGGACCTAATCCCAGGACTCCAGGATCACGCCCTGAGCTGAAGGCAGACGCCCAACTGCTGAGCCACCCAGGTGTCCCTTTTCAAAAGATTTTTAAAATTTACATATTTGAGATAGAACAAGTGTGAGAGGGCACTAGCAGGGGGAAGGGCAGAGGGAGAAGCAGACTCCCCACTAAGCAGGGAGCCAGATGTGGTGCTCCCAGGCCCTGGGATCGTGACCTAAACTGGAGGCAGATGCTTAACTGACTGAGCCACCCAAGTGCTCCAAAGGTTTTGTGTTCTTTAAGTAACCTGTATACCCAACATGGGGCTTGAACTCACAGCCTTGAGATCAAGAGTCGCTCACTCCACCAATGGAGCCAGCCAGGTAACGCCAATAATTATTTATTTGTGACTGAGTGTAACTCCAAGGCACTAATTACAGTTTGCTTGAGGCTGTACATAAGTGAGATTCTCATTTAAGAAGTCTAATTAGTATCTGCAACCTAATAAGGGAACGTCATTACCTTAAGGGCTCTGGGGTCCGACTCATGTTCATCTTAGAAGGGTGGATAGTCTTCCCAGGAAATAGGCCAGGACACCTGAATCTCTGGGTCAGAGATTAGCAACAATGTTCCACCTGAGCCAGCTTCTGCCTCAGGTGGAACTTGGAGTTCACCATCCTTCTCAGGCTTTCCTGGTTTCCCTGATGACTGCCTTCAGTTTGCTCTCAGGGGTCTCTCGCCTCTGGAGCTATCTCCCATAGCTAGGCCCCTCCAACTACAGGTTCCTTTTCCCGGGTCAGTGTCACCATTCCGGGAACCTTCTTGACTAATGTTAATAACAGTTGCTTTTTTTTCCTCACTAATGTTGTACATTTAAATCCATATCCTCTTCTTTCCTCCCACACTTTTACTAAGGAAGACACTGGTAAGCAATGTAAACCACCCATCCTGGGGTGCCTGGGTGACTCAGTCAGCTAAGCGTCCAACTCTTGATTTCGGCTCAGGTCTTGATCTCAGGGTCATGGGATGCAGCCCTGCATTGGGCTCTGTGCTCAGTGGGGAGTCTGCTTGAGATTCTATCTCCCTCTGCCCCTCCCCCTGCTCTCTCTCAAATAAATAAATAAATCTTTAAATCACCCATCCCCCTTCCCACTAGAGAGGCTGTAAGTGACTGAGTTAACTATACTTTTTTCCCAAGACTTGAAACTAAGGTGACGCATATTTTCAAAATCTCCCTGACCTCAGTCTAAGGACATCAACCTTATTTAAATAAAACTGTTCCAAATTTAAAGGTTATCTAACATTTTAGTTGCCTTGGTTTTATTTTAATTTTATATACTTGGGAATAAGAGATCACCTCAGAAGTGTGATTGTATCAAAAGCATGGAAACATAGTGAAGAGTTTCTCATACATATTTAATCTGAATATTAATTTTTTAAAGATCTAACTCATTTATTCATAATGCAGAGAGAGGCAGGCTCCCTGCAGGGAGCCTGATGTGGGATTCGATCCCAGGACCCCGGGATCATGCCCTGAGCCAAAGGCAGACACTCAACTACTGAGCCACCCAGGTGTTCTTCTGAATATTAATTTAAACTGTTTTTACTGGTTTTATCTGATAAGAAAATGTACAAACAGAAATTTCCCAAATAATTTTTAAATTATTATCCATAGAAGTTAGACGTGTCAATTTAATTTTAATTCTTTTTCCTTTGCGGGAGACAGCAAGCACAAGCAGAGTAAGGGCGGGCCCAGAGAAAGAATCTTGAGAATCTTAAGCAGGCTACTATATAGGCCCAGCGTGGATCCCCACACGGGGCTCAATCTCACACCCTGAGATCATGATCTGAGCCGAAATCAAAAGTCAGACCCTTAACCAACTGAGCCACCCAGGTGCCCCTCAATTTAGTATTTATAACTTTAGGGACACCTGGGTGGCATCAGCAGTTGAGCGTCTACCTTTGACCCAGGGCGTGATCCTGGAGTCCCAGGATCCAGTCCCACAATGGGCTCCCTGCCCTGCTTCTCCCTCTGCCTGTCTCTGCCTCTCATGAATAAATAATCTTTTTTAAAAAATGATATCTTTAACTTTCTACTTGGTATAGAGAAATAATTCTCTAACATCAGAAAACAGCAGCACGAGTTAAACAATATTTGGCAACCCAGGGTCCCTATGGAATGAGGGGGTGTGGGGAGACAGCAGGGAGGGGGCCGGGTCATCTGCGGCAGGCAATAGAGCTTCTCTGAACGGTGCTGCCTTTCAGCAGCCTCCAGGGTGTGGGAGCGAAGACCCTGGCGCCAGACTGCCTGGGTGAGCAACCAGCTCCCCCACTTAGCTGTCTGACAAGTTACTCAACCTTTCTCTGCTTTAGTTTTTGCTTCCTTAAAGTATAAAGAAGATGAAAAAAAGCTGTTAGATTAAATTTGTGAAGTGCTTGGATCACCGCCTGATACATACACAGTGTTAGCCAGTATCTAAGGCAGGTCCAGGTTCCCACAGCTTCTGATTTTTCATAGAAGGAGAAATCCAGGTGATTCTGTGAAATTTCTCAATGTTTGGAGTGTTGGCTTTTTATTTTTTTTTTTTTAAGATTTTATTTAATTGAAAGAGAGAGATCATGGGGAGGGGGAGAGGGAGAAGAAGAGAGAGTATATTAAGCAGACTCCTTGCTGAGCCTGGAGCCCAATGCGGGGCTCAGTTTCAGGACTCTGACCTGAGCCGAGCAGAAACCACGAGTTGGACCCTCTGCTGACTTCACCACCCAGGGGCCCCTGGAGTATTGGGTTGTTTAAAGCAAAATGTGCCATTGAGGGCTGTAGCTGTGAACCCCCCTGAACTATGCTTTTTTTTTTTTTTATAATTTTTATTTATGATAGTCACACAGAGAGAGAGAGAGAGAGAGAGGCGCAGAGGGAGAAGCAGGCTCTATGCACCGGGAGCCCGATGTGGGATTCGATCCCGGGTCTCCAGGATCGCGCCCTGGGCCAAAGGCAGGCGCCAAACCGCTGCGCCACCCAGGGATCCCATCCCCTGAACTGTGCTTTTCACTGCAATCTTGCCAGCTCTCACCAACTGCCTGGGAAAGGCATGTTGGCAGCACCACCCACCAGTTCCCCCCTGAGCCCCAGGGTCATATGACCCTGTTTGCTCTTCAGTCCTTCTACTTACATGTCCCGAAGGGAATTCTTTTTTTTTCTCTTTAAGATTTTAGTCTCAAGAGGCAGAGACACAGGCAGAGGAAGAAGCAGGTTCCCAATAGGGAGCCTGATGCAGGACTCGATCCCAGGCCTCTGGCTCAACTACTGAGCCACCAAGTGCCCCTCAAAGGGAATTCTTCTTTCACCCAACCTCCAACATACAAAATCTGCTCTTCCTTTAGACTCCCTCTGCTCAGGAAATGGCACTGCTAAACCCCATTTGCCAATGCCAGAAACCTTGAGGTCAATCTCAATTCTTCTCCCTCCTAATCTCCTCCCGGCCTCCCTCTTTGAGGAGGCCTAACTAAGAGGCCCCTGAAATCCCACCTCCAGCTGTGCAGGACTGTGTCTGCTTGAAGGTTGGGGTGGATTTGTCTACGCGCATTTGACTTAGCAGGGTCAGTCTCCATTACCAAATGTATTTTCTCGACAATTCTTGAATCTCTCTACTTCTTCTGACTCCACCGTTCAGTGGAGGCCATCCTCACTTTCCAACCGTTGAGCTGCTTCTTGCTCACACCCCCTTCCAGTCATTCCCCACCCATTCGCAAGGTAAACAATCCTTTTACAAGGGCAAATAAAATACATTACTCCCCTGCTTAAACCCCTTCAATGACTTCCTGTTATTCTTACAGCAAAGATCAAAATCTTAACACCACCTCCTGTGTGATCTTGCTCCCAGCCCAGCCACTCTGCTCTTATATAAGTTCTCTTGGGCTTCCTTCTTACCTTGCAGTAGGCATGATCATGCCCCAAAGGCTTCTACTGACTTCAGCTTTCTGACTTCAGCTTCTACTGACATTCAGCTTCACTGAATGTTTTTTCAGGGAGGTCTTTTCCACCTCCTAATATTAAATGTACTTCCCCTGTGCTGTGCTATCTTTCTTTACTCTGCCCAATTCAGCTTATCTCTGTTATGGAAATATGCACACTGTAAAAATCTATAGCTATGTTACATCTCATTAAATGAGGCAAACTTCTTCCGAGGCTCTCACTGCTATCAGGGCTGGGCTAAACTGAAATTTGCTAATTAAAGTTATCTAGTCTTAAAGAGTCTCATTAGGGTAAACATTTGGTCAGTTTAAAGTTGCAGTCCTGCCAGAACTTTCCCTCCCCCCACCTTGACTTCCCAAGATGGCCTGTGGGATCAAAGGGAACCTTAGAGGCAGTGGCCAGAGGGTCTCAGATCTGTGTGCACAGCTGTGAGCTGTAGTCTGGGTTCTCACTGGCTTCTCCCTAGTCATATCTGGTCATCACAGCTCTGCTGTCATCAGCTGCTGAGGTTGTTGGCTGGCAAGCTTATGATTTGTTGCTTCCACACCTTGAGATTCAGATACCTGAATGTCTCTCATCCCATCCCCCATCCCTGCTCCTCTCACCAGGTGACTTGGAATCACTTTAGCTCTTGCTGGGGCTTTCATCTCTGTACATCCTTTGGCTCTTGGTCATATTCTTCAGCCATTCCCTGCCAATTAGTCCACTACTGCCCCTGGTTTAGGCTCATCTTGTCCCTGGCATAATACCCATTGTCCCATCCATGGTTCTCAACCATGTTATTTTGCCTGGCAGGGAGCATACAGAGAAATCTGGGTTTCTGGCACACCATTTGTAAGTTGAGGACAATGAGCAGCAGCATCCCCTCTCTCTCCCATGCTACTCTCTGCTTCTGAGCCCTGCTCAATGTGAGACATCTGCCAGAATTGGGCAGCCAACCAAGCTGGGTTGGGAGAAGTGGACTAGCCCCACCTCTATGCTCCGTTAGCTGGACACTTCTTTTTTTTTTTTTTTTAAGATTTTATTTATTTATTCATGAGACACACACACACACACACACACACACAGAGGCAGAGACACAGGCAAAGGGAGAAGCAGGCTCCATGCAGGGAGCCTGATGTGGGACTTGATCCCAGGACTCTAGGATCACGCCCTGGGCTGAAGACAGGCGCTAAACTGCTGAGCCAACCAGGGATCCCCTAGCTGGACACTTCTAAGCAGTGTCTACATGTGGTGTCTGTCCAACTGGATGGGGGCCCCCAATATGGGGTGATGATACGGTGGGATGGGCTGTAAAATGATTTACCTGAGGCAAAACAAAGACATAGAAGTTTATTGAATACACCACAAGGGAGCAGTAGGTGGGACAGCAAAAAGGCTGTTTGCCAGGAAACAGTGGGTAGGGGCTGTTTTTATTTTATTTATTTATTTATTTATTTATTTATTTATTTATTTATTTATTTATTTATTTATTTATGAGAGACACAGGGAGAGAGAGAGAGGCAGAGACACTGGCAGAGGGAGAAGCAGGCTCCATGCAAGGAGCCCGACGTGGGACTTGATCCCAGGTCTCCAGGACCATGCACTTGGCCAAAGGCAGCACTAGACTGCTGAGCCACCTGGGCTGCCCTGGTAGGGGCTGTTTTTAAAGAGGGATGGTGAGGAGGTATGGGTCACATACAGAATTTTCCCTTTTTGGTGCTGTGCCTGTTTATAAGTAGCCCATTGGTTAGTTAGGGCCTATGGATATTTTGAGATGGGTTGCCTGATGGGCCCGTCTATATTCAGCCAGGTGGTTGCTGTGGGCCCTTTCTCCATTTCATTGCTCAAGCCTGTTTGCCCCAAGGCAGTACCTACCTCAGAGTTAGACCTCAAAGGCAGGGGAACACTGACACACTCATGCTGACCTCTTGCCCTACCTCTTTCTCCATGAAATATATTTTTTACCTCCCCAATTCCTATTCTCTCTTTGGGTCTTAGCTTCAGAATCAGGGAGGACTTTCCCTGCCTTTCAGATCACATTGTCTACATTTCACAAGGGCAGGTACTGTTTTGTTTCTTCTTGATCCTAGTGCCTAACACAGTGCTTGGCCACACAGTGCCAGAAGATCAAAACACAATAAAAATTTGCTGAACAAATATTATTTATCTGTCTTTACCCTTAATAGACCCTAAGGTCAGGAGGACAGGGGTGATTATATATATATATATATATATATAAAGGATTTATTATTTATTCTTGAGAGACACAGAGAGAGAGGCAGAAATACAGGCAGAGGGAAAAGCAGGATTCATGCAGGGAGCCTGATTTGGGACTCAATCCTGGGACCCCAGGGTCACTCCCTGGGCTGAAGGCAGGTACTCAACTGTTGAGCCACCCAGGCATCTGGGTTGTGTGTGATATATTAATAACCCTTCAATTCCCTTATTATGCAGAGCTTTAGAGTCAGTTCTTGGCCTTACTAATCATTTATTCAACAAATGTGTATTTTTTAAATATTTATTTATTTGAGAGGGAGCATGCACTGCACACATGTGCTTGTCTGAGGGGGAGGGGCAGAGGAAGATGAGGGTGGAGTGGGGGTGGGGGGGGAAGGAGAGAGAGAGAGAGAATCTCAAGCTGACTCTCTGATGAGCAGAGCCTAAGGGTCTCTATCCCACCACCCTGAGATCAGGACCTTAGTAGAAACCAAATTTGGAGGCTCAACCAGCTGTGCTAGGCAGGTGCCCCTAACAAATACTTTTTTTTTTCTTTTTTTTTTTTTTTTAAGATTTTATTTGACAGAGAGAGAGCATAAGCACAGGGAGTCGCAGGCAGAAGGAGGCAGAGGGAGAAGCAGGTTTCCTGCTGAGCAGGGAGTGGACTCCATCCTAGGACTCTGGGATCATGACCTGAGCCTAGGGCAGACGCTCAATCCACTGAGCCACCTAGGCACCCTTCAACAAATACTTTTTGCGTGCATGCTAAATTCTTTAGAACAATTTATTACATTTAAGTACATCCAAAAAATTGATCACATAAATAGTATAAAAAATTATAAGTGAACTCTCTCTAAACCTACTACTCAGCTCCAGGGGTAAATTTTTACACAGTGAGTTGAACAGATTGAAGGAAGACAGAGACAGATCCCTGGAGAGCTGCAGCAGTCTTGGGCAGAGAGATGATGAGGCCTCAGGCAGGATGTTACAGGAAGAAAGAAAGGGAAAGGTGGGCTCAAAAGATACTTAGGATTTGATGGATTGTCACTCACTAGTTGTATAAACTAGTGAAGTCCCAACCTTTCTGAGCCTCAATTTCTGCATCTGCATAATAGGTTAGTGATAACTATTGTTATCCGTATCCCTAGCACCTAACACAAAGCTTGGCACAAGATGATAAACACACACAAATCATTACTACTGTTTTAGACCTGTGGGAGGTTCATCTACGCTGGGAGAATGAATAGTCGGTCTGTCAAACTGGAGGCTGGAACTCGCCATCTTCTAGGGAGGAATATGATAAATGACGGTGCCTCTGCCAGAACGGGCATCCAGACTCCCCAGGCAGTGCGGCAGCACCAGCCCGCATCAGAGTCTGGCCGCCGCCAACCCCAGCTCCAGCCCTGCGCGGGCCCCAGCACCAGCTGGAGCCCCGGCCCCGCCCACATCCCTGCAAGCCCCGCCCCCCGGGCCGCGCGCGCGCCGCCGCCGCCGCCGCCGCCGCGCACGCGCGCCTCGCCCCGCCCCTGGTGCTGACGTGCGAGGCCGAGAGGGACGGGCGGGCTCCGCCGAGCCGTGTGCTTCCGCGGGCTCCGGGGTCGCTGGGGCCTCGTGGCGGGGCGGCTCCGCGGGGCTTCGCCCGCCCCCGCACCTCCCTCGTGCCCTCTCGCGGCGCCCGGCGGGCCCTGCGCTTCGGCCGGAGACCCGGGAGAGGGTGAGTGTTGGCGGGAGCGGGAGCGGGAGCGGGACCGGACCGGCCGGGCGCGCGCTCCGCTCTCCGGGGCATTGTCTGGGCGGGGGCGGCGCGGGCACGTGCGCTCCCCTCCCCCACCCTGCGCGCCGCGCGGCCCCGGCGGCGCGGGGGCAGGGAGCCGGCGACTGCGGGGAGCGGAGCGCCGCGAGGAGCAGGCCGGGTGAGTGTGCGGGTCGGGGGAGTCTCGGGAGCGGGAGCCTGCAGCCGGGTGTGGGGTCCTTCCTCGGGGCTCAGCGCTCTCGGAGGGCGGCGGGGTCCCTGGAAGCCCCGGGGCTGGAGCTCTCGGCCTGGTGGGCTTGGTGGCCTGTGAGGGGCTCGGAGACGAGATTGGGCTCCGGCTCCGGCACCGGCGAGTTGTGGGTTTACCGACAGGCACCGCGGAATCTGCTTCCAACCTGTCGCCATCCTTACGGTCCTCCCTCGCGAAGGATGAGTGGGATTTGGAAAGGTTGGAGGATTTTCCGGGCATATGCTCCAGTTAAAGGCACCAGAGGCGTGACACAGTGCGGGGTGACAGCGGAAAGCTTGGGAAAGTGGGACTTGGAAGAAAGGCTGGTTTGGTGGGTTGTGGCCAGATTGCAAAAGACAATGAATGAGGTTTATATCATAACCTTGTATTCTGTCGTGAGTGTAATCAGGGTAAAGAATAGAAAGTAGAGGAGGAAAATATCACCAGTAATCCCACGGCCCTGACACCTCTTTCGTAGTGTTCTGTGTGTGTTTGCTGGTATTTTCATCTAAGCTTGTAACAGTTGCAATTAGAGTTTACTTACAATTTTCCATTCTCTTTTCTCCTTATGGTGTTGAAACGAGATGTAATATACAGTATTCGGCAGCATCCTTTATTCCTAATAAGCAAATAGCAAGTATTCATCATAGAAAAATTAAGAAATATAGACAAGCAAAATGAGGAAGAGTTTTCATAGTTCTGCTGCCTCGAGATATTGTGTATTTTTGGTTCTGTATATTCTTTCAAAGATAGTGGAGCAGATAATGCCCTGGTTAAGAATTTAGTTTTCATACGGATCCTTTGAAGGTTTTAAGAAGGCAGGTAGCATAATCTGACTGCTCTGTAGAGGAAGAGGGTGAAAATGGGAGCGGGGAGATCAGTTAGGATGCTGTTTGCAGTACCTTGAACTAGGGCCATGGCAGCGAGATGAAGAGTACAGAGATTTTTTTTTTAATATATTTTTTTAAGTTTATTTATGATAGTCACACACACACACAGAGAGAGAGAGAGAGAGAGAGAGGCAGAGACACAGGCGGAGGGAGAAGCAGGCTCCATGCACCGGGAGCCCGACGTGGGATTCGATCCCGGGTCTCCAGGATCGTGCCCTGGGCCAAAGGCAGGCGCCAAACCGCTGCGCCACCAGGGATCCCGAGTACAGAGATTTAAACGTTATTTTGGTTGTAGAATGAACAAGACTTGTGAGTGGGTTAGTGAGGAAATAGGAGACTTCTTTACTTTTTTTTTTTTAATTTTTTTAAATTTATTTATGATAGTCACAGAGAGAGAGAGAGAGAGGCAGAGACACAGGCAGAGGGAGAAGCAGGCTCCATGCACCGGGAGCCTGATGTGGGATTCGATCCCGGGTCTCCAGGATCGCGCCCTGGGCCAAAGGCAAGCGCCAAACCACTGCGCCACCCAGGGATCCCTACTTTTTTTTTTTTTTAATGTATTTTTAAGGATTTATTTATTTGAGAGAGAAGGATTGCTTGAGTCCTAGAGAGCAGGAGGAGGGGGAGGGGTGGAGAGGAAAGAGAGAGAGAGAATCTCCAGTAGACACTCTGCTGAGCACGGAGCTGAAGTGGGGCTCTATCTTTTGGCCCTGAGATCATGACTTGAACTGAAATCAAGAGTCGAATGTTTAACCTACTCGGTCACCCAAGCACCCTTTTATATATTTTTTAAAATTAAGTTAAACTCTCTTCCCATCCTGGGGCTTGAACTCAGGTCTCTGAGATCAGGAGTTGCATCCTCTACTGACTTAGCTAATCAGATGCCCCGAGAATTCTCTCTTTTTTTTTTGGTAGTTGTTTTGAGCAGCTATGGGTAGATAGAGACATTTACTGAGAGGGTGAAGAATGGAAGAGAAACTTGAAGGGGGGAAAAATCATGAGTTCTGTTTTGGGTATATTAAATGGGAGATGTATATCAGTTATGAAGTTGGTATATTGAGGAAATTGGATGTGCAGGTTTAGAGCTCATGGAAGAGAGAGCTAGGAGCTGTTAGATAAAACTTTGGAATTCATTACATAGATGATATTGAAAGGTATGGGACTGCATGAGATCACCAAGGGAAAGAATATAGATAGAGAAGTGAAAATTGGCACTTGATCACTAATACTTTGAGCTGCAGTATGGGAAGAAGATTGAACATAGTATGGAAGAAACAGCCAATGAGGTAGGGAAAAAAGGCAGAAGACCAAAAGGTGTCATGGAAGCCAGGAAAAATAAGTTCAGAGAGGATAGAGGATGTCCATCCCTGACTTTGAGATGTTTAGTGAGATGCTCAATTGGATTTGGAGGTTGTTGGTTTTGTCATTGGTATTATTATATTTAAGATTAAAAAATTTTTAGTGATCTCTACACCCATTGTGGGGCTTGAACTTAAAACCTGGAGATCAAGAGTCTCATGTGCCACCAGCTGAACCAGCCAGGCACCTCTGGTCATTGTTGTTATTATCCAGAGTTCTAGAAGTGGGAGATGGAAACGGGATTGGAATAATTAATTGATTGGGGCTTGAGGAAGGGAAGATAATGAGTGTGGATTAGAAAAACCTGGGCCTTTTTCGAGATGCCTCATTTCCATCTGCTCCCAAACTAAATTTGGTAGGTGAAAAATGGTGTCTTGTTTAATTTTTCATTCATTGTTTACTAGAGTGTTTGAACATTTTTGTTTGTTTGTTTGAACATTTTTTAACATATATTTGCCATTGGTGATTTTCTGTATCTGTCCTGTATATATTTTTTGTGTTTATCACTTTTGGGAATTGATTATCAAGAGTCCTTTTAGATCTTGAAAACATGTAGTTTGACATAGAGCTTGCAGAACTTCTGCTCTTAAGTATTTTTCCCTTCTGGGAGTAAATGAGTTTATAACATATGCTCCATCAGGAAGGACATGGTTAATGGAAAAGCCATACTTAACATTTAACTCCTACATATGCTTCTTTTTTTTTTTTTTCCAATTATAGTGGAATACACATAAAATTTAGCACCTTAATGATTTTTAAGTGTGCAGTTCAGTGGTATTAGATACATTTGTAGCATTGTATTTGTAGCATTTGTAGCATACATTTGTACATTTTGCAACCATGACCACCATCCATTTTGGTCACTCTTTTCATCTTATAAAGCTGAAAATCTATGCCCATTAAACAACTCCCTATTCCCCCTTTCTCCTAGTCCCCAGCAACCACCGTTCTTTCTGTCTCTGTGATTGATTTTGACTACATTAAGTACCTCATATAAGTAGAATCATACAGTATTTGTCTTTTTTTTTTTTTTTTTTAAGATTTTATTTATTTATTCACGAGAGACACACAGAGAGGCAGAGACACAGGAAGAGGGAGAAGCAGGCTCCATGCAGGGATCCCGACATGGGACTGGATCCTGGGACCTTGCCTTCTGAGCGGAAGGCAGATGCTCAGCCACTGAGCCATCCAGGCATCCCAGTATTTGTCATTTTCTGATGAGTTTATTTCACTTGGTATAAGATCTTCAAAGATATATCCATGTTGTAGCATGTGTCGGGATTTCCTTTTTAAAATTTTTTTTTAAGTTTTAATTTTATTTCCAGTTAACATACATATTAGTTTCAGGGGTACAATATAGTGATTCAACATTTTCATACATTACCCTGTGCTGATCACAAGTGCACTTACCTATTTCACCCATCCCCCCACCTCTCTTCTGGTAACCAGTTTGTTCTCTGTAATTAAGAGTCTGTTTCTTGGTTTGTGTCTCTTCTCCCCTTTGCTCATTTGTTTCCTAAATTCCACATATCAGTGAAATCATACAGTATTTGTCTTTCTCTGACTGACTTCACTTGGTATTATACTCTCTAGCTCCATCCATGTGGTTGTAAATGGCAAGATTTCATTCTTTTAAATGGCTACATAAATTCCATTGTGTATATATGCCACATCTTTATCCATTCATTGGTCAGTGAACACTTGGGCTGCTCTGTATTTTGGCTATTATAAGTAATGCTGCCCTAAACACAAGGGCACATGTATCCCTTTGAATTAGTGTTTTTGTATCCTTTGAGTAAAGAACTTTCCTTCCTTTTTAAGGCTTAATAATATTCCAGTGTATGTATATATCACATTTTGTTTACCCATTCATCTGTTGATGAATACTTGGGTTGTTCCCATCTTCTGGCTCTTGTATATAATGCTAAGAACGTGGGTGTACAGATACCTCTTCAAGTTCCTGCTTTTAGTTTTTTCAGTATATATGGATTTAGAAGTAGAATTGTTAGATCGTACAGTAAATCTGTTTTTAGTTTTTTGAGGAACTGCCACTGTTTGCCATAGGGGCTTGCACATGTATTCCCTCCAACATTGTACAAAGGTTCCAGTTTCTTCACATCCTCACCAACACTTGTTTTCTGATTCTTTCTTTTTTTGATAGCCATCCTAAAGGGTGTGAGGTTATAATCTCCCTGTGTGGGGTATTTTTTTTTTTTTTGAAAGATTTTATTTATTTGAGAGGGAGAGAGAGAGCACGCATGAGCAGAGGTGGGGGCAGTGGGAGAAGGAGAAGCAGACTCCCTGCTAAGCCGGGAGCCGGACATGGGGCTCATCCTGAGGGTCATGACCTGAGGCAGATGCTTAACCGACTGAGCCACCCAGGCGCCCCTCACTGTGGTTTTGATTTGTACTTCCCTAATATTAGTGATGTTGAGCATCTTTTCAAGTGCTTATTTGGTCATTTATATATCATTGGAGAAATGTTTATTTAAATATTTTGCCTACTTTGAGTCAGAGTTTTTGGTTGCTTTGAGTTTTAGGAGTTCTCTATGTTCTGGGTATGAATCCCTTATTGAATATGATTTGCAAATATTTTCTCTTGTGAGTTGCATTTTTACTGTTGATAGTATCTTTTGATGCACAAAATTTTAAAATTGTCATGATGTCCAATTTATTTTTATTACCTATGCATTTGGTGTCATATCTAAGAAATCTTTGTAAATCCAATGTTGTCAAGGAGTTTTATTATTTTCAGTCTTACATTTAAGTCTTTGGTACATTTTGAGTTAATTTTTGTAAATGTTGTTACATAAGAATCCAGCTTCATTCTTTTGCATGTAGATATTCAATTTTTCCAACATCATTTGTTAAAAAAACTGTCTTTTTTTTTTTTTTTTTTAAAGATTTTATTTATTTATTCATGAGAGACATAGGCAGAGAAAGAAGCAGGCTCCACGCAGGGAACCTGATTTGAGACTGGATCCCGGGACTCCAGGATCACGCCCGGGGCCGAAGGCAGGAGTTAACTGCTGGGCCACCCAGGCCTCCCCAAAACTGTCCTTTTCTTTTCTTTTCTTTTCTTTTCTTTTCTTTTCTTTTCTTTTCTTTTCTTTTCTTTTCTTTTCTTTTCTTTTTTTTTTTTTTTTAAGATTTTATTTATTTATTCATGAGAGAGAGAGGAAGGCAGAAACATAGACAGAGGGAGGAGCAGGCTCCATGCAGGAAGCCCGATGTGGGACTTGATTCTGGGACTCCGGGATCACATCCTGATCCAAAGGCAGATGCTCAACCGCTGAGCCACCCAGGCATCCCTGTCCTTTCTTTTTCTTTTTTTTTTTTTTAATTTAATTTTATTTATTTATGATAGGCACACAGTGAGGGAGAGAGAGAGGCAGAGACATAGGCAGAGGGAGAAGCAGGCTCCATGCACTGGGAGCCTGACGTGGGATTCGATCCTGAGTCTCCAGGATCGCGCCCTGGGCCAAAGGCAGGCGCCAAACTGCTGCGCCACCCAGGGATCCCGTTGTCCTTTCTTAATTGAATAGTTTTGACACCCTTGTCAAAAATAACTTGGCCATCTGTGCAAAGCTTTATTTCTGGGCTCTGTTCTGTTCCACTGGTCTGTATATTTCTGTTCATGGCAGCAGTACCACGCTGTTTTGATTACTGTAGCGTCTAGTACCTTTTGGAATCAGGGAGTATGAGTCCTTCAGTTTTGTTCTTTTTCAAGATTGTTTTGGTTAGGGTCCTTTGAAATTCTATAAGAATTTTAGGATGAGTTTTTCTATTTCTGTGAAAAAATGTCATTGGAATTGTGGTGGGGATTGCATCAAATCTATAGATGGCTTTGGGTAGTACTGACTTTTAAACAGTATTTTCCACTCTGTTAATATGAGATGTGTTTCCATTTAGTTATACTGTTTTTAATTTCTTTCAACAGTGTTTTGTAGTTTTCATTGTATAGGTCTTTGACCTCTTTGGTTAAGTTAATTCCCAAATGCAGTTGACCCTTGAACCACACAGGTTTGAATTGTGTGGAAACATTTAATATGCAGAATTTTTTTTTTTAAGATTTTATTTGTTTATTCATGAGAGACTGAAAGAGGCAGAGACACAGGCAAAGGCAGAAGCAGGCTCCATGCAGGATGCCCGATGTGGGACTTGATCCCGGGACCCCAGGATTATGCCTTGGGCCGAAGGCAGGCGCTAAACCCTGAGCCACCCAGGGATCCCAATATGCAGAATTTTTTTTTTTTTTTTGTGCAGAATTTTTTGATGCAGTACTGTAAATGTATTTACTCTTCATGATTTTAATATTTTCTCTACCTTATTTTATTGTAAGAATACAATATATAATACATATAATCTACAGAATATTTGTTAATTGTTTCTATTATTGGTAAAGCCTCAACAGAGGCTATTAGTAGTTAAGTTTTGGGGGAGTCAAAAGTTATACATAGATGTTTGACTGTGGGTAGTTGGTGCCCCCAATTCCTGCATTGTTGAAAGGTTAACTGTGGGCAGCCCCAGTGCCTCTGCCTCGCTGTTGGTGCCGCCTTTGGCCCAGAGCGTGATCCTGGAGACCTAGGATCGAGTCCTGTGTCGGGTCCGGCTCCCTGCGTGGAGCCTGCTTCTCCTTCTGCCTGTGTCTCTGCCTCTCTCTCTGTGCCTCTCATGAGTGAATAAATAAAATCTTAAAAAAAAAGAAAAGAAAAGAAAGGTCAACTGTATTTTATTCATTGATGCTATTATAAATGGAACTGTTTTTGAATTTTCTTTTCAGATTTTTCACTGTGTATAGAAATGCAACTGATTTTTGTGTGTTGACTATCTTGCTACTTTGCTGAATTCATTTATTTCTACAGATTTTTTTTTGTGGGATCTTTAGAGTTTTCCACATATAAACTCATATCCCTCCGTATTAAAATTCATTCATTGGATACACTATAATTTGCTATAGACTGCTTCCAGTCATGTATAAAATATATAGGAAGAGGAAAGCTAATTGTAGATCTGTAAGTGCAGCCCACATATGACAAGTTGAGAGCAATTTCTTAGGATAGATTCTGATAAAGAGGATTTTCTTCTTATTTAACCAGAGATTTGTATTTGAATTTTCACTGCCAATCCTTGAATTCACCCCCATCTCCCTACCTTTAATCCTGCCCCTCTTACCCTATTTTTCACACTGCTACCGAATAGAGGGTGAGAGTCAGTGCATTTTTCCCTCATAGAAGACTTATGAATTGTCTCTATAACATCTGTTCTGTCAGTTGGAAAAAGTTTTGAAGAATGGAGAGCACTTCGTGGATGAGTTGGAATTTGATTTGGTTTTTGAAAGATGAATGAATAGCATTTCAGTAAGCAAGAGAGAAGGTAGAGGTGAAATACGAATCCGTTGAAAGGTAATTGTGTTCAGGCATGCGAACTTTGATGACTGTAGACAGAGAGGTAGAAGAACTAGTTCTCCAGCCAGGGATTGTTTATTCTGTTTATCTGAATAATGAGCTATGAGTGTGTGTGTGTGTGGGAGGAGACCTGTTATGTGTTGATAGTGAAGGAGGTGAGGAGAATGCCAAGGGGTGCTTCAGCTTGATTTGTATGTTTATTCATTTAGTTATGTGGCTACATTGGTGATTGTTACCTATTTTGTTTCTTAAAAATTAGTTTGAGGGGCATCTGGGTGGCTCAGAGGGTTAAGCGTCTGACCTTTGGTTTCTGCTCAGGTCATGATCTCAGGGTCGTAGAATCAAGCCCTGGGTCCAGCTCTACATTCATTTAGCATGGAGATTGAGATTCTCTCTCCCTCTTCCCCTGCCCCTGTTACTCATGCTGTCTGACTCGCTCTCTCTAAAATAAAGGAATAAAATCTTAAAAAAAAAAAAAGTTTGAGAGTGTGTGTACTATTTTTTTAAGATTTGTGTATTTATATGAGAGAGAATGCGTATGCATGCATAAGCAGTGAGAGGGAGAGGGAGAGAGACAGAAACCCAAGCACACTGACACAGGACCCCATCCCAAGACCCAGAGATCATGGCTCCAGCAGAAACCAAGAGTCAGATGCCCAACTGACTGTGCTTCCCAGGTTCCCCTAGAGTGTGTATGCTTTTTGTTTGTTTGTTTGTTTTTTTAAGATTTATTTATTTAGAGAGAGAGTACATGAGCACCAGGGCCAGGGGTGAGAGGCAGAGGGAGAGGGAGTCTTTTTTTTTTTTTTTTAAAGATTTATTTTTATTTAATTATGATAGACATAGAGAGAGGCAGAGACACAGGCAGAGGGAGAAGCAGGCTCCATGCCAGGAGCCCTATGTGGGACTTGATCCCGGGATTCCAGGATCGCGCCCTGGGCCAAAGGCAGGCACGAAACCGCTGAGCCACCCAGGGATCCCCGAGAGTGAGTCTTAAACAGACTCTCCGTTGATCGCTGACCCACGGTGGGGCTCAGTCTCATGACCCTGAGATCACCACTCCAACCGAAACCGAGAGTCCGACGCTCAACCAGCTATGGCACCTAGGCACTCCAAGAGTGTGTTTACTTTTTAAAATTGAGATTAATTTGCATAATGTAAAATTCATCATTCTAAAGTGTATAATTCTGTGGGTTTTAGTATATTCACAAGGTTATGTAACCATTTCTACCATCTAATTCCAAAATATTTCCATCACCCCAGAAAAAGAAACCAATACCTGTTAACAGTCAGTTCTGGTTCCCCCTGTCCCTCGGCAGCCACTTTTTGTGTCTGTGGATTTGCAAGTACATTTCATATAATTGTGAATCAAATAACATGTGGCCTTTAGTATCTGGTTTCTTTCAGTTAGCATGCTCAGTCCACCTGTGGTGTAGCATGTGTCAGTACCTAGTTTTTTTTTTTCTTTTTTTAAAATTTATTATTATTTTTAAAGATTTTATTTATTCATGAGAGAAACAGAGAGAGAGAGAGGCAGAGACACAGGCAGAGGGAGAAGCAGGCTCCATGCAGGGAGCCCCACATGGAACTCGATCCTGGGTCTCCAGGATCACACCCCGGGCCGCAGGCGGCGCCAAACCGCTGTGCCACCGGGGCTGCCCAGTACCTAGTTTTTATCACTTAATAATAATCTCTTGTATGAATATGTCACATTTTGTCTAGTCATCAGTTGGTAATTGTTTATACTTTTCCGCTATGGTGACTAATACTGTTAAATGAACATTTACATGTAAGTTTTTATGTTGACATATCATTTTAGTTCTCTTGGATATATACCTAGGAGTAGAATGGCTAGGTCATATAGTAAATTGGTTTAACTTTTTTTTTTTTTTAAGTTTAGTCTGGGTTTTTTGTTTTGTTTTGTTTGTAATCTCTACACCCAACTCAGGGTTTAGTAAACTCAGAATCCTGATATCAAGAATTTCAAGCTCTTCCCTCAGAGCCAGTCAGGCACCCTGATTCTGTTTAACTTTTTAAGGAATTGCCAAGCTTTTCCGCAGCAGCTGCGCCATTTTACATTTCCACCAACAAGTATGAGAGTTCCTATTGTGTATTCTTTATATGTTTTTTGTGCAGACTATTCAATGGGGGTGTGTGTGTTATTTTTAAAGATTTTATTTATTAGAGAGGGAGAGAGAGAGAGAGAGAGAGCCCGAGCATGCAGGGATCAGGGGAGAATGGTAAAGGGGGAGGGAGAATTGCCAGCTGACTCCGTGCTGAGTGCAGAGCCAGTGCGGGACTCGATGTCAGGACCCTTAGATTACAACCTGAACCGAAACCAAGAGTCAGATGCTCAACCAACTGAGCCACCCAGGTGCCCCAGTTGTGTGTGTGTGTGTGTGTGTGTGTGTGTTATTTATTCTTGAGAGACAGAGCGAAGCAGAGACATAGGCAGAGGGAGAAGCAGGCTCCATGCGGGAAGCCTGACGTGGGACTCGATCCCGAGTCTCCAGGATCACGCCCTGGGCCAAAGGCAGGTGCTAAACTGCTGAGCCACCCGGACTGCCCTTGTGTGTGTTTTTAAACAGTGTCATTGAGGTACAGTTGGCATCTACAAACTGCACAAAGTAGGCAATTTCAGAAGTTTCAACAGATTTATACACCTATGAAACCATCACCACAATCAAAATAGTAAACATCCCACAAATTTTTCTTATGCTCCTTTTACTCCTTCTCCCTCTTCCTGTCATTGTCCTTCCTCTGGCAACCTGTGATGAGCTTTCTGTCAATGTAAACTAGTTCGCATTTTATATAAATGGAATGATTATAGTATATACGTAAACTGGCTTCTTTCACTCAGCATTGTTTTGAGATTAACTCATGTTGCTCCATGTATCAGTTCATTCCTTTTTATTGATGAATATTGTATGTATGGATATATTACAATTTGTTTATCCATTCACCTGTTAATGGACATTTAGATTATTTCTGGTTTTTGACTACTGCAAATAAAGTTGCTGTGAACATGTGCTTACAAGTTTTTGTAAGGACATATGCTTTTATTTCTTTTGGGTAGATATATAGGAATGGAATGGCTGGGTCATGTTGTAGGGTATCTTTAACTTTTTAAGACACTGCCAAACTGTTTTCCAAAGTAGTACCCAAAGTGGTTGTACCTCTTTATATTCCCAACAGCAATGTATGAGAGTTTGTTGTTCCACACTATGTAGTTGTGTTCTTGTGAACATTTAGTGAAGAAGAAAACAGAGACATAAAGACCCCTATATAGGTATCCCCCGCTTTCTGAAAGTTCATATTATGCCACTTTGGTTTTATAAAGAAAGATGCTCATGGCTTTTGCATAAGAGCAAAAATCCTCTTCTGATTTTGATTTAAGGAAAACAGGTACTGATATAGGTCTTTTGAAAAAGTGAGGTAGTGTAATGTGAAATTTCAGAAAGTAGGGGATACACCATTTCAAGTTAGGAAAGTTTTTGTAGGAATGCTGCACTTTAAGATAGCAGGGTAAAACTATATTCCATCTCACAGATTAGTCCTTTTGACATTTTCCTCCCTAAAGTAATGCATGAACATGTTTTAGAAAGTTCAAATGTTGTAGTCAGGAATAACATAAAAGGCAAAATCACTACCCAGGAGCAACGATTGTTAATCATTTTTTAATCTTTTCTTCCAGGCCTACACGAGCGTATACCAGAATTTTTAATTTTTTTCCATCTCTAGTTTACACAGAAGGAATCAAAATATACATATTATTCTGCACCTTGCTTTTTTTCATTTCACAGTTTAATTTGGAGGTACTTCATATCAGCACATTCTTTTTTTTTTTTAATTTTATTTATTCATGAGAGACAGACAGAGGCAGAGACACAGGCAGAGGGAGAAGCAGGCTCTATTGCAGGGAACCTGTTGTGCGACTCGATCCTGGGACCCCAGGATCACACCCTGGGCCAAGGGCAGGTGCTAGGGCAGCCCCGGTGGCGCAGCGGTTTAGTGCCCAGCCTGCAGCCTGGGGTGTGATCCTGGAGACCTGGGATCGAGTCCCATGTCGGGCTCCCTGCATGGAGCCTGCCTCTCTCTCTCTGCTGTGTCTCTGCCTCTCTTTTGCTCTCTCTGAATAAATAAATAAATCTTTAAAAAAACAAAACAAACAAAAAAAAAAAACAAAGGCAGGTGCTAAACTGCTGAGCCACCTAGGCGTCCCATTTTTTTTTTTTTTAAGGATTTTATTTATCATATCAGCACATTCCTTATCATGGCTGCATTACAGATTACAGTAGTACAGTCAGTATTGCTTTAAGAAACCATGAATTTGTTCTAGTGCAGTTAATCTATTAGGGAGCTATTTGATTATAATGTGAATTCCACATTTGCTCTTAAGATTTTGTCTGCAAGAAATGTTAGGTGAATGCAGAAAACTGCACTTTGCTGAACTGAGCCACAGAAAGGATTACACAGCTGCACACGCCTGGCAGCTATCATTCTGCTACCTACCTCAGCTTGCTTACTTCTCTCTTATGAGCCACATCTGGTGCTACAACTTTTTTTTATAATTTTTAAAAAAGATTTTATTTATTCATGAGAGAGAGAGAGAGAGAGGCAGAGACATAGGCAGAGGGAGAAGCAGGCGCCATGCAGGGAGCCCGATGTGGGACTCGATCCCAGGACTCCAGGATCACACCCTGGGCTGAAGGCGGCGCTAAACCTCCGAGCCACCCACTAAACCGCTGAGCCACCCAGACTGCCCTGGCACTACAATTTTGATTTCAGATTACCTCCTTTTGTCACTTCATGGTAACATACAAGCTGTAACCTTTTAGTGCCCACATTGCCAGGCAAACTTGAGGTCTTTTTCAAGGTGAACTGCCATATTTATTGTAGCATTTATGTATTTCATTACCATTTAATGTGTAAAATTGTGCTACTATTTTTATTAGATTACCTTTTTTTTATGTCACATTTTTGAATGTTGTGTCCTTAACCCGATTTTCCTGATGCTTTGTGGTTTTTATTATGCAGTTTTATACAGCATGGTGATTTTTAGGAATGTATATGTTACATTGTAGTGGAACTGATGTATCCATTCCATGAATGTACATAATTTTTTAAAAAAGATTTTATTTATTTATTCATGAGACACACACACAGATAGAGGCAGAGACATAGGAAGGGAGAGAAGCAGGCTCCATGCAGAGAGCCTGATGTGGGACTTGATCCCGGGACTCTGGGATCATGCCCTGAGCCAAAGGCAGACAGATGCCCGACCACTGAGCCACCCAGGTGTCCCCCATAATTTCTTTATTTACATTTTAGTTTTAAAACATCCTATATACTGGGCACCTGGGTGGCTCAGTCAGTTAAGTGTATGCTTTCAGCTCAGGTCATGATCCTGGCCTTGAGCTCCGTGTTGGGCTCCCTGCTTACCAGAGAGTCTGCATCTCTCTCTACCCCATGCTCATGCTGTCTTGTGCTGTCTCTTGCTCTTGCTTGCGCTCTCTTAAATAAAAATAATCTTAACATATTTCCTAGTGCATATAAGGAAGTATATATTTTTTTAAAAGATTTTGTTCATTTGAGAGAGAGAGAGTGAGCACACATGGGAGAGAGAGCTTGAGGTGGGGAGAAGCAGAGAGAGAGAGGGGGAGAAGCAGACTCCCCACATGATGTGGGGCTCAATCCCAGGACTCTGGAATCATGACCTGAGCCAAAGGCAGATACTTTTAAAAATGTCTTTTAATCCCCTAACTGATCCTTTTTTACTTTTTGAATATCTGAAATATTTTAGGATAAACTAAAATTTAAAAGTATTACTAATCTGTGCCCTCCCCACCCCAAATTAACCTTCCTAATGTTGATTACCCAGTTGACTTCCTGCCACCTTGTAAATGTACATATAGCATGTACTCACATACTTTGGAAGGGATAATCTGTAAATAGACTTAAGGTTAATATATATTGGGTTTATCATTTTTTTAAAGATTTATTTATTTTTTTTAATTTTTATTTATTTATGTATGATAGTCACAGAGGGAGAGAGAGGCAAAGACACAGGCAGAGGGAGAAGCAGGCTCCATGCACCGGGAGCCCGATGTGGGATTCGATCCCGGGTCTCCAGGATCGCGCCCTGGGCCAAAGGCAGGCGGCCAAACCGCTGCGCCACCCAGGGGTCCCTTAAAGATTTAATCTTAAATAATTTCTATACCCAGTGTGGGACTTGAACCTACACAATGTTGAGATCAAGAGTTGTACCTTCCTCTGACTCTTGGTTTCAGCTCAGGTTGTGATCTCAGGGTTGTGAGGTTGAACCCTGTGTTGAGCTCAATGCTCAGCATGGAGTCTGCTTAAGGGTCTCTCTTCTGTGGCTCTCCCTTTCCCCCTGCATGCTCTTGCTCTCACTGAATAAATACATTAAAAAAAAAAAGGACTTGCACACTCCATCCACTGAACCAGCCAGGTACCCCGTCACTGTTATTTTATATGATTTTAAAAAAAAATTGGGGATCCCTGGGTGGCTCAGTGGTTTAGCGTCTGCCTTTGGCCCAGGGCATGATCCTGGAGACCTAGGATCAAGTCCCACGTTGGGCTCCCTGTGTGGAGCCTGCTTCTCCCTCTGCCTGTGTCTCTGCCTCTCTGTTTCTCTCTGTGTCTCTCATGAATGAATAAATAAATAAATCTTTAAAAAAGAAAAAAAATTACTGGATGGAAGGGTAGGGTATTATGCAAATAAGTCATTATGCAAATAACTCAATCAGAGAAAGACAGTTATATGATTTCACTCATGTGGAATTTAAGAAACAGCATAGGGGAAGGGAGGGGAAAATAAAACAAAATGTTATCAGAAAGTGAGACAAACCATAAGAGACAATAAATTAAGGATTGCTTGGGGGGGGGAATAGGGGGATGGGGTAACTGGATAATAGATATTAAGGAGGGCACATGATGTAGTGAGCTCTGGGCGTTAGACTGATGACATTGACTTCCACCTCTGAAACTAATAATACACTAATGTTAATTAATTGAATTTAAATTAAGAAAAGAAAAGGTTATTATTTTAAAAGATTTTATTTATCTATTCATGAGAGACACACAGAGATAGAGACATAGGAAGAGGGAGAAGGGACACCTGGGAGGCTCAGCGGTTAAGCGCATCTGCCTTCAACTCAGGGCGTGGTTCTAGAGTACTGGGATTGAGTCCCACATCGGGTTCCCTGCATGGAGCATGCTTCTCCCTCTGCCTGTCTCTCTGCCTCTCTCTTTCTGTGTCTCTCATGAATAAAGAAGTAAAATCTTTAAAAAAAAAAAAAAAAAAAAAGAAAAGAAAAAGGCAGAGGGAGGAAAAGCAGACTCCATGCAGAGAGCCTGGTGCAGGACTTGATCCCAAGACTCCGGGATCATGCCTTGAGCCAAAGGCAGACACTCAACAGCTGAGCCACCCAGGCATCCCATCCGGATCCTGGGATCACACCCTGAACCAAAGGCAGGCGCTAAACCACTGAGCCACCCAGGCATCCCTCTTTCTGTCTGAAAAGTTTAAAAGTTTATTTACTTGAGCAGTCTATACCCAACATGGGGCTTGAACTCAAGACTCTGAAATCAAGAGTTGCATGCTCCTCTAGCTGAGCTAGGCAGGTGCCTCTTTATTTCCTTTCTTCTGTCAATTTAAGAATTTACCTTAAATGTCTCAAAACCCTTAAACATTTCATATATATAGCTCTCTCTCTGTCCAGAGAAGGTGTGTTGAAGTGGTGGAGTAAGGGAAGGGTAAAACAACGTAAGGCCATCTCTCCAGTTCTAACACTAACAGCTAGAAGCAGTGGCATGGATGATTTAGAATAGCTGTTTTATTCTGAACTCTTTAACATGTTACTTTGTAGATAGGAGACAAAGTACTGGCCTGAATGGATCCTAGGGCTGACCTTATATGGCAACTCGTATGGTCTTTAGCAATTTTGTTTATAATAGGAAAGTATGTATTTTTGACCTGGAAATCTATAATACTTAAATAATAATAATTTTTTTTAAGAGAGAGTGTGGGGGGAGGGAGAGAATCTTCAAGCATACTCCGACTGAGTGCAGAGCCTGATATGGGACTCGATCCCACAACCCATGAGATCATGGTCTGAGCCAAAACCAAGAGTTGGATACTAACTGACTAGGCCCCCAGGTACCCAAGTAGCACAATTTTTTTGAGCTCAGATATTTAGCTTTTCTGTTTTGCTCAGCTCTTACATCTTGTACTGTGACTAGCCCATGTCAGATGCTAACTACTCACCTCTGGCCTGCTCCCCACCATTCTGGTCCAGTGTGAAATTCTGACTATTTTTACTTAAAAGACCTATTTTTTTCCCATACCAGATGAGTTGAAGAAACATTGATTATGTTGACCAAAAATGAGAGTATATGCAAATGGTTTTATATATAAAATCTGGCTTAGAATAATTAGGATACAGAGTTTTTGTTAGTACCAGCTTAAAATTAGAACAGAATCTTCTCCTTTTTAGATTTCCTTTGATCTGAATCTTTCATATAATACAATACTTCAGATTGCTTGTATTGTGGAGTCAGACGTGCTACCATTGTGCCACGAGGTCACTAAATTGCTTGTATTGTGATAAAAAGCAAGATTTGGGTGAGAAAATTAGCAGTGTATATTTTCAGTTACCTATGTCAAGGAGATGACAGTTTAATGACTAATCTTTAAATAGAAGGAAAAATTTATTTATTTATTATTTTTTTATTTTTTATTTTTTAAAATTTTTTAATTTTTATTTATTTATGATAGTCACAGAGAGAGAGAGAGGCAGAGACACAGGCAGAGGGAGAAGCAGGCTCCATGCACCGGGAGCCCGATGTGGGATTCGATCCCGGGTCTCCAGGATCGCGCCCTGGGCCAAAGGCAGGCGCCAAACCGCTGCGCCACCCAGGGATCCCTAGAAGGAAAAATTTAAATCGACATTGAAATATATTTTGATTTTTTAAAAAAGTTTATTTTTTAGTAATCTCTGCACCCAGTGTGGGGCTTGAACTCACAACCCTGAGATCAAGATCATGATTCTTCTCAGCCAGCTGGGGTCTCTTATATTTTGATTTTTTTGATAGGACTTCATGCCAAATGAATTTTCTCAAAATATCTAAATAAAAAAAAAAGAAAAAATGGATATCAAAATGGATATTTTTTTTCTTATAATACACATTGGGCAGTCTTCGGGAAGCCTTGGATGATGTTGGGGTAAAAGCTGCTATTTTAATTTCCAATATGTAATTTATTAAATGGATTCCTAAAGATTCAACATTAGACAAATTTAGTGCAAGTCACCTTGCTTCTAGATCTCTAGTTACTTATTGCTGATAAGAAAAGCTTCTAGTTATTTTTCTGTTTTTCTAATACTCTGCTGTACTGGGGTCCTCTGGGTGGCTTGAACGTCTGACTTCAGCTCAGGTCATCATCTCAGTGTCTTGGGATCTAGCTCTACACTCAGCAGGGTGTCTGCTTCTCCCTTTCCCTCTCTGCCCCTCCTCCTGCTCCTGCATGCGTGCTAGCTCTCTCACCCAAATAAAGAAAGAAAATCTTATAAATCCCATCCAGCAGGGTATATTTTTTATCTGTATTCACAAAAGAAAACTGGTCTGTTATTTTTCTCTACTGATGATTTTGACCACATCTTCATAGGTTTAGATACAGTGCTCTTTTTGTTGATAATTTTAAAAGTCTTATTTTAAATTTCTCTTTGAGTCATGAGTTATTTAGAAAAGTATTTTGTTTTCCATTTCATAGAACATTCTTGTTAATGATTTCATATTTAGTTTTATTAGGATCAGAGAATGTTTTGTAATAATTATGACTTTATATTCCATCTCATGACTTAATTTTTTTTAAAGATTTTACCAAATTATATGACAGAGAGTGAGAGAACACAAGCAGGGGGAACAGGAGAGGGAGAAGCAGGCTCCTCATTGAGCAGGGAGCCGGATGCCAGGCTCTGTCCCACGATCGTGACCTGAGCCAAAGCCAGATGCTTAATTGACTGAGCCACCCAGACACCCTGATTTAATTTTAATGACTTTTTATAGATAATCTTAAACAGTATTCTCTGTTGTGTTCAGAATGATGTGTAGCTATAATTTTTAAAAAATTTTTGTTACTTTTTAAAAACAGGCTCCACACCCAGTGTGGGACTTGAAGTCACAATCCTGAGTTCAAGAGACACGCCCTGTACCGACTGAGCCAGCTAGGCCCTTGTATGTAGCTGTTAAATCTGGCTTGTAAATTGCATTATCTATACTATTGGTATTTTTGTCTGTTGTTTTCTTTATCTTTTAAATTTCTGAGACACATGTTCAAATTCCCCTGTAATGATTGTGATTTTCTTAAAATTTTCTTGTATTTCTGGTTTATTTTGTACATTTTAACATGTTCGATGTTTATGGCATATCTTTGTGATTGTGTCCTTTATTTATTTATTTATTTTTAAATATTTTATTTATTTATTCATGAGAGACACAGACAGAGAGAGGCAGAGGGAGAAGCAGGCTCCACGCGGGGAGCCGGATGTGGGACTCGATCTCAGGACTCCAGGATCACACACCCTGGACCGAAGGCAGGCACCAAACTGCTGAGCCACCCAGGGATCCCCTGATTGTGTCCTTTAATAGTAACATAATCATTATTAAAGTTTATTGGTGTTCAATTATCCTGTTGGTTACTAATCATGCCATGCCAGTTATCTTTTCATTTGCATGTATCTGTGTATTATAACTTTGCACATCCCAGAGCACTTGGGTGGCTCAGTCCGTTAAGCATCCAACTCTTGATTTCAACTCAGGTCTTGGTCTCAGGGTTGTGAGTTCAAACCCCACGTTGGACTCCACTGTGGAACTTACTTAAAAAAAAATTTTTTTTTAACACAAACTTTGGGAGATCCCTGGGTGGCTCAGCGGTTTAGCGCCTGCCTTTGGCCCAGGGCGCGATCCTGGAGTCCCGGGATCGAGTCCCACATAAGGCTTCCTGCATGGAGCCTGCTTCTCCCCTCTGCCTGTGTCTCTGCCTTTCTCTCTCTCTCTCTCTCTCTATCATGAACAAATAAATCTTTAAAAAATAAAAAAATAAACACAAACTTTGCCCATCCCTTTATTTTAAACATTTAGCTATAATACCTTTCAAAATGTAGAAATATCAAATAGATTTGTAAGTATCAGGAGTGATAAAAGTTACCATAAGCTAGTGGTTATGTTCCCTGTGGGTATTTGTATTTTGACACGTATCTGTTATCCCTTCATTTACTTATTCAGCAAATAATGTATTGAGAGTGTCCAGGAACTTTGGAAGGGAAGTTAGGGAAAGCTGTGTTGGATAGTATGATTAAGGAAGGCCTTCTTTGACAACGTAGACATTTGAGCTGGGGTCTAGAAAAGCTAATTTGGGGAAAGTGCATTCCAGGTAGAGGGAACCTTAAGTCCAGAAATCCTAAGGAGAGGCACCTGGCTGGCTCGGTTGATAGAATGTGTGATTCTTTTTTTTGTTTTTGTTTTTGTTTTTGTTTTTTTTTAGAATGTGTGATTCTTGATCTTGGAGTTGTGAGTTCAAGCCCCGTGTTGGGGATATAGCTTACTTAAACAAAACTAAAATCCTAAGGAAAGATTGAGGTGTATTTGAAGAATAGAAAGGACCAATGTGTCTGGATCTTAATGATTAAGGATGATGAGGCAGGCAGGGCTCAATTCATGTAAGATCTTGTGGGTCATGTTAAGGAGTGTGATTTTATTCTTAAGTGTTATGGAAAGTCATTGGCAGATTTTGAACAGGGGATGACATGATTAGATAAATATCTTTATAGTCCTAATGTAAATTGAAGTGTAGTTTACATTCAGTGAAATGCACAGATTTTTGTAGAGTTGGATAAGTTTTCACAGTTGCATATGCCCATGCGATCCACACCCTTAAGATAAATTTTCTCATCCCAAAAAGTTCCTTTGTTCTTCCCAGTCTGTCCTCACCATCAGCACCTTTTCTTTCACTATAGATTGTCTGTTCTAAAACTTCATATAAATGGAATCATTTTTTAAAAATGGAATCATTTATGTATGTGCTTATGTGTCTGGCTTCTTTGACTTTCCAAGATGAGTTTTTTTTTTTTTTTTAAGGTTTATTTGGGAGAGAAAATGTGCATGTCTGTGTGGAGGAGGTGAGGAGCAGAGTCTGTTTTTTGTTTTTGTTTTTTTTAAAGTTTGTTTATTTATTTATTTATTTATTTGACAGCATGCCCATGTGCCTACTTTCTGGGGGAGAAGCACAGGGAGAGAAGGACAAGCAGGCTCCATGCTGAGTATGGAGCCGGTTGGTCATGGGGGTCAATCTCAGGACCCCAAGATCATGACCTGAGCCAAAATCCAGAGTGGGACTCTTAACTGACTGAGCCACCCAGGTGCCCCTATAATTGTATTTTTAATTATACAATTTCCTTTTAAAATTATTTTTTTCTTGAGGTTTATTCCAAAGTATAGAACACTACAAAGTATAAATAGAACAAGGTTTTGTTTTGCTTTTGATCTTTAACTTTTTTCAAAAACTCTGACTTGTTAATTTGAATGGATATGATTGGGTACTTTTGCTTTCTTACTTGTAGGGGAAAATTTACTTTTTAGGTTTAAATTGACAGTATTTACTTTTTTTTTTTTTTTTTTAAATGTGAGTTCTAGGCCCAGTATGGGGCTGAACTCACAACCCCAGTACCATGAGTCACATGCTCTACTGACTGAGCCAGCCAGGTGCTCTGACAACGTTTCCTCTTTTTTTTTTTAAATCCAAATCTGTTCATTGGGATAGTTTCCCACCCATCTTGATTCAGGATGCTTTAGGTGCTGCTTCTATCTGAAGGAGCATCCTTCGGTAAGCCTTGTTTTCCTCCTGTAGACTGGCAAAGGACAGTGGAGCAGCTAACACACAAAACTACCTTTTGTGCATGGCTGAACAGGATGGTGATTTTGTAGCCTCCTGGGCACTTCACACATGTGTGAAGTAAGAGTTGGAGCTCCGCTCTAGGCGCTTCTGCCTGTGCTTCCTCTTCTCTCCTGGGGACAGGTGGAAGAGGTCTTCACTAGGAGATGTTCTTCCTCATGCAGAGGTCATCGCTGCCAGGAAGTTGTTTACTTTTTATTTTATTTATACATGTATATATATTTTAAATAGGCTCCACACCCAGTATGAGGCTTGAACTCACAGCCCCAAGATCAAGAGTCACACACTGCACTGACTGAGCCAGCCAGGAGCCCCAAGCTGTTTACTTATTATAATGAGTCTGTTTCAGTGACAAAAATTTTAAATTAGAGGAATCAGCATTATACATGTTTCTGAATATGGATTTGGTCCCACAATATGGAAAAAATCGTTTCTCACAGACTAATTATAAACAGTAATGGACTTTTTTTTTTTTGGTAGCAGTTCACATTTACCATCTTCATATTAGTTTTATCTGATTCAAAACCTAAAGAGGATTAATAGGACATTTTGTTTCAAAGTTGAATGTAACAATATCTAACAACTGTTCTTATTTCCTTTTCATAAATCTGAAAGTCAAACAATAATCTGAAGCTTAAGATGACCATGGATCATTTGTTACACATTCCATTCACTTATTCATTACATTATGATGAGAGCATACCTCAGCAGTTGTTCCCAGCTTTCCTAGCATATACTTGAATGTGGCATGTGTATACTTTAGTGTTTTTGCTAGACCGAAGCAGACCTGAGTTATTAAAAAGTCGCAGTATGGACCTAAATCTTCCTACACCTGTTTATCAGAAGCTCAAATCTATGCCCAAAGTTGATATCAAAGCTTTATTACAAGGCTGCATGAATTATGAATGACCTTGACAGCACAAGTTAACTCATTGGTTTCTTCTTTTTCTATCCCAACCCCTCTACACCCAAATTCTTCTTTTTTTCTCTTCTGTTTCCCTAGTTTTAGAGCAAAAGAGAGTTTTATTTTATCTTTTAAATGAGGGTGAAATAAAATACTCTTTTCTTCAAGGATCCCCAGCCTTCTTGTGGAGGAGCTACTGTTACTCTTGGGAGGTAGGAGGAAAATATTCAGATTATGAGGTCCATGGAATGGATGAGTGAAGGTGATGCTGGATTCACTCATCTTTGCAAATAATCCCATAAGACTCTGGCAAACTGTAGAAGACAGGTGATCACTGAGGAAGTGGTGTAGTGCAAAAACAGATTTGGAGATCTGCTAGAATGTGTCTACTTCTGATTCTAGGTTTTATTGGAGAATAGGACGTATGTTTTTTCCCTTCTGCATTAAAGAAGAAGGAATGAGGTTTATTGATTTTTTTTTTTTTTGAATGTATTCTTTATGTAATGGCCCAAGATTTTTTCAGATTGTCTAAAACTCGTTGCAGACCAATTGGGGAAGGCAAGACCTTACTCCCCATTTTTTTTTTTTAATATTTTAAAAAACATTTTATCCATTTATTTATTTGAGTGAGCATGAGAGAGCACAAGCAGGGGGCGCAACAGAGGGAGAAAGAGAAGCAGTGTCTTTCCAGAGCAGGGAGCCCAAAATAGGGCTTGATCCCAGTACTGCAGGATCAGTCTGAAGCAAAGGCAGACATTTAACCAACTGAGCCACCTGGGCACCCCTTGAAAACTTATTTTATTTTTTATTTTATTAGTATTTTTAGTAAGGTCTATACCAAAGGTGGGACTTGAACTCAAGACCCCGAGATTAAGAGTGACATGTTCTACCAACTGAGCCAGCCAGGCATCCCATTACTCTCATTTTTTATAAGCTTTCTTTAGAAACATAAAATAACAGTTGGATTCCGGGCCTCTACAAAAATGAAGACTCATTTATATTCTAAATTAGAGCAGGTACATAATGATGGTGAGGAAACATTAAATGGCTTGGTTCTGGATGTTTATAAATGCTGGAGTTTTTAGAACATTTGAGCTTATTACACAGCAGTTATAGGAAAAAATGATCTCTGAGATCTAGGATTTAAATATGTATCATTATATAATGGGTCTCTCTCCCAGCTGAATTAAGTGAGCCTATCTCAGGGATGGGTAATAGAACTGGACTAAACCAAGAAACTTTTAAATTGTTATTTCTGTTTTAATGTTAAATAAAAACGTTTTTGAGTTAACATTTTTATTAATTTTATTTTAGAACTTCTAATTACCTAAGCAAATACATATTGTGTATTTTTGCCTTTGGTTAGGTAAATAACCTTTAGTGGTAGATGGTAGAACAAAGGTTTGGAAATCAAGGAGCTCTTCTTGTCTATTCTGTGTCATAGATTAATGTTCTAAGGAACAACATATAAACTACCCTGAGCCTGTCTTATTATCTGTATATTGTATCAGTAGGCCCTCGCTTCTCGTAAGGGAGTCACTAGCCACAGATGGTTACTGAGCCTTTGAAGTGTGGCTGTTCCAAATTGAGATGTGCTCTAAGTGTAAACTATACACTGGATTTTAAAGACTTAGTACAGAGATAAGAATGTAAAATACCTTTTTTTTTTTTGTAAAATATCTTATTGCTAATTTCATATTGATTACATTGTTGGAATGATAATATTTTGAGTACATTGGTTAAGTAAAAGTGTTATTAAAATTAATTTCACCCATTTCTTTTGCCCCCCCTTTTTTTAAAGTAATCTCTACACCCAACGTGGAGTGGAGCTCAAACTCATGATGCTGAGATCAAGAGTCAAAAGCTCTATTGACTGAGCCAGCCAGCTACCCCCTTTTTTCCTTTTTGAATGTGGCCGCTAGAGAATTTTATTTTTTAAAAGATTTTATTTAGGGGCACCTGAGCTCAGTCCAGGCTCAGTGGTTGAGCGTCTGCCTTTGGCTCAGGTTGTGATCCCAGGGTCCTGGGACAGAGTCCCACATCAGACTCCCTGCATGGAGCCTGCTTCTACCTCTGCCTAGGTCTCTGCCTCTCTCTCTCTCTCTCTCTCTCTCTCTCTCTCTCTCTCTGTGTCTCTCATGAGTAAATAAATAAAATCTTTAAAAATAAAAAATGTTTTTAAATTAAAATTTTTAATTTAAATTTAGTTAACATAAATGTAATATTGGTTTCAGTGGTAGAGGTCAGTGATTCATCAGTCCTGTATAATACCCAGTGTTCATTACATCACATGCCCTCCTTAATGTTCATCACCCAGTTACCCCATCTCCCTGCCCTCCTCTTCTTCCCCTCCAGTGACCCTCAGTTTGTTTCCTATGATTAGGAGTCTCTTATGGTTTTGTCACCCTCTCTGATTTCATCTTGCTTTATATTTTCCTCTCTTCCCCTATGATCCTGTGTTGTTTCTTAAATTCCACATATGAGTGAGTTCATTTGGTAATTGTCTTTCTCTCATTCTTTCATTTAGCATATCCCCTAGTTCCATCCATATTGTTTCAAATAGCAAGATTTCTTTTTCTTTTTTGATGGCTGAGTAGTAGTCCATTGTATGTATTGTATGCTGATAGTCCACCATATCTTCTTATCCATGCATCTATTGATGGACATCTGGGGTCTTTCCATAGTTTGGCTATTGTGGAAATTGCTGCTATGAACATTGGGGTGCAGGTACCCCTTCGGATCACTACATTTGTATCTTGAGGCAAATACCCAGTAGTGCAGTTACTGGGTCGTAGGGTAACTCTATTTTCAACTTTTTGAGGAATTTCCAGATGTTTAGAGTGGCTGCACCAGTTTGCATTCCCATCAACAGTGTAAGAGGGTTCCCCTTTCTCCACATCCTCGCCAACATCTGTTGTTTCCTGACTTGTTCATTTTAGCCATTCTAACTGGTGTGAAGTGATATCTCATGGTGGTTTTGATTTGTATTTCCCTGATGGCAAGTGATGTTGAGCATTTTTTCATGTGTCTATTGGCTATTTATATGTCTTCTTTGGAAAAATGTTTATGTCTTCTGCCCATTTTCTTGATTGATTTTTCCTTTGGGTGTTGAGTTCTATAACTTCTTTATAAGTTTTGGATACTCGCCCTTTATCTGAGGTGTCATTTGCAATTATCTCCTCCCTTTCTGTAGGTTGTCTTTTGGTTTTGCTGACTATTTCCTTTGCTGTGCAAAAGCTTTTTATCATGATGAAGTCCCAGTAGTTAATTTTTGCCTTTGTTTCCCTTGCCTTTGGAGACATGTTGCTAGAGAATTTTAAATTCCATACTTGGCTCACATTATATATCTTTTGGACGGCGCTGGTTTGGGCAGCATTTCCTTTTTTTTTTTTTTTAATTTTTATTTATTTATGATAGAGAGAGAGAGAGAGGCAGAGACATAGGCAGAGGGAGAAGCAGGCTCCATGCACTGGGAGCCCAATGTGGGATTCGATCTGAGGTCTCCAGGATCGTGCCCTGGGCCAAAGGCAGGCGCTAAACCGCTGCGCCACCCAGGGATCCCTGGGCAGCATTTCCTAAGCTAACTCATGAAATATTAATAAGTGCTCCATGAAACATAGTTTGGAAGAGCAACAGTGTCCAGTAGAACTCTTTTGCAGTGATATAAATGTTCTGTATCTGCACTGTCCAATATAGTATAGCTACTAGCCACTGATGGCTGTTGAACACTTGAAATGTAGCTAGTTCTGAAATGAGAAAATTGAAATGTACCAGAAAGTAAGTGAATTTTGAATTTATTTATTTATTTTAAAAAAAAATTTAATTAACTTTAAATAGCCACATATGGGTAGTTAATGTATCGGGACAGTGCTGATCTAGAAGATTTATGGGATTGTTTTGTTTTTTTTTTGCAGACCTGTATACATAGGATTTGTTTACTATATTGCAAACTTGCTTAATATATCTATATGTATGGGTTTTTTATGAGTAATGATAAGTGATCAGTAGCAATAATATTTATTGAGTACCTGTTATATAGTAGGCACTGTGTAAGTACCAGAAAGAAGATTTTATGATAAATTTTTTATTAAGAGCTTAACTATATATATTACTCATGTTTTGTAATATGCTGGTTGCATTGTGAATTCCAAAGTGCTATTTGGGCTTTACCATGTTTTCATCAAAGTCTAGTTTCTTTCCTTTCCTTTTGAGTGCCCTTCTGTGAAAGCCTGGCTTCTTTTGAAAAGTTTAAGCAATGTGCTGACTTGTTAAGATTTTCTCTTGAAAGGGAAACCTACACTTTATGACAGATGATGATGATTTTGTTTTTAGTAAACTTTTTTTTTTTTTTAAGATTTGAGAGAGAGCATGCATGCCTGTGTATGCAGGCATGGGGGGAGGGGATTGGAATAACAGTGGGAGAGGGAGAGAGAGAACCTCAAGCTGTCTCTCTCTCTTCTCAGCCCGATGCTGGGCTCAGTCTCATGATCCTGAGATCATGACTGGAGCTGAAATCAAGAGTTGGATGCTTAACCAACTGAGCCACCCAGGCGCTCCTGTTTTTAGTAAACTTTTGAAGTTAGGTTTTTGATTTTAACAAGGGTATGTACGTGTTTATACAGAGACTTAAGAGTATCAGTATTGTGTAATATTTTTCCCTTTGTTTTTGTGTGCACATATATTCATACTAGCATCAAGCAGTGTTGTTTATTATTACTTCACAGTGAAGAACGAATGTCATCATGTCTGGAATCAAGCGAACAATCAAAGAAACTGACCCTGATTATGAGGATGTATCTGTGGCTCTTCCAAATAAGCGGCATAAAGCAATTGAGAATTCAGGTAAAAATTCACCTGCTTTAGGAAATTATTTATTTTTTTGAGGTATGCTTTCCTATAAGATTTACAGGAACTAAAACAAAATGTATTTCTCTGTTTCGTATAATTTGAAGAGGGATTAATTAAGTGGTCTGTCAATAGCAATACACCCTGTGTGTTGAAAAAGGCCAGGAAGACAATCATGTAGACAGTGAAAGTGTCAATAATGAGACTGGCTGTAAGTTTTAGCTATCATTGTATGTGAGGCATAACCATAAAATCTTATAATATGTATGCTGCAATGTGGTAGATGATAATGGGTGGCATATGGATTAAGGTTTTTTTTATTGAAATAGTTGTATATTATTTTAATGTCTGTTGGAAAGATGATGATCTTATAAGTTTTGTAGTTGCATGACTTGTTACATAGGATAAGGCTAAAATTATTTTAAAATATTATGTTAATTAGATGTTTCATATGATTCTCAGATGTGATGTAGGTAACTTAATGATGGCATATGAGTGATACAAATTTGGGAATTACTGATGTAGTTTAACCTCTGCACTTAGCTGCTAGTAGTTTAGGCTCAGAGACATTAAATTACTTGCCCAAGATCATGTAATTAATTAGTTGAAGAGCAAATCATCAACTATGTGTCTGTAGCAACCCAGAATATTTTAAGCTATCTCAAAAAAAGTTGCTAAATTTGAGTTTTTAAAACAAATTATTGCTGAAATTCATTACTATTTATTTAAATAATCTATGTAAGTTAATACAACTGGTAAAGAAGGCATCCAAGTCATAAAGTGTTGTAGCTCCACAAAGATTAGTGCCCCTAGAGTTGAGGTGGTGAAACAAAATTCCTTTCTCTAAGTGCAGTCAAGACATACATACCCTCCAAAAGTCTTTGTGGAGCAAAAATTATCAAAGTCTAGTTTCTTTCCTTTCCTTAAATTTCCTTTCCTTTCCTTGAATTGAATTTCAAGTAATGAAAACATTTCACTGCAACCTTTCCCCTTATTCAGTTATAATTCTATTTTTTATATATATATATTTTTTTATTTATGATAGTCACACACAGAGAGAGGGAGAGAGAGAGGCAGAGACACAGGCAGAGGGAGAAGCAGGCTCCATGCACCGGGAGCCCAACGTGGGATTCGATCCCGGGTCTCCAGGATCGTGCCCTGGGCCAAAGGCAGGCGCCAAACCGCTGCGCCACCCAGGGATCCCTATAATTCTATTTTTAAGGAAATTATTTATTTTCAATAAGCCAAATAAATATGAGACTTTACTCCTTTACTCCTCAAATGCATCATATGCCATAACTTTTTTAATAAAAATAAGTGGAGGGTATTATGCTGAGTGAAGTAAGTCAATCGGAGAAGGACAGTGTATGTTCTCATTCATTTGGGGAATATAAATAATAGTGAAAGGGAATATAAGGGAAGGGAGAAGAAATGTGTGGGAAATATCAGAAAGGGAGACAGAACATAAAGACTCCTAACTCTGGGAAATGAACTAGGGGTGGTAGAAGGGGAGGAGGGCGGGGGGTGGGGGTGAGTGGGTGACGGGCACTGAGGGGGACACTTGACGGGATGAGCACTGGGTGTTATTCTGTATGTTGGTAAATTGAACACCAATAAAAATTATTTTATTAAATAAAAATAAAAATAAAAATAAGAGTAGGGAAAACTGATTGTTTTAGTAAACATCATAATTTCTGTTAAAAATCCCAGATAGTCTGCTTAAGCAGGGACAGTTTTTCCTTGAGGGACAATTTGCTCTTCCTCTTGATGTCCATACAGTGCCTGCCTAATCCCAAACCATATTTTAGTTTTCAGAGTTTTGCTCAAAGTAGATTTGGTAGGATGCTTCTTTTTGCTTATTTTGTTTTGTTTGTTGGTTTTGTTTTTATTCATTCCATGAAAGATTTAATTTAGAAAAGTTTCTTTCTGAGGAGCTTATGACAAAACCGCCTTCAATGATCACAGTCTCTGTCTTCATTCTCCCCTAAGAGTATCTGCTGGTCTCTACAGACAAGGATATATATAGTTATAGTAGAAAATACTCTTTTTTTCATAATGACAAAAGTCAGTCATTTCCATTCATGCAGACATATCCACAAGAATGCTCACTTATATCATTATTGGTTTGAAGTTGCCAGTTTAATGACCTATGTTTTACAGGGAGAGAGTGACATGGGTATCAAGGGGTCCAAATTTTCTCTGCAATTTTTCATATACTCCGAAGCATGAGTGAACATCATTTTTTTCATATTACACAGAATCATTTTTGCAAAATTCCAAGTTTTTCTTTTTTAAAGATTTTATTTTTAAGTAATCTACACCCAATGTGGGGCTTGAATTTACAACCCCAGTATCAAGAGTCACATGCTGTACTGACTGAGCCAGCCAGGTGCCCCCAAATCCCAGGTTTTTCAAACAATCATTTGGCTCCCTTGTATCTGATATTTTAAACTACGAGTTGCATATTACTTTGAGTCATTGTCATCTGAATTCTATCACCTTTAGAGCATTCTTTTCTTTCTTTTCTTTTCTTTTCTTTTCTTTTCTTTTCTTTTCTTTTCTTTTCTTTTTGTTTCAAGTTTTTTTTTAAAAGCTGTATTTGTTTGAGAGAGAAGGGTGAGAGCATGACAGGGGGTAAGGGGAGAAGGAGAGAATCTCAAGCAGACACCATGATACCAGGCTATATCTCATGCACTGTGCCACCTGGGTACCCCCTCTTGAGTTTTTATTTAAATTCCAGTTAATGTATAGTATAATATTACTTTCAAGAGTAGAGGCTTTTTTTTTTTTTTGTAAAGAGAGAATGGATGGCAAGGGGCAGAGAGAGAGAGAGAGAGAGAATCCCAAGCAGGCTCCACACCCAGAGTGGAGCCTGATGCAGAGTCTGATGTGGGGCTTGATCTCATGACCTTGAGATCATGACTTGAATCAAAATCAAGAGTCAGACACATAACCAACTGAGCCATCCAGGCGGCCCAGAAGCATTTTCTTTACTTTTGAATTCTTTTTTTGGTCACTGTTTTATGTAGTTGTGATCAGGAACTGAATTGCTTGCTATATCCTTTTCTACAGAGGGAAGCTTGTTGCCTTCTTACAAACTGCTCTTATGTCACAGACTACCTCTCCTCTAGCTAAGTCTTTTATTTTCTTTGTCTTTGGGACTATGGTTTTTCAGAGGTCACCAAATACTTCTCTCAGAATCTTAATGGATTTCTTTTTCTTATACAGTAATTTTATTTTGGTGTAATTCCAAACAAAAATTACAAGGATACTTGTATGTCTTTTATCCAGATTAATTTGCCAGTTGTTTATATTTTTGCCTCATTGATTTATCAGTCTTTTTACCCACCCCCAAACACACATACTCTGAGATGCGTCTGTGCATGCAGGTATATATGCATATCATTCTTTTTAAATCATTGGATAATAAATTGGAAACCTGTAAATGTAGGTGTTTTTTTTTTTTTTTTTTTTTTTTTTTTGTAGGTGTATTTCTTAAGGAGATTCTCTTATGGTAATCACAGTACTATTATCAGAAGCAGGAAATTTTATTTTATTTTATTTTTTTTTCAAATTTTTTTTTTAATTTTTATTTATTTATGATAGTCACAGAGAGAGAGAGAGGCAGAGACATAGGCAGAGGGAGAAGCAGGCTCCATGCACCGGGAGCCTGATGTGGGATTCGATCCCGGGTCTCCAGGATCGCGCCCTGGGCCAAAGACAAGCGCCAAACCGCTGCGCCACCCAGGGATCCCAGAAGCAGGAAATTTTAACATTCATCCATTACATTATGTAATGTAATACATAATGTATACATAGTCCATATTCAGGTGTTACCAGTTTCTCAGTATTGTGTAAATATTTTACCTTCTCTAGGATCCAGTCCAGGATCCAAAATGCACACATGGCATTTTGTTGTCATCTCTTTAGTCTCTTTTAATCTCAGCCTTTCTACCTTTCTTGACTCTAATGTGTGAAGCATGTAAGCCAGTTATTTTGCAGAATGTCCTTCAGTTTAGGTTTCTTTGATGTTCCCTGTAATTAGATTTAGGATTTTGGCCAGAATGCCTTTGAGTGATGCATGTCAGAAAACACAGGAAGTCAGTTTGCCTCCATATTAATGATGTTAACTTTTCATTATTGGTTGAAGTGACGGCCACTAAGTTTATCCACGTAGAAGTTATCCTGAGTTTCTTCTATTGCATACTGACTTAAGACAATCACTGATTAATTAGACCTTGGATTATTTTATGTTCTTTGTGCAGCTCGAGATGCTGCTGTGCAGAAGATCGAGACTATTATCAAGGAACAATTTGCACTTGAAATGAAGAATAAGGAACATGAAATTGAAGTCATTGACCAGGTATAATGGTGATAAAAAAACAAGGGGTGCCTGGGTGGCTCAGTTGGTTAAGCTTCTGTCTTTGGCTCAGGTCTTGATCCCAGGGTCCTGAGATTGAGCCCCACTTTGGGCTCCCTATTCATCAAAGGGCCTGCCTCTCTCTCCCTCTGCCACTCCCTCTGCTTGTGCTCTCTCCCTCCCTCTCTCTCTCTCTGTCACATAAATAAAATCTTTAAAACAACAACAACAAACCTGTTGCAAAAAAAAAAAAAAATCTGTTGAGGTAGAATGTTGATTTTCATCTTTGCTGTTCTTTCAAGATTTACTTATTAGGGAGAGAGAGTGCATGAGAGTAGCGGGGAGGGGCAGAGGGAGAGGGAGAAGCAGACTCATCACTGAGCAGGGAGCCAGATGCAGACGTGGGGCTCAATTCCAGGACCCTGAGATTATGACCTAAGCCAAAATCAAGAGTCAGATGCTTAACTGGCTGAGCCACCCAGGCACAATCCCCCTTCTTGTTCTTTTATTTATTTATTTATTTATTTATTTATTTATTTATTTATTTTTTCCTTCCTGTTCTTTTAAAAAGAGTGTTCTCATTTTGGAAAAAAGGCATATGCCTTTTTTTTCCTATAAATGAAATTGCAGAAAAATATAATGAAAAAAATTACTTGAAATTCCATCCTATAAGGTAATACCTTTTTGCTCTCTGCTCAGTATTTTTGTGGACATTTCTCAGTGATTATGTGTACATATACATAAATATTACATATTAACTTGTCTATATTTGTAAACATTGGCTTTTGTCATTCTTTTAAAAAGTCTTTTGCCCATTTGATAGGTGGAAATAGTCATTTTTGTTTGCCTTTCTTTGATTATTAGAGAATTGAGCTTTCAGTCCTTTGTATTTCTTATTTTATTAATTTTTTTATAGTTTATCTCTTATGTCATTTCTATTTTTTAAAGTAACAGGTTAACATTTGTTTTTAGCGACTGATTGAGGCAAGAAGGATGATGGATAAACTTCGTGCCTGCATTGTTGCAAACTATTATGCTTCTGCAGGACTTCTAAAAGTTTCTGAGGTAAGTTTTCCTCGTATACAGTTATTTCTGGCTATCCATATTTGTTGTGTGAAGGGGAAATTAGTGTTGATGTGAAATTCCTGCTTTTGAAATGTTCTTATATTGACCTTTGGAATTCAAGAAGCCTAGTGTACCTTCTTGGAAAATACATAAACTGTCAGTAATCCTAAGTATCATTTTTTCCTTTATTTATTTTTTATTTTTTTACTTAGAGAAAAAGCACATGTGCCTGGGATTGGGGAGGGGGCAGAGGGAGAAAGAGAGCAAGAATCTTATGCAGGCTCCATGTCCAGCTTGGATGCTGATACAGTGCTTGATCTCATGACCCTGAGATCATAACCTGAGTTGAGATCAAGAGTCGTACACTTAACCAACTGAGCTGCTGGGCACCCCTACATTTTTTCCTTGATATTAAATCCTTCTCCAGCTAATGTTTAGCACTGTTGCTAGGCTTTGTAGATACAAAGTTGAGTGAGACCCTATTCTAACTTGCCTTATTCTTCATTTGATTATGGTCAGCTTGGAGTAAGTTATAGATAGATTTTCCTAGTGAACAGCAATTTGTAGTTTCAGTAGATACACCCTATTCAGGAAACCCTGATTTTTCCCTTAATTTTTATGAAAAATTTCAAATACACAGAAAAGATGAAATAAGCACCCATTTATGCATCACTTAGATTCACTATTTTAATGTTTTGTCATCTTTGCTTTATCCATCTTATGTTTCTGTAAAATATTTGAAAATAAGTTCCAGGAATCATGACACCTCACCCCTAAGTACACATATCATGTATTTCCTACAGGATATTCTTCTATGACTTTTTTTTTTTTTTAAGATTTTATTTATTTATTCATGAGAGAGGCAGAGAGAGAGAGAGAGGCAGAGACACAGGCAGAGGGAGAAGCAGGTTCCATGCAGGGAGCCCAATGTGGGACTCGATTCTGGGACCCCAGGATCATGCCCTGGGCTGAAGGGAGGCGCTAAACCGCTGAGCCACCCAGGGATCTCCTTCTGTGACTTCTTGATATTATTTGATAACCATTCCATATTCAGATTTTCCTAGTCATCCTCAAAATATTTTTTAAACCTGATTTTTTGACATAGGATCTAATCAAGGTTCATGGGCTACATTTGGTTGTTTTGTTTCTCTAGACTCATTTTATCTGATCACCTTTTCCCCCCATAATGTGGACTTATTTAAAGAGATCAGGCCATGGGATCCCTGGGTGGCGCAGCGGTTTAGCGCCTGCCTTTGGCCCAGGGCGCGATCCTGGAGACCCAGGATCGAATCCCACGTCCGGCTCCCGGTGCATGGAGCCTGCTTCTCCCTCTGCCTGTGTCTCTGCCTCTCTCTCTCTCTGTGTGACTATCATAAATTTAAAAAAAAAAAAAAAAAAAAAAAGAGATCAGGCCAGACTATTCCACACTTTGGGTTTATTTTTTTTTTCCTTGGGTTAGTCCCTCATTCCCTCTATTTTTCTGTAAACTGGTAGTTGGGTGTAAATATTTGGTTAAAATTAGAGGGTTTTGGCAATAATACTTCATAGGTGATGCTGTATATCTTATTGTATCAAATCAGGAGACCTAGTAATCAGGTTGTCCTACTGTTTGGGATATTAAGTGTAATGACTTAATGTGATTGCTACTGGATCGCTCCAATTATAAAGGAATGTCATTAGAGTTGAACTGAAACAGAAGTGTTTCTTCTTGTTTGAGATTTTGATAATTTCACCATATAACTTTTGTTCATTTTTCATTCAGTGAGAATGGTGGCAGGGCTGGGGAAGGTGTGATGCCATACTGGTTTACATTGTTCCCTGTGGTTTTTATGGCTAAGAAGTACTATGTTTTGGCTTTCATGTCATCCTATATTGCTTGAGGGTACCTGGCATTGGAGATACTCCCATGTTGTCTTAGAGAAATCTGGAGCATTATTTGAATTTAATCTTTGAGGATAGATGGTTGTTTCTTCTACCACAGGAGTTTCCATAATACATACTAGAGTCTTGAACTATTTTTTAGAGCTACTGTAACAAATTACCACAAGCTTCATGGCTTAAAACGAGGAATTTATTATCTCATGATTCTGGAGGCTAACAGTCCAAAATCAAGGTGTTATGGATGATGTTCTCTCTGAAGGCCCTAGGGAAGGATCCTTCATCACCTTCTCCTACCTTCTGGTAGTTACTGGCAAACCTTGGCATTCCTTGGCTGGTGGCTACATCAATCCAGTTTTTGCCTCTATCTTCATCCAAAAAATGGATGTTTTCCCTCTTAAGTGTCGTCACAGTTTCTCTCTCTCCACATTTCCCTCTTATTAGTAAGCCCTAATCCAGTATGACATCACCTTAACTTGATTGTATCTGCAAAGACTCTATTTCCAGATAAAGTCACATTCACAGGTTCAGGGTGAATATGAATTTTTGGAAGACAACTCTTCACCCAGGGTAGATTTTAGTGTCATCTGTTACGTGGCTTGCTGTCAGATTCAACAAGAGGGATATTACAGGCTAGCAACTGTATGACGTGGTACTTGTAGCAACTCTGTTTGTAGAGGTGGTTGTCCATTTAATGTTTTGTTGTTGTTGTTTTAAGATTTACTTATTTATTTATTTGAAAATGAGAGCACAGCAGGGATTGGGGAGCAGAAGGAGAGGGGAACTTAAGAGAGAGGAACTTGAGCCGACTCTGCTTTGAGTGGGAGCCCGGCATAGGGCTTGATCTCATGACCTGAGCTGAAGCCAAGAGTTAGATGCTTAAATGATTGTGCCATGAGGCAACACCCTCCCCCCACCTTTTATTTTTTTAAGTGATTAGCAGTTCTGAACTGTGTTATTTGGTAGTCTAGAAGTAGACTGATATTTTTTTCCTGTTATATTTTGATTAGTGTTTATTCAAGGATATTGAGGTGTAGTTTTGTCTATTATGGTCTACTATTTAATTGTTTTTAATTTTCTGTAACAAAATACATCACAGCTCTAGAAAATAACCTTTATTATTGAGATTCAATAATTTTGTTACTTTGAAATACTAGTTTCTGGCTCCTTTCTTCTCACTAAATTATGTTAATTGCACAGTTTTTAAAAGCTGGGCTTCCTGGGAACTGTAGAGTGTATCTCATTATAAGAGAATACACTGTATTTTGTATCCAAGTAACAAGATACACAAAAATACTCCAGGCTTCAGTACTGGGCTGATGACAAGCTTTATATGTAAGTATTAATCATTTTAAAGGATTCTTTACTACATTTTGTGGGAGCCATTTTACCATATACATTTTTAAAAATCTTTGTATCTTTTATAGTAACATTTTATTTAGAGCAATTGATGTGTTAAAGCAGTGTGAGGCTTATTCTTTTAAAAGTCAAATCTTACTTTCCATAATTTACTATATGTTTACCTTTATTTTATATTTCGTTTCAGAGAACTTGCACCTTTTAGTGTTAAGACCTCCACATAATTATCACTTTCTACCTTTTGTTTGGTTTGGCTCAGATTACATTAACAGATTTGGACTTCATTTTGTGGTTGTGGGGAGATTTTGAAGAATTTTAAGCATGATCCCTAAATAGATAAGGGTTTTGGAAAATTAAAATTTTACCTACTTTTAATGGATTTGATTAAAAGTTTGTTTTGCTTGCTTTCATTTTTGCAGGGATCAAAGACTTATGATACAATGGTTTTTAATCATCCTGCTATCAAGAAATTTTTGGAGTCCCCGTCTAGGTCATCGTCTCCTGCCAATCAGAGATCAGAGACACCATCAGCCAATCATTCAGAAAGTGATTCTTTATCTCAACATAATGACTTCTTATCTGACAAAGACAATAATAGCAATATGGATATAGAAGAAAGACTCTCAAACAACATGGACCAGAGACCAAGCCGAAATACTGGAAGGGTATACTTTGATGGGTGGGAGGGAGATGAGAAGGGAACTAGTATTTATTAAGTATGTACATGTTCCATTTCACCTTCATAGGAACCCTAAGAAATAAGTTAATTATATCCCTTTTGGAGATGGGCTTTATGTTGCATTTGTCCACAAATATCAGAACTGAGAATTAAACTGAGTCAGAACTGTGCCCTGCACAACTCCTAGAGGCCATCCACACTGATAGGAGAAAAACCTTGAGGAATTGGCAATTCTGTGACCTTATCCAAGGTCTTTCCATTTTGTCATGTTTGTTCTCTCTTCAGCATTTTGCCTTGTGAGACTTTAATGCTTTAATAACTGGGGGAAACTTGACAAGTAATAAAATTGAAAACCATTTATTCCTCTTTGATCCTGCCAGATTCTCATTTGAATTCCCATCTCAAGCTGCTCTGAACTTCTTGATCAAGAGTCATGTGCTCCACCAACTGAACTTCTTGGTATAATATTTGGCTGTAGGGCAGCCTGGGTGGCTCAGCGGTTTAGTGCCACCTTTAGCCCAGGGCGTGATCCTGGAGACCCGGGATCGAGTCCCACATCAGGCTCCCTGCATGGAGCCTGCTTCTCCCTCTGCCCCTCTCTCGAATAAATAAATAAAATATTAAAAAAAAATAATATTTGGGTGTAGAGCCCTTGTTGGATGATTTTTCTCAGCCAGGTGTTCTGTGATAGAGGAAATCTTCAGGTTGTTTTTCACATATTCAGACATCAAGGATTTTATTTATTTTGAGAAAAATCAATTTAAGAAATTTTCTTTTTATAAATTCACATGTATTCATTTTTGAAAAATTTAAACTACAAGAGAGTAAAAAAGAATAGAAAAGTCATAATGTCATCACCCAAAAATGAAAACTCTTATTAATGTTTGGATTTATTTGTTTCTTACCAGTACTATTTCTGGGCAAATACTACATGGTTTTTTGGGGTGGGAGGTTGTGTTTATTTTTTTAAAGGTTTTAGTTTTAAGTAATACCTGCACCCAATGTGGGGCTCAAACTTAACCCTGAGATCAGGAGGTCACATGTTCTACTGACTAAGCCAGCCAGGCACCTGTATTTTTTTTTTTTTTTAATTTTTTTCTTCTTTTTTTTTTTTTTTTTTTTTTTTTTTTTTTTAAAAGAACCACCACGGGGTGCCTGGATGGCTCTGTTATTTATTTTTTTTTTTAATTTTTTAATTTATTTATGATAGTCACAGAGAGAGAGAGAGAGAGAGAGGCAGAGACACAGGCAGAGGGAGAAGCAGGCTCCATGCACCGGGAGCCCGATGTGGGATTCGATCCCGGGTCTCCAGGATCGCGCCCTGGGCCAAAGGCAGGCGCCAAACCGCTGCGCCACCCAGGGATCCCCTTTTTTTAAATTTTTATTTATGATAGTCACACACAGAGAGAGAGAGAAAGGCAGAGACACAGGCAGAGGGAGAAGCAGGCTCCATGCACTGGGAACCTGATGTGGGATTCGATCCCGGGTCTCCAGGATCGCGCCCTGGGCCAAAGGCAGGCGCCAAACCGCTGCGCCACCCAGGGATCCCCAGGCACCTGTATTTTGATTCTGTTTAATTAAAAAGAATTTAGGTGATACAGGTTATAGGATTTTGAAATTTACCATCATGTATGTAATATACATGTTCATGTTTATGTAACAAATATTTAGTACTTACTATGGTGCACTTCTGAGAACTGTATGAAACAATCATGTGAGGCAGGTATTATTATCCTTATTTTATTTTATTTTTTTTTTTTATTTTTATTTTTTTTAATATATTTTTTTTTAAATTTTTATTTATTTATGATAGGCACACAGTGAGAAAGAGAGAGAGGCAGAGACACAGGCAGAGGGAGAAGCAGGCTCCATGCACCGGGAGCCCGACGTGGGATTCGATCCCGGGTCTCCAGGATCGCGCCCTGGGCCAAAGGCAGGCGCCAAACCGCTGCGCCACCCAGGGATCCCCCTTATTTTATTTTTTATTTTGTTTTTAAGAGAGAATGGTGGGAAGGGGCAGAGGGGGAGAGAGAGAATCTCAAGCAGGCTCCACACTGTAGAACCTGATGTGGGGCTTGATCTAACAACCCTGAGATCATGACCTGAGCTAAAATCAGGAGTAGATGCTTAACTGACTGACCCTCCCAGGTGCCCCTAGGGTTTTTAAACATTTTTTAAGTAGTCTCTACACCCAACACCCAACACACAACTCACAATCCCTAGATCAAGAGTCATGTGCTCCACCAACTGAGCCAGCCAAGTGCCCCTGTTATCCTTATTCTATAGGTGAGGAAACTGAGACAGAGAAGTTAAATAATTACACAAACTTAAACATCTAGTAAATGGAAGAGCCAGGATTTAAATCCTGGCAGTCTATCTCCATAGTCAAACTTGAATCATTTATCTGCATTACTTCTCATTGAAAAGTTTTTAATAATATAGAATGTTAAAAAGAAAGTAAATTCCATTGATCCCTTTCCCCATTCCTGTTTCCCAGTGGTAACCATTGTAATAGTTTCTTGTATATCCTTCCATATCCTGTTTGCATATACAGCACAGATGTGTATGACTGTTAAATATATATATATATGTAAATATATGTATATGTGTGTGAGTATATATATACTCATGGAGTTATAATGAACATTTTATGTAAGCTAATGAAAAAAATGGTAAAATTACTCTTTTATGTTCTTAGAGGTACCATAAAGCCAGAGAACTTTGTATTTAAAAAAAAATGAGTTGCTTCATACATACCTTGTATAAATTTTTGTGGTTTCTGTCTATTAGAAATTGTCCAAATTAAAAGTGAAAATTGATTATGATTTCTTTCAGGACACTGCTAGTATTACTGGCTCTCATAAAACAGAGCAGCGGAATGCTGATCTCACAGGAGATGAAACTTCACGACTTTTTGTAAAGAAAACAATAGTAGTGGGCAATGTGTCCAAGTGAGTATCCAGTATTCTCTCATTTTTGGTTATCCATTTATGTTAATGCTCTGGCATACTTTTATTATCATAGTATTACTGTAGGAAGAAGCCTTAAGGGTTTTTTCCCCAAACTCTTAGTTGTTTTAAAATAAACTAAGGTCCAAAGACTTGAAACTGCCTCAGTGTATCTGCTTGTCTTTGACATAAAGTAAAATTATACTTGGTAAAAATTTCTAAGACATGAGCTTTTATACAAATGGAGTAATCTCTGTACTCCACATGAGGCTGGAACTCCCAACCCTAAGATCAACAATCAAACACTCCACCACCTGAGCTTCCAGGCACTCCATATACAAATGGTATATTTTATCAGGCATGTTAGTGTGGATAAATTTAGAACTTTTGACTTTTTCTGACCTAGTTCTATCCTTCGGGGCCTTAGCTAGTTGCTAAAAAATGTTTGTTGTCCAAATTGAAATGTTTTAAATTTTTGTTTTTTAAATATTTTATTTATTTATTCATGAGAGACAGAGAGAGAGAGAGAGGCAGACAGGACTCCAGGATCACGCCCTGGGCTGAAGGCAGGCGCTAAACTGCTGAGCCACCCAGGAATCCCCTAAATTTTTTTTTTTTTTTAAGATTTTATTTATTTATTTGAGATAGAGTGACTATGAGAGAGAGCATGAGCAGAGGGAGGGGCAGAGGGAGAAGCAGACTCCCCACTGAGCAGGGGGCCCAATGTGGGGCTCGATCCCAGGAACCTGGGATCATGACCTGAGCTAAAGGCAGATGCTTAACTGACTGAGCCACCTAGGTTCCCCAGAATGTTTTAAATTTTTAACAAAAAGTTACAGTTCATGTCTTCAAGATAGAACTTCTCTGGGCAGCCCAGGTGGCTCAGCGTTGCTGCCTTCAGCCCAGGATGTGATCCTGGAAACCTGGGATTGAGTCTCACGTCAGGCTCCGTGCATGGAGCCTGCTTCTCCCTCTGCCTATGTCTCTGCCTCTCTCTCTCTCTCTCTCTAGAGAAAAGGGGGAAAAAAAAAAGAACTTATCCAAGCTGAAGGACTAGCTCCTTAACAATATGATTTCCTGGTGTCTTGTGGGAGCACTATCATTTTGCCAAGTATCTAGAAATGGATAAAGGCATAACTCTTAAAAAAAAAAGACAAAACTCTTCAAATAGCATAAGAATGTTATTTTCTCACAAAGTTTTTATTTGCCTTTCTCCTCCCTCATTAGATGTATTTTCTCTGTGCGCTCTTGTCATCTTTGTCATATAGTCATTTCCTATTGTTATATTTTTTCTCCAAATCAGACTGCAATCTCTCTAGGGTAGAAAGTATGTCTCATTTGTTTTGTACCTTAAGTAGTTGGTATTCACTAAATATTTGATTGTTAAATAAGTTGATGTATTTATGAAAATTGTAATAGATTCAATTATTGAAAATAAAAGGTTCAGACAGACTAATTATTTGGGGGGGAAAATATACCAACCCCCATTAATAGACCACAAATAACAAACAAGAAATACATTTAAAAATCTTAGGATAGGGACGCCTGGATGGCTAAGCGGTTGAGCCGAGCCGCACCTTGGGCTCAGGACATGATCCCGGGATTGAGTCCCACCTTGGGTTCCCTGCAGAGAGCCTGCTTCTTTTTTTTTTTTTTTTTAATGGCTAAATTTTTTTTTTTTTTGGAGTTCAATTTGTCAACATATAGCATAACACCCAGTGCTCATCCCATCAAGTGCTCCCCTCAGTGCCCATCACCCAGTCACCCCCACCCCTCACCCACCTCCCTTTCCACCACCCCTTGTTCATTTCCCAGAGTTAGGAGTCTCTCATGTTCTGTCTCTCTTTCTGATATTTCCCACTCATTTTTTCTCCTTTCCCCTTTATTCCCTTTCACTATTTTTTATATTCCCCAAATGAATGAGACCATATAATGTTTGTCCTTCTCTGATTGACTTACTTCACTCAGCATAATACCCTCCAGGTCCATCCATGTCGAAGCAAATGGTGGGTATTTGTCATTTCTAATAGCTGAGTAATATTTCATTGTATACATATACCACATCTTCTTTATCCATTCATCTTTCGATGGACACCAAGAGGGAGCCTGCTTCTCCCTCTACCTATGTCTCTGCCTCTTTCTCTCTGTCCCTCATGAAAAGTCTTAGGATAATAAGCAAGGTTTCTAATGGTTTATGTGATAGTATTTAAATGGAAGCATAAAATATGATTAAGGCTATGAGATTTCTATTTTATGGATTATTTTAGAGTTAGCATGCATTTAGATAAGGGGACTCTTCGACCATGTGAAGTGTAACAATAGTATAAGACCTGTCACCTCAGAAAATCTAAAACTGCAAATCTAGATGGGCTCACTAGAAGACTGGGGAGAAATAGTCATTGACATTTTCAAACAATTACGTTTAATTTGTAGGTGTTTTGGTTTTTTGAAGACCAGCTAGAACTAAAATAATGGCTAATCATGGATTTTAGGTAGAGAAGGAATGATTGGCATGAGAGTTGTAAAGTCCTTTTTTGTTCTGGAAGAGGGAAAATTATTGATTTACTTTAGACTTGTTAAGAATGTTAGAGTAGCTAAGATAATTACAAAATTAGACATAGAGATTTAAACTTTAAAAGTAGTAAGAGGGGATGCCTGGGTGGTGCAGCGGTTTGGCGCCTGCCTTTGGCCCAGGGCGCTATCCTGGAGACCCGGGATTGAATCCCACGTCGGGCTCCCGGTGCATGGAGCCTGCTTCTCCCTCTGCCTGTGTCTCTGCGCCTCTCTCTCTCTCTCTCTCTCTCTCTCTGTGACTATCATAAATAATAAATAAAAATAAAAAAAAAAGTAGTAAGAGGAAGGTGAAATTGAATGAAAAGGAAAAAAATCTTTTGATTCTTAAGATAAGCAGGAGGAAGGGTATGATAAAGAGAAAAAACAAGACAAATAGTATAAAATGATTTAGTAACAACAAATCTAAATATATCAACAATAATAAAAATTGCCTAGGGATTTAGTTATCTAGTTAAAAGATAGAAATTATCTTGAGATAAACAATAGAGAACTAAATTTTATCAGTGACATATCTAAATACATAAAGATTGAAAGCAAGCAAATAGGTAAGATATAGTTGGCAGATACTAACCAATGGAAAACCAGTGTAGCACATTGATATCAGGCAAAATGAAATTTTAGACCAAAAATATTCATAAAGGGAAAGAGTTATTATATAATGTTAAAAAGTTCTTTTCACCAGGGAGAGACAAAAATTCTAAACAATTGTGTACTAGATAAAAGTTTTTTTTTATATATATAAAAGTTTTAAAGTATCTAAACCAAAGTTGACAGAACCATAGGAGAAATTCTAAATATACTAGTGTACTGAGATATTTTATGCTCCTCTCTCAGTAATTGATATACTCAGCAAAATATCTGTATAAATGTAAAAGACTCAAACATCATTTAACAAAGCTTGAGCTAATATATACATGTAGACTATTACATGTAATAGTTGGAACTTTTTTTTTTTTAAGATTTTATTTTTTTGAAAGAACAAGAGCGAGTAGGGGAAGGAGCTGAGGAAGAAGGACAAGCAGACTCTGGGCTGAGCACGGATGCTCAACCACTGAGGCACCCGGGTGTCCCTGGGCTGAGCACAGAGCTCAACGCAGGACTCGATCCCATGTCCCAGAGATCATGACCTGAGCTGAAATCAAGAGTAAGACGCCTACCTGACTCTACCTCTGTGCCCCTAGTTAAACATTTTTAAGCACATAAGGAATATTTATGAAAATGGGCTACACAGTATGCCATAAAGGAAGCTTCAACAAATATCAAAGGACTTGTATCATGCAGACCACTGTGTTGTTGTTGTTGTTTAAGATTTTTAAGCAATCTCTACACCCAGCTTGGGGCTTGAACCCACAACCCCAAGATCAAGAGTCGCACTGACTGAGTTAGCTAAGTGCCCCCAGGCTACTTTTTGTTTTTGTAGATTTTTTTTGAAGATTTATTTATTTGAGAGAGAGCACGCATGAGCACATGGGGGAGGGGCAGAGGAAGAGAGAATCTCAAGCAGACTCTGCACTGAACACAGAGCCAGATGCAGGGCTCAATCTCATGGCCCTGAGACCATGACCTGAAACCAAGAGTGGGATGCCCAACCGACTGTGCGACCCGGTCCCCCAACCCAGACTACTATTTTGACTATTTATTGCAATTAATGATAGTAGGAAAACTAGAAAACTGTTTTTTTTTTTTTTTTTTAAGATTGTATTTATTTATTTGACAGAGCACACAAATGAGGGGTGGTACAGAGGGAGAGGGAGAACCAGACTCCCCACTGAGCAGAGGAACCTGATAGGGGGCTCACTCCAAGGACTGAGAGATCATGACCTAAGCCAAAGTCAGAGGCTTAACTGACTGAGCCACCCAGGCACTCCTAGAAAAGTTTTTTTTTTTTTTTTTTTTTAAGATTTTATTTATTTATTCACAAGAGACCCAGAGAGGCAGAGACATAGGCAGAGAGAGAAGCAGGCTTCCCACAGGGAACCTGATGCAGGACTTGATTCCAGGACCCCTTGATCACGACCTGAGCCGAAGGCAGATGCTCAACCACTGAGCCACCCACGCATCCCTAGAAAACTTATTTATGTCTAAAAATTCAAACTACTAGTAACCTGGCTGGCTCAGTTGGTAGAGCATGGGATTCTTCATCTGGGGTCATGAGTTCAAGTTCTACATTGGATATAGAGATTCCTAAAAAAATAAATAAATAAATAAAAATAACCAAAACCCTCCAAAATCTTCTGGGGGAAAGAGGCAGCACTTGTCAGTTTATGTTATGAGAGTAGCCTAACTTTTTAAATAAAGCCAGACAATTCATAAGAAAGGAAAATTATAAGACATACACGGTTGTAAATATAGGTACAGAAATACTGAACAAAATCATTAGGAAACCGAATTTTGTAAATACAGAAATGATAATACTTTATGACCAAGACATGAAAGTTTGGATTCACAGTAAAAATCAATATAACTTGGCCCATTTTTAAGGATAACCATAGGCATAAATAAACATATAGAAGGCCACGACCATATTTTCCAACAGAATGTTTTAAGGAGGCCTCATGAAATAAAGGGAGAGCTAGAGATACTGGTTTTACCATGGTCAGGACTTAAAGGGAATGATTTGTTTTGGTGTTTACGGGTTAAGAGACCAGTTACAACCTTCCTGGTAGCAAAGAGTAGGAATTAGAAGAGTTCAGAGTTCTAGCACTCTGAAACCTGAATCAACCCAAAGGCTAGAGAGTCCCTAAACCAGTAATAAAATATGCCAATTTATTTCTATCTCATGTATCTGCTTGGAAAAGCAAAGTTGATTTTTTTTTTTTTTAATTGCATGGTAGTAATCATAAAATAAAACAAACTTCAAGAGAATGCTTCTTAGACCAGGAAAGGAAAAAAAAGAAAAATGTTTAAAAGAAAAGGATTAAATGCAAAGACTCAAGTTGCTTGGTTAAGTGGTAAAGCTGTTAAAATCTTGATGGGATTAACATTTTAAAAAATATTTTTTAGGGGAGTGGGAATATGAGCTTCCAGTTATATAATGATTAAGTATGGAGATGAAGTCAGTTGTATTGTAATAGTGTATGAGGAAAGATATGGTGAGCAAAGCATAATGTAGTATTGAATCACTGTTGTACACTTGAAAGTAATGTAACATTGTGTAATCTATACTTCAGTAAAAAAATTTTCAGCCTTGTTGACATATAATTAACAAAATTAAAAGATTTAAAGTGTATATAATGATTTGATGTGTATATACATTTTGAAGGAATTCCTGCCATCAAGTTCTCTCTCTCTCTCTTTTTTTTATTGTTTTATTTTTTTATTTTATTTTTAAGTAGTCCCTATGCCCAGTGTGGGGCTTGAACTCCCAACCCTGAGATCAAGAGTCTTAAGCTCCACCAACTGAGCCAGTCAGGAGCCCTGTCACCCATCACCTCACATATTTATCTTTTTTCTTTTGGTGTGAACATTTAAATTCTATTCCCACAGCAAATTTTACAGTGTTATCTACTGTAGTTACCTTGTTATACATTAAATCCTTATTTATCTCAAAGCTAAAAGTTTGTACACTTTTACCAGCCTCTCTATTTCCCCTACCCTCAGCCTCTGGTTGGTAACTGTTTTTCTGCTCTGTTTCTAGGAGTTTGACTTTTTTTTTTTCATATTTAAGTGATACCCTGTAGTATTTGTCTTTCTCTGTCTGGCTTATGCCACTTAGCATAATGCCTTCCATTTTCATCTATGTTCTCTCACAAATGTCAGAATTTCTTTCTTTCTCATGGCTGAAGAATAATATTCCATTATATACATACATATATACATACTTACTCAGTTGGCCTTTGAGCAGTCTTGAGCAATGCGAGGATTAGGGACACCAACCTCCCTCACAGTTAAAAATCTACATAAGGGTGCCTGGATAGCTCAGTTGATTAAGCATCCAACTCTTTTTATCTTTTTAGATTTATTTATTTATTTGTGGGGGAGAGGGGTGAAGTGAGAGAGAATACTCAAGCAGACTCCCTGCTGAGCATGAAGTCTAATGTGGGCCTCTATCCCAGGACCCAGAGATCATGACCTGAGCCGAAATCAAGAGTCAGACGCTTAACTGATTGAGCCACCCAGGTGCCCCAGCATCCAACTCTTGATTTTGGTTCAGGTCATGATCTCAGGATTGAGAGATTGAGCCCCCTGTTGGGCTTTGCATTGAGCTTGGAGCCTGCTTGAAATTCTCTCTCTCTCTCTCTCTCTCTCTCTCTCTCTCTCTCGCCCTCTCCTCTACCACTATTCACTCGCATACTCATTCTGTCTCTTCAAAAAATAAAAATCCATGTAAAATCTTGACTCCTTAAAAACTTAACTAATAGTCAACTACTGTTGACTGGAAGCCTTACTGATAACATTAACAATTGATTAATACATATTTTGTATGTTATATGTATTATATAATGTATTCCTATAATTAAGCAAGCTAGAGAAAAGAAAATGTTACTAAGAAAATCATAAGGGGCATGCTTGGCCAGCTTAGTTAAGTAGAACATGGGAGTCGATCTCAAGGTTGTGAGTTCAAGCCCCACATTGGGTGTAGAGCTTACTTTAAAAAAAAAAAAAATCATAAGGAAAAGAAAAGACATTTATAGTATTGTAAAAAAAAAAAAAAAAAAAAAATCACACAGGTGGACCTGCACAGTTCAAACCTATGTCATGTCATGTAAGCTGCATATATATGTATATATCTTTATCCATTCATGTTGTTATTCATTCGTCTGTTAATGGACATACAGGTTTCCATATCTTGGCTATTGTAAAGCTGCTCTGAAAATAGGAGTGCAGATAGCTCTTTGATAACCCATTTCATTATCTTTGCATATATACACAGCAATGGGGTAGTTAGCCATGGCTTGTCATATGTGGCCTTTATTATTTTGAGTATATTCCCTTTATACAGTTTGTTGCCCGGTTGGCTCAGCTGTTTAGTGCCCCCTTCAGCCCAGGGCCTGATCCTGGAGACCCGGATCGAGTCTCACGTTGGGCCCCCTGCATGGAGCCTGCTTCTCCCTCTGCCTGTGTCTCTGCCTCTCTCTCTCTCTGTGTGTCTCTCGTGAATAAATAAATAAAATATAAAAAAAAGAATAGATGTTGAATTTTGTCAGGTGTTTTTTCTGCATCTGTTGAGGCGATCATATGGTTTTCATCTTTCATTTTTTTAATGTATAGATTGATTTGCAGATGTTGAACCATCCTCACATACCTGGAATAACTACCACTTGATCATCATGTGTAATCTTTTTTATGTACTATTGAATTCTGTTTGCTAATACTTTGTTGAGGATTTTTACATCTATGTTTATCAGGGATATTGGCCTGTGATTTTCTTGTAGTGTTGTCTGCTTTGAAATCAGGGTAATGCTAGCTTTGTGAAATTAATTTATAAGTGTTCCCTCCAATTTTGGGGAAGAGTTTTAGAAAGAATTGTATCAATTCTTCAAATATTTGGCAGAGATCACCCTTTATGCCATCTGATCCTAGAATTTTCTTTGTTGGGATAACTTTTGATTACTGATTAAATCTCCTTACTAGTAATTGTTCTGTTCAGATTTTCTATTTCTTCATGATTCAGTCTCCGTAGCATGTATGTTTCTAGGAATTTATCCATTTCTTCTAGGTTGTCCAGTGTGTTGGCATATAATTGTTGATAGTGGTTTTCTTTTTCTTTTTCCTAACTATTTATTTATTTATTTTAAGATTCTATTTTTAGGTAATCTCTTCACCCACTGTGGGGCTCAAACCCACGACCCTGAGATCAAGAGTCACATGCTCTATCTACTGAGTCAGCTGGGTGACTGTCATAATTTATGATCCTTTGTATTTGTGGGATATTAGTTGTAATGTGTCCTCTTATCTGTTTATAATTTTATTTATTTGAGTCCTTTCTCTTTTTCCTTGGTAAGTCTAGCCAAAAGTTTGTCTATTTTGTTTACCTTTTCAGCAAAACAGCTCTTTAGTTTCTTTAATCTTTTTTCTTGTCTTTTTGTCTCCATTTGTTTTCACTCTCATCGTTGTTATTTCCTTCTTTCTACTAATTTTGGGCTTAGATTGTTCTTTTTCTAGTTCCTTGTGGTGTAAAGTTAGATTGAGAGCCTTCTTAGGGTAGACATTTATTGCTATAAATTTCCTTCTTAAAACCTCGGGCTGTATCCCTTAAGTTTTAGTATGTCATATTTCCATTTTCACTTGTTTTGTTTTGTTTTGTTTTTAAGATTTTATTTATTTATTCACGAGAGACACAGAGAGAGGGAGGCAGAGAGACAGGCAGAGGGAGAAACAGGCTCCATGCAGGGAGCCCGATGTGGGACTCGATTCTGGGACTCCAGGATCACACCCTGGACCGAAGGCAGGCGCTAAACCACTAAACCACTCAGGGATCCCCATTTTCACTTGTCTTAAGATAGTTTTTGATTTTGTCTTTGACTCATTGGTTGTATAGTAGCATGTTGTTTAATCTCCTATATTTGTGAATTCCCATTTGGTTTCTTGTAATTTATTTTTTTTCTTAAAGATGTTATTTATTTATTCGTGAAAGGCGGTGGGAGGGAGAGGTAGAGACATAGGCAGAGGGAGAAGCAGGCTCCATGCAGGGAGCCTGATGTGGGACTCGATCCCAGGTCTCCAGGATCAGGCCCTGGGCTGAAGGCAGCGCTAAACCACTGAGCAACCCAGGCTGCCCATTTTTCTTGTAATTTATTTTTAATCTTGTTTTAAGTAGGAGTTGTTTTGTTAGGTTTCTAAAGGAAAAAAAAAAGAATTCAAGTTTCTTCCTTTTTTCTCCTTTAGGTACATACCTCCTGATAAGAGAGAAGAAAATGACCAATCAACCCACAAGTGGATGGTATATGTCCGAGGGTCTCGTAGAGAACCCAGCATTAATCATTTTGTCAAGAAAGTTTGGTTCTTTCTTCATCCCAGCTATAAACCAAATGACCTTGTGGAAGTTAGGTAAGCACAGTCGAGTTATTTAATTTAAGAAATAAAGATTTATTGAACTAGAAGAGTGATTTAACTTGAGAATGTTCCCTTTAATTATTATATTATTATTTATTTAACTTTGACTTTTAGTCACAATAGACATTTAACTATTGTTCCCTCTTGCAGATTATTGTCTCCCTGAAAAAGCATTATTTCCTCCTGTTGGAATTATTGGATTTTGCCCCCCTGGAAATAGCTAAACTTTTTTTATATAGAGATAAACATAAAAGTATTCTTGTTTTTATGAATATCAGAATGTAATAGAATTAAACATTGGATTCTGACATTACAAAAATATTTAATGTTGAAAGTTCCCTATGATCTCATATTCTCAGAATTAACCCCAGTGATATTCTTCCTACATATATTAGTCTAGTATAGTAGTTGTTGTTCCACAAAGATGGAATGATTATGTATATGCTATTCTGAAAGTTGTTTCATTTAGGTGTATTCTTTTTTTTAAAAGATTTTGATTTATTTTAAAGATTTATTTATTTTTATCTTAGAGAGTGGGAGTGTGTGTGTGGGCGTGGAGGGGGCTAGAGGGAGAGGAGAGAAAGAATCCTTAAGCAGACTCCCTGCTGAGCATGGAGCCCAATGCAGGGCGCTCTCCCAAGATCCTGAGACTGTAACCTGAGGCAAAATCAAGAGTCAGATGCTTAACCAACTTAGCCACCCAGGCACCCCAATTTTTTTTTTTAAATTTATTTGAGAGAGAGAGGGAGAGGGAGGGGGGAGGGGGATATCACATGTGTGTGTGAGTTCGGGAGGGGGTAAGGGCAGAGGGAGAGGATCTCAAGCGGACTCTGCTGAGCATGGAGCTCAATGCAGGGCTTGATCTCACGACTCATGAGATAATGACTTAAGCCATCCAGGCTCACCTTATGTGTATTCTTTATATCTTTAAATGATGTTAAATATCACATATACATTCATTGTATGAATGAATTGTACAAGTAGTTTTGGTTTATTATCAGTGAAATTTCCTATATCCTCACCCCTCTTCAGAACATTCCCTCTACTAACTCTTTTAAGATTTTATTTATCTATTAAAGAGAGAGCATGAGCAAGGGGGAGAAGGAGAAGCAGACTTCCCACTGAGCAGGGAGCCCAATGTGGGATTTGGTCCCTGAACCCTGGGAACATGACCTAGGTCAAAGGCAGATGACCTACTGAGCCACTTAGGCATCATCCACTCCTGAGTCTTAAATAAAACATGACTATTTTCCGAGAACACTTTTCTGAGAACAGCTTTCAGGTGGCAGTTGTTTTTTTCCTCTCACACCATGTACCATTGGTCTAGGTGTGGGGTGTGTGTATTCGTTGCATGTATTTGTGGCATTTAGACCATCTTTTCCCTGTTTCTGCCTAAAAACTGTCCACTCCTTTGGAGCATCATATCCTCCTTGTTGCAGACATCTGCTAATTTCCCAGTTACTCCCCTCTTTCAAAAACATTTTTAGCACCTATTGTCCTAATTTCCTCTTGATGTCATTCCTAAGGACTTTGACATTGATGTAGACAGCTCACCCAGAACTGATTTCTCAGTTCATTGATTTCCTCACTTTTATAATGAGGTTATTGTGGTAGTGATGTGCTGTAGAATCCAAGCTAAGGAGAGAAGGAAATTATATAAAGAGCAGTGAGAGGTAGTGAAAATTGATGTGGGTAAGAAGTAGAATTCCCAGTGAGTCAAAAAATAGTTGGATTAGGAATGGAGCTGGAAAGATAGGAATTGATAGATGGTCAGAAAATGAAATATTTGGAAATGGGACTTTTTTATCTTCATATGGATGATAGTTGTCCCAATATCCGTTTATCAGCTGATCCATCTTTTTCTTATATTTAATACTAAGTCCCATATAAGTATGGATCCAATGCTACACTCTATTAATATTTATTTATGTACCAATATTATACTGTTTAAATTGTTTTGCTTTATAGCATATTCTATTTGGTAGGGTATGTTCCCCTGATTATTATTATTTTAAAATTTTTTTCTTGGCTGTTCTTGAGAATACATGTTATTCCAGATTCAGCTTTCAATGCATTTAAGGCTTTCTTTTACTGTTTAAAAAATTTCCTTCATTTTCTTGACATATTTCACTGGATGGAACCTCAGTAAAGTGTTTGCTATTCTGTTTTATCCCAGAAGTAGAGGTTAATTGGTAAAGAAGTAATTTCATTTTTAGGCTCTCAGTGTTGAAAAAACCACGTCTGTGATTTGGTTTAAATCTATACCTGATTCATGAAACCTTTCACAAATACACTCCGTAGCTCATCTAGTCTCTCCTGGAATTCCACTGGTGACTTAGATTTGTTTTCTTTGCTAGTTTGTCATCTTCACTCACAGGCATGTCTGCACATATGCTTGTGTGTACACACACACACATACAGTGTAGCTATCTTACTAAAGGTCTGTTCTTTATCCTTTAAGACATAACTTAGAGATTACTTCTTCCGGTTACTTCAGAGGTTACTAAAAAAAAATAAATAAATCTTTTAAAAGATGCTGTATCTATAAAAATATAAATAATAAAATGAATATATGTTTTAGTGTCTGGATCAATGAACAATTTCCTTATTTGGTTAAAAAAATAAAGCACATTGTCTTAGGAAAATATTTTATTTTATTTATTTATTTTTAAAAATATTTCATTTATTTGAATGAAAGAGCGCACACAAGTTGGTGGGGAGGGGCGGAGGGGGAAGGAGAAGCATACTCCCCGCTGAGCAGGGAGCTTGACGTGGGGCTTGATCCCACGACCTCACATCATGACCTGAGCTGAAGGTACTTAACTGACTGAGCCACCTGGGTACCCCAAATATTTTATTGATTGATTCTTTTTTTTTTAAGTTTATTTATTTAAGTAATTTCTACACCCAATGTGGGACTCAAACATATGACCCAAAGATCGAGTCACATGTTCCACTAACTGAGCCAGTTAGGCTCCCCAAAACATTTTATTTCATATAAATCATGTGAATAAATTAAAATATATTAATCATATTCTTATTGATGATAAACATCTAACTTAACCAAAAAATGGGATTAAAAACTCATTACAGGGATGCCTGGGTAGCTCAGTGGTTGAGTGTCTGCTGTCAGCTCAGGTCGTGATCCTGGGGTCTTGGACTTGAGTCCCACATCAGGGTCCCTGCAGAGAGCCTGCTTCTCCCTCTGCCTATGTCCCTGCTTCTCTGTGTGTGTGTCTCATGAATAAATTTAAAAAAAAAATCTTTAAAGAAACAAAAAACTCATTACATAAAATCCTTAATACTTACTGATTCAAACCAGTGCCTATTTTTTCAGTTATCACTCCGAGAATTGTGATTTATAAAACACTAACTTTCCTTAAGTTGCATGAGAGTACCGTGAGCTAATAATTAACTAGGATGTGTTGTAACGGTCTGAGGAAAATCCAAGGAAAAAAGTCATATTGTTGCTCCTTTTCAAATTTCTCTTTCATTGTATACATTTGGAGTATCTTCTGTTAATAGTAAATGAACTTTGTGAAATTTATGAATTTTCACATCATTAAAATAGCCTTTGATAGTTATTTTCTGTCTGGTTCGTGCCACTCTAACAGTATTGCATAAATTAGCTGTTATGACATATTTGAGCAGTTTTCACAACTTACCACATCATGACCACTTATCTTTTCCAAGGGCTGATTCTCCCATACGTTATTAACTACAAGGGTATGATTTTTTTTTTTAAGATTTTATCTATCTATCTATCTATCTATCTATCTATCTATCTATCTATCTATCTATGAGAGACACAGAGAGAGGCAGAGACACAGGCAGAGGGAGAAGCAGGCTCCATGCAGGGAGCCTGACGTGAGATTTTATTCCGGGTCTCCAGGATCACACCCTGGGCTGAAGGCGGTGCTAAACTGCTGGGCCACTGGGGCTGCCCAAGGTTATGATTTTTAAATAGGATTTTAAAAGACTTCCTTGGTTGTATGCTTCTGGTGTTTAAAACTGGAGAAATAATTTGTTATGATTAACCATATTCTGCTTTTATAGCAAACATAAGGTATTTAAGTCTATTATTATACTTATTAATTTACATATATTTCTCCTTGACTAGTTTCAAAGCTTCTTGATGTTTGGGATCTTTTCTTATTTGTCTTTATATTTCCAAAATCTAGCAGTGCCTAGCATATAGTTAATGCTCATTTCACATTGAGTGAAATGTTCATTTCATGTTGAATTCATGGTGTGGGCCATCCCATTAGTAGAAGGTTGTGTTTGTTTGGAAGTTTTTAATTTTATTGAGCAAAGATGTAACTTTCTTTAACTTCTAAACAATCTTGCATATGCTTTGTGACACCATATAGAGTCATTATAATCTCTTTTCATGTAGCTATTATTCCGATTTTTTTTTTGAAAGCAACTGTTGTGTCTCTTCCAGGCTTTAAGCCAAATACATTTGTTTTAGTTGTCACTCATGTGACTTTGTTTTGTGTTCCTTTGCCACCTCGGTTATAATCTCTGATATGTTCCAGCTTGTCTGTATTCTTCTTAAATTATTCTTCTTAGAAGTGAACTTTAAATTTCAGGTATGGTGAAACCAAGATCAGAACATTAACATGTACCGTACATTTAATTTAACTCTTTAGTTCTTTACAAGGATCTGAAGATGTTTCTTGTGTTAGATATCTAAAGTAGTTTGTGAGTAGGGGAGACCTTTTGTAGGTGCTTTGAAACTTGGGGTTAATCTTATTTCTAGATCAAAGCAAATATGTGTTCCTCATATACTCTGAATTTTCTTATCACAGCACATTACCTGATGAAGAGCATGGGCAGGTTCTGTTCTTATAGAAGCATTTTGTTTTTTTTCACATTTGATTCCATTGCCATGGCCGCCTTCCTAAAGGCTCTGATTGTAAACTTTGCTTTGAAGTACAAGATAGTCACTAAATGTATTCTAGGCCCAGAACTCGATACAGAGATTGCAAAAATGAAGAACACATGGTTTCTTCCTTTGAGAAATTTGGTAGAATATTCTGGTCCTTGCTCTCTTGGGCTAGGTCCCCAAGAGAATGTTCTCATGAGCTTATTCAAGATGTTTGTTTCATTCAGGTTGAATGTAGGAATTCTCTAGAGCTGTGCTGTCCAATAGAAATATACTGTGACCCTCATAAGTAATTTAAAACTTTGTAATGGTCACTTTAGAAATGTAGTCTTATGCTGCTTTATTACAAGTAGAGTAGACTTGCTCTACCCTACATTCTCACCACATCTAGCCATACTATTGAGCATCTGGGAGGAGAGTCGTCTGGATAGTCTGGAGATCTGACACCACAGGGATGTGGATTGGCTAGAAGTTAAAGCGTGGAGTGTCCTGGATCCTATTGCCTGAGTTTGATCTCAGCCCTACTACTTATTTGCTGTGTGACCTAGGGCAAGTCAGTTAGGGGAATGTTTTCTGGTTTTTTTGAAGGTCATGTGGAGGAAGAATTTGTGATTGCAGAAGGTTTATAGTGGAACTAACATGCAGGAGGAAGATGAAATGTTTTTATAACAGCTGTTCAGAAATATAGTAGAGAGCCTTATTAAGTAGTAAGTTTTTTGGGTCACTGAAGTGATTGAAAGACTGGTTGGCATTTGAATTAGGTGGGTAAGGAGTTGTACCCCTTGCTGTATTTCTAGTAGAGCCATTTTCTTTAGCCCAGTATTCTGTAGTTTTTTCCTTCTTGGTTATTGATACATTTCACCTTCTGTGAATTCACAGAGGAATTCTGTGAGGAATCCAGAAGTAAAAAAAGTCTGGGGAAGGAAGTCCTTTTTTGTGTGAAATACATGTATCTTTTTGAAGTTTAACGTTTCCGTAGGTGATGTCTTTTGGTAAGTTCTAACCTCCTTTTTTGCTTCCAAAAATATAGTTAGGGAGAAATTTCCTGTTAAAAGCATTGTTCCTTTTTCCTGTCCTTTATGTTATCTGTCTGTCTACTCTGGCAGTAGTCCTTCCTGTTCATTCACTAGAGTTTAGCCAATGTACATAAATTGAGGAACATAGCTAATTTGCTATATCCGTTGTAAGAGAAATCCGGCATACAAACAGTATGATTGACGTATGTTCCAAAATGAATTTAGGCTATCTACTTTACTGGAATTTAAATGACATGTTATCAGTAGAACTTTAATTTTTCTTCTAAAGTTCATCATGCCTCTAGGCCCCATTGCATCCTGTTTCAAACTACAGTCTCAAGTCGATCTTCTCATTTGATCCTAAGCCTGTCTTTTAATTTCTGTCTGACCTATGCCAATGTCATGGCTGCCTCTCTTACTAACTCAGTGGGTGGGTGTTCAGCTAGTTTCTCCCATCCAGGGCACTTTAGTTTTCTTTGCTTTCTTTTCTGTCTGGCTACTCTTGTACTCAGGGATTTTTCCTGTTGGAACCCTTCTGGTAGCCTCTGGCTCTTGATAATTTCAGATCTTTTAGACTCCTCTCAGGTTGTCTCCTTGGACTCTGCCCTTACTGAATTCATGTTGTCTTTTAGTTTTGCAAAAGCATATCCTGTTGAATGTTTCTTCCTCCCTACCATCTTGGCATCTTCTTTCATTTCAATAATTCCAAGCCAGTGATTCATAATGAACATTTTCATTTTAAAGCATTCTCTCTCCCACATTAACTTAAACCATATTGTTTTTTAGTACATGAAGTTCTCAGTTAAATTTAAAAATGTTTTTTTTAATGGAAAATTCCAGACATACTCAGAAGTAGAGTATCATGAGCTCTTCTATACCCAACATCAATTAACAATTTGCTAGTCTTTTATCAACTTTCCTTTTTCTTCACTTCACAAATTATATTTTGACTGAAAATTCTCTAGTTCAGTTAGCATTCCTGCACATTCCTCCTCTATCCACTAAAATCGTAGTCACTGCTTAGGGAAGAGCATATGGTGAACATATGATCTTTTAAGTCTTATTAGTGGATAATTTCAAATAAATTCTCAGTTTTAGTTTCAGCATTTGTGATTTATTCTGTTTTTGCCAGTGTGGAGGAATAAATATGAGTGTCTAGGGTAGGGAACATATACCTCATAGCTGGTGTCTATCAAGTAGCAGTTAAAGGATTCTGGCTTTTAATATGTGACATCCATCATATCACCTTAGTTCCCTGCCTGTGAAAATAATGACATTGGATTGTATATACTGTAAGTGTCTCAGCTCTAAGTATTTAGTAATTGAAAGTTTAATGTAGGTTTGAGTTCAACATTTCTTTTAGCATTTTAGCAAAATTGAGCATATTGATTAAACTTCAAATGAGGAAATGTAAATGTTAAAGGTGAATTTCTAATTTACCCAGTATGAGAAAACATTCCCTCTCTAGAATAAGAGCGTGACTATAGCTTAATGTGTTAATATGTGCTTTTCTCTAGAGAGCCTCCTTTTCACCTGACCAGAAGAGGCTGGGGTGAGTTTCCTGTCAGAGTTCAAGTTCATTTTAAGGACAGCCAGAACAAGCGGATAGATATCATACATAATCTGAAGGTATTGTAACAAAACATTGCTCCCCCAAAATGAAGCACCTCTTTTCATCTGGTTACTTCAAGGCGTGGGTTAGGCCTTCTGAGAGAAGTGGCCAAGATTAAGAGGATTAATCTTTTTGATTGTGTTATGCAGACTGCTACAGTACTCCTTTGGGGTTCTCTGAAGGTTGGGGAAAAGGTTGTGTTATATTAGAATGTATATTCTTTGAAAAGATGAACTGGTCAGATCAGAAGACTTGAATCTCTTATCAAAGCTCACTGTTAACTGTGTTACCTGAGACTGGGTGACTAAACTCTTTCAAAAAAAGAAATCTGTTTACTTTTCTGTAAAATGAGGCAAATAATAAGCCTCATCTATTTATCTCCTAAGGATATAGATATGTTTATCTTATAAGAATAAAGACAGAAGTGAACATGTTTTAGAAAATTGAAAGTACTATACAAAGTTGTAATTCTTTTGATTTATGTTTTAAGAAATTCATTGGTATATCCATATGATTTATTATGCAGACATTTTAAGTTTTATGAAGTGTTTTCTATACATGGGGAAAACTACCAGTTATAGTAAGTGAAAAGCACAGAGTACAGAACTGTTATGTATAGTATGAAGTCAACTGTGATTTTTAGATAGGTGGAAAAAACAGAAAAGAAATATACCAAAATGTTGGAGGAATTGAAGTAATGATATTGTAGGCAATTTCTTGTGCCCTATTGTCTGTTTTCTTCCTTCTAATTTTCTATAATAAACATGTTTAACTTTTATAATTGAAAGATTATTTTTAAAATGTTTTCCTACTTCCTCTCTATATCGTCTCATAAGATAAATTTCTAATATTAAACTTACCCCAAAGTGCTCTTACGTTGTGATTTACCACATTGTTTCCATTAATGGCTCACAAAATTGAACTAAATGAATCTTAGTACATCTGCAGAATTCCCATTTTGCTCCCTTTGTTCTACAAATACAAGTTTTTCAACCTTAAGGCTGAAATTTGCCCTCCATTGGTGATCGACATCACTGCTTAACTTTGCGTTTAAGTTATTTTTTAGAGATTACTCTAAGACTAGATTGCTTTATGACCTCAGAGAAGAACTGGCACAAAATAAAGAATATATACACACATTGTTCAGAGTGGCAGGATATGATCCCACTTAATTAGAGGAAGGTCTAAAATACTTTGCTTTCTTTTTGTCTTCTTTTAAGCGCTGTACATACCATTTTCTATCACACTGGGCCCAGCCCTAATTTCTAAAATAAAAGGAATTGTTTCCATAGTTCTCATACTATTGTCCATATCACTTAAGAGTTCCTGGTAGAAGATTGAGACACAATGATTTGTTTATTTATTTAAGCAATCTCTGCACCCAACATGGAGCTCAAACTCATGATCCTGAGATCAAGAGCAGTAGAGCATGCTCTACTGACTGAGCCAGCCAGGTGCCCCAAGACACACTGTTTTAGAATGACAGTATTTAAACATTTTTTTTTTTTTTTTTTTATGATAGTCACACAGAGAGAGAGAGAGAGGCAGAGACACAGGCAGAGGGAGAAGCAGGCTCCATGCACTGGGAGCCCGACGTGGGATTCGATCCCGGGTCTCCAGGATCGCGTCCTGGGCCAAAGGCAGGCACTAAAACCGCTGCGCCACCCAGGAATCCCGTATTTAAACATTCTTATCAGCTTTTTTGGAAAGCTTAATTTTACTGTTTGTTATATGTTGATTGGCCTTGAGGCTTAAACACCTGTGTTGTAATTATGTGATCTTGTTTGTACCGGAGTATTCTTTGGCCTGTTATTTTTGTGTTAACTTTCAGAGCCATCTTGGATTCTTGTCTCTTTGATCCAAATATTTGTTCAGTTGCTATTATTCTTCATCATTATTCTTACCCTTCCCACTCTTGCTTAGGTCATTATTCCACTGTCTCCTTGTTAGCTTATTTCATTCTAATCTATCTGCTTTACCCTCCATCCATTCTGCACACCACCATCTAGTTAGTAAGGAGAACCATTATGCTATTCCTCTCAGAAAAGCTTTCATTGAATTCCCTTTACTCAAGTTCAGACTTCGCTGCCTACTGTTCAGGACTTTTCACATTTTGACTCAAGACATTTTCCCTGAATTATCTCCTGCTAATCCTGTACATGGATACCCCATTCCAGCCAGGTCAGTTATTCGTGTCCCAGAAATGCCACGGGCCTTCTTTTCTTGCGTCTTTCTTTTATGCTTTTGCCCTCCTAGAATGCCTGTTTGAATTCTTTCCATTCTTCAAGTTCAAGTTCCTGTGTACTTTTCCTGACTAAGCACATAGTGACCTCTCTCTAGTCTGAAATGCTGAAATACTTAACAATCTATATTTGATACTTACAATTCCATTAAATACTAAATACTCAAGTGTTAGAAGTATGTACAATTTAAAGTTCCCAGAATGTATGAAATTCCCACATCCTGCATCCTTGATCAGCCATCACCATGGAGCACAGTAATTTCCAAAACAACCCATTTATCCGTTTAGAAAATAAACTTTTGAAAGGCTCTTTCATGAAGAAACTGTGCTTTTTTTTTTTTTTTTTTTTAAACCTTGATCTTATTTGTCCTAGTTTGATTTCTGGAATAACACAGGACAGGACTTTGTTTTATTTTATAAGAACCCTAAAAATGTTTAATGACCTTAGGAGAGCCTTTATGTCTCTCCTTAAGTCATCTCTAGGCGGAGCCTGTTCTTAGAAAATTCCTTGTGTGCTGTGCTTTCTATTTCTAGTTCCTCTTGCCATTTTGGTAATAGTTCTATCTTATCAATGTCTCCCTTAAAGTATGGTTCCAAGAATGAAACACGTAGGCCAGTGCACATTATAGAGAGACTATTATTTCCATGCTCTGGAGAATATGAAAATGGATGTAGCCTAAAATTGCCTTTTAACAGTCATACTGTTGGCTGAGGTTTAAGTATTAGAACTCTAGATCTCTTCCATGGAACTAGTATGAATTCACCCTGCATTGTCTTTCTAAAGTTGCGAAACTAGATCCCATGACTGAGTAGTCATGTCTGTGTTGGCTGCTAAGGAATTCAGCCAGACTTGAAATCTACTTTTTCCAAGTCCTAGAGTTTTCTATATACTATTAGTAAATCATCTTTCCTTTTTGCCCAGCTGTATAGTTTTTCCCCTATTAATCTTACTATGTAGTGTTTATATTAATAAGCTCCACAGATCTTTTTTTAATTTTTAATGTTAGAATGCTTTATTGCTTCAAAGCAAAAATACTGCCAAATAACAAATTGTTTATGCTAAACAAGACTTTTTTGATTTTCATTTTTATTGAAATATAGTTGACATATAGTGTTATGTTAGTTACAGGTATATAGTATAATTTAATTACACATTATGCAGTGCTCAACTTGATATGTGTAGTCACCATAACAAAGTTACTGTAGTATTATTGACTATTTCCTATGAGATACTTTTCATCCCTGTGACTTGTACCTCTTAATCACCTTCACTTACTTTGCCCAAGACCCTACCCCTGTCCTCTCTGGCATCTACCAGTTTGTTTTGTGTGTGTATAAGTCTGTTCCTGGTTTTTGTTTGTTGGTTCATTTGTTTTGTTTTTCAGATTCTACATGTGAGAATTTGTCTTTCTCTGACTGAATTCACTTAGCACAACAGCCTCTAGGTCCATCCATATTGTTCAGATGGCAAGATTTCATTCTTTTTTATGGCTGAGTAATATTTGTGTGTGTGTGTGTGTGTGTGTGTGTGTGTGTGTATGTATACAGATCTTTTTTAATAAAAATGATAGAATATAAATAAAATATAGGAATAAGAAGTTAGCCTCTTTCTAAGTGTAGATTTTATTTATATTATTTTTATTCCTTTAGGTTATACTTTTTTCTTTCCTCTAAAATAAATCATCCATGATGCTAATACATTGGAAGTGATTATTAACATTGCCTATATCACCTAAATTTTTCTTCCTTCTTTTCAGAAATGTTTAGTAAAATGTCTTCTTAAGTATATAATTGTGTTTTCACACTGTATATTTATTTTTATAGCCCATCTTTTTGTTTTAAAAATGATTTTATTTTATTATTTATTTATTTTTGAGAGGGAGAGAGAAAATCTTAAGCAAGCTACATATTCAGTATGGAGCCCACGTTGGGGCTTGATCTCACAACCCTGAGGTCATGACCTGAGCCAAAATCAAGAATCAGACCCTTAACTGACTGAGCCACCCAGAGGCTCCTAAAAAAAAAAAAAAAAAGTGATTTTATTTTTTAAGTAATCTCTAAACCCAACATGGGGCTCACACGCACAACCCCGAGGTTGAGAGTCACATGCTCTTCCAACTGAGCCAGTCAGATGCCCCCATAGTTTGTCTTTAAGATATTCTTTACATTATCTTTGTAAACATCTAAGTGGCTACGTAATACTTCACAGTTGATGGTTCAAGATTTACTTAAGCATTCCTCTCTTGATGGACATTTTCAATTTGTGGTTATAGATAGTGCTGTAGTAAACATCTTTTTGTGTAAAATTTATTCCAGTTTTAGATTGCCCTTAGAATGTTTTTAGTAATATATAGTTTATATTAAAAGTACAATACCTATCTGTTTGATGTTTATTAATTTTACTCATTTCCTTTATTAAGAGGGTTTTTATTGAAGTGATGAATTGATAGTTTATATTACGAAAAAGTAACTTCTGTGTTATGAAGACTTGTGGTAAAAGGGTACTTAGATGAGATTGTATCCTAAGATTTATAAGTATGCCAAGTGAAACTTTGCACTCTTCTTTTGTCTTTCAATAGCTGGATAGAACTTACACTGGCTTGCAGACTCTTGGAGCAGAGACGGTAGGTTTTTTCCTATAGTACTATTTGGGAATAAGTAGACTGAAAATTGATTTTCATTCTTTCTTAGGAGAAAAAGTGAGTGCTTAATTTTTTTTAAAGTTTGCCTTCCCCCTTTTAATTTGAAAAAATGATAAAATGCACTCCAAATTTAACAATTTTTAATTGTACAGTTAAGAAGTATTGAATATATTCACTTTTTTGTGCAGCTATTGCCACCATCCATCTCCAAAACTCTTTTTCATCTCAGAAAATTGAAGCAGTATCCATTTACAATAACTTCCATTCTCCTCTCCCTCAGCCCCTGGCAGCTACCCTTCTACTTTCTGTCTCAATGACTTTTTGACTACTCCAAGTACCATATAAGTGGAATTATACAGTGTGGGGTTTTTTTTGTTGTTGTTTATATTTTACTTAGCATAATGTTCTCAAGATTCATCTATGTTGTAGCATGCATCAGAACTTCCTTCCTAAAAAAGACTGAATAATACTCCATTGTATGTATGTACCACATTTTATTTATTTACCTGTCAGTGAATACTTGAGTTGCTTGCATCTTCTGGCTGTTGTGAATAATCTTGCCAAGAACATTGATGTACAGGTATTTGAGTCTGTGCTTTCAGTTCTTTTGGGTATATACCTAAGAAAGTGGAATTGCTGGATCATATAGTAGTAAATTAGTTAGTTATTTTTATGTAATCTCTGCAACCCAGCACAGGGCTCAAACCCACAACCCCAAGACCAAGAGTCACATGCTTCACCAACTAAGCCAGTCTTGTGCCCCATGGTAGCTCTGTTTTTAATTTTTGAGGGGCTGCCACACTGTTTCTATAGCGGCTGCACCATTTTACACTCCTACAAACAGTGCACAAGAGTTCCAGTTTCTCCGTATCTTTGTCAACACTTAATTGTTTTCTGTTTTTTTACTAGTAGCCAAACTAATGAGCATGAGGTGGTATTTCATTGTGGTTTTGGTTTGCATTTCCCTAATGATAACTGGTGTTTAGTATCTTTTCATGTGTTTATTGGCTATTTGTGATTCATCTTTGGAGAAATGTCTAGTCAGATCCTTTGCCCATTTGTGAATCATGCGTTTGGTTTTTTGTTGTTGAGTTTTAGGAGTTCTCTTTATATTCCTGATACTCATATCTTATCAGATCATTCTGTGGGTTGCCTTTTCACTCTGCTCACTGTGTCCTTTGATGTACAGAAGTTTTTAATTTTGATGTCCCATTTATGTATTTTTTCTTTGGTTGCCTGTGCTTTTTGTGTCACATCCAAAAAATCATTGTCAAATTCATTGCCATGAAGCTTTGCCCTATATTTCCTTCTAAGAGTTTTATTGTGTTAGCTCTTCTCTTTGGGTCTTTGATCCATTTTGAGTTAATTTTTGTAAATGGTGTGAGGTAAAGGTCCACCTTCATACTAATGCATATGGATACCCAGTTTTCCCAGTACCAGTTGTTGAAAAGACTTTTTCCCAATGATCTTGGCACTCTTGTCAACAATAATTTGTACGAGGGGGGCATTTTATTCTAGTGGTCTCTATATTTTCTCGATGCCAGTACCACACTGTTTTGATTACTATAGTTTTGTAAAAAGTTTTGAAGTCAGGAAATGAGACCTTCAGCTTTGTTTTCCTTTCCCATATACCTCCTCCCAGCTTTTTTTTTTTTTTTTTTTTTTTTGTATTCATGATATCAGCAGTAGTTCTTATAGTTAGAATTAACTAGTTAAAGCTTATTCTGTTTAGGGAAATATGCTGTGTTGTATCAAAAGATATTTATTGAACATATACCACATATTAGATTCTGGTCCTGGTACTGGGGATACAGAGGTGAATAAGATAACTACTGCTTTTAAGGACTTATATTCTTGGTTGTGTTGAAAATGGGGAGTAGATATATAGTAAATAAAAGCAAATGAGATAGTTTCACTTAAAATAAGTGCTATAAAGAAAAGAGTAGCTAGAGGACAAAAGGGTTGTTGCTTTAGCTAGATTGATTAGAGAAGGTGTCTCTGAGAAGGTGACATTTGATTGAGACCTAATGATGACAAAGAGGTAGTCATGGAAAGATTTGGGTAAGAGTGGGAAAGAATGTTCTAAGACATAGAAACAGCAAATGGAAAGGCCCCAATTATATGATTGGTTTCACTCAGTTATCTGTGAAACCAAACTAGATTACCTTCTGGGTTAAGTCCTTTAGTTCTTAGATTGAAATTGCTTTTGAAGTATGATTAGAAATTATTTGTCACATCTCTTAGAGAACCATGTTCTTGGACAGGTTTGGGGGTTTCTGAGACATTGATGATGGATTCATGAGCCCGATTGTTGCCTGATTGTGTAGGTAGTGGATGTTGAGCTCCACCGACATTCTCTTGGAGAAGATTCCATTTATCCTCAGTCCTCCGAGTCAGACATCTCTGATGCCCCACCATCTTTGCCTTTGACCATTCCAGCCCCAGTGAAAGCTTCCTCACCGATAAAGCAGTCACATGAGCCAGTACCTGATACATGTGTGGAGAAAGGTAATATATTTTTCCTTGTATGGAAATGAATTTTTCCTTGTACAGAGGAGTCACTTTCTGGGGCATTCCTTTCTCTCATTTGCATAAATATCTTGAACTGCTGCCTATAGAGATTTAAGAATGTATGGAAAATAAATTTTCCATAAGTAGACATGCTGCATCTACTATATAGTCCAGATATGAAAATAGCCAAATTTTTTTTCTTCTCAGAAGTTTCTTTCATGAAGTTCTTCTGACATTTTATAGAACATTAAACTCACAAAAAGGGATCCCTGGGTGGCGCAGTGGTTTGGCGCTTGCCTTTGGCCCAGGGCGCGATCCTGGAGACCAGGGATCGAATCCCACGTCGGGCTCCCGGTGCATGGAGCCTGCTTCTCCCTCTGCCTGTGTCTCTGCCTCTCTCTCTCTCTCTGTGACTATCATAAATAAATAAAAATTAAAAAAAAAAAATAAACTCACAAAAAGGCATTAAATGCTTATTTTTTTATGATTTTAATGGTTTCTTCTAATATGTTACAGGAAGACTTTTTGGTTTGGTTCTTAATTGTGTGAACAAGAAACTGAATGCTAAGTATCTAAGCTTATTTAAAATATAACAGGGCGCCTGGGTGACTCAGTTGGTTAAATGTCTGCCTTCGGCTCAGGTAATGATCCCAGAGTCCTGGGATCGAGCCCTGTATCAGGCTCCCTGCTCAGTGGGGAATCTGCTTCTCCCTGTTCCTCTGCTTCTCCACCACTCTCCCAGGCTTGTGCTCCTCTCTCCCTCTCTTGGTCATTCTCTCTCTCAAATAAATGATAAAGTCTTTAAAAGTAAAATATAATGGACACCACAGAAATACAAAGGATTATGAGAATACTATGAAAAATCATATGCCAACATATTGGACAACCTAGACAAAATGGATAAATTCCTAAAAAACATATACCCTCCCAAAACTGAATCAGGAAGCAGTGCCAAATTTGAACAGACCAATTACCATCAATGAAATTGAATCAGTACAAAAAATTCCTGGGATCCCTGAAAAGCTCAGTTGGTTGAGCATCCGACTTGGTTTCAGCTCAGGTTGTGAGCTCATGGTCGTGACATCAAGCCCGGTATTGGGCTCTGCACTCAGCAGGGAGTCTGCTTGAGATTTTCTCTCCTCCTGTCCTTCCCCCTACTTGCATGCATGTACACACATACTCTCTTTCTTTCTCAAAACAAACAAACAAACAAACAAACAAACCAAACACAACACACCTCTCAACAGAAGTCCAGAACTAGATGGTTTCACAGGTGAATTCTACTAAACATTTAAAGAAGAGTTAATACCTATTCTTTTCAAATTATTCTTAAAAATAGAAGAGAAAGGAAAGCTTCCTAATTCATTCTGTGAGGCCAGCATTACTCTGATACTGAAACCAGATAGACACTACAAAAAAAGAGAACTATAGGCCAATATCTCTGATGAACGTAGATGGAAAAATCCTCAACAAAATAGCTAACTGAATCCAATAGCAAATTTAAAAAATCATTGCCATGATCAGATGGGATTTATTCCTGGGATGCAAGCATGGTTCAGTATTCCCAAATCGATCAAGATGATATATCACATTAATAAGAGAAAAGATTGAAAGCTATTTCAATAGATGCAGGAAAAGCATTTCACAAAGTACACCATTCCTGGTAAAAACCTTTAACAAAGTAAGTTTAAAGGAACATACCTTGACCTAATAAAGGCTATATATGAAAACTCACAACTAACATCATACTCAGTTCTCTCAAGGTTAGGAACAAGACAGGGATGTCCATTTTCACTGCTTTTAATTAACGTAGTACTGGAAGCCAGAACTATAGCAATTAGACAAGAAAAAGAAATAGAAGGTATCCACATTGGTAAGGAAGAAGTAAAACTGTCACTATTTGCAGATGACATGATACTCTGTATAGAAAACTCTAAAGACTCCACCAAGAAACTACTAGAATTGATAAATGAATTCAGTAAGGTCACAGGATACAAAATCAATGTACAGAAATCTGTTGCATTTCTGTACAGTAATAAATAAACAGCAGAAAGAGAAATAATCATATTTATTATAATTGTACCAAAAAGAATAAAATATCTGGGAGTAAACTTAATCAAGGAAGTGAAAGATTTATACTCTGAAAACTATAAAACATTGATGAAAGAAATTGAAGGTGACACAAACAAATGGGAAGGTATTCCATACTCAGAGATTGGAAGAACAAATATTGTTAACCTGTCCAGACTACTCATAGCAATCTGTAGATTTAATGTAATTCCTGTCAAGATACCAACAGCATTTTTCATAGAATGAGAACAGACTGTTATAAAATTTGTATGGAACCACAAAAGATCCTAAGGGGCACCCGAGTGGTGCAGTCGGTTGAGCCTCTGACTCTTGGTTTTGGCTCGGGTCATGGTCTCAGGGTCATGAGATTGAGCCCTGCACTGGGCTCCACACTCAACAGAGTCTGCTTGGGATTCTCTCTTCCTCTCCTTCTGTCCTTCCTTCTTGTGCTTTCTCTCTCTAAAATAAATAAGATCAATCTTGGTTTGTTTGTGTTTTTTTTTTTTAATGATTTTATTTATTTTAGGGAGAGAGACTGTGTGTGAGCAGGGGGCGGGGGAAGAAAGAGAGCAAGAATCTCAAGTAGATTCCTCAGTGAGTGCAGAGTCCAGTGCAGGGCTTGATTCCATGACCTGAGCTGAAATCAAGAGTTTTTTTTTTTTTTTTTTTAATTTTATTTATTTATTCATGAAAGACCTGGAGAGAGAGGCAGAGACACAGGCAGAGGGAGAAGCAGGCTCCATGCAGGGAACCTGATGTGGGACTCGATCCAGGGTCTCCAGGATCAGGCCCTGGGCCAAAGGCAGGCGCCAAACCGCTGAGCCACCCAGGGATCCCTGAGATCAAGAGTTGAACGCTTAACTGGGTGAGCCATCCAGGCACCCAATAAATAAGAAATATCTTAAAGGGGAAAAAAAACCCCACCCAACTAAATAGCCAAAGAAGTCTTGAAAAAGAAAAAACTGGAGATATCAAAATTCCAGATTTCAAGATAATACAAAGCTATAGTAATCAAAACAGTATGCTGTGGTATTGACACAGAAAAAGACATGTAGATCAGTGGAACAGAATAGAAAACGCAGAAAACCCATGCTTATATGGTCACTTAATCTTCAACAAAGGAGGTGAGAATATGCAATGGGAAAAAGTCTTTTCAACAAATAGTTTTGGGAAAATTGAACAGCAGCATGCAAAAGTATGAAACTGGGCCACTTTGTTATACCATACACAAAAATAAACTCAAGATGGGTTAAAGATCTAAACGTGAAACCTGAAACCATAAAAATTTTAGTAGAGATTCTAGGCAATAATTTCTGTGACATCAACAGTAGTTGATCTACTAGAAGAGTAACACTTGATCTACTTGAAAACACTTGATCTACTAGAAAAGTAACACTTTTCTAGTTTAGATCTCCCAAGGTAAGGGAAACAAAAATCAACTACTGGGACTACGTCAAAATAAATGCTTCGGCACAGCAAAAGAAATCAATAAAACTAAAAGAGTCTGTTGGATGGGGGAAGATATTTACAAATGACATATCTAAAATATATGAAGAACTTTTTTTTTTTTTTTTTTTTTTGTATTCATGATATCAGCAGTAGTTCTTATAGTTAGAATTAACTACCTGTAAAGCTATTCTTTTTTAGGGAAAAATCTGAGTTTTTGTAATCAAAAGATATTTATTGAACATATACCACATATTAGATTCTGGTCCTGGTACTGGGGATACAGAGGTGAATAAGATAACTACTGCTTTTAAGGACTTATATTCTTGGTTGTGTTGAAAATGGGGAGAAGATATATAGTAAATAAAAGCAAATGAGATAGTTTCACTTAAAATAAGTGCTATAAAGAAAAGAGTAGCTAGAGGACAAAAGGGTTGTTGCTTTAGCTAGATTGATTAGAGAAGGTGTCTCTGAGAAGGTGACATTTGATTGAGACCTAATGATGACAAAGAGGTAGTCATGGAAAGATTTGGGTAAGAGTGGGAAAGAATGTTCTAAGACATAGAAACAGCAAATGGAAAGGCCCCAATTATATGATTGGTTTCACTCAGTTATCTGTGAAACCAAACTAGATTACCTTCTGGGTTAAGTCCTTTAGTTCTTAGATTGAAATTGCTTTTGAAGTATGATTAGAAATTATTTGTCACATCTCTTAGAGAACCATGTTCTTGGACAGGTTTGGGGGTTTCTGAGACATTGATGATGGATTCATGAGCCCGATTGTTGCCTGATTGTGTAGGTAGTGGATGTTGAGCTCCACCGACATTCTCTTGGAGAAGATTCCATTTATCCTCAGTCCTCCGAGTCAGACATCTCTGATGCCCCACCATCTTTGCCTTTGACCATTCCAGCCCCAGTGAAAGCTTCCTCACCGATAAAGCAGTCACATGAGCCAGTACCTGATACATGTGTGGAGAAAGGTAATATATTTTTCCTTGTATGGAAATGAATTTTTCCTTGTACAGAGGAGTCACTTTCTGGGGCATTCCTTTCTCTCATTTGCATAAATATCTTGAACTGCTGCCTATAGAGATTTAAGAATGTATGGAAAATAAATTTTCCATAAGTAGACATGCTGCATCTACTATATAGTCCAGATATGAAAATAGCCAAATTTTTTTTCTTCTCAGAAGTTTCTTTCATGAAGTTCTTCTGACATTTTATAGAACATTAAACTCACAAAAAGGGATCCCTGGGTGGCGCAGTGGTTTGGCGCTTGCCTTTGGCCCAGGGCGCGATCCTGGAGACCAGGGATCGAATCCCACGTCGGGCTCCCGGTGCATGGAGCCTGCTTCTCCCTCTGCCTGTGTCTCTGCCTCTCTCTCTCTCTCTGTGACTATCATAAATAAATAAAAATTAAAAAAAAAAATAAACTCACAAAAAGGCATTAAATGCTTATTTTTTTATGATTTTAATGGTTTCTTCTAATATGTTACAGGAAGACTTTTTGGTTTGGTTCTTAATTGTGTGAACAAGAAACTGAATGCTAAGTATCTAAGCTTATTTAAAATATAACAGGGCGCCTGGGTGACTCAGTTGGTTAAATGTCTGCCTTCGGCTCAGGTAATGATCCCAGAGTCCTGGGATCGAGCCCTGTATCAGGCTCCCTGCTCAGTGGGGAATCTGCTTCTCCCTGTTCCTCTGCTTCTCCACCACTCTCCCAGGCTTGTGCTCCTCTCTCCCTCTCTTGGTCATTCTCTCTCTCAAATAAATGATAAAGTCTTTAAAAGTAAAATATAATGGACACCACAGAAATACAAAGGATTATGAGAATACTATGAAAAATCATATGCCAACATATTGGACAACCTAGACAAAATGGATAAATTCCTAAAAAACATATACCCTCCCAAAACTGAATCAGGAAGCAGTGCCAAATTTGAACAGACCAATTACCATCAATGAAATTGAATCAGTACAAAAAATTCCTGGGATCCCTGAAAAGCTCAGTTGGTTGAGCATCCGACTTGGTTTCAGCTCAGGTTGTGAGCTCATGGTCGTGACATCAAGCCCGGTATTGGGCTCTGCACTCAGCAGGGAGTCTGCTTGAGATTTTCTCTCCTCCTGTCCTTCCCCCTACTTGCATGCATGTACACACATACTCTCTTTCTTTCTCAAAACAAACAAACAAACAAACCAAACACAACACACCTCTCAACAGAAGTCCAGAACTAGATGGTTTCACAGGTGAATTCTACTAAACATTTAAAGAAGAGTTAATACCTATTCTTTTCAAATTATTCTTAAAAATAGAAGAGAAAGGAAAGCTTCCTAATTCATTCTGTGAGGCCAGCATTACTCTGATACTGAAACCAGATAGACACTACAAAAAAAGAGAACTATAGGCCAATATCTCTGATGAACGTAGATGGAAAAATCCTCAACAAAATAGCTAACTGAATCCAATAGCAAATTTAAAAAATCATTGCCATGATCAGATGGATTTATTCCTGGGATGCAAGCATGGTTCAGTATTCCCAAATCGATCAAGATGATATATCACATTAATAAGAGAAAAGATTGAAAGCTATTTCAATAGATGCAGGAAAAGCATTTCACAAAGTACACCATTCCTGGTAAAAACCTTTAACAAAGTAAGTTTAAAGGAACATACCTTGACCTAATAAAGGCTATATATGAAAACTCACAACTAACATCATACTCAGTTCTCTCAAGGTTAGGAACAAGACAGGGATGTCCATTTTCACTGCTTTTAATTAACGTAGTACTGGAAGCCAGAACTATAGCAATTAGACAAGAAAAAGAAATAGAAGGTATCCACATTGGTAAGGAAGAAGTAAAACTGTCACTATTTGCAGATGACATGATACTCTGTATAGAAAACTCTAAAGACTCCACCAAGAAACTACTAGAATTGATAAATGAATTCAGTAAGGTCACAGGATACAAAATCAATGTACAGAAATCTGTTGCATTTCTGTACAGTAATAAATAAACAGCAGAAAGAGAAATAATCATATTTATTATAATTGTACCAAAAAGAATAAAATATCTGGGAGTAAACTTAATCAAGGAAGTGAAAGATTTATACTCTGAAAACTATAAAACATTGATGAAAGAAATTGAAGGTGACACAAACAAATGGGAAGGTATTCCATACTCAGAGATTGGAAGAACAAATATTGTTAACCTGTCCAGACTACTCATAGCAATCTGTAGATTTAATGTAATTCCTGTCAAGATACCAACAGCATTTTTCATAGAATGAGAACAGACTGTTATAAAATTTGTATGGAACCACAAAAGATCCTAAGGGGCACCCGAGTGGTGCAGTCGGTTGAGCCTCTGACTCTTGGTTTTGGCTCGGGTCATGGTCTCAGGGTCATGAGATTGAGCCCTGCACTGGGCTCCACACTCAACAGAGTCTGCTTGGGATTCTCTCTTCCTCTCCTTCTGTCCTTCCTTCTTGTGCTTTCTCTCTCTAAAATAAATAAGATCAATCTTGGTTTGTTTGTGTTTTTTTTTTTTAATGATTTTATTTATTTTAGGGAGAGAGACTGTGTGTGAGCAGGGGGCGGGGGAAGAAAGAGAGCAAGAATCTCAAGTAGATTCCTCAGTGAGTGCAGAGTCCAGTGCAGGGCTTGATTCCATGACCTGAGCTGAAATCAAGAGTTTTTTTTTTTTTTTTTTTAATTTTATTTATTTATTCATGAAAGACCTGGAGAGAGAGGCAGAGACACAGGCAGAGGGAGAAGCAGGCTCCATGCAGGGAACCTGATGTGGGACTCGATCCAGGGTCTCCAGGATCAGGCCCTGGGCCAAAGGCAGGCGCCAAACCGCTGAGCCACCCAGGGATCCCTGAGATCAAGAGTTGAACGCTTAACTGGGTGAGCCATCCAGGCACCCAATAAATAAGAAATATCTTAAAGGGGAAAAAAACCCCACCCAACTAAATAGCCAAAGAAGTCTTGAAAAAGAAAAAACTGGAGATATCAAAATTCCAGATTTCAAGATAATACAAAGCTATAGTAATCAAAACAGTATGCTGTGGTATTGACACAGAAAAAGACATGTAGATCAGTGGAACAGAATAGAAAACGCAGAAAACCCATGCTTATATGGTCACTTAATCTTCAACAAAGGAGGTGAGAATATGCAATGGGAAAAAGTCTTTTCAACAAATAGTTTTGGGAAAATTGAACAGCAGCATGCAAAAGTATGAAACTGGGCCACTTTGTTATACCATACACAAAAATAAACTCAAGATGGGTTAAAGATCTAAACGTGAAACCTGAAACCATAAAAATTTTAGTAGAGATTCTAGGCAATAATTTCTGTGACATCAACAGTAGTTGATCTACTAGAAGAGTAACACTTGATCTACTTGAAAACACTTGATCTACTAGAAAAGTAACACTTTTCTAGATACGTCTCCCAAGGTAAGGGAAACAAAAATCAACTACTGGGACTACATCAAAATAAAAAGCTTCGGCACAGCAAAAGAAATCAATAAAACTAAAAGAGTCTGTTGGATGGGGGAAGATATTTACAAATGACATATCTAAAATATATGAAGAACTTTTTTTTTTTTTTAAGATTTTATTTATTTACTCATGAGAGACACACAGAGAGAGGCAGCAGAGACACAGGCAGGGAGCCCGATGTGGGACTCGATCCGGGGTCCCCAGATCATGCCCTGGGCCGAAGGCAGCGCTAAACTGCTGAGCCACCTGGGATCCCTGAGATCAAGAGTTGAACGCTTAACTGGGTGAGCCATCCAGGCACCCAATAAATAAGAAATATCTTAAAGGGGAAAAAAAACCCACCCAACTAAATAGCCAAAGAAGTCTTGAAAAAGAAAAAACTGGAGATATCAAAATTCCAGATTTCAAGATAATACAAAGCTATAGTAATCAAAACAGTATGCTGTGGTATTGACACAGAAAAAGACATGTAGATCAGTGGAACAGAATAGAAAACGCAGAAAACCCATGCTTATATGGTCACTTAATCTTCAACAAAGGAGGTGAGAATATGCAATGGGAAAAAGTCTTTTCAACAAATAGTTTTGGGAAAATTGAACAGCAGCATGCAAAAGTATGAAACTGGGCCACTTTGTTATACCATACACAAAAATAAACTCAAGATGGGTTAAAGATCTAAACGTGAAACCTGAAACCATAAAAATTTTAGTAGAGATTCTAGGCAATAATTTCTGTGACATCAACAGTAGTTGATCTACTAGAAGAGTAACACTTGATCTACTTGAAAACACTTGATCTACTAGAAGAGTAACACTTTTCTAGATACGTCTCCCAAGGTAAGGGAAACAAAAATCAACTACTGGGACTACGTCAAAATAAAAAGCTTCGGCACAGCAAAAGAAATCAATAAACTAAAAGAGTCTGTTGGATGGGGGAAGCTATTTACAATGAATATCTAAAATATATGAAGAACTTTTTTTTTTTTTTAAGATTTTATTTATTTAATCATGAGAGACACACAGAGAGAGGCAGCAGAGACACAGGCAGGGAGCCCGATGTGGGACTCGATCCGGGGTCCCCAGATCATGCCCTGGGCCGAAGGCAGCGCTAAACTGCTGAGCCACCTGGGCTGCCCATATGAAGAACTTCTATAACTCAACACCAAAAAACAAATAATCCAATTAAAAATACAGGCAGAAGACATGAACAGACATTTCTCAAGACATACTGATGGTCAACACACATGAAAAGATGCACAACATAACCCATCATCAGGGAAATGCAAATCAAAACCTGCAAATGAGATGCCACCTCACACCTATCAGAATGACTAAAATAAAAAACATAGGAAAGAGCTGGTGGGAAAAAAAACCCACCCAACTAAATAGCCAAAGAAGTCTTGAAAAAGAAAAAACTGGAGATATCAAAATTCCAGATTTCAAGATAATACAAAGCTATAGTAATCAAAACAGTATGCTGTGGTATTGACACAGAAAAAGACATGTAGATCAGTGGAACAGAATAGAAAACGCAGAAAACCCATGCTTATATGGTCACTTAATCTTCAACAAAGGAGGTGAGAATATGCAATGGAAAAAAAGTCTTTTCAACAAATAGTTTTGGGAAAATTGAACAGCAGCATGCAAAAGTATGAAACTGGGCCACTTTGTTATACCATACACAAAAATAAACTCAAGATGGGTTAAAGATCTAAACGTGAAACCTGAAACCATAAAAATTTTAGTAGAGATTCTAGGCAATAATTTCTGTGACATCAACAGTAGTTGATCTACTAGAAGAGTAACACTTGATCTACTTGAAAACACTTGATCTACTTGAAAACACTTGATCTACTAGAAAACCCCCTCATCAGGCTCCGTGTTCAGCAGAGAGTCTCTGAGATTCTCTCTCCCTCTCTCCTCCTGCCCCTTTCCCCCATAAATAAATATACTTTTTTTAAATACACCTTAAAAAAATTAACAAAGCTATTTCAACTATGACATTTTTTCATTTAATAAGTATATAATAAGTGTATTGTAATTAGGTCACTTCTGTGACTTATACATTTAAGATAGAAAATGTTCTTCTTTTTTTTAAGATTTTATTTATTCATGAGAGACATAGAGAGAGAGGCAGAGACATAGGCAGAGGGAGAAGCAGGCTCCCTGCTAGGAGCCTGATGTGGGACTTGATCCCAGAGCCTGGGATCACAACCTGAGCCAAAGGCAGACGTTCAACCACTGAGCCACCCAGGTGCCCCATAAAACTGGTTCTAAATGGTATCAGTTTAATTTCTAAACCTACATTTTATTTTTATTTTTATTTCTATTTTTTTAAGAGAGTGGAGGGAGGGGTACAGGAGGAAAGAGAGAATCTCAAGCAGACTTCATGCTTAGTGTAGAGCCTGACACATGGCTCAGTCTCACAAGCCTGCATGACTTGAGCTGAAGTCAAGAGTCAGACACTTAACCAACTTCACCATCCAGGTGCCTTTCTAACCCTACATTTTAATGTGATGTTAATATTTTGGTCCTTTTATAAATCTCAACTTTTATTTCTCTTTAAATTTCAGTTGCATCTTCATGGGCATTTAATAAAATAGGACATTATTAGATTAAGTGAATGCTTTTGAGTTTTCTTCTTTTCTAATTTAAACAGTTTTCAATTCAGAACATAATAAACAGGGGCAGCCCAGGTGGCTCAGCAGTTTAGCGCCGCCTTCAGCCCAGGATGTGATCCTGGAGCCTCAGTATCGAGTCCCACGTCAGGCTCCCTGCATGGAGCCTGTTTCTGTCCCTCTGCCTGTGTCTCTGCCTCTCTCTCTCTCTCTCTGTATGTGTCTCTCATGAATAAATAAAATCTTTGAGAAAAAAAAAAAACAACATAATAAACATGTGCTTTTTATATTGTACGTACTTAATAGTTAATGTTTTCTATTTTTTTCTAACTTTTGAAAAAAATTTTAATAAGATGATTCTGAACATGATAATTTACATTTCACCCAAATATATGTAAAGGGTTTATAAGTATTGTCAGCTGTATGTATTTTACCAGGAAGTGTTTTAAATGGTTGTTGAAGTGGTAAGGGATTTTTATCATTTCATTCTTTTCCCACAGTGGTAAGGTTTTATTATTTCTAAGTGATTCATGACTTATCATTTGCCTGTTTCATTTCAAATAGGCTTCCCAGCCAACACTGAAGCTGAGAGACACACTACATTTTATTCTTTGCCATCTTCATTGGAACGAACACCCACCAAAATGACAGCATCCCAGAAAGTTACCTTTTGTTCTCATGGCAATTCAGCTTTTCAGCCAATTGCATCAAGCTGCAAAATTGTGCCTCAAAGTCAGGTTCCTAATCCTGAGTCACCTGGAAAATCCTTCCAACCCATCACCATGAGCTGCAAGATTGTTTCAGGTATAAGATGATGTGTGTCAAGTTGAAGTGTATAAAAATTGTAATAACCAAGGAAAGTATTATGGCTTTTTTAAAAAGTTCTTTTAAGTAGGGTTTTTGTTTAATAAGTGAGTTAATCAGTACTGATTAGCAAAGTTATCAACAAAGGAAAAACAAAAGTCATTTCATATGAAAACAATTTTTGAATAGGAAAGAAGTGAAATTCAAAGCAGTCAGGTTTTCATCTCAAGGATTGGTGGAAGGTAAAATGTTTACCAGGATGTATGGTTGAAGCTAAGGTAGGAATTAAGTTTTTGAGTTATATATGGAAACTAGAATGACTAATAATAAGAACACTTTAAAGGCCTTTTGGTGTGGAGTTAAAGCTTCAAAGGTGGGAATTGGTTTGGAATTGAATTTTCTTTTATACTAATCACACTAGAAAATTACTCATTCCTGTTACCAGTAGGAAATTCTGAGCCTTCACCTTGACTGAGATTGGATTATCTACTGTCTCATGACAGTTTCACATTTATGTTAGGTAGACTTCTGATGGGATTATGCTTAATGGTTTAGGTTGTACCACTTGAGAAAGGGCAGGAAAGAGTCAGTAGAAATATCTAGGCAGTGGAAATCTTCTATATATGAAGGGGGTAGAAAAGGAGTCCTCCGTGCTAAAAATAGACAAGCAAAAATATAATCCAAGTCTTCAAAATTGATGAAAGGTGAGGAACATGTAATTTTACCTCCCAGTTAGAAGCATTTTGGAACTTCTTGCTTCATACGAGAAATAGACTTAAAATAAATATTAAATACAAGTTGATTTGAAGTTTAGAGAAATTTATGGAAGATAGATTTGATTGATAAAAAACCATTGGGATGTTGACTGATACAGGGGTAACATTTGAGAGTGTTCTCGGGAATAGGAATCTCTGGATCGTAGCTGTGATTTAGTATTGACAGACTTGTTTTGGGTGGGTGAAATTCATGTTTTCCTATAGGAAAGTAATTGTAAATCAAGGCTCCTGGTTTGTAAGCCTTGCTGTTTCACATAACGAATTTCCTGTAATTTTAGTGTCTTTGACTAACCATTATTATAACAGTTTTCCCAAGTTATTAAGAGTTTGGTTAGGGATTCAGGAGTTCCACGCTGTTATGTGAAGCTCTGCTTTTTGAATTTAATGGATGGTTGTGTTGGGGGGAATTTTGTTAAGGTATAGATTTGTATTTAGTAGGTCTGGAGTAGCACCTCACAATATGTTTCTCAAAAGCTCCCTATTGATGCTGATGTAAGGTATAGAGAGGGAAACACACTAATCCCCAACTCAGCCAACGGCTACTGTTTGATCAGTACCTGAAACATCCTGTCCCATTCTCTTTTCCCAGTTTGTCACCTTTGTTCTCTGTTCACCATTTCCTTAGATGGGTGGAGTATATCTTTTTTGTTTAGTTTATTTTGTTTCTCTTTTTTATTAATAAAGGTTCCCCCATATCAACTCCAAGTCCATCACCGCTGCCTCGAACCCCAACTTCCACTCCAGTCCATGTGAAACAAAGCACTGCCAGCTCTGTCATTAATAATCCTTATGTTATCCTGGATAAACCAGGGCAGGTTATTGGAGCTACCACTCCCACTACAGGTATGCATTTGATCAATATTTCTGCATCCAAAAGATTTGATCTTTTGTGAGATGAAATCTTAGTAGGACTTATGTAGCCATATAATGGGAGAATGAAATCTTCGATTTGATTCAAGAAAGGACATATAGAACAGTAAATCCAGTGGTATTTCTCTGAGGGAAGATGTACTTTATGTAAAATTTATACTTTTTAGGAATTTACTTCAGTTTTCTTTTTAATTTCTAAAGACTAAAAGTGAACCATAATTAATTTTCTTAAAAAAAAAAAACCCAAAACTTAATTTTGTTTTCATTTGGAAGACATTCTCTTTGGGCTTACAAGCAGTGTGGTTATTTTCCATATTTAAGCTTCAGGAAAGAATACCTTTGTGGGCCACGTATATTTCTTACCAAATAAAAAAATTACCTTTACTTTTCTGTGAATAAGTAAATTTTGTGTGTGGGAGGGAAATTGAACTCTGCAGTTATAAAAAGGGACCTCTGATACGAATAAGAACTGGATTTATTGTGTCGTCATAATTTCCAATAACTACAGAGTGCTTTTTACAGTTTTTCCAAGACTTTTGCTAACATTATTTTATGTATTCGCTTCAGTTAAACTATGGGAACACGTGCTTCTAAGTGCAAACTTTCTATAGCTTTCACTTTTTATTTTATTTTTTTATTTTTATTTATTTTTTTTTTTAATTTTTTATTTATTTATGATAGTCACAGAGAGAGAGAGAGAGAGAGGCAGAGACACAGGCGGAGGGAGAAGCAGGCTCCATGCACCGGAGCCTGATGTGGGATTCGATCCCGGGTCTCCAGGATCGCGCCCTGGGCCAAAGGCAGGCGCCAAACCGCTGCGCCACCCAGGGATCCCTAGCTTTCACTTTTAATTAAGAGAAATAGTGAAAAGAGAAGTAACTATAAGGTAATGAGACTGATTTAAAATTTTTTAAACATATTGATTTTAACACATGACTGTATGTTGGATCTTTCCAAGTAGTTTTTTTGGAAAAGTTAGGTCCTTTAACAGTGATTAGAATTATGGAAGTCCTTTAAAAAATGTTGCTTTCAGAAATTACTTAATAGCCTTTTGATTATATTTAGGGATATCAAATAGGTATCCTTTGAGGATGTTTAGTTTTAGGAACTAGCCAAATTCTTTGCAGGCAAGTTTGATAAATGGAGCATGTGATCAGATACCATTTTTGGTCTTGCCTTATTTTTGACTATGGATAATGGGACTTTTTTTTTTCTTTTAAGATTTTATTTATTTGAAAGAGAGCACAAGCAGAGGGTGCAACAGAGGGAGAGCAGGCTCCCCACTGAACAGAGAGCCTGACTTGGGGTTCAGTCCAGGATCATGGCCTGAGCCAAAAGCAGACGCTTAACCAACTGCTGCCCAAGTGCCCCATAGATGATGGGACTTGTTTTTATCAGACCCTAAAGGCAGTTGTACAGATGGCCTATAAACTGTTTAATGTCAGCAGCACTATGGAATAGGTATAATCTCCTAGTGAGGAGGCTTTGAAGAAGCTAGCTTTCGTTCAGATTCATACATTTGGTACATTGTTACATAACCAATATCCTTGCATTCTGGTATCTGTCTCTGTATACAGGTAGTAGAGTATGTTATGTCTAATTACTCACTTTTCTACATGTCCTTACTTGTCTACTTTTAAGTTAATGAAGTGGCTAATTTCATGGGAGGAACCCTTAAGTATTTTTTCTGTAATAATTTCATAATTTCATAGTTGTGAGTTTTCAACCCTTACAAGTGAAAAATAGTGGGAGGGGCAGCCCCAGTGGTGCAGCGGTTTAGCGCCGCCTGCAACCCGGAGCGAGATCCTGAAGACCAGGGATCGAGTCCTGCGTCGGGCTCCTGTGTGGAGCCTGCTGCTCCCTCCTCCTGTGTCTCTGCCCCTCTCTCTCTCTCTCTCTCTCTCTCTCTCTCTGTCTATCATAAATAAATAAATCTTAAAAAAAAAAGAAAAATAGTGGGAAAAGGGGGAGGGTAGTGGAAAATGCTTTAAACTTCCATTTTGTACATTTTACTTTGTACTTTATTTTAAAATCTGCCTTGCTTATCAGGAAGTCCTACAAACAAGCTCTCTACTGCCTCCCAGGCCTCCCAAGGAACAGGTTCCCCTATTCCTAAAATTCATGGAAGTAGTTTTGTAACATCTACTGTCAAGGTAACACTCTTATTGCATTATTGCACTTTTCTAGTTTATAAAGACAGTAAGTTCAAGGTCAGCAAGAATTTGTTGGTTGATAATGCAAATTTCATTAAGTAGAATCTTCAAACTAATAAGTATCTTGAAGATCATTTATTCCAGACTCCCCTACCTTCCTCTTGGTCTTTTCCTAGTGTGAAAAATGTTCCTCAACACTTTTATTAGTTGGATGTTCAGTATCTATTTGAAAACTTACTCTGATGAGGAGGCAGCTGTTTTTAGGAGTGGTCAGCTTTGTTACAGATTTTTCCTTATAAAAATATTCATCTGGCAGTATGCTATTTTTCTTCCTATGTTTGTCCAGTAAAGAGTGATTGTGTATTTTTTCTATACGTCAGCCATGTAGTTACCTGAAAATAATTTTTATCATTCCACAATTTATCTTTTTTTTTTTCCCCCTCAGGGTAAAGAAGCCTTTAAAATTAGAACTTCAAATATGATTTGACTTGTTCAGCTAATAGATACCTAGATACCTAGAGTGCTGGGTATCTGCTCACCGTTTGGTTCAAGTATATACTGAACCACTCGAACCTGTTTTTTTTTTTTTTTTTCTCGAACCTGTTTATTTATTTAGTGATTAGGCTCTAGGGATAGAAAAGAAAGAAAATACAGTGCCAGGCCTTAAGTGTCTTACCATCAGGCAGGGGACTAGACATGTAAATCAATGAGTCAACCAAATATTAGAGGCATATCATAGGAGACTTCCCAGCATACACTGGGGCACAGGTGAATAGTGCCAGTTTATAGCCTTTTCTTGCATTTGGTTTCTGAAACAATATTAAAATGCTAGTGTGGGGGCTGACGACCCCAAAGAGTTTTGAGCTTTTGATTTTCTTTTACTTTTTGGTTATGTTGCTAGAGAATGTCACAGGTTTATATTAAATATAAGGGACTGGAATATCTGAAATCACTTATTTTATCCTAATTGTATAATGTGTATTTTTACATACACAGCAGGAGGATTCTTTGTTTGCATCTATGCCACCTCTTTGTCCAATTGGGAGTCACCCTAAGGTTCAAAGTCCCAAACCTGTAACTGGAGGACTTGGAGCTTTCACAAAAGTGAGTATTTATTAGGACATTATCACATAAGACAATATGGTTTTGTTATATAATTATTTTGTGGCATGTTGGGAGTTGGCTACCCTACAACATGTAAATTTTTAATTCTAAGACCACATCCTACTACTGTGACATGTTTCCATATATTTAGTGGTGTCCACAGGGCAGCCCTTGGTATCTAGCAAGATCTCCTGAGAGCACAAGCTGTGTGTGCCACCAAAATCTAGAACAAATGGACTAGGTTGAGTTGCAGAAACACAGGATCAAATCCAGATCCTCCTTTTCATCCCTCTGATAACTTTCATGGATTGTATTTAAGCAGTATTTTTACCTTCTAGTGGAGTCATTTTTTTTTTTATAGACCAAGCTTCATTAATTCATTAATTTCTGCAAGCAGAATAGATTCAAATATTAGTGGCTTTATTCATAGGATGATCATTCAGTGTCATTATCATGTTTGTTGCCAGGTAATCATCAAACAGGAACCTGGTGAAGCTTCTCATGTGCCTGCAACAGGAGCTGCTAGCCAGTCACCACTCCCTCAGTATGTGACTGTGAAAGGGGGTCACATGATAGCTGTGTCCCCTCAAAAACAGGTCCTAACAGCTGGAGAAGGGACTTCCCAGTCACCAAAGATTCAGCCCTCCAAGGTTTGTGTTGGGTAGGGTTGGGGAGATCAATATGTAAATGAACATTAGGTGCCTTAAATAATAGGTAGGTGCTGACAAAATTCAGATGACAGGGTTGCTGCCCCTAGAAAATCCTGTAGATGGAAGTCCTGTTGGAAAAGCAAGTTAGTGTTAAACCCGTCTGCTCTTGCAGTAATCATTGACAAGAGCAGGGGCACATCTTACAGAGAGGGCTCAGGAATAGTCAAGAGGCAAAGGGATACTTATTATCTCTCTGGCAGTGAAGGTTATAGATTTCATGACACAATTTCCCAATTGATTCAGGTGTAAAATGGGTAGCTAACAGGACCAAGGTCTACTGTTTTATTTATTTCTAGTAGGTGAGTGCTGTTAGTTTACAACTCTAATGTCCAGGCTCTGTGATCTGTTTACTGATTCTTGACTCTTTAGAGAATTTATTTGCTTTATAATTTGGAAGTGTGGGGAATTAATATAATGATAAAATGGCATGTAGGTCCATGTTTTCCTGCATTGGTTGTGCTTATGAATGCCTGTGTGTGTGATGTTCTCATTTACATGCTATCTGTTCTCCTCAGACAACCTTGCAGGGTGGGTACTCTCAACTCCCATTTTCCAAATGAGGAAACTGAGAGGTCAAGCAGCTTCCTTGTGAGCGTTTAGCTAATAAGTGACACAGGAACCTGGGTCTGCTGAGCCCCAAATCTCCCATTGCAGGGCTAATTAAAATTTGTGAGCCATTGTCTGGAACCTAAGCATGATTTTAGAACATAACAGAGTTAAAATATCTCATTTTGGTGGCAGATACATTCTGTAGCTATCAAGAATATTATGTGAAGTGTTTGTTTTTCAACTTGAAAGTCAGCCTATCTAGGGATAGATGAATTGCTCTGAGAGGAATACCTTTTTTTTTAAATTATTTGAGGGGCGGAGCAGGCCATGAGCAGGGGGGAAGGGCAGAGGCAGAGGGAGAGGGAGAAGCAGGTTCCCTACTGAGCAGGGAGCCTGACACGGGACTCCATCCCAGGACCCTGGGATCATGACCTGAACTGAAGGCAGAGGCCCAATTGACCGAGCCATCCAAGGTGCCTCAAGAGGAACGCTTTAAAATAGAATAGGGCTAGAAAAAGGGCTTTAGATATTTTGGTTTAGGCTAGATAACTGCACATGGATTTTGACAAAAATTTGTATAATTCTAAAATATGTATGGTTTGTTCTCAAATCTGTAAGAGTCCATTAACTACTTTCCCAAACTTAGCTGGTCATGAGTTATCTGATAATTAAAAATGTCTAGATAGGGATCCCTGGGTGGCGCAGTGGTTTGGCGCTTGCCTTTGGCCCAGGGCGCGATCCTGGAGACCCGGGATCGAATCCCACATCAGGCTCCCGGTGCATGGAGCCTGCTTCTCCCTCTGCCTATGTCTCTGCCTCTCTCTCTCTCTCTCTCTGTGACTATCATAAATAAATAAAAAATTAAAAAAAAAAATTAAAAAAAAAATGTCTAGATACTAAGGCCCTCATCTCATACTTTCTGAATACCCTCATACCCTAATCTCAAACTCTTCTTGGGAGCCCTGGGAATCTGGATTTTTATCAAGTTCTGCTGACTCACGATTCAACAAATTTAGGAACCACCAAGCTATAACATCACATTTGACTTTGGGGCTTTCCTAACCTGACTAACTGAGACAGGCACCCCTATCTGCTTCCTAATGCTCTTGCTATCGTTTTGGCCCTAGGAGTAAGCTCTCGTCAAAGTCCTTTCATGAGTCAGTTATTGTTATCTGGACTTGCTACTCGGACACATCGTCATTCTTCAGAATCTATTTTGTTTCACCAAAGATACATGGAATAGCTGAGTTAGGTTTTTGAGTCAATATAGCATTGCTGTTTATGCCCAGAAGCTCTGGACAAGTTAGTTTCACTTTTTTACGCTTTGCTTTTTACAAATCCACCCCTCTGTAATCCTGAACAGCTGTATTGGCTTTCTTGTCACATTGCCATCTACTTAGTGACAATGTAGGACTAAAAAAAAGTAGATGGTTTTGTGCTAGAATGCCCTGAATAAAGTTTAAGGGCACCAGAAAAAGCCACAGAAGAGTGTGAAAGAAATGTACAGAAGCAGAAGAGCATGAGGAAAGACATTTCCTGTTTATCCAGGAAATTTAGTACATGCTTTGGACTCCAGATAAGGACTGTCTGCAAGTACAGACTGTCCCTGGTTATTGGTGTGAAGTGCATTCCCAGAAATTATGCCAGAAAACAGAAGGGTGAACAAAAAGATACTGTTTTACCTTCCATTCAACTTTGGCTTATCTTTTTTCATGAAAATAAAGAGAAGTGCTGCTTTTGCCATAAAATGGGACATCTGAGCACTTAGTGGGTTCTTGTGGGAAGGAAGGAGTGTGGCATAGTAAAAACAATGCGAGCTTTGAAATTAGAGCTTGTTACAAATCTCAGCCACTTACACACTACCTGTGTGACCTGGACAGGTTTGTCTTTCGGAACCTTGTTTTTTTCATCTAGTAAAGGAATAATACCCTCTGTCTTTCAGAGTTGTAGGAGAATTAGTAGAGATAATTGTATAGAAAAGGGGATCTCTGGGTGGCTCAGCGGTTTAGTGCCTGCCTTCAGCCCAGGTCGTGATCCTGGAGTCCCGGGATCGAGTCCCACATCAGGCTCCCTGCGTGGAGCTTGTTTCTCCCTCTGTCTCTGTCTCTGCCCCCCCCCCCCCGTGTCTCTCATGAATAAATAAATAAAAATCTTAAAAAAAAAAAAGAAAAGAAAGAAAGAAATCATTGTATAGAAAGAACTTAGCACAGAGCAAGTACTCAATAAATAGTAGTAGCTAATGTTACCTGAGGAAGGACAAGTCCCATGTTAAGTACATGCGTTAAGTACATGGCAGTTCTTATCATTGAGTACTAAATTGTAATTGGCTGTATTTTTCAGTGTCTAGAAGAAAAATTAGATACATAGAATCTTCACTTTCTGGTTCTTAAAGTAAATTCTGACTTGTAGAGGTCTGTACAGGACACAAACAAAAACATTGAGTCAGAGTAAAGTATTTGTAACAATATAGAACAAAGGGTGTCTGCTTTGTGAAACCAGAAGGAAAGTAGGCATGTAAAGAGAAGTGTTGTGGAATGGGAGGAGTTCAGGTTCTAGGCTAAAATGTTGTATTGTTTAAAAAAAAAAGCAAAACTAAATGTCTTACTTAAGAGTCTTCCTTATGATGTCCATAGACAGCTGTGTGTAGGATTTTTCCCCATAGAATGCCAGACTTCCTCATTCTCTTTTTTCAAACAAAAGGGGAGGAGGTTAATCTTGTGAGTGGTATGCTCCTACTGGATAAGCTCACTAATAAAAACTGCCCTCCTGTGGCCAACTTGGGATACCACATTTATTTAGCTCTTGGAGGGATTAAGTATGTCATATTCTGGAAAATTTGAAGCAGTTGAGTAAGGATAGAGGTTGGTACAAGGTGGAAAAAGCAAGTTAAGATGCATGGAATTTTAGAAAAGAAAAAAACTGGTCTAATGAATCCATATATATTTTCCTTTTAAGATTTTTTTGCTTTCTTTGTTGGCTCTTAAGAGCATGAAAATAGATTATGTGTAATTTAGCTTATGCAGTGAATTATTAAGCTTGATATATTTAAGAAATGTGAAGACTCTTAGGAAAAAAGTTTGGCTTCTGTAATAGTAGAGAAATCCAAAAACCAAAAGCTTAAGTGTTTTTCTCACACATAAAAGACCTGTAGGCAGTTCTAATATGTTGGCTCCAAAATCATCAAGAATCTAGACTCCTATCTTGTTGCTCTGCCATTTTCAAAATTTGGTTCTCAGCTTGTGGGCAAAGATGGCCATTTCATTTTATGCTACCATGTTCATATTTCTGGCCAGCAGGAAGAGAAAAGGGGGTGCGGGGAGGCATAACCCAAAAGTTGCTCTCATCACTTCTCTTCCTATCCTTTTAGCCAGAAATGAGATGACCAACACTAGGCTAGATAGAAAATGTTCTATGTGGCTATGTCCCTAGCTGGAAACTGGGGGCTCTCTTACCATGAGAGAGAAAACAAGAATGGTTATCAGGATTCAGCTGACACTTTCTGCCATTACCCAAAAATGGTTTTCTAAATTAAGAAACTGTTTTCCATAAATATATAGAAAAGTTCTTTTTTTGAGAGTGAGAGTGAGCAATCAACAGTAGTGGGGGAGAGAAAGAGAATCTTAAGTAGGCTCCACACCCAGTAGGGAGCCCAATGTGGGGAAGAGGTTTTGATTAATAAGAAGAGTTTCTGGGCAGCCCCGGTGGCTCAGCGGTTTAGCACCACCTTCAGACCAGGGCGTGATCCTGGAGACCTGGGATCAAGTCCCGCATTGGGCTCCCTGCATGGAGACTGCTTCTCTCTCTGCCTGTGTCTCTGCCTCTCTCTCTGTGTCTCTCATGAATAAATAAACAAAAATCTTAAAAAAGTTTCTACATCCACATCTGTGAGGTAGAGCAGGGTGACTGTGCCCAGCTCTGTGGCTACAGCCACACTCCATGTTGCCTGCAGAATGAGGCTCACAGTCAGAATAAAGAGATTTGGATCATCCTAAGGCATTGTTTTAACCAAGCCAGGATAGTGGGAGGATTTTTTTTTTCTTCGTTCTAAGTTAACTTGTTTTTTTTTCCCCATTGGTTCTTTGAGTCTTTTGTTTCTTTCTTTCCCTCCTTTGTTAAATTTACATAAAAGTGGAGAGACTATTATAATGAATCCTGTATGCCCGCTACCCAGTTTCAATAATTATCAGCATTTTGCTAATCTTCTTTCTCTTCTAGGATATTTTAAAGCAGATACCAGATGTTGCATACTTTAATTTCTATTTGACTAAATCTAGGATTTACAGTGAAGGTTTTCTGCCCTAGCTGAATGTGGATCCATTGATGTTCTCCATCCTTTGAGGCTCTATGTAGCCTCATAGATTACAGTTCTTCAGTTAATAATAAGTGTCATGGGCAGCAGCAGTCATTTACTGTGTACATTATATCTTATGAGATAAATATTATCTATATTTTATAAATGAGATGTCTAAGGCTAAAGCTCAGAAACATTAAATAACTTATCTAGCTACTGATGGAACAGTAGCTGGGAAGCTACTGATAAGCTACTTATCTAGCTACTGATGGAACAAAGCTGGGAAGCCAAGTCTGGCTGCTTATAAAATCTTGTACTCTTTCTTCTGTGTTATACTGTGGTTTATAACTGTTGATTAGAGGACCATTTCCTTTATATCAACCATAGTGTCCAAACACATGGCAAATGTGTTTTACTGTATTTACATTCTTTGAAAAGAAACCATGTATGATTTAGTAATTATTTAACGTAAAAGTTCCATTTACCAGTTGTATATGGTTTATCGTTTTCTTCTACTTCTTATGTAATCCTATTATTGGTAATCCTATCATTAATTTAGAAAGATTCTAAAATAAAATACAAAGAATAATATAATCAATGCTCACATATCCTCCAACCAAAATGAGCATGCTCATATTTATTTCATCTCATATATTTTCCCCAAATAAAACAGGACAGAGTTGAAGTCTACTTTGTTCTTACCAAAAGCAACACTGTAATGAATTGGGATGTGTAGCTTTCCAGTTCATACTTTTATTGCATAAATCCATAGCCATAAATAACATGTAATGTGTGTGTTTCGAAGATTTATATTAGAGATATTTACACTTATATTTTTCTGCAGCTCTCCAGTGTTTGTACTGTCAGAGTTTGTTGATGCTGATATCTGTAGTTCTAGTTCATTTTTACTAATGTATGCTATTCCGTTGTCTGACTTGTACCACAGTTTATCCATTCCTCTACCTGTAGACCTAAAGCATGTTGTTACATGTTATAGACATTAAGTTTGTTAACATTTTTTGTAATTATAAACAATACTACCTTGGATGTTATGAATATGTTCCCTTTAACACAGGTCTAAGGTTTCTCTAGGATGTATTTCTAAAAGAGGAATTGTTTTAACACGGGATAGGTGAATTTTCAGTTTGAGTAGATATGCCTATAATACCTCTCTGGAGTGGCTGTACAAATTTACTTTTCTTTCAGCAGTGAACAAATGTTCCTGTTTCCCCATACTCTCCAGCCACTTCTTGATGGAGTAAGTAAATAAATAAATAAATAAATAAATAAATAAAATTAAATAATAAGTGGGTAAGTAGAATTTTTTTCTTTACATTTCTGTATTTTCTAAGTTTTTTATTTAAACATATAAAATAAGTTCTAGATAGTAGCTGGGGTTAAGACGAAAACCATAGCCTTTTATTGTAATAACATCCAAAATGTAAAAAATTCTGTCATTCACACATCATAGGTAGCATTTCTAGGCGATGAAATTAGACTCCATGTTTTATATCTAGGACTTTGCCTTGTTCTCTGATAGAGTGACTGTTCTGTTCTAAGAGCCCTTGAAAGGACTGAGAAGAAGCACTGGTGGATTATTCTCTATTTTCAACAGGTTGTTGGGGTGCCAGTTGGGTCTACTTTACCTTCAACAGTGAAACAGGCTGTGGCGATCAGTGGTGGCCAAATCCTTGTAGCCAAGGCCAGCTCTTCTGTTGCCAAAGCAGTTGGTCCAAAGCAAGTTGTGACCCAAGGAGTTGCCAAAGCAATTGTGAGTGGAGGTGGAGGAACCATTGTTGCTCAGCCAGTGCAAGCCTTAACCAAGGCTCAGGTCACTGCTGCTGGCCCTCAGAAGAGTGGATCCCAGGGTTCAGGTAACTGATACTGATTGGGTCCCTTTCAGCAGCAGGCCTTTAATATATAAACTGTTCTTTGCTAGTAGTTTTATTTGGTATTTGGTTCTAAGAAAACCTATTAGGTTGATGCATAATGAGTATATAAAAACATGTTAATTTTTTTCAGGTAGCATTTTACATAGAAGTCTATAAAGCAGTTTACTTTAAGGAGCATGTGTGTGTTTTAGCAAGAGTAATAAAAATAGAGCATATTTCTTGATAGTGGTTTCAGGTCTGAAAGATAATTTTCATTTGCCCTTATCTCCACTTTGGATTGTATTCAGACTTAAAATCTTGGGATGGTCATTTGTCAGCAGCATTTTGAGATACTGAACTAATGCTTTCTCTACCAAACAAGTTTAAACACCTTGGATGTGTTTGAAGCCTTGATATGTTGTTTTTATGAGAGCATGAAAAAATATACCTAAGGCATTAGATGCACTAAGTTTTGAAGGTCTCGATGAGGCTAAAGAATTATTGCAGTGAATTAGAAGGATGATGGTAGCGGATATCTGAATCATATTGTACACCTGCTACTCACACTGTGTTCATTACACTTGAGTTAAAAAATTAAAAAAGAAAACATAAAAGCTAAATAATAAATTGAAAGAATAACCAGAATCAACTTTATATAAAACATAAAAAAGATTTAGAAGAAGGGATCCCTGGGTGGCGCAGCGGTTTGGCGCCTGCCGTTGGCCCAGGGCGCGATCCTGGAGACCTGGAATCAAATCCCACGTCGGGCTCCTGGTGCATGGAGCCTGCTTCTCCCTCTGCCTGTGTCTCTGCCTCTCTCTCTCTGTATGTGTGACTATGATAAATAAATAAAATAAAATAAAATAAAAAAGATTTAGAAGAAAAAGGGAAAAGAAGGAAGTGGATGTCCAAAATAAAGATTTCAGAGGTGGTGAGTTGTTGGTGATGGCAGAGTCCATTTGTGGCATTAAAAATGAGTGTTTGCAATGTTGGAGGAAGTGATCTTTGGAGTTTAGAAAATGAGGTGCCTGAGAAGCTAGATAATTAAGTCACTGATAGTGCTATCACTGAGGATGACGATCATTGGCTTTAGAGCAAGACTGAGTCAGGAGTCAGTCTTCAGCAAGTGAGGGGAAGTGATTGGGAGTTCAGTAAATGAGCACAGAAAAGAGGGTTAAGGTGGTAGAGCCAAGCAGGAGCCAGTAGGTTTTTCTTCTGAAATGAGGGGTAATAAGGGTCTGAAAGCCAAATGGGAGAGCACAAAGACTCCTCTCCTTGTCCTGGCCATCAGACACTAAGTAAGATTCAAAAAATTGCTTTTAGCTAAGGGTGCTACTGGGGAAGTCCTGTATCTTCAGAGGACTCAGTGTTTAATACCACAAAAAGAAAGACTTCAGAGATGTCAGGGTTCTAGTGGGTGTCATTATCACAGCAGGAATTCCTGGGGGTAAGATGAGAGAGCCAGGGGAGGAGGATGGGCTGAGGAGATGGGTTCAGATGAGGAATGCAGGGCAGTGTGAGGCTGGACTCTGGGTGTGGGTGACTGAGCAGAGAGGCTTGCTGAGCTGCACAGTGATATAAGGTGGGGTGAGTTCTAGCAGCAGTGGAGAGGGCTGGTATTCCAGTCTTCATATCAGTCCCTGCTGTTGGGGGGCAGCTTCCTGGGGTCTTGCTTCCCTGGGCTTGCTCAGTGGAGTAGTAATGAAGAAGAGGACTAGCACAGGCTAGAGGAGGCTCTGAGAGCCCTGTGCCTGTGGTGACTCACTCCGTTCTATGGGCTTCATTATAGGGAGATTTGAATTCAGGTTAATTGCAGAAATTTTGATGTGTAAGTCTTCACTGAAGAGTCACATTTAGAGGTTTATAGCCTTGTGCATTGAGAAGTAAATCCTAGGGGATAAGTGAAAGCTCTTTGACATAGGTGAGGCTTTCAAAAGGTAAATTCTGGTTTCATACTATATGTGCTAGTTGTTGACTGGCTTTTTTGTTGTTGTCTTTTTTTTTTTTAGTTCTTAAAAAGTGAGAGAGGTTAGAAGTCTTGTTTCAAATCTGTAGTTTCATTCATTACTAGAAATTGATAAAAAGGGCTTTAAACAGGTTTTGGGAAGAAATATATATTCATCCAAAAATAAGGTTATTATTTCTTTGATTGTCTAAACCATAGGACTTTTGAGAGTAAAAAGAGTCATGGTTAATAATGATTGGGACATAAGTATAAAAATCAGACCCAGGTGTAAACTGGAACTGTTCTGGGCAAACTGGGACATATGGTCATCCTATTTATGTACAAATATAAATTCCCCTTTGTAATTTATGGCAAGCTCTTCTAATATGTAAATTAGTTTTTGATTAGCAAGATACTAGCCTTTGAAGCATTACGTATCTAGGAAAACAAACTGTAGAGTTTACTGTTTGTGTTTTTTAATAAGAATTTATTGCTCTGTTTTTAATTTTTAGTGATAGCATTGTCCTCAGTTCTACTTTTTCTCTTTACTTTTTTTTCCTTTTTTCCTGTACCATTTTAGTGATGGCAACATTGCAGCTACCAGCCACTAACTTGGCCAACTTGGCAAATTTGCCACCTGGCACTAAACTCTACCTTACAACGAACAGCAAGAACCCTTCAGGAAAAGGGAAACTGCTGCTGATTCCTCAAGGAGCCATCCTGCGAGCTACCAACAATGCTAGTCAGTCCGTCATTAAATCATTTGGTTCTTGGGTCTCTGGGTATGTTCATCTCATCCACCCGAGGGGCAGCTCTTACCTGTTTCAGGAAGTGTTTCTGTAGCTCTTTGTGGTGGTATGATGGTAGTATTTGCCCACTTGGATTTAAAACATACACATAACTAGAAGTGGGTTTAAATAATCATAATCCTAGGCGATGACACTGCTATTTTGGGTTTATCTACTCAGAGTTTGGGGTCAGGAACAAATCACACTGGAGAGAGATGACTATTAAGACAGTGTGGGGAGAAAACTGTTCGTGTGAACTATAAACAAAAAAAGTTCTTCTTTTCAGTGGTATCTAGAAACCAGTGATACCTGGGGAGATAGTAACTGGAGGCCTATGTGCATTTTGGAGGGCATAGGAGTAGGAGTGAAATCAAATGTTCTCTGCCCGCTGTTATTTAAGTTTGTCAGTTTTGGAGATGGAAAGAGAAATATAGAGTCAACCTTAGTGTTAAGCCTTAAAACCCCAAAGAAATTAGGTGGTTTATCTAGACTTAGAAACTTTGGCTTTGACATAGAGAAAAGCAATTTGGATAGTGCTGGAAAGGAAAGGGTAAAAGGAATTATTTCCCTCTGAATCATAAGTATAATTGATAGAGCAATTAGGTTCACTAGAAATGAGCTGCCCTTGCCAAAATCTAGTGTATGAGCTAGTCACCATTTTGTTTCCTGACTGTACTGGATGATTTCTGTTTGCTCATCATGGCATTTTTTCCCTCATACCTGAGTATTGATATATAAAAAGATACGTAAGAAAAGGACAATGTAAGGATTCCATTATTTACCCAGAGAGCCACCTCAGTTTTAGTTTATATACATTATGTCACCAAAAGAGAAGTAAAGGGGATCCAAAGGCTTTAAGATGGAATATAAAAAGGGGGGGAAAATGGGGCACTGAAGTCATTATAAATATGAGGAAAAATGTTTTTTTCCAGGGCAGAGGGAGACAGAAAAGAGAGTTCTGTAAAACTACACTTAATTTTATCAGTTTCACTGAAATCGAATGAGATGCCAGAATGTTTAGAAGCCCTTCTCTGAGCATATTTTAGTCAACACTTGGTTAGAAAATGTCAGTATCAGACTGTTGATCTCCCACAACGAAGTCAGAACTCTTGTTAAAGCGAAGTTCTTCTAGTACTGAAAGCTGAACTCATCATTTGTCCTTCAATTGAAAGTAAAAATCAGTTTCAGTCCTTAATTCTAGAACAGTCTCCTCACTGTTGTCACAGAATAGGTATGTTACCAAAAAGGGGGACTAGGAAAGGGAAGGGATGGAAACGTCATCTGTCACTCTGGGTGCATTTTTTTTCCTGGTAAGTCTCTTACTATTTTTTATGATGTTGCTGTCATCTCGTTGTGTTTTCAGATCTCCAGTCTGGCTCAGCTTCAGGTAGTGGTGGTGGCGTCAGCGGAGGCGGCAGCGGCAGTGGAGGTAGCAGTGCGGGTGGCAGTGGTGGAGGAGCCCAGAGCCCTGCAGGCCCTGGAGGGATATCCCAGCACCTGACTTACACATCTTACATCCTGAAGCAGACTCCTCAGGTCTGATCATTCGTGACTGGTATCTTTCAAATCCTTTAGTTATTAACAACTGCCTTTAATTATACTGTATTTGTTTTTACATTTCTGGGATTGGGAGTCAATACTAACAATATAGCCACATGGAATCTTTATTATTTTGAGCTTGTTTTGAGAGGACATAAGTTCAGAAAGACTTAAGTACGAGATCTCTCTGCTAATCCAATGCTAGAATTTGGATTTAAACTCATAGCTTTCTTACTCAATTTTTGCTACACTGTTGCCTCCCAAATCCATGAGTTAATGAATAGTATTAAGAGACAGTTGAAAATTTTCTCTTGCAAGGGAGTAACCAAAGGAATACTATCAAGTTTTGGTATTTGGAGTTGAATTGGATTCATGATTAAGAACAAGTTTCTGCCTTCTTTCCCCTAGTTACTTTTAAATCTTGACTCCTCTCTTAAGGAAGGTCGTGGAATTTTGGTCTAGATGTTCTTATTGAGAAGGATGGATAGTTACCAGTCTGAATAATTCAGATTTAAAGACTAGGTTATAGAACTTGACTGTCCAGCAGCCTGCTCCATAACTACTGTGCAGAGTTTCAGAAGTGGGGCTAGCTAAGCTGTTGGTAGTGGAACTGAGGGCAAAGCTGTTCTTTTTAGTTATTTTGGCTGAGTTGCAGAATTGAAGGTGAGCATCGTAGCTTGTAACATGGGACCTTGTGATTTATAGGGTCAGGGCAAGTCATTTTCACTTAACAAATTACTGAGTAGATCTTTGTTTCTAACTTAGGGTACATTTTTAGTTGGTCAGCCATCACCGCAGACATCTGGAAAACAGCTGACTACTGGATCAGTGGTCCAGGGAACCCTGGGAGTCAGCACATCTTCTGCACAAGGACAACAGACGTTAAAAGTCATCTCTGGACAGAAAACCACTTTGTTTACCCAGGTAAATATGCAAACACACATACATACCCCAAATATAGGATATTATGGCGTTTATTTAAACATTTACAGCTTCTTTCTTTCCACAAAGAAATTAAAGATGCATGAGAAAATAAACAATTAAATAGTATTAAAAAATAATAAAATCTTGAGATTTGAGAAAACTATGAGTTAGAAATGAGAAGATATTAGATACGCAGTTATATCTTTTATAATCACTAATACTTGCCAAAGCAAATCAAAAGCATGATCATTTACAAAATTCACACTATTTGTAAGATGAAAAAGAAATACACGCATAATACTTCCTTAAAAGAAACAAAATTTTCTTGCTACTTCATTCTAAAACTTCACTGGAGAAACTTCATATAAGAGATTCTGAATAGTATAATAGATAATTATAGCCACAATATCCATATACAGTTGGCCCTTGAACAATGTGGGGTTTAGAGGTGCCAACCTTTCAGGCAGTGGGAAATTCCCATGTAACTCTACTTCCCCCACTAGTAATAGCCTACTGTTGACCAGGAACCCTGCCGATAACACACATAGTCGATTAACACACATTTTGTATGTTATATGTATCATATACTCTATTCTGACAAAAAGTAGGGTAGAGAAAAGAAAATGTTATTAAATAATAAGGAAGAGGAAATATTTACAGAACTATACTGTATTTACTTTTAAAAAGAAACAAAAAACAACCCATAGGGTACCTGACTGGCTCAGTCAGTAGAGTTTGTGACTCTTGATACTAGGGTTGTGAGTTCAAGCCCTACATTGGGCATGGAGTCTACTTAAAATAACAATTAAAAAGAAAAAAACCCATGTATAAGTGGACCTGTGTAGTTCAAACCCCATGTTGTTCAAGGTCCAGCTGTAAAAAGTAAATGTTGTAGGGGACTTGGTACATGTTTCTACAGCATTCTTTAGTGTGTAAGCCAAAGAATAGCGACAGGACATTTTAGCTGGTGAGGGATGTCAGAATCACCTGCAGGAGAATCTATAGCTAGATCTCAAAAAGTTGACCAAATGAAGCAAACAAGGTATAGAAGGATAGGGGCAGTGTGATACCATTTATCAAAAAATCATTCATTTTCTCTGTGTGTAGACCAATAGTTCTCAAAGCATGGAATGTGAATATTGGATTTTTGTCAAATATTTTTTCTGTGTTTTATTGAGAAGTCATGTGTTTTTTTCTTTTTTTGTTATTGTGGTGAGTTACATTAATTTTTAAAATGTTAAAACGGGTGCCTGGCTGGCTCAGTTGGTGCAGCATGTGACTTTTGATCTCAGGGTCATGAATTAGAGCCTTACATTGGGTATAGAGATTAATTAAAAAACATTTTTTAAAAAGTGTTAAATTAGCCCTGTACTCCTGGAATAAACCCTACCTCGTTGTGACATGTTCTCCTGTTTTAATGTGTTGTTGGGTTTCATTTGATAAAACTTTGTTTAGAATTTCTGTGAGAGTTATTAGCTAGTGGTTTTCTTCATAATTCTTGTCTGATTTTGATATCAGAGTAATGCTGGCCTCCTAAAATGAGTTAGCAACTTTTCTTTCCTGTTGTTTTTTGTGAGATTTTCGGTAGAATTGGTATTATTTCTTCCGTGACTATTTTAAAAAAGATTTTATTTATTTATTCATGAAAGACAGAGAGAGAGAGAGAGAGAGAGAGAGAGAGGCAGAGGGAGAAGCAGGCTCCTTGCAGGGAGTCTGATCTGGGACTCAGTTCTAGAACTCTGGGATCATGCCTTGAGCCAAAGGCAGTGGCTCAACTACTGAGGCACCCAGGTGTCCCCCTTAACTGTTTAGAGTACACCAGTGAAGCCATAATGACCTGGAGTCTTGTTAATTGGTAAGGTTTTTTGACTACAATTTAAATTTATTTAATAGATACAGGACTATTCAGGTTATTTGTTTTGTCTTGAGGGAGGTTTGGTAAGTTTTATCTGTAAAGGAATGTGTCCATTTCATCAAAGTGGTTGAATTTACTAGACTAAAATTGTTCATAATTGTCCTTTATTATCCTTTTAATGTCTGTAAAATCTTTAATAATGGCCCCATTTTCTTTTCTTTTCTTAGAGAAAGAGTGCCCAAGTGGGGATTGGGGTGTTGGGGGGACAGAGAGAGAGAGAGAATCTTAAGCAGGCTCTATACCCAGCATGGGGCCTGTTGCAGGGCTCGATCTCATGATCCTGAGATCATGACCTGAGCTGAAATCAATAGTCAGATGCTTAACCAACTGAGCTACCCAGGCGCACCCCCCTTTCATTCTTGATTATGATAATTAAGCATCTTCTCTTTTCTTTCTTGATCATCAGTCTTTTCATATTAGTAGTATTTGGTTTCTTTGAGTGCTAATTTCCCTTTCGTCAGATGCGCTTAGTACTTAAACAGATATGAGGCCCCAAAATTCTTTAGGCAGTTCTTTTAAATCTTAGCTTATTTCTTCTTACCTGCTTATGGTTGCAGCCAGTGTGGTGACGCTCTCCAGGTTCTGCTACAGTGGAGCAATTACCGTTGTGTTTTAATAAGTATTATTTACATAAAGTAATGCGCAGATTATGAGTGTACTGCTGAATGAGTGTTGACCACTGTATAAACTCATGCAGGCACTGTCCCAATCAAGATACAGAACATTTCTGTCATTCTAAAACATACCCTCATTTCCCTTTCAATCATTTTTCTGTTACTATAAATTAGCTAATTTCTGTCATTGAACAATAAAATTATACAGTATGTAGTCTTTCATGTCTAACTTCGATTGTTCAACATGTTTTTGAGATTTATCCATATTTGTATCAGTAGTTTATTTTTAAGTAATATTTTGTATAACTTTTATTTTTATATTTATTTTATTTTATTAGAAGATTTTATTCATTTACTTATGAGAGACACAGAGAGAGAGAGATAGGCAGAGACACAGGCAGAGGGAGAAGCAGGCTCCATGCAGGGAGCCTGACATGGGACTCGATCCCTGGTCTCCAGGATCACACCCTGGGCTGAAGGTGGCGCTAAACCACTGAGCCACCCGGGCTGCCCCTTGTATAACTTTTATTCCCCTGTTTATGGACATTTGGAATATTTCCAGATTTTTTTTTTTTTATGATCCACATTTTTATTATGAACCATAGTGTTACAAACATTCTTGTATACATCTTTTGTACAGTAGAATAGCTAGGTCCTAGGGTAAATAAATAAGAAAGTTTATAAGAAAGTGACAAATGGATTGCAAAGTGGTTGTACCATTTGATTCTCCCATAAGTAATGTGAGAGAGTTCCAGTTGCCATACATCCTCAACAACACAGAGGACTGTCCGTCCTTTTATTTTTAGCCATTTTTGTGAGTATGAAGTGATATCTCATTGTGGTTTTAATTTGCATCAGACTCCAGCACAAATTATGCCATACTAACTGTGATTCTGGTAAAATTACTGAGCTTAATGTCTTCATCTGTAAAATAAGACTAAAATCCACCTTATAAAGTTTATGAAAAGATTGAATGATATATAAGATATGTAAAAGTGCTTTCTGCCATTCCTGACACACAATAGTAAGTCCTCAGAGACTGATAAATGGTATCTGCTTGTGCAGTGTATTAATTTGGGTACTAAGTAATCATTCGGGCCAGGAGTTAAGCACACTATGCCCAAGGCTTCCTGTTTTTATAAGTAATAATTTATTGGAACACAGCCACATCCATTTCATGCTATAACAGTAGGGTTGAGGAGTTGAAACAATGACCATATGGCCTGCATTGCTGTAAATGCTTATGCCATTTACAGGAAAGGTTTGCTGAGCCTTGATTTAACCCACTAAAAGTAGAATTTGTTGAATGGTACTAAATTTGTTGAGTGCATAGAGCACTTAACCATTTAAATCTGGCCCATCTTGTTTAGATTTTCATGTTTAATAATTATGTGTACATTTAAGAGCATTTTGGACTTGGTTATTTTGATAACATGTGACCTGGTATCTTTGAATTATTGCTGCCAATTAGTGATTGGCAAATGTATTCACTTAACTTGTTTTACATTAGGGGTAAAGGAACATTTGTACGTAAAAAGTCAGACTTGAGAGCTTATTGGAAGGGTGCACAAACCTCATATGTTTTTGATTAGCAAGACTTTCTTGGATCTGCTCTAATTCTTGGGTCCTATGTTGATAAGGAATAATTTGTGCCTCTGAGCCAGGGCAGCATTATTACTTCAACCCATTTTGTTTCTGCAGGCGGCCCCTGGGGGACAAGCATCGCTAACAGAAATCTCACAGAGGAAGACATAGACATGGCCAACACGCACATGAGAAAATGCTCTGCATCACTTGCCATCAGGGAAATACAAATCAAAACCCAAGGTCTTTTCTGAGGCTGATTTTGCTTGTTTTTCAGGCTTTATGTTGTCCAGCTACTACTTTTCATATACCTATTCATACCACTCTTCTTTGTAGTTCCTTGAACATATCATGTTCTCTCATGCCTCTCTTTCTGCCTGCTGTCTTCTGCCAAGAAGCGTTCTTTCTTGTTTCCCCCTTTTCCCTGTCTTGAATCTGGAATATTCCCCCCAAATGCCATATTTATATATGAAGCTTTTCCTAATACTCTTCCCTCCTATCCGTAGACAGAAATAGTAATTTTCCTTTCAGTTTTATTTATTTATGTATTTTTTAAATTTTATTTATTTATTCATAGAGACAGAGAGAGAGAGGCAGAGACATTGCGTAGGGAGCCCAACGCAGGACTCGATCCCAGTCTCCAGGATCACACCCTGGACTGAAGGCGGCGCTAAACCGCTGAGCCACCGGGGTGCCCTCCTCTCAGTTTTAATAGTGCTTTGTACCTATGCCTATTATAGCATCCATCACAGTTTGGCAACTCTGTCCTCCTTGAGGGCTTTTACCTCTGGACCCTAGCATTTAACACTGTGCCTGCCACATAGTAGATGCTGTTTGGATGAATGAGACAAATGTTAAAATATTATAGTGAGTTTTTAATAAAACTTATCACTTTTATGTTCCGAGATTATGTCCTCCTTTTTTTGGTGATGAGATATCCTTTTATAGGGTGATATAATAGGTAGTAAGGGTTTCGGGGAGTTTTTGTTGTTGTGTTTTTAATGTGGTCTACTCTCTGATACCTCCTAGTTTTAAAATTTAAAAACTTTCTGGTCTGTGAATTCCAAAAGTATAGGCAACACTGAACAAGAGAGGCAGTCTTTTTAAATGGCATGGGATTTAATAGGTAAAATAATAGCTAATAGATTATTGAATATACTCCATAGCAGTCACTGTTCTAACTTACACTGCTTTCTTCTTAATTTCTATTATTTTTGGCCCTATGTATGAGCAGGTGGAAGGAACAACTCCCAGTCCATCATCTGCTATCTGTTCTGTAGTGAAAACATCTGGGCAGCAATCAGTGTGTGTGAGCCAGGCCCCCATGGGAACTTGCAAGGCTGCCGCTCCCTCCGTCATCAGTGCCACGTCCTTGGTGTCCACACCAAACCCCATCTCTGGAAAAGCTACTGTATCAGGTGAGTTGTGTCATAATGATATTCTCTCTCCCTCCTTAGGCCAAGAATATTTTTGGAAGGTCTTAAACAATATTATATATAATAAGTAGTTAAAAGTAATTCACATTTTCCATAAAACTGCCTTTTCTATAATTTATTCTTAAAATCTACACATAAATTCTTTTTTTAAAAAAGATTTTATTTGGGATCCCTGGGTGGCGCAGCGGTTTGGCGCCTGCCTTTGGCCCAGGGCGCGATCCTGGAGACCCGGGATCGAATCCCACATCGGGCTCCCGGTGCATGGAGCCTGCTTCTCCCTCCGCCTGTGTCTCTGCCCCTCTCTCTCTCTCTGTGACTATCATAAATAATAAAAAAAAAAAAAAAAAGATTTTATTCATTTATAATTGAGAGAAAGAGAGAGAGAGAGGCAGAGACACAGGCAGAGGGAGGAGCAGGCTCCATGCAGGGAGCCTGACATGGGACTCAGTCCCTGGTCTCCAGGATCACACCCTGGGTTAAAGGCAGGCGCTAAACCGATGAGCCACCGGAGCTGCCCTACACATAAATTCTTAAGTCAGAAATGGTTTATGGATTTAATAGTAATTTTTAAGTGATATAATAAAACTTCAGTCATCTGGAGCTCTGGAGTATTTTGACTGCTTTTTACAACGTAACTTTGTGGAGAACTAAGAGTCTACTTTCCTTACATTGCCATTTGCTTTCTTTTTATCATCCAGTTTTGAATGGAACACATTATAAAACATATTTTCATAAACAAAGTATATAAAATATAAATTGGGGCAGCCTGGGTGACTCAGCAGTTTAGCACCGCCTTCAGTCCAGGGCCTGATCCTGGAGACTCAGGATCAAGTCCCACATCAGGTTCCCATCTTAAAAATAAATAAATTAGCCCTGATGACTCCAAGTTGTGATTTTTAACCTTAATTATTATGTTGGGTAGTATTAGAATAACATGCATGTGGTCTGTAAAATGTGTGATATCTTTGTGTGCACACCAAATGGCCCCAGAAGAGTGTGCCCTTTACATTGGTTAACATAACAGCACAAATCATGGAGCCAGATAACCTTAGTTCAAATAATTTGCTTCAGTTTCCTTGGCTGTAAAATAAGGTTGATAATAATACCGACTGAGGATTAAATGATTCAGTGTGTCAATGCTTTGACTGCTATACAACATGTAGTAGCCATTATATAAATAAATAATGCGGGGCAGCCCCAGTGGCTCAGCGGTTTAATGCCGCCTTCAGCCCAGGGTGGGATCCTGGAGACCCCAGATCAAGTCCCCACATCGGACTTTCTGCATGGAGCCTGCTTCTCCCTCTGCCTGTGTCTCTCTCTTTCTCTCTCTCTCTCTCTCTCTCTCTCTCTCTCTCATAAATAAATAAATAAATAAATAAATAAATAAATAAATAAAATCTTTAAAAAAAGAAAATAGCTGCTATTTTAGTATCCTTATCCATGTTCCCTTGAATTCTTTTTTTTTTTTTAATTTAGAATTCCCAAAAAAAAAAAAAAATTAATTTAGAATTCCCTTGAATTCTAAAATATAAAGAGCTATGAAAAACCAAAGGTGTTTTTTTTGTTTCTTTGTTTGGGTAACTAATTTTAGTGTGAAATCTGACCTCCATTGACAGTCTGTTTATATGACATAATATGAATATTCGTGTTTCACCACAAAAATACTAATGTGCTTGATTACATTGTGCTGCCCACATGCCAGTGGGCTGATACAATGTATAGCATTGCTTCTCAAACTTGAAAGATCAGTTTTGTTTTTCTACTGTTCACTGCAGATACTTCTGTGAAATGCAGTAAAAATACCACAGCAGTGTCACACTGTTACAAAAGTTTCTGAACATTCTGTGCTTCTGTATTACCTTGTTGCAGAATGATAAGAGCTTGCCAGCTGGCACTAACACACAAAAGAAGCTGAGCATTACTGAGATACATGTGCATACACACGGTACCTTAGTACCTTTGGATGAAAGGTTGTGGATACTGTTATTTTTAATTATTTATTTGCGAGAGCATGCACTAATGGGGGTAGGAGCAGAGGGAGAGGGAGAAGCAGACTCCTGGCTAAGCAGGGAGCCCAATCCCAGGCTCTATCCCAGGACCCTGGGATCATGACCCGAGCAGAAGGCAGACAATTAGCTAACTGAGCCACCCAGATGCCCCAGTTGTGAATATTGATATTCTTATTGCATCGTTATTTCATTTTGTGTGTGACAAGCCCCTGTGCCTTATTTTTGGGGTAGTTCAAGACCAAAAGATGAAGACTGGTAGTTTTTCCTGTGACTTCTACCTACCAGTTAACCATTGATCAAGTTCTAGTATAGGGAGTACTGTTCTCTGCTAACAGAATGTTCACAGGCACTGTTAGGAATGGAGTAGAAATTGTGGAAACAGAAGGATTACTTTATGAGGAATAAATGCCCTCCTCTTGTCTTTTCTTTCTTTTTTTAAGAGAGAGCATGAGCCGGGTTTGGGGGGAGAGGGAGAGAGAATCTCCAGCAGACTCCTCTGAGCATGGAGCCAGTCTTGAGGCTCCATCCCAGGCCCCTGAGATGATGACCTGAACCGAAAACAAGACTCGAACACTTAACTGACTGAGCCACCCAGGCACCCCTGCCTTCCCCTCTTCTTCTTCTTCTTCTTTTTTTTTTTTTTTTTACCTTCCCCTTTTCTAATTAAGTTTTAACATGAAGTAAATGAAGTGTCCTGGCTTTAGGTCTTACTTCATATGTTGCTGCTGCTGAAACTTTTTGTATCTAATCTTTTCACAGAAGAACCAAACTATTTTCTGCTGCCCATTAATTTTTTGTGTGTATGTAGACTTTATTTTTAGCTAAGGTATAACCATTAATTTTTTAAATAAAATTTTTGTGTGCATTTTATGAATTGTTTTGAACAAAGTTACTGTTGTGACTGGAGCAGAGTGAGCAAGGGAAAGAGTACTGAGGCATATAGTCAGAGTGGTGGGGGCCAAATCACATAGGGCCTTTGTAGGTCATGTTAAGAACTTTGACTCCAAAGGAAACCATTGGAGGATTTTAAACTAAGGAGTAACTTAATCTGCTCTACCTTACAACAGGGTCACTGGCTGCAGCATTTAGACCAAACTATGAAGCACAAGGTAGAAGCAGAGAGCAGACCAAGAATTAGACACTAAGAAAGAAAATTGCGGGGGCGCCTTGGTGGCTCAGATGGTTGGGCGTCTGCCTTCGGCCCAGGTCATGATTTCCAAGTCCTGGGATCAAGCCTCACATTGGTCTTCCCGCTCAGCAGAGGATCTACTTCTCCCTCTGCTGCTGCCCCTGCCCCCAACGCATGTGTGTGTGCTCTCTGTCTCTCTCTCTCTCTGTCTCTCTTTGTCTCAAATAAATAAAATCTTTGGGGGTAAAAAAAGGAAAGAAATTCGGTGGTGTTTTGGGGAGTCTTGTCAGACTAAAAGAAGTACTGGAAAGCAAACAGAAGGTGGTAGGAAGGAAATGATCCAAGAAGCCAAACAATTTATCTGAGAGTTGAAGGGACAAACTTCCAAGTTTAAAAGGCACAAATGTCTAGCACAGTGAATGGAATATAGCTCACAGGGAAGTACAATTTATTCATGATTCAGAACACCGGGGACAAGGAGAAGATCTTACAAGCCTTCAGAAAAAGAAATAGAAAAGTTCAGAAGTTATGTGATCATTGGGCTTCTCAGCAGTGCTAGAAGCCATGATACTGTTCTTCAGAACTCTAGGGGAAGATGACCTTCATTCGAGAATTCTGTCTTCAGCCAGATGAGTGAGAGTAGAAATATTTTCTGGCAAAGTTCTGTTTCCTATGCTCCCTATCTCAAGGCATTAGTAAAAAATACATATTTTTTACTAGAGTGAAGAGATATAGACCAAGAAAGTGGAAGAAACAGGATCCAATATAGAAGGAAGGCAAAGGGAATCCCCAGGGTAATGATAAAGAATGTCCCAGGGTGGCAGCTGTGCAGCAGCCTAGAAAATAAGGTGGAACAGATTAGACAGCTCCAGAAAAGTTCTCTCTCAGACAATGTGGAAGCTAGAAGTTATTTAGGAGATCTGACTATAGGGAGAATTATAAAGGAGGGGTTTATGGCATTTTTGAAGGAAGTAAGAAGACGTAGATGTTGTAAGAGAACTAAGCAACTAAAAAAAAGGAAATATCTCAAGAGAACAGATTGGAATCTCAGTGTTATGGTGCTCTTTGGATCAATAGAGAAAAGTATAGGGAGGAAAGAGGGTATAAGTGCCTTTTTTTTTAAAATTTAAATTTATTTAATTAACATACAGTACATCATTAGTTTCAGAGGTAGATGTCAGGGATTCCTCGGTCTTAGATAACACCCAGTGCTCATCACATCACCCAGTTACCCCAACCCCCCACCCCCTTTCCTCCAGGGAACTATGACTAAGGAATGGTTTGTCTTATGTCTTATGGTTTGTCTCCCTCTCTGATTTCATCTTGTTTTATTTTTCCCTCCCTTCCCTTATGATCCTCTGTTTTGTTTCTTAAATTCCACATGAGTGAAATCATAGGACAGTTGTCTTTCTCTGATTGACTTATTTTGCTTAACATTATGTTCTCTAGTTCCATCAGGTATAAGTGCTTTAAAATGCCTGTATCTACCCTAATAGCACATCAGTATGTACCATCAAAATTAATACATACAATGTACACATTCTTTAAAAATTAATTACTAAGATAAATATTAAAGGAGTCAAAAGGGTTCAAAGTGGATGCTGCTGGGGAGTTAGTTACATGAGGACAGGGAAGTGGAGGAAAGGATGGCTATATTTAATTTAGAGCCTCTTTAGCACTTTTTACTTTTCAACTGATAAGCATATAATATTTTGATAAAAATAAGAATTTTCAAAAGGAAAAACCAGGTCATTGTTCTGAGGACACATCTCACTAAGAACTTACTACCTGACTGATTTGACACTCCTCTATTCCAAAGAAAGATTTTTAAGGCTTTATTTCAGAAAGTATTTAAGAGAATTCCTTTCTTTTTACTCTTACCTGCTGCTTTCCAGTGCTTTAAGGTATCTTTAGCCTCAAATACTGTTGTTTTTGCTTTTGTTTTTTAGAGAGATGGAGAGAGAGCATGTGTGCTCAAGAGAGTGCAGGAGGTGGGGGTGCAGAGAGGGAAGGAGAGAGAATCTCAGGCTGACTCATGCTGAGTTCAGAGCCTGGTGCAGGGCTCGCTGAGATCACAATCTGAGCCAAAATCAAGAGTTGGATGGATGCTTAACTGACTGAACTACCCAGGCACTTCTCAAATGCTGTTTTTAAGTAGTTGTTATATGACAGCATGTGTTTGTGTTGTGTTTTCTGTGTGTCTTGTAATAAAAGCCCTTTGTTGATTTTTCTCTGAATGCCTCCCGTAGTTGTGTAAGGGAAATAGGAGTATGGAAGTTATCCCTAAAGGAAAGTAGAAGAGGATGACCCTTTCTAAAATGATAGGTGGAGAAGCATCTAGGTGACTCAGTGGTTGAGCCTCTGCCTTTGGCTCAGGGTGTGATCCTGGGGTCCCAGGATCGAGTCCCACGTCGGGCTCCCTGCAGGGAGTCTGCTTTCTCCCTCTGCCTATGTCTCTGCTTCTCTCTTATGTCTCTCATGAATAAATAAATAAAATCTTAAAAAAAAAAAAAAAAAAGATGATAGGTGGAGGGGCACCTGACTGGCCCAGTCAGTAGAGCCTGGCACTCTTGATCTTTGGGTCATGAATTTGAGCCCCACATTGTGGGTAGAGTTTTACTTAAAAAAAAAATCATAAGTGGAGAATGATGTTTGGAAAATAAGAGCTGCACAGAGGTAGGAAATTAGAAGGCATGGCAAGTACACACATTTCAAAGTATTTGATATATAGGGATGATGTGAAGAAGACACAGATAAACTGGGACTGGATTATAAAATGGACTCTGAATACTTTGAAACTAATTTTGGAAATGTTCTATAGGCAGCCAGGAGCCAGAGAAGGTTTTTAGCTAGGAAAAAGACTGTTCTCCAAATCAGAATATAAAATTTTATATCGGGGATCCGTAGGTGGCTCAGTGGTTTAGCACCTGCCTTTGGCCCAGGGCGTGATCCTGGGGTTCCAGGATCAAGTCCCACATCGGGCTCCCTGCATAGAGCCTGCTTCTCCCCCTGCCTGTGTCTCTGCCTCTTCATGTCTCTCATGAATAAAAATATTTAAAAAAAGATCATCTGAAAAAAAAAATTTTATATCCAGTTTGTACCTATCACAGCTATATACAAAGCAAAGAAACTGTTATAGGGAACAAACATGAAAAAGAACTATCATAAAATGTTATTACTGTCATCTCCACAGTTGGACTTTGGATGACCTTTTCTCTCTTTTTCTTTATCTTTTTCTTTATTCTGCTTTTCCAAAAATTTCTGTATTACTTTATAATTGCGGGCAAAAATAAATCCTCACTGTCACATCATTGTTTCATTGTGAAGTCAGCCACATCCCTTGCCTCATGCTTCTAGCTCTTTGTTTATTGAAGGGGTAAATGTCCTAAGAACTTCTACCTGTGAGACAGTGTGACTGCTGAAGAGGGCAGGACTTTCAGGAAGCATCTGATCTTCAGCTTGGCCTTATCTTTCAACTTATTTTAGGATTGCTAAAGATTCACTCCAGTCAATCCAATCCCCAGCAGGCTGTCCTGACGATTCCCAGCCAGCTCAAGCCTCTCAGTGTAAATACATCCGGAGGTGTACAGACTATACTGATGCCTGTGAATAAAGGTAAGTCCTCACCATGGGTTGTGGCGGCCTCCAGGTCTGTGTGGGTGGCCACCCCTCCCGTGTAACCTGCCGAGTAGCCATCAGTTCTCCTTGGCATTTTGAACTCTGGAGCACCAACTCTCACACTGAAAGTGAACCCCAGATGATCCATTGGTTTCCAAATAGCTCCCCATTTCTTGAGTAGAGGGGAGAACATTTTTAAGCATCTATGAGACTTCCAGGCTAATTGGATTTTTATTTTCATAGTGACAAGCCCCCATTTCATAGTTGAAGATAATAGCTCAGTTACCCTGGTACTGTCAGTAAATCAGCCTACCTTGTCAGATCACTATATTAAATACGGGCCTTTTATTTTAAAGAATTTATTTATTTATGTATTTGAGAGAGAACACAAAGTGGGGTGAGGGACAGAGAGAGAAGCAGACTCTCCACTGTGCAGGGAGTCTAATGTGGGGCTGGATCCCAGGACCCTGATATCATGACCTGAGTCGAAGGCAGATGCCTCACCGACTAAGCCACTCAGGCTCCCAAATAAGGACCTTTTTAATGTTGTATTGAAATTGTTTTAGCGCTGTTTGTCTAAAATGAGGCCGTTACCTGGGAGTTAGATATCGTCATTAAAATAATTTCTATATTTCTTACATTCTTTCCCTCTTTTTTGTTCTTTTTGGCGTTTTTTTTTGTTTGTTTGTTTGTTTGTTTTTGCCTATTAGTGGTTCAGTCATTTTCTGCCAACAAATCACCTGCCATTCTGCCTGTAGCTGCCCCAACTCCAGTTATCCCCAGCTCTGCTCCTGCAGCTGTTACAAAAGGTGGGTAGTTTCTTATGGTATTTTTGCTTGGAAGTTTTATATAAGATATTACTGTAATCTGGGTGCCCTGAATTTCAGCCTCTGTGAATCAGTCACTTCAGAAATCCTTACCAAGTGTTCATAAAGTAGACCTGACACTGAGGGAAACACAGATGTATAAAGCATTGTTTCTGTCTTCTGAGAACTTATAATCAGGTTGAAGAGAGTTGTAGTAGACAGCAAGCAGTGATTGATAAATGCAGGATAAGTGATCTGAAAAATGAATGTTGAAATATTTCAGTCTAGGGTATCTGGTCAGGGTTGGTGAGGGCATAGTGGGGTGAAGGACTTTATGGAATGTGGATTATAACCTGGACTTGAGGAGAGTGAAGCATTTTGAGGGAACAGTAGAGACAGAGACTCAGAGGGCTTGTTTGGGGAAGTAAACCAATTAGGGGGACTCATCCAGGCTGTATAGTTGTGGTAAAGGAGCTTTAGGTAGGGCCAGGTTTTGGCAGGCTGGCAAGGGGGATATTTCTGACTACTGTGAAGATTGAAATGGTGTTGTGGGTTAGAGCAGCACTTTTGATACCTGTAACATCTTATAATAATGATAGCTACCATGTGGTAAGAGCTTCAAGTGTACCAGGCACCAAGCTAGCTGCTTTATATATAGCTTTATATATATCACTAATTACCATAGTACTTCAGGATAGCTATTATGCCCATTTTGCAGATGAGGAAACTGAAGTTTGGAGATATTAAAGTATCTACTTCCCAAGTCAAAAAGCACAGTCAGAATTTGAAGTACGTTTTTTGCTTTTTAGGCATGCCAGATCTTTCACATTAATCTTGAGAAGAGGTGGATTTGTAACTTACAGTGTGACCAACTAAAATGGGGTTTTCAGATTACAGTCCCCTGCCTGTCTTTACATAAAATTTATTGGTACTCAGCCATTCCCATTTATTTACATATTATTTGTGGATGCTTTACCACATAAGACTGCAACTGATAAGTTGCAGTCGAGATCATATGACCCACAGAGCCTAAAATATTTACTGATTGGTCTCTTGTAGGAAAAGTTTGCCAACCTCTGATCAAAAGATAGCTGATAAAAGAATTGGTATCAGTCTGGACCAGCATTTCTCCTCAATAGTAGTTAATGTTTTATAGGCCTTCCTCATGCAGATTCTGATGCTGTTAATTTTAGGCTGGGGTCAGAGCATCTCTATTTTTATTTTCATTGTGATAAAATTTTGTGTATTGAAATGCAAAGATACTAAGCATACTGTTTGATGAGTTTTGTTATGAACCCATGTAACCCATTTTCCATTGAAGATACAGAAATTTTCATCACCTTGTGCCCCTTCCAGTCAGTTCCCAGCCCCCATAGGCAGCCACTGTTCTGATTTCCCTTATGATAGATCAGTTGTGTCTACTTTTTGACTTCATATGAGTGGAAGCACATGCATTCTTTTATGTCTGGCTTTATTCACCATAATGTTTTTGATATTTCTACATATTGTACCTAAATAGTATTCCACATTGTAGGAATATACCATAATTTATCATTTCTCCTGTTGGGGGACATTAGGGTTGTTTCCAGTTTGGAGTCATATGTACAAGTCTTTGAGAGCATGTGTTTTCATTTCTCTAGTAGAATAGCTTTGTCAACCTGGAAAGGCTAATTATATAATTCTGTAGTTTTTTGAGGGCCAGATTAATGTGAGTATACTTGTGCCTATAGAATTGAAGTATATGAACTTTTTCTGATGCCTTCCTTCTGTTTCTTGAAGTCTTGGTATCACTAGGGGTTGGGGGAATATGTATTTACTAACAGTGAAATTAGCAAGGTTATTCAATACAAATCAATTTATACATAAAAATTTAATTTTTATATAGAAATTAAGTGCTAACCTACTAAACAGTTCTGAAAGAAATTGAAAAGACCTAAATAAATGGAAGGATGTACTATTATAAATATAGTAAGTTATAAGTACATTGACCCTTGAACAACACAGGTTTGAACTGTGCAGGACCACTTACAGATTTTTTTCAATACAGTACTGTAATTGCAATCACTCCTCTTTATGATTCTCTTAATATTTTCTTTTCTCTAACTTATTGTTTCAATATGGAATATAATACATATAACATAGAAAGTATATGTTAACCATTTATTTTATCAGTAAAGCTTCTTTCTAGTCAGTAATATGTTATTAATAGTTAAGTTTTTGGGGAATCAAAAGTTTTGCATGGGTTTTTTGACTGCACAGCGATTTGGTGCCTCTAACCCTCAGAGTTGTTCAAGGCCCAACTGTAATTTATTATAAATATGGTAAAAATTATATTAATTTACTGAAAGACCTGATGTGTTATGTATGAGCTCTTCCTCTCAGAAAATTACATACAAAATGAATATAGTGCCAGCCAAAATGCCTACAGTGTTATGTGTATGTGTGGAAATGGACAAGCTGAGTCTAAAATGTGTGTGGAAATGCAAAGGCCCAGAAGAGCTGAGGCAGTTTTAAAGAACAAAAAGGTAGGGGATTTGGACCACAGATACACATACTATTAAAGCTACAGTGTTGAGATAGTGGTGTGTTCAAGAACAGACACAATAATGGAATAGAAGAGAGAGCCTCAAAATAGACTCATATGTTTATGGTCACTCGATTTATGACATTCAGTAGGGAAGGGATGTCCATTTCCATAAGTAGTGCTGGGTTAATTAGATACATCCATTTGGGAAAACAATGAACCTTACATCATAAACAAAAATTAGAGTTGGATTATGTCTATAATGTCTAAATGTGAAAGGTAAAACAGTGCAACTTTCTAGAAAAGAAGATGAGAATATCTTCATGACTTTGGGCAAAGGTATTTTAATAGCAAAAAATGTGAACAGACACTGCCCAGAAGAGGGTATCCTAGTAGCTCACAAAGATAGGAAAAGTTGTGAAAACTCATTAGTCATCAAGGAAATGCAGATTAAAGCCATAGTAGGATGCCATTAGATTCACCAAAATTTAAAACACCGGCTGTTATCAAGTTCTGGCAAGGATGTGAAGCAGCTGGAACTCGCACTGCAGATGGAACTATAAATTGATACAATCACTTTGGAGAGCAGTTTGGCATTTTCCGATAAACATACATCTGCCCTATGTTCCAGCAAATATACTTCCAGGAAATGCACACATAGGTTCATTCACCAAAAGACATACACAAGAATATCCATTGCATTATTTTTAATAGCTAAAAAGATGCTGGTGCAAAGGTTTTTATACAGTACAGTGAAATTCAGATGGCCTATATCTTGATTGGAGTGGTGTACATGAGTGTATATATGGGGAGTGGAACCATACACTTAATATTTGTGCATTTTATGCAAGTTATGCATCAGTGAAAAGGGGGAGGGATAGAGGAGTAGATCTCATTTATAGACCCTTGTTATATAAGAAAGTACTGAAGGATGTTAAGTATGGAAATGACACTAAAAAGATTTAGGAAAATTTTCTGGTGCTGATGTGCAAGGTGAGTTATAAGGGAAGCTGATGCAGAAGCAGAGAGTGTGTGGTCTTGGCTTTTTGATCAAAGAAAACTGGAAGTACATGTACCTGAGACATTGCTATCTTCCATCAGTAGATCTGGGGAGATTAATGCCTAATGGGTGTGGCTTGGCTGTTTCCAGGCACAGCAGATCTGATTTTTGCTTTCTGCCTTACATCTCAGAATAGTAAGATAATGCTGAAAGTTGATAAACTTAGCTGGAGAGATGATATCCAAAAGGATACTAGAACTTAGAACAGGCCACTATTGTATTTTAATGTGGCAGTTTGCACACACACACACACACACACACACACGAGTGTGTGTGAGTGAGGGGGCCCTCACCAAGCAGTGTGGCTGGCCCTTTAAGAAATATATACAAAAAAAAAGAAAGAAAGAAATATATACAAAGCCACTGTATTGCCTGGCCTTGTCCTGAGCCTAGAGGCGCTCTCCCTGAGTGCCAGGGTAACAGTTCTCCCTTGTCTGCTGGTCCTGTGATGATGGGCGCCATCTCAGTCCCCCACCCCTGCTGCAGCTGGGTTGGCATGCCCTCACTGAGTTTCAGTGGAAGAGCTTTTGTTTCTGCCTTCGCGTGTCCTTCCGTCATTGAAGGCTGACAGCTCTCTTCTTGTTGCTCTTCCCTTGTAGTAAAGACTGAACCAGAGACGCCTGGGCCAGGCTGCCCCTCTCAGGAGGCTCAGACAGCAGTGAAAACAGAAGAAAGTTCTGAGCTGGGAAACTATGTCATTAAGTAATTATTTCGATCCTTTCTAAGGGGGTTATGCTTTTGCTGTTTTACATGGTACTTTTTTAAAACCCATACCTGTGATGGCTGAGTAGAGTGTGTGTATGGAAGCAAGCCCCTTGGTTGGTGGAAACCCTCCGCTCGTGTTCAGTGAGCAGGTGTTAACGCTGGATGCACAGCCCAGGGGTCTTCATGTAACACCTGAATATCACCAGTGGGCAGCATGACTTGGCACTTCCAATGCCTCACATGGTACAGATCTCCCTCCAGTGGAGCTTAAAAACATGTACTTTCTTTGCTGAATCTTTGGGCATCAAATTTCTCGTGGTGTAATTCTCAGATATGTCTACAGTTTACATCTGAGTATCCACACACCTGCCTAATCACAATTGCCTTTTCATGGGCCATACATACTCACTGCTTCTATAAATACTTCATGAGGTTTTCTAACTTCCAAGTTGGGAACCCACCTCTGACCCACTCCATGTATTTTGAAGTATGTCAGATTATTGGGGATAATGGAAACTCAGCCGCTTTGACACAATAGGTAACAACATGAACTGTAATAAACCTAAGAATAGGAATTTGCATATAGAAGTGTTCTGTTCTAGTGGCAATCAACTGCAAAAAGATATGTGACTATTTAATTTTAAACTATAGATAAAATGATATTTGCATAATTTGCCATTCCTGGAGTCTCATCTGGGTTATGTTTAGAAGGCAGTGGAAAAAAAGACATGCCCAATATAATTGGTTAAATTTTAATTCCCTTGGAAAGAGGGACTATATACATGAATTTGTGTGTGTGTGTGTGTGTGTGTGTGTGTGTGTGTGTGTGTGTGGCTAGAAACTGCTGTAATTATTACCTTAATATTCTTTTCATTTATCCTTCTCAGGATAGACCATTTAGAGACTATCCAGCAACTCTTAACAGCGGTGGTAAAGAAGATCCCCTTAATCACTGCAAAAAGTAAGACAATTACACTGAATATATGGATGCATTTTTTTAAAAAACTGTTTATTCATTTGAGAGGGAGGGGCAGACTCCCACTGAGCACAGAGCCCAATGCAGGGCTTGATCTCAGGACCCAGAAATCAAGACCTGAGCTGAAGGCAGACACTTAACCATCTGAGTCACCCAGGCACCCCTATATGGATGCATTTTTAAAGCTGTGAACTACTTGGGATATTGAGTCAACTTTAAGCCGTTGTGTTATAAATTAATACTAATGTGGTAGTTACCTTTGGAGGTTTTAGTTAGAACTATAGCTCATTTGCAAGATTTTCAAATTCACAATATCTTGGTCAACCAGTTGGTCTTTTACTGTTTTCATTGCATTTGATCTGTGGAAGGAATTTTTTACATTTATTGGTGTATGTAAATTGTAAACCTATTGCATATATAATTAAAACTGCATTAGTCTTTAATGTAAATTAATAAGGAAGGAAATTAGAATTTGCCTACAATGTGCCAGACTCTGCAGGCTGAGTATTTTTATAGTCTTTTGTGGGATAGGTAGTATCATCTCCCATTTTACAGATGACAAAAATGAGAATAAGCAAGATTAAGTAACTTGCTCAAGATCACTACCTATGATGAGGAAGGTTACTAACCTAGGTCTGTTTGAGTCCAAAACCATTAATGTTCTATCGTTCACTATCTCTCACTTGAAAGTTGAAATGCAGGATTATCAAGACTTCCTGCAGTGACGTCAGCTCTGTCATTATCCACTGTCAGCAAGACTGAAACACTTGCTTCTCAGCCTCCGTTGTTTTGACAGAACCAAACTGCCTTAGGGTGCAGATAGCCTGTTGATACTTAGGTGTATGCTCTTGAGCGACGACTACAAACATTTACCGGGAAGGGATGACGCACATTATCATATTCCATTCATGGGAGTATGAGAACGATAAGCCAAGTATAGACTACCCTGCTTGTTTTTTTCTGACAACAGAGAAATGATCTCTTTTTTCCTTGGTTGAAGTAGGGTCATTCTGAGGTAGTTCAAAGTAAACTTTCGGGGATGTTTTCCTAGCCCAGCAGAAAGAAATTTTAAAATCTCTGTATTGTATTGTTTAGATACAAATACAGAATATTAGAGCTGGAAGGCGAATCAGAAAACCATCTTCCCAACAGTCTAGTTTTATAGATCAGAGAACTGAAGCCCAAACAGGTGCTTTAGGTCACGCGGCACCACTTAGCAAGCTAATGGCAAGGCCAGGCCTAGGTCTCAGAGCTGCTACCTCTAGCGGGTGCCATTTGCACTACTTTTTTTAATAGGTAGGTGGTCTACTGCCACGAAACTTGCTCTGCCAAATAAGCTGATTTCCCAGAGGGGGTGTTATTTTGAATACACACTTCCCTTTTAAGGAGAAGCCCTCTGTGTGAAACCTCAAGTGAGCTTGTCCGGTAAGGAACATATGTCCAATAAACAGGTCTAAAGAAACTTTCAGACATACTTCGAGCAAATAAGATTTGATTTCAGGGACACCTGGGTGGCTCAGTGGTTGAGCGCCTGTCTTTGGCTCAGGGTGTGATCCCAGGGTCCTGGGATCGTGTCCCATATCGGGCTCCCTGCATGGAGCCTGCTTTTCCCTCTGCCTGTGTCTCTGCCTCTCTCTCTCTGTCTCATGAATAAATAAATAAAATCTTATTTTAAAAAAAGATTTGATTTCAGTCATAACAACTTTGTTCAGAGTTTGCTGGGTATGTTCATTCTAGATGAAGATGCCAGCTGTTTTTCTGCAAAGTCTGTGGAGCAGTATTATGGCTGGAACATTGGGAAAAGGAGAGCTGCTGAGGTAATCTCGTTTGTTCACGAGGCTGCCACTGAGCCTGAAAGACGGTAACCAGAACACACATGCATTCTGGCTACTTCCATAAACCTCATCTTACAGAGCAGTGATAAAATTTACAGCATATTTTATTAAATATTTAATGGTGGAATTTATTCCTCCATTTAAAATCTCATTCTTCAGACACAGGTAGCTAGCCTTTGAAAAGTCTGCTATTACATCCTGCACTGATAAAAAATTTCTAAACATCTTTTATGATTTTCATTCAATATATTAAAATGGAACGAAGTAGTTGTTGAGTACTCACAGTGTGGCAGCTACTGTGTCAGATGGTGGGGTTTTAGGAGAAAGTGGCAGGTCTGAAGGCATGCGGAGGAAGCTGTGAGAAGGTCAGCGTGATGGGTTTGCTGGGGAAAGGGATACTGGAGACCACAGGTTGAGACCAGCTGGAAAACCTTCTAGGCCAGACCTAGGAGTGTCAGTGTTACTTCATAAATACCAGGTAGAAGTTCCTTTACTTCTTTTTTACAGCTTTTTAAAAACACAGTGAGGTTTTTAATAAAAAAAATTCTGACAAGTTAGCATGGTAATTTACAGTTGGGTGATTTATTTGAACACACTGCTAAGTTGAAATTGATGATTTCAAAAAATTTTGTTTTAAGTGGCAAAGAGCAATGACAATGCGAAAAGTCTTACAAGAAATCCTGGAGAAGAATCCAAGATTCCACCACCTGACTCCTCTTAAAACCAAGCACATCGCTCACTGGTGTCGCTGCCACGGCTACACCCCACCCGACCCCGAGACTCTGAGGAGCGACAGCGACTCTATTGAGGATGTGTTGACGCAGATCGACAGTGAGCCAGGTACCCCCTCAGTGGGCGCCCTGAGCACCGTCGGCAGCCTTGGGAGGGGTTTGTGTGGCGCACGCTCCCATCTCTTCAGCTTCCACGGTTCTGGGACCACGTATGCCCCACAGGACTGGGAGACCAGGAGCCTTTGCTCACCTGTAGATGCATGTCTGCACTCCCCACCCCCACGGCCCGAGTACAGCCCTGCACAACTCTTTGTGCCTGGGTGTCTCCAGCATTGTGTTCCAACCTGTGGCATATAACAGGCGCACACTGTTTTTCAGTGGTCCCCCTCCTTGACATCATTTCTTCTTTCAAGGCTTTCCTAGTCTCCTCCTTTCCTCTAGGCAGAACTGACTTCTCCTTCCTTTGCGACTTTATAACCTCTCATAGACACGTCTACCCAATCTCCTTGAAGATGGAGGCATGGTCTCATCTTTACTTTATCCCCAGACCTAGCTAGGCAGTATGCAACCCAGCGTTGGAGACACAAATGAAAACTAATAATGTTGCCAATAAGATGAATTGCTTGATGGTGAAGAAACACAGTTGGGCTATATGGGGTAGGAGCAGGGCACGAAGGAGAGTATTTTGCATTTCACCTTAAAAAATAAGAAGGGTCATTTCCTCCTCCCAACCCTACGTTTGTAGAAAAGCAGAAGCCCCACCTCTCAGTGTGAGGGAGCCTGTTGCACAGGGAGAGTGTGTGGCAGTGGGGGGTCCTTAACGATAAGCACAAGTCCCATTTTCTCCATGAAGCTTTCTTGAGAGCCCTCGTGCAGGATGACCACTCTTTTCTCTGAAATCCAGCAGCACCCAATATTAGAACCTTGACAGTTTGTCAGAAATAAATACCTAAGTTCTTTGGAGGACAGAGGCCATGTCGGTTACCTCCGTGCCTCCTCGGTAGCCCGTGTGAAGCACAGTACCTCACACCCCCTAGCTTTCCGTTACTCTGACTGACTGGTTTGTAAGTGCCCAGTCAGTGACACAGAAGCCGGGAGCTTCTGTCACCAGCCTGCCTGCGTACCCTGGAGCCCATCTTGCACCTCGGGTGGACTTTGCTTCCTCGTCCGTAAACTGAAAAGGATGCACAGCATGATTCCCAGGTCCCCTACTGGTTCCGAAGGTCTAGTCTTCTGCTAGACTTTGTACAAATCAGCTTATTGAAGACCAGATGCACAGTTTGTTAACGGTGTTGATGTTACCAGTACTTGCCTCTGTATGACAGCTTCAAGCATGGCCGAGTTTTTGGTGGCAAAGTCAGAATTACATACTGTCTGTTTTGTCTTTTTTTTTTTTTTTTTTTATGATAGTCAGAGAGAGAGAGGCAGAGACACAGGCGGAGGGAGAAGCAGGCTCCATGCACCGGGAGCCTGATGTGGGATTCGATCCCGGGTCTCCAGGATCGCGCCCTGGGCCAAAGGCAGGCGCCAAACCGCTGCGCCACCCAGGGATCCCCTCTGTTTTGTCTTAGATTGCAGTTACATCACATATATATTAACATAAGATGCCTGTCTCCTGAATTACTAGTTCTCACAGTTACAGAGCCATAGAATTCTAGAGCTGGTAAGAGAGTTAGCTCCCTTGATACTTGTCCCTTCTCCTCTGGGTCTCAGACTGTTGGTCTTACAGAGATAGGCAGGCCTTTCCTTTGGCCAGCAAGCTGTCATAAGACCAATCGCCTCTCATTTAGAGTGCCCGTCGTCGTTCTCCTCTGCCGACAACCTCTGCCGGAAACTGGAGGACCTGCAGCAGTTTCAGAAAAGAGAGCCAGAGAATGAAGAGGAGGTGGACATACTCAACCTGCCAGAGCCGTTAAAGATCAACATCAAAAAGGAACAGGAAGAGAAACAGGAAGAAATGAAGTTCTACCTGCCACCAACCCTGGGGTCTGAATTCATTGGTGATATCACACAGAAGGTAGGGGGATGGCCTCTGGTGTTTCTTGGTCACAAGCCAGGTTTGAGATGCTGGTGCGTGGAGCGTCAGCCTTAGAAACAAACCTCAGTCCTTCCTGGTGAAGTAACGGTGTGAGTTTCTTCTGCCTCATGAGCTTGGAGTGTGCTCCCCGGGCATCTCCTTAGAACTGTTAATGTGAGAAGGTGCCTTGGTGGCCATGGAACTGAAGCAGGCAGCTAGAGAGAGACCATTTCCACTTTTCATCTTTGTTCTCGTTGGCCTCCGTGGAAGCGGCTCTCCTTTCCCATGAGGCGCATGTCCTGATATTGCCAAGTCACACCTGAGAGGGCGAGGTTCCCCTGACGTTATTAGAGCTCCCGGGTGCCCTGCCTGTGCTGGAGCTTGGACAGCTGCTTGGGACAGAAAGGCGGAAGGTGGTGTTCTTTCATTTACAGGAGAAAATGCAGAATGGGGCGAGTCACAGTTTCCAAGTGTATCTTCACCACCTTTTACAAACAGGGCCTGAAGTTAGATTCCATGCTTTCCGGCGTGTTGATCCCACTATCAGAATTCCTGCAAATCCTGACCATGTTCTTCATGAAGGAGATTTGGGGGTGAAAGCAGGATTGTAATAGCATATTTAACAGCCACTCAGAAACAAAGAAAGGATGATGTGTTCTTCCAGTTGTTATATTTTTTGTTACTTCCCCTGAGTTTTGTCCAGAATGCTTACAGAGTTATTCTTTCAATTGGACATCTCTTTGGGTATCTGAGAAGTGTGCTTGTTTGGAGAGAGGTGGTTTTAGTGTAGAAATAGGAACAAATGGCTTTCTTCTTTTCCAGATTGGGATCACCCTGCAGCCTGTGGCACTTTACAAGAACGTGTATGCATCGGTGGTGGAGGACATGATTTTAAAGGTGGGTGCCTGTTGGCAGCAAAGGGCCAAGCTCTGTCTCCATGGGCTGAAGCACTGAGGTGCCAGCTAGGCAGGATGGTCTGGGTCCCAGGCAATTTTGGGTAAGGGACAAGGGCAATGAAATGGAACAGAGATAATAAGTGTTAAGATTTTTTCATCTTATTCAGGCTTACTGTGTTTTTCCTTCTGATTTTTGAATGAACTAAATCGTGGGTCAACTGAATGTTAAAGCATTCACAAGAGTTTCTGTGCTGTTGGCACTCTAACAATACTTTCTAGGGCCTTTTAAAGCAGACTGAGATGAGAGTGCTCTCATTGCTTTAGGAGATGACATAAACAAGGCCTTGGGTTTTCTCCACTCTTCATAACAACAGAGAAACAGCCACAGCTGTCCCACCCCTGGGCGAGAGGCTCATAGACTAGCTTCCTTAGCCTGTCTGATCCTAGCTCCACAAGCTCCTTTCCTGGTAGGACTTCTCCCACAGCACAGATAACTCACAAATAGCCCTCAACCTGTTTTCCTTAAAAACGCCATCTGAATAATGAATGTTACCCCCGTTCATAATTTCTCAGAATTATGGCCACCATTTTTCTGACCTGATATTTTTTGTCTATAATTTGGACCTTTATTTTTTCCTTAAGGACTTATGATCTTTAGATACAATTGTTTCCAAAGTTTTATGTATGGGATGGGGTCAGATGTGTCTCTTCTCATAGCAGGCCCGTGGCCATCTTCGAGAGTAACCCCATCTTCTCTCGTAGGCCACGGAGCAGCTGGTGAATGACATCCTGAGGCAGGCTTTGGCAGTTGGATACCAGACAGCATCTCACAACAGGTACTAATACCTCCCTAGTCAGGGGTAGTAGGCTTAAAGATACTTCCTGACAGGTTAGACGCCCATGAAGGGGTCTTCCAGTTGGAGATGGAGGGGTCAGTGCTTGGGACATGGGGTCAGCTTGGTCATTTTGAGACTCATGGTTGTAAAAGCTCAGCTCTGCCCAGAGGTCTGTATGTTCCTAGTCACCCCTCCAGACACAGCATTCATTAGGACTGTTACGCTACAGGGTTGAACAAATACCAGCTCTTTGCATTAAAGATAATATTGTCCATGATGTATCAGATGTTGGGGTCAAACATTGCATATATTACTTGATTTGTTTTTCCTTGGAGAACTCTAAACCGCTTTGTAGAAGTCAGGAAACCAGGCTCTGAAAGTTCTGTTGCCTGGCTTTCCCAGCCTTTGTGTGATAGAACCTAGACACCCACTCCGACCTCATTAGCTCTAAAGCCCACCGGCTCACCTCTGCTTTGCTGCCTTCCCAATTATCACTGGTCGGGACACTGAGTTTTGCCTTTTTCCTAGGCCCCAAGGAATGGCAGACAGGTTATTTCTTTGTTCCGCATCCTGGCATTCTTTTCAGAGGAAACAAGTACTTTATCCGCTTTATCCCAGTATGCTTAAAGCCTATCATAAGTTTGCAAAATTGTATCAAAAGTGTCTGAGGACATAAAAAGGCTTAAATCAGAGGACTACGAGGTCAGACTTCACAGGATTAGAAGATATCAACAGGGGGATCCCTGGGTGGCTCAGCGGTTTAGCGCCTGCCTTCAGCCCAGGGCGTGATCCTGGAGTCCCGGGATCGAGTCCCGCGTCAGGCTCCCTGCATGGAGCCTGCTTCTCCCTCTGCCTGTGTCTCTGCCTCTCTCTTTCTGTGCCTCTCGTGATTGAATAAATAAATAGAATCCTTTTAAACTAGAAGACATCTTTAAGAAAGAAGGAAAAGGAAACAGGAATTCTAAGAATGCTCTTGTCCTGCGTGAAATGCGAGAGTGGGCTGAGCGCCTTCTGTGGCCCCTGCTCACCACTGTCCTGGCTGTAGAGATAGAGAGTAGCTGGGGTGCTCTTGATAAGAACACTTAACCTCACTGGCCAGACAGACGGAATCGTGGTCCTGCAGTTCTGTAGCCCTTGAACTCAGTCCGGTAAGACTGAATTATGAAAACATTGTGCTGTTTTGCTGTCCAGTTTACTTCCTTTCTCTTTTCTCAATCCTGAGAGTCTTTTTCTTTGTTGTTCAACTAAGTTCTTGAAATCCATCTCATGCCTGTGACTGGGAAGTCAGATCTAAGCCCTAAGAGGCCAGGCCAGTTGTCCTCAAAACAAAATAAATTAATGAGGAAGGAGAGCAAGTGAGAGAATGTACCTGGCCACCCCCATGCGAGGTGGCCGAAAATGTGCCTCAGTATTGTCCCCATCCAGTAGGCCTGTTTCCAGTAGGCCTGCAGTGGGGGAATGGTCCTTTTGATAAATGGATTGATTAAATTATTACATGCTTGAGAAAACTGCACCTAATGTGCTTTGTTTTTGGACAGGATTCCCAAAGAAATTACAGTGAGTAATATTCACCAGGCCATTTGCAACATTCCTTTTCTGGACTTTCTCACAAATAAACACATGGGGATATTGAATGAAGATCAGTGAATGGAATGAAGATGCTCCTATAAAAGCAGGATTTGAAAATGTATCTGAAGCTTTGAACTGTGACGACTCTTCTCTTTGGGGAAGGAGGTTATTTTCTGTGTGCCTCAGAATATTATGGCTACCAAACCATTGCCTCCACCTAATTCACTGTAACACCAGGGTGTTCAGTCTCAAATCAGATCCCTTCAGGACAGAAGTTTGTTTCCTGATTCTAGAGTGAAGCTGTGAGTGGATGTGTGCTCTCTTCGCTTGCATCTGCTCGCTCTCTGCAAAGGCTCCAGGAGAGTCTCAGAGCTGGGACCAGCCATGTGTAGTGAGCAGGTCCTTCTCTGGGTGTCAAGGGGCACCTTGGACTTGAGTGTCCCTCCAGGAGGCAGAAAATAAGTCTGGCACACTAGCAGTCCACCCATTCTGGGGTTACAGGCAGCTCCAGCAGTTACCCTGCTAACACTTGGAGACAGGCTGGGCTTCCGCACTTGGGGTGGCCGTGGCGTGGGGGACCCAGTTAACTATAGGAAGCGGTGACTCCTTGCCGAAAATAAGCCTGGGAGCCAGCACACTGCACAGAATTTTTTTTTTTTCTTTCACAGAGCACAGAAATGTTACTACAGCCATGGTCAGAGTATTGTCAAGGGGTAGGCGCATCCCAGCGTAGGTCCAGGTTAAGGTTTGACTATAACCAAGAAGCTCTTAAAATGTTAGTAAGAGAACACCCGCAAGTCCCAGGCACCTGGCAGGCTTGTACCAGCTTTGCATGTGTGCCAGGCAGAGAGCCAGTTCCATGGCATTTGCTGCCGACCCCTTGTTGAGTGGCCAGTGGGGAGCAGTGCCTGGGACAGGCCTGCTGGGGTGGTAAGTCCTGTCCGTGGATTTAGTGTCCTGTTCTTTTCCACTCAGCTTTTCCAAAGAAAAGCGTTTCAAGGAAACACTGTGAGTGCCTTAAAGATAGAGAGATGACTGCTGAAGCCACGAGACAGGAAGGTCAGTGCTCAGAAGCAGTGAGAAGAGGTTGTGCCCAGACGCAGAGCCCTCTCAGTGGAGTAGGGAACCGAAGGTAGGTTAGCAGTGCCCTGTGCAATGCCCAGTTCCATTACAGACACTCTGTCCTAATCATCCTAACACAGTCTCTGTCAAAGGAAAGCAAAGAATTTATTCTGTTAGGAATCTTCTCGAAGGAAATTTGAAGCCTGTGAATCACACGTACCGAGTCAGCATAATTCAAGTTTTCCTGAGTTCTGTAGACATTTGGGCCAGGAGCAGAAGAGGACAGGGAGGTGACTGAGAAATCTACCCTTTTTTATTCAGCATCTGAAGATTGCAGATGCACAAGGAAATCTGTTCGGTAAGGCACTGGGCATGCCCAGGCTTAGTTTAAAAAAAAAAAAAAAGTACATAAAGGCTCAGATACTCTATACATTAACTACTGCAAACGAGGTTAGTGGGCAAGTGCATAGATTTATTCAGCGTGGACTGTGACAGATCTACAGGACGGAGGATTTGATCCAAATGAGAACAGAGTGATTTATTACAGGTATGAAAGCCTAAAGTAATTATCTTTTTGCAAAAGAAATATTAAATCATTTAACAGTTCCCATATGTGTTAATGTTTCAGATGTATTTGTATCATAATGTGTAACAAAAATCTACAATAAATCTTTTAGTATTTGTGATGGGTTTTTCTGAGTTAGATGCATTATACTTCGGTAGGTTCTTCCTACGGGAGGCCCGGAGGCGCCGGGGTGGGGCAGAGGGATGGGTACTTGCGTGTTTACGCTAAGTCTGCTGCTGCTTTCCATAAAGGGTTTGCGGCTATGCAGGATAAAGGATCACTGTTACATAAGAGTCTGAAAAGAAATTTGGAAGATGCACATTAACCCTGGAAATAGCGGTTTCTGACAGCTTGGGGCAGAGAAGCACCTTGGAGCCTCCTCAGAGCCCTGGCAAGGAGGGGACCACGCCTGTCATCTGACAGCAGCATCCTGGTCTATGCTGAGGTCTGGGAAGAGGGGACTCCTGTGACACAGTTCTGCTGGGACCACCTATCAGAATGGCTAAAAAAATGAGAGATGCAGAAACAGTTCAGAAATGACCACTTTTTACATCTGTCCTTAACAAGAACTAGGGGCTTTGAAAGCTTTGGTTCTTCGGAGGCAAGAAGTTCCGCAGGGAAGAGGCATCATGATAGTGTCCAGGTCCGTAGCTTTCTTGGGACCAGACTCCCGTGTCAGCCTTTAAGGAACTAAGGTGTCTGGAGGATGGAGAATAGGGGCGTTACTGAGGCTTCTTTCGCTAATGACTGATGTCACCTCGGGTGGGGACTCCTTCTTAGGACCGAAGCTTGTGTGAACGGGGCGGGCAGAGCTGACCCCACTAATGGGGTGTCTGCAGGGTCAAGGTTCTTTCAAAGGGTGCTTTTTGGAGTTGGACCTGAAATCCTGGTGGTCGTACGGGTGTGAAAGAGTTCCCATTTGCAGTGGGTTTTTCTGACTTTTGAAGCACCATGGAACACAGAGGCAGGACCCTGGTCTAAATGACTGCGGGTGAGGACTTTCGGGGCTCCCCTCTCTGTGGGCCTCACAGTGCATCCTCAAGGTAGGTCGAGGCGGCCACTGGCAGTGCTGACACAGGTTATAAAATCATTGATACTGAACACTTGCTTTTGGCTGAAATTAGCTAACAGATTGAACTTTTTATTTTTAAAAACATTACTATGTAGAATTAATACAAAAATGCTTATCATATAGAAACGTTAGCAAATACAGTAAGGTGTAAAAAATTTAAAGTTACCCATAGTTCCCCTTCCCAAAGAGAACTACCTTAGTATTCCAATGCATTTTCCCATCTTTGTCTATTTTATATACATGTATTGTGTGTGATGTGGGTTCATACCGCACTTGAGACTGTTGCCTCAGTTGCTTTGGAAGGTCACTCCAGTAACATGATGGGCCTTACTAGTGGGAGGAAGTCCCTTCTTCAGAACCCCAGTCTCCTAACAATGAAGCCTGGCAAAGATTATTGAGTTGCGGGTTTTGTGGAAAGCTATCTGTTCCAGTACATTCCAGAAAGGTTCTTAGGCATGCAATATGCCTTGAGAGGCAGGCCCGCTGAGGCACAGGGTGCTCCTGCTGCTATGGTGCTGACACGGCCAGGAAGGGCAGACCTGTGGTGTCCAGCTGAGGTACAGCCTTTCTGGTCTGCAAGCTCGGGGGAGGGAAGGGTGACAGGGGCAGGGTCTAGGGAGGACTGTGTGTGTGGCATCAGGGGGACCCAAGCTGCAAAGGAGAATAGAGCCGGCTCCATGGGGAAGGAGGAAGGGGGGGCCTGGGCAGGAAAGGACAATTGCCATGTCTGTGCTTTGTTGTCCATTCACTGTACCGAGCAGCACCCTGCCCATAAACATAAACCGGCTCGGCGAGGGAGGGGGTGGTCTCCTTACTCTGCACATAAGGAAATGGAAGCTGAAACTGCTCACAGGTAGTGAGGAGAGAAGTCAGGATTTGAGCCCAGGATTAGCTTCAAGGATGGACTTTTCAACCTAGGCTCCGGGAGATGCAGAAGGGCAGTGCGGTGCAAGGGGAGGATGGTACGTCCTGTGAATACCGCGCACGCCACCGGTGTGGATGGCGGTCCAAAGGGAGAGACCCTGGGATCTGCAAGCCTCCAAGGGACAACCAGGACTAGCCATGACCCGCCAAAGTCCTTATTATTACCAAGAGGGGATAAAGACATGCGAGAAGGTGCTCTGGGTTCACAAAGAAATAAGCTAACGAGAAATTGTAACCGTGCATTTTTGCGTTTTAGTAAAATCTGAGATTGTATGGTTACTCTGTTCATTCCCCACAGAATGCACAGCAGCAGGCAGTCTCTTCTCTTAGAAACCACTAGCATGCAAACCAGTGAAGTCGGAAATAATAGAACCCTTTGTGTAAGCATATGGTTTGGGTTCTGCCTTTAAAATGATTCAGAGCGTTTCCTCTGCTGCGCAGAGGGGCAGGCTGTGCCAGCCCGAGGCAGCCCTTTGAGGAACCAGCCCAGCTCCTGGTCTCGGGCTGTGAGCTGGGAGGGTGGGCGCCGCTGGCTTAAGTAAATGCCCACCAGCCAGCGCGTGAGGGCGGAGAAGGATGAACATCCAGAGGGAAATCCTTGCGTTTCCTTACGGAAGACTTCTTAGCTTGAGCCTCTGATCTCTGAGAGGGGCCGAACTCCGAGTGTTTGACCACCTGCTGTGCAAACGGGCCAGGCTTGTTCCAGGGCCACATAGGCTGGGACTTACCAGGAAAGGAGGCAGCTTTCCAAAGCCGACAGCTGCCTCCTCACAGTGAGCTCCCCGACTGTAAGGGAGAGAGCAGGGTGGGAGTCATCTAGGTGTAGATAACATTTTAAAGTCTTTCAGGGAATGAGGCTAATGCCACTTCGTCCCAAGGAAGCTCCCAATTCTTTGCCAGTGTGTATGGTGTTCCCTTTTAGTTGTCAACTGTAAGGGAAAAAACTGGAATTAGTAATAAAATGTGGGGCTCAGAAACCTACAAGGTAAATGCCATTCATTCACTACTTGAAGCACTCCTCACAAGAAGCCTTTTGTTAAAACATAACGGTTGTCTGGGCCCTAAATTATGTCGTTAAAACGGAAATCCTGTGATTGATACTCTTCCTTTTGGAAATGGCATCCTACTCAGCAGCATCATGGGTCTCATGCAGGTGATAACCCAAGAGTTTTTCAACCTGAATGCGTGGGGCCATTTGTAGGAACACCCAGGGACAGGCCCTTGGGTTGCCATAGGTTACAAAGTTCTTGTGCAGCCTGGGAAAACAACAAAGTGGACATTAACTGGTTCTTTCAAGCACCTGTTATGTCCATATTCCTCAGCTCGCACAGACCAATTCAGTTTACCACAGAATTGGTCCTTAAGTTCTTCAGATTTAAAAACTGAAGGGTGGCCAAAAGAGGCAATTAAAAAAAGATCCGAAGCCTTCTGTACACTTCTCAAGGAACAAGAGGCTGGTGGGGGTCCAGAGCTGAGCAGGGTGATGCTGTGTCCATCTGCGCCCCTGCTCTGCGCCAGGCCCACAGCCCAGGTGGCAGCCGGGGGGGAGCGGTGCCCACGGTAAGCAAGACGGGCCCTCCCCCTCGGACGGAGAGGGCCAGTCCCAGGATCTCACCCCAGTCCCCAAGTGGCTGAGCACTGCTCCATCTTGGCAGCAGTGGGTTCGGTCTCCGCTGTGGCCCTCTCCGTGGTGGGAGTCACACATTGAGGATCCGGGGAGCTGACGCCTGAAAGATGGCTGAGGGGTTAGGGGTAAACTTCTTCCTCCCCTCAGGAGCCTGGGAAATGAAATATGGCGCCATATCAGTGTGCCTTTCCCATGACTTACCCTCCCCACCTCCTCCCACCTCAGCTCCTGGAGGAAAACTCCTGCCTCCTGACCTCTTTGTTCTCTAAGAGTTGAGACCACCTGCCTGGGGGATCTGTGGGGGGGCAGGGTCACTGCATTAGGACAAATATGGCACCTGGACCTTCCATTCTGCTTCCTGAAGCCTCCTTTGGGTGGAATCAGGTGGCTGAAGAGTCCCCACCTCCCATCTTTCCTCCCTTACACAAATGCCAAGGATGTGGAAGGCTCATTGCTAGTGCTCAGTGGCCAAGGGTAAGATGGGGATTTAGGACGGAAAGGGACATCCTGCTTGCCAGAGGCGCCAGCACTGGGGAGATGGCCACCCCGCCAGCAGTAGGGGACCATCTGGAAAAAGACTGTCTCACACCGTCTGCAGCCTGGAGCCCAGCCCCGTGCCTGCAGCACCAGTTTCAGGCTGACCTGGAAGCTGTCCCGGGGGCTGCTGTCCCATCCAGAGCTGTGCGTTGTTATGACTGTGGCGGGTCTCGCCTTTGTGGATCTCGACGGCTTCACTCCGGTCCAGGCCTGGAATTCCTGTCTGGAATAGAGAACACAGTCACCACCCTGCTCAGAGTCCGTCATCCCTCCCGACTCTACAGGGGCCACCGCCATTGCCCCGTGCTTCCAAGACGTCCTGGCCAGTCTTCACTGCTCACATCCTGCTCTGGATCCAGAGCAAGCACCTGGTACGTGCTGCGCAACGGAAACCAAGTCCCAGCCCTTCCTTAGTGCTCCCACTTTTGTCTCTGGGCCACTTTAAGGGGCCCTAGTCACCCAGAACCAGTGAAGGTTGGTCACCTCCAGCCCAGGTCACTTACATCCACAGAAGGTGCTGGCCAGGACAGTGCCCAGCACAGCAAAGTTCTTCTCTACCTGGTTACAACTGAGAAGGAAAAAATAAGGTTCAGTATTGTTTACTTTTTAATAATTTCTTATTAACTCCTACAAAACAGAACAGATTGTAGTGACTGTCTCAACTACAAGCTGGTCTGGCTTTAAACGGCTCCGTGCACACACGTTCCAGCCTGGACGCAGGAGGGAAGGTGGTTGGCTCCCTGGGCAGAAGTGACAAGGCTGGCACAAACTAGCTTCATGTTCTTCAAGTATTTTTTTTTTTTTTAAGATTCGTGTATTTATTTTTAGAGAGAGGGGAGACAGAGGGGGCGAGAATCTCAAGCAGACTCCAGGCTGAACTCTGCTGAGTGGGAGTTCCACCTCACGACCCTGAGATCATGATCTGAGCTGAAACCGAGAATTGGACATTTAACCGACTATGCCACCCAGGTGCCCCCTTGGAGTACATTTTTTGACAAAGACTTATTTCCTCAATTCTTCTGCATAAAAGACCTATTTCTTTTAATTCTTTCAACGCCCCTGCTAGACAGCTCAGGAAGGCAGAGACCTGCTGTGTCCAGGAGCACCTGCCAAGGCAATGTTCTGTAGAAAAGTGTCCAGCTGGCCAAGGGAGCACCCACATGTGGGCTGGATCCATTCTTGTCTCATCCCACCCACAGCCCTGGCTGGGTTTCAGGCCCAGAAGTCAACAAAGCTGCCTTTCTCCTTGGCAGCAGCACAGCTGGGCACCACTGGGCAGGCCTTGTGTGTAGGGAGCAGCTGTGTCTGTCCGTGGTCAGCACTCAGGGGTGCCAGGAGGCGAGCTGGGCCAGGGCCCTACGGATCACTTATGCTTCTGAAGCTGCAAGTTTCCAAAGACCAGCTGCCCGAGCCATCTGCCATTCTGTTTCTCCTGGGGAAGCAGGTCCTCCCCTGGGCGTGCCCTTCTGTCCCCAAACTGAGCTGAGCCTTGGACCTGGCAGCCCAAGCCTGCCGCCCCAGGGTGGCTGCAGGGGTCACGGCATAAAGCAACCAGAGCCAGGAGCTAGAACAATGCCCATAGCTGCTCCTGGAGACCAGTGAGAGGAGACTGCAGTGGGGATGGAGACGAGGCCTCAGAACTAGAATCAGCAGGACGCCCCGTGACTGCCCAGAAGAGAAGGAGGACAGATTTATGGCTCTGGCAAAGAGGATAATAAAAACACAGGGCAAGCCAATACACAGGGTGCCTCCCCTGACCAAGCAGGCTCTCCTGTCCACCTTGTCTGGGCCTCAGCTGGGCCCTCAGGGCTGCAGTCCCACAGAGGGCCAGGGGCCACCTGTGGCAAGGCCGAGCACCCTCCATCTTCATGGCTTCAAACCCCTTCATTTCTCTGAGCCTCAGCTTCCTCATGAAAAGGGCTACTGATGCATATGCAGGAGGTTATGATGAACCTTGGGGGCTGGGCACAATGGTTTGCCCTGTAACCCACCCAGGAAGGAAAGGGGATGACAACTGGGGAAGGAGGTCTAGAACCTGTGTCAAAGGTGCTAAATAGCACCTAGAAAATACCAGAGGGGAGGCTCTGGGCGCTGCCCAGGAGAGACCCAGGCTGGCGGCAAGAGCAGGATCTGCACCCATCTGGCCAAGCAAGTGAGGCAGGTCAGTTTTCACACGAGGAGCGGGGCTAGCAAGTGGCCACGAGGACACCGGTATCTCGGCTCCCTGGATCTACTCATTTTGTTTTGTGAATTTCTTTCAACAGTTCGCTCAGATAACATGCATCTTACAAGAAGGAGCCAGAATGGAGTTTTCCTGCATCAAGTGCTAGAGCCGGGAAGTGAGGCATCCTGGAGGTCGGCTGGCATGGATTGGAGAGCCAAGTTCAGTAGTGGTCCTGGGTTTGGGCCAGAGTTAGGGGTATGGGGACCCAGGGAGTCAAGCTCTGGCTATTTGTTTTACAGATGAGGAAAGGGTCACAGAGGCCAAGTGACCCACCAAGTTTAGACCCCAGGACACAAGAGCACCAGTGAATCCCAACTCCTGGCAGTACACTTCCCCCACTGCAGGACACAGCTCAAGAAATGAAGGGATTCGGGGCAGCAACATCTTAGGAGGTGAGGTCTTGGGGAGATAATCTGCCAAGTCCTGAGCCTGGTTTCTGATACTTGCTAAGCAGAGAACAACAACTTGTACCTTCAGCATCATTGGAGATGGGAGACCCAGTGAGACATTCAAACCCATCATCTGCTCAACGCAAGTGAGGGGCTCCTTCTAAATGGGCCCCACCTTTGCTTGAACATTTCCAGTGAGGAGGAGCTTAGCACTCTGGAGGCCGCTCACCTCGTCATCAGTCCATTGGAATTACTAGAAAGCTCTTCCTTCCTGAGCTGAAGCCATGGGTCCTCCTCCTGGCTTGAAACACTGGTCATGTGAAGGTGCTGCACCCCCAGGCCCTTGGGCCCTACAGGCTTCTCTGGAGGGGATTCAGGCCCCTGCAGCTGGCTCCCCGCCAGCGCACAGGAGTCAGAACCGCCCACAGCCCGGCTGGGGCCTGAGCTGGGCTCAGTGTGGGCCCTGCCCCCTGACCTTGCCCGTGCCTTTTAGCAGCTCAGCTGAGCACCCATCAGCAAACTGGAGACCCAGCCTGCAGCACCCATTCTCCACCAAGGTTCCTGAAAATCTGTGTGCCTGTGAAAGAACCTCTGGGGAGATGGAATGTTCTATGTGTCCTGATGATTATGGGAATCTTACCTTAACAGTGCTTCTAAAAATAATAAATCTGACGGAGAAAGAAAGTTCATACCTTTTTGCCCCTTTAATTCCACAGGTAGGAACTTATAAAGAAACTGATAAGAGCAAAGACAGCTATAAGGATGCTTATCACAGAAATTATTTTCTCTAAAAAATGGTTTAAAGGTAACACCTGTAAACGCTTAAAAAAACCAGTTAAGACGCTGAAAGTCACTCAGTGCCCTTCCACCCTGGCATCCCCTCCTCCTCCCCACTCTTCCTCCCCCCAAGGGTTCCTATTTGAGCAGATACGGGTACATCAGTACTCCTTTTAAAAACATAAATAGTGGACACACTGTTCTGCATTTTGTTTTCTTTTTTGAGGCCGGTACCCACTCAAGACCTTCCAGATCTTCCACTATCCGTACATCCCAGGCCTCCTAGAATTAACCAGCTGCACTGGGGGGGGAGGTGGGATTGTTTCCATCTCCGCAGTACAAGGTTGCAACATAGCTTCTATTCCTCTGCTCTCGCCCCACATTGAATACTTAGAAGGAAACTCCTGGAAATGGAGTAGTGGATTGAAAGAAGCGTTTTTAATGGTTCCAAATTAGAAACATCCTAAATGTTCAATGACAGATTAATAATTGAACATACATATCCATATATGGACGAATGTATATCCATCCCTAGGATGAAACACTGCACATCTACTAAGATTCATGTTGTAAAAAAATATCCAGTAACATGCAGACAACTGAAATTGATGGAAAAATGTGTATGGAATCTAAACGTACAAGAATTACAAGTGGGTATGAACTCAAATATGGATTAGAAAGAACTACCAGTTTGGGTGAGTTAAAGGAATTAACTTGTTGTAATTTCTATTTTTTTCTATGGTGAGTCTATATTACTTTTGTACTAAGAAAGAAGCGAGCCCCGGGCGGAGCTGAGGTGGGGGCAGGGTGGACGCACAGGTCCGCCCACTCAGGGCGATCCCCAGGGGGCCACCTACTGGGAGCCCTGATGGTCACAAACGCCTCCACCGCGGGCACCGCGGGCACCAGGGCACCGCGGGCACCAGGGCACCGAGGGCACCGCGGGCACCAGGGCAAGGGCAGGAGGTCCGGCAGCTGTCCGGCGCCCTCCGCGCGGCTAGGCCCACCTGGGGAAGTCCCCGGAAGCGGGTCGCGGCTCGGTGGAGGCCGTGGGCTCCGGTCGGCAGAGGTGCCCGCTTCCACCCGGAGGCCCGGAGGGAGCCCGGGACCAACGGGGGCGACCTCCGAGGCGCCCGCAGCAGGGCGACGGCGAGGGAGGGGGCTCCGGGCGCACGGCCTCAGTTTCCCCCACCGCGGGGTGCGCCCTCCCCACGCGCCCCCGAAGCCGCCTACCTGTACGACGTGGTCACCGCTGCGGCCGCGTCTGCGTCGCCGATGGGGAGCACGTACACGCCCCGGCCCGGGGCCGCGGCCGCCTTGCCCCTGCGGCCGCCCGCCCCCGCCCCCGCCGCCGCCGCCGCCCCGCGCCCCGGCGGAGCATCCCGGGGCCCCGCGGGCGCCGTCCACACCCCGAAGTCCCGCTGGTACTGAGTGAGCGGCACGTCCCGGCCGGGCTCCCGGGCGCCCGCGGGGGACGGGCCCCTGCGCGAGGCGGCGCCGCCCGGGGCCGGCTCCTCGCTCTCGAGGTCCGAGTGGCCGTGGAGGGTCAGCGGCACCGCCACGTCGGAGCGGTCCAGCTGGTTCCAGCGCCGCGCCAGGCAGCAGAGGCGGCTGATGCAGGGCCACGCCATGCCGGCCCCGGCCCGCCGCTCGGCTCCCCGCGCTCCGGGCCGCGCCGCCCCCGCCCGGCGTCCCCGTCCCCGTCCCCGCCCCCGCCCCCGCGGCCCTCCCCGCGCCGCCGCAGCGCCGCCCCCTGGCCTGGGGGAGGCCTCCGGGGCGGGGGCGGGGGCGGGAGCGGGGGCGCGGGCGGGGGCGGGCTCGGAGACAGCCCGGCTCGGCCCGGCAGCGGGGGCGCGGGGGGCGCACGAAGGCGCCTGGAGGCATTTGCCAGCGTCCCCCTCGAGGGTTTCATGATTTAACCCGAAGTTCCCTTTGATGCTGGCTTCTAACTCGGACCTGGTTTGGCGGAGGGCGAGAGCCCGGGGGCCAGCGCGGGCGCAGTACCCGCCCCCCCAGGCGCTTGGGCCTCGCAGGGCGCCCGGGGCTGCCGCATTGGCGCTGCGCTGCCCGCGGGCCCCGCAGGCGGGAGCGCGGGGCTGGCCGCCCGGGCCCTGCTGCCAGGGAACACGTGTCCGAATCAGCCAGTGAGTCACTACTTGCCTTCGCGATGCTAAATTTGTAACAACCAATCCAGTTTTCATTGAGAACTGGCATTAGCCCTCAATTGACCTTTCCCTGGGTTCTAAAATCCCTAATTTTAATGCATGGCAACAGAGGAGTTACATTATAAAGCTGCCGATAAATCTCTGGCCGCTGTGTTATAATAAAAATTCCCTTTCCCCCTGTACCTTTTTTATTTTTTATTTTTTTTGCAGTTTGGGTAATCCGCCACTAAAGGTCAGTTTGTTTAATGCACGACAGGGTTCCCTGGCCACACTCAAGAGACTTCCTGAGTATTTGACACATGCCCTCAATGTGCACTGCAGACCAATGACTAATTAATTAATCACACTACCGAAACGGCATTAATTACCCAGAGCTCCATCTCCAACATACACTTGGATGGTCTCCAGTCTGCATCTTGGAGGAGAAATCTGCAGTGCAGCCCTGACCAGTCAGGATACTGATTCCTCTCCCAGAGCATCCTCTCTTAGCTTCCAGTCATAGCAGAGTGACAGCTGCCCTGGCCAGGCCATGGCCCAGGAGGCAGAAGAGGAGCATGCCGTGAAGACACTAGGAGGTTGCACACCTGCTCTCTCCCTGGGCAGAGCAAGCTGTCATTGTGTGACCTCCGTGCTCCAGGGTCCTGGGTTAGCCATTGAGACATTTGGGACTACAGTACTCCATCCTGCAGGAAAAAGGAAGAAAAAGAAAAGGTAGCTTTTCTTTTTTATTTCATTCATTAAACAACAAAGAGCACTTACGAGGTGCCTGGAATAATGCTGGGGGACTCAAGAGGTTCAGTGTAGTAAGGCAACAACAGAATTGGATAAAGTAGGGGGTGGTGAGGCTGGCCCAGTCACCTGTAATGAGGGAAGGTGGTTGGGTAGGGGTGGGAATGCAGGGTGGGAGGTTGGGAGGTCCAGTCAAAGGCATCAGAGGCCAGACCATGGAGAGCCTCAGGGAACCACACTGAATTTAAAAGTTTTTTTCACGGGGGACAATGGGGAATGACCAAAGTGTTTCCAGCACCATGTAGCCATATGAAGACATATAAGGAAATTTTAGAGACCAGCTGGAGAACAGTCTCAACAGTCTAGGTTAGAGACAAGGGGCTGAACTAAGGCACAAGCACTGGGGATGGAAGGGGCACTGGATTCTAGAAATGATTGCTGAGAGAAGGAAATCTAGAATGGCTCCCAAGTTTCCGGCTTCCGATCAGTGAGACCACTCAGTAAGCCAGGAGTGGTATCTGAAGGGCTTATGGAGTCCTAGCACCTGAAACCATACCTGGCATGCGGTAGATCCATGTACTGGGTATAGAGGTAGTCTGTGGGCCCAGAGCTCAGAGGATGTCCTCATGAAGATAACTAAAGCCAGGGAAAGCAGAGAGACGAGGCAGTTGTGTTCCTGGGGGCAACGCACTTGACAGGCCAGTAGAGGAGGCATAGCCCGAGAGGCGCACTAGCCAGGCAGAACAGAGGCTTGGGGCGCTCACGTGTCAGTAGAGAAGCCATGAGGAGAAAACACCCTAGTGGGCAAAGAGTAGTAGGGACGACTGCCAAAGCTACAGACAGTAAGACTCGTGCTTCCAGAGCTGGGCTCGGACTCTTCATGAGGCCTCTCATGGGGAGAATGGCAACTTGGCTGTTCAAAGGCATCAGCATGGAAGGATGTTATGGACAGAGAAGTGATTTAGGGACTTGACCTTCTAAATGCTCCTTCACTAACCATCACAAAGCAGGAAAATACATGTCCTCATGGCCTATGTCCCTAGTCGGCCCACAGCAAGACATAAATTTCATTTTGGACCCCATACAGAATGTCCGTGTGATCTCAGCCTCCCATCCTATCTCTGAGAAATGCTTCCTGCCTCATCTGTGTATTGCAGGGCTGGTGGCATAATATATTCAGAAATGTCAAAGCACAGCAGTGTGACCCTGAGCAGTACCCATACATGACCATCCTGCTTCCTTACCAGCAAAGAGAGGGCTAGGTTAAAAAACAAAACAAAACGAGTGACATTATAGTTTAGGATAGAATCCTTTCTGCCTAGTAAAAATAAAGTATTTCACACTAGAGAAGAATCTGGGGGGAAAAGTACAAAGAATTGTCAAATTCTAGACAATTCCAATGTGCGGGGACATGCTGCCATTCAGCTCTCACCACTGTGAGGTGGGCACAGCTCACTCCTTTCCATAAAGCTTGACACCTAGCAGGAAAGATGGCTGCACTCCTCTCCAGGGCAGGGTGCAAGAACCGGGATTACCTACTGAGGCCACCAAAAGACTAACAAGTCTCCTATAAATCATCTCAACAAACACTACTTTTAAATTCTCAAAATGCATTTCCTAGAAATAATTTTCAATCATGAGGGCAAGCAAGAATTCTACTAGAGTGAAGCTGTTCTGATGACCACTGTCTGCTATTTCAGTATGATGCTTCAATTCAAAGAATGCACATTTTCAAATGTAAGATGCAATTAGGCTCAGATTCAAGTCTGAATTTCTCCAAGATATTTCCTTCTAACTCTTAATTTAGCTACAATTTTAATCTAGAAAGCAAGCCTAAAAATAGCTTTTTGTATATGCCAGAAAACATTACCTTTCTTGGGAAAATTTAGAAAATACTACAGCTGTTATTTCAGTCCACGCCAGCCAGATCTTTTTTTTTTTTTTTAACCTGCCAACCAACCAAAGGAAAGGGTAAGTGAGGAAGCAGAGATGCAAGAAGGCCAAAGTACAAAAACAAGCATCTCTGAGTTTCAATTAGGCCTTTCCCTGTGCACTCCTGCCAAGTTCACTGCTCAAACTATGTCAGATATCACACTAATAGCAAGATTCCAGGGCAGCATTAGTGCTTTTCAAAAGGGACACACACCCTCTGTTTACAAACTAGAGATATAAACCTTTATTTCACAACTTTGTCATAATTCACTTTCTGGTAAGACATGTACTGGAGACAGAGTTTAAAATACTGGGAAAGCTAGATGCTGGGTGTCTTCCAAGCAGGAGCAAAGATGTGGTCACTCCAGGGCTGATGAGTTCCTGGGACTCTCCAGGCAGCACGGGGCACATGCACCAGTATCATCTGATCCCAGTTCTACTTAGAGCCGCCTCCTTTTTTGGGGCTGTTAGTCCTCATTTCATGCCAAATTTTCACTAGAGGCTCCCTGTTCTTCCAAATGAGTTCATGACCATAAGTAATATACCATCTGGGGAGGAGAAAAACAAACCAGGCTCAACATTCAAACAGTATGACATACAAATGTTAAGTACCATGATGATATCAAATTGACATTTAAAAACTGAATGCTAAAAAAAAAATAAATAAATAAATAAAAAATAAAAACTGAATGCTATGGTTATTTACTATCTTGTTTATTAAAATAGCTGATTGATTTATTTGATGTAGATCAATGACTCACTGTTTGTTTTTTTTTTTATTTATGATAGTCACAGAGAGAGAGAGGCAGAGACATAGGCGGAGGGAGAAGCAGGCTCCATGCACCGGGAGCCCGATGTGGGATTCGATCCCGGGTCTCCAGGATCGCGCCCTGGGCCAAAGGCAGGCGCCAAACCGCTGCGCCACCCAGGGATCCCTGACTCACTGTTAATATGGAGTGTATGACAGATCAAGAGGAAAAAAAAAATATAAGAGGGATGGGACTGTGTGTGACACATACTACTTTTGATTCACCACTGCAACTGAGCATCACCTCCCCATTACAGACATGAGGAAACCAAGCCTCAGAGAAAGCAATCTTCTCAGGAGCTAACAACAGCTTCTAAGGACTCACCTGAAGGTCTAGACTGATCCTAAGCCTGGTCCCTCTTCACTACATTAAATGTAAGAAATGTCAGCATTCAAATTCACTAATGATGGCTTCAATAGTTTAAATGCTTCTCGTCATCTTCCACCAGGCTACACAAAGCTATCTGCTGATCCAAATTCTGCCCACCTTTAAAAATATAGTTCCAATCCCTATTCCGCTCTTAAAATACTGCCAAAAAGCAGCCTAAAGCAATGAGCTGAGGAAAATGAAGCACCGAGATGTTCAGAAACTTACCTTGCCCAGGCTGCACAACTAGCGATCACCAGAACAGACACTAGAACCTAAATCTGATTCTGAAAGTGGTGCCATAATCACTACTGCTGACTCTAGGGAGAATCTACTGTAAGCGGAGGAACACAAAGTTGAGAGACCACTGAGCAATGCCTGCCTTTAGAAGCCCACAGGCCTAGGTACTGCAAGACCAGGAGCTCTACCTGAGGGAGGCACAGGCTGTAAGTATAACTCGGAGGCACCTACCTCTTCCTCTCTTGGGCTAGGGGAAGGCTGTGAGGGCTTCCTGGAGGAGACGAGGTTGTCTGGAATGGCTGTCATTGACAGCTATGACTGAAACTTTTATTTTTGCCCTCCTTGCCCAAATAGATTTTATGTTCCCTGAGGCAGAGACCAGACTGTGTTAATCTTTGCATCTCTTCAAACACCTGACTGAAAACATGCTCTATTTAAATGGCTTAGATTAGTATCAGAATAGCAATTTAATGTTTCAATTTTTTTTTTTAAGATTTATTTATTTATTCATAGAGAGAGAGAGGCAGAGACCCAGGCAGAGGGAGAAGCAGGCTCCATGCAGGAAGCCCATTGTGGGACTCGATCCCAGGTCTCCAGGATCACACCCCGGGCTGCAGGCAGCACTAAACGCTGCGCCACCCAGGCTGCCCTGTTTCAATTTTTTTAATGTTCTGTGTATGTTTATTATAAAGTACTTGTATCTTTTTTTCTCCCAAGTACTTGAATCTTAACATTCACTAAATATATTTTTAAAAAGATCATGAAAATAGTCACCATTAAAATGTTAAAAAAAAATCAGTAAATATAGAGAAAGAAAAAAGACACTTAAAGAACATGCAAATTAATAGGCATGTTACAAAATTCTTTTGGGCCTAAATCAAATTTTGTGGTGAACTTAGAACAACAGAAAAAGGATCACCTAAGATTCAAACGCAATTGTAAAACTCTTGCAAGAAATGAGTCACTTGTCAGGAACTCTCCATTAATGAAGTGTCTTCCCAGATCTTTGTAATACACTTATTTCAAGCAGAGAGTCAACCAGTTTAATATTACAGGTAAACTGTTCTGATCATACTTGGAAGTTCAAATATAATTGGTCATTTGGCTAAATTAAAATTAGGAAAACGCTTTAAAATGACCAATTTCTAAGTTTCAGTTTGGTTTTTTTTTGGTTTGTTTTGCAGCAGCTGTATAGCCTAGTGCTCACTCTGAAACTCAGCTCTGCAAGGACTAGCTGTGTGACTTTGAACAGTTCCCTTCTTTAAAGCAGTTTCTAACCTCACAAGATTTAAGAATATTAAATCAGTCCTTAGCTTGGGCACACAGCAAATATTCAAAATATGTTAGCTAGTATTACTGCAAAAGTACAGAGCAAAGACCATAACATCTGATGAGAGAACAGAGTCAAGGCAATGCGCAGGAGGATACTAATATGGTTTTTACCATTAGTAAGGATTTCTAAATCTTTAGCTTTATTAATTGAATTAAAGATGTTATAAAAGATGAATTCTGGATATGACTGAGATCTAGTAAATGAAAGGGGTTGAAATTAGAAAGAGCAAAGAAAAAGGATTCCTCTGCCTTTCAGATCCTGTACTTTAAAATACATTTGATCTAATTATTTTCAGAATGGAAAAGGTCATCTAATGACCTTTTATTCAGAAGAATAAAAACCTGCTGAAGAGAAGATCCTTTAAGTATACATGGGAGGATCCAGAGAGATAAATTTAGAGTTCATAAAACAGAATCCTGTTTCTTAAGTCTAGGTTTCTCCTACTGTAATATCAGGTCAGTTTCTACTATTTATAATGTGCTGCTGTTAAAGCCAGAACTCACATATGCAATTCTTTAATCATCACTGAAAATTATAAATGGCATAATGGCATTTAGTTCCACCGCCTACTGGGCAAAACTGCTCCACTTAGAATAGACTTTTCTTCTTTTTTTTTAAATTTAAAAAACTTCAGTTTTGCATTGTCATGAAACAAAGTAAAAACCAAGTGAGGGCAAAAAGCAACATTTATGTAGGATAAGTAAGATAGTCCATCAGGGGACCCAGTACATGAGATAGAAATTACTCTGCTGAAGGGACTCTCATGGTCAGATAGGCTCCAGGAGTCCTGAGGAAGTTCTATGATCAAGTCACTCCAATGCTACTACATTTTAGGCAAAAGTCCACTGTCTGACACACAAATGGGAGATCTTATGAACACTATACTACTATATTCAATATGGTGTGACAGAGGTAGAAAGGACTCTGGATCTGGTTTTAAATCTTTGCTTTGCTCCTAGCTGTCTGACCTGGGAAAGATCACTTTTGAGCCTGTTTCCCACCAGTAAAATGGAAGTAATAATAGTAGAATGGAAACTACTAGCTCAGAGCCTGCCACATAAATGATGCCCAGTTAAGTGGTCAACACTGGTTTTATGATCCCCATCCTCTACTTGTTCAGGTAGCACACACCTGGACACTTGTCACAGGCAGAGTGTCACTCTGACTGCCCAGCGCTGGTGACAGGGAGGTGAGCAGCAGCAGGACAGAGGAGGCCTAAGCATGAGGAAAGGAGAGGACAACGCACATGGGAGGCTGGGAAACAGTAGCCCAAGAGGGGCTAGGAGTTCTGACAGCTCTGGACTTGGGGTGAGTGGAAGTTAAGAGTAGGGTAACGGCATAGTCTCTCTAAAATTACTGAGGCTGGGGCAGGACCTGCTCTTCTCCCTTCCAAGCTCACATGGTGGAACTGGGCAAAGCTGAAAACAACTATGTGGCAGGTTTCTCAATCTCCCACCCCCACTTGCCCCTGCTTTTGTCCCAGAGTTAACTGCCTTGTTCTGCCTTCTTAAAAGGGTGGGCAGGAAGAGAGGACCAAGGAAGCAGCTTAGCAATTGGTTATACTCAAACTTACATTCCAAAGAGAGCTCCCCCGAGATGTGCTGCATGATCAAAAAATTTCCAGCCCAGGATCATTCCTGCTGTATCCATGGCAATAATGGCTTTTAGGGCCTGAAAGCCAGCAAAAGAGAATAAAACTGGTACAACTTTGATTCATCCAGCATTGACATTTCTAATTTAAGGGCAAGAATTCAGTCAATGTAAAAATATCACCACTGTCCCCAGCACTTCACTTCATAAAAATACTCACATTCCCTGCCGTGAATGTGAACATTGGAAGGAAGATAATGGCAAGCCTCCCTTCTGGGATCTTTGTGCAGACAGCAGCAAGGACGGTCATGATTGCACCTGACTGCAAACAAACACATGTGAAAATGTGAAACTCTTCAATATGCAACTGTTTCATGACTACAATGTCTAATGTAGCAATACTTTTTCCACAAAGTTTATAAGCCATACATTTCTAGGATGAGTACATATCTTAAAAGCCTTTAGTTATTAACGTAGAAAATATCAGGCAAAGGGGCTTCAAGCCCACTGCAGAGTAACCACCTGGAAAGAACGAGGAGATGTGTAACCACTAGCCTGTGAGTACTTCATGAACTTCAGGGACAGTGTTAAGCATGATACATGCATCATTTCATTTAATGACTAAAAAGAAATTCTCAAATTTCCACAAAGCCACTTCACCTAGACTGTGACGTGAATTTGCCCAAAGAAACTCACATGCATGAATTTCTTCCAAGTATAATGCTTTATCTTAAAACAAAAAACACCCTGTGAAATTTATACCCTACTTCATAGTAAAACTAAACTTTTTTTTTTTTTTAAGTAGATTTTTATTTATTCATGAGACACAGTGAGAGAGAGGCAGCAGAGGGAGAAGCAGGCTCCATGCCGGGAGCCTAATGCGGAACTCAATCCCAGGACCCCAGGGTCATGACCTGAGCCAAAGGCAGACACTTAACCATGGGCCACCCAGATGCCCCAAACATTTTCTTTAAAACCTTTGAGTAAGGGAGACCTGGGTGGCTCAGTGGTTGAGCATCTGCCTTAGGCTCAGGGCATGATCCTGGTCTGGGGATCAAGTCCCACATTGGGCTCCCCACATGGAGCCTGCTTCTCCCTCTGCCCATGTCTCTGCCTCTCTGGGTCTTTCATGAATAAATGAATAAAATCTTAAAAAACAAACAAACAAACAAACAACTTTTGAGTAAATGCTCTGCTCTAGAAGAGCACGTCATGTCTGTCCCATGTCTCTACATGACCTACCCGTCACAGCATCCTCCCAGGGATACACATGCATCTGCCTGCCTGAGAAGCACTTCCCCCCAACAACCTCCTACTATTTTAGAGAATAAAAATCTAAATCTCAGGGCACCTGGTTAGCTCAGTTGGTAAATCATGCAAGTCTTGATCTCAGAGTCATGAGTTAAAATCCCACACTGGACCTAGGGCTTACTTAAAAAAGAAAATCTAAATGTCACAACCTTATGATCAAGAAGCCAAACATTTCTTATTATAGTTGAAATTACAATGGCTATATTTTTTTGAATCACGTTTTTCCAGGTTGCTACATAACCTTCATAACTTAAATGTATAATGGCTATGAAGTATCTCCTGGATAAATAATGCTAATTTAAGTCTTAATGTCAGACATGTTCCCACTTCCTCTAAACGGTAGAATACTTGAGAAATTAGATCATAATTGCTAGTTCACATTAAATCTCATGATAATCATTCAACCAAATACTTGAGGCCTACTTCGTACCAGGCACAATGCAAGATGCTGTGGGTATAGAGGAGCACAAAATTAGCAGTCCCTTCCTGAATGGAGTTTACAGAAGCACAGACATAAAAACAAAATGTGATGAGGTAGGATAGTGAAGTAGGGCATGCTATGGTGGCATGTGAAAGGGAGAGCTCATTTAAGCTCAGGCTGACGTGACATCAAATTTTGCACGGAAGGGTCACCAGGCATTGGGCAAGTAGAAGGGGAGGAGATGGGAAGAGTGTTCCAGGCAGAAAATCAGCTTAAACCAAGCCTGGATATCAGAGAGGACAGTGAGTGGGAGAAATACAAAGAAGCTGAGTACAGCTGGAGGCCAGGGGGGAGAGCAAAGGGAGGTCAGCAATTTAACTTCATTTGTCTTCTGCCAAAGTTCTCAGTTCTAGTCACTTATTAAAAATAATAAAGCTCCGGGGCACCTGGCTGGCTCAGTTGGTAGAGCATGTGACTCAGTCTCAGGGTGTAGGGTGTAGAGATTACCCAAAAATCTAATGAATGATAGACATTCTACAAGAATGATAGACATTCTACAAAACATGTATCTACTATTCTTCAGAAGTATCAAGGTCACGAAAGACAAGATCAAGAAAGCACAACAGACTGGAGGATACTAAAAAGATATGATAATTAAATGCAATATAGTATCCTAGAACAATAAAAGAACGTCGTGAAAAAATGGGGAATCCAAATATAGTTTGCAGGTTAACAGTGCTCTACCAATGTTAATTTTTTAGTTTGGTAAGTCATGGTTATAACAGTTGTTACCTAATGTACCCCTAATGAGATGTATCCTTCACCCTTATAATAATCACCAGAGCAAAAACTTCGAGCCAGAATAATCAATGGGGTGAGGAGGTTGACAAACAAGAGATCCCGATACTTACATAAATCCCAAAGCATCTTCTCACAAATTATACACTGATTTTAAACAGTAAAAGAAAACAGTAACTTTACAGTAAAGAAACTGGATAACAACCAGTCAATAAATGGACAATTAGGAGCAAATGAGCATTATGTGCTTCCAGTTGTGTTACCCAAGGACAGACCACCATTCATGTAGCATTTCAACCAAAAACACACAATCAGCATCTCATCATGAGGAAATAGACAAACCCAACTGATGGATATTCTATTAAATAACTGGTCCGCATGGTTCAAAACTGTTAATGACATGAGGGGAAAAAAAGGCTGATCAAAAGCAACAAGCATAACTACATCAAACCCAAAAGCTTCTGCACAGCAAAGAAAACCATCAAAATGAAAAGGTAACCTTCCAAATGGGAGAAAATATTTGCAAATCATATCTAATAAGGGATTAATTTCAAAATATATACAGAACTATACTTCAAAAGCAAAAAAACACAATCCAATTTAAAATGGGCATAAGATCTGCATAGACATTTTTCCAGACTTTTAGATGGCCAGCAGTCACAAACCACAAGGAAATATCACCTCACACCTGTTTGAATGGCTATTGTTAAAACAGCATGGAAGTTCCTCAAAAAATTAAAAACAGAGGGGCATCTGGTAGTGGCTCAAGTAAGCTGGGTGTCTGACTCTTGAATTCAGCCCAGGTCATTATCTCTGGGTTGTGAGATACAGCCCCGTCAGGCTCTATACTCAGCACACAGTCTACTTGAGATGCTCTCCGTCTCACTCCTTTTGCCCCTCCCTCTGCTCATGTATTCTCTCAATAAATTAAATCTTTAAAAAAAAAAAAAAAAGAATGTTTTTTAAAAATTAAAACCAGACTTATCATATGATCCAGTAATTCCACTCCTGGGTATTCATCTAAAGACACTAACTCAAAAAGGTGTATGCACTCCCATGTTCACAGCATATTTACAATAGCTAAGATCGGGAAACAATCTAAGTGTCCACCAATGGATGGGCGGATAAAGAAAATGTGGTATGTACATATGTGTGCACACACACACACACACACACAAAGAGGAATATTATTCAGCCATTAAAAAGAAGGAAATCTTAGGGCGTCTGGGTGTTTCAATCAATTGGGCATCGGACTCTTGATTTCAGCTTGGGTCATGATCTCAGGGTCATGAGATTAAGCCTGGTGTTGCACTCTGGACTCAGCATGGTATCTGCTTGGGATTCTCTCACTCTCCCTCTGCCTCTGTGCTTCTCCCTGCTTGTGCATGCTCTCTCTAAATAATCATTTAGATTATTATAATTTATATAATTTATATATTTATATAATTTAGAGATTATAATCTCTAAACAATCATTTTTTAAAATATTCTATTTATTTATTCATAAGAGACAGAGAGAGAGAGGCAGAGACTTAGGCAGAGGGAGAAGCAGGCTCCCCACAGGGAGCCCAATACAGGACTCGATCCCGGGACTCCAGGATCACCCACTGAGCCAGAGGCAGACACTCAATCACTGACCTACCCAAGCATCCCTAAATATATACAATCTTAAAATTAAAAAATTTAAAAAGAAGGAAATCTTGCCATTTGTGACACACGAATTGATTTTAAGGGCATTATGGTAAGTGAGATAAGCCAGGGAAAGACAAATACTGTATGATCTCACTTGCATATGAAATCTAAAAAAAAAAAACAAAAAACAAAAAGCAAGCTCTTGTATGTAAAGAAGATTGGTGGTTACCAGAGTCAGGGATAGGGAGGGCCAAAATGGGTGAAGAGGGTCAAAAGGTACAAACTTCCAATTACAAAATAAGTAAGTCATAGGGAAGCAATGTACAGCATGGCAATCATAGTTAATACTACATAGTTAATACTAATCAATAGTTAATACTACACAGTAGTATTGCTGAGAGTTGCTGAGAGAATGTAACTTAAAGGTTCTCATGACAAGGAAAAAATATTTTAACTGTACCCTGTATATGGTAACAGACTGTTAACCATGTTTAACCAGACTCATTGTGATCACTTTGCAATTTATACAAATATAAAATCATTATGTTGTATGCCCAAAGCTATAATATTATGTCAATTATACCTCAACTTAAAAATTTTTTAAAAGCTGTGGAAGGAAATGTTCCAGCTTTTGGGATACCAGAGAGACATAACCACTAAATGCAATATATGATATTAGAGGGAGAAACATAGCTACAAAAGACATTACTGGGACAATTTACAAAACTGTAATATGTTCTATAAGTGAAACTAAAATATTATATCACTTTTAAATTTCCTGAATTTGGGGACGTCTGTGTAGCTCAGCAGTTAAGCGTCTGCCTTTGGCTCAGGGTGTGATCGTGGAGTCCCAGGATAGAATCCCACATTGAGCTTCCTGAGTGAAGCCTGCCTCTCCCTCTACCTATGTCTCTGCCTCTCTATCTCTCTGTGTCTCTCATGAATAAATAAATAAAACCTTTAAAAAAAAATAAGCAAATTCCCTGAATTTGATAACTGAACTGTAGAAAGAATCAGAATATTCATATTCTTAGAAATATACACTGAAGTACTTAAGGATAAAAGGGCATGATATATGCAACCTACTTGCAAATAGTTCAGAAAAAATAGTATGTATATATAAAGAAAATGACAAATGAAATGTGGCAAACTGTTAAAAACTGGTGAATACAGTTCAAGAATATTTTGCAGTTCTTTCAAAGTGAAACACAGACTAAATGTAAAACATAAAATAAAAACCTTTAAAGAAAGCATAGGAGAAAACTCCTTGTGACCTTATGTTGGGCAAACATTTCATAGCTATGAGACCAAAAAGCATGATCCTTCAGAAAAAATAACTTAGTAAATCAGACTTTATATAAACCAAACAGTCTTCCAATGGACACTGTTGAGAGAAGACAAGATATAGGTAAAAGAGAATACTGGCTCACTACAGATAATCTAATATGAAAGAAAATTCTCATTACTATGCATTTAATTAACCGAATGAACTGAAGGTAGACGCTATTAACCAACTGTGCCCCTTAAAAAATTGTTTTAACTGGGCAAAATATTTGAACACTTCAGAAAGACATATGGATAGCAAATAAGGACATGAAAAGATGATCAACATCATTAATCATTAAGGAAATAAAAAATTTAAACCACACAGATATCATTATATATTGGTTACAAATTAAAAAGATTGACCAGGGATCCCTGGGTGGCGCAGCGGTTTGGCGCCTGCCTTTGGCCCAGGGCGCGATCCTGGAGATCCGGGATCGAATCCCACGTCAGGCTCCCGGTGCATGGAGCCTGCTTCTCCCTCTGCCTGTGTCTCTGCCTCTCTCTCTCTCTCTGTGTGTGTGTGTGACTATCATAAATAAATAAAAATTTAAAAAAATAAATAAATAAATAAAAAAATAAAAAGATTGACCACACTAAGTGCTGGTGAGGACGCTGCTGGTGGGAAAGTAAAATACTATAACCACTTCGGAAGACTGTTTGGAAGTTCCTTAAAAGTTAAATACTTATTTGCCATACTCTCTGGCCATTCCACTCCTAGGTGTTAACCCAAGAGAAATGAAAGCACACATGCATACAAAGAGTTTTACACAAATGTTCATAGCAGCTTTTCTATAATAGCTAAAACTAGAAACAACCCAAATGTCCATCAGGTGAATGCATATACACATTCTAGCATATTCATACAATGAAACATGAGTCATCCATACAAAGGAATAAATTGATATATACAACTTTATGGATGAATTTCAAAATAACTACAAAGTAATGAAAGCCAGAACAATAATAAAAAGGACTATATGCTAGGTGATTCCATTATTAAACTGTAGACAGTAAATACAAATGAAACTATCATGACAGAAAGTAGAGAGGTTGCTGCCCAAGAATGAAGGGAGAAGCAGTAAGGGGGGGCTACAGAGGAACACAATGACACTTTTAAGATGACAAATATGTTCATTTATTTTGATTCTAGCAATGGCTCCATGGGTATCCTCATGTCTGAGCTTGCCAAATTATAAACTTTATTATTTTTTTCAAATATTTTTATTTATTTATTCATGAGAGATGCAGAGAGAGAGAGAGACAGACAGAAACATAGGCAGAGGGAGAAGCAGGCTCCACGCAGGGAGCCTGACATAGGACTCAATCCCAGGTCTCCAGGATCAGGCCCTGGGCTGAAGGTGGCGCTAAACCACTGAGCCACCCAGGCTGCTCTTCCTAGATTTATTTTTAAACAAACCTAAAAAGGTCAACTCAACAAAACCCAAAATCAAGCTGAGACCTTATTTTCTGAAAAGGAAAAAAAACAATAAAATTATATTTCCCTCCAAATGAGGCCACCAGAATTTGATTACTTGATGTAAAAGAACAACACTAAAATTAAAATGGTTAGGTAGCTATAGATTACTTCTCCATAGATGATTGTTCTTCATCTAAAGTGCTCACTATAGGGATCCCTGGGTGGCGCAGCGGTTTGGCGCCTGCCTTTGGCCCGGGGCGCGATCCTGGAGACTCAGGATGGAATCCCACATCAGGCTCCCGGTGCATGGAGCCTGCTTCTTCCTCCGCCTGCGTCTCTGCCTCTCTCTCTCTCTCTGTGACTATTATAAATAAATAAAAATTTAAAAAAAATAAATAAAGTGCTCACTTTAGATATTAATATGAAAATTATTTTTTTTTAATTTTACTTATTTATTCATGAGACACAGAGAAAGAGGCAGAGACACAGGCAGAGGGAGAAGCAGGCTCCTCACAGAGAGCCCGATGTGGGACTTGATCCCGGGTCTCCAGGATCACGCCCCTGGCCGAAGGCGGCACTAAACTGCTGAGCCACCTGGGCTGCCTATCAACTTTTAGATAATAACCACTCTACTCCAGCCAAACAACAGAAAAGGCTGTGGCCCAATCCCCATCAACAAAGACTGAATGGAGAGTCTGACTTCTACCCTTGCAGACTGCAACCAGGCATCCCAATACTGTTGACAGGGTAGGGTCAGTGGAGGTCATGTAGGCAGCAGTAACAAGGCACCCTGTTCTTCCTAGCCAAGAGAGGTCTACATAGGCGACTCAATTTCCAGAACTCCCAGTCCTGCCCTCTAGTAACAAGAGCCTTTATCCCTTAGGTGTCAAAGGAGGCTAAGTAGGGAACCTGGACTTTAACCTTATCAGACACTAATGATCAACATACCCCTTTTCCCCCCTCATCAGAGCACCTTCGGGGCAGCCTAATAAACAGTAGACTCAAAGTCTCATAATAGCCAATATGTCCAGGTTTTTTTTTTTTTTTAAGATTTTATTTATTTACTCATGAGAGACACAAAGAGAGAGAGGCAGAGACACAGGCAGAGGGAGAAGCAGGCTCCATGCAGGGAGCCCCACGTGGGACTCAATCCCGGGTCTCCAGGATCAGGCCCTGGACTGAAGGTGGCGCTAAACCGCTGAGCCACCTGAGCTGCCCTGTCCAGATTTCATTTAAAAATCATTCACCAGGGATCCCTGGGTGGCGCAGCGGTTTGGCGCCTGCCTTTGGCCCAGGGCGCAATCCTGGAGACCAGGGATCGAGTCCCACATCGGGCTCCCGGTGCATGGAGCCTGCTTCTCCCTCTGCCTATGTCTCTGCCTTTCTCTCTCTCTGTGTGACTATCATAAATTAAAAAGAAAAAAAAATCATTCGCCAGGGATCCCTGGGTGGCTCAGCGGTTTAGCACCTGCCTTTGGCCCAGGGCGCAATCCTGGAGTCCCAGGATCGAGTCCCGCATCCAGCTTCCAGCATGGAGCCTGCTTCTCCCTCCGCCTGTGTCTCTGCCTCTCTCTCTCCCTCTCTCTATGTCTATTATGAACAAATTAATTAATTAATTAATAAAATAAAATAAAAATCAGTCACTATACCAAGAACCAGGAAAAACCTCAAGTTGAATGAAAAAAAGACAACACCAACAAGATGACACAGGTATTAAAATAGTCTGACAAGTATATATTTTTTTAATTTATTTATTGGGACACCTGGGTGGCTCAGTGGTTGGGTGTCTGCCTTTGGCTCAGGGTGTGATCCCGGGGTCCTAGGAGAGAGTCCAGCTTCAGGCTCCCTGCAGGGAGCCTGCCTGCCTCCCTCTGCCTATGTTTCTGCCTTTGTGTCTCTCATGAATAAATAAAATCTTTAAAAGAAGATTTATTTATGAGAGAAAGAGAGCATGCAAGCACAAGCAGGGAGGAGGGGCCAAGAGAGAGGATCCGAAGTAGACTCTCCACTGAGTGTAGAGCCCAAAGCAGGATTGATCCCATGACCCATGAGATCATCACCTGAGCTGAAATCAAGAGTCAGATGCCCAACCAACTGAACCACTCAGACGTCCTGTCTGACAAGCATTTTAGAGCAGCAATTATAAAAATGCTTTAATGAGCAATTACAAACATGCTTGGAACAAGTGAAAAATAGCACAAAAATAGAAAAGCTCTCAAAGAAACAGAAGACACTACTAACAATGTAAACTTTAGAACTAAATAATATAGTACCCTAAAATAGAAACACTCAATAAATCGGCCCAAGTAGAATGGAAAGGACAAAATAGTCAGTGAACTTGAAACAGAGTGTCAATTACCCAGTCTGGACAACAGAAAGACAAGACTGAAAAAATTAACTAAATTTCAGGGACCCATGAGATTATAAGTGATCTAACATTATGTCATCAGAGTTATAAAGGAGGGAGGAAGGGTGAGGCTGAAAAAGTATTTGAAGTAGTAATGGCTAAAAACGTCCCAAAAGACAAACTCTAGATTCATGAAGCTAAGCAAATCCTAAACAAGATCAACACAAAGATATCCATGACAAGACAGAGTCAAACTTCTGAAAACTAAAGACAAAGAAAAAAATTTTTCAAAGAGATCAACACCTTACCTATAGGCAAAAAGCTATCTGAACAACAAAGAATTTCTCTTCAGAGACTATCGTGGCCAAAAAGAAGTGGCACAACATTTTTTCAAGTGCCCAACGAAATGTCAGCCTGGAATTTCTTATCCAGTGAAAATATCCAGAAATGAAGAGGCAGACATGTTCTAAGAAAAACCTAAGTATCACCAGCAGACCTACCTAAACGAATGGCTAATTCTCCAAATAAAATGAAAATGATGGAAGAATCTTGAAACATCAGGACAGAAGAACAATGGAAAAAGTAAAAATTATGCATAAATATAATTGGTTTCTCCTCCCTTGGACTTTTCTAAATGATGCTTAATTATTGAAGCACTTATAATAATAGTGGCCAATATTCTAAATATATGTGGAGCAAGTATTTAAGACAAGTATAATTTGGAGAAGACATAGGAATGAAAAGGGAGGTAAGGTTCACTTCACTCAACCACCACCAGCAGACTGTAATAAGTGATGTGTGTATATATATTGGAATACCTAGAGCAGCCACTAAAAAAGTTATACAAAGAGATATACTCCAGACACTATAGGTAAATCAAAATAGAACTCCATATGAATCTGTTCTAGTGACCATTTCATTTTACTTGCAACCCTGTAGGAAGAGACTAAAGATACTTCCCCCCTCCAAAAAAAAGATACTTCCTTAACTTAGCAGAGAATTTTTATATACAGATTAAATGTGATACTTACATCAATGAAGTTATAGTAAGCAAGTTATCATAATGCTACTGAGCAAATCCACACTATGATAAACTACATCATTAAGTGAAAAAAATTTCTCTAACATTTTAACAAATGCTGTTTCCTACAACAAACATTTTATTGATCTTTGCCATCTCAAGATTAAGGGTTATATTTCACAGACAATAAACTTTTGAAAAGTAGACTAGGGAAAGCTTCCTACCAATAACTACTAAGAAACAATTTTTAAGTGAGATTCTGAAAACACAGAGGTCTAACAAAACCGTTATCAAAATCCCATCAGTATTCTTGCTCTCTAGTGCCAATATGTTAATTGACAAATATTCTTTAATGGTCCCCTTTATCCTTTAACAAAGGATTATGATGAAGCCCATCATCTAACACAACTTTGTCGACAGTATTTTTTTCTAGCTTTCTCATTAAAAATGCCATTATTTCTGATGATTTCATTTTCTTTATTATTGGGGACGATTTTATCCTGACATGGCTATACAGAATTTTGATTTCTGAGCAGGAACTACCACTACCACATTTCTTAGTACATGCTCCTTATTATGCTAAGCATTCTAAACACACTTGCATTGCAGATCAGAAGAGATGTGCTATCCCCATTTTACATAGAGAAATTAAAGCTCAGAAAGGTTCAGGAATATGTTCTAGAAATCACAGATAAGTGGCAGAGCTGGAACGCAAACCCAGTCTAATTCCAAATATCTGCCACACTCTTTTCATCTTGGACTTCAGTTTCTTATCTATAAAATGAGAATACTTGTCCGGAGGCACATCAAAATGCCCTCCCAGGGGCGCCTGGGTGGCTCAGTTGGTTGGGCACCCAGCTCTTTATTTTGGCTCAGTTGATGATCTTGGGGTCTTGGAATTGAACCCTGTGTTGGGCTCTGAACTCAATGCAAAGTCTGCTTGAGGAGTGTCTCTCTCTGACCGTCCCCCACTCTCTTCCCAGAATGAATAAATCTTAAAAAAAAAAAAAGCCCTTCCAGATCCTCTCAGTTAATGAAAAAAGTCTCCCCACATTCAGAACACCTGAAGACTTCTAGAGAACACTAAGCCCTTTCAGTGTGTATTACATATAGTGTATAATGTTTTTTCCTCAACTAAAGTCAGAATCTATTTCTGACTCATACCAGTGGTCTCTGTTGCCTTCACATAACAGGTGCTTAGTTGGTTAATGACGTAAAGGATAGGATTTGAAATATGTAAATTATATCAGCACAAAATTTTATATATAAAACATTCCATTAAGGGAAAAGCAGGGCTTAAGAAATCCAGTAGGTTATAGGAAAAAGTATATGTCTCATTAGGAAATTAAGAACACACAAATTATGGGCTGATTACATAAGAATTCTTTTAAAACTGAATCTTTTTAGAGTTTCTTTTAAGATTTATTCATCCATCCATCCATTCATTCATGAAAGACACAGAGAGAGAGAGAGAGAAAGGCAGAGACACAGGCAGAGGGAGAAGCAGGCTCCATGCAGGGAGTCCGACGTGGGACTCAATCCCAGGTCTCCAGGATCACATGCTGGGCTGAAGGCAGCACTGAGCCACCTGGGCTGCCTTTCTTAGTTTCTTTAAATATGAAACCCCCTATTTCAATGCATTTAAGTGATCTGCATTTATATACGTAGAAAATAGGGTGTCTGGGTGGCTCAGCTGGTTAAACCACCGCCTTTGGCTAGGGTCTGAGGTTGTGATCTCCAGTTCTTGGGACAGAGCCCCGCATCCAGCTTCCTGCTTGATGGGGAGTCTGCTTCTCTCTCTCCCTCCCACTGCCACTCCCACCACTCTCTCTCAAATAAATAAATGAATCTTTTAAAAATAATAAATATGTATAAAATGAAGTCTTTAGAGAAATGTTATGCAAAGATTTCCATGTGCCTACAAATCTGCCACTAAACTCAAAAGAAAATGTATTTTTGTCTTTATGTTTTTAAAGCATCCAGAACTTAGCTCCTAAAGACAGGTACTATGATCATCTTGCTCACTGGCTGTAATCCCCAGTCTTTTTTTTTTTGTAATCCCCAGTCTTGAGTAGAGTGCCTACTAGTCTAATCTGCCTAGCAGACACTCAAGTAGTGACTAAACATCATAAGCAAATCTGTAATTATTTTGAATTTTCCAATGCTAGATTAGGCTACCTGGTTTTAGAGACCAGACCGAACACTCATTGTTTTCACTACTCCTCTTGATTTGTACTGTTACATCAAGTATATATAAATGACCAATGGTTAAAAGCTATAGCCTGAGGCTTAAAGGGTCTACAAACATATAAATTCTAAGTTAGATACAGATTAGTTAGTAGCATTGTCTCAAATGTTAATTTCCTGGCTTTGATAATTGTACTGTGGTTCTGTACTTAACAGTAGGGTAATGGGTATATAGGAAGTCATTGTAATAATTATGCAACTTTTCTGTAAGCCTCAAATTATGTCAAAATGAAGCTAAAAACTAAATTTAGAAAATCTACATTAGAAACACTTACTGCACCGAGTGATGGTCCATATCTTCCTGTGGCAACTTTACACACGTAACTGACAAAATTGGAAATCACGCCTGGGAAAAAAGTCACATTTCGATCATTATAGTGAAGTATAAAAATGGTTTCCATTTCTGATCTCCACCTCATAGAGACTAACAGTGTCGGATCTCTACCTAGGTCAGTACAAGGTGCAGGCACAAACAACTTACCCTATCATTCTAGGTATTTTAAAGAGTCTGACCAACTGCACAACTTACTGAGTGACACAGGATCATTCACTTTACTTCTCAGTCCTCACTTTTCTCATCTATAACATGAAAAAGACTATTTCCAAACTCACCAACTGTCTGGGAATCCTCTAGGCCATACTCCAAACACTAAATCAGATTCTGTGGAATAGGACCAGAGAATCTATATTTTACTCAGCTTGCCAAATGACTCTGCCACAGATCTAGACTAGATGATCTTTTTCAAGTCCCTCTGGCTCCGATGTCATCTAAGCTGAACATGGCTCATTTTAAACAACTTCCTACAGAGCAGGAATTAATGGCAGCTGACAGACTCATCTTACCTACTATACAACTAGTGCTTGAGAAAAGAACTACACACTTCTGTTACAGGCCAAAGATATTGCTCAGTTTCTAGTTTGAAGGGACCAGATGCATGGATATTTAATTAATACTAAGCACTCATTCTGGGCCTTGCGGTAAATGCTTCTATTTAATCCTTTCTATACCACCTTGTCAGGAGAGACTAAGTATCATTACCTCAGAGAAGTATATGGTCTTTTCCACAATATCACACAGCAAGTAGCAGAAATAGGATCTAATAAAACTAGGACTTCTGTCTTCAAGCTCTCAAGTGCTTTCTTTCACACTACAGTATGATTCCCAGATATACTGCTTTTAAATGAAGGGAGTTCAGGAGCGCCTAGCTGGCTCAGTCAGAAAAACATGTGACTCTTGATCTCAGGGTTCTGAGTTCAAGCCCCATGCTGGGTACAGAGATTATTTTTAAAAAATAAACTTAATTTTTTTAATTAAAAAAAAATGAAGAGAGGGCAGCCCCGGTGGCGCAGCGGTTTAGCGCCGCCTGCAGCCCAGGGTTTGATCCTGGGGACCCTGGATCAAGTCCCGCATCGGGCTCCCTGCGTGGAGCCTGCTTCTCCCTCTGCCTGTGCCCCTGCCCCCCCCGCCCCGTGTCTCTATGAATAAATAAATAAAATCTAAAAAAAAAAAAGAGAGATTTCAGAAATGAATTTTTATGCTTTGTGGTTTTTAATTAAGTACATTTTACAAAGAGAGGGGTAGAATTTAATTGACCAATTGCCAGTTTAGTAGCATCTAGAACCTGAAATCTACTACCATCATTTCCTAGTTGAAATAAGGAAATGGTGTTATCTCCAGGACCATGACTGGAACTGTTCCAGACTAAGATATATGCTTGCAGCAAAGTTAGAATAAACTCATTCTTGACAATTTATTACAAAGCTCTGATCCAAAGCTTTCTGGAAACTGAACACACCATGGGAAATGAGTTTTATGGTTATTTAACAAAGATCCAGATGACTGAGACAGCCAGGAAGTCTTGGAAACACTGATTTATAAAAATGGTAGGCCTGATCTAAAGAAACCAAGCCTAATGAGATAAAAATGACATTTGTAAAATCTATATTAAACCTTAACTCCTGTCTATCCTGATTTAAAACTAAACATACCTATAATCTTAAGAAGAAACCAGATGAGAAGCAGAAAAGAAAATAAGCCACCAGTCTGTGGCATCCTTCTCTATATACAATTTATACAATTCTCTACATACAGTCTTCATATGTAGACTATGACTATAATCATTCCCTTAATTTCTCCTCCAGGTAGGTGGGAATGCTTATACTCTGAAAGATCCCCAGATTAAAGTTTATTACCTGCAGATAGGTATACCGCCATGAACTGCTCTTGACCCAGAATGTTCACTATGCTGGAGGAGAAGCTCCACAAAACATACATATTTGCAGCCATGTGAAACAATGAGAAATGACTGAATGTTGACAGCAACATTGGAGAACAAAGGACCTCTACAAGAGAATGAAAAACAGTCTGGTAATCATAGGACACACGACCATGATCTAAAAATGATCTGTTTTAGATTTTTTTCATTACTATTATAAAAAATTCAAACATAGTAAATAAAAATAGAGCCAGTTAAATAAGACGATTTACCACAGTATTTTTCAAAGTGGCAAAAAGTTATCCTAAATTTCTCTCTTCTACTTTAGCAAGCAACCAATAAAAATTCTCAGTTCAACGAAAGCAACTTATCCTTATAGCAAAAATCACTTAGAAAAAGGATTTCATAAATTATTTCAATTACAGATATGCAGTTGTACATAACAGTATCCTCCTCCAAGAGTAAACTTGTAGTGATCATGCATCTTATGTCACTAAAAAATACTTATCTACTAGGTGCAAGGCACATTTTAGGTACCTGAGACATAACACTAAGAGAAATGAGGTCAAGGAGCTTACTTATAGTCTATCTTCTAGATTCTGCTTATAATATTGACAAGTAACTCATCCTTTTTATAGCATTTCAATTAACATAAAGCATATTTCTTTCATATTACATCTACTTCAAAATAAAGTCATTAAGTAGACTTACTTGAAGCTGGGTTTGATGTGAAATATCTGATCATTGTCCGCTGTAGAGAAGGTACTCTCCATAAACAGAATACAAAAACATTTGCTGCTATGATACCTACAAAATAAAGATTTATAATTTAGGGAGGTTAAAAATAGGAACAAAGAAAGTCTGACTGAAAGTCCACCTGAATAAGATTTTCTACCACAATTATTTAAGATTACTATATACTTATGGGTTGGGTGGGGGCAGGGCAAGCTAAGGAAAGTTGAGTGAAATCAATGTTTTTAAGTATCAAACTATATGCACTGGTACAGTCAGAAAATTCCTGGGAAACTGCAAATGCTCTAGAAGCTAACTTCCTTCATTCAGATCCACTTTCTTCAGAACAGTTTACTCTTCTCAATAAGCAATAATCAGATCTATAATTACTGTTTGAAAATGGCAAGCCAGAGATAAGTAATGTACAGATTTGGGTTCTTTGGCCAAGATCAGAAAAGCTATATTGTATAACACGCTTCTTTTTCCACAGGGAATAATATACTTCCTAAACTTACAGAAATATCTATGTGTCATTGGGTAGATGAAGATCCACTTGTCTGAGAAAAATACTTCTTAGATAAGAATTGAGGAATGACCTGGAAGAATTTTCCAACTGCTTTTGAAACTGTTTATATGTGGGAGTTGAGTAACTTTCACTTTTAAGAAATTGATGTTGCTAGAACTATCACTAAATTGAGGTTTATTATTTAATGATAGAATTAACTATTCAGAAAAAAAAAAAAAAAGAATTAACTATTCAGTAACATTTTAGTGAAAAATTGTTATTCTTGGGGTGCCTGGGTGGTTTAGTCAGTTAAGCATCTGCCTTTGGCTCAGCTCATGATCCCAGAGTCTCAGGATTGAGCACTGAACTGGACTCCCTTGCTCGGCAGAGAGCCTGCTTCTCCCTCTCCCTTTGCCCTTTCCCCTGCTCCCACTCTCTCACTCTCACTCACCCTCTCTCTCAAATAAATAAAATTATAAAATTTATTCTTAAAAGCTACAAACATTAAAAAACACATTAATTTTAAGGTACCACAACTCCTTGCCCATATAGCAGGCACTCATCTATTTGAATTAAAGGAATTTATTTTTTTGTTGTTTTTTTTTAAATTTTTTTTTGGATTAAAGGAATTTAAACATTTATTCATTCTTCCAGTTTCTTTCATCAATAAGCAACTAAGGCCTTTCAGCTTCTTCAATCATAGTAAACACTGATTCCAGCAACATTCTGGTAAGAGGATTTATTTTAGAAGATATTCATTGTATAATCCCCACTGGCTGCTGTATCTTGGAGTTTCCTTTGGCTTCTATATTTACTCACTAAGGCTCTCAGCTATACCCTGGTATTACTAGTCTCTCCAGTTTTCACTCTCCCATTTGAGAGTCAGGCAGGAAATGAAGCTACCATTTTTCATAGATTCTAAGACATTTCCTCCATTTTAATATCTGTAATCAGGATGCATCTTACAACTGGTGGTGTGTCATAGATGAACTGGAAACATTTTTTTCTTCGTGGCACATGAAACGGTGTTTTGCTGCATTAACTGAATGATTCCATCAATTTTATCATGTCTTACTAGTGGGAACTGACAGCTGTTATGCACCTTCAGTAAATAACTAATTAGAAGTCTTTCAAAGATGGTGAGAAGGACAATATTCGTGAAAGGATGGAGAAAAGAGGTCACAAGCAGGGCAAGTGAAAGTACAATGTATACCTCCCAACAAGGAGCCTGAAACCCTGGGCAGGAAAGGTGGGCAAAGGAAGGGTAGAGCCTCCTCAGGTGAAGGAACAGACCTCAAAGGGTTTATCCTAAGGAAGTGAGCAGTAATTAGTGTTGCTTGGGTTTCCTTAGTTTCTTTTATAAGAAATATCTTTATTACCCAGAAAATTCTCTGAGGCCTAGGTTGTACATAGTGATTGGTACCTTGGGATAAAGAAGATCTGAGAATAGTTTGGCTCCAGGACTCCATGATCGCAAAGACAATCAGGCTTAAACAAAATTACTGCATGCACTCAAATGCAGTATTCAGAAACTCAAATAATGGTTCCCTCCTCCTCCTTTTCCTTTGAGAAGTAGCACTGCTTAAGGTCTTTGCTTTTATCTCCATTTAAAAGGAGTATTACTTGCCTCCTCCTGACTCAGTAAACTCTTAGACAAACTTGACACTGTTGATTTGGTAAGCGTGCTGCTGCCTCAACACCTACCTTTACCAAAAGGGATGCAGTGGATTACGTTAGAGAGAGTGATGAAGTAATAAGGACTTTGAAAAATTCTTTCCTTCACAAAGCAATGAAAAAATTGGCAAAAAAAAAAAAAAAAAAACCCTGTCAGAATCAACTTATTCAGAACTCTTGGAAACTAGCTAAAGGCCTGTGGCAACTCAGTATTTAAGAAAAATGGCAAATCTCAATAGGAATAGAAAATTTTGGGCATTTTAACTTGCCCTGGTCCCATTCCTTTTCCAGCTACAAGTTGAAGCAATAAGTTATAAAAACAATCCACATTTCCCATGCAGTCTCACAACCACGAGAGGTAGCACAATGGAGCTGGAACTCTTTTAAAGCCTCCTTCCCAAAGAATTGTTATCATCTGACCTGATAATAGTTCCCTGCAAGACTCCACTTGCAAGGATGTCTATATTGGACTTGACTGAAACCTCAAATGCAAAATTCCTTTTCACAGAGGGCATTTGTCAGAAACAATATCAGGCAAGTGTTTTTACGTTCATGGCTGCCTAAGATGGTGGATAATTTTTGGAGTAAACAAAAGACCAAACAAAAATCTTAAAAGGAAAAGCTAAGGAATGAGATGTCCACAGGAGCTTATAAAGCCTCAATATAGTCCTAGGTTCTTGTATACCACAAACCTAACAAAAAAAAAAAAATAGACTTTAAGATAATATTTATTATTAGACACAAAGAAGGACATTATAGAATGATAAAAGGACCAAGGAGATATAACATCTTCTTGATATATCAATATAGCAATTACAAACATACATGCTCCTATAGAATCCCAAAATATATAAAGCAAAAATTGAACTTAAAAGGAGAAAGAAACAGTTCAATAGTAATAGTTGGAGACTTCAATACCTTATTTGTAGTAACAGATAAAATGATCAGCAAGGAAATAAGACTTGAATGACACTATAAACCAAGTAGGCCCGACAGACATCTATATAACACTCAACAGGGGCACCTAGGTGGCTCAGTTGATTAAGTATCTGATCTTAACATGGTAAGTTCAAGCCCTATGTTGGGCTCCACACTGGATGTGATGCCTACTTAATAAAACAAAATACCCAACAACAAGGCAATACATTCTTGGGACACCCCACTGGCTCAGTTGGTAAAGCACGTGACTCTTGATCTTGGGGTTGTAGGTTAGAGCCCCATACTGGGTTGTAGAGATTGCTCAAAAATAAAATCTTAAGGGGTGCCTGTATAGCTCAGCCAGTTAAGCTATCTGCTTTCAGCTCAGGTCGTGATCTCCAGATCCTGGGATCAAGCCCTGCGTTGGGTGGGGAGTCTGCTTCTCCCACTCATGCTTCCTTTCTCTCTCAATCAAGTGAATAAATAAAATCTTAAAAAATAAGTAAAATCTTAAGGAAGAAAAAACACAAACAACACATTCTTTACAAGCACACATGTAACATTATCAAGGATAGACGAGACAATATGTTCGGCCACAAACCAAGTCTCAATGAATTTTAAACACTGAAATTATATAAAGTATGCTCTCTGACCACAATGGAATAAAATTACAAATCGATAATACATTGGGTGAAGTCATAAATTTGTGGAAATTAATATATTCCTAAATAACCACTGGGCCAAAGAAGAAATCATGAAGTAAATTAGAAAGTACTTTGAGATGATTGAAAACATAAATGTAACTTAGCTGCTATGGACTGAATTATGTTCCACTAAGATTCATTACACAGCCCTAATGTGATGGTATTTGGGGACGAAGTCTTTGGGAGGTAATTAGACTTAGATGAGGGCATGAGGGTGGGTCCCCCTTGAGGGGATCAGTTTCCGTATAAGAGAGATAAGATACTGAAGAGCTTGCTCTTGCTCTCTCTCTGAAATATGACACAGCAAGAAGGTGGCAGAAGAGAGAAGAGACTTCTTACCAGAATCCAACCATGATGGCACCTTGATCTTGGACTTCTACCCTCCTGAATTTTGAGAAAATAATTTTCTGTTGTTTAAGCCACTCAGTCTATGGTATTTTGTTTTGACAACCCAAGCTGCTAAAACAATACTAAAACTTACAGGGTACAGCAAAAGTAGTGCTGTAAATGCCTACATTAAAAAAGAATAAAGATTTCAAATCAATAACCTACCTTCTACTTTAAAAAACTAGAGAAATAAAAAGAGCCAACCCAAAGCAAGCAAAAAGAAGGAAATAATAGTTTGGATGAAGGAACAGAAAAATAGAGAAATAAAAAAAATCAATGAAACCAAAAGTTGGTTATTTGAAGTGACCAATAAAATTGGTAAACCATTAGGGAGATTGACAAAGAAAAAAAAAACAAAAAAACAAAAAAAACAAAAAAAAACACCACCTCAAGTTCCTAAAATGAGGAATGAAAGAATGTTACTACTGACCTTACAGAAATAAAAAGGATTATAAGAGAATACTATGAACAATTGTATACCAACAAATGAGAAATCAGATGAAACTGACAAATTCCTGGAAAGATACAAACTACCGAAACTGACTCAAGAAAAAGAAAGTCATGGGCACCTGGATGGCTCAGTGGTCCAGTGTCTGCCTGTGGCTCACACTGTGATCCTGGGGATCACCCTACAGGGAGCCTGCTTCTCCCTCTGCCTATGTCTCTGCCTCTCTGTCTCTCCTATGAATAAAGAAATAAAATATTTTTTAAAAAAAAGAAAGTCTAAATAGGCCTATAAGAAAGTGAATTTATAATTAAAAAACAAAACAAAACAAAACAAAACAAAAAAACTTCTCACAAAGAAAAGCCCAGAACCAGATGGCTTCACCAGTTTATTACTTTCCTAGGGCCGCTATAATAAATTACCACAGCTTTGGTGACTTAAAACCACAGAAACGTATTATCTTAAAGTTCTGGAGGCTGGAAGTCTGAAATCAAGTTGTTGCTAGGTCATGCTTCTTTCTGAAGACTCTTGGGAAGAGTCTTTCCTTCCCTCTTTCTAGCTTGTGGCAAATCATGTATCTAATAAGGATCTAGAATCCAGAATATATAAAGAATTCTTAAAAATAAAAAGACTACTCTAAAACAGGCAAAGAATTTAAACAGACATTTCTCCATATAAGCATGAAGGGACAGGGGTACCTGGGTGGCTTTGTCAGTTTCAAATGTCTGACTCTTGACTTTGGCTCAGGTCATGATCTTAGCAGTTCCTCAAAAATTAAACAGAATTATTACATGATCCAACAATTCCACCTCTGACTATATATATACCCCAAAGAACTGAAAGAAGGGACACAAAGTAGAAACTTGTACACGAATGTTTGTAGGAACAGAATTCGTAACAGCCAAAGACTGAAACCCAAATACCCATTGACAGATGAACAAAATGTGGTGTACACATAAAATGGAAAAATGACTAAGCCTTAAAAAAATAAAAAAAGAAATTCTGATACATGCTACAATATGGATGAACTGCAAAAACAGTATGCTAAGCAAAAGAAGCTGGACACAAAAAATGTATTTTACAATCCCACTTATATGAGGTATAGGCAAATTCAGAGACATAGAAATCGTAGTCACCAGGGGTTAAGAGGAAGGGGAAATGGGAAATTAATACGTGCAGTGTCACTGATATACTAGAAAACAAAGACAATAAATGGAATCCTCATACAGTTCTTGAGGGAATGTAAAATGGTGCAGCCACTTTAGAAAACAATTTGGCAATTCTTCTAAAAGAAAATATGGAGAAAAGTAGATATCCACATGCAAACAAATGAACTTAGACTCTTAACACCACATACAAAAATTAACTAAAAATGGATTAAAGACTGAAATGTGAAAACAAAAACCATAAAATTCCTAGAAGAAAACACAGGGGAAAAGCCTTGTAACATTGAACTTGGCAATGATTTCTTCGACAGGACACCAAAAGCACAAGGAATACAATCAAAAATAGACAAATGGGACATCAAACCTAAAAACTTTTGTCCAGGGACACCTCGGGGGCTCAGTTGGTTGGGCATCTGACTTTTGATCTCAGCTCAGGTCATGATCTCAGGATACTGAGACTGAACCCCATGTGGTGTTTCTCACTGACAGTGGAGTCTGCTTGGGATTCTCTCTCTCCCTCTACCTATCCCTCCATTCCCCACCCCTTGCTCAGTTTCTCGCTCTTAAAAGCCCATGCATGGGGCAGCCCCTGTGGCGCAGCAGTTTGGCGCTGACTGCAGCCTGGGGTGTGATCCTGGAGACCCAGGATCCAGTCCCACATTGGGCTCCCTGCATGGAGCCTGCTTCTCCCTCTGCCTGTGTCTCTGCCTCTCTCTCTCATGAATAAATAAATAAATAAAATCTTAAAAAAAAAAAAAAAAAGCCCAAGCACGCACACACACAAAAAACCACAACAAACTTTTGTCCAAAATATACAACACAGTGAAAAAGGCAATCTACAGAATGAGAGAAAATATTTGCAAATCATTTATCTGATAAAGGGTAAATATCTAGAATATATAAAAAACAATGACAATCAAAAAAAGAGTCAAATAACCTGATTAGAATAAAGAACTGGGATAGACATTTCTCCAAAGATGATAGTCAAATGGCCAACAAACATATGAAGAGATGTGTAATATCACTAAACATCACAGAAATGCAGATCAGAACCACAATGATGTGTCATCACCACACACCCATTCAGATGGCTACTATCAAAAAAAAAAAAAACAAAAAAACAAAAAAAACAGAGGGATGCTTGGGTGGCTCAGCGCTTGAGCGTCTGGCTTTGGCTCACTCAGGGTGTGATCCCAGGGTCCCAGGATCAAGTCCCACATTGGGCTCCCTGCATGGAGCCTGCTTCTCCCTCTGCCTGTGTCTCTGCCTCTCTGTGTCTCTCATGAATAAATAACATGTGACTCTTGATGTAAGGGTTGTAAGACTGAGCCCCATATTTGATGTGGAGATTACTTAAAAATAAAATACACAGTACAACCACTGTGGAAAACAGTATGGAAATTCCTCAAATTCAGAATAAAACTACCATATAATCCAGCAATCCAACTTTTGAGATATACCCAGGTATATATCCAAAAGAACTGAAAGCAGGATCTCAGATATTTGCATATTGATGTTTACAGCAGCACTATTCACAGTAGCCAAGAGGTAGAAGCAATCCAAAAGTCTATCAATGAATAAATGCATGAACAAAATGTGGTATGTACATACAATGGAATAAACTACTTAGCCTTAAGAAGGAAGGAAATCTTATCACATGCTACAACATGGATGAATCTTGAGGATATTATGCTAAGTGAAATAAATGAGCCAAAAAACAGAAGTACTGTTTGATTCCACTTAAATGAGGTAGATAGTCAAATTTATAGAAACAAAGTGGCATGGTGGTTACTAGCGGCTGAAGGGGAGAGGGAAAAGTTGAAATTGTCCATAGAGTTTCAGTTTTATAAGACAAAAGAGTTCTATAGATGTTTTATAACAAAGTAAACATACTTAACACTACTGAACTGTAAACTTAAAAATGGCTAACATGGTACATTTTTTGTTTCTACCACAATTTTAAAAAGTTAAACAAGGGCAACCCTGGTGGCTCAGCAGTTTAGCGTCTGCCTTCAGCCCGGGGTGTGATCCTGGAGACCCGGGATTGAGTCCCACGTCGGGCTCCCTGCATGGAGCCTGCTTCTCCCTCTGCCTGTGTTTCTGCCTCTCTCTCTGTGTCTCAAATAAATAAATAAATAAATAAATAAGTAAGTAAGTAAAATCTTCAAAAAAAAAAAAAAAAAAGTTAAATAAGAGTACCATACAACCCAATGATTCCACTCGAGGTATATATTAGCAAAAGAAATGAAGGTATATCTACATGAAAATGTATACAAAAGGGTGCCTGGGTGGCTCAATCAGTTAAGCTGCTGCTTTCAGCTCAGGTCATATGATCCCAGGGTCCTGGGATCGAGTCCAACACCAGGCTCCCAGCCTGCTTCTCCCTCTCCCTCTGTCTGCTACTCCCCCTGCTTGTGGTCTGTCAAATTAATAAAATAGAAAAGAAAGAGACGGAGGGAGGAGTGAGGAAGAAAATGTATACCAAAAAAGTCCACTGCATTATCATAATAGCCAAAAGTGGAAAAAACTCAAATATCCATCAACATACGAGTAAACAAAATGTGATACATCCTTATAATGGAATATTATTTAACCATAAAAAGAAATGAAGTACTGACATATGCCACAACTTAGGTGAACCTTGAAAACATCACACGAAGTGAATGAAGCAGACATAAAAGGGCATGTATGTGATTCCATTTATATGAAACATCCAGAACAGGCAAATCTATAGAGAGAAAATAGATAAGGGGATGCTTACGGCTGAGGGGAAGAAGAGGATGGGGAGTGATTGTTAACAGGTATGGAGTTTCGTTTTGAGATAATGAAAATGTTCTGGGATTAGAGTATGATAGTTGCACAACCTTGTGAATACAATAAAAACCACTGAACTGCATACTTTTAAAAGACAAATTTTAAGATATATGAATAATATCTTGAGTAAAAGAAATATACACTAATTTGGGAATCACTCCTTGGTTCAGTAATCTCAGTCTATTTTTCTCCTTTTCTGAAAAAGGACCTACTATCCCACCTGGAGGCTAGTAGCTAAGAACAAGATCCCCTCTGCTGATGCAGTAGGCCAGCTCACCTCTCCACAGCTTCCCTACCTGAGGGAGGCTAGACCTGGCCAGTCCAGACACTATCAAATATATACATCCACGACAACCAAAGAACTGAGCTCAAGTGATTCCTACCTCAGGTTCCCTGGGAAGCACAATTATAGGCATAGGGATCATCCTGTTGGCTTCACGCAGTGACTATAATTTCTCTTCCTGGACAGTATCAACAAAACTAGCTGAGGACTGGTCCTACAGCTTCCTGGAATCAAGAGGAAATTCAGAAAGACCATCTATCTTAAATCTTCCAACTGGGATACAGATAGTTAGAACTGACAAAGGCAGATGGAAAGAATGGGGCAAATTCACAGTAAGGTAGACAAAGACATTTACAAACTAACCACAGAAGGGGTTATTTCTCTGCACCTTCCCTATAAATGAGAATACGTAACCTCCCCTGTGAGCAACTTTTAGAAATAAATGACTTAGATTCTGTAGGTTGTTGGAGGATGTTTAAATTTAAATAGATATTTAAATAAATATTTAAAACTTATTTTAAGACAATCTGACAATAAACTTTTAAGAGTACATACTCTTTGACCTACGAAGTCTATTTCTACTAACTCATCCTAAAAATACGCTTGCAAAAGGGTGCAAATATCTCTATATAAGGATATTCACTGCAATATTATTTATTGAAGACTACAACTAACCTAAATATCCATTAATAGAAGACTTGGTACATAGTAATCATTTGCATGAACTACTACAAGGCTATTAAAAAGAATACTCTGAGCCCAGGGTGCTGGTAATTTCCATTTTTGAACTTGAACTAGGTGCTATATTATAATTACATGGATGGGCTCATGTGAAAACTGTACATCTGACATGTGCATATTCTTCTATGTACATTATACTTCTATAAAACAAAGAATGTAATAGACTTATTTGTACTGATACAGTGTCCTTTAAGATATCAAGAGAATAATAAAATCAAGGCGCAAAGGAGTATAAATGCCTATCTATAAACACTTTGGAAGAATATACAAATATAACTAAAAAGGCAGTAGTTAATATGGGAACAGAAACTGCAGAACTAGGGCAGCCCCAGTGGCTCAGCGCAGCCTTCGGCCTAGGGTGGGATCCTGGAGTCCTGGGATCGAGTCCCACGTCAGGCTCCCTACATGGAGCCTGCTTCTCCCTCTGCCTGTGTCTCTGCCTCTCCCTCTCTCTCATGAATAAATTTTTTTTTTTAAAAAAACTGCAGAACTAGAAATCTATAGAGATTTTTCACTTTATATATTCTTTAACACTATTTTATCCTGTTACCATGTACATTTATTCATTTTACAACGGCAAAGACTAACCTAAGTAGACAAAAAGGGCTCCCATTCATCCCTGAGTGCCAGCCTGCTGTCTTAGGACAAGCCACTGCAGTTTGGGCTGTCAATAAACACCCAGATACCTTGGTTTGGGAGGTGGCAGTGTGGTTAACAGAAAGATAAGTTAGTGGTGAGGTGATCTGCTATAGTAGAAAGTGAAAAGATATAATAAAATGTATATTAAACTAGGAAGTGCACTTGAGAGGGGAAAAAAAAAGTTTATTCCCCCCATCCCATCCCTACGTTTTCTAGCTGTGTGAGCTCAGACAAGTTATTTAACTTCTCTGAGCCTCAGTTACTTAATGTGAACAATCAGAATACCACCAAAAGGGCTCTTACAATTAAGATTAATAATAAGGGGGATGCCTGGGTGGCTCAGTGGTTGAGCATCTTGTCATCAGCTCACGGTGTGATCCCACGGTCCCGGGATTGGGTCTGGCATCGGGCTCCTTGTGGGGAGCCTGCTACTCCCTCTGCCTGTGTCTCTGCCTCTCTCTGTCTCTCTCGTGAATAAATAAAATCTTAAATAAAAAGATTAATAATAGGATAACAGCACATATGTAAAGTACCTACCCTAGTACTTGAAGCCTAATTGGCACTCAAACATTAGTTTTGTTTTTCTTTACCCAGAAATAACTTGTCAGAAGACTGAGAAGCTAAGAATTTCAGGAAAAAGTGACAAAAGTTTAAGATTAGTTAGATCCAGTTAACACTGCCTTACCAGCAACTTCAGAAGCAGGGAAGCAGACCTTAGCCTAGGAGGTATAGATCAAAATCTTTGAAAGGTATAAAGGGAAAGAAAATTGAAACTAGGGGCCCCTGGCAGGCTCAGTTGGTAGAACATGTGACTCTTTTTATTTTTTTAAAGATTTATCTATTTGAGAGACAAAGAGAGGAAAACAAGAGTGGGAGGGGCAAGAGAGGGAGAAGCAGACTCCCCACTGAGCAGGGAGCCCAACATGGGGCTTAATCCAAGACCCAGGAATCTTGACCTGAGACAAAGGCAGACATTTAACTGACTGAGCCAGTGAGGGGCCCTGAGCATGCAACTCTTATCTCAGGGTTGTGAGTTCAAGCCCCAAATTGAGTGTAGAGCCTACTTAAAAATGGAAAGAAGGAAGGAAATAAAAACTAAAAATAAACTATTCCTGGTAGAAGGAAAATAGCAAAAAAATGAAATTTAAAAAAAATACACTTTTAGAGGTTGGGGCAGAAGGCGTAAGGCCCTAGGGTGCGATAGTGACTAACTTTGGAGCTGACGATACACATGGACTAGCAGAGAAAATAGGGCACTGTTTTCTGAGGTTTCTCTTCCCCTCCTCCTCTGCATCTCCTCCTCCATCAGATACAACAATTTGGCAGGTTTCTCTCTCTCTGCTTTACCTAAATCCCAAAATAGTAAAGTCAGCATTCTGCTGAGCTACTAGAAAACCTGGCAGGTATCTCACAGACATACCTGAAAGCTAGAAAGGTAGGGGAAATACTCTCCTTATCTATTTGAGAGAAATTGCGGGTTGCCTAGGGACCTCCAGTACAGGCTTAAAACCCCTGCAGAACAAGGTAATACAATAGGAAACTAATTGAAGTGTAAAAGCACCAGGGACAAGTCTAACTTGAAGAATGCTACTCGATGCTCCCACAAATACCAAGTGAACTTTTTTTTCAAAGCAAGGTGAAGTTTGGGAAGATACTTCTGTGTAGTAATTAAGATTAACACCAAAAAAAAAATCCCCAACCAACCAAAGGGAGAGCAGGGAGGATGAAGATCAGTTCTCTAGGGGCACTTTGGTGGCTCAGCTGGTTAAGCATCTGCTTCTGCTCAAGTCATAATCCCAGGGTCCTGGGGTCAAGCCCTGCATCAGGCTCCCTGCTCAGTGGGGAGTCTGCTGCTCCCTCTGACCCTCCCCCTGGCTTGTTCTCTTTCTCTCTCTCTCTCTCTCTCTCTCTTAAATAAATAAATAAAATCTTTAAAAAAAAAAAAAAAAAGATTAGTTCTCTAGTTCCTTTGAAAAAGTTACTCCCAGGGACAGCATCTCCTCAGCACTTAAAAGTCACTTAGATAACCTCATAATAAGGAGTTAGCATGACTGTTCATGTTTCTGTGATTCAAAGCACTTTACACTCAAGCTGCCAGTTAGATCAAAATGTCTCTCTCTCTCTCTCTACTGCTATATCCTATGTGTCAAATAACGGATTTGACTAAGATAAAAAGGCTGGGGAAAGAATTCTGATTTTCAGTGGTCTCCAAATACCAACTTCTTTGTATAAGGTATTTACTGGCATGAGAAATGTTTTACATTTTAATCCCAAGGTTTCTTCAAATATTTAATGACATAAAATCTTTACTATCTTCAAAAAACACTAGGTGTTAACTAACTATGAGATACTCTGAAAATATCAAAGGAAATAAAAACTTTACTACCCTAAGGAAATAATGTTAACTTTAGTTACTTTCAGAAAACAAGCAAACAAACGAAAAACCCTGTTAATCCCAATGAAAACATATGAGCTATTATGGAGCTGTCTTTGAAGGTATTCTATTTATTAAGACCTTACTGACTAAGCAATTCTACAGTATAGCAATATACCTTTGAAAAATCTCAATCTTTTGATTCAAGAGCCCATTCAATATTCATTCACTCAGCAGATTTTTAGTCAAGTGCCATTACTGTGTGGAAGACATGTGCTAATTGCTCTAAAAAATGAAAAATCTCACTGTTGTCCTTAAGGATGTTGTATGTACAATTACATAAGGCAAGCTGTGCTATAAATGATTAAAAAGTATAGGGCGCCTGGACAGTTTAGTGGGTTAAACATCAGACTCTTGATTTCAGCTCAGGTCATGATCTTGGGGTCCTGGGATCCAGCCCCACCTCAGGCTCTGTACTCAGCAAGGACTCTGCTTAAGGATTCTCTGCCTCTCCCTCTGCTCCTCCCTCTACTTGTACATGCGTGCACTCTCTAAAATAAATAAAATCTTAAAAAATAAATAAATGATTAAAAAGTGCAATGAGAGGTGCATGCCTGGGTGGCTCAGTCAGTTAACTGCCTGCCTTCAGCTCAGGTCATGATCCCGGGATCCTGGGATGGAGCCCAGCATCAGGCTCCCTGCTCAGAGGGGAGTCTGCTTCTCCCTCTGCCCTTCTCCCATGATCTCTTTCCCTCTCAAATAAAATCTTTTTTTAAAAAAAAAAGTGCAATGAGTTCAGAAATATTAAAGCACCTGTTACTGACAAGATCTCATGACCCACTAAATCTAGGACACTCCCAGAAGCTTTGGCTTGTCACTTTCATCTTTTAGAAACTAATGAACTGCTATAACAGGATAAGAAATATTTGAGGAGGAAGCCTGTGTAGGTGAGTCAGAAAGTGCCTGCTACCTCAGCTTCATTATATTAAAATCTTTTACCCTTCTGAATATTCACCCCAAGCCCTGATGAAAGGAGTCATGGCTTTGGAAATTATTTCCCATGGTCTCATTTGTACAAATAAAGATAACTCTGAGCAACTCCAACCTGATATAGTCTCTGTCTATAATTCACCAAGGAGCAGATTCACTTTGGTCTGGTAACAGTTACTGCAGGAAACAATGTCTAAACCATAAGCTTGAAGACCAGTTCAGGTTCTAACAAGGAGAGAGAAAAAGTAAATCTTCTAAACAAAGAGCCCAAAGGAAGAAAGATGAGCATTTTTTCTCCTCTTAGGTAGGTAAAGAAAATTAAGAGTACCATTAAGTCTAACCATATTTAAGAAAAAGCAGTATTTTGCTATTTCTCTAGAAGACATTTTCCCTATCTGCACAATTGTTAAACTTTCAAATCCATTTCCCCAAATTCTCAAATAACTAAGTCCATAAAATCCTGTACAAGTATTACATTGAAGAGCTGGATTTATCTTTCCATGAAAATTGACAACAGACAAAAATTATCATGGTGACATGCATAGCATGCTTACATTTATTTAATAAATAAAGACTTTAAAAACAGCATGGTGCAGTAAAGAGAAAATTAGCTTTAGAATGAGACAGACCTGGGTTTCAAAACTTAGCTCTACTACTTACTAGCAGTGTGACCTTTGAAAAGTTCCTTCTCTGAAAGCCAGTTTCCTTATTGGTAAAAAGGGAGAGAACTACCCGGTAAGCAACCCTGTGAGGTAGGGAGAGAATGTGTATAAAGCATTCTGCATAAAGAAGGTACTTAATTAATGTCCCCTTTAATTTCTTTAACAGGAGAAGTAATAATTACTCAGAACCTATTTCACAAGCTAGGATTCTACAACAAAGATTATTTGATCAGTATCATACTAGGTCAAATTAGAAAATAAGTGATCCAGAACATCATGCACACCTTTATGTCACACTACTTTTTATAAAATATTACATTAGCCTGAAGGTACAGACTCTGTCTTCTAAACCACTGGTGAGCAGGGTACACAAAAGCCATTGACTGTGACATACTGTACCTTTTGGTTTGATTTCTCTTCCCTTGAATGGCTAAAACGTGTAAGCTAACACAAACCTGTCACAGTCCGCTGGCCATCACTTAGGTTATTCCACCACTTGTTAATCTAAAACAGAAGGAAAATTGCCTATCACCATATGGTAAATACTTTCAGGCTAGGAAAATGAAATTGCTTTGTGCATAAAAATATTCCTGTGTAAATATTACCAATAAACAGACAATAGATATGTGGCAAAATAGAAACAGGTGATTTAGTGAGGCTACAATCTCCATGCAGAGCCGCTGTTTAGCTCTGTGACCTCAGACAAATAATTTCTAAAAATGGAGACATAGGTACCTAGCAATATTGTGAGGAATATTAATAACATAAAACACCTAGCACACTATCAGATTATATACAGGTATCAAGGTTAAGTGATTTATTCACCAAGGTCCAATCGAGTTTTAAATTCTAGGCGCCCAAAGGGGCACCTGGGTGGCTCAGTTGGTTGGGCATCTGCCTTCGGCTCACACAGTGATCCCAGGGTCCTGGGATTGGCTCTGCATTGGGCTCCCTGCTCAGCGGAGAGCATGCTTGTCCCTCTCCCTATGCTATTACCCATGCTTATGTGCTCATGTATGTACTGCTTGTGTCACTTTTCACCATTCTAAAGAACCAACTTGGGCCATCAAAACTTTACAATATAGAGGCAACTGTGTGGCTCAGTTGATTAAGCGTCTTGGTTTCAGCTCAGGTCATGGTCTTAGGGTGTTGAGATCAAAACCCGCGTTGGGCTCCACCTTCAGGGCAGAGTCCACCTGAGATTCTCTGCTTCTCCCTCTCCATCTACCCCTCCCTGCTCAAGTGCAAGAACACAAGCTCACATGCTCACACACTCTCCTCCCTACCAAGCTCATGATCTAAAATAAATAAAATCTTTAGGGATCCCTGGGTGGCGCAGCGGTTTGGCGCCTGCCTTTGGCCCAGGGCACGATCCTGGAGACCCAGGATCGAATCCCACGTCGGGCTCCCGGTGCATGGAGCCTGCTTCTCCCTCTGCCTGTGTCTCTGCCTCTCTCTCTCTTTCTGTGACTATCATAAATAAAAATTAAAAATAAATAAATAAATAAATAAAAAATAAAATAAAATCTTTAAAAATACTTTATAATATAGACATGCTGGAAACCTGTAGCTTTCTAAGGAATCCAGCATTATGAAACAGGTGTTACTAACTTCTTAAACATACTGTTCTGAATTAATCACTGTTAGCTACTGTGGCTTTCACATGCAAATAATCACACCCATTGTCCTCTTGACACAAAACCTCTCTAAACCAGGTAAGGCTCAGGCTTCTTGCATTTGTCTATGGGGAAGTGAAGAAGTGAAGAATGAATACTTCTTTGTACTTCAAAGGACCCTGAATTATCATTAGGAGAAAACTAATAGGAGAAACTCTCTCACACACACATATCAAAACAAATAAAAACAAACACAAAACAAATCAACAAAAAACAAAGGTGCTTGAAAACCAAATGAACCTGGATCCACACATTAACTTAGGGCCTCCCTGCTCACTTAAGTACTGTCAGGTGAAAGAAGTATGTTTTATCTTATAGGCAGTATTTGTAAAAAAATAAAAAATCAATTAAATTGAAAGAGGGTCACCAACTTGCATACGAAATAATGAAAAGCTCTAAAAGCTCTATATTTTGTGCCCTTTTCAACTTTATCCTGAGGGAGAAATATTCTACAGTGGGTAGTTAACAGAGGTGTGTAAACATCATGTCACCGAGTAGCTTTTTTTTTTTTTAAGATTTTATTTACTCATTTATGAGAGACACAGAAAGGCAGAGACACAGGCAGAGGGAGAAGCAGGCTCCTCGCAGGGAGCCTGATGTGGGACTCGATCCCAGGACCACACCCTAAGCTGAAGGCAGACACTCAACTGCTGAGCCACCCAGGCGTCCCACACTGAGCAGCCTTTTAAAATCCACATAACAGGGGATCCCTGGGTGGCTCAGCGGTTTAGCGCCTGCCTTTGGCCCAGGGTGTGATCCTGGAGTCCCAGGATCGAGTCCTGCGTCAGGCTCCCGGCATGGAGCCTGCTTCTCCCTCCTCCTGTGTGTGTCTCTGCCTCTCTCTCTCTCTATCATAAATAAATGAATCTTAAAAAAAATAAATAAATAAAATAAAATCCACATAATATCTCTACACCTAAGGCATAGATGCTTTGAAAAAAATGCCTGCGATTCTACTACATACTCTAAAACAATTCAGCAGGTAATGCAAAACAGTAGCCCTTAAACTTTGGTAGAGCTGAAACCCCAGCCCATTAATTTTTAGCAACTATCCAGTGATTTTTGATACATGTGGGTAGAGGGACAAACCTAGAATACCGTCAAGTACATTACTGCCAGACGTATAAAAAAGCACTGATATTGCAATGAAATGACCCTAAAGAATACTAAGTTCAATAACTTTGTATCCCCTGATGTAAATGTTATCATCATTAAAAACACTTAACAAATAACCAGATTTCTAAACTTGTGATCAAGTAGAACAAAGAAAGCCATGTTTACCTCCTTTCTGAAGTCTCCTTCCTTTTGTGGTCTTATGCTATCCAACCAATCAGCTTTTATACCATCAAAATAACTCTGGACTCTGGATTTCAGTGATTCATACTGCCAAATAGCAGCTGATCCAAATGCACAGCCTGTAAACTATATAAAACATATCACAAAATAAATTCAAAAGAAAAAGAGATCAAAACAAAGATCTAAGAACAATATTTCATTTTCATTGCTTCTTGCAAAATCAACAGAAGGAACAGAAACATCTGGCATAGTGAAACTTAATTAGGTGAAAAGAATATTTAACTGTTCTCCCCATTTTATTAACTTTACTGTACCCTGGGGCCTGTTTATAGTTAGAAATTTTCAAATAAAATTCAAAATACCACATAAAATGTTATCCCAAATAAGAAAGCCATAAGTTTCTTCTGCAGGGCATACAGAAGTGAATCAGATTCTAATAGCAATTATTAGGAGCACCTGGCTTGCTCAGTTGGGTAAGTGTCTTTGATTTCAAGCTCAGGTCACGATTTCAGGGTCATGAGACAGAGCCTCATGAGCCCCCAATGGGCATGGAGGCTGCTTAAGATTCTTTCTCTCTTCCTCTGCCCCTTCCCCCCACGCATGCATATAAGCTCCCTAAAAAATAGTAACAATAGCAATTGTTAAATTCTTGTTTTCCCAAAATCATTCATGACTCCCCAGATACCCAGATGCTTTAAATCCCCTTCTACTTGTCTTTAAGGGAGCCCAAATAAGACAAATATACTTCCTTACTACAGCAGCAGCAAGATAAATAACTCCTGGTGACATGAGCACTTACCCCAACAGTAAAAAACAAGGGCTTCACAAGGGTCCTTATAGGATAGGGAGAAGGATAAAAGACTGTTTCTTCTACAGGAGGAATCAAAGCACTTCTTTTGTATGCTTCACCACTTGTTCCTGTGTCTGATCTTCGGGGTTCAACCTTCCTGGGTGCTTTTCTGAATCCACATTTTTGCTGAATAAAAAAGTTAAACCTTTAAGGGGAAAATGAGAGATTAGCAACAGCTGCATTTTGCAAACATTAACCTCCATGACCCTCACCCTCGGCCTGCATCTGCTCTCCTTCCATAGCCCCCAAAGAAGCCAATATTCCTACTTCCAGCTAGGGTTCTAAGTCAAAATACTGAACTGTGCCCTTCTAGAAAAGGGGACAGAGACACACAAACCACAGCAACTTTAAAGTGAATTTGTCTGGATTGTTAACTTGTGTTATCAATCAGCAAAATTATTTGTCTCCCTCCTCTACACACAGTTCGGAGTCTGGGAAAAAGCTGGAGAACTCGGGATCCCTGGGTGGCGCAGCAGTTTGGCGCCTGCCTTTGGCCCAGGGCGCGATCCTGGAGACCTGGGATCGAATCCCACGTCGGGCTCCCGGTGCATGGAGCCTGCTTCTCCCTCTGCCTGTGTCTCTGCCTCTCTCTCTCTCTCTCTGTGACTATCATAAATAAATAAATTGAAAAAAAAATTAAAAAAAAAAAAAAAAGCTGGAGAACTCCAACTTGTCAGTGTGAATTTGCACAGAATGGCTTTGTTATTTTGTTTGAAGTTTGTTCAATTTCTAGGACAAACATTTAAATATAAGGATTATCCTCAAAGTCACTCCAAATTCAAATAATTGCTTTCTTTTATAGAAATACTGATCATTCTAAGTTGATGGATTTTCCCTACTTCTCCCCCTATTTATATCACTCAGCTCTGGGGACACCTGCCAAATGTTTTATAAAGGGTTTTGTTGTTTTGAGTCCTCATAGCTTGACCTCAAAACATTGACACTACTGACCACACTTACCAGCCCTACCCAGTTCCTGTAAGATCTCATTCCTTTTCTTCAAATTCACTTTCTTGATGGCTTCTCCCCATTCTTCCTATCCCTTAGTGATAGATACGTTCAAAGTCTCCAATAGTTCCTTTACATGCTCTTCTTTCAAACTCAACCCATATAAATTCATGAAGAATTTTTTCTTTTGTAAAATTTCCTTAAGTAGACAAAGTAGAGGCCCTTTCCTGTTTGTTCTCATTGTACTCTAAATATACCATCCTCCTAGACTCAAAGCTCCTTGAAAGCAGAAATCAGACAGGCCTTCCAACATTTTAGCTGAATAAATGTATTTCTGTGGCCAGTGATGACTTCTAAATATATTTTCTTAGTCCTAATTTCAATCTTGTGGTCTTGTATTTCCATCTGTATACTGAATTTGATTTGGATATGCTCTTATTTTAAAACCAATATATTCAATAAGAAACTCCTCCTCTACAAACAGTTCCATTTTCTGACTTCCTCAGTCTTTCTGAGAAAGACTTTCAGAGAAACCACAGCTCTCTCAATCGCTGAAGTTAAAAATCTAAATGTCATTTTGGTGTTTTCTCCTTTATTTTTACCATCCAATTAAAAACCAACTCTGTCAAATAAAAAAAAAATTTCACTCTTAATCCCTCACTTCATGCCTGTAGTACAGCAACAATTTACTTAACTTCAAACATTTTAACTTGTATGTTGTTCTTAAATCACTTTTCCTCATTCAATAGTCCCCAGATGCCTCCTCAGAGGACCAAAAATCTCTCGAGTTCCAATACAACTCCTAGCTCATCTCTTCTGACCTAGAATGCCCTATTTCCTCATTACTTGAGGAATGCCCATACCTCATTACTTCCAATATTGCCCCACTCCAATTCATCTTCATTTTATTAAACACAAATGTAGTATCATTCCCCTGCTTTAAACTCCACAATAATTTTTCATCCTCCCATCAAACTCAGCAATGCTACTCCCTTGTTCTGATACATCCCTTTGTTAAAACACTCTTGTGCCCCTCAAAATTCAGTTCATCTATCTCATCCTCCAGGAATCATTCATTAACCAGGGTGGGTGTCTCCTTTGTACTCCTAGAGTCCTAAAGCATCCTGTATAGACTCTTTTGCTTATGTGAGAATTATGGCCTGTACCACAACTAGACAATTACTTTTGTATTCACTGTATCTCTATCACCAAGATCAGCCCCTAATAAAGAAAAGATCAATAATTATTAGAAGAAAGAAGGGGGTCAAGAATGATCGTTCTATTTTGAATAACTGAAAGGAAGATGATACTATTCACCAGGACAAGGGAAATCAGGGGGACCAAAATAGGAACTTGGAAGATAAGACATGAAGAATTCCATCTTGGGCAGTCTTTCAAATGCTTGTCGTCACAGCAGCTCTATTCTAACAGCTAAAAAACCAGAACTTCAATTCCTATCAAAAAGGGAAAGGACAAACTGTTGTATATTCATACAATGGAGCACTACTTAGCAAAAAACAAACTACTGATTACACACCATGGATAAAACTCAAAAACATTGTTGAGCAAAACAATGTTTATCTTTAGGTGATGGTTCCACAGGTATATACATTTGTCAGAATCCATGGGCTATACACTTAATACTTACACAAAATATTGTTAGCAACTGTAGGATACCCAGGTAGTGTCTAGTAGATATCTGGAAAAAACTGAAACTCAGAAAAATGGCATAGCAACTATTATTACTATTACTTGCCTAGTATGCTCTTTCTTCAACACTGAGTCCACTCCACAGTTCAACTTCTCAGAAGTCACATGGTGAGGATGGGTGATGGTGATAAAGGAATTTGCCTTGAAACCTTTAATAATTCATAATTTATACTTCCAAATAAGTGCTATTCCTTTTGAGGAAATCTATTTGGAAAAGCAATGCACTTATTCAAAACAAAGCAATGCTGCTTTGAATGGCTCTGAACTTCCTTCATAGCCCTGTTACCAGTATCATGAATATCCTTTAGCAAATACCATTAAACAGCTAATCCCAAATCTATTTCTTTTTCTATTGCCTTTTTCTGCAGAGGCTAGAAAAGATAAGTACCTTCACTTTTCCAGCCTCCGTTATGGCACAGGGTAGCCATATTAGAGTTCTCGAAAAATGAGAGACTTAAGAATTTTTATGTGCCTCTTGGGAACATTTGTTTCTCTATAACAATGGACATATCATTAGTGTCATTACCATAATCCTCCCCCCTTCATTTTTGCCTTGAATAAGGCTGTAATGCCTAGATTTGGGGCAGTCATCTTGAATGCCAAGAGAAAGGCCAAGGGATTAAAATACTAACCTTGGGATTTTTGAGCTACTGAGCAGAGAGCAGCCACTGACCTCCATCATCTTATGCTAACTACCCATCCCCTCATTTATTTAAACAGCAAATTTACTTACAGCCAAATGCATTCCTAACTGATAACACCTTTAAAGTGGCAAATGTTAATCCCTTGCGTTTGGATTTTTTATTTATTTTGGGGGAGGGGATATAATTTTTATTAAATAATTAAAAGTAACATAGAGCATGGCTGGTAAATAAAGTACCACCACTTCGGGTCAAAAGATAAAGGTGTGACATAAAGTAACAAGAGTATGTTCCCTTTAAAGACCACAAGTTAAATAAAAGTTAAAAAAAAAAAAAGTTAAAAAAATAAAATAAAGACCACAAGTTGTAACCAAGTGTTGTTTTCTAGCATTTTTTTCTTATTAGACCAAGAAATGTGAAGGATGAGACCCATTTACATTTCCATTAGTGTAATACTAGAAGACACAAACTCAATCGATTCTAATAAAAGATTACTTCTATAGCTTATCAACTCATTTAAAATTCTGAAGTGCAGGGCACCTGGGTGGCTCAGTGGTTGAGCATCTGCCTTTGGCTCAGGTTGTGATCCCTGAGGTCCTTGGATCAGAGTCCTGCATCATGCTCCCACAGGAAGCCTGCTTCTCCCTCTAGGTTTCTGCCTCTCTCTGTGTCTCTTATGAATAAACAGAATCGTAAAAAAAACAAAAACAAAAATTCTGAAGTGCACGTTTGAAAAGAAACACAAATACACCAGTTTCGGAACCTAACTTTAAGCAAAGCCAGACCTTTTGCCTTGAATAATATTTACCTTAGAAATAAGCGTGGGATGGTGGAAGGGAATAAAGGGGAAAGGAGAAAAAATGAGTGGGAAGTATCAGAAAGGGAGACAGAACATGAGAGACTCCTAACTCTGGGAAACGAACTAGGGGTGATGGAAGGGGAGGTGGTCGGGGGGTGGGGGTGACTGGGTGACGGGCACTGAGGGGGGCACTTGATGGGATGAGCACTGGGTGTTATTCTATATGTTGGCAAATTGAACACCAATAAAAAACAAATTTATAAAAAAAAAAAATAAGCATGGGGCCAAGGACACTGAGAATATGTTACACAAGTTGGGCCCAGGGTTAAGGTCAGATGCAGAATATATATATTAAGAATATATACATATGAAAAAAGTATATACAGGGACATCTGGGTGGCTCTGTGGTTTAGCTCCTGCCTTCGGCTTAGGGTGTGGTCCCGGGGTCCTGGGACTGACTCCGGCATTGGGCTCCCTGCAAGGAGCCTGCTTCTCCCTCTGCCTGGGTCTCTCATGAATAAATAAAATCTTTTTTTTTAAGTATATACATATTGGGAATTATAATTAGACATACAGAACTTGTTCAACAGGGGTGCCTGGGTGGCACAGTTGGTTAAGCATCTGCCTTTAGCTCTGGTCATGATCCCGGGATCCCGAGATTCAGACCGCAGGTAGCTCCCTGCTCAGCAGGGGAGTCTGCTTCTTCCTCTACATCTCCCTCTCCTCCTGGCTTGTGTGCATGCTCTATAATAATAAAATCTTAAAAAAAAAAAAAAAAAAAGACTTGTTCAATAGAACTAAAACTGGTTCACTGAACACCTATTCCTATTATCTGGCACATATTTATATGCCGCAGGAGCTGGAAAGCTAAAAACTTTATTTCCCAGGGTTGATCTACCACAGATTTGGGGAAAACTTTAGTATCCATACAAATCACCTGGGTGTCTTGTTAATATCAGATTCCAAATTAGTAAGTGTAAGGCGGAAAAAATAGGAGATTCTACATTTCTCAACAAGCTCACAAACTGACAAACTTCAGCTTGGAGGATGGATTTGGCCCTTCAGCTAAGAGTGTTTTTAAATTTTTAAAAGAGTTATTTAAAGGAAAAGAAAGAGTATGTGACAGAAACCATATGTGAGCCTGTCATTTTCTACCTGGCCTTTCACAAAATAAGTTTGCCACCCCTATCCTAGACGAGGCCTAAAATGCTAGTTCATGAACCACTTACAATGGAGCTAGAACCTAATTCCTGGGCAGCCCCGGTGGCTCAGCGGTTTAGCGCCACCTTCAGTCCAGGGCGTGATCCTGAAGACCCTGGATCGAGTCCCATGTCAGGCTCCCTGCATGGAGCCTGCTTCTCCCTCTGCCTATGTCTCTGCCTCTCTCCCTCTCTCTGTGTCTCTCATGAAAAAATAAATAAAATCTTAAAAAAAAAAAAAAAAAAAAAGAACCTAATTCCTAACAAAACTTCCACTTCAACTAGAATGGTTATATACAGGGTAATCCTATCTGACTAGGACTAACAAAAATTTGGACTTATAACAAAGAATTTAAACACAAAAGTTTCACTAGATCTGACAGTAGGGAACGTTTCTCGCTGACTCCCAGCATCTAAGTCCTTTCCCCCTGTTCTAACAGTACACTGGAATTTCCAGCCATTTGGTTGGGAGAGGCACACCAGCTCCTGACTGGCTTAAACCAACCTAGAAAGCCCCTACTCCTGCCAATTTCGAAGGATTCAAAAATGGACACGTATCCCAAATCAGGCAAATCTAGTCCAGTGAATTTCAAGATTTTGTTTGTAATACTGGAAAACTTTTTTCTTTCTTTTTTTTTTTTTAAGATTTTGTTTATTCATGAGAGAAAGAGAGAGAGAGCGAGAGACAGAGACACAACACAGGCAGAGGGAGAAGCAGGCCCCATGCAGGGAGCCCAATGCAGGACTCAACACCAGAACCCCAGGATCATGTCCTGAGCCAAAGGCAGCCGCTCAGCTGCTGAGCGACCCAGGCATCCCTGGAGAACTTTTTCTGCTGGATGTGAACCTAAGAGTATACAGCCCCAAGAGCTACTACTGACAGCCATCTTACAACAAGGAGAGCATGCCAAGAGTAAGGCCAACGTTTAGGAAGCAGAGCCAACCCATGGAGAAAAATGGAATCCTGGTGACAATCTGAAATACTGAATCTTGCCTCATTAGAAGCCAGTCCTACTTCTAGACTTAACCGCATAAGCCAATAAATTCCCCTAATTACTTAGGTTGGTTAGAGTTGGGTTTCCTCTGTTAGTACAAAAATATTTTTAGATCAAGTACTTCATCACACATTGTAGGAAAGGTACATTATGTTCGTAAGGAGCTTTTGTTTTAAATTTCTTAAAATGCAAAAACAAGGAAAAAGCATCATAAACGTTTCTAACTGCAAAATGTTTGAGATCATATTTACAAGCTTAGGTTCTTTAGCTCTACTCATTCATATCAGTACAAAAAGGAGAAAAATAAATGAATAAATCACTTACCTGAAAAAGGTTCAGAAAACAAAGAGAAACAACATGATAAAATGGATGGTGTGAGCAGAGAGTAGAAAGGGAGAGGACCACTAGAGGCATATACATATAACCCAGGGAACCCCCTATAGTTCTGTTTAACATGATCCCATAACTTTTAAATAGGAAAAGTCGGGATGCCTGGGTGGCTCAGTGGTTGAGCGCCTGCCTTTGGCCCAGGGCATGGTCCTGGAATCCCGGGATCGAGTCCCACATCGGGCTCCCTGCCTGGAGCCTGCTTCTCTCTCTGCTTATGTCTCTGCCTCTCTCTCGCTCTGTCTCACATGAATAAATAAAATCTTTTAAAAAATACATAAACAAATAAATAGGAAAAGTCGTATCTATGAATTAGTTGGCTTAATGAGTGAAAACAGTCTTGTGAACTGTTTTTAACAATGCAACTTAGATATATGTACAAGTCAGCACTAATGTCTGTTACTACAGATTTTAATGAATACATTGAGTAGAAATGGCCTAATGTTCAAATGAAGACAACATGTGTCTAAGCATACAAGCAATAGATTCATTACACTTAAAAAGAAATTAAACGTATTTAGGGGAGGAGGAATTCTACATAAAAACTTTCATGACAAAATTATTCTCTTAAAGCCCATCTTGAGTCAATAGATGATAAATTAAATAGAGAAAGTAGCTGAACAACCAACTACTCTCTTGGATAGTTCCATACAACTGAAATTGTGCAGGCTTCTTTCAAGCCTAAACCATTTCTTAGAAGTGCTGCCAGAAATTTGATAATGGTAAAGCTTCTGAAGACCCTAAGATTTTCTTTTTTCTGCAAAGGGACAGATAGCAAATATTGTAGTTTTTATGAAGAACACATTTGTCACATATTGTTTTGCTTTGCAACCCTTTAAAAACATAAAAATCATTTTTACCAGATGGGCTGCATTGGGCCTTCCATAGTTTACAGAACTCTTCTATCATTACTTGTACTGCAAATTTCCAGCCATGCTTCAGGTCTATCACATCAGAATGACAAGGATTGGGCCCAGAACTCTGCTTTTTAACCTTACCTCTAACTATAGTCTATATACTAATATTAGAACCACAGGAAGTCAAAACAGAGCAAATAAAGTTACATAGAAGGTAACTCCTTCTTCCTATTTAAGTGCTTATTTCCAGAGTTGAGCCGCCATATCTATTTCAGGCTTACCTACATTCTCTTGTAATGCACATTTTTCTATACAACCATAAAAAATGTCATTTTCAAACTTTGCAAATAAAAGGCAAACTTAAAAAAAATAGATGCTAACCTTCCACATCACACTTTCATTTGTTTTTTTCAAATGGTTTCCAATTTTTACCAGAAGCTCTTCATTAGTCAAGGTATTTTTCCTTTGCTTTCCCTTAATACTTATTTTTAATATTAACACACCTGTTGCTTCCTAATAGTGATATTCATTTTTGCTCCCCCCACCCCCAAACCATGCAATTTTCACAGGATTTGGAAGAAATTATGGAATCTGGACCACTGAAATCTCCACCTAACCTCCAGATGGGATTCTCCATCTCCCCAGGAGTTTAAGGTTAGCGCCTGAAGTTCCAATGTTAAGATGTGTCACGAGGTTAAGCTACAATGTATGCAAGTTTTCACAAATCCCTAATTCATTTGGGAGTGCTTGCCAAGAAGTACAGGTTTTTCCACTCCCTCAACCCCACAATTTCTGAGTTGATAGAACTGGGATGGGGCCTGGGAAAAATCTACAAACATTCCAGGTGATTCTTAAAATCAGGCAAAAACTCCACCACGTATGAGCCTCCACTTGCCACTGGCTGACCACTCTGTTCAACACTCTACCTAAACTTGCTCTACCATCAATCAGATGGGATTCCAGGCATCTGGAACCAACTCAGGGACTGGGAAGGTTCGAACTTGAGATTAAACAACTGGAACAAATTTCGAATCAAACCACATCAAAATCTCGGACAGCCGATTTCTTTTTTTCTTCTCTTAATTCAGAATTGAATCAACAACAACAAAAAAAAAAGCAGCAAATATTGAGTATACTCTTCATGCAGCTTCTACTTGGGTAAACCAATATTGTAGTTTTCTTTCCAAGTCATCTGGAAACCAAATATTCCATGGTCTCCATTCTCCAACAGAGAAGCCTCTCCTAAGACTTAGCAGAAGGCAAAGCAAATGCCCATGGACTCCGTCTTCCCTTAGTTCTCTAAACGGTAAAGTTAGCTCGTAGGGCAGCCCGGGTGGCCCAGGGCGTGACCCTGGAGACCCTGGATGAGTCCCGCGTCGGGCTCCCTGCATGGAGCCTGCTTCTCCCTCTGCCTCTGCCTCTGCCTGTGTGTGTGTGTGTGTGTGTGTGTCTCATGAATAAATAAGTAAAATATTTTTTTAAAAAAGTAACTTGTAGAACACAGGCTTATAAAGACGGATAGAGTCAGTTCTGCTATTCTCCCATCTGTGTAACGGCTTTACTTAAAAAAAAAAAAAAAGTGGGTCTAATACCTTCTTCGCGGGATTATGAGGCGTGGCACGCAATTAGCCCTCAGAGACTAAGCTCCCTTCTCCTCACGTCCTTCCCGTTGGGAGAGGGGCAGACGGCGCGGGCTCACGGGAAGCGGCGCCGCGGTCGGTCACGGGCACCCCGGCTCGGCGCACGCTGGCACGGCGAGATGCGAGGGCTGGCGAGAGGGCAAAGCGGGATGCATGGAGAGAGGAAGGGAGGGGTGACGACGGGGGTGAGCGAAGGCAGCCCCGCAGGCCCGCGCGGCCTGCGCCCCCGAGGATGCTCGGCCGGAGCTGAGGGTCTTAGGGGAAAGAAGCCCGGTCATTACCTGCGTCCGAGCAGTCGCGGCGGGGCCAGGGCCGCAGTGAGCTCCTCGCAGCCGCGACCGCCCGCCGGCTGAGCCCACGCCGGGCCGCAGCCCCAGCCTCTCTGCGCCCAGCCACGCCACGCCATCTTCCCAACCTCTGCCCCACCATGGCCCGACCTTACCAACTCTTGCGGCGGAACCACTTCCGGGGCGGAGGAAAAAACCATAGAGCGCCGGAGTGTGCAGCCTAGAGCGCCGCCACGCCGGGCTCGGCGGAGGCCGGAAGCTCGCGAGGCCTGGGGGGCGGGGGGGCGAGCTCCCCGCGGGGCCGGGCGCGCACGTGGGGCAGCGCGGCCGAGTGGTCGGGAGGAAGAGACAAGGGCAAGCCAGCGTTTACCGAATAAGGCCGCCTATCAGGCCCGCTACCCAGGTTACTGCGCTTAATCTCCGCCAAACACTTGAGGCGGATACGGTCACCCCTGGCTTACAGAGGCTCAGAAGGGAATGAGTGAAGAAACCATCATTGCAACCCACGTGTTCCTACATTATTTCTTTTTTTTTTTTTTCCTGCGGTGGGGGATGGCGGGGGGAGGGGGGCAGAAGGAGAGAGAGAGAGCCCCTCCCTGGGCCTGGATTTCTGGACCCTGGGATCCTGACCTGAGCCTAAATCAGGACTGCCACGGGCTTTAACAGACTGAGCCGCCCAGGTGCCCCTCGCCACTTCAGGGTATGAGACATTGAAGAGGGTGTAAATGTATCTTTACAAAAAGTCTGATCTTTAACCAAAAGTCTAAATCTGAAATGAAAATCTGTATTCTAGATGAAATACAAACGTCATGATTGAGCCCTCACCTACCTACCTGGCAGGCAGCCTTGTTTCCTGTCACTCCAACCCACCCTCTGACCCCGGCTGCAGCCAGCTCTGCAGGATAGGCCGGTTTTTTTGTTTTTTTTTTTTTAAGATTTTATTTATTTATTCACGAGAGACAGAGAGAGAGAGAGAGAGGCAGAGACACAGGCAGAGGGAGAAGCAGGCTCCATGCGGGGAGCCCGACGTGGGACTCGATGTGGGACTCTGGGACAGCCCAGGTCTCCAGGATCACACCCTGGGCTGAAGGCGGCGCTAAACCGCTGAACCACGCAGGCCGCCCAGATAGGCCGTTTTCTTAAAGGCACCTGCTTTTTCCATGTTCACGTTAACCATTCTCACCGTCTGAAACGCCCTTGTCTTCTCTCCCTACTGAACCTACCAAACCGACTTGTCCTTCAGACCAACCTCAATTGTCCTCTCTTCCAGGAGGCTGTAGGGGAGGAGAAAGTCTTCCTCAACTGTCTTGGGGGCTTCTAGCTAGGTCTGAGAATCATACTGACAAAGATTTACAGGAGAAAAAGCATACACATAGTTGTTTAAGTTAGTTGAAAGAGAGAGAGCAGGGGAGGGGCAGAGGGAGAGAAGGATCTCCAGCAGGTGCCCCACTGAGTACAGAGCCCAATGTGGGCCTCCATCATGTGACCCTGGGATCATGACCTGAGCCAAAATCGAGAGTCAGATGCTGGACTGATGGAGCCACCCAGGCCTCCTAATAAAGCATACAAATTTTATTCTATTTTTACACTTACGTGGAAAGGCCAGAGAACAAAGATCTGAAGAAAAGACCAGAACAGGAAGGTTTTATATCTGTTAGGCAAAGAAACAATAATTTGTGAAGAATTGACAGTGAGGTTCAGGTTAGGGGTAGTCCAACTAGAGCAAGGTAGTCCTTATCTTCCTTAATGAGAAAGAAAAGGATTAATTTAATGAGGTTTGTTTGCAGATCCTCTGGTGCCTGGCCTCTGGTCTTTGGGTTGTTAAGAGTCTTTAGGAAAGGAGACATTTCCTGCTTTTAGGATTTACTGCTTCTTAATTGCCTTCAACTCAAAATAATTTTTATGTCAAAGAGGCATACTTTGGGGTGACATATTCTGGTTTCTTTAAAGGCCTTTCCCAGACCTCCACTCTTATTTAAATGACCTCCATTTATGCTTTTTTTTTACTACCACTTTATGCGTATCACTCTAATTGTACTGTATTCATCAGATAAATATTTATGAAGCACTTTTTGTATACCAGGCAATGTATTAGAGTGTATTTTTTTTAAGATTTTTTTATTCATGAGAGACACGGAGAGAGAAAGATTCGATCCCAGAATCCCCAGAATCTCTGAGCCAAAGGCAGATGCTCAACCCCTGAGCCACCTAGCCGTCCCAAGGGTCCCAAGGGCGTATTTTGGATGACAGTGTCTCTGACCTCACAGAGATCCTGCTTTACTGAGGGAGGGGGGCAAGTAAATAAACAGGCAATTACAACACATTGTGAGAAGTGCTTGAGCCAGGAAACGGAAGGCTCTGTGGGAGCTTAAAAGAGGGGAAAATACTACAATTGACAGATGGGGAGCAGGAGGCAGGGGAGAAGGCTTCCTACAGAAACTGGTGGGGGTGACCAAAAGAAGAGAAGGGCTGAAATGTTCTAGGCAGAAAGAATAGTATTTGTGATGTCTTTCAGGGCATGACTTATTCGAGAAACTAAAATAAATTCACTTTGCCTAGGACATAGGTGTCAAGTCTGGAATTTAATTTTACCCTATTGAGAAGCTAATGAGTTTGGTTGCTGGCAGTAAACAGGAGATTCTGAGTCAAAGACAAAAGACTTACCCACAGCACAAACAAGCAGCATGAGCATTATTTTTGCATGGGTTCCCCTTTTTCTCCAGTTCCCACAGTGTCAATGCCATGGGCCAGCTGGAGGCTTACAGATACTCTGACACTTTGACTCTGATTCCTGTAAATTGGGATAATAATATCTACCTTGTCACTTTGAAAATTAAATGACTTTGTATCAAATACCCAGTTGCTCATGGTTAATACTCAATGCATAGTAGCTATCATCCTATTATTATGAGGTAATAATTAGAAACTAACATAGAAGCCCATCCACAGGTGAAGGCTTCCTCTCATCATCATCATTTCTATTTTATGGCCATAAACAAAGGTACGAAGTGCTTATATGGTTGTATGGGAGAAAGAGATTCCCACCAACATGTATGGAGCACTTATCATATGCCAGGTTCTGTGCTGAGCCTTCCACACAACAATCCTAAGGGAAAAATTCCTATTGGCATCCCATTGGACAGATGAGGACACCAAGGCACATAAAAGTTGAGCTATTAAGAGCAATACTGGGATTTCAACCGAAGTCCAAGCCCATATGAGGGAAAGTTTCCTGGAGGAGTTGGCCTTTGAATGGAGTAACATGCAGGAAGCCAGGCAGGATGATAGGAGACTGGAAGATGGCAGGGGTAGATGTTAGAGGGTGTTGCAAGCTCCAGATAGAAGCTCTGAGGTGTATTTTTCAAAACCACCAAGGAATCAACTCAGTTCTGAAACTTTCTACCTGTAGATAGTGTGAGATTCCACAGGTTAAGAGCTCAATCCCCCAAGACTGTCCCCATGCCCCCACTTGAGATGTCAGTTACAAGTTCAGGTCATTACCTGTGCTTCTGACCCACTGGCTAGAGATCAGAGGTTTCCACAACTCTCTAGGTGAGTTCAATTAATCTGCTAGAGTGGCTCACAGAACTTCTAGAGAAATATTTACTTACATTTCCCAGTTTATTATACAAGATGTTATAAAGGATACAGACAAAAAGTCAGATAAAGAGGTACACAAGGTGAAACCTGGAAGGGTCTCCTGAATAGGAACATCTGTCCTTATGGAACTGGGGTGTGCCATCCTCCCAACAAATGGATGTATTCACTAACTTGGAAACTCATCAAATCTCATAGTTTAAGTATTTACAGAGCAAATCTACAGCCTCCTTTCCCCCTTCCCAGAGGCCCGGTAGGTAGGGCTGAAAATTCCAATCCTTTAAACTCTTGGTCTTTCTGGTGATCAGCCCCATTCTGACTTTGTCCAGATCACCTCATTAGAGTAAACTCAAAAGGGCTTCTTCTGAATGACAAAAGACACCCTTGTCACTTAGGATAATTCCAAGGGTTTGTGCTAGGCAAAAAACCCAAATATATTTCTCACTATACCAGCGAGACTCTAACAGGGGGAGAACTTCTCCTAAAGAGAAGCGTTAGGAGGGAGGCAAAAAGCAGTTGGATTAAGGCTGCTGTGTTTTCTCCACCCTATGGCCTACCTGGGCCACAAACAGGTGCCAGCCTTGGGGAGGGGGTGGGAGAGACTCTCCCAGGCAACAAAACCCCAGTCTTTCTGCTGCTTTCTGGGACCCAAGTTGCTCAGTGGATCCCAGTCTGGACTCTCCAGGTTATAGGTGTGGTTCCACACAGCAAATGAGTTGCTGTGAGAGAATTTCAGGATTTCATGAAGTCTAGAGGAATGGCTAGGCTTGCCTGCAGAAATGCCAGAGGTTAATTAGTACATCAAGTTTCCTTAATTCTGATGGGGATTCTCCTAGCTCAGCGCAGCAGCAATGATTGAGATGCTACTAACTGAAATGTTGGTGCACTCACATGTGCATATTTTATTTTATTTTTTAAATTTTATTTATTTATTCATGAGAGACGCAGAATGAGAGGCAGAGACATAGGCAGAGGGAGAAGCAGGCTCCCTGCAGGGAGCCCAACGTGCATCTTTTAAATAACTCAAAGGAGAATAGTAAGACATGCCTTCTTAGGGGCGCCTGGCTGGCTCCGTTGGTAGAGCATGTGACTCTGGATCTTGGGGTTGTAAGTTTGAGCCCTGTGAGTTTGAGTTGGGTCCAGAGTCTACTTTAAAAAAACAAAATATAAAAAAAAAGACATGCCTTTCTTAGAAGTCAGATTTATTGAGATATGATTTATATAAAATAAAATTCACCCTTTTAGATGTATAGTTCCATGATTTTTAAAAAAGATCTCATTTATTTATTCATGAGAGACACACACACACAGAGGCAGAGACATAGGCAGAAGGAGAAGCAAGCTCCCTCCAGGGAGCCCAATGTGGAACTCGATCCGGGGACCCCAGGATTACGCCCCGAGCCGAAGGCAGACGCTCAACCACTGAGCCACCCAGGTGCCCAGTTCCATGTTGACAAACATATCCAGTTGTATAGCCATCACCAGTTATAATACAGAACATTTCTGGGATCCCTGGGTGGCGCAGCGGTTTGGCGTGTGCTTTTGGCCCAGGGCGCGATCCTGGAGACCCGGGATCGAATCCCACGTCGGGCTCCCGGTGCATGGAGCCTGCTTCTGTCTCTGCCTCTCTCTCTCTCTCTCTGTGTGTGACTATCAGAAATAAATAAAAACTTAAAAAAAAATACAGAACATTTCCATCACCCTAGAAATTTCTTTCATGTCCCCCTCCTTTTTTTTTTTTTAAAGATTTTTCTTATTCATGAGACACAGGCAGAGGGAGAAGCAGGCTCCACGCAGGGAGCCCAACGTGGGACTCGATCCCGGGTCTCGAGGATCACACCCCGGGCTGAAGGCGGCGCTAAACCGCTGAGCCACTGGGGCTGTCCTATCCCCTTTATAGTCAACCTATATAACCCTATTCCCAGACCCCAGGAACCACTCATCTGCTTTACATTCCTGTAGTTTTGTCTCTTCAAGAATACCATACAAATAGAATCATATAGTATGTCTTGGTGCTAACATCTGTTTTCATTTTTGGGGGGTAAATGTCCAGGAGTGGGATGGCTGGGTTGAAGTGTTTAATTTTACAAGAGATTGCCAAACTGTTTTCCATTGTGGTTGTACCATTCATAGGGTTTGCTCTGTACTCTTTCCAGTGCTTGGGATTGTCAGGGTTTTGTTTTTAGCAATTCTAAAAGATGTACAGTGGTATCCTTTTGATTTTGACTTCATATAAGTCAATCTTTTTTTAAAAGATTTTTATTCATTCATTTGAGAGAGAGAGAGCACAAGCGGGGGAAGAGGTAGAGGCAGAGGGAGAAGCAGACTTCTCACTGAGCAGGGAGCCTGACTGACACAGGGCTCTATCCCAGGACCTGAGATCATGAGCTGAGCCCAAGGCAGATGCTCAACCGACTGAGCCACCCAAGCACCCCTAACTCAATCTTTTTAAAATAAACAAGGCTTGTCTGGAAACATACTGTTTCAAAACTTGGGGACCTTGGCGGGAGCTAAGGGAGAAGTAAAGGGAGTGCTTGGTAGATAATTTGTTGAGAACAGTCCTATTGTGGGCAGCCTGGGTGGCTCAGCGGTTTAGCGCCACTTTCAGCCCACGGTGTAATCCTGGAGGCCCCGGATCAAGTCCCACGTCAGGCTCCCCGCATGGAGCCTGTGTCTCGGCCCACCCCCCTCTCGTGAATAAGTAAATAAAATATTAAAAGAAAAGAGAGAGAGAACAGTCCTATTAGCTGCTAGTTTTGTGGGATAACAGACTGGGAAAGAGCTTTCCTGCGCTGTCTGGAGCGGCCTGAACTTCTTCCCTTTGGTCAGGAGAGGGCAGGAGAGGGTAGAAAATAAACCGCCCCGTTTGGAACTTACTCATTAGGCACCAGCATCAATATTATTTGCACACTGTATTATATTGGCAGTTTTTCTCAAATGGCTTTCCCTCTCAACCTATTTAGCTGCCATCGCATGAGGTTTGACTCCCCAGATTAATCTTGTGAAATAATTCAATGCCAAATCTTAAATAACTTTGTAAAATCCTTTCCTCCCAAAGCATAACTAACCTAAGAACTAAACTACTGAAACTGAGCTACTGTTGGAGAATCCTTATTAAGTCTCCTGTCTAATGTCACTCCAGAGAGCCTGTATGAGGGGGACACATGAAAAGCTGAGCTGGGGAACCCTGTTCTTCTACAACTTTGCTGAAGCTGAGAGAGACTGAGGATGGACTTTGTGGGGGACAGGTCTCCAGATCCCCTGCTGGCTACAGATCCTCCCACATGCCCCCCCCCCATCGCCCAGGCTGGGGCGACTCAGATGGGGGCACTGCACAGATCTTCTGGGGCTGGGGCTACAAAGTGCCCCAAATGTATTGTAGGTCTCACCCTAGGCTCCCTTCCGGCAGTTGGAACCAAAAGTTCATGAAGGGGTTGGCAAACATCAAGAAGAGTTCCATCAGAGCCAGCTGGTCCCCTGGGCCCACTTGATGCCCCAGAAGCAAAGAGAAAGGTTAGATGGTGGTAGCTGTCTCTGTGCCTGTCCCATCACACCCTCTACCTACCACCCATAACCCAATGCTTTGCCCAGTATCTGCAGAGAATGGCAGGAAAGCCTCATTGACCAGGAAGTTTCCATCCATGTCCAAAAAGAGGCCTGGGTTGAATTGTCGAGAGGTCTCCCAACACTCAGGATCAAGGAGCACAGAGGCTAGATTGGGCAAAATGATGGTGCCCTGCAGAGAGAAGCTGGTGTGGCTCCAGGAGCCTCAGCTGACCCAGCATCTAGCTCTGACAGTAGGCTAAAGTGAGCTCTGAGAACACCCAGTGTGCTGGTGAGAGTGGCCCAGGAGAGTGGCCAGGGCTGAGAGTGGCCCAGAGAGAGGCCACTGAAAGGTTTAGCAGCCAGCTCTCCCTGGGTTCCTTTTGTCCAGGCTCACATCAGTGAAGTCGCTGAGCATCACGCTGTCCTGGCTAGGGGCCACCCACCTTTATCCTGAAGACTCCCAGCCCAGGTCTAGAGACACAGCTACTGCCACTTGTGGAGAAGGCCAGCAGCTGTTGGGTATGACTGAAGAGGACCAGGTTCTGTGCAGGACAACTTTATTGTAGGGAGAGGGGGAGTGGTGGTGGTAAGTGGACGAGAAATGGAATGACAGAGAAAGACTGCGTGAAGAGGCAGAGAGAAGGGGAGGAGACAAAAAGCTTCCCTCTTTCAGAGTGGGGAGAGGAGACATGAACCCTAACCAGCCCTAGCCCCAACCCTAACCCTCTTTAGGATAAGGGAGAGAACATGAAATCTACACAGCCCTAGCCCTCACACTAACCTCAAAGAGAAGTGAGTGAGTGGGAAGACAATCAGCCTGATTAGGTGGGAGCCCAAAGAAGCCAAAGGCCCCTACAAGAGGGCTCCTCACCCTCTGGCCCTGGGCTAACAAGAAGGTCAAAGTGGAACCAGGATGGGGTCGGTTATCCACCCAGGACCTGGGACACTCACCTCCAGGGGTTCTGAGGAAGGCTTCGTACCTTGCAGCTCATTTAACAAATACCAGAGAATTCATCAATCTCTCCTATGGGAACCAGAGGACTGGCAGCAGGATTCTTGACTTTGACAAAGGTGTCTTGAAATTGAATACAAAGGGGCGCCTGGGTGGCTTAGTGGGTTAAATGTCTGCCTTCGACTCCGATCATTATCCTGGAGTCCCTGGATGGAGCCTGCATAAGGCTTCCTGCCCAAGGGGGAGCCTGCTTCCTCCTCTCCCTCTGCCCCTTCTCCTGCTAGTGCTCTCTCACTCCTGCACTCTCTGTCTCTCAAATAAAACATAAGATCTTAAAAAAAAAAAAAAAAAAAGGGTGCCTTGGTGGCTCAGTTGGTTAAGCGAAGCAAACCATCAAACCATTGGACTCCCTGGTCAGTGAGGAGTCTGCTAATCCCTCTACTCCTCCTCCCTGCTTGTGATCTCTCTCTTTCTCAAATAATAAATAAATAAAATCTTTTAAAAAAAATACAAAACGAAAAAACTTGGAGAGTTTGAAGCGTACATCCTAAACAGAAGCAAATAAAGAATGCAGAAATTTAGCTGATGTAAATACTTTCAGAAGGCACTTTTCTTTCTTTCTTTCTTTCTTTCTTTCTTTCTTTCTTTCTTTCTTTCTTTCTTTCTTTCTTTCTTTTCTTTCTTTTCTTTCTCTCTCTTTCTTTCTTTCTTTCTTTCTTTCTCTTTCTTTCTTTCTTTCTTTCTTTCTTTCTTTCTTTCTTTCTTTCTTTCTTTCTTTCTTTCTTTCTTCTTTTTAAAAAAGTGGGATCCCAGGGTGGCGCAGCAGTTTGGCGCCTGCCTTTGGCCCAGGGCGCGATCCTGGAGACCCGGGATCGAATCCCACATCGGGCTCCCGGTGCATGGAGCCTGTTTCTCCCTCTGCCTGTGTCTCTGCCTCTCTCTCTCTCTCTCTCTCTGTGACTATCATAAATTAAAAAAAAAAAAAAAGTTTATGGGTCTCGAACCCACAACCCTGAGATCAAGAATTGCATGCTCTACCAACTGAGCCAGCCAGATGTGCCTTTTCTTTTTTTTTAGTTGCACTCTGCAGGCTTAAGGAAAAATGTGATCCCAGCCATCTGGATCAAGGGTCACCTAGCGAGGGTGGTCACTCCATGGCTTTAAGTGGAGGGGCTGGGGGACACATGCTTTTGCTGCTGTCTGACTGAGCTATCCATTTCCTAATTATGGTTCTGGGAGATTTCCCCTACCAGGGTGAAGGAATCTCTGCAATCTATTAATAATCATCTTCAGTTGCAGAGGGCCTTGGAAAAATGCTCTTTTCCCTCCAGAATTATTTATTTCCTGTTCTGGGTGACATTCCAGATTCCTTACAGAGTGCCTGACTGATCTTAGTCCATAGAATAGCCTCAGAGGACAGCTTATCCAGTATACGAAAAGGCCCACCCTCCCTGTCTCCCAAATTACAGAGCCATCTGGCTGCTGGATGACTCTATGCCAGCCTCCTCCCAGGAAATTGCAATTTGGAGCTCACAATCAAATAGAATGAGAAGACAGGCTTGAAGTGCCATCACTGTATTAGAGATCATTGCTGTTTTTGCTATCGCTCAACTTGATGGAATGATTGAGGATAGCTTTGGAAATACCTGTAACATTTACTGATCTGCTGGCAAGCTTTGAATTCCTCTTTCAGGAAACATTTCCCACACAAGTTGCAATAGCTCAGGCTATTAATGACTCCAGGTTATTAATGGGCCTCTGGAGCTCTTACACAGAATAATTCCTAGAATCAAATTGGTAGAAATGGGCTCTTAATAAGGAAATTTCTGATCCCAATTGGTATAAAACAGAACTGAACTCTGGTTCTCTCCTCTTTTCTTTTTTTTAAGATTTATTTATTTATTTTAGAGAGAGAAAGAGCAGGGAAAGGGGCAGAAGGAGAGGAGGGAGAGAATCCTCAAGCAGAGTCTCTGCAGAGTGTGGAGCCTGGCACAGGGCTTGATCCCAGGCCCCTGAGATCATGACCTGAACCAAAATCAAGAGTTGGATGCTCAACTGAGCCACCCAGATGCCCCAGATTCCCTCCTTTTTAACTTGACCTAATTTGACACAGCTTTTAGACCATCAGGGCTCAGGGCCTCTTGCCATGCCAACAGCAAGAGAAGCTAATGACATGGTTTATGGTCTTGTACTCATATTCTAGTAAACATTTGTCAAACCTATGACAACTTACTGGACAGTTATTGCCAAGGATAGTTCAGTATCAGCCAGTCTGGCAGACCAATGGGCAGCAAAACATCTCCATTCAACAGTCGGCTCATTGACTTCAATAGAGAACATTTTTGGAGTAATCAGAATGTCAGGGAATGTGGTAGAAAGAGCTAAAACTTTGGAATCAGAGGGAGAAGAATTTGAAACTCAGATAAGTCAGTTAGTTACTGTGGGTTTGGGGCCCTTACCTGAGCTCTCTAACCTGGTTTCCCTGTCTGTAAAATAAGAATAACAGTAACAACAACGTGTAAAGGATAGCATTGGTAAGAAGAAATGTGTCAGCGTGCCTGGGTGGCTCAGTCAGGCATTTGACTCTTGGTTTCAGCTCAGGTCATGATCCTAGAGTCTTGGGATCGAGCCCTGCTTCAGGCTCTGTGCTCAGCGGGAGTCTGCTTGAGATTCTCCTTCTCCCTCTCCCTCTGCCCCTTCCCCCCTCAAATAAATAAATAAATCCTAAAAGAAGGAGAAGAAGAAGAAAATGGAGGCCAAAAAAGAAAGCAAAAGACAAGGACTGAAAACCCAGGTTTGTCAACTCCCAGTGCAGTGTTCTTCTCACTGCATGAGGAGCCTGGGGACCAGTCATCTAGTATCCTCAACCAAAACTTAATACTAAAAAATATTTAGTCAACATTGATTGAGAGCTGACTGTTGTCATGGGGAAGGGAAGAGTCTCCTGGTACCCAGGGTTCTCAGCAGCCATTCATCTCTGACTTGGACTTCAAACCCCATGCAACACAACAGAAGCCCTCCAACTGCTGAGATCCACTGGCCCTAGAAGGTGGCTTAGTGTAACCATTGGTACTTGGGTGTCCCCATTTCCCCCATCTCCCATCACAAATGGCTTTTCAGAAAACCCCTTCCATCCACACACACAGTGCTCCCCTAGGCATGGTTCTGTTAGTTTTTCTGGTAGTGTCACATTCAAGGGCAGCAGGCTTCTCCCTCAGAATCCTCTTGTGGGCAGAGATAGGCTCTGCACAGTCTTTTTGTTTTTTTAAAGATTTTATTTATTTATTCATGAGAGACACAGAGAGAGAGGCAGAGACATAGGCAAAGGAAGAAGCAGGCTCCCTGTGGTGGCTGATTCAGGACTCGATCCCAGGACCCTGGGATCACACCCTGAGTCGAAGGCAGACAATCAACCACCAGCCACCCAGGTGCCCCTCTGCACAGTCTTTACCTTCAATTTTTTGCAATCCCTCCAACATTCCTGCATTTAACAGATGCGGAACTGAAGGAAGCTCAAGGCCACAGAGCTAGTGAGTGGCAGGACCAGGATTCACCCCCACGTGTCTGAGCCCAGTTCCTTCCTTCTAGTGTCCCTGGGCTGAGAGAGGGAGGCTCATCTGCCTACCCCTTCAGGACCTCCAGTAGAGGACCGAATTCCCACCTAGAGCAGTGTCTCTGGGTATAGCTGAAAGCTTAGCTGCCATGGGTTCTCGGATGGGAAGGGGAAGGAGCCAGGAGGAAGCTCCCTTTCCAGTAGAAGGTGCCAAGTTTCCAGGGCAGGAAAGTGAGTAAAGCCAGCCTGCTGAGCAGAGGCAACATTTGGGCCTCCCCATACCCCTCAGATTCCTGGTCCCAGGGTTTCCAGTGGAATCCAGCCTTCTCCTTAGCCTCCTCCGGCCACTCTCCTCACCCACCCTGCCTGACCTCCACTTATATGTCAGCATTCTCAGGCAGCATCACAGAGGGACACAAGTTCCGGGAGTCTTTCCCAATGGAGTAAATCCATTCGGCCGTGCCAGTCACAATGAGGTCCTGCTGCTCAGCCTGGGACAGGTTGGGATACCTTCTCTCCCACAGCAGCCTCACCTCTGGCCCATGGAGCTCAGTGTTAGTCAGGCTCCTTTCAGCCTCTGCCTAGGACTCTCAGAGGACTACATGGGTGGGCTCAGCAAGGGATAGGGGGCAGCCCCTGGAGTGGTGTCGTCTGCCCTCAGGATATGCTACTCCAGCTCAGGATATGAAACTGGAATTCACACTTCCTGCCCTTCTCTGTCCAGGCACTAAGCAGCCTCCGTGGAGGCCTCCCCAGCATCCAGTCACCGTCCTCCACCTAGCTCCAAGCTCAGGTCAGGTTTGGACTCCTCTCTTGCCTGGGGTCTCCATTTGTTTGTCCATAGTCAAGCTCTGTAGTCTTTGCTTTTAAAGTTTCATTTGTCCTCAAGCCAGACTGCTGGGTCTAGATCCTAGCTCTTCTCTTACTGGGTGAGTGACCCCAGGCAAGTGATTCAGCCTCCACTTGCCTCAGTTTTTGCATTCGTACAATTGAAAAAACCATCTGCCCCATAGAACTCTATACCCTTACCAGTGCCAGCAGGAGGTAGATGGTGCACTCAAGTTGAGTAAATTAAGGATAGTCTAATAAAGAGATAGTTTACAAAGGTGTGTGGGCAGGGGTTAGGGGAACCACAAAGCATAGTGCAGTGCTCAAGCCTAGCCACAGTGGTGAGCTTTTACCACTCAAAAAAGTCAAGGAACATTGTTTAATGGGTAGAGTTTCAGTTTGGACAGATGGGAAAATTTTGGAGATGCTTGCTGGTGGTGGTTGACAACAGTGTGAATGTACGTAATGCCACTGAACCGTACACATAAGAATAGTTAAAATGGAAAATTTTGTGTTATGTATATTTTACTACTTTTTTTTTTTAATGTAAAAGGATAGAGATGTTGGAAGAACCTGGAGCCCCTAGCTGGGTGGAGAGGGTCACTGGCAAGAGCTCAGGCCTTTGCTAGCCAGATGCAGCTGGTTTATGGCAATTCTATGGGGATAAATACCCAACCTTTACTTTCCTTCACTCTCTGATCTCTGTCAGTGCCTCCCACTGGTCAAATCCAATTAGCAGCTGGAGGGTAAGATATCCCATAGAGAATGTAAAATGGTGCAGCTCCTTTGGAAGCAGTTCCTCAACTAATTAATTATAGAGTTAACATATGGCCCAGCAATTCCACTCCTAGGTATATACTGAAAAGAAATGAGAATGTGTGTTCACACAAAAACTTGTGCACATATGTTTATAGTGGCATTATTCATCAAGTCCAAAAAGTGGAAGCAACTCAAATGTCTATCAACTGATGAATGGATAAATAAAATGGGGTATAATCATACAGTGGAATATTATTTGGCAACAAAATAGAATGAAGTACTAATATATCCTGTAACATGGACAAACATGAAAACATTATGCTAAGTGAAAGAAGCAAGACACAAAGAACATATTGCATGATTCCATTAATGTGAAATGTCCAGCATAGACCAATCTAGGGAGATGGAAAGGAAATCAGTGATTGCCTAGGACTGGGGACAATGGGGGGATTAGACAACACTCCATGGAAGGGCTGTGGATAATGTTCCATGCTTGTACAATATTTGTTACTGATGCCATTCCCACAAAACTGCTACCTGTTTGTTAGAAGTTGCCTTTCCCTCTCCAGCAAATCATGTTTCTTCCTCCTCATAACATTTTTTTTTTCAGAAACTTCACCCCTCCAAAATCTTCTCTAGTCAACCCCACCAATCCCTCGCCACTTCCTGAAAACATGTCAGCTGTCTCCCGTGGTGGTCCTTGCCTTATTCTGGATTGATTCCTTGGTTTTGTTGTCTACGTTTTGTGTCTACGCCATCTTTCCCACAATATGTCAAGCTCCTAAAGGCAACCAGATGTCCCTTTCTTCGGGTTTCTGCAGAAGTGTTATCCAATTGCTCAGAGTCGTGAGTAGCCATTGAGTGATGTGGACTCACTGACAGGAAGACTTGGTGGCCCTGGGATCCAATCCCACAGTGCACAATCTTCCTCTCTTGTGAGCACACCAGTGGCCCATTTACAGGAGCTTCTACATGGGGCTCCTTTCATGCATGCCCAGACTCTTTGACCACCTCCTCTCCCCACTGCAGTGTGAGCTACTCGAGACCAGCGACCATTCTCAACAGAAATATGTCACCTGGGGCAGCCCTGGTGGCTTAGTGGTTTAGCACCACCTTCGGCCTAGGGCCTGATCCTGGAGACCTAGGATCGAGTCCCATATCGGGCTCCCTGCATGGAGCCTGCTTCTCCCTCTGCCTGTGTCTCTGCCTCTCTCTTTCTCTCTCTCTATCTCTCTCATGAATAAATAAATAAAATCTATTAAAAAAAAAAAGAAATATGTCACCTAGAATAACGGTCTAGCCTCCAATTTAATTCAGATGGTTTGGCAGTTTGGGTACATGTGGATGGTAGTTTTGGGGGTACTGGTGGTCATGAGGGTTTTGAGGCTTTAGCACAGATGAAGGTAGTTAGGCAGCGCTGTGACTCTGCTTTTGGAGATGGGGGTAGTTTAGAAAGATGGGTCTATTGTCTGCCTGTGACCTCAATGACCACATTCCATTTGGCTTCAGCTGTCGTCTCTGTATCTTGGCCAGGAATGCTGTCCAGAGCCTCCTCCAAATCAGCTATGACATTTGAGGACTTTTCTTGAAGTTGTAGAAAGGTATTATTCAAGTGGAAGACTTGCCTTCTCAATGCTTCCAAGTGTGTTGAACCCTGAACTTGCCCTCCTCCCTCTCTTGCCCAAGGTCACACTGTCTGGCTGCTGAGGATGGGATGTGGCTCCTAAGCCAGAGACATCCAGCACACAGGGCCAGATGACCACTGGATTCCAGGGATGGCAGATCCAGGGATACAGATCTAGAACGGAGGCTCCAGCAAGGTACTAACTCCTTCTTCATTGCTGGGCCAAGCCTTTGTTGTCAGATTGTGAGGTGGGGGCTCCCAAGTGAGATGGTAGATGTGGACCACAAAGCTCCTACTTAAAGGGAAGCCCTCATGCAGAGTATGTCTGCCCCTCCAAAAGCTCAGAGGGCACCTTCATAGGCAGTCTCGTGATTCTAGCCATCATCATCACCCAAGCCATGGGGTTCCCTGTTTTCTCTTTCAAATGCTAAGCCGAGGATGGATGAAACTCAGACCCCTCTCTCCTGGTCCTCTAGGAACAACTTAAATCAATAAGATGTTTTAGTTGAGCACCTTCCCTGTATGAAGTAATTTCACATCAAATTTCTAAACCAGTCCTCTCTAGGATACTGTGAAGAAAGTTATTGCTTCCACTTTCCAGATGAAGAAAGTGAGGCTCAGAAGGTGAGCTGATTTGTTTAATAATCCAGGTTTTCTGTCTCCAAATTCAGTTTTCCCGTCCCACAGCTGTCTCCCAGGTGGGACAAGCCAGCATATTCAAAAGGAAGCTTGCTAAAGGCAAAGAGAAAATGGGTGTGAAACACTTAGTCATGTTTCCAGAGGTTCTTTTTTTTTTTTTTTAAAAAGATTTTATTTACTCATTCATGACAGACACAGAGAGAGAGAGAGAGAGAGAGAGAGAGAGAGAGGCAGAGGGAGAAGCAGGCTCCATGCAGGGAGCCTGACATGGTACTCGATCCTGGGACTCCAGGATCACACCCCAGGCTGAAGGCAGGCGCTAAACCACTGAGCCACCAGGGCTGCCCTGTTTCCAAAGGTTCTGATGCAGCTGTAGAAGCCTTCTGTGCAAGGGCTTGCTTGGCTTTGGGTGTGCCTTTGCATCCTCTCTGATGCTGACCCAGGAACCGTGTCTTCAGAGCTGAAATGCCCTTTCCTCTCCTCCTCCCTTCTCTGCCCTCAGGCCCCCATCCAGACCCTCTTCTGTGGCCCTTGGAGAAACAGTGGGTAAAGGCCACATATCGCAGCTTCGGCCCAGGGGTCTATGCCTCAGGCAGGAGCCATGTCCCATATCACACTGAACACCAGTGGAGATCTCTCACCTTCCCCCAGTAGGCGGGGCTCAGGTGGTTTCTCCCACTTCCAGATCTACCCAAAACCAGTGCTAAATCCAAGCTCAGTGCCTGAAGGATGTTCCATCCCCCCCAACCCCCCATCTCCATCCACTACAAACAGGAGAGGAGATAAATATCAAGAGATATAGAAACAGGGATCCCTGGGTGGCGCAGTGGTTTGGCGCCTGCCTTTGGCCCAGGGCGCGATCCTGGAGACCCGGGATCGAATCCCACATCAGGCTCCCGGTGCATGGAGCCTGCTTCTCCCTCTGCCTATGTCTCTGCCTCTCTGTGTGTGTGTGTGACTATCATAAATAAATTAAAAAAAAAAAAAAGAGAGATACAGAAACCACTAGAGATGGAAGAAATGAGAGGTGAGGCAGGAGAGGTCCCCAAACTTCACACACCTGAACAAAGAGGGGATTTTATTTCTTATGCTTGTGTTTAATTTGTACAACGTGCCCCAGTAACTCATGGAAGTGAATGCAAACAAATACATGTGGCCTGACTGCCTCTGGACAGTTAGGTCAAGTCCTCAGGGGACTGTAGCTGTTACTAGGGACGGTTGGGAGACCCAGGAATCCCTAACCAAAGGAGGATTCTAGACTCAGACACCACATGCCGGCACTCAGGGCAAGGGCCAGTGCTAGAGCACACAGCACTGTTTTGTACATTTTATTATTAAATGTGCCTTCTTTCACTTTTGCAAGTATCCCAGTTTGCTCCCCATCAACACTCCACAACTGCTGACTCTAGTCTCCAGGCTTTGTAGAAGGGGAAATGATACTGTGACATCTGACAGTTGCAATAAACTTGGCATCTAGAATTCTGCTGAGTGTCCATTGGGGTTCCCATAGGGAGCTTTCTTTCAACCTCAGCTTTGAAGGGGGGGTGGGGAGGACAGCCCTATTCAAGAGTCAGCTGAGTAGTGTGAAACTTATTAAGCATCTACTATACGTAAAACATAATATTTAAGCCAGGAGTTATAAGGTACACAAAGATGATTTACTGCCTTTAAGAAGTTTATATTCATGGGCAGATATACGAAAATAATGTTATAATATGTAAGGAAAAAGGAAATAAAAGTAGATGTGTAAGCAAAGGGTTATAGGAACCCAAGGGAATCTGAAGAGAAAGGCTAGTAAAGGAGATAATAGTTGATCTGAGTTAAAAAAAAAAAAAAAACATGGCTTGGGATGCCTGGGTGGCTCACCAGTTTAGTATCTGCCTTTGGCCCATCTGCCTTTGGCCCAGGATCCCAAGATCGAGTCCCACATCGGGCTCCCTACGTGGAGCCTGCTTCTCCCTCTGCCAGTGTCTCTGCTTCTCTCTTTCTCTCATGAATAAATAAATAAAATCTTTAGAAAAATAATAAAAATAAATAAATAACCATGGCTTATTTATTTAAGTGCACTCAATGCCCAATGTGGGGCTTGGACTCACGACCCCGAGATCAAGAGTCATACCCTCCACCAACTGAGCCAGCAAGTGCTCCAAAACATGGCTTTTTTTATTTTTTTAAAGATTTTATTCATTTATTCATGAGAAGCACACAGAAAGAGGCAGACATAGGCAGGAGAGGCAGGCTCCCCGAGGGAAGTCCGATGCAGAACTTGATCCCAGGTCTCTGGGACCATGCCCTGAGCCGAAGGCAGATGCTCAACCACTGAGCCACCCAGGTGTCCCCAAAACATAGGTTTTTTAAACAAGAGGATTGGGGCACCTGGGTGGCTCAGTCAGTTAAGGGTCAGACTCAATTTCAGCTCAGGTCATGATCTCAGGGTTGTGAGATTGAGCCCTGAGTCAGGCCCCACAACGGGCATGGAGCCTGCTTGAGATTCTTTCTCTCTCCCCCTCTTCCCCCCACCCCATCCTTCTCAAAAAAACAAACAGGAGAGGATCAATTGTTTCCAGGCTAATAGAAAAGACTTCAAGGTGTGAAAATATTGGACTGTTTCTAGGAATACCGAGTAGAAATAGAGGGTTGGAGCCAGGTAATAGACACCGTGAATGCCAACCTAAGGAATATGGGCCGTTTTACGAGCAACTGTCCCCTGAAAATTTTTGCTGGGCAAAGTATTTGACCAACTTGCATTTTTGGTCAGCATTTTGACAATAGTATATACAATGGTCCGGAGAAGGCCACTGAAGCAGGGAGACTGGTTATGAGCTGTAGCCACAATATGAAAAAAGAAGGGAGGTGGGCCTGAATTAGGGCAGAAGCAGAGAGAGAAGGGGGTGGTGGTGGGAATGTGTAGGCCCTGTAGTAACGGATTTTATCAGGAAGGGACAGGAGAGCTGAAATCATTCAAGGTTTCTAGACTTAGTCTAGAGGCTAAGGAGGCCAGAGGACTGCTGATTGAGACAAGGAGCCCCATTAGACTTCTGAGAGGCTGTCTGAGGCACCCAGAAGATGCCGCTGGAGGCGCTCCCACTGAGGAGGAGACAGGCCAAGCCCGCAGCTGTGCCTGTAGGAGTGAAAGATCCATGGCGGGGGATGCAGTGGGCAGAAGGCAGGAAGTGCCTCCCTTTAAGGGGCTAAGCAGTGAGAGAGGTGAGGGAGACAGACGGGGAGATAGAAGAAGAGAAGGGCAGTAAAGGAGGGGCTCCTTAGGGGGGAGTCTCTCACATGCAGCAGGGACTCGCTCGCTCGAACAGGACAAGCACACAGGAGCTCTTCCACTGATACCGTTACCTTCTTGGAAGGTAAACCCAGGGAATCAAAAAAAGGGGCTGTTTACCTTAGTGCCGTCCAACGGGACATTGTGCAACGATAGGGACGTCTCATACTTGCACCACCCAGGACATGTGCCACGGTCACAGGTGCCTACTTAGCACTTGGTACATGGCAAGGAGGAACCAAATTTTAACTTCAGGGCCAGCCCCCTGAATTTTTAAGACGGCAGTTTACAGAAATGGCTAGGTTTAAGGTACGATTTCCGCTGATGATCAGCAGAACCAATACAAAGAGTTTAAAAGCCTTCTTGGCTGCACTCGACACGATATATTGAGAAGCTTTAGAATGAGTACCTTTGGAATGGTGTTTAATTCTCAAGGAGTTCAACTGAATGAACTGGCTGAAAGGGCAAATGCATTGTTTGAATCACTGAGAATTCTCAACAAACCGCTCGTTTAAAGTATATTTCAGCACAACTGCTTGCCTCCCCACAACCATTCACACCCGCCCCACCCCCCATTAGCAGCAGGGCAGCTTTATCTGGTGACTAGGCCCAGGAACACAGGCTGAAGGGACTAAAGCCCCTGCCATGATGATTCCAGGCATGCTGGAACCCTGGTAACCAACCTGCTCTGTCACTGGTCTTTCCAGCATGGGACTCCATCATTGGATATTCAGAGCCAAGGCTCTTGGACCCCAAAGCCATTCAAAGACATCTTTTAAACACCAAGAGTGCTACAAAATCCAAAATAATTTTATTCACTTTTTCAGATTTTTGCTTCCACAAGGTGTTCAGCAAACATGCTAAGGCGACAGAATGTCTAGTTGGTCACGACATGCAACGCTGACCATTCAGTTGATGACAGCAGCGACCACGCCCACCTGAGCTACTGGTCCCACAGCACAAAGGGGGTTTGCGGGAACACACGGAACCACACAGCAATCAGCAACCTGAGGTAGGTCTCTTTACAGTACAAAAAACTTCTACACCAGTGTGAGACACTGATTAGCAAGAGCTGCTTAAAGTTGCAGACTTTGGAGGGAGACAGACTGTGTGACAACTGCAGTGAGAGAGAACAGACCCACAAACTCCTGAACCCTGTCACTGAACTGCGGAGGTGTGAGACCAGGCAAATGAAAAAAGTACCACTGATGAAAGCAGCAGCTGGCCCCAGGGTTTGGAGCCAACAGGTGTAGGAGCTGGAGAGCTCTGTGCAGTGGCCAGCGTTAGGAACCTGAGGCAGTGGGACACTCTGTGAAGAAGAGACTTGATTCTGGTTAAGAAACAACAGCAAAAAGAGGAAGGCAGGAAAGAACCTCCCCCCGTCCAAGGAATGTTCTTCCGTGATTCTCATTCCTGACAGAGGGAGTGAAGGGGGTTCTGGGGGTCTGGGGCTTTGCCCCACTGCTCTCCCGACGGAAACAGTGAATGACAACAGGACAGAAAGCAGGAGCCCTGAGAATTCACGGCGCTCTGCGTGGCCTCCAGCAGCCCCCTCCACCTGCCCTGGGTGTGGGTGTGCAGGGACACAGAGGGGGCCCCTGGAGGGCCCGCTATTGCCACACATCTTCCTTTTCAACACCCAGAGAACCCGGCACCGTGAAACCACCAGCCGAAGAAGAACAGTATGCTACCCTTCCTACAATCTAATAGCAAAATCAGATCTCTAGTACAGCAAACTGTACAAAAATGATAGAAAGGAATTTGCACTGTTATCAGGACAGTGCTTATTTTAATATAAAATAAACAGCTTACATTTTCACTGTAAATATAGGCTATGTACAGAATTATATATAGATATAGCTACACATATAAAGCTTCATTATAGGCCTCTGATACATTTATAATAACGGTTCCCTGAACCTTTTAGAGTGCAATTAAGAACAAAAACTAAATTTTGTTTACATGAATATGGAATAAATACAATAATCAAAATATGACTCTCCCTAAAATTGAAACACACAAGCCAATCCTGAACTGCTGTGCGAAAGATAAAATTGGGAAAGGCAAGGTTTCGGCAGGAGGACGCGATGAGGGGCCTGCCCAAGGCAGGGGATGGCAAATGCTCCAAGGAAAAGAGACGTTGGTGGCGGGAAGGAGTTAGCCCTTGACAGCGACCTTGTTCTCCACAGCAGCAAACATGGCATAGAACCGGGAGCTGTCATTGGACAGAAGGACTGATGGGGTGTCGAACTCCACCACCTGCAAAGGAAGGAGACACGTCACTCAGAGTCATTCAGAGGACCACTGCCCCAAAGCCCCCTGGGGGCAGAATCACAGTGACACACAATCCGATGAGTCCTGCCATGCCCCTGTGTGTTCCACTTTTGATTTTTTGTTTTTACTAACCAGGGCATAAGCAAAGGGTTAGAGTCAAAGACATCCAGACCTCCTTCACATCAGTCTCAGGGGGAAAAAAAATTACAGCTCAAGTCAAATGCATAGTAGGCAAATGTCATCTTGTGTAAATTGACCCTAACCTATGGATGGAAAAGGAACAGCTCAAAATACCCACTTCACAGAATAAAAAGGAAGTAAGTCATTTGGTCAATTATCCATTCCTATGATGGACTTCTATGTAGCCACGGAAAATCATATTGCAATAAAAAAAAAAAAAAAAAAAAAACCCTGAATGATTTGCTGGTAGAACCTGCATTCCATGATAGAGGCAGAAAATGTCACATACTCACTTTCCCAGCCTTCTTGCTAGCGGGCCAAGGCATGGGGCACAGCCTTGACCAAGGAGAAGTCTCTGAGATGCTTCTAGGAAAGGCTGTTCTGCCCAATATAGGCATGAGGACAAAGTACACTTCCCCAGGACTGCTTGTGTGAGGATGTGATGTTGGGTGCTAGCACAGACATCCCACACCATGAGGAGAGGGAAGGTGGGCCTTGGGTGGAAGCTGACACAGAACCTGACCTCGCTGAGCTGCTGAAGAGCCAGCCACCCCTCTGGCCTCTGGCCATGGGATGACAGACTCCTACTATTCACCTCTTTCATTCCAGAATTGTGTGTCCGCAGCAGAGCACATCCTACCCACTAGAGTCTGGGTGTATAGGGGCATGAAAAATGCTGGCAGGGGATAAATTAATCTATTATGAATTACTGATGCTTGTCCCTGAGGAGGTAAATGACTTAACTTATTTTTGCCTTTATGCTTTTTTCAGGTTTTCCTAAAATTACAAGGCAATTTCAATTCACGCGAAACAAAAATTAAGGGAAAAGAAGGACAGAGTCCTTCATAAAGAGCCAAACAATCCCCATTCCAAAACATTAGGCCACTCGTAGAAACAATGTGGTCTAGATGTGCATCTTTTTTTTTTTTTAAGATTTAATTTATTTATTCATGAGAGACACCGAGAGATAGAGAGGCAGAGACCATAAGCAGAGGGAGAAGTAGGCTCCATGCAGGGAACCCGACGTGGGACTCCATCCTGGATCTCCAGGATCATGCCCTGAGCCCAAGGCAGACGTTCAACCACTGAGCCACCCAGGGATCCCTAGATGTGCATCTTTAAGAAAGAACTTCCCAACTGTTCTTGGTCCCCTCTACTTTATTATATTCTATTTAATACCTATGTACAGAGCAGTAGCTCTGTGTATCTAATGCATAATAGAATCACAGTAAACATTTAGGATAATGCAAACAAAGATAGTAACAAAACACACTAACATTAATATAATTTCAAAATGAGGAGAAAAATAATGAATTCCTATGTTCTCTCAAACTCCACTCTGAAGCCCAGCTTACACCTGTTATATTAATTGCTTTTCTCAGTACTTCTCCACAGAAGGACAGAGTGGTCCTGCAGTGTAAAACACTGGCTTTGGAGTCGCTGGCCTAGCTCAGCTCCAACTCTTCCTTCCTGTGGGCTGGAGATAGGTTCAGTTCCCTGAGCCCATCTCCTCTTTTGGAAGGCAGGGTTAAAACATCTGTCTCTTTCTCAGTGGTTGTGATGATTAATTACATGTTGAGAGACAGTATGTAAGGCCCCTAGCGTGGTGCCTGACACGCAATAAGCATTCGATGGAAGTGGCTATTTTGGTGGCCATTATTATTAATCAGAGTTACACTTGTAACTGGCTTGTTATTTCTGCTAAACCGTGAATCTACTGCCATCCCAGGTGCACACAAAGGAGGTATCTGTTCAACATAAATTTACTTAACATCGTGAGTGACATACTAAACATCTACCATGTGCAAAGAATGTGGTATGGAGCCCTGCCCTAAGAGAGTTTACAGTCTAATAGGGGAGATGGGGCATTAGCCAGCTACCATCAGAGGAGGCAGAGGAGCTACACAAGAGGGGCACATCAAGTTTAAGGTGGCAGAGGCAAATCAGGGTATTTAAGCTGTGTCTTTCAGAGAGACAAGCAGGCTGTAAGCAGACAGATGTGGGGATGTAGAAGAGGGAACGAGAGGAAAAGGCATTGGGGGGTAGATGGAACCGAGTGAGAAAAGACCTAGGGGAACCAGCTTAGGGAATGCAAGATTGTCTACAGCCATTGGCACCTGCAAGGAGAGAGTGGGAAAGGAAGGCAGCGGGGCTGGGCCAGATTGTGGGAAAGCTTGGAACACGAGTGTAAGAAGTTTGGCACCACCAAATGATTGCAAAAAGCAAACACGAGGGGGCCGGATTCAATACACCTTGGGCAATTCTTGTGTACATGAGTTAATTAGTCAAGTGCTTGAGCTCTCTGACCTAAGTCAAAATGTCACTTTTACAAGCAACAAAAAAGCAGGTATTAAAGCAAAATGAGAACCCAGTAAGAGTGCCCTTACTCGATCTCTGGCTTTGGAGGGCTCTGTCCCTCCCAGTGGCAGCCAGATTAGAGTTGCTAAGGCTGCTTATCTGAAAGCTAAGAATAGCACTAAGATGGCAATCAGCCCAATCCTGCCAGTGGCCAGTTTTCCTCCCAGATGAGGCCACATGCCAGCCTCAATCCCCCAGGGGCTCAGTACCTGTCCCTGGGCCAGCACCATAATCCTATCAGAGCCTAGGACTGTATGTAGGCGATGGGCAATTGTCAGCATGGTGCAGTCAGCAAATGCTTCTCGGATGGTCTCTTGGATTAATAAATCTGTCTCTGTGTCCATGGCAGCAGTGGCTTCATCTAGAATCAAAATCTGCCAGAAAAGAGGAGAGAAAGAAAGATCCAACCAATTCCTTAGGCATTCTACTTAATCTAGGTTTTGCTGAAATATATTTCATTGCTTGAATTTTATACCATAATCTGTCTTTCCTAAGTAGGTACACACATGTGTAAAAGGATCATTTTGCTTAGAACAGGTACAACTCCAAACCCATGCATTTGCCTTCATTTCCACAAATAAAAGGCTATGCATGTGATACTGATCTAACAAAGTGCTTGCCCCTGCTTGTTCTGTGACTCTAAACATGAATAATCTTTCTGGATCTTCCTTTTCTGGTTTACAAAACAAAGTGACTGTATTTGATAGCCTGGAGGTCTCAGTCTATAGTTTCCAAGAGTACTACAACTACTCACTGGCCAGAAACAAAATTCACCCTTTGGAAATTAAAGGCTCAGGGAAGTCTGAAGGCTCAAAAACACCTGTATACTCAGATTGGGTCAAGGTGAGTTTAAAAACATCTTTGGGCATGCTCCTAAAAAGCTCCACTGGGCTTGGAGCCAGAAGTCCCTTTGGACCTCATGCCGCAGGGAAAGGCCATCCTTCTTCCCTGCCACTCCACAAACCACCTTACCTTACAGTGACGGAGCAAGGCTCTTGCTATGCACAGGAGCTGCCGTTCCCCCACTGAGAAGTTATCTCCATTCTCCATCACTTCAGATTCAAGTTTCAGAGGTAGCTGAGCAATCTAGGGAGAAAGGCAGTAAAGACTAGAAGAGTCAAAAAGTAAATTTTTGGGGAAAAAAACAACTAAATTTTGTCAAAAATTCAGGGGCAAAAATAAACTATTTTGAAACAGCTGAAACAATTAGCCAAGAATCTGGCTCATCTAGTAAGAAGGTAAAGGTGTGATGATCACGTGTACTAGGACTCTCATTTTTTATGACATTCCATATTTCAAATATACTATTCTGTTAGCCTCATACCATTAAAAGGTCTTAGAAATTCCAGTATTTTCATGTCCCCAAATCCTGTCAGATTGTGGCCCTAATTTTTGGTTCTGAAAATATGGTCATGGAATAGGAGATGGAGATAGCGAGATTGCTTTTCCTGTATTCCAAGGTTATAGGTTTATGGCTGTCAAACTTGCCTTTATAATAAGCTATGAGCCTACCTGTCAAATGAAATTGTTTGAAGAAGCCCAATATATAAGTGATTAAGGCAGAACTGACCTAGTTGAATCAGGACAGGGGATCCTGAGCTTGACTCAATTCAGGGGCATGAAAGATCCTATTCCAGGTCAGGGATATCATGTAGACTGTGGCCTCAGGAAGGTGCGTGCTGAGTTACTCTAAGAGGTTAATGACTCCCTTTGCATGCTGCATGCTTTCTGTAGGCTGCATATACAGAGGTTTCAAAAAAGCATGTTATACTTAAAAGAATTATGGAATCTGAGTGTTGGTCATTAATATCTTTGTTAATCAATGGATAGCAAAAGGGCAATATGACCATGGTCAAGAGATATCAACTTTTATGCCCCTTCTGAAATGCCTGGGAAGCCTTATCTAAAGTGATCCTACACAGCTATCCTGGAAACAAATGGACAGGCCAGGTTAGACAGAGGCAGCCAGAGAAGCCTGAGGAGTGACCACAACATCACTACATTTCCACTCTTGAAATTCCAGCAAAGCCCTTCCTCATTGCTTCACTTACACATTCTTTCATGTGTGTCCTTTCTAGGGCATCCCAAATCTGGTCTTCAGTGTACTGGTTGAAGGGATCCAAATTTGACCTAGAGAGAAGCACAGTAGAAGTTTCTCAGTGATCCAATACGTAAGTGACCATACCACAAAGGCTGTCTGTAGTATAAGTTGAAACACACCTGGGAAAAGGAGGGATCAAAGTCCTCAAAGTCACAGAGGACTCACTCCCCAGCCAGCCTTAGGTAGACGTGCGGCTGTTTGCCTGTTACAGGAATGTATCTGAGAACAGGTTAGGACTCTCTGTCTTCTTTATAAAACTTCTTTTTAAAAGATTTTATTTATTTATTCATGAGAGACAGAGAGAGAGGTAGAGAAACAGGCAGAGGGAGAAGCAGGCTCCCCACAGGGAGCCGTGGGACTTGATCCCAGGATTCTAGGACCACACTCTGAGCCGAAGGCAGACACTCAACCGCTGAGCCACCCAGGCGTCCTCTTCTTTATATTACTTTTATTATGTAAATAATACAGGTTACAGGAAAATTAAGAAATACAGATACATGAAACATAAAACCGAAACCAATGATGTTTTAATCACCTCTAATCAGACCGTCGGAAGCAAACACAGCATTTTGGTATATACATGTTGAAATACATCTTTGTGTATTTTGGAAAAACAACTTCTTTCTTCTTGATGCACCAGGGTGAGAGCCTGTCACTGTGAACAGACTTGAGGGTGACTGGCTGACCAGGAGGAGGAGCTCCAGCCAAGCAGAAAGGAGAGCGTCAAGAGCAGCTCAAGAGGAAGGAATTTACTGGTACAGAAAATCAGTCTGGGAACTATTCTTGCTTACTGGACCAATAGGGGCTATATCAAGAACATCAAGGATGATACCAGAAGAATAGAACTAGACATTTCTGGAAAAGGCTCTTTGTCATGGAGGATGAAAGTGGAGAGGTGGTAGTGGAATAGATAATTGGTGGAAATTGGGAGATTACATTAATTTTGGGGTGTCTTGTTTTCATCTAAACATGACATTTACAAGTTTTAGGTGTAATTTGCTTAGTTTAGAAAATTATACTTCCCATATGGGAAACAAAGTCTTTGGGAAAACTTCAGCTCCATGTCTCATTTGTCTCCATGTCTGGGGTTACTAATCCCAGGCAAGGCAAATGCAAGCAGGACATTACCCCAGAACTCCACCTGACAGGAGGAAACATAGGCTACCACCTACCTTGCCCATCCCTTTGGGCCCCCTCTGGATTCTCCAGAGAGACTGTAACTGGCTCTGTTCTCTTGTGCCTCTTGCCCTTTGCACATGAAACATGCACCTCACCCCTATCCTTTTGCTTAAGAGACGCTGGTGAAAGCAAGGGCTCTGGGGACAGACTTACTGATTTCTACACAGGTTCTATTACAAGTGTGTGACTCTGACCAAGTTAGCCTAACTTCTCTATGCTTCAGTGCCCTCAAAAGGTTGTGACAGCTGCATTTCACATGTAGAAAGTATTCAGAGCTGCGCTCACTGCATGGTTGTGTGTGCAGGAGCTACTATTAAGATGATATTATTGTCATTGCTGTGACTCCTTGCCTATGATTCTTTCTTGTCCTTCAGGCCACAACTTAGATGCAGAAAGCATCTCCTGGCCCTTAAAGCCTGATTTAGGTGTCCTCATGCTCACTCTCATTATGGCACTTGTCACTCTGTTGATTTGTCTCTGCCCCCATTGGATCAGGATCCTTGTCTGGATCTTATTTACTGTTGAATCCCATGTACACGGTCTAATGTTTGTTGTAAGAATAAAAGAACATATGGCCTTACTTGACTTCCTGATAGGAGGCATCAGTATGTGACAATTTAAGCATTTTCTGTAATGACAGAGGAAAGGAACAGTGTGGTGGAGCATGTGCACATGTAGATCCAGGCAGATTGGGCTCAAATCCCCACTCTGCTTCTTATTATCTCTACAACCTAGGGCAAACCACTCCTCAGTCTCTTCTATACAATGGAGATATAGTGACATGACTCAGTAGTTTCCTGTAAACATTTCAGACAGGATGTACAGTACCTGGAACACAGCAAACATTTACTCAGTGGCAGCTATTAAATTCACAAGGTACATGTGGACATGTTAGCTGCCTGGTTCCAATGCTTGATGGTTTTCTGATTCATATATTCAATGTACTTTCCAAAGTACATTGAACTTTGGAAGAGTTCAACTCTTTCCTTAGAAAGAGTTCTGATAAAGTCCTATCTGTGAAAAGTCTGGATGGGGAAGACCAATTTTCTATAGGCATACCATCTAATATCTAACATCTTTGCAGGCATAATTCTTAAGAAGGTGGTCCAGTTTACTGATAATCTAAACTGTGAAATGACAGACCATGGGCTAAGTCTAAGGAGAAGTACACCTGTTTCTATTCACACTGGAAGCCCCAACCCTCCCTAACACTCTAGAGTCTGTCTGCACAAACATCCGGGTTGACAAGATTAACATTTATTGTTCTGTTTTGTTTGTTTGTTTTTTTAAAGATTTTACTTACTTGTTTGAGAGAGAGAGAAAGCACGAGCAGGGGGAGGGGAGGGTCAGAGGGAGAGGGAGAAGCAGACCCCTCGCTAGGCAGGGAGCCCAGTGCAGAGCTCCATCCCAGGACCTTGGGATCATAACCTGAGCCGAAATCAAGAGTCGTTTGCTTAACTGAGCCATGTAGGTGCCCCTATTGTTTTGGGCATTTTCTGTTGCCTCTTAGGAGAATCTTCTACACTTACACACTATCAGTTTAGGGACAGACTGAAACCCATGCTCGCTGTCCCGCGTCTGAAGGATAAAAGATTAATTATACTTTTGCCTGGTTCAACAACGACTGCTGAGAATTCTCGTGGGGCAAAGTTAGCAAGACAACTTTCTGAGTGACATTTATCTATGTGATGATGCAAGTTTTCACAATATTCTCTCTCCTATTTGTGTGGCCTCATATTGGACCTCTTCATGTTCTATAGCAGAATTCCTGACCTTTGGGGTCATAACAGAGGTCCCATTTTTGAATCATAAACTTCAGAGTTCTTTAAAAAAACTCACTTTATTAACTTATTATTATTATTGTTCTACCTTTTAAAAAAAAAAAAAGTTCCTTAGAGCTCTTTGTAAGAGCCTTTTGTAAGTTCTTACTAAACCTAGAAGGAAGGGTACTCCACCAAGGGGAAATTATGACCAGTTACAAATAGGGGTAATGTTCTAGTTTGCTTGGTCTCCTGCTCGTCACCCCCACCATGGTCTACATGCAGCCAAGCCACAGACCCAAGCTGAAAAATCACCCTTGCCCTTTATAGGGAATCAACTCTGATCTTTGGCTGTAAGAGCTGAAGTCAGGATTAATATGTGCTTTAGTGCTGGGCTGCTCTACATCTGCATTCTGCTCTGACTCTAGTTCTCATTTAGAGCTTCTGGTCCCTCTTCATGGGCCTGAATCTCCTCTTGGCAATCCAGTTCCAGTAATTCAATTCCTGTTGTGCTTCAATGTACCGAGTTCTCATCTTGAAGAGAACTTCTTTGGTCTCTGAATGCTGTTCAGTCTCCACTGTTGAGGTCTAGTTGCCTGTGGAAAATCCATATTACTAAAGGCTGGAATTTCCAGCCCCAGTAACTTGATCAATTGTCACCTATGGTTTGACATTTCACTTTCTCAATTTCTAGTTGAGCCCATCACCTACTGCTTAAATCTGCCCCTTCTTTACCTGTTCCTGGCAGGATTGTTTAAGTTTAGGTTCTGGATTTTACCACTCGTTCAGGTTCCTTCTACTTCTTCTAAGATGAGTCCTTTGCACAGAGGAAGACTTCAATAAATATATGCTCAAGACCGAAGGAGTCTATAATGCTAGTTTCCAGGCTAGGAACATGTAGATAATTCTCCTAGACTTTTAGTCTAGGAAGTGTTCTTTAAAACTGCACAGCAATGCCTATTATTATGGGTTGAAGTATGTCTTCCCCCAAAAGAGAAGTTGAAATCTTAACCCCCAGTATCTTTTTTTTTTTTTTTAATTTATGATAGTCACAGAGAGAGAAAGAGAGAGAGGCAGAGACACAGGCAGAGGGAGAAGCAGGCTCCATGCACCAGGAGCCTGACGTGGGACTTGATCCCGGGTCTCCAGGATCGCGCCCTGGGCCAAAGGCAGGTGCCAAACCGCTGTGCCACCCAGGGATCCCCAACCCCCAGTATCGAAGAATGTAATCCTATTTGGAAATAGGGTCAGTGCAGGTATTAATTCATTAAAATGAGGTCATTCGGTAGAGTGGAGTAGAGTGGGCCCTAAATCCAATATGACTGGGGGCACCTAGGTGGCTCAGTGGTTGAGCTATCTTTGGCTCAGGTCATGATCCCAGGGTCCTGGAATTAAGTCCCGCATCAGGCTCCTTCCATGGAGCCTGCTTCTCCCTCTGCTTATGTCTGTCTCTCTCTCTGTGTGTCTCTCATGAATAAATAAATAAAACCTTAAAAAAAATCCAATACAACTGGTGTCCTTATAAGAGAGGGTCACATGAAGGCAGAGACACAAAGGGAAAAGGCCATGTGATGATGGTGGCCGAGATTGGAATAATGCACCTATAAACCAAGGAGCACCAAACACTGGTGGCAAACCACTAGAGGGTAGAAGAGGCAGGGAAGGATCCTCTCCTAAAGGTTTCAGAGGGAGCACAATCTTGCTGGCATCTTGATTGCAGACGTCTAGCCTCCAGAACTGTGAGAGAATAAGTTCCTGTTGTTTTAAGCCATCCAGTTTGTGGCACTTTGTTGTGACCTCCCTACAGAACAAATACACCTAGGAAGCCCATCATGTACCTCTTACCAGACACAGTACACACGCAGTAGCCTGCTCACTGAGGAGCCTGCCCCTTCAGATTCTCTGTGGGTGACGACTCAGCAGAAACCATGGATAGGATTGATGCTCAATCCTCCTAAGCCCATCATACCAGCGGAAGGAGCCACCATAAACCAAGCAATGGGTCCCAGATATATAAGGAATATTTACACACACCAGGAGGTGCCATACACACATTAAGCCACACCAGACTGATCTCAACAGGGAGCTCAATCAGGAATAGAAGAAAATACACCCTCTTTACGGAAGCCAGATGGCCCGGAGTCTGATCCACAAACAGAAGTGAAAGCAAAGTTATGCATCCATAACATCAAGAGTCTTGGCTGGGTGGATGGATAGAGAAAAAAGGCATCTGAACAGGAAGGCACCTATTTTTAGTAGTCAGAAGTCCTAGGGTCCTAATGTTGCCAGAACTGCATTTTCATCTTTGGTTCTTCATATTTTATTTTTAGCAGTATTCTACGCTTGCCTTTTGGCCACTGCAAAATGAGGCCATGAATCTCTCTGAAAGTATGAGAGGAAGCAGGAATGCCTCTCTGACACGTGGGGAGACACTGCTGCACCACACTGGCCTGTCATCATGATAGGTGCCTCCTGGACAGCCTAGGGCCTCAGAGCAGGAGACCTGGGACCCACAGTCCTTCTGCTATCCGGGAGCAAAAGGGGAGCTCTAAATAGTTATTCAGGAGATTTTGAAGATGCCGGAGGGAAAAAAAGGTAACTAAAAGTCAGGCCCTGGGGAAGCAGGCTTACCTCTGGCTTTGGAAACACAACCCCTCCCATCACAGGGTTGTGATGGAGAGTGGGGGTCATGAGAACTCCAGGAGGGGATACAGCATGTGGTGTGTGAGGGCCCAGACAGCCCAGGTTCAAATGCCTATCTTTGGGCAAATTATCTAACCTCTCTGGATTTCCATTTCTTCATCTATAAAATCAGAATAATAGTACCTACTTCATGGAGTTTTGAGTATCTGAAGAATTAATACATTAAAATGCTTAGGACAACATCTGCCACATACTAAGTTCTCAATAAGCTTATCTACGTTCATTACTGTTGTTCTTTAGAGCAGCAGTGTCTGGCACAGAATGACCTTTTCCCTTTTTTTAAGATTTTATTTTATTTACTTATTTATTTATTTGTTTGTTTGTTTGTTTATTTGACAGAGAATGAGAGAGAAAGCTCACAAGCAGGCAGAGTGGTAGGCAGAGGAAGAAGCAGGCTCCCCGCTGAGCAGAGAGCCCAATGTGGGGCCTGAGCACCTCTTCCCTTTTTTTTAAAGAGCCAATTTAGGTTCACAGCAAAACTGAGAGGAAGGTAAATATTTCTTATATATCTTGCTCAGAATGACTTCAGCAAATGTTAGAGAACACTCTGTGTTCTTGATACAGTTATTCTAGACTTTGTATTATTTTCTCATATTAAGACTAAGAAGCTTTTGGGAAATCCCAAGTTCCAAAGAAACTAATACTATCAAAAACAAAAAGAAAAAAAAAAAGAGGGAGAGAGAAAGAAAGAAGGAAATAAAGAAAGCAAAAAAAAAGTTAAAGGGGCCCCCTTCAACAACAGAATAATTCAGAGAAAACCGTAAGACCTTGAGGTTCTTTCTTTTCTTTTTTTTTTTTTTTTTTTTTTTAGGATTTATTTATTTATTCATGAAAAACAGAGAGAGAGGCAGAGACATAGGCAGAGGGAGAAGCGGGCTCCTCAGAGGGAGCCTGATGCAGGACTCGATCCCGGACCTCAGGCCCTGAGCCAAAAGCAGACACTCAACCGCGGAACCACCCAGGTGTCCCAGACCTTGAGATTCTTTTTTTTTTTTTAAGATATTTATTTATTTATTCATGAGAGACAGAGAGAGAGAGAGAGAGGCAGAGACACAGGCAGAGGGAGAAGCAGGCTCCATGCAGGGAACCTGATGTGGGACTTGATCCCAGGACTTCAGGATCATACCCTGGGCTGAAGGTGGCGCTAAACCACTGAGCCATCTGGGCTGCCCAGACCTTGAGATTCTAAGAAAGAAGCTGCTTCAAATTTAGAACATCTTCCATTCCCCCTAGAGTGCTAACTGCTTCCGTCTGAAGGCGTGTGGGCCCAGAATGAACCAAAGAAGAATGGGTCAGTTGGGCTCAATTTTGCTACGATTTTGAGTTAGGAACTAGAAATATTCCTCAAAAAGTAAAAATTTCATGGGTAGATCAAAAGGGAGAGAGGGCATCTGAATAGGAAGAAAGAATACTGCTTCTTGCTAATGAATGGCCACCAACAGAGATGCTCCAGGTGATGAGAAGATGCCCAGCCCCTGGAAGCAGAGTGAGGCTCACAGACAGTGATAGCTGAGGACAGATTCACTGTCAACCACGCGGAGCTGTCAACTATCTCAAAGGGTGGAATGCACTGCAGGAGGGGCTGGTTAGGGCAGAGGGGAAGGCTCTCAGGAAGCACAAGATCCTCTGGGGAAAGGAAAGGAAGGTACCGTCAGGGCCATGAAGGAGGGAAGGTCGGCAAAAATGTTTAAGGTCAAGATGAGAAGAAACCTCTTGTCTTGGAGCCAGCTATCACAGCAAGAGGCACAGTAAAGGGACTAGTCACAGAAACATAGGCCTTATAGCTGGATAAGGGAGGGCTAGATGCAGCTATTGTAATGGACAGAGAGTCCGGCTAATCTAGGGAGCAGTATGGCCCCAAATGATCTGGTCTGTAATTTAGATTATATTTGTATGAGAACAATTAGACATTTTTATTTCATCACCTTAAGTTTCATTTGATTTCGGTTTCATCTTGCTTTCACTCTGAGAGTTCCTTATGTTTTTTTAAGATTTGTCTTATTTGTTTTTTTAAAAAGATTTTATTTATTTATTTGAGAGAGAGAGAGAGAGCAAGAGAAAGCATGAATAGGGGGAAGAGGGAGAAACAGGCTCCGCGCTGAGTAGGGAGCCCAATGCAGAGTTCAATCCCTGGGATCAGGACCTGAGCTGAGGGCAGATGCTTAACCAACTAAGCCACCCAGGCAGCCCTATTTATTTATTTGAGAGAGAGAGAGCAAGAGAGTGAGCATGAGTGTGGGAGGCAGAGGGAAAGGGAAAGAGAATTCCAAGCAGACTCCGTGCTGAGCACAGAGACCCAATTTGAAGCTCAATCCCATGACCCCGAGGTCATGACTTGAGCAGAAACCAAAAATCAGATGTTCAATTGACTGTGACACCCAGGCGCCCAGAGAGTTCTTTATGTTTTAACTGCATGTTGGTATCTCAAGATGAGTCCACCCTCAATGCTGGTTAATGGCAGTAAACATAGTTTCCCAGTTCAGGGTCTCCAGGAGACCTCTGAGAACAGCCGGTCTACTCTGTCCTTGCCTTGGGAAACTCGTCATAGGCTTTCTAATTTTCTAAGAAAAGCAAAAGAACACCAAAAGCTGAATGTTCTTTGGGATTTGTATGAGGCCTGAGAGAATAAAAGGAGGAAGATGATAGGTCTGGGATTTAATTTGTCCTCAGTCTCTACTATCGATTTAAAAAGCCAAAATTACAGCTAGCAGAACATGAAACTTACGTGATTTCCTAAATTTGTGCAGCTGACTGCCCAAATAGTATTCTGAGCTCAATAACTAAAAACTCAGGGCAGTAGCACACCAATTATAAGCTTGTCCATCAAGTAACATCATGTCTCTAGAGCCAATAACAAATGGCCCCAACTCCCATGAAAGCTGCACTTCCATGATGTTCTATGAACACCAGCTGCACATTCCAGCAGGTCAGTTCTTAACCATTAATGCTAGTATATGTGCTGCCAAAACAAGCGCTTATCCATTAAGCCTCTGATTCACAGCCCCAAATGAAATGCTATAAAATTTAAAAATGAAAAGTGAGGCTTCTGGGTGGCAATGCATTTAAGAGTCAAGTTTAACAAACTGTGTTTTTAATTCTTTTCCAAATGATGACTAAAAAATGGTTCTTTTGTCCTGAGCCAAAAACTGTAAGGCCAATTATATTCTCCAAGGCATTCTTCTGGCATCTAAAAATAGAGATTTATGGGAGGGAAGAGCAGATTTGGCGACACCTCTCGATTTCTTAATTTTAGAACCGAGTCTTCAATAAATTCTCATTTTCTTCTGACATTTGACCTTGTTATTTCAGTTCCCAAAGGGAATGACTGAGCATCATCAACAGATCCAATCTATGCCACCCAAACTAATCAGTGTTTGGAGAAAATGCCAAAATAAATAAACCCAAGAGTGTCGACCCTACTTGCGGGTAGGTGGGAATTCATTTTATCTACCAGACCTCCTTCAATCAGTGGGTTCAGCTGGCATTTCCAAAGAAAGGGAGGGGACCTAATTTTAAAGACAAGTCTGTGCTTATCTGAAATTAAGTTGGTACCAATTTTTTGAAGACTGCTAAAAATTAAAGAAATTCAATTTAAAAAAAAAAAGAATCCAATTTAGGTCAGCTATATAGTTAAAGCTATTTTTAGTTCAAAGGAGAAGCAACTTGAATAGACATGGACATGAATCATAGAACTTCATTGTTTCAAGAAGGCAAAAGCTGAAGTCTAAGGGTGAGGAAGGATAAGGTATAGAGAAAGTCAATGGGATTATATTTCCTTCTTCATGACTACTTTAACAGATCAAGAGGAGGAATTTTATCTTAGGTATCCTGGCAGATTTCAGAAAGAGGCATCATTCCAGAGTCAGAACCAAAGGTGGGGGAAGATAACTGGAAAATAAAAACACATGAGTAATAACAATGCCTGAAAACCACCGTGAGGACTGCAATTTAGAGCGCACATGGCACAGATGATAATATGGAGGAGGAAGATGAAGGATGATGGGATGAGGCTGCCAGTTGCTACTGCTCACTGAAGCTCACCATTTGCCAGAGTCAGTGTGTGCATAATCTGTATGAACCTATTCAATCTCCACAACCAGAGTTCTTTTTTTTTTTTTTTAAAGATTTTGTTTATTTATTCATGTGAAAGAGAGAGAGAGGCAGAGGGAGAAGCAAGCTCCATGCAGGGAGCCTGATGTGGGTCTCGATCCCGGGTCTTCAGGATGATGCCCTAGACTGAAGGCGGCGCTAAACCGCTGAGCCTCCTGGGCCACCCCACAACCACAGTTCTTAATAATATCCCCACTTTATGGATGAGAGAATGAGCTTAGGCGGGGTCAGGTAACTTGTCTGAAGCCACAGAGCAGAGATCTGAACCCAGCTCTCTCTGACTTCTTCACCACCATGCTCTGGGGCCCTCAGCCCCCGTTTCATTAATGAGGTGGCTAGTATGGTGGAGCTGCCCCTTACTTCTGCAGGAGGAAACACACAGTGGTGGGAAAAGCACGAGATCAAAGGCCACTAGATGGTAGTCCCACACAGGGGCTCTGAAGTGCCCATCTGGCCTGAACTGCAGCACAAAGCACATGAGCACTCAAGATCCTTACCTGACAGTGCCACTGAACAGCACTGGTTCTTGAGGAATAATGGACAGTTTGCTTCGGAGGTCAGCAAGCCCAATATCACTGATTCTCACTCCATCAATCTTGATGCAGCCTCCAGATAACTCCACCAGACGGAAGAGGGCCATCCCCAGAGAGGACTTGCCTGAGGAGTGAAAGATATGCAGAAAAGTAGTTCAATTAGCAAATTTTGTGACAACAAAAACTGGTTTATTCTCCTGGGACAAAATCATCTGTTTTTCAAGTTCTATGCAATTATTTCATCTGATTAACTAAGATAATTGACTAAGATAACTAAAATGATAGCCAGAAACAGGAAAAAAAGGCACTCTACTGAGCTACTGAGTATATACATTCAAATCTCACAGCTTCAGCCTGAGAGGGAGTCTGACGTACTACCATACTTTCATGAGAGTAAATAGGAAAAATGCCTGCTTTTCACCTTAGGAGTGGGTACACAGGCTTTAACACATCTCAGGCAAAGTAAGAACAGAGTTCTTAGAGCAAGGAGCTAGGGGCAAACCAGAGGACAAGATGTTTTCTCTCTCTTTTATCCTCTTATGGTAGCTGAGAGAGAAATAAGACAAGACCTTCCACAGTTTTGGGGAAAACACACAGGGAAGGAGTAAATAAGTGCCTATAAATGACTCCACCATGATAAGGAACTGTGATAGAAAAGCAGGTCTGAGGGAGAAACTGATGAGGGCAGTGTTACAGTGATGAGTAGGACAGCTTCTCTTAATTGAATATTTTATTTTATTTTATTTATTTTATTATTTTAAGATTTTATTTATTTATTCATGAGAGACACAGGGAGAGAGAGAGGCAGAGACACAGGCAGAGGGAGAAGCAGGCTCCATGCAGGGAGCCCGATGTGGGACCCGATCCCGGGACTCCAGGATCACACCCTAGGTGGAAGGCAGGCGCTAAACCACTGAGCCACCCAGGGATCCCCTGAATCTTCATCTTAAAAGTTATATAAGAAGGGGGGCGCCTGGGTGGCTCAGTCAGTTAAGCATCTGCCTTTGGCTCAGATCAAGGTCTTGGGGTCCTGGGATAGAGCTCCACATTGGGCTCCCTGCTCAGCGGGGGGGCCTGCTTTTCTTTCTGTTCCTCCCCCTGCTTGTGCTCATGCCCTCTCTATCTCAAATAAATGAAATCTTAAGAAAAAAAAAAGTTATGTAAGTAATCCAAGAAGATAACATCAATCTCCCATAATCTCACTACTGTTACTTTTGATACATTTTGTTTCAGTCCTTTTCTCTAGTGTAATTGAGATTACACTAGAGATACAGTATTATAATTGCCTTTTTCTACTTGACATTATATAACAAGCACTCAACCATATTATGAAAAATTTTACAAATTAAAGTTTTAGTGGCTACAATATATTCCATAGTAGGGATGTGCTCCTACTTATTTGACCAGTCCTCTAACGTTGGACACATAGTTTATTATAATAATGTTACTGCATATGGATTAGTACTCAAATTGTGCTCTTGCTTCAGATGATTTCCTTGGGATAGATTCTCAGCTCTGAGATTACTATGGCCAAGGATATAAACATTTAAAAAGCTATCTCTATAGTGCCTCCACCCCCGCTCCCCCATCTAAAAATTAGACATAGTTGGGTCTGCCTTTCTGCAACTCAGATCCGTGGTTTAGAGTTATAACTATAGGTTTTTAAGGATGCCTGGGTAGTTCAGTGGTTAAGTGTCTGACTCTTGATTTTTGGCTCAGGTCATGATCTCATGGCTGTGAGTTCAAGCCCCACATTAGGCTCCACCCTGGGTATGGAGTGTACTTTTAAAAATAAAGAGAACTACAGGTTTTTAGCTGTTAGACAACTTTACCTTAGCTAGATGCCTGGTTCTCAACCTTCCTGCTCTTCTCCTGCCTCCATGTCCTGAAAGTCCTCTTGTGAGAGCCTCATGACTTTGTCTATTCAGTGTCTATTCAAATACCCTGCCTTGCCCTCACTATTTCCTGCCATATCTCCACTGTTGGGATTTGTTCCCTGGGCAGACCCCTGTCAAACAACTAACGGGGACCCTGAGAAATGTACACGTTCCTTTTTTTTTGGTATATAAATTTATTTTTTATTGGTGTTCAATTTGCCAACATATAGAATAACACCCAATGCTCATCCCATCAAGTGCCCCCCTCAGTGCCCGTCACCGAGTCACCCCCACCCCCTGCCCACCTCCCCTTCCACCCGCCCTAGTTCGTTTCCCAGAGTTAGGAGTCTCTCATGTTCTGTCTCCCTTTCTGATATTTCCCACTCATTTTTTCTCCTTTCCCCTTTATTCCCTTTCACTATTTTTTATATTCCCCAAATGAATGAGACCATATAATGTTTGTCCTTCTCCGATTGATTTATTTCACTCAGCATAATACCCTCCAGTTCCATCCATGTTGAAGCAAATGGTGGGTATTTGTCGTTTCTAATGGCTGAGTAATAGTCCATTGTATACATAAACCACATCTTCTTTATCCATTTATCTTTCGATGGACACCGAGGCTCCTTCCACAGTTTGGCTATTGTGGAATGTCCACCTTTCTAAAGCAGCAATCCTTGCAACCATCTATTAGAAATGAGCTGGGAAATCAAATCCATGCAGCAGGAATCTTTTATTTATTTATTTTTGAAGATTTACTTATTTGAGAGAAAGAGGGCATGAGATGGGAGTGGTGGGGGCAGAGGGAGAAAGAGAGAGAGAGAATCCCAAGCAGACTCCTCACTGAGCACAGAGCTTAATGCCAGCTGGATCCCAGGATCCTGAGATGACCTGAGCTGAAATCAAGAATCGGGCACTTAACTGAGCCACCCAGGTGCCCCACAGCAGGACTCTTAAAGAGGAGTTTTCCTCATACAAGTGAATGGCTTTATTCAGAATTGGGGGGTCTGGTTAGTGGCCCCCTACCCTCATTTAAGGGATGCAATGGGACTCCCTCACTGCCAAGGCAGTGCTTTGTTTTAAGATCTAAACTAAGGAAGGAACCGTCCTCAGATAAATAGACCACGCTGTTCCACTTTAACAAAAGATGTCACCTGGACTGGAAGATTTTATAGTTCTCTGGATCTAGATAGGATATGCTAGTAAAAGAGGCCATGAAGTCCTCACAGTCATGTCCATGGTCTAAGAGTCTTTGAAGAAGCTTGTTAGGATTAGTGTTTAGACTTTGTAAGTCAGGCTATTTATAATCTTTTTTTTTAAATTTTTCTTCTGTCACTGTTTATAATTTAATAAAGTCTTTTTAAAAAGATTTTATCAAAAAAATAAAAAATAAAAAAATAAAAATAAAAAGATTTTATCTATTTATTTGAGAGAAAGTGTGCACACATGAGAGAGGGGAGGAGCAGAGGTAGAGGAACAAGCACACTCTGCTCTGGATGCAGACATGGGGCTCGATCTCATAACCTGAGATCATGAACTGAGCTGAAACCAAGAGTCAGTCGCTCAACTGACTGTGAGCCATGCAGGCACCCCTGGTTTAATCAAGTCTTTTTTTTTTAAGACCTTATCTATTTATTCATGAGAGACACACATAGAGAGAGAGGCAGAGACACAGGCAGAGGGAGAACAGGCTCCATGCAGGAAGCCCAATGCAGGACTCGATCCCGGGACTCCAGGATCACACCATGAGCCAAAGGCAGACGCTCAACCACGGAGCCACCCAGGTGTCCCAGGTTTAATAAAGTCTTAATAGTTCAGTCTGTCTTACCCATATTAAAGGGAATCACAGGAGATATCAGTCAGAGCTTTCAGGAGAGCAGCGTACCCCCAGGAGCCAATGTAGCGGAGGGAATTTGAGGGAGAAAGCAAAGGAAGAGCTTTGAGGACAGCCACCCTCTTTGGCTGACCATTATCCTTCCAGCATAAAAAACTTACAGTGTATTGTTTGGACATGAAATAACTCCTTCAAATAGAAAGCAGGAAATGGCTTTTTCTTCTCATCTTAGCAAGTTCCTTAAAGTAAATTGGCTAGAAAAGATACAAGGCTTTCTTTCTTCTTCTTTTTTATAATGGAGAGAAACAAAGCTAGAAGAGTTTTGATGCCAAGGAAGCATGGAGCCCAAAAACTGATGAGGAGTGAACCAGAGGAGACTTCTCATACCAAGTAAACCAGTTAGTAAAAGAAAACAAGACTCAATCTTTGAATTGAGGAAGGTAAGAGGGAAAGAAATGAATTACTCAAGTCTTGACCCTAGAATTCTAAAGGGCATAGAAGTAATATGAGAAGATTTCTTTGAAACTAATGTCAGATTAAGAAAATGATTTCTGTCTTAACACAGGTTCCTTATTTAGAGCTGCATTAGCATCTGATAAATATGAGGCAACACTAGCAATATGTCACAGATGACTTAAATTTTTTGTGAATTTTGACCTCACAGAAATAAGCATATTCACTGCAGTACTACTCATAATAGTGAAAAATTGACAACAACATCAATGCCCTACAATTGGACTGGTTTTGTGTGTGTGTGTTTTTTAAGATTTTATTTATTTATTCATGGGAGACAGAGAGAGATGCAGAGACACAGGCAGAGGGAGAAACAGACTCACTATGGGGAGCCCAATGTGGGACTCAATTCTAGGACCTCGGGATCACACCCTGAGCTGAAGGCAGACACTCATCCACGGAGCCACCCAGGTGTCCTGGGAACTGGTTAAATACAAATTATAGTATTTATTATTATATGGTATTCCATATAAAATGGAATTTTATATCATGCTGTGTAGAATTCATGTCATAGGCCACTAATGGACATAGAAAAATATTTGATAGATTTAAAGGCACACCATGAGACAGTGTTTGTAAAATGACCTCGTTTTTGTAAACATACTTGTAGATAGAAAAAGCCTGACAAGAGGCGCCTGGGTGGCTCAGTTGGTTGGGCAGCTGCTTTCGGCTCAGGTCATGATCTCCTGGTCCTGGATCCAGTCCCACATCAGGCTTCCTGCTCAGGAGGGAGTCTGCTTTTCCCTCTCCCTCTGCCCCTTCCCCTGCTTGTGCTCTGTCTCTCAAATAAATAAATAAAATCTTCACACACACACACACACACACACACAAAGCCTGACAAGATACCCACCATTGTATTAACAGTAATTATCTCTGGGTAGTGGAGATAGGGTGCTTTTCTCCTTTTGTACTTTGCTATATACTCCCAAGTTTTCTGCACTGAGAATGTATACTTTTATGATCAGAAAAAAACACTGTTACAAAAACAGAGTTGAGAATACACTGAGAAAATTGGCTTCAGAGATACCATTAATACAGAGCTGCTTTGAAGCAATGAGAGTAATATTCAATACACAGCAAATCACAGACCCCAAACTTAACTCAGATAGGTTCAAACATTTCCCCAGAGACCTCTGCATACTCTTACCTGATCCGGTCCGCCCCACAATGCCAATCTTCTCCTTGGGTTTGATGGTGAAGGACACTTTCTTTAGAACCAGAGGGAGATTCTCTTGGTACCTCATCTCTGCATTCTCAAAGGTCACCTCTCCCTCCTGGGGCCAGTCAGGAGAGGGAGCCTTGTTCTTAATTCTGGCAGGTGCTTCCAAAGAGAGAGTCTGGGGAGACAGAAGTGACTGGATCAGACTGACCAGATTCTGTGGGAGTTGAAGGCTTCTGAAGAGAAATAAAACCCAGACAACAGCCCACAGAAGCAGCTGCTGCTCTCTTCCCTTCCTATGGGAGATGCTCTCGGCAGTAAGTGCCTCTTACTGCTAAACTAGACAGTATGATAGTGACTAACTTTACACTTAGCAGTTTACAGTGGCCACCAAGCAGCATCTAGGGGAGGGCAGTCGGCTTTCAAATTGTTTTCTATCTTACAGAATTTCTCCACAAAACTGAAGGTCAAGGGTGGCGCATGAAGTCTTCCATGAGCTCCTCAAATACAGCACTTTTTATCGGAATTCTTTCAAAATATTCTACTTGAAACAAGATTCCACCATTTGAAAGCCAATGGCCCAAACCCAGAGGAAGGAAACTACCATTTACTGAGCATTTTATCAGATCCTGGCATTTGGATGTTATCAGTCACCCCAGGAGATATAAGACCTAATTCCAATTTGCTACCAGTTGCTGTGTGATCTGGGTATATCTATCACCTCTTCACTCTAGGTCTTAGTTTCTCATCATGGGGACTGGATTAAAGAATCATGAAAATCTATCCAGCTTTAAAATGCTGTGTTCATGTAACTGGGTAGTTTTTGTTACCAACACCTTGCAATGTTTTGAAATTTTCTGGCGACTAGTCATAGGACTTTACAGCCTTATGGGGAAGTGAAAGCCAATAATGGCTATGGTGCTCTGGGAGGGGTAGGGGGTGTGGGTGTGAGTGCAGGTGGAGCCTGAAGTCTTGAACTCCAAACTGGAAGGGCTCCATGTTGGCAGTGGCATCCAGGCTAGGAACTGGCAGTGAGAGCCATTCCTCAGAAATGTGACTGGTTTGTGCAGGATCCACTCTACTATGGCTGACCATCACCCTGACTTCTCCAGCAAGAGACTCTCACCAACAGCAATATTAAATGCTCCATATACATATCGTCCACAGACATGAGCACTGGGCAAAGAAGCCAATGGATAAATAAAAGGAACAGCTATTAGCAGATATATTAGATAGCCATCTGCCATTCTTTCTGAAAATAATAATAATATGTAAGCTTAAGAAATATCCTACAATTAATGAGGTTCATTGTCAAAACAATTCAGCGAAGCATGTCTGCTGGAAAATACAGTTTACATAATATACCAGTTCTCAGCTGAACATAATATACTAGTTCAAAACCATGTTTTCATTATTCAATTATTTGGAAATTGATGATAAAGTCTCTGGGAAATCCACAAAATAGGTAACTCCTATGAACTGAGTTAAGTTGGAGAATCTTAAGTACTCATGCCTCTGCTTCTCTCTATAGAAAACTGCCTTCAGAGTTCCAGCTAGGACATGCCATGGCAGCAAAATGCTGCAACCCCCAGCAACACTGCAGGGGTCACTAAGGCAAGGTGTGGGAAGAGTCAGTTCATTTTGGTATCAACTAAGTTAACTGGTTTCTAAACTATAAATGCAGTTTAGAATTGGCTATGGAGCTTTTAAAACTTCAGAAGCCTGGGTCTCACCCCAGACTGACTGTATCAGAATCTCCAGAGATGAGTGATGCCCAAGCCTATCTCTGCTAAAGCTCAGCAGGGAATACAGATGGCCAGCCCCAGGTAAGAACAAATGAAGTAGAATAAGATTTAAAACAATACACGGTTTTAAACAATGTTAAGGAAAATGTTACAGTAGTCAGCTTAACTCAGCTAATAAAATTCTAGACATTTTGTAAATTAGCTGATGAACCCACATCCTTTAATCAGACACAGTTCACAAGAACGTTTAGAAACCCTTAGGATAATCTCTTCTCCATTCCACACATGCTGAAGAGAGTGCTGGTCCTCCCTTATGAGAAAAAAAGCATCCTCCTTGCACAGCCCCCTGAGGAAGCCAAAGGATGAAAGGACCCTGTGAAGGGTCGGACCACAGTAATAGGCTTTAGCTTCCTGACCTTGATGTAGTGGTTGATCCTCTCCACTGAGGTGAAGCGGGCTTCTGTCTCGGATGCCAGTCTGACGGTAAACTGGAACAGCCCCGTTAACTGGTTAACAAGAAGCAAAATCCAAGAAAGAATTCCTTATGAACACATGTCAGGACACCACTAGAAAACCTCTCCCATCTAGAGGATGACAGTTCAATATATGAACTGAATTGGGCACCTGCAGCAGCTGGTTTTACAGACCAAGTCATTCTCTAAATGTTCAACACAATGCTTATTATCCCCCAATCAACTGCAATTCTCAGTGAATGCAGGTGGCATTGTGGTACTGCTGGCACTGGCTTCCCTGTATCCAAAGGCTTTCCATCCATCCTTACATTTCCAGTACACATATCTGCAGCTGAGTAACTTCTGGGCTTCATTCAGAGAAGCCTGCACCTGCTCTGGCTGTCACAACAAATGGAGATATTTATCAACCTGTGAGCAACTACTGAGAATGCAGAACCCCTGTGTGCTTCAGACTGAGGATCCTGAACCACAGTGCATACAACATATATTCTCCCCCTTCAAATAATCAACTAAGTCTGTGTAACATGGACAGACATCTTTGGGAATCTGTGAAGATACATATCTCTTCTTGGTTCTCATGGCTACTTATTTATTTTGATCTTTCTGATATGGAAAAATGTCAAACATAAACAAGAGTAGAAAGGGCAGTATAATGAACTCCCAAGTACTTAAAAACCTGTCAACCTATAGACAATATTGTTTTATCTATAGCACACCACCCTCTGTATGTGAAAGCAAATCCTAGACATCCTATCATTTTATCCTTATTTTAGCTTGCATCTAACACATACTCTTTTTTAAAAATTTTTTTTAATTTATTTATGATAGTCACAGAGAGAGAGAGAGGCAGAGACACAGGCAGAGGGAGAAGCAGGCTGTATGCACCGGGAGCCCGACGTGGGATTCGATCCCGGGTCTCCAGGATCACGTCCTGAGCCAAAGGCAGGGGCTAAATCGCTGCGCCACCCAGGGATCCCTCTAACACATACTCTTTAAAAACACAATACCATTGCCCAATACCATGATGATATCTAAAAAATTAATCATAATTCCTTAACATCTTCAAAATACTTAGAGTTTAAGTTCCCAATTATTCTCTGAGCTATTTAAGACCTTATACTATCCCTAGGGGCTGGGTCTGCATATGTAACAGTTTTGGGAAAATCAGGGGCCTGATAATAAAATGCATATAAGAAGCATATTGAAGACATAGTATTTCTTAGAAGACCAGGAAGAGGCCAGAGATGAGAGGGTGGTGAACACAGAAACCCATAATTAAGAAACTATTTTCAAAATCATGTTTATTTCTAAATAAATAGCACCTATTTCTTTTGTTTTTGTTTTTTTGTTTTTTAATTTTTTTGCACCTATTTCTTAAACACGTGCAACAGGCTTAAATCCCTTTGTTCCTACATACCACCCGTACTGTCTCCCATCCTCCCCACCCTAGCCAAGTCCAGGATGTTACTAGCAAAGCAGGTGGGCAGAGGCTCTAGGAGTCAAAGACTTAGGGAGAGCCCCCTACCGTGCTTTGCAGAGGACTCAAGCGAGCAAAGGTAATGCTCCAGCCCAGGGCATGGAGACTGACCTGGACAGCATAAGAGATGGCAAGACCCGAATAGGCAGGGGGAATCTGTCCGTGCATGAGAACGATCATCAGCCCGGTGGTGGTGATCAGGGCAATGCTGATGAGGTCCAGCCGCACAGCCAGCCACCGCATTGCACACGTGAACAAGAAGAAAGGACCTTGGTTGTTATCCAGTAGCTCCTGGTACCTGTGAGGGAGACAGAACACCTAAGAGGCAAACAAAATAGCACAGTACCCTGGGAGTGGGTGATGTCAGAGCATTGGTGAATTACGGATGGAGCGCTTTCAAGTATTTCCTGTTTGTCACTAGGAGGATATGGGAACCTAAGGACTACAAAGGATTCCAGGCGCCACACATAGGACAACTTGAGGTTTTCTAGTTTTACTAGTCTCTAGTTTTCTTAGTTTCAAAGAAACATGTTCAAAATATTAGTGGAAAAAATATCTATGTTGAAAGTATAACAAATGCACAGGGAAAGGAGACCAAATAAAGAGGTTGGTTAAGCTTTAGAAAAATATCTTAGATCCGGGGTGATTTCCTCAAAGAGACAGGCTACATAGGCAAATTGCAGAAATGCCCTAAGACCTGGAAAGATAAACTTGCAGACTGAACATTGTCAAGTAGAAAACATCTTCTGAGGCATTGCTGTTGGGTAAAACGGTACTTGCTTCCAAGACCATGGAGCACAGAACCAGAAATTAAATGACAGTAAAAAAGATCTGGACAATCTTTGCCACTGAAGGAGCAAGACACTACTGTCAGCAGGGGTCCCAGGGAGAAGAACAGACCCCATCCAAAGGCTTGGGTGTCACATACACATATAACTAGAACTCCCTTTTTTTTTTAAGATTTTATTTATTTATTCACGAGAAACAGAGAAACAGAGAGGTAGAGATACAGGCAGAGGGAGAAGCAGACTCCATGCAGGGAGCCCGACGTGGTACTCGATCCTGGGTCTCCAGGATCATGCCCTGGGCTGAAGGTGGCACTAAACCACTGAGCCACCCAGGCTGCCCATAATTAGAACTCCCAAGCAGGAAGTCTTGCCAGGCAAATAATGCTTTGCTTTAAGAGAGACAGATGACAGACAGACACACAGACAGATAAAACCACTTTTCCTCTTCATATAAGATGTTTGGAGAAAATTTAGGAAATGCAATAAAGAAGAAAATGAAGTATTCTCATGGGATCCCTGGGTGGCGCAGCGGTTTGGCGCCTGCCTTTGGCCCAGGGCGTGATCCTGGAGACCCGGGATCGAATCCCACGTCAGGCTCCCGGCGCATGGAGCCTGCTTCTCCCTCTGCCTGTGTCTCTGCGCCTCTCTCTCTCTCTCTCTCTCTGTGACTATCATAAATAAATAAAAATTAAAAAAAAAAAAAAAAGAAAATGAAGTATTCTCACCACTCAGTTAAAACCAGGGTTAATATTCTGCTGTATCTTCTCTCAGCATTTATTTTCAATACACTTCAATGTATTCATATGTATGTATGTACATATACCTGTTTGGAGCTTATTTTACTGTTTTTCTCTTAAAGTTAGGATTATTTTTTTGAATTGTTTAACCTAAACTCACTTTTTTTTTTTTCTTTTTTAGAGAGTGAATGTATGCACAAGTGGGTGGGACAATGGAAAGAGAGAATCCCAAGTAAGCTCCAGGCCCAGCACAGAGCCAGAAACGGGGCTTGATCTCAAGATCATGACCCGAGACAAAAATCAAGAGTTAGATGCCTAACTAACTGAGCCACCCAGGCACCCCTGTCTCATTCTTTTTAAGGGTCACATAATAATCTATATGGGTATACCATAGCTTATTTAACTAGCTCTCTCGAAGAACATTTTTTTAAATTTTTATTCCTTTATTTATTTTTTTATTTTTTTATTTATTTATGATAGTCACAGAGAGAGAGAGGCAGAGACACAGGCAGAGGGAGAAGCAGGCTCCATGCACCGGGAGCCCTATGTGGGATTCGATCCCGGGTCTCCAGGATCGCGCCCTGGGCCAAAGGCAGGTGCCAAACCGCTGCGCCACCCAGGGATCCCTCGAAGAACATTTAAGTTAGTTCCAATCTCTTGTTAAAACAAATCTCCACAATGACAGTCTATGTATATAAATTTCTCATCTAAATCATATTCAGTAGCTAATATGCCAGTCTAATGTCAATGACCCTCACTATTCCAAAAAGAAAAAGAAAAAGAAAAAAATAAAAAAAACCTCTTTCAATTATAGCCATTTAGAGTCCAAAGCCAATAGACTCCAAACCTATATTTTTGTCTTCTCATTTGCTTCAAAAGGACTTCTGGCAAATGAGTGAATTTTAATCAGAGACCATTAGATCACTAATCCTCTTGGTAACAAGCTTTCCAATCCCCAACTCTGGCCGTGAAAGGCCTCTTAGGCTTATTAAATGCTGGGATGTTGACTCCACTTGGAGCCCTCCGGCCACCATCAGCACTGACCTGTGCAGAAATTCCTGCCCTTTGTTGTAGGCATGAATGGTGGCAAGGCCCTGTATGCTAGATGTGATGTGGGAGAGGAAAGGCGACTGTGTGATATTGTCCAGACGCTTCAGCTCTCGAATCAGGACCCTGGAGAGAGAATGAGTTCTGTGTCAGAGCAGTAGACAAGCAACCCTGGCTTCATCCCTGGGAGACATGAACACTTCTTTACCTGGAGACAATGTGCAGAACTGAAAAGAGGATGAAGAGGGGTCCCACTGCCACCAGGAACCATGGGAAAACTCCAGCGATCATTCCAACACAGAAGAACACCAGGATGACATTCTGGATGAACATTTCGGCCTGGAATGGCAGGCGTACATCCACTGGAGAAACCATAAAGGAACAAATGTCAGACTGTTGGGATCCACAAATAGGAAAAACGAGGCCAAAATTTTTTTATAAACACAAAGAGATTCCACAAATTCTCTTTCTGAAATGTCTGTTGTCTTTTAAATCAAAGAAAAATCTAGAAATCTGGTTGATCTAATTTTCTCTTGTTCCAAGAAAACCTAAATGATCTTTCTCCCCCAGGCCCCCTCCTAGGTTTACTAGGCTACCCAACCCCTTTGGGTTTTCTTCATCTCCTCTGGGCTATCTCCTATTCCCACTTTTTTCCCCCACTTTTGGCTGGAGTATTTTCATAAAAATCCCAGACATGTTGGTATCACTGATTTTTTTTTCTTTCCATCTTTTCTCCATTTGTGTGTGTGTGTGTGTGTGTGTGTGTGTGTGTGTGTGTTTAGCAGAAATGGGATTATATCATGCATCAGTTCTGTGTATCAGTGATGGTTCTGATCCCTTGTTACCTCCAGCCATGGCTTTCTGTTGGCTTATCAACATCTGAAACAAACTCCTGTGGAGGCAGCACAGGAGGGTGATAGTTAAAAGCATTAGCTCTAGGGTGAAAAGATCTGGGCTCAATTCCCAGTTTTGTTATCTAATAGCTGTGAAATCTTGGGCAAGTTATTTAACCTTGCTAGACATTAGCTTTCCCATGTATTCAGTGGGTGAAACAATACCCATCCCATAGGGCTACTATGAGGATTAGGATAATGTATCTGGAACATTCAGCACACTGCTGGTTACACAGTAAGCCCTCAATAAATATCAGGTGCCATTATTATTATTATGGGCCATGAGAAGTATTTAAGTTCTGGTGCTGGCACAGCCCATGCAGCATCCAGAAAACCTGCCAGAGGTTGTAGGTGTCCAACATCCAATGTACTACTCTCAAAGTAAACATGTTTTGGAATCTCAGATTCTCCCATCCAAAGCATTTATGCAAACTCAGTCCTCTGAACTTGTTTTCAGGTTAAATGAAATCAAACAAGAACTTAGACAACAGGTGAAAGCAATCAGATGGGTCTTTAGCCTAAGTACAAGCTGCAACCCAGAGAAAGTCCAAAAGCAAAATGTTCCTGGTGTGGATGCCAGTAACTACCACACTCTCTCAAGAGTGTAAAGATGGACAGATGTGTACACCTGGTGCGTCACTTAGAAGGCTAGAGAGCACAAGAAGCTGCAGCTTGTGCTCCAGAGCATAAAAGAAGCAGTGAGAAATACCTTCATCCATGTCTTTGGAAAACCTGTTGAGAATCCTCCCCGTGGGGGTGGTGTCAAAAAACTTCATAGGGCTTCGAAGGATCCTTCGGAAAAGTTCGTCATGGAGCCGGGAGGAGGCTCGCAGTGTGCCCTAGGAGCAAGGGACAAAGTGATCAGGGCACAGAAACTCAGGGACTCAGGAATACTCAGTTCCTATTTATCCAGATCACAATTCCATAGGACATCCACTCCCAAAGCTGGAGAGGGGCAAAGGGTCATGGAAGAAAGAGGTGGGTACTAAGAAAAGGCTGAGACTAATGGGCTACAGATCATTTCAGCTACAGCCATCCTGCTTCAGAGGAGTTCCCCTGTTCAGAAATAACCTGAGAGAGGCCATGCCGAAGCCTCACCACATAGTCACCCCCGAAGCCACCACTGCCTACCTTGACAAAGACAACTCCTCGAATGGCTTTCAGGATCAGCATGACTGCCATGGAGAGGGCGTAGATGCTGGCATAGTACTGCATGAGAGGATTGTCCTTCATGCTGCTGCTCATAGAGGTCTTGTTCCCCTGAGTCACTGTGGTGTTCTGTTTGGAGGCAAGGCTCTGTGAGGCAAGATTCCTAAGGGCAGCCAAGAACTCCTACTCAGGGCCATTCTCAGCTCAAAGGAAGGTGCAGGATAATGACTGTGCAAGCTGGTTGTGGCAAACACAAGGCAGGCTTTGCCCCCCACTTCTCTCTTTTCCAGTGGATGAGGGCAGACAACCTTCAGGTGTCCTACTGCTCCATGAGTTCATCAGGGAGCAACTATTTTTTTTAAAGATTCATTTGTTTATTCATTAGGGACACACACACACACACACACACACACACAGAGACAGAGACACAGGCAGAGGGAGAAGCAGGCTCTTCGCAGGAGCCCAATGCAGGACTTGATCCCAGATCCCATGATCACGACCTGAGCCAAAGGCAGTGCCCAACTGCTGAGCTACCCAAACGTCCCAAGGGAGCAACTATCTTGTGAGATTACATTAGGGGCTTGTGTTTTTCATCCCAGGTAATCCTTGTTCATTAGTTCTTTCGATTGAAAACTAGAGCAGTTTTCCTAAGAACAGCCAGAGAACACAAAGAAACAGCCACATTCTTAGGCATATAATTTTCCCATTAATGAGTAACCTTACCCCACTTCCTTGCTTGATCCAGTAACTCAACCACCAATTGCTGAAGGCGGTGCTGCCCACATTCAGCATGAAAAGGGAGATAATGACCAGGAATGCCAAGGGGCCCCCAGCAGCCTGGATGTAGACACCATACACTGACCAGGGCACCGAACCCTGCCCCTTTTCTTCCAGTTGTACCAGCTGCCCTAAGTAGGAAAAACAAAAACAAAAACACATGAACTCAGCAGGAAAAGGCTACTTTTCCAAAACTAAGTACCTATAGAAGAGCAGAATCAAAGAAAACCTATAGTTTCACATGGATCTAAATTAGAATTATTTCATCCTTTTTAGAATATTCTTCCATTTAACACCTACTAAGCACTACCATGAACCAGGCCCATGATGAGGCCCTGGAGCAGTAAAGATAATTAAGACTACATCCCTGCCCCTTGAAATCTGGCGGAGGACCCTTCTGTAGGACAGACAGATAAAATAAAACACATAATTATAATAAAATATGCTAAATACAATGCTAGAGATATATGCGGGGCAGCATGGGAACATCCAGGTGTACCTAACCTCCTTGGGGGAGCTGTTTCAGGGAAGACTTTCTGCTTTCTGTATAACTTCAAAAGGCACAGCAGGTTTGACCAGGGAGGGCAAAGGTGATCCCCGAGACAGAGGTGGGAAAACAGCAGTATGTACAGCCAGCCAGTTCAGCAAGGCTAGAACATGAAGTGCACCTGAAGAGTGGCAGGAGATAAGGATGACCAAGGAGCCCGTGGTCAGAGGATAAAGGCATCTGAACTTCATCCTTCAGACAAGAACTTCTTAGGTGGTCTCCACACATGTGAAAATCAGACTCCCAGGCTGTGGTTGGCAGTATCAGCCACCTCTGGCAGTGAGCAGCCTCATCTATGCATCCCAGTGTCCCATACAAATGATGACATTTTTCTATGTGTGCCCTATCAGGACCGAGATTAGAAAGCACTGCTTTGAAATGGGAGGCTGCCACAAGACTTCCTGCAGGAGAGTGAGTCGGTTGGTCTCAGAGAACTCAGTTCTCTGCATAGAGGACAGATTTAAAAGGAAGCAGCGGGAACACTCTAGGTGCAAGATAATGGCAGCCAGAACCAGGGTCATGGCAATGGGGCTGGCATTTCAGGAGGTAAATTCAGTAGGCCGTGTCAATCAGTTGAGGAGGGTACCTCCTGGAGGCTCCCTGGGATGGTCAGGTGACTGATGCTGATGCATTAACCCAGAGAAACAGCCCTACAAAATGCCAGTGCCTCTCTATCACGGGCAACATTTAATTATCTTGGAACAAGCCTCACGTGCCTGGAGTACCTGAAGAGTTGTGAGTATCCAGGTCAGGAGCTCTGTATGAGAACAAATGCTCCCTCAGGGTTTTCTGGGGTTTTTAATACTGCCTTTGCCAGGAACTGACAGATGACTCAGCCTTCTGTGTGGTGTTTGTGTGCGTAAAGGTATCTTAAATCACACCTAATTCAAAGTCTCATACACGGTTTAAGAAAGAAAAGTGGCAGGGTGTGCTAAATCAGGATGGTCAACTCTTAACAGCAAACATCTGTGCAGTTTTAAGAACAAGGAAATGAAAACAGGCCCAGGGCCAAAGCAGCGACAAACTCAGAAGTCCTGGATTCATAACATGAGGTGACATGGTGACACAACAAAAAGAGCTTTAAAACAGGGCTGCATTCTTTTTTCTTTCTTTCTGGTAAACTGATAGGCAACTTAAAGTTCACAAAGATGATAATGCCAGAGGTATTATAAATAGCCTTCCTAACTCAATATTTTTTTTTAGTTGATAAGATAAGGGATTTAAGAAACCGGAGCCAGGACTCTGGCTGGGGAAAGTCAGAAGGGAAAAACCTGTGCTGTAACTCTTCAGCCTGGTCCTGCTGTAGCCTCATCAGAAAAAGCCATGAGTGTATCATTCTAACAAGGGAGACTTTGAAGATATAGGCATTGCTGGTGCTGAGCATCTCTGCCTAGACTAGCACCAAGTTTTATTTTATTTTTAAGATTTTTATTTTTAAGTAATCTCTACACCCAACGTGGGGCTCGAACGAATAACCCTAAGATCAAGAGTCGCATGCTATACCGACTGAGCCAGCCAGGCGGCCCCATAGACTGGCACTGACTTTAAAAGAGCAGAGGTCAATCACAGGAGGAAGGGTGTACCTCAACCCATCATTCCGTTTTTCCTTACTCAAGATGACTCAGCTATGATTACAGACACCTGACCCACAATGTGTAGAGAAGAGGATTAAAGGTCATTCTTACTGCTTTGGTCTGTTTAAGCAAACAGAAAGCGCCTCATGGTCTCCCAAAATTATACAAGAGTTTGTTATTCCAGAAATATAAGGCAAGAGACTTACAACACACAATGCTGTCAAACATTATGAATTACCACTTGGCATACTTTCTGATAAACTTGAATGATAATCTAAAATCTTGAAAAAGGTCATTACCTTCTTCCGGCTTCACTGCTTTCTCCTTTTTTACTGATCCTGTTTTAGGACCCTTGTCTTGTGATTTCTTCTGTGAACCACTGGTTTCTTTTTTGGAATTAATCTAATATTAAAAAAAAAAAAAAGTGTCTCCAGTTACAGTATGGCCATTCAGAAAAATGCCCACAGGACATACTGGAGAATGATCTGTCAAGCTGCTGCTATTCTTGAGAAAAGATACATCAAACCTCTTAAAAGGGCCACCGCCTTGTGCTTTCTCAACTTCTCCAGTCTTTGAGATTTGGGTTCCTATCCTGTTATTCCATTGACACTGCTCTCTCCAATGTTCTCATCCATTCCAACTTGCCCAAAGTTTTAGGGCTGGGGTCATTTCCATTCCTCTCATCTCTGATCTCCACATTACTCAATCAAATCCTAGATCTGATCATTTCCCACTGCTCCCACAGGATACATTCAAACTCCTCAGCCTGGTTTTGCAAAAAAACTCCACATTCTGGCCCTTGCCTGACTCCACATGTTCCTCTCCCACTCCTGTGGCTTCTACTCTTCAGCCATACTGGATTTCATACCATTCCTCACACCACACTGTCATTCTCCACTTCTGGACCTTTGTCCACACCGGTTCTTCATTTGGAATGCCCCCCCCCCTCTTGTCCCAACTCAGTTACAGTTGTTCTCATTTGGAAGGATTCAAATCTTATATCCTCCCTGAGGCTATTTAAACTCCTCTAGAACTCACCCCTCCCCTGTTCTCCCAGGCACTTGGTTAGTACTCCATTATAGCATGTTGCTGCAAATGTGGCCTGGTGTTTTACAATTGCCTGTAAAAGCATAGAGCATCGGTCTTTCCTAGGAGATGGCGAGTCTCTCAAGGATGAGATGATGTCTGATGCGTGGTAGTAACCTCTACCAGGCATAGCACCAAGCACTGCCTGTAGTAGGGCACAAAGGGACTTAATAAACATTCATCACTGAACCTGAGATAATGGAAGCTGCTTAATGCTCTCCTTTTGAAGTTCCTCTTATTATCTTTATATAGAAAATTCCCTTCTATAGTTTAACTTCATTTACTTCTTAAAAGATTTTACTTTTAAGTGATCTCTACACACAGTGCAGAGCTCAAACCTATAAGCCTGAGGTGCCTCAGTGGCAGTCGGTTGAGCATCTGACTTAGGTCACGATCTTAGGGTCATGGAATTGAGCTCTCCCTCTCATTTTCCCCTCCATGTCTACAGTGAGGAGGAAAACTTCTGAAGAGTCCAAAGTACTCTGAGAGTCATAGGGAGAGTCATAAAATGGATTCAGGTGTCTCTATGGAAGTTCCCGGTGACACTCTAGAATGCTTGTTATTCCCAGAAGCCTAAAACACATCGGTCACAAACAGTTAGTTGTACTGTTTGTGAAATCAAATAAGATGACACCCAAAGACTGAAATAGGGCTCCCTGACTTAGGTCACGATCTTAGGGTCATGGAATTGAGCTCTCCCTCTCATTTTCCCCTCCATGTCTACAGTGAGGAGGAAAACTTCTGAAGAGTCCAAAGTACTCTGAGAGTCATAGGGAGAGTCATAAAATGGATTCAGGTGTCTCTATGGAAGTTCCCGGTGACACTCTAGAATGCTTGTTATTCCCAGAAGCCTAAAACACATCGGTCACAAACAGTTAGTTGTACTGTTTGTGAAATCAAATAAGATGACACCCAAAGACTGAAATAGGGCTCCCAAGAAGTCCTGATACTCTGTTTTTATCCTGTGCACACATCAAAATGACCTGGTAGCTAAGAAGTAGCTTTTAGCCTAGCTTGAGTGCACCCCTAAGATCCAAGGTGACCACAGAATAAGGAGCTCAAAATGAGAGTAGGTTGGCGGTTGGCAAGAAAAAAAAAAAAAAAACTCTTTGGCTAGCTCTACCTAAATATACTCTATTTTTTGCCTAACTTGGAGTCTAGAGTAAAGCTCTGGTAAGCTGTCATCTTTCTGTGTTGCCACAAGAGGCAGGATAGCAAGGCAGAAGGAGCACTGTGGAGTCAGGCCGCCCTTTCAGCAAGCAGCTTACTTTTCTGATCTTCCATTTCCTCAGCTTGTAAAAGTGGGGGATAATCCTACTTCACCACAGAGCTCTGTTAAAATGACTAAATGGGATGACATCTATAATGTGTCTCATCCAGTAAGTGGGACACAGTAGGTGTCAGTTAATGAGTGCCAAGTTAGCAGCCAAGGCACCAGGGATCATTTTCAAATGTATGCAGTATTTCACTTCTCTTCCCCCACTCTTTATTCACTTGTTTATTTAAAAAGGAGAGTCATAATGCTTCAATCAGGAATGACGGAGTTTACAAAGCTAGGTTATGACTAAACAACAGCACACACTGAACCTATATCCTTCTCCCTGTCATTGCCTCAGTAATTTGTTCTCAGTGGCAGAAGACACCAGCTCAACCAGCCCCATAATCCTGCTCTCATAGAGCAGCACCGGTATGTGACCTAAACATAGGACCCTGGTCGCCAGAAAATAGGGCCCCTGCCTATTAGACAGAGACACTGGGTTCAGCTGAGATCTTTCCATCATCTGACTATGGTCATGTCTCCCTTGCTAGAAAAGAGGAGATGCCCACGAATGCCATGAGAATCTTACCTCAACAGGTGGTGTCTCTCCCAGCAACAGGTTATTAAAAATGGTAGCATAATCACCATTTAAATTCATCAGTTCCTCATGGGTGCCTCTTTCTGTAATACAGCCCTCTTTCATGAAGATCACTTCATCACAATCGGCCAGGTACTGGAGACAAAGGCAGGGACAACACAGTGTGGCTGATATTGTGCAAATACGCTGAATACCCACACCCTCCTTCAGAGGTTCTCATCTGGAGGCAACTGAGCCTCCCATGGGACATCTGGCACTCTAGGAGACCTTTTTGGTTGCTGGGGATGGGTATTGCTGTCATCTAGTGGATAGAGGCCAGGGATGCTCAGGACAGCCCCCCACAGCAAAGGGCTATCTGCCCCAAAATGTCAATAGTGCCAAGAGTGAGAGAACCCCTGCTTTAGTTTACTGTGCCTTGTGATGCGGTTCAAGGAGCATCACCTCTAGTGTTTGACAGAAATCTGTTGACAGAGCCACATGAGCCTTGCATTAAACTTCACATCCTTTCGCCGCAACCAGAAGTACATATGACTACAGACTTTCTGCGGCAGAGTGGGGGATTAGCCCCCTAAACTTGACAGCATATGCAAAGCAGATGGCAACATCCTGGAGCTGCTCTCCAAAGTGGCTGCTTGTCTTGGCATGCCAGAGGGAGAAGAGCTTGTTTTCCTTAAACAGTTCTCACTTGCATATAGATATTAACACAATGCTTTCCAAACCATCTCATACCCAAACTCCAGTTGCAGCCTACTCCTCTCAGCCCTTTTACTGACTGATTTATATGCAAAAAGCTGACAGGCTCCAAGGCTCTCTCATTCAGATGGCCATCTGGTACATGGGTACAGTGAGCTTTATTGGTACAATGGGCTGGGGGCTATTTGCTGAGGAAATTAACACTGATGATTCCAGGAACCTCTAGGGAGTTCTAGAGAGGGACTCAAATCAAGCCCACCACCCTGTTCCTGATTTCCCAAGCCAAGGTGGGCAGCCTGGGAAAGGACCCGCCCCATACCTGTAACTGGTGGGTAACAAACAGAACCGTCTTAGACTTGAGGTGCTTCTGGATAGCACTGTTGAAGATATGGTTGCCCACATGGGCATCTAAGGCACTGAGGGGGTCATCCAGGATGTAGATGTCCCGGTCACTATATAAGGCCCGGGCCAGGCTGATCCTTTGGCGCTGCCCACCACTCAGATTTGCTCCTCTCTCACCAATCTAGAGGAGTCCAGAAAGCACAGTGAGTACCTCCAGCTCAAGTCCAGTACCATGCTCAGTGATCACCGTGGTCACTGCTCCTCTCAAACCAGCTCCTTCTACTGAATTCCCCACCTGGAGGAATTGCCACTCCGATCCTCCAGGGTTCACATTGGAACTGGGGGAGCCAGACCAGAGGAAGACAACTCCTCCTCTCCCATAAACAGCTGGTTACTCATCTTACCTCTGGCCTTACACTCCCCCTGGACATACCACTCCAATCCATTCTCTGTGGGCAGAAAGATCTCTCCAACACACAAAGCTGACCATGTCCCACCCTTGCTAAAAAGTCTAACAGCCCTAAAAATAGAAATCTAAACAAACATGTCATAGAAAGCAGGCCCTTTACCATCTGGCTCCATGGCAGTTTTTTAGCCTCCATGGCCAACCAACCTCTCTTCCACTCCCTGGGATCTAAGCCATTTTTTTTTTAGTTTTTTTATTTATTTTGATAGTCACAGAGAGAGAGAGAGAGAGAGGCAGAGACACAGGCAGAGGGAGAAGCAGGCTCCATGCACCGGGAGCCTGACGTGGGATTCGATCCCGGGTCTCCAGGATCGCGCCCTGGGCCAAAGGCAGGCGCCAAACCGCTGTGCCACCCAGGGATCCCTCTAAGCCATTTTAAATTATGTGTCTATTATGAACCTTTGCACGACTGCCATGCCTTTTTTTTTTTTAAGGATTTTGTAAACTTTTATAAAACAATTTATTTATTCATGAGAGACACAGGGAGAGAGACACAAAGAGACATAGGTAGAGGGAGAAGCAGGCTCCCTGCGGGGAACCCGATGTGGGACTCAATCCCAGGACACTGGGATCGTGACCTGAGCTGAAGGCAAATGCTCAACCACTGAGCCACCCAGGTGCCCCTTCATGCCTTTTCTGTACTATACCTGCTCAGCTCCAGCATCCTATCCTCTGTGAAACCTCCCCCACTCTCTTCTTTACTATTGCCCAAAAGAAAGGGTGCTCTTTATTTTCTTTTTTAATTTAAGTTTTGAAAGGGGACTCTTTTATCAGCTTATTTTGTGCTTATTTTGTCAAGTATCTTATCCTTTCCACTGTAAGCTCTTTGAGGGCACAGATCATTATCCTATTCCTTTATATTCCCAGTGCCCAGCAGTTCCTGCACATGGGGCTGGCACACAGCAAGCATCTGATAAAAGTTACTAAATGAACACATGGATAAATCAATTGTCAAATGGTAACTGGCTCTATAATTTAAAAACTTGTCTTTAAAAAAAAAAAATTAATCAAATTCAGAGATTTCAAATTTGAGCATGTATCAGAATACCTGCAGGGCTTGTTGAAACAGATGGCTGGGCCCTGGCCCTAGAATTTCTGATTCAGTAGCTGTGGGGTGAGGCCTAAGAACGCATTGCTAAACCACTTCCCAACAAAACTATTGCTGCTGGTCTACTATGGATCTGGGGACCAAGATCTGACAACAAGTGAACGAATGAAACCATTCACCAAATCTGGTTTGAAGGATTTCATTGAAATCAGCTGAAAAAAGTGCCAGCCCCCAGAGACCTTCAGGGCACGTCATGGGAAAGAAGTGTCCAGACCAAAGAACACAAACCAGTGTTAAAGACACACCTCTGCAAACTGTTCCAGGGCAGAAAGCCAAAAGAAGATAGACTTTTGCTAAGGCCTTTTCCTTTCTAATTGAAGAGGGCTCTTCTAAAGACTGTATATGGGTAAGGAGGCTGGCTGACAGAACCAAGTTCAGAGAAGAACAAGCACATACTTGACTTATGGTTTTTAAAATGAATAGTGTAGAAAACATTAACTCCGAAGTAACAATGGGATGTTGTTTAAAACCCGCATGACATATGGAGCACCTGGGTGGCTTAGTCAGGCAAGCATCCGACTCCTGATTTCAGCTCAGGTCATGATCTCAGGGTTGTGAGATCAAGCCCAGCATTGAGCTCTGCACTGAGTGTGGATCTGCTTAAGATTCTCTCTCTCTCCCACTCCCTCTGTCCCTTCCCACACCCCTTTGTGTGTGTGCATGCTCGTGCACTCTCTCTTAAAAAAAATTTTTTTTTTAAAGATTTAAAAAATCTACATGACATATGAAATATTTGGGGCAGCCCAGGTGGCTCAGCGGTTTAGTGCCGCCTTCAGCCCAGAGCGTGATCCTGGAGACCCGGGATTGAGTCCCATGTCAGGCTCCCTGCATGGAGCCTGCTTCTCCCTCTGCCTGTGTCTCTGCCTCTCTTTCTCTCTCTGTCTCTCATGAATAATTTTTTAAAATCTTAAAAAAAAGAAAAAATGTATATGCTTCAAACAAGTAGCATTGATAACCCTGCCCTAAGGATCAAATGCTTTCCAATATAAAGTCGCAATGAAAGCAAAACTCCCTGTGTAGGCACTCCCACACTTAAGATACATTACTAAGAGGTGGCTCTGGCACAGGCCTGCCACCTATCTTCCTCTCTGCTAAACACATTGTCCATCAGGGGCAGAAGGTCTGTACCTCAGTCAGGTCACTGTTGGGAAGAATGGCCAGGTCAGGCCTCAGGCAGCAGCTGTTCAGCACAGAGTTGTATCTGAAGGACATAAAGAGACTTAGCATCAGGGTCATGGTTGGAGGAGAGCGTGCTGACTTGGGCTGCCTTGTGTCTCACACGGCCAAGACGGAAAGCATGACAGAAACCAAACATTCCTTGCCTTTCTTCATCAAATTCCTTCCCAAAGAGGATGTTGTCTCTCAGAGTGGCATTGAGGATCCAGGCCTGCTGGGCCACATAAGCGAAGGTTCCACTGACTGCAATGCTGCCCTCTAGAAGTGTCATCTAGGGAGACAGACACCATCCAATGGCATCATGATGCAAAACCACCATCCTAAGCCAACAGAACCCCCCACAATTCCACAATGGAGTTCAACATTTGGGTAATTTCTTTGGATGCTCTTTGGACCCGAATCCAGACCTTGCCTTCATTCCACAGAGAGCTACAGCAGCAAAGAAAATAAAAGTACTCCTTGCTAAAGTGTGATACAAACCCAGCATAATCTACGACTTGAATGAACAAACAATTCATTCAGCAACCCATAAGCTACTCTATATCCTTTCTTCCTAATTGCAAACTATCTTAACTGAGGGAAGCACTAGAGCAGAAGGCCCTTTCAGAAGGCCCCTGGGGAGGATGCTGCAAGGATTTAGAGCTAGTTCCTGCCTCAATTCATCTATAGAATTAATTAATCCAGGCTGTTGGCTAAACCAGCTGCTTCTGCAAAATGAGGACCAAAGGGAAAAAAAATCGTTAGACATCAACTAGTATTATGGAGTATCCATATAATGAGGATGGACCCTCTGGTTCAACATGAAGAGACTGCATGATGAGCCGTGTGCTTTGAGTTGTGTTTTCAGCCACAGTGATTGATATTATTTATCCATTTTATCCTCTGTCGGGGTTCCTTTTGGGACAGACATTAGATATCTGTCTTGGATAAGGGATGTTACAGCTTGAAACAAAGTTTTGTTACCCATCCTTCACATCCAAGCTTGCCCTCTCAAACACTGTTAACACACAGTGTACGTACATGGGTGTACCCACCACACATCATAACAGCGGTACAAACTGCCCACAAACTGGTAAGTGCCCTGCTTTGCACCCAAAGTGCTCAGAAACCCATGGAGGGTCTACTGCAGAAACTCAACTCCTCTGGCTGTAGCAGCAGGAACACCCACACTGCAGACTGCCAACACAGAATTAAACTCCCAAGAAGTGAGGCCGACCAGCATTACCAGCCTCCCTGTCAGAGAGATCGCTGTCAGGATTTGATCTAGAAGCAAAGCCCCACTCATTTTCAACCTAACCATCACCCACTCAACATCACTTCCCCGTTCATTTCCCCTGTGTCTCTTATCATTGATCCTTAAATCTGACCCTGAAATTATCAGAACACCTAGGAGGTTTTGGCTGTTTCCAAAGCCCAACCAATGAAGAGTCTCATGAAGCAGTGGGGTGGGGGTGCTATCATTCCAGATGATTTGAACCCAGCTTTCCTCAGACCACACTGGGTACCACTGCTCTGGAGGAGAGCCACACTCTACCAACTGTGACAGTGACACTGAACAAGACAAAATATTCCATAACAGGGACACCACAAAACAATCTTCCGCAACTCCCTCTTGCATGTGTTTAATTTCCTCAATATGGATAAATAATTCATTGGACCTTATCCGCAGGCAGATAAGAATAAGTTCAAGTTTATCTGCATCTTGATCATCTAAGCCAAGCTAGTTTAATTCAAGATTAAAAGCAGGTGGAAGTACCTTGTTCCTTTTCCCTATTATTTGGTTTGAAAACATAGGAAGACATACATTTGTCTTAGCTGGATGACCCTTGCACCTGCCCCACTCTAAATGCTGACAGCCCTCTGCCAGCCCCTCTGCAAACCATTCACATTTTGCCTTGTGCTATGCTTGTATGTCTAGAAGCCATAGCTCCCAAGCTAGACCATCAGCTCCCAAGGGCATAATTCTTTCAATGGTTAGGTTGAAAACAGAGTGGTGCTTTGCTTCTAGATCAAATCCTGACAGCGATCTCTCTGACAGAGAGGCTGGTAATGCTGGTCAGTCAGTTCTTGGGAGTTTAGTTCTGTGTTGGCGGTCTGCCTCTCATCTCTGACATTTCCCAACACGCTGTCTGGCATACATGCAGCACTCAATAAATATATGCTGAATAGAAGAAGGCAGGAGGAGTAGATGGCTCCAGCTATGTATCAATCATTCCTTAGGTATCCACTGAACCCACTCCCAGATGCGATGCTGCTAAGGGATGGGAATGTGGTGGGGGGGCAGGGGGCATAACACAGACCAAGGGTTCATTTTGTTTCTACCTTTCCTGACTCTCTTCGGGAAGTAAATTCATTCTTCCCAAGACTCTTCCAGAGAAGAAGCAGATTCCAGAGAAAGAAGCAGAAAAGGCCAAGGACAAAACAAAAATATTACCTGGCCTAAAATGGCTGAAATGAGAGAGGTTTTTCCACTTCCCACACTGCCACAGATTCCAACCAGTTTACCCTGGACAAAGCACATAGAGAAAGGAAGGTCATTAAAGGGCCACTGACCACTCATCTCTAGGTACTGCTACTTCTTCGAGAAAAAACACATTAATGACAGTCCATCTAGAGGGGAACTATCCTCCTGATGACCCTGCAAGTCACTTACCTGTCAGCCACCTACTTCACAGGGTTTTTGTGGGGATACATAGGAGAAAATATCTGTATAACATGTAACATGTTAAATGTTACATGTAAGCCATTTAGAGAACTTAAATATGCCACACACAGGAAGGTATCCCACATCACTTTTAGAAAGGCCCAGCCTCTTTCTTACTTTTTTGGCAACCCATGGTTTTTCTGATTCTTTATTTTTGTTGTTTTTAGAAATGGGGGCAAGGCTCTTGAAAATTACTGCTTTGCATTTGATTTTATAGGATTTTTTTTCTCTAGGGCTTATGAATTATTTTCAATAAAAACTCTGTGCACCGCTGTTTCCATTTTTTTACAAAAGATTTCCAAGAAGTCATCAATCTCACTTAAAAATTAAAAGTGAGGGGGATAGCCTGATTTCCCCCTGATTCAGTGATTAACTGAATCTCCCCAGGCAAAATAATGAGTTCTCAATAGGTGGTGTTGAAAGTTTTCAAGAATGGACAGGCAATTTCAAAAGGGCCACTCGTTAGGGCAGCTGGGTGGCTCAGTGGTTGAGCATCTGTCTTTGGCTCAGGTCATGATCCCGGGGTCTTGGGATCGAGTCCCACATTGGGCTCCCCTCAGGGAGCCTGCTTCTCCCTCTGCCTATGTCTCTGCCTCTGTGTGTCTCTCATGAATGAATAAATAAATAAAATATTTTTTTAAGAAAAAGAGTATGGATTCTGGAGGCAGACAGGTCTTGATTTGAACCCCCAGCTCCAGGAGCACCTGCTAACTATGTGATCATGGTCTGGTGACTTACAGGGTTTCTCACTGGGCTAAAAGCAACTTCAGGGAAGGAGTGATCTTTATAGACAAAGTACAGTGTCTTGGACAATGTTGGACAAACAAAGTTTCTGACACGGTCCCAGAGTTTGAAAGATTACAGCCTTGTAGGAATGAGGAAACCAAGTCAAGGGTTCAATCTCTACTTAAATCAGTTAGGTTTTACAGAGAGAAAACTCTGTTCTCATGACTCGGTGGTGACTAATAGAGATAACAACAATGAAGTGCCCCGGGCCCAGAGGATCTCATGCAAACATTAACTTCCCTTCCCCTCCCTGAAGAGGGGGGGCTGGAAGAAGTAAGGGTACCCCTCTCCAAATAGCTAAAGGTCTGTCATGTGAATGTGGGCTCTAAAGGGTAGCATGAGAATCAAAAGAAAGAGTACATTTCAGATGAATATAAGGAATAATCCTCTAAGAGGGCTGATTATAAATGTAATAGAGCTGCCTCAATAATCAAGAAAACTCTTATTAAATAAGAAGCCTGTTGTTAAAAGTTAACACTACACTAGTGGTTTCAGGTGCTCTCACTAAGGACCATCTCCCACTCTTGTTTACAGCTTTCAAGAGCTGGGAGCTTTGTTGTTCTCTCTCCAATTTGGCTCTGGGTCCATGTAACATGCCTCAGCTGATATTGATATATGCTGCATTGAAACCCACCACTCCCTAGCTCAGTTATGTAGGTAAACATGTCTCATCACCACTCTTGGTCCAAGATATGCTTCTCCTGGATTAACTGTTCTCCTACGTTGTTACCCTCCATACTCTTCTGAAGCCAGAAGCTAGAATGTTTCTCTTCATATGTAAGTCAGATCTTATTCTTTTTTTAAAGATTTTATTTATTTATTCATGAAAGACACAGAGAGAGGTGGAGACACAGGCAGAGGGAGAAGCAGGCTCCTTATGGGGAGCCCGATGTGGGACTCAATCCCAGGACCCCAGGATCATGACCTGAGCCGAAGGCAGACGCTCAAACCGCTGAGCCACCCAGGCGTCCCAGATCTTATTATTCTTCTCCAAACCTTGCAATGGCTTCTCTTCCCACTCAGAGTAAAAGGCAAAGTCACTACGGGAGGCTCTGGCACCCCAACTGCCTCTCTGCCCCCTGCATCTGCTATTCTGTCCCATGCTCACTCTGCTCTGGAAGAGGCACACTGCAGACTTCAGAGCCTCTGTGCTTCTGTTCCTTCTGCCTAGAATGATCTTCCCAGATATCCATATGGCTCTCTCCTTCACCTCCTGGCTTTTGCTCAAATATCACTTTTTAAATGAGGCTGCCCTCAGGCAGCCTGTTTAAATTGCAACCACACCTGCTGCGGGTCCCAGCACTCCATGGTCCTCAGAACTCTATCATCCTCACAGCCCTTATCACCATCTGACATACCATATATTGTGCTTGTTTACTATCTGTCTTTGCCCACTAAATCATAAGCTACAGGAACACAGAGAGTTTTGTCTAGTTGGTTTTCTGCGGCTCTAGCCCCAGACCCACAACGGGGCCTGACATAAAGCTGGCATTCCAAAAATAGTCGATGAACAAATAGATATACATCTCGGACCTTCTGAATGGTGCAGGTGGTTCCCTGTCACAGACTATCTGCAAAGGCCTGACCTGGAGTCTGTTGTTGTCACTCTGCACAGAAGCCCCTCTGAGAGACGCTAGTCCTCTGCAACCCGGGCTGTGACATCATTCATCATAATGATCCTTCATTATTGCCAATTGTTAAAAATAATTACAGAACCAATACGTTGTACACCTGAAACTAATACATTGGCTATTAATTATGCTTCAATAAAAATATATAAATAATCACATAGATTTGTCAATAACAGCACGGAGAGTTCTTATATGGACCAGAGTCTATGCTATGCACGGCCTAGTGGTAATGAGAAGCTCACCCAGAGTTATAATAACCAGAAATAATTATTAGAACTTATAGACAACTGTAACAACTAGAATCTATTCAGGGCAGAGTCTTAGAAAATCCACTTGAATGCTTCATTTCCTTGCTTGTAAAATGAGCATCTCATGAGATCAGTTGGTATTAAGTTCTCCTGTTAGATGCCTAAATATTCCTTTGTAGAGTTGGAGCTGGCCAGATTTGCTCTTTAGTTCAAAACCAGTCCCAGCCACAAGGTACTCAGGTGTAAGGAAAGCAGCCACTGGCTCTTGCCGGAGAAGATGCCCTCAGATACCTGCAGACAGACGGGTTGCACGTGGGGTATGGGGAGGCACAGGGCTTACCTCCTCAATTTCCAGGTCGATGTTGTACAATGTCCTCTGCAGGCGGAGGTTCCCCAGGTGAATGTGCTTGCCCTCATCCTCCTCGGGACTGGGCCGCTCGTCACTGTCCAGGAGGAGGTGGCCTTTCTGTTCTGCCAGCACTGCCTGCTGCTCAGCACGCTGCAGCTGTCTCACCTTCTCTTTCTTGCCCCTGGCAGCCCTCTTGTCTTTTTTCGTTTTGGGGGTCAGCTTGGGTGAGTTCTGGATACTGGAGTGGGAGGAGTCCCATGCCAAGGTGGCATTTTTCACCTCTATCTTGATGTGAGGGCTGGCTGGTTTTTTCTTTATCATGTGAACCTCTTCCATCAGAAACAAACTCTGATAGGAGTTGTGAGAGAGGTGCAAAGATGAGACACTGGATCAAGACCAGGGGGACAAGCCTAGGGCGCACACTCACGTGGCAAAACACATCAGGCTATACAGTGGAAGGAAGCTGAAGGGCAAAAGGTAGCTCATTAGTGTAGCCCAGTCTCGGGCCCGGCAAGAGGTCATGGGGGTGTGGGGACACCCTCAGGAAGGACAGGGGCCTTCTCAGTGGCTCCACTCTCTATGCTACCAATCACATCCTAATCTGCCTTTTCCTTTCTACCAATCTACTGTGGTCAAAGTGCACTTAACTAACCCATATATGCAGCCCTTTGTTCTCACCCATGACTTGCTGAAAAGCAGGTAGTAAAATGCAAGCAGAAAAAACAAAAGGCATGTTGCTCTCCTAGACGGGCCCTCAGCACACCGTTTCCCTTCCAGAACACTCCTGCAGAACCTCAAAGTCTGTACACATCCCTCACCAACAACGTGACATGTGTGTGTGGGGAGAGGCAAGCTGAGATGGTAACCAGACCTAGCTTGCTTGGGTTAGAAGGGAGTACCAAAGGTTTTATCGCCAGCAGAAGGCCTCTTTTTTTGCCAAGTTCTCATGTCTTCAAAGTTCTGCTTTGGAACTTGTGAGGATTCAAACCAAAGGAATGGACTTGGGAGGAAGTGAAGGATCTCTCTCTCTCAGAAACATCCTTGGGGAGACAACAAGACTTTCCATCCTCTCATTCTCAGAGTCCTTTTGAGTTATGTTAGGGAAGAAAAGTGGAATGATTGAAAAGCTAAATATTTCTGAAATTAGATTTGAAGCACTGACCATAATAAACCTAATTATTTGTGCTCATGATTTTGAACCCAGTTCCAACAGCTCTCTAAACTGCAAATCTCCATAGAATGCTATCCCAATTGGATTCCCAATATGATTTTTAAAAATTTTTAATAAAAAATATTTTAAACATTAGACTTTAGATAAAAGGTGACTTTCAGGGTCAAGACTCTGCTTATTTACTGAGAACCCTCAACTATTTTAAAGTTTGAAGGTGTTATTAAATGTAACATATAATCTCCCTCCCCTAGAGTAAGCCCTTTCTCCTACATCCTAAACTTCAAGCTTTGATTGCCACATTCCTAATCTCCAATCTTCCCAGAAGTGTCATGGTTCTAAATACCCTCGATAACCTTCACTCTTCATCAAACTTAGGTTTAATTTTCCAAAACAGCTGTTGCTTTCACTCATTCAGAGCCTTCTGGAGAGACTGAGCTAAGAATAACCTGCCAAATATTTTGACCACCTTCACAGAATAAAACCGTACGCTGATAGAATTCTCATCATTTGTCTCCTACAAGGAGTTATTAAAGGGATCCTTCAGGCCTCAGTGGACAATGAAAAAAACAAGCCAGTGCTCTACTTTGCACAGCTCCTTCTCCACATTTCCTTCCCATGGGCTTATTGCAGCCTGTCTTCCTCTTGAGACATGCAGAGGCATACAAGGGCCTAACAGCACTTGAATTTATATCTACCTGGACTGGACTCTGCCAGGACAACAGAATCTTAGATGTCCATAAACCATAAACCTCAATTTTACTATAGAATACCGACTATCAAAACACAACCCTCATTCACTCAGAGTGTATCTGTTGAGCAGAAAAGAGGACAGAAAGTTGCAGATAAAATACAGGACATCGGGCAGCCCCGGTGGCTCAGAGGTTTAGCACCACCTTCAGCCCAGGGCGTTATCATGGAGACCCGGGATCGAGTCCCATGTCGGGCTCCCTGCGTGGAGCCTGCTTCTCCCTCTGCCTGTGTCTCTGCCTCTCTGTCTCTCATGAATAAATAAATAAAATCTTTAAAAAAAAATACAGGACATCTAGTTACATTCTGATTCTAGAGAAACAATGAATAATTTGGTAGTGTAAGTATGTCCCATGCAGTTATTAACTAACTGGGTGTCCTACCTGTCCTACCTTTTTATTTGCTAAAAATGAGCAACCCTATACTGACAACAATCTTAACAGAGAAGTCTCAAGGTGGCTTCTTACTGTCTTTCTACAATGTTATCATCCTCCTGATAGAAGGTGGAGAAAGAAGGGGAAGGGGAGAGAGAGAAAAGAAGAGAGAGAAGAGAGGCAGGAGGAGCCTGCCAAGAAGAATAAGACAGAATGGAACTGAAGTCTCAAGGGGCATATAATACAGCTATGGGTGATTTTGCTTCTATTATTAACTCTGAAGTTTCCTGGATAGAGGAAGGAGCAGTGGTGTGAAAAGCCACCTGCTAATGCAAGTCCTCATTAGTAAATGAAGAGAAGCCTGTCCTTGAGAAACAGGGAAAACAAACCTATACTATAAACCCTTATTCTTTCATCCAAAATGTTACCAAATCCCTTCATTAACAAGGACAGGGGGACAAACTTATGGTCAAAATATATGCTTTCTAACATGACTAGGTATTGTAGGTTTAGCAAAATAAAGCTCTGATTACAATTAGACCATTTCTTTTATATGGCTCTGGCTCTTAGCCTTCTAGCAGCCAGGCTGGAGTGAGAGAGGGCACAGGGCTGGGGGATGCATTATTGAGGACTGGCTTTCTTGCCCAAACAAAATTCATCTTGTTAACTATAAATAAGTAGCATATAAACAAATCTTGGAAAGCTATTCTCCATTCTTCATATTCTCCATTATTCTCAATTGTTTTCTCCTGGAACATGTAAGGTGAGGATGTTAATGCCTCAGACACCTGAGCCTCAAAAGCCTTCAAGTGACCAATGTTGCTTTTGCATTGTTCTCACTAGTTAAGAAGGCTTGGCAGGAGTGTAGGAGCTACTCCCTATAGGGGCATTGTCACAGAATTCTAGCCCATACAGGTGCTGCTCCTTTTTAAAAAGTATTAACCACTTTCAAATATCCTCCCACCCTCCAGAATCTCTATCTCTCTTATATCATCTATTTGTATTGTTCTGAAGGCATAAAGAACACAGTTGAAGTGTGATCAACTAACCACCTCTAGAAAAGACCTGATACTTTCCTAGCTGCACTTGCGACATGATCTCATTATATGACTATTCCCAGGTCACTGCATTTCCTGCATCATGAGCAGCAATTACAGGGAAGGAAAAAGAAAGTATCGTAAATGGCTTAGCATCCTGACCAATCAAAATGACGACAGCATTTTGGTAGAGGTCGACAACAGATCAAGGTGAGGAAAAGCTGACAGTCACCTAACAGTTCTGATCTTCCAGGTTTGAATTACTGAAAGTCCCAGGAAGTTAGGACACATACCCATGTCAGGCCCAAGAAGGGCCTGCCTCCGAAGGGGAACACAAATCCTGGGAGCACAGAATTGATGGGCTGTCCACAAAAGGTAAAACTTCACATTCACTTGAAAAGTTAACTAGCCCCCTCCCTTAATTCACTCTCCTCCACTGCTCCCTTTCTTACCAACTTGACCGAAGGCTAAAAGTGAACAAAAACCAAGTTTGGCCAGCCTTGTGTGGCCCATTGGAATAAAGGCAGCAGTTAGTTTTGCCAAGGATGGCTCCTGCCACGAAGGAGGGGAAGGGAGCCACTTACTTTAAATCTGTCAACAGCAACTGATGCTTCCGAGAGGGATTTTACAGAGAATGGTGTTACTTTCAAAGCAAAAGTCATGGAATTGAAGACAGTCACCACTGTGAACGCCTGAAAGTAGGAAAAGAAAAGAAACTAAGATGGATTAGAGTCTGCAACAAAAATAACAAAACATCATCAATTTTCTTTCAGATTTAAGGAAGGCTGCAACTTTATGTCAAAGTTGGTATGAGTCACATATGCTTTTTTTTAAAGATTTATTTATTTATAGGGAGGAGAGGCAGAGAGAGAGGGAAAGAGAATCCCAAGCAGACTCCCCACTGAGTGCGAACTCAATGCAGGGCTTGATCTTGTGACACTGAATCATGACCTGAGCTCAAATCAGTAGTCGGATGCTTAACTGACTGAGCCACCCAGGCACTCCACATACACTTTTTTTTTTTTTTAAGGTACAGCTTTTATGAGACCTTCAGTTAAAATTCTAGTAAATCTGGGACACCTGAGTGGCTCAGTGGTGGAGCATCCGCCTTTGGCTCAGGGCGTGATCCCGGGATCCCAGGATCAAGTCCCACATCCGGTTCTCTGCAGGCAGCCTGCTTCTTCCTCTGCCTGTGTCTCTGCCTCTCTCTCTGTCTCTCTCATGAATAAGTAAATAAAATCTTAAAAAAAAAATTCAGTAAATCTGAACCAAAGGATGGTCTGAATTTTCAGAATTAAATCCAAAGTTGGGTTAACTTAAAACAAACCATATGTTATTTATATTTAGGGCTGAATCTCCACTCTTCTACTTCTTGGCTTAATCCCATGAAAGAAAAATAATGATTACTGGTAGCACCTCCAAATCCAGAAACAAGAGGACCAGAGCATCTCTATGTGCGGTATTTCTAAAATCTTCCCGAACCCTGAGAATCCACTGACCTGTGCTGCTGTGAGATCAAAGCCAAGGGTCATGTGAACAGAGAAAGTCACCACACTGGCAATCACCATCACAATGGGAGCCACACCAACAGTGATGCTCTGAAAGTACCCAGCTTTTTCCAATATCCGACGTTCCTCCTCTCGGATTTCTAAGAATAAAAAGCAAGCCAATTGCTGAAAAGCAAGCCAATTTGAAAGCAACTCAAAAGAAACCATGGGACATTGGTCCTCTGTCACTAAAGAACACTCGGTAGGTCTTCAGGCACATAGGGTTTAAAACAACTCTTTAAAACCTGTGATGCAAAAGCTAGGTCAACATGACTACCAATTATTACTACTAATACCAGTACATAAGCCTGGGGTTTGAAATGGAATCAAGTCACAGAATGAACCTAACAGAAAGTAGTCCCTACTTATCAGTGCAATGATCATCCGCCTTACTCTGATTTTGCTTGCAAACATCTTCCATCTAGAAGGAATGAACACAGTAATTGTATCTGCAGTTGGCAGTTTCGTTTGCTTGCCTGGTTGTTGTGTATTTCTGGCCAGGTAATTACAGAAAAGACCATACCATGGTAATGGAGAATTAAAAAGAACTCAGGTTAAAAAAAAAAAAAGAAGAAGAACTCAGGTTTATGACCGTGCCTACCATACATCAGTGCTGGGTAGAGGCTTTCACACAAAAAGCAGCGAGGATGATTGACAGAAGGTGAGTGAAATACAATTTTTGTAGGTAGAATGATTTTTCTGAAGTATTTGCAAAACTGAGATCCTTATTAACAGAGCAACCCTAGAGTATTAAAGACCATGTTGTAGGAAGTAGGACAATAGTGGCAAGTTTTGTATATGTGTTTTTTTAAGTTTTAAACATAAAAGCAATTTTCTGAGCAGCTTTGCGCTCACCTTAAAGGTATTACCACTGCCCAAGAAGTTGGGAACTACTTCAGAGCTAGCTCCTAAATCATATTTGAAAAAAATCTAACCCATTGTTTTCACATTTACCATATACCTTGCCTAAGTCCATAATGAGAACGAGTACTCTTTTCAAACTTACACAGGTAAAGATACCAAATTCAGGGGCTGAAGGATAAGTAGACTCTCAGAAAGAAAATTATAAAACCATATAAAAAGAGAGGCAGAAAGGACAGCTGCCTACAACATGCTTGGCAGATATCCAATTAACATCCATTGGTTCCATTCTACTGGCAATGAATTCACTACTTAACAAGGCTGCCTAACCCACTGCTGGACACCTCTCAGTGGCCACCTCCTACTGATGACCACTGATAAATAAAGTTTATGAACTGGACACAATGTTCCTGAAGGTTTAATTGACAAGCCAAGCAGTTAAAATAAAACAGCTTCCTTGATCTGAATGCTGGATTTCAATTCAACGGAAAACTCCATTAACTGTTGCATCCACCACGTATTGAGGTTAGTTCACTATGAGGTGGTCAATTAACAGCCCATATCTTTTATACTTAAGTTTAAATGTAAATATGTCTTCTTTTTTCAATTGTGAAGTGTCTTTAAATATACCCCTCTTAAATGTCATCTTTTTTAAGGCCCATCATTCTAACTTTTGTTGAGACCTTTTTGAATGTTCCAGTCTCTAATTACTCCTCCAATCATTGTGGCATTTACATATTAGACATGTTTATGTCTACGTTGAATTTACTGATAGGATAACCAGGATAGGCCTTGTTACTCAACATAAGTCTATTGTTCGAAGATAAAAATAAAAAACAAGCCAAAAGCCCCAATGGCTGAGCAGCTGAGCTAGGCCCAGAGTCCAGCTGTCCTGACCCCTAGTGTGGCACTTCTTCCGCTCCTCCAGGATCTCACACCTCACTTACTACCTGTGATGCACATATACCTGTGGCAGGGAGGAAAGGGTGGAGCTCTCAGGAGCCACTTGATATTGTTTTCTATGATGTCTTCATGGCCAGGCTACAAAATTATGGGCAGGATGACAGTATAGATAGGGAGCTTTGAAACTGAACGTGTTGCTTATAACTAGTGTAGTTATCTTGGGAAAAATCACAATTTTCTGGTCTTAGTTTTCTCCTGTGTGAAATGAGATTATGAGTTCAAGTCTCTAAGATCCCTTTCAATATAAAGATTACAAGATATTATAATATCTGTAAAATATTATGATCCTATGATATTAGGATCTAGCAGCTAACATGCTCAGGGAGCAAAGACATAAAGCTCTTCTACCACATGCACATATGAAATCTGAAAACTCACTTTGAACAATTTGAGAAAATGCCTTGACCCAGGCATACATTTTAATAAATTTAATGTAAGTGAGAACTTCATTCATCTTCTGGACACGTTCATCTGTGGTAGTCACACATTTTCTCCTGAAATATGCAGTGATTCGTGACACAAACATCTGAAAGGAAAAGCGAGGTCATGCCAAGTCAGAGTTTATTCAAACTTAAGAACTGTCTAGTCTTTCTGGGAAATAAATTTGCTCAAGATTATTATAAATAAAATGAGCATCTGTAGTTGCACTGCCCTTTAGTAAAAGTGGTCTATTAAATTATAATAAAATATTATTTAATTCTTATCTCTTTGTAAGGAAGTTAAGTATTTGTTCTCATAGTAATTGTGGATATTGAGTGCTACCAAAGGGAAGCAGAAGAGCCATATCAGTTAGCATCAAATTGAGACAGACTCAGACACTCCCATGTTCTCAAGGACAGAGTTCACCTGCTGGCCTCCTCCTTCTCTCAGACTCTCTTTTTAAGTCTCAGTGAGAGTCTGGGCCTTTATTCACAGGACACCTTCCTCTCAAGACAAAATTCTGCCCACATGGACTGAATACTGTCTAGCTCTTTTCAGACTTTTCCAAACCAGGTACCTGCTCTGAGGAAATTTCCAATCAGAGATGTGATACCTCAGCAATGTCTACTATATAAAACCTAGTGGAAGTTAACTCATGTAAGGAGAAGCTGCTGTGATACAGCAAGGAGGCTTACTCACCATTGCTGGATAAAAGAGGATAAAAACAGCTGATCCTAGGAAGCCTGTTGGTCCTAGAATAATTACGTTATAAATCATGCCTAAAATGGCAACAATGGGTCCTCCAGCCAATAAGCTGCCAACTGCGGCTGCTTCGAACATCCTCTGCCCGTCGTTGGAACACAGGTTGATGAGCTATAAGACACAAAGGGCAATGAGAGGACCCTGCAAGAATGCTGGCCACTGGCCTCAGGAGGAAGAAGAAAGACAAAGCAGAGATCCAACAGAAAGGAAGAGCTCAAGCAGGGAGCTCTCTCTGTTCTGAAGCAAACACCCTTTACTCACCTCACCCACAGACTTCTCTTTAATGTTCTTTAACTTAAGGATCTTCTTAAACGCCATGGTGAGGATGGCCCCCCGCAATCGGACACCAGTTCGGTAATTCAATGCCCAAGTCAGTGCCAGCGACCAAGAGCGCACGACTTCCGTCAGGAGGAGGCCCAGGACCAACAGCAAGCTGTACTTGAGGTTAGAATCTGTGACCTGGGTGTATTCCAAGAGGTGTTTCACCACGAAGGCCTACAGGGAGAAACACATGCTGCTGTCAACATCTCCACTGCACCCACACACCACGCCACAGTTTTATGTTAAGTTAGAAAGAGGAAGCAGCTCCACCGTACAGTGGCACATACAATATGCAGAGGAAGACCCTAAAGGACCAGGTACGACTGACTCTATGCCTGCGGATATTTACTCAGGGCGTTTCGCAGGAGGTAGGCCTAAGCTGAGTTTTTCTTCCTTAAGGACACCACCAAAACCGTTACTCTTTCTAATGTAACATAAACCTGTCCAAGAGCTGAAATTAATTCTAAACACCGGTCATTAAAAAATATATATTGGACCTTATTCCAGTATCTCCACACATTGATACATGTCTTTAAAGGAAATTAAGACCTTTTTTTTTTTGGATCGTTTCAAACGTGCTTATTTGATAAAAAGGAACAGTGTACCTACAGTTGGACTGGGGAAGAGTGAGAAGTGCATTTGCAAAACATTCCTGAAAATAAACATCGGCAGTTTAATAGTACAGAAGAAAGCAAACAAAGCAGACTATCCAAAATCCAGAAACCCACCCGTGGGCCCTCCCCCGCTCCCCGCTCCCTCCCAAAAACAAAAACATGTTACCTCAGGTAGCATATGTCTAACACCACCTGCAGTGAGGGAAGGCAGCCAGCCCCCAAGAACCACCGAGTGCCACCTCCAGCTCTGAGGTCCTGCAACGCCGGAGCACACACTCACACAAGGCACATTCAGCAACAGGATTAAATACCAGGAAGTGGGAGGTAATGTACTTTTATTGAAAATGAAAAAAAAATAAAAGTACCATCTTCAAAGAGCATCTCACAGACACTGTACAACAGGAGGAGCATTGCGGTAACATACATGGGAACATACAGAGTCGAATTTTACAAGGCTAGCCATCTAACAGGTCATCTGGCCTCCGACTGTCGTTTTAGCTACACATAGTGGAAATACAGAATAGAACCGATATCTGTTTCCAGAGTCCGGAGTAGTACATCAAGCTGACAGCACTTAATCGATTAAGGCTCCTGAAGCTGCAGTGAGTCTGCAATGGAGTAGATTCTCCAGGAATAAGACCTTGCTGCTTAAGGAAAGAGAATTAAAAAACAAAGCAAAACTAAAAACTCCCCAAAGCGGTAACTCTGCTTAAAATCACTGGGTGCTACTGGTTCAGCAGGCTGTATGACGAGTGACTTCTGTTCAGGACAGAATACAAAAATCTAGGCCTCAAGGAAAAACTGGCGGCATCCTTCAAGAGTCTTTTTTCAAGTCCTTGCAGCTAAAATTGATCTTGCCGAAAATGAAATAAAAACAAGCCACAACAAAAGAAAGCCAAAGCGATCCCCCACCCTGAAGGAAGGAATAAAAAATAAAAAAAAAAAAGGAACGAGGAACCCATCCACCCAACTACCCCGGATCCTCATAGCACAGGGTACTGTAGGTGGAAGCCAGCTCTGAGTGACAGACAAAAATGGAGGCCAGACACAATTGTCCTGAGGCGGCTAATGCTGAATTCCAGAACCCAGATGCTCTCTGGGCTAACTGGCATTTCTCATTTTTTCCTGAAAGGAAATTAATACCAGATGTCCGCTAGATCCTAAGAGATCCCCACCAATCAGATTTCTGTCAAGCGTCGGTTAAGTAACCTGATCAAATAAATAGGAGGTTTCAGATTCCGAGAACTATTGTATTCCACCTCTCCCCTCCCTCAGATTTTTAGGTTTATATCCACTGTTTGGGTCACCACTGCATACAGCTGGGTTGTTGGTTTACTAGCAAGAAGATTGGCTTCTTTTCCAGTATGCAATCCAAAATGTGGAACTGAGTCACTGAGTGGCAAGGTCAAGACCCCATTTTTCCTCACGTGAAGCAACTCAGTAAGATGGCGGTGCCGTAAAGCATTTTCTCACACACCTCGGCACTGATGGAACAGTCTCCAGAGGAAGGCGTGAAAGGACAGCAGGTTGTAGTTTGGGGTTCCTTCCTTCCCATACCTTTACAGTGCCATTTTTCAGCACTGGGTAATAGCATTAGTACCTCCCAGAGGTGGGGAGCCCGGAGGGAAGGTAAAAAGACATAATAACGAAGGCTTACATTATGTAAAACTTTCAGGGGCGGGGGAGGGGAAGAGGAAACAGCAGATTAAAAAATTTCCAACACAGAGGGTTTTTTTTTTTTTTAAAAAAAGAAACAATTACATTTCAAACCATTTTGTATGGAATAAAGAAAAAAAGGTTCTCATGAAAAATCCAAGCAAAATTTAGCTTTAAAAAGTTACAAACTTAGCATTTAAATGTAAACAAACTGGGAGAAAACTCGAGATTGTCAGCATAGCTGTCTGGCTGTGGAAAGCATTCCCAGTGAATAAACATTACCTTACCTGAACTCTTGGCGAGAGATTCTGCTCAGCTTGACTCTCTCATTCTGACCGCAGAATACAGCCATCCTGAAAATTCTAAAGAACAGCTTCTGTCACTGGTTCCACTACAGAGAGACTCCCCCCAAATCCAGATCCTGACAGCACCAAGCAAGCTGCAGCTGGGGAGAGGTTGGGAAGGTGGAAAACTTACCTCTCTAGAGGCTATTCACTGCTCTTTCCCCAAAAGGCCCTTGAGCAGAGTTAGCATTCACCAAGATATAGCACTGCAGGAGGTAGCCTTCTCTTGCAGATCTACAGGGTGGATGCTAATTCTTTACACAAAAATCAGAGGTCAGGCCTGGTCTTTTTAAACTGTTCAAATCCAAGAAGGCCACATATCATCTCTGTAACTTTAGCAAGTCTGGCCACTCTGCATGTTAGGTCAGGACCATACCCTTATACATTCTGGTACTTCATTAACACTATTGTGACCTCTGGACACTGCACAGAGCTCTGGTCCACTGGCATCACTAAAACCTCGGATCATCTTGATGTACAGATGTCTGGCCAGTTAAAAAACATACATACACACTAACTTGGTGGTTTCATATATTCTGAATATGGCTATCAAGGTTCAGCGATGCCTGAGGGGAGAAAAGAACTATCCCCATATTTGGAGAGTAAGTTCTTTACATGGATTTCTGTAAGGACAGACTAAGCCAGTTGGAAAGTTGTGCCATATTGGAAAATGTGCAGAAATCTAAAATGGATGTCCTTTGAAAGGATTTAAATCCACAGAACAGAAGGTACGCTCATTGCTAGCATGAATCTCAAAACCAGGCTGATTCTTTAATTTCCAATTAAAGATAAATTTATTAGAATTGGTACTCCAAAAAAAAAAAAAAAAGAAGAAGAAGAAGAAGAAGAAGAAGAAAAAGAAGCTTGCTTTGCTTATAGTTTTAAATCTTTCTATCATTTAGAGAGACTATGGATGGGACCATTGCTTTCTCAATTGTTCGAGGATGGCATCCCATGAAATAACACAGGCCTTAAGTTGCTCTTCCCCAACAGGGTAGAGAGAAGGAAAAATGTGTTGCTGTTTTCCTATTAAAGGAAGGCTCTCAGTGTTTCCCTGGCATCTAGAAGAGTTTACTAGAGTAAGCATTCCAGTATGCTGTAGCTGAAAAGAGAGAAAAAGGAATAGGCAGATGCTCCAGGGAGTGACTGTAGGCCCCCAAACTGAAAATGCATAGGTACGTTTTATTCCCAAATAAAAAATTAAAATCTCAACAATCTTTGGAATTTCTTCCCTTTTTGGTTTTGTTTTTTGTTGTTTTTTCTTTTTCTTTTTTTCTTTTTTTGGCATGGGGGGAGCCAATGAACTTCTTGCACTGGCCAAATAGAATCAAGAAAGCTTACATATTGTGCTACCCAGTTCCAAGAATTCTACAGAAGATTCAGAGCAGCCACCAGCCCTGTAGTGAAACAATGACAGAAGCTCTTCTTGGGGGAAGCTGGTCCTATGAAAATGTTTGCCATTTTGGTCAGTAACATAATATTCACTCACATGGTCTCTCTTACTTAAAACTTATACAAAAGTGTGTTAGTTGGTCAATTAATATAGAAACCTAATACCAGAAAAGTAGTGTTCTCTGCTTGAGAAAAGAGATCAGAACTTTTAAAGGCATCAAACATTTAAAAAACAAAAAACAAACAAACAACAACAACAAAAAAAAAACAAAAAACTGCAAATTAGTTTTACCTAATCACCATGCATCTTAGGCATATACTTACCAAAACCATGAACCTCCAGCTTACCCACACACGGAAAATGCACAGTATAAGTAGTACTACTGCTCCGATGCCTCAAGGCAAATATGTAGAAAATAGATTTAATCAAAGTCTCAAGTGTAAAGCAGCACAGCAGGTGTAAGAAACAGGTGTCCAGAAAACAGTGTGAACATCACTCTCTTACCTACTCTGCTTCAGTACACGCTAGGAAAAAACCACGGCTGCCACCCCGACACCTGCCACACAGTTTACACTATAAACCAAAACTTAAAATAGACTCCAGGTTGGACTCTAAAAACCTCAACACTCATCTAGTTTCTTCGGGCTCATTGGCCACAGAACCACCAAACACCTGACAACTCTGCCTCCAGGCATTCAGTGTGTCACCAGCACTAGCTCAGCAGCCTATGCCACACAACACTGCTCTCGCCCACTCACAGCACCACAAGACACATCTTCCCAAACCAAGACTGTCGTTTCATGTCAACACACAGCAAAGAAGCACAGTCCTGCGCGGAGCCAGAATCATTCATCTTCACCCGCCCCAGGAAAGCAAGCCAGTTCCAGCTCTTCTCTGGCAACACGGCCGCTCATGCTTTCAGCTGCTGACCAGCTACCATTCATTCCAAAATCAATGGTTCCCTTCCAACAGACCTAGAGGCATCTCTAAGGCTGCTAACTAGCCCAACGGTGAGTACAACCCCTGCAACAGAACAAGAGTGTTAGAGCTGGCCATGGCCGGGCCCCTGGAGACTGTCAGAAGGGATGGTTAGAACTTACTGGTCCACTGAAGCCAGCCAGCTGCGTGATCATCAGGCACACGATGGAGAGGATGAGCCTTGTACGGCAGAAGATCCACACAACCCTTCGGAGGGAAGCAGCGTCTGGCCCAACTTCATTCAGCTCTTCTTGCCACAGTCTCTCTAGTCTTAACAAGGGCACATGTCCTCTGTTACACATCTCCCCAGGTGATCAGACACCCTAGTTTCCCTCTTGCCATTGCTTTTTGTCTCCAGGCTTTGACACCACTCACACCAGCCTCTTCTTTGAACTAATGAACTATGTACACAGACTTCACCTTCTGGGGAAAAATACCCTTCCTGGGCAACTACATATTTACCCTCGGGAGCCTCTCAGGAGACAGGAAATGATGAGAACAAAAGTCCTTCCTTCCACCCCAAAAAATTATCCCTGAATAGAATTCATTTATGGCTAAGAACTTCCTTTCTCAAGGGTCCCCAACTCTTTCTGAAGGATCCTATGGTCAACTGCAAAGTTGCAAACTAAATTTTAATCATGATAATCAGCTACCACAAAAATGCATTCTGTCACAAGGCAGCAACATAATTTCCCTGTAGACTCAGGAAGAGAAGCAGGGCTGAGAGAGAGAGAGAAAGCCCGTGGTTAAAACAGGATTAAAGGTGAAATAGGAGATAAAGCAGAAGAGCAAAGAGAAAGTCATCCCCAGTCTACCCTCCCTCCACAGGACAGCTCAGATCCTAAAAGAACACAGAGCTGAGGGCGTCACACTGCTGGACTCCCCCTGCTAGCTCAGGCCCTATACACCCGGTATGTGGGAGACAAGGGTGGACCAGAGACGCCTACCTTCTGCAGTTCACGTCAGAAGACTCGTGCTTGGACAAAGACCACACATCCTCCATTGAGAGCTCCCCCTTCCTGTGGGCCATGCGGGCCAAAGGAGAAAGCCAAGAAAATGTCATGCAGGAGAAGAGCCCAGCATTGTCCACTGGGTGCTGGTGTCTAAGGAGAGAAAACCCAAAGCACGAAATTGTCAATGAGAGAGGCTAGCCAGCATTTATAATACACTGTTTATTAAACACAGTTCCTGACTAAAAACAGGTCTTCCCCAGTAGTCGAATCCTAGCCCAAATTTTCAAAGATGCTTTTGATGCTTCACAGCAAGTCATTAACCGGCAGAGTCTCTTACTTGGAAGTGGTCCGGATGGGCTTCAGAGCACTTAAGCTATGATGGTACTTTCCCTTGGGATGTTCCTCATCCAGGATTCTGAGCTGAGAATGCATGGAGGCATCCAGAGAAAGGCCCTCAGCTCGGGCTGCTGTTTCCAAGGCATCTTGGCATTCCAACTGTTTCAACAGATAGCGAAGGCAAAAGATAGAGAGAGGGGGCAAAAAAGCACTGTTAATGAACGTTAGAGGAACAGAGGGGCAAATCTACCTGATGTAACAGTTTCAAACTGCAAACCAGATTCCCCTCATCTGAGAAATCCCAAGGGTCAGGGTTAAACATGAACTCATTTAACCACTTACTTAAAACTTTTCTTTTCTTTTCTTTTCTTTAAGATTTATTTATTTATCATAGAGAGAGAGAGAGAGGCAGAGACACAGGAGGAGGGAGAAGCAGGCTCCATGCCGGGAGCCTGACGTGGGACTCGATCCCAGGACTCCAGGATCGCGCTCTGGGCCAAAGGCAGGCGCTAAACCGCTGAGCCCCCCAGGGATCCCCTTAAAACTTTTCAATTCTTGAGCACTTTTAGGTTCAGAAAAATTGAACAAAAAGTATAGAGAGTTTCCATAGACCTCCTCATCTCCCTGTCTCTTCCCGGTCTGCTTCCCCCATTAGTGACATCTTACATGAGGGTGGTACATTTGTTACAACTGATAAACCAATATTGATATGTTACTATTGACTAAAACTACAGTTTACATTGAGATTCACTCGTTGTGTTGTACATTCTAAAACTTATGTTTTTATCACCAATGTGTTTTATCTTTCATTTCCCAATGTGGAGTGAGAGTCAATCATTTCACTAACTGCAAATTCTATTGCCCATTTTCTATGACAAAAACTTCACAATCACCCCCCAATTAAACAGCTCTGTCACAGAGAAAAGCCAGTATGAACATATATCTCCCCTCTCTCTTCCTTATCAGCAACAGGGACAGCAGAATAGGGGCCCACACCCTGGCTGCACAGCTAAAGAGCTCCAACAGCTAGATGTCTGCTCCATGAAGCAGAGGGTCTCATGACCTGACATACAAAGTTAACCATATTTACCATAAAGCTTAAAATACCAATTAATCACATTAACAAAAATACATATAACCCAAAGTCTAACTGAAGCAGAAGAGGGTGGGCCAAGAATCTGAACACTTCTACCCTTGTTTACTCTAAAAGTACTCAAAGTTTATCCCTTCTTGTTGCGGAAGCAGAAGCATTGTTTTCCTCAGATAAGGATTATAAGTACGCCATCATTTTTCTCACATTATCACAAATATTTCCAGCAATGACTGGAAATAGCAAGAAAGAACAGGTCCTCAAATCAAGAAAAAGTTAAATGGTGCAGCCCCTTCCACACTGTGTCTTACACAGGCAAAGTCTCTGTTTTTATGCACCACCTCTTTTCCACACAGAGCAGAGGCCACTCAAATATTAGCGGAAATGGATTTGTGCATGGAAGTACCTGTATGTCTAGGTGGCTCTCTCCTCAAACACAGCAGCTTTAGTTCATAAGACAGTTATGCATCTTAATATAAGGTATTGCTTAGTATCAGTAAAGTACACAGCCTTGGCAACTGGGAAACACATTTTTGTCCTTTTGACAAAGGCAAGGTAGACAGTTCAAGAGAATAACAACATACCATAACAACAACAACAAAAAAAGTCAATATCAAGAATTAACTCTTACATAAAGTCCTTAGGCATAAGGTGAACACTTATTTCGTGGTTAGGGACTGTGGTTGCTGAGAGTCAAGAATACAACAAAGGTAGATTTTTTTTTCTTTTTTGGTTTTGTCTGTTTGGTTGGTTGTTGTTTTTTTTTTAATATTTTATTTATTTATTCATAGAGACACAGAGAGAGAATGAGAGGCAGAGACACAGGCAGAGGGAGAAGCAGGCTCCATGCAGAGAGCCTGACGTGGGACTCGATCCAGGGTCTCCAGGATCACAGGCCGCAGGCGACGCTAAACCACTGCGCCACTGGGGCTGCCCTGGTTGGTTGTTTTTTGAACCTTTAAGCTGCCTATAACCACAAGGAGAAGAAAATCATTGGATTAAGAAAGGAGAAAGATACACTAAAAATACAAACATACCTATTATAAGGAAATAGAAACTGGGAATATGTACAGAGTAGGTACAGAATGTTGTAAGGATATCAAAAAGATCTCCAAATATTTAGAAATTATGTAGGGGTGCCATTTTGGCTCAGGCAGTTTGGCAACTGGCTCGTCATTTCTGCTCACGTCATGATCTCTGGGAATCAAGCCCTCCAACAGCCCCCACGCTCTGCAGGCAGTCTGCTTGCGAATCTCTCTATTCCTCTTCTTCTGTCCCTCCCCCTGCTTGCACACTCTCTTTAAAAAAAAAAAAAGTTTTGCAACACACTTCTAAACAACATGAGTTAGGAGCGCTTGAGCAGCTCAGTCAGTTAAGTGTCTGCCTTTGGCTCAGGACATAAACCTGGGGTCCTGGGCAGCCAGGAGTCTGCTTCTCTCTCTGCCCCTCCCCCTGCTCCTTCTCTCTCTCTTGTTCACTCTCTCAAATAGATATATAAAATCTCTAAATAACATGAGTTAAAGAATATGTCAATTGGAAATTAGTAAATATCTTCAACTAAATGGTAAGAAATTATAGCACATCAGAATTTGTGGGATAAAACTAACGCAGAACACAGAGTACAGATGTGAACTCTTCAAAATAATATATTAGAAATGAAGAGAAAGTGAAAAATCAATGCTCTAAACTAGGGGTCAGCAAAATTTTCTGTAAAGGACCAGATAGATAGTAAATATTTTAGGCTTTGTGGGCCAAGAGGCAAAATCAAGGGCATTATGTAGGTACTTATATTACAAAGGAAAAGAAATTTCCACAAAGTGTTTGACAAAATTCAAAATACAGTAATAATTGAAAAATTTTTGGTAATACAGATCTACTAATGAGAAGAATGGAGGACTAATATTTCACTTAACTGGGGTTTAAAATAGTTTTCCCTAGGGATCCCTGAGTGGCGCAGCGGTTTGGCGCCTGCCTTTGGCCCAGGGCGCGATCCTGGAGACCCGGGATCGAATCCCACATCGGGCTCCCTGCATGGAGCCTGCTTCTCCCTCTGCCTGTGTCTCTGCCTCTCTCTCTCTCTGTGACTATCATAAATAAAAAAAAAAAAAAAAAATAGTTTTCCCTAGAATTAAAATCGATCAAAACCTTCATCTCTTAATGGCTGATTTGTAATAAGATTTTACAATTTCATCTTTGAAAATGTCTTTTCACAGAGACAGGTACTGCTAAATACTGAACATCAATCCACGAGTACATGATTTTAGTTGAGCATATTTATCTTTTGGAAGGCATAAGAGAATTCTATTAGACTTTTCTCTTGACATTTGCTTTTATTATGTCATTATATTCAGATTAATCACTTCCAATTGAAAGGTAGAGGTTTCTAAAAGACATCATTAAATGGATTTGTTTATTGTGGTAAAACACATATGAAAACTGCCATTTTGACCACTTTTAAGTGTACAATGCAGGGGCATTAATTATATTGAGAATGTTGGACAACCATCGTCACTATCTCTAACGTAAATGGATTTTGAAATATGGAAATTTCCTTTGTCTTTTATTGAGGGTCTAAACACACTGCCAGAACCGTAACTTAAACTTGGCAAATACAGCCACTACCAATCTGTATGGGAATGGAGATCTCATTTCTTATTTTAACTTTGAAAGTATAAGAAGCATATAAAGCAGCTTGAGATTACCTGTGATTCAAACATAGTTGTCACTGAAATTACTTTATTGCAGAATCATTTTACATTCCCACTCGCAATGTATGAGAGATCCAGTTTCTCCACATCCTCACCATCACCTGGTATTATCATTTTTTTTTATTTTAGCCACTCATTTAGGCATGATTCGATATCTCATTTTGATTTTGATTTGCACTATCTTAATGGTTAATGATGTGAAAGATCTTTTCCTGTGCTTATCTGCCACCTATACTTCTTTTTTTGGTGAAGTATCTGTTTACGTCTTTTGCCCATTGTCTAAGTGGGATGGTTTCATCGTGTTGAGTTTAGAGAATTTTTTATCTACTATGGACTCAAGTCTTTTGTTAGATGATTCGCATATATTTTCTTTCTTAATTGGGCCATTTACAGAGCACAAGTTTTATTTTTTATTTATTTATTTTTTTTCAGAGCACAAGTTCACAGGCAGAGGGAGAAGCAGGCTCCATGCACCGGGAGCCCGATGTGGGATTCGATCCCGGGTCTCCAGGATCGCGCCCTGGGCAAAAGGCAGGCGCTAAACTGCTGCGCCACCCAGGGATCCCCCAGAGCACAAGTTTTAAATTTTGATCAAGTTTAATTTGTTGATTTGGTTTTATGGATTGTGCTTTTTAATGTTATGTCTACAAATGCTTCATCTAGCCCTAGGTCATGAATATTTTCTTGTATGTTTTCTTCCAAAAGTTTTACAATTTTTACACTTAGAGCAATATTTCACCTTGAGTTAATTCTTATACAAAGTGTAAGATTTAGGGCAGCCCCGGTGGCTCATCAGTTTAGCGCTGCCTTCAGCCCGGGCATGATCCTGGAGACCCGGGATCGAGTACCACATCAGGCTCCCTGCATGGCACCTGCTTCTCCCTCTGCCTGTGTCTCTGCCTCTCTCTCTCTGTGTGTCTCTCATGAATAAATAAATAAAATCTTTAAAAAAATCTAAAAAAAAAAAAACAAAGTGTAAGATTTAAATGATTCTTTTTTTTGCCTATAAATGTCCTATAAATGTCCAACATCATTTGTTGAAGACTACCATCTCTTCATTAAATTGCTTTTGTACCTATGTGAAAATCAGTTGCCCATACGTGTGAGTTGATTTCTGGACTCTATGCCATTGACCTATTTTTCTCTCCCTCCAATGATACCACTAACTTGATTACTATAGCTAGATAGTAAGTCTTAAAACAGGGTAATGTGATATCTCTAACTTTATTCTTCTTTTTTAAAATTGGTTTAGCTATCCTAGTTCTTTTGCTTTTCTAGGAGAATCAAGTTTAAGAGCTAAGGGAGTTTTGTAAAATCTTTTTTTTTTTAAGATTTTATTTATTCATGAGAAACACACAGAGAGAGGCAGAGACATAGGCAGGGGGAAAAGCAGGCAGACACTCAACTACTGAGCCACCCAGGTGCCCCGTAAAATCTTTTGACATTGCAGCATCAGAAAAGGAAAGCTTGGTATGCCACCTCTTACTATTCTTACATGAGAATGGCACAGTAGCATTAAGAGGAAACAAAAATCTTCACATCTTGTTTAATGCATTCTTTCAAGAAATGACTTACTGAGCACCTATGTACAAGACTGTTCCAGATGCTGGGAATAAGAATATGCCAATTTCTATGTGTATAGTACACTAATTTTTCTTCATCTCTAAAATGCCAACTTCTAGTTTTCAACAAAACCTATGAACATTAAAGTGAATGGACTTAACAAAATCCTCTTATTGCATGAGTTTTGTTCCTTTTATCATTCATAATGATGTCATATTCCATCACCTCCTGGGTCATAAGTAACTTTCTGTGATGGAGAATGTCAAATACAGAGCCTTTTTTTAAAGACTCAGATGAGGGACGCCTGGGTGGCTCAGTGGTTAAGCACTTGCCTTTGCTCAAGATGTGATCCCGGATTCTTGGGATTGAGTCCCATATCGGGTTGCCCGCAGGGAGCCTGCTTCTCTTCTGCCGATGTGTCTGCCTCTCTCTGTGTGTGTCTCATGAATAAATAAATAAAATCTTTAAAAAAAAGAGACTCAGATGATGGGGCACCTGGGTAGCTCAGTCGGTTAAGTGTCTGACTCTTAAGTTCAGCTCAGGTCACGATCTTAGGGTTGTGAGGTCCAGCCCCACTTCAAGCTCCACACTAGGTGTGAAGTCTGCTAAAGGCTCTCTCTCCCTCCCTCTTCCTCTGCTCCATCCTCCTCCTTCTCCTAAATAAATAAATAAATAAATAAATAAATACAAAAAGACTCAGATGAGTGTTGACAGGCAAGATTTCATCACCCCAGAAATACCTTGAGTACCATTTAGCATTTAGTAATTTAGCGTTAGTAAATATCTGCAACATAACAGCCACTGAGAGCTCTTCTACTGCTTTTGATTTTAGAACAAGAAACTCAGTATAATTTTACCCTGACAAAAATTAAACCCCCATTAATATGGTTGAAATTGCACTAATCCTCAAATTTTCACATAATAATAAAACAGGGAGTAGGAATTCCCACAGTGTAGATACAAAGAAGTCGACATTGTTGACCTAAGAGAATCAAAAGCTGCCACTCTAAACCACCCACCTTCCAAATCATATCCCATTTTTCCTATACTGCTTCCTATACTGTCTACCTTGTCATATCTTACCACCTCAGTGAGGATAAAGAAATATCTGCACCTAGCTCCTTCTCTTGAAGGTCTCTCAAAGCAATAAGCAATAGATGTTGTAGCTGTTGGCAAGAATTCTTGAATGTTAAAATAACATTAGCAAGAAATCAAGAGAAAATCCTCTTACTCCAATAAAACTATTTCTCTTAAAGTAGTATTAATACCTCCATAGGTACACTTTCCTCACAATTGGAGGTCATTGTGAAGTATAGTGACTTTGAACATGGATGTTAGAAGACAGACGACATGGGTTCGTGTGCTGATTCTGGTGCTGATTCACCAACCTTCAGCATGTTACCTAGCCACTTTAAACTCGTTTACTCATTTTTACAATGGTGCATGCACTTACCACATAGTGTTGAGAGGAACTAATGAGATAATGAAAAGTGCTTAGCAAAGTATGTGCATATAGTAAACATTTAACACGTACTAACTACATTACCAATTTATTCATCTGATAAATCTTACAGCCTATTTCAACTATTTCCTCTCTTCTTTAGCTTTCCCTGACTCTTTTATTTATTTATTTATTTATTTATTTATTTATTTATTTATTTATTTATTTTATTTATGATAGTCACAGAGAGAGAGAGAGAGAGAGAGAGAGGCAGAGACACAGGCAGAGGGAGAAGCAGGCTCCATGCACCGGAAGCCCGACGTGGGATTCGATCCCGGATCTCCAGGATCGCGCCCTGGGCCAAAGGCAGGCGCCAAACCGCTGCGCCACCCAGGGATCCCCTTTTATTTATTTTTGCAGTTGTTATTCTTTTCTTTCTTTCTGCAAACCCTTGTGTCAAGTGCTGACTCTTCATAGATCCCAGCAATGGAGGTGTTCTACTGGATACAAACCCAGACCCAGAAGCAGCTTGTCTACAAATGGTTTAGCTCAGGTGCCCCACCAATGTGTGTGATAGGTGAGGGAGTGACCCTCTTTCTGGCCCCACCCTGTTTCTCCTGAGGAGCTGCAGTCTCCATGGAGTGGCCCTCCTGCAGGGATGGTGGGAAACCAGTTACCCTAGTTCAACCAAGGCCCAGCGGTGCTGTTGATCCTTTCACCTGAGCCAGATTCTGACTTAGAGGAATTCAGTCATAATCTCCTGACTCTTCTAGGATCAGAAAGTTTATTTCCTCCCTCCTATGTCTTTCCTGTACCTGTGGTTGCCTCTAGTAGGAGTTCCTGAGATATAGGCTGTCTTATCTTGCTTGTATCCGCCCTGTGTGTGGCTCGGAGTTGAGCGTAGAGCCTGCGTAGAGACTCTCTCTCTTTCTCTCTCTTCCTCTGCCCCTCCCTCCATGAGCTCACTCATGTGTACACTTTCTCTCTCTCTCTACATATATATATGTCAATTAAAATATCTTTATGTTGACTCACAATCTACATTATCATTTAATGCTTCATGATATACCACTGAGGAAACTTCTTAACCATCCTATTTCTGTTTAGATTCCCCACTGTTTTTGCTTATCATTAACAGTATGATAAATAATTATAATTTATTTTTCTCTTTCTGAATTATTTAGGATAAATTCCTAAATAATGGAGGATTACAGGATTAGAGAGTATAGCTCCTAGCAATTAGACATCTATCCCATTTGCCTGATTAACCTTATTACAGAACACGTAATCCAGAATTATTGCAAAAGAACTGCTGCGTTGCAAATTGGTCCCTGTACATGCAAGGCAAGGGGAGCCTGAAGAAAGAGGCAGACCACTTCAGACTGGTAGGTGGCAAGTTCAAGCAGGAGGGGAATTTACATGAGGCTTATCTTAGGCAGCCACAAGACAAGTAGATCTCTGTACCTGCCCACTAAACATAAGAGTTTATGCAAGGGCCTTCACTGGGTCTAGTCACGTATACCACCCAATAGTCTCAGCAACACACTACCATCTCACAGCAATGTCCTAAGAATAGCTTTTTGGAGTGGGTAAGACAAGTAGAAGCTACATTCCAAGGACAGGGGAGTGGGTAAGGAACCTGTGATTGCCTAGGTCGAGCTCACAGGTCAGCTGGCAGTCATATCCTCCTGATGACCTTCCCCAACACTCTAGCCTTTACCTCCAGCTCCTACAATCTCACATGTCCCTTCTTCCACAATGTGCCCTAAGTAGTAGTCAGCAAGGACTTTCATTTGCATGGTGGTAGCCCCTTTGACAGCTAACTGGCTGCAGTGAAGGCAGATGCCACAGCAATTACACAGGCACATAAAAGAGAAAACCCAAATTAAGATAATGACCAAAATCAGTGCTAACTTTTCCACCAAAAGCCCCATGTTCCAAGCCACTGATTTATTAAGTCCCCTGGGCTGGGGGTTGGATCACTCAGGGCATTTACATGTACCTTCATCTGATCTAATAAAAATGATACATTAGAGACTCATCGGGTATGCACATGTAGCATTCTGTCTGGATAATGGTACAGGTGCCTCAATGCAAGGCAGTAATAATGTCCAAGGCCATTCTATTTTGGAGGACAGCTTTTCTCATTAGAGACATTCAGTGTTCAATAAGGATGGGCATTGTTGGCTATCATTTCCTTAATGTCCTCCAGGCCAATAGAGGGAACAAAGAAGGTGGTCAAATGATTGTGTCAGGGGAAAAGAGAACCTACCCACCGAGCCTTGAGGAGAGGGAGGCTGGCAGCCTTAGTAACTTGACCTTGTTATACAGACTATATACCTGGCCAGGGAGGCAGCACTGTTAGGCATGAGGGAATGGACTGGGGGTGGGATATACCAGACCAGGATGCCCACCTCTTTCCTTCTTTCAATGGCACAGGTTCTACTCTAGCATAGTGAGTTTCAACAACAGGATCCCAGTGGAAACTGAATAGTTCCCCATCATCCAAGGATATGAACTAACTCGCCAATCCAGGTGAGACATCTCATTGCAAATTCCAGGGATGATGGGGCTTGGTGTTCTCAGTAGCACAGCATGTTAATCCATGGTGAAAGTGGGACAATGGCTCTTTACCATGTCATCCATACCTGTACAGTGTTGGATGCCTGAGCAGGGGTCCCCAGTCTGGCATATGGGACAAGAGGGCCTAATGGTTGACCATACAAATGTATTAAAGCCTGGGGAAGTACTTGAGTCCACTTGACCAAAGTGGTTTTATCTATTAGTAATTATATCTGCTGCTTTAAGATTCCATTTTTCCTTTCTACCAACCTAGTACGTGCAGGCAATAGGGGCGATGGAACATGAATATGTCCATTCAATGTCATATTCTTTTGTTCAGGCTGAAACACCATGACCTTTGCCATGTGACCTCTGATCACTGTCTAGTTGATTGACAGTATCTGTACATGGTACTCAGCTTCTCTAATCCCCTTCTTTAATTCCCTAATGGTGGCAGCCAGTTTGTGTGGCAACAGGGGAAAGCTTGGGTGAGATCAGATGCAGTGTTCACACAACCCAAGGCATATTTAGAACCCTCACTCTGACAGAAGCCCAATAGAATCAATTTGCCAATCTCTCACAAGTTGAGAACTACAGTGGATTGCCCCAGATTCCTTTGGCAGTTGCCTTGGGTATTGTTTGGAACACAGAGAACATGCTGTTCTTACATTAACCAAATCACTGTATTTTAAGAGCAATCTGGCATCCTGAGCAATACAGCATCCCACCTGGGCACAATGGTGGCTCTTCCTTCTATGCACCTAGTCTGCTATATCTACTAAAGGGCTCATACCAGAGTTAGGGTATCAGTTTCTTACTGTAAGAGGGTGTCAGTACCTTATAAGCTGGAAGACATTGAGGACTGTCTCAGGCTCTTGCAGGTGAACCCAAATGTACCCTCGCACATCCTGACCACACAAAGACCCACTTATAATCATCTACTTCTCAGCTTCCTATTGTCCAAACCACAGGGCTAATTCCTTTAGAATAGCCCAACTGTTGATGTAAAGGGTTAACAGTAGGACTCAATGAATGACCACCAGCCAAATCACTCTGAGTTCAGCCCATTGGCTGTCACATTGGCTTCTGTCTGAGATGCTCTACCTGGAGGAGTGTTCTATACACTGCTAGAAACTATTGGTGTAAGGGGTTATATCAGGTTTCTGTTTCTTTATACAGCTGGGACCAAATTCTATGGATACTCTCTGCTGTTGTCTTTGCCACAACACCTGACTCACATCTTCCAGAGTCACAGACATATCTAACTCAAATGGCAGTCCTCTTTGGGAGATGCCCACAGCTTTAATCTACTTCATTAGGTTTTTGTCATCTCAAAGGAGGCTAGCTACTCTGATCCCCAGTCCCACACATGCCCTTTCTTTACCAGGTAGCGGTGGTAAAGGGGTAAGGGGTGGAGGCACTGTGTCAGGTGAGGAATAAAAGTCCTCTGAAATTCTCAAACCTCTACAAAAGTTTATAGCTCTTTCACATTCTTAGAGGATGAACAGACTTATACCTTATCAATACAGTTTCTGCGGGACGCCTGAGTGGCTCAGTTGTTGAGCATCTGCCTTTGGCTCAGGGCATGATCCTGAAATTTCGGGAATGAGTCCCACATAGGGCTCCTTGCATTGGAGCCTGCTTCTCCTCCCTCTGCCTATGTCTCTGCCCCTCTCTGTCTCTCATGAATAAATAAATAAACTCTTTATAAAAAAAGAATACAGTTTCTAGGAAGATGCCCATCTTGACTCCCAAAAATTTCACAGCCAGTGCCTGGGCCTTAAATTTTCTATAGGTACACTCCTATCCTCTCCCTCACAGATGTTCCAGCAAAATCTGCAGAGTGTCCTGCAGCAGAGGCAAGTCTTCACATGTTAACATTATATCATCAATTTAATGGGCCCATTTTACTGATGTGGAGAAGGTGAATAGGGTCAGGTCTTGGACTACTATCTCATGACATATTGTGGAGCTATGTGTGTAGCCTTGAGGAAGCACATGAAAGGTCCATTACTGCTCCTCCCACATGAAGGCAAACTGATCATGGTTATCAGAAACCTGTACTTGTCAGTCTTTTCCGTGAATCTCTTTGAAGATGAAGTACTTTTGCAGGAACACTTTGGCAAAAACATCAAAATAAAACAATAAATGTCTGTAAATGACAAAAGACTTAGAAATGGCCATGGTTAAGGATCTGATGAGAGTTCATTATAACATGATTGACATGAAAATTTGGTTATTTCTGTGACACCCTTTTGAAAACAATAATGAGAATTATGACTGAATTTATATCAGATTTTTAGAAATGTACAATTTCTGGAACAATTTAAAGAAAGTTTAGCATCACTTATTTGACAATGCTTCCCATGAAATTTAATATACCAAATAAGCCCAATTAGTTCAATGTCTTCCTTTCACAAGGACAGAGAATACATCTTTTGCGATGTCGCAGGGATCCTCTGAAAAATCCCAAAGTAAGTTCATTCAACAACAACAAAACTTCATTAGAATTTTATTTATGGGAAGTTTGTCAAAAATACCAAAAGGTTTAAAACACTCAATTAGATTACAAGCCACTGTGAAACAATACTTAGTTATCCGTTCTGCCAAAGTGACAGTTATAGACTTCAAAGTCTAATACAGAAAGTTACAGAATTGTAAAAAAGAAAACACAAAACAAAACAAAACAAAACAAAAAAACTAGCTCTTTTAATAGAGAAGACTCAGTTTTCTAAAATAATCAAAGACCTGATAAAGATAACATGAGGCACAGGAAATTATTTCCAAAAAAAACATAGAATCTTTGTTTTCTAGGCAGATTACTTGAAAAGTAAAGAAAAACCATTCACAGTCTCATCAAGAACGTCAGACCAATAGTCCTAGAAAACTTTGTCCTTTTAGCAAATGAAATAAAATTGTTTCAGTTTTACATGAGTACATTATTGATGTTAAAAGTTATTTTTCCTTAAACCAATTAAATAAAACTCCCTTTACATAATAATTTTGGCAACGCCCTCGGGAGATAAAAAAAATCACATACATAATATATATCCAGAGACATACATAATATGCAGACAGACACAAACAGAGATCCGATAGCTTTCATTCCAAAAGTCTAGCCATGAATCAGATATCACTCACATGGCTAAAGCTTTTTGGGGCAAGGGAGCTTCTACAGCAGTTTGTATTTTGAAAAGTCCCTTTTTCTGCATTTATAAATTCAGTCTCTGTGGGCAGTATTCATTTTGGTTATCTCCTGGGGTGTTTACATTTCAAAGACATGATAAGATTTACAACCTCAAGGGGGGGGGGTGGCACAGAAAGACTGTAAGTTTTCTCCTAGGAGTTTTTTGAGTAATTGCTATTTAGATCTTTCTTCTGTATTAAGGGTTAGACAGCACTGGGCATTTTGTCTGTTTCACTATCAAACACCACAATATCATCCCTTTCATTCTATTCTCTTCACTTTCTAGAAATCCCCCTCATAGAGTCCTAATCAGGCTTTGTCACAAGAGCTTAGACTTCAATGCATGGCAGCCCGTACCCTCCTAGCTTTGCAAAATGGCACACTATGGTCTCTAACCCTACTCATCTTGTAGCCACTCAAGAACAGTCTCGTATGTAAGTTCCCTTGTATATTAAACCACCTACCAATCTGGAGTGGTCTGCTTCTTTCTTTGGTGTCTTCTTGCCCTGAATGTATGGGGGCTGGTTTACTGCAGGAGAAGCCAGCTCACTGTGACAGCCATTCTCTTCCCTCCTTTGCCACAGTGTGCTATGTGTGGTTTCTCAAACATGCATCAAACCTACTGGCATTTTCAGGGTGTCCCAGGACTCATGTGGGGGTCCACAAGCATCTAAGATATGGGTCTTCACCCCCATATCAAGGTTGATAGCCAACCAGGGTTCTATCCCAAGGAGGATGCCTCTTTTCCCATTGTCATTTCTTTGGTCTCCTGGCTGGCTTGCCAACTGTATCAGCCCCAAACCAAACCAGCACCCCCAAGGAGACACCAAAGAAAGAGGCAGACCACTCTAGATTGGTAGGTGGCAGGTTTAACAAACCAGGGAACTTACATACAAGACTTTTCTTGAGTGGCCACAAGATGAGTAGGTCTCTATACCCACCTGCCAGAATCTTAAAAGTTTCTATAGAAGCCATAACCAGGTCCAGTCCTGTATACAATATAGATGGTTGGTCTCAACAACACATTACTATCTCAAGCCTACATCCCTGAGGCAGCTTCTGGGAAAGGGGAAGGCAAGTGGAAGCCACATTCCAAGGGCAAAGGTTGGGGTGAGGAGCTTCCAATTTTAAGCGTCCAGCTCATGGGTCAATTGGTAGTTGCATCCTCTTGATGACCTTCCCCCAACAGACTATTAGCTTTAGTACTTTCAGGTTTATTTTGTTGACCTGAAGCTACCTCTATCTAACCTACCCTGGGGCTTTAGCAAGAAATAGAGGCAGCTAGGGTAATCTTTCTTGTTTGTAGCCAGATCTCATGACTAACATGTATCTGTAAAGGCAAACTGCTTACTCGAAGATGACAGATTATTTGGGCAAATTAATTTATAACAAGCCAACACAGCACTTACTATATGCCAAGCATTATGTCAAGTACTTTATAGATATCACAATGCCACATTCCTTTCAAAGAAAAAAAAGCCAATAAACCACCACTCTACAAGATGACCTTAAATGTACCTTTATAGACAGCTCTCCTGTTTTCCCCAGGATGAGTATCAGATTAAAATAAACTATGACTCTAACTCTGACTCTTTTCAACTAACCTCATGATAAGCAAATGGTAGTTTCCAAAGTCAAAGTCACAAGTACATGATTAGAACAGTAGAATGTACATAAACAATTTTACTTAATTGCAAAAGAGTACTTCTTGTTTTTAAACCAAAGATAAACAGGTGTTAAAAGATAGATACATTATACTTATATTGAAACATAAAATTTAAAAAAAAAGAAACATAAAATTATTTTTATATCACCCTGCCAGTAACTGCACAGATGTCTCATCCTCCTAACTATTCTACTGGAGGCCTAACTTCTCTCTAGGCTTCCCACAAAAGTTTATGTGGCCATGCAAGGCAGGAAAAAAAAAAAAAAGTTTATCTGTTTAAAGGTAAAGGAAAACTAATCCTACCATATTAAAGTAAGTTGCCAACATTCTAAGGTTGAATGGATTAAAAACGGAAATGAAGCAAGAGAAAAGACTTAATATACTCAAACTATAAGGGCTTACTATGTGAAAGTGTAAATAATATAATAGAGAAAAATGATTCAGTGAATATTGTGGGACAAATAACAGATTAAAGATGAATAAACTGAGATCCAGGTTTCACACTGTGATACTGTGATTTATAAGAAGTATATATCTGGTGACTTAGATAACCAAAATATATTTCTCCTATGTATTTGATCTTCATCCACAGCTATTGGATCATGGCTCCAAAACCTCTTAGAATTTTCTCAGTGCTGAGAGTGATAAAAGCGCCTTTTACTGTCTTAATCAAAGTGACTTTTGGCACCCAAAGTTGGGGGCTGGCTGCTGGGAGGACCAACCATGTGATTAAAGGGTTGGAACATTCAGTCTTGCCCCCACCCTGGGGCTACAGGTTGAATTAGCCTATGGCCAGTAACTTAGTCAATAATGACTATGTAATGAAATCTCCATAAAAACTCAAAAAACACGGGATTTGGAGAGTTTCCAAGGATGGTGAGCACATGGAAATTTGAAGAGACTGACACACCTGGAGGTCCATGCCCTTTCCCCATATCTCACCCTGTGTTTCTCTTCATCTGGCTGTTCATTCAGATCTTTTATCCATAAAATGATAAATGTAAAAGTCTCCCTGAATTCTGTGAGCTGCTGTAGCAAATTAAAAGGACTTTAAGGAGGAGATTGTCGGAACCTCCCATCTGGAGCCAGCCTGTCAGAAGTACAGGTAACAAACAACCTGGGGCTTGTGGCTGGAGTCTGAAGTTGTGAGGTGGGCACCTGTTTTGTAGGACTGAACCCTTATTCTGTAGAATCTGATGCTGTCTCTGGATAGTGTCAGAATTGAGTTGAACTCTCAGACATCCTGCTGGTGTCCAAGAATTACTTGATGTTGTGTATAGGGGATGCCCCCACCCCCCATGTTGGAAACTGGGAACACCAACATCTAAAGGATATGCCATGTATTAATCCATTTGGGATTAATTCCAAAAAGTTACATTAAAAAGATGAAATAAATAGAAGAAAAAGAATTAAATAGCTTATTTAAGCTGAGCTATGGGAGGGAGGTAGTCTCCATTTTCGCCCAAAGCCAGAAACTTATCAAAGGCAAAATGGATGGTTTTAAATATAAAAAGGAAAACTTCTGCAGAATGAAATTTACATTAAGGGGAAGGGAAATAAAGCTAAAGAAGTGACAAGGTAACATATATTTGAACAGCCCACTTTTATTGAAAAATATATGATTTTTTTTAACCTATTCATTCAACAAGCATTTATTGAAAGGCCTCCTGTGTGCCAGGCATTGCTCTAGGTGCTGGGGATGCAAGAATGAACAAAGAGACCCCATACCTCTATATCACTACCCTCCAGCAGGTTACTTTCTTGTATTTATAAAATGTCAAAATACAGAATAATCTACTAAATTGGTTCAAAAGCTTCTATCTCTCAGCCTCTAAATTCAATGTCACCAACTAAAAATTCTAAATTTTAAGATACAATTCTACATACCTCCAATACAAGGAGGGAAGTGTTAAGACAAACATACATCATCTGAACATGATCTAATTTTTAATATGCCACCAGCAGGTATCAGAAGAATAAACTGGTAATATGTAGCACTCTACAAGCTCTTTGTCTTTATAATAGTAATGTATGAAGGAAAATTTACCAAAGAAAAAAATAATTTAAATCCAATGGTTCTATAGGAACTAAATACCTAAAACAAAATTAATGGCTAAAGTACATTAGATCAAGTACATCAGGCTCATTGCTGTCCAATACAAATACAACGCAAGCAACAAATGTTAATATAAGTTTTTCTAGTAGCCACATTTTTTAAAAGGTGAAATTAATTTTAATAAAATATTTTATTTAATCTGATAAAAAATGTTTTATTTTAAATATGCAATCAACAAAATTGTAATAATGCAAAATTATGTACATTTTAATATATGTAATAAATAGTTCATTAATTACATAATGTGAAAGTGTAGTAATTAAAATTATTAATGAGATGTTTTACACTTTTCTGTCCAAGTCTTTGAAACCCAGGGTATATTTTATATTCTAGCAAATCTCAACTTGGACCTCATATATTTCAAATGTTCAGTGACACATGGCTACAGTATTTCACAGTGTATGTAGTCCCTTAGTTCTCAAGGAAGGGTGCTTTTGCTTGCCCCAGGGGCATTTGGCTATGTTTGGAGACATTTTTGTTTGTCACAACTATGCATCCAGTGGGCAGAGGCCAGGGATGCTGCTGAACATCCTACAATGCACAGAACAACCTCCCACAACAGAGAACTAACTACCTGGCCCCAAAATGTCAGGAGAGCTAGGGTAGGATAGCCCTAATTAGCTAACCAGCTCATATAGTATTTGATATATGATGATCTAGGGGGATGTCTTTTATGAGGCCTATTTATTTTTGATGTTAAAGTATTTTAACAGGAATTTAACAGTATTTTTAAGGTATTTTTTAAATCCTTTTTAGAAGTAATTTTTTCAAGTTTCTCCTGAGATGGGATAAGGGCACCTATTTCTCTAAATGTGCACTGCAGACTGAAAAGACTTTCCACAGCCAGATGACTCGGCCAGAGAGAGGCATCTGCAGCAGTTGATTCGTTCCAAAGGGAAAAATACTGCTTGATCCAGGAGCTGAGAAAACACTAAACAAGGAAATACTACTGCCATTTATATCCTCCTGAGGCTTTTGTAGCTAGGAGATGCTGAGCATTTTTTGTCCTACTAAGGCGATGGTGAGGGGGCACAATGCGGGGTACTGGGGAGCTAAAAGGGGTCCCTGAAATCCAGGTTCTGCTCGGTTCAAATAAAGGTCAGGGAAACACACAGTCATATTCATGTCCATCTGGTGAAGTAAACAAGGGAAATTTGATCCATTAGCAAACAGAGATACTTGCATAAGACTTCCTCACCTCTTTGCACTCTAACACCATCCCCATGGCTGGGACAATTGGCGCACCTATCGCACAGCTTGACCACCGTTTAACTGGTTTGTCCCATCCCATTTTAATAGGCTGCCAGAGCGGAATGCCTGCTGACAGGGCAACCATGGGCTTTTCCCTGAATGGAGGCCGCTGGGACAAGATACCAGGGGCCAGAAATCATTCCCCAGACTGAACAATCCCTTCCTGACAGCAGGACAACAGCAGGACAGCCTTCCTAAGCCAGGGGGCTGAGGATTCATCCAAGTTGTCCCTGAATGCAGGGATGGCAGGAATCAACTGGCAGTGCAGAGGCGCCTCTCAGCTTCTGAGAGGATTAAAGGCTGCAACACTCCTGTCTGGCACACTCCACAAAAAAAAAAAAAAAAAAAAAAAAGAAAGAAAGAGGTATTTGGGGCACAGTCAGAATAGACTGGCTTCAGATCTTACAGCACATTCTCCCTCTCCTCTCCTTAATTCACAAGATCTTAACACAACCACAGAATGGGCAGCTTCTGGCCCAAGTAAAAGTTTTTTCTTTTTTTTTTTTAAGATTTTATTTGTTTATTCATGAGAGACACACACAGAGAGGCAGAGACATAGGCAGAGGGAGAAGCAGACTCCCCACAGGGAAGCCCAATGTGGGACTCAATCCTAGGACCCCAGGATCACGACCTGAACCGAAGCAGACACTCAACCACTGAGCCATTCAGGTGTCCCTCAGGTAAAAGCTTTTCTATAGATGTCTTGGCCCTGTAGCCACCTTTATGACAAACATCTAGAGAGACAGACTTATTAAGGGCACTCTTGTATGAGCACACATAGATCTCAAGAGACTAAAAATACTGAAAATTAAATTAAAAAGAAATTAACATTTTCTTTTAAATTAGCAAAGAAATTTAAAAAGTTGATACCCTCCCAAGACTAGCTAACTTCAGGTGTTCACATCCTCTCTACCTCTAACAAGGTAAAGAAAACTACAAAGGACATTTCCTTTTTTTTTTTTTTAAGATTTATTTATTCATTTATGATAGACATAGAGAGAGAGGCAGAGACACAGGCAGAGGGAGAAGCAGGCTCCATGCCAGGAGCCCGACGTGGGACTCGATCCTGGGACTCCAGGATCGCGCCCTGGGCCAAAGGCAGGCGCTAAACCGCTGAGCCACCCAGGGATCCCCCAAAGGACATTTCCTCTCCCAGTTCCCATCCCATCCTTACTCCAGTGGGTTAGGGACATGATCTTGACTATCTCAAGCTCTTCCTTTAAGAATTTCCGTATAGGGGCAGCCCCAGTGGCTCAGCAGTTTAGCGCCGCCTTCAGCCCAGGGCCTGATCCTGGGGTCCTGGGATCAAGTCCTACATCGGGCTCCCTTCATGGAGCCTGCTTCTCCCTCTGCCTATGTCTCTGCCTCTCTCTCTCTCTCTCTCTCTTTTTCTCTCTCTCATGAATAAATAAATAAAATCTTAAAAAAAAAAAAAAAAGAATTTCCAGATAGTGGCCACTTCAATCCAAAGGGACAGCAAAATTCTAGAAGGCAACATTCATGGATTAATCCATAAGACCAATGGATAGAACTTAACACCAACACCATGGTAAACAGGTATTTTTCTACAGTTCATAACCTAGCATTATCCAATAATCAGCAGGAATTTGAGGGCTTTCAGTTGTTTCATAAGCTAAATTCCAAGGAACTTATTCAAAGTTCCTATTACACTGGGGTGTGAGATTAACGTTGCTATTACAATGATAAAGTCTTAAAGGATTAAACTGAAAAATCCATCAGAAGAGAAAAAAGGACTCATAGGAAACACTTGGAACCCCATTGGTTGAGGGGATAGAAGAAACTTTATTCCATGAGATCTACAACAGAGGTTCTCTGCAATGGCTATATATTAGGATCACCAGGGCAGCTTTAAAACATGAGGGCAGCCTGGGTGGCTCAGCGGTTTAATGCCCCCTTCAGCCCAGGGCCTGATCCTGGAGACCCGGGATTGAGTCCTGCATCGGGCTCCCTGCATGGAGCCTGCTTCTCCCTTTGCCTGTCTCTCTCTCTCTCTCTCTCTCTCTCTCTCTCTCTCTCTCTGTGTGTGTGTCTCTCATGAATAAATACATAAAAAAAAATTTTTTTTAAATCTTTAAAAAATAAAAATAAATAAATAAATAAATAAAACAACACGAGACCTACTCCAGAGATTGGTTTAATTGGTTTGGGATAGGGCGCTGTATTGTTTTAATATTTTTCAAGTGATTTTAACATGCAACCTAGACTCGGATTTAGATTTAGATTTAGATAGAATTTTGCTCTTTTGCATTTGACAAAATCTCATCAAGACTGTCAGGCTTTAGCTTTCAAAGAAAAAGAAAAAGAATCCAAAGTAAAATCTGTACATAAGACTTCCCTTAGTGCTTAGTACCACACATACAGCCACATCAGATCCTTAGTGTGAGACATTAGCAGTTCTGTCACGTGACCCCAGTACTGCAGAGCGAGGCTGTAACCGCCAACCATGATGAGAAACAAACACAAAAATAAAGATTTGGGCAGCTTGGCTACTTTTCTGCTCAACACTGTATCTGCTTTGGTAAGCAGAAGTTTTCACCTGATATCTAATAACAGAATTAAGTTGATTCCCTGAACAGCTAATTCACAAAATAATCTTAAATAATTAAAACATATATAAGATCTAATTACCTAAATAGGCTAACTCCCTAAAAAAGAGGATAAAGAAGGGATAGACAAGCTTAATTCTGCTAATTAGTGAATGTTGGTGCACCAAATTAACTTCACATTAATCTGTAATTTTGATATTGAGAGGTTTGACCAATGCAAAGACTTCTAGAGGCCTTGTTTCCTGTTCCTGGTATTGACCTTTTTATTTTTGATTAAGAGAAAGGGAAATAATGTTGAGACATTAAAGAGAGCATCAGCAGAAGGTGACCTAAAAGCAAAACCAAGATTTCATTGAAAAAGTTTTCATTAATCATTTGTAATGTCCAAATTATATATCTTAACACAATAAAGACTTCGGTATTTAAAGCTGCTTAAAATACAGGAAGCTGTTCCAATACTTTTCTTCCACTTTGACAGAAAGCTTCCTTAACTCAAGCCAACAGGCTATATTTATTTCCCTTAAACAGCATTTCCTAGGAAAGAAGCAGCAGCCCTACTGCAGACAGCATAAAAGAGCTCATGATCATGGCAGCAGGCCAACCTCAGGAGACCCATGGCACTGTAGATTCATTTCACCATGCAAGAAAGCCACTCAGGCTCTGCACCAGTAACAGTGCTGTTGTCACCTCCACCAGAGGACTCTGGGCTGCTATTGGAAACCAACATGTGGCACCAAGCCAGATAACCGTATCACACTTGTACTGAGCTTTATACAGCTTTATAAATGCCTACAGGGAAAAGAGGAAAAAAAAAAAAAAAGCAGGTGTTCTTACTCATCGTATCACTGACTGTCCAAAAAAATCTGCTGAGTCACTAAGTACCAATCAAGAGAAAAATAATGCAGAGACTGCAAATACTAATCTCCTTCATCCTGCTCTCCTTCCTAACAGCAAGTGGACTCACAGGTAATATTCTTGACTCTGAAAATACAAGGACATAGACAAATTCACATACCCTTAGTCCATACAGAAAAGCTTTCAGAGTCAAATCTCTCATAACAGTAGTTGTTCTAGGTAGAGGGGTTAAGGGTAATCTATGTTTTCTGCTATCACCTTCTACAACTTTGCACAGTTTCTACAGTGAGGCCATAATTCTTTCTTAATAATATGTCTTAGAGGGATCCCTGGGTGGCGCAGCGGTTTGGCGCCTGCCTTTGGCCCAGGGCGCGATCCTGGAGACCCAGGATCGAATCCCACATCAGGCTCCCGGTGCATGGAGCCTGCTTCTCCCTCCGCCTGTGTCTCTGCCCCTCTCTCTCTCTCTCTCTGTGACTATCATAAATAAATAAAAAATTTAAAAAAAAAAAAAAAGGATTCTCTCTTAAAAAAAAAATAATAATATGTCTTAGAATCATATTTCTCAGTAAGAGATTAGACTCACATCCTTGACCCCTAGGATATAACTTCAGCTCACCAAAATACTTCAAATCACTAATTATGAAAACTCCAACCAAGGTTAGAGGGCCAGTCTCACACGGAACTAGGAGAAACACAAGTGAAGATCACTGGACTTCATGAATACTTGCTTTGTTAGCTTTTCTACAGGCAAAACATTCTAACTTGATAGAAAATTCCACCACAAATTTCCACTTGAGAAAAGGAAAAAAAGAGTGAGCAGTCATAATGGCATATGAACTTGAGTTAACTTCTGCTTATTTTCCGTTCTTCCTCTTTTCCTAGATTAGACATGTTTTGTGAAGAACAAGTCACCCTTGGCTTTGGCTTGAGAGCAGCAAGCAAAAATGACTACCTACAATAAAAAAAAGCTTATAGAAGTGCCAAATAGCTTTGTCTTGCTCAAATTCTAATTTTAAGCAACTAAAATCCAAACTCTTTGGCCCGTGATTCAAGAACACACATCATCTGAAACTCACTGACCCATCCCTCTACATCTGTGACTCTACACTTCATGCATAAAGCCAACAGGGCCTAGTCCTCTGTATCTGCAGCAATTTCTTCTGCCAGTTCTTTACTTCTCCACCACATTACCTATACCTCAAGTACCGGTGAATGCCACCTCCTCCTGAAGTATTCCCTGACCTCAAAAACCGAAGCACTCTTTCCTTCTTATTAATTTCCACAGCACCTAAATTACAATAATCTGCATATGTGCCTATGAGTTTCAGGTTCTACAGCAGGGCAGGCAGGACCCACACCAGTTTATTTTCATCTGTACCAGACCACTTTGTTCAGAGCTGTGTGTGCAGCTTGGAGACTGCTGAATAAAAAGATGAATAAACATCTCATCTTAAAACAAACCAACCAGGGCTTGTGGAGTGGCGTGATCTACATGTGCATACTGAAAGCAATTGTAAGAAAAGGAGCCATGCCAGGAGAATCATGCTTCAGACACAGTCAGTGTATAGGAGCAGTCTAGACATAAATCTTCATGTGGGTTCAAATAATGCCGGCCTAATGCCAGCCAAGGTTAGGACTTAGGCTCAAAAAATTTACAGCAGCAGAAGACACTGCCACATGCACTTCAGGATTCAAGGATGTCTGCTAAACATTAAATCATGTGTGGCCACAAGCATTAACTCAATAGTCCTAAACAAAGGTAAGTGTAAAGATGAATGATTTTTACCTGAATTATCTCTATGTTGATGGGATACAAATATTTGAAGATGTGACTGATGAGAGCATTTTTTCCAAAGGGTATTCCAAAAGTTTCGGCCACAATATTAAGAAATGGGCAAACTGTGTACTATGAATTTGTTTACAGCTTGAGAAAAAAAAAATCGCTGGCCAGTTCAAAATCAGAATTTGTTCCTTGGTGCTTTGCTTCTGATTTATGGTTTGACACAGTTTCATGTTTGCATGTCAACTAAACCCATGAAAGGCTAATGGTGGTAAATAAAACCTTGTTTGCCAACTAAGAGCCACAGATGTATCCTTATCTTTTGTTACTCGGAGGTGCTGTTTTTTATTTCTGATGGATACCTCGCATCTGAGAGGCCCTATCCCAGATTTCCTCCTTAACAGCTAATACAGAAATGATAGTTAACAATCAAGTGACATGATGGGATCCCTGGGTGGCGCAGCGGTTTGGCGCCTGCCTTTGACCCAGGGCGTGATCCTGGAGACCCAGGATCAAATCCTACATCGGGCTCCCGGTGCATGGAGCCTGCTTCTCCCTCTGCCTGTGTCTCTGCCTCTCTCTCTCTCTCTCTGTGACTATCATAAATAAATAAATTTAAAATAAAAAAAAAATCAAGTGACATGAAATTGTAATCTCTAACCAATTAGCTCCTTTCATTTTTTAAAAATATATGTTTATATAGCCATCCTGCTTCCCAACTACTTAAATTATCCATTTTTATACCATCTCTGAGCCAGAAACTTTTTATCACCTTGCTAGTTCTCTCAGCAAACTGCTAACATATGATATAAGTTCAAGATAAACGTGTCTAAGAAATTTGGGGTTTCAACAGGTAATAAGATCCTAGGGGGAATGTGAACTTTTAAAAACACCTGATAGTTATATATATATATATATATATTTATATATATTATATATTTATATATTATATATTATATAATATTATATATTTATATATATATTATATATTATATATTATATATTATATATTTATATATATATATATTATTTATTTACGATAGTCACAGAGAGAGAGAGAGAGAGAGAGAGGCAGAGACATAGGCAGACGGAGAAGCAGGCTCCATGCACCGGGAGCCCGACGTGGGATTCGATCCTGGGTCTCCAGGATCGCGCCCTGAGCCAAAGGCAGGCGCTAAACCGCTGCGCCACCCAGGGATCCCCTATTTATTTTAATGTATATAAAAACCAGCCTGCATAAACCTATGATTTTATTGCTTAGGTCAAGGATGAACAAAAAATAGAAACCTGGTAGATTAAAAGAAATACTTTCACTAAAAAAAAAGTTCAGAGGGTACAAGGATAAGATAAAAATCATGAAAACAGAACTCAAATTTAAAAGTCTGGGAAACACGAAAGGATAACGAAAACGAAATTCATGTGGACTTCCGAAATTTTATCAAAGTGGTATTAGCCTTCCTGTTTCTTCAAGATAAGACTTAATCACATGAAGGAAACTTGCTGTCTGGGAGCTGACTTAATTCAGGGGACAAAAGGCACAACAGTGTCTCTATTTCCAGCTCTTCTCCACCTGCAGAGGAAAAGCTGGGCTGTCACTACCACATTCTAATGTCAATTTTACTCTAACCAACTAGACAGAGACCCTGGCCCCAGAAATTTCACCAGACCACACATAGCTTCCCAGGTTCCACCTCTCTCTGGTCTAGAAGACATCCTTGAGCAAGCTTGCTCACTCTCAAGGCTTCATCTACATGATGCATTAATGACTTCAAATTTTTCCCCCTACTCCTTGCCTGTGTTCTATCTACTGATCACTTTATCTGGACACACTCAAATTCAACTTGTTCAAAGCAAACTCATTCTCACCTCCTGAATCTTCTTTTCCCATACGTTAGTTTGGGGATTCACAGTTTTAAATTCTTATCACCAATCCCATGCTCCACCCCCAGTACTTCCTTCTCCTTCCAGAGATGTCCCTAAGTCTCTCATCCATCCTCACTATTATGCTTGGACACGGACCCCTGGCCTCTCTCATGTAATTTGGCATAGGAGCCTCCTGACCACTCCTTATATTTTTGTCTCTCCCTCCCATATGGTTTTTTATCACACTGTCTCAAAACTAATCTTCCTAAGATAAAAATCAAGTCTTAAAAATCCCTTCTCAGCTTAGTATCATTAGCCATCAGGTAACACAAATGAAAACTACAATGAAACACTACAATGAGATATCAGACATACCCATCAGAATGCCTAAAATATAATAATAATAACACCAAATACTGGCAAGAATGACAAGAAACTGGATCATTCATATATTTTTGGTGGGAATGTACAAGTGTATAGCCACTCTGGAAAAGAGTATTGAAGTTCCTTATACAACTAAACATGCACTTACCATATGACCCAGCAACTGCATTCCTGGGCATTTATCCAGACAAATGAAAGCTTATTCACACAAAATCCTATACACAAATGTTCAAGGCAGCTTTATTTGTAACAACTACACACTAGAAATAACCCAAAATGTCCTTCAACAAATGAATGGTTAAACAGACTATGGTTCCTCTATAACATGGAATAGTACTCCCAGTTAAAAGGAAAGAACTATCTATAACATAGAATGCTACTCACAAAAAGTACGGATATGTACAACAAAGTAGATGGATCTCAAGGGAATTATGCACAGTGAAAAAAGCCAATCTCAAAAGTTATATACTATGTGATTCTATTTATATAGCATTCTTAAATGACAAAATTACTGAGGTGGAGAACAGATTAGAGGTTGCCTAAGGCTAGGAGAGAGGGGCAAGTAGGTGGCTGTGGCTCTGAGGAAGGTGAGGGTAGCATGAGAGATCTCTGTGATGCTACTGTCGTGTGTTCTGACTACAGTGGTGGTCACACAAATCTACACATGTGAAAAAACTGCATTGAATACACATACACAAACCAGTGCCCACAAAACTATAAAACCAGTTAAGTCTTAATAAGATAGATGGATTGTATCAATGTTGAGATACTGTACTACAGTGATGCAAGAAGTTACCATTGGGGGGAGCTGGAAAAAATGTATATGGAATACTGGGGCACCTGGGTGGCTCAGCTGGTTAAACATCTGCCTTCGGCTCAGGTCATGATCCCAGGGCCCTGAGATTGAGTCCCAATTTGGGTTCCCTGCTCAGCGAGGAGTCTGCTTCTCCTTCTCGCTCTACCCCTCCTCCCTGCTCATGCTCTCTCTCTCTCAAATAAATAAATAAAATCTTTTTTAAAAAAACAAGTATATATGGAATCTGTTTGTATTATTTTTTTTGTTTGTATTATTTTTTTGCAAATGCATGTGGATCTACAGTTATCTCAAAATAAAAAGGGGGAAAAAACCCTCCCCAATAACTTCCAAGAGCTCCCAAATGGCCATAGTAAAACATTCCTTAGCATGGCATGCAGAATTTTCTCCTTCACACCCTAAGCTCTAGAAAACTATTCTAAGATCTAACATTTACTGAGCACAGGCTATGTGGCAGGCATCATTCTAAGCATTTTGTATGTATTTGTATTTGTATGTATGTATCTAATTTAATCCTCAGTGATCCCATGAGTTTGGCTCTACTACTAGTACTATTTTATTCATAAACCACTAAGCACAGATGACATAGTAGCTTGAAAGCATCTCCACCCAATCATTCTTCGAAACCCATTTCTAATGCTACTTTTGTGACTTTTTCCAGAGTTAAGAGCTATACTAACAGTGCCTAGCACTCAGAAGATATTCAAAGATGTTTAATATAAGGCCCCGATAAATGACACAAATCAGTTACAAAACTGGCATCTTAAGGATTTGACAGTGATTGTGTTGACTATGTTTCTCCAAAGTTAAGCTTGAATAGGAAAGCACTGTATAATATACACTGTGGACAGAAAACACCTATTAGTGAGAAAATGTTGATTAATAAAGCAACAGCTTTCATATATCAAAGAGGGACAGATAATGTCAGGCTAATGAAACTCCAGTGTCAGCTGCAAAGTCACATGATTCTCAAGTTTTCACATAACAAATACATGAATGCAAACTTCACCTTCCCAAATCCAATCACCCCCATCTTCCTTATTAGTTACTTTTGCAATTGAAGAAAAGGTATAATTTTTTTTTCAAAAGAAAGATATCTCTTCCAGTTTAAAATGTGTATTTCATTATTTCCCTTGGAGAAAACTAGATTCTTATCTAAAGGCTCCTTCACATTCACGGATTTCCTTAGAAAACTTAAGAATTATACTACAACAATCTAGAATTGTTCTAATACTCTGAAATCTGACTGAGTCCCTCCAAAGATTCACATTTTAAACACAGACAACAGAGGTAGAAGGAAAAAAACAATTTTAAGTACACTCATGAAGTTTAACGGTTCATATTCCCTCTGGTCCCTCCCCAGCACCTCCACCCCCATCCCCATAAGCTGACTTCTCTTAAGCAAAGCCTTTTCAGAAGGCACCAAAGGGCAGTATAAGCCAGAGAGAGAACTCAGAGGAAGAAATAGGTGGGAGGCCGAAGCCAACCTCTCCTCCTTCACATGCAACCATAAATTCTTACCAGTGACCTAGAGCCAACAACAAAAATGAAACTTCTTTTTAATGATGCATTAAATGAGAAGAAAAAAAAAAAAAAGGTGTGGTGTAGTATAGCAAGTAGGTAAGAAAAGGGATTCAGGAAAGGAAATACTGACCGGTCGAGTTCTCTTATATTTGGAGTCCTCGCGGTCTCTATGCTGCCCAGAAGTACTGGTTCTCTCCCTCACATTTCTATAACCAGGACTAGGGATGATATACTCTTTTCCTATGTCGATATCCTTCATCTTCTCTGAGTGGAGGTGCCAGGGCTCACAGACTTTTGGTTTCACTTGAGAATTTCTGAAATTAAAAATTATCAAGGAATTACACTGTATGTTAATTATACCAGAACTTTCAAAATACTTTTAGGAACTTTAAAAAATTTCATCAGAGAAAGGTATTTCCTATGTTTTGCATGTTCCTATGCAAAAGTACTTTAAAATAGGAAAAAAGAGGGATGTCTGGCTGGCTCAGTCAGAAGAGCATGCAAATTCCAGCCCCATACTGAGTGTAGAGATTAAATAAATAAATAAACTTAAAAAAAAAATAGAAAAAAAAAAGGACAAAAGTTTTCTTATTGTATCTACAAAAAATAATTCTTCAGAACTTTTTCAAGTGCCATTTCATTTTTTAAAGAAAGAAACTTCAGTGTAGGAGAATCAAGAATGACTACTTCCCACCTCTAAAGAGGGAAAAGAATTAGAAAAAAATAAACACATTAGTAAAGAGATACTGACCCCTTCGAACTAAGCTCAAACCCAATGTATAGAGAGCACTTAGGTAAGTCTCTTAAAAAAAAAAAAGGCTTTAAGCCTGTTCCAAGCATTCCAAACTTCACAATTTTAAAATGGATATCATTCCTTCTGCTAAATGTTACTAAATGAAAACTTGCAAAGCACTTATTCTACCAACAATAACTCAGCATTTTTATAATCGGGTAACAGATTTGTTGATGTTATTTTAAAGCTCCATGAATTTACACAGATAAAATACAAAACAATATTGCACCTTAACTTTACAAACAAATTCCCCTTGGGGTACTGAAAGTGGTCTAAAATTAGACAGTGGTGATGGTTGCACAACTCTGTGAATGTACTACTGAAACACTGGGCTGTATATTTTAAAGGGGTGTATTTCATAGTATATAAATTATAACTCAAAAAACCTGTTATTAAGAAACAATAACAAAAACAGATTCCCCATCCTGTCCTACAAAATTTTAACCTAGTATTTCCCTGAAACTCTGTTCTAAACCCCTGCTTGCCTGCCTAACTTTAATCAATATCCTGTAATGACTCTGGTAAACGTTTTTCCGACTCAGAGACTGTTCAAAGTTTCCCAGACACAAGCTGAGAAAACACCTTTCGTACCAGCCTCACTAAAAATTAAAGAAGTGTAGATGTCTGTGCTGCCTTTCGGATGCCATAAATTCCTACCTATCACCACGTCTTAAAAGTACTACTCTGCGGATAAAATTCTGACAGCTACAATTCATTTTTCAAGATATCAGAGAAAAGGAAAATACTTACTAAACAAAAAAGGAGTAACTCTCCCCCATACAGACACACTTCTAGCACACAGAAAGCTTGACTTCTGGCCTCTCAGAAGTCTGGTTCATGTACCCTGAGTTGATACTGCTAGGTTACTTATCTTTAAAAAAAAAAAAAAAGAGTCACCTTGTCCAAGGACAAACTGCAACATAAAGAACACCAGCTCACCATCGAGAGCACAGCAATCACGTCACTGAGACCTCATTAAGCCTAAACTATAAACAGACCTGGCATCTGCCAGGGTCCCTGATGTCGGATGCAGCTGCGGATCAGAGTAATCCCTCTTGTTTTAAGGACCACAGAAGTTCAGCCTTCCTATCAAAAGGTTCCCTAATGTAGCTGATTATGTGGAGGCTGACAAGATTAGACCTCCTTTGAAAAAAGGCAGGAGAGAAGTGAGTTTGAAAGGGACACAGCCAAACTAATTCACAATACCAAATGCCATGTCAAGAGGAACATAAAGCACATCTCAATTGTCTAAGGGCTCCTGATACCCAAAATATGTTTTCAATCACTTTATTCAAGTTCTGTATGTACAAAGGGGGTGGGGAGCAGCGTCCTATTAACTCTAACACTCTGGTTTCCTTAGTGTCCTGGGAGAAGAGGCATAGTGGTGAGAGAAGGCAGGCCTTCAGGAGGTACAAAGTTACTATCTCTTGGCCTTGAACATAAGGAGGATTCCATCTTCTGTGTATCAGGGTTATAAGCCAGGGCACCCCACATGGAGGCCACCAAAGAGCTAGGAATCCCTATAGGCTGTAGAAAGAAACAGGCTCAAATCTGAAGAAAGCAACCAAGAAAGGATCAGTAGGCTCAACTATTTTTTATTCTACCTGCATTTCTCTGTTTTCCTCTCTTCTCCCTCACAGTTGTTAAAAAGTTGTTTTTCAATGGTAATTTGCTTCAGCTTTCAAGAAAGGAAAAAAGGATTTTTTTTTTTAATTTTAATGTTGGAGTCACAGCTATACAATGGCACTAGCAGAATAACTAAAGTGGGAGAACCCCAAGGAAGTGACCAGACTCAGAATCAATAGAGTGGAGGCCATCCGGTCAGCTGCTTTTTTTTTTTTTTTTTTTTAACCAAGGCTCTCTTCCAGTGGTAAACGTGTAGACATTCACCCCGCACAATGATGCAGAGGAAACTGCATGGGGGGGGGGGGGGGGGTTCACAGGACGACAGGAACTGTAACCAGCCAGACTGGTGTGTCCAAATTGCCTTCATTACAACATTCCTTAGGTATCCGACCTTAGGAATCTCATTCAGGCCCTGAAGCTGCACAAGAAGACCTGAAGCTATTTACCACCCTCCAGTACTCCACTTGTTGTGCCTCCAACCTTCCGCTCCTTTCACTCCGGCCACGGACCCCATTAAAACCCCTCCATCTCGCCCTTCAAAGCCTTCTGAAACTTGGCCAACCATCCCGGTGCCCCGCTGCCTCCCGCCTCCCCATGGAGCCAGATGACCCCACACACACACCCGTGCAATGAACGCAAAGCAACATGCAGCCTTGTGTGGTGGGAGTGGAAAGCGACTGATGACAGCCAGGAGATTCGGATCCCATTCCGGGGGCTCTGCCCGGGGTTTGCTGTGCGCACTTAGGTCACGAACCTCCATTTATCCATTTGCAGAAAACAAAAACAAACAGAGGAGGACTTCTAAGGTCGCTGGCAGCTCAGAGTCGCCGGCGTGCGGCCTGAGCAGGGTGCCCCAGGCCGCCCTCCCGGCGAGCATGAGCGTGGGGGCTTCTCCGCGACCAGCTCCGCCTGGGATGCCCTGACCCTGGGGCGTTCCCACGGCCGGTTCGGGCCCGAGGAGGCCACGGCGACCCACACCCACGGGGCGCGAGCGCAGCACCCCCTGGTGGCCGCAGCCCGGAATGTAGCCAGCGCTCCGACCACTCATCCCACCCCACCTGCCTCCAAACGCCAGGACCTCACCGCGAGCGCTGGGGTGGGGGGGCTGCATCCCGAGGAGGGGCCGGCAGCAGACCAGGAGGCCAGACTGCGCCTACCAGGTCTCCGTGTCCCCGGGACCGCTCTCACCCCCGATCGCAGCCCGCCACCCCCGGAGGGAACACACAGGGGTGACCCCCGTGACAAGCCAGGGAGACGGAGGGGGTGAGCGGGAGCTGATACCTACCCGTGCCCGGCTCCAGGACGACCGCACCGGCCACTCGACCACGCTCCCGAGCATCAGCCCCGGAGCAAAACAAGCCTTTATAGCGGCATTGGCCGCCGGACTGCGCAGGCGTGCTGCACAAAGACTCCCCAAGACTGAAGGGAATTGTAGTCCCCCTTCCCGAAGCCCGAGGCTCGACACACTGCAAAGGACTATATTTCCCAGAAGCGCCGCAGAAGCCCCGGAGGAGGTGTAGGCTGCTCCTCCTTTCCAGCGCGCTCCTGGCTCTGCACCATCCTTCTCAGAGCTTCTGCGAGCCTGTCTGGAATCTTCTCCGAGGCCGTGTGCCCCAGTGGGTGGCCCGGAGGCTTGACAGTGGCCGTGAGTGGGCGGGCAGCTCGGTGTTTGTAGGCAGGGCGGACCGACGGTGTGCGGCCGTGTCTACACCAGGAAACACTGTGAAGGTCATCAGCCATCAGCCAGCCCCAAATCTTATCTTCATATTTTAACGATTGTTTGCTCAGGGTTCGATACTGCATTCTGCGCTGATACCACCTTTGTCACTTTTATTCCATTGCCCTTCACATATTCTTGGGCTACCTGGTTTCTAGATACCAAAAGGTGAGGGTCACAGTCTCTAGAGTAGCAAGAGCCTTAGGCTCCTTTTCGTAAATCAAATTGAGGTTCCCAAAGAGTTTCATCACAGTATTTCTCTTTGTGTTTCATCAACACGACCATAACATCACTAGTCTGTTGAGTGCCTACCTACACGTATGTGGTGCTTTACATGAAATTCTTGTTTCCTTTAATATCCATAACAACACTATGTGTAGGTATAGATTTTCCATTTCAAAGATTAAAAAAAAAGAAGGTAAAGTGACTTGTCCATCTTTATACAACGGGCTAGTGCGAAGACGCTAACGTATCATAAAGCTGAATTAATTAACACGGTGTTCCTGCGTAAGGATGGATTAATAGGCTGATCCAACAGAACAAAGAGGCTAGAAACAGATTCATGCATATATGTAAACATGAACTGTGATGGAGAAAACATTACAGATCAATAGAGAAGATAAGTTTGGATAAACAGTGCTGGGACAACTGGTTATCTTTATTTTTTTCAAAACTCAGGGAATTACGTCAGCCCACATAGAAAGATCAATGTAAGGTAGATCAAAGGCCTACCTGTGAAAGGCAAAACTTTAAAATGTTTAGAAGAAAATGTAAAATATCTTGGTGAATTTTGGAATAGAGAAGAACTTCTAAAACAAGTTGCAAAAGCAAATCATGGAAACGTTGACATATTTTTACTACATTAAAATTTAAACTTCTGTACAAGAGCCATAAAGTGAAAAGTGAAACCACAAGTTGTAACTGACATTTTTTGATACAAAATATACAAATAATTTCTACAATTCAATAAGAAATGGCAAATAACCCAGTACAAAAATAGGCAAATAGGAGGTACCTGGGTGGCTCAGACAGTTAAGTGTCTGCCTTCAGCTCAGGTCATGATCCCAAGATCCTGGAATGGAGCCCCGCTTCGGGCTCCCTGCTTGTCCCTCTCCCTCTGCCCCTCCCCCTGCTCACCTTTGCACTCTCTCTCTCTCTCTCTGCCAAATAAATAAATAAAATCTTTTAAAAAGAAAGGAAAATGGTAGAAAGTTTACAAACAGTAAAGAGATCTGAGCAGCTATTCAAACATGAAAAGATACCCAATTAGGAAAATAATCAGGGAAACTGAAGTTAAAATATCAATGAGATACTATTTTATGCCTATCTTATGGGAAGACATAAACACCTGACAAAACCAACTGTTGTCAAGGATCTGGAAAAACAGAATATTTCACATGTTGCTGGCAGAGTGAGTATCAATCAATAGAACCACATTAAAGAGCAATTTTGCCATACTTTGTAGATTGGAAATGGGCTAGAGGGCTTTACTGTTAGACCCCTAGCAAATGCCCAAAATTTAGTGGATTGAAGTCAAGTTTATTTCTCTCATAAGTAAAACTTTAGGTAAGTATATCAGATTAGTACTATAGTCCTGCTCCTTGCAAGCAGTCAGAGACCCAGGGTGTTGGTGGCTCTCTCAGGGTCAACATATAGCTTCCACAGTTGTCCTACTCATTGCCACCACCAGTCACCCAGGTAGAACGAAGGAAAAACAGAATATGAAGAAGCGTGACCTGGTGTTGAGGCACCAGCAGGGAAGCAACATACATCATTTCCATTCACCTTCTTTTAGTGACAATTTAGTCACACGGACACATCTAAGTGAGAGAGAAACTGGAAAATGCAATCTGGTTGGGCAGTTATGAGCCATCTACAATTCCATTACAATGGAAGTAGGAAAAGACTAATAGTTTCCAACTCAAAAACCTGTCCTTAAACCCAGCAATGCCACTTCTACATATATGCTGTAGGGTAGCCTTTTTCAATGGAGGCTTCTGTAAGTGAATTAAGTTCTAAACGAAATTATCAGAGTTGCTATTTTCTTAATTCTAAGGATAACACATATCTAGTATCATTCTAGATGTCCAAGGGAGAAGTTAATTCATTCTACACAGTGAATACCTTAGGGCATCAGGGCTTAATGCTATTAGCTGAGAAAAGCCGCTCTAAAGAGCCTCCCCCAAGGAGGTATATTCATTGTGCATTGTTTGTAGTAGTGAAAATAAGTTCCGTTAACAAGAGAACAGATAACTAGATTATGGTATTCGTACAATGAGATACTATGTAGCAGTTAAAGAACAGGGGCTATAACATATCAGTATGTATAAGTCTCAAAAACAATGTTGAACCAGAATAAGTTACAGAAAGACTCAAATTGTATAGCCCCGTTTGTCTTAACTTTGTAAATATGCAAAAGCGTGATCTGTTGTTTATGGATACACGTATATGTACTTAAAAATATAAAATATACCTGGACATGATAAACAACAATTTCAAGGTATAGTTGGAGGTAGAGCTGGTGTTGGAGGTACAAGAATAAGATCAGAGAGGGATACACACAGGGCTTTGTCTGTTTCTGTAATATTTTATTTCTCTTTTTTTAAGATTTTATGTATTTATTCATGAGAGACACAGAGAGAGAGGCAGAGACATAGGCAGAGGGAGAGGCAGGCTCCCTGTGGGGAGCCCGATGCGGGACTCGATCCCAGGACCCCAGGATCACGACCTGAGCCAAAGGAAGACGCTCAACCACTGAGCCAGCCAGGGCCCCTATTTTATTTCTTTTTAAAATAACTTGTAAATGTTAAAATTTAATAAAGCTTCGAGTGGGTATACAGGTCCTTCTAATATCTTTTGCTATATTTTTATTAGCCTTAAGAATTTCACAATAAAAATGTTTTAATATCATAGAAACAAACCATTTCTCCTCTCAATGGGTATATGTGCAATTAAACAGAAGAATCTTGCAGATACCTGTATTATATTTATATCTACTGATGAGGATTCCTGAAGCACCTCTGGCCATCTGGTTGGATAAAAAACACTTTTCCTCAGCACACCTCAAGCCACCTTGCCGAGGTATACTAGTACTTCCAACCAGGCCTCAAACACTGTAGAACTCAAAAGCTGCATATCTGAGACCCTCATATCAAATTAAAAGTTTCTAAATTCTCCCTGAAATATGTCTAATATACTGATTATATGTTAAAAAAAAAAAAAGCAGCAGATGAGCATTATGCAGCCCTGGTGCCAGGCCTCAATATGCTATGATACTGTCTATATACTGTCAGTCCAATGGCCTGAGCCAAAGACTTATTTATAAGTATAACAAGATTTATACTTATTTACATGGTATTGATTACAAAGCATCCCCTCCTATTTTAAGGGGATGCAAAACACATTTTAGTGTTTGTATCGTAAAATGTTTTGGGGGATGATATTCTCCAACCCTCAGGCAAGGCACTAGAGTGGAGAATCTATGTCCAGACTTGTGCATATATTCTAAAATAATATTTATGTTGTGTAATATACTAAAAATATTCATTCAATATTTATGGAGATACAATGGACTAAAACATACAAGTTTCTTGCCCTCGTGGGGCTTAGAGTTACAAGTAAACATTAATCCAAATTTAAATTATAACCGTGGTAGGTACTAGACAAGGAGGGTATGAGTTGCATCTGAAGGGTAGTAGGAGCTAGTGAGGTGAAGACAGTGGAGGTGGGCAGAGCTTAGAACACTCTGCACAGGGGGAAAAACAAAAACCAAGTGGTAGGAGAAGGAAGGGAACGTCTCCAAAGGCATTATAGACCATGTTACAAATCTTAGAGGAAGAGCAAAAGGCAACCACTGTAAGGTTTTGTTTTGTTTTGTTTTAAGATTTTATTTAGTTATTCATGAAAGATACACAGAGAGGCAGAGACATAAGTAGAGAGAGAAGAAGTCTCCCTGAAGAGACCCCAATGCAGGACTCGATCCCGGACCCAGGATCATGCCCTCAGCCCAAGGCAGATGCTCAACCACTTAGCCACCCAGGAGTCCCTCACTGCAAGGTTTTAAAAGGTGAGTGGGTTAAGGGTTGAGAAATCAAACTTGCATTTTCAAAACTGTACCATGTCTGGCAGACCAGAGGAAGAATTAGAAGCATCTAGAATGAAAGAGAAGAGTCTAGCTAGGAATGTGTACTGTCATCCAGTGAAGAGATGATGGTGGTTTGGACTAGGATTGTGATAGAAAAGATGGAGGGAATTGGATGGCCTCGAAAGAAATTTAAGAGGTAAAATCAGCAGACCTTGTTGATGGATTAGATAAAGTGTTGTGAGAAAGAGGCAACACCTAGGTTTGTGGTCGCAAAACTGGATGGATGGTGGTACCATTGCTCACTGACAGGAGAAATGTTCTACTGTGATAGCCTCTGATGGCCTCCTCTACCCAGGTTACCAGGACCTAATGTCAAATGGCAACAATCACTCCATATCTGCTCTGACACTCACATTGAATTCTCCTGCCACTTATGAAGACAAAATTTTGGGGCACCTGGGTGGCTCAGTGGTTGAGCATTGCCTTTGACTCAGGTCATGATCCTAGGGTCCTAGATCAAGTCCCACATCAGGCTCCCCACAGCCTGCTTCTGCCTATGTCTCTGCCTCTCTCTCTGTGTCTCTCATGAATGAATTTAAAAAATCTTTAAGAAAAAAAAAAGACAAAATTTCACTTTTACAGGTCAATTTCATAATGAAAGTCTTTTTAATGAAATAAAACTTTTTTTCTTCAAGTTAGCTAATAAATTGAATCTTTATTTGACATCACAGAAACAACAATGTGAGAGAATGATGAACCTCTTTAACGATCTCCAGCAACTTAGAAAAGAGAAGAGGATTTAATACGTCAAAGTGCCAAAACAGGTGCAACCACTGTGGAATACAGTATGGGGTTTACTCAAAAAATTAAATATAAAATTACTATATGATTCATTAATTCCCCTACTAGGTATTTACCCAAAGAAAATGAAAATACCAATTTGAAAAGATACATGCACTCTATGCTTATTGCAGCATTATTTACAGCAGCCAAGATATGGAAACAACTCAAGTGTTCATCCATAGATGAATGCATAAAGATTATATATATTACATAATATATATAATAGAATATTACTCAGCCATAAAAATAATGAAGTCTTGCCATTTACAACAACATGGATGGATCTAGAGAGTATAATGCTAAATGTAATGTCAGTCAGAGAAAGCCAAATACTATATGATTACACTCATATGGAATTTAAGATAAAAATGAACAAAGAAAAAAAGACAAATAAATAAAAACCAGCCTCAAATATGGAGAACAACTGGTGGTTGCCAGAGGAGTGAGGATGGGTGGTGGTGAAATAGGTCAAGGGGATTAAGAGTCCCTTTATCATGATGAGCACTGAGTAATGTATAGAATCGTTGAATCACTATATTGTACACCTGAAACTAATATATCACTGTATATTCATTATACTGGAATTGTTTTAATGTTTAAATAAGTCAGGAAAAAAAAAGATGTCAACAATGCCGAATGAAAGCCAAATGACATCACTGCATGTTATACAGACAAAGGTTTCACAGTATTTTCAACAGAGAACCACAATGAGTAGGGTGAGTGTTCATATGGTACACAGCAGTATAGGAGCATTATGATAAATCATATCACATAGTCACTTTATGAAGGAAAGAATTACATACTTCTCACCTTCACAGTAATAACGTCCTAAGTTCATTAGCGGTAAGGATAGTAGTTAGAAAGAAACGAACTGCTATAAAAAAAATTTCAAGTACTGTTATATTGAGAAGCACTATCAAATTGACCCAACACAAAATAATAAATAGGTGTTCAAAAATTAGCTCCTTGTTAAAAAGAGGGGAAAATAGACAGCAATTATCTAATTTTAGCAAAACAGTATTATCCCATTAAATTAGTGTTGTGTTCATTCTACAGTCTTGTATAATTTGCTAAATTTATTCTGATTTTATACTAGTATAAGAGCTGTGAGTATAAGGACTTTATACATGATTTTATAAATATACATATTTAAGTGATATTGCAAATAATTCAAGTCATTATCAGGGGCTTAGGAGTTTTGTTTCCCTTAAAAGATGTCTGAACCTTACTCAACTTTGAGAACCACTGAGTGATAGAATAAAATCAAACTCCAGCTTGGTATATATACAAGGCCTTCCATGATCTGGCCCCACATAATACCACAGTTTCATTTCCTGTCACTCTCCTACTCAAATCTGAGGTCCTCACAACACTGTAATTTCCATGTTTTTACTTTAGCTGCCCCCTCCACGTGAGCAATCATCTAAATCTGTTCAGCTAAAATAACCATCATAGCCCGTAGACAGACCTTGGGATTTTAATCTTCCCAGAATGACAACTGATGGTTACTTACTCAACTGAAAAAAATGATGCTATGAGTCTGACATCTCTCCTGGTAAGATGTACATGGGACATTCTCTTACGTTATGGAGAAGTGTGGAGTGGTCACCTGTCAGGCCACAAAGTGGAAGGCAACAGGGTCCCGCTAAACCAGAGAAGCCAAACCAATAGTGCAGGCAAGATGGTGCCTTCTCTCTAAAAACAGGCCCTCACAGGCTGGAAGAGTGGTCACTCCCAGGCACTCCCCAAAACTTCTCAAGTGTTTTACTTTATAAATATGGGCTTCTGGTGAGAAAAGATAAACCACTTCAGTCTACATTTGTGATAACTATTTTTGGGCATGAATATCTGTTCAGGAAAATTAGAAATCTATTCAGGCTGTATTTATTTTTCACTCAAAGTAATTCATTTATTGAACACCATGAGGAAAAAATATGTACTCTTAAACACAAATTATATACTTGATTGATTATAAGACTACCAAGGAGAAAAAATCAGCGTTGCTTTTCAGCTACTGAAATGTTACTGTCTGAGCATATTTGAAAAGTAACAATACCAAAACATGTTTTTAAACTTTCATCCTAAAATTAGATCTAGGTGAATGACATGTGGTCTACAGCTGGTAGATCACTGATCTAAAGAAAAAGAAAAAACAAAAAGATTCCTTCTTGAGCCAAAGTTTATATGGCTCATGGATTCAGAAACAGCTTGAAATTGTATCTTTTTTACTTTTTATTTGTTTGTAGGTTCTTACATATCAAACTTCAAGTTTTATAATGCTTATCTAAAAAAACTTATCTAATTTATTTTTTGATCTCTTGATTTATTTATATATACCTATTTGCATTCTATATCTCATCTGTAGAATTTTCAAGTTTTTTTCTTCTACATTTATTCTATTTACCTAAAGCAGTGTTTTCCCAAAATTATGGATGAAGTGTTAGTCCTGCAAGATATTCTGAGAAAAAGAAATTCCCAAAGTCAACTAAGTCTGGGAAATTATATATATGATATTCAAGTCACATGAACATTTTGGCTAAATATTCTGAGAAATCCTAAAATAATAAAATCTATTTAGCCATCTTTTTTTTTTAAATATAGATTTTTTTTATTTATTTTTTATTTATTTATGATAGTCACACAGAGAGAGAGAGAGAGAGAGGGAGGGGCAAAGACATAGGCAGAGGGAGAAACAGGCTCCATGCACCGGGAGCCCGACGTGGGATTCGATCCCGGGTCTCCAGGATCGTGCCCTGGGCCAAAGACAGGCGCCAAACCGCTGCGCCACCCAGGGATCCCTATTTAGCCATCTTAATTCAGTATTTCCCAGACTTATTTGAACTTAAAGTAACAAAAATAATTTTTTAGACATGCATTCAACATCCTGTAGATATAATGTTCTGCAGAAAATGCTTTGAGAAATGCTGATCTAAAGTCACCTTAAAAAAAAAAAAAAAAAAAAAAACTTCCCATAGGAGAAAGGATTCTCAAATGATGCAAAGGGTTGCTGAAGAGAGTGAGGGGTGACGCTTTTGGTAACCTAAAGCTGAGCAAAGCTGGGAGAAAAGACTGATGCTCACAGAGACCAGGATTGTTTCAGTCAATGCAGACATTTTAAGTCCAGAAGATTCCATTCAGGCTGAAGCAACCTGAGCAATCTAAAGAGAGCCAGAGTAACAATAAGGACTACTATTACTGCCATTTTTACATTTATTTCTACTTCAATTCAGTAATTGCTTTGAATTGGAAAGGTACCACACAGACATTATCTCTAACCACAATATGAGAGATAAGGAAACCTTTGTTAGTGAATCATTCCAGTTCAGTCTGTAAAGCTTCTTCATTGAAGAAATTGCTGTCCCTCTTTTTAAAAAAGATTTTATTTATTTATTTGACACAGAAAGAGAGAGAGAATATGAGCAGGGGGAGGGGCAGAGGAAGAGGGACAAGCAGACTCTCCCCTGATCAGGGAGCCCTATGTGGGGCTCCATCTTAGGACCCCAGGATCATAATCTCAGCTTAAGGCAGATGCTTAACCAACTGATCCACTCAACTTCCCCTTCAATTGTTTTCCCTTTGTTCTCTAAGGCACTCATTACCCTCTCTAGAGCCTTCCCTAATGCAATTAACTCTAGTATAAAACAGGTTAAACCCCATTGATTACTTTGGTGTACTTAACCATACCATGTCTGGTTTCTACCATGAATCAAATAGTTGAACATACTAGGGGCACCTGGTTGGCTCAGTGCATCTAACTCTTGATTTCTGTTCAGATCATGATCTTGGGGTCATGATCTCAGAGTTATGAGATTGAGCCCCATGTCCAGCTCTGCGACCAATGTGTATGAAATCTGTTTGCATCTCTTTTTCTTCCTCTTTCTCTGCCCCTCCCCCTGCTTGAGCATGCTATAAATAAATAAATAAATAAATAAATAAATAAATAAATAAAGTCTTTTTTAAAAAATGGTTGTACATGCTAAATCTGATGAGACCTGTGATCACTTAGGCATGGCATGGTATTTTGAAATTACTTCCCAAAGCTCTTTTAAAACTATACAAGAAAATCAATCTTCACATTCAAAGCAAACTCAAATGCCTAGAGAGGCCAAGCAGGTAACATAAATGAGGGGAGCTGGTCAGGAATAATCAATAGTTGGTGACAGACTGTGTTGATCTAGAAAGAATGTTCCATCTAAAGGGCATAACATTAGCTTTAGCAGATTGTTGTCAACATGAGCCCAGTATTGCTTAATTTTATTTTTTCAAATGCAGCCAGAAATACAAGTTTTGCATGAAATCTCCCAATTTTTAACATGTTGACAACTAACTAATTTCTTACAAACATTAGCAGGGCCAAAGCAACATTAATTTGCAAGCTGTTTGCTCATATTCTCCTAAGTCAACTTCACTAAAAATTGTGTTTCCTTTACCACCTCTTGTCTACCCCACTGATCACTCCCTCCATCTAGTATACGTGGGTTGCTTTTGACACACTCAAAAAATCAAAAGCTTGACACACTGAAGTCATATTTAAAACCTCAGAGTCAGGGACACCTGGGTGGCACAGCGGTTGAGCGTCTGCCTTTGGCCCAGGGTGTGATCCTGGGGTCCTGGGATTGAGTCCTGCATCCAGCTTCCTGCAGGGAGCCTGTTTCTCCCTCTGCCTATGTCTCTGTCTCTCTCGCTGTGTCTCTCATGGATAAATAAATAAAATCTTTAAAAAATAATAAATAAAACCTCAGAGTCAGAAGTCAATTATAAAAGGGAGGCCCCTGTTTTTTGTTTTTTTGTTTGTTTGTTTGTTTTTTTGAAAGATAGTAGCAAGGTTAAAGTAAATGCATGTACCACTTGAAGACTGGCAATTATTATGTGCCTTTTCTGATGCATTATATGCCAGACTGACTCAAAGTATGAGGAGACCATTAGCACTGTTTTAGTTACCAAATATTTTTTTCTTCCTCCTCTCCAAACTGATTTGCCAAATTACTTTTGGAGATGAGATTCAGGCTTACTAGGGCACAGGGTAGGGTAGTCCTCTGTGATATTCTCTTGTCACCGGGGGTGCTTGTTAGAGAGTTGGCCAATGCCACCTGATACATGTATTATTCAAAGCTAGGGTTCAAGGTGTGGCCTGTGGTCTTTTAAGATCAAAATCATCACTAAGTCTCCAGAGATCAACATTATCTCAGAGAAGAGCCAAAGAGAAGATGGGAAGAGCTTGGCTCCGTGAGAATGGATTCTGCCTCTGCCTCATTCTCCACCTGCTTCTTCAAGGTAAGAAGGGACAAGAGCAAAAACAAAGCAAACATATAATGTCTAAGAAACAGACAAACCAGGCTAATTTTTGTTACTCCTAGAGAGCCAGTTCCTGGATATTCATTTTGGTAAAAACAAAAACTCAAGACACTGGCAGCTTTGTACCTCTTTAAGATCCTTCTCCCCCTGCACTTCTCTTGGCTTCTTCTCTCTCCCCATGTCTTTCTCTTTCCAGGCACATAACCCAGTTGCATGTTTCTGAGTATCAACTAATGTTAAAAAGGAGAAAATTCTTTCTCAGCTCTCTTGAAGTAAATTAAATGGAACAGAGAAAATGCTAAATGGGAGAAGGTGATGAGAAGATCTGTCATGAAAAAGGAAAACATTTTCAGGAAAAAATTTTCAACAGATTATTTTTTCTCATTCATTATTGCAAATGAACAATGAGGGTTGGTACAATATCAAAGACATATCTGAATAGACTCTACCAGAAGATGCTATCACATAATTCTCTATTTCTGCATCACAAAGTTTATGACTAGAAAAGGGCCAGGTATAAGATGGGCAGGGAAGTCTCTTTAAGAAAGTCTCAGTGGTGGGAACCACTGTGGTTTAGAGGAGAACAATTGAACAGTGTAGCAGAAACACAGTAAATTCTTATTAACTTGAAAACCTGAGTTTCTTCTGCAAGGTCCCACATACTCATCCTGCCAACCTGATTGCCTTCGTCATTAATTGATGATCATCTATGCTGTATTAATGTATTTAGGAGAAGAACCGTGATTCCAAAAATTATCACTGACATCACCTAAGTGTATCAAGGACAGAGAGGAGCAATAGAAGGACACTGAATAAAGGTGGAGAGGTTTGTGGTAAGATTCAGGACACTGAAAAGTGGTGGTCAGGGCTGAGTTTGCCTATATGTTTGGACAAGTTTTGCATAGGTACAGAAACAATGGAATTGAGGATGGAGCCCTGACTCAGCTCACCTCATCAACTTCCACCATTTGCCTACCAGCCAGGCCACACTCCCTGGCCCAGGAAGAAGGAGCTCACATGCTTCTCTCATGCCCCCTGTTTTCTCTGTGCAGAAACACTAGCCAGTCCCAGTCCTGGCACTCTTCTCACAGGGTCTCTACTCTCTGCAGGAAGAGGAAACACATTCACCATCAATTGCTCAGGCTTTGACCGATATGGAGTGGATCCTGCTGCCTTCCAAGCAGTGTTTAACAGAAAGGCCTTCCGTCCAGTCATCAACTACAGCATCCCCACTCTTGTCAACATCTCCTTCACTATGTCTGCCATTGTGGAAGTGGTGAGTCCTGACTCAACATAGCAATGGGATGAGCAGTAGTAAGCAGTGGGTTCCCTGCTTGAATATTGTAAAGTGAAAAATCTCATTCTTTGGCGTGGGAAGATATGACAGGGCATAATGCTTCAGTGACATCATGGCAGATAAAATCTGTCCCTTTTTGGACTCTCCATAAGAAACATAACCCCAATGGACTTTCATACTTTTAATTTCACTTATTGTACCCTGGGTTATTTGACCTCCGTTTTTCAGTGGTTTATGATTAAAAATCATAATTGCCACATAGAACAGCGTTGGAAATGAGTAGGAGGTAGGTGGTGGCATTGGACTTGATCTCATGGAGACCATGATCCCAGATAAAAACTGTTTTTTTCAGGACGCACAGCTTCAACTGATGACGTCTTTCCTGTGGCTAAACCTGGTATGACAGACTGTTTCCCCTTTACTATGGTACCTCTCATTTTCTACTCCTGGGTGCAGATTACAGTGGATAAAGCTGAGAATACTCACAAATCAGACAAGTTTAAACAGAGCCAGACTAACAAATGAAAACACAAAACTTCCTGATTATTTTGCCAGTTTTGGAGTGCAGAGATGGGGCACAGGGAGAAGGTATAATAAACCAAGATCATGAAAGACGAGACTCAAGTGTCTCCATCCCAGGGACTCCAAAGCTAAGGTCAAGGTCTTCTTTGAGAGCATCGAGGGAGAACTAGAAGAAGGACTTTGTTAAGGACATAGTGGCAGCTGTCACCAGAGAAGGCGTAGGAGAGTGAGGAAATGAGAGAAAAAAGGAAATGTAAAGTACAGGAGGCGGAGTGCGATTAAAACTAGTTCCCACCCCATTTGTCCCACACCATGGTTTCCTATAGATTTGGTACAATCCATTCATCAGGTGGAACCCAGAGGAATGTGGGGGCATCAGGAAGATCAGCATAGCAGCTGAGAATCTTTGGCTTCCAGATATCTTCATCGAGGAGTTGTGAGTATCAGACCTGGAAAAAAGCAAGAAGAAAACCCTATCTCCAAGGAAGGGATTGATATAACCAATAAGGGGCATGCAAAGACTCAACTTAGAAGGAGCAATGTCTAAATTGAGCATACACACACCCCCTCCCAGAATATGGCTATAGGTGGAAGGGGGAAATCAAATGAGTGGGGTTGGAGCACAGGGATGGTTTGCCCTGAGAAAGAGGGCCAAGACTGACAGGGAACCCACAGTGTCCATCTTCCTATCCCTCTCCCATACATACAGCATGGATGTGGATCAGACAGCTACAGGTCTCATGGCTTATATCAACAGCGAAGGTCTCATCAAATATGATAAGCCAATGAGGGTGGTGAGCATCTGTAACCTGGACATCTTCTATTTCCCCTTTGATGAACAGAACTGCACACTCACTTTCAGCTCATTCATCTACACAGGTAAGTGAGGCTGTTTATAGTGGCCTATTGAGAGGCAGAGAAAGGGTTTTGAGAAAGAAGAGGCCAGGAAGCTGGGAAGAGTAAGGGGATCTCACTGAAAGGGGTGTGGAAGCTAAGTGGTAAGGGATCAACAGTCTGGGCAAAGGGTTTGGGAGCATTTTGTGAGGCTGAGTTGTCTGGGTCTCCTTTGCAGTAGAGAACATGGTCCTTGGCATGGAGAAGAAAGTGCAGGAGATTTCGGACACATCACGGAACCTTATTCGGAGCAAGGGGGAGTGGGTACTTCTGAATATCCACCAGAGAATGGTGAAGATGACTGTGGGCACCAACCAGTATGACCAAATCATTTTCTATGTGAGCTCAGGGGCCATGGTTATGGTCTTCTCTAAGATGCATAGCTTATGTCCCCCACCAGAATTTAAGCTCTCCCACTAGAACGTAAGCTCCATAAGGGTGGAGATTTTTATAATTTTTTTCACTAATAAATCTCCACTACCTAAAATGGTACCTGGAACTCAGTAAATCTTGATTGAATAAATCCTCCCTGAGGAAAAAACAAAGTTCCTATGGGAGTGACTCATAGTGAAAATGAGCTTCCCAACTCCCATGTCTATCAGAACTCTTTGGAAAGCAAGAATTTTTATATTTATTTTTAAAAAGAGATGGTAGAAAAGTTATGAAACACTAAGTGATATTATGCTTTCAAATCCAAATTATCTGCCACTGCCTTGCTTTACCTCCCACTGGTCTTGAATGGCCACTGGCAAGGTCACTAGAGGGTAGACCTTGATAAGGAAAACAAGCAGAAATACAAGGATAAAATGTACATGATACCTAAGAATTTGGTCCCACAGTCCTGCTAAGAGCCCTACACTGGTAGGGCTAAAAATGGAAGTGAAGAAAGTTGACACGTTGGGCCAACAAGGTATGAGATACATTTCAGTGATAAGCAGGATGGCAGAAGCAAACCCTGGAAAGGGAGACTGGTGATTAAGATGACTTTGTTGGAAAGAGAGGAAAGTGAAAGGGACTTGAGGTAACATTTCCTTCCTAGACAGTTTGGTCTGAGACACATCTCAACTCTTGCTCTTAACTGGCTCAGCAGCCTCCCAGCCTATTCCTCACTTTCTCCTCCCTCCAGGTGGCCATCAGGCGCAGGCCCAGACTCTATGTTATAAACCTTCTGGTGCCCAGTGGCTTTCTGGTTGCCATCGACGCCCTCAGCTTCTACCTGCCGGCAGAAAGTGAGAATCGTGCTCCATTCAAGATGACACTTCTCCTGGGCTACAATGTCTTCCTGCTCATGATGAATGACTTACTCCCTGCAACTGGCACCCCCCTCATCAGTAAGGTCCCTCCCTCCATCAGAATAATAAAAGCAAAGTGGGGGATGGGGTGGGGAGATGGTCCAGTGAAACCAGGTCAGAGTAAAAAGAGATCCTGGAAAAGGGTTCCCTGGGAAAAGAGAAAACACAAAGTCCTGGGAAGTACCTCTGACCCTCATGCAGACTAATTTTCCCTCCAGGTGTCTACTTTGCCCTGTGTCTGTCCCTGATGGTGGTCAGCCTGCTGGAGACCATTTTCATCACCTATTTGCTGCACCTGGCCACCACCCAGCCCCCACCCATGCCTCGGTGGCTCCACTCTCTGCTCCTCTACTGGGCCAACCCAAGGACATGCTGCCCCACTGCACCCCAGAAGGGAAATAAGACCCTGGGCCCCACCCCCACCCACCTGCCTGGTAAGGGAGTCAGCACTGCCCACACTTCCTTTTCCCACACTTCCACTCCTCTGCTCCTGCCTCCTTCCCTGGCCCCCTCCATCCCTAAGTGCACTTCATGACCCATGGCTGAGTCTCTTTCCCTCTGTAGGTGTGAAGGAGCCGGTGGAGTTAGTGGGAAAGGTGTCAGGTCCCAGAGAGGCAGAGTTAAATGGGTGTCCTGAGTCCACAAGGGCCCAGCAGGAAGATGAAGCTCAGAGGCAGCACTTGGTCGACTTATGGGTGCAGTTCAGCCACATGATGGACACCCTGCTCTTCCGACTCTATCTGCTCTTCATGGTCATCTCCATCACCACGGTCATTGTCCTCTGGAACACCTAGGCAAATGCCCACCTACAAGCTCTAGTCTGGAGCTTCTCTTGCCTCTGGAACCAGCCAAGCTCCCATGTGTGCCCAAATCCCAGCCTAACAGCCCTGGCAACCACCTTGTTTTCAGGTGTTTCAGTTGTTTTCAACTCAGTCCTCTGCAGTTTCAGACAAGACCTGGATGATTGCCTGTGCCTCCTAGAGAGGGTCCTTGCTCCTACACGCCATCAGCCCTCTTCATGCCTCCGGTACATGCTGCCTGCCTGACTCCTCAAGATTCAAGTTCCTGGAATACTTTCTTGATTGACTCACTCCCAATAAACCCCTTTGCAGAAGGCATTGGCTCTTTCCTGCATTATATTACAGTATTAAAAATCTTGGATTGAGAGTCTTCTTGGAGAAGCTACTCATTACCAAAGTAAAAAGGATTTTTAAGTCTTGTAGACAATTTGTGAAAACAGGGAGAGGGGAGAGAAGGGTTCAAAACCTATTATAAGGAATTATAATAAAATAGAGATTAATCTCCTAAATCTAGTTTTTCTGGATTTAAGCTTTAGAAATTAATAACGTGCCAGAATCAGGCATCTCTTACTTAAAGTGTGAAGCATTTTGTCACAGCCTGACATATGACTCATTCATCCTTAAGCATTTAGATGTTAACATAATCCCGAATTACCATTAACTGTGTTGCAATCAAAGTGGATGTGCCCTTAATTGTGTGAAGTAAAGAACATGAGGCCAAAGACAGCACATTTGAAAATGGCATCTGCTTTACTTACGAGTAACACAAATGCCCCCATGTGAACTGGAAAATTCCCCTTTCCAGCACTTGCCTTATGATTTTGCAAGTGTTTGTCTGTTGACCCATCTATCCCATCTTCCCCTGTCTGGGAGAAGCAGAGGCTCCACTATGTCACTCTACATGGGAGCTGTGACATGATTTGCTGGACACCCTAGGTTCAGAAAAGCACAGATATGAGAGCATATGAATTAAAACTCACACAAAATCGTTTATTTTTAGCAACCATTTATTTTCCTTTCTTTTATTCTATGACTTTCTATCGCAAGATAGAAGATTAACGTAATGTTTACTAAACAGCATTTAGCTGGTTCCTCCTCTCTGCTGCTCTTGCTCAAACTTCTTTGGCTCCCTCTACAGGGAGCTGTAGATGCCCAAAGGTTAGCAAGGCTATCAATTTTCACTGGAAGTGGTGCTGTTGGTGATGCGGGCCAAGGTCCTACCCCTTGTTTGCTGCAGGAGCCCAAGCCAGTAAGGGCAGACGTCCCCAGCTGGGTGTTGAGTCACCAGGACCAGCTATGACTTGTTCTTTCCTACAGCTGGCCCTCGGGCAGAAGTCCATAGGAAACTGGAATATTGAGGCAGAAGCACCCTGTTAAGCTCTAAATTGCTACTTGCACCCAGGCCCATGGTCTTCCAACTCAACTTGTGTTCCTTAATTCTTTTTCTTTCATTCGCATTTTTTTTTTCCAAGAATGTCTTTGGTTTCTCAGTTTCTAAGGCCCTGTCAAGCACCCCCTCACCATCACCAGTGTTTTAGGCATGTCCAAAACCTAGTATATACACAATCCAGGCTCAAATTGGGAGGCCCTGGCATTCACCCAAATAAATCAGCATATCTGTTATTATTTCTCAATTCTTCAACTCACAGCTTTCTACAAAGTGAGCCTTTAGAAAGGACACAGTATAATAATAATAATAATAACTGACACTTAGTGTTATGAATATGTGGCAGGCACTCTCCTAAGTGTCTTAGATAAATAATCACATTTAATCCTTACAGTAACCCTATGAAGTATGAATTGTAGATCCACAAACCCTTGCAGCCAAATGTGTTTTGGAATCTGGAATTTTTCATATTTTTAAAAAGATTTTATTTATTCGTGAGAAACACAGAGAGAGTCAGAGACACAGGCAAAGGGAGAAGCAGACTCCCTTTGGGGAGCCCATTGGGGGACTTTATCCCAGGATCCCGGGATCATGACCTGAGCCAAAGGCAGATGCTCAACCACTGAGCTACCCAGGTGTCCCAGGAATTTTTCAGACTTCAAAAGGAAATAATGATGCAGATGGGGTACAGGGCAGCACCCTATGATCAAACACATTAACATTTCTATATGGGGTACAGGGCAGCACCCTATGATCAAACACATTAACATTTCTGCAGTGAAATCTATGAATATTCACAGTAGGGAACAGAAATGATACTAGGGATAGTCTCACATCATTTCAGGTCAGGTTTAGCCACCAAATAACTTATGAAAAATCATTTGGTTTTCAAAGCTCTTTAGGTTATAGTGCTGTGGTTTTGTATTAATGTCCCCAGTTTTATATATTCAGATACAAGAGATGAAATAAATGAAGGAAATGAAGCACAGAGGTGAAGTGACAGCCACTGAGCTGTCTCCTAGGTGCCACAGCTAAGTGACTGAGCCATGGTTAGATACTGGGCTCTGAGCCTCTGCCTCACTGCCCTCCAAACTGAGGACGAGAACTGGACAGGTTCTCTAAGAGCTCCGAGCTCCATGCTGAGATGTCAGTTCCGCTGCATATCTTTATCAGCTAACGTCAGAATTAAAATAAACCTGATCAGGGTCCCAAAGACAAACTTTCTTTTAAATTTCCTTTTACTCCCTTCCTCAGGCTTTACCACTCCTCCCATCTCCCCTCCACCCCCTTTATACATAATAGGTAAGTTCACTACTTGCACTTTCTCCACTTCTTTCTGTAGTGTGTATTTCCCCAGATCTCATCCCGAAAATCCACTTTTCCTTTGTATCCTCCATAGATTTCGTTTTTTGCTGCTCATACATATTCTACGGCCAAATACTTGGATCTTCTTCTCCTATGCCCTTTCCCAAGACAGTCATCTCACATGTCACCTGGAAACTCATTCTTGACATTTCTAAGTAGCTCATTGACCCAGCTTTTGAGGGGATTCTGAAATTCTTTAAGATCAATATGTGGCATTTTAGTTTTCCCACCCATCTTCACGGTACATATTTTTACGCTTATTTTCTTCACATTTGTTCTGGCACATGAATTAAGTGTTTCATTTGAACAGGAGCTATGCAATTTGTCTTTTTTGACACATGAATTAAGAGGCTAGATCTCCTTTCAGTAAGAGAAGGCATAATATAATTATGGTGATTTTATCTTCTCCTCAAGCAAAATCTGAACACACGATCTTAACACACAAACAATAATCATGTGGAACCTTGAAACCAGAACCCTCCCAGAAAATTGACTGATATGGTTGCTGCCTTTCTGTTCCATCTATAATAGAATTGTCTGATAAGTACACTTGGTGATAATGACTCTCCTCTTGTTATGGGGCAAACGTCTGAAAGGCTTTGCAAAGTAATTTAGGAAAATCTTTAGAAAAATCTGCTGACAGGAAACTGGTCCTGCCTGGGCTGTCTTGCATTTGATGGTTTGTCTCTGCATGGTAGCCATTCATCTTATCCATTCATCAGCAGTGTTATCCGTGGTTCTTGCACATACCTGTACTCACTTCCTTTCTCTAAACTATTATAAGCAGTATTTCTCCATGTTTTTCACATTTTCTTTCAGGTCCATATTAACCTGACATTAAAATGTATTATCTCATTACTGTCTTTGCTTTCTCTTCTCTCCCTTCAGGTCCACTCTCCCATGTGTAGTCACAGACTTCTTTTTTTTTTTTTTTTATGATAGTCACAGAGAGAGAGCGGGGGCGGGGGGGGGGGGGGACACAGGCAGAGGGAGAAGCAGGCTCCATGCACCGGGAGCCCGACGTGGGACTTGATCCCGGGTCTCCAGGATTGCGCCCTGGGCCAAAGGCAGGCGCCAAACCGCTGCGCCACCCAGGGATCCCAAGTCACAGACTTCTTATCAAGCCCATCCTTTTCCTCTCTAATTTCTGACCCTTCCTTTAATAACTTCTCCTATTTGATCATTCATTAGCACTGCTTCTTCTAAATGGCAGAGGGAAAAATAGTTTAAAAGGGAGACTTTGGAATCCGGCAACCCTGGGTTCTAATCTGACTTTTTTACTTGTTGGGTAAAAACCTGTATAGGTGGATTCACCCCCACAAGTTTCAATTTCATTTATGAAGTGGAACTAATAACACAGATTAAATAATTTTAAAAATATGGATTAAAAAATCATTTACAAGCTTACAGAAACTAGAAAGCCAAATGTGATGCACCAGAGAACATCTATTCATCACGCAGACTGAGACTCAGTATGCAAAATCGACTTCTAGGTGGGAGGCAACAGACATAAAGAATTACCGACTTTCTGGTTTAGCCTCCTCATTTTTCAGGCGAGAAAAATGAAGTGATAAGTGTGGGGTTGTCATATTTCAAGAAAGCCTAGGATCAGAGTCTGGGCCTGTCAGAATGGCAGGTCAGATGAGTGTTAGTCCATGCGACTCTCTTTCCAGGTGTATTTCAGAGTCCCAAGACCTTCCTTCTCTCCTGCTCCAGACACCACAGCCAACCTGACCCCAGCTAGTGACCCACTCTGCCGTTTGGGTGTTCCAGTTGCTTCTGTATTCCTGGATCCTTAGCCCTGGCCGATGGCCTCTGTGTGTGACTGCAATCCATCAGGGCTGCAAAACTAATTTCCCCCTTCCACCATCTAATTCTGCCCTTGCCAGGTTACAGCTAGATTTCCAAGCCTAATCCACCAGGGTCCTAGATGAGTAGGACCATGTAGTGTGATCCTGCTTGGAATAAGCTAAGGAGAAAGTTATTGGTGTCTGTGACTTGAAAAACTACAGCTCCTGTCCACACCGATTACCCCGGAATCCAAGGATTGTCTAGGGATTTCACTGGTGGGATAACCAGGGGCCTAATAATCCAGTCCACAAGACTTCCCAGCTGTGGAGTAATAAAAAGAGCAAGGAAAGAACACTGGAATCAGATCTGTGTTTGGATTCTACCTATTTCTACCTGGGTGGACAATGAACAAGATTTTTTACCTTCTTTACCTTAGTTTTCTTAATCTATAAAATGGGAGTAATACCACTCAAAGCAGTTGGGAGGATAAGAATACTGTAAGTAAAGTGCCTAACGCAGTGTAGGGCACATGGCACAAACTCAATAAATGGTAGCTCTGGTTAGGCCTTCATTGGAAACTTGGAGGAGCAATCAAAAAGAAAAGGCTGGGCCCTGGCTCTAGGCCTCTGCACCTCCTCTGTAGTGCATTTTCCAAACCCTATCTCTACCAAACTGCACACAAGATGGAGGGCCACACCTTAGCAAGGTGGGAATAGCAAGCAACTTCTCTGATGTGGCCTCAGGACCCCCACGAGGTTCCCTACTATTTTTCTTACATTTGCCCAAGGTGCTTGTGTGTCTCTCCCCATCCACAGTGAACTGATGGGCCAGACATTTAAATAACATTTGCTGACTGCTAATTACTATATGCTACACCCTGGGTGGGGACAGTGGGGGGGTCAGTGGATAGAACAAGATGTGCCCCCTGCTTTCTATGAGGTTATAGAGCAGGAGAGGAGATGCCTTACTGCTCTATTTCTTCTGCCTCTATCATATGCATTTCCTGGCAGCTAAATCTACTTTTTTAAAAAAGATTTTATTTATTTATTCATGAGAGGCGCAGAGAGAGGCAGAGACATGGGCAGAGAGAGAAGCAGGCTCCATGCAGGGAGCCCCACGTTGGACTCAATAGCAGGTCTCCAGGATCACCCACGGGGCTGAAGGCAGGCGCCCAACCGCTCAGCCACTCAGAAGTCCTGAACATGTTGTTTTGTAAACAAATTAAAATATTTATCTTTTCTCCCTACCTGTGACCCTCCAGAATTCTGAAACTCTCCGCGAGTAATCTTTCTTTTACGGCCATTGGAAATCATCTGCAGAAGTTCCACGGGAGGGCAGCCTGGGTGGCTCAGCGGTTTAGCGCCGCCTGCAGCCCAGGGCGTGATCCTGGAGACCCAGAATCAAGTCCCGGGTCAGGCTCCCTGCATGGAGCCTGCTTCTCCCTCTGCCTGTGTCTCTGCCTCTCTCTCTCTCTTCTCTCTCTCTCTCTCTCTCTCCTCTCTGTGTATTCTCATGAATAAATAAATAAAATCTTTTTTTTAAAAGGAAGTTCCATGGGAATCTGTTCTCATTGTAATCAGACATCATTGGAAGGATTGGTTGTATTACCAAGGCCTTGAATAGAATGGCATCTGTTTTTCTTTTTCTTCTTCCCCCGCCACCCCCCACTCTACTTTTGAGTCCAACCTTTTGACTTAGGTCCAGTTTTTCAGCCAACCTTGATAAAAGCAAGATGCACATCAACTGTCCTCAGCTGCCTTTCATCAGGGCTTGAAGTCAACCCCCTTTCCTAGACTCAAGGTCTGATAGCCAGCCTACCTGTGAAACTCAAGTGTACTTGAAAGACTTTCACTCTTAGCCAATCTAGGAGTCCAGTGCATCCATGTGGATATAGACACAGTAGTACTTTGGTCCTACATGGCATGATGGCCCAATCCTCTGGCCAAGTTTCCAAAACAGGGAAGAAATACCTTACAGAGCTGGCGGGGCTGAAGCACTGCAGATGTTTCAAACCTTCAAACCAGACAGAAAATATGTCTTTCCTATGTTTCCCTAGCTTGAGCCCCTCAGTCATTCCTGCCTTCCTCAGCTCTTTCAATTTAGGGCCGTCATAATCTTCTTTCTGAACAAAGTTTCTTTTGTATTCTAGATCTGATTCTTCCCCCTTTCTGCAAGAAAAAAATTTCTAGGGCAGCCCGGGTGGCTCAGTGGTTTAGTGCCGCCTTCAGTCCAGGGTATGATCCTGGAGACCCGGGATTGAGTCCCACGTCAGGCTCCCTGCATGGAGCCTGCTTCTCCCTCTGCCTGTGTCTCTGCCTCTCTCTCTCTCTCTCTCTCTCTCTCTCTCTCTCTCTCATGAATAAATAAATAAAATCTTTTTTTTAAAAAAAGAAAAATTTCTAAGTCTTTCTGGAAATGTAACTAAGATACTTAATATAACAATGCTCCAATTCATTCATTTGGCCCAAGTGTGTTTTCTATATAGAGATGTCACATAAGACATACTATTGATACATGCCATGAATATTGATGTTATCTGAGATTACTAGTTTATGATACTGCATAACTCTACAGACAACACAAAGACATTAAAATTGGTTCTGCTACCTTAATTTTATAACTTCCATAACCATGTAATCAATGAATAAAGTAAAAAATATATATATAGAAAATTTGGTTTAGGGAAAATGAATCAGAAAGGCAAAGGGATTGAAAGGAGGAAATCTTGGTAGGGGCTGTTGAAAAAATATAGACAATAGATGATGAAGGCAGGAATCAAGCTTTATAATTTGGTACTTGTAATTACCCTTAATGAATACATAACAAAATCACTAAATATTGTCACCTCTCTAAATCTGAAGATTCCTTGGCCTTAGAAGAACTTAATTCTTACTTCCCCAGCCCTCACCCTCTCATTAAAGTGAGTTGTTTTGTTATTGATCTCAGCACATTGCTGCCAAGCAGGTGCTTCTCCCTTCATCTTGGCCCAACTCCCACCCCTGCCTGGAGCCCGGAAGGCATACCAACACAGGGGCAAAGCAGGACACTCTGCTGTGACCTCTCTGGCCACAGCCTCTAACCAGGGAGTGGTCACCTGTCATGAGTACTATTCAAAACCAGGAACCAAGGTGTGGTCTGAGCTCCTTTAAGTTCAAGGTTTTGGGGGCTCATGGTGATCCCCAGAGAGACGTCCAGAAGAGAAGGATGAAAGGGGGGCGGCCTGTTGGGGGGAGAGTCCTGCTCTGCCTCACTGTCAGCCTTCTGCTTCCAGGTAAGATGGGCCAAGAACAGGGAAGACCAAAATGTGGTTCTAAAGGACATCTAGGAACTTCCCTTCAGCAGTTGGAGGACATTCCGAAGTAACATGTTAAATACTTCTTCCCTGATATCTGTGTCTTGACTGTTTGTGTGTGTGTGTGTGTGTGACCGATAGACATTCCGCTGATCAGATCACAGCCTTCTGTTTTCCTGTCCATATAGAGATCTGCCAAACTGTCCTACTTCACCACCTCTCCATTTCCACCTTTTCATTTACTACCAATGTCCCTCCCACCACACCCTCATCCTACTCTCCCTGTCTTCTTCCCTTGATATGGTATCTGTGAGAAGAGTAGCCATAGATTTTAAACATGCCATGAAGGAATAAGTGTAAAACACTGAGGGAGGGTAAGCATCAATCTGAGAAAAAAAATCAATCTGAGGTAGGAGTAGATACTTTGCTTCCATGAGGGAATATCTGTTCCTAGTCGGGATATATACCTTAAATATTATGGAAAGAGATAGAGTTGTAGAGAAACAAGCAAAGCAAAATATCTCACAAAGCTCAAATGGGGAAAGATTCTGCCCAGGTACTACCAAGATGGGTTCCTGGTCATAGCCAAGAGACAACACCTGCAGAGGCCACATTATATGATTGGCATGTGGTATAAGCTCAGTGATATCACCTAATTATCCCAATGCTGGAAATAAACCCCAAGATATCTGGTCACTAAATCTGAGAAGGGCAAAATAAATGCATAGTGCCAAGGTACATACCAATTCAGAATACCTACTACATGTTACCCATATCTACCTAGAACGTAAAATTATTTACTTCCTTTATTTTCTTGATAAATCACTTACTGTCTTCAGAAAATGGAAGTCTCTGAGAATAAGGAAGAGAAATGCACTATAGCAGATTTCTAAGTGATTTGGATGATGAGTTTTAGGGCAGTGCTGAGAGGTGCTACTAGGTAGATCCAAGCAGCCTGTGATGGGTACACTTGAGGACTTGTTGAAGTAGCTGCCATCGTACCAAGGCCAAGTTTGCATACAGATTTGGGCAGGTTTTGCATGAGGACGAAACAATAGGAATGAGAATAGAGCTGTGGTTCAGCTTACCACATCAACTTCCACTATTTGCCTACCAGACCTGCCTATCCCCTCTGATCTGGCAGGAAGGGATTTGGCCTTGGGGAATCTTGGCCCAGGAAGGAAGGCTTCCCACTCCTCCCAGTATGTCACCCGTTTTCTCTCTACAGAGAGGCTTCAGCCCTAGCCATGGAGGCCTCTCTCACAGGGTCTCTGCTCACTACAGGAAGAGGCGACACTTTCACCATCAATTGCTCAGGCTTTGACCAATATGGGGTGGATCCTGCTGCCTTCCAAGCAGTGTTTGACAGAAAGGCCTTCCGTCCAGTCCTCAACTACAGCAACCCCACTCATGTCAACATCTCCTTCACCCTGTCTGCCATCCTGGAAGTGGTGAGACCTAGTCCCCACTTTCCATTTTTCTAATAGGGAACGAGGATCCTCTGCCCTGTCAATACAACATTGTACTCGTCTGGTAGTGAACAATAGGTCTTCTAAATGGATTCTGCACAAATTAGAGGATTTTCCTACAGGATGAGGAGAAATAAAGAAGAATGTTACAGTGGTATTTTTTTCAGGAGGGATTTGTTCTTGAGTCCTGTCCTTTCTGGAATGCTCCAGGAAAAAGTGATCAGTATGTCAGTTAAAACCTGAATTGTCCCTAGATACAGGGGCAGACAAGTGAGGAAAAGACAGTCGAGTATCTAGAACTATGCCTGACCCAATAAATTAGTAAATATTGGTAAGAATATGAGGTGGGCATGAGCCAAGTCTTTTTGTACTAATGATCCTGGATGGCGATCTCTTTACCAGAATGCACAGCTCCAGCTTCTGACGTCATTCCTGTGGATGAATGTGGTAAGGCAGATTCAACCGTCCTCTTCCCACTTCCATTTGTAAGTATAAAGGTGAGGAGTAACTTAGCGGTTTTCTAGTCCAAACCTCTACTCATGTACAAATCTTTCCAGGACCAAATAATTCCATCTAGAACTGGACTGACCTTGAGGATACAAATATCCCCAGGCAGTTTACAAAAGTGGAAATGGTTATCCAAGAAAATGGCCAAATGGTTTGCAGGCCAATATGTTGGTGTGCTCCTGGGACCAAGGGGGTTTTAGGTTATAATTAAGGTCTATCGGGGAAAAAAAGGCCATTACCAGGTACTTTACCAATAGCACTTAGCTGGGTAAAGAGGGGGAGACCCGCTGTGGTCACAGGGACATGAGTGGGAGAAAGAAGATCAGAGCTCAAAGAAGAACAAGAAGGTAGGAGAAGCTGGCTGAATTAGCTGCACCACTGCTCACCTCTTTTCCCATTGCCCTGGCTACAGATGTGGGACAATCCTTTCATCAGTTGGAACCTGGAAGAGTGTGTCAGCCTCAAAAACCTCACTGTATCAGCTGAAAACGTGTGGCTCCCAGACATCTTCATTGTGGAATCGTGCGTATCTGGGTTGGGGAAAGCCAGCACAAAGCCCATCTGCAAAGAACAGCTGAGGGTCAGTGCAGAGCACAGGAAAACCAAGACACTCAGACAAGAGAACAGTTAATCTCAATTAATTGATTGGCACAAAACACTATGAGCTGTACAAGAGACAAGATGGCATGACAGTAGAGAAAGGGTCCAAAAGGAGGGCACAGTAGGGAAAGATATAGGAAGAAAGGGAAACAAAAGCTAATGAAGGCACCACAGCACCAACTCCCTCCCTCTCACGAGCAGCATGGATGTGGATAGAGCACCTCCAGGTCTCACGGCATTTGTCAACAGCGAAGGTCGAATGAAGTATGACAGGCCAGTGCGGGTGACCAGCATCTGTAACCTGGACATCTTCTACTTTCCGTTTGACCAGCAGAACTGCACTTTCACCTTCAGTTCCTTCCTTTACACAGGTGAGCAAGACATGTATTGCCAGTTATTCAAGATTTGGGGAAGATATTTAAGTGGTGCAGGTATTGTTAGGGAAGGTTTTATTTATTTATTTTTTTAATTTTTATTTATTTATGATAGTCACAGAGAGAGAGAGAGAGGCAGAGATACAGGCAGAGAGAGAAGCAGGCTCCATGCACCGGGAGCCCGACGTGGGATTCGATCCCGGGTCTCCAGGATCGCGCCCTGGGCCAAAGGCAGGCGCCAAACCGCTGCGCCACCCAGGGATCCCCGTTAGGGAAGGTTTTAGATCAGTGTTTCTTAACTCTGGCCACCCACCAAAGCTTTTTTGAAATGTCAGTAACTATGCATCACTCTAGGGATTTCGAATTAATTGTTCCAGGCGGGGCCCAGGTACTGATTACTTTTTATATGTCCTCAGGAGATGCTAATGTGCAGACAGAGTTAAGAATCACTGCTTTAATTTCTCAATAGAGTTTATTTAAAAAGAACTACAGAAGGGGGCAGCCCAGGTGGCTCAGCAGTTTAGCACCTGTCTTTAGCCCAGAGTGTGATCCTGGAGACCCAGGTGGGCCAAGTCCCACATCCGGCTCCCTGCATGGAACCTGCTCCTCCCTCTGCCTGTGTCTCTGCCTCTCTCTCTCTCTGTGTCTCTCATGAATAAATAAAATATTTTAAAAAAAAGAGAGAACTACAGAAGGGCACTCAGGTGACTCAGTTGGTTGAGCGTTGGACTTCGGCTCATGTCATGATCTCAGGGTCCTGGGATTGAGCTCTGCATGAAGCTCTACACTCGGTGGGGAGTCTACTCTTCCCTCCCCCACTGCCCCTCCCCCTCCATGCACACACACTGTCTCTCTCTAATAAATAAATAAAATCTTTAATTAAGAAAAAAACTATAGGGGCACCTGCGAGGCTCAATCACAAGTGCATGTGACTCTTGATCTCCAGGTTGTGAGTTTGAGCCCCACAGTGGGTATAGCAATTACCAAAATAAATAAGTAAATAAAAGAAAAGGAGGGATCCCTGGGTGGCGCAGTGGTTTGGCGGCTGCCTTTGGCCCAGGGCGCGATCCTGGAGACCCGGGATCGAATCCAACGTCGGGCTCCCGGTGCATGGAGCCTGCTTCTCCCTCCTCCTGTGTCTCTGCCTCTCTCTCTCTCTCTATGTCTATCACGAATAATTAAATAAATCTTTAAAAAAAAAAAAAAAAAGAAAAGGAACTTTTTAAAAGGACTGCTTGAGATCTTGGGTGGCCCTTATGCCAAATGAGGCCTATCTGACCTTGAGCTGCTGTAGAGCTGTTGCTCTACAATTTTTAGCTGAAAACTTAATTTTGATAGCTAACACACTTAAACCAGTAAACACACTGAATACCTCCAATTGTCATGTGGCAGATTTGGATAAATTAATCATTATAGTGGGCATGCATGTAATTATAAAAAGGTTGAGCTGTTCGAGTTTGATTCCACTAAAACAACATCATACAACTGGGAAATGAAGAAGGAAAATAGGAATGATTGCAAAAGTTCTTGACTCACTTTGAGTCACACCCAGTATTCCCATAACAACTTTGATTCATTCTTGTTTTCAACCAGAAAAAAAAAAAAAAAATCAATGCTGCAGCCTGCATACACATGAATTGTGGTCCTATAACCCACTCTTGAAAAAACTTTCTTTCCCCCTCCATTCTTTCTCTTTCTTCAAAGACCAGCTGTATTCCCTTGTACTTCCTGCATTGAAGTCCTCTCTGAATACTTCAGACTGCATTCACTTATTCCTTCTTAAAAAAAAAAAAAAAAAAAAAGTCTACCATGAAATCCAGCACACTGAAGCATTTTCTAATTGTTTTGTCTGGTCTCCCAGGTAGGTTGTAAAGTTCCTTGAAGAAGAAAAGGAATAGAGAGGAAAGTTTGCCGAAGAAGCTCAGGGGGGAACTTAACTTGGGTGCAGGAAGCTTGGAAGCACTTCTGGACTGAGCTGTCCCCGGTCTTCCTTGTAGTGGATAGCATGCTACTGGGCATGGACAAGGAAGTGTGGGAGATAACAGACACATCTCGCAACCTCATCCAGACTCAGGGAGAGTGGGAGCTCCTGGGCATCACCAAGGCCACCCCAAAGATGCTGGTGGGCAGCAACGTATATGACCAGATCATGTTCTATGTAAGTCCAAGGGTCCCTTTCTGACTTCTGAGCCCAGGTCCTCTGTGATTTTCCTCTTGACCTAAGGCACTTTGAAAGTAAAAAGGATTTCCAGGGGGTTAAGCACCTGCTCCCCACTCTACCCTCTATCCTAACTGCCCTAAAGAAGGATCACCAGGGCCTCCTCCTTCCCCTCCTCCCCTCTTTCCCCCCTCCTCCACCCTGCAAAGAGGAGGAGTAGCTCAGCTGTAACAAGCTCTACTGTTCAGAATAGAGCAGCCACCTCTGTGATGGCCCAAAGGGCTCTTCTTGCCCCTGAAAGTCTACAATTGTTGTGTTCCCAGCAGGTTGGACACATTTACCACTGAAAATTAGACAACAAAGCAGGACACTTCAGTAGAGGATACAATTAAATGCATGCGTTACCTAAAGCAATCATCCCACAGCCAGCCTAACAGCACATCAGCAAGGACTATAGTCAAATATACAAGAACCCCCTGGCATCAGTATATTTGCTACCTTCTCCATAATCTCTCTGCCCCACAGGTGGCCATCAGACGCAGGCCCAGCCTCTACGTCATAAACCTTCTGGTGCCCAGTGGCTTCCTGATTGCCATCGATGCCCTCAGCTTCTACCTGCCAGCAGAAAGCGAGAATCGTGCCCCTTTCAAGATAACCCTTCTGCTGGGCTACAACGTCTTCCTGCTCATGATGAATGACTTACTCCCAGCCAGTGGCACCCCCCTCATCAGTATGGTCCCTCCCACTTCCCAGGGAAGCAAAGGCAGCAGGGCATAGGGAGGGGAATCAGAAACTGGCTGCTTCTCCACTTAAGGAGGGAAGAGGTTCTGTGGAAAGATTCAATTTGGAGATGGATGCCTGGGTGGCTCAGGAGTTGGGCATCTGCCTTTGGCTCTGGGCCTGATTCCAGATTCTCAGGATCAAGTCCTGCATTGGGCTCCTTGTATGGAGCCTGCTTCTCCTTCCTCTGCCTGTGTCTCTGCCTCTCTTTCTGTGTCTCTCATGAATAAATAAATAAAACCTTAAAAAAAAAAAGATTGGATTTGGAGAAAGTCTTAAGAAAAGTGTAGAGATGAAATTGCCCTGGTTAACTTATAACTTGTTTTGCTTTCAGGTGTCTACTTCGCCCTGTGTCTGTCCCTGATGGTGGTCAGCCTGCTGGAGACCATTTTCATCACCTACCTGCTGCACCTGGCCACCACCCAGCCCCCACTCATGCCTCGGTGGCTCCACTCTCTGCTCCTCTACTGGGCCAACCCAAGGACATGCTCCCCCACTGCACCCCAGAAGGGAAATAAAGGCCTAAACCTCCACCCTGCCCACCTGCCTGGTAAGGGGAGTCAGCTCTGCCCATACTTCCTCTTCCCACACTTCCACTCCTCTGCTCCTGCCTCCTTCCCTGGCCTCCTCCCTCCCTAAGTGCACCTCATGACCCATGGTTGAGTCTCTTTCCCTCTGTAGGTGTGAAGGAGCCCGTGGAGTTGGTGGGAAAGGTGTCAGGTCCCAGAGAGGCAGAGTTAAATGGGTGTCCTGAGTCCACAAGGGCCCAGCAGGAAGATGAAGCTCAGAGGCAGCACTTGGTCGACTTGTGGGTGCAGTTCAGCCACATGATGGACACCCTGCTCTTCTGCCTCTATCTGCTCTTCATGGCGACTTCTGTGGTCACTGTCATCATCCTCTGGAACACCTAGGCAGACATCCACATCCACTCCTCCCTGAAAACCACAGCTTGAAGTTTCTCTTGGTGTTAGAGCCAGCCAGACCTGGGCTCCTTTTCTGAACTTCTTCACTTACCCCAGTGACTACCATGCCCCATCAATACCCCCCGAACTCCAACACAACCCTACTGTACAGGTTCAGAACTGCCCCCAAACAATTTCCTGATTTCTCATATGCCTTGGTCCTCATTCCTACACACTTAGTGTTCCTTAGCCACACCTAACTTCTGACTCTGTTACCAATGGAGGTCAGGGTCAGCAGTCTCTCCTTGAATGATTGTCCCAAAAAACAACTTTTCACGAAGCACTGGCTCCTCAGTACATTTACAATAGGTCCATAAACATTGGGGCAGAGAGTTCTCTTGCAGACACTGATAGTTCACTCTAAGTGAGTGTAATCCAATTTGATTTGAAGTCTTTCAGACACTCACAGTTTTAAAAGAATGAAAGGGTTAAGTCTCATTTATAAGAAATCACTATAAAATATTTACAATCGCAAAATGTTTCTTTCATCAATCACTTTCATTTCACTTGCCTTTACCTCTCTCATTCCAGAAATTGCTCTTTGAAATAAATGATATATTGTATCTTCCCCACCACCACCCAGAATTCACAAAATCAAACAAGGAGGGCCTTCTGAATACATGTTTTTGGAGGCACTTGGGTGGCCAGTTGGTCAAGCATCTAACTCTTGATTTCTGCTCAGATCATGATCTCAGGGTTGTGAGATCAAGCCCTCTGTGGGGCTCCACATTTAGTGGAGTCTGCTTGAGCTTCTCTTTCTCACTCTGCTTTTGCCCCTCTCCCTACTTGCACTCCCTTGAGCTCTCTCTCTCTCAAAATAAATAAATAAAATATGATATACTTGCTTGGAGGAGGTCCAGAAATACTAGTTAGGGACCTCAATTCAAGGATTCAGGTTAAATAAATTGTCATACAGCCACACAATTAGATGCTTTGTAGTCATTTAAAGTGAGAATATAGGTCAATGTTAATACCATGGAAACACATTCATGATATATAAAGTGGAAAAAAACAAGTTATAAAACAGTTTTTATACATAAGTTCTGTTTTTAAAAAAAAAAGAAAAAAAAAGAAGGCTGGAGAGAAGTGCAGAGAAAAAAGATATAGATGGCTAGAGACCAGAGCACAAGCAAACTTTGTCCTGGATAATAGGATTAAAAATTATTACTATTTTCTTTTATATCTTCATCGGTGTTTTCTTAATTGTTTTCAATGAGCATGTATTATCTTTACTATCCAAAAAAAAAAAAAACCTATTTTTTAAAGTGTTCCTTATAATAGTACTTCACAACTTCATAGGCAGATATGATCTTGGGGAGGATTCTAACAGCTGGCCCTGAGGAGAGACGGAAATTGAAATGGGAAGTTAAAAGAATACCAAAGACAAATTTATGAATTATATTTCAATTAGGTGAATACATTTCAGAGATTTATTTATATTTCTGCCTTCCCTAAGAGACTATGTTTTTGGGTGGGTCAAGTACAATGTCTCATTCATTTGTATAACTCAGAATATGGCATTAATGCCTGACACACAATGGGTGCTTAATACAGACTCACTGAATGATTAAATGTATGCATGAATGCCAGTCAACCAAGAATCAGCATTTTACTATTTCTAGGTATAAGCCCTTTATCCCATCCTGGTATATTTTATTTTGTTTTTCCATATCTAATGTGGAAAATTAGCAACCCACTTTTATGCATCAACTTTACTTTTGAGTTCTTAGAGATATTAATTATACACAAACAGGTATTTCTGCTTGCACATTCTCATGTTTCCTTCTTTCCATTACTCAGAACATATTTCTCATGCAGAAACTTGTCCTTGACTTTTGCCAGTAGCATAAAATGAAGAATGTTTACCACATCTTTGCAGAATTTCAATTTTTTTTTGAATTTCAATTTTTTTAAGATCACTTTTGCATCATTTCTTTTCCCATCTCCACATTTGTATTTCTCTACATGTCATTTTGCAATTTTTTTCCACCTCGTTGAAATTTGACTTTAGGTTTTCTGTGCCAAGACCATTATAATTGACAATATCCTTTGTGAAAGAACATCCTGTTCATATGTTAGGGTTGAGATGAACTTTGTGATCTAAAATATGATCTAAAAAACAAAGCAAAATATTTTAAGCTAGTACTAGCTCAGACATGTCATCAGGAACATTAGGAGTATTTCACGGGATCCCTGGGTGGTGCAGCGGTTTGGCGCCTGCCTTTGGCCCAGGGCGCGATCCTGGAGACCCGGGATCGAATCCCACGTCGGGCTCCCAGTGCATGGAGCCTGCTTCTCCCTCTGCCTGTGTCTCTGCCTCTCTCTCTCTCTCTGTGACTATCATAAAAAAAAAAAAAAAAAAAAAAGAGTGTGCATGAAAGTTTATGAACTGTTTGTAAAAACCAACCCACTGGCCCTGGATATATTACTGTCCTCAAATGTTTGATCATATTTCTAACTTCTTGGGTTGTGCTTTCTACTAGCTTCTCACTCTCTTTTCTTTAGCAGCATCCAGCAGTATCCTCACAACCTTTTCACATCTCAGTGTTTATTTTCTTATCTTTTTTATTTTTTAAAGATTTTATTTATTCAGAGAGAGAGAGAGAGAGAGAGGCAGAGTCACAGGCAGAGGGAGAAGCAGGCTCCATGCAGGGAGCCCGATGTGGGACTCGATCCGGGTCTCCAGGATCACACCCCCGGCTGCAGGCAGCGCTAAACCACTGCGCCACTGGGGCTGCCCTATTTTCTTATCTTTTTTAAACTCAAGTATAGTGGACACAAAATGTTACACTAGTTTCAGGTGTACAACATAGTGGTTTGACAAGTCTATATGTCATGCTGTGCTCACAAGTGTAGCTACCATCTGTCACTATACAACGCTATTACAATACCCTTGACTCTATTCCCTATGCTGTGCCTTTCATCCCCTTCACTTACTTACCATCCTGAAGCTTGTATCTCCCACTCCCCTTCACCATTCTGCCCATCCCCCTCCTCTGTGGCAACCATCAGTTTGTTCCCTGTTTTTGTGTGAATATCTTTTTGGTTTTTGTTGGCTGATTGTGTTTTCTCTTCTATAAAGTGCCAATTTATGTCTTTAGTCCATTTTCCTGATAGGGTTTCTTTCTTTTTCTTTTTTGTCATTATATGTTTTGTGTATTTTCTACTATTCTTTTCTCAGTTATATGTTATAAAATTATTTTCCCAGTTTATGATTTGGCTTTTCATATTTAGTGTCCTTTCATGAAAATAAGTCTAAAAATTTTTTAACTGCTGTACTTATCAATCATTTCCTCTACGTTTGTGATTTTTAGGGTCCTATTTTCAGAAGTCTTTCCTTATCCAAAGTCCTAAACCTTGAAAAATGCAGAGGAACTGGATCATTCATACATTCATGGGTGGAATGTAAAATGGTACTGCCACTCTGGAAAAGAGTATTGCAGTTTCTTTAAAAATCATACATGCAAATACTATACAATCAGCAATTCTACTTCTGAGTATTTATTCCAGGAGACTTTTGTTCACACAAAAACCCATAGACAAATGTTTATAACAGCTTTCCATGTAATAGGAAAAAACTGAACAACTCTGTGAAAAAATGTATATTTGGTCTCTGCTCCCAGTTCCTGACACAAAGTTCATAAATCCCTTGGAATTTTGTGGATAATAAGAGCATCTTTTATTCTAGTGAGATGACTTTTGTTGGACTCCTAGATAGCTTCAGGATGGGGACTGGTCACCAGAAAGACCAAGCCATGACTAAAAGCTTGAAACTCTCAGCCCTAATCCCCATCCTCTAGGGAGAGGAGAGGGGCTGGAGATTGACTTAATAATTGATTATGCCTACATAATGAAGCCTCTGTAAAAAATCTTTAAACTGAGACACCTGGGTGGCTCAGCGGTTGAACGTCTGTCTTCGGCTCAGGGCATGATCCCAGAGTCCCACGATGGAGTCCCGCATCAGGCTCCCTGTGTGGAGACTGCTTCTCCCTCTGCCTATGTCTCTACCTCTCTCTCTGTGTGTTTCTCATGCATAAATAAATAAAATCTTTTTAAAAAAATCCTTAAAGGGATCCCTGGGTGGCGCAGCGGTTTAGCGCCTGCCTTTGGCCCAGGGCACGATCCTGGAGACCCGGGATCGAATCCCACGTCGGGCTCCCGGTGCATGGAGCCTGCTTCTCCCTCTGCCTATGTCTGCCTCTCTCTCTCTCTCTGTGACTATCATAAATAAATAAAAAATTAAAAAAATAAATAAAAAGTAAAAATCCTTAAACTATGCAGTTTGGAGACCTTCCAGATTGGTGACACATCTACATGTTGGAACTCCACAGAGACAGAAGCTCCTGCCCTCAGGACTGTTCCAGATCTCACCCTGTGTACCTTTTCATCTGGCTGTTCATCTGTATACTTTATTATATCCTTTTCAGTCAGTTAACAGAAGTAAATGTCTCCATGAGTTCTGTGAGCTGTTATAGCAAAAAATTGAATCTGAGGAGGGGGTTGTGAGGCTCCCCCAATTTATTGTCAGTTGGTCAGAAGTATAGGAGGCCCTGACTTACAACTGGCACTTGAAGTGGGGGTAAGTCTTGTGGAACTGAGCCTTTAACCCAAGGGGTATGCGAGAAGGGGTAGCGTCAGAATTACTTGGTATGAGGGGAAAACCCACAATTTGGTGTCAGAAGTATTGTGGGAGCACCTGGGTGGTTCAGTCGGTCAAGCATCCAACTCTTGATTTCGGCTCAGGTCATGATCTAAGGGTCATGAAATGGAGCCCCATATCAGGCTCTACGCTTAGTGGCAAGTCCGCCTGAAAGTCTCTCTTCCAAAGTCTCTCTTCCTCTCCCTTGGCCCCTCATTCCTTCAAATAAACATATATATATTTATATATATAAATATATATAAATATATATATATATTTTTTAAGTGTTGTAAGTAAAGTAGAGGAAATAAGTGTTTTCCCTTAAAACTCAGAAGTCCTTCAATTGGTCGAACAATTGAACCACTCAACAGGTGAGTGGTTGAACAAACTGTGGTACATTCCTATCATGGAATACTAATCAGCAATACAAAGGAACGCATACTGATACACACAACCATCTGGGTGGATCTCCAAAGAATTACACTCAGTGAAAAAAAAGCCATTCTCAAAAAGTTTATACTGCGTGGTTTGACTTACGTAACATTCTTGAAATGACAAAATTATAGAAATGGAGAACAAATGAATGGCTGCCAGACAGCAGGAGATTAGGGAGGAAGGGAAGTATTTACAGCTATAAAAGGACAACATAGGGATCCTGGTGTTAAAGTTATGTATCTTGACTATATCAGTTTCAGTATCCTGTTTGTGGTATGGTAACATAGCCTAGCCCAAAGGTTTTCAATGAAGTTAAGTGTGAATCAAAACCATCTGGGGAGCTTTTAAATACACACACATACACACACACACACACACACCTCCATAGGGGCTAGGGGTGGGAGGGGCAGGTATTTTCAAAAAGATCACTGTGATTTTTAATTCACACATTCCCCCACAGCCCCAGGTCTGTAGGCCTCTAAGAGACATAAGGTAAGGAAGGGCGTGTAGGAGAGTTCTGTGTTAAGAGAATGGCAAAATGAATTGGACTGGGAGAAAACTAGACAGAACAAGCCTTATGAAGATGTTTTAATAGTGCAAAAAAGGGATGTTGCAGATCTGCACTAGCTGTGCTAGCTGTGGGGGCAGAGGTCTGCTAGTCAGACTTTCATCATAAAAAAGGAGCTTACTCTCTCAATATTTTTAACTCACTATTGACAATAATCCCTAATGTCCACAAGTAGATAAAGGATACATTTCTAGGTCTGCAGCAAAATAATTATGTGTTCTTGCCTTGTGAAATTAGTAGGTGTCTCTACCATCTCCCTTTCTGAGTGATCCATATACTTTCCCTGAGGCATAGTTAGTTCCTGAAGGACCTGATGAGACCCCTTACCTGAAGGCCTTACCTGCCCAATCTCCCATGTCTCCAATTTTCTCTGAAAAAGTACTTGGAATTCAGATTTAGAACCACTCATCTAGACAAGGCTGCTAAACAGATGCTATTCCCCTGGTCTTGGCCTAACATCCTCCCTGCCTGGAGCCCAGAAGGCATACCTGCAGAGGGGCAAAGCAGAACATTCTCTGGCCACAGCCTCTCACCAGGAAGTGGTCACCTGTCATGAGCACTATTCAAAACCAGGAACCAAGGTGTGGTCTGAGCTCCTTTAAGCTCAATGGTTTGGGGGCTCGTGGTGAATCCAAAGAGAAGAGTCCAGAAGAGGAGGATGGAAGGGGGGTGGCCTTTTGAGGGGGGATTCATGCTCTGCCTCACTGTCAGCCTTCTGCTTCCAGGTAAGATGGGGCAAGAACAAGGAAAGACAGAAATGATGTTCTGGGCAAAATCCATAAACCCTTTCATTCTCCAGACCTAGAGAGCATCTAAAATAGCTAGGTTAAACATTTTATTTCTCTGTAGTATCTATGTTATGGCTTCCTTGGAAACAGACAAAAACCCCATTCCACTGATCAGTACACATGGCCCCTCTCTCATTTGTCTGCCTCGGCATCTACTATCCTGTCTATCCTTCTATTCACCACCTCTCCAATCCCACTTTCTTTAGTCTACAACTTTTCCTTTCTACCAAGATACAGTTACTATGAACAGGGTGGTTTGGGTCCTGTTGACTGTAACATAGCTCCTTTCCTACCTCACTCAGAAGATCTTGCAGAAGAGATGATGTAGAGGGGAAAGGACAATATTTTCTTCCCTGGAATGTGTTTCTCTTTGGTTTGGAGATGTACCTTGGAGTTAGCTGGTACGGGGGAGTAATGGATGGGGCACAGAAGAACTTGCTGGGCTGTATTGACAGGAATAATCACAGAGTATCTGCGGCTGGGATGTGGGTGAGAGGGGCCAAGGAGCTTCTATGTTTCATTGCATGGCTCCACCAAACACATGGTAGATGATCAGTGAGATCTTCTCAGAATGGTAATGATGAAGATGGATCCCACAGATCTTAGAGGAAGCCACTGAATTTGGGAAGGGCACAGAGTGCAGCACATAGTGGGCAGTCAGTAAATTCACATTCAGTACAACATTAAGTCCCTGTGTGTTTCACACTGCACTCATGTTGACTTCTTTCCAAAATTTTCTTTCCAGAAAATGGAAAGATATAAAAGCATGAAGGGGAAATTAAAAAACAAAATTTTAGGGAAATTTTGTTCAGTGACTATGAGAACAAATCATAATAGAGTTAGAAAGAAAAAAAGTATGGTCAGACAAAGCCAAAACTTCAGGGTTGGGACTGTGGAAGGAATAGGACTCCCCAGAGAGGCTGTTTGCATAGAAATTTGGATAGGCTTTATACGGGAGCAAAGCACAGGAAGAAAGGTCTGAGCCCTGGTTCAGCTCACCACATCAACTTCCACCATTTTCCTACCAGACCAGCTCCTGCTCCCTAGCCTTGGCAGGAAAACTTTGGCCTTCAGAAGTCTTGGCCCAGAAAGGAGGGGCTCACATGCTTCACCCCGTGTCCACGTTTTCTTTCTCTGAGGAGAGGCTTGAGGCCTCAGCCCTGATACTCCTCTTACTTAGGAAACATAAAAGCCCTATTCCCATCTTATAGGTCTCTGTTCTCTACAGGAAGGTCAAACACTTTCACCATCAATTGCTCAGGCTTTGACAAGTATGGGGTGGACCCTGCTGTCTTCCAGACTATATTTAACCAGAAGGACTTCCGTCCAGTCATCAACTACAGCATCCCCACTCAAGTCAATGTCTCCTTCATTTTGTCTGCCATCCTGGAAGTGGTGAGTTCTGACTCCTACATTCTTTCCAGAGACTGCTAGTAGGGAACAAGGAGTCTTCACCCTGTCAACTCAACCTTACACTGGTCCAGTGGCAAGCAATCCATCCCCAAATGCTCTGCAAGTTAGATGTCCATCCTAGGGGGTGGAGAGACATGAAGGGGAACATTGCAGTGAGGTGTCTGCAGGGAACATTTGTCCTGAGTTCTGCCCCTATAGGTGGATAAAACATATTTCCAATGGGACTTCATGCTGTCCTTTCCCCTACATTTTCAATGTAACCTGCATTTTTCGGACCCACTTTTCTTTTGAGATTTGTAACTGAAAAGCTGAACAGTCACACAGGACCACGTAGAAAACAAAGGCAAGAGGTAGAATGGGACCTGATCTCGGCCTCATCCAATCATCCTGAATGGGGACTTTTTTTTGTCAGGATGAAAAACTCCAGCTGCTCACATCATTTCTGTGGTTAAAGTTGGTACGTAACTCCAGCTTAGTTCTCTTCCCTTTTATTCCCCTCTTTTCTGGGCTTGTTTGCAAAAATCACATTTGTTGAAATTGGCAGTGCCCGAGGGAATAGACAAATCCAAACAAAATAAGGCTCATGCTGATGACAAATCACTTTCTCAGCTGCCAAACAACTTTGAAAGACATAGATGGAAAATACAGGAAGACGGGGGTGGTATAGTTGAAAACCCCTAGGTAAGCTCCAGGGCCCAAAGGTATTCAGCACCCAGCTTAAAATTTCCTTTGAAAAAAAAAAAATTTCCTTTGAGTGGGAACTGAAAAGCTAACAAGACTGTTAGGTAGAGAAGGGAAACATTATCACCAGGTAGAGAGGAGGAATCAGAGTTTAAAAGGAAATGAGGGTTTGTTTGTTTTTTAAGTGACATGCACAAATATCAATGTGCAAAGTATAAGTCTATCTGTGTAAGTAAAAATGAATGATGGAATATGTATTAATTAATTTTCTAGAAAGATACCCAAGAAACTGTTAATAAGGAGACTGAGTTGAGGTTATAAACTGAGATGGGGGGCAGCCCGGGTGGCTCAGCAGTTTAGCGCTGCTTTCAGCCCGGGGCCTGATCCTAGAGACCCGGGATCGAGTCCCATGTCAGGCTCCTTGCATGGAGCCTGCTTCTTCCTCTGCCTGTGTTTCTGTCTCTGTCTCTGTCTCTCTCTCTCTGTGTATGTGTATGTGTGTGTGTGTGTCTCATGAATAAATAAATAGAATCTTAAAAATAAAATAAACTGAATTGGAGTGAATCAAGGAGGGAATAGCTTGCTTTTTATATTATACCTTTCTGGAATGAATGGTTAAAATTTTATCATATGCCTGTAGTCAATACATTTAGGGAAAAAAAATTCATACACATGTATATATATTTAAGGGAATGGAAGGGTAGATGCTGACATAAACTAGCTCCAGGTTTCAGCCACCTGTGCTCCGTGATCTAGGTCTGGAATAACCCGTTCATCAGCTGGGACCCAGAAGAATGTGGAGCTATCAGTAAACTCACTGTGACGACTGAGAACCTGTGGCTCCCAGACATCTTCATCGTGGAATCGTGAGTGCCAGGGCTAGGGAAAATTGGAGGGGAAACCCTTCTGCAAGGAGCAAGCCAGGGCAGTATAGGGCAAACCCAGTCACTGGGGCCACCAAAAACTTATTTCCAAGAGGAGCACTATCACAGCTCATTAACAGTGTCTCATTTCTAGAAGACATTTATTCCTGGAAATGAGAAAGTGGTGGGCAGAAAAGATGGCAGAGGAGCCACAGTGAGCAACATTGGGAAGCTCCGCCAAAGCTGATATGAAACCCAGAGCATCTGCCTCTCTCCCCTTCTGCCACTTAGCATGGATGTGGATCAGACCCCAGAAGGCCTCTCTGCATATGTGACTAGTGACGGTCACATTGTATATAACAAACCAATGCGGGTGACCAGCATCTGTAGCCTGGACATTTTCTACTTCCCCTTTGACCAGCAAAACTGCACCCTCACCTTCAGCTCTTTCCTCTATACAGGTGAGGTGTGGGTGGGGGTTCTGGGAGGGGGTAAAATGAGCTCAATCGGTGGGGCAACAAAACATCACACACAACAAGGTTATTATTTTTTTTAATGCCTAGAGAGGGACAGTGGGGTATTTGCTAATTGGGGGGGTGTGGATGGTGGTGGAGAGTTGAACTTAGGAGGAGAAAGCCCAGAATTAAAAGGAGGCGACTGAGGAGTGAAGGAGCCATGTTACTGGACAGCCAGAGACAGGGAGCTAAAGCAGTTTTCTTGCTCATCTCTCTGAGCCCTGCACAGAGCAGATGCTGAACAGTGTGCTGAATGAGTGTTTATCTCCCCTGCAGTGGAAAACATGTTACTGGGCATGGCAAAGGAAGTGTGGGAGATAGCAGACACTTCACGTGACATTGTCCGTACACAAGGGGAATGGGAGCTTCTGGGCATCACCAAGGCCACGCCGAAGATGTCTGTGGGCTCCAGTCTTTTTGACCAGATCATGTTCTATGTAAGCCTAGAGATTTGTGAGATGTGTCCATCCCCCTTACTGTTCTTCATCAGATCTTTCTAAATCTCACACCCTCTCACATCTTACCCCAAGACCAGAAAGCCACTTGGTGCCACAACCCTCACAGCCTTTCTCTCTCCCAAGTCCCCCAAAGCCACCCTCCTGTCTGAAACTGCCACTTCCGGCATAGGTTTTCTTTGGTGGGTGTGGCAGAGTTTTTTTTAGTCATGTGAAGGCTGCTTTTCACCCAGGAAGAGCCCCTGCTGGGTTGAGGACACCAAGGGAGAAAGGAGCTGTAATCATCCCTCAGTCTTCCCTCAGCCCTAGCTTCACCTGGTTCTCTGCTCTCTCCTGCCTCCAGGTGGCCATCAGGCGCAGGCCCAACCTCTACATCATAAACCTCCTGGTGCCCAGTAGCTTCCTGATTGCCATCGACGCCCTCAGCTTCTACCTGCCGGCAGAAAGCGAGAACCGTGCCCCATTCAAGATAACCCTTCTGCTGGGCTACAACGTCTTCCTGCTCATGATGAATAAACTACTTCCTGCTAGTGGCACCCCCCTCATCAGTATGCCTACCTCCTTACTGTTGGAAAGTAGGGGGTGGATAAAAGGAGGCAGGGTACACAAGTGCGCTGGCTAGACCTGCTGACACAGCTAAGGCAGAAAGGAGAAAGTGGTCATGGTCATTTCAGAAGGGCTTTGTGTGTGAAACAGAGAAAAGCGGGGGATTGCTGCTTCTTCTGGGCCCCACTCATGCATGCTCCATCCCCCTGCCCCAGGTGTCTACTTTGCCCTGTGTCTGTCCCTGATGGTGGTCAGCCTGCTGGAGACCATCTTCATCACCTACCTGCTGCACCTGGCCACCACCCGGCCCCCAGCCATGCCTCGGTGGCTCCATTCTCTGCTCCTCTCCTGGACCAGCCCAAGGACATGCTGCCCCACCAAGCTCTGGAAGGAGAATATGGGCCCAGGCCTCACACCCCCTCACCTGCCGGGTAAGAAAAGTCTGCACCGCCTACACTCTCTACACTGGAACCAGCTTCCTCAGTCCCCCACCTCCCCAATCCTGTCTCCTTCCCACTTTGAAGCTGAGTCTCTGTCTTCTCCACAGGACTGAAGGATCCGGGGCACTTGGTAGGGAAGGAGCTGGCACCCAGGGAGGCAGAGCTGAGCGGGGACTCAGGACTGATAAGCACTCAACTAGCTGGCCTGTGGGTGCGGTTCAGCCATATGATGGATACCTTCCTCTTCCGCCTCTACCTGCTCTTCTTGGCCTCCTCCATCATCGTGGTCATCGTCCTCTGGAACACGTAGGAGGTTGATTCTATGGTACAAGAGCAAGCCAGGGTTCAAGTTTGTTCAGCTTCAACTGACCATCCCAGCCCCTGTTCCTCTGCTCCAGTTTGCATACATAGACCCAAACACACCATGATCCAGGGCTTAAGTAGAACTTCTGCAGACTCTCAGAATGTACATGTATATGTTAGAAATGTAACTTTCCTTGGATAAGGAAGGCTTTGTAATAAATAACTAAAAGTATTTACCCCCCCAAAAAAACAACTCTCAAAAAAAATTTTTTTAGAAAAAAAAAAAAAACTCTCACACTGGTGTAGAAAAAAGGGATTAAATTTCTTTTTAAATATAGGCTGATTTATTTATTTATTCTTTTAATAAATATTTATTGAGCACCTACTATGGCTAGGCACTATTCTGAGTGCGGAGGGTACAGCAGTGAGCCAAACTGACAAAAATCCCTCCCCTCAGGGAGAGTGGGTGGAGACTGACAATAAAGAAGATAATAAGTGAAACATAGAGCATGTGCTAAGTGCCAAGGGAAAAAGGCAAATTAAAGAAGGAAGAATGGGGGATGCCTGGATGGCTTGGTAGTCGAGCATTAGCCTTCAGCTCAGGGCATGATCCCAGAGTTCTGGGATTGAGTCCCACGTTGGGCTCCCTGCATGGAGCCTGCTTCTCCCTCTGCCTGTGTCTCTGCCTCTCTCTCTCTTTCTCTCTCTCTCTCTCTGTCTCTCATGAATAAATAAATAAAATCTTTAAAAAAAAAAAAAAAAGAAAAGAAGGAAGAATGGGAAATGGCGGAGGGTGGAGACTGCAAGTTTAGGTGGGTGGCCAGGGAAGGCTTCATGAGAACTTGTTGTCTGGCTGGTTCCTATGCATTATTCCTCAATAGTACCAGGGGGAGCCCAGGTGGTGCTATAAACAGATGTCCCTTGACAAATGGAGACTTGAGTATGAGTCAAACACAGCTCTGTCCTCAAAGAGCTTGTGGCCCAGCTGGACAAATAAAATACATATGTTAAATAATTGCAATTAAATATGGGATCTATTTTTAAAGTTTTGGTGAGTGCCATCGAAAAGAAACTGCTGTAAATTTCAGAAGAGAAAGGATTCTTCTAGTGGAGTGGAAGCAGAGCTGTGGTTCTCGATTCGGTCTGCACATTAGAATCATCTGAAGTGGCTTTTAATTTTTTTTAATATTTATGTATTTATTTGAGAGAGAGAGAGAGAGAGAGAGATCATACACACTCAGGTGGGAGCGGGAGAAGGAGCAGAGGGAGAGAATCCTCAAGCAGACTCCCACTGAGCACGGAGTCCCACCTGGCCCATGAGATCATGACCTGAGCCAAAAACAAGAGTCGGACGTTCCACCAACTGAGCCATGCAGGAGTCTGGAAGAGACTTTTAAATAACCCTAGCCCCCAGGCCTTATCCCAGACCAATTAAATCGGAACCTTTGGTGTGGACCCTGGATCTGCTATATTTAAAAGCTCCCCATGAGATTCTGATGTGCAGTCAGAGTTGAAAGCACTGAGCTAGCAGAGGAGGCAGTATTGACTTGGACTCTGAAGGATGACTAATATACGAACAGATGGAGGACCTGCAGGGACTGACTAATGGCAATACACCTCTGGGGTTACAATAGTGCAGAATCACTGCAGGTTAGGCCTCAGGGACCAGGGGGTTTGTGCAGCCATAGTTGAACAGCAGGATCCAGGCTGAATCACGACACACTTGTTCTCATGATACTCAGATGGCTCAAGGGCCCAGAACAAACTCATAAAATCATCTACCAGAACAGCCCCACAAGAGAATGCAAAATAGTGCAGGCACTTTGGAAAACAATTTGGCAGCTCCTCAAAAATGTTGAACATAGAGTTACCCTATAGCCCAGCAATTCTACTCCTAGATACAAGCCTAAGAGAAATGGAAACACGTCCACACAAAATCTGGTATGCAAATGTTCATAGCAATATTATTCAAAATAGCTAAAACAACCCATATGTATATTAATTGATGAACAGATAATAAAATTTTATATATCTATATGATGATATTATTATTATTTGGCTATGAAAAGGAAATGAAGCACTCATACATGCTACACTATGGATGAACCTTGAAAATATTATGCCAAATAAGAGAAAACCCAATCACAAAAGACCACATATTATATAATCTCACTTAAGTGAAATGTCCATAATCTGCTAATCTATAGAGACAGGAAGTAGGTTAGTGGTGGCCTAGGACTTGGTGGAGAAAAGGCCAGGTGAATGAGGAATGGCACCAATGGGTATAGGATTTCTTTGGGGAATGATAAAAATGTCCTAAAATTAGACAGGTGATGATTGCATAACTCTGCAAATACACAAAAAACATTGAACTATATACTTTAAATAGGTGAATTTTATGGCATCTAAGTGATATCTCAATAAAGTGACTAAACAACAACAAAAATACATAACCCCACCACATAATTCTCTGTGCTCACCACTTCCTTCCTGCTTATTTCATTCCCCTGTTCCCTGCTGCCATCTCCCTGATTCCTGCCTTCATATATTGAGTTTCAACAGTGTCTGTCCCTGGTCCTCCTCCATCACCATATGACTCACCAGGAGCCCACAGACTGCAGCTCCCCACTCACCTGTCAGCTCTGCATGCTTCCTTGATTTGGAAATCACCCACAACTTTAGGCCAGACACAGTTTCCACCATCTCTAACTATATGAAACATTCACCAATCAGACCAACTCAGACACTTGATTGGAGATGGCACATGCCATCAGGCTCAAATGAGTCTCTGCCTCTATGGACCATCTAATCATCTGGTCCCAGAACAGCAACATGGAATGAGTGAAGCATTCATTCATTCATTTATCCAATCTTGGGATCCCTGGGTGGCGCAGCGGTTTGGCGCCTGCCTTTGGCCCAGGGCGCGATCCTGGAGACCCGGGATCGAGTCCCACGTCAGGCTCCCGGTGCATGGAGCCTGTGTCTCTGCCTCTCTCTCTCTCTGTGTGTGTGACTATCATAAATAAATAAAAATTAAAAAAAAAACATTTATCCAATCTTATGCTTATTTATGTAGTAGGCATTTTATCTAAGAGCTGGGGATAAGCCAGTAAGACTTATAAGACTTATAAGCCAGTAAGGCATGAGGCAGCTAATCTTCTAAAGTAACAAACTGATGATTTCATGTACTGATAATTACTCCGGAGAAAATAAAACGGGGTAATAGGACAGAGAGTGACACACAGATTAACAGGATGTTCTAGGAAAGCCTCTCTGAGAAAGTGACATTTGTGCCAGCCAAGAAATAGATGATCATATAATGATGGGATATGTCCTCAGATTTGTACTGATGTATTCATACAGGGAGGCTGAGATGAAACATGATAGACAAGCACTACATTTACAGTAGATCCGGGTAGCCAAGATCTTTGGATGAGCAAGGTGAGAAATTGAAAAGAGGTCCCATGTTGATTATTTTGATGCTCTTATGTAATATTTAAGGACTGAGGGTAAACATTTACAATCCACTCAAAGGGTTTAGAATAGAAACTTTCAAATGGCTTTAATCACCGAAACTATTTTACTTACCCATGTATACAGCCTCACTCAAAAAAGAACTAGTGAGGGGCACCTGGGTGGCTCAGTTGGTTAAGTGGCTGCCTTCCTCTCAGGAGATGATCTTTAAGTCCCAGGATTGAGCCCCACATGGGGCTCCCTGCTGAGCAGGGAGTCTGATTTTCCCTCTGCCCCCTCCCTGCAGCCCCTGCCCCCAAAGCCCTGCTCGTGTTCTCTTTCTCTCTCTCTCTCTCTCTCATTCACTCTCTTTCCCTCTCAAATAAATAAATAAAATCTTTAAAAAAAAAAAAAAAAAGAACTGATGATAATAGAATTTAAAAAGATGGGGCACCTGGGTGACTCAGTTGGTTAAGTGATTGCCTTTGGCTCAGGCAATCACTCAATCCAGGATCCCTGGATTGAGCCCTGCATAGGGCTCCCTGCTCAGCAGAAAGTCTGCTTCTCCTTCTCCCTATACCCCTCCACTTGCTTGTGCTCTCTCTCTTTCAAATAAATAAATAAAATCTTAAAAAGATAAAAAAGAATAAAATTAAAAGTTGCAGAAAAGTTATTGCTAGAATTGCTTACTATATACTATATGAGAGATTGTGAGTTTATCCATTTAATTATAAAACAATGTCCTATAAACTTTAAAATGGGTAATACTTTTACAACATTTGTCTTCTTTTTTTTTTAAGATTTTATTTATTTATTCATGAGAGACACAGAGAGAGAGAGGCAGAGACACAGGCAGAGGGAGAAGCAGGCTCCATGCAGGGAGCCTGACATGGGACTCGATCCCAGGTCTCCAGGATCCTGCCCTGGGCTGAAGGCGGCACTAAACTGTTGAGCCACCCAGGCTGTCCTTGTCTTATTTTTTAAAATATTTTATTTATTTATTCATGAGAGACACTAGCAGAAGGAGAAGCAGGCTCCCTGCAGGGAGCCCAATGTAGAACTCAAGCCCAGGACTCCAGGACCCCAGGACCTCAGGATCACGACCTGAGCCAAAAGCAGATGCTCAACCACTGAGCCACCCAGGCACCCCTATAACATTTGTCTTGATATTATATTACAAATTATTTAGCTTCTATTCTTTGGAAGAACATCACAAGTGTCACTACACAGGTAGACTTTTTTTTTTTTTTTAATTGTATATATTTATTCATGAGACACACAGAGAGAGAGGCAGAGACACAGGCAGAGAGAGAAGCAGGATATGGGTCTCCATCCCGGGACTCCAGGATCACACCCTGGGCCGAAGGCAGATGGGCCTAACCACTGAACCTCCCAGGTGTCCCCAATACTAGCAGATTTTGAGGGAACTTGTATATATCCACAAAGTGAAATTGCTTTTGATGCAAATTCATCACAACACCCTGAACGGGGGAATCAAACGATCCATGTGGTGTTGAATAAATGATGAAGCAAAGTAAGCAGTTTATTAAAGAGCATGAATAGCAATTCGACTATCTCAGACCAATGCTGCTGATGCACTAAGAAAAAGTCCTGGAAATTGAGAGAATCCCAACAAGCCCCATGTCTGCTAGCAGGTAGAGGCTTTGTGACTTTCTCATAGGTTGCCAGATCATACTAGAATGCCAAATTTAAATCTGGAGAACATCAAGTAATGTGTAAATTTTAGTTTACAAATGCCTCCTTTTTAGTAATCCTGAATTAGCAGGTCCTTAGTTATGAAAGCTGAAAGAAGATCTGAAGAAAAGTGGAAAAGTGTTTGTCAGCCCTTCGGGAGATCCATATCACCCTCTAGTGGGATCCCCTACTCAGACTCTTCTGAGATCATTCATTACCTTAGGATATACGCAAAAGAGCATATTATGCAGAGTATATTATCCATATTTTCCTGACTAAAATTTGGACATATTGTCAGATAATTTGTAAATGTGAATAGGTCTATAAAAACCTATAAATGAAATTCTGTTCATAGACTTGGTGAATTGCTTTTATTAAAAACAAAGTTACATGAGGGGTGCCTGAGTGGCTCAGTCAGTTAAATGTCTGACTCTTTTTTTTTTTTTTCTTTCTTTCTTTTTAGTGTCTGACTCTTGATCTCAACTCTGGGAACCTTAAAAACTGGCTTGTTTGATCTCAGAGTTATGAGTTTAAGCCCTACACTGGGCTCCACACTGGGCATGGGGCCTACATTAAAAAAAATTATGTGAAAAGAAATATGAAAGTGGCAAAAAAAAAAAACCCACAAAGAACATGTATTAACATGCATGTGGTCTTCATCACTGACCTACTGTTGAAGTTGATAAGTTGATGAACTATTATTCCATCTATCTTTGTTGACAAGAACTAGGTTTGTCTGAGTATTAATGGGTCTGAAGTAAAATAGAGATGTGGTAGCTTCTACAGTTTTCATGAAAGATTGTTAGCTTAGGCATTTCCTTGATGATAAAAGAAAAGTTATTTTAATAATAACCATCACTGGGATGCCTGGCCTGCCTTCAACTCAGGGCATGATCCCGGAGTCCTAGGATCGAGTCCCACATCAGGCTCCCTGCATGGAGCCTGCTTCTCCTCCCTCTGCCTCTCTGCCTCTCTCTCTCTCTGTGTCTCTCATGAATAAATGAGATCTTTAAAAAAATAACAAAATAATAATAGCCATCACTTACCGAGTACTGTCTATATGCCAAGTCTATCACATCTATTATCTCATTTTTTTCTCACAACAATTCTATGAGGCAGATATTAACATTATTCCTAGTTTGCAGTTAGTGACAACAGGTAGAAGGAAGTTAAGATCCTTCCCCACAATCTCACAGCAAGTAAATGATAGAACACTTTGAACCCAATTATGTCTACCTCTTAATCCTATGTTTTAATACATGTAGATCAGTGCCAAGGAATGCAGAAATAATTATTGGATAATTCTTGAATAAACTAAGCTTTAGACTCTCAACCCAGAATGATCTCTGCCAAAAGATCCATCCCACCTCACTCTATCTGATAACTCTTAACCTCTGGGTGTCAATCTTCACTGTAGGCACCACCAGTCTTTGGACTTTACATAGCTCTCCTGATCTCCCGGTCTCTCACTGGGAACCTTAAAAACTGGCTTGTTTGCACTCACGAAGATGAATGCATGTATATCTGGTGAAATCTGAATAAGCTATATGGATCATATCATTTAAAGACAACTTTTAGAAAAAGGCAAAATCATGGCTCTCATACAAATATAAAAAGGAATACATATTGAAGAATTGATTGAACTTATACATTATGAGAACAAATGTTATAACTGGTTCAAAGGAAAAATCAAAAAGCACAAATTTATATGGAGTAAAGATACTGAATTGTAAATAGAGGTTATTTTTCCACAGGAGGAGGAAAGTCCATGGGAACTATACAGGACAAGGCAGAGTTTACATATTGACAATGCTGAATTTTACCTGAATCCTGTGTTCCCAGAAAATATGAATGTTTAAGAAATCTCCCCAAACTTTTGCTTTCTGAAATTCCACCAATCTTTTTCTGTTCCAGAAATGGCTGATGGAAATGAACCACCTTCCTGAATGACTTAGATAAGATTCATTCACTCACTATCCTTTTTCTCATGACTCCCGTAAGACTTACAGATACCTCCCTTGTTTACTTGTGAGAAGACCAAACAAACTTTTCCCCTTTTGCCTGAACCCACCAGCAAGTCAAGATACAGATCCTCCAACTCCCAGTTCTTTGTCACATGAATGATTAATTGAGATTAGAGTTGTCTATCCCCTAAAACTAGCCAGACACAGAGGTAAACATTTCCTATTTAACGGACTGAGACTTCTCCTGATTATGAAGCAATCCCAGCTGTAAATCATTCTGCCTGGGGCCCCTGGGTGCCTCAGTGGTTGAGCATCTGCCATTGGCTCAGGTCATGATCCCAAGGTCCTGGGACCGAGTCCTGCATCAGGCTCCCCATGGGGAGCCTGTTTCTCCTCTGCCTATGTCTCTGCCTCTCTTTGTGCGTCTCTCATTTATAAATAAATAAAATCTTTAAAAAAATGATTTTACCTGTAACTTGTCCACTTCTCCCTATAAAAAAAGTCTAAGATAAAACTACCCTGCTGAGATACTCTGATCTACAGATCTGGGTGATCTCCCTACTGCAATAGACTAAATAAAATCAGTCTTCCTAATTGTTTGGTTTTTGTCATTGGCAATATTCATCAGTCATCTGCAATTTAAAAAGAGTTGACCAAGAGCAGCCCAAAGACAATGAACAGGGCTCATATCAGAATGCTGGGAACCATTACTATTGACAATGCATAATTTCTCATTGAAGTATACACACTTTTTCCCTATAATCTCCTCCCTTTTGATCAAAAATAATCTCAAAGGTAGATTATTCTCTTTTTAAAAGGTTTTATTTATTTGAGAAAAAGAGAGCACATGAGAAGGGAGAGGGGCACAGGGAGAGGAAGAGAGAGAAGTAAATTCCCCACTGAGCGGGGAGCCAGATGCAGGGCTCAATCCCAGGACCTCAAGATTACGACCTGAGCCAAAGACAGATGCTTAACCGACTGAGCCACCCAAGTGCCCTGGAAGATTATACTTGATCACAAATAAGGCTAGTCTCTATTTACATTGGTGCAATAGGAGTGATGATAATTTGCCACTTAGGCCTTCTTAAACTTGCTTTGCTAAAAGACTTCCCCCAAAATCTCAAATTTAACTTTTAAAGGCCTCTGAGGCTAGATAGCCACACCCAGAACTCAACATCAGATTTCAGCTGTGGTAGCCACTGGGCGAATTTGTCTTTTCTTGAAGTTCCCCAAATATCCTAAGATTCCTGGATCTGACAAGAAAGTGACTTACCCACCCAGAAGCTGAGAACTTTGTAAACCAGGAATCAACCAGTTTTCCTGGAAGGATTTATAAGCATTGGCTCCATAAAGTCAACCTAGTTCCTTAGATGTGTCTGGCCATACATATCTGATTAAAAGAGCATCATACCCAGGGATAACATTCTAGGCAAGGCCTTGCTTGCATACTCAGTGTTTCAAATTATGCCCTGGTAAAAAGGAGGACAGATTCTTATTGATTCTCTGCCAGTAACTATATTATCATGAAAAGATGATAATTATATTGTCATGAAATAAAGAATATTCAATAAAAGTTTCCAAATTCCAGAGGGCTCAGGCAAAGAAAATGAGTTATCATTCATAAATGTTTCATTTCAGTGTATAAAAGCAGAGTCTGAAATAAAGCAGAATTATAATTATTAAATTGTTATGAGTTATATATAGTTTAAGATAAAAGAAAAAGGGCTTCCTTCAGTATCCAGAAAATAGAACATTACAAAAAAATCAACAATAGTTTAAACAAAAACAATAATCATCCCTCAGCAATTCATCACTCCAATGCAATTAATTCTTGTTTCAGTGGATATTGGGCTAGCAGTCTTATGAACCCACTGGCTTCTTTAGAGTTCTAGAAATCCTGACTCAGTCCTCTAATAGGGTCTCAAAATTGTTTAAGTGATGCTATCAGAAACCTGTACCTCAAAGTATCTACCATAGTCCTTTTCCACAGAATTCTGAAACACTCCTTCATTGAAGATGAAGTACTTTGGCTTGTAGTCGATTAAAAAGCTTTCAGAGAAGCATCAAATAAAAAACAATCTGTATATGACTGACTGACTGACTGACCAACTGACTGACTGACTAACTTACTTACTTATTTAGAGAGGGAGAGAGAATCTTAAGCAGGCTCCATGCCCAGCAAAGGGCCTGACTCGGGGCTTGATCTCACAACCTTGAGATCATGACCTGTGCTGAAATCAAAAGTCAGACGCTTGGACAACCTACAGAATGGGAGAAGATATTTGCAAACGACATATCAGAAAAAGGGCTAGTATCTAACATCTATAAAGAACTTATCAAACTCAATACCCAAGAAACAATCAAATCATGAAATGGGAAGAAGACATGAACAGAAATTTCTCCAAAGAAGACATACCCATGGCCAACAAGCACATGAAAAAATGCTCCACACACTTGCCATCAGGGAAATACAAATCAAAACCACAATGAGATACCACCTCATACCAGTGACAATGGTGAAAATTAACAAGACAGGAAACAACAAATGTTGGAGAGGATGTGGAGAAAGGGAAACCCTCTTGCATTGCTGGTAGGAATGCAAACTGGTACAGTCATTCTGGAAAACAGTGTGGAGGTTCCTCAAGAAGTTAAAAATAGAGCTACCCTATGACCCAGCAATTGCACTACTGGGTATTTTTTCCAAAGATACTGATGTAGTGAAACACAGAACACCTACATCCCAATGTTCATAGCAGTAATATCCACAATAGCCAAACTGTGGAAGGAGCCACGATATCCTTCGACAGATGAATGGATAAAGAAGGTGTGATATATATATATATATGGAATGGAATGGAATGGAATGGAACACACACACACACAATGGAATATTACTCAGCTATCAGAAAAGACGAATATCCACCATTTGTTTTGACGTGAATGGAACTGGAAGGTATTATGCTGAATGAAATAAGTCAATCATAGAAGGACAATCATTATATGGTTTCACTCATATATGGGATATAAGAAATAGTGAAAGGGATTATAATGGAAAGGAGGGGAACTGAGTGGGGAAAAAAACCATGAGGGACTCCAAACTCTGGGAAACAAACAAAGGGTTGTGGAAGGGGAGGTGGGTGGGGAGATGGGGTAACTGGGTGATGGGCACTGAGGAGAGCACTTGATGGGATGAGCACTGGGTGTTATATTATATGTTGGCAAATTGAATTTTAATTTTAAAAAATGAAAAAAAAAGAGATGCTTAACTGACTGAACCACCCAGGTATCTTAATCTACTATCTTAGCCATTTTTTTAAAGTAGGTTCTATGCCCAGTGTGGAGCCCAACATGGGGCTCAAACTCTTAGCCCTGAGAAGACCTGAGCTGAAATCAAGAGTAGGTCACTTAACCAACTGAGTCACCCAGGCACCCTTGTATACGCCAAAAAATTTTAAATGGTTGTAGTAAGGCCTACTAGCTTCTTATTCATAATTTTCAAAAATGAAAGAGCGGATAAGAATATATTATAAGAATTATGCAATATAATAAGGAACTTTGGTTGTTTCTATGGCATGCAAAACAAGACAATAAAGTCAATCTAAGGGTGCCTGGGTGGCTCAGCTGGTTAAGCGTCTGCCATCAACTCAGGTCATGATCCTGTGATTCTGCGGTTGAGCATCATTGCATCTAGCTCCCTGCTTACCAGAGAGTCTGCTTCTCTATCTCCCTCTATTGCTCCTTCTTCCGTCCGCATTCGTGCTCCATCTCCAGGGAGCCTGCTTCTCCCTCTGCCTGTGTCTCTGCCTCTCTCTCTCTCTCTCTCTCCCTCAAAATAAATAAATAAAATCTATTAAAAAATAAAAAATTAAATAAAATCAATCTAAGAAAAGCTTTAGACAAAATAATTAGAAACGTGATTAACTATTTTCAAAGAAGACAGTGAACATTACAACTAATTTATAAAAATGGATGAACACACTTTTTATTTCTTTTATTTTTTTAAAGATTTTATTTATTTATTCATGAGAGACACGGAGAGAGAGAGAGAGGCAGAGACACAGGCAGAGGGAGAAGCAGGCTCCATTGAGGGAGCCTGATGCGGAACTCGATTCCGGGACTCCAGGATCATGCCCTGGGCCGAAGGCAGGTGCTAAACCGCTGAGCCACTCAGGGATCCCCTGAACACACTTTATAAAAAGGAAAAATAGTAAGACATAACATATAATAATCCTGACTTTATATATTATGAATATATCAAGCTTTTTGTAAGAATATACCAAGAACACATCAAGAATGCTTAGAGATTCAATAAGTCTTAAGTCCTAAATATCTGTATATTAATTAAACTACATAGATAATATGAATCTCCAGTTGAAGCCCAGAAGATGCTAGATTCAAATTTAAAAAGTAAAAATGTGACCATGCTATATTAAAAAGAAATAATAACTGAAATTATGACCAAAGGCTCCAACCACATAGCCAAGAGATCTGCTGCCCTCTTCTGGAGGCCAATATTCCATGATTCAGTTCTGACTTCAAGGAAAGAGGACACACGCAGAACCTGTAGACTTACTTTTGCTTTTTCTTACTTTCTTCCTATTAAAAAAATAATGCTAAATTCACATAAAAATTGCAAAAATAGTACAAAGAGCTCCTGTGTACCCTTCACTGGGATTCCTCAATCATGGGTATTTCTAAGTCATTGAGAAACAGTTGCAGAATTGATGATCCATTAACCCCGAATATTTCAAAGCATATTTCCTAAAAACAAGAGTCCTATACAAACCACAGTACAACCATCAACATCAGAAAATTAACATTAGGGGTGCCTGGGTAGCTTAGTCATGTGTCTGCCTTTAGCTCAGATCAGGATCCTGGAGTCCCAGGATGGAGCCCATATCAGGTTCCCTGCTCAACAAGGAGTCTGCTTCTCCCTCTACCCCTCACCCAACTCAGGCTCTCTCTTGCTCACTGTTTTTTTCTCTCCCTCTCATATAAATAAAACCTTTTAAAAAAAGAAAATTAACATCAGTCCAAAATTACCATCTAATCTACAAGCCCTACTTGAATTTTGCCTCTTGTCCCAATAATGTCTTCTATAGGTACAGGAAATAAACACTGCATTTAGCTCCAGTCTCCTTCAATCTGAAACAGCTTCTCAGTCTCCTTGTCTTTCATGATCTTGACATTTATGAAAAGTACTGCCAGTTACTTTGAGGATTCTCCCTCAATTTGTATTTGTCTAACATTTACTTATAATTTATGCATTTTTTGCAGGAATACCCCAGAAGTGATGCACGATGTCAATTTGTCCCTTGACTGATGATATAACTGTTAACTAGTAGTTAAATGAGTTAGCTGATTAGTAATTAAATTAGTTAGTAGTTAATGAGTAATTAAAGATAATTAATAAGTATGGCATGCTTAGGGATCCCTGGGTGGCGCAGCGATTTGGCGCCTTCCTTTGGCCCAGGGCGCGATCCTGGAGACCCAGGATCGAATCCCACGTCGGGCTTCTGGTGCATGGAGCCTGCTTCTCCCTCTGCCTGTGTCTCTGCCTCTCTCTCTCTCTCTCTGTGACTATCATAAATAAAAATTTTTTTTTAAAAGTATGGCATGCTTATTAATTAGTAAGTAATTAATAAGATTTGTGAAAAGATGCTTTGAGACCATGTAATTATTCCATTCCTCATCATAATGATTCTTATATGAATTACTTATTTGGGGATCTTAACAAAATCATTCTTTTCTAATTCCATCATTTCTTCTACACTTCATTGGTGCTCTAATGTAAAGTAGAGCTTTCTTTTTATTTTATTCATTTATATCAGAACATATTCATGGATCGTTATGTTTTTCAAAGAGTTAAATCCACTATTATCAATATTTATTTTGTTTTTATTCTTTTTAATATTTTATTTATTTATTTATTTATTTATTTAACAGAAAGAGAGAGAGTGCGCACGTAGGCAGGCAGAGGGAGAGGGAGAAGCAGGTGCCCTGCTGAGCAGAGAGCCTGACTTGGGGCTCAGGGCTCAATACCAAAACCCTGGGGTCATTAACTGAGCCAAAGGCAGACACTTAACCAACTGAGCCACCCAGGCACCCCTATCAATATTTATTTGGGGGGTCAATTGTTTGTACTTACTCTGAACCAACAAAGAAGAAAGCAGTAGTTGACGATATGGCAATGACAGAAATATGGGGGAAATGACCATTTCATTTGTCGATGCCCTTCTGCCAAAGACCACCATAAACATTCATATAGTTAAACAAGCTGGCTTTACCACTCATTGCAACAAGAGAGAACACAAATTATAGGTAATCATGGGATATCTCAGTGAAAGAGAATAAGAAAGAGTCTGTTAGAGGATTTGGTCTTCCCTTGGGTGATTTGGGGAGAGTATAAAGAAGCAAGAAATTGTTCAAAATTGAATACTGTCAGAAATCAACAGTATGAATACATAAAAAATAATAGTCATTCATTTAGCAAGAGGAGGGTATTTTGTATTCTGTGGTTTTACATAGTTATCTTGTTTTTGTATGTGAGTACAAAATTATGAAGCAGCTTGTTTTGTCCATTTTATCATGATCTCAGGGTAATGATGTCTGAGGTTGGTATTCTGCAAGATTATTTAAAATGAACAAATGGCCTGTGAGTGTCAGGTCACTTCTGGACATCAGAGGCTGCTTCTTTCTCATTATATAAGAGTGGGAGTGCATGATTGTGCAATGTCACACATCAGTATTTTAGTAGACTAGCACAATTCATAATTCAGCTTTATATGGCCATATGCATCACAGACTTTATAACTTCTCTAAGTGGCAAAAATGAACATGTTTATATTGCCTCTTCATAGCATATAAAGTAAGAAGCTGGGGAATGTGAAATGGGTGAAGGGAGCCAAAAGGCAAAAGCTTCCAGTTATAAAATAAAGAAGTCATGGGGATGTAATGTACAGCATGGTCACTATAGTTAATAATACTGTACTACACATTTGAAAGTTGCTAAGAGAATAGATTTTAAAAGTTCTCATCACAAGAAAAAAACTATGTAACTATGTGTGGTGACATGTTAACTAGACTTATGGTGGTGATTATTCTGCAATATATCAAATATCAAATCATTATTTTGTATACTTGAAACTAATATAACATCATGTCAGTTTTACCTCAATAAAAACAAACAAAAATATATATGGCCTATCTTAATAAACCAGGGGAGGAATTTACAAAGGGGTTTCAAGAGCCTAGCCAGTAATAGTACTGCCTGAAAGTTAGAAAGTACAGCTTTATAGTTAAGATCATATTCTCTGGAGTCCAACTACCTGGGCTCACCTTCCACCTCTGCTTCTTACTAGCTATGTGATCTTGGGCAAGTTTCTTGGCAACCCTGAGCCTCTGTTTCCTCACCTAAAAAGTGGAAGACTGGGAGGCCTGGGTGGCTCAGTGGCTGAGCATCTGCCCTCAGCTCAGGATGTGATCTGGGGGTCCTGGGATAAAGTCCTGCATTGGGATCCCCATAGGGAGCCTGCTTCTCCCTCTGCCTATGTCTCTGCCTCTCTCTCTCTGTCTCTCATGAATAAATAAATAAAATCTTTAAAAATAAACAATGAATACAAATTTAAAAAATTAAAAGTGGAAGACTAACAGTTCCTGTTTCATAGGGTTGTTCTGAGGATTGAATCAAGTAATTCTCATGTTACAGAACTACGCGCTCAGTAAATGTCAACTGTTATTACAAAACAAAAATGAAGAAGCAAAAATATATAAAATAAACTTCAAATTATGTTTAGTAAGCAGTGTTTCAATTTAGAAATGATCTAAATATCCAATAAATATCCATTAACTCAATTTATTGTCAGTCCAAAGCTAACCACATTACAAATCATCTTCAAGCTGACATACTACAGAAGATACTGTTGAAATACAATTGTCAATAAATAAAACTTTAAAATAATTACTGTCAGAATAATGAATCAATTTGCTTAAACACAAATCTGTATTTTTCATACCTTAAAAATTAAGTAGAAGTAATGCTAGCTTCTTTGAGTATATCTGTATACATTTAGGAAGAACTTACCTAAGTTGAATAAAAACATAACCTTGTATTATAATCTATATTGATAAATCAAAAAAATTGCTCTTTCTATTAACCCAAAGTTAACCAGCAATGTATAAGTTTTCCAGTTTATTCGTGTCTTCCACACATTGGTTATTGTATGTCTTATTCTAGAGGGCATAAAATGGTATCTTACTGTGATCTTAATTTGCATTTCTCTGATGACTAAGGATGTTGAGCCTATTTTTATGCACTTATTAGTCAGAAGTCCTTTTAAAAGAATTTTTTTTTTTTTTTTTTTAGAATGTGATTTTCTTAAGAGTACTGACCGTGCTTGCACATGCTCCTGCTCACTCTCTTGCTCTCCCTTCACCTGCTGCAAGAGACTTACAGTATCTCACTTAATGTTGGAATCACATACACACACATTATAGTAAACATATGAAAACTCACTCCTATCTCACATATTATTTACACAAGAATGAAATCCTTGATCTAATTCCCTTGGGTAGGTATGCTGTTGGAATTCAGAATTTTTCAGATTTTGAAATGATAATAGATTGCACATACCACATATTACATAATGCTTCCACAGGGGCTTGGGATAGTATTCATAGTCAAATACATTTCTATTTCTGCAGAAAAAAATATGAATATTCACACCAAGAGGAATAAATAGAGATCATAAACAGCTTCAGGTTATGCTGTGCTGCCAAATCAGTTCACCCCAAACTAGCCAAAAAATTTTTCATTTTCAGAACTTTCTGGATTCCAGAATTGTGGATAAAGACTTGTGGGAGAAAAAAAAATAAAGACTTGTGGGGCTATTTATATCAATGTAAGAGTTGAATAGGCTACCTGACAATGTTCAGGTTATTTGACATTTAATTAAATATTTATTAATTTTGAATTTTCAATTTTCTTTTCCTATTTTGGAGCCAATAACTTTTTCCCAAATATCAACCATCTAATAGGCTACTAGGAATCTCTTAAACTCTGTGCACTATACCCCCAGTACAGACAAAATACTCCTGTTGATTTATGTAAACATGAGAAGGGACTCAGAAACAAGAGCAAAAACAAAAGAGTAGCATGAACTTGTAAGAACAGTGAAAAAACGCTAACGGCCAGAATAAGTGAGTGCTTAAGAATAATGCCAAAATGAGGAAGGAGAACATTTACTCAGTACCTGTGAAATATCCAGCACTGAGCTAACTTTTTTCAAATGCCATCTCTTTAATCACCATTCAAAACCTAATAAGAGGGTATTATTATCCTCATTTTGGAGATGAGATCAAATATTCAGAATTTAAGAGCTTTCCCCAGAATTAAACAGTCAGTATGTGATGGAACCAGGATTTGAATCTATGTCTTCCAAATCCAAGGTCAATACTCTTCCCATAATAATGTCTTGGTATATTCAGAATAGAATACATACAAAGAGAGTAATCCGGGATCCCTGGGTGGCGCAGCGGTTTGGCGCCTGCCTTTGGCCCAGGGCGCGATCCTGGAGACCCGGGATCGAATCCCACATCAGGCTCCTGGTGCATGGACCCTGCTTCTCCCTCTGCCTGTGTCTCTGCCTATCTCTCTCTCTCTCTCTCTGTGTGTGTGTGTGACTATCATAAATAAATAAAAAAAAAATTAAAAAAAAGAGAGTAATCCTTGGGGAAGAGATTTACATCTTTTTCATTAGGTAAAATAATTAAGCCAACTGGAGATAAGCAAAAATGACCAAGAGAATTGAATACTAACAAATAGGAAAGAGGAAAAAGACACTCAACTAATTTAAGAGATTTTATATCTCTAACCCTCAATGAGTTTTCATCAAAGGTTAACATAAGAGTTTGCAGATATAATTTCAGAACCAAAGTTAGTAATAGTCACAAATCATGAAGAAAAGAAGGAGTATCTGATAATGCACAAACATTTTCCTTATTTCTAAAATTGGGGGAGGGGGGTAAATTCCAAAAACATTAGATCACTAAAGTTTGACCTCAGTCTTGAGCAAAACTCTTAAGTGGAATCCTAAACGAATGACTTATAGAGCACAACATTGTGATCACTATTTCACTAAAACCAATAAGCATACCAAAATAAGCCCATTTTCTCTTTTATATGGTTCTTTAACTGATTCTAAGAAAAGGGTCTTAAGTTAAAGTCCGTGGCTTGTGAACTTTGAAATCACACGCAAAATTTAGTGCATGTGAACATTTTTCTGGCTGGACAAAAGGTCTTTTAGCTTTCATTAGATTTTCAAAGTTGTAGACTCAGAGGCTTTTGTGATCTCATGGCAGTGAGAAAAAAATGAAGTCTCCGATCAGCCTGTGCACGTCCTGTGAGTCCTCTCTTGTCTCCATGGTGATCTCCTTTGCCTCTTGGTTGCTGGGTGCTCTGATGGTACCTGCTGCTTAAAATCTATCACTTGTGAATTCTGATCAGTCTTGGCTCTAATAGAGTTTTCCTTAACTTGTTTGATTCTACCTCCGCAATTGCTGTTGCTGTAGACTCTCTGAGCCTCATACAGGGCCTCCATCTGGCCTCGACAGTCTCCCCTACAGCCTCTCCTGCAGAGGTGCTTCATCTGCCTGAGGAATTTCTGGTGCCCTTCCATACCTCATGGGGACCAAAGGAGATGCAGGAGTGCTACCCCAGGCCCTCTCTCTGCCTCACCACTCTGTACTCTGCAACTTGCACTTACCAGACTGGCCCCACAGGAAGTAACAGTCTCTTTCCAGGATCCCAAATGAATGATGGAGCACAGGCCTCCTCTGCTTTTTGGCATTTCTCTCAACCTACCCACCCCCTCTCAACCACACACATACACATGCACACACAGAGATTTCAGCACAGAGAATCAATGTGTGTATGATCACACTTGAATGTTATTGCTTACTCTCTTCTCTCTTCTCTTTGTCCCATATTCTATCAGATCAGAAGAATTAGGATTTCCATCACCTTATACTGCAGAAGAGATGTTCCATAAGTTATATTCTTGTAGGGGTAACATTTATCCTTCCCCAGGTCTATAATAGCAGAAGGGTTACAGAGAAAACTGATTTATGGGCCTGCTAGGAGGTAGATGTATGTGTGTTGGAAGGGAATGGTGAAGATTGAAAATTTCATAGCCTTAGTATTTTTAGACATTACCCAATTACATGTGATAATTGTCCTGAAATATTTGAACGATGTGATCCAGAAGATAGAATTAACTTATTCTTTATTCTCTAATGGGCTGAAATACACCAGTGGTGTAAGCTACAGGAATGCAAATTTAGATTTTTTTTTAAAACTTTCCAGTGAACAGAGGTTTTGTTCAAACATAAAATAGGATAATATAAGAAATAGGGATGCCTAGGTGGCTCAGCGTTTGAGTGTCTGCCTGTGGCTTGGGGCGTGATCCTGGAGTCCTGGGATTAGGTCCCGCATCTGGCTCCCAGCATGGAGCCTGCTTCTGCCTCTGCCTCCATCTCTGCCTCTCTCTCTCTCTCTCTCGGTCTCTCATGAATAGATAAATAAAATCTTTTTTAAAATTATCCCTTCCTTTAAAAAAAAGGATAATATAAGAAATAATGGGATGGTGTCACTGGAAATGTTAGTATTAAATCACAAGTTTGGATGGCTGCTGATCAAAGATACATAGGGGAAAAAATCCACCTTGGTTTAAAGATCATAATAAATGACCTTAAAATTACCTAAGGATACAGACTGTCATCTTTTTTTTTTTCCAAATGAGATTTTAATCATTTCTCTTCTGACATTATTAGCAAGTAGACTGCAGACTGACATGTCTCTAAGTTGACCATCCACTACTCTATCTCAGACTAAAGGTAGCCAAGACTTGAGGCTAGCAGTAGAGAGGAAAAGTCATATGCAAGGAATTGAAACACCAAGCCCGTGTCACATATTGGCATGCAGTCTAAATTTACACTACTCATATGGTGTGGGATTCTTAAAAATTCACATACACACACAAGAAATAACTGGACCTGATTAAAAATTCAAAGGCTATGTCCGAGACAAATGACAATTTTCTTTGTAGGGAAACTTCACAACCCAAGCATGTGAAATCCCCACTGAAATAATCTTCTAAAATGAGTTTACAATCAAGAGTTGCAAATTATGAGGAAACAAACTACAAAACAAAGTTAGCAAAATAGCATACCAAGAACTAGATGTAATAAAACAATCTGAATGTAATGTAAAATAAATATGTTCTATCAAAAGAAAATTCAGAAATCTCTACTTAACATGAATATTTTATTGAGCAAGGAACAAACTATTGGAGAATAGGGAGACTTCCAATCTAAAGTAGTTAAACTCCAATCTCAGCAGTTACAGCTCAGTTTATAAAGCATGAAAACAGGAGTGCATTTTCTGTTGTGTCCTGTACTAGAAACTTACACTCTTTTTCATCCCAAGCTCACTTTGTAGCTGATTAGCTAGGGAGCATTTTTTTTCTTAGTAAGGTTTACACCCAACGTGGGGCTTAAACTCACTACCCCCCAAATCCAGAGTGAGCCAACCAGGTGCCCTCCAGCTATAAAGCTTTAAGGTCATACGGACATGAAGAAATCTTAACTTTTTAAGGTCAGAGTAAGCGTTTGGGGAAATCAGGACAGTTTTAACTTTTGGTTGCATGATTATGAGTGGTCTAAGAATATATTCAAACTGTGGTCTCCATTTTGGTTTTGCTTTAACAGTTACAAATAATAAAAGATTAAAGAAATATTTGGATCCAAAATGAAAGAACAATACAAGAAAGAAAGAGAGTAAGAAAGAAGTTAGGGAGGGAGAAAGGAACGAACCAAATTGATTTCTTTTTTTTTTTTAATTTTTATTTATGATAGTCACACACAGAGAGAGAGAGAGAGAGAGGCAGAGGGAGAAGCAGGCTCCATGCACCGGGAGCCTGACGTGGGATTCGATCCCAGGTCTCCAGGATCGCGCCCTGGGCCAAAGGCAGGCGCTAAACCGCTGCACCACCCAGGGATCCCAAATTGAGTTCTTAAAAGAACCAAATAGAACTTACAGAAACAAAAAATATAATCACTGAAATTGAAAACTCAGTAGACAGATTAGATAATAGTTTAAATACAATTGAGAAGAAAATGTGTTACCTGGAAAGTAGATCTGAAAGAATTACTAGGGACATAGATAAATGGATGGAAAACATAAAAGAGGGATATAATAGGCAGAATAATAGCCCCCCAAGGATGTTCACATCCTTTTTTTTTTTAATTTATTTATTCATGAGAGACAGGGAGACAGAGACAGAGAGAGAAGCAGGCTCCATGCAGGGAGCCTGACATAGGACTCGATCCCAGAACTCCAGAATCACACCCTGGGCTGAAGGCAGGTGCTAAACCGCTGAGCCACCCAGGGATCCCGGACGTTCACATCCTAATCTCTGGAACCTGTGAATATGTTACATGGAAAGGGGTGAATTAAGGTTGCAGATGGAATTAAATTGGCTAACTGGCTGACCTTGAGTAGGGAGAGTGTCCTGGATTATCCAGGTGGGCCCCTTGTAATCATCAAGGTCCTTAAAAGCGAAAGAGGAGAGAGAAGAGCATAGGAAGCAGACAGATGGCTGTGTGAAAAAGACTTGCCAATGTTTCTGGCTTTATTTTTTTTTATTTATTTATGATAGTCACACAGAGAGAGAGAGAGAGAGAGGCAGAGACATAGGCAGAGGGAGAAGCAGGCTCCATGCACCGGGAGCCCGACATGGGATTCGATCCCGAGTCTCCAGGATCACGCCCTGAGCCAAAGGCAGGCGCTAAACCGCTGCGCCACCCAGGGATCCCTGTTTCTGGTTTTAAAGATGGGAAAATGGGACCATGAACCTTCAAGGAATGCAGGCAGCCTCTAAAAACTGGAAAAGACAAGGAAATGAATTTGCTCCTAGAGCCTCCAGAAGGAATGCAGCTGTGGCAAAACATTGATTTTATCTCTGTGAGACTCATTTCAGACTTCTGGCCTATAAAAATGTAAAATAATAAATTTGTGTTTTTTAAAGCCAACTAAGTTAATGATTTGTTACAATAGCAGTGGGAAACTAATATAAGAGGTTAAAGCCATGTGAAGTGAAAGGAATGATCCGACATATATCTAATAAGAGAAAACACATAGAGGAAATATAGTATTTTTAAATGGCTGAGAATTTTCCAGAATTGAAGAGATGAGTCTTCAGATTGAGAAATCACACAAAAATCTGAATGTGATACCTATCTACTAATCCACAACCATGAACATTGTAGTGAATTATATGAGATAAAGTCTTTTTTTTCTTAACTTTTAAAAATTTTATTTAATTCAATTAATTAACATATAATGTATTATTGGCTTCAAAGGTAGAGGTCAGTGATTCATCAGTCTTATGTAATACCCAGTGCTCATTATATCATATGCCCTCCTTAATGTTCATCACCCAGTAACCCCACCTTCCATCCCCTCCCCTCCAGCAATCCTCGGTTTGTTTCCTATAATTGAGAGTCTCTGGGATGCCTGGGTGGCTCAGCCATTGAGCATCTGCCTTCAGCTCAGGGCGTGGTCCCGGAGTCCTAAGATTGAGTCCCATATTGGGCTCCCTGTAAGGAGTCTGCTTCTCCCTCTGCCTGTGTCTCTGCCTCTCTCTGTGTGTCTCTCATGAATTAAAAAAAATTTTTTTAAAGAGTCTCTTATGGTTGTCTCCCTCTTTGATTTCATCTTGTTTTTTCTTCTCTTCCTCTATGATCCTGTTTTGTTTCTTAAATTCCACATGAGTGAAATCATATAATTGTCTTTCTCTGATTCACTTATTTCTCTTAGCATAACATCCTTTAGTTCTATCCACGTCATCGCAAATGGCAAGATTTTTTCTTTTTTGATGGCATAGTAGTATTCTGTTGTATATACATACCACATCTTCATTATCCATTCATCTGTTGATGGACATCGAGGCTCTTTCCATAGTTTGGCTATTGTGGACACTACTGCTATAAACATTGGGGTGCAGGTGCCCCTTTAGATCACTACATTTGTATCTGTGGGGTAAATACCCAGTAATGTAATTGCTGGGTCTTAGGGTAGCTCTATTTTCTTTTCTTTTTTTTTTAAGATTTTATTTATTTATTCATAGAGACAGAGAGACAGAGAGAGAGAGAGAGAGAGAGAGAGAGAGAGGCAGAGACACAGGCAGAGGGAGAAGCAGGCACCATACAGAGAGCCTGACGTGGGACTCGATCCCAGGTCTCCAGGATCACGCCCTGGGCTGCAGGCGGCGCTAAACTGCTGCGCCACCGGGGCTGCCCAGGGTAGCTCTATTTTCAACTTTTTGAGGAACCTCCATACTGTTTTTCAGAGTGTCTGCACCAGCATGCATTCTCACCAATAGTGTACAAGGGTTCCCCTTTCTTAGCATCTTTGCCAACATCTGTTGTTTCCTGACTTGTTCATTTTAGCCATTGTGACCAGTGTGAGGTGGTATTTCATTCGGTTTTTATTTGTATTTCCTTGATGCCAAGTGATGTTGAACATTTTTTCCTGTGTCTGTTGGCCATATGTATGTCTTCTTTTTTTTTTTTTTTTTTTTATGTATGTCTTCTTTAGAGAAATGTCTGTTCATGTCTTCTGCCCATTTCTTGATTGGATTATTTGTTCTTTGGGTGTTGAATTTGAAAAGTTCTCTATAGATTTTGCATATTAGCCCTTTATCTGATAGGTCATTTGTTTGTTTCCTTTGCTTTTTATCTTGATGAAGTTCAAATAGTTCTTTTTTGACTTTGTTTCCCTTGCCTTTGGAAACGTGTGTAGCAATAAGTTGCTGCAGTCAAGGTCAAAGAGATTGCTGCCTGTGTTCTCCTCTAGGATTTTTATGAATTCCTGTCTCACATTTAGGTCTTTCATCCATTTTGAGTCTATTTTTGTGTATGGTGTGAGAAAATGGTCCAGTTTCATTCTTCTGCAAGTGGCTGTCCAATTTTCCCAACACCATTTATTGAAGAGACTGTCTTTTTTCCATTGGATATTCTTGCCTGCTTTTTTGAAGATTAGTTGATCATAGAGTTGAGGGTCCATTTCTGGGTTCTCTATTCTGTTCCATTGCTCTATGTGTCTGTTTTTGTGCCAGTACCACACTGTCTTGATTATTACATCTTTGTAATAGAGTTTGAAGTCCAGAATTGTGGTTTTCTTTTTCAACATTCTTTGGCTATTCGAGGTCTTTTCTGGCTCCATACAAATTTTAGGATTATTTGTTCCAATTCTATGAAATAAGTGGATATTTTGTAGGGAATGCATTGAATGTACAGATTGCTCTAGGTAGCATAGATATTTTAACAATATTTGTTGTTCCAATCCATGTGCATGGAATATTTTTTCCATTTCTTTGTCTTCCTCAATTTCTTTCATGAGTGTTCTATAGTTTCCTGAGTACAGATCTTTTGCCTCTTTGGTTAAGTTTATTCCTAGGTATCTTATGGTTTGGAATAAGTAAATGGGATTGACTCCTTAATTTTTTATAAGAGAAAAAGTCTTAAAAACAAACAGACCCTCCAGCATGGGCAAGAACAAGACATCCAGGACTCTCTTTCCAGGAAGGTAACAAATGTCAGTGGTCAACCAATGCTATCAATATTCAAAATTAGACTCTAGGTGTGGCCTGTGATCCTTTAATCTAGGGATTCCTGGGTGCTGGCACACTCTCAGGGAAGAATTTAGACAAAGAAGATGGAAGGAAGCTGGTTCCACAAAAACAGATTCCCCTTCTTCTTTGTCCTCAGTCTTCTAATTCAAGGTAAGAAAGGGGCAACAACGGGGGGAAAAAGCAAAGACTCTCTGTAGTTGAACACCTAGAAACTTCTTACAAATTTTCAATTCCCAGAGATTACCTAAAATGCGCATTCTTATTTCATAATTTTGTTATAATAATGCCTGAATAGACTTTCCTTCTCTGAAAGATAGAAAATATCCTTCCAGAGATGTGCCACACAGAAACACTTCTATTTCTCTTCCCATGAACCATCCCTGATTGTCTTCTCTACCATTTAGCGTAAATGTCCATCCATCTTTTTACACACAGGTACAATTCTTTTTTTCTATAGCTATGAAACCCACCCCATTCTAGCAAAGTGCTCATTTTAAGCCATAACTTGCCCATCCACCTACAGAATCAAGTGCTCTAGGTTAGGTAAGATGCCAGAAGGTAGCAGGTGGAGAGTGAAAATGGAGTGTGCTTCTCTTTCAGGGAGTTAGCATGGTATAGTAGAAAGAACATGGGATTTGGAGACAGACAAACCTAGGTTTGAATCTTGGTCCCTCACTTTGCTCCTTATTTAACCTTGGGCAAATTACCTGGCTTCTCTGAGCTCCAGTTTCCTCATATGTAAAACAGAACCTACCTTTCAGAGTTGTGAGGATTCAATGAGAGAAAGTGAGTAGCAGTGGCTGCCTGGCATTTCATAGGTATCAATAAATGTCATCTCTCCCACTTATATTGTCATATAACTTCTGGATAAGGGTCCATAGAGGAGGGCTGTACCAGTGGTGACTTTAGGGGCCAGTACAAAAAAGAGAAAGAAATTGTACACCTAGTCTACTCAGCAGAAAACATTAGAAATGTTCATCTGGTTACTCACAGACCATGCTTGACAAAAAAATACTCATTGCTCATAGAATGATTCAAGGATTTAGCTGGAGAGCACTGTGACTCTGGGAATGGATAAAGCTCGATGTTCTTGGCACACAACCCTCTCTCTCGTTCCAGGTTGTTATTCCTCTAACAAATTTCTACCAGTAGAGAATTGGAATATCTATTAGTCAGAAAAGAGGGGAAGGAAATACCTCAAAAGCCTCAAAGTAGAAAACTGATAGACAGTTGAGCAGCAAAATAGGGAGAAGGAAGGAAATAAGGGGCAGTGAAGATGAAACAGGTGCATTCTCTTTGCCCCCTCCCCCCAGTGGAATCCTATCCGATGGCTATCACTGTCCCAGGGCTCAGTTTGCATATGGATTTGGGCATGCTTTGCATGGAAATAGAAACATTAGGAAGATGGCCAGAGCCCTAACTCATCTTACCACATTAGCTTCCATCATTTGCCTTCCAGCCCAACCCACCTCCCTGGCCTTGGTAGGCAGCACCCAAGCTCTGGGTGATCCTCCTCCCCATTCTCTATCTCCTCACTGGGGGTGTATGCTGCAGCAACATCAAACAAATTAGGGTTCAGATCAAGTCCAGTTTCTGCCCTTTATATATTTGACCTCAGGAATTTAATTCCTCTTATTGCATCTCAGTTGACTCATTTATTACATAAGGATAAAAATCATTTCTACGTGATAGAGGGTTGGGAGGATTAAATGAGGTAATTTGTTTTAAGAGCTTAGACTATACCTGGCACATAGTCAATGCTCAATAAATTTTAGCTATCATTATTATCACAGGCAACCCCCAAGATCCTGTCATAAGGACCTTTCCTATAGGCAACATGAGACTTCCCTCCTTCTCACACATTCTATATCCACTACAGGAAAGGGCAGTACCTTCATCATCAACTGCTCAGGGTTTGGCCAGCATGGGGTGTACCCCACTGTTCTGGATTCAGCGTTTGACAGGAAGGCTTTCCGTCCAGTCACCAACTTCAGCATCCCCACTCTAGTCAATATCTCCTTCACTATGTCTGCCATCCTAGATGTGGTGAGTGCTGACCTCTCTGGCCCTTAATTTTTTCCCACCCTGGCAAGGCAACCACAAAAGCCCTTGTCTGCACTGCAGCTTCCTCTATCATCGCTATATGTCATTTGCCCAATGGGGATCTCAAAGAAACTGTGTCTGGTTCAATAGGATGAGATATAACAGCACATAGAAAATTTCTTTTCACCCAGTGATTCTTTACCCTGGCTGCATACCACTGTTCAGGCTCCACTCCCAGAGGTTCTGATTGGATGGAACCCAAACTTCAGTATTTTTAAGCTCCTCAAGTGATGCTAAGAGACAGCCAGGGTTGAGAAGTCCTCCTGTCAACTCTCCAACCCATGGCCCAACACATCGGTTTAATCAAGCTCTTGTACTTGACCTACATGTTGGTCTTGATCACAGCACTTTTACATACCCTAAGGGTTGATAAACAAAAGTGGGGAGTGGGAGGAATGGACAGACTTCTTAACAGCACCATACTGGAAACAGGAAATTCTTTTGACAGGATGAACAACTACAGCTCTTGTCATCATTCCTGTGGCTGGAAATGGTATGGCCAATACTGTTTATTTTATTTTCTCTCTTCATTTATAATCAGAAAGGATTTTAAACAAAGATATAATTATGACCTTTATGTACCTAACAACATATCTTTGGAACACATGATGGAGAAGTTGAAAAATCTACAATGATGGTGAGAGGATTCAATATACTGCTTTCAAAAATCAAGTAGAAAAAGAATAAAAATATTGTGGTTTTTAGCAGCTCAACTAAGAAACTTGATTTAAGGGCACCTGCATGGCTCAGCTGGCAATATCAACTCTTGATATTGGCTCAGGTCTTGATCTCAGGGTCATGAGTTTAAGCCCCATGTTGAGCTCCATGCTGGACATGGAGCCTACTTAGAAAAAAAAAAAGAAAAGAAAAGAAAAAAACTTGATTTAATAAACATCAACCTTTGTGCCAACGAACAGGTAAAATCTCTTTTGACACGAATGGAATATTGTCCCACACTGACCATATTTTTGGCCACAAAGAAGATCTCAATAAAGTTGAGAAAACAGAAATTAACTAGACCACAATCTCTGATCACAATACAAGAAAATGAAACTAACCAGAAAAAGATAGCCCTCCCAAAGAAAACCTTATTGTCTGGGAATTTAAAATTAAACTTCCCGATAATTTGGCCTAAAGAGAAAACAGGGGCACCTGAGTGGCACAGTCAGTTAAGCATCCGACTCCTGCTTTTGGCTTAGGTTGTGATCTCAGGGTCATGACATAGAGCCCTGCACCAGATTTGGCACTTAGTTCAGAGTCTGCTTGAGACTCTCTCTCCCTCTCCCTCTGCCTCTTCCCACTGTGTGCACACTCATGCGTGCATGCTCTCCTCTCTAATAAATAAATAAATCTTTAAAAAAATAAAGAGAAAATAAGGCAAATAGAAATTATGAACTAATTAGAAATGAAGAGTCCTACATATGAAAATCTATAAATATAGCCAAAGTATAGCCAAACTCAGTAGAAAATTTCTATCTTAGGTGCATTAATTAGAAAACAAGAGGGGATGGGCAGCCTGGGTGGCTCAGTGGTTTAGCACCGCCCAGCCCAGGGCCTGATCCTGGAGACCCGGGATTGAGTCCCACGTCGGGATCCCTGCGTGGAGTGTGCTTCTCCCTCTGCCTTTGTCTCTGCCTCTCTCTCTCTGTCTCTCATAAATAAATAAAATCTTTTTTAAAAAAAGAAAAGAAAACAAGAGGGGGAAAATGAAAGTAAATGAAATAAGTTTCCAATTTGAAAAGCTTGGTTGAAGGGAAGGAGAGAGGAGAGGAGTAATTGTAATGGTCACCTAATATTGCTCCCAAAGTATAGTTACCAGATGGGCAGCACTGGTTTACTACACCAGCTGGAAACGTAGAAATGCACACAATCTTGGGTCTTGCCTAGTGTAACCAACCATCCCAGGATGCCCAAGACTGAGGAATTCTCAGTATGTGGAATTTCCAATGCTTAAACCAGCAAAATCCTCAGGGTAAGTTAGTCACCCAACCTACTGAATCAGCTTCTACAGTTCAATACAATCCCCAGGTGTTTTATATACAAAGTGAGATTTGAAAAGCACTGATCTAGTACAAGTCTTCATTTAATGTGCATAGAGCCCTGTGCCCTATGTTGTGGCTGTGGTTTCACTGCAGCTGCTGTTGAAAGTGTCCTTAGATGAGACAAGCACACCCAAAATTGGACAATCCTTGGAAAAGAGAGTTAGGAAAGGTCATCCCAGAGACAAGGGAGGGTGGTGCCTGGTACCTGCCAAGGAGAGGAAGACCACTAAGTCTCTTGACTTCAAAGAACCCAAGGGTTTGTTCAAGATCTCCTTACAATAAAGACTGGTGAAAGGGGTCCTGAAGACAGTTGAAGCCATGCTATATATACTAACACATAATACCTATGAACAACATTAGTTTCAAAATCCATTGATTAGCCTTATTTCACTTGATACTTACTAATCCCCTTATTTCACACTAAGGAAATTTTAGCTCAGAGAGGCTAAGTTACTGATCTTCAGCTCTGAATCTCATTCCTACTGAAGAAAGGAGGGGATTTCTCTGATCACCAGTAGTTTCTCACAGAAATGGGAAAGGAGAGGAATCAAAATTTATGAAGGAAAAAAAATTTATGAAGAAATGAACACAGAGTGTTTCAATTCTATATGTAATTCTTATTTCTTGAAAAAAGCTAAAGTAAATTTATCAAAATATTTACTCTACAAAGTTTGAGTGATAGAAACACATGCTTATTATATTATTTATCTACTTTTGAAGTGCTTGAAATATTTCATAACTCTTTTAAAGAAAAATCAAAGGACAGGAAAAAATAGCCTCAATTCATATCAGGCTCTCACTTCTCCTCCACTGGGCTCTAGGTCTGGGATAACCCATTTATCAGATGGAACCCAGAAGAGTGTGAGGGCATCACGAAGATCAGTGTGGCAACCAAGAACCTGTGGCTCCCAGACATTTTCATCGTTGAGTTGTGCGTATTAAGGGCTGGGAAAAGCCAGAGGGAAGCCCCATTTCCTGGAATCAGTAGAATTTACAATATACCATTTGGAGCCACTATAAGTGGTCTTAGATGGCTGAGAAATGACCAGAAAGGTAAGAAGAAAAACCATAATACCTACATCCCACTCCATCTCTCTTACAGTATGGATATAGATAAAACCCCAAAAGACCTCACAGCATACGTAAGTAATGAAGGTCGCATCAGATATAAGAAACCCATGAAGGTGACCAGCATCTGTAACCTGGACATCTTCTACTTCCCTTTTGACCAGCAGAACTGCACACTCACCTTCAGCTCATTTCTCTACACAGGTAAGTTGCAGTGGAGTCTCAGGGATGTGGGTGAATGAGAGCAACCAATACAACAGAAAGTAAAATATAAAGAAATTATGAACAGATGGTGACCAAGGTGTATAGGTAGAGCAAAGATTAAGGCTCTATGGATGTTTAAATATTTTCCATAAAGGCAGAACCCAAATCTGTCTTGTTGATACCATTCCCTGTTGCAAAGTTTCTGCCATATGGTAGATATCAAAAATATGTGTTTAATGAAAGGATGGAAAAAAAGAGTGCAGTTGAGTTGATAGGCAACTATATCCTTGGGAAATGACCTGGAATTCCCTTTCAGTAGAGAACATGTTACTGGGCATGGAGAAAGAAGTGTGGGAAATAGCAGACACGTCCCGGGACATCGTTCAAACACATGGAGAGTGGGAGCTCCTGGGCATCAACAAAGCCACCCCAAAGATGTCCCTGGGCACCAGCCTATATGATCAGATCATGTTCTATGTGAGTTCAGAGGTCCTTGCTTTTTCCTTCCTTGCTTGCTTCTACCCTTACCTAGAATTTCCACCAGGTGGGTATCTCCCAAGTTTCAGGGTTTCTCAGTTTTACTTCTGCCAGACTTGAACCTTATCTCTTGGCTGCCTAGCCATGCTCTTTTCCCTAAAGCTCACTGTTCTGGCCTAACTCATCCCTGGAAGATTCTGTACTTAATTATGAAACTGCATTCTGCATACCTCTAGATCTCAGGGTAATATCAGACCAACAAGAAAGGGAGAGATATGGAGCATCTAGGTGGCTCCGTTGATTAAGCATCTGCTTTTGGCTCAGGTCATGATCTCAGGTCCTGGGATCCAGCCCCCAGTCAAGCTCCCTGCTCAGTAGGGAGTCTGCTTCTCTCTCTCCCTCTGCCCCTCCCCCTATGCGCTCTCTCTCGCTCTTTCTCTCTCTCTAAATAGATAAATAAAATGCCTATTTTATTTTAAATAAGAAAAAGAAAAGAAAAAGAAAGGCAGAGACATAATCACTACTATTCCTGGCAGCCTCCAAATACTTTATCCACTGCCTTCTCTTCCCTCTCCCAAGGTGGCCATCAGGCGCAGGCCCAGGCTCTACATCATAAACCTTTTAGTGCCCAGTGGCTTCCTGATTGCCATCGATGCCCTCAGCTTCTACCTGCCAGCAGAAAGTGGAAATCGTGCTCCATTCAAGATAACCCTTCTGCTGGGCTACAATGTCTTCCTGCTCATGATGAATGACTTACTCCCGACCAGTGGCACTCCTCTTATCAGTATGGCCTCCCTAGCCTTTGTGAAAAGGGTGGGAAGGATTGGCTGAACTAGCTCAGTGGAGGGAGATATACTAGGAATAGAAAGCTCTATGCCTGCTGGGGTGGGATTGGAAGAGAAGTCCTTGGTTGGTGCCTCTGGACCACATGTAGGCCTACCTTCCCTCCAGGTGTCTACTTCGCCCTGTGTCTGTCTCTGATGGTGGTCAGCCTGCTGGAGACCATTTTCATCACCTACCTGCTGCACCTGGCCACCACCCAGCCCCCACCCATGCCTCGGTGGCTCCACTCTCTGCTCCTCTACTGGGCCAACCCAAGGACATGCTGCCCCACTGCACCCCAGAAGATAAATAAAGGCATAGGCCTCCCCCCTGCCCATCTGCCTGGTAAGGGGAGTCAGCACTGCCCACACTTCCTCTTCCCACAGCTCCACTCCTCTGCTCCTGCCTCCTTCCCTGGCCCCCTCCCTCTTCAGGTGCACTTCATGGCCCATGGCTGAGTCTCTTTCCCTCTGTAGGTGTGAAGGAGCCTGTGGAGTTGGTGAGAAAGGTGTCAGGTCCCAGAGAGGCAGAGTTAAATGGGTGTCCTGAGTCCACAAGGGCCCAGCAGGAAGATGAAGCTCAGAGGCAGCACTTGGTCAACTTGTGGGTGCAGTTCAGCCACATGATGGACACCCTGCTCTTCTGCCTCTACTTGCTCTTCATGGCGACCTCTGTGGTCACAGTCATTGTCCTCTGGAACATCTAGCATGATGTCTATCTTCTTCTGCAGATCCCAGCCAAGAACTGCTTCTGGCTTCCAGAGACCAGCCAGATCTTTACCCCTTATTGAGTATTGACTGTCATAGCCCAAAGATGACCAGTTCCCTGCTGCATTCCATGCTTCTCAATCCAGCCCCACTGATCAGTCTCAACCCAACTCCAGACATTTTCCTCTTGTATCTACATTGTGTTGGCTTCCCTCAGTCTTCCCATGTGCTTCTAGTCCCACTTCCTCTGCTTGCTTACTTGTCCCAATAAATCATTCTGCAGAGATATCTGGTTCCTTGTCATATTTTCAGGTAGCAAATTAACTATTCAGAACTGATAGTTTCAAAATATCACCTGTGCATCCCTCTGCCTGTGATAAAATTTTGATGCTATAACAAACTCTTCTCTTACCTTCAAGTTCAATGTGACAACTCTCTTGTTTGGGAAGTTTTAATTTTCTTAGGCATTTTTATTTCTTTAAAGATTTCATTTTTTTTATTTCATTTATTTTTATTTTAGAGAGTGAGAAAAACAGAGCATGAGCAGAGGAGGAGCACGGGGGCGCGGGGGGTGGGGGGGATGGAGATAATCTCCAATAGACACCATGCTGAGCATGGAGCCTGACTCAGGGCTAACTCCCAAGACCCTGAGATCATGACCTGAGCCGAAACCAAGAGTTGGTCGCTAAACCAACTGAGCCACCCAGGTGCCCCTCTTAGGCATGTTAAAAGACATATTTCTTACTTGTAGATTCTTTTACTCATCTTTTTCATTATTATACAGGCATACTGCAGAGATATTGCAGGTTAGATTCCAGACCACAATAAAGCAAATATCACAATAAAATGAGTCAATGAGTGTTTTGGTTTTCCAGTAGATCTAAAAGTTGGAGTCAGTTCTCTCAAAACCTGCCACTGCTTTATCAACTAAGTTTATGTAATGTTCCAAATCCTTTGTTGTCATTTTGACAATCTTCACAGCATCTTCACCAGGAGTAGTTTCCATCTCAAGAAACCACTTTCTCTGCTCATCCATAAGGAGCAATTCCTCATCCATTAGTCTTATCATGAGATTGCAGCAATCCAGTCCCATCTTCAAGCTCCACTTCTAATTCTAGCTTTCTTGTTATTCCCCCACACCAGTGGTTACTTCCCCCACTGAAGTTTTGAGCCCCTTCATGTCATCCATAAGGTTGGAATCAACCTCTTCCAAACTTCTGTTAATGCTGATATTTTGACTTCTTCCTATGAATCACAAATATGTTTAATGGCATCTAGAATGGTAAATCCTTTCCAGAGGTTTTCAATTTACTTTGTCCGAATCCATCAGAGGAATCACTAACCTTTGCAGCTACAGCCTTAAAAACTGTATTCTTAAATAATAAAACCTGAAAGTCAAAACTACTTTGACCCATTCTGGCTGCAGAATGGATGTTGTATTATATCAGGCACGAAAACATCAATCTCATTGTGCATCTCCGTCAGAGTCTTGGTGACCAGATCCATTGTCCGTGAGCAGAAATATTTTGAAAGAAATCTTTTTTTCTGAGCAGTAGGTCTCAATAGTGGGCTTAAGATACTTAGTAAACCAGGGAGGCCTGGGTTTACTAAGGCAGTTGAGCATCTGTCTTTGGCTCAGGGCATGATCCTGGTCTGGGGATTGAGTCCCAGATCAGGCTCCCTGCAAGAAGCCTGCTTCACCCTCTGTCTCTCCGTCTATGTCTCTGCCTTTCTCTGTGTCTCTTATGAATAAATAAAATCTTAAAAAAAAAAAAAAAACCTTAGCAAACCATATCAGATGCAGATGTGCTGTCATCCAGGTTTTGTTGTTCCATTTAAAGAGCACAAATAGGGATCCCTGGGTGGCGCAGCGGTTTGGCGCCTGCCTTTGGCCCAGGGCGCGATCCTGGAGACCTGGGATCGAATCCCACGTGGGGCTCCCGGTGCATGGAGCCTGCTTCTCCCTCTGCCTGTGTCTCTGCCTCTCTCTCTCTCTCTCTCTCTCTCTGTGACTATCATAAATAAAAAAATAAAAAATAATTTAAAGAGCACAAATAGAGCAGATTTAGCATAATTCTTAAGAGCCTTGGGATTTTTGTAAGAGTAAATGAGCATTAGCTTCAATTTAAAGTCACCAAAAAAAAAAATTAAAAAAAAAATAAATAAAGTCACCAGCCACATTAGTTCTTTATAAGAGAGTTAGCCTGTCCTTTGGAGCTTTAAAGCCAGGCATTGACTTCTCCTCTGTAGCTATGAAAGTCCTAGGTGGCATCTTCTTCTGATAGAAATCTGTTTCTCTATCTTGAAAACCTGTTGTTTAGGGTAGCCACCTTCATTAATTATCTTAGCCAGATCTTCTGGATAACTTACTGCAGCCTCTGCATGAACAATTGGCTGCTCCACCTTGTACATTTATACTATGGAAATGGTTTCTTTCCTTAAATCACATGAACCAACCTCTGCTAGCTTTACATTTTTCTGCTCTAGCTTCCTCGCCTCTCTCAGCCTGCACAGAAGTGAGAAGAATTAGGACCTTGCTCTGGATTAGGCTTTGGTTTACGGGATTGTTGTGACTGACTTGATCTATCCAGACCACTCAAACTTTCTCCATAGCAGCAATAAGGCTGTTTTATTTTCTTATCATTCATGCGTTCACTGTAGTAACACTTTTCATTTCCTTTAAGAACTTTTCAAAGATTTTTTATTTGAGAAAGAAAGAGAAAGAGTGTGCAGGGGGGAAGGGGCAGAGGAAGAGGGAGAGAGAAACCCAGGCAGACTCTGCACTGAGCACAGCTCGATCTCACAACATCTGAGATCATGACCTAAGATGAAACCAAGAGTCCAAAGCTTAACCAACTGCACCACCCAGGTGCTCCAAGAATTTTTCCTTGGTATTCATAATTTGGATAACTGCTTGGTGCAAGAGACAAGGCTTTTGATCTTCTCATTTTTGGCATGCATTCCTCACTAAGCTGAATCACTTCTAGCTTTTGGGTTAAAGTGAGAGAAGTATGACCCTTCCTTTCATTTGAACTCCTAAAGGCTCATTGGCTTAATTTCAATATTGTTGTGACTGAAGGAATGAGGAAGCCAGAGGAAAGGGAGAGATGGGGGAATGGCCAGTTGGTGGAGCAATCAGAACACAAACATTTATTAAGTTCACTGACTTACATGGGCATAGTGTGTGGCACTCCAAGACAATTATAATAGAAACATCACAGATCGCTAATCACAGATCACTGTAACAAATAAAGCAATGAAAAAGCTTGAAATATTGAATTACCAAAATGGACAGAGACAGAAAGTGAGCAAATGCTGCTTGAAAAATGGTGCTGATAGACTTGCTTGATGCAGGATTGCTGCAAATCTTCAATTTGTAAAAAAATAATAATAATAAAAATAAAAATCTGTGAGGTACAATAAAACTAGATGTGATAAAATGAAGTATAACTGTAAATGAGTTCTGCAAGATTATAGGATACAAAAATCAACATACAAAAAGCATTATATTTACATACATTAGCAATAAATAACCTGACAATAAAATTAGGAATCATAAAAAATAAGACATTTAAGAATAAATTTAACAAAAGTATAAGATTTATATATTGAAAACTACAAAATACTACTGAAAAAATTAAAGAAAATAAAAATAAATGGAAATAGGGTAGCCCAGCTGGTTCAGCAGTTTAGCGCTGCCTTCAGTCCAGGGCGTGATCCTAGAAACCTGGGAGAGTCCACATCGGGCTCCCTGCATGGAGCCTGCTTCTCCCTCTCCCTGTGTCTCTGCCTCACTCTCTCTCTCTCTCTGTCTCTCATGAATAAATAAATAAAATATTTAAAAAATAATAAAAAATAAATAAATGGAAACATATATCATGTTCTAGATTTGGAAAACTTAATATTGTGAAGATGGCAATATTAACCTACAAATTCAACACAATCCTTATCCTGCCTTTTTTTTGGAGAAATTGACCAGCTTGATTCTAAAATTCGTAAGGAAATGCAAGAGACTCAGAATAGCCAAAATAATCATGGAAGAGAACACAGTTGGTGGTCCCATAATACCTGATTTCAAAACTTCCTACAAACTAAAAAAATGGAGATAGTGTGTTGCTGACATAAGAACAGACATAGAGATCAATGAAATAGAATTGAGAGTTCATAAACAAACCCTAATATTTATGATTAGTTTATTTTTTTACAAAGGGACCAAGACAGAAGCACCTGGGTGGCTCAGGTGGTCAAGCGGCCAGCTCTTGATTTCAGCTCAGGTCATGTTTTCAGGGTCCTGGAACTGAGCCCTGTGTGGGGCTCTGCACTCAGCTGGGAGTCCTCTTGAGAATTCTCTCCCTTTGCCCCTCCCCCCACTCAACTCTCCCTCTCTCTCAAATAAATAAATCTGTAAAAAAAAATTTTTAAAATTAAAAAAAGAAAAGAAAAGAAAGAAACCCCAAAACTGGACACCTAGGTGCCTCAGTCAGTTAAGTAAGCATCTGCTTTGGCTCAGGTCATCATCCCAGGGTCCTAGGATCCAGTCCCACGTGGAGTTCCCTGCTCAGCAGGGAGTCTGCTTCTCCCTCTCCCTCTGTCCCACCCCTGCTTGTGCTCTATCTCTTTCACATAAATAAAATCTTAAAAATTAACTAATTAATAATTTTTAAAAACCCAAAGAGACCAAGACAATTCAAAGTGGACAAAGAATAATTTTTTCAGCAAATGATAGTAGGACAATTACATTTCAATATGCAAAAGAATGACTTTGGATTCCCAACTCACCTGCACAAAAAATTAACTCAAGGGTGCTTAGGTGGCTCAGTTAATTAAGTGTCTGCCTTTGGCTCAGGTTCATGATCCCAGGGTCCTGGGCTCCACCAGCCTCTGGTTGGGCTGCCTGCTCAGCAGGGAGTCTGCTTTGCCCTCTCCCTTTGACCCTCCCCCTGCTCAAGCTCTCTTGCCCTTTCTCTCTCTCTCAAATGAATTAAGAAAAAAAAATCTTAAGAAAAATTAACTCAAAGTAGATCACAGAACTAAAAGTAAAAGCTAAAACTCATAGAAAAGAGGGTTTTTTTTAAAAAAAAATAGGAGTTTTTATATAGTTTTTTACATAGGAGTAAATCTTCATAATCTTTGGTTTGTTAATGGTTTCTTAGATACATCAAGTGCACAAATGATAAAAGGTAGATAAATAGGACTTCATCAAAATTTAAAACCTTTAAAAAAAAAATTTAAAACCTTTGTGCTTTAAAAGAATCATCAAGAAAGTGGGAGGGGCACCTGGCTGGCTCAGTCAGTGAAATATGCAACTCTTGATCTTGGGGCTGTGGGTGTGAGCCCCACATTGGGTGTTGAGATTACTTGAAAATAAAATCGGAAGGAAGGAAGGAAGGAAGGAAGGAAGGAAGGAAGGAAGGAAGGAAGGAGAGAAAGAAAGAAAGAAAGAAAGAAAGAAAGAAAGAAAGAAAAGAAAGAAAGAAAGAAAGAAAGAAAGAAAGAAAGAAAGAGAAAGAAAGAAAGGAAGGAAGGAAGGAAGGAAGGAAGGAAGGAAGGAAGGAAAAGGAAAGGAAAAACAAACCCCACACACTGGGAAAAAAATATTTGAAGTTCATATATCTGATAAAGGACTTGTCTCCAGATTATATAAATAATAATAATATTATTATATTCTTACAACCCAACAGTAAGTAGATAACCAATTTTTTAAAAAAGCAAATAATTTGAATAGATATTTCATCAGAGGAGATATACAAATGGCCAATAAATATTAAAAGATGCTCAACATCTTAGTCATTAGGAAAATGCATATCAAAATCACAATTAAAAAAACAATATCACAATGAGACACCATTCATACTCATAAGGATGGCTATAATTAAGAAGACAGATAATAACAAGTATTGGTGAGGACATAGAGAAAGTGGAACCTTTGAATATGAACCTTTGAAACTGAATACTTTGCTGATGGGAATGTAAAATGGTTCAGCCTCTTTGGAGCATAGTTTGATGGTTCCTCAAAATGTTAAAACAGACTTACCACATGACTCAACAACTCTACTCCAACGTATATACTCAAGACAAATAAAAACATATGTTCACACATACTTGTATACAAATGTTCATAGTAGTATTATTTATAATAATTGCCAAGAAATGGAAACAAGCCAAATGCCCATCCACTGATGATAAACAAAATCTAGTATATACTTATGATGGAATATTATTTGATCATTAAAAAAGAATGAAGTACTGATACATGCCAGAGCATGGATGAACTTTGAGAACGCTATGTTAAATGAAATACACAAAAGGCCACACTGTGTCATACCATTTATATAAAATGTCCAGAATAGGCACATCCACAGAGATACAAAGTAGATAAGGAGCTGGCTATGGCTGGCAGAGGAGACAGCATTCAGTTGGGAGGAAGGGGGAGTAACTGCTAATGGGTATAAGGTTTCTTTATGGGATGATGAAAATGTACTAAAGTTAGATTATGGGGGTAGTTGCACACCTCATTTAAATATAGTAAAAACATTGAAGTGTGCATGTTAAATAAGTGGACTATATGGTACGTAATTCTAAAGCTGCTACATAAAATGAAATTGAGTGATATTCTACAAAATAACTGATCAGTACTTATCAAAAGTATCAAAGTCAAGAAAGACAAGGAAAGACTGAAGAATTGTCACAGATTGGAGGACACTGCAGGAAGTGAAAACAAATGTAACGCAATGGGGGACCTTGGTGGAATCCTGGAACAGAAAAAAGTGATACTGAAGGGGAAAATTGTTAAAATTCTAATAAACTCTGTAGCTTACTTAATATTATACCAGTTCATGGCTTTCATAATGGTACTACGGTTAATGTTAACATTACGGTTAATGTTAATGTTAACATTAGGGAAAGAATATTAGGAAACTCTATACTATTTTGCAACTTTTCTGTGAATCTAAAATTATTCCAAAATATTTTTTTGAAAAGAGAAAAATGGAATGCCTGGGTGGCTCAGTGGTTGAGCATCTGCCCTTAGCTTGGGGCGTGATCCCAGAGACCCAGGATTGAGTCCCACACAGGACTTCCTGCGGGAGCCTGCTTCTCCCTCTGCCTATGTCTCTGCCTGTCTCTGTGTTTCTCATGAATGAATAAAATCTTTTTAAAAAATTATTTTTAAAAAAAGAAAAGAGAAAAACTTGGGAGATATTTCAACAACTGCATGTATGAGCTTTCTTCTTTTGACCCTGTAAAACAATAAACTGTTCAAAGAAAAAGCACAGGGGTGTCTGGGTGGCTCAGTCAGTTAATACTCTGACTCTTGGTCTAGGTTCAAGTCATGAGCCGCTCTCATTAATAAATAAATAAAATCTTTAACATAATAATAATAATCCAAAGGGAGTGGCACCTGGGTGGCTCAGTTGGTGAAACATCTGCCTTTGGCTCAGGTCATGATCTCAGGGTCCTAGGATCAAGCCCTACATCGGGCTCCATGCTCAGCAGGGAGCCTATTTCTCCCTCTCTCTCTCTGCGCCTCCCCAAGCTCACTCTCTCTTCTGCTCTCTCTCTCTCAAATAAATAAATAAAATCTTTAAAAATAAAATAATCCAGGGATCCCTGGGTGGCGCAGCGGTTTGGCGCCTGCCTTTGGCCCAGGGCGCGATCCTGGAGACCCGGGATCGAATCCCACGTCAGGCTCCCAGTGCATGGAGCCTGCTTCTCCCTCTGCCTGTATCTCTGCCTCTCTCTCTCTCTCTGTGACTATCATAAATAAATAAAAAAAAAAAAATTTAAAAAAAAAATAAAAAAAAAAATAAAATAATCCAAAGGGAAAGGCAAAAATGGGGGGGGGGGGAGTACTACAGATGGAATAAGATTCTTTATGAGTTGATCAGTGTTTTATAAGGTGCCAGGTACACAAGGATTCATTATACCACTTTTTCTACTTTTGTATATATTTGAACTTTTACATTATAAAAGGTTTTAAAATAATGCTGTTTCTTGGGGTGCCTGGATGGCTCAGTCAGCTAAACCTCTGCCTTTAGCTCAGATCATGATTCCAAGGTCCTGGGACCAAGCTCCCTGCTCCGTGGGGAACCTGCCTCTCCCTCTCCCTCTGCCCCTTCTCCCACTCATATTCTCTCTTGCTCACTCTCTCAAATAAAGAAATAAAATCTTTAAAAAAAACTATTGGGGCACCTGGGTGCCTCAGTCAGTTAAGCATCTACCTTCAGCTCAGGTCATGATCCCAGGATCCTGAGATCAAGCCCTGTTTTCGGAGCCCTGCTCAGCAGGGAGTCTGCTTTTCCCTCTGCCCCTCCCCCTGCTCATGCTCTCTCTCACTCATGCTCTTTCTCTCAAATAAATAAAATCTTAAAAAAAAAAAAAAAAAAACTTGCCTTTTTCTTTCCTTTTGTCTCCTTTCTGTGACACATCCTAATCTCTTCTCAGGCAGATGCAGACCTCAAACCAGCTATGATGATGTCACGTATTCAGAAAGATAAAAAAAAAAAAAGCACATTACTTGTTCTCAAAATATTATCTACAGTTAAACTAGTATTATGGCACAAAGTTTGAGGCAGTGATTCTCAATTTTGGGGTTACAGACTCAGGAAACCAGCCAGGGTTGACAAATACACAAGTATTATCTGCAGATGGAATAAACTGTATCATATATATATGTATATATATATGATCACATGTCATATAATATACACATGAGATATATATGTATGTATAACTATTTTCAGAGGTGTTTTTAATTTCCAAATACATGGAATTTTCTTAATTATCTTCATATTATTGATTTCTAACTTAATTATACTGTGGTTAGGAAACATGCTTTGTGTTGTTGTGAGTTTAAGCCTCATGTTGGGCTTAGGAGTTTACATTTTTTTAAAAAAGCCTTCTTATGGGGTGCCTGGCTGGCTGGGTTGGAAGAGCATGTGACTCTTAATCTCAGGGCTGTAAGTTTGAGTTCCACATCAGGTATAGAGATTACTTAATTTTTTTTTAATATTTATTTATTTATTTATTTACTCATTTATTTATTTATTCATGATAGACATAGCGAGAGAGAGAGAGAGAGAAAGAGAGAGAGAGAGAGAGGCAGAGACACAGGCAGAGGGAGAAGCAGGCTCCACGCAGGGAGCCCGACGCGGGACTCGATCCCGGGTCTCCAGGATCGCGCCCTGGGCCAAAGGCAGGCACCAAACCGCTGAGCCACCCAGGGATCCCCGAGATTACTTAAATTTTTAAAAAAATTTTAAAATACATTAAAAAAAGAAAGAGGAACAAGAAAACATGCTTTGTATCAAACTTTAATACACACATGAATCCTCTGGGGATCTTGTCAAAATGCAGATTTTGACCCAGGAGATCTGGGGGTGGGCCTGATTTTTTTACTTTTTTTTTTTTAAGTAGGCTCCATGCCCAATGTGGGCGTTGGACTCAGGACCCTGAGATCAAGAGTCATATGGTCTACCAACTAAGCAAGCTAGGTGCCCCTGAGCTTATACATTCCTTTTTTCTTTTTTTAGCTTATACATGTCTAACAGGTTGTCACATGATGCTGATGTTGCTCTCGGACCATATTTTTCATGGAAAGGGTCTATATAATACCAATTAGTTGATATCTGTTGAGATTTGCTTTATGCATGGTTAATACTCACAAATGTCCCACAGGCATCTGGAAATAATGTGTATTATTCACTTTTTGAACGGTGTTCTACATATATCTATCAAATCAAAATGGTTAATTGTGATATTCAAGTCTTCTGTATCCTTATTCATTTATCTTTTTGATCTACCAAATACTGAGAGAAATATATTTAAAACCTTTTACTATAATGGTGTGTTTGTCAATTATTTCTTGTAGTTTTGCAATTTTTACTTCATATGCTTTGAAGCTTCATTTTAGGAGCACAGAATTTGAAATATTTTATCTTCCTGGCACATTAAAGCTTTATCATTATAAAGTGTTTCAGGGATCCCTGGGTGGCGCAGCGGTTTAGTGCCTGCCTTTGGCCCAGGGCACGATCCTGGAGACCCAGGATCGAATCCCACGTTGGGCTCCCAGTGCATGGAGCCTGCTTCTCCCTCTGCCTATGTCTCTGCCTCTCTCTCTCTCTCTCTCTCTCTCTCTCTCTGTGACTATCATAAATAAATAAAAAATTAAAAAAAAATAAAAATAAAGTGTTTCAATTTCTTGTAAAATTTATCAACAGATTTGTTTTGAACAATATTTGTCTGGTGCATCTTTTTTCATCTCTCTTAGCTTTTCTGAGTCCTTATATTTAAGTGTGTTGCTTGTAAACAGCATATTGTTGAATTTTTTGATCCACTTTTTACATGAATAATAAAAAGATCTTAGAATATTTTAACTCTAATCATCTCCTTCTTGACTTATATGTGCAAGTAATTTGGCACTTTCTTTTTTAACCCTCCTCAGTTTAGACATTAATATTATTTATATCCTATAAATCCTATATATGTGTGAGATTTACTCACACATTTACTTTTTTTTTTTTTTTTTTTAACTAGATCTTCCATTCTGCATCTCAGACCTTTGTTCTGGAATTTTCTCCTTCTGCTTGAGGTAGATCTTTTAACAGTGCTATTCAATATGCTGTTCAAAATGGTGGAAATCATCAATATCTGTACTGTCCAATATACAAGCTACTGGCCACACTTGATTACTGAACACTCGAAATGTGGCAAATGTGACTAATCACTGAATTTATTATTTTATAATTTTATTTTATTTATTTTTTATTTTATAATTTTAACTTAAATAGCCATATGTGGCTAGCAGCTACTGCACTGGACAGTAGAACTTAAGAAGTTCCATTAATAAAGGTCTTTTGATGATTAATATATGTTTTTATTAATCTGAAAATATGGGGCACCTGGGTGGCTCAGTGGTTGAACATCTGCCTTCAGCTCAGGTTGTGATCCTGGAGTCCTGGGATCGAGTCCCACATTGATTTTTTTGTTGTTGTTGTTCCACAATTCATTTACTGAACTGGGACAGGTGATTTAACAGCAGATTGCAGGATAAGACTGGAAGGGAAGACTTCTTGCTTCCCCTCCCAGGAGCCAGCTGTGTCATGGATGCTTGTAAATTTTCCAAAATAGCCACCTGTTGTTGGGCAAGTTGGGTCTGAAGCTGGAGGTTGGTATACATACATTCTAGGAGTCCCAGGCATTCCTTGTGCTTGTGTTCAACTCCTGAGGGCAGCTTTGTTCTTTGGATGTTCAGGAAAGTGGCCGGTGGGGAATTTGCTTGAAGATTAATAAAGCTTGACACAGAGGCATGGCATTACTTTCCTCTTTGACTTTTCCGTTTGGGTGGCTAGCATGCTGCTCCATCTGGACACCAAGAGGTGTGGTGCCTTCAGAGTCTCCCAGTAGCAGGGCTTCCCTCAACGTTTTCCTTCTGCAGCACCAGCCCTTCTTCTGTCCTCCCCCACAGGGAGCCTGCTTCTCCCTCTGCCTATGTCTCTGCCTCTCTCTGTGTGTCTCTCACGAATAAATAAATAAATAAATAAGATCTTTTTTAAAAAAATTCTGAAAATGTATGTATTTCACCCTTGTTCTTGAAAGATAATTTCTCTGTGAAGAGAATTCTAGGCTGACAGTATTTTCTCTCAACACTTTAAAGATGTTATGCTATTATCTTCTGGCTTCCATTTTTGCTCAATCTAATTTTTGTTCCCCTTTGAATATGTATTTTCTCTCTGGCTGCCCTTAAGCTCTTTTTGTCTTTGATGTTTTGCAGTTCTGCCACCAGTAAGCGCCACAGTGTTGCTAATATCCTCTGGCCCACCAGACTCAGGGTCTCCTTCTTGTCCAGGTATTGAGGAAGCTCTGGTTATTTCTCCAGGTAGGCTCTTTAAGGGGAGAGTTACCACAGCAGAACTCCTGACGCCTAGTGACCTGCCTCTATGGTAACCAAACATTCCAATTTGCCAAGGACTGAGAGTTGCTTGAGTTCAGGATATAGGACTTTCAGCGCTAAAAATGGATTAGTCCTGGACAACAGGGACAGATGGTCACCCTACCTGGTTCCTCTTCTTCATACCATAGCCTCCCCCTCCAGAAGCACATGTCCCTTGGGGGAGGCTGGATAAAGATCAGGTCAGATATAGTATCATACTGTTCCTATAATCCCTGCTCCATAGATTCAAGACTCTGATAATCAAGCTGATCCATTAGCCATACTTTTTTTCTTCTTGGCAATGCTGTCTCAAGAACCCTATTGGCCCTCTCTCCATCCACAAAGCTCAAGGTGTCTTCAAGAAAACTGGTTTCAGAGTAGCCAAGTCAAACAGCTTCCCACAGGTATCCTGGGGTAGATACACTGTACATTGTAGATATGGTGAGGCCCTCTTTAGAGTTCTGGGACACTCTATCAAAAGGTACCTGAGTAAGTCTAAGATAATTGGAGAATAGGTTGGTGCACAACACAGCAATGATCTCTAGGAGGTAGTGGTGCCCAACTCCACATGCCACCCTCTAGCACCTTATCAAGGCCCAGCCCAAGTAAAGTATTGTATATGTCAATGACTTTATTTTCTCTTTTTTCTCCTCCCTTCTTCTCTTAAGTTTTTTTTTTTAATATTTATTTATTTTAGAGAGAGAGAGGGGAAGTGAGTGCATATGTGAGTAGGGGGAGAGAGGGAGAGAGGAAGAGAGATAAGCAGACTTCCCACTGAGCATGGAGCCCCAACAAGGGGCCCAATCTCACACCCTAAGACCACAACTTGAGCAGAAATCAAGCGCCAGACGTGCTTAATGGACTGAGCCACCCAGGCACTCCTTCCCTTAAGCTTTTGAGTGAAGTTTCTTTTGAATAACTCCAGCTTGTTTTGACTGAGCTATAGAAAGTTTACAGGATATTTTTTTCCTTAATTCTCAGCCTGGAAGACAAAGATGATTGTTATACCTATAGAAACTAGTTTTATTACTGGAGGTGAGAGTTAAGATAAAAACAAAAACAAAAACAAAAAACAAAACAAAAAAGCAAAAACCCAGAATGAGAGAGAACTCAGACCTTTAGTTATTCTGTCATTTTCTAGCAAACTAGGACATGAATAGTAGTAACCTCAGCTATCCTATAACATATTTAGAACCCTCAACTTTCAGAACAACTCCAGCTCCAAAAGTAACTAGAAAAATAAACACTTGTGGCAGTGAACAACTGATTCTGATAAGCCACAAGTAAGCCCAGCTGAGAAGCACTAAAGGCTCTAAGATTTACTATCAAAGTGTTCAATTCACCAATTTGATGCATTCAATCACCAAAGCCCTGACTCTTTAGCAATGCATGGAAACAGCCAGCTCTTGTGCATGTATCAATGGTATCCAGCAGGGGACATATCCCACGATTATTTTGACATCTCTATCATAGAACCTGAAGAACAAAAGGGGGGGGGGTCATTTAAAGGTTAAAACATAGAAGAAAAACCTCATGGCATTGGATTTGGCAATGACTTCGTGGATGTTACACCAAAAGTACAGGTAACAAAAGAAAAATAGATAAGTTGGACTTCACCAAAGTAAAAACTTCTGTGCATCAAAGGACATTATCAATGGAGTGAAAAGGCAACCTATGGAGTTGGAGGAAATATTTGCAAATAATGTAACTGATAAGAGATTGATATCCAGAATATATAAAGAACTCCTACAACTTAAAAAAAATTAAAAATGGGGAAAAGACTTAGACATTTCTCAACAGATAAACAAATGGCGAATAATTATGCACATGGAAAGATACTGAACAGCACTAGTTACTAAAGAGATAAAAATTAAAACCACAATGAGGTATCACTTTATACTTACTATGATGACTATTACAAAATAAAGTTTTATTTAAAAATCTAATAACAGGGGACCCCTGGGTGGGTAGCTCAGCGGTTTAGTGCCTACCTTTGGCCCAAGGTATGATCCTGGAGTCCCCGGAACGAGTCCCGCATCAGGTTCCCTGCATGGAGCCTGCTTCTCCCTCTGCCTGTGTCTCTGCCTCTCTCTCTCTCATGAATAAATAAATAAAATCTTTTTTAAAAATTAATAAAATAAAATAAAAAGCTAATAACAAGTGTTAGTAAGAATGTGGAGAAATTAGAACCCTTGGGCAGCCAAGGTGGCTCAGCGGTTTAGCACCACCAGGGCCTGATCCTGAAGACTCAGGATCGAGTCCAACGTCAGGCTCCCTGCATGGGGCCTGCTTCTCCCTCTGCCTATGTCTCTGCCTCTCTCTGTCTCTCTCTCTCTCTCTCATGAGTACATAAATAATATTTTTAAAATATAAATAAACCTTTAAAAAAAGAAATTCGAGCCCTTGTGGACTCTGGTGAGAATACAAAATGGTACAGCTGCTGTGGAAAAAAGTAAGGTGGTTCTTCAAAAAAAAAAAAAATTAAACATAGAATTACCAAATCATCCAGCAATTCTACTTCTGGATGTATACCCCCCCCAAAAAAAAAGTGAAAGCAGGGACTTAAACAGATATTTATATGCCCATGTTCACAGGACCATTATTCACAATAGCTAAAACATGTAAGTAACCCAAATGTCTATTGATGGATGAACTGATAAATGAAATATGGTGTATACATACAATGGAATACTCTTCAGCCTTACAAAGGAAGGAAATTCTGACCTACACTACAACATGCGTGAACCTTGAAGATATTATGCTAGGTGAAATAAACTGGTCACAAAAGAACAAATATTGTATAATTCACTTATATAGGTATCTAGAATACCCAAATTCATAGAGACAGAGAGTAGAACACCGGTTGCCAGAGCGGAGGGGAGAAGGGAATGAGGAGTTGTTTAATGAGTACAGAGCTTTAGTCCTGCAATATAAAAAGAGTTCTATGGATGAGTGGTGGTGTCAATAACACAATAATTGAATGTCCTTAACACTACTGAACTGTGCACTTAAAAATGGTTAAGACGGGAAATTTTATGTTGGGTGTATTTTACCACAATTAAAAAACAAAACAAAACAAAAAAATGAGCCTCAGCATGGGAGAGTCTGAAATTACTTTTATTTATTTGCCTCAAGTTGTCTCATCACAAGCCCTAAGAGACTCTTAATCATAGGGAACAAACTGAGGGTTGTGGGAAGGGAAGGGGAATGGGGTAACTGGGTGATGGACAATAAGGAGGGCACATGGTGTAATGAGCACTGGGTATTATATAAGACTGACGAGTCATTCACCTCTACCTATAAAAATAATAATTCAATATCTGTTAATTAATTGAATTTAAATTTTAAAAAACAATGTTGGTTTGGGGCTTTAGAAATTAAACATCCTTGAATAAAGACCATCATGAGTTTTTCCTAAAATAAAACTCCTCTTTATTGTGAACAATTTAAAAAAAGAAGTTGTCTCACCAGACTCTCACTTACTGACCAGCAAAAACCAGTCATTCATTCATTCAGCAAATATTTACTGAGCATGTATGTTCCATGCGCAAGTATTCCTCTAGACATCTGGGATACAGTCGTGAATAAAACAGATTGGAAAGCCTTGGTATTCACAGAGCTTACGTTCTAAACTGATTGATACTCAAGATCCATTTTGAAACCTTAATGCTAATATATTAATTTACAAAAAGAATCAGAACTGATAGTTGACCAAAGAAATACAAATGGTCTTTTACCATGTGAAAAGATGTTCAACACTTCTCAAAATAAGAAAAATGAAAATTAAAACTACACTTCTTTTTCTCTGTGGATTGAAGAAACTCCAAATTGTTGACAACCTCTTCTGTTGGTGAGGCTGCAGGGAAACTGGTACTTCCATACATTGCTGTTGCAAGGACAAAAAGACACATTTTTCATGGATAGCAATTATGTAATAATTAAGCAATTCAGGCTTAGCAGGCTTCCCAGTGCGTTCAATAGCCTATCAGTCACCATGGGAATTGTATCCAATTTGAACCTGTCACTCTCCTTTAAGAAGGAATTATAAGAAAATGAATGCAAATTTATAAAGATATCAATAGGAGGATGCTTTTTGCAGCATTACCTGCAATAGCAAAACCTGCAAAAAAAATCTGAATGTTTATCAACATGCATTCTCTTTCAAATAAGGGCTAGTCCTGGCCACCCTTGCAACCACAGTCTACTATCTGTATGATTATGACTCTTCTAGGTACCTTATATAATGGAACCATACAGTATTTGTCTTTCTGTGACTGGCTTATTTCACTTAGCATAATGTCCTCAAGGTTCATCCATGCTATAACTCATGTCAGAATTTCCTTCCTTTTTAAGGCTGAATAATATTCGGTCATATATGTGGATACTTGGGTTGCTTCCCTGTTTTAGCTATTGTGAATAATGATGCTATAAACGTGTGTATAAATATCTGAGTCCCTGCTTTCACTTTTTTGGGGTATATATCAGGAAGTAGAATTGCTGAATTACATAATAATTCTATGTTTAATATTTTGAAGAACCACTGTCCTGTTTTCCACAGCAGCTGTACTGTTTTACATTCTCACTAACTGCACAAGGATTCCAATTTTTCCACATCCTCACTAACACTTGCTATTTTCCGTTTTGTTTTGTTTTGGCTTTTGGATAGTGGCCATCTCAATGGATGCAAGGTGACACCTCATTGTACTTTTATTTTTTTTAAATATTTATTTATTTATTCAGAGAGAGCGAAAAAGAGGCAGAAACACAGACAGAGGGAGAAGCAGGCTCCATGCAGGGAGCCCGATGTGGGACTGGATCCTGGGTCTCCAGGATCTACACCACGGGCTGAAGGCAGCACTAAGCCGCTGCGCCACCAGGGCTGCCCTCATTGTACTTTTAATTTGTAATTCCCTAATGTTTAGAGATGTTGAGCATCTTTTCACATACTTGACTCATTTTTGTTTGGATTGTTGTTGTTATTGTTATTGAGTCGAGTAAGTTTTGAAACAAACATTCTCCCTGAGACCCATCCATTAAAACCCTTATCTACCCAGTTGTCTTCAGAATTAGAAGGCCTGGTTTTATCACTTACCACTTTCCTGGGTCACAAGAGTCATTTAAAATTTTCCAAAATTGGGGCAGCCCGGGTGGCTCTGCGGTTTAGCACCACCTTCAGCCCAAGGTGTGATCCTGGAGACCTGGGATAGAGTCCCACTTCAGGCTCCCTGCATGGAACCTGCTTCTGCCTGTGTCTCTGCCTCTGTGTGTGTGTGTGTGTGTGTGTGTGTGTGTGTGTGTTTCTCATGAATGAATGAATGAATGAATGAATGAATACATAAAATTTTCCAAAATTGAACCTGCTTTCCATATGCTTTACCTCCACCACTACCACCATCACCCCACCTCTGTCTCTGTGTCTACAAATCACTAGTCCAATTTATTATTTTTTTTAAAGATTTTATTTTATTTATTCATGAGAGACGCACAGAGAGAGAGAGGCAAAGACACAGGCAGAGGGAGAAGCAGGTTCCATGCAGGGAGCCCGATGTGGGACTCGATCCTGGGTCTCCAGGATCACGCCCTGGGCCAAAGGCAGGCGCTAAACCACTGAGCCACCCAGGGATCCCCACTAGTCCAATTTAATCATCCTTTTTTTTTCTCTTCCTGCCAATGGTTTTGTAGGACAGTAGAATAGCATTCTTTTCAATGTACATAAATTTAATTGAAAACATTTACTAAGTTGCCTTCTGCCTTTCCTTCTCCAGGCTACATTTTCCAAAATCCTTAAGAAATGGATTTTGGGGACGCCTGGTTAGCTCAGTGCTTGAGCATCTGCCTTTGGTTAAGGGCGTGATCCTGGGGTGCTGGATGGTGTCCCACATCGGGCTCGGTCCAGGCACCTGTTTCTCCCTCTGTCTATGTCTCTGCCTCTCTCTGTGTTTCTCATGAAGAAAGAAAGAGAAAGAAAGAAGAATGAAAGAAAGAAAGAAAGAAAGAAAGAAAAGAAAGAAAGAAAAAGAGAAAGAAAGAAAGAAAGAAAGAAAGAAAGAAAGAAAGAAAGAGAAAGAAAGAAAGAAAGAAAGAAAGAAAGAAAGAAAGAAAGAAAGAAAGAAAGAAAAAGAAAGAAAGAAAGAAAGAAAGAAAGAAAGAAAGAAAGAAAGAAAGAAAGAAAGAAAGAAAGAAATGGTTTTTGCCCAGTGCTATCATTCACTAGTATGGGGAAGAAATGAAAGATCTCCCTGGTCCTATATGAAAACAAGAAATCTAAGCCTTCCCACGTGCAATCCCAACGTGCAACGCTGGCCTGGGAACAACGTTTGCAGAAACTGCAGGATAAGTGGATCGTGGAATTTGGGCAGAAAGGGCGGGGGGCCTTACTGGAAAGCTCCTGACCTACCAAATGACGCCCAAGCTGCATTGCCTCGCTTCCACTGAGTCCCCACAGTCTGGCTCCCCAGCAGGCCTGGTTTTCTCCCTGCAGCCGCCGCCTTTCCTCCCAATCCTTTTTTTTTTTTTTTTTTTAAGATTTATTTATTTATTTATGATGGACAGAGAGAAAGAAAGAGAGGCAGAGGGAGAAGCAGGCTCCATGCTGGGAGCCTGATGTGGGACTCGATCCCGGGACTCCAGGATCAGACCCTGGGCCAAGGGCAGGCGCTAAACCGCCGAGCCACCCAGGGATCCCCTTCTCCCCCCAATCCTACCGCACCTTCCGAGCCTAGAGCTTTGCACCTTTGGGCTCGCAGTTCCTTCCGCCTCCAAGGCTTAATTCCAGTCCCACTCAACTTTATGGGTGTTCCTGGATCCGCCCCAATTCCACTCTAATGATCAGTAGGGTTTCAATAAATGCTGATAGGCCGAATGAACGAAGAAATGAAATCATAAAATCGTAACTTTCATCCCCACATCATTTAAGCAGAAAGACTGTGAAACTACGAAGTCAGACAGATCAGGCTCCAGGACCAGTTCTTCCCTTAGTAGCTGGGTGGGAGGATCTGAGAGTTCAAGAAATGAATGAATGAATGAATGAACGAATGATAAGCCGTTCTTGCAGAAATGTGTGAAGAATTAAATGACTTAACGCTCGTATCGTCCCCTGGCCACCATCAGCGCTCAACAGAACTACTACTCTCCCTCCCATACCAGGCTCTGTATTTAGGTGGACCGTGAGTTCCCTGAGGGACGGGGATGACAGACTGGGTTCCAGCTCCCCAAGGTGCCGGGTCACATTTAAACGCCTAGAATGTAGATGGAGGACTACAATTGTTAATGCTCCGCGCGAGGCTGATTACATACTTAATGGACCTGGCCCCTTCGCAGAGACCCCAAGTCCTAGCATCCCTCAAGAACCTCCGCTTGCTCCCGTACAAATGAAGGCCTACTATACCTGCAAATCGAGTCTGAGGTCCTTAGGACTGCAACCCACCCCGCGCCTCGGCCGGCGGTGCGCTCACTACTAGCTCCTCCCCGCTCACACCCCAGGCGGGGCGGCGCCTACGGGCCACGCCTGCGCACTGCTCTCTCCTTAGTCTCCACCCCCCTTCCCTTCTTTTCTCCTTCGCGTTTCGAGAGCCGGGCCCTTTTTGTCCCCTACTGCGAGCGGTGTCAGCTTCCGTGCGGAAGTGGCGGCCGCGAGGGAAGATGGCGGCGAACGTGCCTGCTGCAGTGGCTAGCCGGGCCAACAAGCGCAGCGGCCCCGGGCCGGGAGGCGGCGGCGGCGGAGGCGGTGGGGGAGTCAAAGGGGCGGAGGAGGAACCGCCGCCGCCCCTGCAAGCAGTTCTGGTGGCCGATGGCTTCAATCGCCGCTTCTTCCCCATCTCTAAGGACCAGCCTCGGGTGAGCGCCGCGCGCGGGAGCAGCCGGAGAGCCCGAAGGTGGCCGGGCTAGAGCAGGTTATTCTTTCGGCTGCCTAGTGAGGAGTGCTCTGGCGGATGGGCTCTCGTAGCACTGGCCACCTCAGGTTTGGAAGGCATGCAGAGGGCTAAATGTAGAAGCAGCTCTTGTGAGCAGCCTTCGCACGGGGATGCAGTGCCTCAGAGGGAGGCCGTAATGCCTTTAATTATGCTGTGGAAAAGGAGATCCTTGGGTGAGTGGGAACAGCACCTCCTTTTGCCTGCAAAAGGGAGGCCGTATGCTTAAAAATAGAGCAGACCGGTTAACAGTCGGATCCCATAGTAACAGCTGTCTTGAGTCTCGATGGGTGTGCTTTTTTTCTTTCTTTCTTTCCAGGTTTTAATGACAGCCGATGCCATCTGTCAAAAGGAGGACAGAACAGGTTTAGTGGTTGGTTGCCAGCAGACCCCGTGTTGTCTAGATGCTGGGGGAACTGGACGGAGCTAGTTTTAGGGATTGCTGGGTCACTCAGGAGTCCCCAGTTCAGTCAGACGGGGAGCTGGATTAGGTTCGTGAAAAATCCTAACTCCCACTCCTGCCCAAAAACACCTAAGAATGGTTGTTCATTTGGGACAAGTGATTGGAGTGGGTAGCCTCTGACTCCCCTTAGCAAGAGGTCAAGGGAGGAAATTTTATGGGGAAAATGGTTTTATCACTGCTTAAGTTTCTGGAGATATGATTGATTTTTAGCATTGTCCTTCGCCGAGGTGGCCTGCTGTTCTGTAGCAGCTATGTCCCGTGCTAAGCAAGTAGATTCCATGCTTTACTAGATTCTCATGCCATGAGCATCAAAAGCAGGGGCCTGATTACTTTAACTTGCGGAGATAAAGTAGAACACTGGTAGGGAAGTGAAAATTGTGCTTAAGCGGAGGAAAGAGTAGTATCCAGAGGGCCTTCGTCAATTCAAGACTTCAGACTTTTTTCTTCTCCTCCCCTCCAGGTCCTCTTGCCCCTGGCCAATGTGGCACTAATCGACTACACTCTGGAATTTCTGACTGCCACGGGTGTACAGGAAACCTTTGTCTTTTGTTGCTGGAAAGCTGCTCAAATCAAGGAACACTTACTGTAAGGTTCTGCAATTCTTCTTTCCATGTTTTGCCATTTTTTCCAGTTTCCTTAGGATGGTTGTAGCTAAATAAGGGGCAGTTGTGAGGAGGAAAGATATGTCTGTTTGGATTCCATCATAAAGACTAAGGGTCTTCTCTTCACTTATCAGAAGGTGAGCAGCTGGGGCAGCCCGGGTGGCTCAGCGGTTTAGTGCCGCCTGCAGCCCAGGGCCTGATCTTGGGGTCCCAGTATCGAGTCCCACATCGGGCTCCCTGCATGGAGCCTACTTCTCCCTCTGCCTGTGTCTCTGCCTCTCTCTCTCTGTGTCTCTCATGAATAAATAAATAAAATCTTAAAAAAAAAAAAAAAAGAAGAAGAAGAAGAAGGTGAGCAGCTAAAGTTGTAACAAAGATTAGAGAATAATATTTGGATTTTTTCTGAATCTCACTTATAAAGTTTGGTCCTATAGGTTTTGCTTTTATTTAATGGCTCCAGTATGGAAGTTATAATACTAACATCTTTCTTTTTCCACTGAGCTTCTAGATATTGAGCTCTTCCTCATCTTTGTATTCCCAGTGCCTAGCTTAGTATAAAGCACATAATAAATATTTAACAAAAGTTTGATGAAATCTTCTTGAAAAAGAGTGTGTATCAGGATTTATGGAAGTTCAGGGGAAAAAGACTAGAATATTAGCTTGATGTCCTTTGGACAGTTCCTAAATTTGGTTTGGACTTTGGATGGAGAGAAGGGGCATGGAAAGTGTGTTCCCAGGATATTTTGTATACTCTAAATCTCAGCAGGATTTTGAATGCAAATCCATGTTAGGGAACAGGTGTCAGGGTTTGGAGAAGAAATAACCATGTTTCTCTAACCCATAAAACAACACTGGTGACACAGGATGCTGAAACCATTAATTATAGTTTACAAACCTCTTTGAAGTAGAAAATGCTGGCAGGAACCCAAAAAAAGCTATAAAGAAGGCGTGTGAATGTTGAATGGGTGAGAAAAATAAGGAAGCACTACATGATCTTTATGCCTGATTTGCTCGTTCCCCTCATCCCCTTCATTTAGGAAATCCAAGTGGTGCCGCCCTACATCCCTCAATGTGGTTCGAATAATTACGTCAGAATTATATCGATCACTGGGGGATGTTCTCCGTGATGTTGATGCTAAGGCCTTGGTGCGCTCTGACTTCCTTCTGGTGTATGGGGATGTCATCTCAAACATCAATATTACCAGAGCTCTGGAAGAACACAGGTCAGGATGGGAAGATGGTAGGGACAAAGGGTTTGTGACTAGCAGCAGAGCCCTAAGACTGCTATTTTGCTGCTCTCTCCCTCCTATCCTTAATAGATTGAGGCGGAAGCTAGAAAAAAATGTATCTGTCATGACAATGATCTTCAAAGAGTCATCCCCTAGCCACCCAACTCGTTGCCATGAGGATAATGTGGTAGTGGCTGTGGATAGTACCACAAACCGGGTTCTCCATTTCCAGAAGACCCAAGGCCTTCGACGGTTTTCTTTTCCTCTGGTGTGTGGGTATCTGGGGTCCTTGAAGTGGGAAAGTGACAGGCTTCAGCAGGAGATAGGTTAAAGTCCTGGGTGGGTACCTGGGTGGCTCAGTTGGTTAAGCATCTGCCTTTGGCTCAGGGCATGATCCCAGGGTCCTTGGATCCTCCTCTGCTTAGCGGGAAGCCTGCTTCTCCCTCTGCCCCTCACCCTGTGCTCTCCCTCTCAAATAAATTTTTAAAATTTTTTAAATCTTTAAAAGAATAAAGTCCTATACCTTTTCCCCACAGAGTTTGTTCCAGGGCAGTGGAGATGGAGTAGAGATTCGCTATGATTTACTGGACTGTCATATCAGCATCTGCTCTCCTCAGGTGAGCTTTTCAGGGCCAGGGCTGCACATCCAAAGAGTAGAACTCTGAGTTCCACAATAAAAAGTCGCTGTCATCCTGACTCCAGTATCCTATTGGGAACCTTTTTGGGATTCTGGTCCTTTTCCAACCATCAGAGGATCTGATAGATCTGTAGGGACTTATTTTTGTTTCCAGAGTATAGCACTCACCTTAGCCTAACCAAACGTCCTCCGACAGGTGGCTCAACTCTTTACAGACAACTTTGACTACCAAACTCGAGATGACTTTGTGCGAGGCCTGTTAGTGAATGAGGAGGTAAGAAAAGGTTCCCAGGCCTCTTTAGAAGAGGTCGGTGGTATTATCCCATGCTGATAACTTTTGGTCCCCTTTTGTGTTTTATTGAACCTTAGGATGAGGGAAAAGAGCTGCAACAGAGAGGGAATGAAACCCAAAGAAAAATCTTGCCCATTTGGCTATGACATTGAGGGGGAGAGGGTAACTTAAGTTTAGAAAAGAGTTGTACCTGAGTGTGTTCTTCCTCTTTTACTTGCTTCAGTGACCTCCCTTTTCTTCTCCCTATTCAGATTCTAGGGAACCAGATCCACATGCACGTGACAACTAAGGAATATGGTGCCCGGGTCACCAACCTGCACATGTATGCGGCAGTTTGCGCTGATGTCATCCGCCGATGGGTCTACCCTCTCACTCCAGAGGCGAATTTCACTGACAGCACAACCCAGAGCTGCACTCATTCCCGGCATAACATTTACCGAGGGCCTGAGGTCAGCCTGGGCCATGGCAGCATCCTAGAGGAAAATGTGCTTCTGGGCTCCGGTACTGTCATTGGCAGCAATTGCTATATCACCAACAGTGTCATTGGCCCTGGCTGCCACATTGGTGAGCACAGGTGGGGAAGTCAGGATGATCTGGGAGCAGGAACCTAGGGGATCCCAGATAAGGACACAGAAGGATAGTCCCTGAGAATAAGGAATAAGAGTGTCTGCCTTAATAAAGGAAGGAATGGGGATGTGAAATTTGTGGCCTATGGGCCTCTTATTGGGTGACTCTTCACATTCCAGAGTACCCTATTCACATTCAGGACCAATTGGATACTTAACATGCAATAATAATATCTGTTTGGTGCACTGTAGTTTACAAAGGGCTTTGGCATACATTGTTTCATTTATCTTCACAAGGTTTTATTTGTCTCTAGTTTATAGCCAAGTAAACAGGCTCAGAGGTTGTCTCCCTCAGGGTCAAAGCTAATGAGAGGCAGTGCTAGGACTTGAATCTAAGTATTCTAAGTCCAGTGTTCTTTTTATTCAATCAAAGCTGTCTGGTTGGCTTCTTGGTAACTCACTTTGGTTATAAGAATGTGATGCTTCTAATGGAACTTTCCCTTTAAAAAATGTACAAGGAGAGGGGCGCCTGGCTGGCTCAGTTGGTAGAGGGGTTGTGAGTTCAAGCCCCATGTTGGATGTAGAGATTACTTAAAAATAAGTCTTTAAAAAAATAAGTTAAAATGTATAAGAAGAGCTAGAGAGCTTTACTTCTACTTCTAGACCTAGATATGATTCTAATAAGGTTTTTGTGCTGAAAGAGATCCTAGATATCTTGAAGGTTCTTAGGTTCTTAAGTCCAGTATACAGTCTTAAGTCCGGTATATAGTGATTATTGTAAACCTTGTGGAGGATGGTCCTGCTAAGCACTATTCTATTTTCAGGCTGGAATATAGAGAGGGAGAGGGTGTTTCTGATGATTTGGTAGATAGAGTATCAGCTGGGTGGGAGCTGTGCTGTTACCAGTTAGCCCCATCCTCCAGGAATGGCTCTGATCTGGAACCCTGAGTGACCAGGAGTACTTCCTGTCCTGAGCCAGGTGATAACGTGGTGCTGGACCAGGCCTACCTGTGGCAGGGTGTCCAAGTGGCTGCTGGAGCACAGATTCATCAGTCTCTGCTCTGTGACAATGCTGAAGTCAAGGAACAAGTTACACTGAAGCCACGCTGTGTCCTCACTTCCCAGGTGAGACCTGCTCCGTACTGCATGAAAACTCCAAATTGAGCCAGAGAGGCCTTATGTCCACCCATGATCCAACCTGAATTGAGAGTTCAAATTCAGCAGATTCATTTGTCTTCGAGTTAGCATAGTAAAAATAGTCGCTTTCATTATCACGATGTATCTTTCCCCAACACATTAATGGAGCTGTGCCATCCACTCTTTTCGCATCCTCTAGGTGGTAGTGGGCCCAGACATCACATTGCCTGAAGGCTCGGTGATCTCTTTGCACCCTCCAGATGCAGAGGAAGATGAGGATGATGGCCAGTTCAGTGATGATTCTGGGGCTAACCAAGAAAAGGAGAAAGTGAAGCTGAAAGGTGTGAGGCTAATCAGGTGTGGGGCATCTGTGTGTCTCTCTGCCCCATGAGAAAGCCAGTGTTTCCTCCTAGAGGGATTGTGCTTCTCTTGTGTGTTCATTAAAGATCAATGCCTTTGCCAGGTTATAATCCAGCAGAAGTTGGAGCTGCTGGCCAGGGCTACCTCTGGAAAGCTGAAGACCTAAACATAGAGGAGGAAGAGGAACTACATCAGAATCTATGGGGTAAGTTAGGCTTTATTCCTGTCACCTCCTGCCTCTAAGTCTGATATTTTTTTTTTTTTTTAAGATTTTTATTTATTTATTCATGAGAGACAGAGAGAGAGAGAGGCAAAGACACAGGCAGAGGGAGAAGCAGGCTCCATGCAGGAAGCCTGACGTGGGACTGGATCCCAAGTCTCCAGGATCAGGCCCTGGACTGAAGGCAGCACTAAACCGCTGAGCCACCCGGGCTGCCCCTAAGTCTGAATATTTTGAAGAAAAGTGTATACTTCAGAATGTGACTACTTATTCATTACTTTATTCATTCAGACAGGGCAGATATGTTGCTCTCTGTCAACAGCTCTTTCTTTACTTTTTTCTCACCTATATGGGTTCTCAGGACTCACGATCAACATGGAAGAAGAGAGTGAAACTGAAAGTGAGCAGAGTATGGATTCTGAGGAACTAGACAGCCGAGCAGGCTCCCCACAGATGGATGACATCAAAGGTGATTGGCCAGGGGAGCAGTGTGCTAGGACAAAAGAAAAAACCTTCAGTTCATTCTCTGTCTGGGTCAACTAGCCAAAGACTTGTGTTTCTCCCAGAAGGGTTTGGTATAAAGTCAGAACTAGAGAACTTAAAGCATTCTGGAGTGACATATTGGTTCATGAACTTATTCTTGCTTTGATTTTAGTATTCCAGAATGAAGTACTGGGAACACTACAGCGGGGCAAGGAGGAGAACATTTCTTGTGACAATCTAGTCCTAGAGATCAACTCTCTCAAGTAAGAGCAGCCCTCCCTCTTCTCTCCTCTGGGTAATCCCAGGCAGGTAGAGGTTCTCTCCTGTTTCTTTCCCAAATAGGAACCAATTCCTTTAACATCCCAAATGGACAAAGCCAGTAGCATTTGGAGCAAGGAGAGCATTAGGTTCTGGCCTCAGCACAGACTTCTGTCTTCCAAAGCCTTCTCCTTGCATGTTGTTCCATCTGCCTTCTTCCCCAGTGTCCTGCCAAAGTCATAGTCCTACAGCATGCTGAAATGGCCAGTGAAGGCTCTCGTGTTACCCCCCACCCCCGTCTCCCCACAGGTATGCCTACAACATAAGCCTAAAGGAGGTGATGCAGGTACTGAGCCACGTGGTCCTGGAGTTCCCCCTGCAACAAATGGATTCCCTGCTGGACCCAAACCGTTACTGTTCCCTGCTGCTTCCCGTGAGCAAAGATTGGGGCTGGGTACACGGGATTGGCTGGAGGCAAATCCATGTCCTCGCCATGTTTCATTTTAAGGGAAATAGGGAGTAGAAGGTCTTATTGTGGGATTTGTTACTTGTGGTTCCTTTCTCCTTGCCTCTGGATGCAGATTGGGTAGTAGAGCAGGCTTGGCTGGTCCAGAGCTATCAAGTTAGATTCATACTGAGTACTCTTTGAAACTCCAGGATTCAGACCATTACTAGACCCCAAAGGTATGCCCAGAATAGACCTAGACTTTTATATTCTCTGACTGAAATGATTTGACCCAGAATGAGATCAACCTGTCAGCTGGTAATAGGTATTTTGAGGCACCCTGTAGGATCTGACTCCCTTTCACTTTCCCTGGGAAATCTTTTCTTTTTCTGCCAACCTTGACCTCCAGCAGCTCCCAAGTCCCTCTGACATGATTCCTCAGGCCTGTATCATCTCCCCTCTTGTTTTCCTATATCCTAAAAGTCCCATATTTCCAATATTGACTTTCTTTGCTATCCGGATGTAGGTGCATGCTCAGGAATATATTGCAGCTCCCTTCTCCTTTCTTCCATAGCTGCTTAAGGCCTGGAGCCCTGTTTTTAGGAACTACATAAAGCGTGCAGCTGATCATTTGGAAGCATTGGCAGCCATTGAGGACTTCTTCCTGGAGCATGAAGCTCTTAGTACTTCCATGGCCAAGGTGAATACCACCTCAAGCCCCATTGCCCTGGATTTCTTTTGAAACAGGCCTTGGCTACCTCCACGGAGACACAAAACAGGCTAACATGAATCCAGTATGGGATTTGATTAGTAGCACCATCCACCCCTATTATTGTGCTGATTGCTGCAATAATACAGCTTGGAGTCAGGCTAGTAAGGCAGCCTTTTGGAGATTATCTTGGAGACCCGCAATAATTCCAGAGGTTATACCAGGCCCAGTAGCAGAATGAAAAGCTCATTTTTATTTGTTTTAAGAGCAACTGCTTGGTGTTTTAAAGGAAGCTGATAGTCTGGTAGAGAGAAGTGCTAAGATCTTGCCCCCTCTTCCTCTGTTATATCTTGCTGGATTCTGCAAGGTCCCTGAGATCTCTTCTGCTGGCCTTCGGCAGGTACTCATGGCTTTCTACCAGCTGGAGATCCTGGCTGAGGAAACAATCCTGAGCTGGTTCAGCCAAAAGGATATGACTGACAAGGGCCGGCAGTTGCGCAAGAACCAACAGGTGAGTCAGGCTGCCCTCCTGTCACCAAGGCAGTTGTCTGGTCCCGTGGTTCATAGGGAATGAAAGGCCTAGATTCTTTTCCAGCCTCTGTAGCTGTTAAAGCTACTTATATCCCCCTCCCTCAGTAGCTCTCCACTCTGCTTCCTTACAGCTGCAGAGGTTCATCCAGTGGCTAAAAGAGGCAGAAGAGGAGTCATCCGAAGATGACTGAAGTTGCACTGTCTGCTTCTCTTGGTGTAGTTGATAGCCCTCCTGGCTTCTGGTTGCCGAAGGATGAATGACTGCCATCTAAGCTGAGGCCTAAAGGAGCAGAGGCTGGAACTACAGTATTCGTCCTACCACCAGCAACCATGTGCCTCCCATCCTGCCCGGGGACTTGGGAAAAGGAAAGTTGGGCTGGAACAAAGCTCTGCCTAAGAAGGAGCAAGGCAGGCTCCGCAGTTAGAGGAAGCCCAGAGGAATAATTTTGTGCTCTGGCCTTCCCTCAGGGAACAGCAGAGAGCAGCTGGCCCTTTCTGCTGCTTGTATTTGTTAATATTAAAAAAGAGACAGGGGGATGTATTTGGTTTCTCTCCAACTATGACTGATCAGCTCTTGATGTAGGTGACCAGAAAGTTCTGAACCTGGCAGCATTTCCCGAACACCTGGGGGAGAGGGAGAAGTGGGGTGTTACGGCCACTAGGTGGTACTGTGGTCCCTTGCTAATTGACCTTTGCCATGGCTCATAGGGAATGAAAGGCCTAGATTCTTTTCCAGCCTCTGTGGATCAGTCCGTGTTCCTGGAGTGATGTGCCTGAGGCTATTTCCATAGAGAGTTCTAGTCCCAACACTTTCCTGCCGGAGGATGATGATCCAAGCAATATGTAAAGTCCATTACGCTCCCTCACAGGATCCAACTGCCACTCCCTCACATGCTTTGTCCAGTTGATCCAGTACTACTACCAGGGAAGCTGGGATGTTCAGATAAGGAAAATTTGCTTAAGGTCTCAAGATTCTTAAAAGGAGTAAAGCTAAGGACTTGAATCTCGTGATCAAGAATTCTTTCTGTTTCAACATATTCAGTGTCACAGTGAAAAAAAATTGCCTCCAGAGGCAAATATAACGCCAAGCCAGCAATAGGTATCCTAAGAACAGAGGAAGAACCTATGAAATGGGCTTTCCCCTAATATTGAGAGAGTGCTTACCATATGGTAAGAATTTTGCTAAATACTTTTCATGTGTTTAGTTAGCCTTCACAGTAGATGATGTAGGCCTTATCCCCATTTTCAGATGAGGAGCCTAAAGTTCAGAGATGTCCCATAACTGGTCGTTGATTGAGCCATGCTGGAGTTCACCACTGCTGTATAGTCTCCTTTAACCTCAACTAGGAGACCTGCCTTTCTGTCTCATCTTTCTTGGCTTTCTTGTCCTAAAACCCATATCCTATTGACACTTAAACCATGGCAGATGTTACTGTTAATAAGTGGCCCTCCTTGACATCACAGATAAAATGGTTGCCATTGTTCATTTTAGTTGGGTAGAAAAGAGTAAGCTAAGGAAAATGATACTGAATTGTATTCAGGTGTGAAGGGCATTACTGAGTATTTCTAAAGTATTTCTAGAGTATTTTTTTATCTCGTCTAATTTAGAATTTGGCTTAATTTACTTTTCTTATTCAGTAAATCTCAGTTTGTGCTTTTCAGATACAGGACCTAGAACCTAGAGGGGATATGAAGGTTTTGGCATGGCCTACCAGGAGCAATTAAATACAAATAACTTATAGGGCACTTCTGATTTGTACCTAATGGGTGGCAGAGATCAGAGGTGGCCTATAGAACTTTTTAGAAGGAAGAGATTCCTTCCAGTGGAGTAATTGAGGAGACTTACAGGATTATGACACCTGAGTTGCCTAAAAGTAGAGGTAGAAGGGGACTTTAAAAGCAAAGCAAAGGATTTCCATATAAATATGGTACACTAAACATGTGGGGTTTTTTACTTTTTCCAAAAGCCCATTCAAATGCTAGTAAAGGAATCTTCAAAAAAAGTTCATGACTCAATAAGGAAAACCAGAGGTGATCCCAATGATTGAGAGACACTGACATTTTGGAAAATGAAAAATAAATGAAAGAGTCAAAGTTGACTTAACAGAGCAGAATAAGATGGGTTCTATCTGCTGAGGTGACTAACAAGAAGCAAACCCAATGTGCCCTTTTATTTATTTATTTAAGATTTTATTTATTCTTGAGAGAGAGTGAGGCAGACACAGGCAGAGGGAGAAGAATCTCCCTCCATGCAGGGAGCCTAATGTGAGACTCCATCCCAGGTCTCCAGAATCATGCCCTGGGCTGAAGGCGCGCTAAACTGCTGAGCCACCCGGGCTGCCCCCAATGTGCTCTTTAAAACCCAGAATAGGTGTAGCAGAGCAGATAAGGATTGGTTGCTGACAACAGGGTTGGGTGGAGAGGAATCGGAGATCTATATAAGAGAAGGACTCCCAGGTCTACCTCATCTAATTTAGCCAGGTGATTACCCCCTACTCTCCTGCAAGAAGTGGGAGAATTAGTCTCTGGAGAAATGATAGGGAAGAAATTATCAAAGATTTATGAAGGCTTCCTAAACTCAAAGGTATTGGGTTTTCAGACTGACAGAGTTCATGAGCCTAGTAGAATGAGTGGAATAGCCCCATGAAATTTCAGAGCCTCTGGACAAGAGCAGACATGGGGATGGGGGTTATCAGCTAGATTGGAAATGAGGCATTAAGTATATGAGGGCTCTGAATATCAACAGAGGCAAAAACAAACTGAAAAACGGGGAAAGCCTTTAAATACTTTTATTTTTTTGTTTCCTCAAAACAAAAAGGCATCTTTACCCCGACTTGATTACCCTACAGTGAAATCTGTTAGTTAATAAGCCCTGTACACAGGGGTACCTGGCTGGCTCAGTTGGTAGAGTTTGGGACTCTTAATCTTGGGGTTGTGAGTTCAAGCCCCACTTTGGGTAGAGAGATTACTTTAAAAAAATTTTTTTAATTAAAAAAAAAAAAAAAGCCCTGAACAAAGACAGAGCTTCCAATCAGCTGCTTAGTGTCTCACTCTTAAATGTGAATAGACTGGGCAGCCCCGGTGGCACAGCGGTTTAGCGCCACCTGCAGCCAGGGGTGTGATCTCCAGGGGATCTCAATGCAGAATCGAGTCCCGCATCAGGCTTCCTGCATGGAGCCTGTGTGTGTGTGTGTGTGTGTGTGTGTGTGTGTGTGTGTGTGTGTGTGTCTGAATAAATAAATAAATAAATAAATAAATAAATAAATAAATAAATCTTTAAAAAATATATTTTAAATAAATAAATAAATAAATGTGAATAGACTGCCAATGGCCATCAGACATTTGAGAAAACTTCCAACATGAAAGGTGAAGACCAAAACAAAACTGAAATCAAGGAAACAATGAGCAAATGGGGAGCTTTTTTAAAACCTCAGGGTGGGGGGAGCTATAATTATTCTCAAAACTCAAAGAGGGAAGATATTGTATCTATGAAGAAAGTTCTATGAAAAGGGAGGACTAGATGACAAGGCTTTTAGAAATTTAAATAAATTATTTCCTGATAATTTGAGGACTAAACAACTGAATAGGATGGAAACTATATCCATCCTTATGTAGTTGAATTTTGAATTGTGAACATTTTACCTATCCAATTGGATAGAAGGAAGGTTGGAGATAATAAGAAAATCTCACAAAAGTGCTGTTATTTAAAAATAAGGGGGGAAAGGGGCACCTGGTTGGCTCAGTGGTTGAGCATCTGCCTTCCACTCAGGTTGTGATCCGGGGTCCTAGGATCGAGTCCCACATTGGGCTCCCAGTAGGGAGCCTGCTTCTCCCTCTGCTTATGTCTGCCTCTCTCTGTGTGTCTCTCATGAATAAATAAAATATTTTTTAAAAAATAAGAGGGAGGGATCCCTGGGTGGCGCAGCGGTTTAGCGCCTGCCTTTGGCCCAGGGCGCGATCCTGGAGACCCGGGATCGAATCCCACGTCGGGCTCCCGGTGCATGGAGCCTGCTTCTCTGTCTGCCTATGTCTCTGCCTCTCTCTCTCTCTGTTACTATCATAAATAAATAAAATAAAATAAAATAAAAAATAAGAGGGAATAGATAGTAAAGGAGAAAAATAAGGATCAATCTAGAAGGGCCAACATCTAACGAGTCGTAAAAAGAACAGGGAAAATGGTAGTGATGTTATTAAATAATTCAAGGAAATACTGCTGAATTTCTAGATGGAAAGATCTCACCAAGTGCCTAGCATAGTAAATGAGCACCAAGACGCATCACCGTGAAATTTTAGAGCCCCAGGAATAAAGAGAACTTACTAAAGACTTCCAGAGAGTAAAAACAAGCTATGTGCAAAGCATTAGGGAAAATAGAGATCAAACTGCTTAATAGCAACACTGGATGCTGGAAGACAATGTAGTGATACCTTCAAAATTTTGAAGGAAAATTACTTGGCAGTCATTTTCAGATTTGCAAGTTCTTAAAAGGGGTTTTATTTCCTGTGCTTCCAAAGTAAGCCACCATAGGTGTGCAAATGAATAAAATATCCGGGAAACAGGGATCCAACATAGTGGAGGTAAAGGGAGTTCTGAGGAGGATGCTGTCCCAGGATGACAGCTGTGCATAGGCGGAGACAGCCAATAGTGCAGACCAGAGCAAGAGAATGGAAGGCCCTAAGGGGGAAAAATGGTTGGATTATCGAATTTATTTGGCTGTGTAAGCAAAATATGCATGGAAAACTATTAGATTATAAGACTTAATGGTAGATATACTATATGAAAAAGCAGAAGTAAAGCAATGATTAATGCCAGGAGAAACAAAAAGTTGTAAAAAGGAAGCATTTACTCATAGGCAAAATGTCAATACTAAAAACTATATTCGCTTAACCAAAAGTATGATTTTACTATTTTAAAAGGTTAGGGGGAGGTGGAAGAAAGATAAATCCATCAATCAAATTTGGAAGTAAATATGCAATGTCCAGAATGCATAAATCAATAAATAGCATGAGGCTTAAAAATATGTATATACTGGCATGGTATGGAAAATGGAACAGAGAACTGCTGTTAAGAACTTTATTAATATGCACATATATTTAATTAAAAAAGTAAAGAGAAGGGTATGAAATGAAAATACACAAGGTATGTGCAGAGGCTAGCAAATAGGTTGATTTGCTGAAGTAAAAAATTTAGCCAGTATATAATGAAAAAATAGCTGTAGAGGTAGGTAGTTTAGATTATGGAGAGTTTTGAATATTCTAAGAATATTTGGAAAGCACTGGGGAGTGTGGAGATGTTTCTGAGCAGGAGAGTCTGGAAGAGGTACTTACTTTGAAAATGCTAATTTGGCAACAGTGTATAAAATGGAGGAGGAGGAGCCCACACTTGTTCCTGTGGCCTTAAAGGACCTATGTGGTCTGGTCCCAGCCTACCTCTCCAGCCTCATTCTACCACTATCACTATAGTCACAATGGCCTTCTTGTTCTTCAGATTGAGAGTTCATTCTTGCCTTGAGCCTTTATACTTGGCTGTGCCCTCTGCCTGGAATGCTTTTTCCCCCACACCAGACCTTCTTCTAGCTGCTTTTTTCCTTTTTTTTTTTTTTTTTTTTTTCAGATTTTACTTATTTCAGAGAGAGAAGCAGACTCCCCGCTGACCAGGGAGCCCTATGGGCTTGAGGCTCCATCCTAGGACCCTGAGGTCATGATTGTGACTTGAACCAAAGGTATGGTTAAGGGACCTAGCCACCCAGGTGCTCCTCTTTTTCCATTTTATGCCTTCGCTCAAGTGGAAGAGGCTTTCTCTAATCACCCATGGTTCTCTTCTCCGTTTTACTACCACATCACTCCATTTTATCTTTTTCATAGCGTTTGTCACTCTGAAGTTATTTATTACAAGCTTGTGTGTCTCCTTTCAGATGAGTGAAAGTCCAGACTGAGGTCAGCCTTATCTGTCTTGTCTTCACTTTATCCCCTGCAGCATGCCTTGCACCTTAGTGGGCACTCGTTTATTAAATGAATTAAAAGCTAAGAGGTGGGATGCCTGGGTGGCTCAGTGGTTGAGCACCTGCCTTCCGCTCACGTAGGAATCCTGGGTCCTGGGATCGAGTCCTGCATCAGGCTCCCAGTGCCGAGCCTGCTTCTCCCCCTGCCTGTGTCTGTGCCCTGTGTGTCTGTCATGAATAAATAAAATCTAAATAAGTAAATAGATAGGTAGATCAGATAGATAGCTAAGAGGTGAGGAGATCTATCAGGGATAGATTATACCTAATTCTGGTCTGAGACTTACCGTCCCAGTCATGCACTCATTTTCATTCTTGTGCTCATTTAGCCTCAGTCCATTTATGAAGCCCCTGACTGCTCTGCACCTAGAAATTGCAGTGAGGCTAGAAGAAGGAATCAGAACTCGATTCTGTTCTATTCTCAAGGAACTTAATCTGGAAGACTCAGTGACAGCAGCTATGTTTCCCAACAGACCCTAAAAGGCCCATGTGAAGGTCACTTCCCCCCATCCACACCTGGTCAGAGCCCCCCCCCCCCCCCCAGTGACCCCGGGCTGCTGGGGCACAGCGCACCGCCTCGTCCCGAGCGAGGCCCTGATGAGTCCGAGAAGGCGGCCGTCCTGGTGAGAGCCGCCCTCCGCGGTCCGGGGGCCCGGCGCCCGCCACCAGGCTCCCCGCGGGCCCGGGGCCGCCGCGCTGCGGCCGAGCTCCGCGGCCGGCGGGTGGGCGGGGCGTCCGCGGGGCCCCGGGAGGCCCCGGCCATCTGCGCGGAGGCCAGCGCGGCGCGGCGGCGGCCGGGGGCGGGGCTCGCGCCGGGGCGGGGCGCGCCGGGGGCGGGGGCGGGGACGGGGGCGGGGGAGGGGAGCGGGCGAGCCGCGGCGCAGAGCCGGGAGGGCCGCGGCCGCCGGAAGAGTCGCCGTCGCCAGCGGAGCGGGGCGAGCGGGGAGCGGAAGCGGCGGCCGCGGCGGCGGCGGGCGGCGCTGGGACCCGGGAGCGGCCGGAGAACAAGGGAGCTGGCGCCGCGGCCGGCCGCCGAGCGAGGCTGAGCGCTGGGCCCGCCGAGCGCCGCCGCCGCCGCCGCCGCCGCCGCCGCCGCCGCCGCCGCCGCCGGAGGCCCGGCCCGGCCCGGCCGCCGGAGCAGGCCGCGCGCGGGCCGCGGGCCCCGAGGCCGGAGCCATGGGCGAGACCAAGATCATCTACCACCTGGACGGGCAGGAGACGCCGTACCTGGTGAAGCTGCCCCTGCCCGCCGAGCGCGTCACCTTGGCCGACTTTAAGGGCGTCCTGCAGCGACCCAGCTATAAGTTCTTCTTCAAGTCTATGGACGACGATTTCGGGTGAGGATGGCCCCGCCTCACCTCGGGGACCCCGGCCCTTCCGGCTTCTCGGCCCGCGGCGCGGCTCGGACTCCCCGCGCTGCGCTGGCCTCTGGCTCTACTCTGGATTCCAGGCGGCGACCTGGCCATCTGGGCCCGCTGGCTTCTTCAGCGGCTGGAGTGCTGGCCCCTTTAGGGACTCTCCTTTTACCTTGGGGGGACCTAGCCCCCCGTTGTAGGAGGACGTCCAGCGCCCCAGAGCAGCCAGAGTTCCCAGCCCCCTTCACCTCCTCAGAGACCAGCGGCCCGGAGCCGAGTGCCCGGCCTTCCGCCTGCCTAGGGAGCCACCTTTTTAGCATAGAATCGGGGTGTTTGGCGCTCGGCCTCTGCCCTCTCCATCCTTTCAGCTCCACCACTCAGAGCCATATTTGGAGTCGTGCATACAGGGGCTATCAGTGGGACTTTGAGCTGGGGGGAGGGGGAGTTGAAGGGGTTTTCGGGGGCCAGGTTGCAAGCTAAGCCAGCAGACCTAATGTTTATTTAGCTGCCTCCCCTTCCTTGTGGGGTGTTCAGGATGTTGTCAGGGAATTGGAGTGCCTGACCCCTGAGAAGTCCCCCCTGGCCTAGGTGCTGATTTCCCCTCCAGATGGCGGCGGCCAAGGGGGAGACCTTGGAAAGGGCCTCAGAGCCTGGGTGGGAGGGCCAGGAAGAGTCTCTTGGTGTTCTTCATCTTCTCCCTGGCGGGGTCTTCTCCACCCAGCTGCAGGGCTTTGGACAGGCGGAGTTTGGAAGCAGCCACTTCCCCTTTAAGAGGGGATGGAATGTTGGAGCCGGAAGGTTCTGTAGCAGCTGGCCTGGGAGGGGGAGTCTGGCCCATCCCCTCGCCCCCCCCCCAACTCCCAGGGGACTGGGGGAGGGGGAGGCCCCCAGACTTGCCTGTCCCACACTAACTGGGCACTGGGCCTGGAGGCCTGTGGGGAAGGCTTTCCCCAGCCCTCCAGGCCTAAAGGCTGTCTCTGCAACCCCAGTCTGAGGCCTGCACTGCTCTCAGGAGCTGAGGCCTCAGAGCTGAGTGAGGGGAGACATTCTCCTTCCCTGTGTTGATGAGTCTGGCTTCTCTTCCAGGACCCCTGCCCTCTTGGCCCTAGAAAGCAAGCACCTTCTCTCTTCTACCTAGCATGTTTTGCTGTCACCTTTCCCCACGGAACTCAGGGTTTGATGAGCCCATGAGATTCTGTGTGAGAGTGCTTTGTACAGTGGGAAGTGCTCTATGCAGCTTTTGACCATTCTTCTGTTGTTGTTCCTACCGTGGGGTGGGGTATTCCTGGTGTTGTAATGGTTGCCTGGCTTCAGTCCAGAGACGGACACCCCTGATTGGAAGATTCTGAAGAGGGATCGATCTGCAAGGGGTGAGAGTGAGGGGACAGATGCCTTGGCCTGGTAAGAGAAAAATAGATTTGGAAAAGAACAAGATGCAGCCTCAGGGTATGGGATAAGGGCAATCAGCTAGAGTGTGCTGGAGCCACCCTGGGACCAGATGCCTTTGAGGGACTAGGACAGGCCTGTGTCTCCACCCTTATCTCACCTCTGAACCCACTGGGCTTAGCCCCCACCTCCTAAACCTATACCTCTCTGGGCTGCCTCCCACTACCCCCAGGCTGCTGTCAAGCCAGGCCTAACTGCAGTTATAGGAGAAACCCCATTACATTTGCTCACTGTTGACTTATTCTTTAAATCTACTGTCAGTTCACTCATTTTTTCTTAGCTTGACCGAATCAGTAATATGAAATCAAGGTTTGATTTTCTATTTGTATTTCTCAAATATGTTAAAAATAAATACTTAACTACTGAATTAAACATTCAGGTGCACTTGAAGCAATCTTTCATACATTAGTGGTACTTGAGTCATCTTTTGCAAAATATTATAGTAGACTGTTTTAACAGGCTTGAGAACAAAGCTAAAGGAGGAGATTTTGTTTTTATCCACAGAAGGATTATTGAGCAGGAGAGGGCTGGTAGGGCTGTCTTGTCACAGAAAACTCGTGACTGAGAAGTATATATATTTCACTTATTTATTTAACAGACTCTTTCTATGGTGCTTCAGTGTGCATGCACTGGTCTAAATGCTTTTCAAATCTTTACTCATTCAATCATCTTAACAGCCCTATGAAATAAGCAGTAATATCTCCCGATTTATAGTTGAAGAAACTAGAGCACAGAGAAAACTTAATTAACTCAAGGCCATACAGCTAAGTAAGTGGCAGAGCTTGATTCTGCATAAGAAATTGGCTCCAAAATCTATGACCTTAATCACACAATGGTAGGTGTTATTATCACCACTGAACAGATAGATACATGCTCTCTGAGGGAGATGGGCTGAGCCTTGGCAAACTGTAAAGGTGATAGGGCTGCCACTTATCCTGGCCCCATGAGACCAGGGTCGGGCAGAGGCCATCGACCCCTGCTGACAGATGGGACAGTAGGTCAGAGCCTGCTCTCCAGGCTCACCCTATGAAGTTCTGGTTTGTAAGGCCTGAGGACCCCCCATCTCCCATATGGTCTCCAGAAGTACTTGTCAAGCTAAAACAGACAGGACCCTCTTAAATGACTTGGGAAATGGAGGAAAAATAAACATTTTCAGCACTGAGGGAGTTGGTGGATGGATGCTAGAGTGACCTTGAGCCATGGGCAGGAGCATCTTGGGAAGTTGGGCTACCAACTGTGCTGCTCCCTGCTCCACATCACATACTGCCCAGCTTCTGGGCCTTCTACCCAGAGCACACTGCTCTTCCCTTGTCTTCCCCAGGTCCACAATTTCCCATCCTCTGCGTTTAGCTTTTAAAGTTATAGGACTTTATCCTCTTTATCCTTACACATACCAAGCTCCTAGCCAGGACCTGACACCTAAGTAATACTCAACAGCTGTCTGTCCAGTGAACACATCTGCTGCTCTCAGGTTCTGACCACTTCCCACTTACCATATAGTTGTATGAACTATCCATTGGGCCATAACCTCTAAGGACAAGGTAGACTCCTGGTCTTTTTTTTTAGACTCCTGGTCTGATGCTTCTTGAGGTTTATACAATGGCAAGCGCAGGATTTAAAGCCTGCTGGGTTGTTAGTAAAGGCTTTTTAATTGAATGAATGACGATGAGTGATACGCAGATTTGTTTGGTCCCTGCCCTTAGGAGCTTACACCTAGTTGGAAAGAGAGTGTGGAACTTGCTAAAAATTGACACGGTTAATAACAAGCTTTTATTGTAAGCCTAGATCATGCCAGGCATTCACAAATCCCAGTTACCTGGACAAGACAAAGGCTTGAAAAGTTAAGAAACTTCTCTAAGATAGGAGGGCTAATAAGTGGCAGAATTAAAACCCAGATTTGTCCAACTCTGCTTGGGGCGTGTGTGTGTGTGTGTGTGTGTGTGTGTGTGTGTGAGAGAGAGAGAGAGAGAGAGAGAGAGAGAGAGAGAGAGAATGTGTTAATGCTGTGCAACGCTGAGCCCCTGAGGCATTCATCTCCATGGTGGGAGGGGAGGACTGTCTGAGGTCCCCCAAGGCTGTTGCTGAAGATCAGCTGATCCGTATGAGTCAGCAGAGCCTTGGCGACCTGTTGGTGACCCCTAGAAAGAGAGGAAACATCTGTAGCATGGAGCTGTGTGATGGGGCCTGCTGGGGAAGGGGGTGGTGGGGACTTAGCAGCAGTTTCCCACCACAGGGAGACCGTCTCCAGAGCAGATCATCTGCCATGTGACCCACATACCCCATTTTCTTTTGAGCCCCAGTTCCCATAATGGGGTGCAAGTTTTGGGTACCCTGTAGCCAAGACTGGCTGGTGACTCTGAGCTACCTCTGTGTCCCTTCTTTTTAGCACATTCTATCCCTAGGCTTTCTGCCATTATGGCTTGACCAGGATAATTAGAGCTGCTTTCCCAGGGTCTTTGTGGGGTTGGAAATGATGGAGGAACCAGAGCTGGGTGGGAGGGAGAAGGGCAGGCTCGGTCTTCAGACTTGGCGGTGAGTCCAAGAATGTGAGCATCACAAAGAGCCAAGCACGTTCCCGGCTCTGGGCAGAAGCTGCTCCAAGAACAGGACTAGGCTTCCCAGCTTCCTTCCTTGCTATCTTCTCTCTCTGCTCACAACCCCAGGCATGTGTCCCCGATCTTGTCTTGTCCCTGATCACATCTTTCCCTCTCTGTACTCCTGGGTTATTTGACACAGTCTGCAGCCCTCAAACTTTTCCATTCCTTTCCCTGGCCCCAAACTGTAATCATGGTCTGACTTCTTGCATTGATGCATCCCTTGAGCCAAACTACATGCCTGTGTACACATCCACCCCCTCCATATCCCACATCACTGTCTCCCCACACCCACGCCACACACACAGATCCACATCACCTGTCACTGTATGGGGAAAAATGTGAAATACTATGAAAAGACCATGGGTTTTGGAGTCAGGAGAGCTTGGCATTGAATTCCAACTCTGACATCTTCCAGCTTTGTGACCTGGGACAAGCTTCTCCCAGGTCTACTGAATGTTTCTCCATTTCTTTATTCATAAAATGAGGATCTTGTCCATACAATGAAGGTGATGTGAATATTACACATTCTTACTACAGGAAGATAAGATGGTCTAATAGGTAAGAATAAAGGCTGAAGAATCACACTGACCAGGATTCAAATCCCAGTTCTTATTAGTGGTGTGACTGTAAGTGAATCTCTGAACCTACTAAGCCTTAGTTACTGTATCTATCTTAGCATTGCTGTGAGTATAAAAAGAAGTGATACAAGTAGCTTAGTGCTTGGCCCATGATACATGCTCAGTAAATGAGAGCAGTTTGTACTATTATCATAGTGGCAGTGGAGGATGTTCAGTAAATACCTTTCCCCCTTCTCTTTCCTAAACTCATCATCCACACCTCCCAAAAGAATGTCAAGATTCCCAAGAAGGGAAAGACAGAAATAAGGGTGTGCTTTTTCCTTGTTTAGGGTCAGAGGGAAAGAATAAGTCCAGCCCAGAAGAGCTATGTTGGGCTGGGCTAAGCACTCTCAGGTTCTAGGGAGTAGCCACTCTCAGGGCAGACAACACTTTGTCAGGTGTAATTTGCAATCACCTGATGACTGAGAGAACACCCTAGGATGACACATGGCCTGGACAGGGCTGTTGTCTTCCTGGTGGTGCTAAAGAGCTGTCCCTAAGTGATCCCCACTTCTGCTCCCACTTGAATAGGCTTAGGTTAGTGGCATGATTCCCCGTTTAGGGTGGAGAAAGGAGCCCCTGAGTTAGGATTGTGAGGACACTGCCATTTCTACCCCAGAAAGCTCATTCTGACACCCCCACCCTTTCCCTGCAGAGTGGTGAAGGAGGAGATTTCTGACGACAATGCCAAGCTGCCCTGCTTCAATGGCCGGGTGGTGTCTTGGGTAAGGAGCCCTCCTTAGCGCTCTCTCTTCCTGCGTTCCTGTGGTGGGCTAGACAGAGGAAAAGCATTACTAAGATTATAGCTGGTGGGTTTATCCTTCAGTATCTGAATCTCCCCTGAGTTTTCTACCTGAACTGTTTCTCAACCTGAATTCTGTAGCCTTAGTGAAAGGTGAGGGGTGGGGGTGGAATGTGGGGAAGGAGGGGGTGAGAAACACTCATTGGAGACACAAATGTCTCCTTTGCCCTTTGAGGCACTTTGCCTGAGGTTCCAGCCAACTTCTCCCTTGGACCTGACCCTTATTCTCTGTCCCCATCCCGCTACAATAGCTCATGCCCCCCATCCTCACCGTCTACCAGCAGTGAGTCCGTTCCTCATCACAGCTGACCTTTCACAGACCTATCTCTTCTACCTCCATGCTCCCTGCTTCATTCTCCCCAAGGCTGCATGCCCGGCCAGAAGCCAACTATCTGCTTTTTCCCTGGTGCCCCTGTACCACACTACCCACCCATTCTATCCCCATCAGTTGGTGTCTGCTGAGGGCTCACACCCAGAGGCAGCTCCTTTCTGTGCTGACAACCCATCAGACCTGCCACCGCCCATGGAGCGCACAGGAGGCATTGGGGACTCCCGGCCCCCATCATTCCAGTGAGTGTGACCTGAGAGTGGAGCGGGCCCATGGGAGAGGGCTGCATCTGCTCAGCCAAGGGCTGGGGGAGGAGGGAGCCCCCAGCCTGCCCCCTCTCCCACCAAGTCTTCTCTTCCCTGTAGCCCTCATGCTGGTGGAGGCAGCCAGGAGAACCTGGATAATGACACAGAGACGGACTCCTTGGTATCTGCCCAGCGTGAGCGGCCACGCAGGAGGGACGGCCCAGAGCACAGTGCGTCTTCCCTAAACAGATGTCTCCCCTCCCCATCCCTACACCTACTTCACTGCTTCCATTCAGCTATCCACTTCTCTGCCCTGTCCTGAGCTCTGGATGTGCCTGCTCGCAGCACAGCCCTTAGTCCAGCCCTGTGTCCTCCCTTCCCTCCTGTGTCAGCACTGCGAACCCAGCTGCCTCTATTCCCACAGCAACCCGGCTAAATGGAACTGCAAAGGGGGACCGGCGGCGAGAACCAGGGGGTTATGATAGCTCATCCACCCTTATGAGCAGCGAGTTAGAGACCACCAGCTTCTTTGATTCGGATGAGGATGACTCCACCAGCAGGTGGGGCTTTGGGTTCATTGGTACTTTGGGGCAGGTGACCCCTGAACAGTCCTGACCCCCTCACCTCCCAGGATGGTGGTACCCTGGGAGGGCAGTGGGTTTTGCATGGGGGACTTGGGCCCCGCAGTGCCTCTTGTGGGGCAGGGCTGGGCCAGCCTGGTGGGGAACGACTGTGGGCCCCCCAGGTTCAGCAGCTCCACAGAACAGAGCAGCGCCTCACGCCTGATGAGAAGACATAAGCGGCGACGGAGGAAGCAGAAGGTTTCACGGATTGAGCGGGTACGGGCCTGAGATGCCAAGGATGGGTGGGGGCACGCTGAGCCCTGTCCAGGCAGACCCAGGGTGTTGTGTTTCCTTAGTCCCCCTCCTATCGGGCCAGCGTTTGAGCCTTAGAGGGGAGGGAGTGCTGAGGGCTCACCTCAAGGAGGAGCTAGGTGGGAGCAGTGAGTTCTTGCCACCCCAGCGGCCACTGCGACAGATGGGGCCTCTGTCTATTCCAGTCCTCGTCCTTCAGCAGCATCACGGACTCTACCATGTCACTCAACATCATCACAGTCACTCTCAACATGGGTGAGTCTGGTGAAATAATACTCTTGAGCTCCTGCTGTATGCCAGACACCAGGCAGGAGCTCAGCGAAACACAAGATAATGTTTCCTGCCCCTGAGTAGCTCTCTCTCATGAACATAAACTAGTACATAAACTGGTCATTTCCATATCCCAAGATCAGGGCTATGGCAGAGACAAGCACAGAGAGCTGTGGAAGCAGAGGATGACAGCAGGGAAGGCTTCCTGGAGGAAGTAATTTCTGATTCCTATCCCCCTTCCGTTTTTCAGCATTGCTTGTTGTTCTCTGATTTCTGCCCTAGGTACTGTCTTTAGGAGATAGCTCGATGTAGTGAAAAGAGCCCCAACCTTGGAATTTAAGTCTGAGTTTGAATCCTGGCTCTGCCACTTAATGGCTTAGAAAAGTCATCGAAGTTCTCCGAACCTCAGTTGCCTGCTTTGTAAAATGGGACTAAGAATCCCTGCAGCAGAGCTAGCAAGGACTAAATGGAAGTATGCTTGACCATGCTGAACACAGGGCCTGATTCAGGTTCAGTGAATGTTCATCCCAATCCCTTTCCACCCTTTTCTAATAAGGGGTTCAGAATCTGGGTAGGAACCTTGTTTCCCTCTTAAGGTTGTATCACTCTCTGTAGAAAAGTACAACTTTCTGGGCATCTCTATCGTGGGCCAAAGCAACGAGCGTGGTGACGGAGGCATCTATATCGGCTCTATCATGAAGGGTGGGGCTGTGGCTGCGGATGGACGCATTGAGCCAGGAGATATGCTGTTGCAGGTACCATTGCCCACCTGGAATGGTGGTGTGGATGGGGAGTAGGGAGATAATCCCTGTCCCCTGCACCCTGCTCATTTAGAGCCCACTTCTTGGTAGGGGGAAGACCTCTTGATCCACTAAGGTCAGCCTCCCTACTCACCTCCCCAACCCAGCTGCTTATCCCACTTCTGGCCTTCTCACCCAGGTAAACGAGATCAACTTTGAGAACATGAGTAATGACGACGCAGTCCGGGTGCTGCGGGAGATTGTGCACAAACCGGGGTATGGATGGCATGGGACATTGGGAAAGAGGGGGCAGGAATTTCTGGCCATCATGCCGGGGGATTGGTCTAGACTCCATGTACCCTGCCCTTACTAGGGACACCCTTGCTTTCAGGCCCATCACCCTGACTGTAGCCAAGTGCTGGGACCCAAGTCCACGTGGTTGCTTCACACTGCCCAGGAGTAAGTGGTTGGGGGACTCGGCCCTAAAGCTGGTGCTTGGCACATGTGAACCCTGTCTCTCCTTCCTTCTATGTTGCCTGAACCCTCATACCCACCCTATTGGGCCTGGCAGTGGGCAGGGTGGACAGCCCCTGACCTCTCATCCTCCCTGCAGGTGAGCCCATCCGGCCCATTGACCCTGCAGCCTGGGTCTCCCACACTGCAGCCATGACCGGCACCTTCCCTGCCTATGGCATGAGCCCCTCCCTGAGCACCATCACCTCCACCAGCTCTTCCATCACCAGCTCCATCCCTGACACAGAGCGTGAGTGCCCAACCCTGCCCCCTAGGCCCAGCAGATGCGGCCAGGTGGGAGGGACTGATTAAAGCCCACATGGAGACTCTTGCTTAAAAGTCATAGCGGGCTGGAGAGGAGGCTGAATTCATTCCAGCTACCTCACACTGCAGCTTCTTCCCTCAGTGGACACCCGACCCTCACTAAACAGTGTTTGCCTCTGAACCTGTACTGAACACCCAGCAAGCCTCAGTTTCCTCTAGTAAAATGGGACTAATGATATGCATTCTACCAGGTTCTGAGGCGAGGGATGGAGGTTTAATGAGAGGATATAAATGAAGCTTCAATTCTAGTATGTGGCATAAAGTAAGCACTCAGTAAAAAGACTGCCATTTTTACTCTAGCACTCATATTATACAGTATGCTAAGCACCTTCACTTACATTATTTAGTTCTCTCTTCAAATATCCTTGCAAAATATGGGGTGCCTAGGTGGCTCAGTTGATTAAGCATTGGACTCTTGACCTCAGCTCAGGTCTTGATCTCAGGGTTGTGAATTCAAGCCCTGCGTCAGGCTCCACATGGGGCATAGAGCCTACTTAAAAAAAAAAAAAAAAAATCCTTGCAAAATAAATATTAAAGTCCCTATTTTTACGAAGGAGGAAACTAAGTGTCCTAGAAGTCAGTAATGTGCGCTCAACATTGGTCCATGATTTTTGGGTGGTAGAACTGCAATGTAGACTCCTCTCTACCTAACTCTGTAGCCCCTTTCTGCCTCACCATTCTGCCTCCCACCCCCAGGCCTAGACGACTTCCACCTGTCCATCCACAGTGACATGGCTGCCATTGTAAAAGCCATGGCCTCCCCTGAATCTGGGCTGGAGGTCCGTGACCGCATGTGGCTCAAGATTACCATCCCCAATGCTTTCATCGGTGAGAGGGCCCCATGGTGGGATGAAGGGCAGGGTGGGGAGTGTTGGGAAGGGCAGGCTGGGGGCTGAAGATCTCCCTTGGTCCACTTCTTTGAGCTGGAACCAGCCCCAGCCTTGTGGCTTCTGTGAGGTCAGATGAGCCCAAGTCAGGTGGGCCTCCCACTCAAGTGGCGGCCTTGCCCCTAGGCTCGGATGTGGTGGACTGGCTATACCACAACGTGGAAGGCTTCACTGACCGGCGAGAGGCCCGCAAGTATGCCAGCAACCTGCTAAAAGCCGGCTTCATCCGCCACACTGTCAACAAGATCACCTTCTCTGAGCAGTGCTACTACATCTTCGGTGACCTCTGTGGCAGTATGTGCCTCCCCGACCTCCTTGCTTGTCTCCTGGCTGGGAGTGGGGAGGTGCCCAGGGATGTGGCAGCAGACCCCCAGGAACCCATGGGAAGCAGGAGTGGGCAGCCAAGCTGGGGGCCCAGCTCGAGCGCTGACCCAGGCTTCCTTCTCTAGTAGTAGCAGAGCCCAGTTGGGCCTTTTCACCTGCTCTGTGTCCCATCTTGGGGTGGGCATTTTCAAAGTGCCTCCTCTGTTTTTGGCACCATGCAGGTTATTTCTAAGCATCATGTTGCTCTCACTCAGTCCTCACAACCCCCGCCTCCTCACCTTCAGGGAGATGGATCACTATCCCTATTTCAGCTGAGGAAACTGAGACTTCGAGAAGTTCAATAGTCCACCCATTCTCACAGCCAGATGCAGAGGAGTTAGGCCTTGGGTCCAGGTCTTTCTGGCTCTAGAGCCCTTTTACTTACTACCATCTGGAGCTGTGTAGGTATGTGGTGTTGCAGAAGCATTGGTCAAAGGTCCTACGGTTGGCCCCTGATCACCCTCCCAGCACCAAGCAGGTTCCACCAAGGCCAGACCTGGGGCTGGCCTGAGGCCCCAGGTCCCCAGCCTTCTCAGACCCTTGAGGGCGGGCCAGGCCTTGGGATGAAACTGGAGAAACTGTCAGGGCCAGCTTATAGAGGGACTCTGCAAGCTGCACCGAGCAGTTTGGACTTGATCTCGAGAGAGTGCAAAGCTAATGAGGGCTTTTAAGGAGTAAAAGTGTGCAGGGAACCCCCTCTTCTCCTGAGCATGTAGATAGCCCTTGGGAAGGAAGGGGGGTCCTCAAAACAGAACAACATTGCTCAGGGCTGGGAGCAGAGGCCCACTCCCAGCAGCCGCCTCTACCTCAGGGAGTCTTTGGTTAGTCCAGTGGTGCTTACTGGCTAAAGTCCAAAAACTAACTTTTAAAATGCTTCAGATTAGGATCTAAGACTAGAAAGGCTATTACTGCAGGGCATAAGTTCATGATGGAGGGTGATAGGTGCATAGGGTTTTGAAGTTGGACAGGTCTGAGTTCAAATCCTAGCTTTGCTCTCACTGTGAACATGATTAAGTGACAGCCTCTCATTCCCTTAATTTCTTGATCTGTAAGTTGGAGGTAATACTAGAAACTCTCAGAGCTGTTTAGAGGTTAAGACCTTGTATAATGCTTTGAGCACCATGTTCGGCCCACAGTAAGTGCTCTAAAATGTTCTCCATTATTCATAAACTTAATTGATTCTAAGATGAACATTTCTTTCACATTTCAGTATCTCTGAAATTGGGGTGCATCTTGTAATTAATGGCTTCTTACTCTATCCTGTGTGGTTATTATTATCATCATTAGAAGAAGTCATCCCTGGCCCTGAACCTCCGAGGATCCCTATAGCTTCTCAAGACAGCTGTGATTTTTGCTTAAGAGATGTTGTTCTATCCCTGGAGCCTCCTGGGTCTTCTACCCATGGCCAAGGCCCCCAGAAGCCCAGGTTAGAGATATGCTGACAGATCGGTCTTTTGCTTCTCACTGGCCAGGGTCTCCTCAGCTGGGAATGTGGCAGGCTCAAAGGAAAGAGCTGGAGATCTGGGATCCCCAGGAACCCACAGTCACTCCCTTCAGGACAATAGCCTGGAGGCTGAAATAGTCACCAGCTCTTGGGGCATGAGCCAAGGCAGGCCCCTGCTTCTCACCACCACTACACCCTGCTAGCTACAGGCCTTAACATGTTGATGGCTTGGCCAGTAGATTCCACAGACCACCTCTCCTGACCTCTTCTCTGGAAGGTTGGGCTGGCTTATTTAAGGACTTGGAACGAAGGGCTCCATCTGTATCCAGCACCTGGCCTGGAGGGCAACTCTAGCTCTCTCAGAGCTCTGGGACCTGGTATGATGAGGTGTGAGCAAGGGGTGTCCCAGCCAGGTAATCTCTTTGGTGGCCCCTTATATCCCCTTTTAGGTAATTCCAACATTGGTCGGGGCAGCCTTGCCTTTAAGGACTGCACAGTTTACTGTGGGAGCCAGAGCCATGAAACAAGTAATGTTAATACCCTGAGATGAGTGCTGTCAAGAATGAGGCCTGGCTGGGAATGGAGTGGAGGACACAGAGGAGCACCTAAGTTCTCTTTCGGATCCCTTTCCACCTTCCACAGCAGCACCAGAAAATCGATCTGAGCCAAGGGCTTTCTTTTGTATGGGGAGGCTCTGAAAGGCCTGTTTGTTTTGGCCTATAATGGGTTTTTTTTTTTTTTTTTTTAGCCCTAGATGAAGGGTGAGGGCAAAATTTCACCTAAATTTCCCCCAAACTGCTCCCTACTCCTTACTAATGACTCACCTGGAAAGGTAAGAAGAAAGTAAGCAACTCCTAGCTTCTGCTCTGGCTACAATTTGGATTGACCTCAGGTGGGTCATTTAACCTCTCTGGACTTCACTTTCCTCACCTGGAAAAAATGTGACTAATTCCCTCTTCATAGGATGGTGGTAACATTTGCATGAGTTGAAGCGCTTTGTATTATTTGCAATAATACAAATATTACAGTGCTTTGCACTGCCCAGTGACTTGCAGGTTTGCAATACCTGTCTGCTATTTCAGTTTCTTATATTCCCTTAAGTGAACAGAAGAGAACATTGCCCATCTAGTTTACTGAGGAAGGAGAAGAAACTGTCAAATACTTGGAAGGGGGCCTCCCTGGGACTGGGAGTGGGGTGTCAGGATTCAGCATGGAGCATCTGAAGTGGGGTGGGGACTCAGGGCCTTCCTGAGGAAGGTTTTTCTTGGTGTTGTGTCTGCAGTCTCCCTCTCCACCATCTCCGGTGGGTGGCACAGGGTGGGTCTGAAGAAGTGAGAGATCTGTGACCTCTGCCTCCTCTCATTTAGGGAATAAACTTCCACTGCTGTTAGGTGTCATAGTAAATGTACCTACCCGACCTAGACTGGGGACCTCTCTCTCCTGACCTAGGGGTGTGGGGGCAGGGCACAGACCCAACTCATCTGGCCCTCCCCTCCCCTCCACAGACATGGCCAACTTGTCCCTCCATGATCACGACGGTTCCAGCGGAGCCTCTGACCAGGACACTCTGGCCCCTTTGCCACACCCTGGGGCTGCGCCGTGGCCCATGGCCTTCCCTTACCAGTACCCGCCACCCCCACACCCCTACAACCCACACCCAGGCTTCCCAGAACTGGGGTACAGCTATGGTGGGGGCAGCGCCAGCAGTCAGCACAGTGAAGGTAAGGTGGAGGGGGTGCGGGGTGGCGCACAGCCCCAAACTGCTTCTGCAAGCTCTGAACATGCCCCGCTGGGGGCCTGCCTGTCGCCTATAGGCAGCCGGAGCAGTGGCTCCAACCGTAGCGGCAGTGACCGGCGGAAGGAGAAGGACCCGAAGGCGGGGGACTCGAAGTCGGGCGGCAGCGGCAGCGAGTCGGACCACACAACCCGCAGCAGCCTGCGGGGGCCTCGGGAAAGGGCACCCAGCGAGCGCTCGGGCCCTGCCGCCAGCGAGCATAGCCACCGCAGCCACCACTCCATGGCCAGCAGCCTGCGCAGCCACCACACGCACCCGAGCTACGGCCCCCCTGGCGTCCCCCCTCTCTACGGTCCCCCAATGCTGATGATGCCCCCACCGCCCGCGGCCATGGGGCCCCCAGGAGCCCCACCGGGCCGCGACCTGGCCTCCGTGCCCCCCGAACTGACCGCCAGCAGACAGTCCTTCCGCATGGCCATGGGAAACCCCAGTGAGTTCTTTGTGGATGTGATGTGAACAGGACCCTCCCCTACTTCCGTCCCACCCCTACACCTGGGCGGCTGCGTCCCTCTCTCCATCCGTCCATCTTTTTTACTTTGTCTGGTACCTGAAAGGGAAATAAATCGAACTAAATTCAGGCGCGCTAACTGCTCGCTGGGCGCAGTGAGGGCGGGTGCACCCACCAACTGCCGCTGCGGCCCCTAACCTGCCACCGGACCCAGCTTGTCCCTCTGCCCACTAACCGCTGCGCAGGACTCCCAGGACCCTTCATGTCACTGGGACCCGACTTGCTGGTGCTGCTCCTTATTCCCCACATACACTTCAAGAATTGACCCCCGCAGGCCCCCTGAGGGCCTGTTCACCCCTTTATCCCCACGTTTCTCCCCTCAGGAACCTCGCACCTTTCCTTCCAGCTACATCCACCCTTCATTAACCGCATCGCCTCCAGCATGTGTGCCAATCTCTTAACTTTTTCCCTACACTACTGACAACAAAAAATACTTGCTTCATCTACCCCCCCATCTAACTGCCCAACCCACCCTACTCCACCCCAGCCACTGCTTCAGTGCTGCATACTAGAGTTGTGGTCACTTCCAGTAACCATCCACACTATCCCAGCCTGTGCTAGCCTTTACTAGAAGCCCAGAAAGGCCTCCTAAGTTGCCTGAGCTGCTAGCGGCTTCCAGGAAGCATAACTGTTCTACCCCTATATCCATACTCCCCCATGCCTGCTGTATGTGCTGGTTCCTTCAGACCCCTAACCCTACTAACCAGGCTCATCTCACCTCTGGGCCTGAAACATTTCTTTTCTTTCTTTTCTCTTCCCTCAATTTTTCCTGGGCCTGGAGCAGCCAAGAATTTCGGGCTGTTTGACTTTCTGTGAGCCCCCAGCAAAGGGAGGCCCAGCCTCCGAGGAGACCAGGAGCCCTGCTTCAGCAGCCCCTCAGGGCTTCCCAAGGATGTTCAGCTCCCACACCTACACTTCAACATGTTGAGTCACTAGGCTTTTGTGGAGGGCTCCAAACTCTCACCCATGTATGAGAGACTCTGTTCCCCTTTCCCGAGAGTGCCCCATCTCTCTCTCTCTCTCTCTCTCTCTCTCTCTCTCTCTTTCTCTCGCTCACACACACACACATACACACATGTGCCTATGCAAGTTCACTTAAGCCTCAGGGCTGGTCCCTACCCAGAGGGCCGGACCCTCTCTCCCAGGTCGTAGGGCTGGTCCCCTGACTTCCCTGTCCCCTCACTTATAGCCCTCAAGCCTCCCACACATGTCCCCATCATCCTCCTACCTGGATAAAGCTCATAAGCTGGATCTCAGGTTAGGCTCAGCAAAGGACTTCCCAAGCAACTGACAGGTTGTTCTCACCCTGCCCCTTACCCCACACAACCTTCTGTGATTTCACAATCGCTATGATACCCCAGAGAAAGGTTGGGCAGGGGGACTTTTGGGAATCCTGAAGTGCTAGGTTTTATTTTTTACCTTATTCTCCAGTTTAAGCAAATCATGACTTTCTCTTTAAGCCTCTTCTATAAATTCTCCTGGCTGACCGAGGCATCTGTATTTTTAGGACTGGGGCGTCAAGAGTAGGATTCAGTCTTAAGCTCCAGGCTCTGGGGCAAACCAGGGTAGAGATATTTTGGCATTTATTCATTTAACAAGTACTTCCTGGGGTATTTGGTGACCAAGGGCTGTGTTGGAAACATGACTCAGTCTTGCCTACGTTCTCGGAGCTCTAGATTTGCTCCCAACCAAGGCCATGGCTTTCTCCCACCACTACAGGACTGGTTCCTATACTTTTCCTTTTCTGATTCTGCCTTGTTCAACTCCCTTGAGAATTCCTCCACTATTGCTCATGCCTTCCATGTTGGTGCTCCCAGTGTTCCATCTTTGGTTCACTTCTCTTTCCTCTAAGTTTACTACCCAAATGGTGTCATTTATCCTGATGTCCTCAATTGCCACTGATACACTGGTGATTCTAAAATGCCTATCTCCAGCCACAACTTCTCTCCAAATTTTAGATCTGTATTATCCACTGGATGTCACCATGGACATATCTATATGGACTCAACTCATTTCCCCCATCAAGTGTGTTCCTCCTTAATTCCAACTCTTCCAGTCTACATAGGCATACCAGCTAGGAACATTTATGGACTTAAATTCCTCCCCAACTCTTACTAGTCAGCATATCATATCCATTCCACTTCAACAGTCTTTCTTGAATATGGTCCTTCTTCTCCCCCCGCCTCTACCCTAATTCATAGGAGCTCGGGATTCAGAGTCAGATTGTTCTGGGCTTGAATCCCAGCTCTACTACTTTTTGGTTTCGTGATAAGAGAGTTACTTAATCTCTCTGAGCCTCAATTCCCTCATATGTAAAATGATGATAATAATACCTACCTCACAGGGTTGTTGTGAGGATTTAAATTAGACTTGTACGAAAAGTGCCTAGCACAGTGCCTGGCACAGAGTAGAATAGGTGCTCAATAAATGGTAGCTATTATTATTATTATTACTACTACTATTATTATTTATTCTAAATTGGTAGGGTATTATTGATTGAAGATAAAGCTTTTGGAAAGGTAGCAGTGAAGATTTGAGTGCCGGTTCAAGAAATAGAAATGCCTGTATTCAGTCACTTAATGGATTCACATGGTGACCACTGTTTGAGGAAGGCCAGATCTTCATCCTGCCACATTCTGGCTTCTAGCAGGAGGATGCTGGGACAGTAGGGTTTGTAACCAGGTTTGTCCTTTTTTTGCCCTTCCTCCCATGATGGGCTCAACACCAGTGAAGGCATAAGGGAATCTCTCCGTACAGAAAGAGAAGAGCTAACAGATTTTCTTCGGGTCCTGTAAAAGTCAAGCAGGGCTTTCATATCTGAGGGTTTGCTCTGTCTCTTCTTCTCAGCTTGGGTGTGAAGATTAACTGTTCATTAGAGAAGGGATTTCAAGTTCCATGTCCAGCTAAACTTGCCAGCAGTTTTTTAAGCAACATATATGCCATCACTAGAAGGCACACAGGTCCCGGCCTCAAGGGGTCACATAGGTATGTGTAGTTGGGATAGAACAGACATTCTTGAAAAACTTTGGCTAGTTTCTTACAAGTATTTGCCTCCTCCATCTTTGCCCTTTTACTTGGGTCTTGATCCCTGGGAAGAGGCTCACATCTGGAACAAATATTTGATGAAAAGTCTTGGGAAAATCAGAGCTGGTGTTAGAAAGCAGTAAATTTAGTGCAAACACTTCTGCCAAGTCGTGTGTGTGTGTGTAAAATGAGCACAGCCAGTGTTCGGACTCCAGAGACGGAAAAGGCCTACAGCAATCTCAAGCTTAACAGATGGGTTTCAACAAATGGCATTAATCCTCTGAAGCTCTCCTAGACACTGAACAGGATGGATTGCAGACTACAATTCCCAGAATGCTCGGTAGGGAAAATGAAGCGAGTGGAGCGGCGTATGATGGGATGTGTATTTCGTGTAATGCATGCCGGATAAGGCCACGCCTATCCCTCCCCAAGGCACGCCTAACCCGCTGAAGGTAGTCGGTAGTTGTAGTCTTACTAAACCTAGAAAGGCTAAAATTGTAAGCTAGAAGGCCGAAGGGCCTGACGGGATTTGTAGTCGGCGCGGTCGCCGGACGCGCACGCGCAACTGTGTTCGGGGCGGGGCCACGGCACTGCGGTGAAAGCCGAGGCAGCGGGCTGGCGAGCAGGGGGCGGGCGGACATCTTGGGATCTGGAGAGTGGCCGGGCGGGCCGAGCAGGCGGCCGCGGACGCCAGGTAAGCTCGGAATCCGGCGGAGCGTAAGGGAGAACGCGTACTCCGCTACCCAGCTTTGCCCTTCCCTGCACTGCGCTGCGCGAAAAGCTGCCCACAGCCGCGAGGGGCCTCAGCCTTCTGATCTGGAGCTGACGGCGGGGCGGGGGCGCCCGGGGCGCGGTTGCAGGGTGGGCAGGGAGCGGCGCCCTCCACCGGCCGTCCGGCGCCTTCCGTGACAGGGAGACATCCTGGGGTCCCCCCGGAGCCAGGATGTCGCGCGGCGCCCCCTTCCTCGGGATCGTGACAGCCCCCCTGGTGCCTTGGCGCCGCCTCCTCCCAGCGCAAGGACAATTCCCCCATCTCCTAGGACGGTGACACCCCCTCGGGCCGTCTCCCTGGGCTGTGACAGGCCTCCCACCAGCCGCACCCCCTCCCCCCAGTTGAGTGACACTCCTCGGCTCTTCTTCCTCAGACCTGTGACAGCCCCCGCAGCCCCTTGGAGCCATGTTTGTCCCCGCGATGTCTTGCCCCCCACGACGAAGAGCCCACCACCCCGTTATGCCTCCACACTTGAACCCTAAAGCAAGTTAACGCCGCCCCAGCTTTCCCCTATTCGCCACTTGTCAGTCTCCTCCCTGCTGTTTCAAAGTCTTGACCTTTGCCACACTGGAAACTCCTTCCTCCAGATGTCCCTGTTCCCCCAGCCCCAGCCCTCTTGCTGCTGCAGGTTCACCTTACTAGACCGCCTGGCTCCCTCTGCCCGTCCTTCCCCTTAGCTCAGTATTCCCTTCCTGCCCTGGGCCCCACCTCCGCTCCTTCGGTGCCCTGCGGCCCCTACCACTTGATATCTGTGAACTTGCTTCTTTGCCCAGGGCTCTACCTCCCATTTTTCATTTCCTTTCCCAGCCTTTTTTGGGACTCAGGGGTGGAATGTGTCCACCACCACCTTGAGAGACCTCTCACTGAGTTGGGGAGACCCTGATGGCCTCAGTAATAGGGCTTTATTTTCCAGTTTAGAAAAGTCTGCTAAACTCCCTCTGCCCTGTAAAATCAATACCAGAGCTAATTCAGGAAATCTAGAATTAAATTAACCCTTTTTCTCCTTGCAAATAATTTGACCCAAATAATTTGGATAATGCACACCTATTCTCTGCCCTTTCCTTGTAGGTACTCAGGCCAAAAATGAGTTGTGTCATGGTTCTGGAATCATAGAATTTCAGCTGGATTGATCTTTGTGTTTTATGAACCTGTACTCCCACCCCCTTATTTTTACTGCACTTGGGAACTGAGAAGGATCCTCCCTTTTTGAAAGGGAGGTGGTTAAAAATAACTAATAAGCAGCTTGGGTCATTGAAGTGTAGTCGGCCAAGGCTGGGCCCTTTCTCCTCTGCTCTTTTGCCTGCTTATCTGACTGCCTGGGATTGGTTGGAGCCACACTCCAGGGTCTGTGTCAGGGCCTAAGGCCTCCCTTGTCTCCTCCCCACACCCTGCACACCCTTTCCTGGAATGTTTAGACTTCTGTGAATTAGAGAGCCACAGGTTCAGGCCCTGCTGTCTTCTCCGAAGGGTTAGTGGAGCCTGAGAGACCGGGTGCTCCTAAAGCCGTGCCTGGGGGCCCCAGGCCTGAACCAAGTGGAATAATTCCTACCGCCATTCCTGCAGCCGCAGGCAGGCCTTCCCAGTGACTCACCGGCTAGAGTCTGAGTGAGAGTCTGCACAGGAAGGGGCCAAAAAGGATCTGTGCTGAGCTCAGCACTGAAAAGAGGGGGAGGGGGCTACACTCTGGGCTCAGCCCCAGGAAAGGGAGGGTCAAAATGGCCTTAGAATCCTGGGCCCAAGTCCCTCTCCATTTCTTTCTCCTTTCCAGTGTGAGATAAACAGGAACTGGAGCCTGGCTAAGGGGAGGGGCATGACTGGGGAGGGCTTCAGGGTCACTTACTGGAGGGTTGAGTCAGGAAAAAAAGCCCAGCCAGTGACCTGCACAGCCCCACAGGGGATGTTGGCAGAGGTTCTGAGGCCTTCCCTTACCCTGCCTCCGCCTGTCCTAGGTCTGTTCTCAGAGCGATGGGCCTTGGAGACTGAGCTGCCGCCATGATTGGAGGCTTATTCATCTATAATCACAAGGGGGAGGTGCTCATCTCCCGGGTCTACCGAGATGACATCGGGTGAGTCCCCTGGCTGAGCCAGCTGTGTCCCCACCTCTCATCCCTCCTCCCCAGCATGCAGGACCAGGTCCGTTCCTACTAGAGACTGGACTTTGGCCACCCCCATCCCTCGCTGCATCTTAGAAGCTCAGCTAATACAATCTGGTTCCCATTAGGTCTGGTGGTATTGGCCTGGCAGCCAGTTACTGGCCAATAGGTGGGACCTGTGGAATGGTGTGGCCCCCCACAGTCTTAGGAACTCTTGTCCTTCCTGCCTTCTGCTTTCCTTAGTGACAGACCTAGTTGCTAGAAATGAGTGCTTTTGCCCTGGTAGATGAATTCCTCCCTTGAGGAGGAGGGAGATCTTTCTCCAGGGGGTGAAGTTAGTGGACAGGCTAGTGGTACTAATCCATCTAAGTCTTGCTCTCAAAAGCCCTTCTCACGGTGAGAGCCTTCACTGAATTCTCTTGAAAGCTTCTCCAGGCTGCCAAATCCTCTCCTACTCCCTTTCTCAGGAGGAGGCAGGCTGCTGACTCAGCTGTTTTCAGTTCCTCTGGGTCTCTCCTGGAAGAGAGGTTGTGAGCAAGCTTGGGGCACTCTCCGGGTCACTGAAGGAAGGGCAGGGAGGCCATGCTGCCCTTCCTGGCCTACCAGAGTAGACCCGGAATAGCTCCTTGTTCGAGGTCCCTCAGACCTTAGCAAAGAGCCACAGCCTGCCTTCTTACTCTGCCCCACACTGCATGCCACTATTCTTTCCTGAATGAGAGGACATGTCCTAGCCTCAGCAGCTCTAATGAGATTAGGCATCTCTGGTTCATGCTGCCGTGTTTTCCTTCCTCCAGGAGCTTAGGTTAAACAGTTATAGGATGGGCCTGCTGCAGAGCCCAATAGCTTCTTGGCTCCCAGCTCCCTGACTAGTGGGCTGGCCTGGCCTTTGTGGCTGTTTGTCCATTGGCTGGTGGTAGGGCATGAACTAGAGTTGTGGCAGTGCCTGGCTTGCCTGAACCTGGCTGGCTATACCCATCCACACCCCCTCCTGCCCTGCCCTGGATGGACCTGCTTAAGCCAGGGCACCTACTGTCTTGCATGACTTGCTATGCTTTCCACCCCTTGCCTCTTGCTCGTCTGCTTCCACTTCATGGTGTGTGCAGCCTACCCCAGGATGTTGTGTGTCTAATCCTCTCTCTCGTTGCTGTCACTCTCCTCTTCTTGCTGGCGTCATTTCTCTCATCCCATCTCATTGGCTGCCGTAGCAATAGGTAAGCAGCCTGTCAAGCTGCCGCCCAGGCACAGGTGGGGGGGGGGGCCTGCCCCCCATCATTGTTTTCTTTGTCTGTTTTCATTCCCTGAACTTGTTCTCGAATTGGATCCTGGATGGGAACAAATGGCCCAGCTCCATGGCCCCTTGGTGCTTCTTCCTTAGATTAGATTAGAGCCTACTCTGAAGTTACGCTGGCTTTGCCTCACTTCTAGAAGAGCCAGACCTCCTACTGGTGGGATCACAAGTGGGAGAACTGAAGAACAAGCAAGGTGTCTTTCTCATTTGGGCCTGGAGCTTACTGAGAAGCTGGAGAGGTGGCAGCTGGGAAATTGGGACCAGGCCTCAGCATCAGGAACATGCCTCCTTAAGTGTGATGGACTTCACTTTATTAACACTATACCTGTTCTCCTGTCATTCCCACCTGACTTACCTGTCTCTGGTGGCCTTCAGACACCAGCCCAGCTCTGGTCCTATTCCCATGCTGGGAGCCACAAGGGAACTGCCCCAGTAGTTTAGGCTTTGGCTTCAGATTCAGAGTACATGTCAGACTTAAGCAGTGAAGGGATGAAAAGTTGTTAGCAGCTGTGGTTGATCCCCATGGAGTGGGGTTTGCCTGGGTGCTGAGCAGCCCCTGTGTACTCTTTTCCCTCAGGAGGAATGCAGTGGATGCCTTTCGGGTCAATGTTATCCACGCCCGGCAGCAGGTGCGCAGCCCCGTCACCAACATCGCTCGCACCAGTTTCTTCCATGTTAAGCGGTCCAACATCTGGTTGGCAGCTGTCACCAAGCAGAATGTCAATGCTGCCATGGTCTTCGAATTCCTCTATAAGATGTGTGACGTAATGGCTGCCTACTTTGGCAAGATCAGCGAGGAGAACATCAAGAACAATTTTGTGCTCATATATGAGCTACTGGATGGTGAGGCTGGCAGGGCGGTGGGCCTAGGGTGGGGAGGAACCTGATGGGGCCTAGCCTGGAGGTAGGAGCACTTGTGAGGTTCCCTCCAGTGCCCTCTCAACTTTCTTTCCTGAATATCTGCTCTTTTGAGCCCTGAAAAGGCCAGTCTAAATTCAGCCCCAAAAGAAGCTCTGAAGTAGAACACAGAAATAGTGAGTGGAGGTGGGGAGAGGGGGCAGAGAACCAAAAGATTTTTCAGGGGACTAGGAACCTATCTGGGGCTTGGTAGCTGGACCTCCTACAGTTAAGCATGTTTCCTTCTTACCTTTGTAGTTTGGGCCTTAGTTCACTGTCCTTCCAGCTTTCTATCTCAACAGGCTCTGCCTCAGAGCCTAAAGGAGGGTGAGATATGACCGGCTTCTGGGGTTGCATTATCTTTGTTCCTTTGTAGGGTATGATTGAAAAGAACAGTCTTTCTACCTTCCCAGGGTCTGTTTGTTTTCTAAGGACTCAGCACTTCTTGAGCTCTCACCCACTGGCCATAAGATTCTTCTGCTCATTTTCTCTGTGAAAAAAATCTGATGTTTTAATTGTTGTCTTATGAAGCACAAATCCCAAAGTACATGCTACAAAGCTAGAGGACATTGCTGCAGATGATCCCACACTCTTCTAGAGCTCTGCTGGCCAGATTTGTCCAGGCCAGAGGAGATATTGGACTGAAGGAGCCTTCAGCTTTTTCCAGGGCTGATGGTTCCCTTCCTTTTGCAGAGATCCTGGACTTTGGCTATCCACAGAATTCAGAGACAGGAGCACTGAAAACCTTCATCACTCAGCAGGGTATCAAGAGCCAGGTACTCCGTTGTATAGCCACAGCAAGGGTTGGGCCCATCCTCCTCAAGCTCCCCCTAGCCTTGTCTCAGCTCACTCAAGAGCCTGCCTCTACCAGGAAGCACAGGCCTGAGCCCTCTACTGTGATTGCAAGCCAATTTTGCTGCATGTGGCTCTCCACCCTAGGAGCAGCCAACTCAGCATCTCTGTTACTGGGAATAGGGTTCAAACAGTTTCCTTCTATACTGGGGGAAGGAAGGGTGTGGGCTGCCCTGGAGGCCTGGTGTTCCTTGGGGAGAGAGCGTGGGCCTTCCTCTGGGATACAGGCCTTATAGCTGCCCTCTCCTTCTCTTCTGCCTGCCTCTTCCCGTCTGTGTCCCCCTACTGCTTCCGGTTGGCATCACATTGGCCCTTTGGCCTCCAGCATCAGGTAAGCTGTTCCCTCAGCTTCTACCTTTACAGCTTGGATCCAGTTTTCTTCGGGCCCTGCTTCATGGAGCTTATGAAAGAGATGAGTTACAGGATGGGGACTAGAAGGGAGGGGGAGTGAGAGTGGAGTAGGGACAGAGACGGGATCATTGAAGGTGGAGAGCAATGAGGCCATTAGTGTTTTTCTCGGTCCCCCCTGTGTAGACAAAAGAAGAGCAATCCCAGATCACCAGCCAGGTGACTGGGCAGATTGGCTGGCGGCGGGAGGGCATCAAGTATCGCCGGAATGAGCTCTTTTTGGATGTGCTGGAAAGTGTGAACCTCCTCATGTCCCCACAGGGTGAGAGCCCTCTCGTGATGAAGCTGGAGGGGCAGGACCAGGGCAGGATCCTCATCCTAACTCAGATGTTCCCATGTCTATCCCCAGGGCAGGTGCTGAGTGCCCATGTGTCAGGCCGGGTGGTGATGAAGAGCTACCTGAGTGGCATGCCTGAATGCAAGTTTGGGATGAATGACAAGATTGTCATTGAGAAGCAAGGCAAAGGCACAGCTGATGAAACAAGCAAGAGGTGCCTGAGGCAGGGTTGCTGGTGGGAGAGGGTGGACCTTGGAGGGCTCTGTGGGGCCTGGTGAATCACAGGTTCCTTCAGGATTATCATTTCTGCAGTAATGCAAACTCCCACTTTCCAAGGGTGTGCTTGGCTGGTTGCTTTTGACATCTGTGCTTAAGAGAGATGAGAGGATTGTTCTCATCTTAAAGAGTAGGCCCTTTGTTTGATCCCCAGGACTGAGACTGTTTTATATATACTGATGGCCTCTCCCCAGTGTGCCTGAAACCTCTGGGTCCCAAGCAGCAGAGTTCTCCAGAGGTGGTGAGCTTACAAAGCTCACACTTATCCCTAAGTCAGCATCAGGGAACCCTGAGGCAGAAAGCTGCATTCTGGTAGCTTTCCACAGTGTGTAGTGCAGGCCTCACCCAGGATGTACGCTTGGGGATGGGATAGCTTCCTAGCCCAACTCTTTCGTACCAACGAGGAGACCTTCTGCCCCTGCTCACAGTGGAAAGCAATCAATTGCCATCGATGACTGCACCTTCCACCAGTGTGTGCGACTCAGCAAGTTTGACTCTGAACGCAGCATCAGCTTCATCCCACCAGATGGAGAGTTTGAGCTAATGAGGTGCCACTGGGGTGTGAGGAGGCAGGGGGTGCTGCTGGCAGAGAGCGGGGGAGAGGGAGGAGGACAGGCTCTGCTGTGCCAACCTTGCTCCCCACCCCTAAAGGTATCGCACCACCAAGGACATCATCCTTCCTTTCCGGGTGATCCCACTAGTGCGAGAAGTGGGACGCACCAAGCTGGAAGTCAAGGTGGTCATCAAATCCAATTTCAAACCCTCTTTACTGGCTCAGAAGATTGAGGTAAGAACAAGGGACTTGGGGAGGAGGAAGCACTGTCTCCAGTTATAAAGGCAACTGATATCAGGGCTTAACAGAGCTCCCTAACAGGTATATCACTTCTAGGTGAGGATCCCAACTCCACTGAATACAAGCGGGGTACAGGTGATCTGCATGAAGGGGAAGGCCAAGTACAAGGCCAGTGAGAACGCCATCGTATGGAAGTGAGTCTTCTTCACGAGGCTGCAGGGCTCAAGATGTCTTGGTGTTTCCTCTTTTAAGTTTTACCTTCATTCTCTTGAGAGTGTGTGTGTGTGTGTGTGTGTGTGTGTGTGTGTGTGTGTGTGTATTGCAGTGGTAGATGTGCCTTTCTGCTTCTCCAGGAGCCTCTGCTTCTGCTTTCACCCCTATACCTCTGTGTGAGTGTGCACATGCCTGCACTTGGATGCCTGCATACATTTATCAAAATGCTTCAGTGTTTCCCCAGTTTGCTCTTGTAATATTTCTGTGAAATAGCAGGAGATAGCATACCTTTGTATCTAAGCTGAAACTAGCCCACAGTGCTAAAGGAATAGCAGACCCAAGGTTCCATAGCAAGTGGTTATCAGGGTCTTCACCATACTCTTTGGCCTAGCACTCCCACAAGCTCTTCAGTTCCCTTACCCTCACCCCTCCAGAAAGGGACTGTCCACCTTGAAACTCCTCCAAACTATCAGGGGCACTTGCTGCTTACTGCCCCTCTGTTCCCAGGATCAAGCGCATGGCAGGCATGAAGGAATCGCAGATCAGCGCAGAGATTGAACTTCTGCCCACCAATGACAAGAAGAAATGGGCTCGACCCCCCATTTCCATGAACTTTGAGGTATGGCAAAAGAGGAGCCTAGACCCATGGCAGGGTGTGCTAAGAAAGATCTTAGGATTGTTCAGGTCAGCTTCTGCCCCTTACCGCCTGCAGATGAGACCTACAAGGGAGAAGTGACTTTTAATTCATAGACCCATTCCTTCCTCTTCAGGCCTCTTACTAGAAATTGCTATTCACAACTGACAAAAATCTTTGACTTCTAAAGCTTGTTATAAAACAATTTTTTGGAAAAATTTAGATTGTCTGAATGGTAAATAAGACACAAAGTTTATCTGTAGACAGGAGAATGGGCTGACTTTGCTTTATGTGTGTTAGACATATAATTTTCTCCACCTTATTTTTTTAAGCCCATAATATTGAGCAGGATAAGTGTGTTCTACAGTGGGTCTTTGGTTGCTGCCTCTTGCTGATTAAAGGAACTGATTCAGGTTATCACAGTCAGGGCCTGACTTCAAACCCAAATGATTATTAGTTGCTCTTGGATATGCTTTCTTCTTAAGAAGACCCTTCTTAAGCTTCCCCCAGCTTCTTTCAGGACCCCAGTCATTCAAATACCTGTAGTATGAAGTAGGGCAGGGCTACAGAACTTCCCAGAGGAGAGCAGCTGTGAGAGGAAAACCACATTCCTAACTGGAGCTGTTCCTTATCCAGGTGCCATTCGCACCCTCTGGCCTCAAGGTGCGCTACTTGAAGGTGTTTGAACCGAAGCTGAACTACAGCGACCATGATGTCATCAAATGCGTGCACTACATTGGCCGCAGCGGCATTTATGAGACCCGCTGCTAGCTGCCTAGTAGCAGCCAGCCTGCCTCCCTACCCGCCCTTTTCCACAGGTCTGGGTGCCCTGGGCCACCACACTTCAGTGTCTCCTCCCTCCTGCTTTGCTGCCTTCCCTTTGCACCAGCCCCTGAGTCTAGGTCTGGACCAATCACGTTGTGAGCGGGACTGGTGGAACAGTCCCTGGGCTCCCTGGGCTCCCTGCGCAGGGTGGTTTCTGGGGCGCCTACTCCACCATCCATCTGTCAGCCCTGGCCCAGTGCCAGGCTCTGTGTTCTGTGACCAAAGCCAGGTGGGCTCCCTCTCCTCCCCTCCCCTGTGGCCACATCTCTGGAGTGGGAGGGTTGGCTGCCCCTCACCTCGGAGCTCCCCCAAAGGCCAGTAACGGATCCCCAGCCCTCAATCCCTATTCTGCTTTGGGATAGTGTGAGCTTCATTTTGTACACGTGTGACTTCGTCCAGTTATAAACCCAATAAACTCTGTAGAACGGAGTTGCTAAGTGTTCGTGCGGGAGCTTGATGGGGAGGGGAACTGATGGTATTGCTTTTCCCAGATGTTATGCTGCCTGCTATGAGTAGAAGTTTATATTCTGAACTCTCTTAAGGCTCTTCTCTTGTCATGTCTCAACTGTTAGGCCCCTTGAGGTCATCCAAGCCTTTATCCTGATTGGTGTTACCCCCAGTCTCCTGTCTCTCCTCCCCGCCCCCTGCAAAACACAATCTGAAGGGCAAGCAGCTCCACCTGGTTCCAGTTCCCAGAGAGTGGAGATTCTTTCCCTCATTCACTTTCAGTTTTAGGCAGGTATTTTTTCTTTTTTCCTTTTTCTTTTTTTTAAAGATTTTTATTTATTTATTCATGAGAGACACAGAGGCAGAGGCATAGGCAGACCCTGAGCCAAAGGCTGATGCTCAACCGCTGAGCCACCCAGACGTCCCTAAGCAGGTATTTTTTAGAGATTGAGCAAGGTTTACATTTTTTTTTTTCCCACTGTCCTAAGAAACTGACCTCTCAGTTCTGTCCTCTTCCCTATTACTCAAGCTTTCCAAACATTGGTGAGTGGGTGATAAAAGGATTTCTCCTTTCTATAACTTCCCTGTCCAAAGAATTTTGTGATAAGCTTGTCCTTACAGGGAATATTCCATGCCCTGCTGTGTGTTGGAGCAGATAAAAGCAAATTTGCTGTCATCATCTTTCCCTTGTTTGGCTCCAGCTGTTTTAAACCTTAAAAAAATCTGTTAGAGAAAATTTCAAATATAAACAGAAGTATCAAGATCCAGTGATTAAATTTTAGGTCCTGTCATTAAATTTTAACAATTATCAACTCATGGCACACTTAAGAGTCCTGTGGAATTTTTTACAACTTGCATCTGGATCTAAAGAAGGTCCATTGTGGTCAGTGAATGCAATCTATCTAGTCTAGGTATCTGTTTATCTATCTATCATCTATCTATCTATCTATCTATCTATCTATCTATCTATCTATCTATCTATCTATCTATCTAATCTATTTGAGGAAGGGAGCAGGAAAGCAGCAGAGGGTGAGTGGAGAGACTCTTAATCAGGCTCCTTGCCCAGCGTGGAGCATGTGACACTCAATCTCATGATCCTAAGATCAAGACCTAAGCAGAAATCAAGAATCCAACACTTAACGAGCTGAGCCACCCAGTCACCCTTCTCACTTTTTAAATCTTATAAACCATAGGTTCTACCCTTCAGCTCTTGGAATGCTGTTGAAGAAGCCATCATTTGTAGTTTCCCCATCAGAATTCCTTTCTATCGCCCATAAAGTGGTTGCTAAAACTAGTAGCTTAGCTTTTTAAGCTTTATTTTTTAAAGTTTTATTTAATTTCTACATCCACTATGGGGCTCAAACTCACAACCCTGAAATCAAGAGTCGCATGCTTCTCGGACTGAGCAAGTTAGGCCCCTCAGCTTTTTAAACTTTAAATAGTTTATAGTTGGACTGAATCTTCTCAATGGCAAAAGGATAATAGACCTTAGGTGAAAATCTTAGAGCTAGGTTACGGTAAATGTAAATGTCACGTTAGATGTAAAGCAGCGTCATTTGGGGGAAATTCCTAAATTCTAGAGGGAATTAGTGAAAGAAAGTAGCTCTATACGCTCGCTTACCGAGCTTACTGGTGGCGAGAAGTCTGTTTTGAGTGAGTAGGAAGGGAATAAATACCAATGAATTTGCACTGGCGGATCTCATTTTCTTGCCCTTTGGCGCTAAGTGAGCTTGTGCCCTTGGGCGATGTTAGGACTGCCGAACTGTCGGGTGATGAGGCTGGCCACACGGATACAAGCCCAGTCCGCAGGTCTCGGGGACCAGAACAAAACCGGTGGGCCGCCGGAACTGCGCAGCGGACTTGAGACAGCTTAGAGACGAGCATGAGTCAGCAAAGCTCTCGGTGGCCCCCAAAACCGGCCAGCTGGGCGCGATGAGACAGACGCGCTTAAGGGAATGCAGAGGATCTAGCGAGACCCGTGTGCATTATCAACCGCCCGACTCTTGGGAGGTTCCCACCCGCCGGACCATCCGTGTATCGCGCCCTGATAAGCCGCGAGCTCCCGTGCACCCCGCCCCCGCGGCCGCCGCCGCCGCCTCTCGGAACTCTGCCTCCCAGAAGGCAGCGAGAACCGCACATGTGGCTAATTTTTCAGCGGAAACAGCGTTGCGCAAGCGCAGAGAAGCTCTAGCGTAGGCTCCGAGTGGCGCTTGCGCACGGTTCCCCCAGCCCCGTCCACCCTGTCCACCGGGTTCCGGGCGCTCCGCGCCTTTCTTACGTCATCACCACGCATGCGCTTTGGAAGGAGAGGCGCGCTCTTGGGAGACCCGCGGGGGGCGCGTCTGGGCTGCGGTCTAACTGCGCCTGCGCGGACGGGAGCCCGACCGGAACATGGCGACTTGCGCTGAAATCCTGCGGAGCGAGTTCCCCGAAATTGACGGACAGGTCTTCGACTACGTGACGGGTGAGCCGAACCGGATCCGTGCGCAGGCGAAGCCGAGATGGAAACCACTGGGAGAAAGACTGAGGGAGGGTGGTGCCGGGGACCGCTGCTAGGCCTCTCCTCTGCGTGACCTCTCGTCCAGAGGGCCGGTTAGGTCTGGAGCCCGGACCGGGGCCGTGCGTGGCTCGGGGACTAAAACCGCTTGTATGTCCGCCCTTCCCTGTATCTTCCTTGACCCGCCATGCCCGGCCCAGGCGTCCTGCACAGCGGCAGCGCGGATTTCGAGTCTGTGGATGACCTGGTGGAAGCGGTGGGAGAACTGTTGCAGGAGGTGTCCGGGGACAGCAAGGATGACGCGGGTATCCGGGCTGTGTGCCAGCGCATGTACAACACTTTGCGCCTGTACGTGCCAGGGTAGGGGGGCTCGTGGGGGCGGTGGGAAGGTGGACGGTCAAGAGACAAGACGTAAGGGAAGAAGATCTGGTGGCCGCAGAGCTTTTTATTTAGTTCCTAACTGCACTTTCTGTTCCTGCCCTTAAGGGATGAGCCTCAGACCCAGGGAAACAGCCAGGTGCTACTAGACGCCCCCATCCAGTTGTCAAAGATAACAGAAAACTACGGTGAGACTGAGGGAAGACTGAACTAGCTGCTCTCCGCCTTTGTCTCAGCCTCCACCCCCCACCCAGGCAGCTGTCCCTTGGAACCCAGGACTCTTGGTACCCCTTTTCCTCACAAGAAGGATGTAGTAGCTAGTTGACGTTTTCACTGAGGGCGAAGAAGGCCACTAATAAAGGGAGTAGGGCTGGAGAGTTCTCCAAGCTATTAGGTGAGGTAGGAAGCTTATGGGCCTTGGAGCTGGACCGACTTAGGTTTATTTCCCAATTTTGTGACTTTCTAATCAGCTGCACGAGCTTCTAAGAGTTGCTTATCAGCCCCAGTCTCTGTATTCTCAATCTGGGAGGTGTTTTTTACTTTCATTTTTGAAGTATGGGGCAGATGATAGCTATTTCTGGGATTGTGAGGCTTTCCTTGAAATGTCTGTGTCTGTGCCTGCTTCATATTAGTTACTCAAAATGTTAGTTTCCCTTCCCTCAGGGAGAAGGTGACTGCTTTTCTTATCGCTTACAGACTGTGGCACCAAACTTCCAGGACTGCTAAAGAGAGAACAGTCCTCGGTGAGGAGGAGGAGGAGGAAGAAAGGGGGGGGTATCTCTGGTAGGGGTGGAGGTTGACTGTAAATACTGGAGGATCTTTCTGGGGGGTTTCTGATTATGTCTTTCCCTGAAAGCAGGGTGACTTAAGATGCTCTTTCTGGGGCTCCTTTCTGAGCCTACAACCTAGGCTGAAATGGTTGTGTTTGGACCTTTAAGACAGTGAATGCAAAGAAGCTAGAGAAGGCTGAGGCTCGACTGAAGGCAAAGCAGGAGAAGCGCTCAGAGAAGGACACACTTAAGACCAGCACTCCTCTGTGAGTTGAGCAAGAAGGGCTGAGAAGAGAATAGAGCAGTCTGTTGGAATGGAAGGGTGGCTGGGAGTGCTAACAGCCATCCATTTCTCTCTTTGAAAGAGTCTTGGAAGAGGCATCAGCCAGCCAGGCAGGCAGCAGAAAGGAGAGTCGGTTGGAATCATCTGGCAAGAACAAATCATATGATGTGCGAATCGAGAACTTTGATGTGTCTTTTGGTGATAGGTGAGGGAGTGGCAGTGGGGGAGGGTGCACTTTTCTTTTTCCAATTAAAAGAATTTGGACAGATGAAACAGGGTTAAAATAACATTAGGTTTTTGTGGTTAAATTTGCTATATACCTGTCTCTAGAGCAGCACCCTTTGTCTTGTTCCTACTACCCCTGCAGGGTACTATTGGCTGGAGCAGATGTGAACCTGGCATGGGGCCGCCGCTATGGGCTGGTGGGACGAAATGGGCTGGGGAAGACGACACTCCTGAAGATGTTGGCCACTCGGAGCCTGCGAGTTCCAGCCCACATTTCCCTGCTGCACGTGGAGCAGGAGGTTGCTGGAGATGACACTCCTGCCCTGCAGAGTGTGCTAGAAAGTGACACTGTAAGAGAGGACCTTCTGCAGAGGGAGCGGGAGCTCAGCGCCCAGATTGCTGCTGGCAGGTAAGCGCTCCAGGTGGGGAGCAACTGGCAGCCATGGCTCTTCTTCACAGAGTACCTGTCGTACTGCCACAATCCATAACTTGCACGCTCATTTTAGCAGCAGAGCTTAGAACTTGGCACCATGGAGCTATAAAGCCCTGTTCCTTCCGCAGTGCCCACTGCCCTCACTGACTTGAACAGGTGCTTCCTGTAGTCTGTTCCTGTCCTGGCAACAGGCAGTCAGTGATCTGCTTTCTAACTGCGTAGACTATGGGGCATTCCACCTAGAGTGCCCCCATTCAGGCTGAGTGATCTTTTTCCCATCCCCACTTTAGGGCTGAGGGCTCAGAAGCTGCACAGTTGGCAGAAATATATGCCAAATTGGAGGAGATTGAGGCTGACAAGGCACCTGCCAGGTATTTAAGATTTCCCCTTCCCTCTTTCAGATTTCACCTTTCCCTTCTGTTACATGTTTCAACCAGGTTCTTCAATCTCTTCACTTCTAGGGCATCAGTCATTCTTGCTGGGCTTGGCTTTACCCCTAAAATGCAGCAGCAGCCCACCCGGTGAGTGGCCCTTGCCATTCTTGGCCATGAACACTGTTGGCTCTGTCTCTACCTATTCTGGTGAACACCTATCCCTGATGTGATCTCTGTTTTTTTGTTGTTGTTGTTTTTGTTTTGTTTTGTTTTGTTTTTTAGAGAGTTCTCAGGTGGTTGGAGGATGCGACTGGCCCTGGCCCGGGCTCTGTTTGCTAGGTGAGTCTCCTGGGCCTATTGTGGATACTGTGGAGGATGGGCCTTGGCTCATGGGAGGTCACGAGCTGCTGACCTAAGACCTCAAGGCTTACATTCTTCTTTTCTATAGGCCAGATCTTCTTCTGTTAGATGGTGAGTTTGAAATGGGGCACCTTGACTTTGGGATGGGGAGGGATGGCAATATTCAGTCAGGTTCTACAGCTCTTCATCCCAAATGTATCCTCCCACACTTTTCCAGAACCCACAAACATGCTGGATGTAAGGGCCATCCTGTGGCTGGAGAACTACCTGCAAGTGAGTGCCTAGAGATGCTAGAGTAGGTCTAGGGAAGGTCTGCCTCTAAGACACTGGGGCGGGGGCTGGAAGATGACTGCCATCTCAAACTGGGCCTGCCATCCTGTGACCCCTCAGACATGGCCCTCTACAATCCTGGTCGTCTCCCACGACCGCAACTTCCTGAATGCCATAGCCACAGACATCATCCACCTGCACAGCCAGCGGCTAGATGGCTACCGGGGAGACTTTGAGACCTTCATCAAGAGCAAGCAGGAGCGGCTGCTCAACCAGCAGCGTGAATATGAGGCACAGCAGCAGTATCGCCAGCATATCCAGGTATGGGGGCAGGCAGGGCGGGGCGGGGGAGGAGGGGCCCATCCCATGGGTGTTAGAGTTTGCAGGAATGTTGGAAACCTGACCAGTGCCTAAACTTACCCACCCACAGGTTTTCATTGACCGGTTTCGCTACAATGCCAACAGAGCCTCTCAAGTGCAGAGTAAACTTAAGATGCTGGAGAAGCTGTGAGTAGGGTCCCTTGACCAGGCCGTGACTTCTGTTCTCTTAATTTCTTCTCTTGTTTTGCAGGGCACCCCTTGTCCTTTCATTATAGATCTCCCTTTTTCTAGAAACTAGCTTTAGTCTCCTCTCCAACAGGAAAGCAGAGCATTTTATACTATTGTTGGAAATTAGTATTGCTCCCCACAGGCCTAGGCAATCACTAGTTTACTTTCTCTAATCTATTTGCTTATCCTGGACGTTTCATATAAACAGAATCCTATGACGATGTTTTGTGCCTGGCTTATTTTACTTAGAATGTTTTTGAGGTTCCTTCATGTTGTAGCACATATCAGTACTTCCTTTCTTTTTAGTATTTCATTGTAAGGACATACAGCAATTTGTCCATTGCTTCGTAAGTTGAAGGATATTGGAAATGTTCTTGACAGTGCTGTGGACACTTGTGTACAAGTTTCTGCGTGCGTATATGTTTTCTGTGCTCTGAAGTGAATACCTCAGAGTGGAATGCTGGGTTACAAGATAATTCTATGTTTAACTTTTTGAGAAACTGCCAGACTTTTCTAAAGCAACCATATCATTTTATATTTCTACCAGTGATGTACGAGGGTTCCAACTTCTCCACATCCTTGCCAACACTTATTGTCTGTCTTTTTTTAATTTTAGCCAGCCTAGTGGGCGTGAATGATATTTCACTGTGGCTTTGATTTGCATTGCTTTAATGACTAATGATGTTGAACATTGGGGGCTTAATCTTAAAGCAACCTTTCTAGAGGTGTTAGTGGGTGTGCAGGGAGGGGAGCCTAAAATCAAAGGCTTAGGTTTTTGTGACATTGAAATATTTATCACAGTGTTTTAACAGGTGGGCCAAAAACCTACAATAAGGATGACCCTATTTTTCAGCATATAGTGAATTGGAATAAAGGAGTCTAAAATAAGAATGTGGTCTGGATGGTGGGAGTGCAAGCTTTTTCTAAGTTTTCTCTGGACATATATTACTTGTGTAATAAGAACAAATTAAGTTACTCTTTAAAGTCGTAAATCTGGTCTGCCCCCTCTCTCCTCAGACCAGAGCTGAAACCTGTGGACAAGGAGATGGAGGTGGTGATGAAGTGAGTGCTGGGCCAAGAGACTGGTGGGGAGCTTGTGTTTCTGGCTGCTCCCATGTTCCTCACCACCACCTCCTACAGGTTCCCTGATGGGTTTGAGAAATTCTCACCGCCAATTCTGCAGCTAGATGAGGTGGATTTCTACTATGACCCTAAGCACGTCATCTTCAGCCGTCTCTCCGTCTCTGCTGATCTTGAGTCCCGCATTTGTGTGGTATGGTTTCTGTTTCTCTGTTCTGTGAGCACTCTCACACACCAGCACGTGGTGTGGATTGGCCTAGATCCTACGACTTCAAAGGGAAATGGTATGCAGGAGCAGGAGTTGGCCTGGGCCAAGGACTCTGCTATCCTTCTCTGCAGAGATAGCCTGGCTGGTGGTATTTAATGAATACTTAGAGCAAGACTTTATCTTACTAGTTAGTCTCAGCTCTGAGTTTTCTCAAACCACGGAACATGGAAGAGAGATCATGGGCTTCAGGATCAGATTTCAGGTCTTGACTGCCGATTGCTGGCTCGGTTACTAAGTGGACCACTACCTCACTCTGTTATTGGGAGCATTAAGTTTCTTGCACTTAGTAGGTATTCAGGTGTCAGTTCCCTTGACATCTGTACTAGTTGTTCCATTTTTCTATATAGTTTTTAATATTCTGTAGTTGTTGAAGGAATCATTAGTCGGAACCAATTCTCTCCTTTGCTTCAGTGTTGTACACACATCCACTCTTCAAGATTCTCATGGTTCTTTTCACAGGTTGGGGAGAATGGGGCTGGGAAGTCTACCATGCTGAAGCTGCTTATGGGGGACCTGGCACCTGTTCGGGGCATCAGACATGCTCACAGGTAAAGCCCCCAGTCCTCAACTACTCTGTAGCTACATTCCTTTACAGTCATTGCCCTCCATTCCCTCTTTCCACCATTGTTCCACCTGTAGGAATCTGAAGATTGGCTACTTCAGCCAGCACCACGTGGAGCAGCTGGACCTGAATGTCAGTGCTGTGGAGCTGCTGGCCCGCAAGTTTCCTGGTACCTTAGGGATTTGAGTCGAGAAAAGAGGTGACCCCTACAGCTAGGCCTTTCTTGGGGTGGGGTGCAAGCAGCAAGCCCTGAGTCTAGGTATAAGGACATGGGCATTTGGAGGTAAGGCTGAGGGGGGAGTGTAGGGAGGGAGTCAGGTCAAGAACCCACTTGATGGGGTGAGGCCTCTTCCAGGGCGGCCTGAGGAGGAGTATCGTCACCAGCTGGGCCGGTATGGCATCTCTGGAGAACTGGCCGTGCGCCCTGTTGCCAGCTTGTCTGGGGGCCAGAAGAGCCGAGTAGCCTTTGCTCAGATGACCATGCCCTGGTGAGCTCTTGCTTTCTCCTCTATCCATCTTGCCTAGTGGAAAATGTTTCTCTTATCTTCATATCAGGGAAATTCATTTTCTCCCAACCCCCATAACTGCCTACCTCCCTGGGTACTGCCTTCCAGCCCCAACTTCTACATTCTGGATGAACCCACAAACCACCTGGATATGGAGACGATTGAGGCTCTGGGCCGTGCTCTCAACAATTTCAGGGTCAGTGTGCCTTCAGGCTGCCCAGTCCTCCCCAAGCCTCAGCACCTCAGAGGGCCCCCCTGAGTGATTCCTGGTTTCCTCTCTTTTCAGGGTGGTGTGATTTTGGTGTCCCACGATGAGCGCTTCATCCGGTTGGTGTGCCGGGAGTTGTGGGTGTGCGAAGGCGGCGGCGTCACCCGGGTCGAGGGGGGGTTTGACCAGTACCGCGCCCTTCTCCAGGAACAGTTCCGCCGTGAGGGCTTCCTCTAGGGCCACCAGGCTGAGGACTATGCCCAGGACATGGACTGGTCTTTCAGACCCCTGGGCCGCCATGTGGGCAACCATCTCCAGGCCACGGACTTCCCCCAACTTTGGGGACAGCCTTATTTCCAAATCTCCTTTTGACTGGAGCATCCTCTGCACAACCCTGGGAGCCCCATCTAAGTGTCTGTGAGGACTGATCTTCAAGGGAAGGGGTCGGGGGGGTGCCCTCTGGTTATAGATTCCCCCCCACTGCCCCAGCTCTGACTGGGCCCCAAGTGGCTGCTGTGTAAATTAAATCTCCCCCTGCATCTCCCTGGCTTCATCTCTGCTGCTCTCTGGCAGGGCTGCAGTGGTTGCCCACTGTTAGGGAGTGTGGGCTCTGTGGTTTGGGGTTTTTGTAACACTTTCATCAATCACACGGATGGGGCCGTGGCAGCACCAGCCTCGTCTCTGGAAGGAGACGTCCTTAAAGCTGTTGAGGCTCAGAGGTCACCTGCCTGACTTTGGGTGGGCTGAGCTGGTGGAAAGAAGGGCAGCATAGTACATCACTGGGGTGCTGTTCCCTATAGCCTAGGCTCAGCCTCAGCTGAAGGGGGGTTTGGTATCTGCTGCCTCAGTCCCATTGCTTGTGGGAGTGAACTGATGCTATAACCTGGCCTCCTATACCGTTTGTCAGCTGCTTAGTCTAGTGGTCTCTGACGTAGGCCCACCCTGCTTCTCTGATCTAGACCCTCAGATGGAGTTGAAAAACCAAGAAACTATCTTTGTCCCCATTTTGTTTGGGTGGTTTCATGTTGTTTATTTTCCCTCGAATCATGTAGGAAGGGCCTGGGAAGTAGGGAATTGAGAACAAGGTCAAATTTGAAGAAACAGCACTTTGTTTTCAAATTAAGTGATCTCCGAGAGGAGAGGAGATATTTAACAGAGGCCATGTGACTTGTAAATATTGTTTCTTAAGGACTCAGCTGCTATATATAATTGTTAGAAAACCAAAATAGGAACCGTGCGTTCCTGGGGATCCCTGGGTGGCTCAGCGGTTTGGCGCCTGCCTTTGGCCCAGGGGACAATCCTGGAGTCTCGGAATCGAGTCCCACATTGGGCTCCTGGCATGGAGCCTGCTTCTCCCTCTGCCTGTGTCTCTGCCTCTCTCTCTCTCTCTCTCTCTCTATCATAAATAAATAAATCTTTTTTTTTTTTTTTTTTTTTTTAAAAAGGAACCTTGCGTTCCTGAAAGACAGCAGAGAAACCAGAGTCCACAGAAGGAACGTGGTGGCTTCATGTGGAGAATTGTAGTCACAAAGCTCAACCTAGGATTCTTAGTCCCTGAGGCTATTGTAATGTGTAGGTAGCTGAAGGAAAGAGCCTGTTTTGCCAGAGAGAATAAAGAAGGAAGACTCTGGTTACTACAGAGCAGGTGCTGATGGACACAGGAAGCTGGCCAAAGGGCCGCCAATCAGCCAGCCTCAAACCACCCTGTCCACCACCACCCCCAGAAGTCCAGAGTTGGTGTTCTTCCAGCCATGTCTGTGGCCATGGGCACCATCAAAGCCGTGAGAGCCTTCTCACAGCTCCCACCAAACTCCCAACCTCAGGCCTACAGGTGGGCCAGTCGGGGGCCATCTGGGGTAGGCTCTGTGCCTGCCTGTTTGCCAGTCTCTCAGCCCTTTCACCCCTCAGTAACTTGTAAATCCCTTTAGGAGTCCTCAACTCCTCAGTCAGTGAAAATGTACCTGGAGGGTTCTGTGACACAGAATGTGCTTCTTTAGAGGTGGCTTTGTGTACAGAGAGCACAGGCATGGGAGTTGGGCCTGAGATCAAGCCCCAGCAATGTCACAATAGAGGGAACCACCAATATTAGCTCGGTAACCACAGGAAATCACTGAAGCTTTTTCTTTTTTAAGATTTTGTTTATTTATTCATGAAAGACCCAGAAAGAGAAAGGCAGAGACCTAAGCAGACTCCAGACAGGGAGACTGATATGGGACTCAATCCCGGGACATGATCTGGGGACTCTAGGATCACTCCCTGGGCCGAAGGCAAGATGCTCAACTGCTGAGCCACCCAGGCGTCCCTCACTGAAGCTTTCTGAACACTTTCTTCCTTAGTTTCTTTATAGGATTGTTGTGAGGATTAGCCAGCAAGCACATAATACATAAGCATTCAGAAAGTGATTCTTGGGTGACCAGTGTATGATTTGAAGGCTTATTTGAGAAAAGAGGTAGTAAGTTTTCTCTTGAGTGATTCCAGAAGTAGACCAGTTTGGTCTAGAAAACTTTTTAAATAGCTCAGGCTGCTTTCTAAGAGTGAGTTTCCCATCTCAGACTTGTTCAACCCTGCCAGGCTCTGAAGAAGGGCTCTAAGGAGGCAGCACTGGATAGCCTCTGAGTTGGCTTCCAGTTTTATGATTCCATGAAAGAAATGTGAAGAGCTTTTAAGTATGGCAGTATAAGCCTCTGCTGCAGGACTTCAGAAAGGTGGAATAAATGAATTGCAGCAGCTGAGAAAGACCACCATGTGTATAAAGTGAACTTCTGGAAATTAGGGAAGGGAGTTAGCAGAAGATGGTTGTCCTGAGGGATGGGAAATGTGGGTCAAGCCAACCAGCTCCATTCCAGAGAGCATGGGGCAGGGAGGAGAGAGGAAGGTGACACAAAAGACTGCCCTTGATCACATCAGCCAGTGCATCATGGCAGCCACCCCTTTCATGCTATGGAGGCCCTGTCTAACTCCCAACCGTTGGGAAGCTGATCCTTGCACAGTTTCTGGTGCTGGGGCTTTCTGGCCCCCCGTCACATCTTTGAACCAATCCAGAGCCAGCTGGATTGAAAGGCCTCATTCTGCAGGATCTTCACTGAAATCCTAGCCTCTCTGCTTCTCCCTACCACACTCACCAATGCCTTCTCAAACAACCTGGCTGGTCCCCAGTGGACCAGGGTGCGATGGGTCTCTGTACCAATCTCCACAACACTCGAAAGACGCCAGTCAGAATTATTTATTCCAGTGTAATATCACTGTCTTGAGATTTGCTAGATGTAGACTTTCTGGTATGCTCTCACTGGTTTCCAGGTAAATTTTAGCACAGAATAGAGAAGGTGCCTTTTACCCTTGTCTGGCCATGCCACAGCCTGATCTGTCATTCTGGGACAGAACATCCTACTAGGAGCTGCTCCCCAGACCTGGTCTGGTCCACCCACAGATCCAAACCAAACAACAACCTGCTCGCATCAGAGCATCATGGCTCTGCACCAGCCTGAGCTTGCAGACTGGATGACAGAGCCTCCGGGAGGTACCAGGCAGACTCACAGGGTAGGTCTGTAACCTGACTGAAGGGCTGCGAGGGTGTTTCAAACCTGGAGTGATGGATTCTGCTTTATCCACACTCTCCAAGTGGATTCTCCATCACTGTGCTTCCCCCGTGACATGCTGCGTGCTGTTACCATTAAGATCCTTGATACCTCTGAATGGCTTGCTCACCTTTGCATCTTCTGTGCATCTAAAGTTCAATTAAAATGCTTGGTAAGTGAATATTTGGAGAAAACTGAAGTGAGAAAAAGTGGAGAATGACACTGGAGGAGGGGAGAGCACAAGCAAGGAGACCAGCAGGGGGGCCATGACCAAAATCCACCCCTAGGGATGTGGGGTCAGGATGATGGAGGCAGTCGCGAGACCACGGAAGGTGGTATAGGGACTCAAGAAGAGGTTTTGAGCTCTGCCCAAATGCAAGATGGCTCCTTTCACTGGGCCTAAATCTTGAAAAAAGTGAAATGAAAGCTTTGGGACACTAACAGGTTGAAAAAGGATCCCGGTTTTTAAACCTCCCCTTGTTCCTTTCAACACAATGCTCAAATAATATTTGGAGTCTTTTGTAACAGGTACATTGTTAAGTGCTTTACCTACACTGAATCAGTCTTCACATCGCTATAAATTGACACAGTTATTATGCCCATTTTACAGATAAGGAAACACTGTTGACAGCGGGTGTCAGGGCTGGAATTCAGGCCAGGCTGGCTCTAGACTTCAACTCCTAGCTGCTACATAGCTGCCACTTAGCTCCTCCTGTGACATCAGTTGGGTTCTTAATTCTAACAGTTAAAACTTATCATTGATTGCATGAGGCAGGAGCCCAGGATTGAACAAGCTTCTCTCAGAGGGTAAGCTGATGAATGGAAATACCTGGCACAGGGGCTGACATGCTAGGTGCTCAGTGGATCATTTGGTGTTCTGAAAACAGCATAGTGAAAAGTCATGCATGGGGTTGGTGAGACCAGCTCTACCACTGACGGCAAGTCAACCTCTCCTGAGTAAATTCTCTTTATTCATCAAATGGGCATAATACTATTTGTCCTGCCTGCTTCTTTGGGTAATTGGATGGTTTAATTGAGACAATTAATTGCCTTTAATTGAGACAATCTTGTATAAACTGAATAATTTTTTCAATAAACTGTAAAGTGCTATGGATCCAACGGGTATCATTTCATGGGAAAACTGATGTGGCAACAGCCTAGAGCCTCCTCCAGAGACAGAATCAGACATGAGCACACTAATACTCAGGGCCATCATCAAGATGTCACCCCAGAAGGGCCACCCCACAGCCCTCCTTGTCTGCTGAGCCAGGCATCAGAAAGCACGTGTGCGGGAATGCAGCATGAGACTGACTGACACCTGCTAACTTGCATGAGGTTGGGCAGAAATCACCGTGTAATTCAAGCCCATTATAATATGTATACATCATGCCCTGTTGGTAATTCTAGGGTTTTGTTTTCTTTATTTTAAATAAATGGGTGGTTTGGGAGTGATTTCTGCTTTACTATATATACAGAGACCTTTGAAACCCTAAATTAGAGTACATAAATGTTTGTCAACCGACACTACAGCATTTTTAACCCTGAAGAATGCTTCACAAATATTCTTTTGGTCTTGTCCTCCCACTGATCTTGTGTTAAATGGCTCCTGCTGAGTTACTCCCATTTTACAGAACAGGTACTTGAAGCAGAAAGATGTTAAGTGTCTTGCTCAGGTTCAGATACCTCTTTGTGCAGAGAGGGCACCAAGAACCAAAGTATGTGGGTTTCCAGCCTTGCCACATCTCTCCAGATCACCCCATTCTCAGATTGTTCTGCAGCTTTACATACAATGGGTAATGTTCTACTGAGCACTCCCCGGGTCAGGAGCCCTTCTGCCCTTTTAGGGAAGTGTTTGAACCCGGGATGAGTGTAAGTGACTGTGAGTCTGATTTGTTTTAACTTGTAAATTAGAGAGAGAGCTCTGGAATCAGAACTGCACTCTAGTTTGGATTCTATTATTGAATGGCTATGTCACCTTGGCAAATGAAGCTGCTCAGTGCCTCAGTTTCCTGATCTGTAAAATAAGAACAGTAGTGGTCCTTACACTGTAGGTTTACTGTGAATATTTATTTATTTATTTATGATAGTCACAGAGAGAGAGGCAGAGACACAGGCAGAGGGAGAAGCAGGCTCCATGCCAGGAGCCCAACGTGGGACTCAATCCCGGGACTCCAGGATCATGCCCTGGGCCAAAGGCAGGCGCCAAATCGCTGCGCCACCCAGGGATCCCTATTGTGAATATTAAATCAGATAATACAAACCACACTCTCATCATGGGCCCACTAGTTCCATAAATGTTAGCCATTATGATGATAATTAATATTAGTTGTGACCTGCACTGCTTTACTGATTTTTAGTGAGGTAATATTTATGATGCCCTGTGGCTGAAAACCACTGTATTTAGTCATGGTGCCTCAACCAAAATGACAGGTACCTACACGTCCAACTTTGTGTCCTTGGGCCTAGAAAGGACTGCTTTTTGGATTCCTACCCATTGCAAAGACTTTTTCCCTAGATTCTTCTACACATGCACACACGCCCCTCCAGTTCTTTCTGGATATTCTCTACTCAATCTGTTCCATCACTCAATACTTTGTTCCAAGTTGGGAATTCTCCAACAGTAGAGGAATCTAGGTTTTTCCTAACTGCTAGGGACCTTTGAGTAAAATCATTCTAAACCTTCTCACCCCCAATGATTTCTTCCTTCTCTTCTTCCACAAGCCCTACAGTCAGAACAGAAGTATGACATGTCCAGAACTTGGAAGTAGAATTATCTAGAATACAACTCCTAAGAACCAACAATGATTGAGATGTAGAAGTCATTCAAGAGCTTGTACATTGTGTCAGGGTTGGAGGAGCATTTAAGAACTGTCATGAATGAGGCACAATTAAGGCAAGGAAGAATAAGTGATTAGAACAATACACGATATGGGATTGGAATCAAGAGTGCCAGGATCCCGCAATGGAGAAGAGAAAGTATAAGAGACCAAGCATTTTCAGTGGGTCCCCAGACCTGCTGAGAAGAGGCTGACGTTACCTGGTGACTTGACCTTCAAGCAGGTCTTGCCTTCAGAGGCCCTGGATGCCCTAGTCATTCAGAGCTTGGTACTACAGGCCCCAGAGCCTTATCCACTAATCCCCCCACTGCATTCCACCCTCATCTGGATTCTTTGGCTTGTGACTTGGTTTGGCCTTTCTCACCCAGAGAAGATGTACTGACCAGTAAAGTTGGATTTTCAGGTCTCCTGTCAGCTGCATTTCTAATGACATACTAATAAACTGATGCCTGGTTTATATAGCAGTCTCTTCTGAGACTGTGGCTTGATGTAACAACAATATATGAAGCACTATGTACCAAGCATTGGTCTAAGCATTTTATGTGAATTGACCAATCCTCACAACAAACCAGTGAGGTATGCATTATTTTTATAAGTGAGAAAATGAAGGCCCAGAAAAAACTTAAAAAGCAAAAGAAAACTTGCTTGGATCCAGCCAGCTTGTTGAGGGTCTGAGCTGGGCTTGCTCTGAGGTCACGGTGAACCCAAAGCTCCACTTGCTCACTGTAGCACAGCAAGGCACCTTGACCACGTTGATATTTAGTACCTGAGGTGGTGGTGAGCAGCTCTGTGCTGTGGTGACCTCAGCGAGTACTGGGGCCCTAGGTGGGCCACATCTGAGTGGCCTGCCAGCCCATCTGGGGCATATTGCTATGTTTCAAAAGATTATATGAAACAAATTTAATTTGTTAAATAATAATTATTTTCCCATTAAAATTTAATCAAAAACATAATACGATACTAATCACAGTTTCCGATCAGCCTTAAATAATCACAGTTGCCAACCCAAGTTATTTGATTCCAGCCCCAAGAAAAGAAATTGTTTAATCTAGGACTAATGTCTCTGGTCCCTTCTTACTGTCTTCTCAGAGCCCAGGCTGAGATGTTAGTGCCCTGGGAAATGCTGGGCTGCTGCCTCTACTTTCCACAGGCTGCCTCTCTGAACACTGGCTACTTCACCTTTGCCTCACTGGTATCCTCAAGAATGGGATAGCCAGGAAGGTTTGGTCTGGGGTGTTTGGGTGTCCAAGGAAACAGCATTCCATCTGACTTGACATTTACCATTTACCAAATAGCTAATCTTGAGGTTTAGCCTTCCCCTCTGTAAAACAGGTATGGCAACCACCTGTCCCTGGGCTGATTTACTCAATATTCTGATATGAACACTGTCCAGAGGTGAAGCTCAGAGAGGCCCCCCTCACTTGACAACTGGAGGGTTCTTCGCAGAACAACTTCTACACACCTATCATGGGGTATGTGCAGTACCAGTTCTCTGGGGAAGGCCTGCCTGGGAGCAACCAGCTCAGGTCCAAACAGCCCCACTGAAAACAGCTAATGGAGGTAATTCCAGGATGGCCCCCACCCCAAGAACTTGGAAATGAGGAGGTAAGCTACACTTTGAGAATCAAACTAAATGATCAGCTCCTAATGGACCAGAGAGAAGATAAAAAATAGCTGGTCCAAACTGCCTAAAAGAGGGATGTATCAGCTCACAATGTCTATCTCAGCACTGGCCAGAAAGGTGGCCTGGAGGCTGCTTCAAGTCCCAGAGCTCCTAATAGGACACCCTTTCCTGTGGAAAGGAACAGGTCAGGCCATCAGAGCCTGGTGCCATCAAAGTTCGAATCACACTGGCACATGAAATGATCCCTTGAGGGTCTCACTTCCCTGAGCTAGCCTATCAGGGAAGATGTGGTAAAAGCCTGAGCCCCGGACTGGGACAGGGCTGGCTGCCACCTGGCCCCACTGCTTATCAGCTCAGTGCCTCAGTCCGAGTTCTCTAGCTTCTCAGAGTCCAATTCTCCTTTGGACAATATGGGAGGATAATTTGGGTAAGATCATTGAAAAGAGGGATGCCTGGGTGGCTCAGCGGTTGAGCGTCCCTTCTTTTGCCTCTGGAATTCCAGGATCAAGTCCTGCATCGGGCTCCTGCATGGAAGTCTGCTTCTCCTCCCTCTGCCTATGTCTCTGTCTCTCTCTGTGTCTCTCATGAATAAATAAAGTCTTTTTTTTTTGAATAAATAAAATCTTTAAAAAATAAAAATAAGTTTAAAAAATATCATTGAAAAGATTACTTAAATTTTAAAGTCGATGGTGCCTAGGTGGCTTGGTGGGTTGGTTAGGCATCTGCCTTCTGCTCAGGTCCTATCCCAGGGTCCTGGGATAGAGGTCTGCATCTGGCTCCCTGCTTAGTTAGAAGGGAATCTGCTTCTCCCTCTACCTCTGCCCTTCCCCCCACCCCCACTTGTGCACTCCCTTGCTCTCTCTCAAATAAATAAAAAAAAATTTTAAGTGGAAAAAAAGATCATTGAAAAGATTAAGAGAATTGACCCACCTGGGCTGGGAGGAATACCTGCTAAGGAAGGTGAGTTCTGTTACATGAAGAGCCCTAATGTTCTGCATGCTAGGCTGCTTCAGGGCTGGAGAACAGAGCTATATGGCTTTGCCAAGTGAGGTGAGAAGATCGAAGTTGGGATGTCACTGGGGAAGGAGGAAGGTAAGAGAAGAGATGCACATGTCCTGGGTTTGCTCTTCTTACCCCTTGAGGACCAGTACATTTCCCAAAGGTGGGGTGGCCAAAGGACTTCTAAGAACAATGAGGGCCAATTCTTTGATTTGAAGTTGTTTGCATTTCTGAGATGCAAAACCCTCTTCCGGTTATCTCAATCTTTCATAAGTGGTTTCTGTTGCTTGTATTTTTGCTTTTTGAAATCAAGGCAGGAGCCAGATTAGTGTGAAACAAAATAAGGAAGCAGGAGGTCTGAGCTGGGCAGGGTCAAATGAATGAAAATACCAGTGCCCAACTGCTGGGAACTTGCAGAAAACTTAGAAAGGACTTTAGGCAATAGATACGGTGCTTTCCCTGCATTCAGGCTTTTTGGGATTCTCCATAATATGAATGTCACTTTTTTCTTTTCACATTAACATGGGCCTATAAATTTGAGATACTTTACTGATTAGTATTTGATTAAATAACCAAGTACTCTACCCCAGCTAAATTGATGCAAGAAGCTAACCACAACCAACCCTGTTTCCTTCTACCCTAGTTCTCCCCTTACAGAGTGGTACCAAATTCCTGGTACCTCACTCCACACGTGCTCCCCTTTCTTCAGTATCAGCCCATGCTTTCCAATGCTAATCCCTGCCCTTTTTATTATGAAGACAACATAGCAAAGGGCATTTGAAAGCAGAGAGTGAAATTACAATCATTTATATCTTGCCAGATCTTTATTTATGAACACACTATATATAATTGCATTTTTTTACATCATGGTACCCTTGCTGTTTTGTATTTGTCTTTAAAGTTAGCGTTACTGTTATATCAAAAACTCTTTATTTTTTGTAATTGCTACTACAGTTTACATAATTAAAAACCTTAATGGCTACAAAATAGTGTACTGAGCAGATTTATCCTAGCTTATTTAAACTTTTCTTTTAATTAATTAATTTATTTGTTTTTATTTTTTTTATTTTTTTTTAAACTTTGTTGTTGGGCATTTGAGTTGCTTCTAAATTTTCACTATTATGGATAAATGCTATAATAAACATCTGTGTGCATACTATCTCCCTGGGTTTTTTGTTTGTTTGTTTGTTTGTTTGTTTATAATCTCTACACCCAACATGGGGCTCAAACTCACAACTCCAAGATCAAGAGTCGCATGCTCTACCGACTGAGCCAGCCAAGTGCTCCTCTGAGTTTCTAATTGGTAATACAGGGATTAAAATATTTCCACCAAAGAGCTATAATAATTAAATGAGATAATTTGTATAAAGCACTTGATATAGAGCTTTGCATACAGTAGGCACAAAATAAATGGCGGTCACTATTATTATCAGAACTTAATTCATACTAATTTGGACCACACTTTTCTTTTTGTGTACATGCTAAAGACTTTCATTTTTTTTCATTTTTTTAAAGATTTTATTTATTCATGATAGACATAAAGAGAGAGAGGCAGAGACACAAGCAGAGGGAGAAGCAGGCTCCATGCCAGGAGCCCGATGTGGGACTCAATCCCGGGACTCCAGGATCGCACCCTGGACCAAAGGCAGGCGCCAAACCGCTGAGCCACCCAGGGATCCCCTGCTAAAGACTTTCAAGAGAGGAAGAAGAAGCAAGGAAATTTTATAGAATCTGAACGATGTATCAAGGGCTCAGTCATTTGTTAAAGAACCTCTATAACTCTGCATGCAATATCTCACTCACACTTTAACTTTCCTGAACTTTTTTTTTCTTATTATATACAGTAGTTTTATTTTTCTACAGTATCTTAGAAATCTTATTCAGAGAAATTATGCTAAGAATTTTAACATCAGTTCCCTATCTCTATGCATCTCTGTCCTGGCATTGGATTCCCTCATGCCTATTGATCACTAGAGATTTTAAGCTTCTGAGACAGTGCAAATATAGACAAATTTTGTGCAGCAAAATGCATTCAGCTGCATAGAAAAGGTAAAATTACCCACCCTCAGAGAACAGTTGAGCTTGCAGAACATGCTAGAAGGTAGACAGTGTCAGAAAAATAAACAGAGATTAGGGTAATTCCTGATAAAGAAGAAAAGCGGCATAATCTGTCTCAAGGTAACTTCATCTATCTATCTACTTATAAAAACGCCTCCCTCCTGAAACAATCTCCCCTTTCTCCTCCTGGATTCCAAAGGCACTTGGCATCTAACCCCATTAGGGTGTAGAATGTGTTTTCTGCCTTGAAAGGAGCATCCATTGTGTCCAAGTTGCAGGACAAGGGATTCCTCTTGAAATCCCTCATTGGGCCAACACTGGGCAATGTACACAACAGCAATCTCAGAAAAGGTTTGTGGAACATGAGAGACTCCTAACTCTGGGAAATGAATAAGGGGTAGTGGAAGGAGAGGTGGGCAGGGGGTTGGGGTGACTGGGTGATGGGCACTGAGGGGGGCACTTGGCAAGATGAGCACTGGGTGTTATGCTATATGCTGGCAAATTGAACAATAAAAAAAAAAAGAAAAGGTTTGTAGGAAGAAATATTCTTGTCTCCATAGCTACACGTCACTGGCCTTGCTGGCCTGGATCCCAGCAAGCCCACAGGACTATTTGCATTATTTGGTGATGTATGCAGTTCTTTTGGTTGGAACAGCTTGTGTGGCAACTTTGGGAGAAGGAATATGGCAGGGCACTTATTTGGGCATCCCTGTCACCCAGGTTGCTAGTGAAGATATTAGTTGTGCATTTCAAGGCTTGATCTTGAACTTAAAAAAAAATGATGCCATATGTTCTTTTATTTTGCAGTAACTATTTTAAGGGATTTATTATGGAAAATTGCAAACATAAACAAGAGTAGAGACACAGAATAATGAACCCTATGTACACGTTACCTACTTCAACAATTATCCTTCATGGTTCAGGTTGGTTAATCTTGTTTCATCTATACCCCCATGTGCTGCCTGCCCTGTGAATCCTACTCCTGTCCGTCAATTTGCCTGCTTCATCCTCACCTCAGAATGATATGTAAAGGCATGACATATTTCCATCAGGAGGAATGTAATATTTGATTGCTATTTTGTTTTTTTTTTAATTTTTTTAATTTTTATTTATTTATGATAGTCACACAGAGAGAGAGAGAGAGAGAGAGGCAGAGACATAGGCAGAGGGAGAAGCAGGCTCCATTCACCGGGAGCCTGACGTGGGATTCGATCCCGGGTCTCCAGGATCGCGCCCTGGGCCAAAGGCAAGCACCAAACCGCTGCACCACCCAGGGATCCCTTGATTGCTATTTTGTGATACTTTTAATATTTACAACAGAATAAGGTTCCAGTTTTTTTTTTAATTTTATTTATTTATTCATGAGAGACAGAGAGAGAGAGAGAGATAGGCAGAGACACAGGCAGAGGGAGAAGCAGGCTCCATGCTTTGCCATTTGCAATTACACAATCGAGAGCCCGATGTGGGACTCGATCCCAGGTCTCCAGGATCATGCCCTGGGCTGAAGGCAGATGCTCAACCGCTGAGCCACCCAGGCTGCCCAAGGTTCCAGTTTTTTTTTTTTCTCTTCATTTTTCTTTGCAGTTTATAAAAGGTTTTCTAATAGAATTAGTAATGTAAAATGTCAAGTTATTCATACAGCCATTTTTCAGTAATAATGATTATATAAGTTAAAATGTCATAGAGATGCAATTGTCTTGCAAGAAGTAAAAACTTTTTTTATTAACTTTTTAATTTTAATTCCAGTGAAGTTAACCTACACTGTTATATTAATTACAGATGTACAATAAAGTGATTCAATAATTATATACATTACCCAGTGCTCACTATGATAAGCGTACTCTTGAGGCACCTGGGCAGCTCAGTCAGTTAAGTATCCCACTCTTGGTTTCGGCTCAGGTCACCATCTCAGGGTTGTCAGGTTGAGCCCTGTGAAGGGCTCTGTGTTCAGCACAGAGTCTGCTTGTGCTTCTCCCTCCTCCTCTACCCGACCCCCCTCCTCCCCCTTCCATGCATTCTCTCAAATAAACAAATTAATTAATTATTTTTTAAAAGTATATTCTAAGTCCATTCACCTGTTTCACCTATTGCGTCACCTCTCTCCCCTTGCCTAACCATTATTTTGTTCTCCACAGTTAAGACTTTGTTAGAAAGTCTGTCTCTTTGTCTCTCTCCCTCCTTTTTTATCTTTGCTCATTTGTTTCTTAAATTCCACATATGAGTGGAATCATATGGTATTTGTCTTTCTCTGATTTATTTCACTTAGCATTATCTATCTAGTTCCATCAGTGTCATTGCAAATGGCAAGATTTCATTCATTTTTATGAATGAATAATATTCCAGTGTGTGTGTGTGTGCACATATGTGTATACACACACACACATATATATGTGTATGTATGTATGTATGTATGTATATATGTATATATATATCACAATTCATCCATTCTTCTATCCATGGACACTTGAGCTGCTTCCATAATTTGGCTATTGTAAATAATCCTGTATAAACACATAGACATACAATTTTCTTGCAAGAAGTAAAATTCTAACCTATTTATTTATTTTTTTAAAAAAGATTTATGTGTTTATTCATGAGACACAAGCAGAGGGAGAAGTAGGCTCCTCTCAGGGAGCCCACTGCAGGACTCGATCTCTGACCCCAGGATCACGCCCTGAGCCAAAGGCAGATGCTCAGCCGCTAAACCACCCAGGCATCCTAAAAATTAAAAATTTTTCCTTCCTTTCCTTTCTTGAGCAATTCAGTCCTGAAGCTGACAAGTGAGGTAGAGCAAGGTAGGTGTTCACATTGGGTGAGGTCTACCTCGGTGACCCTGAGCGGGATGTCAGAAACTGGACAGAGTGAGGAGGGCATCTGTGTAAGAAGGTGGCCTAATTGTGAAGCGTCATAGCTGAAGTGAGGTGAGGACATGCATGCGTGGGAATGGCCTGTGGCAGGTATCAGAGACCCAAAGGGTTAAGATGGAGTGCCCATAGCAATGGGGGTTGGGGGTGCAGCCTGGAGTGGAGAGTCAGAGCCAAAGGAGGGCACTCTTGAGGAGAGAAAGACCAGGACAGGGTGTTGGAAAGGTCGATGTGGGGGAAGGCCTTTGCTGAGGGGGCAGGAGGACAGCAACACAATGCAGAGGGTTGGAGACCAAGCAGGGAAGAAGGGACCTGGATGTGGAAGAGGGAAGCAGCAGGGGAGGGGGGGTTGAAAATATGAGTAAATGTGGGCAGCCTCGGTGGTTCAGAGGTTTAGCGTTGCCTTCAGCCCAGGGCGTGGTCCTGGAGACCCGGGATGGAGTCCCACGTCGGGCTCCTTGCATGGAGCCTGCTTCTCCCTTTGCCTGCATCTCTGCCTGTCTTTCTCTCTCTGTGTCTCTCATGAATAAATTAATAAATTCTTTTAAAAAAAGAAAATACAAATAAATGTATTAGGTAAAATGGGAGCCAGATTTCTTACAGTTGGAGATGGAAGCGACGATATGGGAAGAAAGAAAACTAGAATAAACATTGTGATCCTGGATTAAAGTTGGAGATATTTGTATGAACTTGTGGTTTTCAATACAAAGAGATATGGAAATAAATGCAGACTTAAGTGTGCATGTAGCTCTGTCCCAGCTCTGGCTATCGAGAGGATCTTGAAGGAGTGACACCCCCACCCCAACTTCAGTGAGCACACACAGTGCCCACAACCTGGCTTCTAAATACCATTCTCTGCTATAAAGTCCCAGCACTCCCTAGTGCAAAGGCTGGTTCTTGGACTGAGGAATGAAAGATACAAGATTAGTCTAGAAATTTTTTTTTTTAGATCTTATTTATTTGAGAGAAAGAAAGAGAGTACAAGCAGGGGGAGCAGCAGGAAGAGGGAGAGGGAGAAGCAGGCTCCTCATGGAGCAGGGAGCCCAATGTGAGGCTCCATCCCAGGACCCTGAGCTGAAGGCAGACACTCAACCACTGAACCATCCAGGTGCCCCCAGTCTAGAAGTCTTGTACTAGAAAACAAAGACATGAGGAAGGAATGATTGGGACATTTAAGAAGCACACAAAAGCCAGCTGGAAGTGCTCCCATTGGACAAATTAGGGCTGGTTTCAGCATCAGTATAAATAATGATAGCAAGAGATTATAACCCATGTATATAATATAAAACCATGAGTCTATACTGATATATATATATATAAATACATGGATAAATTAAAAGTTTGGTGAGGAATGAGATACTTACATATTTTCAAAATACTTCCACCCCAAACATTTACTTACTACAGAGGGAAAAGGAGTTAATTTATAGTAGAGAAGCCTAGCAGACACTACTGTAAACACGTAAACAGTCAAAATCATCAGTAATGTAAAATCAAAATCTTTTTTTTAAAAGATTTTATTTATTTATTCATGAGAGACACACAGAGAGAGGCAGAGACATAGGCAGAGGGAGAAGCAGGCTCCATGCAGGGAGCCTAATGTGGGACTCAATCCTGGGTCTTCAGGACCACACCCTGGCCCGAAAGCAGGCGCTAAACCGCTGAGCCACTCAGGCATCCCTAAAATCAAAATCTTGTGCCACCTGATAGGATGCAATCAGAAGAACACAGCATCCCTTCTGCAACATTCCTGCCAGATGCATAACCTGAATCTAATCATGAGGAAGCATCAGTACTATTTTTTAAAATATTTATTTATTTATTTTGGAAAGAGAGATAAAGAGAATGGACGCAGCAGGGAGGGGCAGAGGGAGAGAGAGAATCTCAAGCAGACTCCCCGCTGAGCATGGAGCCCCACTCAGGGCTCCATCTCATGAGATCAATGACCTGAGCCAAAATCAAACGTCAAAAGCTAAAATGACTGAGCCACCCAGACACCCCTATATTGTACTCTTTCAAAATGTCAAGGTCAACTTTCTTTGATTAAAGAAAAACTGAGGAACTGTTCCAGAGAGAACAGACTACTGATAGATGATAAAATGCAGCACATGACCTGAACTGGATATTATTTTTTATATATTATTATTACAAAGGACATTATTGGAACACTAGACAAAACTGGATTGGAGTTTGAGGATCAGATGGTAGAAATGTATCAAGTTAAGTTCCTGTTTATGATGGTTGTGCCATGGTTATGTAAAAGAATGCCTTTGGGGTCCAAGTCCCTGCTCTGCTGTGTCAGGTATACTTGGACCCAAGCTTGAGCTTGTTAATAAATCCTCATGTACTCGGGGGAAAAAAAAAGAATGCCTTTGTAGAAAATACACATTAAATCAAGGGAGGGGGATCCCTGGGTGGCGCAGTGGTTTGGCGCCTGCCTTTGGCCCAGGGCGCGATCCTGGAGACCCGGGATCGAATCCCGCGTCGGGCTCCCGGTGCATGGAGCCTGCTTCTCCCTCTGCCTGTGTCTCTGCCTCTCTCTCTATCTCTCTGTGACTATCATAAATAAATAAAAATTTAAAAAAAAAATCAAGGGAGGAAAGGGGTACCTGGGTGGCTCAATGGTTAAACATCTGCCTTTGGCTCAGGTCCTGGTTCTGAGGTCCTGGAATCGAGTCCTGCGTCGGGCTCCCCACAGGAGTCCTGCTTCTCCCCCTGCCTATGTCTCTGCCTCTCTCTCTCTCTGTGTCTCTCATGAATAAATAAATAATATCTTTTTTAAAAAAATCCAGGGGGAAAAGGTCTTTGTACTGTACTTCAAGTTTTCTGTATACTTGAGATTGTTTCAAATTTTAAAAATATTCTTAAAATATAAAAGTAATACATGAGTGCTGAAACAAGTTGAAGAATGCAGTGGTATATTCAAATAAAATTGATACCCCTCTAGGCCATTGTTACCAGTTTCTTAGACAGTTTCCCAAACTCCACCTATAATCATATGAATATGTAAACCTATAAATTTATATGTATGGAAACTTTCTCTCATTGTGCCAGCTATTAAATTTCTCCTTCACTAAACAGAAATCCTTAATTTTTGTAACATTTTATTTTGAAATAATTTCCGACTTGGAGAAGCGTTGCAAAATGTTACAAAGCATTCTGCTCTTCCCCTCAGCCAGATTCCCCAAATGTTACCATGTTGCCACATTTGCTTTATCATTCTGTGTATATTTGTGTGTGTGTGTGTATAATTTTTTCCTAAACTGTATGGGAATAAGCTGTGAACATCATGTTCCTTTATTTCTAAATAACCCAATATGTTGTTTTCTAAAAACAAGGACCTCCCTTACATAATCACGGTACAATTATCAAAATCAGGAAATAAACATTGATATAGTATCATTATCTATAGAGTTTATCCAAAATTTACCAGTTGTACCATCAATTCCCTTTATAGAAAAAGAAAACAATATTTTCTTGATCTAGGATCACACATTGCATTTAATTGTCTTATCTCTTTAGCCTCCTTAATCTGGAACAACTCTTCAGTCTTTATCTTTCATGACCTTAACATTTTGGAAAAGTACAGGACAATAATTTTGTAGAAAGTCCCTCAATTTGAGTTAGTCTGGTGTTTCCTTATGATTAGATTCAGGCTATTATTTTTGGCAGGAATATCACAGGAGTGAGGCTGTGCCTTCTCAGTGCGTCTTATCACAAGGCATGTGATGTCAATTTGTCCCATTACTGGTGATATTAATTTTGATTACTTGGTTAAGGTGGTATCTGGAGGTTGCTATGCTGTAAATTGCATTTTTTCCTTTGTAATTAATAAGTATTTTGTGGAGAATAAATACTCAATTTTTATGTAATCGAAATTATCAAAGTTTCTGTGTGTCAACTATACTCAAATAAATAAAAAATAACAAGTAAAGCAAAATCATAAATGTTTTGCAAAAATGATTTGTTCTTTTCAAGGGTTTAGGCTCTCGGGGTGCCTGGGTGGCTCAGGCAGTTAAACGACAGAATCCTGATCTCAGCTTAGGTCATGATCTCAGGGTTGTGAGCCCCATATCTGGATTTGCACCCAGTGGAGAGCTCAGTGGGGAGTATGCTTAAGATTCTCTCTCCCCCCCACTCTGCCCCTGCCCCCTAAAATAAATAAATCTTTGAAAAAGTAGAGATACAACCCCTAGGTATCAGAGATATTCTGCAACGTTATTATTTTTTTAAGATTTTATTTATTTATTCATGAAAGACACAGAGAGAGGCAGAGGGAGAAGCAGGCTCCCTGCAGGGAGCCCGAGGTGGGACTCGATCCCAGGACCCTGGGATCATGCCCCGAGCCAAAGGCAGACATTCAACCACTGAGCCACCCAGGTGCCCCAACATTGTTTTGTTTTTTTTTTAAATTAATTAATTTTGCATGAGAGAGAGCGAGATCAGGAGAGGGGCAGAGGAAGAGAGAATGAGAATCTCAAGCAGGCTCTACGCTCAGCACAGAGCCCAACACAGGGCTCAATCTCAGGATCCTGAGATCATGACCTGAGCGTAAATCAAGAGTCAGACACTTAACTGACTGAGCCCACCCAGGTGCCCCAGCATTACTTTTCTAATAATTGTATAGTTTTATTTTTTTTCATGTAGGTTTACTCCATCTAGAATTCACTCTTATATGTGATGCTGTATAGGAATATGGTTTTCACCTTTTTTCCATCTAGTGAACCAGTTTTTCTAACATATCTACTAAACAACCTATCCTTTCTTTAGTATTGTTGGTGCCATGTTTATTGCATATTGTATTCTCATTTATATTATACACATGGGCTAGGTTTTCTATTGGCCTATTCTTGAAACAGTACCACAGTGTTTTTGTTTTGTTTTGTTTTTTACCACAGTGTTTTGATTACTGTTGTCTTGTAATCCGGTAAAAAAAAAGCCCCACTCTTTAATCTTCTTTTTATATACCGACTTTACGAATTTGGAAACTTTATTTCTCTGTATAAATAGTAGAGTAATGGGGCACCTGGCCAGCTCAGTCAGTGGGGGACAAACTCTAAATCTCAAGGTTGTGAATTCAAGCCTCACGTCCAGCATGAAGCCTACTTAAAATAATAATAATAATAATAGTAACATTAAATAAATAGTGGAGTAAGTATATTATGTTTCAGAAAATCTTCACGGATTTCAATTGGGATTGCATTGAATGTATAGCTAAACTAGGGAAAAAACTAATACTGTTAACTATTAAGCCATTCCATCCAAGACAGTGGAATATCTTTCCAGTTATTTTCAGTCATTCTATGTCCTTTGAGTTTTAAAGTTTTCTTCAAAAAAAAAATAAAGTTTTCTTCATAGAGGTTTCATATAGTCTTGGTTAAGTAGATTTCTAGATTATAGTTTTTGTCATTATTGTAAAAGACAATGCACTTTTTTTAGTTGGTTAGAGCTGATGTAGATTTTTGTAGATTGATCTTATATCTGGCTACCTTGCTAAATTCTCTCACTAGTTGCAATAACTTGTTGATTACTTTGGCACACACAAAAAATTTATTTCTACCCTTCTAGGTTCTTTGGATGGTCTAATAATTAAACTAACATAGATCAAATTAATAGGAGGAAAACAAATTTAATTTCATACGTATGGGAGCTCCATAAGAATATGAGACCCAAAGGCAGTTAGGCAGTTGAGGCTTACATGCCAACCTGAACTAAGGAATGGGATAGAGGCCTGGGGCTCCAAGGGGAGGAGGGCAATGCATAGGAAGATAAGAAAAGCAGATGTTTGATAATTAGATTTTGCCCTACCATGCAGGTAAATCTTTCTGATAAAAAGTTATCTCTTGTAATAGCTCTCTTTCTGGGCCAAGCCCCCATCTAAATTCTTTTAGGCAGTTATTAAGGGAGAGGTCAAAGTTGTTATTAAATCTGATGGATCTTGATTGCCTTCTGCTCAAAATAACCCTTATGTCAAAATGGCACCTTTTGGGGGTGGCATATTTTGCTCCCCTTCAATTCTATTGCTTTTTGATGTAGATAATTATATCACCAATAGTTTTATATATACATTTTATATATATAGTTTTAAATATACACATATATATTCCTTTTTTTTAAGATATTTATTTATTTATTTATTTACTTATTTACTTATTTAATTATTTAATTATTTATTTAGAGAGACAGCACAAGCAGAGGGATTGGCAGAAGGAGAGAGAGAGAGGCAGGCTCCCCACGGAGCAGGGAGCTCGATGAGGGACTCAATCCCAGGACCCCGGGATCATGACTTGAGCCAAAGACGCTTAACCAATTGAGCCACCCAGGCTCCCCTAAACATACTTATGTATCTATAATTATCCATCTGTATCTATATTAAGCTAAATAAGTTCCTACTGATGTCTCCAATTCTAACTCATTACCATATAAATCATTCTAGCTATCTCCTTTCGTTTGTAACCTCTCACTACAACAGTAAGAAACCTGTCTCCGACTATCCACTATCCATTGACTTAATTAATCAAAACCAGTATACATGTATGGTACTTTCAAATTTGTTAATGCATTTCTCCAAGGCAAACAACTTTATCAACTAGAGTACAGTACTTACATACAGTTCATCTACCTTCAGTCTTAGACTACTCATTTTCATTTCCAAAATAACTTAGCACCATTCCCCACTCCCCTCCTTCAGTGAAGCTATTTTATGCACATGTAATACAATTAGATCTTTTGTCATGTTCTTCATTTCATCCTGGGATCCCTCAATCTCCTAAATGACTTTTAAAGGTTCACTGTAAAAAAAATATAAAAAATAAAAATAAATAAATAAATAAATAAATAAATAAATAAATAAATAAATAAAGGTTCACTGTGCTGTAATATTCTATGGGTTTTGACAAATGCAGAGCGCCATGCACCTATTATCATGGTATCATACAGACTAACTTCACTGCCCAATGGTGCCTGGCTGGCTCAATTGGTGAAACATGCTACTCTTGATCTCAGGGTTGTGAGTTTGAGCTCCGCCTTGAGTGGAGAGATTACTTAAAAATAACATCTTCAAAATAACTTAAATTAAAAAAATATTAATAACTTAAGTACCCCCCAAAATCCCCTGTGCTTCACCTATTCAACCCTCACTGCACCCTCCCCCACAACAAACCCTGACAATCACTAATTTATCATCTCTATAGTTTTGCCTATTCCAGAATGTCCTATACATGCAATGCAATCATACACTCTGTAGTGTGTCAGTCCTCTTTCACTTAGCAGTATGCATTTAAAATTTGTCTAAATCTTTATGTGGGTTGGTAGCTCATTCTCTTTATTGCTGAATAATTATTACATTGAAAAATAAAATAATTATTACATTGTATGATGTATCATAGTTCATCTGTTCACCTATTGAGAGGACACTGGTTGCTTTTAGGTTTTGGTGATTATGAATAAAGGTGCAATAAACATTTCTGCGTTGATTTTTGTGTGGACATTTGCTTTAAGATCAGCTGAGTAAGTAGCTAGGAGTGTGATTGCTCGATTGCGAGCTAAAACTATGTTTAGCTTTGTCAGAAAACTACCAGCTTGTCTTCCAAAGTGGCGGTACCATCTCACATTCCTGCCAACAGTGAGTTCACTGCTTCACACTCTTGTCAGCAACTGCAGTTAAGGTTTTTTGTTTGTTTGTTCAGTATAGTTGACACACAATGTTTCATTAGTTTCAGATATCCAACCTAGCCATCGGCAAGTTTTTTTTTTTAAGATTTTGTTTATTTATTCATAGAGACACAGAGAGAGAGAGAGAGAGAGAGAGAAGAGGCAGAGACACAGGCAGAGGGAGAAGCAGGCTCCATACAGGAAGCCTGACGTGGGACTCAATCCCAGGTCTCCGGGATCACACCCCAGGCTGCAGGCCGCACTAAACCGCTGTGCCATCGGGGCTGCCCAGTCATCGGCAAGTTTAAACACTGTGCTATGTTCACCACAAGTGTCTACCAGCTGTCCATTACATCACTGTTACACTATCATCCACTGTATTCCTTAAACTGTGCCTTTAATCCTACTGATTTACTCACTCCATACCTGGAAGCCTGTATCTCTCTCTCCTCTTCACCCATTTTGCCCAACCCCCCTCCCCAGTTGCCTCTGACAATCATCCGTTGTTCTCTGTTTAGGTCTATAAATATAGATTTGATTCTGCTTTTTGTTTATCATGTGTGTTTTTTTAAGATTCCATTTATGAATGGAATCATGTGCTATTTGTCTTTCTCAGTCTGACCTACTTCACTTAACATGATACCCTCTAGGCCCATCCATGTGTCACAGATAGCAAGAACTCATTCTTTTTTATGACTGTATAATATGGAATTGTCAGTTTGGGGATATTATCCATTCTAAAAGGTGTGTAGTGGTTATTTATGGTATTTTAAATTTTTTCCTTGTATTATTTTTAGTTGTGGTGCATTGTAGTTAGGGAACATATATTGACATATTGGAATGAATTTTGGTCTGTCTTTGTCACCTAATACGTGACCTATATTTGTAATTCTTTTGAATGCACATGAAAAGAGTGTTCCCTGTTTGTGGAATGAAGCATAATGTGATGGTTCATAGTGTAGGATTTTTTTTAAGATTTTATTTATTCACAAGAGGCACAGAAAGAGAGGCAGAGACATAGGCAGAGGGAGGAGAAGAAGGCTCCATGCAGGGAACACGATGTGAGACTTGATCCCAGGATTCCAGGATCACGTCCTGAGCCAAAGGCAGATGCTCAACTGCTGAGCCACCCAGGCATCCCCAGAGCGCAGGCTTTGAAGTCAGATTGCCTAGTTTCAAAACTTGCTCTGTAGATTAATAACAATATAAACTCAGACAAACATTTAATTTCCATGTCTCAGATTCTTTACTAAATGGGAATAATAGCAATATTATCTACCTTTTAGAGTTGTCATAAGGATTAAGCAAGTTAATATCTGTAAAGTTCTAGAACCATGTCTGACAAATATTGTGTGATCTAGTGTTTGTTAAATAAATAAATGTATCTAAACTTATTATATATTCTAGATCTTTTATATTCCTTCTTTTTATTTTTTTAAACCTATCAGTTTGGGGCACCTGGTTGGCTCAGTTGGTTAAGCCTCTGACTCTTGACTTTGACTCAGGTCAGGATCTCAGGGTGGTGAGATCGAGCTTGGCTCCACACTCAGTGGAAAATCTGCTGGAGATTCTCTCTCTCCCTCTCCCTCTGCCTCTGTACCTACTCCCCACCCCTGCACACACACACACTCTCTCTCTCAAAATAAATAAATAAATATTTTTTCAAAATCTGTCAGTTTGCAAGGAGAGTGTATTAAAATCTCTACTATAATTGTTGTTATATTTATTTGTTCTTGCTAGCCAGCCAACTGTCATTTAGTATATTTTGACATTCTATTGTTATATTCGTATATGTTTGTGATATATATATCTTGTTGTTCTATTTGGGTTTTTTTTTATTAGGTATACAATGTCCTTCCTTGTTCTTTGTAAATTATTTATTTTTCTTTGTGAAATTTTTAAAATTTAAATTCTACTTGGTCAGATATTAATATTGCTACTCCAGTTTTCCTTAGGCTATATCTTCTTGCTGTATCTTTTTTCATCATTTTATTTTCAACTTTTATGTTTAATTTTCAAAGACATGTTTGAAAGCAGGTAGGGCGGAGCAAAGGAAGAGGGAGAGAGACACCCAGGCGTCCCTAAAAGGCTGGGATTTTAGAGTTTTGCTGTTTTTATTTTGGATTGTTGATAAGGGATTATGGATCCATAGTTCCAGTTGGTTATTTTTTTTATGATTTCCGGCTTTTTTTTAAAGATTTTATTTTATTTATTCATGAGAGACACAGAGACTTAAATAGAAGGAGAAGCAGGCACCTCACAGGCAGCCTGATGCGGGACTCGATCCCAAGATCCTGGGATCATGCCCTGAGCCTAAGGCAGACGTTCAACCGCTGAGCCACCCAGGCATCCTATTTCCTGCTTTTGTTTATATTGCTGGTACCTTCCTTTCTCTCCTTATATATTGATCAAAACCTATTCTAAATCTCTCTCTTTTTTTTTTTAAGATTTTATTTGTTTGAGAGAGCAGGAACAGGGAGGAGCGGCAGAGGGAGAGGGAGAAGCAGATTCCTCACTGAGCAGGAAGCCCCATGTGGCTCGATCCCAGGACCCCAAGATCATTACCTGAGCCAAAGGCAGATGCCTGGGCGGCCCCAGTGGTGCAGCGGTTTAGCGCCGCCTGCAGCCCAGGGCGTAATGCTGGAGACCCTGGATCAAGTCCCACATCAGGCTCTCTGTATGGTGCCTGCTTCTCCCTCTGCCTGTGTCTCTGCCTCTCTCTGTCTCTATGAAAAAATAAATAAAATCTTTAAAAAAAAAAAACAAACAAAGGCAGATGCCTAACCAACTGAGCCACCCAGGTACCCCATAAACTGTTCTAAATTCCTGATTCATCTGCTTGAATATTTCTCCTTTAGAAAGGATATATCATCTAGTTTGATGTCTTTCACCTGGACTTCTCAGGTGTCCTGTCATTTTGGCCTGGGAGCTCATATCTCCCTTGGAGTATCAGCCACTCTGGTGAGGTTCGGGAAGGGTCTGTAAGGCCCATTCCAGTCCATGTGGGTCCTAGGGAGTTCAAGAAAGTGAAGGGAAAGACCCTAGGGCAGAGAGCACCACCCTACCACACTTGCTCACTCCTAGCTGCAATTACCCACCCAGATGTATAAACCTTTTGACCCCTTAGGGAGAAGCAGGAGCCCATGAGGTAACTTACCATCCCTGGGGTGTAGAAAGAAGAAATGGAGTGACTGCTCAGGTGACTTAGTCCCCTTCCGTTCTGCTAGTTCCTCTCCTAGCAGAGCCTTTGCACTACCCAATCCTCTCTGCAGAGGGCTTTGATAATTACTTATTTTTATAAAAATGCAGTATTACTACACTCATCATTCTGCAATTTGCTTTTTTCTTTTCTCAGCATACATAAGTAGAACTCATTCTTTTTAATAGCATCACAAAACAACACAATATCTCATGATACGGGTACACCTTCACTTCCTCAACAGTTTTCTTGTTGGATATTCAGGTTGTTTCCTTCTTTTTTTCATTCCTAAACACAAGTTTGTGTCTTCGACTATATCCCTTACACACCTAGTGTATTTATTTCTGTAGGATAGCTTCCCTGATGTGGAAGGTTGCATAAGAAGTACTGGTAACAGTGGTTACTTTTTTTAAAAAAAGATTTTATTTTTTTAAAATAATCTCTATACCCAATGTGGGGCTTGAACTCATGACCCCAAATTAAGAGTCAGATGCTCTACCAACTGAACCAGCCAAGGGCTCCAACAGTGGTTACTTCTAAGCATAGTCCAGAGGAAGGAAAGAGAGGTTCACTTTTTGTTTTCACTGAATATTCATTAAGACTTTATATCCTAGGGATCCCTGGGTGGCGCAGCGGTTTGGCGCCTGCCTTTGGCCCAGGGCGCGATCCTGGAGACCCGGGATCGAATCCCACGTCAGGCTCCCGGTGCATGGAGCCTGCTTTCTCCCTCCACCTGTGTCTCTGCCTCTCTCTCTCTCTCTCTCTGTGACTATCATAAATAAAAAAAAAAAAAAAAAAAAAGGAAGACTTTATATCCTATATAGAATTTAAGAAACAAAACAGGAAAAAAAAAAAAAGAACAAAACAGGATCATAGGGGAAAAGAGGAAAATATAAACAAGACAAAAATTAGAGAGGGAGACAAACCATAATAGACTCTTAATCATAGGAAACAGATTGAGGGTCGTCGGAGGGGAGGGGGATGGGGGATGGGGAAAAAATAAAATGCATTTCTGTTAGTAAAAAAATTTTTTTAATGAATAAAAATTTTAAAAAGACTTTATAACCTGACAGTGTATTAATTTTACATTACTAAAAAACAGCACCACAGGGGCGCCTGGGTGGCTCAGGTCTTCAGGTTGTGATCTCAGGATCCTGGGATGAGCCTCTGCTCTGTGGAGAAGGAGTCTGCTTCTCCCTCTCCCTCTGCCCCTCCCCTCCCCACGTGCTTTCTCTCTCAAATAAATAAAATCTTTTTTAAAAATAAAAAATAAAGCACAACAATGTGAATGTACTTAACACCACAGAATTGTGTGCTTAAAAATGGCTATGGTGGTAAATTTTATGTTATGTATATTTTACTAGAATTTTAAAAAGTAAAGATATAAAAATTAACTAATTGATTAAGTTGAAGTAAACCCTGTGTGATCTTACCATTACCTAGATTAAAAGCCCTCTGATGCCTAGTTTGAAAACTAGTTCCACTAGCTTTCAAGTAAATTTGAAAGTCCTTAGCAAGGTTCTAAAGCCCTGAATAACCAATCTAATAACTACTGATCTCTCCAGACTCTCTCTCTCTCTCTCTTTTTTAAAAAATATTTATTTATTTACTTTGTGGGGAGGGGAGAGGGAAAGGGAGAGAGAGAATCTCAAACAGACTCCCCACTGACAGAGGAGCCCAGCACTGGGCTTGATCCCAAGATCTGTGAGATCAGGTGCCCCTCCAACCTCTCTTATTTCACTCATTGCTTTGCTTTCAGGTCACCAACTACACAAACTATTCCCTGTAAGACTCCAAGCTCTCTCCCAACTCATGGCCTCTGCACACACTGTTCCTTCTGCCAGGAACTTTCTCCCCATCCTCTTTACCTCACTAATTCTCACTCCTTCAAATCTCAATGTTCAGAGTAGCTATCTTTGACTCTTTCCCCCAAAGTCAAGTTCCCTTATCATGATAATTGTATTGAAACATGCATTTTCTTGTAGCCATTATCATAATTATGGTTTAAAAATCTATAAATAAATAAGATCTAAGCAAATAGAGAAACATACTGTGTTTGGGATTGCAAGATCAATATAGTAAAGATGTTAATCCTCCCCACATAGATATACAGGTTTAATGCAATGCCTCTCAATATCCTAGCAAGATTTTTTGTAAATATAGACAGGAGTATTCTAAAATTTAGATAGAAAAGCAAAAGAACTGGGATAACTAAGAGAACTTTGAAAATAAGAATAAAGTGGGAGGAACCAGTCTACACAATTTCATGATTTATTTTATATCTAGAGTAATCAAGACTGTTTGGTATCAGCAGAGGGACAGACATACAGGCTAATGAAGCAGACGAGAGAACCCAGAAATAGCTCCACACAAGTACAGTCAACTGATTTTTTTTTTTTTAGTCAACTGATTTTTTACAAAGATGCAAAAGTAATTCAGTGGAGGAAAGACGGTGTTTCCAACAAGCAGGAGCAAGTCCTGGATATCCACATACCAGAAATAAAAAATAAAAACCTTGACCTAAACCTTACACCCTATAAAGAGTTTTTTCAAATGGAGCAAAGATTAAAATGTGAAACTGTAAAAACTGCAAAATGTTTATAAGCCAACATAGGAGAAAACCTTTGGGATCAAGGGTTTGGTGAAGAGTTCTTAACATAATACCCAAAGCATGATCTGTAAAAAGAAAAAAATAATAAATCAAGGTTTCGATTTGCTTTGGGGAGGATGTGGAGAAACTGGAACCTTTGTACACTGCTGGTAGGAATATAAAATTATTCAGCTGGTATGAAAAACCTAAATAAATTAAAGAGAATTACCACATGACCTAGCAATGTACCCAAAAGAATTGAAAACAGCAAACAGGTGTTCAAACAAAAACTTGAACACAAAGACTTATAGTAGCAGCTCTGCTCACAATAGCTGAACGGTGGGAGAAACCCAAGTGTCTGTCAACCTGATGAATGGATAAACAAAATGTGAATATCATTACAATGGAATATTGTTCAGCCATAAAAAAGAATGAAGTACTGATATACGCTACAGCATAGGTGAACCTTGAAAATATTATGCTAAGTGAAAGAAACCAGACACAAAAGGTAATGTATTATGTGATTCTATTTATATGGGATATCCAGATTAGGGAAATCTAGAGAGAGACCAAGAGCATATTAGCAGTTTCCAGGGACTGAGAGGAGGCAGAAATGGAAAGTGACTGAAGGGTATGGGGTTTCCTTTTGGGGTGGGAAAATGTCGTGGATGGAACTAGATAGTCGTGATGGTTGCACAACATTGCGAATGTACTAAATATCACTAATGGTAAATTTTATTTATGTGTACTTTACCACAATATAAACAGTGAATTTTACTGTATATAATTTATACCTCAATAAAACTGACATCAAATATTCATTGGAACATGAATAAATGCCAAGACTTGTAATTGAGCTTTTAATGAAGATATCAACCTATCTCCCTTCAAAAGTGCTTATTAATTACAAAAGAAAAATAGCACTATAGTGGAAAAACCTGGCCGACACTACTTGTGACACTTCATGTGTCCACTTGGAGGGTGATTTGGGATGTGATTAATATTTAAATTGGTGAACTGTAAGTATGTAGACTGACTTCCGTACGTGGGTGAGACTCATCTGAAAGCTTGAATTTAACCAAAAGATCAGCCTCTCCAACAAGAGGGGATTCTCCAGCAGACCACCTTCAGATTACCTCCGTACCATCCCTCTCCTGGGTCTCCAGCCTGCCAGCCCACAGGGCACATTTGAACTTTTCAGCCTCATAATTGAGTGACTTAATTCCTTATAATAAATAAGTAATATAAGTATAAGCATAAACACACACGTTATAAGTGATATAGATTATCTCCCATTGGTTTTATTTCTCTGGAGAACCCTAACACATCACCTTAAGCAAATGATCACAATTAGTAACTCCAGTAGAGGCGCCTGGGTGGCTCAGTGGTTGAGAATCTGCCTTCAGCTCAGGTCATGATCTCGGGGTCCTGGGATCGAGTCCTGCATGGGGCTCCCCGCAGGGAGACTGCTTATCCCTCTGCCTATATCTCTGCCTCTCTGTGTGTCTCTCATGAATAAATAAATAAGATCTTCAAAAAAAAAAAAAACAAAAACAAAAACAGGTTACCTGGCTGAGCTTCATTTTCGGATCCCATTTCCCTTTGGGTTTACCCTTTCCCTGCCTCCTATCCCTTGGTAAAGGTTGTTGACATGTTCCAGCTCCCACCTGGGCAGAGTTAGCCTGAGTAGAGGAGTGAGTTTGAACCCTCCTTCTCCGGCCAGATCAGAGGAAGAGCAGCACCCTACAGTCAGCTTGGTGGTGGCCAAGGTGGGTAGATGTCCTAGACAGGCACTTCAGTGGCCCAGTTGGCTACCCCACACAAAGATTAGAAAATTGGGTCAGTTTGAGTTTCCTCACATCATCACTGCACCTGAGTCAATCAACGTTTATTGGGCACCTGCTGTGTTGCAGGCTGTGGGGTAGGATGAGGGAGTCACTCCTAGGGGTTCTCACGGGTTCAAGAGAACATGGGCTTTCTAACTTCAGTTCCCCTTCCTGTCCCATTCCCTGCCTGGGTCCCATGAACTCCCCTATCTGCCCACTGGCTTGGCACTAGGTCTCCTGTATGACAGTGGGACAAACTCTTTCTCTTCCTGACCCCTGCCTTTTTGGGTCAGCCAAGACTGATGAGTATTTTCTAAAGGAAGTATATTAAGAGACATATAGGGAGGGAGGCCTGGGTGGCTCAGCAGTTGAGCGTCTGCCTTTGGTTCAGGGCATGATCCCAAAGTCCTAGGATCGAGTCCCATATGGGGCTTCCTGCATGGAGCCTGCTTCTCCCTCTACCTATATCTCTGTCCCTCTCTCTATGTCTCTCGTGAATAAATAAAATCTTTAAAAAAAGAGAGACATAGGGAATCTAAATGGATGGTGGTGATCATTTTACAATATATACTACATATATCAAATCAGTATGTTATATAACCTAAAACAAATGCAATGTTACATGTCAATTATATCTCAATGAAAAAACCAGGAAAAAAAGAGACTTAGAGAAAATCAAAGAGAAATAAACCAATAAATAACATCAAGAAAACCATATTGTCTATGGTGATAGTTTAAAAACAAGGCTGCTGGGGCCAGACCATCTGAGTTCCACATCCATCCTGGCTCTACCACTCTACTAGCTTATGATGAGCGAGTTACTTATTCTGTCCCGCCTTGGGTTTTCTCATCTGTAAGATAATAATAATACCTATTTCTTGGGCTTTCTTGATCATTAAAGGAGGTAACCCATACTTAGTGCAGCACCTGGCCTTATACTTTCCTTAGTCCCTCTAGCTCTTTCACCTTTTTGTGAGCTGATTTTTCTGCCTGAAATATCTTCTCCTTCACTCCTTAACTTCTATTTAGGACTTGGCTTAAATGGGAACCAGCACATCACCACCACCACTAAGTTAGGTGCCTCTCCTAAAAATTCCCTGTTAAAAGCTTTCTAATATCCCTTATGGCTAATGCAGCACTCATCTTAATCTAGAGTAACTATGTATTTGCCTTCTTCACTAAGTGGGAGCTTTCAAGGCAGAGGCTATGCCTTTTATCCTACGCTCCCTCCCCTATGCCTGGCACCTAGCCAACCACTCAAGCTCCATGCCATTCCTTAGGCCATTCCTTAGCCCGGCCAAGGACCTCCCCCATCTCCTGGAACCTGGTTCTGGGGCCCTCTGGGACTGTGCTGTCCTTTCTCATCCTCAGCTGCCTGTCATACTGCAGCCCCACCACCAAAGCAGCTCCCATCTGGGCCTTAGAGATCCCCTTACTTTTTTTTTTTTAAGATTTTATTTATTTATTCATGAGAGGCACAGAGAGAGAGAGGCAGAGACACAGGCAGAGGGAGAAGCAGTCCATGCAGGGAGCCCGATTTGGGACTCGATCCTGGGACTCCAGGATCACACCCTGGGTCAAAGGCAGGTGCTAAACCGCTGAGCCACCCAGGGATCCCCTAGAGACCCCCTTAGAGCCCACTGCAGAGCCCACTCCGCTGGTGGTGGCAGTGGGGGGGGGGGAGCAGCAGCCTGCACTGCCCTGCCCTATCCTGCAAGATGCTTTACCCCTCTTGCCCTCTTGATGAACTTGCCTCAACTAAGACAGCCTTTCCAGCAGGATTTCAGGGCTGGCTCAGCTTCCCGACAAAGCTTGGCTTCTACCAACGTGTTGTCTAGTCTTTGACAGGGACACCATCTTCCTGCGAGACTGTCTTACATCTGATAAGAACCTCAGAACCCAAAACAAGGACCTCTTTTTCCATTTCTATATATTTGATTCTCCCTAATGACTTCTTCCTGCAGCTTCGTGTTGGCCTGAGTGGGTCACATGGAGCTCTTGGTCCATTTGCACAAAAATGCCAGTTAAGGAGGTGGCCACTGCCTGGACTTCCAAGGAGACCTCAGGACCAGGCTGGTCCTGGCTGGACACCTGGGTCCCCCAGAGGGGAAATCAGCCCACTCACCATCCACTGTTTCTCCCCTAAGCCTGGAAGAGGGACCCTAACTCTGAATGAGGCTGGGGGCAGGTTCAGCAGAGAAGGGAAGGGAAGAGTCAATGGAACCATAGTTCAGATGGTGTGGAGAGAACAGACCTGGGACCCAGGTGGAGCTCCCTGTGAACTGGATGGTTCATTGCAATCATGTCTATGTTTCTTGTACTGTCCTTTTGAATTTTCACCCATGAAGTTTCCTGGGAAAAGGTCAAATTATCTCCATCATGCTAAGTGGTTTGAGCAAAAGAGAGTGTTGGGGTCGAGGGCTCAGGTGCTCAAGGAGGCAGGAGATCCCCCTGTGATCAGTCATCATACTGATCTGATAGTGACCAGAATCAGAAGGACGGAGTAGGGATCCCTGTGTGGCTCAGAGGTTTAGTGCCTGCTTTTGGCCCAGAGTATGATCCTGGAGTCCCGGGATCCAGTCCCACATCAGGCTCCCTGCATGGAGCCTGCTTCTCCCTCTGCCTGTGTCTCTGCCTCTCTCTGTGTCTCTCATGAATAAATAAAACCTTAAAAAAAAAAAAAAAAAAAAGGACAGAGTAAAGGGGAAAGGTAAGAACCCTGAGTCTTGCTTGAAAGACCACGCCCACTGGCTGCCCCAGGCCCAGCCCCCAGTTCTCCTCAGAGCTCTTTTTTTGCAGAATCTAAGTGTGGCCTCTGCAAAGAAAGCTTGCATGGGTGACCCCCAAACATATGCACTTCCTCAGGACTCCCAGATTCCCTGAGGGATCCTGGGAGAGGTTTACAGATTTCCCTAAGCTTTTGTACTCTAACACTGTCAAGCTGTAAGAGTGTTCTGCCAATAACAAGAGACCTGTTTTCTCCTGTGGGTGCTGCCGTGATGGGGTGAGGTGGGGGTCGCTGCTATGATGGGGCAGTCTCAAGCCAAGGGAAGGCCTCACTTCCAAGGCGGTGAGCCCCCGGAGGTAGCAGGGAGTTAGAAGCCTGAGGGGCTGTTCCTGCCTCCCACCGTCTCCACTCCCAGAAAAGGGGGAGGGGAGGCAGCACTGCAGCGGCAGGAATGCTGGCTGCTTGGGGTTGGGGGCAAATCGCTGCAATGATGAGGGGTCCCTACTTGGAGTGAGTGGTCACTGAAGTGGTCACGAGAGCCGAAGAGAGCTGCAGGGGTCGGGAGGGTTTCTGCAGTGATGAAGGAGTACTTTGCAAAGGAAAAAAGGCTCTTTTCGGGGGAGGAGGGTTCCTGCGGCGATGAAGCTGTGGGATCGCTGCAGTGATGAAAGAGGGTCACCGCACTGACGGAAAGCACAGCCAGGACGCGAAGTGGGGGGACACTGGGACGGCTGGAGTCGCTGCAGTGCTGGGGGCGGGGGCTGCGACTGAGCCCTCCGCTGCGCTTGCAGCAGCTCCGCTCCCCGGGGACGGGGGGTGGGGCTCCGGGCGCCCGGGGGCCTCGTGGCCGGGGGGCCGTGCAGCGGCGGGGCCGCGGGCCCTGCACTGCGGCGCGGGGCCGAGCCGGGGCGGCGGGGGCTGGCGCGGGGGCGGCCGGGCTGGCGCGGGGGCGCCCGAAGCGGGGGCGGAGGGGAGCGGCCCCCGCCGCAGCGGCAGGCGGGGCCGGGGCGGGCCGAGGGCGGCGCTCCCGAGCGGGGCGGGCCCAGCGCCCGCAGAGCCGACGCCCCTGCGCGGACTCAGAGCGGCCGCCGCGGGAGCCGGGAGCGGGTGCCCGGCAGGTGCCCGACCCGCCCCGGCCCGGTGGTGGCGCCCAGATCTCCGCAGAGGACGCCGCGGTGAGGCTGGGCGGCCCGCGGGGAGGGCGGGGACCCCCACGCCCAGCCGGCTGCACCCCCTGAGCTCGGCTCGGGTCGGCCGGGGTGGGGAGACGCGGGGGCCCGGGGCCGCCCCCACGGAAGCCCCCGCCCCAACGCCCCCCGGTCTGGGCGCTTGCCCCCCCCCCCGCAGCCCCTGCCGGCGCCCAGTGAGGCTTCGGCGCTCGGGCTCCGGCCGCGGCCGCCCCTCGCCGGCGGGGCCCTCGGGGGTGCCGGCCCCGCACAGCCCGCTCTGGGCGCGGAGCATCCTCCCTCCCGCCCGCGCCGCTCCGACAGCTGGCAGCCGCGGGGAGCCCGGGGCCGGCGGCGCGGGGGCGGCGGCAGCTGCGACCCCCCCAGCCCCACCCTCCTCCGCGGGCGCCCGCGGCGCCGGTTAATCATTAACCCCCGCTCCCCGGCTCCCCGGGTAACGGGCCTGGGTGCCCATCACGCCACCCCCTCCCCGCGCCACCTGCCGGGCCCGCGCCCGGGTCCGACCTCCCCGCGCTCCCGCCCCCCGCCCGCAGGGCGCCATGCCCGGCCTGTACTGCCCCTCCGGCTGGACGCCGCTGCCGCTCACCGACTCCTGGGTGCGGGCCTGCGCCAACGGCCCGTGCCTCAGCCTGCGGGCCCGGCTCACCTACCGCAACCCGCAGCCGCAGCCGGTGGAAGGTGAGAGCCGCGCGGGGGGCGCGGGCCGCGGGGGGCGGGGAGGGGGGACGGGCGGGGGGCGCGGGGCGGGGAGGGGGGACGGGCGGGGGGCGCGGGGGCCGGCGAGGTCCGACGCCGCCCGTGCCCCGCGCCCCGCCGCAGGCGTCTTCGTGTACCCGCTGGCGGAGGCCGAAGTGGTCTCGGGCTTCGAGGCGGAGGCGGCCGGACGGCGCGTCTCGTTCCAGCTGCAGAGCCGGCGACGCTCGCAGGCCGCCTGCTGCCGCGCGCTGGGCCCCGGCTGGGGGGCCCCCACGCCCCGCCGCTGCCCGCAGGGTGAGTGCGCCCCCCCCGCCCCCCCCCGCTCTGCGGCCCGCGCCCGCCCGCCGCCCCCAGCCGCCGAGCCGCTCATCCATCAGTTCATGCCTTTATTCAACAGTCGCGGACCGGGCGCCTGCTCCGCGGGGGCCGGGGGAGTGTGACCCAGGCCTGACCTGAGCTTGCTCCCCGCCTGGAGCCTGGGCCAGGGCCTTGGTCACCTCCAAGCTCCCCGCGCCCCGCACCGAGGCCCCCTGACGGCTGGGCTGGGGAACGGAAGCCCACCCCCTGCTAGGTTCCGTGGCTTGCGCTTCATTCTTTCATTTATTTGCACATTCATTGCTGTACATGGGATTTACCATCCCGGTAAGAGAGACAGAATCCAGTGGTGCTGAGAGTTGGTATAAGCCCAGCAGTTAGTTAGAGACCAGAGGGAACTCTGGATTGAGGCCCCAGGAATGTTCCAGAAGGAAGTGGAGCGGCATTTGACCAAAAGGAAGGGTATGACTCCTGAAGTGCAGAGGAGGGAAAAGGCACTCCAGTCAGGAGCAATGGTGTAAGCAAAGGTCTGGAAGTAAGTTGTGTTGAGTGATGGCAATAAAATACCTCGTGTTTGTAGTAATTTACAGTTGACAGAGTCCAGTCACTGGTGTCACCTCATTTGAATCCAGAGAGGTATGTAATGTAAGTGCTGTTCTCTATCCCCGTGTTACAGGTGTGAAAATAATAGTAACAGCCTCTGTGTGTTGGATGCTGGGCACACACTATCTCATTTATTCCTCACCATAGTTTTTGAGATGTAGTTCTTATGATTCCCATTTCATGGATGAAGAAACTGAGGTTTCTCAAGACGAGACTTACCAAAGGGCAGAATTAAGTCATAGAGCTGAGACACAAAACCTGATCCTGTGCCCTCTCCACTCTATCAGGCTGTCCCCAAGCCTCACCTGGTTGCGATAAAAGCCCCTTTCTTCCTTCTCTTTTCTTTCCTTCCATCTTCTTCTTCCCTTCATTTATTTTGCAAGCATTTCTCAAAAGAATGGATACATGATTACTGTGGAGAAATGAGGCAAAGTAGGGCTATAAAGGTAGCCTGGAGCCAGATCATGTAAGGCCTTGACTGCCGCTGTACACACCTGGCCGTTTTTTCTTTAGCAGCACTGACTCCCATGATTCCCCCGGTCCCCAAATAAACCAACAGTATAAGTAAAGTGTTGTGCTCAGTATGCAAGTACAGCTGTATGTCCTGTAGCCAGCTTCTAAGCAGATGACTCCTTCTAAACTCCTTTTGGGTAGAAAATTATAGAGCTACTCCTATGGGCAGTGGGGAGCTCCGGACTGGGGACTTGTGAGCAGGCTGGGTCCCAGACTATGGAAGATGTCAGTCCATATGGGAGGGTCCTTAGGAAGACAATACCCAAGGGTTGAATGGTCAGGCACAGGCTAGGGAAGAGGGACAGAGGGTATGGGTCCCCTAGGATCTTGGTGGTGGTGTGGGCATGTCCCCTTCTCCTCAGCTCTCCGTTAGCGGTAATGTCACTGCTCCTTTTCCCAATGACAGCCATATCCTTCTACCACCATCATTCAGCCTCTCCTTCAGCCATCATTCAGCTCATGCCTCCATTCTGCATCACCAACACATTAGCCCCGTGTCTCTCCCACTTTGGAAAGTTCCCCTTGCCCAGGCTCCCCTGACTCAGTGCCTGCTCCCATTTCCTATTTCCCCCATCTCTCTCCTTCCAGCCCCCTCTGACCCCTTTTCTCACTCATCGTAGGTCATCTTGTCTTGGATCTGGCCCAGGCCCGGTCCACATTGGTGCTGCCCACAGGCCTCATCAATGCAGCCGGCACCATGACAGTGACCCTGTGCAGCAGCCGGGAGCTGCCCTCAAGGCCTGATGGGGTGCTGCGTGTGGCTCTGCCCTCTGTGCTCACCCCACTGGCCTCACCAGGCCCACCTGGGCCCCCCAGGCCTCCGGGGCTCTGTGACGACAGGTTGGGCCTATGGTGATTCTCTTCGTCCCTCCCTCGGCTTCTCTGGGTCTAGTGCGGGTGAGGGGGCTTTGGTAGAGTGCCCTGGGGGATGGGCAGGGTGGGGAAGGGCTGGGGCCATTCAGCCAGAGGGGCTAGGGGCCTTGGTGGTGGCCCAGTGACTCTCCTCATGCTCCCTTCCAGCCCCACCAGCTGCTTCGGGGTGGGCAGCCCTCAGGAGGAAGGGCTGGCCTGGGAGGAGCGAGCTGCCCCTCAGGATGTGTTCTCGGGTCCTGCCCGCTGCCCTGCCCCATACACCTTCTCCTTCGAGATGCTGGTCACTGGGCCATGCCTGCTGGCAGGTGGGTGCCCCTCCTAGCATAGCTGACTGGGGAACAATTCAGGGCTCAGGACTGGGAGGAACACAGGATGAAAAGAAAACAAGGATCTAAGCCTTAGGAATTTCCAGTGTTGGTGGGGGCATCCCCTGGACACTTCTACACAACACACACACCCCTTGGTTTGTCAGTGTAACTTATTTATATCCCACTCTACTCACCAATGGGAAGAAAGATGATTACATTGAGAGCGGTCCAAGTGATGAAGTGGAGTTTCCTTGTGCAAGAAGTGGGGGAGGATGCTAAATCAGCAGCTGGTTGATATACGACTGATCAGCCAGGCTCAGAACTGGGAATCCACTTCCCAGCCCACAAAAGCAGACAAAATCCCTCCCTTTGTCCGTGCAAGCCGATAGCTCGGACTCTGAGAGCTGGGTGCGATCAGTCCCGATCCTTGCCCGCATCACCATTGTCTGGCAAGGTGATATTCGTGCTCTAGTACTGGCTTGGGGTGGGGCGATCATCCCCTCTCCCTGCCTGCCTCTCCCTCAGGCCTGGAGAGCCCCTCTCATGCTCTGCGGGCAGATGCCCCACCTCATGCCAGCTCTGCGGCCACCATCTGTGTCACACTAGCAGAGGGCCACCGCTGTGACCGGGTGTTGGAGATCCTGCTGCACCCCAGTGGTGAGAGACTGGGGCAAGGGGGCCAGCTCTGACCTGCTTCAGGAACACCTGGGTAGCGTTTTTCCAGTATAGATTTCTGGGTCCCAAGCCAGATGAATCAAATCATCTGTGAGGGTGGGCTGCATGGTGCAGGGAGGCTGGACTTGCAAGGTCCTCCTGGGACAGTGGGACTGAGCAGTTGGGGTCCAAAGACAGGGACTTTCCTAATAGCTGTGTCCCCTCTTCCCTAGAGCCCCACCAGCCACACCTGATGCTAGAGGCTGGCAGCCTGAGCTCAGCAGAATATGAGGCCCAGGTGAGGGCCCGCCGGGATTTCCAGAGGTTGCAGCGAAGGGACAGTGACGGGGACCGGCAGGTATGGCTGCCTGGAGTCAAGGCCTGGCCTCTGACTTCACCACCAGTTGCACTTGTGCACAAGGAACAAATAAGCAGACTCGTGTTATGTTGGGAGGAAGGGAGCTGTGTCTTAGCAGGACCTCGTAGTGGCTGCCACCACCATCCCAAAGGGCTGATGAGTGTTATCATAGGAGGGCCCACGCAAGTCTTCCTGGGGTGTGTCTCAGAGCATGGGGCTAGGAATGACAGGCAGAGACCAGCCACCTGCCTCCGCTCTTTCCTTTATTCAAAGGACTATAAAAAGGAGCCCCCCTCGGGTGTATTAGATAGAAAAAGGCCTGAGGGCTAGGTCCCGCTGCCAGCCCGGGCTAGAGTTCCACTAAGCCTGGCCCAGGATGACTTGGGGCTCCCGCATCAGGTGTGGTTCCTGCAACGACGCTTCCACAAGGACATCCTGCTGAACCCCGTGCTGGTGCTGAGCTTCTGCCCAGACCTGAGCTCCAAGCCTGGGCACCTGGGCACAGCTACACGGGAGCTTCTTTTCCTGTTGGACGGCAGCAGTGTAGCACACAAGGCCTGTGGGGGCATGGTGTGGGCAGGCCTGGGGGCAGGGGCGGGGGGTCTGAGGTGGGCTGGGGGGGCAGGCTCTTGAAGACACACTCAGGCACACACCCCTACCATACACACATGCATCTCCTGGATTCCAGGAGCCTTTCTTACATGTGAAGTTACATTCATTCACACCGAATCCCAAACCCAAGGATTCACCTACCCCTCCAGGAGCTGTCACACACTCAGCCTCCCTCACACTTTAGGGTCCCCCGCCTCATCTGACATGCACAAGGCCTCTCCCAGACCACCACCACCAGCCCCTCATTTTCACGCAGCCTGGAGAAGGCAGGCAGTCCGGCATCCCTACCACTGCCCATGGGGCCTGCTTCACACTGCCCTCCCCGGTCCTCCCCAGGATGCCATTGTTTTGGCTGTGAAGTCACTGCCACCACAGACGCTCATCAACCTGGCCATGTTCGGCACGGCGGTGCAGCCCCTCTTCCCAGAGAGCCGGCCTTGCAGTGATGTGAGTACGGTCCGAGGATTCGGGGGCCTAATGAAGATGTTTCAGCCTGGCGTGACCAAAGGATGCCTTTTCTTCCCAGGACACTATGCAGCTGATCTGTGAGAACGTTGAGACCCTGCAGGCGGCAAGTGGCCCCCCAGATGTGCTGGCTGCGCTGACCTGGGCCATGGGGCAGCCCCAGCACAAGGCCCACCCTAGGCAGCTGTTCCTGCTGACTGCTGCCTCGCCCGTGGCTGCTGCTACCCATCAAACCCTGGAGCTCATGAGGTGGCACAGGGGGGCAGCCAGGTATGGGGTGGGCAGAGGAGCCAGGTGCCTGAGACTGACCCCTGCCCCAAGAGGCTCCTGAAGGTCACAGCTGCTTCCCTTTCCTCATCAGGTGCTTCTCCTTTGGGTTGGGGCCTGCCTGCCACCAGCTGCTTCAGGGTCTGTCTGCCCTCAGCAGGGGCCAGGCCTATTTCCCAAGGCCTGGGGAGAGGCTGCAGCCCATGGTGAGCTTGAGCCCTGTTCCCTACTCCCAGGAGTCCTTCCCCCGAGTTACACTAAGCCTGCAACAGAACCCAGTCAAGTCTCAGGGTCTCTTGGCACCCTTGACCAGGACTTCTCCCCCATTCCAATTCCTCTCCTCTGAGATGCCAATCAGGAGAGGAGCTGCTAGTGCTGTTGTGAGGTACTGCAGGAGGCCAGAGGTGCGGGGGACATGGCCTCTGATCACCCCCTAAATCTTACTCTGTTTTGTTCTGATGCTGAGCCACATCCCCGACAAATCTTGCCTCATCCACAGGCGTGGCTCAGGCCAGGAGACAGACCAAACCCTGAGGGCTAAGCACTCAGTCCCCTTGCTTATTTCTACCCTTCCTTCCTTTGACCCCAGTCTGACCCTGCTCCCCTCAGCCCAGGGGCTGGGCAAATGGCATCAGCCGAAGGGTGGCCTTCCCGCTCTCTGGGCTGTGTGGCGCCTCTCTCTCCCATGTCCTCCCTCTGGCCACTCCTCACAGCTGGTGCAGGCTCTGCGGAAGGCACTGGAACCTGCTTTGAGCGACATCTCTGTGGACTGGTTTGTGCCTGATGCGGTGGAGGCACTGCTGACCCCCCGGGAGATCCCAGCACTGTACCCTGGGGACCAGCTGCTCGGTTACTGCTCACTCTTCAGGGTAGATGGCTTCCGGCCCCGCGGCCCAGGGGTAGGCCTGGGCTGGGGTGTGGGTGGTAGGTCTGGGATGTCTAAAGTCCCTGCATGTCTTTAAAACTTCTTCCACTCCCTGTGCCTCTCCCTGCCAAGCTCTCCTACTGCACCCCCAGCCTCCCCAGAGATGACACTGGGCTCCTCAAGGGGATCCAGTCTGCCCTCTACATGAGGTCTTCCACTGAACTGCCCCAGAAAGTGTTGTCCCTGGCCTTTTCCCAAGGTCATCCAAGCACACAGCCACAGAAAACAGCCCTAGCACTTGCTATAAGAGTTTTGTTGAAATTCACTTGTTTCTTCACATAGTGCCCTAGAGAAAGCACCACGTCTAGCATGTACTAGCCATTTGATTTTGGGCGAGTCACTTCACCTCTCTGAGCCCATTTCCTCATACTCATTTTTGTTATAGGGTTGTTGTAACTGGAGGTCACGACGTGCACACTCTTGGTAGGACACTTGACATGTAGTAGGAGTTTAAGAAATGATAGTTATTTTTATTTATAAAAAGCTTTCTCTCTCTACAAGAAATAAGCACACTTCCTCATCTTGATCATGAGAGCTATACAATGGAGCGATGGCCTTTTTGCCTGCTTGCCAGGAAGCTCAGGGCCAAACCTGCAGCTCAGCCACAACAGTTCTATTAACCTTATGATTACCTTACATGCTTCCTCCATCCTCAGTACTAGGTTTTCATTTCTGGTTTAACTTTATTGCCTCTTGTGGTGAGACATTTTAAATCCTGTTTGGAAAGAGGCAGCATAAAACTACAATCAGGTTTTTCTCCAATGACTGTCCCTCTCTAGGGCCAAGAACCTGGCTGGCAGAGCTTGGGAGGCTCTGTGTTCCCATCTCCAGAGGAAGTCCCATCTGCCACCAGTCCTGGCACCGAGCCCACTGGCACCTCAGAGCTCCTGGGAACAGGCACTGTGTCGGCAGAGCTGTCCAGTCCATGGGCTGCTGGGGACTCAGAGCAGAGTGAGTACCTGGAAGCTGCGTGCAGCTGTGTTGGACGAGTGGGCCAAAGGAGAGGCCAGGGCTGGAATCTGTTCTCTTGCCTCCCAGCAGGTACTGACGCTCTGACGGACCCAGTCACAGACCCTGGACCCAACCCCTCCTCTGATACAGCCATATGGCGCCGCATCTTCCAGTCATCATACATCCGGGAGCAGTATGTGCTCACCCACTGCTCTGCCAGCCCGGAGCCAGGTCCTGGCTCCACAGGCAGCAGCGAGTCCCCTGGTTCCCAGGACCCTGGCTCCCCCGAGGGCACGGCTCCCCTGCATCTCCCTTCTCAGCAGGGCTGCCGCAGCCTGGCCTGGACAGAACCTGCAGGCTCCCGCTCCTGCCCCCTGCCACCACCCCCACTGGCTTCAGTCAAGGTGAGATTCAGTCCACATGCATTCTACTACATATCCAGCAAATGTTTATTGACTATCTGCTATATGCCATAAATTGTGCAGTGGTCACTATTAAGTCCAGCTAAAGAGATAAATGGGTAAATCTATGATACCATGTTACACACAGTGGTGAGCATAGCAACATAGTAGCACGGGGAGAGTCAGAGTCAAGATGGCTAGTCCTGTTTGAGGGAGTCAGAAAAGCAAGAGCCACATCTGGAAGAGTAAGTAGGAGGTAGCCAGGCAGGGGGAGAAGACATGAAGAAAAACAGAGACAAGTAACGATCTCAAGGGAGAAGTTGGGCATGGGGGGAGATGGCACTGGGAAGGGGGATGGGGACCACGAGGACTCTGGCCTTGCTCCTGAGGGTAGTGAGCAACTGTCCACCGTTTCAAAGGGCTGTGTGGCCAGTGGTGTATACACATATGGTGGCCAGAGCTCTGTACTCCTTGACTGGCGGCCCCCACTTCTTATGTACAGTCTGGGGCCCTGAGTGCTGAGGTGCTGGGTCGTCGACGCAGAGCAGCTCTGGCCGGCCGGAGCCTCTCATCGCCCCCGGGTCAGGTGAACCCAGTCCCTGGCTGTCCCCGGCACCCCTCTCTGGGCATAGCACCAGATGGGCCAGGCCCTGAGTCAGGGCTGCAGCTGGGACAGGGCCCAGATGACTCAGGTAAGGGTTGGATGGGGAGCTGGGTCCTGACATCACAGAGGTCTTAAGAGGTGGGGCCTAAGGTACCATGCTGCCCCTGCTGTTATGGTTCTCTCTCTGCAGGAAACCTGCTCTCCCCAGCAGCTATGGACTGGGACATGTTGATGGAACCCCCCTTCTTATTCTCTGCTATGCCCCCCAGTGGGGAGTCAGCCCCTCCGGCAGTGACACTGCCCCCTCAGGCTCCACGCTGCCACGTGGTGATTCGGGCCCTGTGTGGGGAGCAGCCTATGTGCTGGGAGGTGGGCGTTGGGCTAGAGACATTATGGGGATCTGGTGATGCTGGCTCACTGCCTCTATCACCTCCTGAAAGAGAAGGTGCTTGGGACCAAGCACTCCATCGGCTGACGGCAGCCTCCGTGGTCCGGGACAATGAACAGCTGGCTCTCCGTGGAGGGGCTGAGGCCACAGCTGACCAAGGTGAGTTGCTGGTGGGCCCGGTGAGGGCCCAAGGAGCCTGTAAGGGGCAGAGAGTGGCAGAGGTGTCGGTCTGTGTGTCTGATCACCCTATGCCTCACTTTGATCACAAACAACTGGAGGTGGTTCACCCATACTGACAAGAAAAAGAAAATGAAAAAAAAAGAAAAAAAAAAAAAAGAAAAAGAAAATGAGCAGGGCAATGGAATGATAAAAGTAGAGAATGGGGTTATATGAAAGATATGCACACCATGAGGTTATATGCCCTTGTGAGCACAGGACCCAAAACTGGCAAGCTTCCTAGCAGCCAAAACAGAGGGAGATGTGATCTTCTTAGTAACTCACAGTGCCTATAACATAAAAACAAATCTGTCATTCAGGTGGACTCCTAAATCAAATACTGAAAATTTCAGTTCTTCAGTGGCGCCGGCCACACTTCTAATGCTTAATACTCACACGTGGCTAGTAGCTACCCTCCCAGATCATTCAGATCTAGAACATTTCATTCACTGCAGAAAGTTCTATTGGACAGTGCTGAAAGGAGTGAGCAGAAAAGGTGCGACCTTTTATACACCTAAGGTGGTGTATAAAATGTTGTTTCTGGGTGGCCAGAGGGTCTGGCCCAGCTGCGGGCTGAGGGTTCAGCCTAACTACTGTCAAAAGTTGGGGAGTCTGAGCTGGCTCCAGGAAGGAACTGTACCCTGTTCAAAAGTGGACAGAGGGAAAAGCTAGTGGAAAACGGAGATTTTTTCCTATAAGGCTCTCTGTAGAGGGCAGGCGGGGGAAGTGCACCTGCTCCAGTTCAGCGTGCTGCTCTTTGGTCTCAGGCCATGCCCGGAGGTCCTGGCTCCGAGCCCTTCAGACGAGCAAGGTCAGCTCTGCCCCCTCCTGCTTCACCTGCCCGGTAGCTGTGGATGCGACCACCAGGGAGGTCCTCCCATCAGCCCTGCAGGTGCGGAGCTCAGGTACAGTCCCTCCTAGGTGACCTCTCAGGTGCTGGCCCTCGCTTCACTGCCCGCCTCCTAGTTAACACCCACGCCCTGTGCCCCTACAGAGCTAGCTGAGCCCCCAGGCACTTCTCCAGCTCCTCAGGGCCATCTAGATGCAACTCTTCTGCCCACAGCTGTGCAGTCTAAAGGTAACAATCAAAGTCGGGTGGGGGCAGGGAACAGCCACACTTAGGGACCACAACTGGCACTGACTGGCTCCATTGCAGGACTTGAAGGAGGCTCTCTGGCAGGCGCCTGGAACCCGACCCAAAATGGCAACCCCAAGGCTGCCACCAGAAGTCCTCATCGCCATCCCCCCCAGCCTCCCTCTAGGCTCGGCCTGGGCAGAGGGAAGGCCAGAGGCTCTGACAGCCACAGACTCTGCAGCCCCAACCAGGGCCAGGCTAGTGACAGCAACAGTGAAGGCAGCGACCATGACTACTTGCCCTTGGTGAGGACTCGGGAGGTGGAGGGTGGCGCCACCAAGGCCAGGGCACTGTCTCAGCTCGCTTTTCCCCCCACCTCCTCTCTCCTCAGGTGCGGCTGCAGGAGGCACCCGGCTCCTTCCGCCTGGATGCACCCTTCTGTGCAGCAGTCCGCATCCCACAGGAACGCCTGTGCCGTGCTTCACCCTTTGCTGTGCACCGTGCCAGCCTCAGCCCCACCTCGGCCTCCTCTCCCTGGGCGCTTCTGGGACCTGGTGTTGGCCAGGGTGACAGTGCCACAGCCTCCTGCAGCCCGTCCCCCAGCTCAGGCTCTGAGTGTCCAGGCCAGGTGGATAGTGGGAGGGGCTCAGACACCGAGGCCTCAGAAGGTCCAGAAGGGCTGGGCGGTGCCGACCTGCGGGGCCGGACCTGGGCCACAGCTGTGGCACTGGCATGGCTAGAGCACCGCTGTGCTGCAGCCTTTGGCGAGTGGGAACTAGCAGCAGCTAAAGCAGACTGTTGGCTGCGGGCCCAGCACCTGCCAGATGGCCTTGACCTGGCTGCCCTCAAAGCCGCAGCCCGGGGTCTCTTCCTGCTGCTCCGCCACTGGGACCAGAATCTGCAGCTACACCTGCTGTGCTATAGCCCGGCAAATGTGTGAGGGCTGCCCATCGCTCTGGCTGGCGCTGTCCAACAAACTCAAGTCACTGCCACCCAGGGCCGGCTTCTCGGTACTGGGAGGGGCAGGCTGGTGTCAGCCTGACCCCCACTGCTTCTCATCTCCTTCCCAGAAACCCCCTGCCCTCACAGAAAGTGCCTGCCTGTGCTCTCTCCCCCTCCTCCCACCCCATGCCCTTTCCCTTCTGAGCTCTGTGCAGTGCAGTGGGAGGGGAGAGAGCCACAGCTCCCAAATCCTATGCAATAAAGTGCCTCTTAGGACTGCCCAAATGAGTTCTTTATCTGCAGTGTGCATGCCCCTCACAGCTTGGTGCAGGCACTTCCATGTAGGCTGCACAGAAGTGGACTTGGTAAGGTTTATTGGGAAGGGCACAGAGTCTATTCCCATCCAGAGTCCTCTAAGAGTGGACTGGAGGGGAAGGGAAGTGGACCTCAGTGGGCTTTCTTGCTGTGCTGGACGCTTTTGGGGAAAGGCTGGGGGCCCAGCCAGAGCTGCAGCAGGATGATAGCATGGCATATGTGCAGGGCAGCAGAGCTGCAGGACGTGGATGGGTATGTGTTCCAGGAGAGCTCGATGAGCCCCAGCACCAGCAACCTGGAGATGAGAAATAAGCTCAGGTTTTGCCCAGTTTCTAAGCCTGCAGCCCTTTGGCTTGCCCCCAACCCTCCACAGTTAGCCTTGGGATGAGGAGTTCCCTGGCCCTTCCCGCTAGCCCAGATGGTCCCAGCCAGTTACCTGAGCAGATGTGTAAGCCAGCGTGCAGGCGTGGCCCACAGGAGGTAAGGCAGTGTGTGGAAATACCAGACGTAGAACTGGTAGTGGAGGGAGCGGCTGAAGCAGATGCCAATGAAGTTGGAGGTGAAGAGAGTAGAGATGATCTGTATGCAGTGGTCAAGGCCAAGGGCAGGAGTAGAAAGGCCACGAGTTGGGTTGGGGGCAGGCAGGGAGGTTCCAAAGCAAAGGGGCAAAAGTTTGGGGTCAGATAGCCCCCTGGATCTACGTTTCTGAGATGCATACTTTTGGACAAGTTTCTTAACTTCTCCAGGCTTGCTCCTCAATCTAATGTGGAGACAAGAATACTAGGACCACAGGGCCTTGTGAGTTTAAATTCATCACTTACAAACTGAGTGACTTAAGTAAATTACTTAAACTCCTTAATGTCTTGATTTTGTCATCTGTAAAATAAGTATAATAATAATAGTAATAATAATAATAATTAATAAAAAGCCTCCCTATTTCAGAGTCTCTTGTGAGCTTTACATGTTAGAATGTATGTAAATCTCTGAGGACAGCATCAGGCAGAGAGTAAGTAGTCATGATGGTAAGTCAAATAATATTTAGGATTAAGAATAAAATATGCTTAAATATGTAAAGTGCTTAGCACAGTGGTGCAGAGTGGTGGAGGGAACAGCTCTACTCCATGAACAGGGCCTGTAGTTACTACTGGCACCTTGTTTTCCTTCCCCTGGCTCACCAGCCATCCAGGGCTCACTGACCAGCACCCCAACTGTACATGGAAAGGGCAAGACTTACCCTCCCATGATTTAAAGGATATGATTGGGTGTGAGGGGCTGCGGTGGAACCTTCCTTTTGGAGGGATCCTTCAGCAGTGACAGGATACTTTCCCCCGTCCTAGGGAGAAGCCATTCAAATATTTATCAAGCCCCCATCCTAGGGCAAGCTCTAGATTCACACACATGAACTCAACACGTCCCCCAAGCAGGCCCTTTATCCTTCCCCCAACTCTGCCCATGATACTGCTCCCCTTTCTCACCTGTGCCATTTGCAGAAGGCAAAGAGAAAGAGCAGGGTGAGGTGGGCGGCCAACAGTGCCACATGGAAGGCACGATGCAAGAAGAGGGCCTCAGGGAGGAAGCGCCAGTTCACTGTCCAGCGGAAGAGAAACTGGCGGCCAAGGTCAAAGGAGCGGGATAGGTAGCCAATGGGGTTCTCCAGCAGGAAGGGCAGCCCCAGCACCACCTGAAGACAGGTATGACATCAGCAGAGATGCCCAGACTTGAGCTTTCATACTAATCATCAAGGGGAGTGGACAGAGGGTGTAGGTCTCAAGGGATCCCAAATTCCCCCAGGAATAGCAGGAAAGCCAGCCTCCACATCTAGGCCAGAGGCTGGGGCCAAAGAAGCTGAGAAGGCAGGTAATAACAGAACTTTAAGTTTGGATTCACCAAGTCATAAATGGGCAGAATCAGACCCTCAGAAACCATCCAGTTCAAAGCCCTTATTTTAGAACTAATAAAAGTAAAGCCCAGTATCAACTCCCAAAAACCCTGTTAGCTCTGAGAAAGTCTCAATGATGGAAGGAGGCCAGAGAGTAGCCTCCCCTTCATTAGGAAGGAGAAGGCGTAGTGGGGCAGTACCTGAAGAACAGCACAGATGCCCAACTTGGGAAGGGCTCCACGGAAGCCAAACTGTGTGAGAAGAAGAAACAGCAATCCAGGGGCAAAGAGCAGCACATTCATCTTCACGGAGACTGCCAGGCTGGGGGAGGTACGGGAGAGGAAGAGTGGAGATTAGCTCCAAGCCCATTTACCCCACTCAAAGATGCATCTCTCCCCGACACACACACACACACACACACACACACACACAGCAACTCCTCCCCTCCAGGACAGGGCCCACACTTAGAATTGCTGGAAGGAGGGTAAAGCAGCCTGGGAGGAGGCTGAAGGTAAGGGGCAGATACCAAGTCTCTATGCTCAGAGTGAGCCAGAAAATACATGTTTAGAGTATTTAGAATGTGCAAGGACTAACTCCAACAATAGATGCTGTCTGGAAGGAAAAGAGGATTGGGAAAACAGTGTGTGTGTTGAGGGGATGGGCACAGAGACTTTCTACAGATCTAGACTTGTCTAGTAGGGCCCTGACTGACCCATACTGTCTGGTTACACCCCTACTTCCTCTGCTGCAGAAAATTGGGGGATGGAATTGGGGAATTGGAAAATTGGATGGAAATACAGAGTGAGAGAAGGGGAGGAAGGGAGAGGTGTTGACCTGAAACAGCAGCAGCCCCAGCCCCAGCGCCGGGCCAGCAGGAGGTTGATACTGAGAAAGAGCAGCGCCATGGCCACTGGGTCATTGAAGAGCCTCAGCACGAAGATGGAGTGGACGCGGTAAGAGGCGCAGCACATGAAGAAAAAGACGAAGGGAGGTACCTGAGAGGTGGGGACAATGGGGAACAAGGTCAGCTCACTAATCCTGAGCCATCCCTACTCCCCAGCACTGACAGTTGGGGCCCCCTGGTCCTGGCAGTAAGGACTCACCTTGCAGGTCTGGTGGTAGATCAAGAAGACAAGCAGTAAGGTGGCCAGGTAGAGCACAGCAAAGATGTGCTGGGCCATGCGGATGTCAGTGCCCCGGCCAGTGGCATAATACAGCCCCATAAAGATGTACACAAAGCCGGCTGGGTACCTGGAAGAGGAGTCTGGGTCAGGCTACCCAGCCTGGTATCCAGTCGGTCGGTCCCTCAGGTCCTCACTGAACCCTGTATCACAACTCACACAAGAGGTCCAGTGTCACCCTGCAGTTGGGTGTAGTCATAGGTGCCGTTGATAACGCCTTCCACCTGGGCCATGTAGGCCTTCCAGTCAATCTCTGTATCTGGAAAAGGACAGGACAGTGTGGTTGCTTCCAAGTTCAGAACTTGTCTGCCTCACACACACACATTCAGCCCATCAAAACACAGAGTTCCAGCTCTTTCCCAGGACATCTATCCCAACCCCTTATCCAACTGCCTATCTCTGGGTGAATCCAAGCAACTCAAAATCAACATGTCTGTAATTGTCTGTACTTGAACTCAAACCGTTTACTCCAAAGCTGCTCCCCTTCCTGGGTTCCATGAATGGCACCATCAACCTCCCAGCTGACCAGTTTCGCGTCCCAGCTGCCCACAAACCTGGGTAACATCTTTGACACTTGTTTCTTATTTCCAACACCCAGTCACCAAGTCCTATTTTTCATCCTAAATAACTACCATCTTTCATCCTTTTCTGATATTACATACTAAAATTTGGAACTGGGCAGCCTGAGTGGCTCAGCGGTTTAGCGCCGCCTTCAGCACAGGGCCTGATCCTGGAGACCCCGGATCGAGTCCCGCATCGGGCTCCCTGCATGGAGCCTGCTTCTCCCTCTGCCTGTGTCTCCGCCTGCCTCTCTCTCTCTCTCCCTCTGTGTGTGTGTCTGTGTGGCTCATGAATAAATAAATAAAATCTTTAAAATAAAATAAAATTTGGAACTAACATAATCTCTAGCCTCAATGATGCAACAATTTCCCAATTAGTTTTCCAGCTTCCATGTTTACCCCACTACAATATATTTCCCACCCTGCAACCAGAGTTGCAGGGAAATACAATATATTTCCCACCCTGCAACCATGCCTTCCTGTAATAGAAATGTCAGATCTCTCTGCTTAAAACCCTTCAATGATTCCTCAAGGCTCCTAAAATAAAGACTAAAATCTATTATTCCCAATTCTGGAAGAGGAACCTATGAATTAATGAGGTTAAGTGACTAGTTCAAGATCAGTGAGCTAAGGGTAGAATTGAGATTGGACATCCATGAGGTTCTAAATTCTTAACCACCATGCTAATTGTCCCCTTCACACAATTTAGACTGCTTCACCATCTGGTCTCAACTTGTACAATCTCATCTCTCACTGCTATCCTCACTTGCATTGTTCCAGCTCTTAAAAAAAAAATTCAGTTCCTCAAAGGAAGCAGGTTCTCTTTTGACTGGAAGTTTTAGTTACAGGATTCTCTGCCTAGAGTGCTCTCTCTTCTCCCCTTTTCTCTCTTTCCGCCACTGCTTTGCTCTTACCTTTCAAGGGGGACTCTAATAAGCCTTCCTTAACTCATCAAGTCTGGCCTAAGTGCCCTCCTGGGTCCTTTATGGCTCCCTGGCTTACTACTATCATGATGAATGATCCACTATCATTTTCTGCTAACTTATTTTTGCCCAGGCCCATACACCCAAATAGGAAATGTGTCTATTTTTTCACCACTCTACCCCTGGCATCTAACATAGTGTTAAGCACATGATAAACATTCAGTAAATGTGTTGAATTAATTATCTTTAGCAAGGAAGCCTTAAGCCCAGTGTCTAGATTCAGCCTGGAAAGGAGCCCCCAATAAGACCAAAAGGACTCAAGTGGTCACAAAATGCCACGGTGGACAAGAGACTCTGAGACTTCAGAATTGAACAGATGGGAAAATTCGGAGCCAGCAGGGGAAAGGGCATGTCCAAAGCAACAGAGACAAGAAGGAGCAGCAGTACATTAACTTGGACCCAGGTCTTTTGATTTCCAGGCTGGCTTATTTTCTTAGCCTGGCAGGCTGTAGGTTCAGGGTAGAGGGCCAATCTCTAGGGTCCCTTCTTCCATCATGGGGAAGGCATTAAGACAGGGTTTGCTTTTGTGGAGCAAGCTTGGGACCTGGGTAAAAATCATGGTCTGCAACTGACGGCTGATTGGATCCGGGGTCTGGATTTCAGTTCCAAATCTGGGTCCCAGTTTGGGTAGGGGGTTCGGGTTCCCCTCCCCACCCTCCCCTCCTCCTCGGCGCACTCACATGCCACCCTGTGAATGACCCAGAAGGTGATGCCCACCTCCGCCAGGCAGAGGCAGGCGGCCACCAGCAGCGTGTAGCGCGGCTCCAGCAGTAGTAGGCGCCGCTCTTGCCAGGCGCGCCGCAGCCATTGTCCACAGAGTCCCGCAGCCCGGGTTGCGGGACCGGACCGGCCGCGCTTCCGAACGCCCGCCGCCATCTTGACGGTGCGCCGCTCGTGTTGGCCCGCCACGCCGGAAGCCCGATCCCTCGGCACTTAGGTTCCGCTGCCCGCGCCGGCCGTCCCAACGGACTGATGCTGACCAGTTTCGCGTCCTATTTTTCTCCATTAAAATTTACTTCTTCCACATCTTTCCTGGTGGACTGCACACTCCGTACGCGCGGGAACAGTCTTACTCCTCAGTACATACTTGGTTCTAGGCACACAGGCGCTAAACTAGATCGAACGTTTGCTCAGAAGAGCAGCATTCCTCGTGTTCTCCCCTGCCTGGCATCACACTTCGTCTGTGTTCGTCTCTCCTGGAGGCCAAGACCTGTGTCGCGCGCCTCCTACCTCCTCTCAGAGCCTGCCGTGTGCTCAAAACTGGGCACAAAGGAATCTTTCATTAACTTTCAGGCTTCTTAATGGAAGGAGCCGGGCAGACAAAATATGAGAGGAAGCAGTGATGAGTCGAGGGAGTCTGGCGCTGAGTTTGACGGAGCAGTACGTTTGGAGGCTTCAAGTTCTCAATGATGTGCTTTTCCCACCCGGAGTATTCTTCCAAGAGCGCTCAGCAGAGGACGGAAGTTCCACGTGTTTATGTTGAGCAACTGCAGGTGGTGGGCGGAGGCACGAAGACCACGCCCCCGAGCGCTCCCCTCCCTATTGGCTACACTGGGCGCCAAGCCGGGTCCGGAGGTGCCGGCGCTGTGCGGGGCCGCCCTGCAGCCGCGAGCATGGCCTCTCCGAGGGCCCCGGGCCCGGCCCCGGCGCGGGAGATACCGGAGCAGAACTGCTGGTACCGTGAGGTCCAGTACTGGGACCGGCGCTACCGGGATGCCGCGGACTCTGCCCCTTACGAGTGGTTCGGAGACTTCTCCTCCTTCCGTGCCCTCCTGGAGCCTGAGCTGCGGCCAGAAGACCGTATCCTCGTGCTAGGTGGGTAGTCCCCGCGCTGCCCAGCCCAGAGGGAGCTGGCCGGACCCGGCCCTGCCCGCTTTCCTCGAGCCTGTTCCTCTCGGAGGACCCCCAGTCGGGAGCCAAGATGCACCTTTAGCCAGGGCAACAGAAGCCAGGAGATTCTTGGTCACACACACACACACCCCCGCCCCGGAGAAAGACAGTCTTTAAATCAGAGTTTGCAGATATCCTAGGACCCTCGGGGAGACAGCCTCGAGCACTGGGGAGCTCAGAGGACCTAGTTCAAGTCCCACTGCTGGTTGGCTGTATGACTTAGGACAAGTTGTGAACCCGTTCTGAGCTTCAGATTCACTCCTAGAAACGGAACTGCGAGCTCAAGTCGGGCGAGGAACGTTCAGGCACCTCGAGCACGATGCCTAGCGTTTATCTGTTAGCGCCCGTGAGCACCGGAAGCCACTGTCACCTAGAAAGACCTCTCCACGCTCCCCGCCCTAACTGAAACTTGATCCTGTGCCCCATGTGCAGTGAGCATGAGGATAGCGCCCTCTGCGGTCGGAGGGGAGATTGCAGCCAAGATTGGTGGGATTGTCCACGGCGTCCAGATAATGCAGGGATTTACAAGGTGGGGGGCTCTGAGAGGTCCAGCTGCGCCCTCAGGGTTCTCTCCCACTGCCAACCTTGGGGACTTCAGTGAAGTTTGAGCCACGAGTTTCCTTCCAATTTAGTTTTTTTATTTTGGTGTTTGTAAAAGCATGTGTATGTTAAGTGCAATATTTCATATACATATATATATGACCTATAATACAGTATATGTGTAAGGTATAAATAATAAGTGTAATGCGTCCAGAAACCCTACGCAATTTGAGAAATAGAACATTCGTAGGACTAGAAAGGAAGTATAACCTAGTGCTTAAGAACTTGGACCCTGGAGGTAGTTAATTTGTGTTGGAATCTTCGCTTATGTAACCTTAGCTGTTGGAATCATGAGCAAAAGCTTAGAATCTTAGCTGTGGAATCCTGGACAAAACACCTACATTTCTGCAACTTCATTTTCTCAGCCTTAAAAAAAAAATAAGAGTACTTATTTACTGGGTTTTTAAGATGACTGAGTATGAAAGATATCTAGGAAAATGCCTAGCAAAATAAAAGGCTCCATGTATATTCAAGGTTCTCTGCGTGGTTCCCCCCCAAACCCCACCTCCCCAGAGGTAAAAAAAAAAAAAAAAAAAAAAACTCTCTTGAATTGTGTGCTTTTAAACCATTGTATTTATTTATAAATTTACTCTAGGTCTATGTTTTTCAAGCTTTGGTGTCCATCAAAATCACCTGGAAAGGTGGATCCTACCCTAAGATTTTAATTTCAGGGATGGTCTAAGATGGTCTTTGGGATTCTGTAGTTTCAACAAGCCCACAACGGATTCTCATGCTGGTAATTGGCAGAATAACACTGCCTTAAAATCTGCTTGACCAGGAGGTATCCTTTTCTGAATAGAGGGGAGAAATTCTAAAAATCAGAGGAAAATTTTCCTGGCAAGATTCCCAAAATTGAACAAGACCTACAACCTCAGAGTATCCTATGTTACATTCCACCTCAACAAACATAAGTTGAGCACCTGGTGGGTGCTAGGGAATGTGCTATGCCCTTTCTAACTTATTTAGCCTTCATGACAACCCATACAGGTGAGTGATAATTATTAGAAGATTTACTCTAGGTTAGGAGTCCATAAACTTTTTCTGCAAATGGCCAAATAGTAAATATCTTAGGCTTTGTAGGCCACTTAGTTTCTATCAGAGCTATTCAGTATTGCTTTTGTACTGGAAAGTAGCCACAGGCCATACATGAGTGAATGATACATAATAGCTGTGTAGCAGTAAAACTTAACAAAAAGAGGAGGGAAGCTGGATTTGGTGACCTTGTTCTAGGTGGTTGTCTCTGGTTGGATTCCCCAGAAGCAAATCCTAAAATGAGGATTCGTGTCCCAGTCATTTATTAGGAAAGTGCTTGCAGGAGAAATTGGTAAGAGAGTGAGGGAACAGGGAAGGGGAAAAGGCCAAGCAGGATTGTGACCACAGGCAAAGCCTCTCTGAGGATAGTTTCAACCCCTAGTGTCAGAGATGCAAAATGTCAGATGTAAACACATGCCAGGATGCCTGGGTAGCTCAGTGGTTGAGCGAGTGCCTTCTGCTCAGGGCATGATCCAGGGGTCCCAGGATCGAGTCCCATATCAGGCTCCCTGTGTGGAGCCTGCTGCTCCCTCAGCCTGTGTCTCTGCCTCTCTCTCTCTCTCTCTCTCTCTGTCTATCATGAATAAATAAATAAATCTTTTTAAAAAAATCTACAAGTAGATAGATGATAGAGAAGAAAGAAAGAAAGAAAGAAACAAACAAACAAACAAACACATGCTAAAACCTAGGAATGCTAGGGGGATCTAGTCAGAGCCCTGACAGTGTCCACTACTGTCATGAAGCAAATTAAGTGGTGAAGGGTGCCATCTGACTCCAGAGCTTCTATTTCTCTTGTTGCACAACACAGATGGGCATAGAGAGGCATCTAGACCTCTGTTGAAACTGATAAAATGGCCACATTGTGAATTAAGCCTAATGGTCATGCTGATACAGCTAAAGATGGGATGTCACTACCAAAGGTGAGTAGACCTCTTGAAAACTGGGAGACAGTTTAGCATAGTGGTTTATGAGCTCTGGTTCTAGTGTGAGACAGACCTGTGTCCAAATTCTGGCTCTACCACTACTTGTGTGACCTTGGGAAAGTTCCTTATCCACTTTGGGTAGCCTCATTTTCTCCTTTAAGAACATGGTAATGGGGGCAGCCCCGGTGGCACAGCAGTTTAGCGCCGCCTGCAGCCCGGGGTCTGATCCTGGAGACCTTTGATGGAGTCCCGCGTCGGGCTCCCTGTATGGAGCCTGCTTCTTCTGCCTGTGTCTCTGTCTCTCTCTCTCTGTGTCTCTATGAATAAATAAATAAAATCTTAAAAAAAAAAAAAAAAAGAACATGGTAATGGGGACACCTGGGTACTTCAGCGGGCTGAGCGTCTGCCTTTGGCTCAGGACATGATCCCAGATTCCTGGGATTGAGTCCCACATCGGGCTCCTTGCATGGAGCCTGCTTCTCCTCCCTCTGCCTGTGTCTCTGCCCCTCTCTGTGTGTCGCTCATAAATAAATAAATAAATAAATAAATAAATAAATAAATCTTAAAAAAAAATAAAAAAAGAACATGGTAATGGAAATAAGAGTATCTTCTAGGGGCACCTGGATGGCTCAGTTGGTTAAGGTCATCAGCCCGGCATCAGGCTCCCTGCTCAGTGGGGATCCTGCTTCTTCCTCTCCCTTTCCCTCTGCCCTCCCTCCCACACACTCATGTGTTCTCTATCTCTCTCTCACTCTCTCGCTCTCTCAAATAAATAAATAAAATCTTAAACAGTATCTTCTATATGGAGCTACCTTGAAGATAAACTAAGAAAATTCTTATAAAGTACTTAGCATAGAACCCAGTGTTCAGTGACTGTTAGCTATCATTAGTACTGAAAATGGGAGTCAGAGAGGCAGCTTATCCAGGACTGTCCAGAGATCAGTACCCTGCCTGAGGGCTTGTGTGTCTAGTACCTATGGCTAGATCTTCATGATAGATGCAGGTGTATGGCTGTCCCAGCTTTGCCAGTATCACACAACTCTCATTCTCTCTCCTTGTTTGACTGTATGCTTCTGATCCTAATTTGGCTTCAATTTGTATTTCCTATGGAGAGAGAAGGGACTGACCAGAGAGGACTGACCGCCAGCTCAATCCCTATGATGGTTGTTTTTCCTATTATAAATTAATGAATTGGTATTTTTGGCTTACACTTCTGTCCCTTGGTGTTAGGATAGCATCCACAGTGCTCTGGGTTCCCATGTAATAGGTTCTTGGATGTGGCTCAGTTCTCAGGGCTTGGCTTCCCTAAAGCTTTACCCAGGATGGCAGTGGTCTTCTCAAGCCCCTTCTTATTGCCTGCCTCCAGTTACTGAGGCAGTAGGATTGGAAATCACTGCTTTGTAAGCATGATTGGCTATGTGGTGAGGTTTTGTTCTTCCTTCATCCTTTAGTAAAGTTCTCTTGGAAGATGCCATTTCCTGTACTAAGGGAAACACAGGAAGGAAATTTGGGTTTGTCCACAGTTGGGCAGAGCTCTGAGGATATATGAGGTCAGGTGTGGGATGGTGAAGGGATTTTGAGTCAGAGAACCCAGTGAGATTTCAGCTTGAACTGATTTAGGGTCTCTTGTAAAGCTACCCTCACCTCTCTCATCCCATGTAGTGTATCTCCTGGGGCTTGTTGTGGTTCCAGAAAAACATCCACTAGGCTTTCCTAGGCAAGCTAGTACTCTTCCTCAGCTATAGGGCCTAAGGAGTTCCAGAAAAACATCCACTAGGCTTTCCTAGGCAAGCTAGTACTCTTCCTCAGCTATAGGGCCTAAGGAGGAACATAGGAAGGGGCAGTTGAGGACCAGCCAGCAGCCCCTGGGTGCCCTGTCCAGGTGCCAAGCCCTACTAGATTAGGGCTATCCCAACAGCTGATCCTGTGATCCTCTTTAGGGAGGCAAATGGGCATTAAAGGCAATCTAATCCCAAGAGCTGGGATCCTATGTGGGGCCACCAGAACTGTCGTCCAGCTCCATTCCCAAACTGAGACTGACCGTGAAAGGGCCAGCATACCTTCTTAGGAAGTCACACCTAGTGTGTTGTGGATCCACATCCTGTCCACTAACCCCCACCCCTTCTCTCACCATACTCTGCCCCCTGGGACTGCTTTTCAGTACTTCCCACCAGAGTATTCGGATTCCTCAAGACTCTGTCAACTGCCCTGAAAGCGTTGGCCAACTCACCAGAAGTGGGGACAAGAGCCACCCAGTGTGTTTTCACAGCCTGTCCCTATTGAAACTCTCATTGCATTACATGGCAATTGCCTGAACACACATCTTTTCTTCCCACCAGCGCATGATCTCCCTATTTATCTGCAGAACCCAAATATAGTGCTTAATACTTTAAGGAATTACAAGGAATCAACTCCATCGTGTGTCCCCAGCAAGTTCCCCTACACTGGTTAATTCTGCCTGGGAAACCAAAACAGAGTAGTAACCCCTAACATGAAGTCTTCGCAGGGCTGATAGCATCAAAGCTTCCCTGAGAGGTTAGGGATTAGGATAATACTATTAACCAAATAATGATATTATGGTCCTAATGATGCGAATAGTACAGGCTCAGAGCTGAATGACTTGCCATGGCTGTATGACTAGACATATCAGAATCTAGATCTTAGAACTTGGAAGTTCAGAGTTCCTTCAGCTATTCCCCAGCTGTTTTAGTTTTTAAATTTAGTGTATCACATCCTGCATGTAGGCTAGGTATTACATCTTCATTTTTCTGAATAGGAAGTCTAAGTTCACAGTGTGTAAACAACTTACCCTAATCTACACAGGAAGGAATGTTAGGATATGGGCCCAGGTCTGTAGGACTCTAAGGCTCATGCTCTTTTTTGCACACGCTGCTTGTCCCACAGTTTGGGAGGGTTTAGTTTAGGCTGAGAGCAAATGGGCCAAGGGTGGATGGATAATGGGGAGAAGTGAGAACCAAAGCTAACCTAACCCTTTTGCCACCCATCCCCACCCCAGGCTGTGGGAACAGCGCACTGAGCTACGAGCTGTTCCTTGGGGGCTTCCCTGATGTCACCAGTGTGGACTACTCATCAGTAGTGGTGGCTGCTATGCAGGCTCGCTATGCCCATGTACCCACGCTGCGCTGGGAGACCATGGATGTGCGGGCACTGGACTTCCCCAGTGGCTCCTTCGACGTGGTGCTGGAGAAGGGCACGCTGGATGCCCTGTTAGCTGGAGAACAGGATCCCTGGAATGTGTCTTCTGAAGGTGTCCACACCATGGACCAGGTGCTGAGTGAGGTGAGGGAACAACAAAAAAGGAGGGCAGACCAAGAGGTGGGGAGAAGGGATTGGGGTTTTGGGAGATTGAAAGAACTCAGAAGCCAGAAGGAGCAAGTGGTAGGTCACCTTTAGGACTGTGGTGACCTGAAGGAGGAGGTGGTTAAGTTGGGTCAAGATTATAGGGGGCAGGGGTGGCCAGGCTCACAGATGCTGATGATTGGCTATTGGGTTACCATAGGGAAGAATTAACAGCCAGCTTCCAGATAGGTAACACAGACTAGGAGAGTGAGCAGTTGACCAGAAAGCAGTGCCCCCTATACCTGACATCATGCCCATGCTCCTGGCTTGGTAGAAGATAGCCCTACCTCCATGGAATGACTAGGGGCAGAGAGGAGGCTCACTCTTGCCATGAAGAGCCCTGAGCTACAGAATGTAGGGTGGTACCTGCAAGGGTATCTGGGACCATACTGACCTTTGAGAACCTGGAGATAGACTCCTCACCAGTGGCTTCTCTGTCTGCCTTGCAGGTGAGCCGGGTGCTGGTCCATGGAGGCCGGTTCATCTCATTGACCTCAGCTGCCCCCCACTTTCGGATCAGACACTATGCCCAAGCCCGATATGGCTGGTCCCTGAGGCATGCAACCTATGGCAGTGGTTTCCACTTCCATCTTTACATCATGCAGAAGGGCAAAGAGCTCACTGTGGCCCAGCTGGCCCTTGGGACCAAGATCCTTTCACCCCCTAGACCTCCCACCTCGCCCTGCTTCCTCCAGGACTCGGATCATGAGGACTTCCTCAGTGCCATTCAGCTGTGAGGCCAGAGGCATGGTCCTCCTGTCTTCCCTGCCTTTCTGCCCTGGGCTCTTCAAGTAGCTGAATTCCTGACTAAAGGCTTAGGGTTTGATTCAAGGTGCTCACAATCCCAGAGGCCTCGTGCCTAAGATAGAGCTGATGGAAGTGACTCCACAGGAAACAATACAGCCCAGGTCAAACTAGATCCCAAATCCCAGGTTTCTGGTTTCCTTCTTGGGTTCCTCAGTTTTTTTTCCTAGTACTAAACCACCAGTGATTCATCCCCGGGGGCAAAGCTTAGCATGACCCTTCCACATGCCAGCCAGACTTCAAGACCGGTAACCCTGGGGCCTGTTACTGACCCCCATTCAACCTGGATTTATTCACAGGAGGCTGCAGACTTTGAATCAAGATTGCGTTATGCTTCTAATCTCAGCTCCAGCTCCAACTCGAGCCTCTTATCCTGGTTAGGTTATGTATTTACCCAAGGAAGCTACATTGTAAAATGTTCTCAGGCCAGGCTGGCCTACCTGTTTACTTGGCAACTTCTTCCTTGCCAGCAACATGCACCTGAGATTCCCAAGAATCTGCCCCCTCCCCAAAAGGGATTGGAGCCATTCTGGCCTGGCTCCTGAGCAGACCAAAACAGTGGTCACACACACACAGGGAGGTCTGTGTTTATTCACACACTCCTGGTACAGTGAGGATGGAGGAACATTTACAAAGGACACCCCTGGGTTGAAAACATCTCCAGGGCCACAGGTGTCATCCAAAGGTGCAGAACAGTCCTCACTTGGGTTCCCAGGGGCAGGATGCAGGGGTCCAGAGTAAAATCAGCCCTGGGCCCTTGGAAGGTGATATCTTGAGAGGAGGGGTCTGCCAGAGAGTCGCCTGGGGTCAGGCCTGGGCAGACTGGCCATGTGGTTGGTTACCATGTTGGGGGCTTGTTCCATCTCAGACTCAACACCCATCCTATCTGCCAGGCGCAGAAGAGCGTGGCCGAGACTGGGCGGAGGGGGGAGGGCATGAACCATGAGGGGAGCCAGTAAACAAAGAGTCGGATATAAAAATACAAATGTGCTGAGGAAGTCCCTTAGAAAGAGGCTGAGGCTGGGGTCACGCCAGACAGGGGTGGGAGTGAGGGAGCGGCCTGGAGGGCTGGGCTCAGGTGGGTGGGAAGCTCATGCAAATACGCAGCCAAACATCCCTGGCTGCGCGCGCGGTTCGACACCGGCCGGCAGCCGGCTCTGCAGACCAGACCGGCCGGAGAGGGGCGGGGCAGGGGAGCCGTGCGGGAGGGGGCGGGTCGGGGGCTGAGAGCCGCGGGTCTCTGTGTCCGTTCCGGTGTGCGGGGTGGGGCTGCGGCCCGAGGTTCTAAAGTGCATGAGCGCGGCGGCGGGCTCCGGGCCGGTCCGCGCCGCCGCCGCCGCCGCCGCCGTGGTGCTGAAGCGGACAGCTCCGGAGTGCCAGGCGGCGGCGGCAGCGACTGCAGCCCGAAGGCGGCGCGGCCCTGCAGCCCCCGCCCGCGGGCGCCTGGGCCGGGGCGGGGGGCGCCGGCAGCCGCATAGCCGGCTCGCGCTCCTGGCCGCTGCGGGGCCGGGCCCGGAGCCCGCCGCCCGAGCCGGCGCGTCTACACTCCGGACGGCGGCTTCTCCCCCATCCCCTTCAGCACGTCGTCTATCCGGTCATCCTCGATCACCACTGCGCAGGGAGAAAGCGCGTCAGCCGCGCGGCCTCGGGGGGCAGCGGCGGCGAGAGTGGGCCCCGCGTCCTCGCGCCCGAACAGCTACTTGCGGTGGCCCAGGGACGCCCCTCGGACGCCCGTGCCACAGTGCCCTCCCCACCGGAGTTCCAACAACTCGACCCTCCGCCGAGCCCAGCTCCCACAGGCCCTGCTCCCCTCCCGGTGGAGGAACGCCCCCTCTTCCAACCAGCGGTTCAACCTCCCAGTCCAAACCCTCCCGCCACCTGAGCTCTCCTCCATCCGAGCTGATCATCCTTTTGCTCCCGGGAGCCCCTTCTTCGACAGACCCCCTTCTCCAACAGAATCTTCAGCTAGTCCAGCCCTCTGCCCACCCTCACCCTCTCGCCGCTTGAACCTCTCTCTTCCGATCCTGGCACCAACAGAGCCCCCTCCCCAGGCAAGCAACGAGGGCAGCCGAATCCCCAGCCCCTCTGTCCTCTCTCCAGTCGGACGTCCCTTCCCACCCGAAGGTTCTTCCGAAGCATCCACCGACTCAGCGTTTGATCCTGAAGAAGCGGCCCGTCGCCCCACGTTCCCACTTCGGGCAGCCCCAAATGCCCCGGCCGGCCCCTCCCCCTTGCCCAGGTGCCAGGGCTCTACTTCCAGAGGTGGCGAGCATCGAATCCGGGGCACTGCGTTCCCGGGAGAGGGGAAGAGAGGGACACAAGACCGCAGCGGGGACACCCCCCCCCAACCCCGGCCGGCGAGCGGCTGGCTGCGCTGGTCTGCGGCAAGAGCTGCGGGCGCCTGGCGGGGAGCGGCAGCCGGGGGGCGCCCGGCGAAGGGTTTCTGGGTCAAGCGGCGACTCCGGGCCCCGGCCGCATACCTCTCTTGGCTCGGCCGATCTGGCCCAGCTTAGGGGGTCGCTTGGCTTGGTTGCCCGCGAAGAAGGAGTTGGTGTCCTGCAGGCGGCAGCTGAAGGAGAGATCGGAGCCCTCGGGGTCGGCGGCGAAGCGGCCCATCTTGTCCTCACTGTAGGGCAGGATCTCGGACATGGCGGGCGCGGGGTGGGCGCGGGACTGCGGCGGGGCGCGGGCGGCGGGCAGGCTGCCGGACCGGCCCTAGCTCAGCAGGGGAGCCGGCGGAAGGATGAAGTCATGCAGCATCCGGGGCTGCGGAGCCAAGCGGGGCCTCCTCCCCCGCGCCTCCGCCTCCCGGGCCGCTGGGCAGGCGGCGGCGGCGGCGGCGGAGGTGGTGACGGGGACCGGGCGGGGGCGGGGGCGGCGCGGGGGGCGGGGGTGGCGGCGGCGGCAGGAGCGGAATGACGATGAGCGCCCGACTGCCGCAGAGCGCGGCAGGCGGGGCGCGGTGGAGGGGGGCGGGCATCGGCCGCGGGAGAGAGGCGGGGCGGGGGCGGGGGCGGGGGCGGGGGGCGGACCGGAGCGCGCCCTGCGCTCCACCGGGGGCCGGCGGCGTGCGCGGGAGGGTCCTGCGCGAGGCGGGAGCGGCGGCTGGGCCAATTGTGCGGGCCCACGGGTGTAGGATCTGGCTGCGAGGGGCGGGCCTGGGGAGCGCGCGGCGGGAGGAGGGTCTGGCCAGGAGGCTCCCGGAGGCGAGGAAGGGGGACTGGCGAGGGGACGGGGGCGGGGCCGCAAGCCTGGAGTCTGGGCAGCATTCGAAAGAGGAGACCCCGGAAAGCGCTGGAGGGAAGGTCCCGTACGGGTTCGGTGTGCTCAACTGTGCGAACCCGCGGACGTGGGAATGGCTCAGGCGGTGGGTGGTGTCACCGCCGTTGGCGCGTTTGTGTCGGATTGGTCTTCGGGTCTTACACTGTCTCCATGGAGCGTTCTCTGCGCGTCTGCGTCTGGCTGCCCATCCCTCAGTCTCTCTCTCGTGCGTATCTGTTCCTGCGCCCCGCGTCTCTGTGTCAGTCTACTTGTGCTTCTTAGAAGTGTCTCTGCCTTTCTGAATGGCTCCATGCCTGGACCCGCGCCCTACGCGTTACTGTAACCATTTCCTGAGTGTGTATTTCGGTCTCTCCTAGGACGAGTCTCGGTAACTGGGCCGACGCGCGCGCACCAGAGGAGACCCCCACCCCCGCTGCCGGCGCCCAACCCCGGGCGCCCGGGCCCCCCGCGTCCCGCAGTTCTCCCGGCCGCGGAGGCTCCCGAGGCTCGGGCTGCGCGCGCCGTGTAGGAGGAATGAAAGGCGGCGTCGCGGGGGGCGCCCTGGCCGCAGGTGACGCGGGGAAGCCCGGAGCGCCTGAGGACGCGGCGCGCGCCCGTGGGCATCCGGAGGTGCCAGAGGAGGGACAGAGGGTCCGCCCGCCCGCGTTGCGGGGCCTCACGTGACCGTTCCCGCGGCACCTACCGGGGAGCGCCCCCTTCCCTCCCCTACCCCCAGCTGGCCGTCAGCGGCAGCGTCACCTGCTTGCTTGCACGCAGGGGCTCTGGCGCAATCACTGGCCTTGGAGGTGGGGGGGAGGTCCCACACTTGGCGTAGCTGACGACAGCAATGATGAGGACGATAATCCTCCCGTACATTCAGTCCACACCTGAGGCGAAGGGATCTCCACTGTCCCTGAAGCGCTTTATCTCCTTCCCTCCAAATCACGCAGTTAGTGAAACTGCCTGGTGCTGCTGAGTCTCCATCCTCTAACAACTCCTCCCCAAGTGTTAGTCCCGGGGATGCGGAGGCTAACGCCGGGGATGCGGAGGCTGCCCCCAGGGACCAGGACTGGCGGCGGGAGCAGTTCCAGAGAATAGCCACTTTCCGTGGCCTTGAATGGAAGGCCCCATAATTATAGTTTTTATTTTTTTTAAGATTTATTTATTTATTCATGATAGACCTAGAGAGAGAGAGAGAGAGAGGGCAGAGACACAGGCAAAGGGAGAAGCAGGCTCCATGCAGGGAGCTCGACCTGGGACTCGATCTTGGGTCTCCAGGATCATGCCCGGGGCTGAAGGCGGCGCTAAACCGCTGAGCCACCCAGGCTGCCCTTAAAAATAAAATCTTAAAAAAAATTCATTCACTTACTCTTGTAATATTTTAGGAAAATACAGAAAATCGCATGAAACCTTTGATAGATATCCTTCCAAACTTTTCTGGTCATTTGCATGATGTACATACCTTTCTGAACCTCTATGTTCTAGTCTGAAGCATTAGAGACGATAGAACCTACATGAAGGACAGTTTTGTAGATGAAATTGTTGTCCTGATGGGAAGTGGGTTGTCTCAGGAGGTAATGAGCTGTCCCTCACTAAAAGTGCTAAAGGAAAGGTGAGAATTCTTGCCAAGGATGAGCTAAGCCCTGAGTGGGGAATAGAGATTGTTCTCTTTTCTACTCCCAGAGTGGAAAGGTTGAAGAAGTGACCATTTAACTTGGAATCCATTTGGTGAGCTCCTTCTTAAATAATCTTATTCCTGTCCCTGCTGTGTGTGGTAGGTCATGATTAAAGCAAAAGACCTGGGGGATCCCTGGGTGGCTCAGCAGTTTGCTGCCTGCCTTCGGCCTGGGGTGTGATCCTGGGGTCTTGGGACTGAGTCCAGCATCAGGCTCCCTGCATGGAGCCTGCTTCTCCTTCTGTCTGTGTCTCTGCCTTCTCTCTCTCTCTGTCTGTGTGTGTGTGTGTGTGTGTGTGTGTATCTAATGGATAAGTAAATAAAACTTCTATTAAAAAATAAAGCAAAAGACCTAAGTGCAAAATTGTAAAGGTACAGAATTATATAAGCTACATCTATGTTGTAAAAATGCAGTGTGTGTGTGTGTGGGGGGGGGGTCTTTAAGTTGTGATCCTCTACTTAAAATTGAGAAGTTCTGCATCACTGTCCGTGAGATGAAAATTCATTTTTACAGATAAAATTAAATTAATTTTGCTCGGAGTTTTGTGACAGTGCATTGAATTTCTCAACTGAAAGTCTCTCAAAACCTAGTGGGTTTGATCCATATGTTCTAAACGGAATACCATGCTCTTTGACAATTGAGTAATAGCACTTTTATTCAGGTGGAAACTTTAGGCCTGTGTAGTGGGTTGAATAGGGGCCCCCTAAAAGTTCCACCTAAAAGTTTCTACCTGGAACCTCGGAATGTAACCTTATTTGGAAATAGGATCTTTGCAGATATAATTAGGTATTTTAATTTTTTCTTTACATTTATTTTGGCTATTGACTTTGAGATGTAATTACCTAAATTAAGAGGAGGTCATCCTAGATTAAAGTGGGTCTGAAATCCAGTCACTGATGTTTTTATAAGAGGACAGATGCACAAAGACACACACACACACAGGGAAGAAGGCTATGTGAGGAAGGAGAGGAAGGGGAAGCAGGCATTCCTACAAGCCAAGGAACACCAAGGATTGCTGGTAGCCTCAAGAAGCTGGAAGAGGTAAGGAAGGATTCCTTCCTAGAGACTTCCAGAGAGTACAGTCCTGCTGATACTCTGATTTTGGACTTTTCATCTTCAGAACTGTGAGAGCATAAGCTTCTGTTGCTGTAAGCCACTCAGTTTGTGATGCTTTGTAACAGCAATCCTAGGAAACAAATGCAACCTGTTACAAATATTTTGGGGTCATCTTTTTACATCTCTTGCAATTATGTTTCTCCTTCCTTAAACTCTCTCTGGGGGCCCTTTGCTCTCACCTTGTTGAAGAAAGGCCATACCAGGAGGGTATTTCTGGGACTCATTCTATTTAGCAGAGTCTGATAAATCACAAAAAGAATAAGGCCTATCTGGGGATCCCTGGGTGGCTCAGCGGTTTCGCGCCTGCCATTGGCTCAGGGCGTGATCCTGGAGTCCCGGGATCAAGTCCTGCATTGGGCTCCCTGCATGGAGCCTGCTTCTCCCTCTTCCTGTGTCTCTGCCTCTCTCTGTGTGTCTCTCATGAATAAATAAATAAATAAAATCTTAAAAAAATTAAAAAAAAGAATCTCCAAAGCCTGTCAAAATGTCATCAAATAATGACTGTAAAGTGTGATTTCATATATGGGGGAAAAGTATGCACACACTAATGCATACACACCTATACATGTCCTGTTTAGGTATGTAAATGCTTATAAAAGAAAGATCTGGAAGGACACATACAAAACTGTTAATGGCTTTCTCTGAGGATGGTACTGGAATCCTGGAATGTGGAATTTTATCTTTTATTCTATATATTTAGGGAGTATATTATTTTTGCAATAATTTTTTTTTTACCTTTTAAAACCAGTGATATAAAAAAAAATAAAAAAAAAATAAAACCAGTGATATAGTCTATTTACCAAACATCACACTCTGGTCCCAGACAAATCACTTGACTTAGAAGAAAGAATACTAGTTAAGAGCATGCTGTTTATTATTTTTTTTTAAGATGCTCATGAACATTGTGAGTTCATAAATCTTTTTTTTTAATTTTTATTTATTTATGATAGTCACAGAGAGAGAGAGAGAGAGAGAGGCAGAGACATAGGCAGAGGGAGAAGCAGGCTCCATGCACCGGGAGCCTGATGTGGGATTCGATCCCGGGTCTCCAGGATCGCGCCCTGGGCCAAAGGCAGGCGCCAAACCACTGCGCCACCCAGGGATCCCGAGCATGCTGTTTAGAATCAAATCAAGGATCTCTCTTCTACCTGATGTGTGACTTTGGGAATGTTGAAAAGCTACCCTGTGTCTTAGGTTCCTCATCTATAAAATAGGGACAATGATACTGCTAAACTATATCTTATTGGGTCATTGTAAGGATTAAGTAAATAACAGGTAAAGTGCTTAGGTAAAGTGCAGGACAATAGAATTGTTATCTATATACAGGAAAGCACAAAGAAGAAATTAAAAGTAATTTCATCATTAGATATATTAACATTTTGTTGCTGTCCTTCCAATCTCTTTTTAAAAATCTGTGCTTTTATACTTTTTTTACTTCACAAAATGAGATTTTTTTTAAAAACCCTTTTACTCTTTCACTTAATTCTATATGGAGAACATTTCCCCAGAGTGTTAACTCTTCCTTTTCATCTTTTGTAAATGTTACATTGTTATCCTATTGTATGGGTGCTTGATTTATTCGTATGGATGCTTGATTTATTCAACAAGACCTATACTCTTTTTTTTTTTAAGTCATCTACTCTTTGTGTTTGTTTAAAGATCAATTTATTTATTTTAGAGAGAGATACCTGGGGGAGGGGCAGAGGAGAGGGAGAGAATCCTTTTCTTTTTTTAAGATTTTAATTATTTATTTATTCATAGAGACACACAGAGAGAGAGAGAGTGGCAGAGACACAGGCAGAGGGAGAAGCAGGATCCACACAGGGAGCCTGACATGGGACTCGATCCCGGATCTCCAGGATCACACCCTGGGCTGCAGGCAGCACCAAACCGCTGCGCCACCGGGGCTGCCCGAGGGAGAGAATCCTCTAGCAGACTTCCTATTGAGCCAGGAGCTTGAAGCAGGGTTCCATCCCAGGACCCTGAGATCATGACTCTGAAATCAAGAATTGGTTGCTTGGGCAGCCCGGGTGGCTCAGTGGTTTAGTGCCTGCCTTCGGCCCAGGGGATGATCCCGGAGACCGGGGATCGAGTCCCACATCAGGCTCCTGCTTCTCCCTCTGCCTGTGTCTCTGCCTCTCTCTCTGTGTGTGTGTCTTTCATGAATGGATGAATAAAATCTTAAAAAAAAAAAAAGTTGGTCGTTTAACCCACTGAGCCACCCAGGTGCCCCTGTTGGTTATTAGAGACAGTGCTGTGAAGAGTAAATGTTGTAGGGGAAAAAATGGCCCCAATATTTTGTAGCTCCTCCAATCAAGTAAATTCTATTTCTCCCTCCCTGAAACTGGGCTTGAGCATCTGACTTGTTTTGCCCAATAGGGACATTAGCAGATGTGGGGCAGGCAGAGGCTTGAAAACCGTTTATGTTTGTCCCGTTTTTTGTTTGTTTGTTTGTTTGTTTCTGGGGATCCTGAGGCCACCATATGAAGGAGCCTAGGCTAGCCTACTGGAGAAGGAGACACCACATAGAGACAGGACCCAGTCATCCCGACTGAGGCCCAAACCACTGAGCTACATCATTCAGCCCTTGCTGAGCTGACCTGGAATTGAAGAATCACCCAATCAACCTGCAGTGCATAAGAAATAATGAATGTTTGCTATTTTAATCCACAAAGTTTGAGGAGGTTAGTTCTTCAGCAAAAGCTAACTAATATATGCATCCTATGGATAATGATTATTTCCTGGACCGATTTCCCAGAATTAGACTTTCTGGTTCAGAGTATATATACTTACACCTTTTGATTCATATTGCCAAAAAAGTTACATCAATTTGTAAGCCTGCAACAATGTAGAGAGTGCCCATATATCCCATCCTTGTCAACACTGGACATTAATGTATCTTGTTATCTTCATGGCTAAATTTACATGGCTTGGGCAGCCCCAATGGCTCAGTGGTTTAGCGCCGCCTTCAGTCCAGGGCATGATCCTGGAGACCTGGGATCAAGTCCCACATCAGGCTCCCTTCATGGAGCCTGCTTCTCCCTCTGCCTGTGTCTCTGCCTCTCTCTCTCTCTGTCTCTCTCTGTCTCTCTCTGTCTCTCTCTCTCTCTCTCTCTCTCTCCTCTCTCTCATGAATAAATAAATAAAATCTTTAAAAATTAAAAAAAATAATAAATTTACATGGCTTGTAAATTTAGCGGGTAAACCATTATCTATTCCCTCTCAATTCACGATCACTTTAGACGGGGGAAAAACCCAAAAGAAAGAAATTATTCCTATAGGAAAAGAAGAGCAGAAAAGATAGAGAAAAAAGAATGAGAGAGGAAAAAAGAGGCAAAGATGATAAACACAGAGGAAAGAAAATGGAATTATAGAATAGAGCAAACTCCAAGTCTCTCATGCTAGGGTATTTAACATGTATTTAGGAATAGTTATGAGCCTAATAAATGATTTGAATCAGGAAAGAGAATGGATAGAAAGGAAATATGCATTTAGGCCAAGCCTAGTGAAACTGAGAACACCATAAAACTAGGTACCAGGCTCTCTCCTATGTGGCTGCATGTAATTATCACAGCAACTCTCCAAGACACTGGTGATTGTTCCCATTTTACAGATGAAGAAAATTTTGCAGATGAAGAAAAAGGGTCTGAGCTTTCAAGTAACTTGGTAAAGATCATACAGCTGATCAAGAATTGAGCCCAGATTTCAGTCCAAGTCTGTCTGGCTTGAGAACTGATGTTTTCCCCTCACTGTTCCAGAGAAAATGTGCCAGAAGACTAGCAACTAATGTTGGGAGGAAGTATATCCTCCTTTTGATTCATGTTGACAAAGTTCTCTCCAGAAAGCAGTCAGACTGCCTGGATTTGAATCCCAGCTCGGCTACTTACTAGCCATGTGACTCTCAGCCTCTCTAAGCCTCAGTTTCCTCATCTGTAAAAAAGCTTCATACCATGAGATGTAAAGCACTTAGACAGTGGCTGGCATATGCTAGAGTGCTATAAGCTTGCTATTTTCCTTATGTCAAGGAGCCATAAGGACTATTTCTAATGCACCTGTTGTCAGGAAGTCCTTACATAGTAGGACTATGGTACACTTGCACGGTCATGCCATGGTGGAATTTCCCATGGGCCAAGACTGCCCCTGCTGCCACATCTCCTTTCATCCACTCCTGGGGGCGATAAGGGATAAGGGGAAGAGGTAAGTGCTGTGATGCCACACTGTCATCAGAGTGAACACGAACAGCTCCAGAAACTTGTTCCAAGTAGATATCCCAGTATGACCCCAGTATGGCTGAATGTGAAAGCTTCTTGCTCAGGGAACCCCTAATTGACCTAGAACCCATCTACCTGGGGGAAATAGAACAGCCCCTTACAATTCTCATTTCTATCTACAGGATTTTAACAACAATAACACAAAAATAGCAGCTCACACATTGAGTGCCCTTTATGTGTCAGACACTGTCCTTTGACAAGGGTGCTATTCTTACTTAAATTTTACAAGTGAGGACATTGAGTTTGAATCCAGAATTCATCCTACCTATAACGCTGTACTGTCTCCTATTTGAGAACATGTAATTGGTGTGTGTGTGTGTGTGTGTGTGTGTGTGTGTAATTGCCAAATAAAACATTCTCAACCTGATTGATTCATTATCCACCCTTTCTCAACCACAAGAGCAGCCCACGTTAGAATCTCATGCAGCAGGCTGAGGACTGGGGTGAGTGTTGAGAAATGGATTATGGATTTGCCACCATTCTGAGCCTTCTCAGGTCAAATTCATGTAGTCGGTTGGGGAAGAAGGAGGTGGATCAGGCACTTTTTTAAAAACTGTGGCAACAAACACTAGGCACTCTTCAGTGCAGCAGACTGCAACACCACCAGGCCTGATTAGGGAATGACAATATGGAAGGCAGATGGCAGATGCATAGATGCCACGCTATTGCCTTTCAGTTAAATATTGCTTGGGTTTTTTTTTTTTTTTCTTGTAAACCTCCCAAATAAAATGCTTTGCTTTCCTCAAGTTAGAAGTGTGAACACGTCTTTTCTTTAAATATCTGTGCATGGCTGTTTTTTTCCCTGCCAATTTGTCACCATCTGTAACCCTCCTTTTGTGAGATGATCTGATGACAACAATTATCTTGAGGAGTAAAAGTGCAGTCTTGAAGCAACATGTAAGAGTAGAGTCAGAGTGTGGGTTACGCGTGTGCTGTACATGTGTGCCGTGTGAGTACAGCAGGACAGTGTAGTGTGTGTCGGCTCTGGGAGCCTTGTATACATGGTGAGTGTGCAGTGCGTACACTGGGCATGTGTGTCTTGGGGGTGGGGGTGGGGAACCATGTGCTGGGCTGAGTGCCTGCCTGTGCACTTTGGGTCTGCGTGCTCTCTGGGTAGATGCCGTGTGGACACCCTGTGTGTGGGTCGCCCCCGATTGCTGCTCTGCATGTGCTGGCTGAAGAGGTGCTGTGTGAACTGCCGGGGGCAGATGCTCCTCCCGAGAGCGTAATTTCCTCAAGGTGTTTAAAAGGGAGTGGGGAGGGCCTGCAACTTGGGGAACTGGGCCAAGAAATAGCACCAGGGGTTGGGCCTGGTTCAAAGGCATGGAAAGGACGGGTGGCTTGCAAGAGGGTGTTGCCGGGAGCCGGGCAGGCTGATCCCGAGGGGCAGGGGGGTCCCGGCGCGGGCGCAGGGCGGGCGGCGGGCGGCGGCAGGCGCGCTCCTCCCCGCGCCTTCCCCCCAGCCCGGGCGCGGCGCCGCGGCGGGAGGGGGCCGGGCCGGCGGGGGCGGCGGCGATGGCGGGCGGCGGCGGGGCCGGGCCGGGGGCCGAGGCCGCGGCCTGGGCGAGGGCCGGCCGCCGGGAGCCCTAGGGTGCCGCGCGCCCCTACTCCACCATGAACGTCGCGCTGCAGGAGCTGGGCGGCGGCGGCAACGTGAGTAGGGGCCGCGGCTCGCGGAGAGGACGGGGCGGAGGGGCTGAGGCCGAGGGGGCCGAGGGGGCCGAGGGGGCCGAGGGGGCCGAGGGGGCCGAGGGGGCCGAGAAGGGCCCGCGAGCCGGAGGGGGCGCGGGTCGGAGGGGCCCAGGCCGCGGCGGCCGGCCGGAGAGAGGGGTCCTCCCCGCAGGCAGGAGGGGCCCGGCCCGGCCAGGGGCACGGGGCAGGGCCGCGGGCGGAGGCCCTCGCGGCCTGACCCCGCGGGCGCCCCCGACTGTCCGGCAGATGGTGGAGTACAAGCGGACCACGCTGCGGGAGGAAGACGCACCTGAGACCCCCGTAGAGGGCGGGGCCTCCCCGGACGCTGTGGAGGTGGGCAAGGGGCTCCCGGTTTCTCACAGGCCCCCGCCCTGCCGTGCCGCCGGCAGACCCAGGAGCTCCGGGCTGCCCCAGAGGGTCCCCTGCCCCCAGCTCGGCTTGGTCTCTGGCCTCTGCGCTGGAACTCTGCTGAGGCCATCGGAAGCCATGACGCTGCACTAAGCAGGCTCAGGGCTTGACTCAGGCTGCCTCCTTGCCCCTGTGCTCCAAGTGAAGCCCTTTAGCGTCTTTGCTCCATGGCTTTGGAAACCCTTTGGGAGGACTTCTGTGATGGTGGATCCCCCCGGCAGCTTGCTAGCTCACTGTCACCTTGTGTTCCCTAGGTGGGATTCCGGAAGAGGACAAGAGACTTCTTGGGCTCGCACACCCAACTGGAGCTGGTCTTAGCCGCTGTCTCTCTACTGCTGGCTGCACTGCTACTGGGCTGCTTGGTGGCTCTGGGGGTCCAGTACCACGGGGGTAGGTAGCACCAGTCCTCCAAGCCGTGGGGGCTCTGGGGGCTCCAGGGCCGCTAAGATTTTCTCTGGTTTGGCCAGTCTTCCCCCCAGCTTTTCTCTCTCCTCCCAATCTTCTTATTGTCATGGCCCTTCCCAAAGCATTTGCTTCTCTCAGACCCAATGACAGTCTCCCAACCCCACCCCTCACTCCGTGTCCCCTGCCACAGACCCATCCCACAACACCTGCCTCACAGAGGCCTGCATTCGAGTAGCTGGAAAGATCCTGGAGTCCCTGGACCGCGGGGTGAGTCCCTGTGAGGACTTTTACCAGTTTTCCTGTGGTGGCTGGATTCAGAGAAATCCTCTGCCCGATGGGCGTTCTCGTTGGAACACCTTCAACAGCCTCTGGGACCAAAACCAGGCCATACTGAAGCACCTGCTTGGTGAGTGGGGCTGTCAGGGAGGCATTGTGCCAAGTAAAAGTCATGCCTGGAACAGGGCTTTGCATTTAGATCTTCAGTAAATATCCACAACTGAATGAATAAGTGGATGACCACAAACACTCCTGGGGCAGGCGATGCAGAGAGCAGGGGGATCCTGAGAGGTGGAGATGGGTTCGAGGGGACAGACCTCTGAGTATATAATGAAGGGACTCCACTCTGCACTCTGCTTGGATCACTGTTGAGGTGTTGTGGGCACGAGGGAGTCTGTAGTGCTTAGAGATCTTTGAGGGTTTCCATGGACAGGGGAGAAGAGATCATTCTTTGTTGTTCAGATGATCTTCCTGGGTCTACATTAGGAGGACTGCCCCTTAACAGGGCAAGGAGAGGGACCAAGTGAAGGCCCAGGACCCCTTTCGGCAGTTAGCATAGTTACCAACCGGACCTGTGTTCTACCCCACAGAAAACACCACCTTCAACTCTACCAGTGAAGCTGAGCGGAAGACACAGCGTTTCTACCTCTCCTGCCTGCAGGTGGAGCGTATTGAGGAACTGGGAGCCCAGCCACTGCGAGACCTCATTGACAAGGTAGGACCCCTGGGGGAGGTCAGGATAGGTCTTGGGAGAGGATGTGGCCCCTGTTTCCATAGCTTCCACTATGGTCTCTACTCAGATTGGTGGTTGGAACATTACCGGGCCCTGGGACCAGGACAACTTCATGGAAGTGCTGAAGGCAGTAGCTGGGACCTACAGAGCTACTCCCTTCTTCACTGTCTATGTCAGTGCCGACTCTAAGAGCTCTAACAGCAATGTTATCCAGGTACCAGTTTGGAGAGGGTTGGGAGGGACTTATTGACCATTTGCTGAGCCCAGACTCTCCTCCCCTATGACAGGCAGACTGGGGTGGCTCCATCCACCACCCATGTCCGAAAGTCCAAGTGTGTGTTGGGGGAAGGCTCACTTCCTTGACTTGCTATTGCAGGTGGACCAATCTGGGCTCTTTCTCCCCTCTCGAGATTACTACCTAAACAGGACCGCCAATGAAAAAGTAAGGAGCATTCTCAGAACACCCAACCCCACCTCTCTGTTGGGCTGTGCTGATACTTGTTTACTTTTCCCTTTGCCTAGGGTCATTGTGGGGAAGATGAGCCTGTCCTGTCACCTAGTGAGCCAATTGCCTTTCCTTCCTTCCTTCGTTCTTTCTTCCTTCACTCTTCCCTCCTTTCCTTCCCCCCTCCCTCCCAGCTTTCTTTCTCTCCCTCCTTTGTTTCTCTCTCTCCTTTCTTTCTTTCCTTATGCTCCCTCTTCCCTTCTTTCATTCTTTGCCCTTATTCTTCTAGGACAACATTTTATAGGCACCTATTGTGTGCCAGGTGCAATGGAGGAATTCTGAGATGTACCTCCAGAAACACTGCCACACAGAGCTTTCAGTGTAGATGGGTTCATGGACCAAGAGAGCTGAGAACAGGCTCAAAAGAGGGATCTCTAGGCCTCAGGAGAGACTCAGGTAGTTGGAGGTTTCCTAATGAGATTGCATCTGAGCAGGGCGCTCTAGAATATCTAAGAGTGGGTGAGGCCTTGCGGGGTAATGAGAAGAGTTTAAACAAAATATTGAAGAAGGAAAAGCTAAGTTATATTTGGACCATGAGAAGGGGTCCAGTTTGGCAAAATGTGGAGCTCAAAGCAGATGAGAAGCTGGACAGGTGGGTAAGAGCTAGCTGTGGAAGGGACCTGGAATGCCATACTGAGTTTATTGTAGAGGCCCCCAAGAGCTGATGCATGCTCCAGAGCAGGAAGAGAGCAACCCAGTAAGCAGTGCTTGGTGTGACAAGTTGATGCAAGTGAGGGAGCCTGCAGAGGAGTTGAGAGTCAGTAGTACTCTAGGCTCTGAGTCTGTTAGGGCCCGGATGTGGGAAGTGGCAGAGGGATGCAAGAGATATAATCAAGTGTAAATTGTGAATTGCGGGGTGACTGGGTGTTCAAAGAGAGGAATAGAAGAAGGAAGGGATAAAGACAGAAGAGATTGTAAGTCTGAGTGACAGTGGGTTGGAGGAGTCTTTGGAGAACCAGGGATGCCCATAGGAAGAATCACCTCAGAGCATGTTGGGGAGGAGGAGACAATGTGACATCACAGGAAAAGGGCAGGTTTGGGGGTCAGACGATGATTTTTATCTAGCCCTGCAGCTCCATGCAAATTGAAGCTGTTTCTTAATCTGTAAAATGAGGATCATAACATTTACCTCCTATGGTGCTTATTTGGGGGAGTGGGTGGATACAAGCTTATGAAGACACTTAGGTAGTGGGAACCACTCATTTTGGATGTGTGATTGTGAGGTACCTGGGGAGGTCAGCAGGCAGCTGTGGAAACTGGGTAAAGTCTTGAGGATGAGCCTGGAGGGAGCCGAGGGCTTGTGGGGCATCTCTTTAAAAATGCAGGCAAAGGCTTAGGAGAAGTGAGAGGCAGAGGAAGAATACAGAAGGGAAAGAAGGAGAACCCTGAATTTTAAGGGCAGTGGGAGGAAGAGAGCCAGTGAGGTAGGCAGCCATGGAGTAAAACAACTGGGACAGTCCTTTGTCCTTTCTTTGGTTCTCAAACACTGAGCATTCCTCAACCAGGCCCTCCTCCAGGCATGTGGTAAACAAGACATTGATTGCCTTTGCCCTCTAAGTGGGAGAGAAGACATGAAGTGGCCTTTGATGATTAAGGGAGCCCAGGGTGGGGTTTCAGGGCCAGAGTGAATAGTGATCCCTGGGAGGAGGGCCACAGGGAGCTGGTGCTAAGCAGTGCTGAGGGGCTGTCTGCAGGTTCTCATCCCTTCATTCAACAAATATTTGTTGAGCACCTACTATGTGCCAGATGCTGTGCTAGATAGAGCCTGAGACTACAGTGGAGAACAGAGAAAGCAGCCCCTATGTCACTTGAGCTCAAGTGTCAGCAGAGGCCGAAGCAAAATGAGTTTGCACTGGGTCCATGTAGTCCTAGAGCCTCAGTCCTGCAACTGCCAGGCCTGAGCCATATTTGGACTCTACCATTTGCTCGTTTGTGATATGAGCCAAATCATGTAGCCTTCTCAAGCTTCTTTCCTCATCTGTGAAATAAGATGAATACCCACTTTATGGAGTCGCTGTGAGAGGGAAGAAAGCTGCATTACCTGTAGAGCCCCAGCAGAGCCGGATACATGTGTATACATGTGGTCATTATGTATTTCTTTTTTGCACTTTCCTCCTCCTTAGAGACTAGAAGGGAGCTGAGAAAGCAGCAAGGTTGAGGCCTGGCTGGATGGGAGACAGAAGGCCATTAAAGCCACTGTGGACTAAATTCCCCATGGGGTCCACTCAGCTGTTAAGTGAAGGCATGTGATCACTGAGATGCTGAAAAATAGAAGGGCTTTAGGAAATGAGAAGGCAAAGCCGTGTGGGAAGGAGGTCCATCTATAGGACAAATATTTACAAGGTGCCTGTTCTGTGCGAGGCCTCATTCTAGCCCTTAGTGGTGAGGGGTGAATAAACTGCTGTAACTTAGAAGAGTGCTCTCTTGAACTTACCTTCTCTTTGAGGAAATAGATGATAATAAGTATACAAATAAATAAACAAGATCCAAGCAGATGGTGGCAGTATGACAGGAACAAAACAGGATTGTTCAAGAAAGTTTCTGGGAGCAGGGTCAGCAGAAGAGATGGTAAGCAGAGGTGGGGGCCAGAACAGACCCTCTCAGCCTCGGGCAGGATCTGTTGTTGGGCTCTGAGGATGACTCAGGGCCTTGACAGGTGCTTACCGCCTACCTTGACTACATGGAGGAGCTGGGGATGTTGCTGGGCGGACGGCCAACCTCCACACGGGAGCAGATGCGACAGGTGCTGGAGCTGGAGATACAACTGGCCAACATCACAGTGCCCCAGGACCAGAGGCGCGATGAGGAGAAGATCTATCATAAGATGAGCATTGCAGAGCTGCAGGTGGGACAAGTGGGGGAACAGAGACAACTGGGAGGGACGGGCCTCTGGAGCAGACCTCCCAGCTTTCCTTCCTGCTGTCTTCCCAAGACAGCCAATCCTTTCCTCATTTGCTTGCTTTTTGAGCTTTCCAGCTGCACTGTCACTATCCATTTTAGATCACCTCTCAGTAGGCCATTCCTTGGTCCCCTTTTTTGTTGCTTGGGGATGAATAGAGGGATTATGTTAAAACTCTCTAACAATTTGCACAAGATGTCCACAAAACAATCAAAAGAAATTTGGAAGCATCTCCTGGAGGGCCCCTACTGTGCCAGGAATCAACCCTTTAGTTGGATTATGGAGAGGTTGGGTGAAGGGGGTTCTGAAGGAGATACCAGTTATGTAGGGACCCTGGATGGTGTCAAGGGAGTGTTTTTTGTTTTTTAAGATTGTATTTATTTATTCATGAGAGACACAGAAAGAGAGGCAGAGACACAGGCAGAGGGAAGAGAATCAGGCTCCATGCAAGGAGCCCTATGTAGGACTTCATCCTGGGAATCCGGGATCACGCCCTGAGCCAAAGGCAGATGCTCAACCACTGAGCCACCCAGGCATCCTTCGAGGGAGTGTTTTATCAACTGTTGTAAAAATATTTTAGTATCTGTGCCCCAGCTGAATATTACATAGGGTATTTTTTCTTGTATAATAAATGATTGGGCTCCCAGATTGAGGAGCACTCAGGCCTGGAAAAGGATTTATTGCAGGAAGAGGCTACCAAGCTTCTTGTAGATGTTACCATGGCAATGGGAAGGGCTCCCAGGCTCCGGTATATCAATGGGGGAAGGGTCTGCTGGAAGCCAGGCGGGCAGGCAAGGAGGCTTGAGATTTTGTTGTTGTTGTTGTTGTTGTTGTAGGCCCTGGCACCCTCTGTGGACTGGCTGGAGTTTCTGTCTTTCTTGTTGTCACCGCTGGAGCTGGGTGACTCTGAACCTGTGGTGGTGTATGGAACGGATTATTTGCAGCAGGTGTCAGAGCTCATCAACCACACAGAGCCAAGGTTGGGGAGAGCCCAAAGTGTGGGAGGTGGGGCTCAGAGCTCCACGCAAGTCCAGGCAGGGACCGGGCATGGGGTACTGGCACAGTCAAATACAGAGCAGCATTTGACAAGGTCCTGGACCTACCAAACATCAAAAGAGAATGTTTGCAGGCTATTTCCCTAGCCTGCGCCTTCAGGGGCCCCACTTATGCTCTTTATTCCCACACCTTGCTCCAAACTGACTTCTGCAGGCAGGTGTGTGGTCCCAGGGTGAGAGAGAGAGAGAGGGATTCTGGGACAGCTCCTATATATGCCTCTCAGGACTTCTGTTGCCTCCGCATTTGTGGAGCAGGTTTGGGGTGGAAGTGGTACCCCACCTGCCCTTTCCTTATGTTCTGGTCTGGATGCCAGTGTCCTGAACAATTACCTGATTTGGAATCTGGTACAGAAGACAACCTCAAGCCTGGACCACCGCTTTGAATCTGCACAGGAGAAACTGCTGGAGACTCTCTATGGCACCAAGAAGGTGGGATTTCTGATTCTGTCCCCGCCTTCCATACAGCCTAGCTGGTGCTGCACACCTACTGTGTGTCAAGCACCATTTGCCTCATGGTAGAGTGTGGAACAAAGGTGTAGGAATCAAGATGACTCGGGTTGTAATTCCAAGTCCTCCATTTATTGGCCTCTGGGATCTTGGGTGTGTCACCTCTCTGACACTCCGTTTCCTGGTGTATGAAATAAGAATATCTTGCAGGGTGTCTTTAGGACTGAGCTGATGAAAGTGGGCACCAGTGCATCATATGCAAAGGCACTCAGCTTTGACAGTGATGGTTAAGAAGATGAATAAATGTAGTTCTTAGTTTCAAGATGCCCCAGTAAGTTTAGGAGAACATAACATGTATACAAACATTGTGTTTCAGGGTGATAAGGGCTCACGTTGTGTGAAAGACCTTTGTGCTACAGAACAGAGGAAAGGATATAGTACACCCTACTTAGGAGAGGGACAGGCATCAAGACTGTCTTTTATGAAGAGGTGACATTTGAAGAATTAGTTTACCAAGGAAGCAAGGGAAAAGAGCATTCTAGGCAGAAAGAACAGCATGTGCAAATTCCCAGAGGCCAGGAACACCGTAGGTTTGCATATGTTCTGTTATGAGCTGGAGAACAGGCCAACTGAGAGGCCGAGGGTGGTGAGGTCAGCCTGGGGCAGTCCATGAAGGGACCGGAATGCTCTGTTAAGAAATCGGGCCTTGATTCTTTCAATAATGGGGAACCATCGGATGATTTTAAGCAGAATAACCCAATTAGATTTATGTATTGGATGATCTTTCTGGCAGCTAAATGGAAGATAGAGGGGAGCGGCAGGGGAGGGGGATGAGAATGGAGTCAGAGTGTCTAGTTATGAGGTGACTGCAATCTTTGGGCCAGAGATGTTAGTGTTGAGGGCAGGAACGTACCAGAGGGATGGACAGAGAGAGGACCAAGAGGTCGAGGTAGTAGACATGGTGATAGATTGAATGTGGGGGTAGGGAAATGGAGGAAGCTAGTGACTTGTGGGTTTCTGGCGCAGGGGATTGATTGGTTATAAGACTGGGATATGGAGCTGAGCAAAAAAACTTCTGGACCCCAGTGGGCCTCTTAGAAACTTAAGAGGAGAAGAGCACTGAGCACAGAGTGGGGAGCACACATGTTCCTCCTGGGGTTTTGCTGCTGGAGTTGGTACACTTTTCAGTTTTGCCCTTTATCTTCTCTGGAGTCTACGGGAGAGACGACAGCACCCGAAACTCAGGTTTCCATTGCTCAGAGCCGAGAGGGCTGGCCCCAGAGAAGAGAAAGGCCTTCAGACTGGAGAACAGAGCTATCTCTGGGAGGCCTGGCTCTTTGTCCCTTACAGTCCTGCATGCCAAGGTGGCAGACCTGCATCTCCAACACGGACGACGCACTTGGCTTCGCTTTGGGCTCCCTCTTTGTGAAGGCCACGTTCGATCGGCAGAGCAAGGAAATTGTGAGTTTTCAAAGTTCTTCCAACCCTACTCCTTGTTTTAGTTAAAATCCACTGTTCATTCGTGTGTACAAGAAGCAAGGGGGAAGAACTGAAAGGAAATTCATCAATAAATGAACAGTAATTACTTTTTGGGTGGCATTTTGTCCTTTACATTTCTCTGTATTTTCCAAATGTTCGACAATGAGTTTATGTTGCTTATAGAATTAGGAAAACAATATTTACTTATTAGGAGATGCTAACGAATATGCTTAAAGTATTATCTGCAAGGATGTTTCTTGTGGTGTGGTTTATAATAGGTGGAAATGAAAACAGCTTAAACACCTAATCATAGAGACTAGAAGAAAGATTGTGGTTAGGGAGGATTATGAGGCAGCCTAAAACTCATGATATATTGTTAAGTGAAAAAAAAAGTAGTTTACAAGATATATCTTATGTTGCACAATGTAAAATCCATGTTCTATATGTATATCCAGGCAGGGAAAGACCCTCAAAATAGATAATCAGAATGTTAAAAGGAGTTATTTCTGAGTGATGGGATTATACGTGCGTGGTCTGTTTCCTTCTTCACCTCTTCCCTTTTTTCTTTTTAAAGATTATTTATTTATTTATTCATGAGAGACAGAGAGAGAGAGAGAGAGAGAGAGGAGAGAGGCAGAGACACAGGCAGAGGGAGAGGCAGGATCCACGCAGGGATTCTGATGTGGGACTCCATCCCAGGACTCCAGCATCAGCCCTGGGGGGAAGGTGGCGCTAAACTGCTGAGCAACCCAGGGATCCCCACCTCTTCCCAATTTCCCAAATCTTCTGCTATTGATGCCTTCCTTCCATAATCAGATAAAAATCAACACACTATATTAAATTCTATTAATTCAATTATTGTCAATTTAAATTTTTTGATTAATTAGAAAAAAAGCCACCCACCATCTCAGCACCTTCACAAATGGTGTTTCCTTCTCACCTTCCCAAGAAGCAGCCTCATTTCAAGTCTGGGCCCTCCCGCATGCTCCCCTGGAAGGACGGATGGGGTACTAGGGTGTGTGGGGAGAAAAAAAATGCATCAGTGCAAGTGGGAGGCCAATTTACACCCCCTTCCTCCCAGGCTGAAGGGATGATCAGCGAGATCCGGAATGCCTTTGAGGAAGCCCTGGGGCAGCTGGTTTGGATGGATGAGAAGACCCGCCAGGCAGCCAAGGAGAAAGTGAGCCATGGCCAGGGTTGGGGCGCCATCTTCAGGTGGGGATGGAGGATACAGTTTTTTGGGGGGGAGCCAGAGCAGGGAAACCCTTACTTAGCCTGGTTTCTTCAGGCAGACGCTATATATGATATGATTGGTTTCCCGGACTTCATCCTGGATCCCAAAGAGCTGGATGATGTTTATGATGGGGTGAGTACCTGTCTCACCAATGCTGAACTTCATCCCTGTTGTGGGGGTGGGGGGTGGGAGCTGTTCTCAGCTGAGTAATTGGAGCTCAAGCCCTGGGGGGGAAGGAGGTGCTTGTTGGCTCCTTTCAGAGGCAAGTGCAGGCAACTGATGCTGTTCACGTGCTGGCTCTGTGCCAGGCTGCAGGCTAGGCAGCAGTAGAATGCAGTGTTCACAAATCCTCTTTCTACTCCGACCTACCTGTGTAACCTTGGACGAGTTATATAACCTCTCTGGGCCTCAGTGTCTTCATTTATAAAATGGAGATCCTATTAGTACCAACCTCATAGAGTTGTCGTGAGCCTAGAAGGAGGCAGGATGTAAAACAATGAAGCACCTGCAACATAAATAGTCTTTAAGTATGGCGACTATTATTTCCTAATATTTCACTCCTCTTTGCAGTTGAGGAAAACTAAGGCTCAGAGAGGTGCTAATTAGTAACCAAACTGGGGCTATTCTCTTCTCCAACATGTTGTCTTGCTTGCTTTCTGCTTCCCACCATTCCCACAGTACGAAGTCTCTGAAGATTCCTTCTTCCAGAACATGTTGAATTTGTACAATTTCTCTGCTAAGGTGATGGCTGACCAGCTCCGCAAGCCTCCCAGCCGGGACCAGTGAGCATGGAGGGCTAGACACTTGGGGCAGGAGGAGAGGTAGGGGTGATTTCCAGGACTGGGGAAGGGGGGCAAGACATCTCAAACCAGAAGCCCAAGGTCTTTGCAGGAGGTAGGTCAGAGCAGCTGGGGTGGGAGGGGCATCAAGAGAATCAGGAGCCTCAGCCTCTTCCTCTTGTTATCCCAGGTGGAGCATGACCCCCCAGACAGTGAATGCCTACTACCTTCCAACCAAGAATGAAATCGTCTTCCCTGCCGGCATTTTGCAGGCCCCCTTCTACACTCGTAACCACCCCAAGTGTGTCTGAAGCAGGAGGGGTTGGGTGCTGGGCCTGGGCCTGTGGAGAAGCTGGGCACAGGGCTGGAGGTGGGATCCAGAAGTTCCCCCACCATGTCCTCATGCAGCATTCCTCACCTACCAGGGCCCTGAACTTTGGTGGAATCGGCGTGGTGATGGGCCATGAGTTGACACATGCGTTTGATGACCAAGGTAGAGGCCCATGGAGTTGCCCCCTCCAGCCTAGAATTCCCAGTAGTTCTTGCAAAGCCTTGGAATATTGGGAGCAGATCACAGGGACCCTGGAGTCTGTGGACTCAGGCTGCTGGAAGGCTGCTTGAGTCTTGGGGAGGTGCAAAGGTTAGTTCTCCTCAGGGCGCGAATATGACAAGGAAGGGAACCTGCGGCCCTGGTGGCAGAATGAGTCCCTGGCAGCCTTCCGGAATCACACAGCTTGCATGGAGGAACAGTACAGCCAGTACCAGGTCAACGGGGAGAGGCTCAATGGGCGCCAGACGCTGGGGGAGAACATCGCTGACAACGGGGGGCTGAAGGCTGCCTATAACGTGAGTGGCCTGGCTGGGCTTCAGGGGCTGAGGCTCGCCTGTCCTCGGGGAGGGGTGGGGCGGGCAGTGGGTGGAGGTGGTGGGCAACCCCTGATGGACCTGCCACCCCTGTGCCTGACCCCAGGCTTACAAAGCATGGCTGAGCAAGCATGGGGAAGAGCAGCAGCTGCCAGCCGTGGGGCTCACCAATCACCAGCTCTTCTTTGTGGGATTTGCTCAGGTACTGCCCTCCTAGGAGATCTGGGGCCTGCCCCTCTCCCTCTCCATCCTGGGCAGGTCATTAGAAGTCTGGGGCATGCAGGAAAGCAACTGAGAAATGGGGCTGAAGCTGGGGTGTGGAAGGTGGTTTGGGAAGGTCTGGTGTCCAGAGCTTCTAAGCTGGGGCTCAAGAAAGCATGCCAGAAGGCCTGAGGAAGAATTCTCCAGGAGGCTTTTGCAGATCCCGAAGGGTGGGGCTGCCCTGCTTGAGGGGCAGCGGGTAGGGTGCAGGATTGATCCCCACCATGTTCCTCTGAGGTGGCTTTGGAGGAAGCGACTAAAGCTTGGGGAGAAAGTGGCTCATCCAGGGATGCCCAGAAAGAAAGTAAGTGGCAGAGCAGGGACTAAGGCGGGATCTCCTTGGGGTACTTTGCACTACCGCAAGCAGCCTCTGGGGGCCGAGGTTCTTCCCCTCAGATCCACCCATCCTGGGCAACCCAGTGGCCAGGGCAGCTCTGGGAATTTGGGAGGGCGGGCACGTTTCCCTCCCTTGGTGCTGATAACAAGGGGTTGTAGATGAGATGCTGGCTGTATCCTAGAGGTCTCTTCAGCCAAGGGGCTGGGGTTGTGGTGGTTTGCGTCCCTGGGATGGCTCTGCTGCAGCCAAGTCTGTGGCCCTGCCTGTGCTAGACACCATGTGTCCCCATGTCTGTCCTGGCCCGCAGGTGTGGTGCTCAGTCCGCACACCCGAGAGCTCTCACGAGGGGCTGGTGACTGACCCCCACAGCCCCGCCCGCTTCCGCGTGCTGGGCACTCTCTCCAACTCCCGGGACTTCCTGCGACACTTCGGCTGCCCTGTCGGCTCCCCCATGAACCCAGGGCAGCTGTGTGAGGTGTGGTAGACCTGGGGTTGGGGAGAAATAGCTTGCTGTTGCCAAGGCCTGGGGCAGCTCGCCCAGCAGGGCTGTTCGGTCCAGGTTTAGAGAGGGCACATGCCAGCTGGGCTGGGTCTGGCCCCTCCACACCATAGGTGATACAAGTCCCGATCCTCCCTCAAACACCACATTGTGCCTCTGCTTTGGGGGTACCCCTACCTCCAGCAGAGCCCCCACCATTCACTGTGACATCCTTCCATGTCACCCTGTCTGGAAGAGGCTGGGAGGGGAGAGGGGCACCAGCTCCCACAGAAAGGAGTGTGCCTCTTAGATCATGTGACTTGGTGGCCTCGGGGCCTGCTGTACCTGCTGCATTTGGACCACACAGGGTGGTGTGCCTCCCATACTTCTCCCTGAGGCCCACTCAGTGCACACTTGGGAGTGGACTCAGCTCCTTTCAGCTCCACTCTCAGGGGCTACCCCCAACCCATGCTCCTTATGCTGCTTCTCCCAATACTGCTGCCAACCCTCACTGATAGACCAGCTGTGCTCAGCTGTTAGTAGAAGCCTGAGAGCCTTTACGAGGCCACCTGCTGCCTCCCAGTTTCCCTGGGCTCAGAGGGGAAGTATGTATGGTGTGTATGTATAGGGGATGCTGGTTCTTGTGTCTTGGGGCACAAGTCATAGGGGCTGGACAGGGCCTCCCTGACCCAAGCAGAAAAGCGAATAGAGCAGGGAGAGAGAAGGATAGAGTTTATTTTTACAGGGAAGAGGGCGGGGATGGAGGGGTGTTGGCCCTATAGGACCCTGTGCCAATAAATAGACACACATCAGCCAGACTGTCTCTTCCTTCAGTCTTGTTTTCGTTTATTCATTTACTCATTCCACCAGTATTTATTGAGCACCTACTATATTCCAGGCCACTCTTCTAGATACTCATTTACTCAGTCACCAGATACAGGGAACTAAGATATGAAACTCCAAGAAGACAGAGGAGAGGCAGGATGGAGGAATGGAATGACGAGTTTGGCTGGGTGGAATACCTCCTTGGGTGGTCATATCCCCACCACTGGCTGTTCTACACCTGGAAGGATTTGCCTCTGACCTCCACTGGTGCATGCAGCCAGGCCTAACACCAAGTCTGGCTGACAACTGGGCCAAGGTCAGCTTGGAAGATGAGTGGCTGGCCCTTACCCTGCAGTGGAGGGAAGCCCTAGCCAAGGTACATGCCATTACCTGGAGCTCTGAGCACTTGCCTCTGCTTATGGCTGAGAAGACATGCATTTCCCCATGGCCTTGAAGGCTCAGAACTCCTGGGAGTCACTTATCCCACCACATGCACTCATCAAGGCCTACCAAGTACCAGGCACAGAGACTAAGGGCCTGGCTGCCACCTTCCAGAGCAAGGGAGGGAAAGGAGCATTTATTCAATACCTCTTGTGTTCCAGGCACCTCTGCTAAGTGACTCATTTTTTAAATTCATTCATTAATTTATAATATATGCATTCATGGTTTTATTTTTTTTTTTTAAGTGTATTGATTACCAACAATGTGCCAGGCACTGGTGATGCAAAAATGAGTAAGATGGCCTCTTCCCTTAGGTGGTTCTTCTATTGGCAGTTTCACCTCCATGAGCTCATCTGAGCCTCATGGCAACCATATTTATAAATGCAGATCTAACTGTCAGCACGTCACTGCAGTCAGACACCTAGCTTGAAATTGAAGATTGGATAGCCTTATGGGATTGAGCTTGTTATCGCACTTCTAGGAGCCTCAGTTTCTTTAACTGGAAAATGAGAACCAGAGCAGGACAGTGGAAAGTCATCTAAATTGTCTTTAAAATTCAGTGTTCTCCAAAGTCTAGGTAGGGGTGGGTCTGTTGAGGGCAAGTGAAGCTTTGGCTGTGATTACCACTGGGGCCCTGGGTGATGGCCCATGTGTCCTAGCCTCATAAAGAGCTGGATGTGGGCCCCCCATCATGGAGGTGCTGGCTACTTAGAAGGGAAGACTGTGGCCTCAGGAACCCTAAGACTGAGGGAAAACATGGCTGAATGAGATGATGACTCTGGGAGGGGCAGCAAAGTGTATTGGAAAGAGGAAGGCCATCACATCTGGAAACCTGGTTCTGGCTCTAGCTCTGCCACTTGTCAGCTGTGTGATGGGTTGGATGAGATGATCTCTGAGGACTAGCTCAGCATTAGTGTTCTAAGCAGTGAATTCATGGGCTTAGCAAATATTAAGAAATGTTGAGAAATAACATGTGAAGTTTGAGTGTTGCACAGAGAATGAGATTTATAATGTCCGAGATCTTGAGGAGAGAGGCTTGGCAGCCCTTCCCTTTATATCTGATTTTAGAAGACAGTTTAGGATGCTGACCAGTGGGCCACTTTGGCATTGAAACTCCATATTTCCAAAAGGGTCAAAGGTCAGCTTTCATTTTCTGAGAGTCCCAATTTTGTTAAGCCTGTGCTAAGTACTTTAAAGTCATTTCACTAAATTCCCACAACTTATAAGAAGGTTCTATTAATTCCCTCTACTGTACAAGTGGAGAAACTAAGAGAAAAAAATTACATAACTTCTTGGGATGCCTGGGTGGCTCAGTGGTTGGGTGTCTGAGTTTGGCTCATGGTGTGATGTTGGAGTCCTGGGATCACGTCCCACTTCAGGCTCCTTGCATAGAGTCTGCTTCTCCCTCTGCCTATGTCTCCACTTCTCTGTGTGTCTCTCATGAATAAATAAATAAAATCTTTTTAAAAAAATTACATTACTTCCAATATCAGATAAGACAAATTGCATTAAAGTCAGACTTGGAGCTCAGATGCCCTTAATCACCACCATTTAGTCTCCTAGGTCATGACCAAGTTTAGACTCATACATAGAAATCTGTCTTCTGGTCAGTGTCATTGCACTTCTACATCAGACCATCACCAGCAGGTGTATTTCCGTGCTACCCAGCTCCCCTGGGCCAGGCATATGTAACAACCAGGTAGCTGCAGGAAACCTAAACACACATTGAACTGAAATTAAGCCAGGTAGCACCTGTTTGTTGAACACTCTGCAGGTGCTTGGTTTTAAAGGCAAGGCAAGGTGAACATCAGCTGACAGATGGAATCTTCACCCTTAGTGGCCCTGCCAAACTGATGAATATGCATCTGCGATATGATCTGGTGTGTTAAGGCAGAAGGAGGAAAAAAGAGTGGTGCTCCTAGGTGGACAATGAGAGCAGTTGTTGGTAATGTGCTGGGCCATACCCTATACTGCCCTATTGAGAAGTCTGACCAATTCCCACGCACAATAAGGCAACATAGGTCAAACAATATGATTTCACACTTGGAAACACTCTGGAAATTTTAGGTTGGAAAAGAATCTCTCATAAAATAAGCACAGTTTCAGTGGGCCTATAATGACTTACAAATAGAGAATCTCAACAGTTTCTCGATGCCCAGCTTTGAGCTCTAAAGAGCCCTCAGTGGACCATTATTATATGTAAGGATGACCTGAAGATGAATGCAAAATGAACTCATTCATTCAATAAATATTTATCAACGCTTACCATAAGCTAGGCATTAGGTTAGTACTAGGACAAAAGATGAATAAGAAACAGTTCCTGTCCTCTAATAGCTCAGAATCTAGGGAGAGAGAGAGAGATGTATCAAGCACGGTGGGAGCACAGGGAAGAAATGAATAACTTGAAGAGAATGGGAAAGCTTCCTAGATAGGTGACATTGAGCTGTAGTACAGAGGATGGGAGAATTTGCTAGGTAAAAAACAGGGAAGGGCATGTATAGAAGCAATAACAATGTGAAACGGTCAATCATCTCTTGAAGGGCCAAGACATGTTCAGAAATGATGAAATATTTAGGATGATTAGGTCAAAGGGCCATGATGAAAGGTGAGAGTCTGAAGAACAGAATTTTTGGGTTTTTCTTTTTTTAAAGGATTTTATTTATGTATTTGAGAGAGAGTGAGTGAGAGAGAACATGAGTAGGGGGAGGGTCAGAGGGCCAGGGACAAGCAGACTCCCTGCTAAGCAGGGAGCCTGAAGCCGATCATCAGGATTCCAGAACCGATCAGGATTCTAGAACCGAGAATTATGATCTGAGCCAAAGGCAGATGTTTAACTGACTGAGCCACCCAGGAGCCTCTGAAAAAGGCAAGGTGTAACAGTATGTGTGAAAAGACAAGTCCTGGAGATCAAAAGTCACAAGGGTCACAGTGCAATCTATTTAACAAATACCACAGAAGGGATCCCTGGGTGGCGCAGCGGTTTGGCGCCTGCCTTTGGCCCAGGGCGCGATCCTGGAGACCCGGGATCGAATCCTACGTCGGGCTACCGGTGCATGGAGCCTGCTTCTCCCTCTGCCTGTGTCTCTGCCTCTCTCTCTCTCTGTGACTATCATAAATAAATAAAAAAATTAAAAAAAAAAAAAGAAATACCACAGAAAGTAGGAACCCGTGGAAACCGTGCAAGGCAGAGTCCTGCCAAGAGCACTTCTGGTGTTATATAAAAATGATGCTTTGAGTTGAAAGGTTATCAAATGAGTGGAACCATCCATAAGATGTGCAGCTCTACAGCTCAAGCCATGAGTCTGGGGACAGCATGGATGGCTTATGGATGCAGTTTAAAGGAAGGTGGTAGGAAAGGGACAGGTGAGGGAACATCCCCAGTTAGAGAGCTATTTGGCCACGACAAGGCTCAGAGTTGGCCAAATGGTAGGAAGAAAAGTTTCTGGGCAATGTGACTGAAAGGAGGGTTGAGGCAGGGTATCAATGTTATTACATGGCCTTGGAAATAGCTGCCAGACATCTTTGTTTGGCTAGAAAGGACTGGGGGCTTGAATACTTGGAAGCAGGGAGAGGGGGCAAGAATGTTTATCTCAGCCCTGCAGATTTGAGGTGGTTAGAGAATGACAACTGGCTCCTTTCCAGTTGCCAGAAACCCAGCTGGACAGTTTATATACATTGTCTTATTTCATTTTCAACACACAACTTACAAGGGAGATACTTTATTACTCTCATTTCATAGAGGCAGAAACCAGGCTGAGAGAGGTTAGGAAGCTTGCCCAAGTATCACAGCTAGTCAGGGGCTTTAGCAAAGCCAGGCCTCTTGCTCCCTAAAACTCATGTTCCTGCCCTCCCCCTTTTTGTTTTGAAACATTTCAAACCTACAAAAAGTTGAAACATAGTAACGCGAACATTCATATACTTTTCATCTGGAGGCACCAACTATTAACAGCCTGTGCTTTGTGCCACAACATCACCCCTTCTCTAAGGTACTGGTTGGGATACAACTGGTATATAAGACAAAATCTGAGATCTGATAGAAGGAAAGTCATGGAAGGAGAGATTTAGGAGAAATATCTCTACGGATGACTGAAGAAAGCATGACATCTTGAAGCCAGAGATGGAATAAGCAGAACAGCCATGGACTACAGGGTTTCTGTCACCAGACCAGGGCTGGGGAAGTCACTGGTGATGGAAATGGGAGATTCACCCCCAGAATCCAAGCACTGAATGAAAAAAGCAACAGGTTTTAAAATAGGCTACGCAATTCTATCTCTAAATATATTTAGCCAACATTCATTCAGTGCTAACAATGCTGTCCTAGCTTTTTCTAAAAAACAAAACAAAACAAAAAAAAACACAAATACTTTCTGCATTCTTTAACTCCCCAGAACCCATAATGAAGACCCCAGGTCAACTGGTGAGTGTTCCCACCAGATGAGGGGGAGAAGTTACGACCTCTTTTCTCACCTTCTGGATGCATACATGTAGCCCCAAACTTAAGAAAAAACATGGAGGTTTGCTTCAAACAATCAAGAACTTGGAAGACTGGATCAAGGTTCAAATCCTGATCCTACTACTGACTACCTGATTTCCTCTGTGGAAACGGGACACAGCCTTACCAAATTCAAACGGCCGAGAGGACGTTATGTATCATCTAGAACTAATCCTGACTTCAACAGTGCCCTTCACACCCCTTCTAAGTCAAATCACGCAAAGACCAAAAGACAGAGATTGAAGGCAAAGCCTGTGTCTTGATCTGCCTTTAGTCCTAGAGTTTAGCATCGGAGCATAGGGCTACGTTGTATTGATGGACTCCGACCAGGCTCCGCAGGTGGATTTAACGTGGGGGCCGTACCCGGCAGGTGGTATCCGAGCACTCTCCTTCTCTTCACCCGGGGGTAAAACGTTACGAGGTTAATATTCCGCGGCGGCGGAAGTAGGTACAGGTTGCAGATCTCACACGGGCGGCGATCAAGCATTCCGACGTGGGGAGTCTCGTTCGTCTGTCCCACCACGCAGCCGACTGCGGTGTCACTGTGGGTACCGGTCGCTCGGCGAGTAAGGAGACCCCGCGGGCGGTCCCTCGGCTCGCGGCTCTTCATCTCCTACGGCAGCCAGCGGACTCGGACCGCAGACTGCAGGACAGCGTGGCCTTCCGGAAACTCCCGGTCCGAGCCGGGGCGGCGCCTGGGGCGCGTGAGCGGTTGGAACTTGCAGTTTTGGGGGCGGCCTCCGAGGGCGGGGTCCGAGGCCCGGCCTCCCGCGACGCGGCGGTGGAAGGTTCCCAGCGGCGCTTCCGGTCGCAGGCGCGCTCAGGGGGCGGGGCGCCGTCGGCCACGCGCAAGGCCACATGGGAAACGGGGCGGTGCGAGCGGTGCGCGCGCAGCTGGCCGGCAGTGGCGGCGGCGATGGAGGAGGGTGGACGGGAGAAGGCTCCGCTGCAGCCTCAGCAACCCCCAGCGACCGCCCCGGGCAGTGCGGACGAGAAGCCGAGCGGCAAGGAACGGCGGGATGCAAGCGACAAGGACAAAGAACAGGAGCTGGTGAGGCACGGCCCCGGGACCCGGCGGAGGAGGCCGCGGGGCTGAGTCACCGCGGGTCCGCAGGCCTTGGGCCCGACTCTCAACGGCCCCGCAGCGTCCGGGAGAGGGCGGATGGAGCGATCCTCGGGGCCCCTCGCACTCCCTGCCCCCTCATCCTCCACTCTGCGCATTCGCCTCTGCCGACCCACCAGCCCTCACCACTGACCCGTGAGGTGGGCCCGGGCCGGACATTGTCACCCCTATTTTTTAGTATGGCATTGAAGCAGCCTGGCCTAGATGCCAGGTTGCCTTCCCACCTGCCTTCCCGCTAGGGTGCCATTTCTTCTCTCTTTCCTTGTCCACCTGATCCCTCCTAAGGAGGCAGGTTACCTCTACCTGCCCCGGGGTGAATGGGAGGAGGATGTGTTTGGGATTCCTTCTCTTGACGAACTTCTTCCCCCAACCCTCAGTCTGAGGAGGACAAACAACTGCAGGATGAACTGGAGATGCTTGTGGAACGGCTAGGGGTGAGTCATGATGTTGACATGAGTGGGTACATATTTGGATCTTTCCTGCCTGTTTGTTTTATTACATTTTGGGGCAACAATTCCTATATGAGGTATAAGGAAAGACGGACTGTTTAGGGTTGTGATGATGTGAGAGAAAAGAATGACAAAGGATAGTTGAAAGACTTTGTAGCTTTTTTCTTGAACTCTTTACTGGGATTTTTTTTTTTTTTTTTTTTGTACCAGGCAGGGAGCGGGCAGTTGGGGAATCACAGATGAATAAGACACAATTACTTTCTTAAGGGAGTTGTTAGTTAAACACCTCTGTGTTATGACTTGAGAGATGGGACTCGTTTGTGTCTGAACTCTAACATCTGATCAGGAGAAGGACACATCCCTGTACCGACCAGCGCTGGAGGAACTGCGGAGGCAAATTCGATCTTCTACAACTTCCATGACTTCAGTACCCAAGCCTCTCAAATTTTTGCGTCCACACTATGGCAAACTGAAGGAAATCTATGAGAACATGGCCCCCGGGGAGAATAAGGTAAACTTGTTTCAGAAGCTGATGGAGGCCTAGCTTAGGAATACCTTTTCATCTAGCCCAGGGGTCTCCTGGTGAATCATAGGAAGCCTAACAGACCTGACATCTGAGCTGGTTGAACTGAGCTGATCATAGTCAAAATACTGGCATAAGAGCTGACGGGAGGGTGACCTTCTCAGAATACACCTTTTTGTCATTTATGGTGGATCTTAGAATTTTTTTTCATGATTTTTTTTTTAAAGTAATATGTGTCCAGTGCAGGGCTCGAATTCATGACCCCAAGATCAAGAGTTGCATGCTGGGCCAGCCAGGCACCCCTCATAATCTGTTTTTAACTTATGTTTAGCTTTGATTTTTTTATTTCTATCATTTCCCATGTTTGTTCACTGGTTTTATTTCTAAAATAAAATCCTAGTTCAATTATTTCTCTGTCTACTAGTATAGCTATAATCCAGGAAATCTTTTGTTCCTCAGTGGTCTCCTAAACTGGCTCCCTTGTTTTTGCTTGTGACTTATACAAGTTGTCTTTCACAGAGCAGCCACGGTGATCTTTTTAGATTGTGAAGATCTTTTCTGCTTAAAACCTTTAAAAAAAAAAAAAAAACCTTTTAATAATTTATTATTGCAACTAGAACAAAATTCAGTCTCCCATCTTTTTCGTTTTCTCCTTGTTATCATTCTTCAGCCGTATTGGTTTCAAAGGGAGATAGCAACACCAACCTTAGGGTTATCTTGAGGCTTAGATTAGATAAAGCATGCAAATTTCTAATATAGAGATTGGTGGATAGTTACAACTTAATTTGGGGGATAGTAATGGTAGTCATAACTCTATAGTCTCCCACTCTCCTTCCCCTGGATTTGACTTTAAAGCATTGGTTTCTTTACAGCGGTTTGCTGCTGACATCATCTCTGTTTTGGCCATGACCATGAGTGGGGAACGTGAGTGCCTCAAGTATCGACTGGTCGGCTCCCAGGAGGAATTGGCATCATGGGGTCATGAGTATGTCAGGTAAGACCTTTCCTTCTTGAGAATCTAAAAGGAATTCTGAGACCTAATTCCGAGTTCTGTATTGGGATACTATCTGTCTTAGAGAACCAGAGTGTTGCATTTCCCAAATACTGAATTCCTTGGGCCACAGGAGTGAAGCTGTATCCCTCCTGATGGTCATGGGCCTATCCACAGGCATCTCGCAGGGGAAGTGGCAAAGGAATGGCAGGAGCTAGATGATGCGGAAAAATCACAACGGGAACCACTGCTGACCTTGGTGAAGGAGATTGTCCCCTACAACATGGCCCACAATGCAGAGCATGAGGCCTGTGACCTGCTCATGGAAATTGAGCAGGTGGATATGCTGGAGAAGGACATCGATGAGAATGCATATGCAAAGGTCTGCCTCTATCTTACCAGGTGAGTGAGCAGTGAGTGAGGGGTGGGTGGAGGGCCTTGCCTCCCCAGCATTTCTCTGTCAGTTGTACCACCTCTGTTCTCTTGGAATGAGGTTGCAGTTGATTTGTGGGTGTCTGTGAGCTTGTTGAGGACAGAGACTTTGTGACTCTTTAGTCGTCCAGCATCTAGCATAATGCCTGGTATATGGTAGCCATGCGGTATTTATTTTGCATAGGTGAATTAAAGGGGGTGGATGACGTCTGGAACTCCCTGACAGCTTTGTTGTTTCTGTCTCTGTAGTTGTGTGAATTACGTGCCCGAGCCTGAGAATTCTGCCCTACTACGCTGCGCGTTGGGCGTGTTCCGAAAGTTCAGTCGCTTTCCTGAAGCTCTGAGATTGGCATTGATGCTCAATGACATGGAGCTAGTAGAAGACATCTTCACCTCCTGCAAGGATGTGTATGTAGGGAGAGCTGAGCTCATAGATGGAGCATTTGCATGAAGAGCTGGGACTGGTAGCTGCTGGTTAAGGCTGGAGGGGCTTTTCTTGATGGGGGCTAAGCAGACGTGATGGCTCTCCCCAGGGTAGTACAGAAGCAGATGGCATTCATGCTTGGCCGGCACGGTGTGTTCCTGGAGCTCAGTGAAGATGTGGAGGAGTATGAGGACCTGACAGAGATCATGTCCAATGTGCAGCTCAACAGCAACTTCTTGGCATTAGCTCGGGAGGTGAGACTCTTTGCCCTTTTCTTTTAAGGCTTTTCTTCACTTGCAATTTTACCTGGCATTTCACCTCCCTGACTATAATTTTGATTAGACTTTCTTTGGTTAGAATTGTTACTCAGTGGGATAGCAGAAAGAACAGCGGGGGCGGGGTGGGGATAGTGGGGCAGCAGTTGTGACCCTCTGACTTCTCTTTAGCTGGACATCATGGAGCCCAAGGTGCCTGATGACATCTATAAAACCCACCTGGAGAACAATAGTGAGTAGCCCTCCATGTGTGTGAGGACTGGAGGATCCTTAATTACATCCCTTGTATTTGGAGTGATGACATGGCCCAACATATTTATCCCATAGAGCTAAGAATTCACACATACCTTTTCTCTAAGTCACTACTGGGGGCATTGATAGGGGATTTTTTTTTTTTTTTTTTAAGATTTTATTTATTCATGAGAAACAGAGAGGGAGAGGCAGAGACATAGGCAGAGGGAGAAGCAGCCTCCTCACTGAGCAGGGAGCCCGACACAGGACCCGATCCCAGACTTTGGGATCACGCCCTGAGCCAAAGGCAGATGCTCAACCACTGAGCCACCTAGGCGTCCCAGATAGGGGATCCTAAGTGACTTGTTCAGAGCCAGAGACTACCACCATGCTGTGTTCCTTTCTTGTCCTACTCTAAACCTTTTTTTTTTTTTTTTCTCTTTCTCTCGTGCAGGGTTTGGGGGTAGTGGCTCTCAAGTGGACTCTGCCCGCATGAACCTGGCCTCTTCTTTTGTGAATGGCTTTGTGAACGCAGCTTTTGGCCAGGACAAGTTGCTGACTGATGATGGCAACAAATGGCTTTACAAGAACAAAGACCATGGTATAACTTTATGGCTACTTTATGTTGCTTTGGTCATTTCTGTTATTCTCCTAGGTTCAGGTGTTAATGTGACTGGGATCCCCAGGACCATTTTTTTTACAGAGCTCTTTGTAACAGTTTTCTTAGGATTAGAACCATTTTAAGTCTGATAGATTTTTCCTTGGTGTAGGAATGTTGAGCGCAGCTGCATCCCTTGGCATGATTCTGTTGTGGGATGTGGATGGTGGCCTCACCCAGATTGACAAGTACTTGTACTCCTCTGAGGACTACATCAAGGTTGGTTCTGGGCATAGCCCACTAATGGGGACATTCTCCTACCACGTTCTAGAGCCCTAAGGGCCTCCCTATCATGGGTAAGGTCTACCTGGTTTTTCATTCCAGTTAAGGTGGAAACTGCAATGAAGTCCATGTTGTATACTTTATGGCAGAATAGATTGAGTGAAGGATCTGTTTGCATTTTGCAGTCAGGAGCCCTTCTGGCCTGTGGCATAGTGAACTCTGGGGTCCGGAATGAGTGTGACCCCGCTCTGGCACTGCTCTCAGACTATGTTCTTCACAACAGCAACACTATGAGACTTGGTTCCATCTTTGGGTAAGGCTTCTTGCTTCTTCTTGTGCTAGTATTCAACCTGTAAGCTTTGTGAAAACAGGAACTGGGTCCTTTTCACCTTTGTATTGCCAAGGACTACCATCATGTCTGTTGAGTATTTGGTTCTTAGTGACTTGATTGAAATGATGAATAAATGACCAATCCTCTTTTTGTTCCTTCCTTGTCCTGTCCTTGATTGTGTGTCTGGGACTGCCTCTCCCTGGCTTTTGCAGGCTAGGCTTGGCTTATGCTGGCTCCAATCGTGAAGATGTTCTAACACTGCTGCTCCCTGTGATGGGAGATTCCAAGTCTAGTATGGAGGTGAGGAGAGGCTGTTGGACATTTAGGGGAGGTAGGGAAAGTGCTCTGAGTCTTATCACTCTCTGTGATAAGTAGTGAAAAAAAAGTGTATATTTCTGTTTATAGGGGTGTGTGTATCACTTCAGTGAAATCTCTTAGAACTGGAATTTTAAGCCTCAGGTGGTATTGAGGCTAAAAAGTTAACATTTTGGTATTGAGTTCTAACCCTTGGGGTCCATGAAGAAGTACTCAGACTAGAGAGGGGAGTAACTTAATCCAGCTTGAGGTGGCTGATTCTCACTCCTTGTTTTAGTCATTGGCCAACCTTAAATCATTTTAAAAAAAATTAAAATATATTTATTTGTTTTAGAGAGAGCTTGCTTGCGTGTGCGAGTGGGGGGACGGGCAGAGGGAGAGAATCTTCAGACAGACTCCCCAGTGAGCATGGAGCCCATTGCAGGGCACGATTTCACAACTCATAAGATCATGACCTGAACCCAAACCAAGTGGGACACTTAACCGACTGAGCTATCCAGGTGTCCCCAACCTTCAATTTTCTTACGCAGAGTCATTCTAGTGATAGATAAACATAGTATGGGGGCTAAAAGTATAGCTTGGGTCAGGAAGACCTCAGTTCAGGGTGCCTGGGTGGCTTGGTCGGTTAAGCATCTGCCTTTGGGTCAGGTGGTCCTGGGATCGAGTCCTGCATTGAGCAGAAAGCCTGCTTCTCCCTTTCCCTCTGCCTGCCACTCCCCCTGCTTGTGCTCTCTCTTTTTCTCTGTCAAATAAATGAAATCTTGAAGAAGAAAAAAAGACAGACTTCGATTCAAATTGTGCCACCTCTGCTTATAAGCAGTGTGATCTTGGACATGTAACTCAATCCCTTCAGGTTTCATTTTCGTCATCAGTAAAAAAATAACAACAGCAGGACCTGTTTCATGGGGTTGTTGTGAGGATTAAATGTTAATAGTACACAAAAGAGTTGGCATACTGGCTGATACCTAGTAAATACTCAGTGAATGGTTGCTCTTATTATTTTGACCTATCATCCGAAAGAGATTATTACTTAGTGTGGTTACAGTGGTCTGTAGGAATTGTCTGTCTGGAATCAAGATAGATAAACAGTTATTTTAATAACTTACTGTATATGATACTGACATTCCTATTTGTAGGTGGCAGGTGTGACAGCTTTAGCCTGTGGAATGATAGCAGTGGGATCCTGCAATGGAGATGTCACTTCCACTATCCTTCAGACCATCATGGAAAAGTCAGAGACTGAGCTCAAGGACACCTATGCCCGTTGGCTTCCTCTTGGACTGGGCCTCAACCACCTGGGTGAGGGGATGTCTCTCTGAGCAAAGGCTGACAGTAACTGGGTACAACAGAGGAGGGGGGCTTATGTGTCAAACTGCTGGTTGGAAACAAGTGTCCTCTTGATACCTTGAATTTTTCCTGTAGGCAAGGGTGAGGCCATCGAAGCAATCCTGGCAGCGCTAGAAGTTGTGTCCGAGCCATTCCGCAGTTTTGCCAACACATTAGTAGATGTGTGTGCCTATGCAGGTCTGTGTCTTTGTGTTTCTCCTGTGACTCCTTACTTCTCTCTGGGATATCTCTTTTCAAATTTATTCTCCTTTCTCGGTTGTTCTAATCTTTAGATTCTTTAGCTTCTATTCCTGGACTGTGTGTGTGTGTTTTTTTTTTTTTTTTTTTTTTCCTGTCTTTTCTCATCCTTACCACCATGGGAATGTACCCTGCAGGCTCTGGGAATGTACTGAAGGTACAGCAGCTGCTCCATATTTGTAGTGAACACTTTGACTCCAAGGAAAAAGAGGAAGACAAGGACAAGAAGGAAAAGAAGGATAAGGACAAGAAGGAAGCCCCTGCGGACATGGGAGCACATCAGGTTCTGTGGGTGGCTGGGCACTCTGAGTCAGGCTCTGAGAAAAGATAAGTGTGTAGAGGAGTAGGGGTGCAGGATTTGGGTTTATTTTAGAGCACTTCCGGGTGGTGCTGTGTATCGAGATGATGTGAGGTTGGGTTCTATATGTGAAGGGCAAGATGTGCCACCATGGGACAGCTTTTTCTTACATGGGAATTGAGTCAAGGGTGAATTTTTTGTTCCCTGCGCTTATTGGGTTCTGCTGCCTTTTCAATTGCAGGGAGTGGCTGTGCTGGGGATTGCCCTTATTGCTATGGGGGAGGAAATTGGTGCAGAGATGGCTCTACGAACCTTTGGCCATTTGGTGAGTATTGCATGGAGATGGGAATATACTGGTTTAGGTGCCTGGAGATCCCTGGAGGAGACTTTCTTGATAGGTTTTCTTAGTGGAGAAATAGTCTCTTTACTATGCCCTTTCTGCAAAATTGGATTAAGGCCCCTTTTACCCATTAGTCTGTTCCTATAACTGAGTTTGTCGTACTGCTTTCTGTGATGCTCTGGTTATTCTCTGTTATTACCAGCTGAGATATGGGGAGCCTACCCTCCGAAGGGCTGTGCCTTTAGCACTGGCCCTAATCTCTGTTTCAAATCCACGACTCAACATCCTGGATACCCTAAGCAAATTCTCTCATGATGCTGATCCAGAAGTTTCCTACAACTCCATCTTTGCCATGGGGATGGTGGGTAGTGGTGAGTATCTGTTAGAAAAAGATCAGAAATAGCTTGAAAGAATGTTTGAGGCCCTTTTTTCAACACTGTAATGGTTAACATCTCCAGGTACCAATAACGCCCGTCTGGCTGCAATGCTGCGCCAGTTAGCCCAGTATCATGCCAAGGACCCCAACAACCTCTTCATGGTGCGCTTGGCACAGGTAAAGAATAGAACTCTTTTCCTTCAGGTGTGCCAAGGGAAGTATCTGTGGTCATGGAAAGGGGACATGTAATGACATGAAGGGGACCTTGAGTTTTGCTGGGAGAGAGGATATGAATCAGTTGGATTTCTATATGGCCAGGTTAGGTGATGTCTCCTCAGATATGATCTTTACTTCTCTCTCTCTCTCTCTCTCTCTCTTTTTTTTTTTTCCCCAGGGCTTGACACATTTAGGGAAGGGCACACTCACCCTATGTCCCTACCACAGTGACCGGCAGCTAATGAGTCAAGTGGCCGTGGCTGGGCTACTCACTGTGCTTGTCTCTTTCCTGGATGTCCGTAACAGTGAGTTCCTGTCAAGAATCCTATAGTGGCACATGGCCCTGTCTCTACCCTTATTTACTAGGGCCACCTTGTAATTTAGGAGCCAACTCCCAAGTTAGTTCTGCATCACTCTGGGTTCCTGATGTTCTTTGGGCCTGTATAGGGCCTTGTGAAGCTCGTCTCCCACATTTTTGATCTGGCCCACAGAGATTTCTTTTTTTGAAGATAAAGTGCTGAGCCCACTGTCTGTTCCTAAGTGACTGAGAGAAATTAATGATTAAGTCTCAAATCTATGGGCAGAGTAAGGTGGGGGGATCTCTGGTTTGTGGTAGGGTATATGAGGGAAGGAGTGTGGGTTCAGCTGAAACACTGAAGGGTTCAAGAGTCAGGGCTAGGGTGGGGTCCCACGGTTCAGGTCAGGTCTGCCTTGATGCATCTAACTGTCCTCTGTTCTTCCCTCAGTCATCCTCGGCAAATCGCACTATGTATTGTATGGGCTGGTGGCTGCCATGCAGCCCCGGATGCTGGTTACATTCGATGAGGAGTTGCGGCCATTACCAGTGTCTGTCCGTGTGGGCCAGGTGAGGGTTTGAACAGCGGGAGGGCTGTAGACCTTGGAGAATGCACACATACCTGCTTCTCTGAAACTGGTATGGGCACTGGTTTGTTGCTGCATTTCCATCTGCTACACCTCTATTTTTATTTCTTCACCCTACAGGCAGTGGATGTGGTGGGCCAGGCCGGCAAGCCTAAGACTATCACGGGGTTCCAGACACACACAACCCCAGTATTGTTGGCCCATGGGGAGAGGGCAGAACTGGCCACTGAGGAGTTTCTTCCTGTCACCCCCATTCTGGAAGGTTTTGTTATCCTTCGGAAGAACCCCAACTATGACCTCTAAGTGGCTACCAGGGGCGCTGAGCTGCCACTGATAATGTCAGCAGGCCGTGTTTCCTGCTGCCAGACGTGGACACTGCTCCTGTTAACCTCCTGTTATTTTGTTACTAAGTGAGATAACTTTGTTGAATAAAGACCTTTATCCCCAAGGTCCCTCTATGTCTGTTTTCTGGGGTATTGTGGCTGGAGGCCAGACCAGGGTGGGGAGTCGATGTGAGGAGCCATTGTTATAGCAACTCTGAGCCTAGGCTAGCAGGGAGGTTGTCCTGAATGGAACAAATTAAACTCCTTGCCCTTCTTCCCTCCTTCCTAATCATCTTAAAATAGTGGTTCATCTTTTAGGGGCATGGACCCTTGAGAAGCTCATCAGTATAATGGATTTTCTTTCTAGGAGATGCATATGCACACATTTTAATACAAACTTATAAATAACTTTTTTTTTTTAAGATTTTATTTATTCATGAGAGACAGAGAGGCAGAGACGCAGGGAGAGGGAGAAACAGGCTCCATGCAGGGAGTCCGATGCAGGACTCGATCCCGGATCTCCAGGATCATGCCCTGGGCTGAAGGTGGTGCTAAACTGCTGAGCCACCTGGGCTGCCCTATAAATAACTTTAAGGGGCTGCGGATCCCATTCCCATCCCCACCCCACCAGTGCACTCCCACTTCAAGCCCATCATGCCCTGACTTTGGGCTAAGGATCCCAGCAGTCAGTCTTTCTAACTTCTGTGCTACTGAATGAAGGGGACATCTTTATCTCATGTGATCCTCTGTCCTTCTTGGAAGTTTGCTGTTGGAGAGATTTGGTCTACTTCTGTGCTGTCTTTGTAGACAAAAACTGAGTGCAAGAAAGCTTGACCCTGACCTTCCTCTTAGTGTAGCAATGGGAAAAAAGGAGTGGCCTCCTTCCTGGAATGTAATCATTTTTGATCTTCAGTGCTGCTTCCTGGTGGGGTTGGTATGAGTATAGTTATGCTGCCAGTTGGGGCCTGGACCCCTGTGGATGCAGTGCAGAAGAACATATGGCTCTGCCAGATAATCATAGCTAGCTAACCAACACGTTCTGTGGGTTTAGCTTCCGAGCAGTGCCTGGCACATGATAGGTCTTCTATAAATGTTGAAAGAATAATTTTTCTGCATACTTCAGAGATCTCAAAACAGCTTTGAAAGGTAGGTTATTATCCCAGTGTTTTGATGGGGAATATAAAGTTTGGAGAGAGGTTCAGTAACTTAATTCCAGGTCACATAGTAAGTGGTGGAGCCAGGATTGGAATCTTAAGTTTGACTCCAAAACCTACACCCTTATTACATTAATCTGTCTTTGTAGCCTTGGAGACTTGTGGACCCCATTGTAATCCAAGGTTTTGGCTAGCTGGAGAATGGCAACTTCGGATTAGTGTCTCTTGTCTTCTCTCTGTTCTTATTTGGCGGCCTGTATAAAAACCTGTGTAAAAAGTTGAAGTACTGGACTTCAGAGTCAGTAGACCCGTCAAACCTTGTTAATGGGATCCTGTGTGGTCTTGAGCAAATCAGCATGTTTGGTGAGCCTCTGTTACCTGTAAAAAGGGATATGATAATTGCTTTCCCTGATACCCAGCGGTGGTGAAGTAAAGATAAATTAGAGGGGCACATGTCTGGCTCCGTTGGTGAAACATATGACGTGATCTTGGGGCTGTAGGTTTGAGCCTCATGTTGGGTATTGAGATTACTTAAAATGTTTTCAGGCAGCCCGGGTGGCTCAGCGGTTTAGCGCTGCCTTCAGTCCAGGGCCTGATGCTGGAAACCCAGGATCAAGTCCCATGTCGGGTTCCCCGCATGGAGCCTGCTTCTCCCTCTGCCTGTGTCTCTGCCTCTCTCTCTCTGTCTCTTGTGAATAAATAAAATCTTTTTTTTTTTTTTTAATATTTTTACGTACACAACTGGTTTTTTTTTTTAATTTTTTTAATTATTATTTATTTACGATAGTCACAGAGAGAGAGAGAGAGAGAGAGAGAGAGGCAGAGACACAGGCAGAGGGAGAAGCAGGCTCCATGCACCCGGAGCCCGACGTGGGACTCGATCCCGGGTCCCCAGAATCGCGCGCTGAGCCAAAGACAGGCGCCAAACCGCTGCACCACCCAGGGATCCCCAATAAAATCTTTAAAAAATAAAATATTTTCCTTTTTTTAAAAGACTTATTTATTTTAGAGAGAGAGTGGGTCATGGAAAGGGAAAGAGGGAGAGGAGAGAGAAACATAAGCAGACTCTGCACTGGACACGGAACCCAACACAGGGCTTGATCTCACAACCCTGAGATCACAACCTGAGTCGGATGCTTTCTGACTGCTCCACCCAGGCGCCCCCAAAATAAAATCTTAAAAAAAGATGTTAGGGACACCTGGGTGGCTCAGATGGTTAAGCATCTGCTTTAGCTCAGGTCATGATCCCAAGCCCCATATTGGGATCCCTGCTCAGCAGGAAGTCTGCTTGTCACTTTACCCCACTCCCCTGCTCATAATCTCTCTCTCTCTTTTTCTCTCTCCCTCTCTGCTCTCTCTCAAATTAATGCATCTTTAAAAAAAAAAAAAAAAAGATAGAAAGTGATTTGCAAGGATCCCTGGCTGGCTTGGTGGAGCATGTGACTCTTGATCTCATTTGTGAGTTTGAGCCCCATGTTGGGTGTGGAGCCTACTTAAAACTTAAAAAAATTAAAAAACGGATTTGTAAGCTGCAAAATAGTCTAAAAAAAGAACAGTTCTTTCTCAAATCAGTGATTGTGCTTTAGAATAAAATTTTCATAATGAGTCAACCTTTCACCATTCATTCATCAACAAATAACAGTTTTACTCTGTGCTGGACATTATTTTGGTTTATGGAGATGTAAAGATAGCGGAAAAAAATAAAACCCTATCCTCAAGAAGTGTACTTAATGGAAAAGAAAACAATTGTGATACATTGTTATAGATACTGTACTGGGGTGTGAAGAAGGTACCCTGGAATCTTTGAAATAGAGCCTAAATGCCCAGGTAGGTCAGGGGAGAATTTCGAGGGCAATGAGAGTTGGAGGAATATGAGTCTGCCCAGAGGAAAAGGATAGAATATCGCTAAGGGCGTACCAAAAGAAGGCAGGCGGTAAGGCTATTTATTTTCAGAAATCATGGATAGTTTGCTAAGTGTGCAAGGCCCGGAAAAAGTGTGGTAGGAGATATAGTAAAAGAGACACAGCCTCAGATCAGGTTTAGAAGAGCTTTGTTGGGAGGACTGGGTGGCTCAGTGGTTGAGTGTCTGCCTTTGGCTCAGCGTGTGATCCTGAGGTCCCAGGATTGAGTCCCACATCGGGCTCCCTGCATGGAGCCTGCTTTTCCCTCTGCCTGTGTCTCTGCCTCCCCCCCACCCCGTGTCTCTCATGAATAAATAAATAAGATCTTTAAAAAAAATAGAAGAGGTTTGTTCTAAGAAATTGACAGTATCAATGGAGATTACTGAATCAGGGAAGTGATTCAGTTATCTGGGTAGGGAAGCAGGGAAGTCACATCAGTTATCTGGGTAAGGAAGCTCACCAGGGAGGCTGGGAGACCAGGCAAAGGAAACAGATACCTGAACTAGGGCATTAGAAATGGGGAAGGGCAGAAGAAAGATTTTTTTAAAGATAAAAAAAAAAAAAAAAAGTAAAATCAATAGGACTTGAATTTGATGCAAATACCAAGAGGACCTAGTGACTGATTAGAGGTAGTACATGGATGGGAAGGAATGTAGGATGAATCCTAGGTTTTCAGGTTGGGCACTACTCATTAAAAAAGAATACAGGGGGATGCCTGGGGAGCTCAGTGGTTGAGCATCTGCCTTCAGCTCAGGGTGTGATCCTGGGGTCCTGGGATTGAGTCCCACATTGGGCCCCCTACAAGGAGCTTGATTCTCCCTCTATGTCTCTGCCTCTCTCTGTGAATCTCTGATAAATAAATAAATAAATAAAATCTTAAAAAAGAATACATGGGCACTAACATGTACAAAGTTGCAGTGAAGGACCCTTGAGTAGGGAGAGATGACAGGTTCCTGTGTGGGCATACACAACTTGAGATGCCTGTGGGATGATCCGGTGGAGTGGTACCTTGTAACTGGAGTTTGAGAGATAGGTTTCAGGTTAGGAACAGATTGGCAGGTGGGCAGTAATTGATTTTTATATATTAGCTTGCTTAGGGAGAAAGAAATGAGAAGAGTAGTCACAGAATGAAGAGTCAGAGAACGCTAGATCTGCATTTTCACTCACTATGGTTCCTCCTGCATGAATTTATTTTGCTCTCCTTTGGAGCTCCAGGTCCTCATATACAGCGGTAAGAACAACACAATTTTTAAAAGATTTTATTTATTCACTCATGAGAGATACACAGAGAGAGGCAGAGACACAGGCAGAGGGAGAAGCAGGCTCCCTGCAAGGAACCCGATGCGGGATTCGATCCCAGGACAAGAGGATCACTGCCTGAGCCAAAGGCAGACACTCAACCACTGAGCCACTCAGGTGCCCCAATGGAATCTGTTTTTATAGAAAATTGTGAAGATTGAGATCACGTAGGTCATATATATTAATTGACCACATTATCATTGGTACAGAGAAAATGTTTCCTTCTGAGATTGTATGTACACACATGCACACATGCACACCCACAGATCGTGCACAAGAGTGTCTTTGCCACGTATGTAAGCACATAGGCACCGTTTCGAGCCCTTTTCACATAAATTAACTCTAATCTTCACAATCCAATAGTGTGGATGTTATTGTGAGAGAAAGCACGGTGGTTGAAAGCTCGGACTTGAGCCAGGCTGCCTGGTTTCCAGCCTTCCCATTTTACAATAATAGGTAATAGTAGGTGGTAAGTGACCTGGCCAGGAAGTAGAGTTTGGATTAAAACCTCAGATACCTGAGTACCTGGATTTGGCTCTAGGGCGATTCCTCCTGGTGCCAAAAGTCTTTTGGCTGCAGGGCAGGGATTTTGGGATTACTTCTTCCTTCGTTATTCTGAACTCTCCGCGACTGACTTTTGTCCCTCCCTGGGAGTGCCTGATCTTTGTAAAGCAAAAGATCTACTCTTCACGAATTCCTTAAAATGTTTCAATCCTTTTTAGCCTAGCATTCAACTTAATAAGTATTTCAATCGCTTTATTTTCAAAGGCTGCGCAATTCGTACTTCTTTGCGCACTTGTATCATGATCTATTTAGGCAGGACCGAGTAACAAATCTCGGCATTCTCAGCACGCCCTCCCTCCCCCGCCGGCACCTCGCCCGGTACTTAGTATGCGCTCAATAAATGCCTGTTCAAAGAATGAATGAACTAAAAGAACCGCGGAATAGAGACGCCGAGGGGGGTCGGTCTGGAAGTTCCGAAGTTCGGGAGGGGACAAGGGGGCGGGCAGCGGCCGTCACGTGACGGGGCGGGGCGAGCGGCCTGTGCTCCGCGGCGCCGGGCGCGGCCCCGCCCCCTGCGCCGGTCACGTGGGGGCGCCGGCTGCGCCTGCGGAGAAGCGGTGGCCGCCGAGCGGGATCTGTGCGGGGAGCCGGAAATGGTTGTGGACTACGTCTGTGCGGCTGCGTGGGGCTCGGCCGCGCGGACTGAAGGAGACTGAAGGTAAAGCCGCCATGTCCGGGCCCGACCCGGCCCCCCCACCCCCTCCCCCCGCATCCGCCGCCATCCGGGCCGGGACCGGCCACCCTGCGCCGCCGCCCCGGCGCCCTGGCCCCGCGGCCCAAGCCCGGGCCCCGGCCCGCCAGGGCCCGATCCCTGGCCCACGTGTGCCCGGCCTGGCCCGGCCTGGCTGCTGGGTGGGGGTGGGGGAGCGCGGGGCCGGAATATGCGGTCCCCGCGGGCTGCTAGGGCGCCGGGTTCGCCGGCCGCGAAGTGCCACCCCGGCCTGACCCGAGGGGGCCCCGCGGGCGCAGGCACCGCGGCTCCCGGCCCACCGCCCCCTCCCCCCTTTGCGGCCCGGCCGCCGGGAAGTGACACGTTGTTCTTTGGCACTGGCCGGCGCTGCGCAGGGAGGGCGCAGGGGAGGGAGGCGGCAGCGGCGGGCAGGGAGGAGCCCCCGGCCCCGCCCGCCCTCCGGGCCGACCCTCGCTTGCTAGGAACCGGCTTCTCTTCGGCCGCCGCCCGCCTGGCCTTTTAGGGCCCGACTCCCGCCCTTCCTGGCCTCCAGTCCTGGGCGGCGGCAGGCCTCGCGACTGGCCCCGTGCGGGCGCCCCCGCGGCCACCCGCAGCAGGCGTGCCTTGTGTGCCCCTGGGCCTGGCCCCGAACCCGGTGTCCCCAGGTGGGGGGTGGGGACACCACGGCCGAAGCTGCTAGCTCCGTTTGTGATCCGGGAGCCTGGTGCCAGCGAGACCTGGAATTTCCGGTCTGGTTGGTCTTGGGCCCCGCGGAGCCAGGTTGATACCCCTCACCTCCCAACCCCAGGCCCTCGGATGCCCAGAACCTGTAGGCCGCACCGTGGACTTATTCTTAACCGAGGGGGTGAGTGAGGGGGCTGTTTGAGCAGACCAGGGGGGTGGTTGGAGGTGATGCGGGTTTGACAACGTGTTGGTGGGGACGTTAGCTGGATCTTTTCTGCTCCTTCACCCCGGTCGCGCCTCCGGGACTCGGTGTGGGACCCAGCCCTTGGTTCAACCCTTCCCCCACTCCGCTTGCCTTCAGCTTGGGTCCCTTCCCCTTTCCGAGCTCCACTCTTTCCCAACAGGTGCTGGGGGGACCCTGATGTGGCACCAAATGAAATGAACAAAGCTCCACAGCCCACAGGCCCCCCACCTGCCCCATCCCCTGGACTCCCACAGGTAATTAGGGAGGAATTAGTAGAGACTGGGGTGGGGGTGGGGGAGATCAGGCAGCTGGTCAGGAACAGGTTCCAACCTCTGGATTTTCCCACCCCCATCTGTGTCAGGGCAAAGTGCAGCTTCCTGCTGCCAAATTGAGACAGGGCCCCTGGGCTGTTCCCAGGGGCTGTCATGGGGAAGAGGGGGCATGTGGACTGCTGAAGCTCTTGCCACAGGTCTGCTCCCCTTACTTTACCAGCTTAGGTTTCTGCCCCACCCGGGTTTCCCCTCTTGCTGAACTCTGGTCTCCCCCCTTCAGCCTGCGTTTCCCCCGGGGCAGACAGCACCGGTGGTGTTCAGTACGCCACAAGCGACACAAATGAACACGCCTTCTCAGCCCCGCCAGGTGAGGGGCTCTGGGGAGGGGAGTAGGGGGCCTGGGTGGGAGCCATGGAAAGCTTAGGCCAGTTCGGGCCGAGGATGGAAACGGTGGAGGCCCTTTACCTGCCCCAATTTCCTGACAGTTGCTCTGTGTTCTTTCATGCGGCTCTGCACTTTGTGCTGTTGATTACTTACGGTGGCTGGCCCCTTGGGGAGTATGTAGTCGGTGGGGGTGGCATTACTAGGGGTCCTGGTGCCTTGAGAATTGGAAGCAGCGCTTCGGGCCCTGCTGCCAACTCCTGTTCCTATTTCCTCCTTTTCCTGGGAGGTTGTGATTGCTCCGCTCCCCTTCCCTTCTTTCTCTTTGGACTGTGGCGAGATAAACACTCCATCTGGTTCTTGCCTTTCTCTGTTCCCTAAATTCTTCCTCACTAAGTGGGAGCATTCTTGTCCTACTTCCTTCATTGTTTTCTCCCTCATCACCTTGGGGATAATTCTCTTCTCTCCTGTCCCCATGTGCTCTCAGGGAGGATTCAGGTCTCTGCAGGTAATACCCCTTTGCTAATTCTGGACCCTCTCACGGTCTCACCCTTCACCTCTACCCTAGTCAAGGGCTAGACACAGGGACTGGGGGTCTTCAGGGTGGGGACATGTTTGCTGTTAAGGTTCTCAGTCTGACACTGATTGATGCATGCTAGAGGCTAGATCTTGCAGATTGCAAATCTGGGAACTGGGAGACTGTTGCATGTTAGTGGTTAGCTCCTCTGTACCTTAGGGTGGAGCAATGCATGCTGGGGAGTATGTTGCTCAAAAGGGCTTTACTTAGGCATGATGCATCTGGGTGTTAGGAAGCCTTTGCAGAGGGGTAGCCTGGTAGAGGTGACATGAGTATGCACAGTAGTGAGGGAGTAAATATTCGTGGAGTGCAAAGCGCATACCTCAGTGTGGAGGGTATGTGTGAGTACAAGAGGCCACCTAACCATCAGTTTGGTTAAGTGGGTGAGGATTGGCCCCCGTGCTCCAAAGCCCCCAGTATTTTTCTCCAGACTAGAGACATGGCGGAGTGGCCATTTTGGATGTCCACTTCCTCCCTTTCCCAACGCCAACTGCCTTCCTCCCTCTTGACAGCACTTCTACCCTAGCCGGGCCCAGCCCCCGAGCAGTGCAGCCACCCGAGTGCAGAGTGCAGCCCCCGCCCGCCCTGGCCCAGCTGCCCATGTCTACCCTGCTGGATCCCAAGTAATGATGATCCCTTCCCAGATCTCCTACTCAGCCTCCCAAGGGGCCTACTACATCCCTGGACAGGTGAGGTTGGAGGCTTGGGGGCTGGAAGCCATGGAACCTTTAAACCTCAATCCTCCTCTCCCTTTACCCTGATCCTCCAGTCCCATCTCTTCTCCAGAGGTGGGACTTCTTCTGGTCATTGCCCACAGTTGGCTTGTCCTGTCTTGCCCTGCATTCTCTTTGTAGTCTGATATGGTACTCATAGCTCCTTCAACTCCTCTCCCCTCCTCTTCCCCCTTCCCCACCAGGGGCGTTCCACATATGTTGTCCCGACACAGCAGTATCCTGTACAGCCAGGAGCCCCAGGCTTCTATCCGAGTGCGAGCCCTACAGAGTTTGGGACTTACGGTAAGCAGGGGAAGGAGTCAGGTGAGAGTGAGTCCCAGGGAGCACCTAAACTCACCCAAAAATTCCTAGGTCCTTCCTAGCCTTATTTCTTGATCTAAAAATGATAGGGTTAGTAGGTAGTAGAGATTGGTGCTTAATATATAACTGGTGTTGGGTGTGCAGGGGGAGGTGGGGCAGGGAGCATTTTATCCTATTGATGAGAGTTGGAATTCCTTGCCATGCCAAAGAATATAGGATCAGATACAAGTTTGAGGGGCCTGTTAATAAACATTCCCAGTGACACTTGTTCCGTGGTTGGTGGGAGCCCATGTAACGTGAATTTGGGAAGTTTTTGTAGCTGTTTTTCATTTATATTCTAGGAAAGGATTAGTCTGTTCTTTATGGCAGTGGTTTCCAAAATTTTTTGATCATCTATCAGGAAAAATTTTGAGTATGTACCTCTAATACATGTATGTTTTTGTTTGTTTATACATATGCATCATTTAAACAACACACTTAATGTTCCTTGTCAAAAACAAGTGGAGATTATGGATGAGATTAAAGAACACATCCCATTTTGGAGACCATTGCTTTAAGGAATTAATTTTTCCACATCCTGGGCCTGGTTCATAATGTTACTCTTTGTTTCCTTGCCCCTTAGCAAAGGGCTGGAGACTGGAACTGGACTCAGGTTGAGTGGAACAGGGTTGGCAAATCTGTTTTTCTCATTCCCAGCCAAAGACCTGATTCTGTTTCAGGTTAAGTAGTTACTGCTCCCTCAGAATACATGTGTGTGTGTTGCTGGGGGTGGGGTGGGGGGCATACATAATACCTTATAGGGTAGAAGAGAAACAGAAGTCCTGCTAGTGGTAGCTGGTATGTGGTGGAGAAGGAGTGCCTGCCTACAAGGTGTGTGTATGGCAGTGTCAGGAATTCTTGTAAACGCAGTTCAGACTGGTTCCCCAGCTTTGATAGACACCTAAATCCCTTGGGGAGGCGGGTGGGGCAGGGCAAGGGGCCGACTGTGGGTGATGAGAGGTTCTGAGATGGGAGGTGTGAGGTATTCAAGCAGGCATTTGTATATGGTTGGGCCCTGACGCTGCCACCATTCTTCATTTCTGTGTCTGTCCCCCTGCCCCCCAAGCTGGCGCCTACTACCCAGCCCAGGGTGTGCAGCAGTTTCCCACTGGTGTGGCCCCCGCCCCAGTTTTGATGAACCAGCCACCCCAGATTGCTCCCAAGAGGGAGCGGAAGACCGTGAGTAACAGCAAGGGGCTCTGGGACATCTGGGAAAGGGAGAATCAAGGTCAAGCGCATTGTGGGTCAGGGAGCAGAAAGTTGAGGAAGGAGAGCTTCAGCTGGGAGTGGTTAGAGAATGGAGATTTGTGAAGCGCTCAGATTCTTTGTAAGGTACTAAGACTTAAGTGTAGAAGTAGCTCATGGGAAGACTGAGAAGGCTAGTGCTGCAGGAGTTCCTGAGAGACCCAGGTTCTGGGGGTCCATAAGATCTGTGCTTGGTTTTGGGTTTCTGGTGGCTTGTCTTGGAAATGGTTTGTTTTCTGTGGCCCCACCCCCCACCTCCCAGTCCTGGAAGCTCTTGAGGCCTCCGCCTCTGCTCAATCCTCAAGCCCTGGGCGTGGTGCCCAGAATAGGGTGCCAGGGCTGGGGAAGCCGCTGAGTCACCCTGGCTCCACCCACTGGATCTGGGCCCTGCCCCCAGAGATCAGGCCGACTAGCCACAAGTGAGCTGCATGGGTGCTAGATGGGGGTCCTGGGCCCCATGGTGTGCAGCCAGTGACTTGGGGACTGCTGGTGGCGCAGGGCTGAGGGAGGGAGGGGCATTGTGATGTACGGGACTGCTCTGTGAGGTCAAGAGTCTCTTAGGGGTGGGGACCAAGGTAGGGAGTACAAGATTAGCTAGATGGGTTGACAGTAGAACTCATGGGGTTTCTGGCACCCACCCACCTGCTACCCAGTGGGGGGTGGGGGGTTGGCCTAGAGTCTTAGGAGTGGGGCAGGGTGGAGAGGTGGGCTCCTCCTGGTTTTCCACTCATCCCGGAGCTTTCTTTCCTCAGATCCGAATTCGAGATCCAAACCAAGGAGGGAAGGATATCACGGAGGAGATCATGTCTGGGGCCCGCACCGCCTCCACACCCACCCCTCCCCAGGTATTGTCTGATCTTTGAGCGAGGCTCTTGCCTAGGATGGCTGTTCTGACCTGAGTTCCCACGTTCTTTGATCTTCTCTTTCAATGAAAGGATTTATTTCCCTGCTTTCGTGGATTTTTAGGCAGAGTGAAAGTAGAAATGGCTCTAATAGAGAAGGGTTGTGGGCCTCTTCAGGGCAAACTTTGGTAACCCTTTGTGTCCTGCAGACGGGAGGCGGTCTGGAGCCTCAAGCTAATGGGGAGACACCCCAGGTTGCTGTTGTTGTCCGGCCAGGTAGGTAAGCAGGTGGGGCAGAGCTTTTATGGGGAAAAGGAGTGTGACTATTTCAAATGCTAAGGAGGTAGAGTAACTTGACCTGGGTGCCAGAGAAGAATGACTTGGGTTTTAGGTAGTGGGATTTTGCAAGTGGGCCAGATTTGGGGTGAGAAGGGGAGAAAGCCTTAGGTAAGAGAATGTTGCAGGGGTGAGTATTAGGCTGGGAATGTCTTGGCTGGCAGGAGGAGGAAAAAAGTAGTGACCTGCCTTTAATGATTTGTCTTTCCTGTGGTGTAGATGACCGGTCCCAGGGAGCAATCATTGGGAGCCGGCCGGGGTTGCCTGGCCCAGAACACAGCCCTTCAGAATCCCAGCCTTCATCACCTTGTCCGACCCCATCACCACCCCCAATCTTGGAACCGGGGTCTGAGCCTAATCTCGCAGTCCTCTCCATTCCTGGGGACACTGTGACAACGGGGATGATCCAAATGTCTGTAGAAGAATCCACCCCCATGCCCCGTGAAACTGGGGAGCCATATTGCCTCTCTCCAGAACCCACTCCCCTCGCTGAACCCATACTGGAAGTAGAAGTGACACTTAGCAAACCGATTCCAGAATCTGAGTTCTCTTCCAGTCCTCTCCAGGTTCCCACCCCCTCTGCATCTCACAAAGAGGAAATTCTTCCTGAACCTAATGGCATGGTCCCATCTGAGGATCTGGAACCAGAGGTGGAGTCGAGCCCAGAGCTTGCTCCTCTCCCTCCCCCAGCTTGTCCTTCCGAATCCCCCACGCCCATTGCTCCAACTGCCCAACCTGAGGAACTGCTCAACGGAGCCCCCTCGCCACCAGCTGTGGACTTAAGCCCAGTCAGTGAGCCAAAGGAGCAGGCCAAGGAGGTTACAGCATCAGTGGCTCCCCCCACCGTCCTCTCTGCCACTCCAGCTATGGCTCCTCCAGCTACTTCCCCAGCTCAGGAGGAGGAAATGGAGGAAGAGGAAGAAGAGGAGGAAGAAGGAGAAGCTGGAGATGCTGAGGCTCAGAAGGGAGGAGAGGAACTTCTCCCCCAGAAAGCACCCCTGTTGCAGCCCACCTGTCTCAGAATTTAGAGGCAGCAGCTACCACCCAAGGTAAGGTGTGGCTGGATGGTGCAAGTGGGTTGGGCTGGAAGGTGTTTTTTGTTTTTTGTGTTTTTTTTTCTTTTCATTGATGATCTCTCAATTGTGTGGCACTGTGTCTGGGTCATAGAAACCCTTTGATGAACCTAAGAGATAAAATTCCAAGATTAAGGGATTTTAATAGTCTGGAGTGGGTGTGGTGGAAAGATGAAATACTGTGGAGTAGCTGCTGCTTTTTATTTCCCCAGGGAGTAGGGGTACTCCATAAATTATTCCCACTTTTTTTTTTTTAACCTCCCAAATAGTGGCGGTGTCTGTGCCAAAGAAGAGACGGAAAATTAAGGAGCTCAATAAGAAGGAGGCTGTGGGAGACCTTCTAGATGCTTTCAAGGAGGTAAAGGAGCAGAAAGTAATGGAGGGGAGAGGACAGAGTTTGGGTATGAACACTAGTCATACTGCAACTAAAATGGAATGTCCTACGTGTCCTATGTGTGACCTACAGGTGAGCCCAGGAGTACCAGAAGTGGAAAATCAGCCTCCTGTTGGCACCAGTCCTGGCCCGGAGCCTGAGGGCAGCAGTGGACCCCCGAGGCCTGAGGAAGCAGACGAGACCTGGGATTCAAAGGAAGACAAAATTCACAATGCTGAGAACATCCAGCCCGGGGAACAGAAGTATGAGTATAAGTCAGGTATGCTGAAGAAAGGGCTGAGCAGGGTTGGGTATTCTTGCCAGGACCCCGGGAGACAAAGGTATGATTCGCTCATCTCATCTTCCTCGTAGATCAGTGGAAGCCTCTAAACCTTGAGGAGAAAAAGCGTTATGACCGTGAGTTCCTGCTTGGCTTTCAGTTCATCTTTGCCAGTATGCAGAAGCCAGAGGGATTGCCCCACATCAGTGATGTGGTGTTGGATAAGGTTGGTAGGCTTGAGGGGGAGGAGTCATTTGGGGCTGGCTGGCTAGGGGAGGAGCCTGAGGTCCTGAAAGAGTAGTCAAGAGCCCTAGCCTGTTTCTCATGCCTTCCCTGTCTTCTTTGCAGGCCAATAAAACACCACTGCGGCCACTGGACCCCACGAGACTTCAAGGCATAAATTGTGGTCCAGACTTCATCCCTTCCTTTGCCAACGTTGGCCGACCAGCCCTTAGCAACCGTGGGCCCCCAAGGGGTGGGCCAGGTGGGGAGCTGCCCCGAGGGCCGGTGAGTGGGACTGGCGAGACGGGTGGACGGTCAAGGGTAGTTGGGGGATGGCTCCTTTGTCTTTTGGGGAGAAGGAGGATGTTTGCCTTAGTGATGTGTGGTGGCAGTGTCACAGATTGTGCTGACTAGCTCTGTGCTTACTCGTCCTCACCTCTTGCTTAGCAGGCTGGTCTGGGACCCCGGCGCTCTCAGCAAGGCCCCCGAAAGGAACCCCGCAAGATCATTGCCACAGTGTTAATGACTGAAGATATAAAGTTGAACAAAGCAGAGAAAGCCTGGAAGCCCAGCAGCAAGCGGACAGCCGCTGATAAGGATCGAGGGGAAGAGGATGCTGATGGCAGCAAAACCCAGGTAATGATCAGTGCTGTTTTTGCTCTCCATGTCTTCTCTTCAAAGTCTGTCCTCTGAGCCAACTTTGTCCTCTTCATTTCTGTCCTCCTTATCACCAGTATCTGAGTCCTTACCATTCTCTCATCCCTCCCAGCGACCTCTTCTGAGAACCTCACTGGATTGTGTCTTCTCTGTTCCCTCTATCAGGACCTGTTCCGCAGGGTGCGCTCCATCCTGAATAAGCTGACACCCCAGATGTTCCAGCAGCTTATGAAGCAGGTGACGCAGCTGGCCATTGACACCGAGGAACGCCTCAAAGGGGTCATTGACCTCATCTTCGAGAAGGCCATTTCAGAGCCCAACTTCTCTGTGGCCTATGCCAACATGTGCCGCTGCCTCATGGCGGTTAGTTTCCATTGTTACTAAACATTGTGGTCTAGTTTCCTACTTCTCTTCCTAAGACTCCTTGAGTCCAGCTTCTTGGTTCTCTTCCAGCCTGTGCTGTTAACGGCAGCCAGGCAGTGGCAGAGTGGGAGCTGAGGATCTTCCTGGGTTAGATAGCTAAAGACTTGGAGGGCCTACCTGCTCAGGACTAATGTGATACTCTCTTTGACATACAGCTGAAAGTGCCCACTACAGAAAAGCCAACGGTGACTGTGAACTTCCGAAAACTGTTGTTGAATCGATGTCAGAAAGAGTTTGAAAAAGACAAAGATGATGATGAGGTTTTTGAGAAGAAGCAAAAAGAGATGGATGAAGCTGCCACGGTGAGAGAAAACCCACCAACCCCACAGTCCACCCAGATGCTACTTTGCTATAGAATAGGGGGTGGGGAAGTAAATGGAAGTTGGGGGTGATGGTGTTTTGGGGATTTTCTCTGCCTTAAGACAGGAATACTTGCTGCTAGGGTTAGGAATCTAGATAGTGGAGAGAAGGATTTTAGCCCAGTGGCTAGGTACCTTTTTGATGGATTTTTGTCCTATAACTGTCAGGCAGAGGAACGAGGACGCTTGAAGGAAGAGTTGGAAGAGGCTCGAGACATAGCCCGGCGGCGCTCTTTAGGGAATATCAAGTTTATTGGGGAGTTGTTTAAGTTGAAGATGTTAACAGAGGCTATAATGCATGACTGTGTGGTTAAGCTACTTAAGAATCATGATGAAGAGTCCCTTGAATGCCTTTGTCGTCTGCTCACTACCATTGGCAAAGATCTGGACTTTGAAAAAGCCAAGGTGAGGGTCCTGGGTTGGGGAATGGGACAGGCTGAAGTGCCTGGGGCTTGCTGTCCACTGACAGACTCCTTGTTGGGCTGCCGGGTGTGAGTCATCGAGCTACAGTGATGGACCGAGGGTCTGAAGAGGGGCCGGGCCTACAGTTGGAGGTAAGGTGTCACAAGCTCCTGACCTGATCCTTTTGCTTCTTCCTAGCCCCGAATGGATCAGTATTTCAACCAGATGGAAAAAATCATTAAGGAAAAGAAGACTTCATCCCGAATCCGCTTTATGCTGCAAGACGTGCTGGATCTGCGACGGGTATGTGTCCTCTCCTTCTCACTGTTGGTCTGCTGCCTGTATGCGTATCCAACATTGCTTGGTCTGGCCCTCTGATATGATTACCTTGTGACTGGCATTCTGTCCCCACAGAGCAATTGGGTGCCACGCCGTGGGGACCAGGGTCCCAAGACCATTGACCAGATCCACAAGGAGGCTGAGATGGAGGAGCACTGGGAGCACGTAAAAGTGCAGCAGCTAATGGCCAAGGGCAGTGACAAGCGTCGGGGTGGCCCTCCAGGCCCACCCATTAGTGAGTTTGGGACTCCGGTTACAGAGGGGGCAGAGTGAGGTGTTAAACTTTCCACTGATGACTTCTTGTTAGTGCCACGTGTCTGGGCCACTGAGACCACATGATGGAACTGAGGATCTGAGGAAGTGGGTCTGGGGGTAGCCCCAGGTGATCGGGGGACTAGGAGTTACTCATTATTGTAATATTCTCTTTGTCCCAGGTCGTGGCCTCCCACTTGTGGATGATGGTGGCTGGAACACAGTCCCCATCAGCAAGGGCAGCCGCCCTATCGACACCTCACGACTCACCAAGATCACGAAGGTAGTGGGGCGTATTGGAGGGCGTTACTCCCTAGTGGTAGTGGTCATGGGAGGGAAAAGAGGGATCAGTTGGCATTGAGCATAGATTTGGATCTTCATCTCCTTACTTCTGAGGTTGAAAAGGTGATGGCTTTCCTCTTGGACTAACTGGTTAGACTCCTAGAGACAGGACTGCCAGCTCAAGAGGATGTATTCACATCTGTCTGGGCCAACAAACTCGCACAGCAGATCTGTCCCATTCCTTCCCTACATTCCACAGCCAAGAAGCGGCTTTTACAGTTTTAACGGTTGAAAAAAATAAAATGGATGATTTGAGTAATGAAATTACTCAAAATGTAAATTTCAGCATGCATAATTTTATTAGAAAACATGACCAAATTCATTCCCCTTAAGTATTGCTAGTGACTGTTTCTGTGCTACAGTGGCCATGTGGAATGGTTGAAATAGAAACTATATGATTTGCAAAGCCTAAAGTATTTACTATTTGGCCTTTTAGAGGAAAAGTTTGCCTGGCTCCTGGTCTACGCCATTTGCTACTGTGTAGCTATGGGCTTTGGCCAGATCAGACTCATGATGCTCCACTCCGTTTCCTTCCACAGCCCGGCTCCATTGATTCTAACAACCAGCTCTTTGCACCCGGAGGGCGATTGAGCTGGGGCAAGGGCAGCAGTGGAGGCTCAGGAGCCAAGCCCTCTGATGCAGGTACTTGAGGCCATCATAAGGAGCTGGGGGCCTAGGAATCCTCTTATTTGAGGGCAGAGCCTTATTTGTAGGAGAGGCTTTTGTACAAAGTGGTTGGGTAATAGGAGCTTATTTGGGACGAGGGGAACTGAATGAACTGTGTTCATGTTGGGAGTAGGACCAAGTGTCCTAAACTGGCGAGTAGGAGATGGAATGGAAGAAAGTAGGAAGAGATTTTGATGTGGGCTTTCTGCCTCCCCAGCATCAGAAGCTGCTCGTCCAGCTACTAGTACCTTGAACCGCTTCTCAGCCCTTCAACAAGCAGTACCTACAGAAAGCACAGACAGCAGACGTGTGGTACAGAGGTGAGGGTTCCCCGGCGAGTGTCTTTGTTTTTCACGTGGGGAGTACTGGGATTGGGCTTTGGTGGTTGCCATAGGAATCCTCACATCTGTAATGCTCATAGTCCGTGGTTAGATGGGGGCACATTCCAGATTCCAGGAACTATGCCTGATGATTGCTGAGCTTGTTGGAAAGTTCTACAGGAGAGTGCCTAGGCAGTACAGGTGAGAGGTGACATGCCTGTTTTTTCTCCAGGAGTAGTTTGAGTCGGGAAAGAAGTGAGAAAGCTGGGGACCGGGGAGACCGCCTAGAGCGGAGTGAACGGGGAGGTGACCGTGGGGACCGCCTCGATCGCTCTCGGACACCTGCCACCAAGCGGAGCTTCAGCAAGGAAGTGGAGGAGCGAAGTAGAGAGCGGCCCTCCCAGCCTGAGGGACTGCGCAAGGCAGCTAGCCTCACAGAGGATCGGGACCGTGGGCGGGATGCCGGTAAGGGACTGGGAGAGGAAGGGAAAGGTAAGGTGTGGGTTAGGGACTAGCCAGCCTCCAGTCTTCAGAGCTCCAGGTCTTTCTTGCTAGGAAAATTGGAACTGAAGAGTCTCCGATCTGTTTCTCCCCCCTTCAGTGAAGCGAGAAGCCACCCTGCCACCAGTGAGTCCCCCGAAAGCTGCGCTTTCTGAGGAAGAGCTGGAGAAGAAATCCAAGGCCATCATTGAGGAATATCTCCATCTCAATGATATGAAGGTAGGCAGTGGGAGGTGTCTCAGTGACAGCAGGGTGGCCAGGGAGGGACATGTGCTGACATGCATGGAGTGTGGGGTCAGGACCAGACAGTGACTGCCCTCTCCTTCCTGCCCACACTCCTGCAGGAGGCAGTGCAGTGTGTACAGGAGCTGGCCTCACCCTCCCTGCTCTTCATCTTTGTGCGACATGGCATTGAGTCAACACTGGAGCGCAGCACCATTGCTCGAGAGCATATGGGGCGGCTGCTGCACCAGCTGCTCTCTGCTGGGCACCTCTCCACTGCTCAGTACTACCAAGGGTATGTCTTCTGAGGGCCTTCTACTTTTACATCCCACAGACTTCCTTTCTTTGTGTAGGACCTGTGGAACCTTGGATGAGAGTATAGCCATCCCGGTTAGCATTACTTTTGGCAGGGGTAGAGTGTACCATGTAAGGACAAAAGTGTGGCCTTTGCTTGAGATAAGTGCCCCATGTCTAGGAAGTGTTCTCGAGGGTCTCCACAGTGGATCCTTTAACAATGTCATCTTGCCCCAGAGGGATGGTGGGGGTCCAGCTTACCTTTCCTAGAATGCATGATTTCTTTCTTCTTAAAAGATTTATTTTTATTTGAGAGTGAGGGAGGGCAGGCAGGCAAGCGGAAGGAGGGGTAGAAGGAGAGAGAAACCTCAAGCAGACTCCCCACTGAGCATGGAGCTAGACAGGGCTCAATCCCAGGACCCCAAGATCATGACCTGAGCTGATTATTGAGAATCAGATATTCTGCTGATTGAGCACCCAGGTGCCCCTAGAATGCCCTGACTTTGAATTCCATTTGCAGGCTGTATGAAATCTTAGAATTGGCTGAAGACATGGAAATTGACATTCCCCACGTGTGGCTCTACCTAGCAGAACTCATAACGCCCATTCTGCAGGAAGGTGGGGTACCTATGGGGGAGCTGTTCAGGTAAGCCCCCTTTGGGGATTCAGGGGAGGTAAAGACAAGAAGAAAGCTGGGGAGGGAGAGTATATATGGCAAGTTCAATGCCTGGATTTGGAGAGGCATGGGGCAGTGTACTGACTGAGTGGGCCATTAACACTGTAATTTCCTTTTTTTTCTCTACAGGGAGATTACAAAACCTCTGAGACCCCTGGGCAAAGCTGCTTCTCTGTTGCTGGAGATCCTGGGGCTCCTATGCAAAAGTATGGTAAGTAAGAGCCTTTTGGGGGTGATGTGTTGAGACTTCTCTTCCGACCATGCTCTTTTGGCCAGTTGCTGTGACCCTGATGGCTCGTGGTCCTTTGGTGGGATGGGGTTAATGGCGAGGGTGGTGCTGTGTTGGTACCTGAGAGAGGAAATGTCGAGGCTGGCACTGGCACTCTCAGACCAGTTCCTGTCATGCATGTGTTCTGGCTAAGACTGGAGGACAATGACAGTCTGAGACCCTAAGCCCTTGATTGATTCTTTGATTCTATCAATCATTCATTCAACTAACATTTTTTTAAATATGTACCAACCACATAGTAGGCACTGGGGATAGCACATTGAATAAAACACGGGAAACTGGCTGGAAGAGAAAAGTAAGAAATGACAGCTTAATAAAAACAGTGTGAAGCAAAGCGTGAAATAAAATAGTAGAAATGGAGTGTCTTGAGTACTGTGAGGTTGCAAAGGAGTTTCTCTTTGGTAATGTTCATGACAGAAAGCTTCCCAGAAGGTTGCTGAAATTGCTTTGTAAAAGTTAAGTGGTATCTAGCAAATGTCATAGCAGAGAGACCGGAAAGGCCAGTGGGCGGGGCACTCTGTGGCAGTGAGAGCTGGGAAGAGCACTTTATAGAGTATAGTAGCTGCCCCCAGGATCTGGGCCCTGGACAATGAGTGGAAAAGAATTGCTATTTCCGTGTCCTGTTAATCCTTTTAGGTAGAAACCTGTGTTAGGATAGTCTGTATTTGAAAAAAGAGGCATATTGAACTAGTGTGTATTTCATTGAATCTGTGGTACAGCAGGTTGTGGGATATGTTATTGCTACCCTGTTAGTAAAGAAAAGACATGATCATTCGCTTAAATGTAGTATATCAACTGTGAGAGGACTCTGTTTTAGTGGCATCAGAATGAGAATTTTTAAGATTTGTGAAGTATGGTAATCTTATTAAGGATTAATGTTATTCTGAATATCTGTTATTATACACATAGAACTTTAAGATTTTGTTTATTTGGTAGATCAAGAGAGGCAGAGGCAGAAGTTGCTGAGCAGGGAGCCCGATGGCAGGACTTGTTCCTAAGATCCTGAGATCATGATGAGCTGAGCCTAGGGCAGACACTTAACTGACTGCGCCACCCAGGCACCCCTGAATATCTGTTATTATAGAGTAATGCCTCTGGAATCTCTTGTGCCTTCACAGAAAATGGGCTCAGACTGTTTGTGAGGATTTCTGGTTTGCCTTGGGGTTGTGTGGGGGGATTTATCTGCTTCTTAAATTTTTTGGACTTGGTAACCAAAAAGGCTTATTTGTGAGATGTCCTGTCTCATGAACATTTGTTATAGCTTGGAATAATGAAAAACTAAGCTATTTTAGAAAAAGAAGTGTAGAGGAGTGTGGAAGGCTTAAGTTGAGGTATTTGGATTTGGTGTTTTACCTTTCTCAGTAAAGGTAATCCTGTGAAAGCTAATTGACCTCTTCTCTAGAGGCTCTTAGGCTATTCTTCCTTGCCCTTGCCATTTCCTAGCACTGTGGTAGGTGATTTCTTGTGTCTTTGAGTGATTATTGGCTGATAATCTGTATCTGGTACTAGCCTGTAGGCATGGATAGATGGTGTCTTTTTGGTACTAATGTAACATCCTGAAGCCCCTAGTGGGCACATAGTGACCTTGTAGTAAATATTTGTTGGGTGACATTTGCAGAGCTAGGTCTTGGAGGGAGAGAAGGTTGCTAAATTGTTCTTGTATTTTCTAGGGTCCCAAAAAGGTGGGGATGATGTGGCGAGAGGCTGGACTCAGCTGGAAGGATTTCCTACCTGAAGGCCAGGATGTCAGTGCATTCGTCGCTGATCAGGTTTGCGGCTAGAGTTAGATTAATTCTAGCATTTGGGACTGGCCATTCTTCTTCCTCTTGCTTCAGCACACTTACGTGGTGCGCTTAACCTCCTGACTCTGGGTCTTTTTTTGTTTGTTTGTTTGTTTTTTCTGACTGTGGGTCTTATTTAGAAGGTGGAGTATACCTTGGGTGAGGAGTCAGAAGCCCCTGGCCAAAGGATGCTCTCCTCCGAGGAGCTGAACAGACAGTTGGAGAAGCTGCTGAAGGAGGGCAGCAGTAACCAGCGGGTGTTTGACTGGATAGAGGTATGTTTCTCCTGGGTATTGGGAGAGAAGAATAAAGGAGAGGCAGTTCTTGGTGTGCGGGTAGGGGCATAGTTCTGAACTCTAGGGCCATTTGTTTCTCTTCTGCACAGGCCAACCTGAGTGAGCAGCAGGTAGCATCCAACACACTAGTTCGAGCCCTCATGACAACTGTCTGCTATTCTGCAATTATCTGTAAGAGGAGCCAGGGAGATGGTGGGGCAAGGGTGGGCCCAGTGGACAAATGGAGGGAGGGAAGTTTTAGTCTTTGCCTCCTAGTTATGGACCAGGGTGAGGGTGCATTAGTCCACTTAACTCTGTCTTCCTCCCTGTAGTTGAGACGCCCCTCCGAGTGGATGTTGCGGTGCTGAAAGCTCGAGCGAAACTGCTACAGAAATACCTGTGTGATGAGCAGAAGGAGCTGCAGGCACTCTATGCCCTCCAGGCCCTTGTAGTGACCTTAGAACAGCCTGCCAGTAAGAATCAGGCTGCAGGGCGTGTGGGTGGGTGCACAGCCTGAGAGCAGGGAGCAGTTGTGGAAAAGGTCTCAACCCAAGAAAGGGGGGTGGTCCCTGGAGAGCAAAACATCCTGGTGGTTTATTTCCCCTGCACTGTTTTCCTTGCTTACAAGTGAAAGGAGTTAAGACTCAGCTTTGAAGGTTAATTGACTGCCCTTTTTGTGCCTAGCCAGCTATTAGATGCCTTGAGCATGGAGGTGAAAAGTGATACAGTTTTTTTTTTTTTAAATTTCTGAGAGCGAGCGAGCCAGGGGAAGGGACAGAGGGAGAGGGAGAGGCAAGCTCCCTGCTAAGCAGGGAGGCTGGCACGGGGCTCGATCCCAGGACCCTGGGATATGACTGAACTGAGGGCAGATGCTTAACTGACTGAGCCACCCAGGTGCCCTGCAATAATAATTTCTTTTTTTTTTTTTAAGTTATTTTTTGAATTCTCTTTTTATTTTTAAGATTTTGTTCGTTTATGAGAGAGAGAGAGGCAGAGACACAGGTAGAGGGAGAAGCAGCCTCCATGCAGGGAGCCTGACGTGGGAATCAATCCCGGGTCCCCAGGATCAGGCCCTGGGCTGAAGGTGGCGCTAAACTGCTGAGCTACCCGGGCTGCCCGCAATAATGATTTCTAAGTACCGAATGCTCTTGCAGTCTGGCAGGGGGCTGAGAAGCTTTTCTTTCCTTCATTTAATTCTCACAACTGTTGTTTAAGGTAGATGCTGTTACCCCTTTTCCATATTGTGAGACTGAGGCTTAGTTAACATGCCTGAGATTATGCATTCGGCAAATAGGTATGTGCTAAGGCACTGGGACATTGGTAGTGATTAAGTTGAACACAGGTCTTTTGTTGGCATGGAGTCTAACAACACAGTGGTGATGAGTGTTAGAACATGGGTCCTGTGGGGTGCTCTCTGGGGACACCTAGTGTAAGAGATAATGAGTGGAATTGAAAATGGCAGCCAAATGACAAATGGGAGGGGGGTACTTGAAGAAACTGTGTGTAAAGGAAGGCCCTGAGGCAGAAAGGGCTTGACACAAGGTAAAAGAATTGCTCAGGGAGGCCAGTGTGGGTGAGCATAGCAGCCAGTTGTGTGTGAGGAAAGATGGGACTGGAGAGTTGGACATGGGGCCAGGTCATGCAGGGTTGTCTGAGCTGTGGGATGAGTTTTAACCTTCAGCTTAAGGACAGGAGAAAGCTTTGTGGGATTTTAGTTTTTAGCTCATTCTGGCCATTTAGTAGGACGAGTGGTTTGAAATGGGATGAATGTGAACATGGTAAGAGCAGCAAATTATTATTTTTTTTTTAATTTTTTTTTTATTTATTTATGATAGGAACACAGTGAGAGAGAGAGAGAGAGAGGCAGAGACACAGGCAGAGGGAGAAGCAGGCTCCATGCACCGGGAGCCTGATGTGGGATTCAATCCCGGATCTCCAGGATCGCGCCCTGGGCCAAAGGCAGGCGCCAAACCGCTGCGCCACCCAGGGATCCCCAAGAGCAGCAAATTAGAAGCGGGTTGTGTTGCTGGTGGCTCAAACTTGCTGGTAGCAGTGGAGCTAGGAAGGGTGTACTTACAGTTAAAATGTAACACTGGGGTCAGAGGAAGAGGTGATGAGAGAGGGATGACTTCCAGGATGCTTTTAGCAGGTGAGGTGATAGTGTGGTACCATTCACCTATGGGGTTAGGAACAATGGATCAAGTCCAGTTTGGTCATACTGAGTTTTGTGGTCCCTGGTCCAGGTAATCAGAGATGTCAGGTGACAGCTGGGTATTGGAATTCATTTGGAAAGGAAGAGGTCAGGGTTGGCAGCTGATCTGTGAGAAGCTGGCACAGGGTAACACATGTGCAAGTCAGAGGATATAGATTGCCTGAGAAAAAGTGATGAGATTCTAGGATAGAACATTGAGGGAAGTGGAGGACCCACAGGTAGGGATCAGAGGAAGACGGCGCTTTGAACAAAGGACAGTGATTTTAGGAGCGGGAAGTGGTCAATGATGGTAGATTCTGCTTGAGAGTTGATAGGAACAGACCTGAACATTTTAGGGCCTTTGGAGTGTGAAAACACGGAGGCTACTCTGGTATAAATAGTATTTGGAAGAGCAGAGAGTAATCTGGATTGGAAAGGACTGAGTAATACTTGACTGAGACAGGAAGAAAGGAAAATAAAATAGCTAAGTGTAGACAGGGTCTTTGGATTTAGATAATCTTTTGTCCAAAGACAAAAATCTTTTGTTCGAGTGTAAGAGATAGTGGTTGTAAAGGAGGCCCATTTGTGTTTAGATGGGATAAACTTGGGCTTGAAAATACAGGGCAGAGTGGATAATTGATTATGTAGGATCCCCAGGGTAGGTGTGCATGGGATTTGGAACACAAGTTTGGGATAAATGCTCCACTGCTGTAGGGTGGGTCTGGAGAGCAGTGGTTGTGAATTTGAATGTGTGTACCCTGAGAAACATCCTGGCTTGCACCTTCTCATAGATGGCTGTCAGTGTTTCATCTAGGCCTAGACTCCAGAAATTGTATTCACAACTTGGCCTCCCTTTGCTTTTGGAAAGATTATAAAAGTGTGGGCTTTGGGATAGGTTGTGTTCAGGGCTTATAGGACAAGTGCTTGGGAAGACTTAATTAGTAGCCAGGTTGGGGAGAAAGAGGGTCAGAGCAAGGGGTGCTGGAGTTGAGCCTAAAGAAATGCATTGGGAAGGTGACAAGAGAAAGGATGTTCCTGGGAAAGAATGCCGCACATTTAAGTGTCAAGGCCAGAGAGGGTATGTATGTTCAGGAGATGTGTAGAAAGTGAGAAGAAATTGGGATCCATAGTTTTCCAGGGTCTTTGATGGGGGCTGTTGAATGTTCCAGGATACAAACCCTTGACTTTGGTGAGTGATAGATCTGGGACTTAACATCATTCCCAAAATGAGGAGTACCAATTCTTTGTATAGTTTTTCTCATTAAATATATTGTGAGTGAAGCTGCTGAGGTGAAGCTTGGACAGGTTTTAAGGTTTTGCTGTCACTTGTTACTATGCACTAGTCTCTTAGATCATGAGATTAACATCTTGTTCTAGAGACCCACCTAGTCACTCTAGAATGGTCAGACACAAATATCAGGATGGTGGGTCAGGCCCTTGTTTGAACAGTGGAGCCCAGGAGTGGAATGGGGTGGCTGTGGGCAGCACTCCTCTTAACTGCTGTTTTCCTGCCTGCTTGCAGACCTGCTTCGGATGTTCTTTGACGCGCTGTATGACGAGGATGTGGTGAAAGAGGATGCCTTCTACAGCTGGGAGAGTAGCAAGGACCCTGCTGAGCAACAGGGCAAGGGCGTGGCCCTTAAATCTGTCACAGCCTTCTTCAAGTGGCTTCGTGAGGCGGAGGAGGAGGAGTCTGACCACAACTGAGGGCGGGTGGGGCCGGGGACTTGGAGCCCCATGGACACTCGGATGGCCCGGCCAGCCGCCCGGACTGCAGGGGGGGCGGCAGCAGCGGCGGTGGCAGTGGGTGCCTGTAGTGCGATGTGTCTGAGCTAATAAAATGGCTGAAGAGGCAGGATGGCGTGGGGCTGCCTGGGGCCCCCCCTCCAGGATGCTGCCAGGTGTCCCTCTCCTCCCCCTGGGGCACAGAGATATATTATATATAAAGTCTTGAAATTTGGTGTGTCTTGGGGGGGGGCACCACCGCCTGCCCCTGGGGTCCTTTTTTATTTTCTGAAAATCACTCATGGGACTGCCGTCCTCGCTGCTGGGGGCATATGCCCCAGCCCCTGCACCACCCCTGCTGCTGCCTGGGCAGGGGGAAGGGGGGGGCACGGTGCCTGTAATTATTAAACATGAATTCAATTAAGCTCGCTGCCTCTCTGCTTTATGGCCTGCTCCCTCTGGAGAAGGGGTATGGATAGGTGGGCAGCCTCCTTTCCAGAGCTGGCACTGTAGCACTTCCTGTAACCTGGCACCCCTCTTGCCTCTTCCCCTGTCCATGATTGTGGGGATTGGAGGGTCCACTTTCCTGGAGGGTTGGACCCTTGAAACCGACATGGTGGGGTTCCCTGTTAGCTGGTAGGGAAGAAGAAAAATAGCTGTGGGAGTACTGCCAGAACACACTTGCTGGGCTTACTCTCCTAGAAGAATGTGATGCAGACGGACCTGTGCGTGGAGGAGGCCCTGGGTTTCACGCTGTTGTGGCCAAGAAGGCCTTTATGGCTTCAAGGTCCCCTCTGTAAGAAGGGCTGAATGCGAGGAGTCTGACCCCAAGGCGGTGTGCCGGGCAGCCCGCGCCCATGAGCTCCCGCGCACCCTTTTCCTTCAGGGTCGCTCCGCAGTAGGGCCTGGGAGGAGAGGACGGGGTGTTTCCGGACCCGGCCCCAGGCCGCCCCTGCGTGGCCGTGACGCGTTCGCCCCGCCTGCCTTGGGTGGTGACGCGGGTGGCCACGCCCCCGCGCTGACGTCACCGGCCCGGTTCCCTCTCCGGGGAGCGGCGGCGGACGCGGCTCCCACCCCCTCCCCTCTCGCGGGCTCTCCCCTCCCCGGCGGCGGCCGCGGCCCGACCCTCTGCAAGGCGATGGCCCGGGCCCCGAGCGCGGGCTAGCGTGCTTGGGTGCCGGCCATGGGCTGTATCGGCTCTCGGAGTCCGGCGGGTCAGGGTAAGAGGCGGAGGCCAGGCACCGGTGGGGAATCGGGCTGCGGCTGCCCGGTGCGCGGGCCGCCGGTGGGTGGGGGCCTTGAGGAGGGGGCCGGTGTCGGGGAGAGGGAGGAGCCTGCACCGGGGAGGCGGGCCCGGCCGGAGGAGGGAGCGAGCCGAGCGGGGAGGGGGCTGAATCGACTCGGCTTCGCTCCCACGGCCTGCCTGCTTCTGGGCTTTGCGGTGCAGACCCGTAGTCTTTACGCCCGGATTCACACCGCTGCCGGGGGCAGGAGGCGCGCACAGCCTTGGGAGGGGCAAGTTGTCTACGGCCACTGGCCTTCCACGCCCACACACCCGCCGCCCCCGCGGCCCACACCTTTCCTCTCCCGTGCCCTGGGAGTGGCCCTTGCTGGGAACCTGCCTCTCCTAAGCTGTGCCCCAACCCCCTTAAGAAGGTAGCCTGCAAGGCCTGTCAGGCACCCCACTATGGAGTTTTTTGGCTAAAACTTAACTGCTTCCTTCAGAATCAGATGAGTGATGAAGGGGACTGAGGCCCCCTTTGGGGCACCTGTGAGCACAGATCACCATAATAACTTTTTGTTCCTTTCCCCCACTCCCAACAAAATCATCCTACCTTGTGGTGGGAAAGAGGAGCCCACAGAGAGGCCATTAGGGCTTCCTACAACTGGTGATCCCTGCTGCTTGGATCTTGGTTCCTATGGATGGTGGTGCACGTTGGGGCCTGGCCTCAGCGCTATGCATCTGAGGTCTGCCAGTTTACCTAAGGGTCATGGATTTCTCCAAGCCTAAGGCCAGGCGGGGACTCACTTGTGAGGTTGAGGGCTGGGTTTGGTATGGGTCCTGGGCTTTCAGAGCAGGTGGTTAGTCATACAGGTCTTAGTGTGGTTTGTACTTAAGATTCTTTGGAGCTAAGACTCTGGCTGAGATTTGTACTTTCTTTGGGTTCCCACGAAGAATTCTGGGATTTGTAGTCCTAAATTAACCTCATGACTTTTGAAGCTGAGAAGCAGCAGACTGCTCTGATCCCTCTGGCCCTGCTAAGGCTTGGAGTTCAGGAAGTCATTCTCTCCTGTAGTCAGGGGAGGGTTTGGCTGACCTCAGGACTGGCTTTGAGAGCCCTGATTAGGTACCAGCTGGGGGCCAGGGATGGCCTGTAACCTTGTGTCTTCCTTCTGGTTGGTAGCATTTCTGGGGACCACCAGCTGGCTGAGGCTCAGGGACAGAGACGGCTGCTCCAGCTAAAGGTCAGTTGTGATGTACATTGCCTGTTGGCACTGTCTAGGGGAAGGGCCTCAGCTCCCTGAGCTCTAGAGAGCTCTGCTGGGCCCCTTGCACTCCCACCTCCTCAAAGCCAAGAGGAAGGAGTGTTCTCCTTATGTGACTAGGCACAGGTTCCAAGTGGGGAGGGGACTGGCTCAGCATCCGGAGCCAAAATAAGAATAGAACTGGGAGCTGAGCCTGGAGCGGTTCTGGGCTTTTGGTTCTCTGCATCAACACAGCCAGCATGCCTATGATTTCTGTGCTGGGCAAAATGTTTCTGTGGCAGCGTGAAGGGCCTGGAGGACGATGGACTTGTCAGACAAGTCGCAGAGGTGAGACCAGGGAATGTAGATGAGATCTGGGAGGTGAGGGGAAGCTGAGAAGTAGGATGCTCAGGTGGCAAAAGGACAATTACTCTGGCTTAGATCTTGGGAACCAGGATGAAACAGGAACAACCAGGCCGGGGACAGACAGGGCATCAGGAAAAAAGCCTTGGGGGACAAGGGGGTGAAAGTAAGAAAAAATCATGGGTTTGTCAGAAGAGAAAAAAGCTGCATACCAGTGGATGCTGGCGAGAGGAAAGACCAAGAGAAAGAAGGTACCAAACCTGTAAAAGATCCAAGGTGGTGGTGGGGAGAAGGATGGCGGTGGTGATGGTGGTGGTGGTGGAAGAACGTGGTGTGCTTTCCAAGATGAATGAATGGGTTGGCCGAAAAACCCAAGATTTTCAGAATTTATGAAAGTTTAGGTTTCATCCCTAGAGTTCTGATGGCAAAATACATCCCGAGGAAGGGGCCCAGTGGGCTGCCACACAGTGGCCCCAGGGGCCTGAAGGTCAGGAATGTAGGATAGGGGTCTTCAGAATTGTGGAGAGCACCAGGTGGTTGCTGGTATCCTGGGAGGTGGGGGAGGGGTGAGGAGAATGATACGGCAGCGCCGGATGAAAATGGGGATTTTGACAGAAGTGGGAGCCCAGGTGAACAGCCTTTCCCCCACCCCTCAGTGGCCTCGGACCCTGCTTGGGCTGTGGAGTGGATCGAACTTCCTCGGGGCCTCTCTCTATCTTCCTTGGGATCTGCTCGGACCCTCCGAGGCTGGAGCCGGTCCTCCCGCCCTTCCTCCGTGGACAGCCAGGACTTGCCAGAGGTGCTGGGCCCCTGGTATTGGTAGGGGGAAGGGGGGCCGCATTCACATGAAGGGGATCTGTATCCCCCACCCCCGCCTCGCCAGCCTGCTTCTGGCTCCCTTTTCCTGCGAGCGGAGGCGCTATCCGGCCGGCCGGGCCCCAAGGCCGCCCCCGCGCCGGTCTGCTCGGCTCGGCGTGGAGCCAGCGGGCGGGCTTTGCTCGCGCCTTGGGCGCTGACGTCAGCGCATCCCAGGCCGTATCCCGGGAGACCCTGTTGCATGGTGATGGGTTGCCAGGGAGACACACACCTTTTCTTTGGGCCTGGGCCGCAGCTGCGCGGAGCGCCGGCACGGATGGCGGTGGCTGGGGGCAGTGAGGGGAGGGAGGGAGAGCGAGCCAGGAAACACCCAGCAGGTGCTCCTCCCCCCAGGCCTGGCCGGAAGCTAACGGCGCCACCCTGGGGCCCCTGTAAGCCAGGTACTGAGACGGGGGAGGGAGGGGGAGGGGAGCAGAGGGTGGGCCCGAGGTCAAGGGAGCAGGTGTGGCCCTTCTTGTGAAGGGTGGGAACCTGATCTGGAGAGCTAGGCAGTTCTGGGGAGGGGGCATGTTATCTCCGATTTCATTCATTCATTGAGGCAAACGTTTGCGGGGCTTGCCAGGGAACACTGAACCAGGTGCCAAGTGGAGGAAGGAGCCCAGGTAAATCAGAGTCAGGCCCTGCCATCCCCAGATCCCTCAGGAGAGATGCGAGGGCAATGCTGGGGTGGGGGTGGGGTGGGGGTATTGAAGAGACAGAGAAAACTACTGAAAACATAATAAGAGGCGACACTTGAGTCAGGCCTTAGATGGTAGGGAGCATTTTGTCAGGCAAGGATGGCGTTCTTAGCCCAGGGGAGAGCTGGGTTCTTTTGGCTGGAGGCAGGAGGGCTGTTTGCTGACAGGGAAGGTGGAAGTGGGGTTTTCTTGGGCAGAGAAGATCAGATGGTGGATTCCAAGGCCTGGAAAGGGGCAGGCCCTCACAGAGTGGGCTCCTTCAGTGCCTGGCTGTGAAGCTAGCACTTCACTGGGCAGTGGAGGAGCCCAGAAAAGGTTTTAAATAGGGACATGTGACCAGTTGCACTCTGGAGAAAATTGTTTACATTTATACTTTGCCTCATTCATTCAGCCTATGTATTTAGAAAGGTTACTCTGTACTGGGCACTGTGCTAAACGCTGGAGTGCAGCAGTGACCAAAAGAGACCAAATTCCTCCAAGGGCTAGAGACCAGTAAGGGAGACCAACGAGAGATAGGGAAACACATGGAGTAGACCCATGATTATACACACAGGGTATGGGTATGTTCATAGAGGTTGGTGACTTGCTACAGAGGGAGGATGGACACCTGGTAGGATGGCCAGGAAGACCTTTCTGAGGGAGTGTTGTTTTCAGCCAAGACCTGAAAGATGAGAGCCAGCCAGCTCTAGGGAGGAGTGAGAGGAACACTTACACAACGTTCTAGGCTGAGAGAAGCGCCTGGAATTGTAAGAGCTTGAGGGGGCACAATGGTGCTCATCTGGACCTGGGATATTGAGGGCTCAAGGAAGGGAGCACTGGCAGTGGGAACAGCAGGGAGGAGAAAAGCTTAGGGAGAGTTCATGGTAATGCTGAGGTTGGGAACTAGCCTGAATGGGCAGAGTGGTTGGGTGTTGCAGTGCAAGGAAGTCAGGAAGCAGGGCCAGATGTGGGAAAAGGGGTTGGGTTTGGTTTGGGTCATGCTGAGTTTGTGGTAGGCTGTAGAAACAGCTAGGAGACTGGGATGTCTGAAGATTGAGAGGAGGAGAGGGGCAAAGAGGAGAGAACCTGGGGGAAGTCCTTGATGACATAGGACTCCCTATGGCATCCCTTCCTTTTTTCTTCTCAAAGGCCCCCTTCCATGGTTCTTGACTTCCCAACCGCCCACCCTCCCTCCTTCCCTCCCTCCCTCCCTCTGGGAGCTGGGAGGGTGGGGATGGTAGCTACAGTTTTGTTCCTTTGGGTCAGCCTGAATCTCTGTTGCTCCTTTAGAGGACATAGCTTGCTGATCCTGGCTTCTTACTCTCCCTCTTACGTATCTCAGTGGCCACTGGGACCTAAGTACTGCCCTGACATTCCCTTTCCAGCTCCCATATCCCCTTGATGCTTTGGGTGGGCCATGGGCATGTAGGGGGATGCTGCTGTCAGAGGAGCACTGACCTTTTGATGCTGTCACCCAAGGTGAATGTTGGAGACACAGTCGCGATGCTGCCCAAGTCCCGGAGAGCCCTAACTATCCAGGAGATTGCTGCACTGGCCAGATCCTCCCTGCATGGTACGCACCCCCCCCCCCCCCCCCGCCCCACCATACCTCTGGCCCACTTTGTCCTTCCTTCTTCCTTTTGCACATACCCTCGGGGACTGTATCCTGTGCATTCTTGCTGGGATCTCCCTCTTCCTCCCCTTCTCAGAGGAATCTCAGCTCCCTCCTCCCATCCAAAGGCACGAGTGGACCCTAGCTACCACCACCCTGCACTGCCCTCCCTGGCCTGTGCCCTAACCAGGCTTCTTCCTTCTGCCCCACCTGCAGGTATTTCTCAGGTGGTGAAGGACCACGTGACCAAGCCCACGGCCATGGCCCAGGGCCGAGTGGCTCACCTCATTGAGTGGAAGGGCTGGAGCAAGCCAAGTGATTCACCTGCTGCCCTGGAATCAGCCTTTTCCTCCTATTCGGACCTCAGTGAGGGTGAACAAGAGGCTCGCTTTGCAGCAGGTGGGAAAGGGTCAGCTACACATTTGTCATTGGGATGCTCTTTCCACATGCCCATCTCTTCTCTTTCCTGTCTCCAACCTGAGCCCTCGTCTTAGCTCTTCAGCTAACGAATTCTGCTGGTGAATCTTCTCTGCTAATAAATTCTTTGTCCTCCCTGACAGGAGTGGCTGAGCAATTTGCCATTGCAGAAGCCAAGCTTCGGGCGTGGTCTTCAGTGGATGGTGAGGACTCCACTGATGAATCCTATGATGAGGACTTTACTGGAGGAACTGACTCAGGTAAGGGGTAGGCAATGCTAGGACCCCTAGCTGGGGTGAGACTGCCTGAGAGGCCTTGTGATTCAGAGCTCAGCCTTTGGAAGGGGAGGGTGGGAACAGACCCTGGCCACGCAGTCGCTGACAGTCTGGGGGCAAGAGGGCTTTCCACGTTCCTGGGTGGGCAGTCAGCAGCTGGAAATGGAACAGTTCCTTTCATGTACATGCTGAGCCTTCTGTCTGTCTGGGCCATTGGGCTGTGTAGTCCAGAGACCTCACGGACACCTTCTATGCAGCTGCATCTCTGGGAGAGTCTGCTGTGCCTTGCCTTTCCCTTCCTGGGCGGCCTTTTGGCCAGCTGCAGCAGCACAGATGAGCTGCGGCAGCATAGTGCCTCACAGGGCCATGGCCCTAGGCAAACAGGAAGGCGTGCTGGGCCTGGACTGCCCACAGGGCCATGCTGGCTCAGGCTCAGCATCCTCGAATTCCATCCGAGACCTGCCTCTGGGCCTTTCTCTGGGCCGATGCTCGCAGAGGGGACGCTGCGGGGCTGTGCAGCTGTGCACGGCCCTCCTTTCATCTTCCCATTCCCAGAACACACGGCTGACTTTCTCTGTAGCTTCTGGGCTCATGCCTCACAACACCCCACCCCCGATACTTCTTTGCCTTTGAAGATTGCCTCCACCAGCCCCTACCTCTCCTGCTAATTAACAGATTCTCCAAGGGCAGTACAGCAGAGCAGATTGGCAATACATTAGACTTCTGCTGTGGTCCAGAGGTGACTGATTGGGATGCCTGAGGCCAAGAAAGAGCCCTGAACCACAAATGTTCTTGTTGATTGAGTTCCAGGCCTGCTTTGACTCCTGGTATAACAACTAACATTTATCCAAGGCCACTACTACCCCACGTAGAACCTTTGTGCAAATTTGAAAAAAAGCACCTCTTTCTCTGGCGGGCACAGCCCCAAGCTAGGCCATGCTGCTTGGTGAGCAGAAGGGTGGGCTGAACTCTAGTCTTCACTCACTGCCTTGGATGGGCTCCCCTTGCGCATGAACCACCAGCACACGGCCATGCGGGGCATCCCCACATTTATTGCTTTCTTACTGTGTGCTGTATTCTTTTGTTCTCTCAACAACCCCATAAGTAGGTATAGTAGATTCCCCGATTTACCATAAAGGAGATGGATGCACTGAGATGTTGTGACGTGCCCAAAGTTACTCAGCTCCTCCCAGAGCTAGGGGTGCCAGGGGTGGCATGGGGAGAATGTGGCTTCCAGGTTGGCCAGTTGAAATGGGGCTAATAGGGGCTCTCTTCTTGTCTCTCCCTCTGCAGATATGGCTGGGCAGCTGCCCCTGGGGCCCCACCTCCAGGATCTCTTCACGGGCCACCGATTCTCCAGGCCTATGCGCCAGGGCTCTGTGGAGCCTGAGAGCGACTGCTCGCAGACCGTGTCCCCAGAGACCCTGTGCTCCAGTCTGTGCAGCCTAGAGGACGGGTTGCTGGGCTCCCCAGCCCGCCTGGCCTCCCAGCTGCTGGGCGACGAGCTGCTCCTCGCCAAACTGCCCCCCAGCCGGGAAAGTGCCTTCCGTAGCCTGGGCCCATTGGAGGCCCAGGACTCGCTCTACAACTCGCCCCTCATGGAGTCCTGCCTTTCCCCCGCCGAGGAGGAGCCAGCCCCCTGCAAGGACTGCCAGCCTCTCTGTCCGCCGCCAGTGGGCAGCTGGGAACGGCAGCGGCAAGCCTCTGATGTAGCTTCTTCTGGGGTGGTGTCCTTAGACGAGGATGAGGCACAGCCGGAGGAACAGTGACCCACATCATGCCTGGTGGCGGCATGTGTCTCCCGGCTGCTGCTGGGGGCAGAGCCTCTGTGCCCAGGTGCGGGCTAGAGGCTTCCGGCAGAGCTCCAAAGCCTAGAGGGCTCCTGGGAGCACTCACTCCTCCGTTGTGTGTTTTGCATGAAAGTGTTTGGAGAGGAGGCAGGGGCCAGGCTGGGGGCGCATGTCCTGCCCCCACTCCTGGGGTTTGCCGGGGGTTGCCCGGGGCCCCTGGGGCATGGCTACAGCTGTGGCAGACAGTGATGTTCATGTTCTTAAATCAAAAACGCCACATACACATTTCCTCCTTGGATGATGTGAACCCCGAAGGGGGTGGTTGTGACTGGGCTGTGTGGGGTGGAATGGGAGGGAGCCCGGCCCCTCCTCCCCCTCCCCCATGCCTCTCTCTTCTCTGCTTCTCTCCACCTCTGAGTTCATGTGCAGTGCTTGATAGAATCACCCCTACCCCAGGGCGGGCTGGCTCTTACCCTCCTGGAGCCTAGGATTGAGCCGTCCCCCAAGGGCCCCTCGCCCAGCTGGGCTCGTGCTGTGCTTCGCCTCTCCATCATCTCTAAATCTTCTTCTTTTTCCTAAAGAAAGAGGGGTTTTGGTCTGTTCTTTCAGTCGGATATTCTCTGGGAGGCACTGGATTGATGAAATCATGTACCCTCCACCCTTTTACTGGCCCTTTGTAGGGTGTGTGGGCAGAGTCCAAGCGGCTCACAGCCTGCCTGCCTGCCCCATTCACAGAGCTCTCAGAGTGGAGCTGGGAGAAGGAAGGGGGAGGCTCTGGGTTGCTACAGAGCTGTGACTTTGATGTTCTTCCAGAAAGGGCCACAAGGGGGCCACATGGGTGGTTGGGCAGTTGTCTGCTGATGCCTGAGCCGGGCTGGGGCAGGAGCAGGAATCGTGCCAACAAGTGACAGTCATGTGGGAGTGTCTGTCCCTAGGGAGGGAAGAGTGTAGTGTCTTTCTTGGCTGAATGAAAGGCCAAAGCTACAATACCGAGGGCCTCTGCCCCAGCTAGCGTGTTGATAACTAAGCAGTGGAGGCTTCTGTAGATCCTGTATTCTACACAGTGAGCTCTGGAGTTTGATGGGCTGTAGGAGGGTGTGGGTAGCTGCAGAATTTGGAGCCTTGTAGGCTTTGGCAGATAAGAGGGCTCAAGGTAAGAACAAGAGCTGATGGGCACAGGCATTCTATATATAAGTGGCTCATTAGGTGTTTATTTTGTTCTATTTAAGAATTTGTTTTATTAAATTAATATAAAAATCTTTGTAAATCTCTATATACATCTGGTCATTGGAGGAGGTTCCAGTATAAACCCATCTTAGTTCTACCCCTTTCCCCCTCAGAGGGACTCAGGGGTCAAGTAACTCCTATCCTGCCAGGGGGGATGCTGATCTTCCTGCCCATGGAATACTTGCTGCAGGTGGGCACTGGGTCAGATTCCAGGTAGGATGAACCAGGAGGAGGAACTTAGCACCCCAGGCCTGGAAGGGGGTGCTATGGCTCCAGCCTTTAGTGTAGCTGCCTCCTTTCCCAAGGCAGAAGGAATAGGAGAGCTTCAGGATGGGCCAACAGCCATGGCCACTGTCATCTCAGGCCGCACATTGAGGGGTTCATTGGCACTTGTCATCGCTGTCAGAAGGGCTCCCCTCCCGGGGGAGGCCATGATGGGAGCGGGGCCCCCAGAGTGCATGCACCTCCGTGGTTTCTGTGTCGCTGCTGCTGGTGGCACTGTCGCGGAAGCTGGCGAGGGGTGGCCGGACTTTGACGCCCTGTGCTGTGACAGAGCCCTCTATGGCCTTCCGGAGCTGGAAAGGGGAGAGGGTCAGGTGCACGGACTCCGAGCTCCTTGCTCAGACTCCACCCCCAGGTGGGCTGGACACAAGCCTACATGACTTTTTCGAAGCAGAAATGGTCTGATGGCTATTATCATCTCACCTCCTTTAGCGTGACAATCCCAATGAGTCTGCCAATACTGGTGACATAAGCATGGTCCACTCCCAGGAGTGAGAAGATGGTGTGAGTCTGCGGGTTTGGGAGAAAACATACTGGATGTCATATGCCAGGGGACAGTTTTAAATTACTGGCCAGAGGGGCCCAGGACAGGTGGGAGGGGTGACCACTGGAAGGAAAAGAATCATGAGAATGTTTCTGCAGCCAGGCCTCAGAAACTTGGTGGTGGGAATCTTTATGTTGCTTACGTTGATAGAAAAACAGAGAAAGGAAAGGATTCTTTGTCCCGTGTTAGGAGGATGATGGAGGAGAGAGCAACTGTTCAAATGTGACATCTAATGATTGGCCAGGCACTGAGCTAGGTCATTCTGAAGTCAGCCATTGATTTCAGTCCTGTTGGAAGTATGATACCCATTCTATGGGAGAGGCAGCATGAGGCTCAGGGTGAAGGGACTTTGCAGCTCCAGAAGGAGCTTTTTTAACACACCACAGGAGGAGGAAGTATAGCCCCAGTCCTGTGCAGATGTCCAATCAGTCACACAGGTACCTAGGAGGGAGGTTCCATATCCTTTAAGGGTACTGGCCTTGGACTCTGTGGCTGACACATGCTTCCCGTTTGCTTCCAGTTGTCTGGCAGTTAAAGTGTCCCTTCACCCTGGCTCTGACACTTCAGTCATGGCCTGAAGCACTGTCTTGCATACAGTTTGCCTTTTCTGGGGCCCAAGCAGCATCCCAAGTGCTGTTGAGACGTAGCTTGAAGTCCAGGGAAGTAACAGCTATCCACATCCTCCCATGTTTTTGTTTTGGACTCTTGCCTCAATTTTCAAATGTAATAATCCCCAGGGCTCAGAAATTGTCAACTAGTTCCCCTTGTGGTCTAAGTAGATTTTCTTGGGCCAGATGTCTTGAAAAACACCCTACTGACACAGCAGTTCCTGGAGTTGGGGCCTATCACTTATTGCAGTGTTGTGAGTTTGTAAGCCTCTTGGCTTAGTGTTTGAATCAAAATGGGCATTGATAACCCAGCTTTTTGAGTACCAGTTACTCAGCACTCATTATAACCATCTTAAAGCTTTAAAAATATTTTCTTAAACAGTTGCTAAATTTTTTATTAGAGGACTTCCAGAACTTTCCTAAGTCTCCAGCTAAGGCATGACAATACTTCTAAAGGCAGAAGTTCAGTTGTAGACTAAGTTTTTCTGTGCTCCTTCAATACCTTTATCGTAACTGTCATGTGGTTAGCAAGTACTTCCTCATATCCAACTTGAATCCCATGTGCTACACGTTTCCTTTAATTTCCTCATCTGACTTCAGAGGGAAACAGATCTTTATTAGGAGATTTCTTGTCTCAGTAATTCTGTAGCTTTGTCTCCTTATGATTTAATAATCCCTCTATCTTCTTCCAAGTATCTTATTAAATCATTCCTTGGATTTTTCTTTTTCTCCACAATCCTGATGAGAATGAGCCTCTGGCAGGCTTATATGCCTTTTAGGTTTGCAAACCACCGGTCCTGGGCAGTCACCAAGTGCTGCCGATCTGCCGATCATCCTCAACATCTTGGCTGTTCTCTCGGACTCCCTCACCATCCTTACCAGGACCAGGCCACAGCACCCTCACTGGTTCTGTTTTTGGTCTCCCCTCCAACTTGGCTCTGCCAAGCTTTCTCAAACTTGAGTTAGAGCCCAGACTCCCCAGAATGGCCGCAAGTCCCTTCCCAAGGCCATCCCAGCTGGTCCTTCCAGCCTCAGATTCAGCCAGGCACTCCAGCTTCCAGCCTCCCATAATCACTCTTTTCCTGAAGACCTCAATTTCTTACACACTTCAACCCTTCCCTGGCTACACTGCCTTCTCAAGTCACCCCGCTGTCCACCTCTCGGTGTAAGCAGTAAGTAGGAGTCCTTTACATATATTGAACTCCTACTATGGCCAGCACTGTTGTAAATCTCCTGTATCAAGTCCTTCATCCAAAGAAAAACCTATGATGTAGGCACTCTGATCCGCATCCTGCAGATAAGGAAAGTGAAACATAGGCTAAGAAATTCACCAAGGCTACAAAGCTAGCTAATGCACGGCAGACGGAGGATCTGGGTAAAGCCCAGCTGGCCTAGCTTTGGCACCCTAGCCTCCCCCACTGCTTGTCTGTAGGTGGCCTCAGGATGAATGTGGCATCTAGCTGCCATGGCTGGCCAGCTCTAGTCTCCCAGGTTCCTAAATAGTTTCCAGTGGATTCCCTCTCAGCCTGAATGTTCTCCTCCTGAACTTGACTGGGCTACTACTAATTGATTCTTCAGGCCTGCAAGGACATTTTGAATTCTAATCTTTTATGTTCTTATCACTTCCAGTTCTTTGTACTTTTGTTAGCCAGTTCCTCAAAGGCTTCTTCTCTTCCTCTAATTTTTAAGTTTGTAACAAACACCTACTTTGTTCTTTTTCACTTTAATTAGACACCAGGGAGCCTGTTGGAGGGCCTGCACATCTTGGGCTTGGGAACAGTGAATTGACGGGAGAGGGACAACAACACGGCCTTCTGAAAGAATCCTGGGATTGGGGCCAGGAAATCTGGGCTCTGGGCTTCATTCTGCTGTACTGACTTGGGCAAGTGATCTCCTCACTGCCTCAGTCTCTCAGGGTATTAAAGAGGTTAAGTTCCTAGGCTTTTGGGTCAGACTGTCTTAGATTCCAGTCTGATAGTGCTGCTTACTAGCTGTGTGACCTTGGGCAACTTGCTTAACTTTTCTGAGTTTCAGGGTATTAAAGTGGTTAAATTCCTAGGCTTTGGGTCAGACTGTCTTAGATTCCAGTCTGATAGTGCTGCATAGTAGCTGTGTGACCTTGGGCAACTTGCTTAACTTCTCTGAGTTTCAGTGTTATCTATAACAACTGGACTATCGCAGTATCTATTTTACAGTCCAGTTGTGAGGATTAAACATGTGAAGAGCTTAGCAAGTCCCTGGCGCACAGCAGGCACTAAAAAAAAAAAAAAAAAAAATGGCGTTATTATCCCTATCATCATTATGGGATATGTGAGGACTAAGTAAGATGATAGAAAAACTGCAGTGGTCTTAGGGAGAAAGGCTTTTTTTTTTTTTTTTTTTTTTTTTTGGAGAAAGGCTTTAAATAAAAACTTAGTGTATTCTCAGGCCTATATATTTTTTTCTTGCAATTGTATTGTAGTTCCCTACTTTCATCTGAGGTCTTTACCCAAAGGTTTATAAGTTCCTTTATTGCCCTTTGCTTTTTTTTTTTTTTTTTTTTTTTTAAATTACCTTTTGCTTTTCTGTATCTTTGTGCCCTGTTCTTTCTGGCCTAGCTCCTTCTTGTCCGAGATAGGCTGGCTCTTAGGCACAGCTTGCACCTCCAGAGCTGCAGACCTTGGGAGTGTTCCTCCACTGCTGGCAGCCCCCATGTCTTGGAGGCTCACACGTCCAATCTGTCAACAATTTAGCTACAACGCTTGGTTTCTACCCCAGCACCCTGCCGGGTTTGCCTGCATTCCCTGCCTTCGCATGGAAGTTTGAAAATGCCTGGATGATGCCCCTCCTCTATGCTGGAGAGTCCCCTCTGCTCTCCAGTGTCAGCCCCACCCTCCAAACTGTCTGCACTCAAGTTTTCTCCCCACTTCTGCAGGCCAGTTTGCCCTTCTACTGAGCGATTTTCCTGTGTCCCTACCAGTTTTCTTCTGGCCTACATTAAGTCAGACTTTCTGGGGTCTGACATTCCAAGCCCCCCACTGGGTGTTTCACATCTCTGTTTATCTCTTCTCTGCAGTGTCCCCACCCCTACTTGGATGTTTGTTAGCTTGTTTATTAGATTTTCTTATCCTGCCTGTTTCTCACCCATTTTTTTCAGCGTGAGTGTATCAGCCTTGTTGGGTGCTGGCAGCCTCCCGCCTGGCTCTGACCCTCGCCTGGCCTTCTGGCTTCCACCCAGCTCAAACCCTGTCTTTGTTGCTGTTTTGGTCCAGAGTTCCCCGGGGGCAAGGCTGAGCAGAGGAAAAATGAGGCCTGGCTCCATGGTAGGCAGGAAGAGGCTAAGGGGCCCTGGCTCCTGGCTTCCCATCCTTTGAGGTGATGTGTCTGAAAAACATCTCAGCAAAGAGCCCACCCTCTGCTGTTCTGTTCCCCTACCACACACACACTGGCCTGAGCCCAAGCTGTGGGAAGACCTAGATCCCCACCCTGTGCTCCTGAGAGCCCAGGCCAGCCCCTGGCCATTGACCCTACCTTGTGCAAAGAGGTCCGCTCCACCAGCTGGAACGGGGCAGGGTCAATCTTGCAGTCACTGAAGTTGACAGGTTCGTCTAGCTGTTGTTCCTCCCACTCCAGAATCTGAGAGGATGAGACTGAGAGGATTAGAGGGATGGGGCCAATAGCTCCTCTCACCTCCCTGAAAACTGGCCTGCCCCCTTTCACCCCATGGTCCCTCCCATGGGGACAGCAGCCAAGATGATGACTGAACACTGCCAGGAAAAATGAGGGGCCAGAGTCCAGTCACACCTTACCTCCTCAGGAGTCATCTCGCTTTCCAGGTCTGAGTCACTCTAGAAGAGAGGGAGGGAGGTTGGCAGCTAGTGGCTGAGGAGAGGTTGAGGTGGGTGTATCTGCTCCCCAGCGTGGGGAGGGTTATGCTGCTAGCCCCCAGCCCTACCCAGCTAGGGCTCCTAAACTGCAGGAAGAGAGGGAGCACTTACCGCCAGGGAGATTCGGACCCGCTTCAGCTTGCGCTTCTCACAGGATTCCGACTTCTCCAACTTGTTTAGAGCCAGAGAAAAGAGGAGTTGATGTTACAGGGAGGGTGGTGAGGGTAAGCAGTGGGGTTGAGAGGAAGGGCATGCAGCAGGGACAGAGCTGACATCTAGGGCAGAGGGCAGGGAGAATGGAGGCAGGCTTTGCAGGGTAAATGGAGAGGTGGTCTCAGCATCAGGGAGACAGAGAGCTGGAAAGAAAGAGACAGATTTCAACTACTCACCTCTGAAGCAGCCTCGGGGGGTGGACTGCCACAGAAGAGGCTCCTGAGGGCAATGCCTGCCTGCTCCATGCTGCCTGCGGTCCCAAACACAAGGCAGGAAGCAGGTGGGGGGGGGGGGGAGATGTCATCTTTGAGGGAGGGGACCAGCGGGTGAGGAGGGCAAGAGGAGAGGTGTCCTGGTGTTACCCCTCGCCCCTCTGGGCAGCCTTTTACCTGGGATACGCTCAAGCAAAATCTCAGGGGCCGTGTTCTAGCTCTGTTAGTGGGGGACAGGCTCACCTGTGGGACTCTCCCCAAATTTCATGGCATTGCTGGGCCCCCTCTTGAGAGCAGGCTTCAGGGGCTTGTGAGTCTCTCCCCGGGCTGCAGGGAAACCGGGGTCCTCTGTGTTCACCTGCATGGGCGGGAAGGGGCCGGTGAGGCTAGAGCCCAGATCACCTCTGTGTCGCCCTCCCAATTAGTCTACATGACATTCAGGAAGTGTGTGTGATTGTGGGGTTTTCCTCCTCACTTGGAAGCGGACGGAGGTCTCAGGGCTAGGGGGACTCTCCTGATCAGATGGTGGAGAGGTCTGGGCAGCTCGACGCTCTTGCATGTACTGCCTTCGGCGGGCTGGGCTCAGCTGGGCCCCCAGCAATGCCACCACCTGCGAGCGCTCAATGGAGCCCAGGAGGATCATGGACTCTGGATAGAGCAGGTGGGAGGACTCAGGAGCTGGGGATGAGGTCCTCCTACCCACCCCCACTGGCCTTCTTTCACACCCAGAGTGTGGCCTTGGACATAGGCCACACACCAGAGGGAACTCCTGGCTGGCAAATGCTGGCCTGCTCCCTCTAGAACCAAGGACACTGGTTCTGAGCTTCCTGCTCCCTCCCCCTTCCTGAGAAGCAACCCTGGGAGATGCCCCTAGCGCTGGGATCCCCTCCTGGTCTCACCAGGGGACTCTACAAGGGCCAACATGCGGCCCTTGGTTCTGTGCAGTGCCAACCGAAGGTCCCGGAAGGTGCAGCTGAGGGCCACATGGGGAACATCCCGCACCATGATGTCCTCCACTCGCATCCGGTACTGCCTGAAGGCACAGAGAGGAAGCATTTGGCTTGTGGTCAGGATGGGGAGGGTAGCCCAGAGCACCACCATGCCAGGGCCATAAGGAAGGCCCCAGAGGTCATGGGGACCAGGGCTAAGAGCCAAGGAGTATTTCTGCTTTCAGTGTGCTCAGGTGTGGGTGGGGCAGCTCTGACTAGGAGGGAGCAAGGTGGCTGGTCGTCGAGCTTCACTGTCTGAGGACCTTGCTGGAGGTGGGTCTGAGAGGGGTCTTTCTGACCCTCACCCGCACCCCCCTTGTCGCCCAGCCCTCCATACTGGTGGCGGCCCCAGCCCAGCTCAGGCAGATAGGGCAGTTTCTTGATCCGGATGATGCTGTCATAGAGTGAGGGCTGTAGGCTCTGGGCAACGGCGTTGGCCAGGATGACGGCGATCATGACAGGTAGGATGTGGGCAATCTGGCCCGTGAGCTCGAACACGATCACGGCTGTGGACACTGTGTGTGTCACTGCTCCTGCCAGTGCAGCTGCCCCTGGAGATAGCCACCCTCAGTCTCCTCAGGCTGCCCAAGTCTCAGATGACCCTCCCCACCCAGAGATGGTCCTCTAGGGACCCTCAGGTTCACCCAGTGTAGACAGAGCAAGGGACTGGCTTCTGCAGCTGAGGGAAGCCTGGTTCCTGCCAGCAGGGGGCACCAGAACCTCAGATACGGTGGCGTCCCAAGGGGACCTGGAGCACTCACCCACCACTGCATAGCCCCCAGGAACGATCCGGTAAGTGCTGCTGTCAGTGTGAATCCCGTCTGGGAACCAAGCAGCCATACTTTCGCCCACCAGACGCCCAAATGCTGCTCCTTCAGGGAGGGGGGGTGGGAAGAGAAACAGGTAGTGGAGGGGGAGGGCAGGGGCACTAGGAAGAGAGAGGGTCAGAAGGTGGGGGAGGGGCCAGTGGGTCACTCAGTACAGGGGACAGGCAGGGGGTAGGGGTTGAGGCTGGACCAAAACCCGCTCCCAGGCAGAGAGGGGCTGGCCAGGGGGTGGGGAGGGTGCAGGCTTGGAGAGGAGGTGGCTGTGGACTCACCGATAACAAAGACCGGCATGAAGGCCCCGCAGGGCACCGGGATGGTGGTGGCCAGTGCAGACATCCAGAACTGCAGGCAGGAGGCGGTTCAAACAGGCAGAGGCACCCCCAACCCTCAGGCAGTCCCCCGCTCCACCTGGAGGAGCCTAACTTGCTTCTCATCAGCCACAAACTCCCAGCTCTCCCAGAATTCCCCAGAGGTGAAGGAAGGGTGAGGACTCCAGAACTAGATGGCTTAGCTTCAAATCTCACTCTGTCATCTTGCTCTGGGCCAATTATATAACCTCTCTGTGCCTGGACTTCCCATCTTTAGGACGGGGCTACCGGCAGTACCTTTCTCGTAGCACTGCTGTGAGACTTAAAAGGAATGACTCTGTGGAAAGTGCTTAGAACAGTGTCTGGCACCTAGTAAGCCCAGGTCAGCAGGTGCTATATATACAAGGAAGGAGCCCTACCTTCATGAGAATGAAGATGACCAAGGTGAGGAAGACGTTGGCACGTGGTGGGCTCCAGGCCTGTGAGGTTCCTGGTGGCTCTAGCTCCTCCATCAGGCCCTGGCGGACCCATGTCCGGTTGTCAAACAGGGTGACCAGAGTTTCTTTCTGTGAGAGCTATAGGTGAACAGGTGTGCCTCAGGCCGGGGAACAGCCAGGATGAAGGAAAGGGGCCCACAGGAGAACAGAGGCCGTTGGCTTTAGAAGCGATGTACCCCAAGGGAAAGCACAAGTGTCCATTCTGCCTGGGTTTACCTGTCCGGCCATGAACTGTCCAAAGCCAGGGGGGAAAGTCAGAGTGGAGATGAGCAGGGTCACCAGAGCCGGGAAGAGCAGGCGTCTAGGGATGTAGGTTTCATAGCATCAAACATGGGTGGTGTACCTACTACAGACTGGTGATAGGCTGGGTGCCCTCACATACCTCAGGGCTGAGATCACAGCGGAGTCTCAGCTCTTACATAAAAGCACCCAGTTGGGAGAGAAGATCCCCTTTGGTGTTCATGACATGATGGCCTCAAGGGTGGTGGCCATCTGGGGTTATTATAAACCCAAATGCCTTTCTGTTGGCTCGAAACTCCCTATGTAGGTAGCAGAAAGTCCAAACCCCCCACCCCCAGCCCTCTCTTGGACACCTCCTAGCTGTGACTCCTCCCCATGCTCCCAGAAGCCCCGGCTGAAGGGCGCATTGTGTGAGTGTGGAAAAGCTTTTGCTTCTGTGTTTCTCTGTGGTGACTTAGAGTGAAGGTCGGTGTTGGGAAAAGCTGGGGTCACTCGTGAAGTTGACCAAAGGTGCCACAGGGAGCAGGTTCAGTGGGCTGCCCTTTCTCTGAAGGACGTCAGTCCCAACAGAAGTCACATCCCAGGCCTCCCCACTCCTAACCCTCAAGGTCACAAATGAGAGAGCTATGCTCTAGAGAGAAAAAAAAATCTCACCCATCTCCGTGCTTCAACAGGAGGAAAACTAACACTCTCTAGGGAGTGCTGCCATCTGGCCAAGCCCAGGGCCTAAGGAAGGCTTAGTCTTCTTTTATAATATATATATTTTTAAATTTTATTTTTAAGTAATTTCTACACCCAATATAAGCCTCAAATTCATAACCCTCAGATCAAAAGTTGTGTGCTCTTCTGACTGAACTAGGCAGGTGCACCGTGGAAGTCTTACTCTTTAATCTAAACTGCCTTGACTAAAAATTTAGAAGTGCCAATTTTTGGGGCACCTGGGTGGCTCAGTGGTTGAGCGTGTGCCTTTGGCTCGGTGTGTGATCCCAGGGTCCTGGGATTGAGTCCCTCATTGGGCTCCCCACAGGGAACCTGCTTCTCCCTCTGCCTGTATCTCTGCCTCTGTCTCTCATGAATAAATAAATAAAATCTTAAAAAAAAAATACCCACCCAAAGTGCCAATTTTGAGATAATCCATATAAAACCCTAAATGTTCAATTATCCTGGGAAACACCACTGGCTGATTTTCTCAATGAAGCACCGTCTTTAACTGGCACTTTTAACTACTAGTTGTCATCTCACCTGTCATTGGCCCTCCCGCCCCACTGTGACCCTTGCACAACCCAAAGGGGACTAGAGAGGAGCCCAGGTCCAACTCACTTCTTCATAAGGAAGCGGTTGATGGTTTTCTGCTTCCGCATCACCTGGACAATCTTCCTGTTCAAGTAGACAAAGAGCGCTCCCCCAAAGCCACTGGCAATACTGGAGAGGGAAGAAGGATCGAGGTAAAAGGGGTTTTTCCCTTCCTTACCTCCTCCACTCTGATGCACCCGGCTCCCTGAGCTCCTCACCCAATGACAGCAAAGGCTGGCAGCTCCTGGAGGTCGAAGGGGAAGTCAAGCCGGAATCGGGTTTTGAAGAGAGCTGTAATGGTCTCTGAAAGGAAAGAAGAGTAGCAGAGGGAGACCGGCATTGTGTTTGGGCCCCCACCTGAACCATCTCAGGGGCTCTCCTCATTCCCCAGGTCCCCCCACCCCATACCACCCCAACCTTCATCACGGTTCCAGACTGCCAAGACCCGGAAGATGAAGGCACTGAAGGTGGCAGCAAAGAAGCCCCGCCAGTAGTTCCGCACGGCGAAGAAGGTGGAGGTGACCTCGATGCTGAATAGGACGCCTGGGTGGGGGCGAGGCAGAGTGCCACTTGAGGCCTGAGCCCGGCCTAAGGACTCAGGGCCAGATGAGAGGGGCACAGGAGGGGTTTCCAAGGGCAGAGCTGGGGGGCTCCACTGACTGCCTACCTCCAATAGGTGCCGCAAAGCAGCAGCCTACTCCCACGGCACAGGCAGCGGCCAGCATCTCTGTGTTCCGGGACTCATTCTGGCAAGAGTGGTAGTAGTGGTTGGAGACGGGCATCAGCACAGCCTTGGCAGCCCACCCCTCCCCTCTACCCTACCCCGGGCTCCCCTTTACCTCATAGATGCCCCCAAAGAGGGAGAGAAACTTGCTGAGCAGAGCAGCACACATGCTGGCGATATGCACAAAAGGGCCCTGGGGGGTGGGGACAGGTTGTAAGTGGGTAAGGGACACACCCTGACCTTGGTCTGTGTTCTTTTTTTTTTTTTGCAGTTAAGTTCTGTTTTTTTTTTTTTTTTTTTTTTTTTTTTCAGTTAAGTTCTGGTCTGTGTTCTTCCTCCACTGGGAGGGACTCCTTTATGCCCCAACCCGAGGTTACCTCTTTGCCAAGGGGCATCCCACTGCCGAGGGCACAGGTCAGCCCGATGACCTTAGCTACAAAGGTCTTCAGGGTGAGGTATTCCTTCAGCACTACTCCCCGCAAGATGGTCTTCATCTCAGGGATGCCGGACCCTGGAGAAGGTATAATTCCAGGAGAATCATCTGCTGTGCCCATTTCAAGGGGTCCCATCTCCACCCTCCCCTTCTCTTTTATTGTACCGACAGCCTGAGGAGCCAGGATCTGTGTGAATCCAGCTGAGAAGGTGATGAGGACAATGGGGTAGGTGACCCAGGCCAGGTACTGGAGAAAGAGGCTGGTGTTCAAGCCCCGGGACATCCACTGTTGGGCTGTGGGGAGAAGACGAGCTGCTAGGCCCCGAGTGCACACACCCAGTCCCCACCTAGCCACTGGGGCATACTGATATGACAAGCTGTCCCAGGGAATACCAATCGCAGAGAACTGGGCAGGAGGGGTTGAGGGGGGCCCTAGAGGGCATTCGTTGGGACAAAAATCACACTAGGTAAGAGGGGCGGCAGGAAAATTGTGGCCTGTGGGTGTGGCGGTGATTATGCCTGAGGAGGGGGCAGTCAGGCTGGCTGGGGAACACGGTCAGTGACCAAGTAGCCAAGATACTTGGACAAGTGTGGCATGGAGGGAACAGGTTGGTTCCTCCCAGCCTTCCCCTTGCCAGTCCTTGTCCTTACCCTGTAGACAGGCAGCGATGGCATAGTCCATGGCCCAGCTAACCAGAGCCATGAGAAGCCCCAGCAAGACCAGGAAGATCCAGTCTTCACCAACCCTGGACACTAGGAACTTATGGCAGCGTACGGAACAGACTGTGAGCAGGGAAGGGAAGAATGGGCAGGCTAGCACCAAAGTGCTCCTACCTCTGCGCACCCCCTCCCCCCAAAACCTCCAACTTCCCAGTGGGCAGCTCTATGGCCCCTGTCAACGCAGCACAGCACAGCCAGGTCTCCTGCCCCAACCCAGGTCTCACTGCGGCATCGGGCACAACGGCTTTGTCCATATTCCAGGAGCTCCGGGGGAGCCCGAGAAGAAGGTGGACCCCTCCAGGTCTCAGGCCCTCCCAGGCGAATCCGAGCAGCTTCCTCTTTGGCGAAGGCCCCAAGGTCCTGAGTATAGCGGCCATACATCTGAGCAATAGAGATGATGGGGGCATTAGTAGATGTGGGCGGAGTGGGGGCCACTGCACTAACTCCCCTTCTCCCAGCCTCCACATTCTATGCCTCCTCTTGAATCCACAGTCCCCACTTGGGCTTGGGGTGTGGAAACAATGCACACTGCAGACTGTGGGGGCTGTCCTGGCTGGAGGGGACAGGGACAGCTGAGGTACAGGGCACAGTGCTGAGGGTAGCAGAATAATCGGTCCTCTTCTCCCAGGCCTGCTGGGGAGCATGGAGGAGGAGTGGGAGGGAAGGCCCCAGAGGAGGAAAAGATGGAAAAACCTAGGCAGTCCAAAAGTGGGAGGAGGGAAGGTCAGAGAATAAGGATGTTCAAGGACAGAAGGGTAACAATGAGGGCCTCAGGGAACTGGGGGTAGCTGAGTCGGGCCTAGGAACAGGCGGGGCCTCAATCCTTATCACGTTCCTGCTGGGCCTCTAGCCTGTGACCAACTCAGCTGCACCCTTCCCACCCACCCTAATCCCCTTGTCCCTATTCTCCAGTGCCTGCCCCCGCCCCACCAGCCTGCCAGCCCAGCTGGGAGTGGACAAGTCTCTGGGTGGGTGGAGAGCGCTTAGTGGCCTCAGCCCCACTCTGCAGCTGCCCCAAGCCCAGTGGTGGGTTGGGGGCCAGCAGAGGCTGATGGCCAGGCTGTGACTTGTTGGGGTGAGAGTCGGGAGAGTCGCTGCCGAGACCTGCCAAGCTGGGCGTGTGTTGGGGGGTGGGGAGGAGTAGATTCCGGCTGCCACCCGCAGAGCTTCGGGACACAAAGGGCTCCTGTTGGGGCTGGGGTTGGTGTGGGGGGGGCGGTAGGGAGGGGAAGATAGAGACAGAGAGAGAGAGAGAGAGAGAGAGAGAGAGCGCACCAGAGAGAGGAGAAAGGGGGAAAAGTGAGGCCAGAGGAAGGGGCAGAGAAGAGAAAGGAGGAGAGGAGAGGGCAAGAAGGAAGGAGGAAAAGAGAGAAAGAAAGTAGAATACAAAGAGGCGGACACGGTGCAGGAGGGGGAGGTGAGTGTGCGGGAGAAAGACAAAGGGATTAGAAGGAGAAGGGGGAGAGGCTGGAGCAGAGCGTGTTCAAGAGAGAGCGTGACCCTGAGGATCGGTTCCAGAGATAGAGACCAGGCGAAGGAGGTGGAGATGTGGCTGGTGCAACAGATACACACCATTTCAGAGGTCAGGTGCCTGGCTTCTTTGACTAAAGCCCCATTCCCAGCCAGTGCAGATTGATAGACACCTCCCCCCTACCCAAAGACTTGTCCCCCACTTCTTGCCCCACCCCCATCCTTACCACCTGTCTCTCATCCTTTCATCCTGTCCCTCTCTTATAATGGGGCACCTCCCAGCCCCAGCCACAGCCCAGGACCCCTCCTTTTGGAGATGTTCCCTCCCTGCCTCCTTCCTGGACAAATTCCAACCCAAGCTGGTAAAAAGGAGCCACAGGGCCCATTCCCTTTCCTAGAGTTTGGGTCCTCTGCCCAGTGACACAAGGAGGGGCAAAATGTTTCTCGAACACTAAGTTACAGTGGTGGCCATGAGTCAGCTCAAAACCCCAGGACCCCTGCTTCTAGTGAGGTCAAGGGACACCCCTGAGGTGGGTGGGGGCTGGATACCCAGAGTCAGCATGGACAAAGGTCCCAATTTCCACACCCATTCCTTGCTTGACACATCCTCCAGAAACCTCCTGTATCCTAGGGTGGCAGGCTGCCTTTCCCCCCAGAGAATCCCTAAGGGTCCCTACCAAGGCGGGGTTGCCAGCTCCCCAGGGGTCAGGGCTGGGGGTGAATTTGGGTCTGAACATCTTTCCACACACTCTTGTTTCTACCTACAGCGTAGTGCCACGCACTTAGTGGGGGCAGAGGGAATGTCTAGGGTGGTGGAGATGGGAGGGAAGAGAGAAGTTCCAGGGTGCGAGTGGCGCTGGGGAGGGGTAGTGGGGTGCTAAGACCTCAACCCAGGTGCGAATGGGGAGAGCAAAGAAAATGTGTTTCTGTGGGGGTGGTGAAGGGAAGGACACCTGGGATAAGCACCTGATGTCCTCGTTCCGTAGGCCCCCCCGCCCCAGCTGGATGCAGCTTTCCACCCTTTAGCCCTCCAGCCTCTCAGGCCCCCGAGCCTCGGTTTCCCCAGCTCAGAGGCCGCGGCGGGCTGAGGGCAGGCCCCCGGCGCCGCGCTTCCCAGGTAACCCGGAGCAGCGGTCCCGGAGCGTCGTGCGAGGGCTCGCCCGGGCTTACCAGGGTCTGCTCGTACTGCAGCGCCCGCGGCTCCATCCCTTCCGCCGCCGCCGCCGCGGCCCCAGCGGCCGCCATCTCCGCCTACAGCCCTCCGGCCTCCCGCAGCGACTCGGGCTCGGGCTCCGGCTCGGGCTCGTCCCCGGCCCGCTGAGCCCGCGCCGGCACCGTCCCGTCCCTGCCGCCCGGGCGGCCGAGTGCAGAGTGCGGCGGGCCCCGGGCGGGCGCTGCTGGCTCAGCCTCCCGCTCGCGTTCCCTCCTCGGCGGGCGGGCCGGGGGCGGTGCCCTCCGTGCCGCTCCGCCCGCCCGCCCATCCGCAGGGGCCGGCCCAGCCGGGCGGGGGTCTGCGTTGGAGCGGCCTCCTGGGCACCCGGGAGGCGGCAGGGGGCGCTTGGAACGTGCTAGGCTGCGCCCCCTCGGCGCAGAGGCCCGGGACCGAGGGGCGCCGGGGGCGAGGGGGCGGGCCCGCTGGCACGTGGATGGGCCGGGCCCGGCCGGTGGCGCCCAGTGCCAGGGCGGGAGGGGCAGGAGGGGCAGGAGGGGCTGGGGCTCGGGAGGGCCTGGGGCCCGGGGCGGCAAAGCCGTCTAAATCACACCCTTTGGGCTCAATCTCTCAGGAGTGACGCCTTCTCTTGCCTCGGGGGGGGGGGGGGGCGGGCAGCGGCTCAGACGGGCCTCGCAAGGCCCCTCTCTGCTCCGTCGAGGGTGAGAAGCAAAGCTGGAGGGACTCGGAGGGGGACGCTAGGCCCAGAAGGCGGGGGTGAGGAGGTGATGCTCGGAACTGAGACCCTCCGTGTCTCAACCTCTTCCCTCCTCCTCCTCTCCAGGGTTCCTCTTCTAGGAAGTCACACCTGGAGCAACCTGGCCTGCGGGGTGTACAGGGGTGGAGACAGGGAGGGAAGGTGAAGGGGTGAGGCCCGAGGGGAGAGATGTCTAGGTGCTGGCGAGGAGGCTCCTGGAAGGCGGGCGTGGGGGTACAGAGGTCGTTTTTCCCGGGCTGGGCCCAAGGAGAAACTCGAGTAGCTGCTGACGTCTCGCCACCTGGGGATCTGTGTTCTCTATCAGGGTCTGGAGAAGGATGGAGCAGAGGGTGGGGTGGGCACAGGGTGGATGGGCAATGTATGAGAGAGCGTGTCCGGGGAGAGGCCGGCGCCCAGGAAACCGGCAGTGTGCGGGAGGACGCAGGACCAGGATGGAGGGGCCTGCGGGAGGCAGAGGCGGTGCCCAGGAGCGGGGCAGCGTGAGAGGAGCAGCGCCCAGGAGGGGGGAGCTCGTATCTGTGGGAGCGGACGGTGCCAGCCTGAAGGGGCACGTAGATCAGCGTCCAGAGGGAGAAGGCGGGGGTGGGGGAACAGGTGGCACCAAGCTGCAGGGGCAGCGCTGTGTGATGGGGTTAAACGTCAGCCGGGCTGAAGAGGCGGAGGGGAAGAGAGTGGGGCCCCGGGGAAGAGGGCAGTGGTAGGGAGGGTGCTGTGCCAGGGGAAGGGACGCGCGCAGGCTTTCCTCTTCCCCATAGTGACATCATGGCAAATTCCCAAACGGGACGGAGCCGGCTCGGGTGACATCCAGCAGGGCCAAGCCGGTCCAGCCCGGTCCAGCCCGGTCCAGCCCGGTCCAGCCCGGTCCAGCCCGGGCCCGGCTGGGAAGCCTCGGTGCCAGCTGTGCGGACTGGGCTCTGCGCCCTGCAGGGTCAGCGCGCTGGGGGCGGAGTTCCGCCCCGTCCGCCCTCCGCGTGGACTGTGCCCTCGGCGGGCACGCAGACCAGCGGGGAAGGCTTGCGCCGGGCTTCTCCGGGCCAAGGATCAAGGTCCCGGGCTGGGGTAGGCCCGCCTGCATTCCAGGCGTCCCGACCCGGCCTCTCAAGAGGGCGCAGTGGAGCCTCCGCGTCCTGCGAGACGCCGCGCCGCCTCGGCTGGGGGTGGGACTAACCGGGTCCCCGCCCCGGGGCGGAGCCACCCGGCCCCGAGTCCCGCCCCCAACTCCCGAGGCCTCTCGGAAGGAGTCTTTCGGGGCGGAAGTTCGGGAGCCCCGAGGGCCGGCGGCGGAAGTGGCGGCGGCGCTGCCTGCCCGCGCGCATGCGTGTTTCTAGGGCTCTGCGGCCGCTCTCTGGGCGCGCTCTCTCCTTCTCTCCTTGCCTCCACGCGAGGGGGAGCGCGTACCCCTAGCGTGGTCGCGCTCCCGGCCCCTCTCGTACTCTCGTGGCCTCCTCACCATGGCGGGCATCCTGTTTGAGGATATTTTCGATGTGAAAGACATTGACCCGGAGGGCAAGAAGTTTGACCGAGGTAAGGTGGAGGTAGACGTAGGGGCGGCCGAGTCAGGGGCTAACCTCCTCGGGGACACGCCTGTGGGCCCCTGGTCCTCCCACGCCGCGTGGCCCGCCCCTGCCGGCAGTTCCTGACTCAGGAATCCCCATCAGGAGGCCTTGGATCGATGGGAACTCGGCGTCTCCCGATCTCCGCCTGGCTCCACACAGGCTGCGCCCGGTGCCCGGGTGGCCCGTTCTCACGGTGCTGGTGCCCTCCTGTGCATCTTCCGGTCGCTCCCCACTCTGCTGGGCGCTGTCGCGTGCACCTTACACACACTTCGTCCTGCCCAGTTCTCTCAGGAGCCTCCATGAAGTAGTTGGTGTCTTACCCATTTTGCCCCGAGAAGTTAAGTAAGCTGCCCAGGGCTGCACAGTGACTAATCCGACTTCAGAGCCTGTATTCTTGTATTGTCCGGAGAACCTCTAGCCCTTTGTGACATCCGCTCTGAATTAGGATTGCTGCTTGCCATACAGCTCTTTATTCTGCCATTGATCAGACTGGGCCTCCTCGGGGGTCTCTTCTTTTGTCCAGAGACTGAGATGTTCTTCAAGACAAACACCAGGTCTTAACAGTCCTGATAGTCCACTCAGCACAGCAGCTGGCACAGAAAGACAAAACTTTTTTTTTTTTTTTAAAGATTTATTTATTTGATAGAGAAAGCAGAGTGAGAGAGAGCATATGAGTGAGGAGGAGGGGCAGAGAGAGAGAGAGAGAGAGAGAGAGAAGCAGACTCCCTGCTTGAGCAAGGAGCCGGATGCGGGGCTGCATCCCAGGACCCCGGATCACGACCTGGACTGAAGGCAGATAACCAACAGAGGCACCCAGGCGCCCCAAGACAAAACCTTTGGGGGGATCCCTGGGTGGCTCAGCGGTTGAGCACCTGCCTTTGGCCCAGGGTGTGATCTGGAGTCCCAAGTCGGGCTCCCTGCAGGGAGCCTGCTTCTCCCTCTGCCTGTGTCTCTGTCTCTCTCTCTGTGTCTCTCGTGAATAAACAAATAAAATCTTTATTAAAAAAAAAAGACAAAACCTTTGGATGAATGAATAACTTGTCTAAAGTCAGGTTGTTTCTTAATCACCTAGGCAGGCCTAGAACCTGGATATTATTTATTGCCAGAGGGACCTTTGGTTGTTTTCTGTGATTCTGTCCACTTGCCATAGTTTTCACTCCTTTCCTTCTGGCATATCTGGTTCTCATTGAGTCTGCACTTCTTTGAGAGCAGATGAGAGGCTAGTGGATGCAGATGGGGTTCGAATGAGTGCTCAATTGCATGTAATCCCTCAAAGTGGGGTCTGCGGGGTCTGCAGAGCCTGGCAATTACCTATGCCACTCTTTCTCTACCTCCCTCCAGTGTCTCGGCTACATTGTGAGAGTGAATCTTTCAAAATGGACCTGATCTTAGATGTAAACATTCAGATTTACCCTGTAGACTTGGGTAAGTATTGAACACAGACAATAGCAGAAGGCTTTTTGACATTTCAGCTGTTCTTTAGCCTCTGGTATTACCGTGATTTTCAGGTGACAAGTTCCGGTTGGTCATAGCCAGTACATTATATGAAGATGGTACCCTGGATGACGGTGAATACAACCCCACAGATGATAGGCCTTCCAGGTGAGGAAGTGAAGTACTTCCCTCCCAGGAAAGGAGTACTTGAAATATGCTTGAGGACTAAGTAGATAAGTGGTATAGGAAAAAACCCTTATTTAATTTGTGGAATAAATGATTATCAGTAGTATCTGAGCAACCTTAAGGAAATTGCTGCACTTAAGAATTTAGTGGGGATCCCCGGGTGGCTCAGCGGTTTAAGCACCTGCCTTCGGCCCAGGGCATGATCCTGGAGTCCTGGGAATGAGTCCCGTGTCGGGCTCCCTGCATGGAGCCTGCTTCTCCCTCTGCCTGTGTCTCTGCCTCTCTCTCTCTCTCTCTCTCTTTCTCTCTCTCTCTCTCTCTCTGTGTCTCTCATGAATAAATAAATAAAATCTTAAAAAAAAAAATTCAAACAACCAGGTGTTTTTCCAGGACAGCGATTACATGCTTGTGGGTTGTGCCTTATCGATGGCTAAGGAGATGACCATCGAGTGACTCAGGCTATGTGAGCCTTGCGTCTTGGGAGAGAGTTTGGTGTGATGGAAGGGCTTTGGAGCTCTACTGAGTTCAAATCTCAGCCCTACCAGTTCTTTGTTGAATGGCTTTAACCTCTTGCAGCCTCAGTTTCCCCATCAGTAAAGTGCAGATGATCACACCTTGCTCATATGGTTGCTGGGAGGACTAAATGGCATTGTGTTTGGAAAACGTCTGTTAGAATGGTGACACTTAGTTACCAGTTAACCATTTTTAAAGAGCTTCTTACTTTTGTTTACTACTTTGAAGAATAACCTTGCTCCTACTGTTCCACAGGGCTGACCAGTTTGAGTATGTAATGTATGGGAAAGTATACAGAATTGAGGGCGACGAAACTTCTACTGAAGCAGCAACGCGTCTGTAAGTTCCATAGTCTTGTGAGAACCCTTGTCCCCCAGCCCTATTCTGATAATCTGAGCTCCGCTCTGAAAATTTGGGCCATGCTTCATGTTTCCTGGGTTGGGTCTCTCCCCAAGCACCTCAGACCTAGGTAGGACTTAGAAGGAAACTGTCTGTTCTGGAACAGTTTCCAAGCCGAAATGTAGGCTGCTCGCTTGGCCCTTTGTCAGGCCCTCAGGGCTCAGGGGTCCAAATGAGAAACTGATGATCTTGATATGGGAAGTGCAAAGGAAGGTTGCTTCCCCAGGAACTAAATGCAGCATTAAGTGATTAAACTGCAAGGTTTTTTGGTATTTGTTTATTTGTGTGTGTGTGTTTCACTACTCTGTAATCCAATCCCTGGTTCTTTGGTTTCCTTGCCCAACTATTCTTTTCTCTTCTTTAAAATTTTATCAAAACAGTATGTGCCCTTTGTAAGAAATTGGAAAAGCAGAGAAGTAATCTGAAGAAGCAAGAAAAGTCACCTATAATTCTATACCCATTGGGAACTTTTTACACAAACATTTTTGAATATTCTAGGTTTTTTTCCTGTGTACTTTTTTCCTTGAGATCACGTTGTTTGTTACAATGTTTTCTTCTGCTCATTTGCCTTCAAGTTATATAAAACAGGTTTCCATGTGTCAGTTTAAAGCTTTTCTTAAACAATTTAATAGCTGCATAACATTCCAGTAAATGGATATACCTTAATTCGTTTGACCATTTCTGTTATTTTGGGCATGTAGCATTTTCCACTTTTGTTGATAAAAAGAACACTACTTTGCACATATCTGTGCATTCATCTTTGTCTGAATGTTGGTTCCTAATGACAAAACGCTAGAAGGGTGCCTCTTTTTCTTAAGCTGGGATGGAGAGCGACTGGGTTGCTGCTGCTCCAGAGCTTAAACTCATGGGACTTCCATTTCAGCTCTGCCTATGTGTCCTATGGTGGCCTGCTCATGAGGCTGCAGGGTGATGCCAACAACCTGCATGGATTTGAAGTGGATTCCAGAGTTTATCTGCTGATGAAGAAACTGGCATTCTGAAGCACCCAGGAAGCCAACCTTGCTGTTCAGTCACTCAGGCCTTGGACATCCTTTCGAGCCTGAGGAGCAGTTACTGTTGACCACCTGGTCAGAAAGGGCTGGCTGACTGTTACATCTTTAGGTGATCTGGACTCAATGGGAAACTTGCCTGTGAAAGACCCAGTGGGAGAGCTTAAAACGAATCAGAAGTTGTTTTGTGTATATGATTTTTTAATTAAACTTTGCTTTTTCAGACTCTTTTCTCCACCTTTTAAAAAAAATCTTTTCCATTACCCTAAAATCATTTTTTTCCAATTTGCCTGTGGTATATTCTGTTTCTGGCCCACAGCCAGGTGATCACATGTCAATGTAGAATCTATTCTGGCTTCCTGGTATCTGGGTTTAGGGTTGTCTCAGCCTCCTGGTTTACTATCCCCAATATTTATCCTCCAATGTGATTTTCTATCTGGGAGAGAGAGTACTGTGCTTTTGGCTCTTGAGGGCACCCCAGCCCCGGAAGATACCACCCATTTGGCATAGAATTTTGAATTGGCAAGGAGCCCCGCTTGTGTCCTTGCAACACTTCCAGTCTCTTAGGAAGTCAGATCACGTTGATTTGAATGAGTCACTTGCATAGCCTGGAAATGTTCATCATTTTTGTGCAAGCTTTAGATGGAGGCTTTTAGATCCTGGCTTGGGATGCTACTACGAAGAGAATAGGAAGAGCAGATTTGGTGGGTATAGGAACAGGTGGAGGAGCTAGGTGTCTGTTCTACATTTCATAGGTGACCTGGAGGGAGGGTAAGTGGTGGGGGTTCTTACCAGTGATGCTGAACAGGCGGCTGCTGCACAGACCAGTGAAGTGGACAGGGCAGCAATACCAATGAGGTTGGCAGTCCGATGCCAGTACCCAGGACAATGGAGCAGCCTGATTACAGTCACTAACTTATAACTGGGCAAGAACAAAATTGCGGAAGTGGTGATGCCTACTAGCACTCCAGCATATGAACTGGCTCTCCAGCCTGGCTTTTGAGGTCTCTGAGAAAGTATACTGGACTCTGAGTTCCCCTGGGAAATTCAGGGTGGCAATCCAGAAAGACTTTGAATGTGTATTAAGCAGTTTTCTCTTTGAGAATGTGTATTAAGCAGTTTTCTCTTTTGATCTCCTGACTTTGCCTTGGGGGCCTGTCCCCCTGCTGGGATGCCCGGGGATATTTCCTTCCCCATCATTTTCAGGTCTTTACATGAGGTGTTAGAAACAGTATTTAGGGAAATGGGTTGAAAATGAATGATCTCTACAGGGGGGAGGAAAAGGTGTTTCTTTGGTTTACTATGTGGGAGGGGAATAGAAGAAGCAGTGGGGGTTGGGATGAATTTTTATGGAATCCTAGGACTTTTACATGGAGTCAGATTTTTGGGGTGTTGGAGAAAGATGGATTTAGGTTAGAGTCAGAGAACCTAATTACCAGTGGTAGTTTGTGGGGTAGCATAGGACGCTATCCTGGCTGCCCCGAGGTAGCACAAGAGAGACCTGGCATGCAGTTGAGTAGAGAGACGAGTGTTCTGGTTTTAACAGTCTTGCTTTTTGTGTGAAGGGAAGAAGGGATAGAATCAGCCTGAGGAAGTTTTGGGAAGGGTTAAATTCTCAACAGGGACAGATTAGTTCTCATTGGAGAAGCCCATGAGTTAACTTGCATTTGCCCTAAAGTGAGTCAAGTGCCAATACAGGATGTCTGGAACTTAGTGGCCATATACTTATTACAGTTTTGCTGTCCTTGTCTCTCATCTGACTGCTGAGAACCCTGAAAGCCTTTCCTTTTGGTCCCTTTGGCATATCTTGTTCTGGGTGCTGACTCTTTCATGTGCCATAAAAGTTCTTCATTTGATCATTACGTTTAGCTTAGTTTAGTATTTCAGTAAATTAAAATTTCCAATTACAGTTCCCTTGACCGGGTGCTGGAATTTATAGTGTGGAAGAACTATACTCTCTCATGCAAAAACTGACACCCTCTGAGATTTGAACTTTTGAGCTTTGTGCATTTGTCAATTCCTTCTCCATGGCAACTGTTCTGCCATGATGGGAGAGAAGGACACCTGGAGATGTCTAAATTGGTCACCCTCATCCACGAGCTTTGGTTTTCTTTTCTTTTTTTTTTTTTAGCTTTGGTTTTCTACTCAGAACTCTTAATTGTTGGTGTATTTCCTCCCTCAGGACTTGGACATCTTTTCTAATAAGTAGAATTACTGAGTGATCTATTGCACAGTGCACCACACTGGGGACAGTACAGGCTCTAGTCAGCCCAGGCTGTTTCTTTTCTTGCTCACTGGCTGTGAGCATTGAGAACGTGTCTGGCTTCTCTCAGACTGGTATCATCCCAACCTGGTAGAGGTGTGTGAGTGCTCTAAAAGGTAACCTGCAGGAGGTTCCTGGCACACTGGCTTTCATTCTTCTATTTTGGGATACCTTTAGTGATCCTGGGGTATTTGTGGCAGTGTTTGAAACTCTGGGATCCCAGCTTTTTTACGCACGTGGTAGTTTTTCTCTCCTTTGGGAAGGTGGGGGGAGGGAAGAGGAAAAAACCTTCTGTTAGTTTTCCTACAGGAGCATCTGGAGGTAGGGTTGACTTTTGCAATGGAGTTTTTGCTTGGGGGCAATTTAAACCTATCTCTAAGCACCATGGGGGCATTTATTTGCAGAGACCCAAGACCTGTAAGGCTGGCTTCTTCTCTAGAGAATCCTTAGCAGAGTTCATGGTGGTCACAAAGGGCTACATCTTAGATACTGTGGACTTCTGGGAATTGGGAAATGAGCCTTCAACTTGTACTTGTCCCTCCCGCTGTGTGAGCCCTAGGAGACTGGCTCTTGCCGCTTCCTGCACTTCCCCCTGACCTCCACAGGAGGGAGGCAGGAACCCGTGCCTGGTGAAGCTTCCTGCTGAGCTGCTGAAGCTCTCGCTGTTTGCTCAGCTGTCACATCCAGGTTTTGTCTTGACTGAACTGTCTGCACAGCCTTACCTGGGGTGTGAGGCTCTCTGAGGCTTCCTGTTAACTTTTTTGGAGGGGAGGGAAGGGGGAGATCTATTGCCCCCTGAAGAACATCTTTCCCTTGCTTTTCAGTTAGCTTCCGGGTGTTCTTATTTATTCTTTATTTATACAGGTTCAGTTTTGTTGATTGTGTAGAGACAGCTTTTCTGAGAAACAACTTTTCATTCATTTTTCAGGAGTAAAATTCTCCTAAGGAAAGGAAATCAGAGTCCCACTGACTGAGAATGATAGTAAAGGGAATAAAGAGACTAACCTTAGTCCTGAGTAGAAAACCAAAGCTCTTTTTTCCCTGTTTTCTGCCATAAGGTTAGTCTCTGCCTCTGTTCAGAAGCTAGGCTGGTCTAGCCCTTTGCAGAATTATCATAGGAAAAAGAGCATGTAGAGAATTAGTAAGCTGTAAATTTGTGCATAAAATAGACCAAAGATAACTAGCTGCTCTGCTGAATATTATTGATAGCTTAAAAAAAAAATAGCTTCTGAAGTTTTACAATATAAAGTGAAAAATCCTCTTTTCTGTCCCGTGTATCCCCCTTTAGCAGGGCTTTGGGTTTCAGGTAAAAGCAGGAAATCTGGTATAACTTGACTCCCAGGGCCTCCCCTCCTGGAAGGGGAACTTTACAATGGAGACAGTGCTGATGGTGGCAGGGCTAGAGTACCTTACTCCTCCTGAGACAGATTCTGGAAGTGAGGGTGGGCTGCAATTTGAAGAGGACTGGTAGAGTTGGCTGTGGCGGAGGGGTCAGGAGGTGGAGGTTGGAGCGGGTTCTGGGGGATGGGCGAGGTGGGTAAAGGGGAGAAGAGTGTGTATTGCCCAGGAGGAGGATGGACTGGGGAAGGAGAGTATCTGGGCCAGAGGTTGGGTGGCAGGGCGTCCATATCTGAAGTTCCTAGAGGGATGTCTGGGGCTCCTAGGGCCGTGAGTGAGAGTCCAGGAAGGAGTCCATGAGTTCCATTCAAGGGTCCATGTGTCCTGCTCAGGTGTCCAGGGGTTTGTTTTAGGGACCTGGAGGTTTGGTTCAGCAGACCAGGAATCTTGGCTCTGAATCCCTGCAGCCTCTTCAGAAGTCCAGAGCCAGTAGTTCTGGCTGAGATGCTGGAGTTTGTCTCCAACAATCCAGAAGTCCTGTTTGGGAGCTTGCGCAGTGTGAGGAATAGGGAGGTATTGCTTGGGACAGCTGTAGTGGGTTGGCTCTGCTTGGCACAGAGGGTGGGCCCTGCTACAAGCAGCAGGAAGCGCACCTTTCCTCGGAGCAGTTGTTGGAAGCTCAGGAATATGGCATTGGGATCCTTGTGAGTTGTGGTCCTGCCCTGTGGAGGAAGCTGAGGGCAGAGGATGGGCCTGAGGCCAGAGACCTGGGCCAGATATCATGCTCCCACATCTCCAGGGAAAGATAAGGCACCGGCACCCAGACTTTATGGCTGGGAGAGAGCACTCCTTAGTTGGTCAGCTGTGCTACTACCCTTATGATTCCCATAATTCTCCTGTCTTCCCTCAGGTCTTCTAAAGGGACTGAGTCAGCAAAGGACAGTTTCTGTATAGTCCTGTTGACTCAGGACTTACCTGGGTTCCAAGGAGGCCCTGCAGGGCCCCAAGGAGGAGGCGGACCTGTCCAGAAAGCTGTCCCAGAAGGGAAGAGAGGCAGGAGGGTCCCAGTTGTCCCCGCGCTGCCAGGACGCCATCCAGGAGAAGGGCTACAGCTCCCAAAACGTCCTGTGCCTTGGTCTGCTCCTGTAAAAGAGATGGAAGGGAGAAGCGGCTTGCTTCAAAGGGCATGCTAATAACGGGTGGGGAGCCCAGAGGAGTAGCCAGTGGAATGAATCATAGGAGCTGAGAATTGGACAGGACCACGGTCCCACCCAGCACAGGAATTCCTTCACAGTCTCCCGACAATTGGTCATCGGCCTCTGCTTGAACAACTCCAGTGTCCGGTAACCCAGCCTGGTCTTACACTTAATTTCAGTCAGAAGAGTTCTTTCTCCTCCTTACCCTATGCTGAAATCTGTGCTACCTCTCATTTCCAGTGCTGCCAGTCTACCTTTCTGGAACAAAATCTTAGGATCGTAGGATTTTTAAAAATTTAACGTAGAGATGAGACCATCAGAGAGATCATAAAGATGATGAAGAGAGGCTTCCTGATAAATGGCAGAGTTGGCACTGCAAGGGATCCCTAGGAACTGCCCTTTGTCCCTGGCCCAGTTTTCCTAGAAGACCTGAGGGGAAAAAGGGGGATTCTAAGGATCTTGAGGGGAGAAGAGCTGACCTCCCAGGAGGTTTCCTGAGCCTCAGACTAAAGCACTTCCAGCTATACCATAAGACTATCACTTTCATCCAAACTAATCAAAACTAATCAGATGGGCTTTCTTTTTTTTTTTTTTTTTTTTGCCATTCGTCACATAACATGTTTTCTATCCTTTCACTGTTCAGATTGCTTCTTCCTTCTGGACACATGCTAGTTTTATATGGTCCTCTGAATAAATCAGCAATGTATCTAGAGGAGGATATCTAGTACTCCTTCAGTACTGTTAAGTGCAGGCCACTTAGAGAAAAGTTTTTTAGGAATATTTCTACGAGGTGGTTGCTAAACATCTAAAGCCACCTAGAATCTCTAGCTTTTATTATTTATTTATTTTTAAAAAAGATTTTATTTATTCATGGGAGACACATACACACACAGAGGCAGAGACATAGGCAGAGGGAGAAGCAAGCTCCATGCAGGGAGCCTGATGTGGGAGTCGATCCTGGGACTCCAGGATCATGCCCTGAGCCGAAGGCAGACGCTCAACTGCTGAGCCACCTAGGTGTCCCTAGAATCACTAGCTTTTAAAATAGCTGCTTTAATAGTGTGACATGCTAAGTTTGAGGTCAACTCAATCCTCCCAAATCTTTTTCCAGTTCTAGGCCCACAAGCTTACATAAGGGAAGTGGGAGCATCGTGGCTTGAAAGCTGGAATAGGACTTTACTCGATTACTTTGAGTAAATGTAGAATTTTTTGTATCTCTGTTAAATTTTACTTTATTTAAAAAAAAATTATTTATTTATGATAGTCACAGAGAGAGAGAGGGGCAGAGACACAGGCAGAGGGAGAAGCAGGCTCCATGCACCGGGAGCCCGATGTGGGATTCGATCCCAGGTCTCCAGGATCGTGCCCTGGGCCAAAGGCAGGCGCTAAACCGATGCGCCACCCAGGGATCCCTTTACTTTGTTTTTGATATAGCCTTTCAGCAATTTGAATCTCGATCCTGTTTTTTGTTATTTTAGCTGTGCTTCCCAGTTTTGTGTCATCTGAGGATGACAGGTCAGTCTTACTTCTTCATGCCAACTTAAGAACTTTGCACAGGAATAGGTCAATGGCATGGCCATGGGAGACTTCCATCTAGCTTTTCTTGGTGGTCAGCTTTGAACATACTGGGACAGCAAGCCATCTTGTCTAGAGGATATCATCACAGCAGAATGTAGATAGGGTTAGGGTTGCCATGCAGAAGAGGAGATATTTTTAGGGAGCTCAGGAATTTTGAAGAATCCATGGAAAGTAGGAGGAAACTGATGAAGACAGGATTTAGGGAGGCCAAGGAAGCGATGGCTTACTTACCTTCTGGGTTTTCCATTCTCCCAAGCTAAAGTCCACAGCAGGCAGCAGGACGGGTGTGGACAAAGGGTAAACGTCTGGACACTGGCTCTATTGAAAAAGATGGATGGTGGGGTGGGTGGGGTGGAGAAGGGATCTCAAATAAAGAGGAGGGGAGGGTATGGTGACCCACTGACCAGGATAGGCTTGTATACCCAGACTAGAGCTTTTAAAAGTGGACTTGATTATGATTGCAAATCGTAATCCTTGTCAAGGAGTGGTGATGGGGAGGTGGACAATATGGGAAGAACAGTGATTGGGTCAGGGAATGAGAGGAAGTGATGGAAGGGTATCTAACCAGTTAATGGATAGAGGGTAGAGTGCCAGGAGATTCTCACCAATCTGCTGTGAAGGACATGGGAGTCACGAAGCATTTTATTTAGGAGACGGGGGTCACAGGCAGGAGGAGCTGGGAGGCATGGATCCAGTCTTGCAGTTAGGAGAAGCATGACCACGAGGAGCAGCTCTTAGGTGAGAAGAAGTGAGATTGAAAGAGTGGATAAGGAAGAAATCATTGTCAGGTGCTAGTCTAGGAATTCCCATTTAGGACCCAGACCTGAAATCCAGGGAATTTGCCTTTCAGAAGCCTTATTCCTGGAGATTGGGTTCCCGCTGTCCTCCCCACCACCCACCCACCCACCCGGCAGCAGCACCTCCTCTTTGTCTTTCCTCTTTAACCAGGTTTTGATTAGGCCTTAGGGCCCTCAGGTGTTTCTTACCAGTCAGCTCCATTCTGGCCGGGCTGTCTGGTAGGAGTGGCTCCCTGGTTGGGGCCTCTCCCCTGAATCCTTCCTGGGGCCATGGAGGCGGTTTGGGCTCTGGCACTCCTTGCACAGTGGGGCACAGGTGGGCTGAGGAAGAGGGTCTGGAATCTATCCTGCAAGTGACAGGAATAATGAACATTTAATCAGGTGTCAAGGAAAAGGCTGCTTGGTGAGGGGAACAGCTGCTGGGAGGGCATGAGATGCTGACCAACCTGGAACTGCTGAAGCTCTGCTCCTGGGTCTCCTTGTGACTGCAGCATATAGTGTCTCCTCTTTGTTAGGGTTCCTCAGTGACTCTGATGCGGGGCTGTGGACAGAATATGTACACACACACACACACACACATTCATTGGCCTCAAATTCTGAGCAACCTTGGTTTTTTGGTTGGAGACAATATGGGATGAGGAGAGGGAATAGGAGTATTGTGGCATAAGCCTGGAGAAGTGGTTAAAAAGCAGGATATAGAGTCAGGAGGAGGAGAGCTAGCAAATCTGTGTGATGTGTTGAGGGGTAGCTTGGGGAGTGGAGCTGGGGAGGAGACTTGGGCAAAAACAAAACTGGACTACTAGGGGTTGGCGATTACAAGATTATGAGAAAGTGGTATGGGAGCAATTAACCTCTCATTCTCTCTCCATTTACCCCCACCCATAAGCCTCTTGGAATTTTTCTTTGCACTCCCAGTTCTAAAATAGTGGGTTATCCAAGGCAAAGAGAGAGGCTAATAGTCCTGGAGCTTCCCACCTGAGGCAAGCTGCCTAGCAATGGGCACCTGCTGAGTGAGGCACCTCACCCACCTTACATGGCTTACCTCGCCTTGAACACCCACTGCATCCATCTCATAGCTCACATCTTCCTCCCTGCCCCCTTTGCAGACCCCTTCCAGTTCCTCACAGGACCCCCCACATGGCCTCCTCCTTCTTTGACAAGTCGTGCAAAGAGGCCTGCACCTGATTCAATATTGGGATTTCCTGTAGGTCTGTCAACATGCATGAACCCTCCTCCCACTCCTCTCTCCTTGGGTCCAGCTTCTCCCGTCCTGAGATTTAGAACCTTAAGCTAGCTAGGAATGGCAGGGTACGAATGGGGATTGGGCCTGTGTCCAGCCTGATGCTATACGTCCTAGGCCCTAAATGCACTACCTTTCTCATTTTCTCCCTGGGCACATGTTCCCTTTCCTTAGGGCCAGCCAGGACAGTGCTGTATTCCTCTAAATCTGTGATCAGTCCTTCAGAACTCAGCACCCCACCCCCTACCCCTGCTCTGTCCTGCTCCTCCCATTCTGGGAAGGCTACACTCTTCTCGACAAAGGTCAGTGCCTGTAGGTTCCAGTTTGCCTGCCCCTCCCCCAGCTGGGAGCCCAATTCCTCTTTCCTGTCCTTCCTACCCTCATTTAACTCCAAACCCTGCTTGCCACTCACCGGGTGGAGAAGGGCTCCAGGACCCAGGTGCATAGCAGGCAGCACTCTGGGGATCCGATGGGTAGGAAGACACGTAGTGTTGGGGCACAGCCCCTCCACAGCAGTAGGGTCACAGGCCTGCCCCGGGACACTTCTGCCCAATCAGAGAGCAGGGAGCCACCAGATACCGGTGAAGGCTCCCGGAAGTGACGCTTCTCCTCCCACCCGCACTGAACGTGGAGCCCCTACCTGGACCATGGTCCACTAGCAGAGCCCAGCTCCTCCACCCACACACACTGCAGGGAGGATTACAACAGGGGGATCCATCTTTTTCTAGGAGATGGGAAACCTTGGATGGGAGGGGAACAGGTCTTTTTTCCTAACAGAAATCTGGCAGGACATTTTTTGTTTCTGCAGAAGAGGCACAGAGATCTGGTTCTGGTTTTAGATTGGTGGGTTTTTCAGTTCCTGATTGGCCAAATTTCTTTTCCTGGACAACACACCTGCTGCTGAGAGCCACCAGGGCTCTTGCTTTCCTGCCTTTCTCTCATATAACCCCATAGGGATCAAGTCTTATTCTCCCTTTCCCAGTGGGAATGTGAGTATTGCCTGTATTAGAAAGACCCTGTCATTGGTCGGTGTCATGGGAAAAGGGCTTGGATTCTTTGAGAGGCCTGCAGGGTGAGGGGTGCATGTTAGGGGTGGTTGGGCTGGGCTCAGGTGCCCCTCTGCAGGGGGCCCAATGGCTCAGACAGCTAAGGCCACTTACCTCCATGCCCGAGCTCTCCTGAGCTTGCCCTCTCTCTCTCCCTCTTCCATCTCCTACCACTCCATATGTGACAAGAGGAATAACCAGGCCCATGTGTCCCTGTCTTAGGAAAGACAGCTGCTGAACCTCCCCCGCAAATACCTCCTGCTGGCCCCCCTCTTCCTTTGGCCCTGGCTCTAGTTCCTTTGCTTTCCCCTCAGTCCCAGTCTCCTCACAGTCTCTGTCCTCAGGGGCCTCCTGGCCTGACCTTGTTCCCATCACCCCCACCCCAGTTCTTCCCCTCCTCCCAAGGATGGGGCTGTCAGCTAAGGAGTATGGCCTAGATCCCGGAATTCTCCAGTTCAGCCAGACAAGATGCCTCCCAAGATTAGGAAGGAGGGTGCTGTGGTGGTTGGGAGGCTGGTGGGCAAATGGGTGTGCGAGGGGACAGGGAGGCAGTCATGACCAGGCAACCAAGACAAAGGAGGCTGGGGGTGCAGTGGAGAGGCAGAGGGTCCCCAGGGGTGATGGGAAGAGGGTGAGAAAGGATGTCAGGCTGGGGACAATGATGGTTGGATGGGCCTGCGGACAGGTTACCGATAGGGAAAGAAATACTGGCGCAGACTGAAAGGGGACTCTTTCTGGCTAAGTCCCTGTCCCGTGGAAGAGTAGAGTGAGGAAAGATCTCAGCCAAGAGGTAGGGACACAGGCCAGGCAGTGAGTGTGGGTAGTATGGGGTTTGAGAGGTGCTGTGGGCCCACGGTAGGGGAGATCAGTTGACGGGCCTTTCCTGCACGTTGTCATCCTTAAAAGAGGAGTCTTCATCCTTCCGGCAGGAACCGAGCACTAGCCCAGTGGCCGGCCCAGGCCTCAGGCCCAGCCTCTGCCCCTCCCTGGCCTGGGGCTCCCGTCTTGGGCCGGACACGCACCTCCCGGTGCAGCCGCCCTGTGGCCGCCAGCAGCGGGGGGCTCCAGACCCGCCTCTCCTCCCCTCTTCGCGCCCCCTGGTCCCTCCCCTCCCCCTACCCCCTTGGCTCCCCCTTCCCCTCCAGCCCCTCCCTCCTCCCCTGCCCCGTCCCAGCCCCTCCCTCCCCTCCCCCACTCGCGATCCGGGCCGCTGCTGCTGGGCCGGACCCCCCGGGCTCAGCCCGGCCCCTCGCCGAGCCGCCGCCGCCGCCCCGTTTGCTGAGGAGGAGGCCCCCGGCCGGGGCGCCGGGCGCGGGGCATAAAACGGGCCAGAGCCGGCGCCCAGGGCACTAGAGCCGCGTACGGCCCGGGTCAGCGCCCGCCCGCCCGCGCTCCTCCCGGCCGCTCCTCCCGCCCCGCCCGGCCCGGCGCCGACTCCCGCCGCCCGACGAGCCCCTCGCCGCACTGCCCGGGCCCTGGCCCCGGCCCCCTCCCGCCGCACCGCCCCCGGCCCGGCCCTCCTCCCACCTCCCTCCTCCCTCTCCTGCTCCCTCCTCCCTCCCGCCTCCCCAGCTGTCCCGTTCGCGTCATGCCGAGCCTCCCGGCCCCGCCGGCCCCGCTGCTGCTCCTCGGGCTGCTGCTGCTCGGCTGCCGGCCGGCCCACGGCGCCGGCCCCGAGCCCCCGGCGCTGCCCATCCGGCCCGAGAAGGAGCCGCTGCCCATTCGCGGAGCGGCAGGTAGGTGGGCGCCCCGGGGGCGCGCGGCAGAGTCCCGCTCGGGGCAAGTCCGCGCCCGCCCGGAGGGGGCGCCGGGCGCAGGTGGCTCAGCGCGGCGGGCGGCCCGGAGGGGCGGGCGGGGGTCGGGAGGCGCGTCGTGCGGGGCACCCAGGGCCCGGCGGGCGGTGCCCAGGGCGGGCACGCCGCGGGAGTGGGACAGCGGCCGCCAGCCAAGCCCGTCCCCGCAGGCTGCTCCTTCGGCGGGAAGGTCTATGCCTTGGACGAGACGTGGCACCCGGACCTGGGGGAGCCCTTCGGGGTGATGCGCTGCGTGCTGTGCGCCTGCGAGGCGGTGAGTGGATCCAACTGCCGGGGATCTGGCCGGGGCCCTGGGGGGTGGGGGAGCGCTCGGTCCCGGGATGTCGGAGTGGGCTGGCGCTGCTGAGGAGGAGGAAGCGAGCCTGCAGGTATATACACAAATATATACATTTGTGTACATAATACATATTTTTCTTCTGGCGGAGAAAGTGGGGAGGAAGCGCCCCCTTCAAGTCTCAGGTGTGGACTGTTATTGATCACCCACTATGTGTCAGGCTCTTTGCCAGCGGTTTCCTTGGTCTCTCACTTAACTCCTAGAATAATCCTACTAATTACACACTATTACTGCCCCCATTTTCCAGATAGGGACCTTAAGGCCCAGAGAGGTTAAGTAGTTTGTCTAGGGTCACGCAGCTTGTAAGAGGCAGAGCGGTCCTCACTCCATGGGATGACCTCGCTCTGGTCCTGTGGCCCTCCCCGGCTCGCCCTGGGTCCCACCAACTGGCGTCTTGCACTCACTCGCTTTTCCCATCTTCCCCGCAAGCAGCCTCAGTGGGGTCGCCGCGCCAGGGGCCCGGGCAGGGTCAGCTGCAAGAACATCAAACCCGAGTGCCCAGCCCTGGCCTGCGTGCAGCCGCGTCAGCTGCCGGGACACTGCTGCCAGACCTGCCCCCAGGGTAAGACCCGCTCGCAGTGAGGGGAGCACCGCAGGGCAGTGATACTTGGTCCTGCGCCACGCGGCTGGGCGGCTGGGGCGGACGGAGCAGATGGAACCGCCAGCTGGCTCTCCGAGTGCCCAGCCCAAGCCCGTGTTTCCCTTTTGCCCGGCTTAGAGCGCAGCGGTGCCGAGAGGCAGCCGACGGGCCTGGCCTTCGAGTATCCGCGGGACCCAGAGCACCGCAGCTACAGCGACCGCGGGGAGCCGGGCTCCGAGGATCGGTCGCGTGGAGATGGCTACACGGGTAGGCAGGGGCCAGGCAGCAGCTGGATTCGTGGTTTCGGCCCGGGCTGCCTGCTGCAGTGGGTGACGGTACGCGGGACATCTTTTCCTCGCAGACTTTGTGGCGCTGCTGACAGGGCCGAGGTCGCAGGCCGTGGCTCGGGCCCGAGTCTCTCTGCTGCGCTCCAGCTTGCGTTTCTCCATCTCCTACAGGCTGTGAGAAAGGGGAAGGTGGGAGGAGGGGTCAGCTGGGGACTGGGGAAGGAGGGTTGGGAGAGGCTGATGGAGCTGCTCCTGGACTAGGCTCAGAGCCCATGCTCACACGACCTTCATTCCCAGGCTGGACCGCCCTACTCGAATCCGCTTCTCAGACTCTGCTGGCAGCGTCCTGTTTGAACACCCTGCAGCCCCCACTCAAGATGGCCTGGTGAGATGATGCCATTTATGAGTGCTTATCCAGTCTGGGCATTGTACTGAGAGTGTGTTCTGCATTGCTTCCCTTGGTCCTCACAACAGCCCAGTGAGAGGAAGGCACTGACATTATGATGCCCGTTTTACAGATGAGGGAACTGAGGCTCAGTAGCAGAATGTGATTTGCTCAAGGTCACACAGCTAGTAAGTGGTTGAGCCAGGATTTGGACCCCAGCATCTGGTTCCAAGGCCCCTTCTTGAGCTTCCTAGGAGGGCTTGGGGGCCCCTTCCCATAGTCCTTCCTCACCACAGCTGGGCCTCCCTGCTGGCCCATGTTGCATGCTGTCTAAGTAGGGCCTTCCTGTCTCTCTGCTCCAGGTCTGTGGGGTGTGGCGGGCAGTGCCTCGGTTGTCTCTGCGGCTCCTTAGGGCTGAACAGCTGCACGTGGCACTTGTGACACCCACTCACCCTTCAGGGGAGGTCTGGGGGCCTCTCATCCGACACCGGGCCCTGGCTGCAGGTGAGGGGAGCACATGGGTCCCTGGGTGTGAAGTTCTGAGTCTTCTCTATCCCCAGGAATGGAGTGGTCCCACTCCACTGGGGACTTTCTGATGGGCTCTCCTGGTCCTCCCTCCCCCAGAGACCTTCAGTGCCATCCTGACCCTAGAAGGCCCCCCCAAGCCTGGCATGGGGGGCATTGCCCTACTCACTCTCAGTGACACAGAGGACTCCTTGCATTTTTTGTTGCTCTTCCGTGGACTGCTGGAATCCAGGAGTGGGGGTAAGTGGGATGGGGCAGGTGTGAGGAGAGTAAGGAGAGCACCTCTCTCTGAGGCATCCACATGCGTGGCCATTGCAGGACCAACCCAGGTTCCCTTGCGGCTCCAGATTCTACACCAGGGGCAGCTACTGCGAGAGCTGCAGGCCAATGCCTCAGTCCAGGTGAGTGAGGGGCTGGCTCTTGCTGCCCCCTGCTCTGGCCTCTTGCTGCACCCACCATACCTTGCTCTGTCTCCAGGAGCCAGGCTTTGCTGAGGTCCTGCCCAACCTGACAGCCCAGGAGATGGACTGGCTGGTGCTGGGGGAGCTACAGATGGCCCTGGAGAGGGCAGGTGGGCCAGGGCTGCGCATCAGTGGACACATTGCTGCCAGGCAGAGCTGTGATGGTGAGGCAGGGTGGGGCCTGGCACCCCGGGCACACACAACCGAGAGGCACAGACAAGTGGCCAGGGTGGGTACGGGAGGAATCCTGGGGGCCTGGGGTATGAATGGCTGTGAGGCAAGCCCACTGCCACCTTTCTGTCCCTCTGCAGTCCTGCAAAGTGTCCTTTGTGGGGCTGATGCCCTGGTTCCAGTTCAGACGGGTGCAGCCGGCTCAGCCAGCCTCACACTGCTAGGAAATGGCTCCCTGATCTACCAGGTAAGAGTCAGGGGCTGAAGAAGGGAGAGGGCAGCAGGATAGGGTGGGGCTTTAGCCTGCAGGGTTCAGGCCTCAGGCCTTCTCTACCACTCCAATTTGCCCTCTCCAACCCTGCCCGCCAGGTGCAAGTGGTAGGTACAGGCAGTGAGGTGGTGGCCATGACGCTGGAGACCAAGCCTCAGAGGAGAAACCAGCGTACTGTCCTGTGCCACATGGCTGGACTCCAGCCGGGAGGACACATGGTGAGTGCTTCAGGCAGAGCCAGGCCACAGGGTCCGTGCACCAGAGCTAATAACAATGCAGGGGCGTGGAAAGCCAGGTTGGACAAGCAGAGCTGTTGAGAATCATTCACTTACTACCAGGTTCTCTCACTGGCACATTGATTTCCTGGACACATTTTTGGTGAGCCTCAGGCTAGGGACTGGAATACGAAGAAAAGCAGATGTGCCCCTGTCCTCAGCAACCGTACATCAAATGGAGGAGGAGTGGAACAGGGAGACCACATAACTATAAATGTGTCAGCAACAAGTGCCACTTACTGAGCCTTTCTATGTGCTACATACTGTACCGATTGCCTTTCTCATATTATTTTTGGCCTTCATGGTTCCTGTTTTTAAAAAATATTTTATTTATTTATTCATGAGAGACACACAGAGAGAAGCAGAGACATAGGCAAAGGGAGAAGCAGGTTCCCTGCAGGGAGCCTGATGTGGGATTCCATCCCAGGACCCGGGGATCACGACCCAAGGCGAAGGCAGATGCTCAACCACTGAGCCACCCAGGCGCCCCATGGTTCTCATTTTATAGATGATGAAGTGAAGGATCAGAGAGGTTAAGACTGTTACATAGGTAGGAAGTGGCAGAGGAGGGACTTGACCGGGCCTTGCGAGGTTCTTACTCAGTTATGCATGTGTGCTTTGGGCGGAACGAGTGCACAAAGCATGGAAAGGCGTTCAGAATCTTGGGCTTGTGGGAAAGCTGAGAAGGGTTCATCTGGAATCTAGCAGGCTGCAGCCAGGGCTCATCCTTCCCTGCCCTCCCCTCCCCAGGCTGTGGGTGTCTGCCCTGGACTGGGTGCCCGAGGGGCTCACATGCTGCTGCAGAATGAGCTGTTCCTGAATGTGGGCACCAAGGACTTTCCAGATGGAGAACTGCGGGGGCATGTGGCTGCCCTGCCCTACAGTGGACACAGTGCACGCCATGATAGTGAGTGCCTCGGGGGGTTGCCTGCACTCCAGTGTCCTCTAATCTGTGACTCAAGCATGGGAGGAATGGGGCCAGGGGGCCAGGGCCTGGTGTGTCTTTCTCTGTGCCTGAGCTCCAGGTTGGCATCTGGAGAAGGTGGGGATGTATAGCCTGGCCCTGCTGGGGGACTCTGATGCCATGGTACAGGAGTCTAAAACTTGCTGCCCCCAGGCCTGGGCCTATGGACAGTGTCTGCCTGTCTGTTGAATGCGCGTTGGGGGAGATGGGGAATACCGGGATGAAGGGAGTGGCTGCTCTAGACCACCTCCTCAGCTGTCGCCTCTCCTCTGTCTGGATCCAGCACTGCCCGTGCCCCTGGCAGGAGCCTTGGTGTTACCCCCTGTGCAGAGCCAGGCAGCAGGACATGCCTGGCTCTCCCTGGACACTCACTGTCACCTGCATTATGAAGTATTGCTGGCTGGGCTTGGTGGCTCAGAACAGGGCACTGTCACTGCCCACCTACTCGGGCCTCCTGGGATGCCAGGGCCCCGGCGGCTGCTGAAGGGATTCTATGGCCCAGAGGTGAGGACGTGTTGGTGGAGGCAGCTTGGAAAAGATCTGCTTGTTAGCATGAAGAGCTGTGCAGGCCTGTGGCGGGGGAAGCAGAGAGCTGGTAGCCTGGCACGGCACAGCTGACACGGGCTCGGGAGTCAGGCCACCTGGCTATGAATCTGACCCAGCCTCCTAGTATCCATCCTCCTTTCCTGCATCCCTGTCTGGCGGGCTCTCTTAGATAGTATGTGATGTCCTAGACCTCCAGAGGAGTGGGTGGGATGAAGCAAGCCTCCTCAGATGGGGTGGGCTACCAGACTCGGAAGTCAGAGAGACCTGACACCACGGCTAGTGGGCTTCAATTCCCTGAAGACTTTATTTAACCTTCCCATGTCTCAGTTTCTTGGCTGTGAATTGAGAATGGTGGGCACAGCCCTAGAACGCCTTGTTTCTACCCCTTATCCTGTCTCATACAGGCCCAGGGAGTGGTCAAGGACCTGGAGCCAGAGCTGCTGCGGCACCTGGCACAGGGCACTGCCTCCCTCCTGATCACCACCAAGGGGAGCCCCCAAGGGGAGCTCCGCGGGCAGGTAGGCAGGCGGTATGGCCCGCTAGGGGTGGTTCAGAGTCGGGCTGGGTGCTCTTGCCCGAGTCACTCGCTCTCTCTGAGCCTTGGGAGTGGTAGTATCACATTCCCTGGCTGGTTGGGAGCATGAGGCCAGAGAAGGTTCATGACCAGGCTGGCAGCAGACCATCCTGTCCCTGGTTGTTGGGGGTGATTGCTGCTGCTATTAGCATCTTCCCCGGTGTGGGGGTGCTCAGAGGTCGAGGTGTTTCCGGCAGGCGGGCTGGCCGTGGCTGGTGGAGACGCAAGGGGGAGCCCGGGCGCTGCCTCAACCCGCCTCTCCTCCCAGGTGCACATCGCCAACCAGTGCGAGGTGGGCGGCCTGCGCCTGGCGGCGGCGGGGGCCGAGGGAGCGTGGACGCCCGGGTCTCCGGATGCAGCGGCCGCTGCGCTGCCCGCGGTGCCCGCTGTGCTCGGCCCCGACGCCCCCGCCCCCGCCCCGGCCAAACCGGGCGGCCCTGGGCGGCCCCGAGACCCCAACACCTGCTTCTTCGAGGGGCAGCAGCGCCCCCATGGGGCCCGCTGGGCGCCTAACTATGACCCGCTCTGTTCGCTCTGCACCTGCCAGGTAGGGCTCCGCTGGTGGAAGGGCGCACTGAAGTCTGGGTTTGGGGCAAGGGTCCCAGTCAACCCCCCAGCCCCCACCTCTCTTTGCAGAAGCGCACGGTGATTTGTGATCCGGTGGTGTGCCCGCCACCCAGCTGTCCCACCCCCGTGCAGGCACCGGACCAGTGCTGCCCTGTGTGCCCAGGTGAGGGTCCTGCCTGAGTACAGGGTGTAGTGCAAGGTCCACCGTGTAGCATGAAGTCTCTAGGGAGGGAAGGGGGGTGGTCTTCCTCTGCCTTCACTCTTTCTTTGGGTCCACAGAGAAACAAGATGTCAGAGACCTGCCAGGGCTGTCACGAACCAGAGACCCTGGAGAGGGTGAGCTGGAAGTCTGCGAGCAAGGGTGGGGAATCTAGGGGAGCTGTTGGGTGGGACCAGGAAAGGAACAAAAGGGTGAGACTATATATGGGGAGAGGGTAGAGGGAGGCTGAGGGGCACAGATTCCGAATGACATGTTAGGCTTCATTTGAGTCACTGGTCCACAAATGGGCCCTGGGGTTAGACTAGTGTGGGGTTGTTCTGAGACTGCAGCCCTGATTGTGGGCCCAGCCAATGAGCTCAGTACTCATGGCAGCTGGGCACTGTCCCTCCCCACCCCCCAGGCTGCTATTTTGATGGTGACCGGAGCTGGCGGGCAGCGGGTACCCGGTGGCACCCCGTCGTGCCCCCATTTGGCTTAATTAAGTGTGCTGTCTGCACCTGCAAGGTATGGCTGCCCAATCCTCTCTGGTGCCATAACCCAGCAGGGTCCGCAGAAATGGGGAGGGGGCTGCCAGAAGAGGAGAGCTCAGCCTTGGTGCGGAAGGCTCAAGGATGAGAACACTGTGAAGAGTCCTTTGAGCTTTGAGAGTCAGCTTCCTGCAGGAAAAGGGAAGGGCTGACGTGGGTGTGATTTCTGGCTTTGCTCGCTGACTCGCTCCATATAGCCCTGGCATTTTCTGTTGCTCCCCGAACTTCCCTTTCCACTCCATTAAGGAGATAGGAGAGCATCTACATTGCAGGGCTACCATGAGCATTTGAGTTCAGGTATATAAAGCACCAGTCCAGGGCCTCTGAGTGAAAGGTCATTGAAATATGACATTTGAGGGATGGAAAAGGAAAGGGAGGTTGCAGGAGGATCCCCTTCCTTTCTGACACCCTCCTTCAATGGATCCCTGCAGGGGGGCACTGGAGAGGTGCACTGTGAGAAGGTGCACTGTCCTCGGCTGGCCTGTGCCCAGCCCATCCGTGCCAACCCCACTGACTGCTGCAAACAGTGTCCAGGTGAGGGGGGTGGGCACTGAGGCTTCTTGGGGCAGATGAGGTGCCCCATTGCTTTGTCCTGGGTGAGGGGATGTGTGGTGAGGGTGGACAGAAGGGAATTCTCAGCTCATTCAACATTCACTGAGCATCGTTCCGTGCCTAGCCTGCATTTGGAAAGAAGGTGCATGTATTTATTAGAGGGCTATAATGGGTTCCAGTTTCTGCCCTTTCCATCTATCCCCCCTCTCTCCCTGCCTTAATTCAATCCAACCATCCAACTATTCATCCATCCATCCGTCCATCCGTCCATCCATCCTCTCATCTAAATGTGTCACCTACTAAGTGGCAGAAACTGCTAGGTGTTGGAGATTCAAAGACAAAACCCTGGTGTCCCTCACAGGACTCACATCTGCTGAACTCTTCCTCCCTTCCCCCCCCCAACAGTGGGGTCAGGAGCCCACCCCCAGTTGGGGGACCCCATGCAGGCCGATGGGCCCCGGGGCTGCCGTTTTGCAGGGCAGTGGTTCCCAGAGAGCCAGAGCTGGCACCCCTCGGTGCCTCCCTTTGGGGAGATGAGCTGTATCACCTGCAGATGTGGGGTGAGTGGGGAGTGTGCTTTGTGTGAGGTGGGTATTGGGGGCCTGGCCCAGAATGGGAGACCTTTCCAGGGAGGGCAGGCTCCTGGGAGAGGGCTTCCCTGAAGGGGCTGAAGACTGCTGTGTCCCTGTGCCTGTGGGTACCCTCAAAATCTGGTCTGTCCTGCACCAGGCAGGGGTACCCCACTGTGAGCGGGATGACTGTTCACTGCCACTGTCTTGCGGCCCAGGGAAGGAGAGTCGCTGCTGCTCCCACTGCGCATCTCGGCGGGGTAAGTAAGGGGGCTGTTGGTAAGTGCCTGGGGAGGGAAGGCAGCACCCGCTGCCTGCCAGGAGCCATGCCATCTGCTTCACGAGTGCCATTCCATTCCACCACACAGCAGCCTTGTAGACTTGGTATCGATTGCTTTTGCTTTACAAATGAGATTTCTGAAGCTCGGAGGAGTTAGGCAGCTAGACTAAGGTCACGTGGCTCCAAAATTGACTCCCTTCTGCCTCCAGCAGCCCCAGAGACCAGGACAGTTCCAGAGCTGGAGAAAGAAGCTGAAGGCTCCTAGGGAGCCTCCAGAAGACCGCATGACCAAGAGGACGGGACCTGGGCTGGGGGAAGGAGTGGCGCCAAGGACCCTGCATTCTCCTGTGGGAAACCCAGTGCCTTTGGCTCCTCTTTTCTGCCTCTTCTCCCTCCCCCCACTACCTCTGGGAACCACAACTCCACAAGGGGAAGGGGCAGCCAGGGCAGACCAAGGCCATGGCCACTCCGGCTCCTGCCCCGTCACCCTCCAGCCTCTGCCCTGGAAGCCCAACCCCTTTCTTTCTGTACATAATGTCACTGGCTTGTTGGGATTTTTAATTTATCCTCACTCAGCACCAAGGGTCCCCCCCCCACTTCACTCCTGCTGCCCCTGAGCTGAGCAGAGTCATTATTGGAGATTTTTGTATTTATTAAAACTTTTTTTTTTTCAAGCTCGGTGCTAAAAGTTGTCTTTGTGACCAGGGACCTGAGTGGGCCCCAGTGGAGAAGGTCTGAGAGTGGAGCCCTGGCTCTAGGGACTTTTCTCTCTGAGCCTTGGGGAGCGTGCAAAGACCAGGAGAGGGAGAGGGGCAGCACGGTTGTTGGCTGCTGGGATTCCGCAGTGGGGCCTGAGACTGTCCCTGAGATGGGCCAGAGCCTGAAGAACTCAGGCAGGCCGAAGCAAGTGTGGTTTCCACTGGCCTATGCATGGCTGGCATTCTGCTGACCCCATGTTTGAAGTGGCTCCAAAGAGAGAAACAAAAGTGCCCCCAGCCTCTTATCTTCTTCTGTCTCAAGTGAGGCAACCACATCTCTGTTATTCTTTTCTGGAAATGAATTGTGTTCTGGACCAGTTCTGGGGCAAATCTGGATCAGAGTGGACTTGGCCCTTGCCCAGTTCTTGGCTGAGCTTATCTTGGGATCAAGTGATGTATGGAATAAGATAGGACCTCTCCCTACACCCCACCCCCCTTCCTGCCAGCAGCAACTGGGCATGCCCAGAGCTCAGGGGCATGAGGGAAAGGAGTGTCAGGATAGCGAGCTAGCAATATATGTGCCTGCAGATCTATCTTCTGTATAAACAGTATGGGATTAAGTGAATATGGAATTTTATGACCTAGTCGAGTACCAGGAAAGGGCAATCATAGCCTTCTTGTTTAGGGTGAGGCATGCCATGCGTGCTTAAGAAATTATTGTCTTGGCCCCTGGAAGCTCCAGTTCCACTGTTAACTGGTTGAGGTATTTAACCTTCAGGAGTCCCTGTTTCCTTTCTGTAAAACTAGTATTTCCCTCACAAGACTTGATCAGAACGCGTGACTCCCGTAGCTCTGTGCCTGGCACACATTAGTCAGAAAGGCACTCTGACTGGGGTAGGATTCCAGGAGCTGGTTTGAAAGGGAAGGCAGGGAGAAGTCTGAGGAAGAGTGTGGCCAAGGGTTTCAATGATGTGATATGCTGCCGAATGGCCAGGGGGAGTAGGGAAGGCTGGCTGGAGATGAAGGGAGGATAGGATGAGGGAAACTGGACTTGGCCCAGAGCCCTGGTTGTCAGCCGGGGGGATCATGAAGGTCAGATAGGGAAGACAGCAGCAGGTTTGGCATGGGGTGAAACACAGGGAACAAAGTACAGGGCCAGGTGTGGTGGGATGGAGGATGTGGCTCAGAAATGCCTGTGCTGATGATATTGTCCTCCCTGGCGAGGGAGTTTCGAGGGAAGAAGGGTTGAAAAGAAAATTTTGATCCTTCAATTCAACATGAGTTTGGTACTGATGCTCACAAGACGGGAGGAAGGGCAGAGCCAGTGAGCATCCACAGGGTGGCTCAACAGTCTTGCCCCAGGGATCCTGCCCCATGGGATGGGACCCATTAGGGCTTCAGAGCAGGGTCAGGGGATGTCAGCCGAGTGCCCAGGCAGAGCAGTGTTCTCCTCAGACAACAGTCCCTGAAACAGCTCTCCCATCATAGTCCGCATTCCCACTGTGGCTGGCTAGTCCCCAAGGCCCTGCCGAGCCCCAGGGAGGTGGCGTGGTGGTGACCACGGAAGTCCAGCCGGGCAGAGGAGGAGCTCGGCTGACAGACTGGGAGCCCTGACCTGCAGAGACCTCAAGAGGGCACCCCAGCCATTCCCCTCTAGGCGAATGCACAGACTCAGAGGGCCCTTTCCTTTCTACCACCACCACCTGAGTAGAAGCCCATTTTCCTGGGTAGAGTAGGTCAGTGTTTCAGAACAGTTGCTGGTGGGATTTAAAGTTTGATCTCTAACTGCGTCAGTCAGGCCTTCTACTTGGCAAAGAGTTTGACAGGGCCTCAGGGCTAAAAAGAGATGGGAGGTAGTACACAGGGGCTCTGTCTGGCCTGAGGAGGAATGGAGGTGGCTCTGACATATCTGTTTTTGTGAGGAGAAGGCTCCTTCATGTATAGCCTTCCACTTTGCCACTTTTGACTTGTGAATGGTGGCTTATGAGGGCTGCAGTGACATCATTTGCCAGCTTTTATGCATCACATCCAGATTCTGGTGTCTGGTGAGGAACAGCCACTTGGAGCTATCGCATGGTGGCGCTGCTGGCAGCCACCCATTGGTCCTCATTGGGCCAAGCCTCCAAGCAGTGTCTGTGCAGGTATTTGAATCCTTGATGGTGATGGCTTAGGAACATGGTTTTCAAACCCTGCCAGTGGGCGTGTGAAGGCGCCTCCCTCTGGGCACAGGGAGCAGTGGGGCTGGGAGGGCAGGGCAGCCCAGGTGCCTCCTGGGAGTAGGGAGTCCAGACCCTACTCTCCTTCCGTTTGGGCGCCACTTCTGCAAAAACCTGCATTCCAGAGAAGAACTGGTTGCCTTCAAAAAAGTTTCAGAACAACTGTTTTATTGCATTCCACCTCTTTTTTACAAAAAATAATGGGAAATAGAAAAAATGTGACTCTTCTGACACAACAGAAGTAGCAGAGGGGGAGGGTTCATGAAGGAATAAAGTGGGCATGAGGAGGTGGTCTGCGAAGGACACATTTTAGCTCATCATATTCTAGGTAGTCAGAGACAATTGGGAAGGACAAAAGCAAAAAGAATGTGTATGGAATACTGGAAATACATCGCTAAAGACGACAGAAGTATTGTACACCTGAAGGTGATATAATATCATGTGCAGTTAGAATTCAATTTAAAAAGAACACAACAAATGGGGGAGGAATTCTTAGGGATTGTGTGATGATTACGCTCTGAGAATGGAGCCACCCCCTTATAACAGTGTTGGCCTTTGTTATATGCATTCATGAACAAAAGGAGCTGCCAGGTTGCTCTTCCTCATCACAGAAGTAAGTCATTGTGAACAATGATGAATAACTCACAAATGTGTGAGTAAGAAAGAAAAGGTCACCTGCCAGCAAGAAAGAATCCCAACCACTCCAATTCTTTAAAAATCCCTGGGATGGGGGGGGGGGGGGGGGGGGTGGAAATCACTGGGTATTTTTCTAAGTTTTTCTAAGTTTTAGTTTGCCCTGCCTCCTCTCTGGGTCCCGTCCCTGCAGCACGTCTGTCCCCACTTGTGAAGTAAGTGACGGCTGTCCTTGACCCAGTGGAGAGTATTTGCATGATGACCTCTGGAGCTGGAATACAAGGTGCTCAAATAGGGAAACCAGGAGATTGCATTTAAGGGAAGTCTGATCCTTTGCATTTAAAATGCTAGGGGAGGCAAAACCCCGGAAATTTTGAAAAAATCCTCACCAACTCAGAGAACTTGGTAAGTTGGCATTGAGTGATTTGATCTTCAGCAAACTGATTAGAGCCCCTGAGTGGGGTCCAGCTCCTCAGCTCACGGGTCCTGGGTGGGACAGAAGGCTATCCCATCCTCATGTGGGCACAGAGGTTGGCCAATTGAGCTGTCTCTTGACCGGCCAGGGCCCCAGCTGTCCCTTGGGAGGAGTCATTCACCATGTTTTCTTGTTCTCCTGCCTTGGCTGGGCTGGCTTCTTGGCTGAGACATAGCCTCTTCCTCTTTTGGAGCCCCCATGCCTGGCTGAGTTCCTCATCCTACCACAGGGACAGAGATTCCTCACTATCTAGTTGTATGGTGGGAAAGAAGGGGGATGGGGAAAGTAGCAGGTGACAGTGGAGGAGGAGCTGCTAATGAGCACCCCATTGGGTCTTTCTCCATTCACATGGGGGCAGAGGCTGCTGTCTCCATTCAGCACAGGTACTAGGAAGACGGCTCTGCCATGGACAAGTTCTTTCAGCTCAATGGCTGGTGGACCAGATACGCCTGGCATGGCTGCTGAAGCAGTGCATGAGACTGGCTCAGGAAGACTGTAACTTTCTATTCTCATGGCAAGGGCACCCTGGGAGCTACCTGCTGCTGCTGCTCTTCCTGATGGGCCTGGGTAACCCTGGTGTTTACTCTAGAGACTTGGGTCCTGACTAGCTCTCACTCTGAGAGGAGATGAAAGAAAGTGAGAGGGAAGCAGGGGCAAGCTTGTGTCTTTTCAGGTGGTTTTGGGGAGTGTTGGCATGTGAATGCATGTGTGTGCAAACACACACACACCCATCTAAAATGTGTTATATGTGAGAGTGTGAAGCATCCACACTGCATTTGTCACATCTGTGTTTGTTTGATCATGGAGTTTTCAGTTGCCTTTTATTTCTGATTCATTCTTCCTTACATGAATCTAAAGGAGCAAGGAACTTGTTCTTTAAAACCCAAACCTTCTGTAGTCCTTTCTGCTTGCTAAGTGGGTAGCAGTAGAAGCCTCTTCTTTATACTGATCTGGAGAGGAGTCAGGGTGGGGGATGGTAAGCAGAAAGAAGAGTCTACAGAGAAAGGAGGCCAAGGAGAAACATCCCATGGAGAAGGAGCAGAAGGCCTTTAATTATGTACTCTTTCTTACAAGTAATCAATTTACTCACTTTTAAATAGCTACTAATTGCATGCAAAAAGCATAAAATGATTCCTAGGGAATAGTTTCTTCCTACCCATCCTCATTCCCCAGGCAACCTGGTTCCTCCCCAGAGCCCTACTGCTACCTATTTCTTGCGTATGAGGAAATCTTTTAAGAACACAGCTGTGTAAGATCCAAGTTTCAGTTGTTTGCATTATTGTGATACAGACTGGTGCTTTTCAAACTTTCATGTGCATATGAATCTTCCGGGGCTATCATTTAAGTGCAGATTCTGATTCAGCAGGGCTGGCATGAAGCCTGGGACTTAGCCTTGCTGACAAACTCCTAAGCCATGCTGCTGCTGCTGCTGGTCCAGGATGCTCTGTAGGTAGCAGGGACAGAGACAAGCCCGTCATGCCACACTTTCAGCCCATCTGCCAGGCTGCCAATGCATCATAGCAGTTTATCCACTCAACTATGATTTATTTTAGCATCTTTATTGTGCCAGTCACTCTTCTAGGTGCTGGAGACTCAGCAGTGATATACTGAATACTGAATACTGTCAGTATATTATACTGACAAAAAAACCCCTGCCTGAATGGAGTTTATAATCTAGTTGAGGAAGGCAGTCAATAAATGCAATACATATGTCAAATATATAATTTGCCAGAAGAAGATGGTGTTATGGAAAAAAAAATAGAGCAGGAGAAGGGAAAGTGGGGGAGGAGGACCTGAGGATTATTTTGATGAGGACGGTCACAGAATGCTCTGGTGAGGTTGACATTTGGATAAAGACTTGAAAGAGAGGACAGAATGAACCATGGAACTATATACTGATTTTTATAAAGCTATAAATGGGGCTAAGTTCCTTATCAGGAGAGGAGAAGGGAAGAGACCTGCCATAATTGTGAGATACATGTGAAATCTGTACGCCTATAGATATCCAAACTCCAGGTGAGTGGCATGCTGACAACAAAAAAGTCCCTTGGAATATTAGGGAGAGAACTGGACCTCCACAAGAATAGAGGGTGGCCTCTTGATTCAATTGTATTAAATTTCGTCTAACACTTGAATTATATGCTATAGAAAATTATATACTATATGAAATATGAGTCGAGTAAGAGTTTAAGAAATATCTACTGCCGGGTACAATTAGGTCACATACATTAATGGGTCAGTTATGCCTGCATGAGTTTGCTTGCAAGATACAACCCACCTAGGCATTTTCGAATCTGGAAAAGGAGGAGGAAGGGAAGAGGTTCTATTCAGGAAAAGAACCTCACAGTAAAATCTCTACCAAGGCAGAGGTTGCGATTCAAGCACATATTTTGTGGTTGGAAATGTTAGAGGCCAAAATGTCACATGAAACATAGGAGGTTTCCAGGTTGGCAGACAAGGCAGGCTGGAGTTTGAAAACCTCCCCGAATGCCACCTAAAGGAGCTCCGTGCCAGAAAACTGAAACCGGCTCCTGGAAACTCTGAGGAAAGGGCTAGTGTGAGAGGGGAGCAAAGAAAAGATGGTGGTGGTGGGGGGAGGTACCAGGTGGACTCCTCCTGGCAGGGCAGACTCCAGATGTTGGAGGATGAAAAATACCTCATTCTCCCCCAGCAGCTCCAGCAACTGGAACCAGACCAGTGCCAGCTTGTCCTCCCAGGAGAGTGGGGAGCCCACCTGGGGGAGGCCCCACCACCACCTTTCCTTCTGGCCGCCCACACCAGGTCCCGGAAGGTCTAGACCAGAGTTACTCCCAAAACTCGTCCCCCTCTCCCGTTGCCACAGACATTACTGCACCTGCTGGCTGATGCCTGAAATTCCTTTAGTAGATGTTTTTCTTTCCACAACTGGAAGATGGGAGTTTTAAAACGCAAACGACTGGTTAAGATATTAGGTCATCTGCTAGAGTATAATCTACCAGTCAACAAATATGAATGATTATGGTCAGATCCTGTTCCTTTTGGACAAGGAGAGAGTATGTAAAAAGGTAGAGGATGGGTGACCGAAGGGCGAGGAGGGAGGAGAATGGGGACCTGCCAGGCAGCCTCCCAGGCAGGGACGCTGACAGGGCCCGAGCTATTTACCTTTAGCTGCTAGCTCTGTGGAGGAACAGTTGCTGTGTGAGGGGAGTTTCTGCTCTGCACATCTGTGCACTCTCCCGGCTTTGCGGGAACTTCGCCACTCAGACATATGATTCACATCAACTGTGTTTTTCATGAGTTTTAGAGGCTTTTGCTTTTTTTTTTTTTTTTTTTTAAAGCATGGCTGAGGTCATTACAAAGGAACTTTTTTTTCTCATAGATTCCAATTGAGGTACCAATGGAAGTGGCACCGCTGGAGAACTTCCGAAGCAGCTTTTTTATTTTCCCTCCTCCCTCCAGAGATAGATGAATGAGGGGGAATTCCTGATGGGATTTAAAAAAAAAAGTAATGTTTTATTTCTGTCTGGTTGTAAATGTAATGATTCTCCACTGGAAGAGTTTTGGCAAACAGAACAGCATAAAATGAAGGAAATCTAATGTCAATTGCTTAATAAAATTAAAATGCCAACTCAGAAATAATCCTCATTTACCTTTGATTTTTTCCCTAGTTTTTTTTTCTGAACATTAATATACCATGATTTATTTGAACATTGCAGATGGTATTTCTAGTGAACCATCTTTTTTAATTATAAAAATAATGTTGCTTGAAGTAGAAAATTTGGTTAAAGAAAAGCCTAGGAAAAATCCTTTGTAGAGCATACAAAGTTTTTTGAAGTCTTTTCCTTCTTGTGTGTGTTTTGTTGAGTTTACCCTTGTTTATATTTTTATATCCCTCTTTTCTTCTCTTGGCCCTGTTATCACACATCTCGTGAGCTTTGCCTTGGATTGTCAGAGTTTTGAGGCAATGCCTGGTTTTCCTCATCTGGGTGAAGCCGGAGGCAGAGGTGGAGGTCTGAACACCATCTTGATGGGACTAGCTTGGCTCTCTGTCCTGTCCTTCGGGATAAGGTCGGATGGCTACTTGGCGACAGGGTCTCTCATGAAGAAGGAATGAGCTGGGACACCTACAATGAACCACAGTTGGGAGCAGCTGGGAGTTGGGCTGGGAGCCGTGAGGAGCTGGAAAATAAGCAGTCAGAGAGAGTCAGGATGCAAAGCTGAGGGAGGAGGGGCCGTTCCGCCTGAGGTCAGTCAGAAGCTGCTCCAAAGCCGGACCAGCTCTCTCCACATAGCTGTGGTTACCTTAATGGTTTGCAATGTGTGTATTCATTTTAGTTGCCAAGAAGACTCAGCTGAGTGGATTTGGGCTTGTAGATGACATTTTGTGAGAAGGGCTCAGTAGATGACATTTTGTGAGGAGTAGATGACATCTTGTGGAGGGAGGGTGTAGGGAGGAGGGACCTGAGGAGCAAGAAAAGCCTGCTCTGTTGATGACCCTTTTGGTCACTTGACCTCCATCTCATCAGGTTACTTGGTTGTGAAAAGTTCTCAGAAATATGGTGGGTCTTGGACTAGCAGCAGCTAGGTATAGTGGCTTGAATCTAAGGCCTGCCGTTTTTTGGCTGTGTGAACCTTGGGCAAGTCATTTGACGTTGGACTGAGCCTCAATTCCTCAAAGCAGTGATGATAATGGTTATCTGCCTGATGGTTAAAAGGACTGTGGAAAGGTATGTGACATGCTTGGCATAGAGTTGGGACTCAGGGACAACATTATGATTGGATCTGATGGGTGTGAGAATCATTAGGGAGGTGTGAAGTACTCTGCTTGCCAATGAAGCAGTGAGGTTATTCTGGGGTGGTGGAAACGGAGTGCTCAGGCATCCATTATGTGAAGGGACAAGACTTATTACTGTGGGTGTGACCACAGCCTTTCCTCTGTCAAAGAAAGTCAGTTCTTCATAGCCAGCCTAATCCTCCTTCCCCTTTCCAGCCCAAGAGGAGGCATTCTTTCTTGTTGGGAGTGAGGCTAAGCCAACCTATCCAATCACCTGGTGGGAGAAGTATGGTGCAGTGGTGAAGGCTCCGGGGCTGGAGGTAGTAAGTGTTGAGAAGTGCTATGTGGGTGAGAGAGAAGTGCACAAGGAGAGCAGAGATTCTTTTTTTTTTTTTTTAAATAATTTTATTTATTTATTTATGAGAGACGCAGAGAGAGAGAGGCAGAGACACAGGCAGAGGGAGAAGCAGGCTCCATGCAGGGAGCCTGACATAGGACTCCATCCGGGGATTCCAGGATCATGCCCTGGGCCAAAGGCAGCCACTCAACCGCTGAGCCACCCAGGTGTCCCAGGAGAGCAGAGATTCTAACATGTTACCATTGACTATGTTTATGGGTATCTTTTAATATTTTTCAAGATGTGAGTAAAAAATGGAAATCCTCTTTTGTGGTAAGATATATATAACATAAAATTTATCATTTTAACTACTTTTTTTTTTAAGATTTTATTTATTTACTCATGAGAGACACACACACACACACACAGAGGGAGAGACACAGGCAGAGGGAGAAGCAGGCTCCATGGAGGGAGCCCCACATGGGACTGGATCCCAGGTCCCCAGGATAACGCCCTGGACCCAAGGTGGCGCTAAACCACTGAGCCACCCAGGCTGCCCCCATTTTAACCACTTTTAAGTGTGCAACTCAGTGGTATTAAGAATGTTCACAGTGTGGTGCAACCATCATCACCATCCATTTCCAGAACTTTTTCATCATCCCAAACAGAAGCTTTGTACCCACTGAAAAATAACTTCCCATCGCCCCCACATCCATGATAACCTTAATTATATTTCCTGTCTCTCTGGATTTGCCTACCCTAGGCACTTTTTGGAAGTAGAATCGTACAATGTTGCCTTCTGTGTGGGGCTTCTTTTACTTAGTATAAATTCTTAAAAAAAAAAATTTATTTATTTATTCATGAGAGACACAGAAAGAGAAGCAGAGGCATAGGCAGAGGGAGAAGCAGGTTTCCCACAGGGAGCCCGATGCGAGACTTGATCGCGGACTCTGGGATCATGCCTGAGCCAAAGGCAGACGCTCAACCGCTGAGCCACCGAGTTATCCCCTTCTTAACATAAAATTTATAAGGTTCCCATGGCAGGTATATTCCACATTTTGTTTATCTGTTCACCTGTTGATGGATATTTGGGTTGTTTCCACCTTTTGGCTATTATGAATCATGCTTCTATGAACTTTGATGTACAGGTATCTGTTTGAGTCCCTGCTTTCAATTTTTTGGATATGTATCTAGAAGTGGAATTGCTGGGTCATATAATTCTGTGTTAAACTTTGGAATTTCTCTTTAAGTGCCTTTGGCTGAGTATCTTTTGTTCTTATTCTATTTCTCCAGTCCTTTCATTCTATTTCAATCCCCCTGCCATTGATTTGTTGGAGACAATGGACTATTTGTCTCTACAGAATGATCCACAATCTAGATGTATTTATTGCCTCCTCATAGTACCTTTTAATTTGTTCCTCCATCCCCTATATTTCTTGTAAAACTAAAAGCTGAGTAGAGTCTTGATTGGATTATGGTTCAGGTTTTCCATAGGACTATTTCATAGGGGAGCTCTGTATTTCCCTTTGGGTTGCATCCAGAGGCACAAACTGTATTTCTTAAACGTATATCTCTGAGAATGAAGCCACCAGGTATCTGGGCTGGTCAGGATTTAGAGTTCGTGGAGCTGCATTTCATGGGGAAGGAGTAGGGCCAGCAAGTAGCTGTCAGTGGCTGCAGGGGTCCTTGTTCAGGGTCCCTGGGGAGAGTGTTCCCTCTCCCACCCAAGCATCCTCAGGACCTGGCCTGGCCCAGAGCTCTGTGCCCTGGATAGAAGGGGAGAGCAGAAAGTGAGAAGCGGGGGCACGTGGCCATCTCTAGGCTTTGTACAGAGCTAATGTCCAGGGAATGTTTGTCTGTAGTGATGATAGTCTACTGATGAAGTGAGGAAAGAACCAAAAAGATGCTTTAGACAAATGCTGGTGGGGATGTGGAACAACTGGAACTCATATGTGGGAATGAAAAATGATACAGCCAGTATGGAAAACAGTTTGGTCTTTTCTTATAAAGTAAAACACATATTTACTGTACAATGGAGCAATTGCACCCCTAGGTATTTACCTAGTAAAATGAAAACTATGTTCACACGAAACCCTGTATGTGAATGTTTATAGGAGCCTTATGGATAACTGTCAACATCTGGGAATAGCCCAGATGTTTTCTCCAGGTGACTTGATGCACATCAAGGTCTACCATTCAATGGGACAATACTACTTGGCAATAAAAATGAATGAATTGCTAATGAGAACAATAGCATGGATGAATCACAAATCACATTATACTCAGTGAAAGGAGCTAGACTCAAAAGGCTACACACTGGATGCTTCTACATATATGACAGTCTAGAAAAGGCAAAATTATATGGACAGTGGTTCTCAGGGACTGGGGCTAGGGGAGAGGTTTACCACACAGAAACAACAGAATTCTATGGGGATGATGAAACCATTCTATATCTTGATTGTGGTGGTGTTGACTTGAATGTATACATTTGTCAAAACCTCTCAGAATTGAATACTAAAAAGGATGAACTTTATTGTATGTAAATTATACTTTAATACAAATGGGAGAAAAAATAGTAGTGGATGATTACCTGTTATTTTGAGGCTACCAATCAAAGCTCCTAGCCCTTACCTGGGTGATCATCCAGCTTGGAGATCATTCACCATCTCTGAGTTCTCCATTCAGAGAGGTCTTGATAAAAGGCATGCCCACGGTCCACTGTGTCAACCGAAGGGACCGCTTGTCCTCTTTGGAACAGCTGTGAATGGGCAAGAGAGTTGGGCTCAACCGATTGGATTACCTCTCCTGGGATTTTGAGTCTTGCGATTACGTGACCAAAGGTTTGAGGCTAGTGGCAGGTGAGTTTCATTGTATCAACATTGGTGGCACGTGGACAGATGTTGGTGGCAAGACCTTGACATCCTTTTTACTGCTCTCTGGAGGGTCCCTGCTTCTTCCTCCTTATCCTACCAATTTCTGTATTGCTTACAATGACAAGAGTTGGTTTCTTTAGTTTACAACTCACAAAACTTGATGATACCAAAGGGATAAGAGCGAGTAGAAATGAGGAGAAGGAAGAAAGTAGAAGTAAAGATGGCGAAGGGAGGAACCAGAAGAGAAAGGTTAGTAGAGGCAGGCAGAGATGAGTAATGAATCCAGGGCAAGCCGTCAGTGGTACAAAGGAGGGTGTGGAGGGTGTCTCATCTGGTTCTGAAACTGAGCCATTGCAGGCAGTGTTATCTGACTCCTCAACTGTTGTTCTCCCTGAATTGGGGCTTTGTTTGCTTGTTTTTAAAGACAAATTTTATTTATTTATTTGAGAGAGAGAATGAGCCGGGGGAGGGGCAGAGGGAGAGAGTGAAGCAGACTCCCCGATGAGCAGGGAGCCCAGTGCAAGGGAGCCCAGTGCAGGGCTCTATCCTGGGACCCTGGGATCATAACCTGAGCCAAAGGCAGATGTTCAACCACTGGGCCACCCAGGACCTCGCTTGGGGCTTTGTTATGCCAGCCTTGCTCATGTGCTCATTCTGTCTTCCTGGCTTGGGGTAAAGACACAATGAATAACAATGGCTGTCACTTATTAGGTGCCTGCCCTGTGCCATGCATGCTTTCTTCATTTCATCCACCATGCCCTGGGGTTGATACTATTATTGCCACTTATAGAAGAGGAAACTGAGAGATTAGGCAAGGCATGGTTAGTAAGTGGCCTAAGTGGCCAAGCAAGTGTTTGGATTGCAGATGTGACTCCTGGAACATGGGTTTAAGGATCATTTCAGTTTTAAGGGATGTCAGTGCCCAGGATCTGGGTCCCCCAAGGAGGGCTTCACAGGGCCTCATCCAGTTCATCGCATTCTCTAGTGAATCGTATCTGTTTCATTGTAAGTCTGCAAGGGTCTGTAAACTACAGATCATGTAGAGGAGTAGTTCTGACCTGAGAGCTTTTACAGAACACCTATGCCTGGCCCTTAAACCAGAGTCTCTGGGTGATGGGAGAGGATCCTGGCAGCAACATTTTTGAAAGGTTCCCCAGGGCGCTGTGCTGCAGGTGAGGGATGAGGAGAGAGGCAGGCCATGGCCTGGTCAGCAGATGTGCTGGCTTTTCCTCAGCGCAGAGCTGTCCTTAGAGCAGCCAGCCAGGGAAGGGTGCTATAATCTGGGTATACCGCGGTAAGGAGCGACGGTACGGTCTGTGGTCTGTGTCCATGCAAAGATCATCTTAGGGTGGTGCTCAGAGCGCTCAGGGATCTCCCACAAAAGTCTCCTACACCCCACACACTGTGGGTTCTGGGCAAGACTACTGGTTTGTCCCCCCCAGTGTGCTGGGCCAGTTGCCATCACCTGCCAAAAGGTAGGGCCAAAGCCTTCCTCTTACTGTGTTTCTCCAGGTGTTCTAGGGTCCAGAGGGTGGTGTGTGCATCTTGACTAAATTAGAGTGGCCCCCTGCAGCTCAGCCTCCTGTTTCTCAGTTGACACTTGCACAGCCTCTCTGCTCTGTTGTCTTCTGTCCCCCCTTCCCTGCCATGGCTCCTAGCCCTGCTCCTTGCCAGGCACCTGTGAGCACAGGTCTCTGGCTCCTCCTGCGTCTCACCTTGGGTGTTGGCTGCCCATGGGCAGAAGAGGGCCCACTCTCATCCTCTGTCTTTGGGTCATGGGGCAATGCTCACTCTTCTGCCCGTACCAAAGAGTCCCTCGTTACCTATCCCCAGATCTAAGGGGCTCCCAATCTTCCCATTTCAGCTTAGCATTTTTAAGGGGAAGTCTATGTATGTGTCTCAGGGTTGAGTTCCTACTAGTGGTTTCTTCTCCCTACACTTGGCCCCGGTTTCACTCCATAGTTTCTGGGATGAAGCATGTCTTCTCCTTCTTTGTCACCATCATGACCATTTACTGAATGTTTAGCATGAACCCAGGAACACTGTGAAAGCTTAAAATACATGTGGTCCTCCAAACTACCACATGAGATCACTAGTGTTACCATCCCACTTCCCTTTTGCAAATGAGGAAAACAAGGTACATAGAAGCAACTTTCCAAAGTAACACAGCTGAATAGGTTCCTCATGAGATGCCCTTCCTCCCCTTTTACCTCAGATCTTTGCATGCCAGCAGGAGGAGGGGAGTTTGGAGAGTTCAGGTACAGCCTCCTAGGCTCCTTGATCTCACTATGCTCCCCGACCTTCTCACTGTGCTGTGGGATCTGGTCCACATCCTCCTTCGTGGTGATTTCTTTCCTGGGGTTCCATTTATAAGCCTTTGTTATTATGGGATCTCTTTGCCACCCACCCACGTGTGCATTATGGCCGTCAATACATATGTAAAGCCCAAATATGATTAGAGTTCAAGTTATTTCCCATGGGGTATAAAACACTTCTTTTAATATCTTCAAGTATTTTGTGATGACCTAGTTGGCCCAAGGACACCTACCGGGTGGTGTCACTTAACTCCACAGGTCACAGTATGCATGTGTGTGTGTGTGTGTGTGTGTGTGTGTTTATATAAGGTAAGAAGCCAAAATGTTAATAATCATGAGTGTCAGGATTCTTGCTGAAAACAGATGTTTTTCATATATGAAAATATTTTTCATATATGTTTATATATTATATATATATATATATATATAATATATATATAATTGGGGTGGGGGCACCTGGGTGGTTCACTGGTTGAGTGTCTGCCTTTGGCTCAGGTTGTGATCTTGGGGTCCTGGGATCGAGTCTCGCATCAGGCTCCCAACAGGAAGCCTGCTTCTCCCTCTGCCTGTGTCTCTGCCTCTCTCTCTGTGTCTCATGAATAAATTTAAAAAATCTTAAAAAACATATGAATGTGGTGGTCTTGCTCTTCTGGTCACAAAGACCAGAGATCATCCTCAATAAGATTAACTAAAAGGAAAAGATGCATTTGGGGGTGGAGGGGATTGCTTGGCCTTCTGAGGCTGTGAGGAGCCAGGTACAGCTCTCTTGCTCTGAATAGTCTGTGGTCCATGGACTTTAGATTGCTCACCTTGCTTGCCCAGACCCACACCTTCTTGTTACCATGGCAATGGCTCTGTCAGCCCACTCCATCCCAAATGCACGGGGACATGGGAGGAGAACGTCACCAGCCTTCTTTGGCCCACCTCTTTGCTCAGGGCCGGTGAGGTCCCAACAGCGTCAGCTGGTGTCCCGTGGGCAGATCTGTGGACATGAGGAGAGGAATCCACATTTCCCTGGCACTTTCAAGGACCTTTGCACCTATGATGGGGCAGACCCAGAGCCAAATAGTCAAGAGGTGAAGAGAGGAACAAAGCCCTGCCCCATGGATACAGGTGCGCCTGAAGCAAATCATTCTTTTTCTTTGCACTTGATGAGCCAGGGTGTCCCTTTTGCATCAGATGGTTTGAACTGGGTTTCCAGTATTTGTTTCTGCATGAGACCTGACTGATACCCCTGATCTTGGCCCATCTGCTCCAATTCCCTCTTTGGGATACTGGTCTTTGCTGTCTTTCCAAGTACCCACTGTGGAGGGCGGTGGGGGTTCATAAATAGTCCTAGCCGTGTGCAGAGATTCCCTGGCAGTATATGAGCCCCCAAATCACTGCAGAGGGAATTCAACCAGAGAATGGAGTCACACAGGAAAATTGTGGCTGGTGGAGATCCACTTCTGTGGGGTAAGAAAGTAGGTAGGCAGAGAAATTCACAGGCAGAGAGGACTATCATGAGCCAGGCAGGCACCCTAGAGGTAGTTCTTAGGGGCTGAAGTGTCCTTGTGCAATGGGCACATTTTTGTGTGGGCAGCAGTGGCACTGGTGCCATTGACACCTTGGTTTCTGTCGTCCTGCAGATGCCAGGACCTGTCTTTCACTATGGGCCCTTCCTCCTGACCCCTCCTTTGGGCCCTTCTGCTCCTTTCCTAGGCTCTTCCCCACTCTCCATTCTAATCAAGGCCCTACGCAGTTAGAGATGTTGGGTTCTAATGGTCTAGCAGAAAGACTGAGGTGTACTTGAAGTCCCATTGACACTGAGCAGGGAGCGAGCTGAGCCTTGGAGGATCTTTAAGCATTAGACATTGCAAGTGAAGCGAAGGCCTTAGGACCCTGGGTGGAAAATTGCAAGGGGGAGGATGGGGTTGGATAAGGGATATGAGGTGGGGGTATGGGGTTGGCTAGACAGGCCACGGAAGCCTGACTGAGAGGTAAACTGTCTTCTTGGGCCAGTTCTTGCCCTTAGATGTAGGGAAGCTGGTCCCTGGCCCAGGTGGGGCTGCAGAGGGCCTAGTGCTTTCCTCAGAATGTTTTAACCCCTCCTTCGATGTCTGGGCTGGGCTTGGTGCCCTGAGCCTGGATTAGGCCTGTGTGGATCATGGTATCCAGAAGTCCGTTCCCCTCTGAAGATCAAAAGTAGCCAGAGCTGCCCTCCTGGAGACTCCATGCCAGCCCTGGATCCTATTACTCTCCTTTGAGGTATTTCTTTTTTCTTATTTTTAAAAGATTTTATTTATTTACTCATGAGAGACACAGAGAGGAGCCCGAGACATAGGCAGAGGGAGAAGCAGGCTCCCAGTGGGGAGCCCAATGCGGGACTCCTGGGATCATGACCTGAGCCAAAGGCAGATGCTCAATCACTGAGCCACCCAGGTTGCCCCTGGGGTATTTCTGACCCCTTACTCCAGGTGTGGGTGAACCAGAGGCCCTGAAGAGCTTCAGAATTCATACCAATGATGTTGTCCTATGGACCTCACTTCTAGGAGGGCAGCCTGGTGAGTGGATTGCTCCTGCTAGCCAGCACAGTATTTTTTTTTTTTCTTTTGTGGGATCACATGAGTTTGAGCCCAAGGCTCTGGGGCATCTATGGTCAACTGCCAACTCTTGGGCTCACCTGTGTGTGTCCTTGCTTTGGCTCTTGCCTAGGAGCTCTCCAATCACAGAGCTGCCTCAGGGCTGCAGCACCCCAGGGTGGCGGGAGCGGCAGTAAGTGTTTCTGGGCACCCTGCCAATGGCACTAGGGCATCATCCCAGCCTTCCATAGCCTCCACACCCCATGTCAGGCAGTCTTCTGGTGTCATTCATCTCCTCCAAGGACTTTCAGTACTGGCTCACAGCAAGGAATCTTTTCTGTGGAAGTCTTTATTTGCTGTGACAGTTATGGTGAGCATGAATGAGACTGTTCTTTTCACTCTGGCCATGGGGCCTTTTCTTCCCATCACCTTTTCTTCCCATCGTCTGTGAAAGGCCAATCAGGAAAAAGACATGATTCTAGGAATTCAGTGATTATGGTGTAAAGAATTCTAGAGAAGTCATAGTTCCAAGATGTGCTGCTCTTTGTTTATGTTATAAAATCCCCAGTGGTAAATTTAACGTAATCTGAGAATAAGTAGTTGCCTATATATATATATATATATATATATATATATATATATATATATTTTTTTTTTTTTTTTTTGCATACTCTGGGTGAGACTTGTATTTCTGACCATTTTCCAGGAAGCACCATTACAACCTTTGAGAGAGTCATCGGAAGCCAGCACTCATGGCTGTAGTGTGGTTGATGGAGCTGGCACTAAATAAATGGTATTAAGGAATGGCAGAAACAGGAAGGTTTCTATTGTTTCAATATAAACAGGTTCCGAAGAGCCAAGGCTTGTGAGTAGTAACAACCTTGCTACCTTTTCCTCCCAGTAAGATTCATGAAGTTAGCCAGTAATGACAACTTTGACCATGAACCACATAAAGAGACAAGGTAGGTCCTGGGAAATAAAAACTCTTTGCCCAGGGTCTGCATACTGTAGGGGTGGTCCTGCCTTGGGCAGTACTTGAAAGACCATAGGCCCTGCCCCTCATCGCCGTGGCTCGGTCCATCTTGGCCTTGAATATTCATTGCCTCCCCTGGGACCCAAGGCCTGCATGCTGTGCCTGTGTGCCTGCCTGGCCCCACACACCAGGTGAATTGGGGGCAAGAGACACACGATGGCAGAAAATACCTGGGGCGGAGGAGGAAAAATCACACGAGTCAGGAGGAAGAGATTGGTGAGATACATACATCAGTATCTTTTGTTCTCAGTTAAATGCTAATGCTAAAACAGTATTGGTTACAACCTCATCACTTTCAGACTCCTTTCTCTGGGAAACTAATTGTTGAGTAGTCCTGAGCCCTGGGCTGGCTAGGCTTGGGCCTCAATGATGGTGTAGTGTGTGTGTCTTCACACCTGTGGTCTGCAGGCCTTGAGCTACTGTAGGGAATTTCCGGTTCACATTGCCAGCAACAAGAAGGCAGACTGTTTTTTTTTTTTTGGTATTCTTTCTGGGGCATAAATTGCAGCTGGTGATAAAATTTGTTCAATGTCCTTCACTATTAAATCACATTGGACCACACAAATGCTTGGCCTAAGTAATCCTATTAGACCTACACCAGGGGGACCCGTGATTAAGTGGACATACATCCACAGTATAAGCTGACAGGATCACTCAAAAGGCCCAGAGAATCGGCATCTATTTTCTCCTCTCCCTTGGTGATAACATGAGGAGGTAATCAAGATCAAGAGGAATTCCATTTGGTAGACCTTGTTCAAAAAGGTCTATGCCTCCATCTATGTACCTTATTACCATACCAAAGAAACAATGCCATCATGACTGGCTCCAGCGGAACATTAGGACACATGGTTATCTTACTAAGACTCTCTCAAAAAAGGCAACGAAGGCTGCTCATTCTGTCTTTCCTTTGTACCTGTCCCTCTTCCCAAAACAAAACATGCTGACATTCTAGTTTGGCCACATGGAACTGCCCATACTTGCCAGGAAATGGCCAACTTTCCTTTTTTTTTTTTTTAAGATTTTATTTATTCATGAGAGACACAGAGAGAGGCAGAGGCGTAGGCAGAGGGAGAAGCAGGCTCCATGCAAGGAGCCGATTCAGGACTTGATCCTGGGACTCTGGGATCAGGCCCTGAGCCGAAGGCAGACACCCAACCACTGAGCCACTCAGACGTCCCCCTACTTTCTTTTACATGAAGTTTTGCACAGTTTATTACTTGTGCCTGGAATGCCGACTCTGACTTTTCTACTCCTGTTGGATTGGCCTTCTTGCTATTTTCCAAACATGCCAATCATATTCTTACCTCAGAGCCTTTGCACTAGCTATTCCATCTGCCTGGAATGTTCTTCCCCCATGTCTCCACCTGACCTGGCCCTCATGTCATTCTCTTCACTCAGATCCTACCTCTTGGTCATCACTGTCAATGCCCTCTACCCAAAGACCACCAGGAACCCATCTGCAGTGGAGCAAGTTGGATTTATGGCTGGTTGCAGTGAAGGAGAACACATACCATGGGGAATGCGGGTTTCTCAGTACGGGGACGTCCGAAAGGGCTCATAGGGTTTGGGCTTGTTTTTGTCTAGATTCATCATGGCCACAGAGTGGCCTTGTCTGATGTTCATGTTCTGTGAAATTGTTTATATTCAACAGGAGAACACCATAGCCTAGCTATGAGTGCCAGGCCAAGATGCCAGGGACTGCCTTTCTCTTCATCATCACGGAATCCTCGTGCACAGAACCGAAACTGGAGGAGGAGGAGGCAGGTGTTGAACAAAAGCATGTTGAATGAATTGGTGATGTTTGTCTTTGGCAAATTCTTATTCCACAGTGAGGTGCCAAGTCAGAAGACTCTCTTCAGGGAAGCTGTGCCTGACTATCCCAGCAGGCCCTGATCTCTCTGCTCTTACTGCACACCACAACTCTCTTTAAAGCAGTTAGCAAAGAGCCTTACAGGGAGAAAGAGTCTTTGAGTCAGTGTCCTCACACTGCTGTGAATGCCTTGAGGCTAGGGATCACCTTCTTTCCTTTGGAGCCCCAGAGCCAAGCACAGGGCATGTGCCTAATAATTTACTGACGGACCTGCTAAACGCCCAGTTTGGCTGTGCTTGAATTGCACCTCTGGCAGGGGCTCCAGAATTCCTTGTGTATTCTCTGAGACTATGGTCGGCAGTTCCGGAGGGAGAAATATTTAAACAGGAGGACCCTGAGGCACCAGCAGTCAGGGGTATGTTTGTGAGTTTGTGGGTCTTAGGGACAGTTTTAGGCTAGTGGACTTTGGCCCTCATGTGAGGCCTCTGCTATGTGGACTCCATCTGGCCTGGCTCCTGCTCAAAAATTCCCCCCTTTCCTGCTACCCAAGACCCAGAGGAAGCTGACCCAAACCCACAGGTCTCAGGAACAGGAGAGGAAGGGGCTATAAGAGCCCAGGCACCTCTGAAACAGGGGTCGCATATGAGGAGACAGAGTTATCTGATTATCTGGTTCTATTCTCGCAGCCCATTAAAGTACATACAGTATCACCCTTCTTTTACAGATGAAGGAATAGAGACACAGAAAGGTTAAGTAAGTCACCTGGAGACACACAGCTAGTAAGTAGCAGAGGTGGGATTCAGAGTCAGGTCTATCTAATTCCCAAACCCATGTTTTGGGCCACTGTGCAGACTGCATTCCCACAGTCCTCTGTGTGGCCTTGATGGGGGATTCTGGACATTTAAGGAACTCATTCAAAGAGTTCTCTAGACCAAATATCCCCTAGAGTCAAGGTTCTGATACTCTAAAGGGTCAAGCAGGAAGTAGACACCTTCCCAAAACAGCTCTGAGTAGGATGGGCTATGTTCTGGTACAGCACGGGAGACAGCAGAGAGAATTCCACCCTGGGGCCTTAACTGAGATATTGGGGCTGCTTTTGCCATCTCCATAGGTCCCAGGCCCGCCTGGATAGGAAGTGGGTGGAAAACCTTAACTCCTGTGGGTATTTCCCTGGCTGCAGACATTGCAGCTTCCTCTCGTGGCCACCAGGGAAACATGTACCTTGGTTCTTCTTCAGTGGCCCACTGGTCCCAGGGCCACTCCTTGCAGTTATCTTCAGGCCCTGTGCTGCTCTGAGGAGAGAGAAGTAGATGCTGATGAGGTCTCATCTGCATCCTGTGGCTTCCCCTTTCAAAGAACGACTTCCAGAGTATGTGTGGTGGAGTGAGCATAGGAGTGACCTGGGAACACATGGACTTTGCTTCTTTTAACCTGAGGAAGAAATGTATTTTTTCAGAACCACTGGTTTTCAGACAGTATTCTTAGCAAAGTTCATTATAAAACCCTACTGAGTTTTTATAAAATGACCTCTCCTCTTACATTTAAAAGAAGGAAACATGGGATTTCTCTATAAGTATGGCAATCATGCAGTTCAGTTCTCAATTTCTAGCTGAGATGGCATTGTGAGTTCATGGTGTGGCCTGCTTCCTCTGTTCTAAATACATGGCAATAATAAATAAAATAGAAAAAAAGATAAACAAAAGGACATTCTTGGGCCCCAAACCAAGATGGATATCTCCATATATCAGAGGCAGATCAGAAATGCAAAGTAGTGAGTGGGGTTTGAGGGCAAGATGGACTTGGGGTCTAGAAGCAGCAATAGCTGCCAGAGGCATAGCTCCTAGTAATGAGCTCAAATGCTCCCTGCAAGATAGAGACCAGCCAGGTTCCTTGAAGCCACGGGTGGGGTAAGTCTCCCTCTGCTTGTGAAAAGAGGCAAGTTAAAAAAAAAAAAAAAAGGCCAGCTGTCCATTTTTGCCTGGGGCTTGAAATGTGGGAAGCTAAGGCAGACTCTGGCCTAGGAACTGAGCCAAGCCACCCTCTGGCTACGTGCCTGGACTTGTGATCTCATACCACAACAGAGTGGGAGCTCTGAAATGCTATTACAGGACCTGGTTTTCAGTTGGGCCTGGGGTCCCAGCTCAGGACAAAGACAGAGAAAAATCTGAAGTAAAAACAAAATTAAAAAATTCTCCAACTCACTGAGGTTATAAACCAAAATATATGAAAAATACTTTTGGTGAGAAAAACGGTCAACAGAATCAACTTTTAGAATATGAATTCATTCTACATGGAATTGTTTTTGTGAAAGTCTCATAAAGAATTGAAAATAATGTTTAGGATGCTTGAAAAGGCAAATGAAGGCTCAACATCCTTTGGAAATTAATAAGACTTGAAGGAGGCAGATAGAAATGAAATGAGAACAAGTAGATATAAAAAGAATAAATGAGAATCTTGGAAATCAAAACTTTGATCACCAAAAAACAGGACAGACAGAATAAACTGTAGACTAGACACAAAGAGAGATTTAGTGAGTTAGAAAAGATTAGAGAATTAACTCTAATGCAGTACACAGAAATAAGGATTAAATATATATAGGAGCAGTTATGAAACATCAAGGAGAGCTTGCATGCAAGACAATGTATGTCCAATAGGAGTTTCAGAAGAAGAAAATGAAAGGAGCCACAGTGAAGCAGTATATGAGGAAGAAGTAGCAGAGAAATTCCCTTCAGGAAATTGCAGAACATCAAAGGCAAAGAGAAAAAGACCTTACAATAGACTAGAGAGAAAAGACAGATCACTTACAGAGGAACTCCTGGCCTCTGCCAAAACCAAGGCCAGAGATGTTGGAGTAGTAACTTCAAAGTGCCAACTGGACTTTTATACCCAGCTAACTTATAGTAAAGATGAAAGGCAAAAAGGAACATTCCATACATAAAAAGTACATACTTTCATTGAAGGAATTACTATAGGATGTACTTCAAGAAGAAGAATAAACCCAGAAAGAAAAGAAAGAATATAAAAAACAATGGTAAGTACAGAAATTGATAGAAATATGTTGACAAATCTAAATGAGCATAGATTATAAGCAAAAAACAAAAAAAAATTCTAATTTTTATTAAAGATATACACATTTTTTAAGTCACTGAATTCTCTAAGGCTCTAAGGATGGCCCTCAGTGATCCTTGCCTCCTGGTATTCATGCCCTTGTGTTGTACCTCTCACACTGAAGAAGGCTGACCTGTGTGATCAATAGGATATCACAAAAACAGTGCTTATTACATATCACAGGTGTGTGACATCTGAGGTTAAATGATGAAAGGCATTGCCACTTCCACCTGGTTTCTTTAGGCTCAATTTCTCTGGTGGAAGGCAATTTCCAAGAGGTAAGGGCATCTCCAAGAAGCGGCCTGTATGGCGAGGACCTCTGAGGCCTCATGCTAACAACCAGCACCAATTGCCAGGTATGTTAGTGGACCACTTCAGAAGGGAGTTCTCCTGCCTCTGTCAGGCTTTCAGATGATTACAGTCCTGGCAAGCCTAGGAGAGGCTCTGGGCCAGAACCACCTCACTAACCTCTTGAATTTCTGACTCACAAAAACTAAATGAGATAACAAATGCTTATTGTTATTTTAAGCTGATTCGTTTTGGGAGTTTTGTTGTAAAATGATAGATGATTAATACAGCTTATAAAAAAACCTGCAGCTTCTTGTCCCATCTTACCCCCACCCTAGTTCTCAACCATTAAAGGCAAACAGCTTTAACTCTTTAACTAGTATTTTGTTGTTGTTATTTGTTTTTTTTTAAGATTTTATTTACTTATTCATGAAAGACACAGAGAGAGGGGCAGAGACACAGGCAGAGGGAGAAGCAGGCTCCATGCAGGCAGCCTGATGTGGGATTCGATCCTGGGACACCAGGATCACACCCTGGGCTGAAGGCAGGTGCTAACCACTGAGCCACCCAGGGATTCCCTGTTGTTATTTGTCTCTATATTTCTATATACCTTATTTATATTTTTCCATTTTATTTATTTTTTAATGAAAAAAGATACTTTGTTTGTTTGTTTATTTATTGTGAGAGTGGGGAAAGGGTGGGAAGGAGAGAGAGAACTCAAGCAGGCTCTGTGCTGAGCATGAAGCCTGATAACAGGGTTCAATTTCATGATCCTGAGATCACTACCGAAGCCAAAACCAAGAGCCAAAACTCAATGGATTGAGCCACTCAAGCACCTCTATTTTTTAAACTTTATTTTGTTTTATTTTAAAATATTTACTTATTTGTGAGAGAGAGCGTGAGCACAAATTAGGGGTTAGGAGCAGAGGGAGAGGGAGAAACAGACTCTCCACTGAGTAAGGAGCCCAATGCAGGCTTGATCCCAGGACCCTGAGATCATGACTTGAGCTGAAGGTAGACGTTTAACTGACTGAGTCACTCAGGTGCCCCTATTTTTTCATTTTAGATATTGATTTCCTATTATGGAAGATGATATTATTTTTCTCCCTCCCATATCCCCCACCCTTTCCCTTTCAAAGTAATTCCTTCATACTTTCTAGTTATTCAGTGCTAGTATTGGTATTACCATATCAATACTATTTGCAAACCTTATATTGTGTTATGATTACATTTCTTGTACAACTTTTTGTTTTCTCTGGTGATAATAATGGTCTATCTTTTCGTTTGTTTAGATTTCATGAGTGACTCATTTCCTCTCAATATGCCTGAACACGTCAGGTAATGTATGAACTTCCTCTTTTTCTTGGGGAACATCTCCTAGAACCGTCTGTTCTCCTGTTTCTGGGTTGGCTGCACACTAGGTCGGCTGTACAGCTGTCTTCCTGGAACATGAATCCTCTATCTCCCTGGGGAATCCCTTAGCCTACATCCTGTATTTTGTGTCTTCCTGTTTGTTGGTTTAGTCCCTCATTTTGATGGAGTATATTCTCCAGTGGCTTTCTGAGCAAGGGTGCATAAGACCTAGGTACATTTTTTGAGAGCTTTCATCCCTGAAAGGTCTATTCCGTAGTTGACAATGGACAATAACACTTGAATGACAGTTAAACTGTAAATATAATTTTCTGGGTCAGAAATAATTTTCTTCAAATTTGAAGGCACTGCTCCATTATCTTTTAGCTTCTGGTGTTACTGCTATGAAATCCATTGCTATTCTGATTCCAGATTTTCTATGTAGGATATTTTTTTCCCTCCTGAAAAAATTCTAGGCTCTTTCTTTTATTCCTACTTTTTTATATTAATGATTATAAGTTTTGGTGGGGTCTTTTTGAAATTAATTGTCCTCAGGACATGGAGACTCTAGAAAGCTATGTTCTCAGAAGTTTTATTTGAATTATTTCCTTGATATTTTTCTCTCTACATTTTCTCTTTGAAATTTCTTATTATTTGGGTGTTGGATCTTCTGGATTGATTATTTAATCATCTTATTTTTCTCTTATTTATTTTTAAGATTTTATTTATTTATTCATGAGAGACAGAGAGAGAGAGGCAGAGACACAGGCAGAGGGAGAAGCAGACTCCCTGCAGGGAGCCCGATGTGGGACTCCATCCCAAGACCCTGGGATCACAACCTGAGCCAAAGGCAGATGCTTAACCACTGACCCACCCAGGTGCCCCTCTCTCCTATTTTTAAACTCTCTCTTTTTCTATTCTACTTTCAGGGAGATTCCTAGGTTTTATTTCTAAAACTCCTTCTCAATTTTTTATTTTTTCCTCTTATATTTTTATTACCTACATATCTCTGCTTATCTCTCTAAGAATATTAATTATAGATTTAAAAATATTTTATTTATTTATTCATGAGAGACACACAGAGAGAAGCAGAGACATAGGCAGAAGGAGAAACAGGCTCCCTTTAAGGAGCCCGATGTGGGACTTGATCCCAGGACCCTGGGATCACACCCTGAGCTGAAGGCAGACGCTCAACTCCTGAACCACTCAGGTGCCCCAAATTATAGATTTTTAAAAAAAGATTTTATTTATTTATTCATGAGAGACAGAGAGACAGACAGAGAGAGAGAGAGAGAGAGAGAGAGAGAGAGAGAGGCAGAGACACAGGCAGAGGGAGAAGCAGGCTCCATGCAGGGAGCCTGACATGGAACTCGATCCCGGGTCTCCAGGATCACTCCTCACCCCCCCACTCCGGGCTGAAGGCGGTGCTAAACCGCTGAGCTACCTGGGTTGTCCCCAAATTATAGATTTTTTAAAGTTTTAAAATTATAGATTTTTTATAGATTTTTTCTGTTTCCAATTGCCTTTATTTCCCCAAATTCCATTTATGTATGTGTGTATATGTCTTCACAGAGGAAGCTCAAATGTCTGGTAATCCTTGCCAATATTTAGGATAAAGCACTGAACAGCTGAGTGGAGGCTCTGTGTATACGGGTGGGGTTTGTCCAGGTGGATTTCATTCTTGAATGTCTAACTGGGCCGTTTTCCGATGAGCCTGAAATGTTAATATATAAATCTTTTCTCTGTGGTTGAGCAGTTCCCCAGAAAGGAGTCTTCTAGGTATCACAGCCTGTCTGCCATGTTCTGGTAGCCCCCTGGGATAATCCTTCTCATACAGATTTTAAACCAATCGTCCTGTATTTAGTCCCACCCACATCCTTACTCTCAGAGACACCTAGTGTCTCCAGTTCCTAGGACTTCTCAGGATGGCATACACTGTTTCAATTTGCTCCTGCATTTCCTATATGGTTGGCTTTGGTGTCAGCTTCTTCTGGTATACTGGGTCTGCTGCTCCTTGTCCACCTGCTTTTCAGATTCCAAATTATTGATGTCCTTTTGTCTCTCTACTTTTGTGATTCTATGCTCCGAAAAAACAATTTTAGAAGGTTCTGAAATTGCTTAATTGGCCTGGGTGGCCAGTCTAAGTCGAGCCCGGAGCCCTGCACTGGGCACCTTGCTCAGCAGGGAGTCTGCTTCTCCCTTTCCTTCTGCTCCTCTCTCCTTTTTTTTTTTTTATTTTTTTTTTCTGCTCCTCTCTCCTGCTTATGCTCTCTCTCTCTCTCTCACTCTCTCCCAAATAAATAAGTTAAAATCTTAATAAAAGAAAAAGTATTTTTAATTTATTATTATTTTTAAGAAAAATTATTTTTTTTTTTTTTTTTTTTTTTTTTTTTTTTTTTTTTAAGAAAAATTATTTTTAAAAGGTTCTAAAATAGAGATTGGGAAAGGAGTTAGCATTACTAAAAATCTGCAATTTTTATCTTTCTCTAAACAATAGGTAAAACTAAAACCTAGACCTTCACTATTCAGTATGGTAGCTACTAGCCACATATGGTTATTGGGCAACTGAAATGTGGCTAGTCAAAAATAAGATGTATTACACTTAGAGCGCAATACACTTTGGATTTCTGAGATGGAGTATGAATAAAAGAATGTAACACATATCATTAGTATTTTACAGTATTGATTACATATTGAAATTAAGGTATTTTATTTTAATTAATTAATTAATTTATTTTTAAAGATTTTATTTATTTATTCATGAGAGACACAGACAGAGAGAGAGGCGGAGACACAGGCTGAGGGAGAAGCAGGCCCCATGCAGGGTGCCAGACACCGGACTTGTTCCTGGGCCCCCAGGATCATCCCCAGGGCTGAAGGCGGCGCCAAACCGCTGAGCCACTGGGGCTGCACGAAATTAAGGTATTTTAGATATATTGGGTTAAATAAAATATATTAGTAACTTTAACTTCACCTTTTTTTTTTTTACTATTTAAAATATGGCTTCTAGAGAATATAAAATTACATATACGGATTGTTTTCCATTTCTATGGGACAACAGTGTTCTAGATAACAAAAGATTAAGGATGTGTGTATAATTAGGTAAAGCGTAATAGTGTCCTTGATGTACAGGAAGAAGAAAATGGAACAAGTTTAAATTTGTTAGAATAAACTATGATTAGATATAAAAATTAAGAATTAAGGATAAGCTGAAGAATTGAAATACAATATATACCTTCCAAACACAAGAAGAAAAGTAAGAGAATATAAAAAATTTCACTAGTCTAGCAGAAAACAGTAGAAATTTTTGAAAGGGAAAAGGTGAAAAATTTATTAAACAGAAAAAAATAAAAAGATATTAATACATTAAAATACTTAAGTAACCACTCTTTATATATGAGGACTAAGTTGGCCAGTTAAATTCAGAGATGATCAGAATGGGTAAAAGCAGATGACCAAACATAAGGTGTTTTTAAGACTCACATCAAAACAGAACCAAACAGAAAGGTTAAAAATAATATGATGAACAAACATGTACTATGCAAATATTATTCAAAAGGAGTTGGTGTAGCCATGCTAATATCAGACAAAATCAAGGTAAAGAGCATAAATAATGGAGTAAAAGGACATTATATTTTCTTATTATACAATAAGGAAAGAAACAATTCACCAAGCAGATATAACAATCACAAAACTCTATTAACAGTACAGCAAAGATTGATGGAATTATGAAGAGAAATGAGCACAACTCATAACAGAAGATCTTATTTCATTTTTGTTTTTTCTTTTCTTTTTATATATTTTTTAAAAAATATATATATTTTGTTTTTTCCCCTCTTTCTTTTTTGTTCATAAGAGATTTGAACACATTTTTTTCTCAGACACTGATACATCTGGGTAGGCAATAATATAATAAGTATATGGATAATTTTCCCACAAAATGATTAAGCTTAGTCTAATATGTGTAACAAATTCAGAGCAAATACATTTTTAAGGTACTCATGGAATAATTATGAACTAGTATCTGCATGCCACAATAAAGAGGATATCAGTCAACATCATGCAAATTGTGTTCTTTGTAAATTAAAGTAAATTAGAGATTAACAATAAAAATAGTATGAAATCTCCCATATGTTTAGTACTGTAAAAAGTCACTCCTAAGTAAATGAGTTAGAAAAGATAATAGATGGAAATGACCAAATATTCAGAACTAAATGATAACAAAAGTACTACATGTCAAACCTTGTAGAATAAAACAGAGGTAATTCTAAATTTTAAGGTATTTATTACAAATGACAGATTTATTTATTTATTTATTTTTAAATTTTTATTTATTTATGATAGTCACAGAGAGAGAGAGAGAGATGCAGAGACACAGGCAGAGGGAGAAGCAGGCTCCATGCACCGGGAGCCCAATGTGGGATTTGATCCCGGGTCTCCAGGATCGCGCCCTGGGCCAAAGGCAGGCGCCAAACCGCTGCACCACCCAGGGATCCCTACAAATGACAGATTTAGAATGAATTAAGCGATCAGTACAAGGAGCTAGAAAAGTCTAAGAGAGTAACATAAGAAGAGTGGGGAGAAGAGTAAAAATGATGGAAGTTAACGAAATAGAAAACAAAGAAACAAAAGCCAAATGGTGGCTCTTTGAAAAAGAAAAAGTAACAAAAGATAAACTTCCATCAAGAGATATCAAGGAAAAAATGAAACAATCACAAACAGGCAATATTAGAAACAAAAGTTGGCATAACTAGAAATAGAGTAGAAAAATTTAAAGATAGTAAGAGAACAATAGAACAACTTTATGTCAATAGAATTGAAAACATGGAAGAAATGGATGCTTTTTGAGAAAAATGTGAATAATCAAACTTGCCCCAAGAAGAAATAGAAAGTTTGGAATAACCAATAATAATTGTATAATTAATCAAACATCTCCCCTTCAGAAGACATGAATTTTATAGGAAGGTTTTACTGATGCTTTAAAGAACTGCTTCAGAGAATTAAAACAGGGATTTTAATTTTTGAGGCTAGTATGTTCTTGATACTAACCAAACAAGGTCAGATCAAGAAAAGAAAATGATAAACCAATTTTTCTGGTAGCCAACTTCCAAGATGGTTCCCCTTGACCCTCACCTCCTGGTATTTATATCCTTCTGTAATATTCCACCACAGTGAATCATGGCTTGTCTGTGAGTCCAATAGGACATGATGGTAGTGACAGTGTGTAACTTTGGAGGCTAGTTCATTAAAAAAGAAAAACCACATTATAGTCTCTTTGCTTTGTCTTTTCAGATAGTTCACTCTAGAGGAAGGCAGTTCATGTCATAAACATACTCAAATATCCCTATAGAGAGATCTGCATAGTGAGGAATTGAGCCTTTTGCCAACAGCCAACACAAATTTGCAGTTCATATGAGTGAATCGTCTTAGAAGTGGATCCTCCAGCCATAGTAGAGCCTTCAGATGACTGCAGCACTGGACAATCGTCTTAACCTTATGAGAGACCCCAAGACACAACCACTCAGCTAAGTTGTTCCCATAGTCCTGACCCACAGAAACCGAGAGATAATAAATGTTTATTGTTTTACTAAGTTAGTTTGGGATAACTGTTATTCAGTGACACAGAATTGATACAATCACTTGAGAACCTAGATGCAAAAATTGTAAATAAAATAATAGCAAAATGAATTAAGTAATGTATAGTTACAGTTTGTCCCAGAATGAAAGAATGTTACCTTAAGAAAGTTTATTAATGTGATTTACCACATAAAAAATTAAAGGAGAAAATATACGATTGTCTTAACAGATGAAGAGAAAGCATTGATAAAATTTTACATCCATTAGGGCGCCTGGGTGGCTAAGTCGGTGAAACGTCTGCTTTCAGCTCAGGTCATAGTCCCAGGGTCCTTGGATTGAGCCCCACATCAGGCTCCCTGCTTAATGGGGAGTCTGCTTCTCCCTCTCCCTCTGCTTGCAGTTCCCCCTGTTTGTGCTCTCTCCCTCTGTCAAATGAATAAATAAAATCTTAAAAATTTTTTTTTTACATCCATTCATGATAAAATTTACCAAACTTGGGAATAGAAGGAAACTATTTGAACATGACCAAAAATCAACAGCAAGCATATTCGCATTGCACAATTTTAGGAGCATTTCTTTTAAACTCAGGAATAAAACAAGGATGCTTGCTCTCACCACTCCTTTTCTACATTGGAGAACCTAGCCTATGGAATAGTAAAAGAAAAAAAAGAAGAGCTGTAATAATTGAAAAGGAAGAAATGCAAGTGTTTTCTATTGCAGACTACAAGTATCTACATAGATAATTCAAAAAAATTTACTGATAAACTAGTAGAAGTATTAAATGAATTCAGCAATATTGCTGGACACAAGGTCAACAGAGAAAAAAATTACTAGTCTTCCTACTCATCAATCATGACCAGTTAGAAAATGTAATGGGAAAAACAAAGATCTCATTCATAATGGAGATAAAGTATGAGGCATCCAATGATTAATCTAATGGAAGATAGGAGATTTTTTTATGGAGAAAATTATAAAGCACTGTGGGAAGTATACAAAAGAAGACCCGAATATAAATGAAGAGACATATGTTCATGGATCAGAAGACTCAGTGTCCTAAATTTTCCAGTGTCTCCCAAATAATCTATAAATTCAACTAGATTTCAATTAAAATCTCAATGAAGTTTTTTTTAATGATATTTGACAAGCCAATCTTAAAATTCATATGAAGAACAAGAACAAGATAATTTTGGAAAAGAACACAAGGAGGTGGGATGGAAGGAAGGCTTAACCTACAAGATAACAAGACTTAGTGGTGTTAGAAGGGAATAGTAATTAAAGAGTGGGGTGGCGATCAGAACAGAGAGCCCAGGAAGAGACCCACGCACATATGGAAATACTAGCTGGCATTTTAAAACCACAGGAGAGATAAATTGCTTTTAAAAATAAGTGATGCTTGGAAAATTGATTATCCACATGGAAAAACATCCAATTAGATTCCCAATCCCATACTCCAAAATAAATAACCAGAAAGCTAATATTTAAAACTTTTAGAAGAAATATGGAAAGCTCTTTATGACCTTTGAATGGGTAATGATTTCTTAAATAGGAGACAAAAATCAACGAAAAAGGAATGAATGACATATTGCCTGTTTTTTAAATGAACAATGTCTTTTTTTAGGGTACCTGGGTGGCTCAGTTAGCTAAGTGTCTGGCTCTTGATTTGGGCATAGATCATGGTCTTAGGGTTGTGAGATCGAGCCCCATGTTGGGCTTTGTGCTGGGTGTAGAGCCTGCTTGAGATTCTCTTTCTCTGCCTCCGTCCCTTTCTCCACCCCTGCTTTCTCCCCCTCTCTAAAACAAACGAACAATGTCTTTTCAAAAAAGACACCTTAAATAAACTTGAAGACAAGGCTCAGACCAGGGAAGGTATTTGCCACACAAAGAACTGACAAAAGATTAGTATCTACAATTTATAAAGAAATCCTACAAATCATATAGGAAAGAGACCAACAATACAACAGAAAAATATGCCTAGACTATGAAGAGGCAATTAAGAGAAAAGGAGATCCAAATGGGCAACTTCAGTAATAAGTGGGAAATAAGGGGCACCTGCGTGGCTCAGTGGTTATGATCCCAGGGTCTTAGGATTGAGTCCTGCATTGGGTTCCCTGCCTGTTTCTCCCTTTGCCTGTGCCTCTGCCTCTCTCTATGTGTCTCTCATGAATGAATGAATGAATGAATAAACAAATAAATAAAATAAATATGTGGGAAATAAAAATTTAAACTACTTGAGATACCATTACACACCCATTAGATTGGCAATAATAAAAAAAAGGGGTACTACAGGTATTTACAAGGATGTAAACAGAAATTCTCACAGTCTGTTGGAGAGAGAGAACAAATTGGTATGATCGCTTTGAAGAGCAATTTGACAATGTCTAATAAACTTCAGATGTGCTTGTCCCTCAGCTCTTCAATTTCTAGAGAAATCCTCAGATGTGCACAAGGAGGCATGTATAATATACATGGGTAAGAATTCATTACAACATTACTCATATTAGGGAAAAACTGGACATCATATAAATATCCATCAACTGGAGAATGAATAAATAAAGGGGATACTACAGAGCAGTGAAAATGCTACACGTGTAAACATGGAAAAATCTCAAAAATGTAATGTTGAGAAAAAAACTCACTTTGTAAAATGACATATAGTGTGTGATACATTTTATACGAAGTTGAAAACATGGCTATTATATATAGTTACACATACCTATTATACAGTATAAACATACAAGGGAAAGATAAATATCAGAATTCCATAGAGCTGGGCATTGGGGGCTTACATGTGAGATATGTTAGTGTCTTTACTTCTTTGTTTGAACTATTATAGTAAAAATCACAATAATCCAGATCTACGTGACTGTTGGTTTCAGGCAGGATGACTCTGAGTTCCTTGTGTGTATTTATTTCATGACGCTGGGGCTCCCCCTAAATCCTGAGCTCCCTCAGGAGCATTGTCTTTTTCCTTTTATATTCCTCAGGCCTAGCATAGTGTAGATGGTCAACCGTGTTTGACTGAGTGTAAATGGAGGAGGGGAGTGCAGAAGGAGGAAGGTTGGGATGAGGATGAATGGAGACACAGAGACAATGCTTTGACTGCCTGCGTCTGACATGCTCTCCTGTGGAGAGAAGTAGATGGACTCTGGAAAAGCCAGGGACAAGAGCCTAGCTGGCCCAGAGCCATGACTGGAAGGAGAGAAGTCAAGGATGTTTCCCCAAGCCTCTTACCTGAGGGGTGGGGATGGTGAGTAACCACCTGACATTGGATGTGTCTAGAAAGGGAACCTTGAAGGACACGTAGACTTAAGAAGATGATGAGTTTCATTTTAGACAGTGTTATGAGACCTCCAGGCATGATTATCCAGCTTGTATTAGAATATCTGGGTCTATAGCTTAGAAGAGAGGCCAGGGCCCTAAGAGTCAATTTGGTTGTGTAGGAGAAAGACAATGAGTAGTGTGATGGTGCATAAGCTTCCACAGGGAGGGCAGACGGAACAAGGAGGACTGGTGGCTGCAGAGAGACTCTTGGGAGCATCAAACATTTTTTTTTTTTTATTTAGTTATGATAGTCACAGAGAGAGAGAGAGAGAGGCAGAGACACAGGCGGAGGGAGAAGCAGGCTCCATGCACCGGGAGCCCGATGTGGGATTCGATCCCGGGTCTCCAGGATCGCGCCCTGGGCCAAAGGCAGGCGCCAAACCGCTGCGCCACCCAGGGATCCCAGCATCAAACATTTTAAGGCCTGAGTGGAAAGAAAGAATCCAGATGAGGAGGCTGATGAGAGTCCAGAGAACGGAGAGAACAGGAGAGGTGAGGCAACAAGTCTTAGGAAAGAGAGTGGGTCAGATATGGAAGAAGGGTCTAGAAAGAGAAAAACTGAATAGGGCCCTTTGAATTTGGCAGAAGGAGGTCAGTCGTAGTCATTGGAGAGGTGGGAGGAGAAACAGATCACATTTACCCTGAGCCATGGTAAGCTGAATGTGAACAAATATAGAAGAGTGATTTTCTAGACCTGCTTTTTCCAGATGTCTGGATATGAAGGGTAGGAAGAGACAGGTCACTGAAATCATAGTCGGGCTTGGGGTTTGGACATAGTTGGCTCTGAAAAAACTCAGGGAGGGAATCTGAAGAGAGAGAGGTTTAACATGTAAGAGAGAGGGGGACAGAACGGATGAATCAAAGTTTTGGCAGAAATGTAGGAATGTGCATACCAATGATACTAATTGGTACTAGGAATGCTGATGCTAGCAAACATTTATATAGAGACCTATTATGGACAAGATGCTCTTCTAAGTGCTTAACATAACTTTAACTCATTTAATGCTTATAGCAATTTTGTGAGGGAGGTACTATCATTACCTCCATTTTACAGATGAGGAAACTGAGGCACTGGAAGGCCAAGCCATATCATCATTACCATTTCTTGAGCTATTTTTATTTATCAGGGGTATTGCTGCTGACCACAGCTCTGTAATGTATTAATAGGTCAGTTCTTCATAGTAGGTATAGTAAGAACACAAAGGCAGTAAGACAAGGAGAGTTTGCCTTGGTCTCTGATTTTGGAGGGAAGAGGGGGAGTGTGGATGTGGACACAGAGGTGGGTGTGGGCTTCGAAGAGAGAAGGAGACAGGAGGTCAAGGCAGTTTAGGCCAAAGGCTTTGATTTCTTTGGCAAAGTAGAGAAGGAACACATTTGTTGTGGAAAACACAGGTAACAATAAAATAAGAATTCCAAGCCCTTGCCATAACTACTTTAGGCATTTTGTTGTGTTTCCTTCCAAAATTCTTCTAAGCATACATATTCAGGCATAAATACATATCTGGGGAAGTCAGTCCTTCCTTCTGATGGAGAGAAAAGAGTCAAAATAAACAAACCCAACAGAATCCAAACCCTGTAATTTTGGAGCTACAATCAGAACAGCTCTGTATATAGTAGATAGCTGTTTGACCTCTTTCCCCTCTCTTGAGAAATCTCTCTACAGGTTTTTAGTTATGTGAGTCCTGCAAAGACCATCTTCTGGAGTGCTAAGGTTTGTGACTGGAAGAACCAGGCTGTCTTGCACAAAGTATTGAAAGGTCACCTTTGCAGTAAAGCAGCAGAGATGCATCTCTGCAGACTGTTTCCTTGGAGGGATGTTTCAGACCTAAGTATGAATTATGCTTAATCCTAGTGGCAGAGTAACATACCTATTATGAGCCAATTGCATGTAAAAACAAAAACAAAACAATATTTATATGTGTGTTCTTGTTTTTGTTTCAAGGTAGATTGCCCTAGTTTAAACAAGAGAGTATGTGTGTGTGTGTGTGTGTGTGTGTGTGTGTGTGTGTTTCTTTTCTTCATTGAGGAAGTATCAAAACACATTCTGGCTTCTGGGATGCAGTCCCCAACAGAAATGAGGGTGGGATTGGATGGGGCTTCCTGGAATCACCAAAGGGAGCATTCAACCGATGGGTGCCCAGTGAGTGGCCCAGTTGTCTGGAGAAATGGTGTGGGGTATGACAATCCCCTTTGTATATGGAAGGTGTAGAAGACTGGCTAACAGATCCCTGGGAGAGGATGTAAGGGAGATGGAGGTGCATGGCTCTGACTCTAGAAGTGGAAGGGGCTGGACCGTGTCCTGACCTTACACTTTGGGTCAGCCTAAGGAAAAGCAGGGAGAACGATTAATGGAGCCAATCACCCAGACTGCACGTTTATAGCCTGTCTTCCAGAAGTACTTGTTCAAGCAAGAAGGCTGCTTTTATAAAGATAGAATCTTGCTCTACACAGTCTTCACTTATATTGTAAATATCTTTCCATATTATCCAGTATTCTATGTTGTGGTGCTTCATTGCGGATGGACCATGGCTTATGAACTAGCCCCCTGTGTTGGAAACTCTCAACAGACTGAACCTCCTTGGAGACCAAATGAAGACCATCTTGGGAGGTGGCCAGTGCTTTATCCTCCTGCTCCTACAAGGACCAGCTAAGTCAGTTCCTCCATTGCTCACCTCTCAACACCTCCCTGTGTGGTTCCGGACCACCTGTTGAAGCCCCAGCATGCCTGGCTCTGAATCTCACAGAATTATCGAGAAAAGGAGGCCCAAGCACACTGAGAAAACACCGAGGCAGAGGCATGGCTGGGATCCCAGCACAGAGCCCCATCCTCCCGCAGTTACAGTCTTGGCTGAGTTGAGCCCTTTCCTCACAGTGTTTGGCTTGGATGCTAGACTAGGTGAGTCAGCTCTCCTGGCACCCTACTTCGAGTCAAAGTCACATTGAGATGGGGTAGTTGCCAGATCAGTATAATTACTGGTCTCTCCCATAACCCAAGCCCTCCCAGCCCTCTCTCTGAAACTAGGTCCCAGAATGTGTCCCGTGACAATGTGGGCAGGGAGCTGACCTCCATCAGCTCTATAGTAGGTAGGAGCCTCTTGTGAGGACCTGGGGCCTGGGTCCTAAATGAAGGAAGCACTTTCCTCTATGTCTCCAAATTCTTCATCTGGGCTTGGGCTCAGAGCCAGTGAGCACACACCTCCCAGATGACACCAGTCAGACCTGGTTGGAATCCCAGTTCCATCACTGGCTGTTTGGGTGACCTTGGCATTAGATCTTTAAGCCCTAGAGATGAGTTTTCCTTATCTTTAAAGTGGAAACTACTATCTGTACTTACTGAACATAAAGAATTAATGTATATAAAGGTAACAGGGCCTTAAAATGAAAATTTTTACCAGGCACTAATATGTATTAGGGTTGTGAAAATCCAAAGTGAGATGCCATGTTACCTCATGGAGAGATTTTCTAAGGAAATAACCAAACTCTGTTCCAAGACTTTTGAAACCCCTTGCTCATGTTGAGACTCTGAGAAGGTAGAGAGAGAGGAGATGGGGGATCTCCTTGAAGAAAGCTGTGTCTGGGAGTGCCACCTTGCAAAGGGTGAGTTCCTGGTCCCATACCTTAGATCTAGCGAGGGTGAGTATGGGTGGAGGTGCTCCCCTGAGAGCACAGTGTGTGACCGCTGCAGCTGAGGCATGCTTGCCTGGGCTTTGGTCCTACCTGGGAGACCTGGAAGGTGCTCCCACTAGCTGCTTTAGTGGGGCTGCTGTTACCATGTCGGGACCAGCCTACTACCCAGAGTTTTGGGGGATACAGAAGCCATGGGGTATGAGAACTGGCATACAGAGCTGTATGCCCAGAGGCAGAGAGGATCTCAGATGACTACCTGAAATGAGACTGAACTTGAGACGCATCCCCAGGTTAGAGAGAGCTTCAGGAGAAAGAGGCCGAGTGGGGAAGCTTTGGAGAGGGCATTAAAGCACTCGGTGAGAAAGAGACAGAACTTAACATCTGTCTGGCAAGAAAGCCTGAAGTCAATGTACAGCTGTTGCTGCCCCTTCCCCCGACTGCTCCCACAGACCGCCAGCAGCCGTAGCCATGGCAACTGGCTGGGGAGGCCGGGTGGAAAAAGAGAGAAGAAGCCAACTCCTCTACATTGTCCCCACTTTAGGCTCCCAGCTGGGCAGGCCCCGGCTGGGGGAGGAGAGGACTGAAGGTAAAAATAAGTCTAGAGTTTTGATGAATACCTTGCATTAGTATTCTCTCAGGTCTCAACTGAGACTGTTTGCAACCACAGACCCTGTCCCAAGAAGAAAGATATCAGGCCTGCTAGAGTTGTCATCCAGGCAGTAGCGTCCCTCCTGGAATGCTTTTGGTGAAAGGCTCTGTTGGGGCTCGGTGGTTAGCCATGGGACACACACAACCATAGCCCCCCTTCTCCACTCACTCACAGGACAGGCTCCAGTTCACCGTGCCCTCTGGCCCTGACACATCTCTCCAGCTCATAGGTTATGTCTGAAGCATGTGGTCGGAATGTGAGGGTCAACTTCTTTTGGCTAGAGACAGTTCTTGCCACTGATTATCATGATCTTGATCTCCCTAGAAGAGAGCTGGCCTCCATGACAGGCACAGTCTTCCTAGCGGAGAGAACATGAAGTGTTTTTCCCATTGCCCAGGTGGGGGCGGTGCTGCCCCCAGAGTTTTTCCCACCAGAGTCCTGGTGGCAGGATGGAGCCACACTCACTTGGATCAGTGAGATGTTACAAGGCCTCATTGGTAGACTTAAGCTCCCTGCTTCACTGGTTGCTCATCTGCAAAAAAAAAAAAAAAAGTTAATAATAATGTGTATCTCCCTGAATTGAGGGTCTGAAAGGAAATCGTGTGTTAGATTGAATCCTAGGAAATAGCCAACATTCAATCATTTTTTACTGTCCAAAAATGGCAATTTCAGATGGTTTGCCCTAATATGTAAACAATATTTTGTGAAGTCTAAATTGTTAGTTATTGTTTTAAACAAAACAAAAGCCTTCCATCCATGTTCCCTAATGAGTCTCCAGAATTCTGTTTGCAGGACCCGCTCAAAGGCACTGGTGATTTGTAAAGTAGCCAGGGCCCTGCCTGGCAGACAGACAACTTGAGGCCAGCCAATGCGCAAGGTCTCCTGGTAGCCAGAGAGCTCCCTCTCACTCCTCTGGTCTTACAGCAAACACTAGTACAAACCACTAGCCCTTTCTACCCCAAACACAACACCCTCCTACAATCATATTTGGAAGTTTCATCATAATGTGTCCAATTACATGGACATTTATTATATTCATCCTGCTTAATGCTTGGTATATCCTCTCAATTCTGAGGACTTGAGTTTTTCAGGTTTGACAAATACTCATCCATTCTTTAAAAAATAACTCTTGCATCAGATTGAAATCTGCCTGTGTTAAAATTAGAAACTTTTGTATCAAACTTCCCCCCAGTATAAATGGAATTGAAAAATGATTCGAGGGGTTGAGAGGTGGATGGATAAGATGAGTGAAGGTGGTCAAAAGGTAGAGACTTCCAGTTATAAATAAGTCATTGGGATGTAATATGCAACAGGGTGACTATAGTTAATAATACTGAATTGCATTTTTGAAAGTTGCTAAGAGAGTTGATCTTGAAAGTTTCCAACACAAGAAAAAATATTTGTAACTGTGTGGTGACAGTCTAGTTAACCTAGACTTATTGTAGTGGTCATTTCACAATATATACAAATATCAAATCACTAATTGCACACCTGAATCTAATATAATGTTATATGACAGTAATGGCTCAATAATTAAAAAAGAAAAGATTCAAAGAGACAAATCACAGAAAAGGAATCCCAAATGGCTAGCAGACTACGTAAGGATGGTCAAACTACTAGAAATCAGGGCCGTGCAAATAAAAATTATGATGAGGTCTAATTTCTCATCCATTAGACCGTCAAAATTCAAGTCTGAAAATATTAAGTCTTGATGAGACTGTCAGGACATGGGGAAGCCATATACTGCTTGTTGGAGTATAAAGTGGAGAGCAATTTGACAGAATCTAGTAAAATTGGGCATGTGCATATCCTATCACCCTACAATTCCACTTCTAGATATACGCTTGCAGATATACGCTTGGAAAGCCCTTACTCATGTGCATAAGACACATATCATTCATTACGTTGTTTCATTGTTTCATGACAGCAAAAATTTGGAACTACTGCATAAGCCCATATATAAATAAAGATCTCTTTTAAAAATGTGGTAGAGTCAGTAATGCAAGCAAAGATTCTATAGCAGTCCAGGGGAATTAACTGGAGAGCGCTAAAACATACTGTTGAGTGAAAAATAGCGAACTGCAGAAACTTAGTACATATACTATAATGTAAGTAAAGTTTAAAGCTGCCTACAAAGCCTCATATATTTTGTATATATAATGGGCTGGAAAGAAATATTCAAATTCATGATGGCAATGGCTGCCCTAAGGAACAAGGAGGGGGCAAGGAATTGGGGTCAGAAGGACCATCAGCCTTATCTGTAGTTTTATTTCTTTGAAAAAAAAGTTACTTGAAGCACATCTGGTAAAGCAGTATAAATTGTCAGTACTGACTGATGGGAACACAGTATTATTTTATTTTTGGTTCCATTTTGTAGTTTTAACATTTCTTTAAAAAAATCTCCTCTTCTGTTTTCTTCCTCTGGAACATCTATTAGAAGGATATTAAGAACTTCAGATTTTATTGTCTCAATCTCTGAAATAGACTAATTTGTATTTTCCTTTTCTTCTTCCAAAAGACTCCCTCAGCCCAATTTGCCAGTTCAGTAATTTTTGTAAGCTGTAATTATTTTGTTATCAGCCCATTAGCTTAAGTTTTTAAAATTTCCATTGTTTTTTTTTTTTCTTTTTAAGAGTTCTCATTGGTTCCTTTCCCTCACAGCCTGTCTCCTTGTTTCTTCAATGCCAGACCCTCACTTACTCCTCTGAGGATTTGGATTTTATTATAATCACTATGATTACACTTTGCTTCTGTAAGTTCTCTTTTATTGTCCGTTCTACTTCTTTCATGGTGCTGTCACCTGTGCTGGCCCTTGGGGTTGAGAGGCCAAGTTGGGCTGTGTTGGTACGGCTTGTCAGGAAGGGAATGCATGGGAGCGAGGGTAGGGAAGAGGACGGTGGGCAGCAGGAACAGGTTGTGGCAGAGGCTGGTCTGGTGGGTGTGGGACTCTGGTTTCTGGCAGGCACAATGCCTTGTCTCTCTGACCCAAGCCCACCTACACTAAGTTGCCTGGAGGGAGATGCCCCAGTGGCCTCTCACTGGCTGAGTGTTTCTATTCATGTGGGCAGGGGTTGGTTAATAGAGCCCAAACATTGCTCTTTTAGGCAGTTCTCCCTCTGAGTTGCCCTTGCCCCGTCCAGCTCCCAGGTGCCCCTTCCTCTGGCATGGTGCTTTCCTCTCCATGTTTTCTTCTGTGTTTTTTCTTTCTTCCCATCCCATCTCTAATTCTCCAGTTTCGGATCCACCGAGCGACCCCTTCATGATTTTGAGTTGCAGATGAATAAAGAATATCTTGTCTTTCATTTCTTAGGAATGTACCTTATTTATAGTCGCACCATCTGTGAATCTCAAGCTGAGAAAGAGAGCTTGGGGTTAGCCCTGCAGATCTGGGAGTCATTTGATCAACATAAAGCTTGAAGTAGGGGAGGGGAAAAGATACTGGGAACCTGTGCACAGAGAGAGGGAAAGTCAGCCAAGGAGAGAATTTACCTACTTACTAAGTTGGGAAAAAATAAGGAACCACTGGGAAGGAGACTTGAAGAGCAGAGGAGGGAGGAAGGGTGAAGACTGCAGAGGGGTGGCAGGAAGGGTCTTGAGAAGAGGTCCCAAGGCCAACCCTGAGGCTGCTGGTGGCCTCCACGAGCTGCCCCCCTGGAGGGACAGGGCCAAAGCCTGCCGGAGGCAGGGCTGGGGGGCAGTGGGGGGCGCTGGGGGGTGGCAGACAGAAGTGGGGGGGACCTGCTGGGGGTGAAAACCAGCCAGGAGGGGGCTCTGGTGGACCTTGGGAGATCTCCATGGACCTGAGGCCTCCTGATAATCCACAGGTTCAGAATCTTTCCTTTTTATAGGAAGCAGATGCAATTAGCGGAGTCAATAATTATTTCTATTTGTAATGTGTACAGCAAGAGGTATATTGGAAATGGTTGTAATTCCCCCTTATGAATCCATCTTTGTTTAGGAGCGATCTTTGTTTGCTTTTTTAGTTTTCATGAATAGGGGACACTTTTCCATTTGACATTGAATGATGCAAGAAATGTACAAGTAGGTGACACAATTTTTGCCCTGGGGAAAGTAATAACAGGTGTAACACTTTCTGCCCTTGGAACAGGTACATGGCTGTTGTTCAGAGCTTGACCATGCTTTCCAGAAAAGACTCCTGTCTGTATACTCTGTCACCAGGAGAACCATCCTAGCTCTGAGATCCACAATGCTTAGACTAGTAAAGAAATCAGGCCTTTGGCAGAGGGCCAAATTACTGAGGTTAATATCTGGGTACTGCTTGGTACCATGAGAGGACATATAGGGTATACTAATCCTGTGACTGGACTCTAAGTCCTGAAACTGTCTTCTCTTTGCTATGTAAGAAGGACATTACTGCCCAGCCCAGAGAGGAGAGTCTTGCCTGATTTAGGCAGACTATTGAAATTGAAGGAGAGGAAGGGCAGAAAAGGGAGAAATTTAAAACAAGACCCTAAAAACAAGGTCCCATGAGGGAAAGGGGATCATGTATAATGGACACAAGGTTTTTTTTTTTTTAATTTAGATTTAGTTGACATATAGCATTATATTAGTTTCAGGTGTACAACATGATCCAATACTTATATATATTGTGAAATGATCACTACAGCCTAATTAACACCCATCACTACACACAGGTACAAATCGTGTGTTTGTGTGTATGATGAGAACTTTCAATATCTACTCTCTTAAAAACTTTCCAATATCCAATACAATATTATTCACAATAGTCACCATGCTGTACATGTCATTCCCATGATTTATTTATTTTATAGTTGGAAGTTTGTACTTTTTAAGCCCCTCACCCATTTTTCCCTCTCTTGGGGTTCTTTTTTTTTTCTAAAAAAAACAAACAGCTTGGGATCCCTGGGTGGCGCAGCGGTTTGGTGCCTGCCATTGGCCCAGGGCGCGATCCTGGAGACCCGGGATCGAATCCCACATCAGGCTCCCGGTGCATGGAGCCTGCTTCTCCCTCCGCCTGTGTCTCTGCCTCTCTCTCTCTGTGACTATCATAAATAAATTAAAAAAAATTTAAAAAAAAACAGCTTTAAAAAAAAAATAAAAAAATAAAAAAAAACAGCTTTATTGAGGTTTAACAGATAGTTGATAAACTTCATATTGAAGTGTACAATTTGATAAGGTTTTTTTTTCTTTTTAGTTTAGTCGGAATAAAATCTAGCATAAATGTACCACTTTGTTCTGGAAATAATGGCTCAGTGTCTTTGTTCTGACAGTTTCCTAAGGGCAAACCACAATTTGAAGTTGTCATTTTGGGTTTAAACTGCACAGAAAGACAGTGAAACTTGCGTTTTGTTTTTATTTTCTTTTTAAGTCTCCAGATCTTGCAAGGACATTTCTTCCAGACCAACAGGCAGATAGTTGTGGCACCTCATCCTATCTGAAACAAAGGTGGTTTAAATGATATCAGCCAAGCTTAGTGATCTAGAAGTCCCTGTTTATCTTTATGGCCTCAACTGCAGATGATGCTTGAATGCGGTGGTAAAAATAAAAAAGTTGGTGCCCATCCACAAAAACTCTGAAACATGGGTGTTCACAAAGAATTTCCACCCTGAATAGCTGGTCTGGGATGAGTGGAAAGTAAGGGATGGCTGACTGTTCCTCAGATATACAAGACTTTCTGAGTAGTTACTGGTCTATGAACACAGTTTCGTGTTTAGTTGTCACATTGGGAATGCCTGGGTGGCTCAGTGGTTGAGCACCTCAGGGCCTGATCCTGGGATCCTGGAATCTGGGTCCCACATCAGGGTCTCCGCAGGGAGCCTGCTTCTCCCACTGCCTATGTCTCTGCCTCTCTCTGTGTGTCTCTCATGAATGAATAAATCTTTAAAAAAATTTTTTCACATTCAGGCAGCCCGGGTGGCTCAGTGGTTTAGAGCTGCCTTCAGCCCAGGGCTTGATCCAGTCCACGTTGGGCTCCTTGCATGGAGCCTGCTTCTCCCTCTGCCTGTGTCTCTGCCCCCTCTCTCTCTCTCTCTCTGTTTCTCATGAATAAATAAATAAATAAATCTAAAAAAAATTTGTCACATTGGCAGAAGGCTCTTCAGAGTCCCCACAGGTCAATCTGATGGCAAAGCTCTGAGGCTTGAGGACCACGATGCCCACTACCAACACCTTCTTGCCGGGTCTCATGCCACTTTTAACGTGCTCACAAAATGGGAAGTACCACAGTGCCTTACTGCAGAGTCCAAGGGGTTGTTTAAATGCCCATCACCTAGTTTCACCACTGCGTGGCGGTGGGGCACAGATCAGGCCATCCTGTCACACTGCACTGCGAGGCTCGGAGGTGCAGGGAGGGAGAGCCGCCAGGAGGAGCTGGGGGCCAGGGGTGGCAGTGGGACGCAGAGCCCTGGCGGGGAGGAGGCGGTCCTGCGCCCGCCGGTGGGCGGGGTCGAGGCTGGCTGCGAGGCGCTCCTGCTTGCTGAGTTTGATATCTGGACGTACTTGTGATAGCATCACCACTATCAAGATAATGAATGTATCCATGACCCTCTAGGTTTCCTTGTGGACCTTTCTTATTTTCCCTCTCCCTCCTGCGCCAAGACAATCATGGGTCTGCTTTCTGTCACTATAGAGAAGCTAGGATTTTCTAAAATTTTATATAAATGAAAGTATGCGGTATATACTCTTTTTCTGTCTGACTTGTTTCACTCATCATTATCATTCTGAGATTCATTCATGCAGTTATGTGTATCGGTCCCTCCCTTCCATTGCAGAATAGTATTATTTCATCTGCTGGTAGACATCTGGATTGCTTCCAGTTTTTAGCTATCACAAATAAAGCTGCTGTGAATATTTGTGTACAAGTCTTTGTAGAGACATTCCATTCTCCCATGTATATACCTGGGAGTGAAATGACTGGATAGATGGTTAAGTGTAATGTTTAATTTTTGAGGAAACCTCCAAATGTTTTCCAAAGTGATTGTTTCATTTTCCATCCCTGCCAGCAACATAGAGAGTCTGGGTTGCTCCATGGCCTCCCTTTGGTATAGCATTTGGTATATCCCGTCTCTCTAATTTTATTTTACTTTAAAAAAAATATTTTATTTATTCATGAGACACACACACAGAGAGAGAGAGAGAGAGAGAGAGAGAGAGAGGCAGAGACACAGGCAGAGGGAGAAGCGGGCTCCATGCAAGGAGCCTGACGTGGGACTCGATCCTGGGTCTCCAGGATGGGGCCCTGGTACAAAGGTGGCGCTAAACCGCTGAGCCACCTGGGCCACCCCTGTCTCTCTAATTTTAGATACTCAGATGTATAGGGGTATCTCATTGTGACTTTAATTTGTATTTCAGGGGGAGTTTCAATTTAGGGTTTCAGAAACATGACAAGAAAGGTAAGTTGTGAATTATTCTGTCCCTACAATGTTCCTGATGAAACAGAAATAATTATGTATTGTAAGTAGCACAAATAATAAATGAGCTCTGATAACTATTTTGAATATTTCCTCTTTAAGCATTTGCTCACATTCAAAGCTAGCCGAGACCCAAGAGGAATAAGTCTACTTGGTCATGTGTTCAGCTGTTTTCCCTCAGCTCCACTGCCCCCTGTTCTTGCCTTTTCAGTGCTCTGAGAATTTCTCTGGGCTCCCTAGGAATGAACTCTTGCCACATCCAAGTTCTTACAATTATAAACAGATTTTGAACATTTATTCAGCGTTTAGAATTAAGGACAATTATGATGAACTAATTTTTTTTTTTCACCTTGGGCAATGGTTTGTAGCCTCCTTGGGGTCTTGGATTCTTTTGAGAATCAGACAAAAAGTCTGGAGACAGAAAAGAGTAGGTGTATACACAAAAGAGGGATGCATGGATCCAGCTCTAGCTAATGCTGTTGGATAGATAGGTGCAATGCTGGGACATAGGGAAGGGGTTTTCCCTTTCAATTATTCTATTCAAAATGTGAGTGGCAGGGATGGCCACATGTGAAAAGAAATGCTGGAAAACAGAGTAGAGGCCTAGGGATCAAAGTCCTGTGGACATTCTCCCTGCCCTAGACCTTTTGGATATCCAAGCCACTAATTCCTGTCTACTGTTTGAAGCAGTATGGCTTGAGCTTTGGGAGTCAGAAGGTGAAATCACTCTAGCAGGTATGAAGGATGAGTTGTAGAGCAGAGTGGGCCTTCTTCCTCTGCAAGGGCCTGCTCCCACCTACACTGGTCCCTCCACACATATCTGTTGCTACTACCTCTGGCCTTGCCCTGTTGGTGGTTTTGGGAGGAAGAGGAGCTTCTGGGCCAGAAAGAGGGCCTGGGATACCATCCTTGCCTAGTAGAGCTCAATGTAATGGGTGACCAGTCCCAGAGTCAGGTGTCCCATGAGAGGGCCTATGCCTTGGCCACCTGTCGAAAATGTGAGTGAGTCTGCCTATGAGGCACGTGCATCCTTCAACTGCCAGAATAGGCCCACCAGCCCCAGCTCTGCAGCCCACAAGGCAGGAGGGTACAGGACCCGTGAGGGTGCCAGGTCTGCTTTCAGGCAGTGGAGGACTGTCTAGGGTCCTCTCTGACAGCAGGGCCCCAGGATAGGGTGATACTTTCACAATGTGGCTTCACTCCCTGCCTCAACCCTGAGCTTTCCTTCTGTTGTTCAGCCTTGGCAGGAGAACGCATGGGATGGACTTGGAACACAGGCAGGACTCAGCAGACAGTGCTAGACAGTCCTTATTATCATTTATCACTGCTCTAACTGGAGCACCAGGTTTCACTGGCCAGTGAATACAAACCCAGGCTCACCACCTTTGACAGCCAAGTTCCCAACCCTTCTGAGCCCCTGGGGTAGCTCCCGTTCCCTTGGTCTTCCAGTGTCTATAAGGGCAGGGGTGTGGTTAGGCTCCTGGCATGGCCTCCCCCTGCTGTTGTGCTGCTTCTGCGTGTTGATCCAGTGGCTGCAGGCCCTGGGAGCTCTGGCCAGGCTGCCATGCCAAGGCACACCTCCTCTACTGCCATCTGATGGCCGGCATCACAGCCACAGCTATCCTGGTGCCCTCTGTGTCAGAAGGCTACTGCCAGGGCAGGGGGCTGGGCACCGGCCCCTGCCACAAGCAGATTCATTCTCTGACCAGTGATAGGAAGAGCTTTCCTCGCCTGTGCTGTCTCTTTGGGGGTGAGGGGTTGCTAGGGCCCCAAACATCATAGAAGTTTTGTGGACCATCAATTCAGTTATTCTGCACAGACTTTTTTGTCTTGATGTATCTCCCTGAGGCCGGCATGACTGAGCTGGGGTGTATTTGAGTATCAGGTGTCATGAATGCTGCACTAAAAACCTTTGGGGATCATTTCAGGCCTGGTTGGCTCTGCCAGTCTTTTTCTCCATCGTGGGAAATTCTCTCTGAGGAGACCTATTTTATCTGCACATTTTAGCATTTGCCAGCCATTTTGTCCTGCCTATAATGTCTACCAATGTTTAGACTTCCACCTTAACAATGATAATATAACATGTACATATATGTATATATTTTTACATGTATGTTTGTATACACATGTGTACACACAGATACACAAGTGTATTAGGATTCTCCCAAGGAACAGAACCAATAGTATTATATAGATATACATATGGTGCATACCCATATACACCCCCCCATATATAGCATACTCTATACTATACATATATACTATATACTATTCCATACTATAGATATGGCATGGTAAACTATATATACTATATGCATATGTATGCACATAGAGATTTATTATGAGGAATCAGTTTGAGTGTTTATGGAGGCTGAGAAGTCCCATGATCTCCATCTGCAAGCTGGAAACTCAGGAAAGCTGGTAGTGTAGTTCCAGTTCATGTCTGAAGGCTTGAGAACCAGGAGCATCAATCATGTAAGTCTCAGTCTCAGGAGAGAAGACAGATGTCCCAGCTTAACAGGCTGAGTGTGAATCCTTCCTTATTTTTGTTCTATTTAGGCCTCCATGGATGGGGTGAGCCCAACCACATTGGGGAGGGCAATCTGCTTTACTCAGTGTGTGGACTCAGATGCTCATGTCATCTTCATAGACATACCCAGAGTAAGGTTTAACCAAATTTCTGAGTGCTGGTGGCCCAGTCAAACTGACATATAAGGGGATCCCTGGGTGGCTCAGTGGTTTAGCACCTGCCGTTGGCTCAGGGCGTGATCCTGGAGTCCCAGGATCGAGTCCCGCATCAGGCTCCCTGCATGGAGCCTGCTTCTCCCTCTGCCTGTGTCTCTGGCCTCTCTCTTTCTCTGTGTCTCTCATGAATAAATAAATAAATAAAATCTTTAAAAAAAACCTGACATGAGGGAACCCCGGGTGGCGCAGCGGTTTAGCGCCTGCCTTTGGCCCAGGGCACGATCCTGGAGACCCGGGATCGAATCCCACGTCGGCCTCCCGGTGCATGGAGCCTGCTTCTCCCTCTGCCTGTGTCTGTGCCTCTCTCTCTCTCTCTGTGACTATCATAAATAAATAAAAATTAAAAAAATTAAAAAAACCCTGACATGTAGAATTAACCATTATGAGTCTCTCAGCCTTTCTGTTAAGTAGATCTTTTTGTAGGCGAGAAGTCAGATAGATGACTCTTGATATCTATGAGTCTTAGCTCTAGACCAGCCAGTCTAGAGCTGTACTTTACAGATCTACATGCAGGAGCTTTAACGTTATGTAGTTGGGTTCCTGCTATACGTTCAATTTTTTTCATCCTTTTTTCTTTCTGAACTCATTTATTTCTCACAACCCATGACCTCACCAAATATGATTTTCATTTAAATTACAAATTACTTTTCATTAAATTAGAAAGTATATAATTTTCTGCTCTAAATATAAAAACCTATCATTACACACAGAATTGTAAGGAACACAAACATCCAGAGTGCTCAATTATCTTTCTTGCTAACCTTCTCAATTACTGTTTAATTGTTCATGGTTTGCACCAAGCTAGAGTGGATTAAATCATCCCTTCCATCTGACAGCGAATGCTCTCAATACCTTTCTGGGCCTTTAATTAAATGTCAACACACACACACACACACACACACACACACACACACACACACATTACCGCAATTCTAATCATCCTATGAAAGCTCTCACAAATAATAATGGTAATTATTACGTGCCAAGGCACTGTTCTAAACACTTTACATATACATCAACTCACTTAGTCCTCCCAAAACTCCATTTGATGCCTGTTTTATGACTGAGGGAGCAAAGCCCAGAGTAATAACCTGCCCAAGGTTGCTATAGTATGGACTTCATGTGGGCTCCTATCTGTGGTCCTAAAGGAGGATTTCCCATACAGATCTGTTTATTTCTGCATTTTTCCCCTCTGTAAGAACAAAGAAAGAACCTAGCTGCAAATATGCTAGGTGTGTGTTTTTCAGTCACAATCTGTTTTTCTCTACTTTTCCTTCTGATAAATTCCTGAGCCCACTTTAGTATTGACTTCACATAACGTGGTCACTTGCTATCCTCAGGTGCAAGGATGTCCTGGGGCCTTGTCACTCCCTGAGGCTGTGAGCCAAACCTTGGTGAGTGAGCTCCTTGGAATGACACTGAGGCACATCCTTTGGGACCCTGAGTCCAGAAGACGGTGAGGTCGGGGGCCAGTGGGAAGGCAGCTGGGAGGATTTGGTAAGCCCTGCATGGGAAGGGTGTGACCTAGTGGCGTGTTTGTCTCTTGGTTGCAGTGATTAATAATGAGGGGAGAGCACTGATCCCTGTCGATACTAAGACCCACGGGGGTGGCACTGGGCTGGGCATGTCTTTGGATGGGCAGTAGTGGTGGCGGAGCCACTGACACTCAGCTTCTCTTGCCCTGAGAGGCCTGGACCTGTTTTTCTGCACTGGCCCCCACCTGTGCACTCCCCTTCCCCCACTCTGAGCAAGTTCCTGCCTGGCTTTGGGTTCTTGACATCTGGCAAGAATGCATAATAGGTCCCCAGCACAGAGCTGGGAATGGAGAGGACCACATGGGAAGCCAGTACAGATCGGGGACAGAGAGACTCAGTTGGGGAAATTAGTGAGGTGTCATTTGAATTGGGCCTTGAAGATTTGGACATTACAAGCAGAGAGAGGGCCCTGGGATGGGAAATCACAAGAGGAGAGTGTGGGCTCAGTGAGGCTGAAGAAAGGAAAACAGTGAGCAGAGGGGGAGGTGGGTCTGGGCAGCCTGGGGAGGGCCTTACCTGTTGGACTTACACAGTTCTATAGGACCAAGAACCCACAGCTCAGGGCTAAGTGATGGTCTAGAAAGGGGCTGAGCTAGTAAGCTGGCCCCCCTCTCCCCAGGGCAATGCCTGGCAGCATCTATAGAGACTCTATAGGGACCTCTATAGGACCCTCTAGGACTACTTCCTGTGTCGTCTCCCACTCTAATACATTAGGTGGTTGGTGGATGAGGAATGTCTAATGGCATAAGGTGCTGTAAGGGACCTGGGCCAGAAGGGAAGAGACCGTAGGTCACAGGGAAGAGGAAATTGCTAGAGGAGAAAGTGGGCCACTGTCTTTTGGGAGAGGGAGAACAGCTAGAAAGCAGGGGATCATCCCAGGCTCCTCCCTTCCTCCATCCCCCCGCAAGTCCTCCTTCCAGCCCTTTCTACCTCCTGCCAGTATTTATGCTTCAGCTTCACTAGATTCTCTATTTTTCTGGAATATTCCCATGCTTTGCCTTGCATTGGTCTATGAACATTTGGTTCCCTCCGTCTGTAAAATCTCCTCCTACCTTACCTTCTTGGTAAACTTTTACCCAACACCACTTTCTGAACAGGAGAGATGGCTCCACGGTTTGACCGCACCCTGCTCAGGCTTGCACAGAAACAGCTCTCAGATGGTCTTGCCATCGTCGTGTGGCTGCTTGGAGATGTTCCTGTCAGCTCTTTGAGAAAATACTCACTGCGCTGCTGCCAAGAGTATGGTGAGCTGACAGCTTCGTCTGTAGCCTCCCTCAGAATCAAGCTCAGTTTTCAGCTGAGGCCACATCATTTTCAGGTGATGTTACAAGGCTGGCCGTTTCAAGGCTGGCCTTCTCTAATGGGCAGGCAGAGACCAGAGCAGGTGTGCGCTGTAGCCAGCGAGTTCTCCTCGCCTTCCCACAAGTGCCTGCTGCCTTCTCACAAGTCCTATGCTCCAGGGAGACGCTGGCACTCCCAGCTCCAACTCAGCATCTGTTCCCAGGGTGGTCTGAGAGATGAGTAAATAAGATGAAGTCTGGGGACCGATTGATCACCCCGTCACCCAGCTGGCAACGAGGGCCACTCCTGGGAGATGGGTGAGTATGGACAGCCCAGCATGAGCTAGTGGTCCCGTGTTTAACATTTCATGGATGATGACTTGGGGGAGTGGGTGGGTGGAGAAGAATGATCCTCTTATTGGGATAATTTAGGCCCTTGGAAGGTATGCAGAGGAGAATCATGTACATGTAACTGATAAATATTTATGTAACATTTATAATTGTATACCCACACATGGATAAGTGGAAATGGATAATTGCATTGATGACCTACAGGCACATAATGAAAAGCTGAGAAGAGTTAAACAATTGAAAACTAAATGGGAGAGTCAGAGGGTTTCTTTGGCACCTTACAAAGAATCCTTCGTCTCATACAGTTGGTGAAGAAAAAAAGAGCCGAAGATGAAGCCCCAGATTTAATAGGCAGAGGGGCTGAGCATTAAAGATGGTTGAATGCTCAGTCAATGCAGATCTGTAGGACCCTAACACGTAGGATGGGGACTTTTAGGTGGTTATTCTGGAGGATTTTGAATCCTTGGAATTCTCAGGGCTTGAAGAGGTGGCTCACCATTGACATCAAGAGTGTGAGCTCCCAGCCCCACGTGGGTAGAGAATACTGAGGTCTTCCCTGTCACACAAAGCAACAGGGCTCCCTAACTCTTTTCCACCTCTAATTCCTTTCCTGGCTGCCAGCTTACAGCTGGGGTTAAGTCACTGCATAATTTGGCTGGGGACATTGCTGGCCTGATGGAAGAGGAAGGAGCTGGGAGGTGTAGTCCACACACACCAGCAAGGGCTGGGGGTACTTGTGGGCCTGGATTCACTGAGAGTCGCAGGACTGGATGATGGAGCTACAAGACACAGGACTTCACACACTGGCAAAGACCCCAGGAGAAGGGGGAAGCTCATTGCTAGGATGGCTTCTAGAAGCCAATCAAAGGCCATAGGTCAGGCTGAGGGAAGTTGAAATGTCTGAATCGTCAGGAAAGATGGTAGATGAAGGGGCTAAAAGGCTCAGGGAAACGGGTAGGCATTCTGGAATGGATATTGTTCATTAGGCAAGAAGATTCTATCCTCCGGGAGACCGAAGAATACATCATTCACCAAGGCCGTTACTAAGCTGCTCACTCGTGTCTCTCCCCTGCAGGCCAGGGCTGATGCCCAAAGAGACAGTCAGTGCGACAGTCATGGAGGCCTGATCTTTAGAGAGTCAATAGAACATAATGTCCTTAGTGGAAAATAGATGGGCAGCCGAAAGGGTGCTGTATATATATGCGTGTGTCATCAAAGGAGACCAACAATGAATGAGCGGGAGGTTAACGGTAGTCACCCCAAGTCATGATATCTTGCCTGGTTTCTGGACCTGAGCCAGTTTTCAGACCCAGAATCTGCTCACTAAAAAGATGGCTGGAACACCAGGGGGAAAATCCTACAATATCATGGCAAGTATGCACTTTAACAATCCCTGTCCTTCCCCAGAGGGACCTACATTTATTATGGTAATTACACCTTTGGGAAAGGATGATAGTCAGACATTTCAAGACTGTTGGACTCAGGGTCTGAGTTAATGTTGATCCAGAGACTGAAAATGTTATCAAGGTCCCCTGTTTGCATAAAAGCTTATGGAATCCTCGCCAAAGACTCAGCTTACAGTGGGTTTATTGTGTTCATAGACCTGTCCAGTGATCTATGTGATTGAGATTGACATACTTGGCAGTTGGAGTAACTCCATGCTGGAACCTTGGCCTGCAACGTTAAGAGGTATCAACATGGTGAAGGTCAAATGCAAGTCTCCGAAACTGCCCCTGGCCATTCAGCCACAATAGTAAATAAAAAACAAGATCTATCACATCCTAAGGGGAAAGACAGAAACTAGTGTCAAGCTTAAAAATCTGAATGATGCAGAGAAGGTGGTCCTGTCATAGTTCTACACAAATCAGCAATCTGGTCTCTACAGAAATAGATGGATTCTGGAGAATGTATATAGCCTACTGCAAACTCAAGCAAATGGTAATAACCCCCATTACAGCTTTCCTGCCACAGGTGGTGTATTTGCTGGAGCAGATTCATAAGGTCTTGGGTACAAGAGATGCAGCCACCAATTTGGGAAATAGATTTTTAGGTATCTTCAGCTGAAAAGAGGACCCGCAGTAATTTGCATTCACATAATATTCATTTATGGTTTGCCCTGTCCATTCCCCCTTTGTCTTAATGTTGTCTGAAGAGATCTGGACTGTTTAGATACTTATCGAAATATCACAGATTCCCAACATTAATAATATTATTTTGATCAAGCCAAGTGAGCAGGAGATGACTAGAGCTCTTGGTGAGATACATGTGACCCACTGGGGGGAGAATAAACTCTGGAGATTTAGGGGCCTGCTACATCAGTAAAATTGTCAGCGGTCCACTGGTCAGTGGTGTGCCGAGAGAGTTCCACCAAAGTACAAGACAAATGATTGCATCTAGTGGGTTTCTTTGGGTTCTGGAGGCAACATAATCTGTTTGTAGGATATACTATTCTAGCCCATATGCCGGGTAATACAAAAGGATGCCAATTTCAAAGGGGCCCCAGAGCAGGAAATAGCTCTGCAGCAGGTACAGGCTGTAGTACCAGCAGCCCTGCCACTTGGGGTATGTGGCCTCATGGATCCAGTGGTGTTGGAGGTACTGGTGGTGGAAAAGATGCCATAGGGAGTTTTTGCAAACCCCAGTGGGAGACTATAACAGTTCAGGGCTCTAGGATTCTGGAGCAAGGCCATGCCATCTGCAGTGAAAAACAACTCTTGGTGTGCTACCAAGCCCCGATGAAGCAGACAGCTGGAGGCTGTCAGGTAAGCACACTCCTTGCAGTTAGCAGCACATCTTTTCTTGAAGAATCTGAACAATCCATCTTCCTTGTTACCAGGGGCTCAGACTCCTCAAGAACCAGGACTTGTGTCTCACTGCAGGTGAACCACTGGGACAGCAGAGGTGCTGGCTGAGGGGGAGGAGCGTTAGAATGAACAGCAGAGGAGGGAGACAATGGGTGCCATCTGTGGCCCTGAGATCAGCTGTGGTGAATGGGGTCTGCATGTCGTCCCTTTAACTACCCTCTTGTAGGTTTCCCTAAGGAAGAGGGCCTCCAGCACCCAAGGGGACCTGCTCCCCACATGTGTCGGGGGAGATGGGTCCCTACAGCTGTGCACTATGGCAGACACAGAGCTGTGCCGCTTGCTTCTCCTTCAAGAAGGCAAGGGCAGAGGATCCCTGGGTGGCTCAGTGGTTTAACGCCTGCCTTTGGCTCAGGGCATGATCCTGGGGTCCCGGGATTGAGTCCCACAATTGGGGACTCCCTGCGTGGAGCCTGCTTCTCCCTCTGCCTGTGTCTCTGCCTCTCTCTCTCTGTGTCCCTCATGAATAAATAAATAAAATATTAAAAAAAAAAAGGCAAGGGCAGTGAAGTAAGCTGACAGCCTCAGCATTGGGGTCCACGGCAGAGTCAGCTTCAGCTTTTTTTTTTTTTTAATTTGTGTGTGTGTGTGTGTGTGTGTGTGTGAGAGAGAGAGAGAGAGAGAGAGAGAAAGAGAGGAAGGAGGGAGGGAGGGAGAGACACAGGCAGAGGGAGAAGCCGGCTCCACCCGTGCAGGGAGCCTGATGCGGCACTCGATCCCGAGTCTCCAGGATCACGCCCTGAGTGGAAGGCAGGCGTTAAACCTCTGAGCTACCCAGGGATCCCCAGCTTCAGCTTTTGAGCTGAGGTCATGCTCTTCCTGGGGTGGCCTCAGCCAATGACTGAGCAGGATGAGAGAATGGGCCCCGGATGTTTCTACCCAGTGACAGACTGTCCTAATAGGAAACCTTGGGCATCTTTTTCCAGGGATCCCGTGGGGTGGCAGAAACTTTGTCATGTCTGTACCATGCTGGCTGTCTCTCCCCAAACCACTTTCCTCCCTTTCTTTCATGACATAACTTGCCGATGAACCTTGCACTCTCCCAACTCTGTGTCGGCCTCTGCTTCTCAGAGACCTCCACTGGCACAGTCCGCCTGGATCACCCCCTCTGATCTCTGAGGGCACTTGTGTTTTGTACTTGATTGTGGTCTGACCAACTGACTAGCAGATACCCAGCCTGGCTGTCAGGACTGTGCTTCATGCCTCTGGCGGGGGCTATAGGATCCTTTGTGTGTTCTCTGAGAGTATGCGGCCTGTGGGCCACTGGAGGGATGAGGGGGACATGGTTCAACAGGAGAAGCCCAGGCCCCAACAGCTAGGGATGTTTATGAGTTTGTGGTTCTCAGGAACAGCTTTAGGCTGGAGCACTTGGCCGCCAGGTAGGGCCTCTGCTGTGTGCAGGCCCTTGGTTCCCTTCCCACCAGACCCTCCCCTGCCTCCCTGAGGGCCAGATGAAGGAAGAGACTTTTGGATTAGGTGTCAGGGGCTGTGGTGGGGAGAGGCCACAAGAGCCCCAGCACCTCCAAAACAGGAGCTGTGTTCCAGAGAGCAGCTGGTGCCACAGATAGACTGGGGACAGGGGACAGCATGTCAGAATGTCAGGGCAGAGGGGCCCTCTGTGGTCTGGCTGATGAGAACCTGGGGGTGACTATGGTTGCTGAAACCGTCTCTGCGTACTGACTTGGCCATTCTAACTAAAAGCACTGGGGTAGGGAGGGGTCATTTTATCAGAGTTCTTTTAAAAAATTGACAGATGGGGCACCTGGGTGCCTTAGTGGTTGAGCGTCTTCCTTTGGCTCAGGTCGTGATCCCAGGGTCCTTGGAATCAAGTTCCACATCAGGCTCCCCGAAGGGAGCCTGCTTCTCCTTCTGCCTATGTCTCTCATGAATAAATAAACAAAATCTTTAAAAAATTGACACACACATTATATTAGTTACAGGTGTACAACAATGATTCAGTATTTATATATATTGTGAAATGATTACCACAGTAAGTCTAGTTACCATCTGTCATCACACATAGTTACAGGTTTTTTTTTTTTTTTGCTTGTGTTGGGAACTTTTAAGATCTATTCTCTTAGCAACTTTCAAATATGCAATTCATTATTACTAACTATAGTCACCATGCTGTATATTACATCCGCATTACTTATTTATTTTGCATCAGAGGTCTTTATGGTCACAGAGCATGGCTCTAGAGGGAGAGATAAAGGAATTAAACTACCTCCCTTAGCCTCTTTAGGCAAAGCAGGGATGCACCATAAGAGGGGGTACCATGAGGGGCTCTTCTAATTAACCACACCCCAGCTGGCCTCTATCATTATTGTCGTTTGTTCTATCAAAGGGAATCATGTGAAACTGCCATTTTTGGAGGTCAGGAAACCGTGAAATACTGGTAATTTTATTTGGATCAACTTAATATAGAGAGCTGAGTTTAAGTTAGGGGTATACGTATTCCCAGACTAGAGTAGCGATTTAGGGACCTTCCCACAGCCAGTATTCCCCGAGCGCCCCCTACAGGCCAGGTCTCAAACAGCGGTCTTACCTTGCTTTCTCGGATTCTATTCTCGCAGCATCCCCAAGAGGAAGTAAAATTATTTTCCTTCCTCTCTCTCTCTGTGTCTCTCATGAATAAATAAACAAACAGATCTTTTTAAAAAATATTTTCCTTCTTGTTCAGGTGAAGAAAGAGAGGCACTACTCAAGTATCACACTTAGAGCAGACTAAAATCTATCTGACCTACAAACCCATGTGGGTTTTTTAAAAAATATTTTATTGATTTATTCATGAGAGAGGCAGAGATACAGACAGAGGGAGAAGCAGGCTCCATGCAGGGATCCCTGCGTGTGGGACTGATCCTAGGACCTCGGGGACTGTGACCTGAGCTGAAGACTGATGCTCAACTACTGAGCCACCCAGGAGCCCATAAAACCATGTTCTTGACTGACCCTTGCCCTGACTGCCCTCCCTGCTCGCACCCCTCCCCCCAAGTCCTCTGCGTGGCTTCCAGTGTGTAAAATGGGGTTGGGGACTGGACATTTGAGTTCAAGGACTTCAGAGAGCTCTGGACCAAGTGGCCCCTACGCGATCATCAGGGTCAGATACAGACTTTGTGCGGTCTGAAGTTGACAACACTGTTTATGACCCTCTTTAGGAAAAATAAAATCCCCCTTACTTTCACAGATTTTGTATAAATCTATGTCCATATGAACATTTGCTAAGGCCCCTGCCCAGGCCTTAGAAGGGGCTCGTGAAACTGAAGCTGCAGCTTCACCATCCAGCTTCTGGTGCCCCGGGCAGGCCGGGCAGGGAGCAGCCGCCTTCACAGGCCCAGCAGGGTGCTCCGATCTGGCGCAGCCAGGAGGGTCCGCGCTGGCAAGTTCCACCCAGGGCCCAGGGGGATTGTATGCACACGGACTCCAGGTGGCCTGGGCCTTTTATAGAGGCCAGACTCTGCAAAGGGTGACCAGGGTCCGCGGGGGTGGAGGGTGTGCGCGTGGCATGTCCTAGGCCGAGAGCACTGCGGCCTCCGCTCTCGGCGGTGAGGGGGAGCTGCCCTCCGGCGGCTGCTGGTGAAGGGCCCGCGGTCATCCTCAGGCCCAGCTCGCCGAGGAGGCCTCGCCTTCCACCCACCGACTCACAGGGGCCAGGGCGGCAGTCGGAGGGGACACGGAGATTCTACTGGGATTACACTAAGGAGGAAATGTGGCTTCCTACAGGAGCCCCGGTGCTTTAGAAAATTTCATAAATAAAAAACGTTTAAGCTAGAAAATTTAATTCATGTGTAACTCAAGTTTAAGAATAGAGAGCATCACACGACTGTGTAGGGACATCTGGATTCTGGGCTGCGATCTGGAGAGGAAGAAGGCCAAGCTCCCAGGAGGGCCAGGTCCCTGCGTGGGGGTCTCTCTGCTGTGAGACTCCCCCCCCCTTTCCGGGATGCACAAGGTTGCAGAGAAAGAAGGGGACAGAAAATGGGAGGAATGGAAATGAGGAGCTAGAGACTACTAGGGCTTATTCGATAGGATTTTGTCTTACCCTGCAGGACTTTAGGAATAAAGAAGAGAGGGGATATAATGGTAGATAAGTTGGTATTCCTACTTTTAGGTAACTCACTTTCTTGTGGAAAAAGACGTGCCAGGAACTGTGGTCTTAAGCAATGTATAAGGGCCCTTCCTGGGGGGGGGGGAGGAGCCTGCCTTGCAGGGCCTCCAGCTCTGGGGTGTGCTCTTCAGCGGCGCCCAGCTGCAAGTTGCCTGGTAAAAATGTGCAGAAACGTATGTGACCCTCGGTCCTTTTTGTAGGTGACATGTTTGTTTATACCTCTGGAATCTTTTAACAGTTTCTGTATCCCCAGCATCTTGCACTTCCATGATGATGGATGTGTGTCTTGGTTTTTATAAGCAGCGTTTTTATTCTTATTATTTTTAAAAAGATTTTATTTATTCATGAGAGACACACAGAGAGAGGCAGGCTCCCTGCCAGGAGCCCAACGTGGGACTCGATCCCAGAACCCCGGGACCATGCCCTGAGCCAAAGGCAGACACTCAAGCTCTGAGCCACCAAAAGCAGCATTTTTAAAACACAGTTTGACAATCTTAGTCTTTTACTATTTAGTCCATTTACAGTTAATGCTATTACAGTTGGACTGGTTTGTAACTACCTTCTATTTTTATTTTACTTGACCCATCTGTTTTATGTTCCTTTTTTCTTCCTTCCTTGGTGCTTTTAGATTAATAAAATATTTTCTATAATTCCTCTTCCTTCTATTAAATTAAGAGTTATATGTCCTTTATTATTATTATTATTATTATTATTATTATTATTATTTAGTTTTGTGTTAGAGATGATTCCATAGGATGACAACTTGATTTTCTTTACCGTGCATGCGATTTGGAAATTTTGTCAAGAGGATTTTTTTCTTCTTTACGTCTATAATAGTTTCACTCTCCTATGTCTGAGTTGACCATTCTGGTCAATTTTCCAATGTACATAGGTGCATTCAACATATGCATTTAGACCATTTTTATTTTCAGAAAGTTTGCAGAGATCATAATTTTTGGATTAAACACTTTATATTTGTTTGATTTTTTAAATTTTATTTATTTATTCATGAGAGACACACAGAAAGAGGCAGAGACATAGGCAGAGAGAGAAGCAGACTCCTCACAGGGAGCCTGATGTGGGACTGACGCTCAACCGTTGAGCCACCCAGGTGTCTCTGTTTAATTTTAAATCAACTTTTCTGGTGATATAACTTACATAAAATAAAGCTGACCGATCCTAAGTGTCCAAGTTGATAAGTTTTGATAAAATAATATGCAGTTGTAGAACCATTACCACAAACCATTATAGTTTTTTTTTTTTTATTATTATTACTTATTTATGATAGTCACAGAGAGAGAGAGAGAGAGGCAGAGACACAGGCAGAGGGAGAAGCAGGCTTCAGGCACCGGGAGCCCGACGTGGGATTCGATCCTGGGTCTCCAGGATCACGCCCTGGGCCAAAGGCAGGCGCCAAACCGCTGCGCCACCCAGGGATCCCTGAAATGAGTTTTTAAAAGAGATTTATCTAATTATTAGAGAGAGAGAGCACAGCAGCAGGAAGGGCAGAAGGAGAGGGAGAAAGAATCTCAAGCAGACTCCATGCTGAGTGTGGAGCCGGAGGCAGGGCTTGACCTCCTGACTCTGAGATCATGAGCTGAGCTGAAACCAAGAGGTGGATGCTTAACGAACTGTGCCACCCAGGTGCCCATATTTCTGAAATGATTTAACTAAAATTTTTTAAAAAATGAGACATAATTGACATAAAACATATTAGCTTCAGGTGTACAAGGTATGGATTTGATATTTGTATCTATTGCTATTTAGTTTTTCTTCTCTTTTCTGAGTTTGATTAACTACTTTTACATCTTGTTTTTTTTTTTTTTTTTTTGTCCATTTCTATCCTGAATCGTTGAATTTTGGTGTTCTTTTATATCTCAAATCCCTATTTAATAACATTTAATTTGCATTGGATATTGTGTGATGATTTTCACCTGTTCCTTGTTGTTTTGGAGGGGCCAAATTCATCAGCTGAATATATAAGGATCTTACTTTTCCTTTTCTTCTCGTGGTGACTTGGAGGTAGATGCTACCTATCATTTGTCTATTTAGAAGTGTGTTCAATTTTCCTGACCTGTCAATAACAGATGAAGGGCTTGAGGGTTTACTAAGATTCTTAGTTCCAGAGAGCCCTCCTGTAGTGGTAAGTGAAGTGAGATTTCCTTAACATGGTGATTTGTGAGGGAGAGTTTTGTGTGTCTGCTGATTCTGTAGGCCTCTTACTTTCTCCATCATTTTTCTTTCTTTTCTTCACTTCCTAGTGTCCAAGTAATGCGTCTCCTTTATTTAAAAAAAAAAAAGATTTAATTGTTAGAGAGAGAGAGAGAGAGAGAGAGAGAGAGAGAATGCATAGCTGGGGAGGAGGCGTGCAGACGGAGAGGGGAAGCAGACTTCCTGCTGAGTGGGGAGCCTGATCTCCATATGGGGCTCCATCTCAGGACCCTGAGATCACTACCTGAGCCAAAACTAAGAGGCGGACGCTTAACCAGTTGAGTCATCCAGGCACCCCAAATGCTTCCCCTTCTAAGTTGCCTTCCTCTCCCTGGAAGTAGAGGCTTTCTGAGATGGTTTCTTCTGGTCCTGGGCACTTTGAGCCTCTGCAAGAGTCCTCAGTAGCCTGTGCTCTGACCAGCCAGGTTGCAGTCCTGGCCTCAGTATTTCTACACTTAAGATGAGACCATCTCCTTTTGGAAGCGGTGACTTTTATTCATGTCCTTCCACTTCTAGGACCCCACTGTCCAATTCCTTCTATAGGCGGTCTTCCCCTGGCTTGCTGCTCTGGAGTGGACTCTGGAGACAGCTTTGCTGGTATGTGTTTAGTTCTCTCTTCCATGTAAATTAAAGTTTGTAGAAACTCTGCCTTGTAGTTATGGCATAGGTATGGATTATATGTGATTTGAGTTGCTCTCCTTGTTAATTTGTAGGGATTTTGGAGGTTGTGTGAAGAGATTTGGATACAGGAAACCATCATTATCCCATGGGAACTCAGAGTCATTTTTAAAAATCGTGGTTTTATTCATTTTGGAAGAGTTCCTCACATTTCTAGTGATGCTTGATTGACTGCTTATGTTTGAGAGTGTGGCCTACAAAAGGTTATGGGGAGCCTTGTGTGTATTGTGATGATGCTGGAGCCGGCCAGGCTGCTGACGGGTCCTCTAATGCCATAATGGGCAATGATCTGTGGGCTTGCTCATTTCTCCCAGGCAGAAATTTCTATTCTCTTCTCTGAAGGGTAATGTCTGTTTTTGACCACAAGGGAACTGGGGAAAGGGGAGAGTGGGGAATCCTTTATATTATAAATAGATTTTCAATGAGCCACATATCATCTTTGTCTTCTGCTGTAACGCTGTACCTGATTTCTGAGAGAACCGCACTTCTCTGACATTCTGTAGGGCTAAACAGCTCTTTTCTGTATTTTTCCCTCTGTGCCAGTAGTCTAGCCTGTAGCTTCCTTCACCCTGCTGCTTGAGTTGTCAACTCCTTCTGTTCCCATCTTCCAGAATTTTGTCAATATCTCCCATCTGTTGATGGGCCATCTCATTCTCTTGTGGCTGGCTATAGGTTTATCAGCTTTTTAATCCTTCACTTTAATTTTATTGAGGACGTGGGAGGGAATGGAAGTAAACAGAGAGATTTAATCTGCCATCTTCAACCTAAAATCTCTGCTTTTGGAGTTTTGAGGGTTTAAAAGAAAAGCAGCCCCTTTAGAAAGGGGAAGAGGGTGGTTCTGTGGTTATACAAGCCACCAGAAGCTGGGTGTGGTCCTGACCATCGCTTCCAGGACAGAGGGCAGTCTGGTAAGGTCGTGCCTGAGAATTGACAGAGCTCATGGTTCACAGCAGAATCCATGGTGGTGGCTGGCCCTGAAGACCCTGCCCCTGGATTGGAAGTTTCCCACAGTATGCACTGCTGAAAAATGTCTTGAACTTAACAAAAAATGTGCTTATGTGTTATATGGAGCATCTTTCCCTTGCCATTAGATATTTGTGTGCCATCTGCTGTTTAAAGTTACTTTCTTTTTAAATTTTTTTTTTAAAGATTTTGTTTATTTATTCATGAGACACACACACACACACACACACACACACACACACAGGCAGGCTCCATGCAGGGAGCCCGATGTAGGACTCGATCCCGGGTCTCCAGGATCAGGCCCTGGGCTGAAGCTGGCGCTAAACCGATGAGCCACCGGGGCTGCCCTAAAGTTACTTTCTACCCTGTCCTGAGAACTACCACATTTCATTTAACCTTCCCTTACATTGGAGCTGCCCATTAAATTGCACTTGCTCTGATATAAAACCAAGCCTGGGGGCACCTGGGTGGCTCAGTCAGCTAAGCGTCTGCCTTCAGCTCAGGTCATGATCTTGGGGTTCTGGATTTAAGCCCTGCATCAGGTTCCCTGCTTGGTGGGAGTCTACTCCCTTTGCCCCTTCTCTCTGCTCATGTGCGCACAGGTGCTCTCTCTCTCTCAAATAAATAAATAAAATCTTAAAAAAAAAAAAAAGAAACAAACAAACCAGCAGCAACAACCCTGAGCTCCCTGCACCCTCACCCTGTTTAGAACCAGTCAGCCCCCCTGTGTGTGTGGTTCTGTTTTTTTTTTTTCCCTGTGGACCACCTGTTCAAGCCCCAGCATGTTTTGCTCATGAACTTACAGAATTATTGAGAAAAGGAGGCCCAAGCATGCTGAGAAAGCACTGAGGGAGAGATGGGATCCCAGCACAGAGCCCTGTCCTCCTGCAGTTACCATCTTGCCTGAGCTGAGCCCCTTCCTCACAGGGTTTGGCTTGGATGTTAGGCCGGGGAGTTAGCCTTCCTGGATCCCTCTTTTGAGCTGAAAGAACTGGGTTTTAGGCCTTTCTCTGAAACCAAGATCAGAGCTCTTCTGTGACCCTGGTATGCACTGATTAGGCATCATTTCCATGTTGGTCCAGAGTCACCCTGGAATCTCGACTTTTGATTGAGGAGTACATACTTGATGTCGTCCCACAAATCCTCTGGGTGCCGGGCCAATGTGTACTACTCTTGAGGATATTACATGACTGGTTGAGACCACTGTGTGACCTTGGGAGATCATTTTCTCTTTTTCTCTCTGAGCCCAAATTGGGTAAGAGTCCCTACTGTACCTTATTGGCGGTGGGACTTCAGTGCACTAATGAATGTGAGGTTCTTGGTGCATCATCTTACTTGAACATCCCTTTCCTCACTGACCTAGTGAAACCATGCTCCAGATTGAAACCAGCAGAAAGTTTAAAGTTTGCTTTTCAGAGAACTGTTTCTCCCCAATCAGGTATTGTGTCTTTTTAGATCCCCACTAATAAACACACTGGCTATTTCTGCAGAAGACTGGACTTAAGGTCAACTAATATAGTTCTAGTCCAGGAACAAGGGATGCCTGGGTGGCTCAGTGGCTGAGCATCTGCCTTTGGCTCAGGACATGATCCCATGGTCCCAGGATTGAGTCCCACATCAGGCACCCTGCATAGAGTCTGCTTCTCCCTCTGCCTATGTCTCAGCCTCTCTCATGAATAAATAAATAAAATCTTAAAAAACAAAAACAAGGCCCGCTTTCTTTACTCAGGATAAGCCCAAGACCCCATCCAGTTTATCCTGGCTCTTGGACCATGCCCATAGTCCCTTTCCCTTGACCTAAAATGACCTCCTGATATCAGGGGTTGAATTTTGCCTTGTTCTGATGTTAAGTCTCCACCCCAAAGTGATTATAGGATGTATGTTACATATGTGTTTCCTCAATGTGCATGCTCCATCTTTCCTCATGAATAGTCATAGGTTTCCTTTTTCATCAATATGTATATAATCTCAACCCCTATGATTATAAAAAACTTGTTCTCTCCCCCTTTGGAGAGGCGGATTTGAGGTTCCTCTTTCTGTCTCCTCATTTGGCTGCCTCTCAAATAAACCCTTTTCTTGCTGCAAACTTGATATTTCAGTAATTGGCTTTGTTGTGCACTGGCCAGATAGACTTGTGTTCAGTTACGCTAGTGATCTCCCTGACTTTGGCCAACCTTGCCCCTGGTCTATCTCTATCTGACTCTTGGGAGCACATCTGAAGCATACTCTCTAGCTGAATGGAAGGCTACATCTTCTTTACATGAAGCTAAAATTCTTGCCTATTTGCTTTATCATACAGTAACTGGTTCTCATCTCCTGAGTGTCCACGTGGACACTTGGGTATGCCCTATATTCCTGGGGTTTCTCCACTTTTGTTTACTTCAGCCTTCCTTCCCCCTCATTCAAATAGTAGAAAAATTATTTTCCCCATTGCTAAAATTTGGTCAGTGTAGGGAAATGATATACAATAAAAATAGCCAGGATTTGAATCCTAATTCTGCCATTTATTAGCTATGTCACCTTTCAGAAGTTACTTAACAATCTACACCTTAGTTCCCTCATCTATAAAATATGATGATACAGGCTCTCTGCTCCTCCCCGTTTGACAGCCGCATCTTCTGGTGCAGTGCCAGCGGCGTCCCAGAGACACGATGGTGAAGGGCGGAGTGACCGGATTTGGCTGTATTGGGCGCCTGGTCGCCAGGGCTGCTTTCAACTCTGGCAAAGTGGATATTGTCGCCATCAGTGACCCCTTCAATGATCTCAACTACATGGTGTACATGTTCCAGTATGATTCTACCCACGGCAAATTCCACGGCACAGTCAAGGCTGAGAACGGGAAACTTGTCATCAACGGGAAGTCCATCTCCATCTTCCAGGAGCGAGATCCTGCCAACATCAAATGGGGTGATGCTGGTGCTGAATATGTTGTGGAGTCCATTGGGGTCTTCACCATCATGGAGAAGGCTGGGGCTCACTTGAAGGGCGGGGCCAAGAGGGTCATCATCTCTGCTCCTTCTGCTGATGCTCCCAGGTTTGTGATGGGCGTGAACCACGAGAAGTATGACAACTCCCTCAAGATTGTCAGCAATGCCTCCTGCACCACCAACTGTTTGGCTCCTCTAGCCAAAGTCATCCATGACCACTTCAGCATCATGGAGGGCCTCATGACCACCGTCCATGCCATCACTGCCACCCAGAAGACCGTGGACGGCCCCTCTGGGAAGCTATGGTGTGACGGCCAAGGGGCTGCCCAGAGCATCATCCCTGCTTCCACTGGCGCCGCCAAGGCTGTGGGCAAGGTCATCCCTGAGCTGAACGGGAAGCTCACTGGCATGGCCTTCTGTGTCCCCACCTCCAATGTGTCAGTTGTGGATCTGACCTGCCGCCTGGAGAAAGCTGCCAAATATGACGACATCAAGAAGGTAGTGAAGCAGGCATTGGAGGACCCCCTCAAGGGCATCCTGGGCTACACTGAGGACCAGGTTGTCTCCTGTGACTTCAACAGTGACACCCACTCTTCCACCTTCGACGCCGGGGCTGGCATTGCCCTAATGGCCATTTTGTCAAGCTCATTTCCTGGTATGACAATGAATTCAGCTACAGCAACCGGCTGGTGGACCTCATGGTCCACATGGCCTCCAAGGAGTAAGAGCCTCCTGGACCACCAGCCCCAGCAAGAACAAGAGGAAGAGAGAGGTCCTCAGCTGTTGGGGAGTCCCTGCCCCAACTTCATCCCCCAACACACTGAGAATCTCCTGACCTCTGATTTACATCCTAGACCCTGAGGAAGGGGAGGGGCTTGGGGAGCCCTACCTTGTCATGTACCATCAATAAAGTATACTGTACCCAGCCCCCCCCCCAAAAAACAAGGTTTTGAGGATAAAATCAACAGGGGTGATATTTTATAAGTGGTAATACATTGGCAATGGTGGTTTTTTTTTTAAGAATTTTTAAAATTTGTTCATGTGAGATACAGAGAGAGAGAGAGAGAGAGAGAGGCAGAGGGAAATGCAGGCTCCATGCAGGGAGCCCAATTGGGACTCGATCCCGGGACTCCAGGATCATGCCCTGAGCCAATGGCAGACGCTCAACCGCTGAGCCACCGAGGCATCCAGGCAATGGTTGTTATAAATAAATGCATGCTCCCTGGTGGGTTTCTGGGTGGTCCTGTTTTGAAACACTTCAAGCAAACAGCTCCCTTATGGTAGAACCCAATTGATTGAAACATCCTGAAACTGATAAATGTTCAAGACCCATCCACTTTATTCATCCATTGAATAAATATTAACTTAAGTCTAGCATGTCTCAGGCCCTATTTTAGGCACTAAGAATGCATCAGCAAAGAAAACAAAATCCATACTCTCATGGAGCTTATATTCTAGTGAGGGTAACAGACAATGAACATAATAAATAAATCATATAATGTGTTAGAAGCTGATAAATGTGAAAAATGGAGGATAGTAGGGGAAACTGGGAATATTGGGAGGGGAAGTTGTAACTTTAAATAGGGTGGTCAAGGGAGGCCTCAACTGCGATGGTGACTTTAGAGCCAAGACTTCAGGGAGTTGAAAGAGTGGGCCATGAGGTCATTTGGAAAGGACACTGCTATGCAAAACCCATGAGGTCATGAGCAGGTTTGGAGTGTCTGAGAAACAGTGAAGAGGCCAAAGTGGCTGAATCAAAGTGAGCAAGAGTGGGGCTCCCTACTGCAGGGAGTAGCTGCAGATGGGGCTGGAGAATGAAGAGCCTAGGAAGCCACCAAAATAACTTTGGTTTTTGTTGTTGTTCTTGTTAATTGTGCATTTATCAAGACAAACTATTCCTTAGCCTACATATTCATGTGATGCAGTTCAGGAACATAGGTCAGTGACAAACTTCCACAGAACTCAATCCAAATAAATTTTTAAAAAATATTTCTTTTGAGATAGAACATGAGTGAGGGGCAAAGGGAGAGGGAGAAGCAGGCTCCTCACTGAGCAGGGACACAGGGGCTCTATTCCAGGACCCCAGGATTATAACCTGAGCTGAAGGTAGACGCTTGACCAATTGAGCCACCCAGGCACCCCAAGAAATTCTTTATATTTCAAATCACTTCATGCTCTGAAAGATGTCAGCCTTTCTCATTTCCTCAGAACCTTTTACGGAATTATAATTTCTGTAGAAATCTGTGTATGCCTTCTTTCTTGGTTCAGTGATAGCAAACTTGAAGAGTGCTATAGCCTTAGGAATAGAACAAATGTTCCAATGATACAAAGTCATAGACACCTGGCTAGAAGGCCCCACACCTGAGGTTTCACCATGGAAGCCATGGTAGCTATTCTTAACATCTGACTTTCGTTTTTACTCTGAGTGATTTGAGGAACCATTAGAAGATTTTGAGCAGAGGAGTGATTTTATTTGACTTCTGTTTTGGTTGATGGGGTAGGGGACAAGGACGAAAGCAGGAAGACCAGTTAGGAGGTTGATGTATTAACCTAGGTGAGAAATAATAGTGGTTTGTATCAGGGTGGTATTAGTTTTGGTGATGAGATTCTGAACATATTCTGAATATAGAGCAAAAGCATGGATTGGATTTGGGTGTAAAAGAAAAAGCCTCAAGGTCCAAGATTTTTGGAGTGAGCAATGGAAAAATAGAATTACTATTACATGAAGACTGCAGGTTGAACAGATTTGGGGGAGGTGTAAAATCAGGAATTCTCTTTTGGACAGTGGAATATACAAATTTGGAATTCAAGGAAGAGTTCAAGACTAGAGAGATACATTTTGGGGATTTTCAGCATATTAAAAATCATAACACAATCATGACACTGGATGAGATTGCCAAAGGACTTAGTATAGACAAAGAAATGAAGGAGTACTGCAAAGTGAAGAGGAAGGAGGCTGAGAAGGAACAGTCAGTGAGGGAGGAGAAATCCCTGAGTGTGGTGTCTTGGTGGAGAGTATTTTCAGGAGGAAGGGGTGATCAGCTATGCCAGATGCTGTTAAGCAAAATGAGGACTGAGGATTGATCATTGGATTTTGCAACATGGAAGTCACTGGTGACCTTGTTCAGAGACATTTTAGTAGTGTGCTGGGGGCGAAAGCCTGACTGCAGTGGATTCAGTAGAGAACTGGAGAAGGATTTGAGACAATAAGTACAAGTAATGCTTCAAATGGCTTTTCTGTGAAGGGGAGCAGAGCAATAAGGTGATACTTGGAGGAGAAGGAAGGGTCAAGAAAGAGTTTTCCTTTGAGGATGGGAGAAATAACAGTATGATTATATGCTTATGGGAAGGATTCAGTAGAGAGAAAATCTGATGATGTGAGAGAATGAGGATAGAATTACTGGAGAAAGATCCTTGAGTAGGTGCGAGCTTGGCTTTAGACAGGACCACTGATGGTTTATCCACAGTCAAAGGAGGTAAAACAGAATATGCTGGCACAGGCGCAGTAGTAGGATGATGTGTCTCTCCTGACAGATATAATTCCCTCAGTGAAGTAGGAAGCAAGATCACAAGTGAGAGTGAAGGACAAGGTGTTGAGGATCTGAGGGGAAAATAGGTGGAAAAATCATTATTTAGGACATAGGAGAGTGAAAGGCTTAGGATGATTAGAATGATTGCCTGGTTACAGTAGAGATGTGATTGAGGTTTATGGTTATAAATTTAGAGTGAAAACTGGAAAGTTTTATGTCTTTCTCCAGCCACATTCAAGTGTATGAGGGCCTGTGTGGAGGAGGTGGAGGGCTGGATTTAACCTGGTTTGTAGGGGTTTTTCTAAGAGAATACTGTGAAGTGAAAGAGGGGCAAAGGAATTAAGATTGCAATAAGCAGAACAATCATGATAATTGGATGAGGAATTTAAATTTGGTAAAGAGGGAAGAGGGGACACCTGGGGATCACAGGACTGGGAAAGGAGATAGGGTCTTGATCTGAGGTCCTTGTGGGGCAAAGTTCTCTGCAGTTTGGGTAATGAGGGAGTGGGCTAGAAAGATAGAAGATGAGGGCAGAAACTGGGATGCATGACTGACATTGTGGCTTTAATTATTGACAACTGCAAATCTATAGAATGGCCAGGAAGTATGTGGTGGAAGAAGGAAAACAAAATCATGTACTGGGAATCCAGAGTGTTGCTTGCTAATGCTCAGGATCCCATGGTGTGTGTGTGTAGTGTGTGTGTATTGAACCTTGCTTTTCTTATCATTATAGTAAAAGTGGAAAATAAATACATATAATTTACAACTCTTATATAGCAAAAAATAGCTATTCTCTGGCAAGAATTCCTTGAGTTTGAAATATTGGTTGGTTTTCTGTGTGCAAGTGCCCAGATAGCTGTTGGGAATGTGGGTCTGAAATACAGTAGTAGAGATGGCTATCTGGGGAATATCTTAATAAAAAGAAAAAGTTGAAGCAATGTAAGTAGACAAGATTATCTTGAGAGAATATGCACAGCAAGAAGGTTGGGCTTCGGGAGAACCCATATTTATAGGGCAGGAGGAACCAGAAGAGCTAATGAGAAGAACAGGGCAGAAATGTCAGAGAAGGGTCAGCAAGACACAGGAAGAAATGAGTTTTCAGAGCTTAAGAGTGACAAATTGTGCAGAGAGTCCTGTAGGATCGAGACAAATGAGAAGCCCTAGAGTGGCAACTGGGAGTCATTGCTGATCTTGGAACAGTCTCCATTAAGGGACAAGGACTGGAGCTAGGCTGGGTTAGCTAAGAGTGGGTGCTGAGGATGCGGAGATAAGGCAAATGGACTGTTCTCTGCCAGTTTTGGGGAAAGGGAAAAGAAGTGAGAATGAGGGAAATCTAGACAGAGACAGAATCTGTGAAAATGAAGAGAGGAAAGAGAATGGGGATATTTGAAGCAAGTTCTGAAAAAGTGAGAGTCTAAGACATGGTGGCGGAAGGGGAAGGGGTGAACATAAGCAAGAAGAAACAGCTCCTTTTGAGACAACAAAGAAAGCAGAGATGCTGAGTCAAGAAAGGGAAGTGTTTTGACAGGAAAGGGAGGCAAATTAGGATGCTTGTATTGATGGTATTTATGGCTAAATTTATAGTTTACCTATGGCCACAATAGGTTTGTGAGTAGCAACCTTACCCCTTGTTTTTGCCATCCTCCCTCACCCTTATGCAAGCTTCTCATGTTTTCCCCCTTTAGTGGCTCCTTCTTTCCTTCCTGTCCACTAAGTGTGGTCACATTCTAGCCATCTGACCCTTGGAATTCCACTCTTCTCTCTCCATTGTACTGGTCATGGCCAAGGGAATGTTCTTCTCTCCCAGGACAAGGGAAGTTTTACTACCTATTTCTTCAAGTGTCAAAACTTTTATTATTTTTATCTCTTTGGATGGAGCCCTTGTCAAATGTTTCCATGCTTCCCTGCTGAAACTGCTAGCTGGACACCAAAACTCCCTTCCTCCTTCCATAGTGACAGAACTGGACACAGAGCTGCCCAGTGACATCGCTGGTGCAACCTCCTTTGCAGTTATTAGGTGTGGCCATGCATCTTATCTGGGTTTCCTCCACAGTAGAGATCGAGATAAAGGCTTTCATGTGGGCAGTTTGTTTGGATTGTGATTTCAGGGAGCAAGAGTGAAGAGTAAAGGAAATGAAACAGAGAAGAAGAAGGCGTTTTTGAGTTGCCCATTGCTATGTGTGACTGATGCTCAAACTAGGGCACTGTCTGATATGCCTCATAAACGTATATCGCAGGGCTGTCTGCTTGGGGGTTGAAAGAGGAAGAATTTATCCTTGGCTTCCATCCCCCATCGATCTAAGCCCTAGACTCTAAGAATAGCCCCATAAGCCTTAAATTTCCCTGTATTTTGGGCTGCACATGTAAAGGTCCCAACAGCATAGAGGACAGAGTCGGTTGTACGTGGCACTGGGCCCAAGGCAAGGCACTGTCAGGTTGCACAGGCAAAGAACTGATTGAGATCTGTGCAAGACTGGTTGTCAAAGCAGTGGATGGAGTAAGAGTGTGACCAAGAGGATCTGAAGTGGTACGAGAGAGTTCCTTATACCACTCAGATCTGCTCTTGCCTTCCATCAAGTCCAGTCCAGCAAGTGTCCCCATGAAGAAGGTGGTCAGTCACGCTCTCTGCAAGAACATACCCCAAGAAAGTTAGAATAAGCTGTGGTCCCCACTGATGTAGCCAGTCCCAAAGCTGACATTGGCATTTATCATCTCCTTCTCCTGTCACCATCATAGTTCCTCTATCCACCAGCCAGCACTTTGATAGGTATGGGTTGGCTGCCTGGTGGGAAGACTTAGTCCTTCACCCCAAAGGGTTTGAGCCTTGGGCTGCACTTGCAATCATTGCCTGCTCACCATCACTGAGCATAGAACCTCTGAGTTTCAGTCTAGTCCTTCCTGCTTCCATCAGATAGCAACCCTAGGTCTTTGTGGCAATCAGAGTCGATTGTCACCCTTGCCAGTAATCTGGTTATTGGTCTACTGGCATAGGATTCCAGAGGGTCCAGGTAGCAGGTGTCACTGTTGTTTTGGGTGCTGAAGAATACAGTAAGACCAGTAGATCCTACGATCACATGTCCATTTCACACTTCCTTTGCCGTAAAGTGGGTTCCTGTTCTGCGGTAAGGTTGTGTGATACATTGCACTAACAGGTAAGGGAATTTGTAAGCCTGAAGATGGTGGTCCTAGTGGAAGAACTATAGGTGGGAAAGGAAACCAAGGAAGTTACACTGCCCTGTAAGGGACAATGGACAGTCAGGTAGAAATCAGTATGATTGTTACATGGCCCCTGGAGGTTGACCCGAATTCTCACAAGTTGTCACAAATTTGCTTGAAGGGCCTTCCCTTCAGGACCTTGGAGGAGATAACTCACAGGGGACTTATGTCAACAGCCTCAGGTTCACTCAACTGATCAGGGCTATGGTGTATGGCTGCCCAGGCTGTACACTGCACAACACCAGGGAGTGCCATTTGCAAAACTATGACCCACATGGCACCACCTGCAGTTGTGCAGAACAGACCTCCTACAAAAAGCCATATTTCAGCACTGTGGAGCAGAGTCACAAATTTGATGCTAAGTGAACCCCATACAGTCAGCTTAGTCTGAGGGGGTAGATAGGGTGCAGGCCTTAAAATCTGCCCTTGCCTTGAATCTTCCAGAGGTCCTGCTACCTCCCCACACCTCCAGGCCTTCTTGCATTCTTCCACCTATTTCCTCTCTCCCTGTAGTAGGAGAGGTAGCAATAAATGCAGAGGCCTCAGTTTACAGGACAGTCCATTTTATGAGTCCCTTCAGTAGGCAGTGATCCCGGGCTGGTGGGTGCTTAAGGTAAAGCTGTTTTTATGGCTATAGTGACAACAAATAGCTCCAGAAATTTGAGCAGCACCATTCCACTGAGTAGCTCACAGTGCTTTCACTTTCTTCTGGTAATATCTCTGCAAAGTTAGGAGAGGATAATAGACACCTTCCCCATTTTACTAGAGGGGAAACTGAGGCCAGAGAGGAAGAATAACTTCTCAGTGTTGTGGACTAAATGTTTGTGTCCCTCTCAAATTCATGTGTTGATATCTTAACTCCCAGGGGGAAGGTATTTGAAGGCGGGGCCTCTGGGAGGTGACTAGCCAGGAGGGTGGACCTCCTGAACGGGTTTAATGCCCTTATACAATGAGACAAAGAGAGAGGATCTCTTTCTCTGCCATGTGAGGACTCAATGGGGAGAGCCCATCTGCAAACCAGGAAGAGGGTGCTCACCAGGTACCACACCCTGCTGGCACCTTGATCACAGACTTCCAGCCCCCTGAACTGTGAGAAATAGGTGTCTGCTGTTCAAGCTACCCGGTCCAAGGTACTTTGTTACAGCTGCCTAACCAGATTAAGACACCAAACACAGCAATTTGATAGCAGGGCCTTTTACCTCAGTGTCTCACTACTCAGACAATTGCTACTTCTGTTCGCCAGTCCCAAGCCCCACAAGGAAAATGAATTGGTCAGAGCCCAATCCAAAGATGGTAACTGCACCTCGACTTGAACAGGGCAAGTTCGCTGTAAAGAATTACTGGCTATAATAGGGCATTGGGATAAAGGAAGATTGGCTAGTAATTGGTGGAGAAGACTCAAATGAACACAGGGCTAGCAGATAGAGAGAGCAGCCGCTCCCTCTAGAGCTAGGGCAGAGCAGATCCGCAAGAGAGCAGATCTCAAGAGGGCTGAGATCCAGATCACATCATAGAAAGGCGTGGCCAGGACTCACTGGAGGAGGTCAGGTCTGCTGAGGTGCTGTGCCAGCGGGACTCACTGAGAAGCAATTCCCTGGGGTGTGGGGCTGGGGTGTGGAGCTGGTCATGAGAGGTGCTGGCACTGCTGGCTGCTGGCTGCTGCAAAAGTCTCCTGCTGTGGGAGGCTGCCCACAAAAGAACACTGGCCCCTGGAAGGCTGACCCCTTTCCTCTCCAGCCTCCTTCCAGTGCTTACTACTGAGAAAGCTTAGCAGCTGGCAAAGGGGAAAGGTTTTAGGGTCCAGCTCCGTTATCACAGAACAAGAGACTTGGAGCTGACAGGAAACAACTTGAAGACAGGCATGTGGAGCACAGAACCTGGGATCCCTCAAGAGTATCTTGATTCCATTTGGTAGCTCTCAGCTCCAAAGCTCACTTCCAGAAAGGAAAATTTCCAGGCACTGGACAGACGAAATGGAAGTCAGGAATCCAGGAAGATAGACTAGCAGGGTGAGGAGTATACCCAACCAGGGAATACTCTTGGGGAAGGGAGGAACCGATGATGAATGTCTTTGTACTTTTAACTGAGGTATAATTTACATGCAATTAAGTGCACAAATCTTAAGGGTACTGCTTGACAGATTTTTACACATGTATAGACCCACGAGACCACCCCTCAGATCAAGACAGGACATCTCTGGCCCCCCAGAGTTCTCCTTCTCTCCCTTTCCGGTCAACACAGAAATCGCCACTCTTCCGTCTTCTATGCTTCTAGATTGGTTCCCTGTTCTCAAATTTCATATATATAGAGTTATATAGTATCTGCTCTTTGGTGCATACTTCCTGTTGTCATCATCTCTGTAAGATTCATCCATGTTGTGGTGAATAGTAAAACCAGAACAATGTTTAAGCAAAAAAAGAAACAGAAGGAAAAATCAGAGGCGCCTGGCCTTACGAGGTTGTGTCTGACTCGATTTCACCTCAGGTCATGATCTCAGTGTTGTGAGATTGAACCCTGCATTGGGCTCTGCACTGGGTGTGGAGTCTGCTTAAGATTCTCTCTCCCTCTCCCTCTGCTCTTCCCCTTCTCCCACTCAAAAAAGGAAGGAAGGAAGGAAGAAAGAAAGAGAAAAGAAGAAAAGTCAGCCATGATACATACTTACTAGGCTGTTTCATGTGAAGACATGCATGCTACAAGTATATCTAACATACCTACTCTCTGTGATGTCGATTTGTGAATAATTTCCAGATCATCAGGTGACCATCACTGGCTGTGTGATGCTCCACTGTATGGGCCCAGCAAGCTCAGGTAAATAGCTCGCTGAGAGGTACCATCCAGTGGGTGGGGCAGGCGGGCTTTGGGCCGTTGGTGTCACTGCCGAGTCTTCAGTCTGGAATTGGCAAAGTCAGCATGACAAGGAGGATCTCAGGGAGCAGGTACAGCCATTCAATGGTCAGGGCTTACCTAGAGGAAAGTGGACTGGGGTCCACCGTGGGCCAGATCTTACAGAGCCTAAAGATAGGAAGGGTGGAACACCTCAGGAAGGTTTGGGGACTTTCTCTCATTTTTGTTCACATACCTGCTCCCTCTCTCTGGCCTCGCAAGTTCTCTCCTATTTGCTTCTCTCTGCCAGTGTCTCTACTCCCTTCCTTCCTGAGCTTTATCTATCACATGCCCAGTAAATGTGGCTATTTCAGCCTCATTCTCTGAGACCTCTGGGGAAAGGGCCTATGGAGTCTGTCGGTATCAAGAGAGGGGAACCAGCTGGTGACATCTGCCTGCCCCACCTCAAGCTTTGGGTCTTCTAGGATCCAGGCAGCCGAGATGAGGGGAAACTTGGCATAGTCATGGACTCTGGGGTTGTAGGGGACGGGATCTCTGAGAAGACAGCATGATCAGGAGAAGTGATGGGTAATTTTAGTGCCCAGAGAAAGAAGAGCGGATAAGGACTGGCCTTCAGAAAATTGTCCTCTGGAGTTTCCCATCCAGAACAACCTCTGCAGTTGGTCATTGTCATTGTTTACAGTGTGCGCTTGCATGCATGCACTTGCACATGCACACACACACACACACACAGGAGAGAGAAAGTGAGTGTCCAAGAGGGGTCTGTTGTAGGCTTTAGACAGTGCAGGCTTGACACTGGGCATCTGGGGCCTTTCAAGGGTCTTATAATAATGTTTGAGACTTCCAGTTAATGGATTGGCTCAAAATACAAAACAAACTCCACATCTGAAATTGACAAACATTAGATCCTCTGCAACTAAACTAACTCATAAGTGATAATTATTCTTAAATATAAACTATAGACCATAATATGTTGGCATTGGAGTGCCTAGCTTTGTATTTTTGGCTCTACCATTGACTAGCTGTGTAGTTCTGGGCAAGTAGCTGAATCTCTCTGTTCGTCATCTGTAAAAAGAAATAATAATGCCTACTTTAGAGGGTTTTTGGAAGATACTCAGAATGATACCTGGCACGTAGCAGGTCTGGCTATTAGCATTAGCTGTAGGATGAGTGTGCATTTTAATGTGCTTGATATAAGTAAGCTAGGGCCTCCAAACTAGGGGCCAGAGCCTCTTAAAGCTCTTAAAACAGCCCTGATCATGTTTATGTGATTATGTATTTATATAAATCATGTGTAACATAGGTTGTAAACCACAGATGTGTGATTTTATCTTAATAAAAATTAGTGGTTCTCGGCAGGACAATACTGCTCCCAGGGGTATTTTGAAAATGTTTATTTGGTTTTGGTCATTATGAAATAGGGGTTACTGCTGGCATTTAGCGGGGCCTGATTAGCATGACCAAGATTTCTCCTGTGTCCCTTAGGACTTTCAAATGTAAGTGAAAAACCTGTTTATAATGATCCAATTCTAGAATCTAATAGAATTATGTAGATGAAAAACTAGCATACAATTATTTGAGCCCAGAATGAATTCCATTTTACACATGAGCGTAAAGCATTTGTTTTTACCTTTTGTTTTTGCTTTTTTAAATTTTTAAAAATAATTTATCTATTCATGAGAGACAGAGAGAGAGGCAAAGACACAGGCAGAGGGAGAAGCAGGCTCCCTGTGGGGAGCCTGATGTAGGACTCAATCCCAGGACCCCAGGATCACAACCTGAGCCGAAGGCAGATAGATGCTCAACCACTGAGCCACCCAGGTGCCTCTGTTTTTGCTTTTTTAAAGCAAGGTTTAATAAGCACCAAATTTCCTAGGAAGCAACAATTGTATACATCAAGGAAAGGTTGTGCTATTGTATTTAAAACTTTACTGAGTTCACGGTTTTTCAAGGTCATTGACAGCAATCCTCCTTTATCACTGGAGCCACCAAATCTACTGCATGTTAACTGTCTTCTTCATGGTGATTCTACATTTACATGGTAATATGCTGATTTAGCCCGTGTCTCAAAATGTCAAATATAAAGGAAACAGTCAACAATATTCAGTTGAATACTGAAAATCTGGTTTTATATCTGCCCATATGCGAACAGTTGCCAATGTGCCAGCTCTGCAGTTCTTTTTAAGTAAACAGTGACCTTTCAAGATAAAGCGAAGGTTCTACAAAGAAACACATTTATTATGCTGGCAGTGTATCATTCATCTGAGATTTAAAGAAAAAGTTTGAAAACTAGAATTTTCACTTGAATGCTAAAAACAACATCTTTGACTAGAAGGTAAAGTTGTTGCTGTTTTCTTTCAAAATAATACAAATGCTTGCAAAATAGAGTAGTCAACCCATTGTAGAAGAAACTCAAGTTACCAGCAAATGATAGGTTACTAGAATAATAACAGAAAAAAAGTCCAGTTGAAATGATTTTTTCTTCCACTAATTCTGATGATACTGTTCTAAGAAACATGAATGAGATGGTGAAAGCTGTTGACTATCATCTGTGTAATGAGATCAGGCAAGCTCATTTTTGTTACTAAGCGAATGAGAGCCCTGGTGGGATAAGGAAGCTCCCTGTTCACATGGATAAGGTTAAGGAATGAAAACAGCCAGAGTGGAAATTTATTCTCGAAGTTACTGACAATGGCTACAAAGGCGTTGACAGTGATCGAAACCCTTAAAAATAATTCCATAAAAAACAATTCCCTTTCCCAATGTCATTGTATGTGCCACAGATTGAGCCTCAGCTACAATTTGTTGGCACGGGGTTTGTAGGCCTTTAAAAAAAATTAACACCAGATGTTTAGCACAATGCAAAGAAAAATATTTTGTGAAAATCGTGTATTATTTCATTGACTTTGGATTCCTTGCTGTTCTTCAGGATCTTTACTGTTACTCTGATTCTGTCCCAAGTGGTCCACCTTTGAAGGCCTGACTTCTCTAAGATGTTTTGTATTCCTTTCCAATCCAGCCTCTATTCTCCACCACCCGATGACACAAAATAACCCCAGGCCACAATGAAATAAATGGGGTACAAAACTCAACCCTGTGAAACGTAGGGTTGCATTTTTGTAATGTTAACCAAGAAACTATGTTCCAGAAGATCTGTACTATCTGAAAAAAGACATAGAGGTAAATATATGAAAGCATGTTGTACACAGCTCTCCGTCTCCATATATCCACCCGAGCAAGTCCCAATTCAGTCATGTGCAACTTGTCCTTTCCAGCCCCCATGACCCCCCAATACTGGCCCACACTGCCCCACAACAGCCTTGCCTAGGACTCTCCTGCAAACATGACCATGCACATTCAATCAAGCACATTCCCTGCAGTCCCAGAGACCCAAGCAAGGACACGTCCTCTGTTTTTTTAGTGTGTGTACGTGTGCGTGTGGGCACAGACTGGAATGATGACAATGCTAACTCTCAGAACACTGTGAACCATGCACATCTCAAACATTATCTCTAATCATAGCACCCAGCCTGCAGGGTAAGTGTCATTGTCTTTTTAGTCTACCTCCTCAGTCTGAGGTTTGGGAACCAGTGCTGGTCAGGGGCCTGGAGCAAATCCTATTAGATTAAAATATGCATTATCTTAGGGTTTATTGTACATGCTCATCAAGGTCTTTTTAAGTAGTAGGAGGCATGCCTGGAATGAATATTGAAATTTCATGACTGGAGAGATGATCTCTGAGATAGTCCATCACTAGCTTGTTCCACATAGAAAGAATTTTTTTCATTGCTGTTCATATAAAGTCAACATTACTATGAGAATATTGTTCTTCCTTCTATTTTCATTTTTGTCAGCCTGTAATTTACTTAATGTTATTCCTATTTCCATCAAGGTTAATCCTTCTTTCTATTATCACATACACATGAATGTGGCATGCTATTATTTATCCTTTTTTTAAGATTTTTATTTATTGAGAGAGAGAGAGAGAGAGAGAGAGAGAGAGAGAGAGAAACCATAAGCAGGGAGAGGGGCAGTGGGAGAAGGAGAGAGAATCCCAAGCAGGCTCCATGCTCAGAGCAGAGCCTGATGGGGGAACTGAATTTCATGACCCTGAGATCATGACCTGAGCCAAAATCAAGAGTTTGATATTTAACCTATGGTGCCATCCAGGTGCCTCTTATTTGTCTTAATTCTAACTTTAATTCTGATTTTAATTCTGGACCCCTCTCATTCTTCTGTATTTACAGTAAGGAAACACTTCTAATATTCTTACTTTAACTCCAAACTGACTCAAATGAAGAAAGTACAACTATCTGAATCTATTATGTATCTAGTATAGTTGTGCTACAGTGTTTCTATATGGAAGTGTATATTATTTTATTATTGATTGCTTTTATATCTCCTTTTTATTTCAGTTAGGATATGAGAAAGAGAAAAGCAGTCCCTGATCCCTGGGAGTCAGCATGGCACTAAGAATACTCACTGTATTCTCCTGTTGCACATAAGCAATTTCACAGGACACCAGTGTTTGACAAGGCCACTCTGACCTTCATGGATCTAGATAAAAACAAGAGCGTTCTGTAATGGTGTCTGAACACAGACAAAATATGAACATGGTCCAAACCACAGAAGTGACTAAACGTCTCCTGGTCTTGGCTAAAACAAGTGACGGCTTCTCTTTATGACGATAGCTTTAGCTTTGCTCTAGTCTGCCCTCCTTCTGGGTAACATGTATTAAAATGCCCAATTATAGAACAGGTCCTGCTTCTTGACAGCATCCAAGCCAAAGCAAAGCACTGCATCTGTGAGTCCTCCATGAAGTCACCTAACACCAACCTAAATCCTACAAATCCTTTCTACCACGTGAAAAGAGGTGCAAATTCTCCCTCCTTGCAACGTTCAACTACAACTGTGTTCCTGAGGGTCTTTGGTTGGGAGACACCAACAGATATTTTAGTGATATACATCTACATATTTATATATAATTGCAATTATATCTGTAAATAGATTATATTATCTATGGATTTCATTTCAAGATAGTAAAGGGGCTTTACAAAGTATTTTATACAAAGAGGGCATTGAATTTGGTAGGACCACGGATACAAATTTCTGAACTTGACCCTGTCTACAGGTAAACCATGGCGTGTAGTTCTGCCTGTGTGTAAATGTAGGGCTATGTAAAATGCTGCTTAAATGTGTGCCCGGTGTCAAATTGCAAAAAAAAAAAAAAAAAAAAAAAGTTCTCACACTAAATACACAGCAAACTATTGTCATTGTCTCACGCTTCCCTGTTAATTGGATACACTGGGCAGTATTGTTGGGGCATTAAGCCTTGTTGTTTCCACTAAGGATCTTCATGCATCCCTATCATTTGCCTTTCAGTTGTGTGCTTTTTCTTCTGACTGTGGGTCACCACATCTGGCATCTCAGCCATCCTGCCAGGAACTGGCTGTTAAGTTAAACCAGCGACTTGTCAAGGCAATTTTGCTGTTAATAGAGTGTAGGAGTTGGTTTAAATTACTTAGGACTAAATATCAGTACATGCTCTTACAAGGTCATTGCTTATTTTCTAAACAACCACCCCCCATCCTCGGTCTACAGGACAGAAATCTTGGTTTTGTTCATGGATTCAAGGCTTACTAGGCGCTAGAGAGACACTTTTGCGCTGACTGGGTGAATCAATCAATCAATCGATGAGTCATCCATCTCCCTGGCTTCAGGTGTGTGACCTTGTGAGTCCCAAGGGCCAGTTGGCCCTGGCCCTGGCGATCATGGGAGAAGGACACTGGGGCGCGCCAGGGCCTCACCCTGGGTACCCACGCGGACCCGCGGGACACCTTCCCGGCACAGCCTATGCGTCGTCCGGATCTGGTGCCCTTCCAGGCCTGGAGGACACTGGTGACCCAGGAGGGGCAGGTGCGTCACCTCCTCCCGGCCCCCTCCCAGGAGGGAGGCTGGAAGTGAAGGTGCGGCCCGCCCGGCCACAGGGCGTGGGCGGTGCGCTCCTCCCTGGGGCGCAAATTAGGAAATCCACTCCCCAGCTCCAGACTCCTCGGAGCCCCTGGCCTGGGGCGGAGCTGGGGGATCGGGTGAGCCCCCCAGCAGGGCAGGGAGGAATGCATGCAGGGCTGTGGGGCCCTGGCGCCCTGGCCAAGCTCTGGCAAGAAGCCCTTTAATGAGAGGGTGGCAGTGGAGGGTGGGAGGACAACCTGGCCGACTTGGGCTCCTTGCATTCCTTACGGTTTACCAGCCAGTTTTGTGCTCTTGGCAAACTTTTAAAATTTTGCTGTCATTAAAAAAATCGAGCGTATCACTTGTATCCTTTCTCTAGTACATAGTAACACAATCAGAACTACCAAACAGAAGAAAATCCTAGATTCTGTCCTAGGGCTCCAGGACTAGCTGAGGTGCAAGACCACGAGGATGCTGTCACCTGGAGAAGGCACCCCGTCTTGGAGACTATTTCTTGGGAGCTGGGTCCTGGGAGAGAGAAGGCTGCCAGGGGAAGTTAAGGAGCTGTTTTCGCAAGGGCCATGGGAGTGGGTGCACAGGGCAGGGAGATGTTCTCCAGATGAAGTGTGGGCTCTACACTGTGTCTTCGAAGAAGTTTGATGTAGAGGAGAAAGTGTCCTTGTTACCAAGGACACCATAGGCAGTGAGACAGGGGGAGGGATAATCTCTGGGGAAGCCTGAAGCAGGAAGTCTGTTTAGGTAGTGGAGAAGGTGAGGAAGACAGAGAAGGAGGGCAGGTGATGGGGAGAAAAGGAGAGGGTCAAGGAGATAATTAGAGAGGGAAACAGGGAGAGAAATTGAGAGGGTCAGAGAAGAAGGGATGGAGGGAGATCTGTAGGGACTCAGGGATATCTGTGCAAGGCTTTAAGGGGTTGGAGGCCCTCGAACTATGGATCATTATCCTTTCTGTGGTCCGTTTTGTACCCACAGACTAGTGAGGCGAGAGGAAATGGGATTTTTGTTTCCACCTGCTGCATAGTAGGCACTCCATAACCAGGGCTAATGAACTGAAGAGTTAACTATGTCATATGCAATCATCAGAAAAGGACAGAACTCACCAGGTCCCAGAATTAACTTCCAGTCCTGGTTAATAAAGGATAACAGGTATAATCCTTAGCTGGGCATAATAACTTAGGGGCAAGTCTCTTCTGTCTTAAGCATATTCATTTCATCTTATTCTTTCCTCAGTCAGTTTTCTTTATGACCCATACGACACCTGCGTTTTGTTGATGCAGCGTGGGCCACACTGTGGGGCAATGCAGGACCAGTTCCACTAGTCTTAGAAGAGTGAGTTCCCTCCCAATGTCCTGCGGGCCATCCTTCTCTGGGAGGGGAAGGAAAGGAAGGAGGAACTGGGAATAAGAAACAGGGTTTTGTTGGCTACTCCCTTTTTTGGAACAATCTCAGTTTTTGGTTTCTGTGTTACAACAAGGCCATGGCTTTCCTCCTACCTCCCTGGGCTGCTCTTTCTTGGTCGGCTTTTACAAGTGCCTCTCTTCTTTTTCCTAGTTACACACACTGCCTCCCAGAGTTGTGTTCCAAGCCCTCTCCCTGGATGAGCTCATCCATCCCTGAGTGATCAGAAATGGCTTTAATGACCATTTATGACTTCCAAAGCTCTCGACTCAACTCTTTCTCTTGAGCTCCAGACTCCTGCACACATCTACTTCTAGAACAACACCTCAAACTGCGTATCTTCAATCAGAATTCCTCTCTTCTCCTGCAGCCCCTGGTCCTGATTTTCATTTTCTCAGTGATCTCATTTACTGTCCTCCCCAGTGGTCCAAGCTTTGGCTTTCACTCTCTCTCACCTTCCTCACCTGAAGTCATGACTTCCAGGCCACGAACCATCTAAATGAGCTCTTCTCTTATCTCAGCCCCACAGCCTGGCAGTCTCCTAGCCAGTGTCCCTTTTTCTAGGTTTGCGTGCACACACACACCACTGTCACCCCCACTCCCCAATGCCACACTCCACATCAAGTATGGGTGACGTTTTCAAAATGGAAATTTGATCATTATCACTGGCTTTAGGATAAACACCAAATTCCTTCATGGAGTCTAAAAGGAATCTGACTCTTGTCTACATTTCCACCTTCATGGCTGCTGCTCCAGGCTCAAACATGGAGGTCCAACCATCCTGCTTCCATCTACTTCCTTTGGTGTTTCTGCTATGACCCAAGGAGTTTTCCCTTGGCCCTTTCCCCCTCACCTGGGGATCTCTCCAACCTCTCCTCCCCTGGCCACACTCATCCTTTGGGTTCCTGTGGAGAGACATCACTTTCCTTGGAAGCATTCACTGGTGCCCAAGCCTGGCTTACCTGCTCTTCATTACAGCCTGTTTCAGACTGCACTTAGTTGCTGTTTCTCTGCCTTTCCTCTCCCACAGAGCCATAATCAGGTTGGAGTCAGAGACCCTGGCATCTGGGTCATTTCGTTATTCTCTGGGCCTAGCATGGAGGCTGGTGTATAGTAGATGCTCAATAAATATTGAGTAACTGCGTGCATGAATAAATGAAAGAATTGAATGAATGTGTGGAAATAAAGGAAGACCAAGCAGAGGTTATATATTCAAAACTCTGGTTTGCTGTAGCAAGGGAGTCAGCCATCATCATTTGCTTTTTGCCAGGCAGTGAGTGGGAAAACTTCATGGTGGCAAGAAGGGGAGGCTTCAGATATGCCCTGATTGGAGGCTGTTGGCCTGTTGCTACAGGCAGGCTAGCTAGAAGTGGGGTATCCTACGTGATTGGTTAGGGGTGCATATTTAGCTTTCTCTGTTTGGTCTAAGTTGGAAAGAGGGAAAAAATTAGAGAAGCTGTTGGTTATTAACCAAGTCCTGCCCATTTCGGGTCAGTTGTTCCAGGGGTTATTGTTTGGCTTCTTGGACCAGTTACTACTGATAGCTAACTGACTTTCTGCAGTCTGACTTATAGGTAACAGGCTGGCTTCTTGCGTAGTTACTGTAGAAATGGGTTGATTTCCTGGACTGGTTGCTGCAGGCTGTAGATCAGATTTTTATTTTCATATAGAGTCTGACCATTGCCCATTTGTACATGCAATCTCTCAAACTAATAGCAATTGAACATCTACTGTACACCATGCTCTGAACTGAGTGTTGTATATGCAGCACCTTATTTATTTCTCACAATACATTTGCGGGGTAGGTGTTACCATTTCTGCATAACCCCGGTCACTTCCTCCTTTGAAGCTGATACTAGCCACATTTTCTGTCTTCTGCTCTCTTTGATGCCTTAGGTCTCTCCCCATGCACACATCCCCAGATTCACTGAGAACTGGGCTCTGGGGTTCACCAGTCCAAGGCTGCCATCTTCCCAGGCCTCTCATGATCCTTGCTCTGTTCTTTCCCACATTAGACTCCCAGCTCTGGATTTCTTCATCTTCAGTGACCTTCACCTCCAAGTCTCTTTAGTCATCCACACCTTAGTCATCAGGCACATCCTTCGTCATTACCAAGAAAGAGCTCATCTCTGATATATAAACCCTATCATCCACTCTGATTGAAATAACTTCCTCCTCTTTCAGCTCTCCCAGGCAGTAATTAATTCTGGGTGGGGGCAGTATGATAGATTTCAAAATACTTTAAAGTACTTTTTGCTATATTGTAAGATGTCTAAAATGTATAACATGAATAACTAAAAAAATCCTCTCTAAACATTATTTTAATCTTTAAGCGTCACTTACTTGTATACCCATCACTGTCTTTCTCTAGAGGGAACAAGGAAGGGAAGGAGGCCATATAGCACTACATAGTCATAGTCACACTGCAATCAGAACTTATAATGATGAAGTTTGTTTGTTTATTTATTTATTTATTTATTTATTTATTTATTTATATTCAATTAACATATAGTAATGCATTATTAGTTTCAGAGGCAGAGTTTAGTGATTCATCAGTTGTATATAATACCCAGTGTTCATTACATCAAGTGCCCTCCTTAATGCCCATCACCCAGTTACCCCATCCCCCCACCCATCTATTTTTGTGTTTTTATTTTAGGGAGAGAGCAGAAGTCGTGGGGAGGGGCAGAGGGAGAGAGAAAATCTTTTTTTTTTTTTTTAAAGATATTATTTATTTATTCATGAGAGACACAGAAAGAGAGGCAGAGGGAGAAGCAGGCTCCCTGCAGGGAGGGGAGCCCCATGCAGGACTCAATCCCAGGACCCTGGGATCACAACCAGAGCCAAAGGCAGATGCTCAACCACTGAGCCACCCAGGTGCCCCAGAGAGAATCTTAAGCTGGGCATGGAGCCTGACATGGGGCTCGACCTCACAACCCTGAGATCATGACCTGAGCTGAAATCAAGAGTCAGGTGCTTAACTGCCTGAGCCACGCAGGTGCCCCAATGAAGTTCTTTTAAAATAATAAAGTTTTTATTTTGGAAGTTCTCCAAAGTCATGACAAACACAGCTGGCATAAATTATGTTTAAGTGGCCATGTTCCCCTATGCTGAGTATGATGGTTAATTTTATGTAATAATTTGGCTAGGCTTTGGCATTCAGTTGTTCAGTCAAAGACTGGTTTAGATATTGCCTTGTGCCAGCACTTTTTAGATGTGATTAACATTTAAATCTGTAGATTTTGAGTAAGCATTCTCCATAACATGGATGGGCCTCATTTAATCAATTGAAGGCCTTAGAAGACAAGCCAGAGGTGCTCCAGGCAGGAAGGAATTTTGCCTTCAGACTCAAGATGGCAACATTAAAACTCTTCCCTGGTCTCTGGGCTGCTGGTTGGCCTGCCTATTTTGGATTTGCTAGCCCTCACAATCTCCTAAGCCAATTCCTTAAAATTTCTATCTATCTGCATCCTATTGCTTCTGTTTCTCTGGAGAACACTAATACCCTGGACAAAGGCCAGATGTGCAGAACAAAAACTCCCCTGCATAGCACAGACCAAGATAAACAAGACACACCTCTGTAAATCACTCCCCACCTTTCCCCCTAGCCACCAATCCTCCACACATCAGATTCCTCTTTATTAAGTCAGGCCCAGCATCTGATAACAGGTCACTGAGGGATTTGTTGACTGATGGATTATACTTTAGCCAGTGGTTTTCAGCTAGTTGGTGATGTCACTAGAATTTTAAACTTCTGGGCAGCCTGGGTGGCTCAGTGGTTTAGTGCTGCCTTCAGCCCAGGGTGTGATCCTGGAGACCTAGGATCGAGTCCCACGTCGGGCTTCATGCATGGAGCCTGCTTCGCCCTCTGCCTGTGTCTCTGCCTCTCTCTCTCATGTTTCTCATGAATAAATAAATAAAATCTTAAAAAAAAAATTTTTTTTTAACCTTCTGGGGCACCTGGGTGGCTCAGTGGTTGAGCGCCTGCCTTTGGCTTAGGACATGATCCTGGGGTCCTGCGATGGAGTCCTGCATCAGGGTCCCTGCATGGAGCCTGCTTCTCCCTCTGCCTATGTCTCTGCCTTTCTCTGTGTGTGTCTCTCATGAATAAATAAATAAAATCTTTAAAAAAATAGTTTTAAGCTTCTTATTTCCAAGTTGAAGGAGAGAGTCTTACCATTATCCTCAAATAAGGAATGTTCCACTCCAACAGGCCAGGGGATGTATTTATCATAAGGCATCTTAAAAATAAAACTATGTTAACCCTTCAGGGTGGAGGCAAAGCCAGGTTTGGGGGAGCCTAAAGTTTATACCGGTAGGAGGTCCCTCTTTGGAAAAAAGAATGCAGAAATATCTTGCTTTTGCAAGGTTTCCATGATATGTGATCCTATGAGCACCTTGCTGTGGCCCCTCCCAGGGCTTTGCATTTGGAGATGTGGAGTGAGGGCCTAGAGCTGGAGCTTTAACCGCTTCAGGGCAAATCTGGCTCTGCTTCTGTGCTTTTTAGGGTGGGGACAGAGGAAAGGTGCTGGCTTCTCCGTAAGCTGGTTCTTGCTTTTCTGGGAAGGAAGCTGGGGCTGGCCTGGGTCCAGCTGCTGCAGGAAAACACATTTCTCTTCCTCTAGATCCAGAGTGTTCCTCCCCTCCAAGCCCTAACAGTGTGAGCTCCCTGACTCTAGCCCTAGTCCCACTTTCATCTCTTTCCTCGCTCCCTTCTCTGCCTCAAGCTCTCATCCTGGTTTCCAGGGCCGATTTTCCATGCTGCTACACACGGGGGGGGGTGGGGGGGGCGCCCGGTGACATTTCAGATGACAGAGTGCAACCTGTCTTCTATCTTGCAAATGCAAACACCTCTCTATGCTTCTATGCTTCTGATAGCTTTTTGGTCTCTGAGGACAGCATTTCTAACTGCATGAGAGGCAGTATCACTGCAGCTACTGAGAGAGAGACAGACAGACAACTTTTCTCTGTGGTCCTTTCTCTACATCTGTGGCCAGCACCCCCACCCTTTCTCCTGCCTCTTCACATCTCCAATTGCCGGATTTATCCGTCTCACATATGCAGACTCATGCCAGCAGAAGCAATGGCTTTCTAGTTGCACCCAAGGATAGGTATTTTTATATAATTGGCTTTCACGTATTTCACTGAGTATATGCATTTACTAGCCCCTTCTCTCATTCTGTTGAGAAGCTCGATGACTGGCTGAAAATCTCTGCATGTTCCAGGGGCTGGCATTCTCAGCTTTCTCTCCGCTCCGAGTTTTTACATCTTCAGAAGCACTGAGTTTATTGGCACCCCGCATTTCATAGCAGTTCTCTGCCTTCCTCTGCTCCCACCAACGGAAATCTGGGCCTTTTCTTTGATCTGGCCCCAGAATCACTCACACAAGACACACATAGACTGGTATCATAGAGTTTAGTGAAAGAGTTGTGACAATGGAGTTTTATATTACAGTAAAACCCAAGCAACTGAAAGTTAATCTCCACCATCCTTGCTACCCACCTCCGGGACTCTCTTCCTCTTTGCCTCCTCTCAGACTTGAGCACCTGCTACATTGACTGACCCCCTCTGCTCCCGCAGAAGGCAGAAGTAGCCTCGTTCCTTTTAGATGTAAAATAACTACAGCGAGGAGGAAACAAGTTCTGCATCCTGCTCAGCGCCCAAGGTAAATAAAAACCAGAGAGAGGAGTGAAGAAAACAGAAGTCCTCACCCTTGTGCCAAAAGGAACCCCCTCTTCACACCTTAAAACCCTTGAGCTGCACAGATGAAGCCAGCTCTGCCTCAAACTGATAGAACCCTCCCGGGGTCCCCAATGATGCTCCATCTCCCTCTCCTTGTTGCATTGCCTTCTCTTGGATCCCAAAAGCCATCAGAGTAAAGCCCTACTGTTCTCATATCACAGGAGTCCACACAAGTCCCTGGTCGGGAACCTTACTGGACAGTGAGGCAGGAGAGAGGGAGACCTGGAGAGAACAGAGTAACAGATCCAAGGAACCCCAGGAGCTGAAAGGTTTATTGAGGAACAAGGAAGGTGACGCCTGTGACAGAAAGCCACGTCGTGGATCCTGAGACATCTGTGTGCTGCGTGCACCGTGGGCACCCTGGAAACTCTCCTTACCAAAGGCAGAGCGCGGAGACAGGCGCTGCATGCCTAGACGCCCTCATCCTGCAGCACGCCCTCGGTGCCCAGCTTCTCCAGGTCTTCGTTGCTGTAGCCCCTGGGACACGGCCGGTACTTGGCGCCTGGGACCTCTCTCCGAGAGGAGGAGCGATGGTGCCAGAGGCTGCAGAGACCATAGACGGCGGCCAGTAGGGCCGCCCCCAAGGCCAGGTGCCAGCAGAAGAAGATGGGGAGGAAGGCCAGGTCCTCGGGGTTTTCCGCTCTCCAGGGCTGCCCAGAGGGAGGCGCGTACATCAGCACAGACAGCTGCACCATCCAGCTGCTGAGCACCAGGCCCATCCAGGTCTTGAGCACCCACAGCGCCGGCTGGTCGGGCACCCAGACCTCTATGGCCAGCACCAGGCCAACCAGGAAGGCGGGCGCCACGAAGAGCGCGTGCACGCGGATCTCCAGGGTGCCCCTGTTCTCCAGGTGGGCCGCCATCAGCAGCGCCAGCACGCAGAAGGCCAGGGCCTCGGCCGCCTGCTCCAGCTTCGCCATCTGCCGTGCCCGGCACGACCGGCTCACGATGTCCACCACGCCGCTAAGCAGGAAGAAGCCGTACATGGTGACGTGGTCCCAGTTCTCGTAGAACACGAACGGGCGCCGGGGGTCCTCCCAGTCTACTATCATCAGCCGGTTCACTCCTGGGGGGTAGAAGAATTCGGGAATGATGCCACCCAGGGAGATGAGCACCTTCATTATCCCTTGCACAGGCACCAGCTGCCACCACCTGTGTCCTCGCTTCTCCCTCGGGGGCAGAGGGGGTTGGAGGTACCTCTGTCCCCGTAGCAGCGCCAAGGACACCATCACTGAGTAGTAGAGAGAGAAGATGAGGAAGAATGTCCCTGCCAGCAGGTGGCCCTGGAAGGTGCCCATGGTCTCGGGTGTGCGCTGGGGCCGCAGAACAAGAGCTGGCAGGTAGACGAGCAGCAGCCTCCCCGGGCCCTCCTCACCAGCAAGAGTGGCTGCTTCTAAGCTGCGGTGAGAGTTCCCTGATCCAACTCCACCCCTACCTCCTACACATGAAGGGACATACGTCTGTGCTGGAAGCATCTGAGCCACTCCCTGGGTGGGATCTCTTTCGGCCTGTGGCACTGCACCTTGGTGTGTTCCTTACTTAGGTCAGCTAAGCTTGGGATTCCAACCTGCGCACCTCAGGCAGGCACTAGTTTACCCTTTCTCCTTGCTGCCCTCCGCCCCACCCTTCCAGAAGGAGAAGGGAGGGAAGGAGGTAATTAAGGACTGTGGCTGACTTTCTTATATTGGCTGTCTCTTGGAGCCACATCACTTCTTTTTTTTTTTTCATCATTTAAATCCCTCAACAACTCTATGAGAGAGTTATTGTTTAACAGGTTTTATAGGTGATATTAAACCTCAGAGGGGTGAAACCACATGTACAGGTATCGCATATAGCAGCTAGCACAGCAGAGCCAGGATGGGGACCCAGGTCTACTCATCTGCCGACAAAGTCCAGAGTTTGTATGTGACTAAATGACTGAATTCCGGCTCCAGCACTTGTAAGTCATATGACTATGGGCAAGTTACTTTGTCTTCTTGAGCCTCGGTTTCCTGACCTGTGGAATGGGAATAATAATTACTTCATAGGTTTGTTGTATTCAGTGGAATAAGGTATGTAGAGTGTCTGACACATAATAAACACTCAATGGTTTATTGAGTGAGTGATTATTAGTAATTTTACTATGTTGTTTCTAACATTCCTGGCTGAATTCCTATGATGCTGAAGTTGTTCAAGTAGTCCTATGAGTAATACCAAAGCAGGACCAGTTAAAAAAAAAGTGAAGATTTTAATTATATTTAAAATTTTTAAATTTTTTTAGTAATAGAAATTAAACATGGGCAGCCCGAGTGGCTCAGTGGTTTAGCGCTGCCTTCAGCCCAGGGTGTGATCCCAGGGTCCTGGGATCAGGTCCCACATCAGGCTCCCTGCATGTAGCCCGCTTCTCCCTCTGCCTGTGTCTCTGCCTCTCTCTCTATCTCTCTTTCATGAATAAATACATAAAATCTTTTTTTTTAAAAAAAGAAAGAAATTAAACATTACAATTGATCATGTATCATATATTAAAATTACTATTAAAAATTAATTTCAAGAGAAAAATAAACTATAAAACTTTATTTATCCCATATGTGGAAAGTTGTGAGTTGCCAACAAATCTACGAAAGGTGGAGCCTATCTGTAGCTTTAACCACACAGACTTCCCTTCACAGAGGATAATGTAGTTCTTACACTCCTCAGTGCCAAATGGGAAAAGTAGTAAAGAATGATAAATGAGAGGGGCCTGTGTGGCTCCATAGGTTAAGCTGCTGACCCTTGGTTTCGGCTCAGGTCATTTATCTCGGGGTTGTGAGATTGAGCCCCAGCCCTGTATTGGGCTCTGTGCTCAGAGTGGAGTCTATTTATCTCTCTCCCTCCCCCACCACTCACTCACTCTCAAATAAATAAATAACATCTTTTTAAGAATGATAAATGATAAATTAAAAAGTGTTAAGGCTACTGCAATAGTAAATGGCTAACCAAAATATTTTTTCCTATCCTTACAATACTGGACCCTGAGAATTCAACATTTTTAGTATCAAAGGGAAGAATATGCCCACCAAAGGACACATTGATGATTTCATTGAACCAGAAGCTGAGGCAATCACATATAGATTTCAGGCTCCTCAAGGCACAAGATAAACAGGCAAAAAGAAGAACATGGTATTGACTGTGGAAGTGGTTCTGAATAACACAGGGACATAGGATTGCAGCCATATGAGGAGGTAGGGAGGAAGAGGTGTAGATGAAAAGCAGGTGCCTCACCAGGTTGTCTTCTTAGACTTTGTATCTAATGATAGTTAAAGGAAGACACTTTCACAATCCTATGTAGGCAGGACCACTAAAGGCTCTGATTCATTTTTTCATTCAACAATAATACTACTCATGTCAGAAACTTCTGGCCCTAAGGATACCACAATGAAGAAGAGAGATAAGAAACAAATAAATATGCAAGTAAACAAGAAAAAATGGTAGAGGATGTTAAATAATAAGCCCTCAGAAAATATTAAGGCAACTGCAATAGTGAGTGAATCCTTCAGATTGAGCCATAAAAGAAAAAATATTTAAACCAAGATCAAATTGGTATTACGGTCCAGCCATGCAATATCTGACTGAATGTTTGGATAACTTTATCACATAAAGACCTAGAGGAGGAGATAAATGAGAGCAAAGACTGTAGTAAATACCACTCCCTATAGACAATGTATCCTATTTACAATCTTTCCAGTTATGTCTTTCTCTTCCTAACTAGTATCACATTTTGGTTTTTGCCATTGAGAACCTTGTTGGGGGCTCTTCAGGTCATAAAGCCATAAGTAATTTGTCTCTGCTTATCTTTTTCTGCATATTACAATGAAAAGTATTTTTTAAGTATTTTTTTAAATTTATTTATTCAGAGAGAGAGAGAGACTGAGAGACAGAGACACAGGCAGAGGGAGAAGCGGGCTCCATGCAGGGAGCCTGACGCGGGACTCGATCCTGGGTCTCCAGGATCAGACCCCCGGCTGCAGGCGGCGCTAAACCGCTGCGCCACCGGGGGTGCCCAATGAAAAGTATTTTTGTAATCAGAAACTATCTGAAAATTCGATTTATTTTTTTTTGTTTTGTTTTTATTGAAGTTCACTTTGCCAACATATAGTATAACACCCTGTGCTCATCCCATCAAGTGTCCTCCTCAGTGCCTGTCACCTAGTTACCCCATCCACCAGCCCGCCTCCCCTTCTGCAACCCTTTGTTCATTTCCCAGAATTAAGAGTCTCTCATGGTTTGTCTGAAAATTTGAAATCAATGATGCAATTATTTAATGCATGGAGGAAAAGCTTGAATATAAAGGCATCAAAATGCAGTAATTTCTATGTGGTAATTTTATGGGGACTATTAAATTGTGTATTCTTTTTGTATTTTTCAAATGTTCCCTGAGGCTTTAGTAATTTAATTTTATGACAAAATTGTCAACCTGAAACATTTTGTAAGAGCTCTCCTCAGTCATTAAAACATTTCTTTATACACGTATATTTATGCATACAATTATTTATATAGAAATATATGCATATGGACATTTTTTTAAGGACTGAAAAGCACAAAGACAGGTTCAAAAAGTAATATAACAAATGCCAATGCTGAATGAAAAAGTGTTAACTTTTTGTCATGTTTGCTTCCAGGGTTTAGAAAACTAAACCTTCAGATCTTTCCAGTCTCATTCCCATCCCTCCCTCCCTTCATGATGGGAAACCAACATCACGATTTTGGTGTGGATCTTCCCTGTCATTCTGTCATCTTATATATGTTTGCATCTCTCTCCTTTAGTCTTGTCTCTCTCCATCTCTTTAATCTACCTTATCATTTTCTATGTATTTCTAGTTCTGAAGAAACAAGCAACAGAAAGAGGTCTTCCAGGAACAAGGCACTGGTCATGCCTCAATGAGAACCCATGTAAGTGAAGTTCCTTTGTAATGAAATCAGTGTGGTTAAATTAAAAGGGTAGCAGGGGGCAGAGGGGGGAGGACTCAAGAATCATGCAAAAATACAGTCAATCGGAACCATATGTCATAGTGGCCCTGTTCCAGTAAACTGGGCAAGTAAACAGATGTGTTGGTCCTAAGGGCAATTACAGGTGAACAAGGCTAGCTTTTATCACCCCCCTGCCCAACACACACACAAAGTGACCACGAGTCCCTGGCGGGGTGTGCCTGTCTCTCCCCATCTCCCAACTGGACAGTTACTTACCATCTGCTACTCTCTGAGTCTTTCTGGCTTTCAAAGGGAGACGGTGTCTGATAATACTCACTCACACTTGTTGACTGATAGATTAATCTTTAGCAGATGTGTTTTAGTCATTGTAAGCCCCTCATCTCCAGTCGAAGGAGGAAAATCTTTAGCTTTGCCCATGACTAAAGGAATTTGAGGCATCAGACAGCAGGTGTTGAGATGTGTCTGCTATTTGAAGGGGTTCCTGAAAGTAAATTTGATTCAGACCTTCTAACCCAGGGGTTTCCAAGGCTGCCCATTAGAATCATCAGGGAAATTTTTTTTTTGAGATTTTATTTATGGATTCATGAGAGACACACAGAGAGAGGCAGAGACACAGGCAGAGGGAGAAGCAGGCTCCCTGCGGGGAGCCCGATGCAGGACTTGACCCCAGGACCCCAGATCATGACCTGAGCCAAACGCAGACACTCAATCACTGAACCACCCAGGTGCCCATCAGGGAGATGTTTAAATGTTTAGATCCTCCCCTGGAAGTTCTGGTTTAATTGGTCTGGGATTTAGGTTTTTAAAATCTCCCCTGCAGGCACAAAAGGACAAATAGTGTATGAATAGATATAGCACTTATATGGGATATCTAGAGTGATTGAATTCACAGACACAGAATAGAAAGGTGGTTGCCAGGAGTTTGGGGGGAGAGGGGACTGGGGGAGTTTCTGTTTAACTGGTACAGAGCCTCTGTTTGGGAAGATGAAGAGTTCTGGAGAGGGATGGTGGTGATGGCTGCACAACAGTGTGAGTGTACTTAATGTCACTGAGTTGTACATCTAGAAATGGTTAAGATGATAAATTTTATGTTATCTACAATAAAAAAGCTGAAAAACCAACTGGTTTCTGGTGATTGGAACTTGCAGTCGGGTTGAGAACCACCTCTGGTATCTGGGGTCACTGTTGGCGGGTGGGTCCTGCCCTCTTCCTCCCACCTGCGTGGGATCCCTGCCTCTCCGGGAGGCTCAGCTGGGCGCTGTTTGTGGTTCAACTGTTGGGGCTACTAGAGGCAAAGAAGTTTCACTTTTTACTTTTCCTTTGAGATTTAGTCTCCTGCCCAGCGCTGGTCCTGGAAACCCTCCCTGTGCCTTCTGTACTTGGTAGCAACATTGCTGTGTAGGTGGCTGAATGGCAACCTCTATCAGCAGGGGTTTTATTCTCTGGTCCCTTCTGGTATCTGTGGCTGGAGCCTTCCTCTCCCGTCTTTCAGACTTAGGCACGCTACGTTTGACTCAGCCCTGTCATCCAACTTGTGCAGGTATATGTCACACAGGAATAACCACCAGTTCACATCAAATAGGGATGACCATAAGTCCATGGGGATCCCGAGTTCTTCGTGTATTCTCTAGGGAAATGCTTATCTACTTTGTAACCCAAATATTAGCAGAAGCTTCTCTGTCTTTTGAAATATATATGAATTTACTTGAGCCCTGTCCCATACTCTGGGGTGTGTCCCATGCTCTGTCTAAAATTCTTGAACTTTCCAGGGCTGGGGCTTTGTTCCTCTCTAACTCTGAGAGTGCATTCTGCACTGGCTGTGTTCACACCTGAAGACACATCTGCAGCATCACTCTTTGCTCTGTTTCGCACTGACCCAGAAGGGAGACTCAGCCCTTTTTCTCTGATTCCTACCTCTACCATTTGGAAAACAAAACAAAACAAAAATGTTTACAAAAGGCATTTATGTGCACAGCAGGCTTTATTATATATGTGAGGATGATGATTAGATATTACATCATCCCAAAGTAAAACTCTTGATATTGAGTATTAAATATTTTTGTTCTTTTTTTATTAAAGATTTTATTTATTCATGAGAGACACACAGAGAGAGGCAGAGACATAGGCAGAGGGAGAAGCAGGCTCCATGCAGGGAGCCCGATGCGGGACTTGATCCCAGGACCCCAGGACCCCAGGATGATGACCTGAGCTGAAGGCAGATACTCTGAGCCAGATCTGGGTGGCAGAAACCACTGAGCCACCCAGGCACCCCAGATATTTTTGTTCTTAAAGGTTCTTCAGGGCAGCCCAGGTGGCTCAGCGGTTTAGCGCCTGCCTTCAGCCCAGGGTGTGATCCTGGAGACTTGGGATCGAGTCCCATGTCAGGCCTCCTGCATGAAGCCTTCTTCTCTCTCTCTCTCTCTCTCTCTCTCTGTATCTCTCATGAATAAATAAATAATCAATTAATTAAATTTAAAAAAAAAGTCCTTCAGCAATATATGGTTCTATTCATATAAAGTCCCCAAACTGGCAAAACTAACCTAAGGTGTTGGAAGCCAGGATAGTGGTTAGCATGAGGAGGATTAGTTGCAGGTTACACAGGTGACTTAGGGGAAAGCTATGTAGCTGTATACTTGGGATTTGGATACTTTCCTGTATTTCTGTTATGATTCAAAAAATTTTTCACATTAAAATTAAAGAGGAAAGAAGAAGCCCATCAACAACATCAGGCTCAAGCATGTTGCTTGACTCTCTCTCCATCCAGACTTTCTTCAGATTAGTATAGGGAATTCTCTCACCTACTCAGCCTGCATCCCAGAGGGCAGTTTTGGATTCTGATCTGTTAACAGTGTCTCCAAAGAGGACCAAAAAACAAGCAGACACACACATTGTCAATGATGGGCCCCTCACATACTCTTCTTCCTAAACACCAGTGAGAACTGGAAAGACTCATCCAGATGCCCACTCTCCAGGGGTCTTCCCATATTCCCTCTACCCTTCCACCCTCAAACCTGTCAGGAGAGAGACTGTCTCTGGTTCTGACCTTCCACAGAGGCCCCCAAACCACCTTTACACAATGAGACATACAGACTAAAAGATTCTGAAGCCATCCAGATGCTAAAAGCCCAGGTAAATAAGAACGTAGCTCATGGCATAGATAGGAAGTCAAACTGTGGTGGCCCTCAGGACACCTCGGTCTGCCCACCAGTGGGCATCTTGAAAGGACAGCTCTGAGCCTGGTGCGCCACCTTGCAGCGTGACCTCTGCCTCGAGGGTCTCGAGCTCTTCACTGGGCCCCCTGGGGCATGGTGGTACCTGGAACCTGCCCTTTGCTGGGAGGAGCAACCATAGTGCCAGAGGCTGGAGGCAGTGCCAGCAGAAGGTAGTGAGGAAGCCCCGGTCTCCCGTGGCTGGAAGGCACAACATCACACATGGCTGCAGTGACTGGGCAGGCCATGGTCTTGCTGCCTGGCCCAGCTTCATCGTGCTGCTGCACTAGCCATGTGCATCTCATTACAGCCACCACGAGCTCAGCAGGAAGAATGCTAGACACAGTGACCTGCTTATCCCAGCATGTGGAGAGGGAGAGCAGCCCCTCAGGCCCTCCCCTGTCACCCCTGTCTCCCCTGTCACCATCTGCTTGTCTTTGGAGGACAGAAGAACTTAGTAAGGACATCAGTGAGAAGCAACAGCTTCCTCCCCCTCTTCCACAGGCACCTGCTGCCACCACCTCTGTCCTTATGTGTCTTGGTAGGACGTGGTCCCCATAGGGCAGGATGCCACCCTGAGGGGAAGTGCCTAGGACTTCTCACAGGAAATGCCATGCACTAAGTTGCCAGGAAGGTGAGGACAGCCCAACGATGGCTGACTAGGTGGGCTCACCTTTCAGGTAGGTGCTCACAGGGGACAGAAGAGGGTGCCTTGATAATACTTCTTTGGTCCCCGTGCTGTCATTCATGCCTCTGTTCTGCCCAGGTATAAGCTAATGCATGAGGAAGGTACACAGCATGACGGTTGTGTTTGTTATTATGACTGTGGTACCAATACACCAGGTTTCACCAGCCTGGGGCTATCAGTCCAGTCTGATTTACCTGAGCATCTATATTCTAATGGGTCTTAGTCTTTGCTTTTTCACAGAGGGCCTTAGAATCTTGTAGAATTTCCCTTCAGCTCCTACATTAAGGATGGTTATGGAATCTTGCTGCCCAAGAATCAGTTCTGGTTACCCTGGCATGTTGCTGGTCTGCTGCAGACATACTGTCCATGCTGCTCGCTGGGCACTCATTGTACAGCTCTTGCCCTCAGTAGCCCCCTGAAAAGCCACAGCACCTGGATCACAGCCTTCCTGCCCTCTCTTGGCTTGTGGTGTTGTCATCATGGTGGAGATCCACTTTTGCTGCCAGATGTTCTGGGTTTCTGGGGCTGAGAGCCCACAGACAATGGCCTTAACAGCTAGGAGCCCCCCCGTTGGGCTCCCTGCTCAGTGAGGACTCCCTTCTCCCTCTCCCGCTGCCCCTCCCCAGCTTGTGCTCTTTCATCAATCAATCAATCAATCAATCAATCTTAAAAAAAAATACAGTAAAAGAATAACCTGTAGAGAAAGGGGAATGAGAGCAGAGAAGAGAGATAAAAGAGGACACATTAATCCATAAAATAACCAAAGGACTTTGTGCATATGACATGCACTGAGCAATAGAAGTAATTCAAGCCTCGTCAACCAGTGCCAACAAAATGAAACAGACAAAAAAAAAAAAAAAAAAAAAGCAAACAAACAAAAAACAACCCCACCATCACAAAAGAGAAAGCATGATGTGTACATAAAATCTTGATTACACTGGGTAGAGGGTGATGTGGACTCCATAGCAGGCACTGAGAATGGACCGTGTGAGACAAGGCAGGGAGAGACCCTGTCCATGTTAGGGGAGTCAGAGCAGGCTTCATGAAGAAGGCATCATGTCTGAGTAAGTGTTACCTACCTAAGAACAGGCATCTTTCCCAGGTGGCTCCCTTCAAAGAGGTCTGCTCACATTGTCCACCCACTTATATAGACCTCGGGGTCAAATCCATATCAGATTAGCACACCAGAAGCCCAGCACCCACTCCAGCGATGCTCATATCCTGATGGATGGTCGAAGAGACAGGAAGGTGCCCTCCTGAATAGGCCTAAAGCCCTCTAGTGAACCCAGGGGCATGGCTAGGCAATCTCCAGTCACTCGCTGTAAATTGCTCTCCAGACTATAATGCCTTCCCATAAAAAGTTCAACTGCAGATGAATAAAAGGAAGGATCTAAGTTCAGGCAGAAAAGCAGTATGAAGGGCATTAGCAATTTCCTGGCATCTGCTTTCCTGGACTAAGGTACAAACCACTCTCCCTCTAAATAACAGAAATTACAGGAGACCTCAAATCATGTTGTTTTTTTTTTAAGATTTTATTTATTTATTCACGAGAGACACACACACACACAGAGGCAGAGATACAGGCAGAGGGAGAAGCAAGCTCCATGCAGGGAGCCCAACGTGGGACTCAATCCCAGGTCTCCAGGATCAGGCCCTGGGCTGAAGGCTGCACTAAACTGCTGAGCCATCAGGGCTGCCCCTCAAACCATCTTCTTAATAACATCGAAGTCCTAACAAAAACAAACAACAACAAAAAAATGGGACACCTGGGTGGCTCAGCGGTTGAGCGGCTGCCTTTGGCTCAGGGCGTGATCCTGGAGTCCTGAGATCAAGTCCTACATCACGCTCCCTGCATGGGGCCTACTTCTCCCTCTGCCTGTGTCTCTGCCTCTTTCTCTCTGTGTCTCTCATGAATAAATCACTAAAATCTTTAAGAAAAAAAAAAAAAGGAGGAATTAAGAGAGTAGAATTGGGAGGGGTAAGAGCCTAAATGGTGAGCCTCTGTTCCTTGTCTGGGAGAAGGCAGCTAATAGGTCAAGCTTCTGGGGTGACTGGGAAGGGCAATATTGCATTCCACATTGTCCTAAAGACATGCAGGGGTTGTCTGCCAATCCTCAGAATCTAGAACGTAGAGCTGGAGGGACAGAGTTGGCAGTCACTGTCTACCAAAGTGAAAACCCAGTATAAGCCCATCCTCTGCTTACATAGAGAGTCTACCCGCTAGAATATTCCTCAAGCCCTGTTCTTGGACTGAGTGCTCTTGGGTGCTGGCAAAAGAAAGGTGGATCCCCTCTGGAAGAAGATCCTTGGTCTCTTTTAATTTTCGAAATAGTCATTTCATATAACATGTCCAGGAGAACAGAGGCATAGAGGTATGTGAGACAAAACAACGTGTCTCAGGATCAACAGTAACCATAACCATAGAATAGAAATAGACCTACCAAGATATCAGATATTAGAGTTCTTAGGTACAATCAATAAAGCAATGCACACACACTGTGTCAAGGAGATAAAAGCAGAATTAAAAGTTTTATGTAAGGATATGGAAATTTTGAAAGCAACAATGCAGATAAAAAAAAATTAGAGGGGCATCTGGGTGGCTCAGTCAGTTAAGCGACTGACTTGATTTCAGCTCAGGTCATGATCTCAAGCTCATGGGATGGAGGCCCATGTGCAGCTCTGCTTTCATTTTTTTTTTATTATTTATTTATGATAGTTACAGAGAGAGAGAGAGAGAGAGAGAGAGGCAGAGACATAGGCAGAGGGAGAAGCAGGCTCCATGCACCGGGAGCCCGATGTGGGACTCGATCCCGGGTCTCTAGGATCGCGCCCTGGGCCAAAGGCAGGCACCGAACCGCTGCGCCACCCAGGGATCCCGCAGCTCTGCTTTCACTGAGGAGAAGAGGCTTGTCCCTCTTCTCCTCCTCCCCCTGCTTGCACTCTCTTTCTCCCTCTCTCTCAAATAAATAATAGAACCTTAAAACAATTAGAACTAAAAACTGCAATAATCCAATTAAGAACTCGATAGAAGGGTTAATAACAGTGGAAAAGAAGAGAAGTCAGAAGAAATCATCCAGAATGAGGCCTAGTGAGACATAAAGATGGAAAATACAGAAATGATAAATAGGGGAAGATACAGAAAACCTAATATGTGTTTCTTTGGCAATATCTGAGGAGCTAAGAGTTAAGAATTTTCCAGAATTGATGAAATAAGCCAATCCTCTGAATCAAAAAGCCATCGGAGAGATTCCCACACGAAATAGAAATCTCGAAGGAATTAGTGAAGCCAAGAATTCCTGCTTGGGAGGTTCTTCTTCCACGACAAGGTGTGAGAGTACTTGAGGGACTTGGTGGATTTCTTTATGGCGCTGTTCTTGTGGTTTGGTTTTGAAGGTGGGAGAGAGTTGACCTGGTTTTATAAGCTGAGGGAAGAAACCAGTTGAGAGTGACAGGCTGAAAATATGGGAGAGGAGAGGTAATGCCTGATGTTTTTAGAGGAGCAGGGGCCCATACCGTGAATGATTATACCCATAATACTGACCATTTATTGAACATTACATGACAATATCCATTTCAGGCAGTTGTCACACACTGATATTAATTCTTAAAATCCCTAACAATTAGTATTTCTATTCAGACATCATTGGTAAGTTCATTGATGCTCAGGAAATTCAAAGGGGAAAAACCCAAAACAACTTGATTGTAAAGTATGGCTAGTAAACGGGGGGTACCAAGATCCACACCAGACCTTGACTTACCCCAAAGTCCTTGTCTTTCCTACTCTACCAGGCTGCTCTCAGAGCTCCAGCTGGCCTCAGAAAGCCCTTTTCTTGGCCCGAAATTGGTTAGAAGGAGGATGACTGTGGAGGTGGAGATATTTGGAGAACATAGAGAAAGGATTAGGGAGTTGAAGCAGTGCAGGCTCGAGGCTTGGTTGTTCCCAGTAAAGTGATAAGTGATATTATTTGCAGAGATAGAAGGATGTGGGAAGTCAGCAGCGAAGTAACTGCCAAGGTAGAGTCCTCTAGGGGAGAGGGAGGGAAAGGATCCGAGTCATGTGAAAGCAGAGGAGGAAGCTGAGTCAGGGGAGTGTCAAACCAGGGCAAGAGGCAGTAACCAGGGAACCAGAGTTGAGGGGCAAGGGGAGGCTAATACCGTTGACTTAGGCAGATGGCAGGCAGGATTGGGGTGACAGGAAGGCTGTGAGCCAAGCGCCCAAACCATCAATGACAGCATGGAGTGGTGTTCCAGAGTCGGACCAAGGACACTGAGAAGCAGGGGGCAAACTTGAGAAACAGTATGTCATAGTCTCAAAGTATTCCCCCCCCCCCAATATTTATTGAGTACAAAGGGGAAAAATAGTAACATCACGGTGGAGAAAAGCAGCAGATCTCACCTTAACCAAGTGATCTCAAAATGCTGTTTTATCAAAAGAGATGATGCGACAGAGCTCCCAGCTGCCTGGCAAGGACCAAGTCAATAAACAATGACTATTATTTTAGTCCTCCAGGTAGTAATAGCCACATCCCCAGGGACCTACGGCCCGAAGGTCTCTCCACCTCAATCGTACCTCGGCGCAAAATTAATCTGTGCTAACGAGTCACTGCGTCCCAAAGGGTTAACGAGTTGTCCCTGGGTAACCCATGTGGTTCACACATGTGCCCTTGAGGGGTCTTCCTTAATAAATGGAGGGATTCCAACGGTAGAGATTCAGGCACGGCGGCAGGGTTGAGATAACGGCTCCTGGCTGGGGTGAGGGTCGGGGAGTTTGGGGTCTCGAACCGAACCGGGAGCCCCGCGGTCCCGCGCGCCCAGGGCTGAGGCTCGGGTCTCTAACCGCGCAGCTTCCGCTCTGGGTCCCTCCCGCCCGCGGGGCCGCCCGCTCCAGGCCCTCTGCAGGTGGGGGCGTGGATGTGGGGGGGTGCAGATGCTGCACCTGCATCCCGCGCCGGCCTGGCCGTGGGGGCGGGGGGAGGAGCCTGCAAGTCCCGCACCTGGCCCGGAGCCGGTCCCAGCGGACGTGCGACTGTGCAGCGGCCGGTGCCGGCCCTGACGCTCCCGGGACTGTCTCCTCGAGGAAGCGCGCCGGTGCCCCCTAGTGGCCGAGCTCGGGGCCCTTTCTCGAGAGGATAGGAAAACCCGCTGAGGGGCTGGGAGGCCAGGGGGAGGCGGACGATGGCGGGACTGGGGAGGAAGCCTAGAGGAGCGGACTACAGCGCGAAGCGACCCTCGCTTGCCCTGCCAGGGACGTCCTGGAGCAGTTGTCCACACACAGTGGCCCTACTCTAAGTTTTGGAGGTCTGGGAGAACCGGGGCTGGTACGTCACTGGGGACCGTGGCCGCTATGTCACCGTGCTGCGATGGAGTTGCCGCCGACTTCTGGGTCTGCAGCGTCCGCCACTCGTGCGCCCCAAATTATTGCTGGAGGCCTGACGCTCACCGGGGAACTGTCTCCTCGAGGGGAAATGATAAAAAAGCGCGCCCAGGCGGAGTCTGTCCTCAGACTCCTCACGGTCTTCATTGTTGTATATGTTTTGAAGGTTTGAGAAATAGTACCTTTTTAAAGTGTTATTTTTTTGGCGCATGCCATTTTTAGTCTTCCCCACTTCTATTTTCTGATGAGTTATTAATTTCTTTGATTTCCATCTTCTTTAATAATGAAGGCACTTAAGATTATGATTTTTCCTTGGATATTGGTATATTATACCAAAACATAGGTTTCATTACTTTCTAGATACTTTTTAAATTTCAATGTTGATTTAAAAAATCAAAATTTAAAAAATTTCAATGTTGATTTAAAAAATCAAAATTTAAAAAATTTCAATGTTGATTTAAAAAATCAAAATTTAAAAAATTTCAATGTTGATTTAAAAAATCAAAATTTAAAAAATTTCAATGTTGATTTAAAAAATCAAAATTTAAAAAATTTCAATGTTGATTTAAAAAATCAAAATTTAAAAAATTTCAATGTTGATTTAAAAAATCAAAATTTAAAAAATTTCAATGTTGATTTAAAAAATCAAAATTTAAAAAATTTCAATGTTGATTTAAAAAATCAAAATTTAAAAAATTTCAATGTTGATTTAAAAAATCAAAATTTAAAAAATTTCAATGTTGATTTAAAAAATCAAAATTTAAAAAATTTCAATGTTGATTTAAAAAATCAAAATTTAAAAAATTTCAATGTTGATTTAAAAAATCAAAATTTAAAAAATTTCAATGTTGATTTAAAAAATCAAAATTTAAAAAATTTCAATGTTGATTTAAAAAATCAAAATTTAAAAAATTTCAATGTTGATTTAAAAAATCAAAATTTAAAAAATTTCAATGTTGATTTAAAAAATCAAAATTTAAAAAATTTCAATGTTGATTTAAAAAATCAAAATTTAAAAAATTTCAATGTTGATTTAAAAAATCAAAATTTAAAAAATTTCAATGTTGATTTAAAAAATCAAAATTTAAAAAATTTCAATGTTGATTTAAAAAATCAAAATTTAAAAAATTTCAATGTTGATTTAAAAAATCAAAATTTAAAAAATTTCAATGTTGATTTAAAAAATCAAAATTTAAAAAATTTCAATGTTGATTTAAAAAATCAAAATTTAAAAAATTTCAATGTTGATTTAAAAAATCAAAATTTAAAAAATTTCAATGTTGATTTAAAAAATCAAAATTTAAAAAATTTCAATGTTGATTTAAAAAATCAAAATTTAAAAAATTTCAATGTTGATTTAAAAAATCAAAATTTAAAAAATTTCAATGTTGATTTAAAAAATCAAAATTTAAAAAATTTCAATGTTGATTTAAAAAATCAAAATTTAAAAAATTTCAATGTTGATTTAAAAAATCAAAATTTAAAAAATTTCAATGTTGATTTAAAAAATCAAAATTTAAAAAATTTCAATGTTGATTTAAAAAATCAAAATTTAAAAAATTTCAATGTTGATTTAAAAAATCAAAATTTAAAAAATTTCAATGTTGATTTAAAAAATCAAAATTTAAAAAATTTCAATGTTGATTTAAAAAATCAAAATTTAAAAAATTTCAATGTTGATTTAAAAAATCAAAATTTAAAAAATTTCAATGTTGATTTAAAAAATCAAAATTTAAAAAATTTCTCCGCTCGCTCTCTCAAATATATAAATAAAATCTTAAAGAAAAAAAAAATGACTCCTGAGGCCCTGAACAGGTACTATAGACCAGAAGACTGGAAACAGAATGTTAAACTTCCAAATCATGAGAGCTTTAAAAAGAAAGAAACCAACAAGACTCAAACAGTCCTTCAAGCATCAGGAACAAAAGACCAAGGGGAAAGGAAATCATGGAACTAAAAAAACTGACTGAGCCACCCAGACATCCCTCACTGGGGCCTTTCAAATAATGTTGAATAATAATGTTATAGTGAGCATTTCTTCCTTGTGCTTAATTCTAATGGAAATAGCTTGAGGGCTTTACAGTGTTTTAGTAAGTTATCTACTATTAATTTTTTTGGTAAATATTCTTTATTATATTTAAGAAGTGTCCGTCTATTCCTATATTACCTTTACTCTTCCAGTCTTTTCTGTGGTAACCGATCTATTTAAATTTTCTGTTTCTGGGGCAGCCCTGGTGGCTCAGCAGTTTAGCGCCGCCTGCAGCCCAGGGCGTGATCCTGGAGACCCAGGATGCAGTCTCCCTGCATGGAGCCTGCTTCTCCCCCTGCCTGTGTCTCTGTCTCTGTCTCTCTCTCTCCCTCTGTGTCTCTCATGAATAAATAAATAAAATCTTTAAAAATAAATAAATAAATAAATTTTCTGTTTCTTTTGGTGTCAATTTTGTATTTTCCTAGGAATTCAACAATTTTCTCTAGATTTTCAAGTTGGTTGTCATAGAGTTATATGTAGTATTGTTTTACAATTTTTTTCCTTTCTTTTATATCTGGTGTTCTATGATCTTTCTCATTTTTAATCTTGTTTGTATTTGATTTTTCTTTTTTCTCCTTTGTCTTTAATGGTGGGCATGAAATATCTGTTGATCTTATAAAAAATTAAATTTGGCATGGAATTGCCATATGATCCAGCAATTGCATGCCTGTGTATACATTCAAAAGATGAAAGCAGAGGGTGCCTGGGTGGCTCAGTGGTTTGGTGCCTGCCTTTGGCTCAGAGCATGATCCTGGAGTCCCAGGATCCCTGCATGGAGCTTGCTTCTCCCTCTGCCTATGTCTCTGCCTCTCTCTGGGTCTCTCATGAATAAATAAATAAAATCTTAAAAAAAAAAAACAAAAGATGAAAGCAGGGACTCAAACAGTTACTTGTACACTTGTTCATAGCAGAATTATTCATAATAGCCAAAAGGAGAAACAATCTAAGTGTCCAGCAACAGATAAGCAAAGTGTGGAATATACATGCAATGCAATATTATTTGACTGTAAAAGGAAATGAAATTTTGATATATGCTACAATATGGATATACCTTAAAAACATTATGCTTAGTGAAATAAGCCAGACACAAAAAGACAAATATTGTATAATTCCACTTACATGAAGTACCTAGATTCGGCAAATTCACAAAGAGTGGAATAGAGGTTACTAGGGGCTGGGGGAGGGAGAAAGGGATTGTTTCATGGGTACAGAATTTTTGTTGGGGACAATGAAAAAGTTTTGTATATAGGTAGTGGTGACAGTTACACAACATTGTGAATGTATTTAATGTCACTGAATTGTACACTTTTTTAAAAAATATTTATCCATGAGAGACAGAGAGAGAGAGAGAGAGAGAGAGAGAGAGGCAGAGACACAGGCAGAGGGAGAAGCAGGCTCCATGCAGGGACCTGATCCCAGGTCTCCTGGATCACACCCCAGGCCGAAGGCGGAGCTAAACCGCTGAGCCACCAGGGCTGCCCAATTGCACACTTTTGAATGGTTGAAATGACAAATGTATTTACGTATATTTTATCACAATACAAAAATTAGGTTTAAGATTTATTCTTTCCAATATATCATTGCCGATTTCACTAATTTTGGCTTTTCCTTAAAAATTGTTTTTTCTAGGGGTGCCTGGGTGCCTCAGTTGGTTAAGCATCCAGCTCTTGGTTTCAGCTCAGGTCATGATCTCAGGGTTCTGAGATGGAGCTCTGCACTGGGCAGAGAATCTGCTTCTCTCCTTCTCCTTTTGCTCCTCTCTCAAATAAATAAATCTTAAAATTTTTTTTCTAAAAAATTGAAGTATAGTTGACACACTGTGTACACTAGTTATGTTACACTAGTTACACTAGCTTTAGGTGTACAAGAAGTCTGTACATTATGCTAGTCTATATACATCACAAGTGTAGCTGCGAACTGTCCCCATACAGCCCTATTACAATACCATTGACTGTATTCCCTATGCTGTACCTTTCAACCCCATGACTTGCTTATTCCATAATTGGAAGCCAGTATCTCCCACTCCCCTTCACCCATTTTGTCCATCCTTCTACCCTCCTCTACCCTGGCAACCATCAGTTTGTTCTCTGTACTTATGGTTTGTTTCTGCTTTTAGTTTGTTTACTCTTTTTTTTTTTTAATTCCACATATAAGTGAAATCATATGGTACTCATCTTTCTTGGTCTGACTTATTTCACTTAGCATGATACCTTCTAGCTCCACCATGTTGTTGCATATTCTTTTATGGCTGAATAATATTCCACTGTATATATAGACCGCATCTTCTTTATTTGTTCATCTGTCAGTGGACACTTAGGTTGCTTCCGTGCCTTGGTTATTGTAAATAATGTTGCGATAAATATAGAGGTACACATATCTTTTTGAATTAGTGTTTTCATTTTAAGTAGTGGAATTACTAGATCATGTGGTATTTCTATTTTTATTTTATTTTTTAAGACTTTGGTTAATTTTTTTTAAGATTTTATTTATTCATTTATGAGAGACATACACAGAGAGAGGCAGAGACACAGGCAGAGGGAGAAGCAGGCTCCATGCAGGGAGCCTGATGCGGGACTCGATCCTGGGACTCCAGGATCACGCCCTGAGCCAATGGCAGGAGCTAAACCACTGAGCCACCCAGGCGTCCCTCTATTTTTAATTTTTTGAGGAATCTTCACACTGTTTTTCACAGTGGCTGCACCAATTTACATTCCTACCAACAGTACATAAAGGTTCCCTATTTTCCACAACCTTGCCAACACTTGTTATTTCTTGTCTTTTTGATCCTATCTATTCTGACAAGTGACAGTTGATATCTCATTGTGGTTTTGATTTGCATTTCCCTGATGATGAGTGATGTTGAGCATCTTTCAATGTGTCTGTTGGCCATCTATATGTCTCCTTTGAAAAAATGTCTGTTCGGGTTTTCTGTCCTTTTGCTAATCAGATTATTTGGTTTTTTTGGTGTTGAGTTTGGCTTTTATTTTTATTAATTACTTTGGCTGGATTATTTGTGGTTCATTTTTGACTTCCTAAAATGAGTTATTAATTTCTTTGATTTCCATCTTCTTTAATAATGAAGGCACTTAAGATTATGATTTTTTCCTTGGATATGGGTATAATATACCAAAACATAGGTTTCATTACTTTCTAGATACTTTTTAAATTTCAATGTTGATTTAAAAAATCAAAATTTAAAAAATTTCAATGTTGATTGATTTAGAGATTACTTTTATTCTAAGTAGTTAATAGTTTGGGAAGGTCTTTATTCATTATTCATTGTATTCTAAAATATTGATTAGAAAATATATTCTATGAAATTTTCACTTTTTTGAATCTGTCAAGTTTTATTTATGGCCACAAAACAGTGTGGCCAGTACATGATGGATATTTCTTTTACAGGACAGGTGAGTGCTTTCTTGCATGGGTATACAATTCTTAGGTGACTCTCATTTCTTTCAATATCTTTTTTCTTTAAGATCTTATTTATTTATTCCTGAGAGACACACAGAAAGAGAGAGGCAGAGACACAGGCAGAGGGAGAAGCAGGCTCCATGCAGGGAGCCTGACAAGGGACTCAATCCCGGGACTCCAGGATTGCACCCTGGGCCAAAGGCACTAAACCTCTGAGCCATCCAGGGATTGGATTCCCTCTTTCAATATCTGTAGTGTTATTCTTCTGTCCGTAGCTTCTAGGCTTGTGATTTAAAAATAAAAACACATCTTACCTAACTAGTAATAGAAGGGAACTTCATTAATATGGTAAAGTGCCTACAAAAATACTTATAGCAAACATCATAATTAATGATAAAATATTAGAAGTCTACCTCATTCTCTACCTTGAGATAGGGAATAAGGCAAGATACTCAGTTTCACCACTTCTGTTTAACATATTATTGGCTCTCCTAGCCAGTATGATAAGGCAAAACAAAGAAAAAACTTATGCAATTAAACAGGAAATAAAACTGCCATTAATTTGTATTCTGCATATTTGTATTCTTCTTTACATTATATCACTTATATAAAACTGAAAAACATACACAACTTAACAACATTTCATTTAGGGCTACATACATATGTTGTAAAATTGTAATAAGCAAGAGAATGATAAACACAACATTCAGAATAATAATTCCTTGAGAAGAAGAGGGCACGTAGGGGACTTCTAAACATGCAGTAATGGGGTGGTTCAGTTGGGAAGTGTCTGCCTTCAGCTCAGGTCATGATCCTGGAGTCCTGGGATTGAGTCTCACATCAGGCTTCCTAATGAACAGGGAGCCTGCTTTTTCCTCTGCCTCTCGCCCAGCTTGAGCACTCTCTCACTTGCTCTCTCTCTCTCTCTCTTTCTGTCAAATAAATAAAACCTTAAAAAAAATAAAAATGCAGTAATATTCTGTTTCTTAAGTTGGCTGATGGATACGCAGATATTATTCTTTATATATTTTATATACATGATTGTGTATTTTTGTAGGTATGAAATACTTCATAAAAAAGTAGAAAATGTGAAAGGCTTTAAAATGAACACTATTATGTATGTATAATAATAAAATTAATGTAAAAAAGTATACAAAGAAAAATGTTAAATTCTTTATTGTCCTTTAGTGCCCTACACAATTAGATAATGTGATTATGTATGTGGAAATCTAAAATAATCTATACACAATATATTTATTTAATAAGTAGATTTAAGAAGGATGCTAGAAGCAAGGTCAGTATACAAAATCAGCTCTCATTTGCTCATTTCATTGCAACATGCAACAATAGGAAATATTCTCACAAGCGTAACAGAGTGAAAGAAGCAAAGGATAAAAAAATCCCACATGGTATCATATCATTCCATTTGAATAGTGTTTACAAAAGGCAAAACTAACCTATGTTGTTTAGTGATACATACACAGTTTACTTCAGAAATCAGTTATTACAGGAATTAGAAATTCTTCCCTCTACTGGGGAAAGAGAAGGTTATAATCTACATAGAGCACAGTGGGGGAGGAAGAAGCCTTCTAAGGTGTTAGGGCATTGACAGTATTGCATACATATTATTATACAAAAAATATATATATATTTCAGTTTGCTATCTGTATATGGATTATAAAATCCCAGTTTTCTGTGTGGAGATATATACCATATTTATTATAGGAAAACACAATATCGAAGCTGTCAACTTTGCAAATTAATCTATGAAGTTATTGTTTTAATCAAAATCCCAACAAAGATTTGTATGGAATTGACAAGCTAATTAAACAATATATATGTATATTTCACTATGAAAAAGCATGTGAAGTACTAGAATAGAAGATGAAAGAATTAAAAAATAAAAATCTTGGAATGGGGAAAGTCTTTCTAGGTAAGGGGCAAAACTCAGAAACCAAAGGAAAAAAAGTGGACATTAAAAGAAATTCTAAGTGGGGAAATAAACACAAATACAAAATAAAAAATACATGAAAAGTTTGAGAAATAATAAAATAACTGCAACTCATATGTCAGATAAATGGCCAATTTCCCTATTATATCATAAATGCTTACAAATCAATAAAGGCAAAAATAGAAAAATGGACATAAGGCAGAAAAAGATATACAAATGGTTGGACAAGGAAAGACACTCCATTTGCCCATAAATGAGGAAATGCCAATTGAAAATAAAAATGAGATGTTTATTCATTAAGAAATTTGATCATATAAAGTGTGAGCGTGAAGGAAGGCAATGCAAACAGGCATTCTCTTGCATCTGTTGGAATGGTAAATTGTTGCAGTCTTTTTTAGAAAGCAATTTGGCGAAGTCTATCAAAATTACATATGCATTTCTGTCTGTCCATCTTATATTTCTGTATGTGTACAGTCATATATACTTTAAGGCTATTGATTGCCATGTTGTTGAGGAAGCCTGGAAACAACTTAATGGTTACCAATAGGAAACTGAAAATGAACTACTGTTTAGCTATTTGCATAATGAGCTAGAAAGATTACATATAAATTGTTCAATGAAAAAAAGCTGAACTGTTGTATATTTTATGCTTCCATTTGTGTCAAAAATGGATGGGATCAATTTTGGGAAAGCATCAACCATATAAATAATTGTAGGACACTAACATATTCAAGGACTTCTAAGCAGCAGATGTTTTGGAAAAAGCTAGTGGGAGCCTGAAAACCTGGGCCATTGAATTTCATTGCATTGTTTTACACTTTATACTTTTTGGCATTTTATAAATTTCTTCTACACCTCTCTCCCTCCCTCCACCAACCCACAGTTTTTTTTTTTTCAATTTTCAATTGCTTTAAAAAAATATTTTGCCTTTTTCCTTCCTCCAAAGGTTCTAACACTTTTTATCAAAGCTGAGAAAACTAGAGTAGACTTTTCCCATGAACCCAATCTGCAAGTCATTTAAATTCTTCAATACTAAAAAATACACAGTTAAAATGATAAGTAAAGGTGTTTTTTTCAATTATGAAAATGAATCTTAAAGTATCCAGTAATAAACCTAATAAAGGGTGTTAGATGTATATGGAAAACATGTAAAACTTCATGGTAGGATGTTGTAGACCTAAATAAATGGAGATATTTGCCATGCCTATATATATTGTTTAAAAGATCCAATATCATAAAGATGTCAGTATCCCAAAATTAATCTGTGAAGTCATTATTTAAATCAAAACCCCAACAAAGATTTTATAAAAGAAGCTAACTCTAAAACATATATGAAAATGTAAAGGAGGGGATCCCTGGGTGGCTCAGTGGTTTGGCGCCTGCCTTTGGCCCAGGGTGCGATCCTGGAGTCCCGGAATCGAGTCCCGCGTCAGGCTCCCGGCATGGAGCCTGCTTCTCCCTCCTCCTGTGTCTCTGCCTCTCTCTCTCTCTATGTCTAAAATAAATAAATAAATGAATGAACGAATGAATAAATAAATAAATAAATAAATCTTATAAAAAAAAAGAGAAAGAAAATGTAAAGGACACCAAATAGTCAAGGTATTCTTGAAAAAATGTGAGAATACATGCTCATCCAGAAATCAAGACTTATTATCAAGTTACAGTAATTAAAAGAGGGTGGTATTGCTAAAAAATAGACAAATAGACCAAAGGAATAAAATAGAGAGCCCCCAAAAAGACTAACGCATTTTGGGAAATTTGGTTTATGACAAAGCTAGCATTTCAGATGACTGGAATAAATGGTGAGAGCACAATCGTTATCCATATAAGAAAGATCTCTCTACAGCTCCTTTCACAAAGAATCGGATGTCGGACCAAATATAAAACAACAAAATTTTTAAACTTTTAGAGGAAAATATAGGGAGACTTAGGACCTTGAAACAAGAAAAGCCTTTTTTAACCAAGTCACCCAAAGCACAAACGATTAAGAAATAAATTAGGCTGCATTAGCATTTACATTTTCTGTGCCTTAAAAGACACCATAAAAAGTTATAAGATAGGCCATGGGGTGAGTGATAATATTTGCAATACATTCATCTGAAAAAAGAATCATATCCAAAATATATAAAGAATTCTTAAAAATCAATAAGAAAATTACAACAACCAATAGCAAAATAGGAAGAGGTTGTGGACAGGAGTTTACAGAATAAAATATACAGGGACCCCTGGGTGGCGCAGCGGTTTGGCGCCTGCCTTTGGCCCAGGGCGCGATCCTGGAGACCCGGGATCGAATCCCACATCGGGCTCCCGGTGCATGGAGCCTGCTTCTCCCTCTGCCTGTGTCTCTGCCTCTCTCTCTCTCTCTCTCTGTGACTATCATAAAAAAAAAAAAAAAAAAAAAAAAAAAAAAAGAAAGCAGAATAAAATATACAAATGATCAGTAAGCATATGAACAGCTACCTAACTGAAACCTCATAGTAATCAGGGAAATGCAAATTAAAACCATAAAGAAATAATACCAAACCCATTAAATTGGGGAAAAAATCTGACAATCCCAAGTGTTGATGAAGATTAGGAAAAAAAAAAAAAAAGATTAGGGACACAATAATTCATCCATTGCTGGAGGGTGCTCAGTGGTTTGGCGCCTGCCTTTGGCCCAGGGTGCGATCCTGGAGTCCCGGAATCGAGTCCCGCGTCAGGCTCCCGGCATGGAGCCTGCTTCTCCCTCCTCCTGTGTCTCTGCCTCTCTCTCTCTCTATGTCTAAAATAAATAAATAAATGAATGAACGAATGAATAAATAAATAAATAAATAAATCTTAAATAAAAAAAGAGAAAGAAAATGTAAAGGACACCAAATAGTCAAGGTATTCTTGAAAAAATGTGAGAATACATGCTCATCCAGAAATCAAGACTTATTATCAAGTTACAGTAATTAAAAGAGGGTGGTATTGCTAAAAAATAGACAAATAGACCAAAGGAATAAAATAGAGAGCCCCCAAAAAGACTAACGCATTTTGGGAAATTTGGTTTATGACAAAGCTAGCATTTCAGATGACTGGAATAAATGGTGAGAGCACAATTGTTATCCATATAAGAAAGATCTCTCTACAGCTCCTTTCACAAAGAATCGGATGTCGGACCAAATATAAAACAACAAAATTTTTAAACTTTTAGAGGAAAATATAGGGAGACTTAGGACCTTGAAACAAGAAAAGCCTTTTTTAACCAAGTCACCCAAAGCACAAACGATTAAGAAATAAATTAGGCTGCATTAGCATTTACATTTTCTGTGCCTTAAAAGACACCATAAAAAGTTATAAGATAGGCCATGGGGTGAGTGATAATATTTGCAATACATTCATCTGAAAAAAGAATCATATCCAAAATATATAAAGAATTCTTAAAAATCAATAAGAAAATTACAACAACCAATAGCAAAATAGGAAGAGGTTGTGGACAGGAGTTTACAGAATAAAATATACAGGGACCCCTGGGTGGCGCAGCGGTTTGGCGCCTGCCTTTGGCCCAGGGCGCGATCCTGGAGACCCGGGATCGAATCCCACATCGGGCTCCCGGTGCATGGAGCCTGCTTCTCCCTCTGCCTGTGTCTCTGCCTCTCTCTCTCTCTCTCTCTGTGACTATCATAAAAAAAAAAAAAAAAAAAAAAAAAAAAAAGAAAGCAGAATAAAATATACAAATGATCAGTAAGCATATGAACAGCTACCTAACTGAAACCTCATAGTAATCAGGGAAATGCAAATTAAAACCATAAAGAAATAATACCAAACCCATTAAATTGGGGAAAAAATCTGACAATCCCAAGTGTTGATGAAGATTAGGAAAAAAAAAAAAAGATTAGGGACACAATAATTCATCCATTGCTGTTATGATCACTTTGGAGATCAAGTGGGAAGTAATTAGTAATGTTGAAGCGAGGCATCCTTTGCAACCCTGCAGTCCCAATCCTAGGCGTGTACCCTATAGAAACTCTCACAGGCACAGGAGATATAGACTAGACTGTCCATAGCAGGACTGTTAGCAATCAGGACAAAATGCAAACAGTCTAAATTTTCATCAGTAGGAGAATGGATAAATAAATTTAATATAATATTAACACAATAGTATACTATACTTCCATGAAAATGAAGTTTTGTATATAAAGGAGACCCCAGGGATCCCTGGGTGGCGCAGCGGTTTGGCGCCTGCCTTTGGCCCAGGGTGTGATCCTGGAGACCCGGGATCGAATCCCACGTCAGGGTCCCGGTGCATGGAGCCTGCTTCTCCCTCTGCCTGTGTCTCTGCCTCTCTCTCTCTCTCTGTGACTATCATAAATAAATAAAAATTAAAAAAAAATAAAGGAGACCCCAAAATTTAGGTAGCACCACATGCCAGGCTCTATTCTAAGTTCTTTATAAATATTAGCTCATCTTCTGAATGAATCTGAGCTAGATGTAGCAACCTGAGTCAGTATGGATAAATCCCCAAAGCACCACGTTGATGGAGAAAAGCAAATTACACAAGTATTCATGTAGTACTTTATCATGTATGTAAAGTTTGAAATATTTAAAACAGGATTATATGATGTTCAATAATTTGTTCATATATAATAAATGTGTATAGAGCAGTTACCAGTGGGGTGAGGATGAGAGCGATGCTGGGGAGTAAGTGAGGGTCCCTGAGGGGCTTTGCCAGAAAGACACTGCACAATGTCCACCATCACCAAACTATGGAACCAGCCCAGATGAAGGGATAAAGAAGATGTTGTGTATATATAATGGAATATTACTCAGCTATCAAAAAATGAAATCTTGCCATTTGCAATGATGTGGATGGAACTAGAGCATATCATACCAAGCGAAATATGTCAACCAGAGAAAGACAATTATTATACAATCTCATTCATATGTAGAATTTTAGAAACAAAACAGAGGATCACAGGGAAAGAAAAGAAAAATTTAAACAAGACAAAGAGCGCCTGGATGGCTCAGTTGGTTAAGATTGCTCTAGGCTCACGTCATGATCGCAGGGTCCTGGGATAGAGTCCCACCCATATCAGCCTGCCTTCTCAGTGGGGAGCCTGCTTCTCCTTCTTTCTTTCTTTCTCCCTCTGCCATTCCCCCTGCCTGTGCTCTCTGGCTCTATCCAGAGATAGAGCCAGAGAGCTCTACCAAACAAACAAACAAACAAACAATCTTTAAAAGAATAAAAAATAAAATGAAATCAGAGAGGGAGACAAACCATAAGAGACTCTCAATCATAGGAAACAAAACTGAGTTCACTGGAGGGGAGGCGGGTGGGAGGGATGGGGTAACTGCGAGATGTAATGAGCTCTGGGTATTATCTAAGACTGATGAATCACTGACATCTACCTCTGAAACCCATAACACATTACATGTTCATTGATTGAATTTAAATTTTAAATAAAGGAAAGATGTTGCATTTCTAATGCTTAGTGATAGCTAAACTATTCTCATATCTCAATGTATCTCTGAGATCGTTCATAAAACAGTATTTTTTAAAAAAGAGAAAAATCACCTACTTCCATTTAACTGATTTTCCTCCAGTCTTCTACGCTTGATTTATATACTTGTGACTGTCCCGTATATACTCTGTCACTTGGGTGCTTTCTCATTTTTCAGTACAAAGGATAACTGTACTTGGGGAATATTCTGGATTATTCCTTCAGATACGTCTTCACAGGTAGCATTACAGCAGCAGGTTACAGGTGTGAGCGCCCTAAGGCTCTCAGTGCTCCGGAGCTGGACCAGTTCGCCCTCACACCGCCCAGCGGAGCACTGGTGCCACCGTTTCTTCTGCAGCGTTGTCAGCATTAAATATTCTCGCAAACAAACAACCACAAAAACCAAGAAAGAAGAAAAAAAAAACCTATTTTGGCCGGTGAGAATAGAAGCTTATTTCTATTACTTCGAGAAACACGTTCCCCAGCTGCTTATCATTCGTTTATAAAGGGAGAAAAGCTTTACTGCGGAGGGCGCTCTGGGACCCGCAGTCCTTCCCCGGGGTGGGGGTGGGGGCGCCCCGGCAGGTGCAGCTCCGAGGGTCCGGGTCCGGCCTGGCCCACGCAGCCCTTCCCCCCGCCCCGCTCAGCGCCGTGGGGACCGTGGGGACCGTGGGGACCGTGGCTCTGATCCGGGGCGCTCCCTCCCCCCCAAGCACAGCCAGGTCGTCGGGGCCATAGTTTACTTTGCACTCTCGTCTCCTGCCTTGGGTTCACGCCTGGGTGGGTGGGCGGGGGCTAATTCACAGGGCCCTCTCGCAGCGGTCCTTGGGCCTCTTTTCACCCAGTGACACACAGGCCATTGACGTCCCGCCCACAGAGCGGGGCACACAGGGCTCCATTCACCCTTCCTAGGCCGGGGGAGAGGGGTGGGCGGCCCCCCACCCCACCGCGGGCCACACACAGGGTGGGACTCGAGGAGCTGTCCTTTCCCAGGGGCAGGGCTGGAATTTGGGGGGGAGGTGGGAATTGAGGAAGTTGGAAAGGGAGGAGTGAAGAACTGGGTGAGAAGTGGGAGGCTGTTTCAAGAGATGGGGGGGGGGGTACAGTGGGAGAAGGGAGACCAGAGGGGGGAGGAAGGGAGGGGTTGAGGGCAGGTTTCCCCAACCAGAGAGGTAGGGACCTAATGGGGCTCAGGTAGGAACCTAATGGGCCTCAGGAGGAAGGGAGAGACAGGGGAAGGATAGGGAGATGAGGTAGGGCTCAAAGAGGAGATCCAGAGAGCAATGGGGGGGGGGGGGGAGCTTTTCAGATCCAGCTGGGGGTTACAGGAATGAGAAGGGAATGTGGACTAGCAGGATGAAAAGAATTTCAGGAAAGAGGAGGAATTGGCCTGGGGCGGGCGCAAAGGGGGGTACCACGCCTGCAGGACCTGGGAGGGCAAAGGGCTCTGCTTGGAGCCTCCATAAGGGGAGAGAAGTGTTCAGCTCCAGGCCAGGTGGGGGAAGGTGATGAGGGAGGTGGGCAGTGTGCACTCAGCTGTGGAGAACAGGCAAGGATAGTGCCTCCTCAGCTGTCAGGAGTTTCCTGGAGATGGACTCTGAAGGGGCCAAGGGGTCACCTGGAAAGTGGGGGAAAGGACCCCTCAGTGACAGAAGAGCACCCTGCTGGAGGGAAGATCTGAAGAAGCACAGGACGGCTTTGGGAAGCCCAAGGTCCTCCAGGGACCAGCTTCTTTTCACAGGGAAAAATCCCCACCAGTGAGAGATGAAACAGATTATGGTTTAGCTATGTTACAGGAAACTGTAAAAATGGTGCTGTAAGTCCACGCTTCTCAAACTGCGCCTGCTTGTAAATCCTCTGGGAGAGTGAATTAAAATGCAGATTCTAAGTCAGCAGATCTGACGTGGCACCTGAGATTCTATATGACTCAGAAGCTGCCAGGTAATTCTTGTGCTGCTGCTTCAGGACCACAGGACGAGCCGCAAGAGTGTAAGGGATTGTAGCTTAGGGGCCCCTGGTTGGCTCAGTCGGGAGAGCATGGGACCCTTGATCTCAGGGTTGTGAGTTCAAGCCCCACATTGGGCGTACATCACAACCTACTTTAAAAAATAAATTAAATAATTTTTAAAAAGAGAAAAAAGGAATTATGTATCAATGTGAAGAAATATCTAGGTTATATGATAAAATGAGAGAGCAGTCTATGTGGGATGAACGCTGTTTTCTTTTTAAAGTGTTTGTCTTACACAAACACACAAATGTGTACAGCTACACATACACGAAAGGTGCAAAAACATACCACCTGTATCTTTTTCTGGGAGATGGGATTCCAAACAATATTAACTTCTTACTTTTTGCTTATGTCTATTTTCTAAAATTTCTTCCATAAATGCATGCTCCTGTTGTAAGCAAAAAGAGTCTCTCAAGACCACGGAAGTTATTTATTTTAAAAAGAAGACTCACACGGAAGTTCACAGCTCAGCCTCTGTGGGAAACTGGATTAGTTGCTCCTCCTCTTGAGCTCAGAGCATCTATTTACAGGCTGCTGGGGAGGGGCCCCATAGCCCCTGGGGCTTGGCAGGGGGCTCAACTTATCCCCTCAGTAAATGTGTGCTCACTTAAGTGAGCTTCCGGGACAGGTCCCACTGAGGGAAATTTGGTTCTGGCAAACTCTAGGAGTACGTTTAAATGGCAGTGTTAAAGGGAAGTTTTCTTATTGGCTATTACTTATATATGTATATGGCTATATATGTATGCCTTGTATTATGTGGGAGCGCTGAGCCTAGAGACCTGGGTAGCCCTTTCCATTTATACATCATCTTATTTATTATTTGTACTTTCTTATTGATCACCTCATTTGATCCTCTGAGGTAAGTGCTCTCGTTATCTCCTTTTTATAGTGGAAGAAATTAAACCTCAGAGAGTTAAATAAACTTGCCCAGGGTCAATATCTAGTGAGGGGCAGAGCCCTGGGCTTTTTAATCCGGAATGTCTGACTCTAGAGCCTAATATCTTAGCTAATGAAATGTCCTGTATCTCACAAGATGGCAGACCCAGGTGCAGAAACCTGGCCCTCCCGTTCACGTGCAAGCACATGTCTGGAACTCTGTGTTCTCATGTGTGAGCTTGGGGTAGTGACACCTTTATAGCACAGCTCAGGCCTGGCTTGCAGGGAAGCTGGCCAGAGCACAAGGGCCATGTGATGGGGGGTTAGGTGGCCACAATGAGTTTATTGTTCAAAAGAAGGCCTGATAACATGAAATCTAGAAGTTGATCACTGGAAATCAACTAGGTATCTTTGAGATGATCTTTTTGTCTCCTCATGACTTCTCTATAAAATAAGAAACGAGGTGCCTGAATGGCTCAGTGGTTAAGTGTCTGACTTTGGCTCAGGTCATGATCTCTAGGTCCTGGGTTAGAGCCCTGCATTGGGCTCCATACTCAGTGGGGAGTCTGCTTCTTCCTCTCCCTCTGCCCCTCCCTCTGCTTGTGCCGTCTCTGTTAAATAAATAAAATCTTAAAATAAAATAAGAAACAATTTTATATGTTCTCCCTTATTTTTGAAAAGATTTAGTCTATCAAACAAATTGCATTTGTCAACTAATAGTTGATTTTCTCATTTTTTATTGATCAAAGACATTTGTAACTACTGTAGCTTCTAATAAATATGAAATATAAATCACACTAAGCTGCTGCAGTTCTAGCAAGAGAAAGTAATTTTGGCATTTTAGTTGGCCTGTGTAACTTTATAAGAGGTAAATATTTAATTGTTATTAAGGCTTTTAAAATAGAAAGACCCATGAACTCCTTAAGAATCTATCCCAAAGAAATGGTTTAAACTGCAGAAGGGAAAATGTATATTCCAAGGATGTTCGTTGTATTATTTATGATAGCTTAAACAGCAGAAATGCACTAAATATTCATCTGTAAATAAATCAGGGCACGTTTGCAGGTTTGCACAATGGCATATTTTGCAACTACTAGAAGTTCTGCTTAGTCTTAGAGCAGAGAAAAATTTCCTCTTCAGGACACCAAACCCAGAAACCATTAAGGGAAAGCTGACAGATATGACACCATAAATATTAAAAAGGTTTGCCCTTGAAAGACACCATAAACAAAGTGAAAATACAAGTGACTAACTGAGATAAAATATGCAGCAGTAGCAATATGAAAGCCATGTATCTTTATCTTCCCGTAAATCACGCTATTACAGCTTCTCTCCTCTGGGGCTGAGCCATGAAGCTTGTCGCCCAGAGAAAGAGGGCTAGGAACTGCTTGGGACAGACAGGTCCCTAGAAAATGTGAGTCTCAACCCTGACTTTTTTCACCCCCTTAGAAAGACCAGAGTCTCGTGTGCCAGCCTTTGCGAAGGAAAGAAAAGAAATAGTTTTATCCTGAGTACTGCCCTTTAATAAATCAAGGACCCACCTGGGTGGCCTTGATTGTAAACATCTACAAGGAGAGAATTACTACCAAGAGGAAGGGGGATAAATAGCTGCACCCCTTACACCCCAAGGATTGGGGAAGGAAGAGAAAGATGGGAATAGGAGAAGCAGTTGGTGAGAGATTTGTGTCCCAACCCTCCCAAAGTTACAGACAGGGGGATAGAAAGAAACGTTGACAGCAGAAGAGAGGCTTCTGACCCTGTTTCAGTTCAGGATTGTGAAAAGAGAAACCTCACAAGGTACCTGTCCCCGAGTAAACTTTCTGCCTAGGTAGGCAGAGAGAAGACCAGCATTTGGCTACCCAGAGTCTTTCCTGGCATTCATTGGCATGAAAGATGTCCAGAGTTTCCTGGATACCCTTGGGAAGGAAAATCTGGCCCTATATGTGAGGATTGGGAAGTCACCCAGGCTGGGAGCCAAAGGGAGTTGAAGCCAAGCCTCAAGGTGATTCAGGGCACCTGTGGGGCCCAAGTGGAGAAGAATCCATTGCAAGGACCTCTGGACTCCAAGGGAGCTAAGAAAAATCTTGACTTTCTTAGTTATAAATGTAAGCAATGAATGTCAGCAAGATGCTTGTTGACCAGTGACCAGGTCAACAAGAAGTATGGTTATAGAAATTGGAGGAGCTATGGAGCTGTCCAAGGACCTGTGCTCAGGAACTTGGCCCCCCTCCTTCACCTTTAACCACATTAGAAGACCCATCTCCCGTGTACCCATACGCCATCTCCGAGAACTAATAGGAAGGGGAGGAATATAAGGGTTAAAATAGTAGATAGGGTAACCATAACAAAAAGATATTAAAATATGGTGGCTTAAAAAATAGAAGCTGGATTCTCTTTCAGATGGAAGTCCAGGTGAGCAGTGGGGGTCTGCTGTGACAACTTGAGAAGGTCAGGACTGTGGCTCCTCTGTCTTGTTGCTCTGCTGTTCTCAACATGTGACTTCTGTCTCAGGGCCTAAGGCATTTATTCTAGCTCCTGCCAACATGTATGCATTCCAACTAATGGGAAGAAGGACAACAATATATCAAAGGCACACCCTACCCCATTCCCTCTAAGGGCATGACCTGGGAGTCACGCACATCACATATGCTCCCATACTGTTTTCCAGAACTAGGTCACATTGCTACACCTGGCTGCAAGGTAGGTTTTCAGCTGGGCAGCCAAATACCCATATCTTACCCACAGAACACACTTGCCCTTCTCCAGCTCAGAGTTCAGGGTCCCTGAGTGCTGCAGGGTCCTCTCCTCCAGGTCCAGATGAAACTAATTATGTCTAGTGACTTATAAGCAAGAGGAAAATTACCTCCTCTACTTCCAGTGACACACATACCCAATATGCACCAATGGAAAAGAAATAGGATGAATAATGGGATCTTCCATTCAGAAAATGGAAGAATGGAAAACACTTATTTGTCACTAGTTTATAGCAATGATCAAATCCTACCATACAAGAGTCACAAACACTCCCTTCTCTCACAGTGGAGTTAGTGCATTGGATCGCCACTTGTCCATTGACCCCAGAGAGGATAGGCTAGGTTTTGGCAGGATTTTTCCATATTTATTTTCCTCCCTGGCCTCATCCTGAGTGGACATCAGAGAGTGTACCCCTTAGGGAGACTTGTAGATCTCACAGCCTTTTTTTCTTCTGGTGCCTGTTGGGAGGACCCTCTGTTTAGGGATCAATACAATCACAGGATATTTTAGGTCACACTTACTTTTTTTTTTTAAGATTTATTTATTCATGAGAGACACACAGAGAGAGGCAGAGACATAGGCAGAGGGAGAAGCAGGCTTCCTGTGGGGAGCCCAATGCAGGACTCGATCCCAGGACCCCAGGATCACAACCTGATCCAAAGGCAGATGCTCAACCACTGAGCCACCCAGGTACCCCACTTATGGGGTTTTTGTTTTGTCTGAAATAAAATTCTCTCCAAGAATTAGTAGGCTTCTAGTCCATGTGTTTCCTGGCAGGGCCCTGAGCAGGTATCTATAGTCAAAGTTCTTCTTTAGGCATGATTTTTACATAGCAAAATTTTGTTCTTTAATTTACTCACTTGGGACTCTGTACGTTTGGTTCTGAAAGGCAGTTAAACTACTAGCGAATTTTACTGACCCTCAGGCTTGATCTGTTTTGATTTTGTCCTTAGCCCTGAGGAGCACTCCTACTCTAAAACATGGTCCTTACTGCCCCATCTCCCAATACTATGCAACCTTTGGTGTTCCCGTTTGGCTCTCATCCCCATAGCAGTGACTTTCTTGTAGACCTTACAGTGTCCCTAGTTGCACATGCTGGGCCAAACTTTCAGCCAAGGACTACTGTGGAAGCCCAGTGCAGACCTTCCAGCACCCTTATTTCCCATGCAGCTCCCACATCTTTGTTACCCTGCCCTGAAAATCCTAGCCAACTTAGCATCCCTGACTTCCTGCTTCTTCAGCTCAGCAAGAGTGCTATACACCGTGCTATACGCTGGGAGTGCTGTCTCCCCGCACTGTGACCCACAAAGTACCCCCAGGAAGAAAGCCAGGGCCAATGTAGGATTCACCTCATGTTTCCTTTCTCTAAAGGATCACAGTCTGGTACTGCCTGTTGTCCAATATGTTGTCCAACGGCCATTTGCCTCATTTATTTTGTCTAGTTTCACAGTTGTTTATGGTGGTGGTGGTGGGAATGTGGTATCAGTTACTCCATTGGGGATATAATCAAAATTCCTTCCTTCCCTAGGTAGAGAATTTTATTTGGATACACGGCTGTCCAGGGAACTAGCCAATGGAATATGAGCAGAAGCAAAGGAGTGTGCCTCTATTTCTCTTTGTTTTCTTTTTCTGCTGGCTGGAATGTTATGGCTGTGATTACTAGCTGTCCAACAAAATCTGCTCTTCGTAATTAACATATTTAAAGCAGAGATCTTGGAAAGAAAAGAGAAGAGAAAAATGGGGTAGGAAAAAAAGTATTTGAAGAAATAATGGCCAAATTCTCCCAAAATTTAGTGAAACATCACCTATAGTTCAGTGAACCTCAAGTAGGATGAATAAAAAGAAAATCATACACATGCCCATCATAGTCAAACTGTTAAAAACCAAATATAGAAAGAAAATCTTTAAAATAGCCAGATTAAACACACATTATATATAGCACTGCAATGTGTGAATGATGACTGACTTCTCATGAAGAACAAGGGAGGGTGGAACACAATGGAATATCATCTTTAAATAGCTTAAAGAAAAAGCTGGCAATCCATAATTTTACATTCTGTGAATATATGCCTCAAATATGAAGGTAAGGTCATTTAAAAATAAATGATAGCTGAGAGAATTCATTGCCAGTAAAAGTAAGGTACAAGAAAGGGTAAATTAGCTAGAAACCCATTTATAAGATTCTATAGCCAACAACTACACATTCTTTTAAGTGCACACAGAATCTTCAATAGAATAGACCACGTGCTGGAGCGTAATATTGCTCCCAATACGTATCAGAAGACTGACATCTTATAGAGTATGTTTTCTGACTATAGGAAAATTAAACGAGAAATCAATAACAATAAGATAGCTAGAAAATCCCCAAATATTTGGAAATTAAACAAAGTAATTCTCTTTATTTAATGTATTTTCATTTTTGACATTCACATTGCTTAATTATAGCTACCTATTCTTTAATTTTTTTTTCAAATTGTAGTTGACACACAATATTACATTTGTTTCAGGTGTATCTCATAGTGATTCACCATCTCTGTATGCTGTGCTATGCTATGCTCACCACAAATGTAGCTACCATCTGTCACCATACAACACCATGCCAGTATCGTTGACTATATTCCCTGTGCTGTGCCTTTCATTCCTATGACTCATTCATGCCATAATTGAAGCCTGTATCTCCCACTCCCTGTCACTCATTTTGCCCATCCCCTTCCCCCTCACTCTTACAGCCATCAGTTCGATCTCTCAATTTGATTTTGCCTTGTGTTTGTTTATTCACTAATTTTCAAACAAGGTAATTTTTAAAAAAGATTTTATTTATTTATTCAAGATAGAACATGAGTGGGGGTGAGGAGCAGAGGGAGAAGGAGAAGCAGACTCCTTGGTGAGCAGAGAGCCTGATGCAGGGATCATGACCTAAGCCAAAGGCAGACCCTTAACCGACTAAGCCACCCAGGCACCCCTCAAATGAAGTAATTCTAAATAATTTATAAACCAAAAAAGAAATCACAAGAGAAATTAGAAAATATTTAAAGTTGGATGATAATGGATGTATAAAGCAGCAAAATTTGTGAGATGCACCAAAGCAGCACTTAGAGGCAAGTGTATAGGTTTAAATGCTTATATCAGAGAAGCTATGAGGGTTTCAAATCAATGATTTAATGTTACAGCTTAAGAAACAAGAAATATATGAGTACATTAAACTCAAAGTTAAGTAGAAGGAGGGAAATAATAAAGGGCAAAGATCAATAAAATAGACAATAGTCAAACCACAAAAAAAATTAAAGTCAAAAGTTGGTTCTGTGAAAAGATTAATAAAAATGATAAACTTTTTATAAAATTGATCAAGAAAAAGAGAGAACACATAAATGACCACTACCAGACAAAACATGGAAGTCATTAGAATTCTCAGACCCTGAAAAAAAATTTAAAAAGACTATTATGAACAATCTTATGCCAATAAATTTAACAACTTTCGAGAAGTGTACAAATTCTTTGCAAGCTTACCTAAACTGACTCAAGGATAAAAAGACAATTTGAATATTCCTATACCCATCAAATACGTTGAATTCTAATAATAGTTTTTTTATAACTTCCCACAAAGGAAATGCCAGACCCCGATGATCTCATCAGAGAATTCTATCAAACATTTAAGGAAAATGGAAATAGTGTCAAGATGATATTGTAAAGGAGCACATGGTTAGGAATTATTATTGCAGCTATATTTGGAAATTATAATCTGCCACAGTGATGTTGAGATAAGCAAAGATTTCTTAGGACACAAAAACTACAAACCAAAAGGAGAAATAATATATTGGACTTATCAAAAGTTTAAAAATCTACTCCTCAAAAGGTACTATTAGGAACATGAAATCAGTGTGTCTGGGTGGCTCCGTTAAAGTGTCTAACTCTTGGTTTCGGCTCAGGTCATGATCCAGCTCTGCCTCTCGCCAACCCCCCTTATCACTCAATGCTCATCAAGGAGTCTGCTTAAGAGTCTCTCCCTCTCCCTGTGCCCCTCTCCCCCTGGTTGCTTGTGTGCACATGCAGACACAAGCACTCTCGCTCTCAAATAAATAAATAAATAAATAAATAAATAAATAAATAAATCTTTAAAAAAAAATGAAGTCAAGACCACCATGCCTCCAGGCAGCCTGAGTGACTCTTCTGGGCTGCATGGACCCTACTGCACTGACAACAGCTCCTGCAAATGTATCTCCTACAAGAGCTGCTGCTCCTCTTGCCCCAAGGGCTACGTCTGCAGGGGGGCATCAGACAGTGCAGCTGCTGTGCCTGAAGAGTGGAAACAATCTGCTCCTGATGCAGATAGAGCAGCCCATATAAATCTGTGGTTGGCTTAAATATTTGAATAATTGGAATCCTTTCCTGGCTCAGCAGTTTAGCGCCTGCCTTAGGCCCAGGGCGTGATCCTGGAGTCCCCGGATCGAGTCCCACATCAGACTTCCTGCATGGAGCCTGCTTCTCCCTCTGCCTGGGTCTCTGTCTCTCTCTCTCTCTCTCTGCATCTCTCATGAAAAATAAATACAATCTTTAAAAAATAATAATAAATTGGTCTAGACTCTTCTGGCAGAAAAGCAAAGAAAAGGAAAGGAAAGAAAAAGAAAAGGAAGTTACACCAGACTAGGAGAAAATATCTGTAATCTGTGTATATGAGAAACAACTTGTATCTAGAATATATAAAGAACTTTCATAAGTCAATAATAATAAGACAAATAACCCAATTAAAAATAGATCAAAGACTTGAAGAGAAACTATAAAACAAGATTCTCTGGCCAATAAGCACAGGAGAAGATATTCAACATGTTTAGTCATCAGAGAAATGTGAGTTGAAACCACAATAAAATATCACTTCACACCCATTAGGATGAGTAAAATGAAAAAGGCTGAAAATTCTAAATGTTGGCAGGGATTTGGAACAACTGGATTTTGTAGGCTTTGGAGATGGTGGGTGGGAGGGCAGGAGCAGAGGAATGCAGACAGCTTCTGGAAGCTGAAAAAAGTTCAGAACCAGATTCACCCTTGCTGTGGATTGAACTGTGTCCTCCTATAGTTCATATGTGGAAGCCCTAACCTCTAATGTGATAGTATTTGGAAATGGAGATTACATGAGGTCATAAGGGTGATGCACTCATGATGGGACTGGTGCTCTTAAAAGAACCTCTTAAAAGAAGAGGCACCAGAAGATTGTCTCTGTCTCTGTCGGACTGTCTCTCTCTCTCACCAATAAACTGTGAGCACACAGTGAGAAGGGAGCCATCTGCAGGTCAGGAAAAAAAATCTTCATCAGAACCTGACTGCTGGCACTCTGATCTCAGACTTCTGGTCTCCAAAACTGAGAAAATAAGTTTCTGTCCTTCAAGCTACCCCATCTAGGCATTCTGTGTTGGTTGCCAGATCTGACTGAGGCAGTCCTGGAATCCCTGGAAAGGGATGGCTCAGGTTAGCCCAGTGAGATTTGTGTCCAACTTCTGACCACTAGAACCATACAATAATGAACTCATGTTGTTTGAAGCCACAGAGTTTGTGATAATTTGTTAAAGCAGCAATAGAAAAATACACCCAGCAATCCCTCTTCTAGATATTTACCCAAGAGAAATGAAAATTAAAAATCTATGAGAATGCTTGCGTGTGAATGCTTATAGCAGCTCTTTTCGCAACAGTAAAAACCTAGAAATTATTCAAATGTCCATTAACAGGAAAATGAGTAAACAAAATGTGGCATGTTCATACAATGGAATATTCTTTAACAATTTAACAAAAAGAATGAACTACTGATATATTCAGCAGCATGCATAAATTTAAAAAACATGCTCGTTGAGTGAAAGAAACCAGACAGAAATGAGTACATAATTTGATTCCATTCATATGACGTTCAAGAAGGGGCAAAATTAATTCATGGTGATGGAAATCAGAATGGTGGTTGCTTGTAGGGTTAGGGACAAGCAAATTTTCTGGGGGTGATGGACATAGTCTACATTTTGATTAGTGTACTGGTTACATGGGAGTAAAAATTCATCAAAACCTTTTTTGTTTCACATTTGAGATCTTTGCATTTCACTGTATTTAAGTGTTCCTCAGTTTAAATAAAAAGGAAACCAAGAACAAATATTGGGGGACATCTCAGTGTCTGGTATATCATTTATCTCATATTTTTTTCACTTCATGTAAGAAACTTTCCTTTATGAAGTAGTTAAGGTTTGTTGCTGTAACTGATGAATCTCCAAATCCCATGTCTTAATATAAAAAGGTTTCTCATTCATGGGAAGTCCAAAATGAATGCTCATGATCTGCAGGCAGTTCTCCAAGTGGTGATTTAAGAATCTTGGCCTCTACTGTCCCCATAACGCAGTTTCCAAAGCTACTGCATTTGTCTACATCAAGCCAGCAGCAGAGTTAAAGCTTAGAGATGGTGCATGGGAGCTTTCCAGGGCCAGGCCTGGCAGGGGCACGCATCACACAGGCCCTCATTCTGTTGGCTTGAATGTAGCCACACGGCTACATACACTTAACTTGAAAAGGAGGCTAGTGACTAGTCTGGCCAGGAGGCCCCAAAGAAGAGGAAAATGATTTGATATTAAGTTAGCAGTCTCTGCCGCACTGTGTTTATTAACATCACATATTAGCTAACACTTGTTAAATATTTACCATTCACCAGCAACTGTTCTAAGAGCTTTACATTTAATCTTCAACCACTTTTTGAGATACATATGAGTTTAATCTCATTTTACAAGCGAAGAAACAGGAGACAGAAATGAAGTAAATTGTCCAAGTCATAGAGCTCATATGTGGTGGAGCTTACATTTGAATGAAGGCAGCCAAAGACCAGAGCAGGTGGCCATAACCACAGCTTTGTCCCGCATCCATTTGAAGATTGTGTAAGATTTCGAATGTTTGGATGAGCCCACTTCCCCTAACCATTTCCATATTATGAGAGATTTAGATTATATATCCACTGGGTCTCTAAATAATGCACTGCTGAACACCTCAAAGTTCTCATCCCTCCGCATTATGGATTGATTCCTTAGAATTAATTCTTTTTTATTTTTAAAAGTTTGCTAAATTAAGCCTACAAGAGCCTGCTTCCTCTCTGAATTATGCACTGCATACAAATGACCTCATTATTGACAAGACATTCATCATCGGATGCTAACTGTTTGTGTTCAGCTCTCTCAGTCTGCAAATTATTCTCTGCAAAAATATTAATCTGCTTTTGTTGCTATTTGGCCCTGAAGATACTTGAGTAGACAGGGTTCCTCACTTTCTGCAACAGAGTCATGAATTTTTCATTGGAAAAGATCTCCTGGCTTATCTGGTCCAATTCCTTAGCTAATGGAGAAAGATGGTTCTAAAAACGGCAGGACAGAAATAGAAATTTTATAAATTGAATCACATTTTTTTTACTGACTAGGGGAGTTTGCTCTCAAAGAGAGTCTTATGAGACATGCTTCCTGTGAGTGAATGTTTAGCTTGTGAACAACTAGCAGCTGTTAAAGTCAGGATGCAGAAGGGGACCAAACCACGACAAGTGGGACCTTAGCTCCGGAAGTGATCTGATGATTATGAAAGAACAGTTACCATTTATTCACCTGGTGTGCACGTGCACCAGACACCACGCTCAGCACTGTACCTCCTTTGTCTCATTTAATCCTTGCAGCAGACCTCTAGGGTATATATTGTTTACATCCCCAATGAGGAAACTGAGGCATGGAGAGGTTAGAGAAGAATGCATTACTTTAAGAAGCAGAAAATCATGCCCAATAAAGTAGCTCATTTTGCCTCATTAACACCATTTTTTAATGTCTTTTTTTTTTTTTTTTTGTATTTTTAGACTCTTTGTTTGCCAGGGTCAGGGTGGAATGGGGATTCCGCTCAGATACATAATTCAAAAACCCTAAAATTCTCTTTTTCGTCGGGTTAAAAAAAAAAAAGAAGAGGATAGAAAGTTAACTAGTAGGGTGAAAATCTAAACATTCTTGAAAGCCGAGTGGGAGGGATGGACCACAGGAATGTTGACTGATTGATTAATGACCTTTCAAGAAGAGGCGACCCACCAGGCAGTCTATTGTCGGTTCCCGTCTCTGTCACTTGCTCAGCCTCTATTTTAAAGCCATCCCACCAGGTGTCTGGGGAGCCCTCCCGCCTTCCTTCTCTGCCTTTGCCTTCTCCTACAGCCTCCTCCCAGCCTCTCCTTGGCCCAGCCTTCCCTGACTATCTCTGCCCTTTCCTGTCATTCAAGTCAATCCTGGAGAACTTTCCCGAGCTTCTCCAGAAGGAGAGGAGGACTTCCAGCAAGCTCCATCTGTTTAAATGAGAAATTCCTTCCCAGACACCAACCCTCATCTCAAGGTTCCCTTTCCTCGAGCAGAACAGAGGTGTATGGAGGGCTATCTCTTCCCCATATGACTGTCCTGCAGCCCCAGGCACCACCACCGGAGGCCAAGACCTTGCACCCAGAGGGCGATCAGGGCGCCAGGTTCTAGGGATGGGGAGTGGTGGGTTCTTTCTGGGACTCCTTTGGGCACTGTGTGAAACTCAGGACAGTGAGACGGGGGTGAGAGCTTGGCTCCAGGAGAACCTTCTATATTCCTGGTCCTGTGGTCTCTGGTGTTCCCACCTGGATTGTGGCAGCCTCCTCTGGGGCAGGGGAGAAGATTCCAGGGGAAACAGGATCAGAGTGATTTGTAGGGGGGTGAGGGCTGTGTGGAAAGAGGCGTCATTCCAGCCATTTGGGCTGAAGCCCCCTCAGTCCAGCCAGGGCTGCTGGGCGGGTCTCTGGTGGGGCTGCCCTGGCTGGGGCTCTGGGAGGCCCATGGGAGGTAGCCCACCACCTCCTTCCTTGGGGGGAGGGGGGCTCCCAGTCTCCTCCGAAAGGAAGGGCTTGCTCCAGCATGCCATGTTCACACACGCCAAGCTTATAAATGATGCAAAGACAGGCCAAGCACAGTGAAGAGCTGGCTGACTCAAGAGCCGCAGTGACTGGGTGAGCTCGGGGCTCAGGTTGGAGGGGGGCTTTGTATGTGTTGAGGGGTAATGCGGGCGTTTCAGGGGCAGGAGCGTGGTGGTTCTGGTGAATGACACTGAGGAGCTGAACTGGGGCTCTCGAGGTATCACTGGTTTGTTTTTGTTATCACTGTCTTTTCTTTCTTTCTTTCTTTCTTTCTTTCTTTCTTTCTTTCTTTCTTTCTTCTTTCTTTCTTCTTTTTTTGTGATAAAAAGAGAGCTATGTGGAAAAGAGCCTGGGGTGTAGTAAAGTGCTCCATAACATGAGATGAGCCTGAATCTGGCACATTCTGGGAGTCCTCATGGTCCATATAGCGATTGGCTGGCTCAGCAGAGCTCCTGTTAGGACTGCATTAGTTACCACACAGAAACTGGTAAGGGCAGTCACCTCCCAGGGGTAGAAATTGTTGCCAGGGACAAGGGAGGGAGGGTCCTTTATTTTTTTTTAATTTTGTCCATCTAATCTATTTCTTGTTTCAAAAAATAAGTGAATATTAAAACAGAATTTAAAACTTTGTATTAGTGTTTCAAGGTTATCAAAGCATCTGTATATAGATTTTTTAAAAAGAGGATTATTTATTTTAGAAAGAGAGAGAGTGCACTCTGTGAGGAAGGGCAGGGGGCAAGGGAGAGAGAATCTTAAGCAGACTCTGTGCTGAGCGTGCAGCTGGACTTGGTGCTCGATCTCACCACCCTGAGATCATGACCTGAGTAGAAACCAAGAGTTGGATGCTTAACTGACTGCACCACCCAGGCGCCCCTCTATACAGATGGTTTTAATCAAAACTTCAAAACAATCTTGGTAAGTGGGTATTATCTTCATTTTATAGATGAAGAAAGAGAAGATCAGAGAAGTAACCCCCCGCATGCTGGTTCAAGAGGCAGAGTCTTGCCCTGAGCCCAGGGCCCTTTAAACCAAGTGGCTTTGGGACGCCTGGGTGGCTCAGCAGTTGGGCATTTGCCTTCAGCCCAGGGCGTGATTCTGGAATGCCTGGATCAAGTCCCACATCGGGCTCCCTGCATGGAGCCTGCTTCTCCCCCTACCTATGTCTCTGCCTCTCTCTGTGTCTCTCATGAAGAAATAAATACAAATCTTAAAAAAAAGAAAAAGAAAAAAAGCTGCCCGGGAGATGCTATGGTGCAGCCTGAGCTGAAGGTCACTGGGTCTGGAGGATTATAGTCGGGCTGTTGGGCAGTGCTGAGGCCCCCCGGATGTAAAGGTCAAGATCTCCATGTCTGCCCTGCCTGCACGCCGTGATGTGAACATTATCAAAGGGATCTGGGGTGTGTGTGGGGGGAGGCCTGGAGGGCTCTGGTTCCAGCACACCACTGGCTGTACGAGTGTAGGTACCTGTTGAGAGATGGAACAGTGGTGACTAAGCCCTCCTTATTCTCCCTCTGTTGGATAGAAACTGAGTCACAAAGAACACCTGAGGTTCTGGCATAAGGCCACAGGTCCACGTGTGCTGAGATTGAGTCTGAAGCCAAGTCATTCAAGCTGGAAATGTCCTGGGTTCAGGTCCAGCCTCTGGCCAGCTGTGTCACCTTGAACAAGTCAACGAAGATCTCTGAGCCTCTCAGTGAGATGAGGGACAATACCTACTTTTCGAGATTGTTTTGAGGCTAGGCTAAACTAAAAATTCTACCTGGGGGTACTTTGAAAACCTTAAAATCCTAATATAATGCAATGTATTCTTTAAAAAGAAAAGATTTAATTTATTTATTTGAGAGAAGGAATGAGAGAGAGCATGCACAAGCAGGGGGAGTGGCAGAGGGAAGGGAGAAGCAGGCTTCCTGCTGAACTAGAAGCCCCACGTGGGGCTTGATCCCAGAACCCTGGGATCATGACCTGAGCCAAAGGCAGACTGCTTCACTGAGCCACCCAGGTGCCCCAATACAATGTATTCTTAAACCACAAAAAAAGGGGGAAGAAAGAAAGAAGGAAGGAGGGAGAGAGGGAGAAAGGAAAGGGAGGGAAGGAAAGGGAGGAAGGAAAGAAAGACAGACCTCTCCCTTTACCCAGATTCAGCACTAGTTAAGCTCCTCAAATTCCAAGGAGCTTAGGTATTTGAGGAGCCTTGTTCCCTTGCCCCGTCCTCGGTAGAGGCTGATTCTCTCTTCCTATCTTTCTAATTGCTGGAGTTTCACTGGCTCCACTCTCTGTAACTAGGAAAAGAAAAATACCTGTCCTCCCCACAAGGGAGTCTCTCCACATTTCGTGGGTCATTTGCCACCCAAGGATGTAACTGTTCAACCAGTGCCCCCTGGTGGTGACTCTCATGAGCCTCTCTAATTTCCCTGACATCCTGGAAGGTTGGAGTTCAGGGGAAGAAGTACCTAGATGCACCTGGATGAGGCTTGGGTAGGGAGAATCAGGCCGCTGGGTCCATGTGTAACCCGCATCTTTGCACTGTGGCCACTGCTCACCGTGCCAGCACTGGGGTGTCTAATGACAGAGGCTGACCAATGTCCACTGGCTAGGTCATTTCGTGTACTTAGTTGTTCTGTGTCTTTTCTATAGTAGATGCTCTCCGGTGGGTGTTAACATGTGACACAGAGATCTCGACACTTTGGCCTACTCCTTTAGGGCTACCCAGATCCCCTACCCTGATCTCCCCATCCTAATCTTCTAATCTTTTTTCCTTTCAGGCCCTTGACCAGCCATGCCATCAGCCACTGCCCACACATTGTACACATTTAACTTCAGGACACTTCTCTGTCCGCACAAAGGAAATGATTAGCTGCATTATCCATAACTCTGCATTTTTACTGGAGGGTTTTCACCCATGTTTTTCAAGGCCATTCCTTACCATCATTTACAGTTGGCACATGCATAGGAAGCTGGCCCATCCGTAACCCCAGCTCTGGCTTTTTTTCCTCCTTCAGCTGGTTGGACAGGAATCCCTATTGCTCTGGGTGTGAACTGAGGGAGGCACATTGGGACAACAGTCGGGGGTGGGGGGTTGGAGAGACACAGCTGACCTGTACTTTCTGTTCCTGCTCATGCTCAGTCCTGGAGGTACCATCTCCATTGTACAAGGGACTGATGCCGTGCCTGCCCAGCCTTCCATCCTAACCAGACCCAGCTCAGGATGGGCAGCTCCAGCTGTATGGTCACTTGGTGTCCCATGGAAGTTTGTTTTGTTTTGCTGGTTGATGAATAGTTCTCTGCTGCAGATGGCAGGACCTTGCTGGAGAACAAAGGGGTCTCATTGTGAGTGTCCCATGGGAGCTTGCCACCAACCCCACAAGGCCTCTCTCCCTGCCACTGAACCCTTTGGCACCATGTTAGCCCGTCATATGGCTCAGGTGACAGAGCTGCTAATGTCTCAGGTAACGCAGAGCCACTTCTGTCTCAGGCGAAGCTCCTCAAATTAAACATGGTAAGTTCTTAGAGAGACAGGCAGAAAGAAAAGGAGGTTGCTCTTTGCTAGCCCCTCCTGTGTTGTTTTGGATCTTCTTCTGTACCTATCTCCCAACTAATTGTGAGTTACTTTGGAGCAGTATTTAATCACAGCTCCTCTGCTTACATAGCTATGTGATCCTGGGTGGGCCACCTTGCTTCTCTGAGGCTTGGGCCCCCCTCTGTAAACTGGGGCTATGTTGGTGCTCACAGCACTGTGAGCCGTGGTGCTGCGAGCATTAAGAAAAGAAAGCACATAAGCCCCTGGAATGGTGTCAGCACATAGTCAGGAATCCTTAAAGGCTGGTTATCATTCTTCTCCGCTGTGACCCTGTGACAAAAGATTACCCCCACACACACCCCCAGCGCTCAGTAAATTTGTGCTAATGTGTTAGTGGGTGTCAGTGACTTCATGTAACCCTTGGGTCACATGTGGTTAACATGTGTGTATTTTAATAGGCTTTTTTACATTGACTCTAATGATGTGTGGATTGTCTGGGGGCTGTGGGGTTATGCTCTTGAGTTGTAAACTCACCACTCGTCTGCTCCCCATAATTCTTGGAGTTCTATTCTAGCCTACTTCCTCTGGAGCCCTCGCGGGACAGCAGGGTGTGTGCCTGGGGTTTGTGCGGTGTGTGCGTATGTGTATGTGTGTTGTTTGTGTGTTGTCAATGTGTTGTATGTATGTATGTCCTGTAGTTAAGTCCCCAGAAGCAGGAAAAAGACTGCCCCTACCTTGCTACCACCACTCACCCACCTCCACAGCTCTGAGCCCATCCTTGCTCAATTCGACTGTGGACAACACCTGTGCCCTGATCTTCATATCTTAGTGTTTAACCCAGGGCTTTGGCTAAACCTGGGCTCCAGACAGCAGTCCTTCTCTGCTAATTGCCAAAAACCAGTTTCTGGGATAGTCTTTTCTGGGCAGCGCTGCAGTGCCCTCTAGTGGATTATCTCTGAACTTCTGAAGGTTTGAAGTTAGGAGGCCTAGAGCAGTAAAGCTCAGAAGTCTGTCCCTCGAATCCAGCTAGAAGGGTTGATATTAGTAGACCAGATCTGAGCCCGTGTGGCCCAGGAAAGCAGGGTAAGTAGAGGAAAGCCCAACTTTTCCCTTTCTCTCCAATCTTTCCCTTTCTCCCCAACCCTCTCTTCCATTCTCAGGCAGAAATGACTCAACAATTGCCCTGATTCGGTTAATTTTTTTTAAGGGTCCCTAAAACAAGATGACACATAAAGGTCACAATTCTCTTATACTAAGCTAATGCTTGCACACCCACATCTAATACACCAGCAAATCTTGTTGGCTCTGGATGCAAAACACATCCCGAATCCATCCTTACTGTCAGGCCATTGCCCAAGCCACATTATCTCCAGTCTGAATTATCCCAATTAATCTACCCTCTGGGTTCTGTTCTTACTCATCTAAACTCCAGACTCCATGAATGTTCATTATTTTATTTTTTTTTAAGATCGTATTTATTCAGGGGCACCTGGGTGGCTCAGTGAGTTAAGCATTGGACTCTTGTTTATTTTTTTAAGATTTTATTTATTTATTCATGAAAGACACACAGAGAGAGAGGCAGAGACTCAGGCAGAAGGAGAAGCAGGCTCCATGCAGGGAACCCGATGCAGGACTTGATCTTAGGACCCCAGGATCATGCCCCAGGCCAAAGGCAGGCCAAACCGTGGAGTCACCCAGGGATCCCCTGGACTCTTGTTTTTGACTCAGGTCATGATCTTGGAGTCATGGGATTGAGCCTCTCATTGGGCTTCCTGCTCAGCAGGGAGTCAGTTGAGATTCTCTTTCCCTTTCCCTCTGCCCTTCCTCCCCCCTGCTCACACGCATGCACTGTCTCTGAAAAATAAATTAGATCTTTAAAAATATTTTATTTATTTATTTATTATGAGAGAGAGCAAGAGAACACATGCAAGTGAAGGGGATGTGGGGGAGGGGTGGAGGATGAGATTGGGGGAGGAGCAGAGGGAGAGGGACAAGCAGACTGTAGCTGAGCACAGAGCCTGATGTGGGGCTCCATCCCACAACAATGAGATCATGACCCGAGTTGAAATCAAGAGTTAGAAGCTCAACCAACTGAGCCACTCAGGTGCACCCAGAGTGTTCTTTTAAAATTGTAAGTCAGACCACGTTGCCATGCCTTGTTTAATGATACTTTATTTGTGCCCATTTCACATGAAATAAAATCCAAACTCCTTCCTGTGGCCTATGGGACCCTATGTGTGGAACAAAATAATGATGCCACTCCAAAAGGCAGAACAGGACCAATTGGTAGAGGTAACAGAGCATGAACTTTGACCCAAGGAAAGAAGGAATTTTCAATAGTCAAAGCTGTGTGGGCTGTCTGCCCAGTTGGGGGAATGGTCCCACCATGGGGAGTGCAGAGCCGCTGCTGGCGACATTTCTGTACAGGCTGGCTGGAAGCTGGAGTAGGTGATCTCCTGTTACCTTCCTACACTGGGATTCTGTATCTCCAGGAATAAGAAATGTGAAGAGGAAATTCCCAATTTATTGGTGGTGGCAAGATAAATAGAATCTAGACAGAGGCAATAGCTCTTTTGGAAGAGAGATGCCTCTGCTTCTTCAGGGACACTTCTTCCAGGGAGGCGCTCAATACTTGATGGGCAGCCCTTCCTGTTGGTTGATGCCAAATGTTGGGCAAGCCAAGTCTGCCTGCCTCCCTGGAACTCTCCTCTTGCTCTCAGTTCTCGCTTGCAGTGTTCTGGGTACTCTTCCAAAAGCATGCCAGAGACCATTCTGGGTGTTGGGGACATAAGGATCAAGGGCATGTACTGTGCTGTCAAGAAGTTCATGGACTTGGGGGCTCTGGGCTGGCTATCAGTTATGGCACCTCAAGGATGCTTGGACTGGTGGAGTAAGTGGGAAGGGCGGAGCCCACATGTCCTGGAGTAAGTGAGCCCTCTAACCTGGCTGGGTATCAGCATCACCTAGGAAACCGTGTGGTCAAGGTTTCAGGAGATTCCAGGTGGGGAGGGCTCCATGCTCAGCACCTGAGTCTGCTTGAGATTCCCTCCCTCTCCTTCTCCCTCTGCCCCTACCCCTGCTTGAGCACTGCCCGCATGCACTCTTTATCTCTCTAAAATAAAATAGATAAAATCTTTAAAAAAATGACACGCTGGAAGCCTCTCTATTCCCCTTCTGATTCCCTTACCTCTCCCCTACAGCCACTCTCCTGGAGTTGGTGTTTATCATTTTCACACGTCTTTACATTTGTTTATCATCTATATGAGAATTCATAAACAGCACCTAGTCCCCTACTGAGTGTTTAGACCTTTTATAGACAGTGTCACAGGAAAGAAATCCTCCTGCAACTTGCGTTTTTTTTTCTCAAAATTGTTTTCTCAAAAATGCTTATCCACATTGATGCATATATCTCTAATTTACACATTATAATCACTTTTTAAAATTTTTTAAAATTGAGATATAATTGGTGTATCATATTAGTTTCAGGTGTTTAGTTTCAGCATAATGATTTGATATTTGTATATACTGTGAAATGATCACTATAAGGAGTCTAATGTCCTTCACCACACATAGTTACAATTTCCTTTCCCTGTGATAAGATCTTTTAAGATCTACTCTTTTAGAAACTTTCAAGTCTATGATTCGGTCTTAGTAGCTATGGCCATGATGCTATACATGAATGACATCCTTAGGACTTATTTATCTTATAACCTTTTGAAGCTTGTACCTTTTGACCACCTTAACCCATTTCACCCATCCCAACCCCCTACCGCCAGCCTCTGGCAATTACCAATCTGTTCTCTGAATCTATTAGTTTGTTTTCTCTATGTTTTGTTTTTTAGATTCCACATAGAAGTGAGATCATGCAGTATTCATCTTTTCTTGTCTGACTTATCTCACTTAGCATAATGCCCTCAAGGACCATCCATGTTGTTGCAAATGGCAGGATTTCCTTCTTTTCTATGGCTGAATAATATTCCATTGTATATATGTCCACATTTTTTTTTATGTCCACATTTTTAAAATCCATTTATTCATCAATGGATACTTAGGCTGTTTCCCTATCTTGGCTATTATAAATAATGATGCGTGAACAAGGTGGTGCAGGTATATCTTTTTGAAATCATGATTTCCTTTCCTTTGGGTAATTATCCAGAATGATACGACTTGTTGGATAACATGATAGTTCCATTTTCGGCGTTTTTTTAAAATAATATTTTTATTTATTTATTCATGAGAGACACAGACAGAGAGGCAGAGACATAGGCAGAGGGAGAAGCAGGCTCCCCATAGGGAGCCTGAATGTGGTATTTGATCCTAGGACCCTGGGATCACGACTTGAGCCAAAGGCAGATTCTCAACCGCTGAGCCACCCAGGTGCCCCCCATTTTCAGTGTTTTTGAGGAATCTCCATACTGTTTTCCACAGTGGCTGCACCAATTTACATTCCCATCAAAAATACACAATGATGGGCACCTGGGTAGCTCAGTTGGTTAAGCATCTGCCTTTGGCTCAGGTCATGATCCCCAGGTCCTGAGATGGAGTCCTGAGTTGGGCTCCCTGCTCAGCGGGGAGCCTGCTTCTCCCTCTCTCCTTACTCCATCCTCGCCCAGCTCAAGCTCACTCTCTCTGTCAAATAAGTAAATAAAATCTTTTCAAGGAAATGCAATGATTCTCCTTACTCCACATCCTTGCCAATACTTGTTATCTCTTATATTTTTGATCCTAGCCATTCTACCAGGTGTAAGGTAATATCTCATCATGGTTTTGATTTGCATTTTCTTGATGATTAGAGATGTGGAGCACCTTTTCATGTACCCAACAGCCATCTGTATGTCTTCTTTCCAAAAATGTGTCTGTTCAGATCTCCTACCCATTTTTAAACTGGATTATTGGGCAGCCCAGGTGGCTCAGCGGTTTAGCACCGCCTTTAGCCCAGGGTGTGATCCTGGAGACCTGGGATTGAGTCCCACGTTGGGCTACTTGCATGGAGCCTGCTTCTCCCTCTGCCTGTGTCTCTGCCTCTCTCTCTGTGTCTCTCATGAATAAATAAATATAAAATCTTTTAAAAAATAAAAAAATAAACTGGATTATTTGTTTTTATCATCCTTTTTAAAAATCTGTGACTCTGGTGATGGATCTTGAGGTTGCCCTCAATTTTTTACTATTATAGACAACACCACTATCAAGATTTTTGTTCAGCTCTCTTTCTGCACACACAGGAGAGTCTCACAAGGGTTTACCCCCAGGAGTGGAGTAACTGGGCTGAGGACATTGTGCTCTTCAAATCCAGTGTGTAGCTTCTGCACTAGTGATGTGCCAAAGTTTCTGTTGCTCTGTGCCCACACCCACACTTGGTATTGCCAGATTGCACATGCACAAACCTACCTTCTATTCTGTGCCTAAAAGCCTTTTGTGGTAAAGAACAATGGAAGAATAGTTACATAGGAACGCATCTAGACTATGTTCTTGGTTATGGAGTCCTCAGCAAGGTCTGGATGGAGGTCACAAAGGCAGTCTGTGCCATTACGAATTCAGAACATCCTGCTATGACACATGGAGTGAGAGACATGAGACACGCTGGGAATTTGGACAGGCTTGCTGGCCATCTCCACCAACGATCTGCTTCAAGGCATCAGCCTTTTATCTTGACCTTTTGTTTGGGGGAATAAATAGGGCACCCAAACTTCTAGGCTTGCCTGTTCATGACAGTTGTCCCAGTAAAATTATTAATAGCACATCCTTTGACTCTTGGGAGTGTTCAGGTTTGAAAGATAAACTATACAGTCACCCTAACTAGAAGAGTGGCAACTCAAATCAATTTCCTATCCAGACTATTCAGATTTCTGATGCTCTGCTGAGGTCAATGTGGATTTGACTAAGCACCAGAGAGCCCATGTGTTGGAAATCACCGAGGAAGAACTGCGATGGTTGTTGCAATAAAGCTTAAGATGGAACTAGGAGCCCTCAGAAACTTTCAGGTGGAGCTGATCACAGCCCAGAATCCCTTCCCTGAGAAGCTCTGGGGCTCTCACTGTGGAGTCCTCGCCATGTTCTTGGTCCCTGCTCACAGGACAGCAAGCTCCAGGGACAGGTGGTGCCGGGGAGCCTGGCGGGTATTCCCTCCCAGTCTCCTCAAGATCAGAATCTGTTCCAGGCCACCAGACAGTGCTCCCTGCCAGCCCTTTAACAAAAACAGTTCCTGGATGTGCTTCATGAGTTGTGGCCAAGCTCTTGTGACAACACCTCCTGGAATAACAAAGGGATCTTTTGTGGGCAGCGGGCTCCAGCTAACAGCTTGTGGATGGCTGGACTCCCTCTGGCACTTTCTTTTCTAGATGCATGCCCCCCACCCCCACCCCATCCCACACCCATTCAGTTTAAGACAATCTGGGATCCTAGATAGATAATTGAGCCATTTGATCAACCTGAAGAGGTAGGTCAGGGCAGCATTCCAACACTGAAACTTCCGGAGGAAATGACAGGACACAATGGGAGATCTGTGGTGGGGGACAGCTCAGGGCGTCAGCATTCAGTGCTTCCCTTCCAGCACTTTGCCACCTCCCGAGTGAACGCCTGCAGCTCAGCAGTGTGCTCCTACAACAAAGGCATCCCCTTAGAAATAAGTCCACACAGGATTTCCAACCGATGAGCCTTGGAAGCTTAGCCTCTTACTTTCAAGAGTAGACCCATTGAGCATTATTCCCAGCAGGGCATTCAAGACTCCTCTGGGGATTACCACCTCCGTGAAGTCTGTGTAGAGCTGCCCCCACCCTGCGTTGGCCCAGGTGATAGCGTACCCTCTTGCTTTTGTGCCTCCTCCATGATCCACTATGAGCGGATGTGTGTATGTCTGTGTGTGTACATGCACACATACATGCCTGTCATGGCACAATTACTCCCTCAAGGACAGTGACAATATCTTAGTTATTTAATGTACTAGCAGCTCAGTGAAAGTTTGTTAAATGAAGAAATGAGCCAACCCTTCCCTTGGAAGGGGTTGGTCCCAGAAGCAGACTGGATGGAGGAACTCAGGGACATTGGTAAATCTTCTTTTCCCTTCTGGCCTTCTCCTCTGTCTCATTTTCTATTGTACAGACTGTCTCCAAGTTTGGGGAGGATGGCAATCAGCAAGCCCCAATTCGCATTTCAGCTCTGGGAAACTAAGGCAGCTCCATGGCTCCCCTTAGTCCCTTGCTCACCCCTGGGACTATGGCATAGTGTACATTGACCAGAGGGTTCAGTAGAATCACATAATTGGACTGGGAGAGAAGCAGTTTCCCAAAGTAGGAGGATTGAGCTGATCTGGAAGAGACAGAAGTAACAGCATTGAAGCCTGAGCAATTCCTAAAAAGACTGATTCTGAGCTGGAGACCAGGACTGCTCTTGTAGGAGGGCTGCTTCTGGCACCTTTAATCATTACAGGCCAGCCAGGTTTTATAGGGACCATCCCCTCTGCAAGAATGACAGGTGCTTATATCAGTAGACTCTGAACATCAACAGTAAGCAGATGTTTATTGAAGACCTACTGCTAAACGTCAGACACTGTGCAGGCCTGGAGGTGGTCAGCGGTAGCAAACCAGATACAGTCTCTGCCCTCAGATGGCTCACTGCCTACTGGATGCTCAAGGTCCACTGAATAGCTCCCACTGAGCCTCACCTCCAAGCCGGCTTAGGTTCCAGGACAACTGGGATGGGATGAGTGGTCATCCATCATCTTAAAGCTAACATTCTCAGAGGTGGGCTTGATGGGCATGGCCCATTTCATCCTGGCTGCAGCAGTATGGTATAGATCTTAGGATTTTTAAAAAAGATTTTATTTATTTTATTTATGCATGAGAGACACAGAATGAGAGGCAGAGACACAGGCAGAGGGAGAAGCGGGCTCCATGCAGGGAGCCCGACGTGGGACTCGATCCTGGGTCTCCAGGATCACGCCCTGGGCCGAAGGCGGCGCTAAACCGCTGAGCCACCCAGGCTGCCTTAGATCTTAGGATTTAAGGTTGGAAGCAGGCCCTAACTTAAGCAGAGAAGGAGAGAGGGACAAAGGAGGTTGGAAGACAGAGAAGGAGGGAGAGAGAGAGAGAGAGAGAGAGAGAGAGAGAGAGAGAGAACAAGTTGGAAAGACACTGGATAGTTCACAGATTTGAAGAAAAAGGTGACTAGCCAGGCCAAGCTTTGGGATGGGCTGGGATAGGACCAGAGCTTGTCACAGCTGTGTGTGGACCCTGTCAAAAAGGTACTGTGCTGCTGACTCAGCAGCAGGTACTGCCAGTCCCTGTCACTCCCCTCAAGAGTCCAGTTCCCAAGAGAAGGTTCCGACTGGTCCGCTTGGGCCAATGCTCACCCCTGTAACCACGGATCAAGTTCTACGTTGGCAACTCTGTTCTGCAGAGTTGAGGAAGGGTGGTCATCCGAAGGAAGAGTGAGAAGGAGGGAGGATGTTGGGGGCAAACAAAAACAGCAGCCGTGTACTGCAGAGGTGCTGTGACTACCTCTGTCTTCTAAGTGAGGAAGTGAGGCTCAGAGACGTGATCAGACTTTCTCCAGGTCACACTGCTAGTGAGTGACAGGACTCAAACCCAGCCTGCTTGATTGAGAGCCACATTCTGAATCCCTCTACTAGGGACAGGTGGCTGGTGGGGGCACCTCACTTGATCACAAATGGTAATTTCATTAGAATAACATAGTAGTCAAAGGTTTGGGGACCAGTTTGTAGTTAACTGCAACCACACAGGCAGGAGAGGGAGGAGTACCTTATACCAAGGCAGTGGCTAAGTGGATCTGAGGACACGAACCACCCAGAGCGAGAGCGAGAGAGTGAGAGAGCATGAAAAGAAATGTTAAAGTAGCTAAAAGGTGGGGCTGGGGGGAAAGGGGAGAGGAGTATAGCTCCGGGCATACTGGATTCAAGGACATGTTGGATTTGGCATCCGGATGAGATGTCCAGGAGCCAGGGGATGGGTCTAAAGCATGGAAAAGAGCAGCCACAGGCATTGGTGCAGTACCACAGGGATGCTGTGTAGTATGAGACTGATGAAGGTCTGCAGATCAAGTCTGGGGATCACAGCATTTAGGAGTAGTTTAGAATACTTTTTAGGTTCTGCAGTTGGGTGAGAAGATACAGAGGAAGGTGTCTCATTGGGTACTCCCATCAGAGCAATTCTTTCTGCTTCTTCTGGCCCCACTGCTTCTCCCCCTTTCCCTTGTCTGAATAAGTCAGCCTCGACACTTCAGCGTCCGTAGCATTTCCTGAGCACGGCCTTGCTGGCCTCCCAAATGTGCTTTTTAACATTGTACGTTTCTTTGATGGGAAGCCCCACGAAGGCTGGGACCATACCCGTCTGGCTCATGGTTGTATCTCTGTAGGAGGTGGGAAACCTCACCCTCTCAAGCTCAGCCCTAATAATAATAATAACCATAACAGCAAATGGCACTAGCATTTCTTGAAGACCTACTATGTACCAGGTACTCCAAGCTTTTACATACTTCTCTCATTTAATGCTCAGAACTGTCCCATGAGGTTGGTATTGCTGTTTTACAAGCGAAGAAACAGAATCAGAGGGCTGAAGTGACTTGCCCTAGGTCACAACACTCATGAGAGGTGGCGTCGGGTTTCTAACCCAAGTCCCACAGACTCTGAGGTGCTGCTTTCTCTCATTGTGCTCTACTTCCAGCTGGGAGCAGGAGGGGCATTACATCAGGGGTTCTGTGGGTAGCAGCAGAGACCTGGAAAGGCGTGACAAAATGCATTCCGAGAAGGAAAGAGCCGTTAGTCTGACCCAACAGCGGCAGCTCTGGGAAAGGAGAAAATGCCTCCCTTGTACTGCGCCAGCTGGAACCCTCAGGCGAATCAGGCACCATTTCTGGCTGGGCTGAGAAAGAAGCTCCAGATGATTGACCAGAGCCCGTACAGCTGCTGGGGACAGAAGACAAGCAGGGAGAAGGGCTGGGCATCCCAGTGACCGTTCGCCACCTGATGTGGGTACAAAGGACCCACACTGCCCAGAGACCACCGCCGGGCCTGGCAGAGGAAAGGAGAGCACCCAGTAGGTCTCGCTGGCCCCCGGTGGTCCTGAGTGAGCCTCTGTAGGGACCCTTTTACATCAGGTAATATGGGAGAGGGAAGAGAGGGAAGACTAGACTAAAAGGCATGGTTTTATTTTTATTTTTTTAAGTTTTAAAAAAATTTATTCATGAGAGACACAGAGAGAGAGGCAGAGACACAGGTAGAGGGAGAAGCAGGCTCGCTGTGGAGAGCCCGATGCAGGACTCGATCCCGGGACTCTGGGATCACAAAGGCAGATACTCAACCGCTGAGCCACCCAGGCCTCCCAAGGCATAGTTTTAAAAAGCAAATGGGACCAACTTAATCCTCTGCTTGAACCTTAAAGCCCACCAGGGACTTCCTGTCTCCTTCACCTGTACTCCAAACTCCTTCATATGGCACCGTGGTTACTGCTGACAGTCACCAGTGACTCCTGGACTGTCCTGTCCCCCCAACACATACTTTATGATCTCCTTCCCCCCTTCCCCAATATTAGATCTTCTTGACATCAATGCCCAGGCCCTGCCTCCAAACCAGTCTTTCTTCCCCCAAATCCTTCTTTTTAAAAACCTCCCCAGGTGATTCCACTGTGCGTCCAGGGCCATGAAGCCCTCCTGTCTGGTCTTTTCACCCTGTCATCCTCCCCTGGCCGACTCCTCTTATTCTCCGGGCCTCAGCCTGGCCTCTGCTCAGTGTCTGCCACCTTGGGAAGGTGGCTGTGACCCCCTGCTCCTGGGCACGGTGGGCTGGAGCCTGTCTCTGCCTGGGCCCCACAGGACACAGTGACTGTTTAATAAATGGGCTGAAATGTTCAATATCAAGGCAAAATCCATTTCCCAAAATTTCCCTTCATCCCCTGATATTCCCTTCTTCCTCATTAAACATGAAAGTCACAGCCTTTTCCATTTTTTTTTTAACTCTCCCCAGATGTCTATGGGTATTGGTCCTTAATTAGCACTTTTGGGTTCCTCTGGGTCCTCACTGTCCTCCTGAGCAGGGAGCTGGCTCTCTGTTTCTGCAAACATTAGAGTTTCCCCAAATAGCTCCTAGAAAACAAGGTACGGCCGCTCCACAAGAAAAGACGGTTTGCAAACAAGGGCTCCGTACAGGCAGGCTCAAAGGAATCGAAGCGTCCCCCTCTCTGGGAAACATTTAAAGCACCTCCACTTAGGATCACAGAGAGGTTTAGTCAATACTCATTCATTTCTTCCTCCACCCTTCCTCAAGGGAAGCCAGAACCGAGCTCTTGTCAGAGAGACTATGGAATAGCTTCAAGACAGTGGAGGGGATGATCCAGGTTGGATGGGAAGAGGATGAAGGTGAGAAGCTGCCAACAGGGCATTAATTGGCTTTGAAGCAGCTCGGAGCCTCGCCCTGGTCCAAACAACTTGAGGCAATTTCCAAAAGCAATTGTGGCGGAAGAGGCCTGTACCTTTCTCACCTCTCTCGTTCCAAGGGGCGGCTCGGAAGTGGGGGAAGGAGCCAGGAATCCACAGGGCATCCTTCTCCCGCCAACAGCCAGGGTCTGGAGGGAAGCCAGGCTGTGTGCCTCCTGGGGCTTGGGAATGTGCCTGAGCACAAGGAAGCGCAGCCCCCGGCTCCCTATCACGGAGAGGAGGTGCTGACAGCAAGTGCCCAGGCCCTGCCAGGGATCCAGGGAAGCCAATGCTACTGCCAAAGCACTGGGTGTGGACAACTAGTCTTTGTTGGATTTCTGGCTCCAGTTATTGTCCCTCTCTGATCTCAGTTTCCTCATCTGAAAATGAAGGTTTTGTTGGGCCGGGTATCAAAGGCCCCTTCTAGCCTCTGTCTTCCGGGGCTGGTGAGAAAGTGTGGGGAATAGAGGGGGAGGAAGGTGCAGAGTGACTCAGGGGAGAGATGGGAATAGAGCATGGGGTCTGAGGGATCTGGGGTGTCTGCATGTGGCAGCAGGTTCCAGCCCAGAGGTCCTGCCCATCAAGGAGCAGTGGGAAGACTCCTCTGCATGTTGAAGGAGGCATCAGTTAAGGAAACTGAGGTCCAAGGAACTGTAAAAGACATACAGGGGGGCAGCCCGGGTGGCTCAGTGGTTTAGGGCCGCCTTCAGCCCAGGCCTGATCCTGGAGACGGGGGATCCAGTCCCACATCGGGCTCCCTGCGTGGAGCCTGTTTCTCCCTCTGCCTGTGTCTCTGCCTCTTTCTCTCTCTCTCTCTCTCTCTCTCTGTGTGTCTCTCATGAATGAATAAATACAATCTTTAAAAAATAAATAAAGATTAAAAAAATAATAATAAAAGACATACAGGGGTGCCTGGGTAGCATAGTTGTTTAAGCATCTGACTCTTGGTTTCAGCTCAGTCATGAGCTCAGGGTTGTGAGACTGAGCCTGGCAAGAGGCCCTGTGCTTAGTACAGAGTCTGCTTGGGGTTCTCCCTCTCTGGCTTGTGCATTCTCTCTCTCTCTCAAAATAAATAAATAGGGGTGCCTGGGTGGCTCAGTCGGTTAAGCATCTGCGTTTGGCTCAGGTCATGAACCTGGGGTCCTGGGATTGAGTCCTGCATCAGGCTTTCTGCTCACTGGGGAGCCTGCTTCTCCTTCTGCCTGCTGCTCCCCCTGCTTATGCTCTCTCTCTGTCAAATAAATCAATAAAATCTTTAATAAATAAATAAAAATAAATCTTAAAAAAAAAGAATCACATAAAGTCACACCAGTTGCAAGAAGGGGACTTTTGTCCACTACAGGAATGACAGGTAAGTTTGACTTCCTGTGCCAACCCTGATAGATGGACAAGGGCTGTCTGCACCGTCATGCTAAGGAAAGAGTTCAGAATCAATGAGCAATGTCCGCCAAGGTCTTGGGAAAAAGAAGTGGCAGCATGAATACCATGTGTTGGCCATACTTATGGACTTGGTCAGTAAATTATTATTGAGAGGCCACTTCATGCAGGGCACTGGGCCTTACACCAGGGATTCATTGGTTAAATAAGGCAAGCCCCTGCTCTCAGGAAGCTTACATTCTAGAAGGGGAGACAGACAAGACACATGTAAACTATGTAAATACATATGACTAAATAGTATAATCTCAATTAGTGCTCAATAGTATAAGGAAATGAAACAGTGCAACAGGCTAGATAGTGATGGTGTGGAGGACGAGGGAGGAAATCAGAGTGGGCAGGGATGTGATATCTAAGCAGAGACCTAAATTCTGAGAGAAGGCAGCTCTGTAAGAACTGAGAAAAGAGCATCCAGGCAGAAGGAACAGCCAGTGCAAAGGCCCTGAGGTCATGCCTCCAAGGGACAGAGAGAGGCCAGAATTGAGGCTGTGTAGATGACAAAGGAGAGAGTCAGTGGAGGAGGTGGGAGTGATGAAGCTAGCTGTCTGCTTGATGTGCACATGTGGTATCTAACCAGCCTCCTAAACTTAGCCAGTCCAAAATGACACCCTCGGTCCTCATCCCCTAGTACCTCTCCAACCAAACTGTTCCTCAAGTCTTTACTCCTCTTCCTGCAAATGACCATCCCCGCTGCTGCTCAGACCACTGTGCTACAATCAGCCTGGTCATCACCGACTCTTGCCTGTGGTCTCCTTGCCCCCACCCTGGTCCTTGATCAGAGCCCAAAAAGCACTTATCAAATCAATCCCACCATCATTTATTATCCCCAAGCTCTGTTCTTCCAGTTTCGACTTTCTTGCAACAAGCCCCAACCCACAAACCCAGGGACACACATTTATTATCTTTTTTTTTTAAGATATTATTTATTTCTTCATGAGAGACACACAGAGAGAGGCAGAGACACAGGCAGAGGGAAAAGCAGGCTCCCTGTGGGGAGGTTGATGCTGAGACTTGAGACTCAGGCCCTGAGCCAAAGGCAGACACTTAACCACTGAGTCACTCAGGTGTCCCTATTATCTTTTTAAAAGAGAATCTGAAGTTGCTCACAGCCACAGGGGGCATTAAGCCCCAACTCCATTCATAGTCATCCCTCTAGTTGTCCCCAAACTGATAGCATTTCCAGAGAGGTTCTGGGGACTGGGTATTAATTATCATAGGGACCATTTAATAGGCACCTGCTGGGCTCCTGGCCCTGTGGCCAGAGCATCACAGTATGCTTGCAAGGGAGGTGTGATCATCATCCCACCTTCATTCCGGCGGATGCTTGGACTCAGGAAGGTTCAGCTTCTCATCACTAGTATCCATCCCAGCTGGTGAATGACCATGCCAGGGTTTGTACCCAGGTCTCAACAAGCTCTTGCTTCTACATTAAGCTTCCTTCTAGTTTCAAATGGGCAAAGGAAGATGCGCTCAGAGAGTGGAACCTTGACCTCAGTCTGGACATTTTCCCTTCATTCCAAATCAAAGGTCAGAGCCTGCTCCCTGGGTTTCTTGGCACCTCCTCAGCCTGGAAAGATAGGTTAGGACGCTCCGCCCACCTAGCCCCAAAGAGATGGAGGTGTCCCAGTTTTCCTTATCTGGCCTGGCTTTTGGTCCTCATCCCTCCACCTGCTCCCCTCTCACGTCTGTTCTGTTGCCAGGTGGTCACCTTCCTGCCCCAGGCTATTGCAGCCAGTACCTGGGTGCCCTTCAGCCTGTCGGCCTCTTGATCAAAAAGCATTCCCGTGGGAACCATGGTGCCAGCATCCGGTGAGGACGGGCCCTCTGTTACCTGTTAGCCCTGCTATCAGGCCCAAGAACAAAGGAGCTTGGTGCCTGCCGCTCAGCAGGCTGTGTTTGTCCAGGGCGAGGCCTCGCCTGGCACAGATGCTGAGCAAACAGGAGTGCCAGCCTCACAGATCCGCCTTGCAACGAGCAGGCCTTCGGCTGAGAGGTGTTGCTGCCAGGCCCCCTGCCAAGATACTACACTGCCCAATGCCAACCAGCACCCCAGGGCAGAGGAGACGGGAGGGCTAACAGTCTTCTCTGGGCCTCAAGCTTTCTAGCTCTACAATGGGAGAGTTGCTCAAGAAGAGCTTCAGATCCTTTCCGTGGTCTAGAGCCTTGAATAATGTTGTTAGGAGTCTCTAGTGCTTGAGAGCTGGTCTGGAGGCAAAAGTGCTTGGGAGGCTGAGGTGGGATCTGGGTCTCTGTCCCATGGCAGCCCTTCCCCCAGCCCTGTGTACCCACACCTACCTGTCTCTGGCTGGGAGGATAGGCCTCTTTCAGAGCTATGTCTTCAAGCACCAGATCCATGACTTCATTTCCTGTAATGGAGCTTCCACGACTGGAACTAAGGCACCTCATGATCAGAGGACTGAGTATGATCATCTCGTTTCTGAGGGCACCTAGAGTCTGATCTCTTACTTTCTGCCCACCAGAAATCTTAGGGTAGCTAGGGAAGGTCAGAGGTTCCATGGAGGGATGTTTTTCTCCAGCTAGGACAGTTAGAGGCTGCGTGGTGATAGTCATTCTCAGACTTCAGCATGTAACAGAAGCATCTGGAATGCTTACTTAAAATACAGGATCCTGGGGCCCATACCCCAGAGATTCTGAGTCCCAAGATCCAAGGTGGAATGGATGGCACAGGATTCTGAGCACCTAGGTGATCCTAAGGTCTCTGATGAAGTGGGATGAGGGAGTTTAAAAGCTATATAGTCCTGGATTCAAATCCCACCCCTGTCACTTATTTGCACTATGACTTGGGCAAGTCACCAAGCCGTTCTAGATGTTAATTTTGTTTGTAAAATGAGTTTATAATAACATCTACCACTTAATAAACAAGACCTATTGTTTCAGAGTATTTGTTGCATGCTGTAAATATTTGTTGAGCAAATGGGGTAGATGTTCATTGCCAATCCAGAAACCCAGGGGTTCTCGATGGCTCCAACCACCACATATTTCTCAACCACTGTCACAAATCTCATGAATTCTACCTCGTAAAACATCTTAGACCTGCCCACTTTTCTTTATCCCCACAGCCTCCAACCTAGTCTAAACCATCACCTTCCCCTACCTGGCCACTGCACAGCTTCCTCTCCATCTCTCTATTTCTACCCTTGCCTGCCTCATTGCTACTTCGCAGAGCAGCCATGCTAATCCCATAAGGCAAAGCCTCTGCTTCATGCTCCAGCTCTCAGGAAGGCCTCATGAGCCTTAAAAACAATTCCTCTGGTCCCCTACAGCTCCTTTCAGCCTCTAACTCCCCCTACACTCAAGATATTCTGAACTTCTTCGGATTCCTCAAGTGCTTATCAGCTTCTCCTGCCGCTGGGACCTCACACAAAGTGCCACTGCTGTGTTTGAAAAGGCCACCCCACCCCTACGCTGTCTCCAAACACACATCTTTCACCTACTACTCATCTTTCATATTTCAGCTGAAATATCATTTACTCAGGGCCAGACATAGCCATTCCCCTCATGTGTGCTCTAACAGCTCTGTCTTTCCTCCATAATACGACCTGTTACACTCTGCTGTGACTTCACGCCTGCCTCCATCACTAAACTAGCTCCAAGGGACCACAAACCTCTATTGCTGTAGCACCAGCAGTGAGAGAGTCGATGCTCAAAGAACGGCGGAATGAGTGAATGGACGAATAAAAGAGCAGAAGGCCCTGGTCGCAGGACGTGTTGCGGATGGGGGGTGGGCTCCCTCGGTAAACGCAGCGTAGGGTCTGGGGAAGTGCCTCGAGAAGCCAGCCACGTGGGGGCGTCCCCGGGCGCCTGCCGGCCACAGGGGGGCGCCCTCAGCTCGTGGTATGTGGCCGGCACCTCTTCGGACTCGGGTTCGGTTGCTGATGGCCAATGGGAGACAGGAGGCGGGGTTTCCTTCTGATGGACAGCAGCGCTCCGCCCAATCTAATTCATCTTTTTCCTGGCCCCGCCCACCCCCGGCTTCGGGGACCCCGAAGGTGGGCCCGACGGAGACGCCGCCAACTGAGCTCCAGCAGGGAGCTCCCGAGGCCGAACCCGCGCGCCCGGCGGCCGCTGAGTGGGCGGCCCGCGGCTGGGGGCGGGGCCACGGCGCTGACCGGCAGGAGGCCGGGCCCGCCCCTCTCGCTCAGAGCGGCAGCCCCGCGCCCGGCACAGCAGAAGTGAGTACGTGAGCGGCGCCGCAGGATCCCTGCTCGGACCCCGGACGGCGCGCGCACCCGGAGCCCCGGAGCCCCGGAGCCCAGCCCGGAGCCCCGGAGCCCAGCCCGGCCCGCGGCAGGCCGCCAGATAACTGTGCCCCCGAACCACCACCGCCTGCGCCCTCCCGCCCCGGCCCGCCTCCCGGAGTTCTCCGCTCCGAGCTCTCCAGCGCCCGGGATCCTCCTGGACCGGTCCGTCCAGATTCCCGCGGGTCCGACCTGCCTGCATCCCCGCAGCATCGCCGGGCTCGGGCCGCCGCCTCGGTCCCGGAGCCGCGCGCCTGGATCGCGCCCTCTGCTTGCCGGGATCTGCCGGGACCGGGGGCGAGCGTTCCTCGGAGCCCGCCGAGCGGACCCTCCCCCGGCCGCCCCCAGCCCCGCCGGCGCGGCGCGGCCCGGCGCGGCCCGGCTCGGCTCCCGGAGCCCGCCCCGGCCATGGCCCGAGCCCGGCCGCCGCCGCCGCCGCCGCCGCCGGGGCTCCTGCCGCTGCTCCCTCCGCTGCTCCTGCTGCCGCTGCTGCTGCCCGCCGGCTGCCGGGCGCTGGAAGGTGAGCGGCGTCGGGGGCGCGTCCGGGGCGCCCGAGCGTGGGCCGCGGAGCACCCGCGGTGCGCATCAGCTGCGGGCTGCGCGCCCGTCGGAGGAGGCTGCGGCCCCCGCGGAGGACGCCCCCGCCCCGCCCCGCCCCGCGGGCTGTGGATCCCGGGCGGCCCCCCTCGGGCTGAGCGGCCCCCGAAAGTCCCGGCAGCGCGGCGGGCTCGTGGGGGAGAAGAGCCCCGCGCTCACCGCCGCGCGGCCCGGGGAGGCGAGCAAGTGTGGGCGACCCGGGGGGGGCGAGCGGGACCCCCGGGGGAGGGGCGGCGTTGGGGAGGCGCCCGTGGGAGTGCACCGCGAGAGGGGTGAGCGCGTGCGCCCCGCTCGTCAGGGGGCGGCTGCGGGGGCGCAGAGGCGGGGGCCTGTTATTGTTCGTGGTTTATGGGGCGCCGGTTACCCACGAGGTGCTGCGTGCCCGGCGGTGCGCACGGCTCTGCGGCTGTCGGCGCCCTCACGCAGGACCTCCGAGCGCTCCGGTCTCCGTTGCACCCCCGAAGTTCTGGGGTTTGCCCCACTTGCCGGTGGGAAGAGCTGAGTTTCTCATTAGGTCGTGTGACACCTACCCAGACGGTGCCGAGGGGTCGCTGCAAATTCCAGGCGACTGTGCTTGGGGGGGCAGGATGCTGTGGGCCCTGGCCGGAGAGCTCACTCACAGGCCCCTTGACCCAGGCCTTGGGGGGGCACCGACACTGGTCACAAACAATAGACACACACATACACAGAGTTTCCAAAAAAATTGGAGCCATTAAATGAGAGAAGAAAAACGTTCCGTCATGTGGAGGGAAGCACCCACAGAAATGTGGGGGTAATTGGAATAGAGACAGCACTTTTTTGGCGGCTTTAACAACAGATCTAGTCACTTAGTACAGGAACAAAAATATGAATCCTGTGTAACTTGGTTGGTTTGTATGTTCACAACTGGTAAACTTAAAGGTTGGGAGGAAAGAAAAAGCACACAGTTCTGAAAGAAAGGCATCTTCTGGTGCTTTCCAGTTTTCTTTATGGGTACAGTGTTCCTGTGAACCCCCACCCCCTTTTATCTCTGAGCCCACCGGTGCTGACAGACCGATTCACACGGGTGGACACATGCAAATCCAAGCAGACACACTGAGGTCGCGCCCACATGCGTGTGATAGGATCTCAGGCGTGAGAAACCAGTGTGGGGCTTTGTTGTTGATTGCCTCAAGGGTGTGAGCCAGGGAGCCTGTTGGAGTTCCCAGGTCTGTGACTGTGTCTTAGCCCAGGAGAGGCGACACAGGCACACGCACTGATGGGGCTGTGTGTGCCAGGCGCAGGGCCCTTGTTGTCAGGTGTGGTGGATGCTGGGGCTGACAGTGGGGTGGAAGGGGTGAGGTTTCGGTCAGGTGAGTAAGGGCTACCTGAAGAGGCTCGTTCCTTCCTCCCATCCCCTTTTCCTCCCTTTCTTCTTCCTCTTGGCCCCTCGCAATCTGTTAGACCCTCAGAGCAGACCATCACTGGGAGCTGGCATCCAGGCCTCCGGGCCAAAGAGCTGAGGGGCTGAGTGGGAAGCAGAGAACTGATGAGCAGGAGCAGCACAGAGAGGATGGCAGGGCCCCAACCTTGTCCCTCCTTCCCCCCTCAGCTGTATCCGGGGGCTATTCCCTGGCTGGGTGGGTGGGTGGGTGGTGGCCGGGCCAGGCCAGTGCGGGGTGCCCCTAGGAAGTAGCAGTGCCTTCCGAATGTGGCTTGTTCTGGTTCTTTTGCTTTTGCCATACCTCAGACCTTAGGGTTTTCAGTTTGTGTGTGGGAGAATGAAAGGAAAAATAGAGATGCTTTGGCGTGCAGACCCCTCCCCCCCAGGTAGGCCTTCCCACTCTTTCCTCCCTCGCTGTGAGATGGGATAGAGATAGTACCCACTATCCTCCGGTTATAGTGAAGATTGAGTCCTTAATGCGTGCGGGGTGCTCAGCACACAGCCATTATTATTCGAGGATTAACTGCTATTATCGTTATCCTAGGGTCTGCTCTTTGGGGAGGGGCAGAAGTGAAATTGGGGTGTGCCTGCCCTGCTGGAGGGAGGTTAGAGGACTGGGTGATGGGGGGCAGGAAGGTTGGCCTGTAGAGAAAGTTGTCTCCCGACTTCCAGCTCATTTCAGCTCTGGGAGGGGTGGGGTGGGATGGGATGAGAGCTAGGTGGGCGACAGTTGACTCAGTGTCTTGCCCACCCCCTAGCCCTGTCTGGAGCTCAAAGGCTGAGATGGGAAGAGTTGGTGGTCCTGCACTGTGGCCAGCGGGCAGGGCTACCTAGGACCCGCCCCACTGCCAAGCCTTACAGGCAGGGGACCCAGGCTCCTTGCTCCAGCCCTCCATTTGGCTTGGCCGGGATGTAGTTTGCCCTGGACCTAGGGGAGCCTTTTGGCTCTCTGCTTCTGGGGGCCATTACATTTAGGCCTGAGTTGTCGGTGCTGTTACCTCATGGATCCGCCTGATTGCTCTACCTCCCTACACTCTTGGGGTCCACCTGGACTGCATCCAAGGGTCTCATCAGTTTTCCATGAGGATGGAGCCAGGGTCCTTGCTTGTCCTCCTTGGTTGAAGAAACCGCCCCCCCCTTCCTTTGCCCTCTGATTGCTTGCCCTCCACCCCCCGCCCCGCAAACATACACAGATCACCCTCAGATTTGCCCTCAGTCAGGGAGAAACAGGGCCACCTTGTTGCTCACTCTCCTTTCGGGTAGTGTTTCTCAGTCCCCTGAGCCAAGATCCCTTCTCCCCCTCAGGACCATGGACCGGAAGGTGAGCAGACCAGGAACAGGCGTGGGATGAGGAAGGATGTCTGGGCCACGGGGTTACTTACACCTCAGATAGGACGGGGAGGTCTGCCGAGAGCCCACCCTTTGGAGAAAAGAGAAAGAGCTGCCAGATGTAAGAGGAAGGGACAGGTCGGCACCCTCCCGGCCAGGCTGGGCTAAGCTGAGTGGCCACCGCAGCGCACCTGGCACCTGGCAGGCAAGGTGAAGGGCGGTGTGTGAGTCCGTCTCCCCCTCAGGGGCGGCAGCAGTGGCCCCTGAGGAGGTGTTAGCTGACAGGGGACACCAGGCCTGGGATTTCTGTGGCTGGCTCACTTATAGAGTTGCCTCTGGTGCACACACACACCCCCCTCGCCCCCACCCCGTCCCTGTTTGTCATGAGCTGGCACCTCAGAGCTGCCACTGAAGGGCAGTGGCAGGTATTTGGGGGAACCAGTTTGCACGTCACTGCCTTCCCTGTAGCCAGAACTGCTGCCACTGCGGCCGCCGTCTCTGTGGCCTCAGCAGCAGGGAGCTAAAGCCTAAGCCGCCGTGGGCAAGGCCTCCGCCACCCGGCCTTACACTAATTAAACAGCATGAAGAGGCTGAATCACCAGCCCTGCATAGTTTGAAAATTGTAGCCCTGCCTGTTGTGCTGAGTCAAACTGGTTTGTCGGGATTGGGCAGCTGGGGGGGGTTGTGGGTAGGGAGGGAGACTGGGTACAGCTGGGCACCTGATGGGGTGGGAGAGGCCCCCCTGCCCCCCCCCCAGGGCCGCCCTGACCCCAGATCTATTGCCTTCTGCCCCCAGACCCCCAGGCAGGCCCACTGTGGCTGGGGTCCCAGGGAAGGGCTCAGAGGGCTCACAGAAGGGCTAGCTGTCCATCCGTCCTGGCTGGCTGCTAAGGCCAGGCCTAGGGTGGGGGCATGGATGAACACGGAGGCATCTGGGCTCCTTGCTCTGTGCTTTCTCCTCCCTTCTCCCTCTCAGGTTTATTTAATTATAAATCTCCGTGATCTGAGGGGAAGAATGGAAAACAAAATGTGTTCTCTGTTTTGAGATGCTCTCCTCTCCATCCCCGATTCGAGGGCCAAGGGGCCATGGGTGGAGAAAGGGAGAGGTGAGTTAGGCTCTTCCAGGTCCCATAGCAGGAGCCTCCCCCCCATCCCCTTCCTCCTCTGGCCGACCACCCTGAGTGTGCGGCCTGGCACATGCATGGACACACGCTGACACACGGGATAGGGGCAAGGTGGGAGAAGATGGGACAGATCCCTTGGGTTGGTTGGCCCCCGAGGTGGGGGCCCCATCAAGGAGGAGGGGGACCAACTCAGGGCTGGCCTGGGCTTCCCTCCCTCTCTTTGCAGGCAGGGCTATGCGCCTTCATGTCTGGATGCTACCCCTCTATCCACCTGCCCCGCCTGCCCCTGCAATCTCCACTGGCTCAGCCCAGGAGCCTGACCTTCCCCACCCCCTTAAAGTCCCTAATCTGGAACTTGGGCTTCTTGCTTTTGTCTCGGGAGGTTTTGGATTTCCTGGGACTCACTGACACAGAGCAGTGTGCCCTGTGTGACTTGGGACATGAGGTGCTGTGGGGTCTGGCAGCTTCATAAAGCTGTGTGTACCTGGCCCTTCACCAGGGCTGGTGGCAGGCTCCCAGCTGGTGCCTCTGCACCAGGGCTGCCCAACGAGGCCCTCAGATGCAGGCTGGGTACCCATGATATTCTCTTGCCGGGTGCCCGACTTACATGTGGAAGTCTTGCCCAAAGCTCTTCGTAATGCCACCTCTCTCCAAGGCCTCAGTGCTGGGGACAGTGCCATTGTTCTGGCAGGGAAGTGGCCTGCTGCTTGGGCAGGGACTGCACCTGGAGAGGCCACACCCGGCCACACCTAGAATCATCTTCATGCCCCTACCCCACCCCCAGCCTCGTGACCAGTGACAGTGCCCGTCTAGGCCAGGGCCACAGGAAGCAGGTCTGGGGCTTGCTCCTTCCTTGTACCTCTGGCCAGGACTGGCCCAGTACCTCTGCTTTCTTACCAGACACTGCCTTCTCCTAGCCTCCCTCCATCCCACCTGAAGACTCCTCTCATAGAAAGAACATGCTTGCAATATGTGTGTGTGCGCGTTGCGTATGCATGGAGGATGCACCTCTGAGGCTTTATGCAAACTGTAGATATTGATATTAATACTGCATCTGCATGCTCCTGTGGTGTGTTTGAGTGTAAATGGGCATCGGCGTGTGGCTGATGCCAGTTGTGTGTGACTGTGTAAGAGCACATCATTGAGTCTGTATAGAGAAACTGGTGTTTATGTTTGCACCTGACTACGCTCAAGACTGTGACTGGTGGCTGGCAATTGTGTGCAGTCGGGTGTGTAAGGAGACTGTACTGATGGGTGTGCGTGCCCTCCATGTATGCATATGTCTCTGGAAATATGCACACATGAAGACTGTAAGAGTGAATGTTTGCCTAAGGCAAGCCAAATCTGTGCATAGGAAGGAGTCACTGTATATGAATGTCTAAGGAACACTCATCTGTTTGTACCATATGCATCTGTGTCTGAAAAAGGCTATGGCTGAGTATGAAGCCGTGTGTGTGTGTGTGTGTGTGTGTGTGTGTGTGTGTTTGCGGGCGGCTGTGGCTTTGTGTGTTTTTTGTCCACCATATGTGTTGACTTGTCATTCTTTGGCCCCAGTGGCAGAGAATGAGCCCAGCCACCGCGAACTGGGGAAGGCTTGTGCCTGTGTGTATTTGTGCGCAGGCAAGAGCTGCACAGCTGCTGCCACGTGGCTGTTCTCTGGGGCCCTTTGGAAACCTGAAAGGGGTGCTGGTTCACTTCTGAGCATTGAAGCCCTGGTCCCAGAGAGCCCCCTGGCCTGCTGTCCACTTCCCTGCTCGCTTTTGAGGGGCTGGTGGGGTTTCCGGCCTGACTCTAGGGCCTGTCTCAGAGAGCGGCTGTCTGCCTCCAGCAGTGGGGCGGGCAGAGGAGGATGGGGGTGCGATTGGCAGCTGGGGAGTTTGGAGATTGCTTACTTGGTCCTCTTTCGTCCTTGTCCCCTGTACGTCATATCCTTTACCCCAGCATGTGTACACGCTTGCACGCATACAGGGCGCACACATAGCAGAGAAAAGGTGGGATCTGTTGGGTTGGGTCGCTGTGGCACAGACAGACGTATTCTGGGACCCCCTCCAGGCCCTTCCTAAGGCTGGGACACGGGCACCCCAGGGTCTCCCTCTTGCTGAAGGGAGCAGACCCCTCCCCTTCCCCAGAGAGCAAGCCCCCTCCCCACCAGGGTGACCGGAGCCCCTCCTCGGGCACACATGACTCGAAATCCAAGTCCTCTCCTCATTAATGGGAAAAATGTGCCGAGATTGAGCGATGGCCAAGGCTGAGCGATGGCCAAGGGCTGATCCCCGCCCCCTCCCTCTCCCGCTCCCCAGAAATTAAACAGAAATGAAGAGCCTCCCTCCCCACTGCCTCCCCCTTCCCCTCCCCCTCCCCACCGTCCCCTCCCTCCCCTCGGTCCTCCCAGAGCCAGCACAGGGCTTGTTTTAAACTGTGGAGGAATCTGGCTGGAGGGGGGAGGGGGCTGAATATTTGGGTTTAAACAGTTCCAGATGGGTTTGGCACAGGCTGAGCAGAAGGAAGTGAGGGAGAGGGAGGAGGGAGGCAGCTCGAGGGAGCGGTGGGAGCCCCTGCCTGCTGGGGGGCGGGCAGCGGGCAGACAAGCAGGCGGACTGGCTGGCGTGGGGGCGAGGGGGTGCGCTGGGCTCCGCTGGCTCCGCTGGCTCCGGGGACAGGAATACTCTGGGCTGCTGGCTGGGGAAGAGGCTGCTTGGAAGCCTCCCTCCCTGTCTCTCTTTGGTCCTCCTTGTCTGTCCACCTCATCGTCTTTTGCAGTCCTCAGCGGGCCACCCCGCTGTCTGGTCCGCGCCAGCCGGCTCTGCGCATCCTTCCAGCGCTGGGCCGCCCACCATCCGCTCAGCGAGGCCCCTGCTCCACTGCCTCTCTCCCCGCCTGTCTCTGGGCCCCTGTTTCTGTCCACCTCTCCTTGCCTCCTGTACCCCCGTCCCAAATGTCCGTATCTGTCTGTCTGCCAGAGGGGCCTGTCAGGCTGGCAGCAGTGAGGCTGGGACAGCTCACCCCGCAGCCAGGCCCTCCAGGAACCAGCCACCTCTGATGGAAGCCCTACTCCCCCTTTGCCTCACATGAGAGTCTGGGGCCACAGCTGCCTTATCCACCATCCTCAACTCGGACCCAGACTGCAGGAAGCCAGTGAAGGCCATAAGCCTGGAACCCATGGGGTCTGGGTCTTTCTCCTCCTAGGCAGGGGGCAGAACTGTCTCCCGGGCTGTAAGAAAGGAGTTGGCATCTCTCTCCTCTCAGAGAGCAAAGTTGCCCAGCCAGAACCCAGAGCCTGATTCCTAGAGCAGTGAGTTTATGTCACAAACATTAATAGACCCCTCCTATGGCTGAGCAAGGGCAAACTGAAAGCTTAGGGGCACCTGGGTGGCTCAGTCGGTTAGGTGTCCGCCTTTGGCTCAGGTCATGATCCCAGGGTCCTGAGATCGAGCCCATGTGGTTAAACCTGCACTGGCATTGCTCCTACATCAGGCTTTCTGCTCAGTGGGAGCCTGCTTCTCCCTCTCTTCCCTACTCGTGCTCTCTCTCTCAAATAAATAAAATATTTAAGAAAGAAAGAAAGAAAGAAAGAAAGAAAGAAAAAGAAAGAAGAAAGAAAAGAAAGAAAAGAAAGAAAAGAAAAGAAAGAAACGAAACTGGAGCTTGGAACAGGATCAGTGCTGTGACAAAGCCCTTGACCCTGGATGTACAGAGGAAGGCATCTAACTTGATTTGATGGTTCAGGGAAGGCTTCCTGGAGGAGGTGACAGCTGGATTGGGACTTAAAGGATACACAGGAGCTTTCTAGGTTTTCTCCGTTCCTCCTTCTCTTCTTCCCCTTCATAGTGAGTGCTCTGAGTTAATGGGTTAATGGTGGAGTCAGCTACCTTTCAACCCTTCACCCAAAGTCCTAGCAGTTTTACCTTAGGCCATATATTTATTTTATCTGGGCCTCAGTTTTCTCATCTGTAGAAGGGGAACACTAACAGCGCCTTTATCCCAGGATTATACGAAGAACTGAACTAGCTCGCAAGGAGCTGGTCTGGGTCTTGGTGGCCCCTCAGCCCACCCTGAAAGAGCATTTGTGCCCCATTCTCCAGGGGTGGTTGAGTGGGAGGCTGGCTGGGAGCAGGTTCTGCCCTGTAACTGCCCTCCCATTCCCCCCAGGCATGTGTGGTGCTGGGCCTTTGTGTTGAGAATGGAGTCAGGGGAGGCCTGGGCAGCAGGGTCTGAAGCATACTGCCCTTTGTTCCAGGATAAAGGGCCTGCTACCCCTTTGTGTGGAGATTAGCAGAGCCTGTAGGTGTGTGAACTGGCCCTGGCTCTTGCCTCTATAACCCAGGCAAGGGGTCAGTAGTAGACATCCACCTCCAACTGGCCTATGACCTGACAGTCTGATGACCTGACAACCTGACATCCTGACGTCTTTGGGGCTGTGACATTTCTGGGGGTGGCTGCAAGGTCTTCTCCAGGGCAAGATAGCTGAGAGCTTCAAGGACTTGGGGGTGGGGTGGGATGGGGTAGTGCCTGGTGGGAATCATTCTCTGGTGTCCTGACCTTTCCTGGACAGCCTCTTTCTCCCCATCCTGAGCATGGCCTCTGACCTTTGTTCTTCTGTTGCTTCCCAGAAACCCTCATGGACACAAAATGGGTGACGTCTGAGTTGGCATGGACATCTCATCCAGAAAGTGGGGTAAGCCTTTCCCACCATCTCCCCTGAGTGTTGGTTGGTCAAGTAGGCTGCTTCCTCCTTCAGCATCCATTCTGCTCATGTCACCAGGGCTGGAGAAGGGCTGCCTCTGCCCCCTGCCTATCACTGTCCCCTCCTGTGCCGTTCACATCCTTGGCACCTGTCCCCTTCCTTCTTTGCCTATGGGTGTTTCTCACCCTTTCAGCCTTCAGCCTGTCCTCCTCCCCATACACACCATCTTTGCCCCATCTTCCCTCTGCCTATCCCTCAGCCTACCTTTGGCCTGTCACGGTCCCTTTCCTGCCTGACAGCTCTTTACATGTCTTCTGCAACCATCTCCCTCCTTCCTGGGTCCCTGGGTAGGGCACTGGCTTGGGGACCAGGAAACTTTGGCTCCAGATCTCTGACTTGCTGTGTGACTTTTAGTGAGGCAGTTTTCTGGGCTTCCTGTAGTTCTGACACTTCCAAAATATCCTAATTAATCTTCCTAGTTGGCCTTCACAACTACACTGAGCTCTGAAACACTGGGGTGGGATGGCGCTAAAGGCCCTCATTCACCAGGCCTGACTGTGTGACCTTGGGCAAGTCTCTACCTTTGAGAGTCTTGGCTTCCTCTTCTATAGAGTGAGGACAACAGATGTATCTTCTCATGGAGTCGTAGTGAAGGTTAAATGTGGTAGCGATAGGCAGTATTTATTGAATGTTTGCTCTGTATGGGTCATTGTTACAGGCCCATTATATATATTAAACCGATTTGATTCCCTACCACCTCATTTATATCCAATCAGCTCCATTTTACAGGCAATGAAACCGAGGCCTAAAAATAACAAACGTTATAGCTAACAGTCCCATAGTAATTCGCAAACACTCTAAGCTTGTCATTCATTTAAAGTCATTTATTCCCTATACATCTTTATTCTTGCCATGTTACAGATGGGGAAACAGTGGTACAGGGAGGTTAAGTGACATAAGCCATAGTCACACAGCAGGAACTGGGATTTGAACCCATGTAGTCTGCATGCTCAGCCACGACACCACAGAAGCATCTCTGTGAAGTAAATACAGATCTGGGCATGGGGTAAAGCACCTGGCAAATGTTGGTGCTCATTCAGTCTTTTTCACTGCACAGTGGGAAGAGGTGAGTGGCTACGATGAGGCCATGAACCCCATCCGCACGTACCAGGTGTGTAACGTGCGAGAGTCAAGCCAGAACAACTGGCTTCGCACGGGGTTCATCTGGAGGCGAGAGGTTCAGCGCGTCTATGTGGAGCTCAAGTTTACCGTGCGTGACTGCAACAGCATCCCCAACATCCCTGGCTCCTGTAAAGAGACTTTCAACCTCTTCTACTATGAGGCTGACAGTGATGTGGCTTCAGCCTCCTCCCCCTTCTGGATGGAGAACCCCTATGTGAAGGTGGACACCATCGCGCCCGATGAGAGCTTCTCAAGGCTTGATGCTGGCCGTGTCAACACCAAGGTGCGAAGCTTTGGGCCACTTTCCAAGGCCGGTTTCTACTTGGCCTTCCAGGACCAGGGTGCCTGCATGTCACTCATCTCTGTGCGTGCCTTCTACAAGAAGTGTGCATCTACCACCGCGGGCTTCGCCCTCTTTCCTGAGACCCTCACGGGGGCTGAGCCCACCTCTCTGGTCATTGCCCCTGGCACCTGCATTGCTAATGCTGTGGAGGTGTCAGTGCCACTCAAGCTCTACTGCAATGGCGATGGGGAATGGATGGTGCCTGTAGGAGCCTGCACCTGTGCCACCGGCCATGAGCCAGCTGCCAAGGAATCCCAGTGCCGCCGTGAGTGGGGACTGGCCTGGTGGGAGGAGGGGAGGACTTGGGCCAAAGCCACCTACTGCCTCTCACCTGCCAGTCAAGGAGGTCTGGCGTCAGGCCTGAGGCAGAGGGAGGAAAGGGAAAAAGAGTATCAAGTGCATAGAATATGGTGTAAGGAGGGAGAGGAGAGAAAATGAGGAGACACACCAGAATAATAAGGGAAAACAAAGAAACTAAAGGGACAGGAAGAGAAACATGGAGAATCCTTGGTAAGGAGATGCCTGGTCAGAGAGTCAGACAGTCAGCAGAGATGCCTGCTTTGTTTGGCCCCGAGTGGATACTTCATCCTGGAAGCACTAGATGGGCCCCAGAACTGTGGGGTTAGGACCCAGTCCCTCAAGTCTGAGTCCTCACTCTGTTACTCAGCACCTGTGGGACCTTGGGCAAGTTACTTAACTCTTTGAACCTCAGATTCCTCATATGCAAGATGGGAACAATGGTGGTGGTCCCTTATGGACTCGTGGTGGGCTTAAGTGAGTCAATGCATGTGAAGCTCTTGGAGCAGTGCCTGGGACATGGCAACACAAGTACCACCTAAGTGTCAGCCATGACTCTCTTAGAATCCTGGGATGTGTGGGGCCAGGGATTCTCTTGTCCTCCTTTCATACAGGAGGAGGTTAGGAGGTTTGTCCATGGTGGCTTGCCAAGACGCCTGTGACCTTAAGATGTACTAGACTTCCAGCCATAAAACCCATTCATGAAAGGTTCTCATTTGAGCCTCATCACAGAGTTGTAAGGTAGATTCCTGTTATCTCCCCTATTTTGCCAGTAAGGAAACTGAGTCTCCCAATGTGTCACAGCTAGGAATGTGGGAGCTGGGGCTATAGCCTTGTCCAGTGCTCTACTATGTGCAGGGCAAGATGCCGAGGGCCTTGCCTTCTTGCCCTTATGCCCTGACACCTGCAGCCTGTAACTCTAAGGGGTGGGGCTGGTTCTTAACACAGCCCTAGGTGTGAGGGGGCTGGCTGCCCAACCTGGCTGGCAGCCCCCCCCCACCTCCATTCTGGGTGTTGTCATGGCAGGGTGAACAGTGCCTTGCCCGGCCCCTCTCCACTTCTCTATGGGAACCTGCCCCAGACTTCCTCTTCATAAGTGGAGAAAGGGGGTGGGGGTGATGAGCCTGACAGCCTGAAGAGGGGCTAACACTCTGCAGGTCCCTGGCAGGAAATGCATGCTGGTTCCCATAGCAACCAGCCTGGCCTGGCCTCTGCCCCCTTCCCCCACTGGCTCCAAAGAGCTTGGGGTGGAATATCACCTTCATGAGGGGAGATTAAACCCCAGAGAAGAGCATAACCCCAACTCTGGGCATTCCCCATGCTGGATGGCCTCCCCGAAGCAGTCAGACATGGATAGAGTGACCATATGCTTTAATGGGTCTGGGGCAGTCCTGGCTTATGCTTGTTATGACATGGTTATTATTAGCAGCCCCTTTCACTCTCAGAACATTCCAGTTGGAATAATAAGTTATATGACTGTCATAGATATGTGTAATCCCCCAACCCGGGCCCAAGGGCCCAAGTCTGAATGGCAAGAGAGGAAACTGAGGAGAAGGGATGTTTGGGCACCCAGCCTGGGGTGCCTTTTGTGGATGCTTTGAGGGCTCTGAACTCCTGGTGACCCCAGCCTTCCTGCTTGCTGTCTTTCTCTCATCTGCTCAGCCTTCTTCAGCCCCCACCTCTGCCCAAGGGCAGAAAGGAGCTGCTGCCCTGCTCCTGGTGGGTGGTAGGTGGGGAGAGAGGCTGGTTGTGGGGGCAAGGTTCCCCCTCTGGCTGTTCCGAGGGGGCCGCGAGGGTCCTAGGACTGATTTTCCTCAAATTTCAGGGAGGGGCAGGGGCATCCTGGCAGAGTAGAGGGTGCTGCCAGCCTGCCAGTGGTCTCTTCCCCACCCCTCCTCTTCCTTCTCTCTTCCCTGCCTCGACAAGCCCAGGCTGCCCAGGTGATGGGGCTGACGTCTTCGCCCGTGAGGCCCCGGGGTAGGGGTGGGGGGCCGGGGCGGGGAGGAATCTGCTGACGTGGGGTTTCCACGGGGCAAAAGGGCCTTTTGTAGCTGCATGGAGTGAGGCAATCCTAGCATAGCCCCCACAGTCTAGGAGGTGGAGGGGCCAAGACCTGTGCTGGGGGAGGGCCAGATTCTCACAGATCTGAAGAGCATGTCCATCCTCTTCTTCCCCACAGCCTGTCCCCCTGGGAGTTATAAGGCAAAGCAGGGAGAGGGGCCCTGCCTCCCCTGCCCCTCCAACAGCCGCACCACCTCGCCGGCTGCCGGCATCTGCACCTGCCACAGTAACTTCTACCGTGCAGATTCAGATTCTGCAGACAGTGCCTGTACCAGTAAGTGAACTCACGGCCTCACCCTGTGCCACTCCAGGCCTTCCGTCTGGGGGCCTAAACAATCGCTATAAATACCCATTTTCCAGATAGGGAAACCAAGGCCCGAGGATGTTCGACGTTGTGTGCAATATGGCACAGCTGAGAAGTGACTGGCCCTGGGGCAGAATCCAGGTCAGCTGGCTCAGCCTTGCCACCAGCATTGAATAAGCACTGACTAGCTCCTAGCCAGGCATCAGAAGCCGCTGGGACATCTAGTTCCTCGCTCCTTCCACTGTGTAGAACTGCTGTTCTCCTGATCCAGCCGTAACCGTAGAGGGGGCCTCAAGTCCTTAGGCCAGCCCAGTGCCCTGCTTTCTCCCTGCGCTGGCCTTTGATGCCAGGCGTTGTGCCAGGCGCCAGGGATGTGGAAGAGAATAAGATACAGTCACTGTCCTAAAGGAGCTTGCAACCTGGTGGGAGAAACAGATGTGAAAACAGATAATGACCATATAATGTGCTAAGTGCTGGGCTGGAAGGATGCCCAGGAATTGTGTTATGGGAGTGCAGAGGATAGGAAGGAGAAGAATCAAGGAAGGCTTCCAAGAGGGGGTGACATCTCAGGTTGAGCCTTGAAGGCTAAATAGAGTCTTCCCAGTGAAGAAGGGGAGGAAAGACATTCTGCTTATTAAAGCCAAGACAAAAGCAAGGAAGCAGCTTGCAGTCCTCAGGAGCTGTGGGTGGAAGGGTGGTGCTAGGGCCCCGCTCACTGCTCTCTCCCTCCACCTTTCCTCCAGCGGTGCCATCTCCTCCCCGGGGCGTGATCTCCAACGTGAACGAGACCTCGCTAATCCTCGAGTGGAGCGAGCCCCGGGACCTGGGTGGCCGGGACGACCTCCTGTACAATGTCATCTGCAAGAAGTGCCATGGGGGCCCTGGGGCCGGGGGCACCTCAGCCTGCTCTCGCTGTGACGACAACGTGGAGTTTGTGCCTCGGCAGCTGGGCCTGACGGAGCGCCGGGTGCACATCAGCCATCTGCTGGCCCACACACGCTACACCTTTGAGGTGCAGGCGGTCAATGGTGTCTCGGGCAAGAGCCCTCTGCCCCCCCGCTACGCAGCTGTGAACATCACCACCAACCAGGCTGGTGAGGAGGGGACATGCGAGGGTAGGGCCTGGGTCATTTTCTCCCACTCAGAGCTGAGGTGGCCTGGGGCCTGCCTGGGGACCACCAGGAGAGGGATGCCAGGGCCCGCTGAGCCCATCGTGAGGCCCTGCCCCCACTCTTCCCTCAGCTCCATCTGAAGTGCCTACACTGCATCTGCACAGCAGCTCGGGCAGCAGCCTCACCCTGTCCTGGGCACCCCCAGAGCGGCCCAATGGAGTCATCCTGGACTATGAGATGAAGTACTTTGAGAAGGTCAGAGCCTTGAGGGGCAGGAGGAGGAGGAGGCCTTGGGGTGAGAAGATGACCCCCCAGATGGTGGCAGGGGCCCTGGGGAGCACGGTCTTGGGTACTGAGACGGCCGCAGGTGGGCCCCGGGGGCAGTAGGGGCTGGTGGGCCTCAGGGCCACTGAGGTGCCTTGTTTCTCCTGGTGTTGCAGAGCGAGGGCATTGCCTCCACGGTGACCAGCCAGAAGAACTCGGTGCAGCTGGACGGGCTGCGGCCTGATGCCCGCTATGTGGTCCAGGTCCGTGCCCGCACCGTAGCTGGCTATGGGCAGTACAGCCGTCCAGCTGAGTTTGAGACCACAAGCGAGAGAGGTGTGTACGCCACTGCACCTGCTCCCACACACCCATATTTCCCCATCCCATCCCCCCACTTACCCAGTCCCCTCCCCATCTCCAGGCTCTGGTGCCCAGCAGCTCCAGGAGCAGCTTCCCCTCATTGTGGGCTCTGCCACAGCTGGGCTTGTCTTCGTGGTGGCTGTGGTGGTCATCGCTGTCGTCTGCCTCAGGTACTCTCAGGCCCTGCTTGCTCCCCAGGGCTGGCGAGAGCTGCCCCGGAGTACCCAAGAGTGCACATGCCGCAGACGCCCCTGATGGGTGCAGGCACTCCTTGCTGGCAAGGCCCTCTCTAGACCACGCACATGTCCTCACTCTGTCCCCTGCCCGTCCCCTGGCAGGTCCCCTCAGGGACCGAGTCCACTGAGCCCCTTGCCCAGAGACCCAGGACCTGCCGTTCCTGCTACCAGGCACTGCACACCCTGCCCCTCCTGTGAGCCCAAGGGTCCCCTGGACAGAGGGAGCTGTTGGGCTTGTCTCAGGCCTCGCCTCCACCCTGCCCCCTCCAGGAAGCAGCGGCATGGCTCTGATTCGGAATACACAGAGAAGCTGCAGCAGTACAGTGAGTTTGTCTCTTCATCCTGATCCTGTTCCCCCCAGAGTTCCCCCGGTCCCTGCAGGGCTTGGAGAGACCCTTTTCCCTGCCTGGGATTTCACCCCGTGTACTGCTATCCCGCATAGCCCCTCCTGCTTCCATTTCCTGAGCCCCTGCCTCACTCCTGCTAGAACCAGAGGTGAATGAGAAGTGACCCCTTTCCTCAGAGGCAGCTAATCCTAGGAGAAAGACAAGATACATACGCGTGGGGGGAAAAAAGAGAGAAAAAGGTAGCGTGTTAAGCTGGGTGTTCCTGTTACAAAGGGCAGCGAGAGTGCAGAAAAGAGGAGGGCTTCCTGGAGGAGGTGGCCTTGGGCTGAGCTGAGCCAGGCGGGTTGAACAGGGTTTAGAGAGGAGGTGGAGGAGAGCATTCCTTGGCTAGAGGAGCCTCTGGAAGGTGGTGGGTGGGTGGGGAGAGTGCCCGACTGTGGGGGCAGTGAGAAGACGGATTTGACAGCTGCCAGGGAGTAAGGCTGGGTAGCTGTGGCCAGTCCTTGGAGGGTCGTGAAAGGCAGGCAGAGGAGTTTGGACTTGACTCCACCATAGGTAATCCGAAAGGCCCTCAAGCTGGGGAGTAATACAATGTGAGTATTGTTTTAGGGAGTCAGGTATGCAGGAAAAGGTATGGTGGGAAAAGTCCAGAGGCAGAGAGCCCAGCTGGGAGACTATTGCAATAGTCTGAGTGTTAAAGGCCTGGACCAGGGCAGGGGCAGCCGGAATGAGGGGAGGGACTTATCTGAGAGAGGTTTTTGACCTGATGAGAGATGAGGGAGAAAGAAGAATAAGGATCCTAGGTGTCTAGCCTTTATGGTCACTGGTTTCCATGGAGGGAATGAGGTGCAGAGGGTGGGGAAGGGGCGAGTTGGGGCTCCCACAGAGAGGAACGGGGAGCAGACTTAGCAGGGAGGCTGGGAAGTGTGCTTCCATGAGGGATGAGAGTGAGGGGCAGCACCCTGGGCCTGAGGGCACAGCCTGAGGAGTTCCCTCCCTCTCCCCCACCCCAGACCGAAGATCTGGTCCCTCTCATGCCCGCCTTTTCTTTCTCTAGTTGCTCCTGGAATGAAGGTGTATATTGACCCTTTTACCTACGAAGACCCTAATGAGGCTGTGCGGGAGTTTGCCAAGGAGATCGATGTGTCCTGTGTCAAGATCGAGGAGGTGATTGGAGCTGGTGAGTTCCCTGAGGCACAGTGGGGAGGAGAGGCCAGGTGTGACCCCAGGGAGGGGCAGCACCCCCTGGGTACAGAGCCAATCCCAGAACCACCTGCTGCTACCTGTGCCCTCTACCCTGCAGGGGAATTTGGGGAAGTGTGCCGGGGTCGGCTGAAACAGCCAGGCCGCAGAGAGGTGTTTGTGGCCATCAAGACGCTGAAGGTGGGCTACACAGAGAGGCAGCGACGGGACTTCCTAAGTGAGGCCTCCATCATGGGTCAGTTTGACCACCCCAACATAATCCGACTAGAGGGCGTGGTCACTAAAAGTCGGCCGGTCATGATTCTCACCGAGTTCATGGAGAACTGTGCCCTGGACTCCTTCCTCCGGGTAAGAGCCAGCCCCTAGCCCCTCTCCCTTCCCTGCCCCAGAGAGCTGCAGATGGGCAAACCACCCCCTCCCACAAGGTTAGACAGGCCCTCTCCTCCTCAAGTCTACAGATATTTACTGAGGTGGCAGGGTGCAGGGAAACAGCCAGGCCCTCAGAGCCAGGAGGACCAAGGTTCCTGTCCCGACTCTGCCCTCTGCTGCCTGTGTGACATCAGGCTGTACTTAATGAGAGTGGTAAGAGCTATTTGGATCCTCACCAGGGTTCATTGGGATGTTGTGTACAGACACCTGCCACACAATGGGCCCCTTATTTTCAGGGCACTCTGCACACAGTCACAGGGATAGGTGAAGCATGGTCTCCAAGGACTTAGAGAGGGTGGGTGGGGGCCCAGGGAGCAGACACGAGGGTGTCGGGCAGCTCTGGGCCAGCAGGGAGGTGATGGGCCCACCTGAGCCTGCTTGTTGCCTCCAGCTCAACGATGGACAGTTCACAGTCATCCAGCTGGTGGGCATGTTGCGGGGCATTGCTGCGGGCATGAAATACCTGTCTGAGATGAACTATGTGCACCGAGACCTGGCTGCCCGCAACATCCTTGTCAACAGCAACCTGGTCTGCAAAGTGTCAGACTTCGGCCTCTCCCGCTTTCTGGAGGATGATCCCTCTGATCCTACTTACACCAGCTCCCTGGTACAGGAAGCAGCTGGGAGGGGGCCCGGGGGCGGGGCCAACCAGGCCGGGGCTTGGGGCTGGGGACCAGCCCCGAGTCATAGGGTGAAGGGCCTGTGCCCCCCCCACCAGGGCGGGAAGATCCCCATCCGCTGGACTGCCCCAGAGGCCATAGCCTATCGGAAGTTCACCTCTGCAAGTGATGTCTGGAGCTATGGAATCGTCATGTGGGAGGTCATGAGCTATGGAGAGCGACCCTACTGGGACATGAGCAACCAGGATGTGAGTGGAGCTGGCCAGAGTGCTCAGGTGGATGGGAGTCAGCTGGGGAGCCAAGTGGTGGCTCACTCCAGGTTTCCCTGTTCTCTCTTCAGGTCATCAATGCCGTAGAGCAGGATTACCGGCTGCCCCCACCCATGGACTGCCCCACAGCACTGCATCAGCTCATGCTGGACTGCTGGGTGCGGGACCGGAACCTCAGGCCCAAATTCTCCCAGATTGTCAACACCCTGGACAAGCTCATCCGTAATGCTGCCAGCCTCAAGGTCATTGCCAGTGCCCAGTCTGGGTCAGTATCTCAGCCTCTGTTCCCACTCTGCTTCTGAAGACTTATTTATTTGAGAGGGAATAGGGGGAGAATGTGTATGAGAGGGGGTGGGGCAGAGGGAGAGGGGGAGAGACAATCCCAAGCAGACTTCCTGCTGATCGTGGAGCTAGACATAGGGCTTGACCTCACCACCCTGAGATCATGACCTGAGCCAAAATCAAGAATTGGACATTTAACCAGCTGAGCCACCCAGGTGCCCCACGTTCCTGCTCTACTCTTGGACCAGCAACTCTACCCCTCCTTCCCTTGCCATTAGGATTCACCAAGTCTCTCTCTCCTCCCCATAGCATGTCACAGCCCCTCCTGGACCGCACGGTCCCAGATTACACGACTTTCACGACAGTTGGTGACTGGCTAGATGCCATCAAGATGGGGCGGTACAAGGAGAGCTTCGTCAGTGCGGGGTTTGCAACCTTTGACCTGGTGGCTCAGATGACTGCAGAGTGAGTGTACCTAAGATTTGGAGAGGGAGGGCAGGGGGCCCTGAGCAAAGCCTGGAGTGGTGGGCAGATGGAGAGGGATTGACTCTGCCCTCGATCCATCTACAGAGACCTGCTTCGGATCGGGGTCACCTTGGCTGGGCACCAGAAGAAGATCCTTAGCAGTATCCAGGACATGCGGCTGCAGATGAACCAGACACTGCCCGTGCAGGTCTGATACCTGACTCCCACTGGGTGGGTGCCCCCCAAGGACTGTGCAGGGACTCTGACCAGCCGGCTGGACTTTTGGACTTTTGGATGCCTGGCCTTAGGCTGTGGCCCAGAAGATGGAAGTTTGGGGAAGGCCCAAGCTGGGACTTCTCCAGGCCTGTGCTCCCGCCCCAGGAAGTGTGCCCCAAACCTCTTCATATTGAAGATGGATTAGGAGAGGGGATGATGACCCCTCCCCAAGCCCCTCGGGGCCCAGGCCTTCCTGTTCTAGTGGGGGATCCCCACCACCTCAGACTTCACTGTTCTTCAGTGCTGGAGGTCCTGGCAGGGTCAGGTGGAGGATGAGCCTGGGTTCTGTCGGGCCCAGCCCTGGCAGGGGTCTGGCCCTCCCAGGTAGGCAGAGTAGTCCCTCCCTCGGGAACTGGAGGAGGGGACTCCGGGAACGGGGAAATGTGACACCCCATCCTGAAGCCAGCTGGCACCTCCAGTTTGCACAGGGACTTGTTCTGGGGGCTGAGGGCCCTGCCCCACCCCCGCCCTTGGTGCTGTCATAAAAGGGCAGGCAGGGGCAGGCTGAGGAGTAGCCCCTTGCCCCCCAGAGACTGACTCTCAGAGCCAGAGTTTGGATGTGTATGTGAGTGTGTTTGTGTGTGTCTGTGTGTGTGTGTGTGTGTGTGTGTCTGTGCACGCACTGGCCTGCACAGAGAGCATGGGTGAGCGTGTAAAAGCTTGGCCCTGTGCCCTGCAGTGGGGCCAGCTGGGCCGTCAGCGGAATAAAGGCAATAAGATGATTCTCTTGCTCCTTCTCTTTGCGCCTCCTGAGGCGGGATTCCCTCATGCCGTCAGATTCACAGTCCCTCAGCACCAGCCCTCTTCAGAATTCCCTGGAGCCTTTGGGAGACCAGATCCAGGCCTATCTGGGCTCCCTCTCCCTTTTGTGCTTCAGCCTTATTGCATCTAACTTCTTGGAAGTGGGTGGTAAGAGTAGAGAGCAAACTGCCCTCAGAGTTCCTTCTTCTAAGGCCCAGGTGTTCTGGGGTCAGGGCAGACACTTCTGTCTGCTGATGTTTTACAGCGTCCTCTCACACTCATTGTCTCTGAGGGAACTGAAGGTATAGGGGGTGGGTCAGCTCCCAAGGTCACTTGGCCTAGGGACTCAGGGGATAAGGGCGGCCACTGGTTGGTGTTCAACTGCAGAGGCTAGCTCCTTCCAGCAAGCATCAGCCCAGAAGTGCGGCTCCTCTTTGGCTTCTCTTTACTGAGCGCTTACTATGCTCCAGGCACTGGGCTAAAATGCTCCATTTATACTTGGATCTTATTTAATCTCACAACAACCAGCCGGGGACGGAAGTATTTTTATCTCTTTTTTGCAGGGGAGGAAAGGGAGAGGTTAAGTAACTTGCCCAAAGTCGCTGAGCCAGTAAGTGAGGCCTGGGGCTGGGATTCCCACCCAGCGACTGCCTGCACACTTGAAAGGTTCAGAGGATAAATAACAAGAACCAGGAAGAGGATTAGGAAAACAGCTTCTGGAAATGTCAAAGGAGAGAAGTGGGGGGCGTTCAGAGGCCCTTTGGATGCAGAAACACGCGGGTTGAGGGCAGGAGTGGGGGCGGGCAAGTGCAGGCCCTACTCCCTGGGTCAGGAGGGAGCCTCCAGGAGGTAACCTTTTCTGGGCGTGGGGCAGGTTTCCTAGGTACCCTAAATTAGAGGGTCTCGGCCGGACCCGGTGGGGGAGGAGCGTGGACAAAGCCTCGCAGATCTCGGGGGTCACGCCTGGCGGCTCTGCACGTGTCCCCGACAGGGCAGGGTCCCCAGCGGGGGAGGCAGCCCGGGTTGGCGCAGCGGCAGGCCCGGAGGCCCCGGCTGCGGCTTCAGGGCCCGGCGAGCGGGACTCCCGGCTCGCCCCCGCCCGTCGGCTGCGCGCCCCGCGCCCCCGCGCCCGCGCCCCCGCGCCCCCGCGCCCCGCGCCCCCGCGCCCCCGCGCCCCGCGCCCGCTCCTTAGTATTCCCCGCACGGAGGCGGAGCCGAGCCCTCGCCGCAGCGCCGGCCCGGGGGAGGGGCGCCCCGCCAGGCTGGGCCCGCGGCGTCCCCGGGGTGGGGGGGGAGCGGGGGCGGGCTCCGAGCTCCTCCGCGGAGCCCTCCTGCCCTGGCTGGACGCCGCCGGGGACCGGAGTGGGGGGTGGGGGGGGCGGCGGGGACGGGGCGGGGTCCGGGGGTCGCCTTGGGCCCAGGCGCCGCAGCTGTCAGCGGCGCGAGGTGTCGCGGGCGGCCCGGGGAGGAGACGCGGAGCCGAGCGGCATCCTGCACACCCCGCGCCACATTCCGGGGCTGAGGGTCCAGATAAAGAGTCGGGGCGCTGCAAGCGCCTGCTCAAGTGCCCGCTTCCTGCTCCGGAGGCTCCCAGATGAGGCAGGGCCGTGGCCCAGGCCTCCTGGACCGACCCCCACGCCCCAGCGCCCTACCGGTCTGGGATGGGGGCTCCGCCCCCCGAGAGGTAAGGTATCGCCCCCTACTGGGGCCGCAAGGAGCGGGGCTAGTGCACGGTGGGCGCCCTGGGAGGAGTGGGGGGCCGGAGCAGCACAGAGGGCGCCCTTGGTGTGTGCGCCCCAGGCCCACGACCCGAGGGATGCCTTGAACCGAGAAACCCGAAGTAGGGAAGGTGTTCTGTTGGGTGTGCCCTGTGCGGCCCACCGCACGCAGCGCCCTCCACCTGAGTTCAGATTTGTAGTCCCCTGCACGCACACCTCTCTCCTGTCACTTAACTCCTGAAGCTGCAGACAGGGGCACACTACACTTGCCCAGGCTATACCCACACCATGTCCCCAAGTCACCTCCTTTATTCAGGTACACATGACCTCAGTCCCAAGACCCTCCCGTCCCAACCACCCAACCTACACACGCTAGAGCTTCCATGACTGAGAAGAGGTGTGAGAAGGGCCGCAAAGACCTGAAGCACTAAAGCCACCCCCTCCTTGAAGGCGCCTGCTCTGGTGCGGTCCTGCCTGGGCGGCCCAACCCAGCCACCCTGGGTCTTCCTGCCGGTTGGGAGGAGTCCTCAAGACCTCTGAGCCGGAGCGCCTGGAGGGGTGGAGGTGGTGAGAGCAGAGAAAGAATGAGAGTGCTCTGGAGGGGTCTGGCTTTCCTTGGGGGCAGATAAGGAATGAGAGGTAATCTGCCCAGTGTTAATTACACTCCTGGGGGCAGAAAATTAGATCTTTCAAGTTAGTGGTTAAAAAGGGAAGAGGGGAGTAGTTTGGCGGCTGGGAGAGGGGCAGAGGGGCAGCTCTGGGAAAGGTCCCTTATCCCATCTGCCCCAGAGGGGTAGTTGTAGCCCCAAATGCCCCATTTCATGCCTCTCGCTGTGCCTAAACTCAGAGAGTAGGATGACGGGTAGGGAAAGTAAGCTGCTCTAGGCTATACTCAAGCCTTTGACAGTATCCCCCTCTTCCAGGGTGGCCCCAGGGAGCAGGACCTGTGCAGCAGCCCTTAGATCTAAGCCTGCATGGCCAGACCCTGAATTAGAACCTGGAAATCTGGGGTGACTGGGACAGTGCAGTGGGAAGGGCTGCAGATTTAGAGTCAAAGCCCAGCTTCCTAGTCTGTGACCTTGGGCAGGTTGACTTCTCTGTGCCTCAATGCCCTCCTCTGTAGAAAAGTATAGGAATCCTTCCTACTTCATGAGATTGCTACAAACATTAAATCAGTTCATAAATGTAAAGTGTGTGCCAAGATCATAGGATGTACTCACAAATGTCAGCTAATATTTTTATTAGTATTAAGTTTAAATACAATGTAGGAAAAGATAGGAAGATGCTGAATAGTGCTTGATGCGTAGCAGGAGTCCAATCAATCAAGGCACTTGGGGAAATCCGCTAACTCCTTTCTACTCAGAAGGAGCTGGACATTTGGCTGTAGGCTTAGCCCAGGCCCTGGCCCATCTCCTGGGATAGGGCTGCTGGAGCCTGGGTGGTTTGAAGGCAGTGAGGGTGCAGAAACTTAAGGGGTAGAGAGAATGCAGCAAGTTGTGGAGGGAACGTGGTTTCTGCATTTCTCCCCTTAGCACACCGATCCAGGTTCTGACTTGGGGTGGAAGGCTCCTTCTTTCCAATAGTCATTCATTCTTCAAATATTTACTGGATATCTACTGTGTGCCAGGTGTTGTGCTGGGCACTAGGAATTTGTGATGAGCAAAAATAGAGACAGCCACTGCTTCAGAGAGCTCAGTCAAATAGGCACATGGATGCTCTTCAAATAATCGTATAAAGAATGTCTAAAATTACAAGTCAAGGTAAATATTAATGCGTGTGTGACCAAAATCACGGCTCTAGAGACCTGAGCTAGTCTTAGACAAGGCTGAGGGTCCTCTAACCAGTTATCTGGTGCTGCCCAGAAGAGGGAGCTGGGACCCCCATTACCACCCAAGTCCCTTTAACCTTTTGGTATCTGACTCTGAGTATACCTTTATTCCCTCCCTCCCTCACTCATTCATTTATTCAGTTGGGCCCTTCCATATGCCCATCCCCGTGTATGGAGTTGAGGACATGGAGGTGAACTGGGTACAGCTCCTACTCTTTGGAGGTACCCACAGCTCTAAGTCAGCTGATACAATGTGGTATGGTAAGTGCTACAGCTAGGTAAGCACCATGCACTGTAAGGAAGGGACTCAGGCTAGAAATTCTGTCAAAGCAGGCTGCCTGAAAAGATGACCTAAATTAAGACTTGGAGGCTGATAGCAATTAGCAGGAGGGGAGAAGGAAACAGTATATGCAAAAATCCTGGGGCTGGTAAGAGTAGGACAGTCTAGCCGACCTAACTCTGAGGGTGAGGAAGGAACAAGGTCATGGACATGTGGCGTTGACTCAGCCTTCCCTTCCTTATAATTCATCCCCCGCTCCGCCAGCTACTTCTCACAGACCAGAGGGCCTGGCTGGGGCACCTGGTCCCAGCAGTCCTACAACTCCACAGTGTTTCTTGGAAACCCTCTGTGTCACTGTAGCCCTCTGCTCTACCTCTTCCCTGCTGCAAGGCACATTTGTCCACAAGCATTTCTACACAATGCTTTCTAACCCCACTTCTACAGAAGAGCTCAGAAAGACTACATGGCTTGTCTGAGGTCACAGAGCCAGTCAATGGCAAAGCCAAGATCTGAATTGGACCTGACCTATGTGCTGTTCTGTGTTCTTCGCGTCCTGTCAGGATACCTCGGAAAAGGGCCTAGGGCAACCTAGAAGTACTACATCCCCTTCCTGGGCCACTTCAAAGTAATACTCTTCCTCTAAGGAGGGGAATCTGCACACATGGACAAGGGCTACCTAAGCTTTTCCAGAGGGGGAAGGGGAGAGAGGAGAGCTGGGTCCCTGAGCACTGAAGGAATTTTCAGGAGCCCAGTCCAGGAATGCATAGGGTTCCAGCTCTGGGGTGGGGGCATAGGTCTGACAGGCAAGCAGCTCTGTCCCTCCACTTTGCCTCCCTGCCCCTCTCTGTTTCTCATTAATTATTCCCATCTCAGGGAGCAGGAATGAAAACAGACTCAGGATCTGGCTGAAGGCCTGCTGTGACATCAGCCCAGAGGTGGCTGCTCTCACCCTGACTGTTGGGGGCTAGAGAAGACCCCATTTTTCACTTTGTCCTGCCATGACAGGGAGAAGGAGAGGCAGAAAACAATTCTCCTGAAACCCCTTTTCCTTCTCTGGGCACCGAACTTGAGGCAGGTTAGAGTGGTGGTACTGGCCTGGAGGGACCAGGCAAGGGTGTGTCTGCAGGAATGTGAGGGGTACAGAAACTGGCTTTCCCTAGACACCATGGCCTCCCACACACCCTGACACTCCTGCCCTCACCACTACCCCTAGCACTTCTCCCTAGGACCGTTCTCCCAACCTCCTCTCCACTTACCGTTGAAGCCACCTCCACTATTGAGTCTTCCCTTATGCTCCCTTTGACCTGTCCTCACCTCCTTCATTTTTCCTGAGCCTCAAGTTCACAGGCTTCTTCTGGGACTTGGTACCTGGCCCACCAGATACCAGATTCTTCTTAGCTGTAGCTTCACTTCTCACCTCCAGTAATCTTTGTCATCTTCTTTTTTTCTAAAAGGCTCCATGCCCAATGTGGGGCTTGAACTCATGATCCAAAGATCAAGACTGGCATGCTGTACCCACTGAATCAGCCAGGTGCCCCCTCTGGCAATCTTCGTCATTCCTAGTTGGCCTCCAGCAGCACATTGAGTTAAACACAGTAGTCATCGCCAGGATTGGAAGTCTGATAGCCTAGGCTCCCACCACTTCCTCCTGTCTGCCAGTTTTGAAATCTCTGGTCCCCAGACCCTTTTTTCTCCCCACTTGGGGGCCTTCTAGGGGTACACTCCTCTCACTACCAACTTGGGCTATTCTCACTCCCAGACATTCACACTGTGACCTCTGTGACCAATCTTTTCCTTGTTTTGCTGATTTATAACAAAATTCTCAAGCCCTCAGTTATACCTTCTTCCATTCTCACCTCCTAGTTTACTAAAATGATGCCTCCTCTCCACAAACAACCTGTTGCGATCTCCTCTCTGCCAGGCACTGAGCCTCAGGCTATGGAGATAAATAAGTGAGCTGCCCTCCAGAGGCCTAAAGTCCCACGGAAGTGAAAGACAAGTAATAGGGTGACATAGAAATAGTCCAGGTGTCACTGTTGGATTTGGAGTGATATCATGAGAACAGGGTCCTGGGAAGTCGAATGAGATAAGGGTGGGATGCAGTGGAGGACACAGACATGGCCTCAGGAAGGCAGGGGAGGAGGCCACAGGGTAGGTGAAGGGTAATAAGGGCCCAGGTGGAGCAGAGGCGAAGAGGAGGTGCTGTAGAGATGACAAGGAGGAGGCAGGTGTAAGGGATCTTGCAGAGGTAAGAAGCAACATGCGTAATGACTGACAGGATGTGGGTGGGGAGAGGCTGAGCCTGGCTGATCCTGAACATTGGGCATTTGGGTGTACTTTGATACCATTTATAGGCTTAGAAAGTGCAGGAAGAACAGAGTGAAGCTGTTCAGTCTGAAGCTTTCAAGGAGAGATGTCCAGTAAGCCACTGTATGTGTGGATCTGGAGCTCAGGAGGGCGGTCTGAGCATGGAGGCCAAGGATGAAGTTCAGAGAGCAGACAAGATGGCCTACAAGAGTGGTATCTTGAGACACCTGGGTGGCTCAGCAGTTGAGCATCTGCCTTTGGCTCAGGGTGTGATCCCAGGGTCCTGGGATTGAGTCCCCGCATTGGACTCCCTGCGGGGAGCCTGCTTCTCCCTCTGCCTGTGTCTTTGCCTCTCTCTCTGTGTCTCTCATGAATAAGTAAAAAAAAAAAAAAAAAATCTTAAAAAAAACCTGAATTTATAGCATGAAGAGAAGAGGCTGAGGTGGGTGTGTGGGGAATGCCCCCTCCCTGCTCAAAAGGCAGCCTTCATGCCTCTCCAAGAGCTCTTATCATACTACATTGTAAATGTTCCCATTTGCCTTCTCTGCCTTGCTGTGTGTGCCCCCTGAAGGAGTACCACATCTTTTTTTTTTTTTTAATATTTTGTTTATTTATTCATGACAGACACAGAGAGTCTGGCACAAGATAGGGCTCAGTAATGCCTGAGGGATGAATGGATAGTAATAGTTATGTGTTGAGGGCTTACTGTGTGCAGGGAACCATTCTAAGTATTTTACATTTAGTTGGTAATTCATTCAATCTTTAGGACAACTCTCCACTTCCAACTCTCTTTTGAAATGTACTCTTACTATCTCCATTTTACAGATGGGAAAGCTTGTAACCAAGCTAAGTAAATTGTCCAAGGTCACAGCACCAGTAAGTGAAAGAGCCAAGATTTGAATTCAGGTAGTCTAGCTCCAGAGCTGATGCTTTTTAGTCCCACACTATTCTGCTTCTCAAATAAAACCTTAAAATAAGGTTATCTACTATGATTACCATTATTGAATGTTTACTGTGCTGAGAACTTTATTAGATTATTTAATTTAATTCTATCTAAATAAGTTAATAGATAAATGTATTGATGGATGGAGTAAAATATGTATGTACATATGGATGTGTATATACAGGTAAGTGGATGAATGGTGGGTGAATGGATGGGTGAATGAATGGGTAGATGAGAAAGTAAATGGAAGGATAGATGGAAAGATGGATAAATGAATATATGTACAAATGAAAAATAGTTGGATGAATGAGTGATGGGTAAGTGAATGAACAGATGAATGGATATGTGGATGGATGAGTGGTTGGATGAAAGGATATGGAAACAGGTGTACTGGTGAGAAAATGGATGGATGGATGGATGAATAGATGGAAGAATAGGTGAATGGATGAGTGGATAGAAGGATGAATAGAGAGATGGAAAAACTAATGGATGCCCAAGCATAGATGAGCAGATGGATAATTAGTTGAATGGGTGAATAGATGGATGAGTAGAAAAATGAATGGGCGAATGGTAAGATGGGTGAATGGTAGGATGAATGAATGGATAAACAATGGATGAAAGGATGAATGAGTGGAAGACAACTAGATGATTAGATAACTGAAGATTAGATGAATAGATGGCTGGTTAGATGAGTGGATGGTTAGGTGGTTGAATAGATAAAGGAATGAATTCCTATATTTAGGGCTATAAAAGAGAATAAGACAATACATAAATTACAGCCCCTACACTTTCTCTTAGGTATCTTCTATGCCTTCTCTTGGCCATTTCTTTCACATGTGTACATAGAATCTGTCCTGCCCTACCCACCAACCCTCTAACCCCTAACTAGGCACCAAAGCCTGGTCCTCACCCATCCACCTTCACCCCAGTACAGAGACATTCTGGAATGGATTCCAGCCATCCTGTTTCTCTTTCTGCTCTTTTGTCTTATGTCCAGCGAAATAACCAGCCAAGGAGAAGGCAAGTGGTGACTGTGAGGGCTCCTCCCTCTGTCCCCTATTGTGTCTTTTACAGGCCTAGCCCTGAAGCCCCAGGACCCAAGCAGATGCCAGGGTTGGAAGGTTGTGATTAGAGTGAGAAATTAATGGGCATCACAGAAAGTGTTAGGGGCACAGTGTCTGGGGGGTGGGGAGAGGTGTGTTCTGTGGGGCTGGCAGGACACCATATATGTTCTCAGGCAGAGAAGGGGTTTTTTGGAAGGGTCATTAAGGCAGACTGGAAGGAATAAGGCCTTCCTGAGTCTGAAGACAGCGTCCACCTCTGAAGGCATCTAGTTGTTAAGTCCTCAGCTCTATTACATGGGAACTGTGTGACCTTGGACAATTCACTTAGCCTTTCTGAGTCTCCTTATCTGTAAAATGAACTAATAACATCCATCTCACATGACCACTGAGGAGATGAAACAAGATGATGCAAACACAGAGTGTCTGGCACAGAATAAGCCATTAACAAAATGCTTTCAAGAGGTAATAAAGTATGTGGATTTCTTTCTTTCTTTCTTTCTTTCTTTCTTTCTTTCTTTCTTTCTTTCTTTCTTTCTTTCTTTCTTCTTTCTTTCTTTCTTTCTTTCTTTCTTTCTTTCTTTCTTCTTTCTTTCTTTCTTTCTTTCTTCTTCTTTTTCTTTCTTCTTTTTCTGGAGGAAGATAAATTCAGGAACCTCTGTTCTGTGTCTGTTTAGGAAGAAGTGTGGGTTTTGGGGGAAGATTACATCATGGATATAGGGTCCCCATGGCTTCTGGGCACCAGCATAACCTCATGGGAACCTCCTTGAGAAACCTTATCCTGTTTCCTGTCCTCACAAGCTCAGATCCTTGGAAATTTCCAAGGCCTGAGCAGAAAGAAGTAGTGTCAGGGTACAGGTGGGAATGGGAGCTAGCCTTGAAACCCCTGAGGAGGCCAGACCCTCCCCAGAGCTCCTGACCCTCCTTTTCTGGGCCAGGTGCCAGCAGGCAGGGCACTCAGTTCGGTGTTTAACAAAAAAGAGCTGCATGGGGATCCCTGGGTGGCGCAGCGGTTTGGCGCCTGCCTTTGGCCCAGGGCGCGATCCTGGAGACCCGGGATCGAATCCCACATCAGGCTCCCGGTGCATGGAGCCTGCTTCGCCCTCTGCCTATGTCTCTGCCTCTCTTTCTCTCTGTGACTATCATAAATAAATAAATAAATAAATAAATAAAAACAAAAAAAACATTAAAAAAAAAAAAAAAAAAGAGCTGCTTGTTGTGGAGGATGAGTCATGGAGACCCTGAAATGGCTCTGGGAGTTAAAAGGGGGAGAGGGTCCATTCTTGACCCAGGATCCCACAGCCAGACCTCGGTGTGGGGAGTAAAGGAAGCCAGAAATTGTTATTTGGACCCTTCCCTTCCCACTGCTTTATTTCACTTCTCTGGTCTCATTTTATCTCCATCATGTTTATGTGTTCAGTGGAAGAACAGATGCTGGGAATCTTGCCTTGGGTTTCAGAGATGTCTATGATATTGAATAGCTGGACTGTTGACTCTGCTGGGGACACTTTTTTCCCCTAAACTGGGCTTATTCTAGGCTTAACCACAGGCTATATGAAGGGAGGAGACAGGAATAAGTAGGTCTAGCATTAAACTTTTTATGTAGTTTAGTCCCCATAGCAATCGTATGAGGTTGTAAGGAAGACAGTATTATCCCATTTTACAGATTAAAGAAACCAAGGCTCAGAAAAAACTTACCCAAGACCACATGGCTATAAATGTTAGAGCCTGTATTTGAACCCAGGCTGAGACTTGATTAGAGAGGAGGCCTTGAAGACAGGAGACCCACAGGGGTCTAGAAGAGGAGGTGAGAGGCTGTAGGGGCACGGGGAAGACTGGGGTGCTGTTCTCTTTGACTCAGAGCCAGGACTCCTGGCTCCACATGCAGCTCTGTGCTGGGAGCCCAGTTCTATGTGTATGAAATGAAGATGCTGAACAGGTGCCAACAGGGCCATACCCAACCCAGCCCCCACCTGAGGGCTCAGGAAATGACACACCTGAACTGCAGAACAGATTGTTGGACCCATCTGCAGGATCACCTCCCAGGGGAGGGGTTTGCAGATGGTTGCTCAGCTGCCCCTAGGAGGGAGGAGGGCTGAAGAGTGCCCTCCAGGCTGACCCAGACGTGGGGTGGACAGAGCAGCCTGCAGCTCAGGTGGCTGCCACTCAAGTCCTGCTGTGTGACCTTAGATGATTTGCTAAATATCTCTGGGCCCTCATACCCCTCTTTTGTAAACAAAGGGAGAAATTTTCTTCTGCCTACATCTTGGCACAGGGCCTAGAGGAAGAGACCTCCTCCCCCAGGGGGCTCTGACTGTGGGTCAGAACAGAGCCTCCAGAAACAGGGCAGGGAATAGAATCTCTGCCTGATGTCTCAGTTGGTAAGAAGTGTTAGGAGGAAGGGAACAGAACCCTGGGGGCTGCCTGTTTTTTTTTTTTTTTTTTTTTTTTTACAAGTCTGTGCAGAAGGGGCAGCTTCCTCTTGACACCCTTTCCCTGGGATCTGAAACATAGCTTTTCCTGCTCCTGGGGGCTAGAGAATTATGTTCAGGGGCAGGCAGGGAGCGTTAGGATGGCATTCACTCTAATTTGGCAACTAAACTCTATTGAGGGCAGGGCTGGGCTCTGGGCTCACATCTAGAACATCATCTACTCCTGGCACAGGTAGGGTGACAAGCCCCAGAGGCTGTAGCCAGCAGAGCCTGAGCTCCCACATTCTCAGTCCTGAGACAGAGCTCTGGGTGGTCAACCTGCAGGGCCTCCTTTTTGGGGTTACAAGCCTGGTGGAGGCCAGGAGTGCCCAGAGGGGGAAGGGTAGTGGCCTGTGTCATTTTAGAGGGGGGTGGGGTGGGGTGGCCCATCCCTTCTCCTTCCACACCAACCTTGGCTGAGGAGCAGCTCAGGCTACAGAGAGGCTGGGGGATGGGAGGGCAGAGCTTTGCAAAGGAGGAGGCAGGAATTCTGGTTGGAAATCATTCAAATGAGGCTATGAAACCAGAACCCGGTCTCAGAACAAATTGGCCAGATTTGGCCTGGGGGGAGGGGTCTACAAGGGGAGTGGAGGAGGTTGGGCCCTGGCTGAGCGGGAGGGGCTGGACGGACTCCCGACGTGTGTTCCCAAGAGACCAGGCTGTGATGGGTAGAGGGGCAGCCGTCCCCCTGCTGTCCCCAGGCTGTCCCCTGGGCCGCCTGCCTGAGAGGAGGGAGGAGTCAGGTGCCCCAGCCACCCGGGCGGCCTGTCCCGCAACAAAGGTGTCTAGTCCATCAGTGACACTCTCTGGCTGCAGCTGTAACCCAGCTACATCCCTCCCCGTCTGACCCTGCCCTACCTCTGACAGGCCCCTGTGACTCCCCATCGTACCAAGTACTCATTGAAAAATTTTCTGTTTCCTTTCTAAGCCTCCTGTGTTGTGCGGAGCCAGGGACGGAAGGACACATTCAACAGAGGGCTAGTTGGGAAGGAGTCCATCTGGGAGCCTTTGAGGTGTCACTTAAAAAATGGTTTCTCATTCCTTGTCCTAACTAGGGAGGTGTCTGGGGGGTGCCCTGGGCAGCCTGGGGAATGCCTCTCCTTCCCAGGCAGCACTGGGGGGAACCATGGGTCGGAAATGAGGGGAGGGCAGGCAAGGGGGGGTTCACTGCGGGGCCGGGCAGGGGCTTGCAGCAGAGGAAAACCGAAGCCTTCAGAGACTCATCAAAGGAGCTGCTGTGTGAAAGGGGCAAACTTGGAGGGGTCACCCGGGTTCACGCAGCCTGGAGAGGGATGAAGGCCTAGTCTGATGGGGGAGGGGCAGGGCCTGGGGCTGGAGAGGGGGTGGCAAAGCTCCGTGTCCAGCACTGGCTGCAGGCAGAGGTTCAGCAGGCTCTTTTCTTTTCTTTTCTTTTTTCTTTTCTTTTCTTTCTTTCTTTCTTTCTTTTCTTTCTCTTTCTAAAGATTTTATTTATTTATTCATGAGACACACAGAGAGAGGCAGAGACACAGGCAGAGGGAGAAGCCGGCTCCATGCAGGGAGCCTGACGTGGGACTTGATCCTAGGACCCTGGGATCACGCCCTGAGCCAAAGGCAGACCAGATTCTCAACCCCTGAGCCACCCAGGCGTTCCTCACCAAGCTCTTTTCTAGGGAGAAGCTTTGTGTCTGCCTGTCGTGGTCTGGATGTCTGGGCCCCTTCTTAGGGAGGAAACAGGGGTCCTCAGCCACCCCGCCTGGGTCCCTCCATATCTCCATACCTCCTCAAGGGCCACAAGTAAATCTCAGAACCAGCCGGAAGCAAGCCTCGACACAAGCCATGACCCCCTCCCCACCCTCTTTCTGCCCTGACCCCTGCTCTGACCCAGCCCTGGGGTCTGTCTGGCTTGCTGCTCCTCCAACACTACTGCCATCACACAAGAGTCTTCCTTGTCCTACCTTCTGTCCCCATCTCCTCCTTTGCAACTCAAGCCCCTCTCCGTGGAGAGGGAACCAGAGACTGATTGGGACCCCCTTGCCCATTTCCCCCTGAGCCCACTTAGCAACAGCAGAACTTATTCCCATCTGCCTCCAGTGTGAGGGTCTCAGAGGCCTCTCTGCCCTACTTCCTCCCAGGCCCAATAGAGGCTCCCAGAGTCCTCTCGCCTTTGCCCTCACTGTGGATTCCCAAGAGCCTTCACTGACCTGCCCCCTCAGAGTGTGGGTCTCAAGTCTTGTTCATTACTCTGGATACCCCCACCCCACCTCACTGAGCTCTCAGAATTCTCTGTCCTCCTCTCACCCTAGTGTGGCTTTGCAAAGTCCTGCTCTGCTGCAAGCTCCCCAATGGGGGCCCTAGAAGAAAGGCACTTTTGAGGGAGGGGGGGCAGTCAAGGCTCAGGATGGGAGGGACCTTGGCTTCTGGCCCCTCCTTAGGGATCCGGCTGGGCCTGGACCTCTCTGCTCACCCCCTCCTCTTGACTGAGGGGCCACTGTGGCGGGTGAGTGAGCTGGAGGGGGGAGAGGAGGGGCAGGGGAGGTGGGGGAACCGGTCTTGTGCTGTTCTTGGCTTGGAGCCCCCAGCCCCAGGGAAATCCTGACTCTGTGGAAAACTGAGCAGGCAGTCAGGCAGGGGGGGAGGAGTTGGAAGAGGAAGAGGAGGAGAAGGGGGAGGAGGACCAAAGGCTCAGGGTGAGGTGGGGGTAGGGGCTCCTCTCATAAATCAATCCCACCAGCTCTCAGGCCTGACGAAAACCAGAGACCCAGGGTCCCTTGGGGGCTGCAGCAGGGGAGGGGGCATGGACCATCCGATGGGCTGTGCAGGAGGAAAGGCTGAAATGAGGGGCAGCATCCTGCTCAGAGAGCCCTCCTCAAGCCCCCCAAAACAACAGGTGTGTGTGTGGGGAGGGGAGGGGTCTGAGAAAACAACTTCACAACCCCAGGAGCTGAACCAGGGTGGCTGTGACAGATTGATGGGGGCGTTGGGGGGGCCTCTGTTCAGCACTTCAGAACACTTTTATTGCCCTGAATTCTGGCCTGGTTCAACTCCCAAGAAGCCCTGTGACTTGAGATGTGGTGTTTCCTTTCTCCAGGCCTCAGTCACCTCAGGTGTATGAGGGTGTGGGCTGGGTCCAGTCCCCTGACACGGCACTACAGCCCTTCTCAGTGCTTGGCAGAAGAAGGACTGTCCCTCTAGAGCTGGCAGGATGAGAGCTCGGTGTCTAGGCTCTGCCCTTTAATACCTTTGGCCTTGGGTGGGGCACATTATCTCTCCTATCCTCAGTTTCTGCATCTGTCAAATGGGCATAATAATGCCTCCCTGGCAGCGCTGCTGTGATGAGAGCGAAGGAGATGATGGATGTTAAGTGCCTGGCAGGGCACATTCTCAGTCAAAGGTGTTGATTTTGTGTCTTCCTCTTGGGTATTTGCAAGTCTCTCTGCTGTCCAAAGGATCACTTCTCTCCTTTACTACCCACGGATTAATAATAATCAAGTGGCCCCAGGTCCCAAACATAGAAGCCCTCACAAACCCACCCCGTCTGTATTTGCCATGACTCTTGAGATGTCGGTGCCTCTGCTCCCACTCATCCTTCCTGCCATGGCTGGTGTTTTCCTGAGCTGTCTGCCCCCTTGGCCACTGCCCCACAAGGGACGTGTGAACTCTAGGGCTTGTGCCTTGAGGGCCATCACCAAAGGTCTGGAAGGAGGATGTAGCCAGCATGGTGTGGCCAGCCACCCTGCACTCACTGCCTGGTCCTGTCAGCCATAGGCCTCTTCCTACAGGCATCCAGCATGGCCTCCTCTCGGCCTTCCCCTCTAGGTCCTCCTCACAATGTCCCATTCCTGCCTCCCACTCCATCCTCATCCAGCTTCTCTTTTGTGGCTACTGTCAGAACCCCTCAGCATCCCTCTGTGCTGCCCTTGGGTTGCTGCTGGGCCTGGCCCCCTGACACCATTTCAGCCTCTCACCATTTATAATACATTGAGGTATTTCAACCAGCAAAACGGGTTGACTTTTGAGGTATCTCCTGTTCCTCAGAGAGAATGCGGAAGGGCAGCAGTGTTTGTTTCCTCAAAAATGTTTTATTTGCAAATACATTATATTATTATTTCCCAGGAAACTATCTTTGACCAACCCATCTTCTTCCCTAGGCTCCCCTGCCTGCTCCCAGGCTCACCTCCTTTTCTAGATCTCAGGAAATCTCAGGAGTGTAGATGTGATTAGTTAGGGAGTGGACAGGCATTGCCTGAGCTACCTCAGGTCCCTGCTCTTGAGTCTGAACAGACCAGTGGGCTGGGCCAAGGGCACAGCTTGGGATGAGTTGGGAGGGGGCTGGTCTGAGCCCCCTTGAGACCTCTAGCTGGGGTCCCCCTTTCCCAGGAAGTTTTGCTTTCCTCTGGAATTTCATACCTGGATGCAACCTTAAGGGACTGTGACCCAAGATGCAGGGGACAATGGCGTCAGAGGCTGAACATTGCCGGGTGGCTCTTGTGGGGACCAGGCTACTGTTGTCTGAAGTGTGGGTTCCCCATGGTGAAGGAAGTGTGAGAAGCTGGACGAGACGGATGACTGATAGGTGTCCGTATAAAGATGGTACCTTTACAAATCTGTCCCCTCTACTAGATGCCAGCCCTCGGAGGCCCCTGTTTTAGGAGCCCTCAGCTTCTCTGGGGTCATCCCAGGGCTGTGAGGAGATCTGCCAGTTCAGCTGGGACCGTCCAGAGAGACCATTTCCCAGACAAGTTCCTCACTCTGCAACCTCCCTGGCAGGTGGTCCCTCAGCCTCTGTTTGACCAGTCCCAGGGATGGGGGACTCATCATGGTGCCAGGGATGCACCTCCCAAGGCAGCCCCCTCTAGGTTAGGTAGCTGAGATGATTGAAAATGGAGAATCCAACAAGTATTTATTGCCAGTCCTTCTGGGGGAGTGAAGAGGAGGTCAGGGAGCACAGCTGTGGATGTCTCCAGGAGGGAAGGGGGTAAGGCAGGGTTGCCTATTTGGAGGCAGTGCTAGGCTCCTGGAGAAAAGGTTCAGGCCAAAGAAGCAAGAGATGGGGTTTGAGTCTTTGTTCTGCCATTAACTCACTGTGTGGCCTTGAGAGAGTTCCTCCCTTCCCTGGGCCTCAGTTTCCATAACTGTAAACTTTATGGCCTGGGCTTGGGGACTTCTAAGGGCCCTGCCTCTGGTGACAGATGCTCTTCCGTGAGCCTATGAATAGCTGGCACAGAGGGATCAGGTCTTGGTCCACGGGGGCCAGGCCGGCTCAAGAGTGCTCAGAGAATGGGCCCTGTGTGGGACAGGACAAGGTACCCTTTCATTTCATGAGGTCTTGGCAGCAGCCCAGGGCCCACAGTCTCTTCCTCCTGCCAAGGTCAACCCAACCCTGACCTGGGGGGCACAACTCCCTGGGGCAGTTGAGGTCAGGAGCTGGTAACTCGGGACAGGGAGCCCAGCACAGAGGTTCAGACTCCTGTGCTCTGACTGGAGTGAGGGTCTGAGCAACTCCAGCTCTGTGAGCCTCGTGTTCCTGACAGTGACGGGGAGCTCTAGCCCACCCCGCTGCAGTCTTGGTGGTCCCTGGAAGGACCTCTACCGGCCTTGCCATCAGACCAGCCTGGTATAGAATCTCGACTTGCTACTTACTAGCCCAGTGACCTTGGGCAAGTCACTGGCCCCCCTCACCTAGAAGTCAGGGAATCTCATTCCTACCTTGTACAGTTGCTGAGAAGATGGGGCACATGAGGCAGCAGCATGCACTACGTGGAGCATAGCTGTGAGGACCAGTATCAGAGGCCCAGCTAAGCAGAGATGGTGACAAGGAACGGGATGAGATGGGACTCTCTTCCTGCTGCCTCAACCCTCTTGTTTCTTGGTCTGTTTGTCCATCGGGACATTGGGGACTTCCAATTCTCAGGCCCTAAAATCTGCACAATTTGAAGTAGTCAAAACAAATTCTTCACTCTATTTATGCCAAGAGGGAACAAGGGCCTGGCCAGGCCTAATGGGTTCCAGGTGTGCTCTGTGCCCTGCAGAGGCCAAAACCAGCGCACTGGCTCAGGCTCTGACTCTCCCCGTGGCTGGGAAGGCTCAGCTGGCCAGACCTCTCCAGCCCGTCCCTCCAGCCTCTGAAGTATACAGAGCTGGGACAGTGGAGAGGGTAGGGCTCCCCGCCATGGTGGGCCTGCCGGCCCTGTGGTCAGAAAGCCTGAACTGCAAAGCCAGGAGGTACTGTGCCCACTCCTAGACGCACACATGGGGGGGTTTCCAGGCTTTTCTACCCACCCCCTTGCCCCACCTACCCCAGTCCATGCTGAATACCCACTGTGTGTTTGCCTGGACCTCAAGAGGCTCTAGGGTTGCTGGGACAATTTTCACAAACTTGTATAACTTCCCTTTTCACAGGAGGCCAACTGAGAGTGACCTCCCAGAGAGGCTCAGGAAACCAGGTGGGAGCCCAGAGGGCACGAATGAGGTTTCTTTTATTACCATTATATATTAATTATCGGGTTATATCATCAGAGTGACGGCCGTCCTTTAGTCATGGTGAACCATGGGCCGGGTGCTGTGTTCAGTGCTCTCCGTGCCTGTGCCTGAGTTCATCAAGTCCTCACAGCCCTCTGTGGCAGAGGCTCATGTTACCTCAAAGAACAGAGAGGGGACAGGAGGCTCAGGGATACCAGGAGCATTGCCGAGGTCACCCAGTCAGAATGTGGCTGATGTGGGATTTGAGCGCAAGGCTGTCTGACCCCAAGGCAGGACCTGTCCAGCTTTACTATGCTTTTTGGGGGACTGTGTCTGTGCGTAAGTGTGAGTTGTGTGGGAGGGCCAGGTGAGAAGGCAGGTGAGAAGGCAGAGCAGGAGGGATTTTCCCCTGGGGAGATGCCAGAGGCTCACACATTCATCCGTGAGCCACACTGTCCCCTTCCCTGCAGGTACTCCCAGTCTCAAGCCTCAGCCCTGACCTGCTACCTGGGCAAAACACCCTCTCTCCCAGCCTCCTCACTTATCTCTGGACTGGGCCCTTCCCAATCCTGAGCTGGCTAGTAGCGGGGACTACTGGGGGGGACTGTTGGCATTGGGGCCACCATCTAGTCACCCCACTCCCACCCACATCATCAGCTGGACCCTCTGGGACAGACTGGGTGGTCACCTTTGGGGGAGGACTGGAGACCCACTGTAGAATTGCAGGTGGTGTGAGGGCATGATTGCAAGTGAGCAGTACCCTGTTGGGGTAATTATTAGTACTAGTTTTTAGCCTCTACTGTCTTTTTTTAAAAAATATTTTATTTATTTATTCATGAGAGAGAGACACACACACAGAGGCAGAGAGAGACACAGGCAGAGGGAGAAGCAGGCTCCATGCAGGGAGCCCGACGTGGGACTCGATCCTGGGACTCCAGGATCATGACCTGGGCCAAAGGCAGACACTCAACCACTGAGTCACCCAGGGATCCCTCTACTGTGTTTTTTTTTTTTTTTTTTTTTTAAGATTTTATTTATTTATTCATGAGAGACAGAGAGAGAGAGAGAGTGAGAGATTGAGAGAGAGGCAGAGACACAGGCTCCATGCAGGGAGCCTGATGAGGGACTGGATCCCCGGTCTTCAGGATCACGCCCTGGGCTGAAGGCAGCGCTAAACCGCTGAGCCCCCCCCCCCCCCCCCCCCCCCCCCCCCCGGCCCTGCTCAGGCTGCCCACTTCTTAGTGTTGTAACTTCTCCAAGTACCTGCTATTCTCCAAGTACCTACTACTTTCCTACATAACGATTTGTAATTATAAATTTATTTCCACATCTATTTAGTTAATTCTGTCTTCCTGCTGGATTGCAAGCTCCAAAAGGTCATTCTGCTTTCTAGTGGATCTCCAGTGCCTGGCACAATGTTGACACATAGCAGGTACCTGACAAATTTTTATTAAGCACATTTATGGATGATGAGTGAAATGGAGTCAGTGGGAAGCTAAGAAAGGAGAGGTCAGGACCATGGAAGGTGGCTGGGAAGGGGAAGAGGTAAGAAGATGAAGCTTCTGGAGTCTTCGGAGCTGGGGTAGAATTGCCCCTAAAGCCAGGTGTGGCTCTGAGGTGGGCCAGTGAAGCCTTATGGTCTATTCACCTTCTAAGCTGAACCTCAGGTAGACAATCAGAAGGAGCCTGTGGATTAAGGCCTCTCTTGCATCTCAGACCCTCACGATGGAGAAGGGCCACTAACCACCTGGTTTTCCCCCCTCCCACTGACTCTCTCAGAAGAAAAATTGGAAAGGATCTCAATATTTGGGTCACTGTAAGGAGGGCATGGAGATCTTTTCCCAGCCTACGTCCCCTTCACCTTGTGTCTCTAGAGCTGTTGAGCGCCTGCCATGCTCTCCATCCTTCAGTCTCCACTCCTGGCCCCAACATTCTGGGGGGCATGGAAAGGGAAGTTGTCGGGAGATCTGAGTTCCAAGCCAGTTCTACCACTTTCTTACTGGGAGACGCTGGGCACACATAGCTTCTCCAAGCCTCATCTGTGGAATGGAGATGATAATCTCCACCCTGCAGTGGTTAAACAAAATCACATGTGCAGAGCTAGTGCAGTGCGGGCCACCAAGTACGCACCCAGCGAAGGCCTGGGCTCATTCCTGCCGGCCACCATCCAGCTCTGTGACCTTGGGGAGGGTGCCTCACTGCTCTGGGGCTCAGCTTCATCTGTCAAACATGAGGGTTGGATCAGATCATCTTGTAGGCCCCTTCCAGCTCTGACTTGCTTGGTTCTATTCTGAGCAGGGAGCCCCACCTCTGGGGCAGGGGCGACAGGAACATTCTTTCAGCTCAGATTCAACCCAGGCACATGCTTGCCCAGCCCCATCCCGCACATTTAGCCGGTAGCGGTAGCCGGCAGGGCCACGCCTTTGGCACCACGCTGTTCCCCCACGCCCACCGCCACCCCACTTGCCAGGGCCACACGTGGGTGGATCCCTTCTTGTGGGCTGAAGGGGCCTGGGCGGGCCGGGGGGGTGCACAGGAAGAGGATAGGAGAGGAGCGGGAATGGTAGAGCAGTTGCGGAGCAGCGAGGGAAGGCGCGGGAATCCTAGGGCTGCCACTTCGCAGCGGTGTGTGTCCTCGGGCAAGGGACTTGAACCTTTTAGAGGCCTGTTTCCTCATTTATGAACTAATAGTAATAACAACAACAATTTAAAACCTCATTGAGTTTTCGAGAAGGGTAAAGGAAATAATATGCATCAAGTGCCTGGCATTCTGGTCTGGTTGCCTGCGAGGGGCTGCGACAAGCACCCTTCCCCGGCCCCCAGGGAGGGGGAGGTCCACGAAGGCCCCGTGGGGGCGCCTGGGCCGCTTCCCCGCAGCCCGGGCCCTCCCCCCCTGAGCTGGCAGCCTGGGGTCCGAGGCGGGGGCGGGGGCGGGGGCGGGGGGAGCCCCAGCCCGCAGAGCAGCGGGGAAGGCTGCGGCCCGGGCCAGCACCCCCCCCCCCCCCCCCCCCCGCCTTTGCCTCGGTACCAGCGTCTTTGATCTGCAACCTTCAGGGGGATTAAGAGTCTGAGAGCCCCTCTCCCCGGGGTCCCCCGCTCCCAGCCGCCCTCCCTCCGGGCTGACCTCCCAGTCGGCGGCCCGGGCTGGGGGCTGGCTCCGCCGCCGGTGGTCCCCGCCGCGCCTCCGGGCAGGCCACTAGGATTACAAGGGCAGCAGCCGCGGCTGGCGGGGCGCGGGGGGCCCTGGGGGCGGGGCGGGGCGCGGGCGGGGCGGGGCGCGGGCTGGGGGTGGATGGGGGGCCCCCCCGGCGCCTCCCGGCCATTTTGGCCGCGGAATCTGTGTAAAGTGTTTAAAAAGAAAAACTCTCCGGAGGAGGACGTAACCTTTTCTTAACATCTGGGGCTCAATTAGCTAATGACAGCAAAGCCTTCTCCGGTGTCGCTGACCCCTGGGCAGCAGCCCCGCTCCCCACCCCCGGTATTTATACAGCTGCGGCCCCTCGCTGGGACGCGGGGCAGGGGGCTCGGCTGGGTTATCTCGGCGGAGATCCGCCGCCCACCCGAGAAAGAGAAAGAAAAGGCTTAGCACGCGGCCCACCGCGGCCCCGCGCCCCGCGCCCCGCGCGCCCAGCCCGCTCCCGCCCTGCGCGCTCCCCGCGGCCCCCGCCCGCGCCCCCCGCCCGCGGCCCCGCGCCCCGCCTGCCCTCCTCTCTCCTCCGCTCCGTCTCTCCTCTCTTTTGTCTCCTGTCTGCCCATCCTTGTCACCCCTTCACTCTCCCCCTCTGCTCTTTGTCTCCTCCTTTCCTCGCCCACCGCCCCCCACCCTTGCCTGTCCGTCCGTCTGTCTGTCTTTTCTCCCGTCTTTCTCGGTCTTTTCCCTCCCCAGCGGCCTCCCCTCTCTAACTCTGAATAGCTCCCTTGTTCCTCCTCTGGGTTCCTGTCTCTCCCTCTCATACCAGTGCTTCCTCCCCACCTTTGTCTCTCACTGTCCCAACCCCTGAATGCCTCTCTGTCCTCCCAGAGGTGCATCCCGCCCTGGCTGCCAGGCAGATACCCCCAAGGGGAGCAGGCCTAGTGCTGGGCCACCTCTGGGCCAAGCATCCTTCCCACTGCAGGGCTGGGCAGGCCCGAGGCTGGGCACTGGCAGCCTGACCTGGATCCCCAGTGCAGGAAGTGTGGGAGAGTTTTGTTGGGGCCACGAGCTCTTCGAGGTTAGAGCCAGAGGGGGTCCCCAGGGGCTTCTTTAGTGTCCTGCCGCTCCAGCTCAAAGGGATCTCCACTTCCCTGCTGCTCTGCCCACCCCACCCCACCCCACCTCCCTGCCTGTATTTTGAACCCAGATGCAAGTGCAGACACACTTTCCTTCTTGTCTTCTTTCAGCACAGTTAAAACAGCCTGGAGTCTTTTAAAAATTCACCAATACTAAGGGAAAAAGTGATAAGTGCAGAAACTATAAATAGCACAAAATAGTCATGTCCAAAGACGTTATAGAGGAGGAAAGAGCACAGGGTTTGGAAAGAGGAGCTGTGTTCAACTTGGAACTCCGTTGTTTTCAACCCTTCTGTAATCTTGAGGAATCACTTGAGCCTCAGTTCCCTGTCTATAAAATGGGGACAACAGTAGTTATTAAACAATAATGAGATTTATGGCCCATAAGACAGCGGCCAGAGAAAGGTGAAGTTCTTTCATTATCATTTTTTGTCTTCCTGGAGAAGATCTTGGAGTCTACTATTTTTCTAGCGTAGCGCTGTGTTCCAAAATTCTACCTCTTATCCTTCCAAATACACCTGGAAGCCTCACACCCCTTGCAGACTCTTCTACCCCTTGCAGAAAAACGCGGAAAGCTAACATTTGCAAACCATGGAAGGGGGGAGGAGGTCCCAGAGTTCGGGGGTTGCCGCTGGGTAGGACCCCAGGCTCACTCAGGGCCGGGACTGCGGCGGTGCTCCGCAGGCGGATCAAGAACCCTCACGGGAAGCAAGCGCAAGGGGTACTAACGCCCTGGTTCACACCCGGGGACGGAGAAGCAGGGGCTCGAGGAGCACGGCTACCTGCGGGCGGGGCCGGGCCTGGAAGCCGGGGGTCGCTCCCCGAGGGTAAGGGGTAGCAGAGGGACAGGGGCCCTCGAGCGCCTCGGGTGGCCCGAGCGGGGCAGAGGAGAGAGGCACAGCTGCCCCACTTTCTGGGCGCTGGGGTAGGTGGGCTCCACCCTCCGACCCCGAGCGCCCGCGGCAGGAGGCGGGGACCGAGGGTGGGGTGCCGAGCCCCCGCCGCCCCCAGGGCTGGCTCCCCGCGCGCCGGGCTTGCTGCCGGCACCGGATGGAGAGGCCCGGGAAGGCTTAATTTGCAGGAAGACCTTCCCATCAGATGTCGTCTCCGGCAGCCGAGCGCTGCGGCCGGGGGTCGGGCCGGGCTCCGCCCCGCACCCTCCCCCGGGCCCTGCTGGACGAGAAACCGAGACGGTGGCAGCAGAAACCGGAGCCCCGGCGCCGCAGCGGCCCGGGCCTTGGAGGGCTCCGCTGCCTCTGGCCAAGGTCAATGCAGCCCCTCCCACGCGCGGGCGGTGCGCGCCGCGTGCTCCCGGCAGCGGGGGCCGAGGGGCTGGAGGGGGAGGCCGGGGGCGCGCGAGCCTCAGCGCCCGCCGGCCGCCGGGTCGCGGGGGCAGGTGCTCGGAGGCTGCGGGGCTCCGGGGAGGACGGGGAGGGGTGCTGGGGCCAGAGGCTGGGACTCAGGCTGCGGGGCTGACCCACCCGGGCGGAAATGGAGACTAATTAGGGACGTTTTTATGCTAATTTGCACCTGGCTGGGCTTTTCCAGGGCCAGGAAAGTGTAGGAAAGAAGGGAAGAAGTTCCGGAGAGCTGGAAACTTCCGGAAGCACTTGATTCCTAGATAAAAGACTACTCGGCTCTCTACTGCTCACCCGCTGTGTGGCTTTGGGAAAGTTTGTTGGGGACTTCAGTTTTCTCCTCTGAAAAACAAGGAACACAGGTCACGTTTTTTTCCCAAGCTCATTCAGCAGAGGTGGAGGATGTCTGGCCCTCAGGTTGCTGTCGGGGGGCGGGGGGGGGGGGATCGAGGCGGGGAGGTGGGTTGTAGGAGGAGTGAGGGGGAGGTGTGTGTCGGAAGGAAGAATCTTGACTGATGCAGAGCATCGAAGTCGCAGAAGCCAAAGGCCTGTGCCTGTCTCCGCTGTTGCCCAGAGGTCAAAGTGAGGCGGGCTGGAGGAGGGAGGCTGAGCAGAAGCCCCAGATAGATGGCAGGAGGATCAGAAGGAGGCGGCTTGGGACTCCCCGGTGGCTCAGTGGTTTAGTGCCTGCCTTTGGCCCAGGGTGTGATCCTGGGGTCCCGGGATCGAGTCCCACATCGGGCTCCCTGCGTGGAGTCTGCTCCTGCCTCTGCCTGTGTCTCTGCCTCTCTCTCTCTCTCTGTGTGTGTCTCTCATGAATAAATAAATAAAATCTTAAAAAAAAAAAAAAAAGAAGGAGGTGGCTTGGTGGTAAAAAGAAGACGGGAGATGGGGTGAGGAGCAGGGTAGAGAAGTGGGTGTTTAATGGTGGCACCCACCCGAGCTTCATCATAAGGTTGGGCTGGCAGGGAGGACTGGGTTAAAGATGCCAAGTGGAAGGGTAGATGGCTGATGGGGTCATGTCCTGAAGAAGGCTGAGGGGTGAGAGCTAGGGCATAGGTAAGAAGGAACAGGAGACACACTGGGGTGGGGGAAAGGAGAGGATATTTTGACCTCTTCATTGGCCTTACTCAACTCATTGTTGGCACTGAGTGAGGAGTGAGTGGACCTGGAAAGAGTCCACTATGGATACCCAGTCAGGAGTAGGGTAGGGATGATGGGAGGGCTGATGAGCAGGGTTGCAGCTGAGGCTGGATTACAGAAATTTGAGAGAGAGTAATGCAAAGGAAGCATTTGTGGGGATGAGAGAGGGCCGGCATTTTCTGAGGTGCTCTTGCACCCTTCTATACATTCTCATTTAATTCCCAGCGCACAGTGTAGCAGGTGTTATCATCCCATTTTACAGATGGGGAAATGGAGGCTCAGAGTGGTGAGGAAACTTGCCCAAAGTCACTCAGCTGGGAATAGATGAAGGTATGATTTGAACCCAGGTCTGCCAGCCTCAGAATGGAGGCTGCTTGCATTGTGCTCCATTGGGCAAGAGACCTGACCCTGGGGCCTCAGCAGTGTTTTCTTCTCCAGGTGTGGCCATCCTGGGGCACTGACCCATTTGGCTGGAAGGAAGAGGCTGGACTTTTGATCCAGGGCAGCCTGTCCTGAGCCAGCCTGAACTTAGCAGGAAGCCTCCACCCAGCTGAGAGGAGGGGGAAAGGGTGGGCTCTTTTTTTTTTCTTTCCCTAAATGAGATCAAAGTATATATGTTGTTCTGCAACATGTTACTTTTTTCTCTTGATATTTCCATCCTTATTTATGTCTATTTAATTTTTTCAAGTTGTATAGTACTCCTTTGTAGAGATATTCCATTATTTATCTATCCCCCTTCCTCTGGACATTTGTATTGTCTCTAAAGTCTTGCAGTCACCAACAGTGCTTCAGTGCACACCCATCCTTGTAAGAATAATATCTTCATGCAAGCAAGGGTATTTCTACAGGATAAATTCCTAGAAGTGGCATCATTGGGTCAAGAATGTGCTCGTTTTAAATTCTTATGGTTAGTAGTAAACTTCTGTCCAAAGAGGTTTATGCCAATTTATGCTCCCTCCATCATAATAGGAGTGTGCTCATTCTTTCACATCCTTGCCACCAGGTATCATGTAATATATCCACACTTACTAATCTAGTGAGACAAAAAGAGTTTTTCATTTTTGTTTTCATTTTGATTTTCTTGAGTCTGTACAGCTCAGCCAAAGTCCCATTAGCTGAAGAAAGCATCATTTGTGAAGACCTGAAGAAGTGCTGAATAATGAGTAGCAGAGGGGCTCAGTCGGTTAGGCATCTGCCTTTGGCTTAGGTCATGATCCTGGGGTCCTGGGTTTGAGCCCTATGTTGGGCTCCCTGCTCAGTGCAGAGTCTGCTTCTTCCTCTCCCTCTGCCCCTCCCCCTGCTTATGCTCACTCTCTGTGTCTCAAATAAATAAATAAAATCTTAAAAAAAGAATAAGTAGCAAATCTAAGGCAGCTCTGAAGAAGAACTGAACGCAAATGAATGCTATCAGGACCTAGGTAAAGAGAAGCAGCAGGATTCTGTTCTCTGGGCACATTCCTATGCTCTGGGTGGATCACACACTTTCAGAGCTGAGTGAGAGCTGGCTACCTGTGTCTCATGGCCAGCAGCCAGATACCCACTGGGGAAGCCTGGTTCTGCAGAGGTTACAGAACAAGCTAACAGGCTACATGGGGCAGAGGAGGGCATGTTTTAGGGAGGGCACAGGGAAGATGAGGGTCACCAGGCTCTGGGTGCTAAATGAAAACCCAGAGCCATAGGCTGGCGATGTGAATGTTGGGAAGCAAATGGGACTCCAGACTTGGCGTAGGTACTGGTAACAGTACCCTCCCCCGACCCATATATGCTTCTGTCCCCAGCATGATCATAATACCATAGCTGGTGTTGTTTGGAGTGCTTATATAATAAGACATTGCTCTAAGTTTCACTTTATGGAATAATTTTATCTTGGCAACAATTCTGTAAGATAGATATAATTATCCCCATTTTATAGATGAGGACACAGAGGCATAGAGTTAAGTTGCTTACCCGAGGTCACACAGCTAAAAAGTGGCTAAGCTGGAATTGGAACTCAGGCCACGGGGCTTCAGAGTCCATGCTTACAACCACCACATGCATGACTTTTTATGGCCTTCCTTAGCTAATAAAATAATAACCACCATTAATTGAGAACAGACCAGGCACATTATGTTTTTGTCTCTGATGGTTACAGCAAGCCTATGTAATAGTAAGTGTTACTCTTAATTTAAAGATGAGAAAGTGAAATTCGGAAAAGCTGAATACCTTGGCTAAGATCCTCCAACTAAAAATAATTTGAGCTAGAATTTACTCTCAAATCCATGTGAATCAAAAGCCCTGCCCCTTCCATATCACCCCGGGGCCTTTTACAAGGTAAGGAGAGGGGACCTCACAACCACAGAACAGTCAAGGGTGGAAGGATCTCTGAAACCATCTAATTTGAATCTTCCATCGCAGATGGAGAGATGGAGGGTCAGCAAGGGTACTTGCCCAAGGTACTGCTCTGTAGAGCAGATCTCAGAACAAAATAGCACGTCTCCTGGGCTCCTGATCTCTGGGTCTTAAAGGCTTTACATCATCTCTGTGGAGGTGAGAGCACATGTGAGTGCACTTTGGAGGGAGACTGTGCGTGCACGTGTCTGTACTTGGTGGGTATGGGCAGGGAGCTGTATGCGGCGCTGGGGAAAGCCATCCCTCATCAGCAGGGCTGCCTGGGACACAGAGTGGCAGTTTGGAAGGGGAATTTGGGGCTGCCATTCTTTTCCTGTAACTGGAACCTGGAAACTTTCCTCTTCTTACCCCCACCCCCATATACGTGACCAATCTGTATAAAGCATAAACTGGTGGCCTGGACAGAGCTTTTGTTTTTGTTTTTTTAAAGATTTTATTTATTTATTTGAGCATGAGCACACACAAGTTGGGGAAGAGGGAGAATGAGAAGCAGAATCCCCGCTGAGCACTGAGCCTGAGGGGGGGGGGGGCTGGATCCTGGGATCATGACCTGAGCTGAAGGCTAATGCTTAACTGACTGAACCACCCAGGTGCCCCTGGACAGAGCTTTTCAAGGGTTCTAAGACCCTCCCACTATCTTGGGTGACCCAGAGACTGCCATTTCACCTTATTGGGCCACATGATAAGTTACCCATTGTCCTTTCCAAGGGTACTTGTAAAAATGCCAAGTACCCTGGGACCTAGCAACATAGTGAAGAGGATATATCAGTCATTCACACCTTCCTGTGAATTAGCTAGGACACTGTGTCTCAAACTAGGATATCTATCCTCAGAATCCCTAAGTTCTCTGACTACTTTTAGAATTTGAATTCCAGTGGTATTAAAATATCTTCACAGTTATAAAGACAGGACTCTGAAGTTCAACGTTTTCATGGACTAGGTATTTCAGTTCTTTGAGCTGTTGCACCAACATGGGCCTGGGAGCCACTGGGAGCTTGGAGATGGGATCTATGAGAATAACCTTTCCTTTTGAGAGGTCTATTCATACCAATGTTTGAGACGCTCTGTTGCAATGGACCATTCAGTCCTGTCATCATGTCTGCCACTGTGCTGGGGCCCAGAAATCTGGGTTCTCATCTGAGTTGTGTGGTCACTTGGGGTCACTTGGGGCCTTTCTTCAGGTGGAAAATTCACTCACTCTTTACTTTTGCAGTATCTCTGAGTCAGACCCGTGCTGGTTCCCGAGAAGGATAGGATTATCTCATCTAGCTTTCTAGGGTGCCAGAGAGCATCATGGGGCGCGGGCTGGTTCAAGGGCTTCTCCAAGGTTACACAGCCAGTTGGGGCCATGCAGACAGCAAGGAGATAGGTGAGACTTTTTTAAGTCTGGAGTTGAGGTTGCAGCCTCAAGAATGTTTTCAGGGAGTCCAGCCTATGCTGGTAACCCCCTCTTGCACCACACACTCCACAAAGCCTACGGCAGACTCCACCAACCCACCTCTCTGTGGCCTCCACGGCTCCGGAGGCACACTGGCCCACAGACCTGGGTATTTTATTTCCACTCAACAAAACAGCCACATCCTGGCAGAAACCAAAGTGGAGGGAGGTCATCAGCCCACCATTCCCAAACCCTAGTCTTTGCAATAATAGAACTCAGATTGGTGAGTTCTTTCAGCTTTCAGATTGGAAAAAGGTATGAAAGTCAGAACCCACAAAAGTCCTGCCCAGACCCCTTGCTTGCACAGCTTCCTGAGTGGGGAGGGCTCCATGTGCCTTCAGCTAACAGGGGCTCTTGGGCATGGACAGCCTGCCCCCTTTTGACCCTGGGAGTCTTTCCTTTCCTTGGCTGGGGGAGCCTCTGGGGCTGTGGCCACCTCTCTGGGCTGGGGGAAATCCTCCCCTCACACAGGCCTCTTGGGTTCCATAACCACCCATCCCATCTGAGCAGAGGGGGCTCATTGCCCCAGGGCTAACGGGTAATGGTGAGGCGGTCAGAATGGGGCTGAATCCAGAATGGCCTGTAGTTGAGTACCAACTTCTTTCAGCAGAGATGTGGAAAGAACAGGCTAGTGTGGGTGTCCACCAAGGATGTCCAAAAGCATGGCTGTGAAACCCAGATTTACCATGTCCCATCTAGGTTTGAATGCTGCTGCCATGACCACCACCACTGTCACCATTGCCACATCTACCTCTGTCACCGTTTGCATTTCTACCACCACCATCACCTCGGTCTCCACCACTACCACCATCACCTCCACCCCCCCACTATTAGCATTTCCATTTCCATTTCAACCACTATCTCCAGCTCCATGGCTGTCACTACCTCGGATCCCAGCACCACCCCTGCCATGACCGTACTTCCAACCCCATTGCCATCATCAGCCGCAACTCCTTCACCATCACCACCTCCACCTCCAGGACCATCTCCACCATTATCATCACTCCTCACTCATCTCCCCTAATCCTTCTGTCTTCTGCTGCCGTCTACCCCGACCTCTGCCCGTTGTAATCCATCTACACCACATAGAGTATAAAGAACTTCTATTTGGGTTAACCCTTTCACCCCTTTTCATTTGTTGAACCCCAGAAAGTCCACCTCGAGACCCTATTTCCCCAGTTTTTCTTCTGAGACTTCTCATAGAAGATGAAATTAAATGCCGTGCTCTTTAAGTTAAGGAAGATTATGTGTCTCTTGCCGTTCCTGATTTACCAGGCCCATCATTCTGTCCTGGAAGGAAATTGGATTACTCTGACAGAATGTGTTCTTTGGAAAGCAGTGCTGGTTATTACCTAATTCCTTATGACCTAGTGTTTGCAGATTGATTTTTTGACGACGTGTCCCAATAGTTTTCTATTATAGCAGCTCGGCGGATGGCCTGGCCCTTCCAGAGGCATCTGCTCTCCCCCAGGTTTAAAAAGGGGCCAGGCCAGGCTGCCTGGGTCCCCCTCTGTCTCCAGGCTCCTCACCAGTTCTCCATAAATCCCCTCAGAGTGAGAGCTAGTGATCTGACTCCACCTTGGGCCAATTCCTTAAGTACCTAAGCATGTAAGTCATCAAGGCCCATGGATGTGAATACACAAGTTCTTTCCTCATTCCCTCTTGGCTTCCTGCCTTCTCATGATCCCATGCGGTGCCTCTTTCAGCTTTCAGATCACAGCTGACCTTTTTAGGCTAAGAAAAAAAAATAAAAGCCTCTGCTTTTTTAGTGTCATTGCTTATAGGCTTTCTCTCCCCACTCAAAAGGAGCCAGCAATCTCCTTATCCCCCTTCGTTGGCCTGTTATAGTTAGAAAATGTTTTTCTCATTCTTTTGCCGCCTTGTGCAAGTTGTATCTCATTTCTTTCCCTGAACGACTCTTCTGATTTTATCTCCACAGCCTTTTGTTATTTTTCTGTATGTACCCCTCCTTCGTAACCTGGCCTGATTTCCACTTTCTTTGGCATGGCCATTTTCATTTCAGTGCTCTGGGAAGCCTTCTGCATAACTAGCAAGTAATCTCCGGGCCTCTTTGAGCTGTTTTATGCATCAGGAGACTTTCATTCTCTTCCCCTAATTTTGTTGCCTTATGTGGAAATGTCCAATTCTCCTTAGAGAGTGCCTTTGGTTCCTAAACTCAGTATTTATACTTTTCATCCTGGTTCCCAAAGCCTGGTGTGGAAAGCTTTCAGAAAGGGCCAGTTTCTGGGTCTTGTCTGAGCTGCTTTTCTTCCCTTTCTGTCGGGTGGTGGTCGCCTTTCTCATATGCCTTCCATTCTGTAGCAATAGTGGCAGTAGTGTGTGTGTGTGTGTGTCACCTAATTGGCCCCTGCTCCCCAGAAGTCATGCTGGGGTAACCGCAGAGGACAGAGACTAGCACCTGGATGCGGTCACTGGTGCCTGGAGTTTGGGTGTGGACACTTACCAGGAGTGTTTGGTTACCATGGAGGGCTCACTTTGTGCAAGAACCCATTTGTTCATTCTCAGACTCCCTCATTCCCTCCAGAACCTCTGTTTTTGCCTGGGGCCCTGCTTGCTGCAGGCTCACAGGGTGGATGGGTCTTCTTGAGGGTCAGGGTGAGGATGACCTGGGGGAGCGCCCTGGCTGGTGTGGTACACAGACCTGAAAGCAAATGAATTATGTAGAAGTGGCGGTTCCAAGGAGTGAAGACAGTGTTGTGTACATGATGTGCATGATGTGCTCTGCTTCTGTACTGGGGGAGGTTTCTCCAAGGAAACCATACTAGAGCAGGGGCTTTAAAGTTAGAAGGGTGTTTGCCAGCAAGGGGGATATAGAAGGGCATTCCAGGCAGAACAGGGGAGGCAGAGGCCCAGAGGGATGTCTGGGACTGGCCATGTGGGGCAGGCAGGGCCTCTGTGCTCCATGAGGGCCCGTGGGCTCCCCACGACCTGGGCAGGATTTGTCAAGATGGCCCTGCCAAGGCCCCTTCCCTGGCACTGCCCAGGCGCCAGTTGTGTGCTGTTGTCTTTAAGCTTTGCCTCCTCAGTGAAGACTTTCTCCACCTTGCCTGGCTGACCAGGGTACCTGCATCCCTGTGAGCAGGCTCGGGGCTTCATCCCTTCCCTCTTGTAATGGCCGTGACAGGGGGAACTCCATGAACCCTTCTTGAACCACCCCTCTCCCCCAAGACAGGGATGTTCTCTTTTCTCCCAGGATCCAGCTAAGCATCCTCTACACTCTAGATTTTTTTTTTTTTTTTAAGATTCTATTTATTTATTAGAGAGAGAAAGAGGGAACACAAGCCTGGGGAAGGGCAGAGGGAGAAGCAGACTCCCTGCTGAGCAGGGAGCTGGACGAGGGGCTCAATCCCAGGACCCTGAGATCATGACCTGAGCCAAAGGCAGATGACTGACTGAGCCACCCAGGCATCCCCAGATTAGATTTTTGTATGTCTAGAAAACACAGAAAATATAGATTAGCAAATATTTTAAAATAGTTTCAAAAAGCACACATAATCCCACCATTCAGAGTTAACCTTGTTGACATTTTGATGTATATCCTTCCAGGTGTATAATTTCCTTTACTAAAACATGTAGTCAGTAATGTGGGCATCTTTTAGAAGTATATACAGGTCCACCTCATTATTTTAAACAGCTACATAGTACTCCACTGCTCTAGTGAACCACAGTTTATTTAAACCTGGAAGCTTGATGAAAGGTGCTGGCTGGCTGAAAAAAACCCAAAACCCAAAAAAAAAAAAAAAAAAAAAATCTCCAAACCTGAGCCTTTGTAGACTCTCCTGCATTTTCTTTTTTTCTTTCTTTTTTTGATATTTTCTTTCTTTTTAAGAATTTTTTAAAAGTATGGGACGCCAGGGTGGCTCAGCAGTTAAGCGTCTGCCTTCAGCTCAGGGCATGATCCTGGAGTCCCGGGATTGGGTCCCACATCAGGCTCCCTGCATGGAGCCTGCTTCTTCCTCTGCCTGTGTCTCTGCCTCTCTCTCTGTGTCTCTCATGAATTAATAAATAAAATCTTTAAAAAAAAGTTTTTTTAAAGTAATCTCCCCACCAGTGCATGGCTCAAACCCACAATCTGGATTTAAGAGTTGCACACTCCACTGACTGAGCCAGCCAGGCACCCAGATTCTCCTTGTATACTCCACGTTCTTTTTCTTTTCTTTTTTTTTTAAAGATTTTCTTTACTTATTCATGAGAGACACACAGAGAGAGGCAGAGACACAGGCAGAGGGAGAAGCAGGCTCCCTGTGGGGAGCCTGATGCGGGACTCAATCCCGGGACCCTGGGATCATGCCCTGAGCCAAAGGCAGATGCTCGACCACTGAACCAGCCAGGCTCCCCGACTGATGCTGTTCTTCCTACTGAGAAGCCGGAATATATAATGAGAAGGGAAACCTTCTCTTTTCCTCATGCTCCTTCAAATCCATTGCCTCAAACAGCCTTGCTGCTGCCCTCAGCCCTGCTTCCTCTGCTCCTGCCTCACTGCAGGTCCCGGGACCTTCCTCCTGGCTTGTGCCCACAGCCTTCTCACTGGTTCCCCACCCCCAGATTCTCCTAGAATCCACCGATCAGGATACTTTTTACCAATACTGTTTTTTTAAAAGTTGAGGTATAATTTACATACAATAAAATGCGCAAATTTGAAGATACAATATGACAATTTTTTAAAAAGATTTTATTTATTCATTTGAGAATGAGAGAAAGAGAGCACAAGCAGGAGAGGGACAGAGGGACAAGCAGGCTCCTCACTGAGCAGGGAGCCCGACCTGGGGCTCCATCCCAACACCCTGGGATCATGACCTGAGCTGAAGGCAGATGCTGAACTGACTGAGCCACCCAGGAGCCCTCAATTTGATAAATTTTAATAAATACATCACATCCGTGTAACCACTACTCTGATAAAGCTACAAATTCCATCATCCCTTAACGTTCCTTGTGATCCTTTTCAGTCAGCCCCCTCCCCGCGGGCCATCACTCCACTGACTGCCTTCATCACAGGTTAGTTTGGACTATTCTATAGAACTTCACGGAAAGGAAATTGTATAGTTTGTATTCTTCACTTAGCAACATGTTTTTGAGATTCCTTCATGTCGTCATGTTGTGATCACTTAAAACTGGATACTTAGGGCACCTGGGTGACTCAGTGGTTGAGCATCTGCCTTTGGCTCAGGTTGGGATCCTGGGATCCTGGGATCGAGTCCTGCATCGGGCTCGTGCAGGGAGCCTGCTTCTCCCTCGGCCTGTGTCTCTGCCTCTTTGTGTGTGTCTCTCATGAATAAGTAAATAAAATCTTTTAACGAATGAACAAATGAATAAATACATAGATGAAAGTGAATATTTATTTAAGTCAATCTCCTGCTTAAAACTTCAGTGGCTCCCCATTATCCACATTCCTGGCCCCTGCATGATCAGGCCTCCTCTTACACACTGCCCGTTCTTGAGCTTTAACCTTTGAGAATACTGAACCATTTGTCTACCTGCACACACATAGCTTTTCATGGGCTGAGTCTGCTCATCTCTAACTCAGCTTGCCTGGTGAACTCCTACTCATCTGGCAGTGCTCTGTTCAGACACGGATTCTGTGAGGGTTTCTCTGACCTGTTCCCACCCCCAGGACAGAGAGTCAGCTCCACTGTAATGGACTGTGTCCACTATTCTAGTCACCCCTGAAACCCCGCCCTTCATTGATTGAATGGATTCCTTTCTTAGCCTGACTCCTGCGTCAGGTACACTATTTATCGTTGTTCCCATTACGCTAGATGTGTTTATATAATTGTGCAACCCCTTAGCTATGCTCCAAAGGATAGATTCATTCTGTTTCCAGAAATTCTTCCTGTGGAAGATACTCCTGTTGTCTACTCAAGAGCTATTTCTTGCAGTCTTTGTTGCTAACAGACCTTGATCTTGTTCAGGCAGACATGTGCCCAGAGATACCTTTGCCAGTGATTGGTTGAGGAGTGGTTGAGTTCTGAGCAGTGAGACATGAAGGACTAATTTTTAGGGGGCTTCTTGGAAAGGTTTTTCTCCCTGAAGAGAAGAAATGCAAGGTAAATGGCCCTTTCCTCTTGTTCGGGATACTATTTTGTGAGGGTGTAATGTTTGGAGCTGTGGTATCCATCTTGTGACCATGAGACAAAGGTCAAGAGAAGCACAGGGACATGGATTCAGCACTGTGGCATGATGGAGGAATTAAGCAAACCCTAGACCCCCTATCTTCCAACTTCTTGTTATGTGAGATAATTAAATGATTTGCTTGCTTAAGACACAGTTGGGAGAAAAAAAAGACACAATTAGTTGGATTTTTTGGTATTTACAGCTGAAGGCATTCTTAACTGATAACATCTCATGAACAAACTTTAAATTTTGAGATAAAAAATCTGAGATTTGTAGACACTATACTTTTTTTTTTTTTTTTTTTTTTTGAGAAAGTATACATGTGTGAGCTGGGAGAGGGGCAGGGGAAGAGGGAGAGACCCCTAAGCAGGCTCTGCGCCCAGCAGGGAGCCTGACATGGGACTAGAACCTATACATTTTTATGAAATGATGAAGCACTTAATATCCAGAGGGTGAGGAGCAATTTGTACTTTCACCTTCAGTGACAGTACCACCTCTATGTCTACCTCGCATGGGCCTCAGGGAGGCTTTCCTTTCTATCCTTGTTTCTCAATCTTTTGAACTCTCGATCCTTCCTTAGGAAAAAAGGAAGGAGCTTCCCCCTCTGGGCCTCTGACTTGGCTCTCATTCATTTAGTCGCATCTAGTTTTTCCCCAGTAGAGCTGGGGATAGAGGGTTTCAGGCCCTAGATTATCTTCTTAACAACCTACAAAAAAGGGTTCATTACCCAATTTTGTAGAAAAATTGAAAGTTAAATGAATGAAAAACCTGATGGGGATGGCGCAGTTAGTAAGTGGAGGAGCCCCACAGTGAGGTCTGCCCAAGCTCATTGTCTTCCTGCCTTGATACCCAGCCTCTCTTGGGCTTAAATTGTGTCAGAATCTAGAAGGTGGTAGTGCCACATTGCTTTGGGTGGCAGCCATGTCAATGCCCCACTCAGATCTTCTGCTACAGGGAGTTTAATTGACCAAGGGCTGAGCATTGGTGATGAAGCTATCTTCCTGTGGGCTGCTGCTCCCCACTGAACACTGAACACAGCAGGGGTGCTCAGGATGGGCCCATTCCTGAGAGATGCAATCCTCCTCTGGGGATGGCTTTAGCTCAAGGACTTCTATGCGCTTGGCTGAATCCTCCTTTGAACCATGCGGCAGCCCGAAACTGTCCACCTGACCATCCTTTATTCCCTCTCTCCCTCGCAGAGGTCAGACCCACATCACAGTTTGACAGCTCTGTGTTTCGCTGGCTCCCTGATTCTCTTTTTCTTTAATAGATGTTTCCACAAATAAATCTCTTGTACATCTAATCCCACCTCAGGCTTCTTAGACAACCTGAGCTCAAGTGCTTTGGTTTTTGAAACCCCTAAAACTCAACCTGGCAACTTATAGAGAAAGCACCTGACACGTGCTGGGTTGTTCCTCTTCTCTCTTCCCCAGTGTATGAAGGTGTTAATGGTGGCTGTGACTCGAGGCTGTTCCCGTTTCCAGTGGGAGCAAAATGGACCACCCCATGGCTGGGAGAATTTGTGTATAACCTGGAAACTACATGCGAAGTTCAGAGAGGCCGAGATACTCACCTAAGGAAACAGCTCATGTCCAGGTGCCCACATGTATACATAATGATGTGTGGATTGGGGGATGAAGTCAGATTGAAGAGATAGGGTCAGGATGCAGTGTGGGGCCAGCAGAGTGGACGAGGAAAGCAGCTCCTTCCTGCCCCTCCCAACTGACTTCCCACGGGCTCCTCTGTGTGTTTTGGTGCCATGGCAACTAGTTGTGAGGACTGCATGTGGAAAGTAAAGCTTAACCTTAGGATGCTGTGGGGAACTAGATGGGTCTAGAAGATACCAGGTCCATGACCTTTTGGCCTCCCAGCCTTACTCCGGCCTGGAGACACCACCCAGCCTAGCCAAGCCTTTACTCATGGACACATGCTTTTCTCTATCCACACTCACTGCCTATCCAGCCAGACGGTCTCACCTGATTGACCATACCCTGGAATGTTCTGTTCTCTTATGTTTGTCTAAATCCTCTACATCTCTCAGGGCAAGTTCCAGTCTTACCTTTACCTGGAAGTGTTTCCTGATTTCCCCAACCCAGACTCCTTTTCTTCCTCCGAACTTGTCTAGCAGTTACTGCACCATCTCTAGCACTCGTGTTAGGACATTTGGACTCTGTCCCGATCTAATTCAACAAGCTCCTAATATGTGCTAGATACTGTCCGAAGCGCGGAACGCTCACATGTGTATCTTGGGGCTAAGTCTACCTCGTGCTCATTAGGTTTTAGGCAGGAGAGGAGCAGACCGTCTAGCAGCTCCGGCTTGATGGCCAGGAAACTAGGCCTGATGGGGAATGCAGATTGCAGCCGTACTAGAGCCTTGCCTCTGAGTCCACACTGGTCACTGTCTGAGTCTCTGCTTTCTCTGCTATAAAAAGATGATAGTACCTACCTCACTTGGTAGGCTTGTTTTGAGGACCAACAAGGTAATATGCATAAAGTACCTAACACAGTGATTGACATTTTGGTTCTTCGACTCTTTTTCCATGCCAACCTTCTACTCTGTACCCCTGTAATCTACTGAAATGAAAACATTGTGTTCTCCTCTACCTCTTAGGACTGTTCAAAGAACTCCCTGTCCTGGGCCGTTGACTTATATAAGATGCTCTCCATCCGATGCTTTCACACACTGGCTCTGAGTGCAATCCTTTGTCAGCTCCGGGATAGAAAGTGGTATTCCTACGTCAAAGATGTCAGAGCCAGGACTCAGGCTGAGCCCCACCCCAGGTCACAGGGCTAGGAAGCAGCAGAGTTGGTCTCAGAATCAGACCTGAGACAGAAAGGCAGCCCTAAGTAGAGAGCTCTTGGGTGAGAACATGTGATACTGTGAAGATGTCACTTCTGCCCAGAGATTTCTATAAATGCAACATCATGCCAATCAAAATCACAACAGGATTTGTGCATTTGTGTGTGTGAAATTTAACAAGCCAATTCTAAAACCAATCTGGAAGAATAACTGTGTTGGAATAGCCAAGAAATATTTGAAAAAGAAGGACAATGAGGGAGACGTGCCCTACAGATGACAAAACACTGCCAAGCTGTACTAATTAAAGTGGTGGTGTGCTGGCCTGGGACAAGACACACAGATCAAGGTCACAGAACAGAGAGTTTCAAAAGGGTTCTTGTATAAAGAGGAATTCAGTGTGTGGCAAAGTGGCATCTAAAAGCAGTAGGGAAAGGATGCGCTCTTCAATCAATACTGTAGAGACAATTGGTTATCCTTGTGAAAAAGCAGAAAGTTGACTCCTGCTTCATACTATTCACTAAATAAATTCCAGATGGATTAGAGAGCTAAATGTGAAAAAACAAAGCTATAAAACTATTAAAAGAAAATATAGGAGAATTCGCTTATAACCTTGGGGTAGGAAAAGCTTTCTTTAGCAAGACATAAAACATAGAAACCATAAAGGAAAAGGCTGTTAACATTGATTATGTCCAAATCTAAAACTGCTGGATGACAAAAGACACAGTAAATACCGTTAAAAGACAAGTGACAGACTGGAAGAGGCTATCTGGAGCGTATGCACCTGGAAGGATTAATATTCAGGATATGCAATGAATTCCTACAAATAAAGTAAAAGATAAACCACCCTAGAAAAAATGATATCGGGAACAGACAGCTCCCCTCAGAGGAACTGCAGATGGCCAATTAAACGTATCACAGGCTCAGCCGCTGTAGTCATCAAAGAAACACAAGCCAAACAACACTGAGTTAACATCTTTCACCCATCAGATCTACAAACTTTAAAAAGATAGCTACCATTGGTGACACAAGACACACCTTTTTCACCGTTGGTAAGAATTTGTCATGATGTTTGTGGAGCATGGTCTTGCAGCACCTGTGAAAATGTCCAAACTCTTCCCCACAGCATTTCCACATCTCTGGCTGGAGAAATGCTCCAGGAACACAAAGAGGCCCAGTCACAGGGGCCAGGATGGCAGTGGCGGAAGTGTGAACAATCAGAAACAACCCAAACGCTCATTAATAGAGAAAGAGCTAAATACATTTCTGAATGTCCACATTAGCGACGGTTTTCTGAGTTCCAAACAAATGAAGTAAGACCTCTGCATCCTGAAGTGAAAAGGTCTCATTATGAGAGAGAAGCAAGTCACAGAACAATCTGGCTCTATTTATGTAAACATAGACTTTGAAACTATGTGTATGAGGAAGAAGAATCTGGAAGGGTAGGGACCAAACTGACAGTCCTTGGGGATGGCAGTAGGATTGTATAGAAGCCAAGGTGGGCTTTATCTAAAGGATTTTAATTTTTTTTTACAGTGAGTGTGTATAAGTATTACTACTACTACTGCTACTACTACTACTACTACTACTACTAAATTTAAAATAATTAGAAAGACTGGCTCTTATTCAGTGCCCAGCTGTTTGTGTCCCCAGTTTTCAAGCTTGAACCACTGGGCCCCACCTGTTACTTAGATCCCATGCCTGGTTCCTAACTGAACAGGTCACTCACCCTTTACCACCTCCTTCACTCTAGGCTCCTTGTCTGGGTTCTCAGCCTATGCCACTTGGTCTATCATAGGAACAAAAGAGAATTGCTCATGGCCCTAGTTCCAGAAGAGCACATGGTCCAGCAAAATAAGAACTTCAGCAAAGGTGTTTTGGGAAAAACCGAGGAAGGCTTCCTAGAGGAGGTGGCATTTGAACAGAGGCTTGAAAGATGGATCATTTTTTATCTGGCTCCCTCCCCCAGCGCACACATTATGTTAAAAACAACAAACACCATTACAGGAATTTTTTTTTTTTTTTTTTTTTTTAGGAATTTTGAATATCGCCTAAGCTAATGACTTTTCTGAATTCCTTTCAAGGCTTTGTCCACAAGGCAGGCATACGGTAAGTATTGCTATGGACCGAACTGTGTTCCACCAAAATTCATATGTTGAAGCCCTAACCCCAAATGTGATACTATATAGAGGTGGGGCCTTTGGGAGATAAAATTAAGTTTAGATGAAGTCCTGAGGGTGGGGCCCTCATGGTCTTCAATCAACTTCTAAGAAGGGGAAGAGATACCAGAACTTTCTCTGTGTACACATACCTAGGAAAGACCATGTGAGAACATGGTGAGGAGACAGCCATCTGCAACCCAAAGAGAGCTCTCACCAGGCACGGACTCTGCTGGCAACTTGACTGCTTGGACTTACAGTCCCTGGAACTGTGAGAAATAAATGCAGTTGTTTAAGCCACCCAGTCTATGGTATATTGTTGTAGCAGCCTGGGCTGACTAAGACAAGTATGCAGTTTGAATAATGTATTTGATTATATGTTTTTTTTTTAAGTTTATTTATTTATTTTTTTAAGTTTATTTATTTATTTTTTTAATCTCTGTGCCAACCATGGGGCTCGAACTCATGACCCTGAGATCAGGAGTCACATGCTTTTCCAACTGAGGCAACCGGGCACCCCTATATGTTTTGTTTTTTGATATAACAATATAGAGGGACGCCTGGGTGCCTCAGTGGTTGAGTGTCTGCCTTCGGCCCAGGGCGTGATCCTGGGATCCTGGGATCGAGTCCCATGTCAGGCTCCCTGTATAGAGCCTGCTTGTATCTCTGCCTCTCTCTTTCTGTGTCTCTCATGAACAAATAAATAGAATCTTAAAAAAAAATAACAGTATAACATAGCCCTTTTTTATATTACGAAGTGAAATTTATAACAATCACTTTTAATGGCTGTGCAATATGCCATCCCATGAGTGTACTATGATTTAACTGCCCATTCCCCTATTGTTGGATCTTTAGGTTGTTTCTTATTTTCTAAAGCTCCAATGAACATCCTGGAGCATGTAGCTCCTCCCACCCCTTGAGTTATTTCCTTGCAACAAATAAATTCTCAGAAGTGGAAATACTGGGTCAAAATTTATGAACACTTTTATGGCCCTTGAAACCTGTTGCCAAATTGCTTCTAAAAGTATAGTTCCAGAATACACTGAGGGCTTTGTTAGGCAAATATGAGAGGCATAGAAATGGGATGGGGGTCCCAATTCCAGGAAACAGCATGTGTAAAGGTGCATGGACCAGGATAGACTTCTGTGATTTATCCCTTGAATGCCATGACGTGGCTAAGATGGAGAATTCTGTGGCGGATTCTGTTGGTGACAAACTCAATACCTGTTCTCAATCTCCTTCTTGCTTTTTATTCTCTCACCATAGAAGGTGAAAGCCAGATAATCTGCTTCCCAGCCTCTTTTTCAGCCAAAAGTGACATGAATCCATTCTGTCCAAAAAGATATAAAGAAAGGCTTTGAGAAGAATTCCTTCCTTCTTCTTTCCCTTCCTCTTCCCCCCTTTCTTTCTTCCTCCCTCCTTCCCTCTCTTCCTTCATTCCTTCCACATTTTCAACATGCTTATCAAATCTTTCACCTGGGAAGCTGAAAACTTCTGATTTCCTGATTAAGGGGGAAAATGCCATTGGTACCGCCCCTCCTTCCTTCTTGCCTTGAGTGCAGATGTAATGGCTGGAGTTGCAGCAGCCACATTAATATCATAAGGCTGGAGAAACATGAAGACAAAAAGCCAACCTAGTGAGGACGGCAGAAAGGCAAGACAGAAAGAAACTATTTAAGTGGCTGAATCAAATACTACGATTGCCTACCTCTAATGTCCTGTTTTGTGGGAGTACCAACCCTTTATTTGACTGAACCATTGTTAGATTTTCTGTTGCTTGTAGTCAAATGCTTCCTAATAGATGAAGGACACTACCACCATGCCCTGTCTCCTCAGACTGTGCTTGGGATTCAGTTCTAGTCCTGTTACACTGGAGTTCAATCCTGTCTCTTGGAGCTGGAGAGTTGGATTTTTTTGCAGCCTGCTTCATTACTGCCTGCCCACTCACAGTCGGGGTGGTGTCCCATTTCTAGCTCTGGGTGCTTCCAGCAGGCCTCCAAGACTGAGGCTTGCTCCTATAGTCTCTGAGCCCTGTTTGTTTAGGAGCAGCCACCGGGCCAGGACTTTGTGCTCAGGGTATAACAGTCACTGGCTCCCTTTGAGGTTTCAAGAGAATCCTGAACCAGGAGTCCTGGATTTATTCTGGATCTTTCCCTTATGGTCATATGGTCTCAGTCAAGTCAATCTCTCTGAGTAAAATCTCTTCATCTTCATCTGAAAAATAGGGATGATTGGGATTGATGGCAAGGTTTAGAATTGCAAATCTGGTAACATGGTGGGTACCTGAGAAACGTCTTCCATTTGAAGACAACCGAAGCTGTGGGGAGCATCAAGGAGCCCAAATCACGTAGCACAGCTGAGGATAGACTCGGCATGCTGGGGCTCCATCAAGGTGTGTTCCTGTAGTCACTTGGCCTCTCTGTAGAGGCTTGGTGCCTGAAGTGATGGGTGTTCTTCGCTAGTTACATAGAACAGAAGCTACTGCCAAGGTTTGTCCCTGGGCAACAACCCAGTGTGCACCAAGGCTGGTGTTTATCCCATTCCACAACAGACTTGTGGGAAAGGAGCCTTCACTTCTGGGCCACAGGGCCTGCTGGGCCTGCTGAGACCTTGGGAGCCAGGTGCTGCCCCCAGGACCCCAAGGTGGAGTGGCAGCTGCCCTGCTTCCCACCAAGTGGCCAGAGTCGGGTTGCCCTGGTCACCTCCTTTGCACAAAGTCTACAAAACTGCCCCCAGGTCTCTCCTGCACATTCCCAGCTGACAATTTGAGGACTACATTCCATAAGCCAAAATTAGGACATGTGCTCTGTCAAAGGATTCTTTCCATGGCTGAATGTATTTATTTGAAAGTTCTTATCGAGGAATAAAAATGAACTCTGCCAGAGGTTTAATGAATCACCTTAATTGGATGGAACACAAATATGTGCAAACAGGGCTGTCTTGGACACTAATGATGTCAGGAGAGGTTTCTTTCTCAACAGCTAAGGGGTGAAGTCTTGGGTCCAGGGATAGAAGTGGAGAGGTAGGAGGGGGTGGCCATGGGCAGAACTTACTTGCCTTGAACAAATTCTCCCAAACTAGCAACTTTTCAGCAGTTTTGAAAGGGAATATAGAGGCACGATGATTAGTGAAGTCAGCATGAAGAGATACAAGTCGAAGCAGTGTGAGAGCAAGTCCAGGGCCACGGGGAGCAGGTGATCCAAGGGCTGGCATTGCTGTTCTATTGACATCCCCCACTCCCCCTGCCCCACCATTCAGCTTGCTAGCGGCTCAGGTCCTGTACCCACACCTGCCCCAGACTGGCCTCTGCACTGGGGGGAGATCTGGTTCCCAACTCCCCATCCATAGAGTTCCCATCTACCCTCAAAGCTGCCTGCAGCCTAAGGGAAGGAGAGCCAGGAGGGAAGGGAGGGCTGTGAGGCCCAGGATGAGGGCTCTTCTCACTGTTATATAGCAAGTTTATTCTTCTGGGGTTTCCACCATCCTAGAAGGAGGGTGCAATCTCCTATAAGTCTGCTCATCACCACACCTGACTTGGGGGACACACAGCCCATCCTCTCTCCTCAGTCCTTCCACTCACAGCCCTTCCACTCACAGGCCTAAGAAAATCAAATGCTTGGGAGAGAATCACCTGCATCCTGGTCCTGACTACATACCCCAGTGTCCCATCAAGGGATGCTTGTCAGGGCACCTGGGTGGCTCTATGGTTGAGCATCTGCCTTTGGCTCTGGTTGTGATCCCGGGGTCCTGGGATCGAGTCCTGCATCAGGCTCGCCACAAGGAGCCTGCTTCTCCTTCTGCCTGTGTCTCTGCCTCTCTGTCTCTCCTGAACAAATACATAAAATCTGTTTTGTTTTTCAAAAAGGGATGCTTGTTACCCGAGGCCAGGGAAGACCTGGAGCTGTGTGTGACCTTGATCAAAGTGTGTAACCTGAGCAAGTTTCCTAGTAATACGGACCTGATGACTTCTGCCTTAATTGCCTGATCACGTATGCAGAGCACCCATTTCATTGGCACATAGGAGGCCATTGATAGTGACTATTAATGTGTAAAACCACTCAGACACATGAAAGTATAAGGGATACCGACATTAATAATAATTATAGTAATCATCCCATTCTTCTTGTTCCCTGAGGCAGAAGGAAGCACGCAGAGAGGACTGTTCCAGCCCCGATGCCTGGCTTCTCACGGGCCACTCGCTGGGGCTCTCAGGCAGATGGGCTCTGGCTCATTGCCATGGGCATTCCTTTTGCACCCTGCCCCGCTCTGGGCCGCAGAGAGCGCCACTCCCGCCCACTCCCTAACAGTCAAGGCCAGGACCAGGGGGTTCCCTCCCTGAGGCAGCCACCCTCTTGCTACTCTCTGTGGGAGCCCCAGGAAGCTCCCTCTCCCTGTCAGTGGCAGCAGTGTGGTGCGTGGCCATGGGGAGACCCAGAGGAAAGCCCTGCTCCCGGCTCAGTGTGTGACTGTCTCCACTTACACCAGGCTGGGCAGGCGGGGACCCCTGCTAGATGTCCTCAGCCTGGCCCAGCCTTGCAGCCCAGCCGGATCCCTCTTTGCTCCCCCTCCTACCTCCTCCAGCCTATGCGCCGGCAGGGGCGGGGGAGGGGGGAGGAGGGATCTTAATTTCTCCTGCTTCTAATCAGCACAGCTGGGAGAACCAGCAGGCGAGGGCAGGAGGAGGTGAAAGGCCATGAGCCTAATCTACAAGCCACCCAGTCACCAGAGCCCAGCTTCCCTCCTAACAAGCCATGCAGCAAACAAATTATCTTTGTTGTTCCTGGGAAATCTGCAAGTACTTAGCCGTGTAATTAGCATCTGTGCCTTGTGCCGGCAGGTTCAGGTGAACGGGCCGCGGCTACCCGGTGCCAGGCCGCCTGTAATCAAAACCAAAGCGGCCGCCTCGGTGCTCTCGGGTGAAGATGATGTCAAACTCAATCGGGCCCTCTCCTGGGATGGAGCACCCGGGAGCTGGCGCGGACCCGGGCCTCCGGGCCTCCAAAATGCAGAGGGGCAGGAGGTGGGCAGAGCCCCAGCCTTTTCCACAGACCGCCTGGCGTCCTGGTCACCCTGGAAGCCGGGGTGCAAGGAGGGCCTGAGGCCTGACCTACTGATGCCGAGGCCCTGGGCCTGGGGATCTGCATTTTAAGGAGCTTTCCAGGTGATCTGATGGACAGTCAAGCTTGGGGAAACAGTGGATGCTCTCCAAATCCCCTCTGTTGGTGGAGGAAAGATAAGTGTCATTTACTGAGAGCCTTCTAGGTGTGTGGCCTTTATATGTGAATGTGCTATTTCATTTAATTTTTCCTATTTTAAGATTTTATTTATTCATGAGAGAGAGAGAGAGAGGCAGAGAGGCACAGACACAGGGAGAAGCAGGCTCCACGAAAGGAGCCCGACATGGGACTCAATCCCAGGTCTCCAGGATCCCACCCTGGGCTGAAGGCGGTGCTAAACCACTGAGCCACCCGGGCTGCCCCTAATTTTTCCTATGTTCAAGACAGGTATGACTACACCCTTTTTATAAAGAGAGTAACTACTTTGCCCAGAGTCACACAGTGGCAGGGCAGAGTGAAACTGAGGCGTGCCTGTCCTCAACTCTGTACTGGGTCCGCCCCCCCCAACCCCAGGGTTATTTCCCACTCAAAGCTACTTGTGGCATGCAATAGTGAGGTTAAGTGGAGTCTCCCTGACACTGCACATGGAGTGACAGGTCCCTCTGTCAGAGGGGATGGCCAGGTGTGACACGGAAAGCGCTGAGGTGTCTTTTTGTTCCTGCCAGATGGGGGTATGTGTCCTCTGCTCCCTGCGCAGAGCGGGGAGTAACACCCAGTGCCCTTTACTCCCCTGGGGCAGAATGTGGCAGCCGCACGCAGAGCCAGAGGACAGTCGAGAGTGGGCAAACTCGTGCAAGGGACGGGACAGAGAGCAGAGGCTTAGCCAGCAGCCAGGAGGGAGGGCCTCCGTCCCACAGCAGGCGGCTGGCGTTTGCAGAGAGAAGGGCCAGCTCGTATCACGGGCACCTCGGTTCACTGGCACCAGCAGCCCTGGGAGGCTGGAGGCTGAGGGCCGAGGCTCCGGCCGCGGGGGCCGCGGGGGCAGCGGCACTCGGGTGGCACCGAGGGAAGACGCCGCTCTCGCCTGGATAGCACCGAGACTGCGTTTTCATCAGTTCCTCAGTGGAGAGGAAATTGGAAATTAATATCAAAATCCCACTGAGTGGCGTCCATAGTTTCCACATGTAATCATGCTTGGCTTAGCCAGGTAGTAAAATGTTTATGATTTTCTTTCCAAGGCTGAGTTTAGTCATTCTCAATGAGCCATGTAGTTGGTTTCATAAGGTCCTGAATTAAAGAAGCCGTCCAGGTGACGGTGCAGACGGTAGATACCTGGGCCGGGCGCGGCCTCCCGGCGGCCCGCAGCGGCCTGGCCCAGACCTGGGGCGCGGCCGAGAAGCCCACCCTCCCGCGGCACAGCGCACGGTGGCGCCGCTGGACGAGCCGGGCTCCACGGTCTGTTTCGGGAACCTCTCGTGCCACTTGTGATTCACACACAGAAATTCCGGTGTCCGTCCCCTCCCCCAACACGGGCTTCCGGTAAACTGAGGCATCGCGGCACAGCCAGCTAACCCCAGAGTGGAGGCGGGCGGGCGAGGTCCTCACCGTCAGCGCAGGTCCTGTTGGGCCAATCCGTCCCCCAAGGGCAGGGGGCCTGCAGGCCTAGACGCCCCCTCCGGGCCTCCCCTCACCCCTCGCTGGCAATGCCCAGGCCGATGGACCCACACGCAGTCTCCTCTGCACCTGCTGGGAGCTGGAGGCAATGAGGGCAGTTGGGCAGGCTGACGTCCGAGGATGCCATCATCTGTCTACACCACGCACACGCATTCACTTGAATACACGCACATACACATTCATACACAAGACTTCTAAACGGACCGTCACACAGGAAGAGACATGTACACAGACTTCTATACGGAGACACATTCTAACACGCTCGTGTGGACATACAGGTCCAGAGACACTAACACACTCGTGCGAGACACGCCCTTATAGGAAACACACAGACTCCGTATCAGACACACTCATGTGCACACGCACACCCCCTCCTTGTCTGCCCCCCGCTCCCCGGGAGGAGAAGACAGCATCAGAACAGTCCTGCATGTAGCTGCTTCCTGGTCCCATGCTGAGAGAGGCCTGCTGCCAGGCCCTCCCCTGCTGCCCCCACCCTGGCCACGCACACGCACATGCACACTGGGACCCAGGCTCCCCGGCCTGTAGGCCTGTCGGGTGTGCTCTCCCACACAGCAGTGGCCCCTCTCACAAGAGCGTGCTTCCCCGCCCTCTGCCCCCTCCAGCCTCTAACACTGCACCCCCATACACATAGAGCATGCCCTCTCTCTCTCTCTCTCTCTCTCTCCCTCCCCCCCTCCCCCTCTCTGCTGGCTCACTGCTCACTGTCACACAGGGCTGCCCTGTCTCCAGCCTCTCCCAGGCACATCCAAGCCATTCGCCTGTCAGCTTTGCCCCCTGCCCCCAGCTTGGGTCCTTGTCTCATGCACACGTGCACACATGCGCGCGCGCACACACACACACGGCCCTGTGCAGACACTCTGTATGTGTCTATCTGTCTCCCGCACACACTGGACAACCTGAGTCATAGCAAGTGGAAGAGGGTGCTGGGCCTGATGGAAGCTGTTATTCTTAGGCCTGTCACTGAGCACTTCCACCCCTCCCCAACTCAGCCCCTGCCCTCCTCTTCACCCTCCCCGTGAGACAGAGACAAACAGGAGGCCAGTCAATCCCCCATCTGTGGAGATGGAGGGAAGCTAGTCGGGGATTGTAGCCCAGCACTGAAAAGGAGCAGAAAATAGGATTTATTTTTGCTGTCCCCCCCCTCCCCAAGTCTGCCTCCAGCTGCTCAGAGAGCAGTTGTGGGGACCATGGAAGGGAATTTGCATTTGAAAATACTTGTTGGTTGGCCTGAAACATTTGGTGTGTTGCTGATCCAGTTGTGTGTGTGTGTGTGTGTGTGTGTGTGTGTGTGTGTGTGTAGGATGCAGGCATGTAGGGGGCTTGGGTGAGAAGACCCTGAGGAAGCAGTACTCAAGACAGGACACCAGGCAATGTTTCCTAAGCCGTCTCTTACTCCTTTCCTGCTTTGGCGCTGGAACTGGCCATAAATAGATCAGACCCACGCTCAGCTTCTGCTCGGCCCCAGGGATTGCCAACTCCCAGCCCTCTCTGTGCCACCTGGGCCCTCTCTGGGCCTCCAGAGCTGCCAGGAGTTGAGGAGGGGCCCCGGAGAAAAGAGCTCTACCCTCAGGAAGTCCCATAGGTATGTCAAACCCAAAGTGCTTGGTTTTTTTTCCTATAAATGTCTCTTCTTTCCCTTCATCCCCTTTGCTGACAACTTCAAACATCTCCTTCCTCCTTGCCTTCCCCTTTCTGGCTGGGTGTCAAAATTCTATCTCAGCCACGGTCCTCCAGGTGTTCTCCTTTCCCCACTCCCGTGAGCTCAGCCTTGGTCAGCCCTTCTTTAGCTTTTTTGCTAGGACAATTGCAGTAGCTCTCAGCTGGTCTCCTACCCTTAGTCCCCTCCCTGCCAGTCCATCCTCGAAACAGCTGCCAGTGATATGTTACAAAGTAAACACCAATCAAACCTGACAGTGTCACTCTCCTGTTCAAAACCCTTCCCTGGTAGCCAGTGGGTAGAGGGGAGACCCCTCGGGTGGCCTGCTAGGCCCCTCATTCTGTTCCTTGTCCCTGACAGCTGCACACCCCACCACACGGAGCCAGTGCCTCCCTGAGCACAGCAGCCCCTCTGTGCCTCTCTGCCTGGCCACGCACCCCGCAATGCCTTTCCCCTCTTCTTCATCATCCCTTGTGAAAACTCTGCCTCCCTCCAGCTACCACCGCACACACGGATAGCTTTCGCCTCCTCGCTGCTCTCTGCTGCTTACGTGAACCTTGGGTCTAGCCCTACACTATTGCCTCCACGGGACCCTGAGTTATTCCCACCTGCGTACACTTTTGCCAGTTCCGGCTTCTCCTCTGAGTGTGCTCTCCACTCAGTCCTGTCCAGCACAAGCCTGACCTTTCTGACAGAGACTCCTTCCTTTGGGATTTTCCAGTCTGTGGCTCACACCAGTCCTCAGATGGTTATACCCTGTGTCATCCACATTGCTTCCTCTGTATGAGTGTGGGGCCTTCAGCAGGCCTGTGAACTCCCAAGGGGTGTGTGTGTGGGGTAGCTCCTGCCGGAGGGTCCCCACAAAACTCTGAGTGGCACCAGACTCACAGCCAGGGCATGCGGACTTCAGAGGGGGACTCTGTGTGTGTGTGTGTGTGTGTGTGTGTGTGTGTGTGTGTGCTGAGTCTGGGGGCGGGGAAGGAGCTCTCAGCAGGCGCTGAGTGAAGATGGGCTGCAGCCCCCCTGGAACTCCAGCTCCTGGTGCAGGGTGAGGGGTCACAAGGGCTGCTCTCACCTGGCAAAGCCTGTCCCCAGCAGTGATGCCAGAGGTAGGGGCTACTGGGCAGCCTTGGGCTCTGACATTGGCCTGCGGAGAGTCTAGGAGAGTGAGAGGCTCAGAGAGGGAGAGGCAGACACAGGGGCTGGGAGGCCTAGGCAGGGCTGTGGGTGAGGCAGACAGGCACATGGTGACAGAGAGAGGGACAGAGTGAAAAACAGAAGGAGCTAGAGACAGACACCAAAAGAGAGGTCGACAGCAAAAGACACAAAGACTTCGAGACACCCAGACAAGGATAGAAACAGAGTCACAAAAGGGAGGAGAAAGTTCAAGAGTCAAATAGAGGAGACAGGAACACCTGGGGGGAACACCAGTCAGGTGTTCCCTTGATTTTGAAACTCTTGATTTCACTCTAGTCATGATCTCTGGGAGCTTACTTGAGATTCTCTCTCCCTCTCCCCTCTTCTAAAAAAACAAAAAAGAAGAGGAAACAAAAAGGGCAACAGGCGAGGAGGGCAGAGAGAGGAGGGAGGCAGGTGTCAGGAGAGATGCACACACACAGTCATACAGGTGTGGGAGAAGGTGAGAGGAGGTTGACAAACACGTGTCCCTAAAGGAGGAAGCCAGGGAGCCACCTAAGGGGACAGAAAGGGTGTCGAGGGGAGGGGGCTCCAGCCTGGGGCTCAGAGGAGAGCCTGCAGCCAGCCTCCGCCACTGTCCCCACAGGAGCCCCAGGACGGGAACCCAAAACAAAGAATGGCAGAGGGCAGAGCTCCCTTGAAGCCTGGCCCTGAAGACAGATGGCCCAGGGGCTGCTGGGTGCAGAGGAGCTTCTGAGCCGGAGCCTCCCAAGGACAGTGCCTGGCGTCTGTGCCTATGCCCCAGGTAGACTCCCCAGAGCCTTGGCAACCCATTCCACTGTTCCACCACTCGACACAGCCCCTTGGAAGTCCTCCCTGCTGTCTAATTCAGATACTTCCCACTGCAAGTGCAGCCCACTCAACTCTTTCGGAGGCTTAAAAAAAAAAAAAAACCCTCTGCTGAAAACTGAAATGCCACAGAGTGCTAAGACAAAGACCCCTTTCTATACAGTTCCACCCCTCCTACACCTCTCTCCTCCTCCCCACCCCCTTCCTTACTGCAGGCTAAATTGGCAGTAGAGAGGTTTTGAGTCAACAAATGCAGTGGGCTGGGGAAGGGAGCCCTGAAGGGGATTCCTGTCTTGGAGACATTTGCTGACAGCAGTTACTGTGACAACAGGGAAGGCCTGCCACAGACCCACACGCAGCCCCTGCTTCCTGCTGGCCGCCCTGCTCAATTCCAGCTCTCTGGGCACCCCCTGTCCCACTTCATTCACTTATTCATTCATTTATTCTGTTATTTACTCCACAATCTCTGGCTACCAACCATGTGTCCAGCACCTGCTTGACTGTCTCCTTCAGGCCTCACGGCAACCCAGGAAGTGGTCCTTTAACAAAGTAGAAAGCTGAAACCCCAGAAAACTAAAGGGACTTGCCCAAGGTCACGCAGATGATAGAGCTGGGATTTGAACCCAGGCCTGTCTGACTTCCTAAATCAGTGTGTGGCCCTCTGGGCAGTGCCAGAAAGCCAGGTGCCAGGTGGTGAGCTCCTTGAAGTCTGAGACTTCATCATCTTAGCTCCATGTCCCTAGACAGCGCCCAGGGCCTGCACACAGTAGGTGCTTGGGGCATGCTTGGGGCCTGATGTTATGAACATTAGGTTATGGAGGGGAGGGCAGGAGTCGGCAAAGGTAGGAGCCTTCAGAAGGGAGGGCCTTCCAGTTTGGAAGCAGCTATACCTAGATTCTGCAATCCAGGCACTTAAGGGCAATTATAGAATTCCTACTGTGTGCCAGGCACTGTATTAGGACCCCAGAGTACAAGGATTTTAAAAACTCATTTGTGCTTTGCCCTAAAGGAGGCCTTTGTTTAGCTGGGGAGACAGACACATAAACAGAGGGAGTTAGCAGTGCTGTAGAAATAAGTATGAAGTGCTGTGGGACTCCAGGTGGGACATGGGCCTCCCTGTGAAAAGCAAAACAATGAAGCTTTTATAAGACAATGTAGAAAAATATCTCCATGACCCCAGGGTAGAGAAAGATTTCTTAAACAACACCCAAAAATAACACTAACTGTAAAGGGAAAGATTGATACATTTGAGTACATTAAAATCAAGAAGTTCTATTCTTCAAAAGACAGCACTGCAAAACGGAAGTCCCAGTGGGGAAAAGATTTTGCAACACATACAGCCAACAAAGGGCTCATCTCCAGAAGGTGTAAAGAACTCCTACAAAGGACTACGCAGGAGACTGACAACCCAGTGGAAAAATTGGACTGCAGAATGGAACATCGGAGGGGCAATAAATATATGAAAAGGTGTCTGACTGGATTAGTAATTAAGAAAATGCTCTTTAAAATCCCAGTGAGATTTTTATCACACATTCGTCAGATTAGCAAACATGTAAAAGTCTGATAAAATCAAGTACCGGTGAAGCTGTGCAACAGGAGTTCTCAGATACCTCTCTGAGAACAGCCTGTCAGTATTTAAGTCAACAAGTCAAAGATGGGCACACCCCAAAGGTGAATTCATGTAGAAGAATGTTCATGGCCGTCATCAGTCATGAAGGCCCCCGATGAGAACCAAGAGATCGCATAGACTGGGTACCCGAGTTCAGGGGAACAGAGAGAAAACACAGTGGATCCTGCTTGAGGGGCTGGGGTATCTGGGAAGGTGAACTCTGAATTAGCAAAGTTTCCCAGTCAGGGAAGAGGGAGGGACAGCCTTCTAGACAGAGGTGTCCCCAAATGCACAGGCAGGGGCTTCAGAGCAGTTCCCCTGTGTCCTGGAGGCAGCGGGTTGGGGTGGCAGGCAGAGAGGCAGGAAAGGCGAACAGAGAGGGGTTGGCCGTGTCCACATCAAGGCCTCTGTGAGCCATCACAGACTGTTTGGCTTTAAATATAAAAGTGGGAGAGAGTAGGATCAAGGAGCCATTGGAGGGAGGGAGACCAGTCGGAAACTATTGCAGAAGATGGTACACACTAGAAAAAAGAGTGACTGTGTGACAAGTGGGTCCAGGCACCAGCTCTGAGACGGATGGATGGGATGTGGTGATGGGGATGGGAGATGGAAAGGAGCTGAGGGACACCCTGGTCCCTAGCTTCGGGACCTGGGTGCATAGGGATGCCGAACATCCAGGGACCGAGGAAGGAGTGAGGGAGAGGTTTGAAGTTTGAGGAAGGATGGGCAGCCCAGGTGGCTCAGTGGTTTAGCACCACTTTCAGCCCAGGGCATGATTCTGGAGACCCAGGATCGAGTCCCATGTCAGCCTCCCTGCATGAAGCCTGTGTCTCTGCCTCTTTCTCTCTCTCTGTGTCTCTCATAAATAAATAAAATATTAAAAAAAAAAAAAAGGTTTGAGGAAGGAGCTCAGAGCCCTAGTTGGGGATGTGCTGCTTTGGTGTGGCTACAGGATAAACAGGAGAACATTCAGGACAGCAGGACAAGCTCAGAAACAGAACTAAAGATCTCAGAGCCATTGTAGCAAGAAGCCATGGGTTTAGATGAGAACATTCAGGGTGCAGTGGGCAGAGGAGGGAACCAAACACAGGGAACCAAACACTGAGGCAGTGGGCAGAGGAGGAGAAGTGAGTGGTCAGAAGGTAAGAGGGTCTGGAAGAGGGTGGTGGTGTCACAGCAGCTGAGAGAGGTCTGGGGTCTGTGGACTGAAAACAGGGTATTGGAAATAGGTGGGGTTGGGGCTGGATTAAGCCCAATCCAGGTTGGGTGTGGATTAAGTCGGGGGCAGGCTGTGGTGCTGGTTTAAGGATCTCTGTATTCTCTGGTAAGTCTATGTGAGGGAGGGGCAGGCCAGAAGCCTGGAAGGGCAGTAAAGGTTTAGAACAGGAGCTGACCACCAGGGGCCCAGCAGCCTGGAGGGCTGGGCTGACGTCAGGGACCATAAATCTGGAGTGGCACCAGTTTGCACGGTTGGGTGATTTTCCTATGCCTTCTCGTAGCCTGGGAATCATGATGGGGAAAGCAGATGACTGGAATCCTCCAGGGCTGGGAAACGCAGGGCCAGGGGGTGTGGGAATCGAGGGTGCCAGGGAGAATGAATGATGTGGCCAATCAGAGGCAGGTCGATGGGGGAGGAAGAAAGCCAGGACGGAGCTGACAGCCTGGCAGAGTGCCTTGTCCGAAGCCAGTGCTCTGGTCCCATAGTTGAATGAAAAAGACAGAATGAGGGGATTGGAGAAATCTCTGTGGAAGGTTTTATGGGAAGAAAGGAAAGAAGTTGCAGTCCAAGAGGGGGATGCTGATGTTTAAGGTTTTATAGGAGACATTCCAGGCAGTATGTGGGTGGCTGAAGTGAAGAGAAGAAGGTCACTGAAGATGGGAGGGTAGGGGAGCCAAGATGTGAGGACGTTGGGGTGTCCATGCGGACATCCACATTACCTAGGGTGATGGCGGAGCTTGGGATACACAGAAGAAGACTATGAGCCTGTGACCAAGACCTCAAAAGTTGTTGGGTGACCTCCGGGTGGATAGGTATATCTGCCGGGTTGGGTTAAGAATTCGATGGCTGGATGGTGGAACTCTGGAGGTCTGGTTTTGGCTGGGAGAGGAAGTATAATGGAGGAAAGTGGGAGAATGCTGACTCTTTGCCCAGCCTGGCCAGGTACCTCCTGCAGGCTCATCTGCTCATTCTCTTCTTGGCCTTCATTGTTCTTTGAGTCTGAAGGACTCCACTTAATCCTTGTGTATACACGACTCCAATACTCGCTTTCCTCCCCTCAAAATGGTAGGGCAGGATCTTGCCCATGGCCCCTGTGTATTGTGGATCTGGTCACATCCTGAGGAATGGCCATGCACACAGCACAGGGCGGCCTGGACACTACAGCTTGGGATATTGACAGTGTGGGGCTGTTCTGGATCCGCCAGCCTTCACTGCCTCTTCCTCATCTCGGGACATGCAGAATTTTTCGTTTCCTTTTTTAAAAATTTTAAAAAAGATTTTATTTATTCATGAGAGACACTGAGAGAGGTAGAGACATAGGCAGAGGGAGAAGCAGGCTCCCTGTGCAGAGCCTGACGTGGGACTCGATTAGGATTCGAACCCGAGCAGAAGGCAGACGCTCAACCCCTGAGCCACCCAGGCACCCCACATGCAGAACTTTTCTACCCTTCAACTCCCATATGGAAAATCAAGCCAATTCAGAGATGCTGAGTGTTAGGGCACGAGCTAAGGTGTGCTGGTATCCAGTACACGGTGACTCGCTCTGTCTGAAATGCCTCCTCCCCTTTAGCCCCTGCTAAAATCTTGCTTGACCTTCAGGCCCCTCAAAAAGTGTCACCTCCTTTCTGATCTCATCTTTTCAATATCAGTTACTTTGATAGCATGATTCTTGGTCCTTCTACTTGGCATTTTTGTCCACCAGTCTTTTTTTTTTTTTTTTAAGATTTTATTTATTTATTCAGGAGAGGTACAGAGAGAGAGACAGAGACACAGGCAGAGTGAGAAGCAGGCTCCATGCAGGGAGCCCGATGCAGGACCCGATCCCAGGACCCCGGGATCACACCTGAGCAGAAGGCAGATGCTTAACCACTGAACCACCCGCCAGTCTTTTTTTTTTTTTTTTTTAAGATTTTATTTATTTATTCATGAGAGACAGAGAGAGAGGCACAGACACAGGGAGAGGCAGAGGGAGAAGCAGGCCCCATGCAGGGAGCCCAAGGTGAGACTGGATCCCGGGTCTCCAGGATCACACCATGAGCTGAAGGCAGCGCTAAACCGCTGAGCCACCTGGGCTGCCCTCTGCCAGTCTTAAAGTTGGTCGCTAAGAGCCTGTATTTGTATACAACTTCATTCTTGGAGGGAAGACCTCTGAGGGGGCCACAGGGACAGATGAGGCACGGCTTTGTGGGAAGGAGCTCGCATTCTGGTTGTTGAGTCAATGAATTCCAATCGATTGCTGGATCTGAAGGGCTGGGACTTGCAAACAGGAGGCTGAGGGAAGGGCCGGTAGGAATTACCCTGAAAGCAGGTGGGAGCCTTTCCAGGTCAGAAGCTACACCCAGGGATCTGGATATAGCAGGTGGGGGGCAAGGGTCAGGACTTCTGCATTTTTAGACACCTCAGGTGGTTCTGAATCTTCCTTCTGCTTGGGAACCACTCCTGGGGAGATAGAGTTAAGCACACTGGGGACTGACGAAGAAAGAAGAGAAAAACCAAATTCAGACTGACCACATAAGGGTGATAGTTATTCACGAGCCTGGCATACAATCAAAAACTCATCAGTGTGAAGCACAATAACACCATGAGGGGACATGTCATTAGAAGGTGCCAGCTACTTTATTTATTTATTTATTTTTGCCAGTGACATTAGATTATGACCCTTAACTTCTTGGGGCTGGCCTGGCTGCTGTTGCCCAAAGGACCATGTGCTAATCACAGCAACTCACTGGCTCTTTCCCCAACTCCCCAACTTGGTCTTTCAATCTTTTGGCTTCCAGAGCTGGATACCCGGAGAGAAGAAAATTAATGCATACCGAGCACCTACCAGATGCCAGGCACTTGAAATACTTATCTCTTTTAATCTCTAAAAGGTCTATGTTGGGCAGCACTGTGAAAAAAAAAAAAAGGTTCAGAGCAGTGACCTCTGCTGAACCAGGTTCAAGGCTTGGCCCTGAGAGGTTCACTAGCATGAACTTGGAGCAGTCTCTGAATCCCTGCAGCCTCAGCGTCTTTCTCTGTAAAATGGGGCTATGGCAGTTTACCCCAGCAGGCACTTGGTCAATGCATTACAGCTCTTTCTTGCCATTTCCTGCATTTTACAGGTGAATAAGCCGAAGCCCCGCTGTAAGGGGCTAGCCATACTGGTACTCAGGTCTGCTGGATGGGCCAGGCTCTTCCCTCTACCACGCCACCTCTGGGCTGTAGGGCCTTAGCTAGGGGACTGTGTGCCACCAAGGGGAGCTGGGGGTGGGGGCAGGGAGGAGCACCTGTGGCCCCGTGGCCGTTAGGACTGGCTTTTATGAGCCTGTTTCACCAACTGGCTCCCTCCCCCAGGTCTGCAGCCCGTTGAAATTCTTCCTGTTTGCTCCCAAGCAGATGGTGCTGGAATCTCTCTACACCAACTCCCATTCATAAATCACGGTCATTCCCCTGGTGCTGGAGCAACCGTTCTAATTACAGTGGGGGGAGGTGTGCATGTGTGAGTGTGTGTAAATGTGCATGTATGTATGTACGTGTGTATGAAGAGACTTAGACACTGCTGGCCACAGGATGCCACCTCTTTTCCATTGTAGGTACAGCTTTTCCCCCTCCCCAGCCCTCCCAGCCCACCCTGCTTTACAGAGGGAAGCTGGAGGTCTGAGGCCTGAGGAGGGAGGCCCTCCTGGTGGGAGTGTTTCCTGCTTCAGATGGTGTCCCCTCCCCCACCAGAAGGGACCCTGGGACCAGGCAGCCATTCTTAACCTCACACTTCCCGGCCCCAGGTACTGGGCATGGTGGTAGTGCAAGGGGGAGGGTAATGTTAACAGAGCCTCTAGTGTGTCCCCAGTGTCCTGACGGGTACTTGAGAGGTTGTAAGGGGAGTGGAAGTTGGAGATAGGGATGGAGACTTGGTCCCAGGCAGGTCAACTCTTATCTGCCAGAGCTAAGAGTGATTGGAGGGGTGGGAAGAGAATGATAAGCTTGAGGGAAGCCAGGCTGGGGACCCTTGCTGGGCACCACAGCTTATACCCCAGCTTTCTCTGGGTTCCTTATCTCAGGCCCACGGGGCTGTGTGTGAACATTATTACCGTACATAGTCATATACCTGAGTGGGCAAGGGGGTTTGGGTGCTGTTGTAGATCTGGGGCCTGGTGCTTTTGTGTGTCTGAGCAGTCTGTAAATGCTAAATCGTCTTGTGGGGTGTTCATATTTGTGCATGAAGCTGAATGGGTGGAGTAGAGGTTTGATTGTGTGTCTGGGTCATGGAGGGAGGGGTGACTGTGTTTAGGGAGGGAGTAGAGGGGCTGTGTGTGCTAGAGTCCAGGTGAGCAGGTGTGAGGCCTGGCTGTTGATTGCGGCTGCCTGCATGTTCTGGGGACAATGTGACGCTGCATGTCTGTGCCTGACTCCCTGTTTCCTCTACCCTTTCCATTCTGAGCACCTGATTGTGGAGGTTTGTCCCTAGGTTCAGATTCTCTCCCTAGTCCCTGGGGCTTCACTTAATAGATCTGGGGTTTGGACTGGCCCCTTGCAGTTTGCCATGACAGACAGGGAGGTAGGAGGAGACAAAGGCATCTCCCCAACTGGAGCTGGCCAGGAGGCAGCATTCAGTCCCTGGATGCCCCCACCCAGAGACAGTGGCAGCCCTAGGGAGCTCATGGCTGACCCTCAGTGTCTCTTCTCCCCAAATCCTTCCCTTTGTCGAGGCACCCCTATAAATGTGATCCTGCCTAGGACCCTTCTCCAGGTGAGTCTACCTTTCAGGGGGTCCTCCTTTGCCTTCCCCTGCTCCCAGAGAAATCTGAGACTTGACCTGCCTATGTTCCCTCATTTGCCCGTAGTCCTCACCCCAGTATTAGGTGGCACACAGAAGGGAATAGGGGACAGACACCAAAACAGAGGCTACTCAGAGGGAATGCTTTATTTGCCCTGCCCTCCTCCCTCCCCACTGCTCACCTTCATCCCTCAGTGCTTTCCTAAGCACCCCCAAGCTGCCCTGGTAGAATGAGCCTTGGCTTTAGAATGCAAGCTATACACCTGCCACTTGCCATCTGTGTCTCCAGCCTCACATCATTGCACTTTGCTAAGACTCAGTTTCTTCATCTGCAAAATGGGGATTAAAATATTATTGTAAAGGGGATGCTGGGTGGCTCATTCAGTTAAGCATCTGCCTTCAGCTCAGGTCATGATCCCAGGGTCCTGGGTTGGAGCCCCATGTCGGGCTCCCTGCTCAGTGGGGAGTCTGCTTCTCTCTCTGCCTCTCCGCATGCTTCTGTGTGCTCTCTCTCAAATAAATAATTAAAAAAATATTTTTAAAGGATTTTATTTATTTATTCATGACACACACACACACATACACACACAGAGAGAGAGGCAGAGACACAGGCAGAGGGAGAAGCAGGCTCCATGCAGGGAGCCCAATGTGGGACTTGATCCCGGGACTGCAGGATCACGCCCTGGGCTGAAGGCAGGCGCTCAACCGCTGAGCCACCCAGGTGTCCCAATAAATAGAATCTTTAAAAAATATATATTATAGGGCAGTCCGGGTGGCTCAGGGGTTTAGCGCTGCCTTCAGCCCAGGGCGTGATCCTGGAGACCTGGGATCGAGTCCCACATTGGGCTCCCTGCGTGGAGCCTGCTTCTCCCTCTGCCTGTGTCTCTGCCTCTCTCTCTCTGTGTGTATTCTCATGAATAAATAAATAAAATCTTTTAAAATATATATATATATTATTGTAAGGACTGAGGGAGGTAATACACATGAAAGTGGCTAGAAATGATGAAAGGCTATATCCACGTGCTAGCTCTTATCACTTCTGGGTTTTCTTTTAACTTCCCAACACTGTCCATTTCACAGATGGAAAGACTTGACCCTATGTTGCTCCCGGGCTTTTGGCCAGGAGCCCGGCAGTCGTCACCCAGCGATCACTCCCAGTCCTTAGCGAAGGGGAGGCCCACCTTTGCCTTCACTTCCTCCACCTCCCCTGCCCTGCCTGCTTTGAAAACTCCCTTAAGTATCTTTCAGGCAACAGCTCAAAGGGCACCTCCTCTGGGAGGACTTCCCTGATGCCGAGCGGGCTGGCGGCTCCTCCGCAAGGCCTCCCGGCTCGGAGCACAGCCCGGCGGCTCTTATCAGGCGCTCCGTAATTGTTTGTTTTCCCAACACTGTTTCCCAATTACTGTGCAATTTACAAACACTGACGGAGCAGCGTGATCTAGCTGCGCTAGCTACTGTTGCCGGCCGCCGGGGAGCTCCTGCAGGGGCAGCCCTCCAGGGGAGGACACCCCCACCCAGCTCTTACCTGTGACCACCTCCGTCCCAGCGCCTGGCCTAGAACCTGGCTCCAGGGGGCGCGTGCTAAGTGGTCATGGACTGGAGAAGCACATGAATGAGGGCAGGAGTAGAGACCCGTGAGGGAACAAGACAGAAGGGAAGAGATGCTTCTCGTTAACATCTCTTCATAAAAGCCAGCGAGTTCCTGTATCCAGCTGGTGTCGGAATTGGGGCTGATGATAAAACGGAGAGGCCCCTGAGGCTGAGGGCAGCTGGCTGGCCAGTGGGCTTTATAAGGCGGTTTTATGGACTCAGCTGAGATGTGGTGATGAGAAGCCAAACTTTAAACATCCTCTTAAAGTTCGCTTTCACTCCCCCGGGGCCTTCAAGCTGAACAGAATTGAGGAGAGGCCTATGGAGGAGGTGCCAGTGGAGCGATGAAGGGGATAGCATCACCCACATGGACCAAAAGGAAGTAGGCAGGAATCACAGCAGGAAGGGTAGCAGCTAGATGTGAGGAGGACTTCCTTCTGGGGCTGGGATGGAAGGCAGCAGGGGTGAGTGATGTGGAGGGGAGCAGGTGGGCTGATTGCTCCCCAATTCCTCTGAAGGGGTCGCTTTGTGTTTCAATGCCACTGTACCACTTCTGCCCCCTGTCTCACCCTGCTGACTCCTGACCTCCCTAGTTTTTGAACCAGACAGAAATTTCCAGGAGAGATGAGCCCAGGTCAGTACCAGCATCTGCTCATAGGGTGCAAGCCCAGGCGAGCCCTGCGCCAGCCGGGCCTGTGGGTGTTAGGCCCATGGCTCCTCACTTCTGCTGTTCAATTTGTGGGAAGGAGAAAAGCGCCCAGCCTGAGCGACCTTAGAAAGGGCTGGGGAGGGAATGAGAGCCGGAAAAAGGTCAAAGAGACAAGGAAAGATAAAAATCCAAGAGAGGAAACGGTGGAAAAGAAATGCAGGAAGGGGATGAACTAGCAGAGAGCCCACAGGACAGGCTTCACTGAATTTAAGCTGTTTGTCTACATTGAATTGGAAATATGGCAGGAGAGTTTGTCTCTTGGAAATTCTGACAGTTTGGTCCACTCTCTGCCATCTCTCCTCATCTTGAGTTCTTGTGCTTATTGCTTCAAGTATTCATTCCCCAAAAGTTTATTGAGCATCTACTACAGGCCATTCTACAATCTTGCCACTAACATTTGCAGGACTCAGCGCAAGAGTACCAGATAGAGGCTTACAGGCCATATGTCTAAATGCCTAAGATTTATAAACCAAGCTGGCTTTCCCCTCGACTCCTGGCTACTTCCCATAATGCGATGGGCCTTGCACGTATGCACTGTATGCTAGCTTACACATCCAAGCACATCCTCAGTTTCCAAAATCAGGCACCACTGCACCATTCTTTGGACTCCTACTCTCCAAACGAGGGTAGAAGCTTACGCTAGCTGTACAAGTCGGCTCCAAAAGGGGGCCTTTCAGGCCTGGGGCTAAGGGTAGTACTTCCAGAAGCCATACAGGGGCATCTATACAAGGCTACAGTTTTCTACTGTGCACTGTAAATATCATTCTCCTAAAAATCATTCTCCTAAAATTTCACCACTTTTCATTGTCAACCCAGTCTAACCCCTTACTCTGATCTGGCCTTAATTTTTTAAAAGATTTTATTTACTTATTCATGAGAGACAGAGAGGCAGAGACACAGGCAGAGGGAGAAGCAGGCTTCCTGATGTGGGACTTGATCCCAGGACTCCGGGATCATGCCCTAGGCCAAGGCAGATGCTCAACCACTGAGCCACTCAGGCATCCCTGATCTGGCCTTAAACTTTCTAACCTGATAGCAAAAATTTCCCTTTACAGTGTTGAAAAGAAAACCACTGGCAGGGCACTTGGGTGGCTCAGTCAGGTAAGCAGTTAAGTGGTTAAGCATCTGACTCTTGGTTTTGGCTTAGGTCGTGACCTCATGAGTCTTGAGATGGAACTCCGGGGGAGTCTCTCCCTCTGTCCCTCCCCTGCCCTCAAATAAATAAATCTTAAAAAAAAAAAAAAAAGAAAGAAAATCACAGACCCCCAAATAGTGTCACTTGGGCCAAGTCACCACCAGACTAGGGCTTAGTACATGATGGTGATCTGTGCAAGCTTCACCATCCTTAGAGGAGTTAGTGTTTTACAGGTGGGCAACCTCCACTCAGAGGGATGCCACAGCTTGCCTGGGGTTCCCCCATTGGTGAAAATCTTGAACCCAGGACTCCCTGATTGAAGTCCAGGGCAGGTTCTAGGCCCTGGAGAATGCAGGGCTCTCACATATTGGCACTGGGGCGGAGGCTCCTGGCTTGGTCCACATGAGCTCAGGGAGCCCGGGATGTCCTTGTGGCTAGTCTTCTCTGGACCTGCTTTCACAGGCTAGGCTTGTAGTTGTCCTGTTTGCTGGGAGGACTGATGGCTATCACCTAGGGAATGGAGAAGTCAGAACCCAATATTTTTTTAAAGATTTTTAATTTATTTATTCATGAGAGACACAGTGAGAGAGAGGCAGAGACACAGGCAGAGGGAGAAGCAGGCTCCCTGATGCAGGACTCAGTCTCGGGTCCCGGGGTCACGCCCTGAGCCGAAGGCAGAAGCTCAACCATGGAGCCACCCAGGTGCCCTAGTCAGAACCCAATTAAAGGCTTTTTAACTCCTGCCAAAGTCCTCAGCCACAGAGAGGGCGCCCTTTGCCTTGGGGGCTAAGGCTCATTCTCGGGAAGCCGCTAGTCGCTAGTTGCTAGTTGGAGCAGGACTGAGCACCCTCCTCTGTCCCCAGCTCCCGCGGGCCAAGCACCATCAAGGTCAGGTTAGGAGGGGCACTGCTCTGCCCCCGCCGCCTCTGCCACCCCTCTGGCCTCCCCCTGCAGGGGCTGGAAGCTAGCCGGCCAGACAAGGCCAGTCACCCCATCCACACCCCGCTGAGGGGTGAGTGCCTGGCGGGAGGGGGCAGGAGGGGGCGGGAGGGAGCTGCTCCTTCCCGGCCTGGGCCTCACTTGATTCCCTAGGGCAGGGAAAGGAGGAAAAAGAAGGAAAGGGAAAGAACATCCATTGAGCACCTATCCTGTGCCAGAAGCTTTACATACATTAGCACATTTAATCCTCACAGCAACCCTGAAGGGAGGATTATTATCCTCATTTTACAAGTGACAAAAATGAAGTTCAGAGAGGTTAAACATCTCACTGAGGCCCATGCAGCCAGTGAGCAGAGGAGCGGGGATTCTAACTTGGGTCTGCCTGACTCCCAGCCCCGCTTCTCTGGCTCTGGGAGAGGATGGCTTGAGCACCCCTCCAGAACTTCCAGGCCCGGGGCGTTCCCAGGCACACTCCATGTGTGCATATGGCCTCTGGAGGCCTCAGCCGCCCAACTCTAACAAACACCCTTCAGACATTTCCGGACACTTCCCACCCCTGCTCTGGGGTCCTTGGGAAAACCGGGTTGCCTTTGAAGGGGCCCCCCAGGTCCATCAGCATCTCTACTATTTCACACTTTCCCTTCAGGATCATCAGATGAGGAACAGCTGGGCCTGCAGATTTATTAGGGTTTTGCCAGTGATTCTATCCGTCCTTCCGTCCCTAGCTAAGCCCCGCCTCCGCTCCCATTAGTAGCCTCTGGAAAGCCAAGAGAGTTCCTTTGTCAATGCCCCAAACCCACATAGCTGGTGTGATTTTTGCCGCTCTCCCTCCTCGCAGCAGTCGGGAACCAGCCATATGTCTCCCCAGAAACACTGGAGAAAAAGAAGAAAAAAAGCAAAGAGAGATTGAAATTTTTGCCTCTCTGTTTCAGAAAACAGAACACAGGAAAGCCCTGGCTGGAGAGTCAGGAGACCCAGATTTTCCTCCTGGTTGCATCAGCTGGGTGGCCAGAGACAAGTCATGTAATCTTACTGGGACTCAGTTTCCTCTCTGTCAATGGGGAAGAGTATCTACCCTGAGTACCTAGAGGGGAGGATATGAATGCTAAGGCCAGTGCTCTGCAAATCAGAAGGCCCATCCCAGGCCCCTCTCCCCTCCAGTCTGCACCCAGAAGCAGTAGGGGCTACTCTAACGAATGCCCCTAAGGGTCCCCCTCCTCCCCGCAGACACCGGAAATACAATGTGATCATGGAGTTTTCACACTAACAGCTCTCAGAAACAGCCAGCATTTCTCATTTTTCCCCTTTGTTTTTCCAAGGGTCACCCACTGACCTGCACCTGCATGACATGCATGTGTAGGGGCTTGTGACCATCATGTGACATTAGGGGAGCCAAGGGGAGGAGGCACAGGAAGCGGTAGGCACAGGGGCACAATACGAACATTCAGTGACAAACAAAAAACAGCAGGATGGGACGCCTGGGTGGCTCAGTGTTTGAGCGTCTGCCTTTAGCTCAGGTCATGATCCTGGAGTCCTGGGATTGAGTCTCCAGCATGGGGCTCCCCGCAGGGAGCCTGCTTCTCCCTCTGCCTGTGTCTCTGCCTCTCTCTGTGAGTCTCACGTGAATAAATAAATAAAATCTTAAAAAAAAAAAAAAAGGCCCCAGGTACACCAGGGGTCAGAGTTCCAGGTGTAACCAGTTGTCACAGGTACCACTTGCAAAGGCTGGCCAAAGCCCTCAGGGAGTTGAGCGGAGGCCCAGACTGATGATGATATTTTAATAATGAATCATTATTAATCATTCTAATTATTAAAAATAAAATATATTAACATGTGATTAACTATTGAGGTACTAACGATGGTGCTCATGAATTAGTGGCTCAGAATGCTTATGATGATCACTACAATAACGTTATGCTGAAGAAATTTTTTTGCCAATAGACCAATCCGAAAGCAACCGAGGTACACCACTGAGGTTACAGGGCTGATACGTAACGACAACAAAAAATAAGTATTGCAGGGGTCCAAGTGCTGACCGTCTGCCGGGACCATCAAGCTTAGCCGAAGGGCTCTGTCACAAGGAGGTTTTGTGCGGCACTGGCCCAGTGGCGTCTCTGGAGCCTGCGCAGCCCAGGCAGTGTGTGTGGGGGGCACCCTGAGTCCAGCTGGGGCCTCAGCCTGGAAGGTGGGCACCCTGAGATGCTGGTGCAGGAACTGGGGAGGAAGACCTGCGTGGGGACCGTGGGGACCAGGGTGAGCAGGAGTGCAAGCCAGCACAGGGTGATGTGATGAGAGGTGGGGGGTGAGAAGCATGCTGAGAATTGGCAGCAGAAGAGCTCCCCTGAGCTTTGTGCCAACCCCGCAGCCAAGTATTGCAATATAATCGCCAGGTATTAAGAAAATAGAAATAGGGTCTCCAGGTGCCTGGCAACGGCGCAGGTGAGGAAGACAGAAACTGACAACACGGAGCAATGATTGAGGTCCGGGGGCAGCCTGGGGCGCACCTACCCCTGCCCGGAGGAGCAGGGATGGGCCACTAGAACCAGAAAGACAGCCATGCCTTCCCCCTGTAATTAGGCAAAATGCTTACTTTAGTTGTTTAATAAAGTTGTACTTGACTCTTTCCTAGATGTGCCTGTTCACCAGGAGTTCAGTATTTCCTTTGTTTTAAAGTCCCCATTTAGGAACTGCAATCAGGATTTGGGGGCGAGGGGTGGGGGGGCAGGCAGGCTAGGTCTGTAGCACGTGCAATTCTTGATCTCTGGGCTGTGCATTCAAGCCCCACATGGGGTGTAGAGCTTAGTTGGAGTAAGTAAAACTATTAAAAAAAAAAAAAAAGAAAAAGAACTTCGCCCAGGATAGACTTGCCTAAAGTTCTTGTGTCCAGGCAGGACCATTCATGGGGCAGAGTCAGGAAGGGACATGCTGATCAAGTGATCCTGACCAAGGACCTTGCTGAGTTCAGAATTCCCCCACAATGGTGAGCAGCCCCAAAAGTTGGGATAAGCCCTGTTGTCTCTTGTATTGGGCAGAGAGGCAGGGTCACCTGATAGAACCGGATAGTTACTCAGCCAAGAAAGCGCAGCTCAGCACTTTTGTTGACGAGCCAAGAGATCAGGAGGTGGAAGAGGACGGTTTGGGGTGATGGCCTCTGATTCCCCTGTTACAGTAGGACTTTAGGAGTTATCCAAACCTTCTTTGAATTCTTCCAAGAGCCAGTTTGTCCAGGTCCTTAGAAAGGGCAGGGCCTTCAGCTTGGAGGTAGGCAATCTAACTCCGTTGAACTGGAAGGGGAAGGGCATTTCCAACTATTCAGACATTGCCTGTTGTGGGAAGGGGCTGGGATTGGGGTTTACACTCTTCTTGTCTTGAACCCCCAAGAAACTCAGTGGAAGGCTTTGCCCTGTCTTTTTGTAATCATGCTTGCCACGTGGTGTTAGAAGAAAGTTTAATACATGGAGGAGCCAGCCATTCTTTGTCATAAAATAGGAAAATTTCTGTGATCAGAAAATCTCCCAGCGCCCTGGGTCTTTCAGTGAGTGTCGCCCCCAACTGGTGGCCGGCTGGGGGCGGGGATGCTCGCACAGTAGGTTCTCATGAGCACATGTGCTGTCCTCTCCCCTCCTGGCGGGAGCCCAAATAACCCATTTAAGGTTATTGTAACAAGTCAAGTCTCACTAGCGGATTTGTTTAACTCACACCACTTTGGGTATAAATTCCTTACTCCAAATAACGGTCACTCATTTTCCCCCTGCCTTGAAACAACAGGCATTTCATACACCCCAGCTGGCAGCGCCGGGCAGAGCAGACGGGCTAGCTGCCTCACACAGGCTGAAACATGCAGCGCCTTGCTCCTGCTCTCTCTACCTCCTCAGCTTTTCTTCCAGCCACATGCAAAAATCTGCCCCATTACTCGATTATTGCATTTCGCATGAAATTAGGGATTGCAGGTCTTCTGTTATTCACTTAGCTCGGTGCAGGCTGAGGGCATGACTCAGAGGCACTCCCAGTTTCACCTCTTCGCAGTCATGGCCTCCTCCTTTATCCTCACCCTGGGGAGACCCTGTCTTGTCAGGGTGCCCTTCTTCCCCTTGGAGGCGTGGGTTAAACTACATTCTCAGGTCCCTTGGTTCCAGGACAAAGGGCCTTTTCTGATAGCTCCAGTTCCACCCCCATGAAACCTCAATCCCCAGTGTCTCCTGGAAGTACCCAGATGAATGACCTCCATTTGCCTCCCTCATGGTGTGGCCTGGAGCCCTGTGGAACAGCCCTGGTGCTTACCCTGGCCCTGGCGGCTTTTTCATTCTTCTCGCTGTCACGGGACTAATGGTTTCTCTAAAAAGCCTCAGCACTCTGGGCTGCAGTGTCAGCAGCTCTGGGTGGCCCAGCACACACTTCCTGCAGGTACACGTGAGTATGTTGAAAATCCTGGTCCCACCCGCATGTCCCGGCCCGGTAGCCTCCCCCTGTTCCACTTTGCAGCCTTCCACGTTCTCAACTCCCACATTTACATTTCATCAGTCAACCCCTGGCTCTCTGGGATTCCCCCTCCCCCCCATCAATCCACAGTGATATTTTTGGCTATACCCCCTGCCCCTGGAAATGAATTCCCACCACTCCAGATACAGACACGTGGACCTCCTTCTCTTCCCAGAACACTTTCCCTTCTGTGCCCAAATGTCCTCAGAGGTGCCAGGAAACGCATTTGGGGTTCATTTGCTCATTCAGCAAAGTTGTCTAAGTACCTACTATGCATAAGACCATATTGCTCCTTGAGGATTTATAATCTAAGAGGAGAGGTGAGAAAAAAACCCTACAACTATAACATGGAAGAATAACAATAACATAGGAGTAATAACATGGGAGAAAGTGCCTCTTTTGAAGGACAGGATGCTGGTGATCTGCATATCACTCTGGGAATTCTGGGTTATCATGTCTGAACACCAAGGACTCCTAAGGAACTTTGGACAAAAACTTTGCATCTCATAATCAGGTCTTAAGAGACTGGGTGAAGATTCTTAAAGACAAGATAAAGGATGAATCAACTGTGGTTCTGCCCCGTGGACCTGGAGCTTGCCATCAGCTAGAGGGGAGTGAAGGATCATTGAAAACTCCAAGTTCCTTTTGATAAGAATGAGCTGAATATACTTCCTAAGAAAGGCATCTCCTAATTTTGAGGTTCCCTTTGGCAATGAGCGGTCTTAATTGCTCTGAAGTCCACATGACTATTTGAAGCAAAAATTATAACATTGTCTTGTGGGTTTTGTAATATATGTAGATGAAATACATATGATAACTATAGCATAAAGGATGGGGGTAGAGAGTAATGGACCTTTGGGTTGCAAGGTTTCTACATTTTACTTGAAATAGTAATTCTAAGTGGACTGTGGAAAGTTAAGGATGTATAGTATAATCCCTGGGGCAATCATCAAAAAATTAATGCAAAGAGGTATAGCTACAAATCCAATAGATAAATTTAAATGGAATTCTAAAAATCCAAAAGAAGGCAGAGAAGGAGGAACAGAGAAATAGAAAACAGAGAAGGCAAATAAAACTAAATGTAACCATATCAATAATTACATTAAATGTTAATGGACTAAACATTCCAATTAAAAGGCAGAGATTGTCAGAATAGATAAAAAAGAAAAAAGACCTATTTGTACTCTACAAGAGATATTTTAAATATAAAGACACAGATATGTTGCAAATAAATGGATGAAAAGTGATATACATTCAAAAGCTGAAGAAACTGTATTAATATTAGACAGAATAAACTCAAGCCAAAGGATTACCAGAGATAAAGAGGGATATTTTACAATGGTTGAAGGGTCAATTCACCAGGAAGGAAAAACATTAGTATGTGTGCAACTAATAACAGTGCTTCAAATGCATGAAGCACACATTGACAGAATTAAAGGGAGACATACACAGTACCATAATCAGAGATGGAGATTTCATCAGTAAGGGTGGAGTTGTCTGACGGCGCATCTGGGACCAATGGGTTTGGGAGGCCATCCTCTAGGCCAGGGCTGGGTTGTGGCTGTGGACTGTGGTGAGACACCTGAAGGAAGAGGCTGGGAGGGAGTGAAGCAGAAGTTCAGCAGCAAAACCTGGAGAGATTCTTTGAGGATGGGACACTAATGGTCCCTGGTGATTTTTATGGAGGCCCTATGGCTCAGGCTCCACTTGGGGTGGTCAGGGAGTGGTTGGAGGTACTGAAACTGGTTCTGAAGATAGTGGTAATAATGCTCATGTGGCAATGGTCACTTCTGTGAGCTGTTCCAGAAGAGGATGCCAAGTAGTGGAGTGGAAAGCAGCAGTGGAAGCCAAAACAAGCATCACTCATCTCATTATTAGCTGCTCAGGATCCCTTTACAATATACCTGATGATGTGGGCTCAGGTGTCAAAGGCTACAGCAAGAGCTAAACTTATCCTTGATTGTTACCAAGAGGAGGTCTGAGAAGCCAGAGGAAGCCCAACATTTCTCAAGCTAAGTCTGCATCGGAATCCCCCGAAGGGCTTGTTAAAACAGATCGCTGGCCCTATGCCCAGAGTTTCTGATTCAGCAGGTATGAGGTGGGATCTGATGCTGCTGCTGCTGGTCTGGAGATATTTTGGGAGAACCACTAATGTAAACAAAGTGCCAAGGGGATCTGGAAGAGGGCATAGGTCTTTGGTACACTGAGTCAGCGTAGAGAGTCATAGTTGGAGATCAGGGTGAGGGGCCTGCCAGACAGAGGAGAGTCTAAGAGATAGTACACTTCCGGGGCTGAGCTGGAATGTCCATCTAAAGAGCAGAGTAGAGAAGCCTGGTAAGGTGGATCTAACTTAGCAAGGAAGAGCACGGGTTCAGAAATTAGACACGTGATTTCAAATCCTGAGTCTGATACTTACTTGTGGCTTTACCTAAGAGAGGTTACCTAATCTCTCAGAGCCTCGGTTCCACAGTCTGCAAAACGGGGCTAATGCTAATGCCTACTCTCAGGATTGTTAGTGAGGGAGCTCGTGCAAACACCTGGCAGAGGGGAAGGAGCCTCGTCGGTCAATGCTGGGTTGTGGCTGAATGCAAGGCTAAGGATTTGCAGGCAGAGAGACGCAGCTGACCCATCTGTGGGCTGATGGTGACCAACTCAGGCCTGGGCTGAAGCCACAGCGGCACGCTCGTCGGTATTTTGTGAAACCCGTCCTGAGGATTCTAGTCTTCTGGCTCAAAGAGTTCCAGGCCTCCTGCTCCAGTTGTCAGTTTCCCGGAAGTCAGGGTGCACCCCCCCCCAACCTCCAGCCCTGCTCCGCCCTTCCCGAGCCCCTGAGACAGCTCCAGCTCCACCGGGGCCCCAGGCAGAGGAGCCGCAAGCCACCTAGCCTCTGGATTTATTCTCTCCTGGCTTTGAGTTATCAGCTGGCATCCAACAGAGCAAATGGCAGCAGCTTTTGGATTTCTTTTTTTTAAAGTAAGAAGCGAAGGGGATTTAGTCCATCTGCATTAAGGAAGGGGAATTCATTCCTCCCCCTACCCCACCCTGTGTTTTGAGATAAAATGGTTCATTTCCATGAAAATTGAAACTCAGAGAAGAATCCTTGCTGCAGAGCCTTTTGGACTGTGAGCTTAAAGGGGGGGCGAAGTGGGGTGGAGGGATGTGCACTGGATGGAGAACCGCGCCTCCCCTCCACCTTCTCTGGGTACCACGGAGGCCCGTGGTACATGGGCACAGGCTTCTGAGTGGCCCTCGTACCGTTCTGAGCCTCTGTGCTTGCAGCTCAACAGGAATGCAGGTGCTGCCCTGGATCTGAACGAGGTTTCCATAACCCTTTGGAAATTGTATTCAGGCTCCCATTCCCCATCTTCCAAGGAATCCAGCCTATTCCCTGGGCCACTACCCTTCACCCCAACCCCATATAATTCAAGCTTACTTTTCTGCTTCCTACCAATCCACCACTATGGCCTTCACATGTCTCGTGGCCACGTCCTTTCAGGGCCTTCCCATGGAGAACGGACAAGGACAGCCTAGGCAGGCACTGATCAGGAGCTAGAAGCTCCCCCTGGACATTTCCTCCCACTGGGATCTGTCCCCAACCACTTCTGACCCCTTAACAAGGGTGCCTGGCCCCCAGTGCCATCTCAGTTAACCCCCACCCCCAACCCCTGCTCTCTGTCTTTGTGGTTTGAATGGAGCTCAGGATAAAGCCAAGCTTGGTCATCTCGGGGAAGCATTGTTCGCGGTTGGAAATCATGAGTAAATTTTGAAAAATAGTCAAGGAAAATCCTGCTTAGGGAAGCAAGTTTCCCAGCAGGGGGAAAACAAGCCAACTGGCAAAGTCCATCAGGAATAATCAGAAATAGTCTCTGGATTATTCACCTTTGGTATCATCCGCCCCCTCCCCATCCTTCCCTGAAGCACGGGTAACCGAGAGATACCAACATTAAGGCGATTGTCTAGGAAGAATCAACTTGGACGTGAAGCCAAATTCCTGAGCAGTTTCCCCTGCAGTCCAGATTCCCTCACACTGCCTTCTCCAACTCCTTCTTCATCCAAATGCAGTTCACATTATGCATCTGCTACCTGGGGGCTGTTGGCCCTGGCAGATGTTTGCGGCAGAGCCCTGGGACCGATCCAAGGGTTAGACCTTCTGGGCCCTGCGTGGGGAGGTACAGCTTAAAGGTGTAGGTGGATTTATCTCATCGGCCAAGTATTGCCTGAGTGTCTGCATGCACAAAAGGACAGTGAACTCCTCTCACTTAGCCTTGCAAATCAGTCCTCCAACTTTCCCAGCCCGTGTGGGGGTATTTTCTTCCCTTGGGACTGAGTAGAATAAATGAGGCAGCAGCTCAGGTGGGAGGCGGGGGACCTGGTTCTGAACTGGCTGAGTCATCCCTCTAGTCCTCCCCCTCCTCCCCAGTCTCTGCCATGGCTTTACCTCAGCTCTGTCTTTTCTTGCCCCCAAGTAGGCATCAGCCTCCCTGCCTCCACTCTCCATAGAAATGCCTTCTTCCCAAGCAAATCTGTGCATGCAAATGGCTTGGGTTTTGCACCAAGGGACAATCAGGTACAGAGCTCTGCAATGGCCTGGAAGGGAGACTGTAAGGGAAGGCTCAGTCCAGGTTAGCCCCCTTTCTTAGCCTAGTGGGGCCAGGGGGTTCCATCTGCGAGTATCTGCGAGGGTCAGTCCCTGCTGGTCCAGGTTGTGGGCTGGGAGAGCCCATTCTCTCCCTTCGAGAATGTTCCCCCCAGAACAACACGAAGTACGTAAGCCCTGTGATTCTTTTACCATCCTGGGGGAGGAGAGTGCTTCTTTGGGAACCTCCCTCGTGTCCACTCTGCTCCTTGGGGCGTGGTCCTCCAGGGACGCGTGGAATGACTCTGGGGCATCTGGAATGCAGCAGGGTCGGGCGACTTTGGCCGCCAGGGCGTAGGTGGATCACGTTTCTCTCGCAAACCTTCCTCCAACAAATTGGGACCCAGGAGTGGCAGGGCTTCTGAGGTGTGACAGGCTTATTTTTAGTTTGGATTCTAGCTCACAAGCCCACTTGTTTTTCAGTTTGGTCTAACTTGGGCCAGGTCTTCGGGGTGTCTCCGAGGACCCTGAATTGGGCCGCTGAAGGTCTGTAGGACACGAGCTGCCAGGTCAGGGAAGTTCCACCGGCTTCCCGGCCCAGGGCATCGGCACCATACAGCCTAATCAGCCCCCCGGGGGCCTGGACCGCCGCTCCCTTGGAAGAGGAAGGAACCTGGGCCTCCCAGCCCTGAGCCTTTGGTGATTTGGGGTGGGAGGGATGTAGACTTAACATCCTGTTTAAATTTGGCACTCTGTCGCATTTTTAACAGGGGTTACGACCCACCCTCCTCCCTTTCCCAGGCCTATCCTTACATATTCCTCTAATCAATTTTTTACTTTTGGCTCTAATTCTGCTCTTCACCTTGGAGCTTTGGGCCTGATGGAGGGAGGAGCAGTGTGATCAGCGTGATTTCTTGAGTGCTGCCTCTGAACAGAGCTGACCATGGAGAAGCCTCCCATGGAGGGTGAGGGGATGGGAAGATGCTGGGCAAGAGGAGGGTGATGAAGCGGAGAGGAGAGACAGGGTGGGCATGCGTGTGGGAGGGTACTGTGTCGTCACCTGTGTTGGGGCTGGGGTCCTGGTGCAGGAGGTTTGGGAGGAAAGGCAGTAGAGAGGGGAAGATGCCTAGCGACAGCCAGGCACAACTGCCCGTGAGCCCAGGCCCCAGCCCACCGGCCATGTGAGCAGAGGCTCTGCCGAGCAAACACCCAGCTCCTCTGTGACTCCCGGGCGGAGGAGCCCACATTCCTGCCCAGCAAAGGCCGCTTTAATCAAGGCTCCAGATCCTTCCTGCAGCCGCCCGGGGGGGACTGTAACGCTAAACACATTAGTGTGTGAGATTGAAAGGTAACACATTCTCATGGAAGCCCCCGGAACAATGGGCCTCGGGTCTGGGTTTCATTTGGAGGAACTGTGTGGTGGGAATTTCTCTAATCAAATAAAAGGAAAATGAAAAACTCTATCGTTCGCAAACTTTAATGCTCTTAATTGCATTAATTTGAAAAACATACAAGGTCTTTCTGAGTGTGGTGTTGGAGCCTGATAGGAGAGGAAGCTCAGGGCCCGGCTGGCGAGAGGCATGGGTCTGATGGCAGCAAAGGGTGCCCGGGCGAGGTGACCCACCCCCCGTGGCCTCTCCCAGCCCTGGTATTTCCGGGGCCCCCATGGTGGCTGAAGAGCCCTGAGAGCCCCATCAGGCCACTTGGCTTGGACCTGCTGCTGTCACTCACCCCTTTCTGCCCAAACCTGAGGGGGAAGGGCAGATCCTCTCTGGTCTGTCAGCACCCACGGCCCAGGGCCAGCTGCTCATCTTGTAACACACCCCATCCTGGATGCTTCCAGAAGCTCAAATCCCAGTCTGCCCTTTCACTTCCGTTTTTCCCCATAGGACCACAAGAGTTCACCATCCTCTTCCTCTGTCTCCATGGAGGATGGAACCGAAAGAAGCGCCCTGCCTGAGGGTACTGTCTGTCAAGATGTGTTTCAAGTTCCTGAAGCCTGAAGGAGTTACCCTTCCCTCTGTGGCAGGGCCTGGCATGGGTGGGTGTCGGGGGGGGGGCCCACATTTCTCACATGGGGTTCAAAGGTCTCTCTGATGTGGCAGCTGAGAGACGATGATGACCTGGGCCCTGCAGAGGGTTGTGGAGATTGGAGCTTCCCAACTGTACTAAGTCATGGCCCTCCCTGAAAAGCTGAGGAGAGCTGAAAGCTGCTCCTCAGCAAAGCGATTTGTGCTGTGCACGTGGGTGCACATGCGTGGACACACACACACACACACACACACACACAAACGGGCCTGTGCACAATTTCAGAGGTTTCACAAGCACCTGTAATCTCTGTCCATGTTGGAAAAACCAGTTTAAGTCCTGCTCCTGAGTCTTGGCAAGGACACTGACTTGCTGGAACTCCTGGGGGCGGTGGGGGGGGGGGCCCAGTGTGGGATTCCAGGAACCGAAGCTAGGGGTGAGGAGAGCTCTGGAGTTGAGGAGGACACGAAAGGCAGAGGTTCAGGGGGTACTCACAGAGAGCTGGGTCAGGCCCTGGGTGCAAGCCCTCCATTCTCAACCTGTGTGACCCTCTTCTGTAGGAATAAACGTCAAGCCTGCCAGGGCTGTGGGGAGGAGTAAACGAGGTGTGCTCCATGCAGGGCGAGCAGGGGGTGCTCCGCAAATGTCGTTTCCCCTCAGGCCCTCTGTCCTTAGGTGACAATGAGTGGAGTGAAGACCATGTGTACATAGAAGCTTCGGGGCCACCAGAAAGGGTCCTCTTTATCCATCCCATAGTTTTCTCCCTGAACCACTATTGTCTTGTGGCTCCTTCAACCTGAGATTTCCATCTCATCCTTGAACCTGTAGTAAGCTCATCTCTTCTCTCAAGGGTCACCTCCTCCGTGAAGCCCTGCAAAATCCCTGTGAGAACCTATTTCCCTGGGGAGGTAGGCTGGGGCTGCTATTGTTCCTATTGTCCAGAAAACCGAGACTCTGAGAGGTTTGTTGACTTGCCCAAGGTCACACAGCGGCAGAGTCAGGACCTGTCTGCCAGACGATGGCCCCTGCTCCCTAGCACTTGCTGCGAGCCCAGCGCTGTGCCAGTCACTTTGTATGTGCAAGCTTGCTGAATTTTACAGAACCCAAGTGTCTTGGCTCCAGGTCCACATTCTTTCTCGGCACCACACTGCCTCCCAAAGACAAGGATGGAAAACCAGGAGGCTTCCAATGCTCTTCTAAAATCTTCCTTTGTGGAGAAGTCTGTCAGCCATCAGCCAACACCACTTACTCAGAGCTCTGGGTGTGGACTAATGAGGGACACAGTTCTTGCCCGGGTGGAATGCAGGCTCCCGGGGAGGCCAGACCTGCCACCCTCCGAGGGGAAAGAGAAAGAGGACAGTCTGTGTCTCCTAAGGGTCTCTCATTTCTGCCATGAACCAGCTGTGTGATGCTGAGTGAGTGATGCCTCTCCCAGCCTCAGTTTCCCTGGTCGGCGAAGCACAGGGCCTTCAAGGACATTCCCGGGCAGAGTACTCCAGGTTTCTGTGACTTCCAGGAGGACCTTGGGCCGGCCACGTCTGGGTGCAGGGAAGCAGTGGTCATTGGCAGGCGTTCTCCTGGGGTGCCTGGGTCCGCAGCCTCACTGTCAGCCTGAGCTCAGCCCCAGGAGGAGGGGCTCACCTGGGACGAGGGGAGCCCTGGTTGGAGATGATTTACAAAAGCAGGATGTGCTCAGGTTAGCAGGGCCTAATGGCATGCTGGGGAACAGGCAGATGTGCTCCCCAAGCTGGCAGATGTTATTTTTGAAAAAAACGTCTGAAGACAGAATCCTGGAGGGAGAGAATCTTGTGGCCTCATCTCTTCTGTACCCCCAGCAAAAGGCTCAGTGACCCAGGAACATGACCTGATTTAATTCTCCCACCCAATCGGCTCCTCCCCCACCCCCTTCCCGGTTCCGTCCTTCAGAGCAGCTCAGAGGCCGAAGCTGCCCACAGGGTGTGTAAGGTCACCCGGCTGGGAAGTAATAGAGCAGAGATTCAAACCCAGGCCCAGCCGGTGCCAATGCCCAGGTGCTGTCCACTCCACCGTGTGGCCCTGCGCCTCATCGCCATCGGGGAAGAGTGCAAATGACAGAGCTGGCAGTTGAATGCCAACACCGAGGATACTCAGAGAAGAAAACCTCAAATGAAAGGGTTGCAAACTGAATGCTCGTGAGCCCCAGTCTAAGCAAATCTAGTATACCCAAATCTAAAAATAGCTCCTTATATTGGAACTCTTTCCCATATGAATTCATTCCCATATGAAAAAGAATCACTGGTTCTTTTCTTCAAGAAGCCAACTCCATTAGTGCATTAAAAATACGATTCCAGTTGCCAAATGTGATTTCATATGCAATCCCCTCTCCCCACCCCCAGCCCCAGCACACTTCTCACTCCTGATCCCAAAGGAATACTCCGCCTTGCCTAAAGAGAGGTTCGCCTCCAGTGTGGGGGGCTGGTAATCAACATGGCAAACACATGTCCTGGATTTTCTGAGACTGGCTCACTTTCTAATATAAGTTTTCCATTGTCCCATGAGAATGCTTGGAACTATCAGGCCTTGGGGACTGATGCTTTGGTTCATAAAATGTGGTCACCACGGAGGACACTGTCCTATCAAACCCATTTTCCAGCCTGGCAGGGCTGAAGGATAGGCCTGGTCAGAGCGGATGATGTGGGGAGTCCAGAGTCTAGCCTATGAGGTGGCGTGGGGGACGCTGGGTACGGGGTGAGTCAGCTAAGAGGCAGCCCCCTGAGTTCCTGGGATCTATTAGCAAGCATGCCATGCAAAACAGGCAGGCTGCAAAGATCCTGGGCTCCCTCACAGGCGCTCCTCTGCCTGGGAAGTAGGCGGGTGGGACCTGGAGGGTAGCCAGGGAAGAGCAGCTCCATGATTAAAGGGTTGGAGACCAGGACTTTTGAAGCAAGACTGGGATGGCTGGTTATTTATGCATTCAGCTCTGGGCCCTGCCTCCACCCGACCCCACCCACCACCCAACTCTGACCCGAAGCCCAGCTCTGGGCTGCACACTGCGCTTTGGAAGGGTGGCAGGGAAGGCAAGGATTTCCAAAACCTTGACTGAGGACTTGGGGTATGTTGGCAGGGGCTTTAACACACATGCATCAAGAATCTTCCCAAAGAGCCTCTGGGGTAGACTTATCCCATTTTACAGTGGAGATACTGAGTTTAAAATGCTAGCTCAGGGATCCCTGGGTGGCGCAGCGGTTTGGCGCCTGCCTTTGGCCCAGGGCGCGATCCTGGAGACCCGGAATCGAATCCCACGTCGGGCTCCTGGTGCATGGAGCCTGCTTCTCCCTCTGCCTATGTCTCTGCCTCTCTCTCTCTCACTGTGTGCCTATCATAAATAAATAAAATTTAAAAAAAATTTATAAAAAAAAATAATAAAATGCTAGCTCAAGTGGAATAAGCACCCAGGTCTTTTTTTTTTTTCTCTTTAGGTTTTCATTTTAATTCTAGCTAGCATACAGCGTAATATTAGTTTCAGGTGTATGGTATAGTGATTCAGCAGTTCTTTTTTTTTTTTTTAAAGATTTATTTATTTATTCATGAGAGACAGAGAGAGAGAGGCAGACATAGGCCGTGGGGAGCCTGATGCGGCACTGGATCCTAGGACCCTGGGATGATGACCTGAGCCAAAGGCAGATGCTCAATTACTGAGCCACCCAGGGGCCCCTGATTCAGCAGTTCTGTACATCACCCAGTGCTCATCAGGACAAGTGCACTCCTTGATCTCCCAACACCTTTTAACCCATCTCCCCACTCTTCTCCCCACCAGTAACCATCAGTTTGTTCTCTGTAGTTAAGGGTCTGGTTTTTGGTTTCTCTCTCTCTTTCTCTTTTTATTAGGACCCAACTCTTCTGATTCCCTCTCATCTCAGCAGAAACAGACATGGCAAAGGGTGAGATAGAGAACTCTGACTAAATCCCTCCAATGACTGGGTTGTTCTTCCAGCATTGTTTATGTGTGAAAATAAGAGTCCTTAAAATAGTAATTATGAGGAGCTTGATGCCATGTACCACTTACTGAGCAGCTACTACATGCTCAAGATCACTGTACGTAATCCTTAAAACAATTTCCCAGGTAGGTATTATAATCCATGTTTTGCACATGAGGAAACTGAGGTTCCAAGCATTACCTGACTTGCTCATGGTCACAGAACCAGTAAAAGGCATAGCTCAGATTTCAGCCTTGATTGTTTGGTCTTCAAAGCCCACAACCTTCCATCTGCCCATGACCCATATGACACCAATGTCATGGTTGCTGGAACTGCTGTCTTGTTGGAAAAAAAGGCCTGGGGCATGACTGAAGAGCATCCTGGGAGCATTCTTAGAGCCAGGGAGGGTTATCTCAGGAGCTGCTGATTGACCACCTGTTTTCTAGTGCCTTAAACTAGCTCATTCCCATGCTTGGGCTCCTGCTCTTTCCTACCTGCATTAAAAATATTTTGTGTGGTTCTAGGGACACCTAGATGGCTCAGTCAGTTAAGCATGAGCTTCCTGATCTCTGCTCAGCTCTTGATCTCAGGGTCATGAGTTTGAGCCCTACGATGGGCTCCATGCTTAGCATAGAGCCCAAAATAAGTAGGGGTCCTTGGGTAGCTCAATTAAATGTCCAACTCTTGATTTTGGCTCATGTCATGATCTCAGGGTGTGGAATAGAGCCCTAGTCAGGCTCCACACTTAGTGGAGAGTCTGCTTCTCTCCCACTCCCTCTGCCACCCCTTCTGGCACCCCCTCTACTCCTGACTTGTGTATGTGTGCTCTCTCCCTCAAGTAAATAAATAAAATATTTAAAACAAAAAACAAAAGAAACTATTTTTTAAAAAAAGCCTCAGGACTAGGAGTCCCACAGGCCTGGGGTTTAGTGGCCTCATTCTGTGGATGCCTGTGTGACTTTGGACAAGTCAGCTGCCGTCTCTCGGACTCAGAACTGGCCAATGGGCTTTCCACTGGATTCAGGAAATACCAGGCTCATTAACAGAGAGTCCCTGCCCTCAAGGAGCTCCTGTCTAGAGAGGAATGTACTCAGTAAGTAGATTGTTGTAAGCAAGATGGTTACTCCTTTTTAAAAAAAAATATTTTATTTATTTATTAGAGAGAGAGAGAGAGCACAAGGAAGGAAGAAGGAAGAAGGGTAAGTAGGCTCCTTGCTGAGCAGGGAACCTGACACAGGGCTGGATCCCAGGACCCAGGGATCATGACCTGAATGAAGGCAGATGCTTAACCAACAGAGCCACCCTGTGATGGTTACTTCCTTAGGAGAATGGATAGTGCATTGAGGGGAAAGAGGAAAGAACAGAGGAGACAGTGACCAACCCCGTCTGGGGGAGGCAGGGAAGATCTTACAGAAGAGGTGATCTCTGAATAAGGACTTGTAGGATGATGGGAGTTTGTCAGAAGAGTGGAGGTACCCCACTTTGGGCTTTGTTGGCCTGGATTCATCACCTCACCACTATGTCTATTCCTTAATTCTGATAACAATGTGCCCTTGATTGCTACTTGGCTGGAGGTTTCCTGGCTCATTTTCAGAAACCTCAACTAGCCACCATTTAAATCCTGGTAAAGATCAGCAAGAGAGCAGCTCACAAAGGAAACGGACAGTAAGATAGGAGCAGAAACCAGAGAAGCAGGCCAGACGAAGGGATTTTAAGAAGTAAATATTCAAAAACATGAAGAGCTACAGGGATCAGGAAAGATAAGGATGGTGAAAAGTAATATGACAATTATTGGAATAAAGAAAAAAGACTGGAAGGAAGTATGCCAACATGCTCATAGTAGTATCCTCGTGGTGGTGTGATCACTGGATAATCCTCTTTCTGCTCCTCCCTACAGCTCTGTACTTGGCAATTTTTCTACAATGAAACACTTCTTTGATAACCAAGAACTAGAACGATTGAAACTTGTTTAGAAAAGAAGTCGCTGGTGACCTTGGCAAGAGCAGCTTCAATAGAGTCTGCCGCCAAGCCAGATTGCAGGGCATTAAGAAAGTGGCAGGGGGTAAGGAAGCGGAAGAAGCATACGTGGAACGCTTGGAGAGGGTTGGCAGTAAATGGAAGGACAGAGATGATACCTGGAGGCAGCAGGGCCAAGCAAAGATGTTTGTTCTCTATTTAACGCAGGAGGGACTTTTAAAGGTAATGAAGTTTCCTGAGTTAAAAAAAAAAATCTGGATCTTATAAAGGATTTCTGTGTCTCTTCTTGATGTAAGAGACAGAAGAAATTTATTAGAATTTCTGGGACTTTTTTGTGGCTTGTGGGGACAACAGAAAAAAATGATATGAAACCAGGATGGTCTAAAAAAATGCAGGCTTAGTGGCTGCTGAATATTGCGTGGGTTTTGTTTCCAACTGGAAAGGAAGAAGCAATATAGGTGAAGACAAAGAGGATGCTAAGAAGTGGGGGGTGCCCATGTTTACAGCAGCACCATTTAAGATAGACAAAAGCTGGAAGCAACCCAAGTGTCCAAGTGAATATTAAAATGTGGTGTATAAAAAAAATTAAAAAGAAATAAAATGTGTATACACATGACGGAATATTATTCAGCCTTAAAGAGGATAATTCTGAAACATGTTATAACATGGATGAACCTTGAAGATATTATGCTAAGTGAAATAGGCCAGTCACAGAAGGACAAATATTATGTAATTCCACTTATATGAGATTCTTGGAGTAGTCAAACTCATAGAGAGAAAGTAGGGTGGTAGTTGCCAGGGCCTGCGGGGAGGGAGGAGGGAGGTGTTATTGTTTAACGAGTGCAGTTTCTGGTCTGGAAAATGAAAAATGTTCTGGGGATGGATGGTGGTTGATGGTTGCACAATACTGTGAATGTACTTCATGCCAAAGAACTGTGCACACAGAAATGGTTAAAATGGTAAGCTGCATGCGATGTATATTTTACCACAATCTTTTAAAGGTAAAAATAGGGCAGCCCCGGTGGCGCAACGGTTTAGCGCCGCCTGCAGCCCAGGGTTTGATCCTGGGGACCCTGGATCGAGGCCCACGTTGGGCTCCCTGCATGGAGCCTGCTTCTCCCTCTGCCCGTGCCTCTGCCTCTCTCTCTCTCTCTCTGTGTCTCTATGAATAAATAAATCTTAAAAAAAAAATAAAGGTAAAAATAGATGGGGCCCCTGGGTGGCTCAGTGGCTGAGCATCTGCCTTTGGCTCAGGGCGTGATCCCGGGGTCCTGGGATCGAGTCCTACATCGGGCTCCTCTGCCTATGTCTCTGCCTTTCAATGTGTTTCTCCTGTGAATAAATAAATAAAATCTTAAAAAAATAAGTAAATAAGAAGAATTGTGAAAGGAGAAAGAAGAGGAAGAGAAGACACAGGGGAGAATGGGAGAGCAAGGACAGTTCCTGGCAGGAAGAACTGGTGTCCTGGTGGAGATGCTTTTTGGAAAAGCGCAAAGGACATTTTGTATTCAGAACAGAATGAGTGGGAAGAATGGACAGAGAAACAGAAACAAGTGTGTATGGAGTAGGGGGTTGGGTCAGGTACCCAGAAGGAAAGTCTGCCCCCATATGCTTTGGCTGAGATTTCAAGAGCAGGTTAGAATTATTCATTCATTCATCCGCTCCATGAGGTGTGACCTCTCGCACAGACAGGATCATCAGCATATACATAGCTCCTTCGTGTGAATTAGGGAAAAAGCACTCCACCTCCTTCCTAGGCAGACACATCCTCAAGGGTACAGGGCTTAGGAAGTAACAGTATCTCTGAGGGAGTGGGGATTTCAACTCCTACCTGGGCACTGGACTGAATGTCTTTTTTTTTTTCTTTAAGATCTTTCTTTCTTTTTCTTTCTTTCTTTCAAATATAATAATAAATTATATATATATGTATATATATATGTATATGTATATATATATATATATATATATATATATATATATATATATAGAGAGAGAGAGAGAGAGAGAGAGAGAGAGAGAGAGGCAGAGAGAAGCGAGCGCGGCGCAGGACTCAATCCCGGGACCCCAGGATCGCGCCCTGGGCCAAAGGCAGGTGCCAAACCGCTGAGCCACCCAGGGATCCCCAGGACTGAATGTCTTTATACTATGAACAACTTGCCCAAATGTACCCAGTGGCCCGTGTATCAGGCACCAAGCTGGACCCTGCAGAATTTTCTGAGCTACGGAAGTCCCAGCCCGTGCCCTGAAGTATCCAATCTTGTGAAGACCGAGGGGACAGAAGAAGAGAGCAGAGGCGATCAGTTGGACTGCATGACCTTGAACTCCATGCACTGCACTTCTGTAGGCCTTTAGCGCCAGGAAGCAGGGATGTACAGATGCCAGGAGTGAGTGGGGCTGGGCACTGGCACTGCAGGCCCTATGCAGGTCAAAGGCACAGGGACACGGAAAGGACCACACTGAAGTAGCTGCTCCTAGTCTAGGCTAGGGAGGCAGCCTGGCTTGACTGGGGAGGAAGGAGCCAGAGGAGAGTGAACGTGTGTGAGGTGCTGAGTCTGCTGATCCCCTGAGGAACTGGCTGGAAATACTGGGCACCCTCAGGCAGGGGTGCCTCTCTGTACTAAGCTTCGTACACAGAGATACGTGGTCGGCAGCACTAGCTTCTCCTGGATCGTCCCAAGGTTTGGATGCCCACAACCAATTTTAACTAGAGGTTGTCTCACCTGTGCGCTGCATCTGGTATGTTCTGTCTTTTTCACCATCAGCACAAGATAATGATATTCAGGCTGTGTGTGTCCTGAGGTAATAGATATTTTGGGCTGGGGAGATCAGGGTTCAAATCCCAGATTTTAGTGCCACAATTTATAAGCTATATAGCCCTGGATAAGTCTCAAGTTTCATTATCTATTAAATAAATTCAATATACCAAGGCCCAGAAGTCCATAAAGATTGAATGTATATAGCACCGAGCACAAGGACCATAAAAACGAATAAATGTTCAGTAGATGTCATTTCATACACATGCATGTGTGCAGGCATGCTCACACCCTCTTTTTGGGATGTCTGCGTTGGTAGGTCAATGGGCTGGTATGAGGTGGTGCGGCTGGCTCATGCTTCTACCTGTGGGCATACAGAGTCTCATTCTGCTTGATTTGTCAGGGCTCTTTTCCCCTCTGGTTTCTCCACCAAATCCAGTGAGCTTAGAGATAGGGTTGCCTCTGCTTATCATGGCAGGGCCTTTCAGAGCTTAACACTAGGACTTGTACTTCTATGGTATTTGTGCCGAAGTATGATGTAGAATGCTGACCGGTACCGGGTAGTGAGGTAGAGAGAGCTGTCGAGAGGTGAGGGCCCTGTGATGAGGAGTGGAGCACACTGGGGGAGGTGAGGGTCCTGTGATGAGGAGTGGAACACACTGGGGGAGATGAGGGCCCTGTGATGAGGAGTGGAACACACTGGGGGAGGTGAGGGCCCTGTGATGAGGAGTGGAACACACTGGGGGAGATGAGGGCCCTGTGATGAGGAGTGGAGCACACTGGGGGAGGTGAGGGCCCTGTGATGAGGAGTGGAGCACACTGGGGGAGGTGAGGGCCCTGTGATGAGGAGTGGAGCCCACTGGGGGAGGTGAGGGCCCTGTAATGAGGAGTGGAACACACTGGGGGAGCTGAGGGCCCTGTGATGAGAAGAGGAGCACACTGGGGGAGGTGAGGTCCTGTGATGAGGAGAGGAGCACACTGGGGGAGGTGAGGGCCCTGTGATGAGGAGTGGAGCACACTGGGGGAGGTGAGGGCCCTGTAATGAGGAGTGGAACACACCGGGGGAGCTGAGGGCTGTGTGATGAGGAGAGGAGCACACTGGGGGAGCTGAGGGTCCTGTGATGAGAAGAGGAGCACACTGGGGGAGGTGAGGTCCTGTGATGATGAGTGGAGCACACTGGGGGAGGTGAGGGCCCTGTAATGGGGTGGAGCACACTGAGGGGAGCTGATGGCCACTGAGATGAAATGGGTACAGTGGTAAACCGAGGCCTAGTGCAGGGACAGGACTGCTCTGGGAGGGAAGGGTGGCCTCCCCTTCACAGTCCTTCATCTTCCCACTTCTACTCCTCAGTCTGGACCTAAGACTCTCCTGGCTGGGCTGTCCCTAAGGACCTAGGGACTGTGCTCCTGGAGCTACTCCCCTCACGGGCCCAGTGCTGCCCGCCTGCCCTCCCCGCCGCGCTCCCTGCCGCAGGGCTAGAGCTCACTTTGCACAAAGCCCCTGTAAGTGCCTATGGCCCCGGCACCACCAGGGTCTGGCAGATGGATGAGCCCATTCCCGAGTCCACAGGGACCCATTCAGTGTACACTTACCGAAACCTTCAGGTGTCACCCACTGTGCTCGTCTCTGGGGATTCAGACCTGAATAAAAGCTGGTCTCCACTCCAGGAGCTCATGTGACAGGGGTCATAGACCTCTTGGATTCCCCTGGGCTCAGAGTGCTCCCAGAGGCTTGAACCCCATATTCAGAGCAGAAAACAGGCAATTAGCCCGCTTAGGAAAGTCTGGTAAGGCTTCCCAGAGGTGGTGACCTCTGAGGTGGGTTTTGAAGGGAGAGTAGGAGTAGAGAGCCAGGGACCAGGCATTCTGGGTTAGCTCTCAGTGGTTCTGGAAGGTTCTGACCAGCGGGAGGGAGGTGTGAACCTATAGAGGCTCTCCAGGGACCTGCAGTGCTGTTCTGATTTGCTGGAACCCTCGGGGACCTCACCTCGACAGGGTGTACCCCGACACTACAGTGGGGTACAGCTGTTTCTCTTTAGAGGGAGGCAGGAGGCGGCTGGTCAGAGAACGTGGCCTCACCCATCCCACCCCGTAATGCATTCGGTTGCAGTCAGGGAAGGAGGAAGGTACGGAGGGAGGGGGGAGCTGGGTGGGCTGGGCCGGACTGGCCTGGCACTGGAGGGACTGGCCGTCGGAGGATGATGTTTATTTGACTATGATGTATATTTAAAGGTCTCAGTTACAATGGGCCCCGGGCGCTCTTTAACAAGCTGCAGCTGTCCGGTTGCTCATTAGCTTTCCTGACATCTTCTCAGGGCTGTTCCTGGGGGAGCAGCCCCCACGGCTGCTCCCCGTGGGCCAGGAAGGCTGACATCTCGCCCCCAGCGCCAGAGCCACCGTGATGAATGGCGCTGCTGCCCCATGCAGACAAACGTCTTCCTGGAACAAGCCCTGTTTGTTTAAGGCAAACAATCCCGATCAACTCTGGAGAAAGCCCGTGGTGGAGGCCCCAGGCTCACCTGCCACCACCTGCCAACGCCTGCCCCTCTGCCTTGGGCACTGGGAAAAGTCACTTCCAGGCCAACAGCTCTAGGCACTGTCCTCGGATGGGGACAGAGCAGGGTCTCTAAGGCAGCATGTCTCTGGAGGTGAGTGGAGAGAGAATTAACCCTCTCCAGACAAGTGGCTAAGCAGGCAGGCATCAGGGGAAAGCAGGGGCTTTGGGCTCGGTGTCTGCTCTCTGCTGCTCCCTACATGTGTCTCTGCTCAGGTTACACCTCCCTCGTCCTCAAGACCCTCAAAGATAGAATAGGCCAGTTTGTTAAATGGATGGTTCTCGACCCTAGCTGCACACCAGGTCACCTGAGGAGCTCTTAAGAAATACACCCAGGCCCCACTCCCAGAGATATGCTTAAAGTAGGTTTCAGAAAACTCCATTCCCACCCCCACCCCACCCCAAGTCTTCAAGTGATTGTAATGTGCAGCCAGGGTTCCAAGCCATGGCTTTGGGTGGTTCCCAAGGTCTGACTCTATGGCTTGTGAGGCCTTCCTTGAAAATTCCTGGTTCCTTAGCAACCACCTCCAGGAAGCCATTAATCTGCAGAATGTGAGTCCCCAGATGTCCTTCCTCTAGGACTTCCTCTTGAACAAACCCACTTGGACTGGAGCAGAAAGGGACCTCAGAACTCATCTGGTCCAAATTGGTTTTAGAGACAGCAAAACCGAGGAATCCTCTGGGCGAGCAACACTAGCAGGAAAGTGGTTTGTATCTGTAAAGTATCAAAAAAGGTGGGAGATTATTCTCATCACAGATGGAATGCATAATACCGATGAAGAACAAGGCTGTGGCACTGGCATTATAACTACTCAGTCTTCTGAGCCTAGATTGTAAGACCCTTAAGAGCAGGGGCCAGATCTTGTTTTGTTATCCTCCTCCTGACTTAGCCTTTGATGACCTTGTGGATTGACCAACAGACAGATGGGCAAATGGGTAGACCACACTGGTTGGGATGGATGCCAATGGATGGAGCCACACTGGTTGGGAACATCCATCAGGAGATTTGACTGTGGGTCATCTGGCCTGCCATCACCACCATCACTGCTGTGAATTATGGAAGGACAGGGACTATCCTGTTAGCCTTGGGACTAGAGAGAGGGCCGTTAATAAAGAGTAAGTATCCAACGCTGGTCTTTCCAGACCAGATTCTATGCCCAGTATGCTCTGCTGTGAATTCCCAGCACCCAAAGCCCATGAGAGCACAGCCAGGAGTTTCCCCATTGCAAGAGGTCTTTTGGCCAAAAAAGCCACTTCTACCAAAGGAAGAATGTGGTCTTGCAGGCTTCAGATGGGAAGGAGAGGAGCCCAGTAGGGGGTGAAGAGGAGACTTGGAGCCCTGGACTGGGTCTGAGTAACCCACAAACTCTTCATTCCTCCAAATACTGCTCCATACTCCACCAGCCACCCTTTATTGAGCTCCCCCTTGGGCAGACACTCTGCTCTGCTGAGGGTGCAGAGGGAAAAACAAAGTCCCTCTGTCCCCCAAGGAACTGATAGTCAAAGAGTAGAGACCTTTGGGAAAAGAGCTAGTGCACCAGAGATGAAGAGATGCCTGGCAGGTTGGGGACATTGATGCTCAGTGGGACTTCTTCAGGGTAGGTCCCGGGAATCTGAATTCTTCTTAAAATTCATCAGGGCATTCTGTTCTGCAGACAAGCCTAGGAATCTTTTGGTTAGTGGATGATGGGGAAGACTGGGTGGGCAAAGGAAGGGAGGTGACCCAAGGCACATGGGAAATGGCCAATAGTCAAATGTGTCTGGAGACCAGTTTATTTGGGGGGAAAGAAGGAGATGTGACTAGGGTGGGAGGATGGACTCCAAATGCCTTTTTGTTAAAATAGTTTAAAATAATTCCCCCAGGAAGCAGTAATCCGTTTCAGTCCTCCTCCTGCGGTGCTGACTTGCCCAAGTTGCGGGGAGATCTGGTGCCGATTACCAGGTTTCGGTGCATTAAGTAATGCAACAATAAAATTTGGGTCATTGCAGCACAAAGTCCCCTTTATTTTGACAAGTGTAGTTTTTACTCTGAAGTGTTATCATAAATAATTAAATTAAACCAGTAAATGGCTTGTAGTATGCTTTGCTGAAGTAACAAAGTCTCTGTAACCCCAGACACTGAGCCTCTCCTTTGGGGGATTCTTGGCTCAGAAACATTTGGGAATTTGTCAGAGCTCAAGAGTATTTGAACTAGTCAAGGGAGAGGATAGAGCAGAAGGCTCATCTCATTTCCCTGCTGCCCCTTTCACATTGGTTTGGGTTCAGCAGTGCCCTGGCCTGTCATCTGACTGGTGGCGGTTTGACTCTTGGGCAAGGGGAGCTGCTCCCTAGCCCTGAACCGGCCTGGGCTGGAGGGTTCCGGGGGCCTAGGCATACTGGGCAGTGTTCCTTTTTAAAATTTTCATAACCTCATCCAGGCACCTAGGACATCGATAAATAGATGCTTTAGGTTTTAGTGGGGAGGGCCTGCAGGGCCTCTCAGGACCATGTCACTCCCCACCCCTAGCTGTTACTCCCTTACAGACAAGGAGACAGAGGCTCAAGGAAGTGCAGTGACTTGCTTTAGTGTGTGTTGGCTGGTGGGCAGGGGTGAGCAACAAACGTGAGTGGAGAAGACTCAGACCCAGAGGGACGATGTGCTGGAGGGACAGGGGCTGGAGGGCAGAAGGAGGGGGAAATAGGCAGCAGTGGGGTTTGTGGGAGGGGGGAGCTGTGAGCCATGTTCTCAGGGGACATCAGCATGAGACCCTGAGGAATAATTGCCAGAGTCCTCAAGCATCCCGACTTCTGCCCACCGCATCTAGACAGTTCTTACATAAGGCAGCAGAGAAGAACCCAGATCTTTACGGTAGAGTGGGGGAAAAAGGTGCTGGGGAGAATACCCAGAGGCAGAACATGTTGGTTAAAAGCAGGGAGAAGTTCCAGACCCTCCTCAAAGTGAGCAGATGGCTTTTCTCCTCTTTTCCACCCACCCCACCCCCTACCCATCCTCTGCCAACATCCTGCCTGGGGGACATTCAGGCGTCAGCTTCCCTCTTCCTGCCCAGGGTCTTCAAGAAGGTGGCAGCTGGTAGCTGGTTTGGATAAGGGTGCATTCCCATCACCCCCTCTTTTGGTGGTATCCTAGGCCTGCAGGACTCTGCAAGGATATGCCATTCTTAGAGCCAGAACTCCCAACAAGAGTACCGGAACCTGGGCTCCCTCAGAGTCCCAGGCCACTTCAGGAGCTCCCAGGCCTGGGGCTGAGCCAGCTCCGAGGATAGCATCACAGACAGCGCTTCTGGTTGGAGGAGCCCATCAGAATGAGGTCCTAATGGCACACTTGGCCTTTCTGCCCACCCGGCACCCCCGACCCCCGACAAGGTGTTTTTCATAGCGCCTTTGGTGGAAAGGAAAGCATGTTGTTCTAACTGCACGGAACGCTGAGCTATGTAAACAACACCTGCAGCAGAAATCACGTACGGGGCAGAGCCACACCAGAAATCCCACAGAGGAGGCAGTCGGGGCCCCAAGGTTCCAAGGTGCTGCTTACCAGGATGCATACTTAGACACTGGTGAGGTGTTGAGTGGTGTGGGCTTTTGCCCTGGGGCTGTGGAGGAAGGCTGGGTGGAGGCCTGGTGGCCTGAGTGGCGGCCCCTTCTGTCTCCCTGCCATGCAATGCATCCCTCACAAGGATATGGACAGGATGGGAGGCAAGCTCAGCAGACTTGGAAACCCTGGCCAGTCCATGCCAACTGGAAAGCTGTGAGGTGCTGCGCGCTCACCTCTTGGGCAGTGGTCGCAGAACAGGGATGGAGCGGGAACGGTGACCTGCACACCAGCTGGGGTCTGACACTGCTCCTAGAAGTCCACCACCAAGCTGGGTCCTCAGGGAACTCCTGAACTGTCCTCCCCTCGGATAGCCTCCCCTTCTCAGAGTCCCCATCTGTTCAGGAAGCTCGCTTTGAACCCCAAGGCCTGGCAGGGTACTGTCCTCTGCACCCCACTGTACCCTCTCACACTCAGGCCTTATCATACCAAGTCTATCTCCTTAAGGCAGTTTACATTTGACTGTATTTGTCTTGTCTCTGTGCTCACTGTCGTGTCTACAGCAGGTGCTTAATCAAATGCTTGTTGAACAGAACAGGGCATCTCTAGACCAGGTGGGATACACATCGCCTTGGCCTGGAGGGAGTAGCTGGGGGAGAGTTCAGGGAGGTCAGAGCCCTGTGCACTGCCCTCAGCCCAGCCCAGTGCCCCATCTGTCCCCTGTCACAGTCACCAAGAGGGTCTGCGGCTACTGTGTTCCTTGCCTGTCGGCATGGTGTGGACGTGTGTGCCAGGTTGGGGGGTAGCTCATGGCCCTGGGCAGTGCTGAGGCTCACCACACCTGCTTCTACCCCCACCCCAAGGTGGCTTGCTGGACCCTGTGACAAGGAGCCAGCAGAGTCCATTTAGTGAAAAAGGATGTGATGTTTTGCCTCCCACTCCTCCAGCCAGGCCAGAGAGCGCCTGGGTGCCCCTCCTGTGCACCTTCCCCTTGGGTCTTTCACCCCCTAATCCAGGAGAGGGGAGCGGTCAGGTCCCCAGCTCTCGACAGGAAGCTGTCGGCACCGCTGGCTCCAAGGGCCAGCTCCCTCACCGCCTGGAAGGCAGGCTGCCTTCCCCCAGCCCGGCTCACTGAAACCCAACCCCACTTTCCAGCTGCAGCACGAAAGAGCCCCAGGCCCAGCCTTCCCCGGGGACCCCGCAGCCTGCAGATCTCACGGTCAGGGAATCTTCCCTGTGCAGTGTTCCAAGCCAGCAGAGCCTCCAGCACAAAGGGCAGGGAGAGACAGCAACCGTCTTCCCCGCTTCACCAACCTCTTTCTCCCAATCCAGGCAGGGGAGATTCAGAGGACAGAGGCCTGTTCCCTGGATCTGGGTGCCTGGAGACCCAGAGGACAGAGATGGTTCTTTCTGGGGAGGCTGCTGCCTTGGGAAGCAATCCCTGAAGGGGTCCTGGCCCAGATCAGTTTGGAGCAGTTCCCATTTCTTCCAGCTATCCCACCCCCAGCCCCCGAAACTCACCTACTCTGGCCTCGACATTCTAACAGCCACACTTGGCAGGCGACCTGTGTCATAGTCAGACCTGCGCAAAAAAGACCTTCCACGATCCAGACAGAAGGGGACTGCAGCTAGGCCACGGGGAGCCACTGGTTCCAGAACTCACTAATTCTCTTACCTGGAGAAAGCCTATTTACAAAAGAAAAATCGGGCCTTTTGTTGTTGTTCCTAACAACAGACTCTTCCTCAAACTCAGTGGAAAAAACTGCTATCAAGCTACAATCCTGAGAACAGTCCAGAGACTACCCCCTATCCCGATTTTGCTTTTTTTCATTTTTCCCTTAGCCACAGTCAGCTGTGGCTGGTCCGGAAGCAGATGGCCCTCCTTAGCGATCCTTGGAAAGTCAGTAGTAGCCTAACACTATGTCACAGTGCCTACAGTGCCCGGATGGCTTTCACCTTCTTCATCTAGTCACGTGGGCATGTGACTACCTGCCATCACCATCACAGGAACAAGGGTAAGTACAGTCCAAGGAGAGAGAGAGAGAGAGAGGGAGAGAGGGAGACCACAGTCACATAACTTTTTTTTTTCAAGTCACATAACTTTTTACAGCAAAATTGTTGTATTTTATTATGACTTCATGTTGTTCATCTCTCACTATGCTTAATTTAGAAGTTAAACTTCATTATAAGTATGTATGAACAGGGAAAACCTAGTATCTACAGAGCTGGGTATAATCTACAGTTTCAGGCATCCATGGGGGTCTTGAAATGCATCCCCTGCAGCTAAGTGGGGGACGACTGTATAATAGAGCAAAAAGATCCGGAAAGCAAGGAATGGTTCAAACCCCCAATTTTAGCACTTACTAACCATGTGGGTGGTCTAGTTGTAGGGACACCCCAAGATACAGTATGAACAAAACTGAGCCTCATTTTTCTCTCCCATAATACGGGACTCCTATTTGCCTCCATTCACCTAGCAACCACTAAGTGCCTACTACGTGCCAAGCCTTAAGTCAGTTGCTGGAAACTGTAAAATAACGGGGTCGCCACCCGAGAGGTCACATCAAAGAATGTGTATGAAGGTGCTTGGATAACTGAAATGTTGAAATAAATAGATGAGGGCCAGCTGTAATGATCTCATTAACGGTCTGTGAATGAGGCTGCTAAAGCGATTCTTACAGTTCTTAAAAACAGTTTTAAGTAAACCAGACTTGTCTCTGTAATCTGGCCTGCACTATTTATTTGCTTAGCAAACCATTTCTTCATAGATAGTGCAAAAGGAAAGACTTCAGACCAGCCTGAGGCTGACTTTATCCCAAATTCAGAGTCAGTGGGGTCTGAATTAATTAGGTCTTTCTGTAGCTTAATGTATAAACCTGGGCTCAGGAAATTTGGCCTTTAAAGCAGGTGCCCTTTCAAATGAGGTGGGTTTCATGTAACTATTTTAACTTCAGCTCCATTACCCTTTATGGGCTGCAGGGGTAGGTGGGAGGAGGAGGGGAGGGATCTGGTGTAAGTCTGCTTCCGTGAGTGGGAAACCAAACCAAAAGAACGGTAAAACAGTGTTTCCTAACTGGTAAATTCACACTTGCAGCCCTCGCCTGGGGTCTCCTCCAGCCCCTTGAGGGCAGGGGCAAGGTTCCCAGTCCTACTTATGGGGTCTCTCCTTCATCTTTGGACTGTTCCCCCATCTCAGCTTTATTAAGGTATGATTGACAAATAAAATTGTATATATTTAAGGTGTACAGCACAATGATCTGATATACATAAACATTGTGAAATGATTACCACAATCAAGTTAATTAACACTTCCATCACCTCACATAGTTTCTTACCTTTTGGGGGGTGAGAAGGCCTAAGATTTACTTTCTTAGCAAATTTCAAGTCTATAGAACAGTATTATTAACTCTAATCGCCAGGCTGTACATTTGATCCCCAGGACCTTACTCGTCTTTTAACTAAAGGTTTGTACCCTTTGACTAATACTTCCCTATTTCTTCAACCTTCTAGCAACCATCATTCTACTATATCTAGAAGGTTGACATTTTTTTGGATAAGTGATACCCCACAGTATTTGTCTTTGATTTCTCTTGGTATAATGCCCCCTACTTTCATTCATGTTATTACAAATAATAGGATTTCCTTCTTTTTTTATGGCTGAATAATAGTCCATTGTGTATGTATATCATATATTATAATATATATATGTCTGCGATATATGTATGTGTGTCCTATATATGTATCGCATGCTCTTTACTCATTCATCTGTCAATACTTTATACTTTGGCTATTGTGAATGATGCTGTAATGAACATGGAAATGGAGCTCTTTGATGTGGTGGTTTCATTTCCTTTGGATATACACCTAAAAGTGGGATTACTGGGTCAAATGATAGTTCTAGTTTTAATTTTGGGGGGAACCTCCAAACTGTTTTCCATGGTGGTTGTACCAACTTACATTCCCACCAACAGCGCACAAAGGATTTCCTTTGTATCACATCCTGACAACACATGTTATCTCTTGTCTTGGATAATAGACATGCCAACAGTTGTGAGATGGTATCTCATTGTGGTTTTTTTTTTTTCTTAAAATTTTATTTTTAAGTAATCTCCTCACTCAACACAGGGCTCGAACATACAACCCTGAGATCAAGAGTTGTATGCTCTACCGACTGAGTCAGCCAGGTGCCCTCATTGTGGTTTTGATTTGCATCTCCCAGATGATTAGTGATTAGTGTGGGTTGACTACCTTTTCATATAACTGTTGGTTATTTGTATGTCTTTGAAAAAATATCCAAGTCCTCTGCCCATTTTTAAATTGGATTACTCTTTTTTTGTTTTTGTTTTTGCTATTGAGTTGTGAGAGTTCCTTATATATTTTGGATATTGACCGCTTTCTGGATATATGAGTTTTAAATATTTTATCCTATTCTGTGGGTTCCCTTTCATTTTATTCATTGTTTCCTTTACTATGCAGAAACTTCTTAGTTTGATGTTGTCTCACTTATTTTTGCTTTTGTTGCCTGTGATTTTGGTGTCAGCTTCAAAAACTAGTGTCAAGACCAATGTCAATGTTTTCCTCTAGGAATTTTAGATTCAGGGTTTTTTTTAATAAAGATTTTATTTATTTATTCACAAGAGACACACAGAGAGAGAGAGAGACAGAGACATAGGCAGAGGGAGAGGCAGGCTTCCTGTGGAGAGCCTGATGCGGGACTCGATCCCAGGACTCCAGGATCACCACCTGAGCTGAAGGCAGAGGCTCAACCACTGAGCCACCCAGGCGCCCCCAGAATCAGGTTTTATGTTTAAGTCTTAAATTCATTTAAGTTGATTTTTAAGTTGATTTTTGTGCATGATGTAACATTAGGGTCCCACTTCATTCTTTTGCATGTGGCTGTCCAATCAGACTACTTGTTCTGGCTTGTGGGTCATCTCCAAACTCCCCAGCCATCCATGTCATCTTAGCCACTAGGTCACAAGACACTCTCTTGCTTAGGAATTTCTTGGCTAATCCCAAAACTCCTCAACTCCCACCCATAGGTCTTTCCCACTGCCTCTTATGATCTGTCCAGGAGGATTCCAGGTCAACTGTCTGTTTAGCCAGTCCAATGCTGTAGCCACTAGCCACATATTGAACACTTGTGGCCATTCCAAATTGAGATGTGCTGGAAGCGTAAAATACACACCAGATTTTGAAGACTCAGTCTGAATAAAGTACCATAAAAATCTCATTAATAATTTTTATTTTGATTACATGTGGAAATAATTATTATTGGATATAGTTTGGATATATTGGGTTAAATAAAACACATTATTAAAATTAATTTCACCTGTTTCTTTTTAATTTTTTTAATGTGACTATTAAAAATTTGAAATTAAAAAAAAAATAAATAAAAATAAAAAAAAATAAAAAAAAAATAAATAAATAAAAAAAAAATAAAAATTTGAAATTACACCTGTGGCTCACATTATATCTCTGTTGGACAGTGCTGCTTAGGGCATCATGTGCCCTAAGAGTACCTGGGCAGATTCCTTTTTTTAAAAATAACCTTTATTTTTTATTTTATAAGATTTTATTTATTTATTCATGAGAGACACACAGAGAGAGGCAGAGACATAGGTAGAGGGAGAGGCAGGCTCCATGCAGGGAGCCCAGTGTGGGACTTGATCCCAGGACTGTGGGATCAGACCTGAGCCAAAGGTAGATCCCCAACCGCTGAGCCACCCAGCCGTCCCGTCTGGGCAGATTTCAATGACCTCTCTAAACCTCTTCTTCTTTTTGTTTCAAATGGGATTAAAAGTGCCTGCTTCGGATGATTCTTGGGAGAACCTGGATCTGCTGAATTGTGAAAGCATCTAGCATATCCAAGTTAATTAACTCAATGTACACTGGGTTCCTTTCCTTTCCAAACCTCATTTCAAACACCTCCTAGAGCAATAGTTCTCAACTGTGAATTCACACAGATTCACCTGGGCAGCTTTTTAAAAATATAGCCAGCCCTGGGCCTCATTCTGGATTTATTGGCACCAGTAGGGCCTGGGCATCTACATAATTTCAAAGTGCCCCCCTGCCCCTGCCCCAGGTGAATCTGTGCATAGCCAGAGTTGAGAACCCCTGCCCTGGAAGAACCGTTCACTCCTTCACCCCTCAATGCTCTGACCCTCTTGCTTTATGCGGCACCCTGTTAGCATCTTACATGTGTTTTGTGCTGCTTTAATTATAACCAACATTTCTGAAAGCCTACCAAATGTCTGGCACTTTACATATATTGTCTCTAATCCTTACCACAACTCTGCAAGGTAAATTAGATTAACCCCATTCTGCAGATGAGGAAGCTGGGGCTTAGAAAGGTTAAAGTAACTTACTTGTTCAGTAAGTGGAGGGGAGCCATGGAGAAGCTCTCATCCCAGCTAAGTCTGACTCCAGACTGCGAGCCATTGACCACCTGCCCACACTGACTTCATTTCAAATTCTTCAGTAACTAGAATATAAGCTTCTGGGTGCAGGGATGGTTTCTTTCTGTTTGCAACAGAACTTATGATTCATTCATTCGGCCTTGATAAATACTGAATAAACCTCCGAGTACCTGTTTGAGAGCAGCCCTGGGCAGACTGCTGGGCTGGGGACCCATGTAGGGATGACTGGCGTCTGAGCTGTGCTCTAAGCAGTGGGCCATGGCTTTTGGGGCTACCTTCCCCAGGTGGGCCCCTAACAAGTGTGGGAATGCTCTGGAAAGGACAGCAGGCATAGGGGCCTGGTTTTTGTGCTTCTTGGGTTGCTGGCAGGTGATCCAATCCCCAGTGGTGCCTCCCCTACTGAAAGGACTCCTCCACTGTCTGCCACAACCAGGGGGGCTGCCTGGATTTTCTGGACCACCTCTGAGTCCATATAATTTTATTCTTTTCAAAATAGGTGGTTTACGAAAAGCTTGACTAAATGTGATTCAAGTTTTCTATCTTTGTAAGACCTCAAATACAAGCATTCTTAAATCCAATGGTAAAAGCCTTGGTCTTCACTCACAGGATGGACTCACATGCAGCCAAGCAAAGGACAGGCCAACTGCATGGTGACATGGGGAGAAGATTGTAATATCATGACAAGTGGTGGGAAAATTCAGGTGCACAGTCTGGAAATGGCATAATTACCATTATTAAATGTTTTAAAAATAAAAAAGAGGGATGCCTGGGTGGCTCAGTGGTTTAGGTCTACCTTTGGCTCAAGGCGTGATCCTGGGGTCCTGGGAATGAGTCCCACATTGGGCTCCCCATCAGGAGCCTGCTTCTCCCTTTGCCTTGTCTCTGCATCTCTATGTCTCTTGTGAATAAAAAAAATAAAATCTTAAAAAAAAAATAAAAATAAAAAAGAGGTAGGGGATCAGAGACAGAACTACATGAGAATAACTACACAAGAATGTTACCAAGGGTTGTGTTGTGGTGAAATTACAGATAATTCTTTTTCTTCTATGTGCCAAATTTTCTGTAATACGTCTGTATGACTGTCATAATAAATGGAAGGAAAAATTCCTTTGGGGTGATTCCCATCCCAACAAAAACCATAAGATCTGATCTGCACTGTTTCATCTTCTCCCTCAGTCTAGGCTACCTCATCTGTCCCCTTTCCCGGGTGGTGACAGGAACAGAGCTGGGGATGTCAGCAGGCCACTCTGGAGAGCTGGCCAGCCCTTCCCTGGTATGAGAACTTGGGCACCTTTTTCCTCAGCCATTCTGGGAGCGCAAGGTGGAAGGGCTGTGTCCTCCTCTTGGAGAGCAGGGTCCTTTGGCCTCCATGATCCAATTCCTGCTCTTCGGCAGGAGGGGAAGTGGGAAGACCTCCGTCAAGAACTCCCCACTGCCTCCTCCGCATTTGGAGGAGGAGGCCACCCTTGACATTTGTCCCAGTCAGGCCCAAGGGCAGGGCCACCTCATGGGCAGAGTCTGGGGCGTGCAGGGTGGGCCAGGGTCTGGAAGTACAGTTCCTGAGAGTAAATGATCTTCCTTTCCTCGTAGGTGTTTTCTCTCCCCGGTGTGCTTGGGGACCCCAGCCTGAAGCTAGGCCAGCCTACCCTGCCATTTTGGGCCAGCAGCCAGTGGGGAGAGTAGTTCTGAGCTTTGGATCCAATCAGACCCTGCTCAAATCTTTTTTTTTAAGATTTTATTTTCATTTATTCATGAGAGACACACAGAGAGAGGCAGAGACATAGGCAGAGGGAGAGGCAGGTTCCCCACAGGGAGCCTGATGTGGGACTCGGTCCAGGTCCCAGAACCCCGGGATCATGACCTGAGCCACAGGCAGACTCTCAACCACTGAGCCAGACAGGTGCCCCATGACTCTGCTCAAATCTTGACCGGTTTTGCCACCAACTAAATGAGTGACCTCAGGAAGATTATATGTGAGTGGAGCCTCATCTGAAACATGGCACCCTGTCTGGTGGGGCTATGATTAGGGTCAAATGAGAAAAAATGGACATAAGGCACCTAGCACAGGCTTAACAAGCAATGGCCATCCCTGGGGTTTCTGTCACCCTGCCCCCTCCAGAACTGGACTCTTGGGGTCTGGGGAGGACCTTGGATTTTATTTTAGGGGTTGGCTCCTTTTGGTGCTTTGCTCTTAGGGCCCTGCCTGTGGGGCTGGCTTTGGGGAAGTTGTGTGATCTCAGGCTGGCTATTTAGGCCCTCCTTCCTGCTTTCTTTACGTCTACTTTGCTCTGGAGGAGTGAGGTAGTCCCTGGGGAGAGAACCTCGCTCTTGTGGGGTGGTGGTGGTGGTTAAAATTCCTATCCTCTTGCTGGAGTTGAGTGATGGTGGTACCAGGGCTGTCCTCACCCTGCCCCATCCTGACCACCTCTGTGCCCACACTGGCCACCCCCCACTGCAGGATTGGATGGCAAGAGACAGAGACTCCCATCTAGAAACAATACACCTTTGGGGGTACTTCTGAGGGACAGTGGCTGTTTGTAGAGTACTTACAGTTCTGTGATTTTTTTTTAAGATTTTATCTATTTATTCATGAGAGACACAGAGAGAGAGAGAGGCAGAGACACAGGCAGAGGGAGAAGCAGGCTCCTTGCAGGGAGACTGATGCAGAACTCCATCCCAGGACCCCGGGATCACACCCTGAGCCAATGGCAGATGCTCCACCCCCAAGCCACCCAGGCATCCCCAGTTCCATAATATTAATCATAATAATTATCATTATTGTCTAGCACTCTGTAGTATGCAAAACACTTTGACATAGCTCATCTTATTTCCTCCTCTCAATCAACAACCTCGTGGGGGTGTTATTGTTATCTTCATTTCACAAACAAGGCCAGGGAGGCTCAAAGAGAGTAAATGATGAGAATAGATAGGTGATCAACTATGTCTCCTGACTGAAAATCCTGGAACGTAAACATGATAAATGGGGTGGAGGGTGGTGTTCGATGACAAGTCTCTCGGGGCCTCTCCCTTTGTTTTGAGTCCCTGCTCACACCCAAAGGAGGTCCTTTCTGTTCTCCCTTCAGTAGAGAAAGTGTGAATCCGGTTTACGTAGAGGTGGGGAAAACAGAGGGGGAGGGAGGTAATGCTCCCCAGGTGCTGGGTGTGAAATTAATAAGCTGAGAAGGCAGATGCCTCCCTGCATGGTTGGTGTATCAAGTATGTCTGTGGGGGGGTGGTTCACTGGCCCCACACCTGGGCCCTGTTAGGTGGCCCCCACCAGGACATGACCCAGGCCTTCCTACAGTGCAGCCACATCCATGGAAGGGAACGTAGCTCTCCTTTCTGGTGCATCCCTGCCCCTGGGGTGAGAGAAATCTCTGGAAAGGCTTTCTGGAGATCAAGGCCCCCCACGGTGCTCAGAGGGGTAGGAAAGGAATCCCTTCTTCCAGTTGTCCTGTGCCTGGGTCAAGTGCCCATGTCCTGCTAGGATGGGAGGTGGGATGGGGTTAGACTCCCTAGGACCAGGCGAGAGCTGCTGGCAGATGGCCAGTCCTCAGTTCCCCGCCAGCAGAGAGGGTGGTGGCCCAGGAACCCCACCCCTGTGAGACCCAAACCCTGTGACAAACACTCGCCTCAAGAGCCTTTGACTTCCACATGGCCGTGGGGGGCCGTGGGGGGGCCAGGGAGGAAAGGAACACCTGGACAAAGTGTCCTGAAGCCAACCAGTATCACCTCACTTTGGCCACGGCCTGTTCCTCTGTTGGGACTATATTCCGGCAGGAGCAGCAGGGGCCCTAATGTCCCCTGCAGTCGGCTAGCTTCCCAGTGTGAAACCCTAGCCCGGAGCCCCGGGGCCCCTTCCCGGGGACTGCAGGCTGGCAGACAGGGCTGGTTCCTGGAAACTTCATGGCCCAGCTCCCTGCTCTGCTGAGTGCCTCTCCCAGGGACCTCTCGAATAATAAATAAGGCATTATAATAACAGTTACCACTTATTGATCACTACCGTAAGCCAGGCACCGTGTGAGGTGTTTCATTCCTATCTTCTCATTAGTCACCGCCTTGCCCCGTTGGTTCTGTTCCCTGCTTTAGAAAGAGCTGCACTATGTGGAGAACCAGTGTATCGTTTCCAGTTCATTAAATGCATTACTGATGGATTAGTCGTTATTATCTATTAGTCTCTATCATTTTCATGGGGGAAAAAATCGACTTCATTTACATTGTTTCGCTTTGTGGAAAACTTTCAGAAACCTCCGCGTGAGCCAGGCTGCTGGTACCCCCAGTGGGCACGGCCTCTGCAGACACGTCGTCTACAATTCGTAAGCATCTTTCTGCTCCCAGCTGTTCTTCGCATCAAGGACGCTGGATTTTTGATGTCTCTCTGGCCTTTCTTCCCCTTGCTCAACAAGTGAGGCCTCTCTTATCAGAATTGGAGGGTGGGGGGGATGGACAGTCTGGGTTCAGCTACAGACTGGTGGGCTATGGGGAGGGGGGCCTTGGCAAGTCCTCCTCCCAGCCACTGGGGTCCTGGGACGCTGCCCCTGCAGGAGCTGCCAGGAGAGTGGAGGGTTTGTGGGGAGGGCTGTTGGTAAAGGGTGGGAATGGAGAAAATTCTTCCAGCTGGTCGCAGGAGCTGGCTAGCCAGAGGCCTTTTTCACGGCCCAGTGCAGTGCGGCTCTTGTGTTTATGAGCTTTGTGAGATTTAGATCACTCTGTATTAGCCACAGGTTTTTGGGGTCACATCAAAGGTTAGAAAGCCGTGGAAAGAGTTCTTTCCCCATGAATCACGCTTCCCAAAAATGTAATTCTCTGAGAGGAGCCAGCTTGCTTTATAGAGCTGACAGGAGAAAGGGGATAGCAGGGGCTCCTGGGGGAGTTTTGAAGAAACTGAAGAAACCTCTGAAAGGCTGGACAAAGGAATTCTCAGAGAGGAGGGGAGTCAGAGGAAAAGAACAACTTACTGGGACCAGGTTGATGGATGGGCATTTGGGGATCAGGGTAAGGCAGCACAAGGGCTTCAGATGCTGCTGGAAGGATGGGCCCTGGCATTGCTCAACTCCAGGAAGTGCCCTGGCTTGTACAGTGCAGTGCACAACCTGCACAGCCACACATGACAGTCCTATCTTTCCTCTCTCCCTCCTAGATGGATTGGTTATCTTTTTAATAGGCTGCCATAGAATCTTCTAGATGGTCATAGATTATAATTATCCACATACTTTCCTGCACCCCACTCCCAGCCACTTCATAGTTATACTTCTGAGGACAGGGCCCATATCTTCTTAGTTTTTGCTTTGCAATCGGGTGTATGGTATATGCTCATGAAATGTGTGTGGACCAAATAAAGAAACATTGTTAAAAGAGTTCTAGTATTTGGGGACTGGTATGGCTAACTCAGGGATTAGGAGCCAAGAAGAGATTTGATTTCTTTGGAAAAAAAAGCACTATCCAAATAGACCAACTCCAAATAGATCAATGGATACCTGCTTTAGGAAGCTCCCTTGATGAATTTTTGGTCACTTAGTCCCTCCTTCATTTTTCAAATACTTACCAGCCCCTCCCGCAGGCCCCATGATGGGCTGCCCTTGAGAAGTCCATAGCCCTGGTGGGGTGACAGGTACAGAGGCAGCTGGTCATCAGAGTAGAGTGGTTAAAACTGTCAGAAAGGCCTGTATGAGGTGTGTGCAGGGTCTACAGGGCACAAGGAAGGGAGCAGCTCTTCACTGCCAGCAAGGCCAGCTCATCAGAGGGGCTTGGGGCCCGGGCCTGGGCAGGGGCCCTGCTGGTGAGTCAGACGGACCAGGAGGGAAGGGGGTCTTTGCTCTGCTGCTACCTAGGCTTGCTTGGGGTCTGTCCAGCACAGAGAGGTTAGGTGTCTACTCCAGGGTCACATAGCTCGTAAGTAGGTCTCAAACCTTCTTCTTTTTTTTTTTTTTTTTAAAGATTCCACTTATTTATTCATGAGAGATACAGAGACACACACACACACACACACACACACACACACACACAGGCAGAGGGAGAAGCAGACCCCACGTAGGGAGCCCGACGCAGGACTTGATCCCGGGACTCCAGGATCACGCCCTGGGCCAAAGGCAGGTGCCAAACCGCTGAGCCACCCAGGCTGCCCTCAAACCTTATTCTTTAGCTCCATACCCTGTGACACACCACCATCTCGTGTTGTCTGCTGGAGCCTAGGTCTTAATAAGGTGTCGGTCCAAAAGCCCTCAGAGTCTCCCAGAGCATTGGATGCAGGAGGAGGCCTCACCAAGGGCTATGGAGTTTATCCCTGCACCATCCTGGGGACCTCTGCGAGCCTCCTTTTATCTCTGGTTGCCCTGTTAACGATCCAGCGTGTTCCCAGCGCCTCACCTGTCTTGTTCAACAGTTTGATGCTCTGCTGACCTACTTAGCTCTCCTGCTCCCTGCTTTGTTCTCCAGGACCTGCCTGGCTGTCTCTCTCGTGGTGGATTATATCGGTTTTGAGCCCTTGGGCACCTGCCCTCCAGCTTGTCGTGGGGCCTGAGTGCCTCTAGGTCTGGGCATGTCACTCCACCAAGCCCCCTGCATTGGCCGACCCCAAACAGAGTCCCAGCCCCCCGCTGCCAGATATCCCCAGCAGTCTCCTCTGCCAGGACTCGCTCTCCTCCCTCAGCTTGCCAGCCGTGATGCTGCCCATCCCTGCCTGCTGCGTTGCAGTAGGAGGAAGGGCGTGTGATCCACAGTCAGACAGACCCGGTTCAAGTCTTAAGTCTGCAGGTTTCCCGAAGTTCTTGGACTTTCCTTAGCCTTGTTTTCCCACCTGTAAAATGGGAGTAATACCTCCCAGAAATATATGGACAATGTGTGGAAATGCTCAGTTCTGTACCTGGTACATGGCTTAGGAGTGGGAGTTGATAGCAGCCACGGCTTATGAAAGCTTTTAACAGCTTTTCTCCTCGGCTTGGGCTCTCTCAAGCAGAGAGTTTAGGTGTCTACTCCAGGGTCTCCTGGCTAGTAAGTAGGTCTCAACCTGATTCTCCAACTCCAGATATTGTGACACACCACCATTTCACTTGCTGTGGTGGAGTCAAGCCTTGATAATCTGTCCATCTGTCAGTCCCATTTGCCCCTGAGGTGTGCAGGGAAAGCTGAATTTGCCCATTTTACAGTGAGGTAGTTTGGGTTCTGTGCAGATAAGTGAGTTGCCCACGTTTGCACTGCTCATTAGGAGGGAACTGGCTGGGAGCCTGTTTTGATTCTGCATTCTGTGGCCTCCCACCTCTTTTCCTCCATTGTCAGAGCATCCCAGTCGTCTTCTTTTTTAAGATCTTATTTGTTTGAGAGAGAGAGAGTGAGCACATGCGAGCAGGGGGGAGGGGCAGAAGGAGAGGGAGAAGGAGACTCCCCGCTGAGCAGGGAGCCCAATGATACCAATACAGGACTCAAACCCAGGACCCTGGGATCATGATCTGAGCCAAAGACAGAAGCTTAAATGACTGAGCCACTCAGGCGCCCCCTGCCCTCTTCTGAGAAGCTCCTCTCTCCCATGGACAGAAAGCCAGTGAGGTTGGTCTGGCTCTTTCCATGGCCCCAAGCAGAGAACGGTGAAGAGAACCCTCTAGATAAGTCTTGAAGGCTGGAGCTTTGGGAACTGAAGGACACAGCAGTGCCTGGAGCCCCGAGAAGGAGGAGTCTGCTGGTTGGGATCTACTCTTGGTGCCCATGAGTCAGCCCAGACTCTGCTCTTCCCGCACCCCAGCCCCTGGCCAGGGCAGCCCTGTGGCCTGTTGGCAGCTGCCAACCAGGCCCCAGCCCCCCGGCCGCCACCGTGGGCAGCCTCGTGGCCGCGCCGCCCAGCTCCGCGCCTCTCCTCCTCAGTTTATTCCTTCCAGATACACAGTTGCTGCTTTTTATTTGGATCACTTTTCTGCGTTATGGTATTTCGGTTGTTTTTCCAATCCCTCCCCCGCCCCCTGCCTCTCCCCTGTGGCAGGATTCCTAAGAAGACTCGTTTTTTGGATAGAGCTGCGAGCACATCTGCTCTCTAGCTGCAGCATTCCAGGAGGGCCCTGCCAGGGGCTCGGGAGCCGGGGCGCGGGGCAGCGGGGCTGCGCAGGGTGCAGGGTGCCCTGGCCTTGAGGCCCAGCCGGGCACCGCGGCAGGCGGGCTGGCCTCGGGGCCCGCGGGGGCTGCCAGGGCACCGGAGCCGCGGTTCGCCAACGCCCAGCCCTGCCGGCTGCGGCTGCTGGCTCCTGGCTCCCGCCGCTCAGGTCTGTGTGCCAGACTCGGGGTGGGGAGGAGAGGCGCCCCGAGAGCGCCCTGGCCGCCGTCTCCTCTTGTCAGTGGCTCTGACCGGTGAGGGTCCCACGTGTGCTCGGTGTGGGAGTCCCTGGGGAGTGTGGAGGTGCACTCGCGTGTGCGAGGAGCGTGGTGGAGGCACGCAGGCTCGGAAGTCGTGGGGCCTGGGTTCGATTCCTGCCTTTCGCACCTCCAGCTCTGTGCACCTGGGCAAGTTAGCGTGAAGAGGGGAGTAGAACATGCTCAATAAATGTTTTAGTTATTATTATATATGCATGGGGATAGGTATGGAATCAAGTAGATTTGGGGTGTGCTCATTGGACTCCCGAGTGTGGGAATTGCCTGGGGAGCCTGTTAAAGGTGCTGGATTTTGGGCCTCACCTGCAGAGATTCTGATTCAGCAGGTCTTGGGCAGGCTCAGGATTTACACTTTTTTCTTTTCTTTTTATCTTTTTAAAGATTTTATTTATTTATTCATGAGAGACAAAGAGAGAGAGAGGCAGAGACGCAGGCAGAGGGAGAAGCAGGCTCCCTGCAGGGAGCCTGATGGGGGACTCAATCCCCAGTCTCCAGGATCACACTCTGGGCCAAAGGCGGTGCTAAACTGCTGAGCCACCAGGGCTGCCCAGGGTTTACACTTTTTAAAAAAGATTTGTTTGTTTATTTGATAGAGAGTAAGCACCAGCAGGGGGAAGGGGAGAGGAAGAGAGAGAATCTCAAGGAGACTCCCTGCTGAGCAAGGAGCCTAAAACCACCTCAAGACACTGAGCTCATGACCTGAGCTGAAATCAAGAGTCAAACACTCAACCAACGGAGCCTCCCAGGTGCCCCCAGAATTTACATCTTAACTCAGAGACCCTGGTGATGCTGATGCACTAGTCTGGGGTCTGATCTGGGGTCATTTGAGGTATCTGGGTAAATAGATCCTGATCCTTGAAATCCTGAGCTCTGGTACATCAATCAGAACAGCTTTGTAAGTGTTACTAGAGACTGGATGAAGGGGTAGGGTGGGATGAGGCCAAGAGGCAGACAGGAGCCACCCCAGGCAGGGCCATGAGGCTCTAAGGAATTAAGGTTGTTGGTTTGTTTTTTGTTTTTAAAGATTTTATTTATTCATTCATGAGAGACACACACACACACAGAGGCAGAGACACAGGCAGAGGGAGAAGCAGGCTCCATGCAGGGAGCCTGACGTGGGACTCGATCCCAGGTCTCCAGGATCAGGCCCTGGGCTGAAGGCGGCACTATACTGCTGAGCCACCTGGGCTGCCCGGTTGTTGGGGTTTTAATCAAGGGACTGACACAGTCCTACTGAGTAATTTGGATTGGACCAGCCTGGTTCACAAACCCAGGGCACAGCAGACAGCAAGGAGGGTGTAAAATTGTAGTTTGCTTAAGGCCAGTGTGGCAGAAGGGTCTTTGCCCCGAGAGCAGAAGCAGCAGTACCCGGAGGAAGAGAATCCCCTAGACGGAGCAGCTGTGCCAACCTCCTCCTCCCTCAGACCAGGCATCTGAGGTGTTGGCAGAGCATCCAGGCGGGGCCCTGGTTCCATGAGGTACCGAGCCAGGCTGAGGCCAGACTGGAGGGCATGGCTTAGTGTAAGAATCTGGCTCTGTCAACTCGTCCACGCAGGAACTTGCAGTCTCTTGATTTATTTTTCTCTGCTTTCTCTCTTAGTAAAGATCCTTCAGAAAAATTCTTTGTTTTGACTGAGCTAGGGAAAGAAGGACACAGGCTGTGCTGAAGCCAGTTGCCTGTGCCAGGGAGGAGACTAGGGAGACCAGCTGTGGGCCGTGAGGCTGAGGTCACCCCTCCATAAGCAGGCCATGGGGCAGCTCTGAGAGCTGGGTCCCCCTCACCGGGGATCTCCTTTTCAGGTGGTGAATTTGATGGGTCTGTAAGTATATATGAAGGTGTGTGAATGAAGGTGTGTGTGTGTAGATGTGCATAGGTGAGTATTCATTCATTCAATTCATTTAACAGCAGCTACAAAATATTTACTGAGTGTGTCTTCTGTGCCAGACATTATTCCAAAATATATATTCCATATATCAGTGAGCAAAATGAAGATCCCTGCCTTTAAGGAGCTTACGTTCTAAGGGGATTTAGGATTTCTATCTAGAGGGGAGGCATGCACTTGAGTGTGTGAGTCTGTTGTGTACACATATGTGAAGAACAAAGAGGAAGAACACATGAGTACAGAGGCAGACCTGGGTCAGGAACCATCTGCCATTTTTCCAAGCATGTGATCTTAGGTGGAATACTTCATTTTTCCAAGCCACAGTTTTCTATGAAATGGGAAAATAATGTCTTTGTCTCACAGCTGTTGTGAAACCAAAGGTGAAAATACCTGGAGAGCTCTAGGCAAAGTGCCTGGTATATGATAGTAGCCAAGTGATATTTTTTCTTCGTGTCTTCTATGGATTCGGGAGGACATATGTCTATGTGTGTGTGCCAGGGGAGGTCTGAACATGTGGGTTATCCCAACTGAGGACCTCTGTCCCTCAGAGTGTATCTTGTGCTGTGGAGATGGCTCAGGCCCGATGAAAGGTGCTAGTATTGCATGGAAAGTTCCTTTCTAAGCAAGAAGGGCTGCTGGGCAGCAGGGAGAGCAAGGCTACTGAGTCAGGAATCCCATGCGTTGGCCCATTTAAGTCTTGGTGTGGGTCTCTTGTGAGTCCTTCTAGCCACAATGTGACTCTGTTGTTTGAAGTTCTGTTTTTAATGTCCACAAAGAATCTTGGCTAACACTTACCTGATACCCAGCTACAGCAAACTGCAGCTCCTCTTTCCCCACTTGCTCTGGCCACGCTGAGATCGTCTTCTTAGCTCCCAGGTCATTTGTAGAAATCAATCTAGAAGAACCAGGCCGTCTGTGGGCCCAGGACTGCATTGGTGGGACTTTCAAGATCCTTGCTTTCTCCCACGTGGCCGAGAGGTGGGTCAGGTTCCTGATCTCTTCCTCGAGACACTTGCCCACGTGGAAAGTCCACGTTTGGGCTATGTGCTCTAAGAAAGCTGACTCAGAGCGTCTGCCTGCACCTCAGTGCCCCTCCTCTGCGCCATCGCTAAGTGTCCATCGGATGTCCAGCTGAGCAATGGAGACCCCATGTGCCTGAAGCCATACCCATCTCTTGATCCCCAGCCAGCTCCCCCTGGGCATTCAACTGTTCTGATGAACAACTCTAGTTTCTTCCAATCGCTGCAGCTTGAAATTGCTGAATCATGCCTCACATGTCCCTCTGTTTCGTTTCCTACAGCTAATCGGTTATCAAATCATTTCGAGTGAGCCCCCCAACCAGTCTTTTCCCACTCTCATTCTTTTTTTTTTTAAGGTTTTATTTATTATTCATGAGACACACAGAGAGAGGCAGAGACATAGGCAGAGGGAGGAGCAGGCTCCATTCAGAGAGCCCGATGTGGGGGATTCCAGGACTCCGGAATCACGACCAGAGCCAAAGGCAGACACTCAACCACTGAGCCACCCAGGTGTCCCTCCCACTCCCATTCCTGCTGGTCAGACAGCCATCATCTCCTATTTGGACTGTTGCCAGGACCTCCCTTTTGGCCTCCCTTCCTCTAGCCCAGCCAGCCCACTTTCCTAGGGCACCACCCTGTGCTCATTGCCCGCCTCCGCCACTGCCCCCAGCTGCTCCAGCCACAGCACTCTCTCCTCTCCTCCACAGACTCTGCTCCAACCTTCTGGTCCCTTTGTGGTTCCCAGTGTCCCTGGTTCTCAGGGTACACTCCTGCTACCCTACCTTTGCTGGAACTGTTTCCCTTGCCTGGGATCCTTTCCCCCATTTCCAACATTTTACCTAACTTCTAGCCATCTCTCATGCTATGTAACACTCCTGGTTTTGAAAACATTCTGAGCAGGGTGTCTGGGTGGCTCAGTCAGTTAAGCATCTGCCTTTGGCTCAGGTCATGGTCCCAGGGTCCTGGGATAGAGCCAACCATTGGGCTCCCTACCAGGAGTCTGTTTTTTCTCTCTCTTTTCCTCTGCCCTCCACCCCCAGCTCATGTTCTCTCTCTCTTTTATGCACTCTGTTTCTCAAATAAATAAATAAAATATTTTAAAAAAACCATGCTGGGCAGCCCCAGTGGCACAGCGGTTTAGTGCTGCCTGCAACCTAGGGTATGATCCTGGAGACCCGGGATTAAGTGCCACATTGGGCTCCCTGCATAGAGCCTGCTTCTCCCTCTGCCTGTGTCTCTGCCTCTCTCTCTCTCTCTGTGTGTGTCTCTCATGAATAAATAAATAAAATCTTAAAAAAAAACAAAAACAAAAACATGCTGAGCAGGTGGGAAAAGAGGGAGGAGGGCGCTATAGTTGCTAGCAGCTTGCCAGAGGTAGAGCATTTAGTTCACATTTGGGGTAGCCTTTCCTTTGGGAGGAAGCAGCATAAACCTGAAATCCTGTCGTCACTGTCCGCCTGAATGCAGATGTCACTGTTTGGGTTCAGCAATGTAAATAGCCATGCCTTGGGAGAGAAGGACTGCCTGCCTTTACATTCTAAGGTTTTTTTTCTTCTAAGGTTTGGGGAGAAGAATTGTGGAGGGTGGAGGAGCCTGGGCAGGGCCCCGTACAGGTGACTTGACCATTTTCAGCTCAAGTTTGGAGAGTTATTTGCAAGAGATGACAAACATAGATAAGCAGCCTTCCTGAGGAGGTAGGAGAGGGCCTGGCACTGTTGCTTTGGGACCCAGGTGACATACCTTGGCACAGAGTGGGGGAGAAAGACACTCTGTCCACCCCTGCAAAGACACAGCAGCTCTCCAGAATCCTGGGGGCATCGCAGGAGGCAGCAGCCATGGATGTGGGGGGTACCCCATAAGGAGCATCTCCAGCAGAGGCTCCTTTCATGGGCCTCCATTAGCCCGTCATGGTGACTGCTGTGGATAGACGGATTTGTGATATCATCGGAGATACCCCACTGGGAGCTCCCACAAATAATTTGAGGGAAATATTGCAAGGAGTGGGGCTCACTGTCATTGTAACTCATTGTTAAAGTGGCAACAAGCCCTCTATAGCCTTGGCAGGTGAAAATGAAATACTCCAGCAATAGATGTAAAACCATGCTACTAGCCACGACCGGCTCTGGGTACTGGTATTCCTAAGAGTTCTTTTTCTTCTGTACATTTTTATGGAACTTTCCAATTTTTCCACTATAAGCATTTGCAACTAGAAAAACAAAAGCCATGACGAGAGAATATTTTATCTTTTCTTCCCCTTCCGGGCCCAAAGGAAGCCCCAGCCAAGCCTAAGGCCTGAGGCCGCTGGGGTTTCTTCCCCTGCTGGACTCCTTCAGCGATTCTTGGGTGCAGATTCATGTCCACTCATTGTTTTAGGCACTTGAGCCAGCTCCATTAAGGTGAGGAATGTGTGGCCTTCTTTTTTTTTATTTTTATTTTTACTTATTTATTCATGAGAGACACACAGAGAGAGAGAGAGAGAGAGAGAGAGAGAGGCAGAGACACAGGCAGAGGGAGAAGCAGGCTCCCTGCAGGGAGCCCAATGTGGGACTCGATCCCGGGTCTCCAGGATCAGGCCCTAGGCCACTGGGGCTGCCCAACATGTAGCCTTCTACTTGACCCCTCCCGCTCAGCTCACTCTCCTGTCTGGAGCTACTTCTCAGAACTGCTTGGCCTTCTCCCACCTTGGCCTGCTTCACACTTGCGGTACCACCTGCCAGCACCCCTTCTTCTGCAGTGCCCCCAGACAGCTTGTGGGCTCCCTGCTTATCACCTTCAGTTTTGACTCAGTGACTCACTTCTCAGTGAGGCTTTCCCTAGCCAGGCAGTTTTGAGCTGCACACGCTTCCAGCACCCTTTCCCTGGCCCCACTGCGTTTCTTCCTCTGACATGGATCTCCATCTGCCATGCTGTGTGTTAGACTTCTACACTTATCACCCATCTCCTTACACTAGTGTGTAAGCTCTGTGAGCACAAGGACTGTTGTCCCTTTTGTTCGCTGCTGTAATCTCACTACGTAGCATGTATGCCTAGTGTGTGTAGAAGATGCTCGAACGATATTTGTTGAATGAGTGAATGCATTTCATAATAACAATAGTTACCATGTACCCAAAACTGGTAGGCGCTTATCATCTCCTCATTCAGTTTTCAGATTTTTGAGGTAAGTAGCGTCATGTCTGTTTTAAAGATGAGGAAACCAGAGCTCAGAGAGGTTAGGGAGCTCAGCGGGAGCCACATGCTACCATGTGGCAGAGGGTGGGACTGGAGCGCAGGTCTCAGTTCCAGGGGTCTGGAGCTCTCAGGCCTCCTGTGTCCCCCTGGCTCAGGTAACCTGGCTATCCCTCACTGTGCCCAACGGCTGGTAGGACTCCTGAATAGCCTCAGGCTGAGGTTGCTGCTTCCCTTGTGCTAATTCCTCCACTATTGGGACCACAGAGCTGCCGCTTCCAACATTTTACCTAATGGCTCACCAGCTCACAAATGGGCTCCTCTTCCTTCTTGTGACAGAAGGTCCATAACCCTACAACCAGAGAGAGGCCAACTTGCCACTCTCCCTCATCACTGTCTCTAGTCTCTAGTCTGCATGCTCTAGGTTAAGGTATCCATGCGCAGCATGAGAGCTTTTCTTCCCGTCCCTCTCAGCCCCATTTTCCCAAAGGGAGATTGGTTTGCTCTCTTTACGAGCCATCTGAAGACCCGAAGGATAGAATACCCTCAAGAACCCAGAAGGTTTAAGCTCAAGTCCTAGGTCTGCCACTCACTAGCTGTGTCATGAGCTCACGTAAGTCATTTACCTTGTGCATTGACAGAATGGAAGGAATTCTTTCCTTGTGGTTTCCCTATAGCATCATCACATTAGCCAGCGGAGGACCTGCCTCATGAGGCTGTTGTGCAGGTGCGTGAGACAACGCAGCTGTCATACTTAGAGCCGTCCCTGACACATGAGGCTCAGTAAATGTTACTGTTACGGGTCATGACTGGCTGGGGACCTGGGCGGGGTCTGCATTCAGCCAGTAGAACATGTGGGGTGTCGACTGTATCTGACCACTACCTCAACCACCCTCTAAACTTTTTCCTAGAGTCTCAGTCTTCTGAGTTTGGAACTCCTTGTTCAAAGTCACATAGTCATGACTTTTAAAAGACCCTGATTAGGACACTTTTCAGAACACCTAACCTTCTTAGTACACTGTGTTTCTGCTGGGAGGTGATTGTTACCCTCTCTGCTGGGCTGCACAATTCGAAGAATAATTTGTATAAGCATCAATTGCCACCATGACCAAGGCAAGGAGCATAATTATCTCAAGTGCGAGCTGTGATTGAGCCTGTGAATTGAGGCCTGATTTACAGGGGCTGTAAATGAGCTGCCTGCCACCTCTGGAGCACCGTGTGCCTGCTGCATGCTGGGGCTGTAATCAACCTGAACCTGTTTCCAAACACCCATGCTCCAAGTTCCAGTGGGCCAGAAGTCCCCACTCTGGTGAGCATCAGGATCTCTGCAGAGGCTGGGGCTGAACTGAGAACTTCCCACTGGCCAAGACATGAGTCATAGTTTTCAAGGAAATTTCCTTTGCTGGCATTGCTTCCTAGTTGTCACAAAGTAAGTACAGCTTGAAGTAACCCATCTGCCACTACTCCCCTCACCCAGTGCTTCACCCAACACACACTGGGTCTGCTTGTGCTAAAGGAGGAAGGAGAGAGGGGATCTAGGCCATTTTTCTCCCTCATACGAGTGACCATAAGCAATAGGAGGTGTGTCATCTCTTGCCCTCACCATGGCCAATGTCTGCTCTACTACACATGGGCCCAGAGGTCAAACTTTTAGTACTTATAAGAAGTTGATGATGACATTTGTGACATGGGAGGTCTTTCATGCTGAGGCAAGGGTATGAGTTCTGGCAACCCTTTGTGCCGTGTGGAAACGACGCTGGGAAGCATATTTGCAGGTCCACAAATGGTATTCGATTGTTCCATGGCATAAAAATCTTAATTTGAGGCTTAGTGGAGGGAACAGACTAGAGTAGATGGAGGCAACATGGCCTGTAAAGGGCAAACCATGCTGAGTTTGAGCAAAGAGACACATTCTACATGTAGTCAGCACTCTGAGCACACTGGGGAGAGAGTAAGCAGAGCTGGAATCAGTGTTCACAGATCATTCTTCAACTTTTAGCTTCCTTTTTACCCTCCCGCAGGCCAGTGTCTTGTCATAATTAGCCTGACTACACAATACTTGTTTGTGTCTCCAGAGAGACAGTAGTGTTTAAAGAAAGAACATGAGTCCAGTAGTGTTTAAAGAAAGAACATGAGTCCAGAGACAGATGACCCAAGCCTGGAAGGACTCCCAAAAAGAAGGAAATGTAAAATAGTGAAAAGTCAAGCTTTGACTCAGACTTCAGTTCCAATCCTTATTACACACTATCTCTGAGACCTTTATAGCTTTTCTCTCTTTGCTTAGTGCAAAATGGGACAGATACCTACCCTGTAAAACTGTTATAAAAACCATTAAGAGATATGTAAAGTATAAAAAGGCTGGCTTCTCTTAGGTATTAAATAAATGGCAAGAAGGCACCTGGGTGGCTCAGTTGGTTGAGCATCTGCTTTCGGCTCAGGTCATGATCTCGAGGTCCTGGGATGGAGTTCTGCATCAGGCTCCCTGCTCAGCAAGGAGCCTGCTTCTCCCTCTCCTTCTGGCCCTCCCCCTGCTCGTGCTCTCTCTCAAATAAACTCTTTTTAAAAAATTTAAATAAATGATAAAAATTACTATCTTTAACATCTATAAAATGGAGGTATTTAGTAATACCTACTTTGTAATGTGGTTGTGAAGAGTGGGAGGGGAGGGGATGCCTTTGGCTATAGTAGATGTTTAATAAATGGTACTGTTATTAGTCCTGTCTTTGCTAGGTGTTAATACACTCAAATTTCAGCAGAGTCACATCTGGTATATGTAAAACAGGGAACGATTTCTATACTATTTCACTGCCATAAGGACTGCAGTACTAACTGGAGATAATTATCTCCATACAGGCCCTGCTTGTGTTTTAGAATCGTGATAACTAAAATCACATACAACATATTGGAAGCCAGGAATGGGGAACAATGTGCTAAAATCACACACACCTAGATTGAGGAGCTGGGGACTTGGGTTCTCGTCTTGATGCTGCCTTTGGCTGACCTAGTGACCTTAGGCAAATCACCAAGTAATCTGACCCTCAGGTGCACACACTGCTGGTGAGAAAATATAAATGTGAGAAATTGTCAGTTATTGTTCCTTGAAGGTAAAGCTAGTCTTCCCATGTTAATCTTTGGAACCTAGCAAAGTCCTTGGCATATAGTGGACACTCAAGATTTCTGTTTGTTTAATGAATTATAAACTGCCCAGAAGTCATCTTTTAATTCATCAGTAAACTTTTTTGCTCATAAGCTTACAGCTTTGGTCTCAGTTTGCTGTTTGTAGGATCCCTGGGCCTGTGTCCCAAAGTATTTATTTGTATTCCACACCAACCTTAACATACTCAGAAAATGTTACTTGAACACAGCTTAAAAGCAGGAAAAAACTGGCAGTAAAGAGTAGAAAAGCAGCTCTTCTGTAAATGGCAGCTGCTGGGCGGGGAGGGGGGGCAGGGGGTAGTTTCACAGTCCTCTCTACACCCATCTCTGGTTTTGTTATCACTTTCCCTATTATTCCATGTATCTTTTCTATAGGATGTATCCCCAGAGTGGAAGTGGCAGGCATTGCAGAGGCTTGAACTGCTCACGTAGATGACCCTTCCTGGCTGGTTAAGAATGTGAGCAATGCCTTACAAGTCTCCTCCAGAGGGGAGGTGGCAGGTAGAAAGCAGCCGGTAGAAACAGGGATGAGGGCCCTAGGCTGCCTTGTGCCAGGGGAGAAATCTTGAAGTGGAACTTCTTGGTAGTAGGGGATGTCAGTACATACCCTCCACCCACAGGACACAGTGTTCCAGAACTGTTAAGGGTATTTGGCCTCTGACAGCTTTGGTAGAAGAGGGGACCTTGTAGAGGTTGAGAAGGCAGATGGAAGGGCCCAAAATGCTAACGGCCACCATCACTGTGTGCTCTGATGAGTTGCCACTGGCAAAGACAGGGTGTTTTCCAGCTCTGCTATGTATCAAGTCTTCTTCCCCTGTTATTGAGAAGCACCTGTGCCCTTCAGTTATTTTCAATACCACTTTCCTCCCTCAACTTCTTTTTCTCCTTTCCCTCCCCTCTGCGTGCCCCATCCTTCCCCACTTCCCCTGAAGTCTGACTGAAGGTAATTTTAGCCAAGCCTCACCAACCAGCCCAGATGGGTTAGGTGTCCCTCTGCAGCCTTCAGCTCGCTGCTCTGTAATTTCTGATTTTCTTAATCCCCAGTTCCAGAATGTAGGACCTTTATCTTGTTCAGCATTCTATCCCCAAATGCCCCCAAACACCACATAAAAGAAGACACTCAGCAAATGTTTAATTTATTGAGTGTGTCAGGGTATAGTTCTAAGTTACTACATTTGCATTTTTCTCGAGATACTACAATAGCTACAAATAGAGGTACAGGTCAGTCTTTTCTCTTTATACAATATAGACAAAAAGCACTGGGAAGCTAGACACCAATCAGCTATTCTTCTCGTGGTACCAGGTGATCCGTACTGCTGAGTTCCATCGACTCATTAATGTACAGCATTACAACGCCGCGTCATTTGTTCAAGATCACAGAATAAAACATGAAGTCTTCGATTCGTTTTACAAAACCAGCAAAACCCTACAACAAAATCCTACCGGAAAAAGGAGACCAATCTCATTTATAAACATCCATGTTAACCGTATGTAAACTGTAACAAAACATAGCAAGATACAAAACTTAAATCCTAGTTACACAGATACAACTTCTAATTAACAACCTACTTATGATACTATTTATGACAGTAGCTTTTTCGCAACCACGAAGACCCTGGTGGCCACCTTGCCACCAGCCCTCACCAGGGGCTGATGCCAGCCGTCTCAGTGGCCCTGGCCCTGGCCCTCATACTGGCCTCCGCTCTGGCTTTCGCTCTGGCCCTGTCGGCCTCGTCTGCCAGGGCCTCACGGTACTGCACTGGCCAGTGCTGGGGTTCTTTCTTATGGAGTTTGGCCACGAACCCCAGGACCTTCATCTTGCTGATTTCCAAGTTGCTCCGGGGACCCCAAGAGAATTCACATTCCGGCGGATTGCTGTGAGGCACCTGCCTGTAACTGAGGTATCGCTGCTGCACAAAATCTTCCATAATAAGCCTCTTCGGGTACCCGAAGAGGAAGTGGTACTTGGAGGGACGCACCCCCAACCGACGTAGCATCTCCCAGACCTGTGTCTCCCTGGCACTATTACCTTTCATGTAGATAAGGCCCAAGATCATTATTAGGAGACCCAATCTGGGGCCATCTCCTCCCAGATCCTCCTCCTCCTCCTCCTCAAGAGGTTTTAGTTTGTTGATGAGGATGTAAGTGTGCTGCTTGCGGCCAAGCTGTTTCAGCTCGAAACCAAAGACGTAGCGCAGGTGCTCTGCGGCCCTTGCGATGATCTCAGGCGACAGATCCTTCAAGTCTCCGATAACGTATTTCACCATCTCGGAGCGAGTGATGGGGCTCTTCTTCTTGTCCTTCACCAGCAGGAACTGCACCAGCTCGGCCACCGTCCGGTCCAGGCGGCGGTAGGCCCTGCGCCGGGCCGAGGCTTTGGCTGCCAAGGTCCTGGCGCCTCTCGGGGCGAGGGCGGGCTCTGCAGGCCCCTCCTCCCTGCGGGCGCCCAGATGCTCCCCGGGGGTCTCCTGCAGGAGGGGGCTCGCGGCCTCCTGAGAGGCGGCCAGGGCCTGGGTCTCACCGTCGCGGCCGCCATCCTTCTCCCCCTCGGCCCGGAGGGTTGGGAGGGCCCCGCTCTCGGGTTTCTGCAACATGTTTTCGGGCGGGCAGGTGCAGAGGGCGTGCACGGGCCGAGGGGTGTGCGAGCCGCGGCGCAAAGCCCCGGCGGGGGGCGGGACAGAGGCTGGGGGAGCGGGAGGAGGACCGGGCGAGAGGGCAGAGGCGTGCTTTCGGGACGCTGAGCCGCACCGCCGCGCACGGGGCTCGGAACGGCTGCCGCAACGCCGCCGGCGCCCTCGACCCGCGCGCGGCCCCGGCGCAGCCTCCGTGTGCGCCTGCGCGCCGGGCCGCCGGGCCACTTCCGGCCAGCTCAGCCAAGATGGTGGCCCCCGGGCCGCGCGAGGCCCCGCCCCTTCCGGCGCCCTGCGGCTGTGGGGTCGCTCGCAGGGGCGGTGGGAGGTGTGCGCTCTGCGGCGCGTCTTCGGCTCCGGGGCGGCTCGGCACTTGCTCCTCCGAGGCCTGCAGAAAGGGAATGTGTCCACGGACGAGGCGGCAGGCGATAGGCGATAGGCGTGGCGTTTTTAGGCACGTCTTATCAACAAGTGCTTACTTTAAGTCTGTGTACCTAGGATTTTGAGTGATAATCCTGGCTCAGGTGCAGAGCGCGGGACAGGATGCCAGGGAGATCGACATGTGCCCCAAACACGCTGGGAAACCACTACTGGCAGTTGGGAGTAGAGTCCAGACCAGATCTCTTATCTGTACAGTCTCCCTCCCCGGTGGCCGTGGCGGTGGCCGTGGCGGTGGCCGTGGCGGTGCGAGGAGGATGGCCTGCAAGCAGGGACGACCAAGCGCTGGGAATCCAGTTTGGAGGCGTGTTAGAGGGCAGAATAGGAACGGAGACCTGGCGTGGCTCGGGCACTGCTGTAGCCCCGCACCAGCACAGTGCCTGGCACCTATACTATTGCATAAATATTGCAAGATGGGGGTGAGGATCGCAGATTCCACAGGGGTGAGAGGAGAATAGGGCTGGCAGGAAAGGGGTCACAGACTACTCCCATGACTTCTTTGCATACCCCCAGTTCTTGCCTCTTTCTCCTTCTCACTTTCCCTCCCTCCTTGCCTCCTTCCTCTCTCTCTTTCTCTCTTTCATTTTGGGGCTCAGCCTAAATGTCACCTTTCCAAAGCCTTCCTTTAAAAAAAAAAAATAATAAAAAACACAAAGCCTTCCTTAATCTCCATGCATGGAAGTTCTTTACTGCCATCTCTGAATCAACATAGCAATTTACATTTATTTAACATCCTCTTATACAGACCTTATGTACTAGGCCCTGGTCCTTACCACTTTTCAAGTATTAGTTTGTTTAATTCTCATTAAGTCACTGTTAACATCATCCCCATTTTATAGATCTGTCCTTTCCCATGGTGTTTGCTATTTACCAGCTGTGTAATCTTGGGCAAGTTACCTAAACTCCCTGCCCCTCAGTTACCTTATCAGTAGGATGGGTGTAATAGCAGTAACAACAGTATGGAGATTATATGAAGTAATGCATATATAGTATTTAATGCAGTACTCAGCACATATTGAGTGTTCAACAAATGTTACCTATTATTTATTGCATATTTTAATGTGCTGATACTGTGCTAAGTATTTACACATCTAAGTCATAACAGCCCTGCTAGATAAGTGGTATTATTATCCCCATTTTATAAGTGAAGTAACACACAAAGAGGTTAAGTAACTTCCTCAACATCACGTGGCTCAACATCACTATATTTGAAGCATATAGTACGACTCTAAAGACCATGCTCTTAACCACTATATTAATAGATGTTAATTATTATTATTGACCATACTCTGCTTTGTATTATAATTAAGTGCTTATTCTATTACTCTCCAAAACCAAACATCCTAAAAGCAAGGCTGTCTTTAGAACCTCTCAGAGTCAGCACTCAGTATATAATTGTCATTGAATAAATGACGAAAGGCTTTTTTTTTACCACAGGAAATAACATTTATTTTAAGTAAATATCTGACAGATTTTTCTAGATGTAATCATGAGCTTTTCACTTTAAAAACTTCTGAAAATGTATATCCACTTATACTATATGACTTATAAAAACTGAAAGTGTGTGAATGAAGCAGAAGGACGTTTATTACAGTCTAGCTTGAGGCTGTTACTAGTTTCCATTGTGCCATTCTGTGTACAATATAATTTAGTCCTCACAAATCCCTATTAAGGGGGTATTATTACCCTCATTTTACAAATGGGAAAATAGTCACAGAAATCACCTGTCTCGGGCAGCCTGGGTGGCTCAGTGGTTTAGTGCCACCTTCGGCCCAGGGCATGATCCTGGAGACCCGGAATCGAGTCCCATGTCAGGCTCCCTGCAGGCAGCCTGCTTCTCCTTCTGCCTGTGTCTCTACCTCTCTCTCTCTGTTTCTCATGAATAAATAAATAAAATCTTAAAAAAAAAAAAAAAAGAAATCACCTGTCTCAAACCAACTATCTGTTAAGAGCTGGACCAGTGATGAGAACCTAGATCTCTCTATTCTGAAGACTACTCATGACTGTACTCATGCTGGGCTGCCTGGTTATCTGTTTCTCCTGAAGGTAGAGAGAATCACTCCTACCTAGAAGGACAGTGCTAGAGATAAAACAGCCCATTTATATATTTCTCTCAATTCAAGCATTGCCAAGAAAGTATGCAAGAGATATGCATGGGAGGGAGCATACAGGAGATACACTGAATGGAAAGAATCTTGAGGGATGAATTTGCAATAATATGACTGGATTTTAAAAACTGAATGACTAATACTGTGCACAAAAAAAGAAAGAAAAAGAAAGAGAGAAAGAAAGAAAGAAAGAAAAAGAAAGAAGAAAGAAAGAAAGAAAGAAGAAAGAAAGAAGAAAGAAAGAAAGAAAGAAAGAAAGAAAGAAAGAAAGAAAGAAAGAAAGAAAGAAGAAAGAAAAAGAAAGAAAGAAAAACTACTGGTATAATACGGGATGAGTCTGGCAGACATTATGTTGAGTGAAAGAAGAAAGATACAAAAGATTACATACAGTATGATTCTGTCCTGTTTAATTGGATGTTCAAGACAGGTTAAACTAATCTATGGGGATAGAAATTAGGACAGTGGAGGTCTAGAGTGGGATTGACTGGAAAGGAGTATGCAGGAACTTTATGGGAGTAATGGATATGTTCTGTGTCTTGATTTGGGCATAGGTATTTGTCAAAACTTGTCAAACCGTTCCCTTAATATCTATACATCTCACAATATACAAATTATATCTTAAGATTATTTAAAAAAAGATTTTTAAAACCTAAATGAATAGGCCTTTAGATGTAAGAGACAGGGAGAGGCATAAAAGGTGAATGACTTTGTTTTTACCATTTGCCAATTCCTGCATGCTACAGTGTTCTACTTAAGGAAACTAGACAATCATTTTTAGTCTTGATTGTGCCTACCTTGTACAGGACAGGCCGACTTTTTAAACAATCCTAACATAAGCTATTAAAGGGAGGAAATGCATATGTCTTTGTTGGTGAGGGGGTGGCAGCAAAACAAATACTTGGATGACTATTACCTTGAAACCTTCCTGAAGGATGATCTTTTGTAGCCTAAACTAGTCTTTGAAAGCCCACAGTGCTTAGCACTGTTTAATATGTGGAGAGGAATAAGAGAGTTACACTGGAAAAACAGAATTGCAGGATGAATTAGTCTGGAAATGTCCAGCACTCTGTGGGCGTAGAAAAGGTGTGTCCCAGAACAAAGCCCTGAACTAGGTCAGAAGTCCTGAGTTCTGGTGTCCCTCCTCACTCACTCATTCTGTGACCTTGCACAGGACACTTAACTTCTCGGGGCTACTGTTTCCTCATCTTTAGGCCTGACAACCCTTGCTTTGCCTGTCCCCACAGAGTTATTTTGAGGTTAAGTAAGATTATAAATGTAAATATACTTTTAAAGTGCTCTATCATTAAGAAATGTAAAATGCTACGGACTTTTTTTTTTATTTTTTTGGTAAGGATAAGTGGTAGAAAAAAATCTCAGTAATGAGTGTGACTCGTCTCTCATGCAGACATTTTGGAACGAGTTTACACATTCCTGGTTGAAAAAACCGTCTGGCCAAAAAAGATTAAATAAAGAAATGTCAAGTCCTGACACTCCTTCTAAGGCCAGTGAATGCTTTGGTGGGGAGCCAGGGTTATCTTGTTGGATTCCTTCTAAACTTGGCAATAGAGTCCTCCAAACTCTTGAGTGCCTTCTTCACAGAGATGCTGAGTAACATGTCACCCCGGATTCGAGTGTGCCCTGATCTGCACAGGTGCCTGTGTCTTCACTATTTCTTCTGACAGTTTTGACAGCCGTGCAGCTGATCTGGCTCAAAGGAGGGATCAGAGGAAGAGCTTTGTCCCGTATTCCTGGGCCAGGGGGAGAAAGGAGCCTGTTTTTTTCACAGCAGAATGGGCAGAGCGTGAAGCCACGGGTCCTGTAGGAGCGGCTGGGATTGAGGCAGGATGGCTGGGCGGATGATTCGATCTGACTTGGGTAATGAAAATTGTTTGTTACCGTTTGAAGAGCAATTGTGTAAGCAACAGTGCTTCTGTGTTAGGCTGCCTGTGACCCACCAGTGTCTGTAACGTAACACCCATCGCAGAGGAGGAGCGGACCCTGGCCAGCGGGGGGAGGAGTGGGATGGGGGTGCACAGGGCCCCCTTCTCCCTCCTCCAGCGTCCCACCCCCTCTCTAAACCTCGAAGGAGAGTTGGCGAGAAGGCATTTGCCACCTGGACACAATGAGGCCCAGTGCGAGGGGCAGGCGTGAGGCTGGCCGGGAGCCAGGGCCCTGGTCTGAATGGCTGTCGCCAAGGGGCTGCCAGCAGCCCATCTCCATCCCTGAGAGGCCAGGCCGGGAGCAGGGCGGGGGCCCTCAACCCCCACCTCCGAGGCCCAACTCACACCATCCGCTGGCCGTGATCAGAATGCGCGGGACCCACGGGCTTTGAGCAGCTGAACAGGGCCGTTTCCCCTCCGCTGGCCGCCAGTTCATTTGGATTAGGGCAGGCTCTCCGGAGTCCCTTTGTTGGCTGCTTGTTATTCCGCACGCACGGAGCACTGTGCATTCATCTTTATTAGTTCTAATTGCTTCCCTATTCTAATGGGATCTTGATATTCCCATACAATTGAAAGGAAATGTATTCATTAAAATAATTCTTCTCCTAACTGCCGCTTCAAGCTGCTCCTCTAAGTGACATTGTCTCTCTAGCCGTAGCCTGCTGAGGCCTCTTATTAAGACTCTAGTCAAAAGCCAACTTTGGGCAGCAAACTTTCCTTGCAGGAGTTTCCAGACACTGAAGCAAGGGCGCTTTTTAATCGGCTCACCCACTGAAGTTGGATGCCAGCTGGTATAATTGGGGGTGCTGCTCCGGGCCGGTGGGGGGAGAGGGCTCGCCTCCAGCTCTGCCTCCCGTAACAATGACCCCTTTCTGCACACCAACCGGCTAATTTCGAGAGGGCTTCCTCCCCCTCCGCCTGTCATCTGTGTGAAACTTCTTGTTTATGCCACAAGCAGTTACTAGGTGTGTTCTAAGTGCGAGGCGCTGAGTAAGGTGCCGTGAGAAGTGTGAAGGCCGAGCTGGAGTCTCAAGGTGTTTATGGTCTCCGTGGGTGGCTCCCAAGTCCTGGTTCCTAAAGTCAGGCAGGAGAGGAAAGGCAGGGACCGCTCTCTCTATCCAGAAAAGCTTAGTAGGATAGAGAACTCAGAGAAGCAGGCTGCTCTTCCTAAGTGTGTTTGATTTAATAACCAAAATCTTGCAAGCCATGAGATCAGGGGGTAATGCAAGAAGCTTCTCGGGGACACGGGGAGCCACTGATCTATTTGGGGGGAGAAACCATCATAAAAAAGCATGTGTAAATGTACGTTCCGTTCTTCGCAGGAGTGACATAAATAACCTGCTAGAGGAGCTGGGGGGAGGGAAGGGGGCCATGCGCTGGGTAGGACACGGTTGTGTGAATGTGATTTAATCCCCGCAAGAGAAGCATGATTATTCCCCATTTTACAAATGAGATCGAAGAGAGGAATTAGGTAGTTTGTCTAGTGTCGAGAGCCGGAGGCGGGATTTGAACCCCAGCCTCCCGGTCCCGAAGCACAGGCTGTTTCTAGGGCATCATGGGACCTCTCACGTCGTATCTGTCAGGAGCGAACCCATCAGGAGCCATCAGAGGAGCTTCATGCGGAAGGTGGTGTTGGGCTCCCCTTGGGAGGGTGGTTTGTCAGCACACAGAGCCGGGTTGCGCAGGAAGCAGGAGGCTGGGAAGAAGCTGGCATTTCAGGAGCTGACATTTCAGTGCAGGTGGCTCGGTGACTGGGGACAGTGCAGAGGAGCAGCGGGAAGAAGGCAGAGAGGCCTGTGGGGATCGGGTGGTAGAGAGCCTTGCCTGGCAGGAGTTGGGATCTCAGGCTGCAGGGACTTCTCCACGCAGGATACTTGAGCCTCCCGGTAAACACGGTATTTCCTTCAGGAGCATCAATTTTCCTTGAGGTGAATAATTTTAAACATCTTCCTATTAAAGGAAATTCAGATATATCATGGAGTAGAATGTAAAATTCTCATGCATTTTTAAGAGAAAACAGAAGCCTTCAAAGAGCACTTGGGTGTGCTGGCAGGAGCTTGGGGCTGCGTGGTCCCCTGGGGGAGCTGAGGGCATTTCTTTTGTCTGCTGTTGGTTTGAGAAGTACTGACTTTGAATAAAATGTTTTGACTTCAGAAATAAAATAATCAGCTGTGTCTTAAGAAGGGTGGCAGGGCTTGGAAGTAAGATTGGACAGGGCAGGGACTGAGGGCAGGAGTCCCATGAAGAGAATGTTGAGGTAAACTCGCAGGAGACATGAAGGGCCCAAGGGGCTGCCCGGGGCCTCAGGGCCCACATCTCTGCCTTGGCCTTTCTGGAGGGGCCCAGCTGAGATAATGCCCATCCCCTACAACACACCTACCCCCCACCCCAACCCGCTCCTTGTCTGGAGGGGCTCAGCGGTTGCTCTAGGATGGCCGGCGAGGCGGTAGCAGAAGCAGCCAAAGGAGGGCCTGGGCCAGGGTCAGCTCCTCACAGAGGACCTTCGTGCCCTGGTCAGGTCACCCAGCACACTGCCTGCCAGCTGCCTTCCAGCCCAGCAGATTTATAATTAACTGCTCCCTCTCTTCTTGGAGGGGTGACATTTTTTAGATAGTTTGGAATTTGTCTTTTAAAGCATTATTTTTTTGAGCATTAAACGTTTCTTAGTGGTCTATTTTTTTTCTAATTTTAAAAGGGATTCTTTATTGTACAGCATTGAAAAAACCTTGAACATCTAAGAGTAAAAAAAAATTCCTCTAATTCCACTACTCAGGGGTAACCACAGTTAACAATTACCTTGGTGTGTATCCTCCTCCCATTTTTCTAAGCGTATACATTTTAAATTTTTTAATGGAGTTATTTAGTTTATACTGCTTTATTTTTTTTTTAAGATTTTTAAATTTATTCATGATAGACATAGAGAGAGAGAGAGGCAGAGACACAGGCAGAGAGAGAAGCAGGCTCCCTGCATGAGCCTGATGCGGGACTTGGTCACAGGACCCCAGATCGTGCCCTGAGCAGAAGGCAGATGCTCAACCACTGAGCCACCCAGGTGCCCCTCCCTGTTACCTTTAAAGGCTAATGTTACCTACTCAGATTGTTTTCAGTTTTTCTTTATTTTTTAAAAAATTATTTTATTTAACAGTTTTTCTTTATTAAGCACAATGTGATGAAGTTACTTGTGGCTAAAAATGTAAGCACCTGTCTTCCTGCCATTCAGAAATCATACCTCTTTACCTTTCAGAGCCTATCCTTACAGATTTTATTCCATGCACATATTTATATCTGTACCCAAATACATGCACCCAGTAAAGTCTGTAAGTCTGATATAAATATATTCTATGAAAATAACACTATTTGCCAACCTGCCCTTCCTTCTTACTATATGATGATTATGCTTGTCATTTGACAGAGTCTAATATTATTTTATTGCTTTCTAATAATACACTGTGTAAGTACACAAATATTGCTTTGTCTCGTGGTTCCTCATTTGAATTTTTTCTGCAGCATTCATTTTTTATTATTTTTGAGAGAATTCTTTAAATACTCAGGATATTAAATTTTTTTGTCATTTTGCAAATTTTTCCTGGGTTATTTATTTTTCCTTGAGACTTATTTAAGGCAAGCATTTTTCTCTTTATTTTGTGATTATAGAAATAAAACATAGTCATTGTACCAAAGTTTAAAAACACAGATAAAAAGAAAAATAATTAAAATTAAGTAACCCTAAATCCTCCCCATTGGAGATAACTACTCTTAATATTTTAGAATGTATCTTTCTAGGTTTTCCTACTTGCCAATATATATAAGAAAATGACCATATAGAGCACCTGGGTGGCTCAGTGGTTGAGCATCTGCCTTCGGCTCAAGTCGTGATCCTGGGGTCCTGGGATTGAGTCCCACATCAGGCTCCATGCAGGGAGCCTGCTTCTCCCTCCGCCTATGTCTCTGCCTCTCTCTCTGTATCTCTCATGAATTAATAAATGAAATATTTTAAAAATTTCAAAGAAAAGACCATATAGATATGATTTTTTAAAAAAACAAAACTCTTCTATATCTATTTCTGTGGCCTACTTTATGAACTAAATCCATTTTGAAAATCTTTCATGTCAACACAAATGCATCTGAATCATCATAGATTAAATTAATTTTATTTTAAAAATAGGCAATACTGGGGATCTCTGGGTGGTGTAGTGGTTTAGCGCCTGCCTTTGGCCCAGGGCACGATCCTGGAGACCAGGGATCGAGTCCCACGTGGGGCTCCCTGCATGGAGCCTGCTTCTCCCTCTGCCTGTGTCTCTGCCTCTGTGTGTGTGTGTGTGTGTCTATCATGAATAAATAAATAAAATATTTAAAAAAAAAAGACAATACTTGGGGCACCTGCCTAGCTCAGTCGCTACAGCCTGTGACTCTTAGGGTCATGAGTTTGAGCCCCACATTGGGCATAGAGATTACTTAATTAAAAAAGTAAGCACCTTTACATAGTTCAAAAATCAAAATAATATAAAAAAGTAGACACTGAGAATTCTTGCTTCCATGCATGTCCTGCTTCACCTGGTTTTCTTTCTTTAAACAGATAGGATTTTATTAGTTTCAGGTGTACAATATAGTTATTCAACAATTCCATAGATCAGCTGGTGCTCATCACAAGTGCACTCCTTAATCCTCATTTCTCTTTCACCTGGTTTTCTGCTTTTCCCCTCCGATAGGTCACTGCTTTTATTTATTTATTTATTTATTTATTTATTTATTTATTTATTAATTAATGATAGTCACACACACAGAGAGAGAAGCAGAGACACAGGCAGAGGGAGAAGCAGGCTCCATGCACCGGGAGCCTGATGTGGGATTCTATCCCAGGTCTCCAGGATTGCGCCCTGGGCCAAAGGCAGGCGCCAAACTGCTGCACCACCCAGGGATCCCAGGTCACTGCTTTTAATACTTATAATGTTCCTTTTTGAAAATACAAGCAAATGCAATTATATTCCATCCTTTCTTACACAGAAGTTAGCACACCATATACATTATTAGGCACCTAAAAAAAAATATCAAAACCTAATAGTATATAGTGGAGACTTTTTCTTACCACTATGTAGAGAGTTCCTGGTATATCATGGTGTAGATGGACCATGATATCTAATCAATTTCATATAATTGGGCATTGTGGTTATTTTCAAACTTTTAGTATTACAAACAATGTTATAATAGATGCAAATATGATTTCTGTATGTGTGCTAATATATGTGGAGGAAAAATTCTAAAGGTGAGATTGATGAGTCAAGGGGTAAATTTATTAATAGTATTAATGGAAGATGCCAAATTGGCCTTCATAGTGGTATACCATTTTGTATTCCTACCAGAATTATATGAGGATGCCTATTTCCCTACAACTTCCTACTGTCAAGGGTATTTTAGATATGTACAAATCAGATAGGTGAAAAATGGGTATATCATTGCAACTATAATTTGCACTCTTCTTATTAGTGAGGTTGAATATTCTTTTATGTGCTTAAAGGCCATCCATTTTTGTTTTTTATTCCCCCTGAAAACAGTTAACTTTTCTATTTTGTTATTGGTCTCCTTGATTTACAGAAATAAATTATGTATTACAGTGATTGACCCTTTGTGAAGTGACTTGTGATTTTTTCCCTCCGGTTAGCTATTTACTGTTTTGTTTTGTTTTTTAATTATGGTGCTTTTATCATACAGGAGTTTTAAGACTTCTATACAGCTGTTACTTATCAGTCTTTTATTTCATGATTTCTGGATTTTTAATCAATTAAGGTCTTCACTATAAGATTATAAAGGAGTTATATTAATTTTCAGAAATCTTTAAAAATAATTTTTAAAAATTTGAGTATAGATGATACACAGTGTTACATTATTTTCAGGTGTACAACATAGTGACTCAATCTTCTGGTAATTTTGGGCAGCCCGGGTGGCTCAGCGGTTTAGCGCTGCTTTCGGCTCACGGCGTGATCCTGGAGGCCTGGGATCAAGTCCCACGTCAGGCTCCCCGCATGGAGCCTGCTTCTCCCTCTGCCTGTGTCTCTGCCCACCCCCCTCTCGTGAATAAGTAAATAAAATATTTTTTAAAAATCTTCTGGTAATTTTATAGTTTTATTTTGTGCATTTAAATCTTTGATCTAGCTGATGCTTATCCTGGGGTACTATGTGAAATACTGGCCCGATCTTTATCTTTTTCCAGTTAGCTAAGGACTACTTTAAAAAGTCTGTCTTTGCATCACAGATTTGATATTTATCATATATCAAATTTTCATATATTTGTGTCTGTTTCCGTTCAATTGGCCTATTTGTGTATATAACATCATTTTCAGTAGCTGCACAGTATTGCTTCTTATGTGTATAAAATACTTTGACAAATTCATTTTTGCTAAACATCTAGGCTGCTTCCAATTTTTCAAATTCCATGAAGCACCTCAGTGAATAAAATCCTTGCACACATTTTATATGTGTTTAGTGGATCAATTCTTTCCCTTGGATAAATTTTATACATGGAATTACTGGGTCAAAAGGTATGTGCCTTCTTAGGCTTTTTTCATACACATTGCCAAAGTGCCTTCTAGAAAGATTGTACCAATTTACACTCCCTCCAACAATGTATAAGTGCCGATTTCCCCTCACCCATGCCAACTCTCGGTATTATCATTCTTTTTAATCATTGCCAATCTGATCAGCAAACAAGAAAAAAAGGTCTCTCATTGCTGTTTTAATTTGCTTTCTTTGAATGCTAGTGAGGTTGAATATTTTTTCAATTTATGGTGGTTTTTGATGTACAGAAGTTTTTAATTTTTTATGTAGTCAAATCTATCAATCTTTTCCTCTATGGTTTCTGCTTTTGTTGACATATTTAGAAAGTTCTTCCCCATCCTAAGATTATAAAATATTCACTTATTATTTTCTTCTAGTACCTTTATGGTTTCATTTCCATCTTTATCCATCTGGTATTAATTTTGATGAATGGTGTGAGCTGGGAAATAACTTGTATTCTTTATTTATTTATTTCCCAAATGGATACCCTGTTCTTTCATCACTGTAAAGAAGCATATATTTGTGTGTGTGTGTGTGTGTGTGTGTGTGTGTGTAACTATTCCTAAAATGAACATCTTAAACAGCTGGATACTCAGGCTATTCCAGCTCTAGGCTTTGGGTTATCATTAGAAATAATCAGTTATCATACTAAGTAGGCAGATATGGCACTTTCCAATATATGTGGGCTTTTGAGTCAAACTGGCCAAATTTGACATTTAAATCCCAGCACTGCATCTCCATGCTTGGGCAACTTTGTGCCAGCTCATAATCCTCCTTGAGTCTCGGTTTCTTCATCTGTAAAATGGGGTCATAATACTTATCTCATAAGGCTGTGATGAGAATTCAATGAAGTAATGTTTGTAGCAACTGTCAACATATGCCTTACATATCACAGACAGGCAATGTGCATCACTTGCCCTTCGCATGGCACTCCACCCCCCCTTCATCTCATGATCCCCTGAGGCCCTTACTGTAAATAGGATATGCTGGAGAGGGGAGGGGTTGAGTGCTATGTTTGCTTTTTATAGGTTTTCTATCTTTACACTTGTGATCAGACTCTCATTTGTTATGTCTTGCTGCTTTTAGTGTTGTTTCATTAGCAGCCTTTCTCTTCCCTTCTAAATATGCCTCTTCATCTTACACCAGCTAGGAAACCAGACAACTGGATTGTTAGAAGTGTATATAAATTAAGAGTAACTGGGATCTGAGTGAGGGCCTGAGGGCCTCTCCTGTTGTATAATGTGGTGGTTCCCAAGTCTAACTGCACATTAGAATCACCTGGAGAGCTTTTAAAGCATATCCATGCCTGGGTCCTACCACAGACCAATTAAATCAGCATCTCTGGTGGTGGGGCCCAGGCCTGTGTGTGTTTAAAAAGCTCTGCAGGTGATTCTATCTTGCGAGGGGGCCTAAGAACCATTGGCCGAGTGTGCTGGCTTTGTGAGATCTGTATTCATACTTAGTGGTCTCTCATTCTGGCTCTTTCCCAAAATGTGCCTCAAGTTGGGGGGTTCGCTTTGGAGCAGAAGGCCAGATGGTGGAGATGTCAGGGATGTTCTGGAGGCTGCTGCTTGCTGAATTCGAGCAGCCCCGATTCTCAGATCTCTATCACCCTGAGAGTTACGTTCCTCTGGACATTTAGACATGATGTTGGCAATTTCTCTTCAGAAAAACAGAGCCACCCCAGGCCCCTCCCTGATACCTCCTGCCTCTAGAGACTTCCTGGGACCACCATGGTTTTGACTCCTGAGGAGAGTGGGAGGTGAAGAGAATCTTGAGAAGATACCTTTAGGTTTATTTCTATTTTGTTTATTTGCTTACGTGTTTCTTTTTTTCTCTTGGGCCTTTCTTTCTCTCCCAAAAGATGCGTAGGTGACACATGGCAAGCATGCTTGGTTCTCAGCTTCAGTGGATTCATTTTATCCATGGCTGGAGCCACTCTCTCCTAAAGGCAGGGTTACCCCCACCAACTATTGGCGGACCTACTCTGTTCTGGTGAAATAGATACAAGTGTGCTCAATACAGTCCACAGGATGTCCTAACACTGAGGCTCTTTGCTACAAGATTGGCCTTCATCTCATCTCAGGCTCTAGTTCTGATAACCTGACTGTGGGCTTAGCCCGTGGGCTTGAGTCCCCTTCTAGGTCTCACCTGGTTCCACCAGACCCTGTGGGAAGAGCCACCACCTTTTCTAATTAATTGAAACCAACTCCTCCAAGCTTAGCAATGAAGGGAGAATCTCAGTAGAGAGAGGTGACTAGAATTTTCCCTTGGGGTTTCTCACTCGTCACTGACACTAGTCAGTGTCCCCACCCTCTGATACACACACACACACACATATACACACGGAAGCCAAGACCAGGCTGGATCCTTCAGACCAGCCTTTATTGCAAACTGGGGATAACAAAAGAGAAATAAACAGAGAAAGTGACATGACTTCATAGAATCTCATTTGCAAGATATGACTTGATCCTGAGGGCTCAGAGCCTGCCTCCTCCTAGTGAGGGGGCTGCCTCCATGTGGTCACTTACCATCACAGCAACCCTGGCCTTGGGGCAGAAGCCTGGACAGCTGGCTGTTTGAATGTTCAGATGGATCCACTAAGAGAATGAAGCCAAGGAGATGAGAGTTCCCCTTCTGCCTGGTGCCACCCTCTGAATTTCGATTCCCGTCTGAGGAGCTGCCTCTTCCTGGGAGGATTGACACGATTGTGTCATTCCTTTTGTGGGAAATGGGACTTTGGATTCAAGTAAGGTTTTCTTGATCACCAAGGCTGCATGCAGGAAGGACTGGAGTGGACACACAGCAGCTCCCCTAACTACCTTGACCACTAGAAGTGTGGTTTATATCCAACCACAAAAGACACTGTAGGTTCTTTTTTTTCTTTCTTAAGATACATTCAGTCGAGAGGCATAATGTCACAACACTGTGAAATACTCTGTGGTGTTGATTCACGATGGAGCCATAGGTGAGCAAACCAGGGGTTATTTACAGAGTGCTGATGATACAATTTTCAAAGAGGTCCCAATAGTTGTCAAGAGGGAGGAAAATACAAGTGTCTAGCCGTTTGCTGAGACTTTTTCTCTACCTGCAAGGCCGGGTGACGTAAGTCTGCCTATTCTGGTGCTGATTTCTTCTTTATACCCCAGAGAGACCTTGCCCCTATGCACTGTGGAATGGCCTTAGCCTAAAACCCCAACAAAACACAAATGTAGCAGGACACAACAAAACACTGGAGCCAGCGTGCGATGTGCTCATAGACTTACCTAATGCTGTCTGTCTGGTTTGTGTTCCTGGAGGTTGTATGGCCTATCATTCTTTGTTCCTTATCAGTTGGATAACCCCATAAACTCTGGCCCAGTGAGCCCCAGTGGAGTCAGTGCTGCCCCCTAGAGGCATTTTAGAAACGCATGGTCTGTTTATGTTAACAGGGTACTAACTTGGGGAGGGTAGAGGGAACCTAACTTCTTGCTTTAGGTTGGCCAGTTTTGTATAATGAAGATTTGTCCTGCACTTCACATGACATTTGAATGCTCCACTAGACATTCATATAGATAGAAACTCTCTTTACATTGGCCTGAGCCTCGAATGTAATTCCATTTTGTATGTAAACAAAAGTACTTTTTGTAATTTTAATATACACTGCATTTTTCATAAATGCTAGCATCATATAAATCAAGAGAATACTGTGTTTTATGTTTACTAGGAGTTGTTCACCATTTCAGGAAAGCACAATAGCAACAGCCAAATGCTCGTGGTATTTGAGTTGCCAAAATAACACACCTCTGTTCATCTGCATTCATACATATCTGTATGAATATATAGTACTATTTAGACTTGTTTCAGAACATCAAATATCAAGAAGTACCCATAATGTTCTAGTCAATATTTTTTACTTCTCTTAAATTCAAATTTATTCATTATAAATGGGTATAATCGTCTTATATCTTCTAGTGTAGTTATAATCAAACATTTACAGATTAAAATGCATATAATTTTAGGGGATCCCTGGGTGGCTCAGTGGCTTAGTGCCTGCCTTCGGCCCAGGGCATGATCTTGGAGTCCTGGGATGGAGTCCTGCATCGGGGTCCCTGCACAGAGCCTGCTTCTCCCTCTGCCTGTGTCTCTGCCTCTCTCTGTCTCCCATGAATAAATAAATAAAATCTTTAAAATAAAATGCATATAATTTTATTCTAAATTACTTCCCTTTAGTTCTGTATCTTATAGTTATAGCAGTATATTGATTCTTTTAAAAATTATCTGTGTAGGTGGGTTATATTATCTCTCACTTTCATTTCAGGAGAGTGAAGGTGGTCTCATTTGCTATAAAATATTTGCCGTAAGAAGGGAACATCGGGTGTGCTGGGATTGGGCCTCCCTGCACAAGGCAGCCTCCTAGAGAGTGTTTTATCTAATTTTCACAATAGCTCTGTGAATAGCTTTGTTCCTATGATAACCACCATTGTGCACAGGAGGAAACTAAGTCACAGAGCCATGAGGTAAGTTGCCCAAGGTCACCTATCTGGAAAACGGGGGGCAGGGGGATAGCCAGGATTCTAGAGCCTTCTACACATTAAGTCTGCCCATCTCTCCCTTGATTTGTCCCTGTGCTCAGGGCCTTTCTACCTGGAAGCCCATCCTCTGGCCCTGTGAGGCCTCTTACAGGGCTCAGCAGGGACTCAGACTGGAGGAAAAAATGACTTTTCTCTTTCGGGTAGAAGCTCAGTAGAGTAAATCAAAGGGAGGTGTTTTGCAAAGAGCAGACCACTAATAAACTCTGTGGTGTGAATGAAGGGATGAGCGCTTGGTTGTGTTTTGGGAGAGTGGTGCTGGGTCCTTCAGAATAGCCCCTGGGCTTTTAATAATTTATTTCAGTACTTTTTTTTTTTTTTAAGATTTTATTTGTTTGAGAGAGAGAGAGAGAGAGAGAGAGCACAGAGGGAGAGGGAGAGAGAGAAGCAGACTCCTCACCAAGCAGGGAGCCCACGCTGGGCTGGATCCCAGGACCCTGAGATCATGACCTGGGCCAAAGGCAGATGCTCAGCCAACTGAGCCACTCTAGGCGCCCCTTATTTCAGAAATTGATGTGAGTTTTCCAGGGGTTGACACTAGGGTCAAAGGGTTCCCAGCTCAAGGATGGACACTTCTATTGTCTCCCTGGGGCTGAGGGAGGCTGGCCACTCCCCCTACCCCCAAGGAAGCAATAGGAACCAACACATCCTTCTCACTCTTTCTCCATATTCCTTGGCATGGGTTCCAGGCCCTGGAGGTGGGTGTTTTGTAAATAACAGCCTTTCTTTGGGCCCTTCGATCTGTGATCTGACTCTGGGGTGGGGTGGGGTTGGGGGCGGGGGATACCAGCTCCGGCAAAGGACTGCTCTGTTTCTTACGGATCTTTGGCAGGGTCTCACTCAGAGCTTCTTCTTTTTCATTCAGCAAATATTTTCTGGGCTCTTGCTTTGTGCCAGCTACTGGGGTGCAGGAATGAGCAACAACACATGGTCCCCACCCTCCAGAGACTCAGATTTAGGACAAAGGACTGACTTTTGCAATAAAGTGTGGAAAGAGCGGTGACAAAGGAACACATAAAGGCTCTGGGAACCCAGGTCTGACCCAGACTGGGGAGAAAAGGGAAGCCTTCCTGGAGGAGGTGTCAACTATGCTTAGTCCCAAGGGAAGGTTATGATTTAGCAGAGACCAAAATATATTAGGATCCCAACAGGGAATGATGACATACTCAAGTTCGGATAATTTGAGAAAGGTTTGTGTACAAAGGGGTTATTTGCAAAGGTGTAGGGAGGGGACAGAGGAACACCACAGACCCCACAGACACCCAGGGCCAGTAGCCGTAGAGCTATCACCACCTTTAAGCCAGAGGAAGTGGGGAGGGGTGGGGATTTTGTACTCTGGGAGGAAAGTGTAGTACAGGCCACCTTGACAGGAGGGACCTCCCATCTTGGACCAGCCAGCCTGATACAACCTCACCTTACAGGGAAGGATTAAATACCCTGTCCTCACTCTTTCCTCTCCTTGAATCTCTGCTGGTGCTCTCTATTGGCAAAACTCAAGCAGAAGCCAGAGAGCACTGGGGTTTGTGGATGCAATCCTACAAGGCAGTGTGGGGCCCTGAGCAGGAAGGGAGTGCATCTGAGAGGCAAGCTGAGGACCTTCAGCATGCTGGCCTAGGGCAGGCATCCCCAAGTAGGGAAGCCTTTGTGAAGTCCCAGAGGTGGGGGAGAGGCTGCCTGGTGGGGCAATGTGTTCTTGAAAGATAGGGCGTGGTGGAAGGGGCCCTTCTGAACATTTGGAAATTTAACCTAAAGGCAAGGGGCTCGCTAAAGAATTTGGGCAGGAGGTGACGTGATTAGATTTGGGGTTTAAAATGGCCACTCTGCCCCTGGTGAGCAGATGGTCTGGAGGCCTCACTTCGGACCAGAGACCGTGAGCCTGAACCAACACAGTGGCAGTGGAGAGAAAAAGAAGTGGATGGATTTTGAGAAACTTTTAGGAAGTAGACCCAAAATGTGATGCAGAATCAGATGTGGTGGTTGAGAAAGAGGGAGTGTCAGGGCAATGCCCTGGTTTTTCACTTGAAGCTGGGGCAGGGAAGGGAGCAGTCTGGCTGTCCAGCTATCGCCTCATGGGCTTTGCTTTCTGGATTCAGGGGATGGTTTCGTTTGGCCCTTGTTAGTAGGACCTTAAGCTTTTAAGGGAGCTTTGCAGGGTCAGGACGCCACAGGGTTGGCCTCACTTCACCTGTTCTGGGAGCAAAGCAGTGTAGAGAGCAGGAGAAGATCCCCTTTGCTGCCACCCTGGGGTCTCCTGAGCTGGGACCTGCTCCCATCCAAACTCCTGCCTTTCCCATCTGGAGAGAGGATGTGTTTTCTTTTAATGTGCTTCATTGCAGGGGCAAATGAGGCCCAGCTGAGGGGAGGGAGCCAGCACTGACGGCCGAGTATAGCTCTGCAAGCTGGGGTGAGCACTGGGGGCCCCCGTCATCCTTAGTTTCCTCCCCCAGCTCTCCTGAAGGCCCCCTCCCCAGGGGCTCCTAGTTCCTGGCCAGCAACTCCAAAGAATCTGCTCTGCAGTAACAGGTCCCATTCCTTGGAGTTCTCTGCCCAGGAACCCGGAATAATTTTCTTTTGTTTTAGAGGGAAGTGCTGAGGTAGTTCTTTCATGTTCTAAGAACTTGGGTAGTCATGGCAACACATAAGGGTGGGGTGGGTGAGGTGGGGGCTTCTTAGCAGCATTTCGTTTCAAATGCCAGATTAAAGCAAAAACTTCTTTGGAGTTTGCCTCATTAAGACATAGCTGGATGCAGGCTTGCCGGCTGATTTTCTGGTTCAGGACTTCGCGCGTTATATTTTGCGTACATTTTCTCACCTGATGGGCAGTCTTCTGGGTCTTCCTGAGAATTTTGGCTCAAAGACGTCTCCAAGATTTTCAGCTCATTCCTGGCAAGAGAGAGTTGGTGGGAGTGTTTCCTTTGTTCCCATCCACCCCCCTCCAGTCCTGTAAGCCCCTTTCTTACAAAGGGCCTGCCACTTAAAAGCAAAAAGAAGGTAACGTGTTTACTGAGGATTTTGTTCAGTGTATGAAAGGAAAGATGTTCCCTGAGCAGCCGTAGTGCTCTGTTCCCACTCTGGGTCCAGGATCTTTCTCCCAGAGTCTCACCTGGCCCCAGGACCACGTGGACCAATGCTGGCCCTGGCTCTGGGGTCCTAGAGGGGATCCTTTCCAGCTGCTGTCTGAAGGACGCCAGCTGTCTGAAAATGAAGGTGGTAACATCTAACCCAGAGACTGAGCTCAACTGCATTTTTCCTGAACTGCACTGTATATCCTGACTTGAGGCGACTTCAGCGTTCTCTGTCGCTGGGACCAGACACCCCATCCCACCCCTGTCCAAGCCTTCTTTCCCAGCAGGGAATTCCAGTTCTGACCCCAGAAGATACCCAATCACATCTCAGTTGTCCAGGTGTTAGCTGTACTCTTTTCCAAGTCTCCTCATTTATTCCTGCAAAGTATCTCCTAGGTTCACCGTGTTATTCCTGTTCTTATTAACAACAGCCCCAACTATTGAACACTTACCGAGAGCCAGGATTTCTAGGTGTGTCACCTAATTTAATGGTCACCGCAAACCCTGCGAGACAGGTACTATTATTCTCATCTTACAGAGAGGGGAACCGAAGGCCCAGAATGCTCATTTGTCCAGAGTACATTAGCTGCTAAGCGGTAGAGCGGCGTCTGTCTGTCTGACGCACGCCTATGTCCTTTCCACCACAGCATAGCCGGGATCCTTGGCCACCACCCCGACTCTGATCCCCTCCTACAGATCATGGCAAGCACTGTGCACAGGCCCCACACCTCATTTCCTCCCTGCTTCATCCCAGCCAGCATGTAGCCACTGAAAGGTCTTCCTTGAGCTCCTTTCATCGCTCTCCAACTGGGCTCAGTTTTGTGGGTAGAGAGACCACGGCTGTTTTGTTCGCTACGGCGTCTATGGAACTTAGTCCATAGAAAGTGAGCAATAAGTACTTATTTACTTTCTGAGTCAATAAAAAATACCTCTTTCCTCCACCAGCCCTTCCCTTCTTCTCTGTTTTTTTTGGGTCCTTCCCAGCCAGAGCCACTGCTGTCCTCCACCATCAGACATGGCTTACCTGGTTCCTGAGTCAATACTGTCCAGGCAGGTGGAATCCTATTGGAGCATGTGAACGTGTTAGCATCCATTCCCACGGAGCTCCCATAGCTCTGGGTGCTTCTGAGTTTGCAGGGAAAAAGTTTTTCTGCTGTGATAAATCCAAGATCTGGGGCCCAGGGGGGATGTCCCAGACCCTAATATACCCCTGGATCCCATCCTTTCTTACTTTCCTCAACTATCAGCCTCGTCTATAGAGTAGCCACCTTTTTTTTTTTTTTAAAGATTTTATTTATTCATGAGAAAGAGAGAGAGAGGCAGAGACACAGGCAGAAGGAGAAGCAGGCTCCATGCAGGGAGCTCGATGTGGGACTCGATCCCAGGTCTCCAGGATCAAGCCCTGGGCCAAAGGCAGCACTAAACCGCTGAGCCACTGGGCTGCCCATAGAGTAGCCACTTATTAAGTACCTACTGGGTTGGACACTTCACATACATTATCTCCTTTAATTGTCATAAAACCCTCAAAAGACAGATATTAGCATCTCCATGTTACACCTGAGGAAACAGGCTTGAAGAGATTGCATCACTTGCTAAAGGATTCACAGATAGGCAGTGGTTGTCGGGGCTCTGAGCAGGGGCTTATCTGAGGTTGGAACCTTTGTGTTTTTTGTTTAAAGGATTTTATTTATTTATTCATGAGAGATACAGAGGGAGAGGCAGGCTCCCTCTGGGAAGCCTGATGTGGGACTTGATCCCAAGACCCCGGGATCAGACCCGAGCCAAAGGCAGACGCTCAACCCCTGAGCCAACCAGGTGTCCCTGAGGTTGGAACCTTTGTGATCCTTTCATTGCCTGTCCTCCCCAAGGGTTGAGCTTCTGCCACCATCAAACCTCTGAATCCCTCCCCATTTCCTGGGAAGCTGGCGGTCTCAGGAGCTAACAGTCATAATTAGAACAGGTACAATTTTGTGACCATCTGTATGTGCCTGAAGCCCCACAAAGGACTTTATTTAATCTTCAGCCCTATGAAGTGCTTGCAAGGAAACTGAGAGACGTTAAGTGCTGCCTCCCCTGTCGTATGTCTCCGCAGTGAGGGAGCAGGGATGCAAACCAGGCTGTCGGAGTCCAAAACCCCTGCTCTTTACTACTCTTGCAAAAGCTGGCTGACTGTGCTTTCCTCCCCTCACCCCACTTCTAGCTGAGGCCCAGCTGCCCAAAACCAGGTTGCCCTTGCCCTTTAGCCCCTGGACTCCAGTTGTCTACCCCACCTGCCTAGTAGACCAACTTTCCAGCTCAACCCGGACTGAGCCGCATTCGCTTGTCCCTCTGGTCACTGTGCTTGGCACTGCTGGCCAACCTGGCAGGCAGGTCAGTTCCTTTGGCCTAGCTCCCTCCACACCCCAGGCCTTGTGCCCTTGCCTGTGTGCAAAGGTCCCTGTGTGATTCTCCCTACCTGCCATCTCCCCGTGAGCTGGATGGGCTAGGAGAAGCTGCTCCTACACCTCAAAGCTTTCTAAGGAGGTTTGAGTGAGTCCAAACTCTTCTGCTTGGCTTCCTGGGCATCACATAGCTGCCCTGCTTCTCTCCACCAGTGACATCCCTTCCCTGTGGCCCTGGGAGCCCACATTCTGGGGCCAGTCCCTGTTCTCGGCAGAGCCTGGCTCAGGGCTCTCTTGGCTTGTGCTTCTTAGGCTCCCTACTGCCCTGCTGAATGCTGCCTCCCCACTCTGGCCCTGAAGGAGGGATGCCCCAAGCCTCAGCATATGTCACCACAAGCCAGCTTGCGGCCTGCCTGGTGACCCTCGTCCAGTCGCTTCTCTTGCCCCACCCGATGGGACATCATCCAGCTTTTTTTTTTCTCAACATCTTCCAACTTGGACTCTGTTCCACTTAGAGAAGAATCAATCACTCAGCTAATAATTTATGCTTTAGGGCCACGTGCAAGACACTGTGTGGGGCACTAGGACCTCCCAGCTGCCTCCTGCTCCCTGACCCCACTGCCAGCTATGCCTACTGTATCTTCTGCACCTGGTTTTTGCTGTTCTATGAGTTTCCACCACAGCAGACCCCTCCCTTCCCCCCACCTCACCAAAGGCCTCATATGCTCTGAAGCCTGTGCTAAGGTCATTAGGCAGGGCTCTCCAGGGTCCTCTGCACACAAAGCAAAGGATACTGTTGGCGTGGCAAACTGGGGTAAATGGAGGAACAGCTAAAAGCCTAGGAAGAGCTAGCTGGGAGGCACAGACACCTCCGGCTTGGCTCCCAGGGCCACAGGGATGGATGAGTTTCTGCTCACCGGGAACCCATTGAGTTGAGAAGCTCTCCTCTAAGCCCTGGCAATAAAAATAAAAACTCTGTTTTATCAAGTGATTCAAATGTGGCAGGTGGTATGGTAGGCATTTATATTGCCTCTGATCATCTAAGGTAGGTCATCATTAACCCCATTTTACAGATGAGGACCCAGGGTCAGAGACTCTCAGCAGCTTGCTCACGCTGAGCCTATGATGTGCCTAAAGTCGGGGTCCTGGGATGAACCCTATGGCATTCTTTGTCTCCTCCTCAAGGGGCCAGTCTTGCAATGAAAGAGGGCTCTGGGAGAGCAAAGCTGCGTCTGATTCGTCTCTGCACCCACACTCTGCCTGGCATACTGCGGGTGTTCCACGGCCCCTCTCCTCCAGGTGCTTCTGGGAAGCCCAAGGTTCCCTAGGGGCAGCTCTACTTTGATCCCAAAGTAGTAAATACAAATGCCTTCCCCAAGGCGGAGCAGACCCCTTACCTGGGGGGCATGTTTGGGAAGAGGGGCCGACCTGCCACCAAGTGGCTTGGTGGCTGTGGCCCTATAGCAGTGGGGTGTTTCCAGGTCAGAGGCTGTGGGAGTCCCTATCTCTTTGTTCCTCCTCAGCGAGGCACCTCCATACACTAATGTCCCTGATCATGGCCTCGAAGAATCTTTCCCACTGTAGGTACTGAGAAATCTTAGGTATCTCTATCTATAAAGTTAATCCTGTCTTCATACCCAACTCCTCATGGCAACCCATGGCAATCCTTGAGAGAGGGAGAGGCTCAGGGAATTGAGAAGTGGGTCCTGTTAACACCCTCCTGCCTCTGTTCTATCGCATTTAACAGTGTGAGGAAAATGTCACCCTAGGAATTGTTAAGCTGGTCCCATCTCTCCATGCATGGATGGTGAAGCCAAGGCCAGAAGAGAGGAACTGTGTCGTGCAGGGTCACGCAGGGAGAAGAGGCAGAAATACCTTGACTCCCCAGCCGGTGCTCTTCCCACAGATCCGTTGCTTAGTATCAACGCCGTTACCAAGGTGCTGCCACCCAGTTTGGGGTTCTGGAGTTTGCTGATTTTTCTCAGCTGCTTCTCGGTTGGGGGACTCTGCACCTCACCTCTGGGCAGTGGGCACTGGCAGGTAAGAGTACCCCATGGGTCCCTGTTGGCCCTTGCGACCTGGCAAAATGGCAGTTTGTGCTCACGTGGCCCACACTCCCTCTGTTCCCCTGGTCTGGAAGCCTGGTGGGAGGACACTTGCCTCTATTTTGAGGACTGTGGTTGTTATGAGCCCATTAGTGGCTCAGAGTTTCCATCCAGTAGAGGGCTGTGCTCTTTGGCCAAGCCAAGAGCCTGGCTGTTCCTCAGCCTGACAGGACCAGTAGGGTTAACTGGGAGCCGCTCTCCCCTTTGTCGTCACAATTTCTCCCAGAGCGAAGGAGCAAGCTTTCTGCCATCTACATATTTTCAGCGGAGTTATATTTTGCATAAAGTAAACTTAGCAAACAGAGAACACAGTGAGAATATATTTGGCTTTGAAGCGTCAGTGTTCTGACAGGCATTTCCTATTAGCTATCTCTGAGCCGACCAGCCGGGCTGGGTTTTGCTTAAGTGGCATAATTCTCCTGCAGTGGAGACAGCTCATTCATTAGTCATTCCAAAAGCCAAATACAAAATATCCTTCTCTAAGCCAACTCCACCAACCAGCTCTGCAGCCGGGGTGGAACAATGAAACTATGTTGCTTACCGGGCCTGGCAAAGGTCAGCCCGAGAGCCACCTGTCTGCCTGGCTTTGGAGGACGGCTCTGGCTGGAGTTCTTCATTCCCTTTGGAACAGGAAGGACACATCTTCCTCTGGTTGGCAGAGGCCTGGGGAGCCTTTCAAAGGGTGGGCTCCAACCCATTTTACTACTGAGTCATTTGCAACAGCTCGAAGCTCTGATTGAACCCTTTTGTTTATTTTTTTTCTTCTAGGTCCTAGAAGCTAAAGGTACCGGTTCTTAAAGGAAGCAAAGGAATGTGTCCCTCCCTGCTTGGGTCTCTCAGCTGAACTGAGCCCTTCCTTGATTGGCATCTCACGTGTTCCTGCTTTTAATCCCTGTGCAGTGAGGGCTGGTGTTCCCATTTTACAGATGAGGAAACAGGAGCTCAGAGAAGTGAAATGATTGGTCAAAGGTCACACAGCAAACGTTCAATCCTGTCAGGCTCCACAATGAATCCTCAGTCATCATTTGGGATGATTATCTGAGTTTAAAGTGAAAATGTACATCAGGGTGAGGGTCTTCTCTTGACTTTGAAAGAACTAAGCCTGGTATGGGTACTCAGGCACCCAGGGTAGGGGTGCTCTAAAAAGCCAAGCAGGGAAGGCATGTTGCTCTGAAAGGAAGATTGAAGGTTGACAACACCATGGGGTGGGAGTTGGGGGTGAGTAGTTTTGATGGGGGCAGAGCTTGGTTTGAGGTGAGCCAAGAGCTGGGACCAGAAGAGGGACAGGAAAAGAGGTTTGGGGGTGCCGTGGCCCAGCTGGGGGCATTCCACACATGCCCCACTGCATGGGCTATCTGCCCAAGCCTGACCAAGCTGAACGCCAAGAGGTAGACTCCACTAACATCCAGTAACTGAAGGAACACCAGAGGGATACCGAGACTGCTCTTGTGCAGAAGTGAAGAAAGAGCAGGAGGTTGGTGTCAGACTCCCCGGAGCACCTAATTAGCACTCCAGGTGGACAAACACATTCACAGGTGCCCAGGCCAGCGTGGAGAGTTGAGGGGCAGCAGGCCAAAGCAGAGAGAGAATATATATCTACATAAGCTAGGAATGAGAATCTCAAGGTCTTTCCAATGCAGACCTTCAAAACTGAAACTCTTGAGTGGTGCCCTCCTTAGCCTGGCATTAAGACCTTCCTCAGGCTGGCCTCAACTCACCTCTTTAGTATCATTTCCCATCCTCCCCTCCACCCTTCCACTTTCTGTCTCCTCTAACCCTTACTATTTGTTTTTTTCCAAACATACATAGCACTTTACAGCTCTTCCACATGCTATTTTCTCTGCATGGGTGTCATCTCTTTCATCCATACCCCCACCTGGCAAACTCCTACTCACCCTTCAAAACCCTGCCTAAATGTACCCAGAAGCCTCCTCCATCTTTCTGGGATAACTTTTGTCTGTGTTCCTGACCCCTTGTCTACAACTTTAGTAAACTATTGATTCTAGTCCACTGTCAGAGACCCTGTCCAGTGATCTCCCTGGATTCCCAGGACCCAGTGGAGAGCTGGCATTTGAAAATTACTCAGTCATTTGATAAAGCAGTGCAGCCTGAATGGCTATAATTTGAAAACATGTGCCACAGGATCGCTGTGCGTCAGACCTGGAAGAAAATATGCAGTTGATCCAAGTGAACCATTTCTCTGATGTTCAAACCCCTCATCTGTGTTCCTAGTTTGATGTAATGTACACAAACCACCTAATCTAGGAACTGGCAATGCTCAATGAATGGTAGCTGTTGTTGTTTTTCAGGGACTCAAAATAGACCTAGGAGGGTCCATAGAATACAGGCTCTGGAGTCAGGGCTACAGCTCTGTGTCTAAGACCCCAAATACTTTGGACAAGTCATTTCAGCCTTTTGAGACTTCAGTTTGCTCATATAAAAAATGAGATATATAACAAGGGGCGCCTAGGGCTCAGTTGTTTGAATGTCCAACTTTTGGTTTCTGCTCAGGTCATGATCTTAGGGTCATGGGACTGAGCCCTGAGTCGGGTTCCAATAGGGAGTCTGCTTGAGATTCTTTCTCCCTCCCCCTCTGCTCCACCCTCTGCTGATGCATGCATGCTGGGGAGATGTGTGTGTGTGTGTGTATGCACATGCCCATGCACTCTCTCACATAAAGAAAAAATGCTTTTTTAAGATTTTTATTTATTTATTCATGAGAGACAGAGAGAGGTAGAGACATAGGCAGAGGGAGAAGTAGGCTCCCTACGGGGAGCCTGATGTGGGACTTGATCCCAGGACCCCGGGATCACAACCTGAGCTGAAGACAGACTCTAAACCACTGAGCCACTCAGGTGTCCCTCAAATAAATAAAATCTTAAAAAAAAAAAAAAAAAAGAGTGAAAGATATAACTAGATGGCCTATAACTGGGTGCCTTTCAAATTTAAAACCAAAACAAAACCAAAGCAAACATCACCAATAGATCTTAGGGATTCCAGTTCTGGTCTTCCTGGTGTGATCTCAGATCAGAAACCAGGGAACCAATCCTGACCTTCATGGCCTCCTGGGGGTGTGCTCTTCCCTCAGGCAGCGCCAATCCTCAGGGAAACAGAAACTGCTGCTTGTCCAACTCCTGGCCAGTCATACCTTCTTTAACATTCTGGTGAGGGAGGGAGGCAGTCTGTCATGGAGCTTGTGGCAAAATCCCTCTTTCTCCCCCAAACACAGGCTATGATTAGCTGTGTCCTCACCACGAAACTGCAGGGGTGTGTGCGGGCGAGTCACAGATGTTCAGTTCACATTTATAGAGTGCTTGCAAGGTGGGGGGTGCTTCGTGGCTGTCAGAAGCACCCCAGTTCCCTTTCCCAAGCCCAGCAGTTGTTGAGACTTTAAGACCCAGGTATATGGGTTACAGCTTTTAAGAACCCTCCTCTGATGACTGCTAGCTTCTAGGCAGCTCCTTCGGCCAGACCTCTGCCATTCAGAGCAGGTCCCCTGGAGGTGGGCAGGGACTTACCCCCATTCATATCACGTCCCCACCCCACCCAGGAGGGCTGTCACAGGGTCAGGCCCAGGCTCTCTCTCTTGATCCCCTCTCTCCCTGTCCCGCCACCTCGGGGGCTGCTGCAGAGGAATCAGGTACTCTCTCGAGGAGTGGTTGGTTTGAACCTTGCAACCTTTGGGGGCCCCTGCTCCTACCACCCCTCCACACCTCAGGCTCATTTTGTGACTGCTGATGTCAAGCAGGGCTGCAGCCAGTGACGCAGGAGTCCTTGCACCTCTGGGCTTTGTCCTCTATTACTGAAGGTCATCCCCATGCTCCCTTTCCATCCTGAGATGGAGGACCTTGAGCTGCCAGCAGGAGCTGGGAAAGAAGTGGAGGCCTCTTAGGTGGAGGCATCCCGGCAGGCAGGCAAGTCCCAACAGGCAGACCAGGGCTGCAGCGTACAGACAGTGAGTCACCCGGGTCCCCGCTGCTTACTGGACAGAGCCCGAATAATGACAATAATAATAGAGATCCAGGGTGCTGTTATTAACTCCCACCTCTCCTCCCAGGATGGTATCTCCTCCATCCATCTGACAACCCTTAGGGCCAGGGAGGGGCTAAGGGCAGAGATTTTGTGGCCCTGTCTCAAACAGGGGGAAGCTGAAGCCAGAGTTATTCTCCACTGAACCTAGGTAGTCCTGAGAAAAAGATACTGCCTCCTACTGTCAGCCCAACGTCAGGAGAGTCCTGTGGGCTCATGATTAGTGGTCCTCCACACTAGCCAAGCTCTCTAGGCTCAGAGGGGGAAAGAACCTCCCCCCTCCCTTTTAGTTCTGCGGTCTATCCTCTAACCCTTACTTACAACATCTCTACAGGGTAGGGATGATTATCCCCATTTTAAGGATGAGGTATCGGAAGTTCAGAGAGGTTGGATAATCCTCCCATGGTCACACAGCAAAAGAGTGGCAGAGTCAGGATTTGAACCCAGGTTGGTTTGACTGTGCCTTCCCAGCCTTGTGCAGCTATGCCATCCACGGTCAATAATCCCAGGGTTTCCAAGGCTGGCTTCCTAGGCCTTTGGGCCTGGCCTTTCTCCTTTGCCTTCCCCTCCTGGACTCACTCTATCTCAAGATTAGGGCTCTTCCCAGGGATCCCTGGAGGCCAGCTTTCATTTTCATCTTTGAGCAGCTGTGGAAAAGTCAAGACTCAACACTTTAATTTTGGGGTCTTAGTAATTATCTGGTATCCACCACCCACTCAACTCTACCACTACTTATTATAATAACAACAATAATAATTTAGAGAAGCAGTGATGATGCTCACAGCATTCACAGATCCCCCTTAGGAGGCCGGACACACATAAATATAGCCCCACCCTTTTGAAATTTCAGACTGGTCCTAGATTGGGAGTCAGGGCTATTGGATTCTGGCCTCAGTTCTGGCAAGTTTAGCCGCAGATCATATGGCTGCGCAAGCCCCTAACTCCCTCTGTGCCTTCATTTTCCTCCCAATAAAATGGGGTTAATAATTTTGCAAGATGATGTGCTTTTAAGCTTCTTGAAAGAATGTCGTAGTAAGTTTTTTTTTTTTTTTTTTTTTTTTTTAAGCATTGCCACCCTATATTTGCCATCAGAGGACCCAAGGAGTCTGAGGCCTCCAGGAGGCGTGATCTTCCCGCTCCGATCTCTCCCCGCTCTGGCTGCCCACCCCGTGGGAAGGGTGCTGGGTCAGGGCTGGGTCGGGGCTGGGGGGCAGGGGCTGATCCCCTGGCTGCAGTGGGAGTCTCGCTTTTCCAGCCCTCATCCTCAACAGCTGCCTCTGCCAAGGCCCCGGAGCTAGAAAAAGCAAGGCCGTTGCCTGAGCGCAATAAATGGTTTTATTAGTCCTTTTATTAATGATGGTTGGTATTTGTCGAGAAGCTGGGACAATAGTTATTCCAGTAAGAGGATATTAAGCTCCCGCGGACAGACCCTGTATATCTAACGCGCTCTGGCCCCCGCCGTCCCCAGGCACTGCTTTATTACAATGCAGCACAGCCCTGGCCTCCTAGCAACTCCAAGGGAGAGAGGGGTGGGGGAGGTAGGGATAAGCTGGCCTCGTTAAACACACAGGCCTTTTCAGAGGTTACCATAAGCCAATGGCAGGAAGCTTTTCCTCCCCCCCACCCCCTCAGCTTAGCGAGACTGTGATTTTTTTTTTTTTTCCCACCTCTGGGCTCTTGGCTATTTTACAGCCAGAGCTGCTAGTGATGAGTCCGTAAAGGAGGAGGGCATCCTTGAACCATTTGTCAAATTCGAGTCCATTCCTGTTCTTTGTTTTCAGACATTTTGCATTACTTTTTTAAAAAAATAACACACACACACACATAGTAATTACTATATGCTGGCAGTGTTCTGAGTGCTTTTAAAATACAACTTTATTCACTCCTCATAATGTCCCTAGGAGGCAGGTATCCCTATTTCACTGATGAGGAAACTGAGGCCCAGAGAAGCTAAGTGACGTGACTAAGGTCGCACAGCTAATAAGTAACAGAGCCATATTTGAACCCACAGGCAGTTGTCTCCAGAGTCTGCAGTCTTTATCTGAAATTTTAAAACTGAGTCTGAAAAGAGCTGGGAAACATTTCTGAAATTCATCAGCTTTATTGCATTAAGCAAGGGAATTAGGTATTTTCCTGTAGGCGATAGTATAATAAGTTATAACAGCAATCCCCAGATTCAGAATAGCTGTGAATTGAAAGGATCTGATCTTCTACTCTGGTGAGTACAACTCTTTGCAGCATCCCTCATCCACAATCCTCCAGCTTTTTGCCATAGTATCTCCAGTAATGGGGAATCATTGATTCATCTGGCAGAGACCATTCTAGCTTTGGACAATTGTCACAGTTGAGAGAAAGTTCTTCCTCAGCTGGGCTGAAATTTAGCTCCCTGGAACTTATTCTCATGGACCTACTTTTGTCCTCTAGAGTTAAGGGCAGGGAAGCTTTATTTCTTGTGTACGGGTTAGTCTTTAAAGCACTTGAAAACAGCTTTCATATCCCCTTCAATCTTTTTCCTCTTTGGGGTTAAAATTCCTTAGTTCTTTCATGATCCTGGTTTGTTATAATTTCCAGATTCTTTATTTTCCTGTTTCTAATCCTCTGATGCATGAGAGTTTGTCAGTGTCCATCCTGGAGTCGTATCAAAAGGAAACAGTACACATCAGGTGTGGTCCAGCAGAGCCTAGTAGAACAGGGTCATCACCTGTGCTTTATATTTCCATGATGCAGGCTAAAGTGGCTTTAGGTTTTTGAGAGTCACATTGTGCCCTTGACACCTATTGAGCTTGCAATCAACGTGTAGCTCTGTTAGTTCTGTCTTCCAAATTCTGAAATTATACATCTATGTTCTTTTTTTGAACCCAAGAGTGGGACTTTACATTGACCACTGGTAAGTGTCATCTTTTGAATTCAGTTTTTTGGTCCAACCTATCATGGTTGACTTGGAACCTTACTCTTTTTTTACCCTATTCAGTGATTCTATTTTGTATCATTTGAAATTCTGACAAATATGTTATGTGGGTTCCCATTCAGGTTATCATTATTAGTAGTAGTATTTTTTTTTTTGAAGCCGAGTAGGAGATTTTCCCAAGATTGGGTCTACAGAGAAAGATGAGGCAAAGCTGGAGTGACGTCAAAGGGATGTTTTCTATTTGGGTCAACATGAGTGACCAGCCCTGTGCACTTTCTGGGGAGGTGAGTGGGGTAACCAGGTAAAGACTCATGTAGCATCACTTCTGCGTCAGAGCCTGTGACCCATGAGGAGGCGGGAAGGCAAATATTGATAGCTTGGTTCGTAGATCTGATTGTTTCCTACATGTATAACCCCTGCTGACAGTACTTAGAGTTGAAATGGAGGATGTTATGAAGTGGAAGCAAGGCCCTTTGTGAGGAGACAGATAAAATTCCCAGACCAGAAAAAGCCAGGTGATGGCTGTAAGCATTAAGACCTCCAGAAGTTAAAAAAGAAAAAAAAAAAAAAAAAAAAGACCTTGGAGCAAAGAAAGAGCTAGCAAAAAAAAAAAAAAAAAAAGAAAAGAAAAGAAAAGAAAGAAAGAGAGAGTGCACACTTTAGCAATGCTGCATGGACTTTGAATACATTTTTCTCAGCTCAAAAGCCATTCTCTTCTGTCATTCCTTGGAGGTCACACCTAAAAGCCAAGAGAATCAGGCTGAGGCCACATCATTGGGGTTCACAGCAGGGGCTCCCTGCTTATGCCAAAGGGTGTTGGAAATCAATTTAATGTTTCAATCTCGCTGCCAGCAGCCCTTTAAAGAACTCAGCCCACTCATGCCATACACCACAGGAGTATATTTTTAACTCTCTTCCTAATATTCACCCAAACTGTTCTCCTAACCCATTGTGACCCACTCTTTTTATGCTCTAACTCCCACCCTTTCTTCCCCACAGGCCACCTCCCCACCCCCCATTAGGAGTCTGAAATGCTGTGGTGTCCTGGACACCTGAGTTGGATGTAGGGACTGAGGTAGATTTTGGTGCTTAGGGGGTAATTGTTGTTGGCTGAAGTTATGGGATTTCTAAGACAGTCGTGAAGCAGAAATGGAACCAGGCTGGTAAGTCCAGGTAAGATGAGCCTGGAAGGCTAAACTGGGAGAGAGCTGGAGACCACGTGGGAGCCAATGTCTGGGGCAGAACAGAACTGTGGACACTGAACTGAAGTAGGCAGGGTTTTTATGTGGCTCCTGTGGCCCAGGCAGAGGCAAGCTTCTTGGGGTTAAGGCCCAGGCTAGGGGAGGACTTCCCTATCTCTGCGACTCCTTGCTATATACACTGTGCCCTCATGCCCACCTCAGTCTTTCTTGGCTCCAATAATGCACCGAGACTCTGTCTTAGTCTGTTTGAGCTGCTAAAACAAAAACACCATAAACTGGGTGGCTTAAGCAATAGTTATTTCTCACCATTCTGGAGGCTGGAAAATTCAAAATCAAAGCACCAGCTGATTCAGTGTCTGGTGAGGTACTGTTTTCTAGTTCCTAGATGGCTATCTTCTTCCTGTGGCCTCATGCGGCAGAAGGGGGCGAGAGAGCTCTCGCTGGGCCCCTTTTCTAAGGGCACTAATCTCATTCATAAACGCTCCATCCTCATGACCCAGTCACCTTCCAAGGGCCCCATCTCCTGATACCACCACACTGGAGATTAGATATCAATCTATGAATGGGGGAGGGGCACAGAATTTAGTCCATAAGAGATTTTATTTATTTGAGAGGGAGGACAAATTGGGGTGGGGTAGGGAGGGGGGGCAGAGAGGGAGGCAGAAGCAGACTCCCTGCTGAGCAGGTATCCTGACACAGGGCTCAATTCCAGGACCCTGGGATCATGATCTGAGCCGAAGGCAGACACTTAACTGGCTGAGCCACCCAGACACCCCAAACTTAGTCCATAATAGACCTCTTGGTCAGTTTGCTGAACTTGACGTGCATGGCACATTCTCAAATGGGTAGATACATCTCTTCTTCTCAAAGGGCCCATAATTGTGGTGAGAGACGTTCCTGCCGCCTTGAGCCTCAGCTCACTAGAGCCCCACTAGGTGGACCACCCTGCCTGGCCTCTCTGCTTGGCTGGGGCGACAGGGTAGCAGGGAGGTGGTGAGCCCTTACTGGCATCAGGCACTATGCCCAGTAAGATCTGAGCTCAGACAAACGGGGAGGCCAACCTCAAAAGGATGGAAACTACTTATCTGCACAGAGCCAGCATTTCCATTAATTTAGTAAACTGAGACCCTTGTTCAGTTAAGTCATTAAAAAGAAGATGAAAGTAAGTGGAATCTGTTCTTTGGTCATATACACTGAGGGAGCACACAAACAAACAAACCCCTACAGTTTGCCCGGATTGAGTATTTCACTTTACAACGTATCTTTCTGTCACACCAATCCAGCCTCTGGCAGACCGGAGGCCTTATTTGTCATTATGATTATTTGCTATTATTAGGCACATTCTTACTTGCCTGGGGGGTCTGCTTCTTTCAGGTCCAGGCTTGTGGGCCTATGTTAATTTGCATGGTTGAGTTATTTATTACAATCTAGCCTATCCATTTCCTACACTTTCTTACTCCAGATGATCACTAATTCAAAATGAATTAAATCCCTAAATGTAGAGGTGGGGGAAAAGGACAGAACCAGATTTAGGAAGAACTGTAGGCTTCTCTTCTGTGTTTTGCCTCAGTGTCTCAGACCCCAGTGACAGAAGAAAGTGGTCATTCCCACTCAGCTCACGGCCCCCAGCTCGGAAGCAGAGGGAAACGGGAAGATAACACAGATGAAAACACCAGCTCCACCCAAGTGACTCAAATGAAGGCGCGTCTCTGAGTCTTGGTGTTTTCCTGAAACTCTGAGGCCTGAACGTAGAAGAGTTGTCCAGCTGTCTGTGGGAGCCACAGAAATCTCCAGAAAGCTTCTGACCCGCCCCCTTCTCACTCTGGCTGTTTCCTTCTTTGGTGAGGGTCCCTATTTGCCGGAGCAGAAGGGGATTGCATCAGTCGGTTTTGAATCAGACTAAACAAAAATAAGTGGACAGGCCTCCTTGGAAAGACATAGTGGCAATTTTTTTTTTTTAAACCAACCCCTGGGTAGTGAGGCCGTACAAATACGTTAGAGAATGGACTGGGATTTCAGGTATATAAAGGGGGAGCAATGTGATCACTGAATGGAGGGGGGGGGGTGGTAGGAAAGCAAGGGTTGGATTCAGCCTCACGGTTCCCCTTCTCCCCCTGCAGGTGATGAGAGACACTTGAGAGACAGCAGCGGAGCGGCCTGGGGACGTGCAGGTGTGCAGGGCGGGGTGTTCCCCACCCCCCCATGCACGTGGACACAAGGAGGAAGCAGTGAGAGGCGTCCTGGATAAGAAAAGAAAAGGGGATTGAAGTTGAAGGTACTCTGGGCAATTATGTAAAAACCGCGTGCTGCATCCATCCAGTCCATCCGTCTGCAGGCTGCCGCTCTGGGCAGGGCACGGTGCGGCTCCCACGTTACAGCAGTGAGGGAAACCAAGTCCTTGCCTTCAGGGAGCTTCTGTGCTAATGTAATCCATGGCCGGCGCTAACAACATACATCGTCTCATTTATCGACCCTGCAAAGTGGTTCCTATTATCCCCATCCTACAAATGATGAAACAGAGGTAAAAAGAAACTTTGAATACGTACCGAGTCATGCAGTAGAGCCAAAATTTGAACTCAGGTCCACCGGGGTCCAGAACCCCTGCTTTTAATCACTGGAATGTGATAGACCCCCCTGCTAGGGAGTCCCCGGCCTAAAGCCATGGGCCCTGCCTTAGTTATTAGAAACTCATCGGACAGACTAGTTTTCCTCCTTGAACCTCAGACTATCCTTCTGTCAAAAAAGAGGGGCTGGATTGGTTAATCCCTGAAATCTCTTCTGCTCTAGTGTTCTATTATTATGGGGGGAATTTCTATATTGGTACCTCCCCCCCCTCCCACGTACCTCTTTGTGGAGGTAAGCAGAAGCTCAGTAGATGTTCAAAAAGACATGAACACCCAGAGTAATGTTTCCCACACTGGGTTCCAAGGATTTCTTTCTAGGGATTCTGGAGTTTTCTGTGAGAATTTTGCTTTTGTGAGTCAGATTCCTTGAGGGAGAGACAAGCTCCAGAGGGAAGCAGCTCCTGGGGTGCCCTCCAGGCCAGCAGAAGAGGGAGAGAAAGGCAGTGGGAAGAGGGATGGGGGGGGGGAAGGGCCCACTGGAGGTCTGGGGCAGTCCCTGAATGGTTCTTTTCCCGTTTTGTTTTGTTAAGATTATTTGTTTATTCATGAGAGAGAGAGAGAGAGAGAGAGGCAGAGACATGGCAGAGGGAGAAGCAAGCTCCATGCAGGGAGCCCAATGTGGGACTCTGATCCCAGGACCCCAGGATTGAGCTCTGAGGTTCAACCACTGAGCCACCCAGGCGTCCCCCTGTTTGTTTTTTAATACCTTGCTCAGGTCCGACCATACTTTGCTGAGGTATGGTCGGACCTGAATATACCTTTAATACCTTGCTCAGCCCGACCATACCTTGCTCAGGTCCCTCCCACCTGAGGCTGGGGGAGAGGGAAGGCAGTGGGCCAATCTGGGACCCAAGGCTCAGAGCCCTGGAGGGCAGGTGTGACTCAGGCTGCCCCCAGGATTCTGTGAGGATCCAGCCAGCATGCTCCAGGGAGGAGGGACATGTTGCCAAATGGTGACATGTGACTGAGCAAGGTGAGCCCGATCCCAGCTCTTTACCTTAACCCTGCCTCACCTCGCCTGACCGGTCAACCGCTCTAATGTGAGCTTTGTTGACTGGGAAGGTGAGGCGGCAGGAGTCTGGCTCGCCCAGCGGCTGAATGCAGCGCGGGTCCCCCTGATAAGCTTAGTCAACTTATTAAATTACACAGGAAAAAATCGAGATGGAATATTAATTCTGCACACCTCTCCTTTCTGCCCGAGGAAGCTGCCTTCCTGGGTTTCACTTTTCAAAGGCTGAAACAGATATGGAGATTTCGTGCTTAATTAAAGGAGAAGAGTGCTCACTTCAAGTCTTTTCAAAACCGTGTTGGTTCTGAGCTTTCTGGAGCTAGTGGAGACCCAGTCACCATCTGGCACGAAAGGTGTTAACTTGGAGTCTCTGGTCCACTCTAGACATCAGATTCAGAAACAAAGAGAATTAATTTCAGAGGCCCCCCTTTGACAGCCCCTCCCCTTCCAGCCTGTAATTTGAGAACCGATGTATTGACTTGCTAGGTATTAAAAAGTTAGGTCTGAGAGGTCACCTGCAATGCAGAACACCAGGTGCCAGAGCTCGCCCCACAGGACAGGATTATCTTATCAACCAGGCTGATAAAACCCAGGAAAGTCTGGCCATAAGGAACAAATATTTATAAGCGCAACACCTTTCAGTCCCTAACAGATTAGGCAGGCACAGAATGTGAACGGGAGCAGAGGGTGAGTTAGCAATAACCGTGGGCATTACAGCCTGGTCCCTGATCAGAACCTTCCTGGGCTTGTCCATCTCATTGAGAAAGCATGGTGAACGTCAAACTGTTCAGGAGGCACTTTCACATCTATCACCCCACGTGAGCCTCATGACAGCCTGGGGAGTGCTATTATTACCCCACTTTATAGTTGAGGAGACTGAGATGCAAGGGTTAAGTGATTTGCCCATTGGCCCAGCCGGCAGGTAGGACTTGAACTCAGGTCTTCTGACTCTAGAGCCTGTGTGCTTTCCACGCTGCCATGGTGGCCTTGACCGGTACTCACCTGGTCACAGGCCCTGTTCACTTGCAGGTGAGGCAGACCAGAATCATATGAAAAGGTGAAAGGAGATGGGGCCCCTACCGGGATGGGATACTCGAGGGGTGCTATAAAATAGCTCTTGGCCCCAAATACAGTAATCCCTCCTGGTCCCTCCCAAGGCTTGGAATTCATTCCTTTGGGTCCCCAAGTCTTTTCTGTTTATTCATTCTCCCCGGGAGAAGTGATTAAATGATTAAATGCAAATGAATTAGCACAGAGGCCCTCAGTGTCACAGGAGGAGTTGCTGATTGGAAGGGTCACCTATTTGCCCTCTTGTGGAGAGGGGCAGAGGGGGGATGGCCTACCCAGAGGAAGCCCCCTCCCTTGGGATTCCGGGTTTCTCCTCTGCCAACGGCAAAGTCAGACTAGATGATCTCAGACAACCCTACCGTTTGGGCCTCTCAGGTGAAATCTCCGGGGCTCGGGAGCCCCTTATGCTCTTCTCTTTGCATCCTCAGCCGCAGGAGTGGGAGTGTTGGGAGGAAGCAACTTCTAAGCTAAGAAGTGAGTGGCTGGGGTCAGGACCGTGCGGCAGCTTGAAGGTGAGCACGGACGTGTGTGTCTGAGGAACCACGGGCCTGGAGCTTAGGTTACGAGAGGGTGAGAAGCCTTGAGAGACAAGCGGGAGCCTTGTAAAACTGCGTCAGGGAACTTGGGCTTTATCCTGACAGCAGTAGGGAGTCAGAAAGGGTTTACAGCCAGGAAGTGGCATGACAACATTTGTGCTTTAGGAACTGGTGGAAATGTGCAGGCTAGATGGAAGGGGGGGTGGGGGCACAGGGAAAGCAAGGCAGGAGGAAGGGCCGTGGGAGAGAGGCTCCAGCTGGACTTATTCCTGCTGCCCACCCCCTTTCTTCTGCCCTGGGCTGGACTGGTTGTCAGAGCTGTATTTGCAGGAGTGGTAATAATGGCTGCCATTTATAGATAGCTGCCCCCCCTGCGCCAGGTGCCGTGTGGGGTGCTGGGTTGCTTTGTCTCATTTAATCCTCACAATAACCCTGCGAGGTAGGAAGTAATACCACCCATATGTTACAGATGAGAAAACTAGGCTCAGAGAGGCCAGGTGCCTTGCCCTGGGTCACACAGCTGGTAGTCATAGCAGGCAGAGATGGGAGCCTTGTTCCAAGGCTCCCGCTTTTAACTCCTGGATGGCCTGCCCCTGAGGTGGCCATCAGAGGGCAGTTGGTCTGCACTCTCCAATGACAGGATGGAGCCCTCCTGGCCAGCTTCCTGTGGCAGAGGGGAGTGAGAGCAGTCGAGTGGGTACAAATGTGATTCGCTGTGGATCTCCTTTAAGCAGATTGCAGGTTGTGTCTGGACAGGGTGTGTGAGGTCTCTGGGAGCCTTTGGGCTCCTGAGGCTGGGTCACCTTTGCCTTTGGAGGAGAAATGGAGCCGGGAGTGGGGCAGGCTCTGGTGCTGGTGACCCTGCCCTTTATCCCCCTTTCATATGAAGGGGCCTCTCAGAAGCCGGGGAGCTTGGACTGGATTTCTCAATCCAGAGGGGAGCCAAGAAGTCACCCTTTCCAAAGGCTGGAGAACACAGAGGGAGAAGAGCCACTGCCTCTGTCACATGCTGCCTCTTCCTAAAGGGGGAGCAGGACTCCCTGCGTGTCTGGGTCAGTGAGGCCTGGAGGGCCCCCCAGGGTGGCTAGAGCCTGGAAGTGCTCCCAAAGGCCAGGGTGGAATAGGTCAGGCCGTCATCCCTGATCCCTCAAAGTCACTGAAGGCCTGCAAATGGAGCGTGCTAAGGGGGTGGGAGGCTACTTGCTGAGAGCTTGGAGTGCAGCTTCTGATCTGGACCCCACCATAAGAAATGGGTAACCCTGGAACATTGCTTCCCCCACTCCCTGCACCTCATTCCCCCCACTGGATGAGTAAACCCCACATCCACCCTTTCCCCACCAGCCCTGGAGTATCCAGAGCCTGGATGAGGCTGTGGTCCAGGCTGGCTGGCTTCACAGCCCTCTCTAGACATCAGGGTCCTTCTGTCAGGACCACTCCAGAGCCAAGCTGGACAGCAGGCCGCCCTCGGGCCTTCCATAGCCTGAGGGAACGCTGGCTGCCCACCCTAGGCCAGCACCCTGCCCGCCCCCCTCTCCACCCCCTACCCCATAAGGAAACCAGCCCAACGAGATTTGCTCTGGCAGTTGGAAGACCCGGCTGGCTGACACCTGCAGCAGGGCACTCTGATTAATTTATTTTGCATCGTTTTGCATTACCTGGCTCCTGGGTCTCCAGCTTGACATGCAGATTTATGTAAAAGAGACCCATCATGCAAATGAGCCAGGGCTGCCACTTGTTTTAGTCACAGGCAGGCCTGCCTGCATCACTGGTTCCTGGCCCAGCTCTTCTGCCCACGGCCCACTGGTTCAGGCAGGCCAGGGAGGTCCATCCCCACCTCGTCCCCCTGCCCCCCGGCCCCCTGCAGCCTCAGCCCTGCCCTGCTCACAGCCCAGCCACCTGAGGGGCCAAGCTGCCAGCAAGGTGAGGAGGAGGAGGCTGGAAACACTGCCTCCCTGGAGTTCTTGGCCCAGCTCCTTGTTAAGAGACAGAGAGACGCACAAAACAGAGAGAGGCCGACAGGGACTTGGAGGGGCCAGCAGGCAGCTGCACATAAAACAAGCACAAGGAGGGACAGACAGGTGGACAAAGGGCAGGCAGCGATAGCATGGAGTCGGAGAGGGGGGAAAGCAGGGGGAAATAGAGGCAAGAGACAGAAGAGATGGGACAGGAGGAGGGGGATGCCAGTGGGGGCGGAGACCAAGAAGGGAACAGATTTTGGAGTTGCTGTGGAGGAAGGAGTGAGGGATAGCAGCAGCCTCGGGGGGAGGAAAAGCGAGGGAGGAGATGGTGACGTGACCGCTTGATGGGGGGGAAGGAGTCACGGGCGGAAGTGACAGGAGACACCCGCCAGGAGAGACAGGGGAGCTGCCCTCTCAGAATCTGGCAGTGGCCCCGGTGCCGCAGGCAGGAAGCACCGCTACCACCCCATACACCCTTGATTTCTATCCATCCATCTATATTTATATACACGTAGTTATAGACACATACAGATATAACCACACAGGCGCACACATGGGCTAGAAGAACGCATTCTAGAACCATCCAGTTCTAGAAGGGAGTTTGGGAGGTTATCTGGGACAGCCGTGCACAGTCCTGGAACAGAGGAAGCTCATCTCTTTCTCAGAGGGCCCAGAGGAGAGGTCACGGCCCTCATGGCCCAGCTGCCTTGTGCAGCAGCCAGCACCCCTGGTGCCAGGATGCTCCCCCCGCACCTGCCTGAGCCAGGCTCCCTCGCTCTGTCCTTTGAATGCGCCCGATCTGAGCATGAAAGCCAGCTAGCAAGTGGACAAGTCAAAAAAGAAAGAGGAAACCATCTTGTTCCCACAGACTGTTTGTGGGGAAACTGGCTTTGTGGGAGGGGAGGGCTATGTGCAGACCCTGGGTGGGTGGTCTTGCGGCACCCTGGAGAAGGCTGGGAGAGCGCCCTGTGGGTCCTGAGAAATCTCCACCTGCCCCATGAGAGAGAGCTCCAGGAGCTCCAGGACAGAGACAGGAGGAGATAGTTCTTCAACTTCCAAGGTGGTGGTGCTGAAGGTGTCCCCAAAGACCCAGCAGCCCAACATGGTCATTCCACAGGAGAGTGAACCATGACCCAGAAAGGTCCACCAGCTTGGTGGGTGCAGAGGTGGGCAAGGGGACTTTCTGCAGATCATCTGTCCTTGCCTCCAAATTGTCCCCTTAGCATTGATGACCTTCCCTGCTTTTTCTGGAATTCCTTTGACTTGCCCACATCAGTGCTAGACATGTTCATAGCCCCTTGAAGAGTGGTCACTACTTTCACTCTGAGACAGATGAAACTTTCATGTTGTGAAAGTGCTGGGGGGAGACCCTCCTGGATGCACTTGTCTCTGAAGCCCCAGGAAGGCTTAGAGCTCAGACTGGTACCAGCTATACTTGCTAGAGCCACAGCAAAGCCACAAACAGCTCAGCCCAGTAACCATACATCATGTACACCCCAGGATTTCACCTGGCAGAGATCAGGTTTCACATGGGGTCTCCAAGAACCCAGCTGGTATCCAGGAAGCCGCCCCCCGCCCCCCCCCCGCCCCCCCCCCCCCCCCCCCCCCCCCCCCCCCGTGCTTCTTACACACTCACCTGGAAGTGGAGGTCAGCTCCTCAGACTCACCGCCAGAACCTGATCCAGTCCACTGGGTTCGGCCACAGGACATCCAGTGCCACCCTGGCCTAGTCCTTTGGGTCACTCTAGCCAGCTTCAAGTGTCACCTTCACGTTAATCTCTAGTTCATTGGTTTTTAACCTTGTGGGGTGAGAGACCCTTTTGAGAACATGATTAAGGCCATGGAGGTTCTTCTTACAAGAATGTCCATATTCACAAGATTTTGCATGCTGCCAGAGGATTCGTGGACTCTGCATCTCTAGGCCTCAGGAAGCCAGTGTCCATGGATGGAAGTCCCAAAACCTCACCCATTTCAGATGGAAGCTGTAGCCCCAACCAGGTGGTGTTCTTGGACACTTTCCACAGAATATCTTTTCCTCTTTCTGTCTCAGAGATTCCTTTCTAGGCAACTATTTCTTCCATGTCAAAAGTGAGTTCTACACTACACCATCCTCTAGTTACATATCAGACAAGCTCAAATGACACGTAATCCAAAAATCATTTCTACTCTCTCATCCCCTTTCCCAATGGCCATTCTCATGCAGTCTGTGACCCTGACTCCATTTTGCCAGGACTCAGCTGAGCACCAGATCCTGAGGTGGCTCCAGAAGATGAGCAGAGTAGGCGATGCATTTGCAGAGTTGAAAGCTGGTGCATCTTGTCTGCTCATCCGCCAAGGGAGACCATGGATGGCCACATCCTCAGAAAAAGGGCCTCGGGGGCAAGAGCGGGTGGGAAAAGCAGAGATACCAGAGGAGAAATTGGGCAGAGGAGGGGGCTACCAAAGTGAGGTCTCTCTGCTGGTTCCAACCTCTGAGCACTGCCCTGCCCCCCACCCCCCACCCCCATTCCTTTCCCAAGAGCTGGGGAGAGGAGGCCATAGGCCCAGGCAGGAGGAGCTGAGAGGCCTCTGTGTGGAGGGGGAATGATGAGAGGGCTGGAGTCTCTGGGGGGCCAGGGCAGGGTAGGGGCATGGGAAGTTCCTTGTGGAAGGCCCAGGACTCAGGGTGGGCCTGGGCTCAGAAGAGTGAGAGCAGGCCCCTCGCTGTGGGGGTCTAGCCAGCCAGTGGGGTGGCCCAGGCATCCAAAGAGCCTTTAGATGGAGAAAGCTGCTTAATCTTCCCCTGAAAATCAGGAAGTTGGAACCCACACAGCTGATTAGGGGGCCAGAGGAGCAATTTCAGAAAAAAGATTAACAGAATTAAAGGCAGCTCAGGGGGGAGTAGGCAAGAGGGAGCCTGGGGCAGGTGGGGGCGGAGGGGGTGGTCTACAAAGCCCCACCCCCCTGAACCCAGCTGGGAGGGCTTTGGGGGAGGAGGGGGGAGTCTTGCTGGGGTGGAGGGTGCAGTGACCCTCCAATGAGGAGGTGAGGGTTAGAGTAGACAGGGACAACTCTGGGGGGCTAGAGGTCATGAGAGAGCCCTGAGAGGGGCTAGCAAGAGGCCAGGAATGGGGCCCAATCCGATTTCTAATCCGAGCAGGGCCATTGTGGGTGTAGCTCTGTGGTGGGTGCTTGGTCCTCTCAAATGTCCCTTTCCACCAAGACAAACTCCAGCCCCAGCTCTTCCGGCAAAGCAGGATAGAGGGTCAAGAAAGTATACGGTGGGTGGGTTATTATTAGCAGACTATGTCTCCCAGACCATCTTGGGGCTGAGGGGCAGGGACAGGGGCTGTTGTCCCAGGAGACCCTAGGTGTAAGGACAGAGATGGTCCTGGGCAATGGCCTTTCCCTCGTCAGGTCTAGACAGGTCCTGCTGGGGCCGGAGGACAGCCAGGGCTCAGGCAGGGACTTTGAGAACTCCTCTGCTCTGCTGTGTGCTCCAGTCACACACACCCTACTCAGCCATCGTGCTTGCTCTCATATTCCCTCCCCGCTCCCCCTCCCCACGCATGCACACTTAAACATACATTTAAATAACTTGCAGACGTATATTAGCAAAAACATTCCATCTGGGCTGGGATTTCTCTCATTGCTTTGAATTCCCCCGGGTTTTAACTTGAAAAAAAAAATAGGAAGAGGCAAAGATTTGACTAATGTTGGGTTAAGGTTTTTTTCTTACCCCTTTCTTTCTTGGTTACTGACTGCCAAGAATTTATGTTTGTAAAAGGAAAAGAATTAACTGTGTTGATTAAGAGGCAAACTCCCTGGAAATGTTCTTTCTTAACCCTTTGGTACCTTCTCAGTGAAAGATCCTGGGGTTCTCTGGTGTGGGGTTTGAAGGCCATCCCTGGGCTGGAGGCCCAGAACCTTTAGAGGGGCTTATCTTCCCCAGGGGGAGCTCATGGAACAAAGGCAAGCCATGGCCTTCTAGTGTTTGAGTGTGTATGAGTGTGTGGCAGTGAGCAGATGCATGGGTAAGTGGTGTGAGAGTCTGTGTGTGAGTGCAGGTTCCCTGAGTCTGCGTGCGGGAGAGGAGTGTGGACTCGTGTGTGAGTGTGCGCCTTTGCTAACTGGGCATGCGTGTCCCTCAGAGGGCGTGGGGTATACTGGGAGTTTCTGTGGCCTGCTGGCTGCATAGTAGAACTCCAGGAAGGTGAGGGGACATTCACTTTGATTAAATTAGCAGGAACTGATTTGGCAGGTTCAGGTCCCTAAACCCTCTCCCTGGCCTCACTCCTCCTAGACTTTGCACAGGCTGTTTCCCTCCACATGGACAGACCTTCTGTCTGTCCTTTGTTTAGCCAATTCCTGCTTGTCTTTTAAGTCTTAGATGCCACCTCCTCCAGGAAGTCTTCCTTGCCATATAATTTAGCTGTCCCCCTCTTACATAACAGAACCCTGGGCACACAGGCACTTTCCATATGGCATAATCCTTACATCTTCTTGTCTGTCTTCCCCACTGGACCCCACCCTCCTGGAGGATAGAGACGCTGTCTTCTTCATCCTGAATCCCTGGTGCCTAGCACTATACCTGGCACACAGCATGGGCTCGGTCAATGCTTGCTCAGTTGACCTAAGCCCCTTGACTGATGAAATCAGCATTAGTCACTCCATAGGCCGGGATCTAGAGTACCTTGTATACAGGCCCCTGCTACGACACCAGAAGACCCCAGGATTAGCTGCACATGTATTGAGCCTTTCAATTTTCTGTGAGTGGGCAGCCCGGTGGCTCAGCAGTTTAGCGCCACCTTCAACCCAGGGTGTGATCCTGGAGACCTGGGATAGAGTACCATATCAGACTCCCTGCATGGAGCCTGCTTCTCCCTCTGTCTGTGTCTCTCTCTCTCTCTCTCTCTCTCTCTCTCTCTCTGCCTCTCTCATGAATAAATAAATAAAAAATATTTAAAAAACTTTTTTCTGTGAGTTCCTCAGGGTGGGGATTAGGTGATAGTCATTGCTAGGCCCTATGCAGCATGAGACAAATAGTAAATGCCCAATAAGTGTCAAATGAATGAAAGGGTAAGCACCACATGATAAATATCCAAGAGTAGACACAGAATGAGCCAATTGTGGCTATAAAGATTATTGAAGGCTGGAGGACGGAGAAGAGAAGGCAAATGTGTATTGTGCACCTACTGTGTGCCAGCACTGCCTCCCAGCACTGCACCTGGCATCGAGGGGTTGTTATTTCACTTTATCCTCTCCTTCATCCTGTGAGGGAGGGGTACCTACCTTATCTGACATATCAGGAAATTGAGACTAAGAGAGGTGAGGTGACTTGCCCAAGGTCCCACAGCTGGTATAGGTTAAGCTGGTCTGCCTGAGCCCAGAAACTTAAGCTTTTCTGAAACACTGTGCCATGTTTCATGAAGGTCATGAGTTTTTTTCTTAAATAAATTTTCCTTTTTTAAAAAGATTTATTTATTCATGATAGATGGAGAGAGAGAGAGAGGCAGAGACACAGGCAGAGGGAGAAGCAGGCTCCATGCCTGGAGCCTGATGCGGGACTCAATCCCAGGACTCCAGGATCACGGCCTGGGCCAAAGGCAGGCACTAAACTGATGAGCCACCCAGGGATCCCGAAGGTCATGAGTTTTGAGCAGAGTTTTGAAAGATGAGAGGAACACAGATTCATAGAGAAGGATCTCAAGCCCAGGCAGGTGGAGAACTGAGGGTTCTAAGAACTGAGAAGGATGAATGGTGGCCAGCTTGTCCCATGAGCTTACATAAGCTATGATGTGACCATGAAGTCAGGAGAAGAGCAATGTGACAAGGGACAGTGCCACTCTGGAGGAAGGCACAGAACAGAGAGGGAAGAAGGTCTTCAAAAAATAGATCCAAAGCTCTGTCTTGCAAAAGGAGCCAACGCAGAGGGTTTACTGCAAGAGGGTGGCAAGTACTATGCTGAGCCCTCTAATACATTTAATTCTTAAAACAAGGGTTTGAGGTAGGTTTTACTATTATCACCAAATACTGATGAGTTAGTAGAGGCCCAGAAAGGTTAAATAAGCTGCCTAAGTTCCCCAGAGCTGGTTAGTGATAGACCTGAGATTTGAATACAGACAGTCTGATTTCTGTAGAGGCTGTGGAACACTTAAAAGTCAAAGTAGGCAGGGACAGAGTCTCTGATGCTCCAAACCTTCTCCACATTGGAACATTGGAGAACTTGTCTTTGCTTCAGGGTCTTTGGGGCTCACCAATCCATCAACCCTGTCCTACCCTCATGAAGAACCTGAAAATGTTCTTCTGAGGCTACTTCTCCTGGAGAACACTAACCTATTTCCTCTGCCTCCCCAGCCCACCTGTGAGGAGGAGTCCAAGCCAGAGACATCAAGGAGGCCCTGCCTCTGGCCTTGACCGTATTCCTGCTGGATGCTTGCTGCCCTGGGAGCACTGGGCACTTTGCTGCTGGGGACATCTCCCTTTCTCCATTGATGGCAGACCCACCTTGGGAAGGGGAATTTAGCCTCTTGGTAGCTCAGCTCTGACTTCTCCCTAATTAGATGGAGACTGCCATCTCCTAGCCATGCTCCTTTGTGGTCTGGGTGGATGGGTGTTACTGTCCCTGGCAAGCCCCATGCCTCTGTCCAGAGAGTCCAAAGACACTTGGGAACAGCCAAGCCATGGGCTGTTGGAAGACGGTGACTCCCATACTGTCCTGGTTTTGTGGTTTTGGGGATTTTTTTTTGAGGGGTTGCTTTGTATCAGAACACCAAGAGAGATTCTGTTGGACACCCATATTCAAGAGACACTTTCTACCCAGCTTTGGAACTTCGGGTCTGGAGGGAACTGACATTCTGGGATCCCCACAGCTTCTCTCATAGCCTCCAGCCATCATCCCCCCACCAGGCAACAAATTGTCTTATAACATAGCCTTGAAAAATCCCCATAAATAGCCCTTTACTTTGGTACAACATATTATAGTCCCAAAGCATTCTTGCATCCTCAGCCCAGAGGACCCTCTTCACGTCAGCCCTGTAAGGCAGCTAGCTCAGAGATGATTAGACCCATTTTACAGATGAGGAATATTAGGTCACATGGTTGCTGAGTCACATTGGCATTGGCTACACCGTTAGATTTCATGGACTGGGGGGGAGGTGGCCTCTGGGTCAATGCAGGCAAGTAGATGAAGGAACTGGAGGGGTGAGTGATCATAGTTCCTCCGTGCCCAGAAAGTCCCACCTTGAGTCACTTGCCTTTCCCTGGCCCTGATCAAGACACCAGCAGCTTCCCTGCTGAGGGGTGGTGACTCATCCCCTTTTCGTCACCTTCCCTAGGTACTCTCAGCCAAACCCTCTCCTCCTGGCTTTTGCAGGATCTGACTCAAGGTCCCTTTCAGGTAAGCAGTATCTGTGGAGCCTTCTGGTGTAAGGCCCAGTGGAAACAAGAGGAGGCATTTGAGATTTATTCATGAAGAGCAGAATGCCATAAACAACATTTGGACTCTAGGGAAAAGAGAGACAGGGCTACAGGGGTGGGGGCAATTATATAACAGCATTGACAATTACATCCTTGTGTGTCTTTAGCACCTGCTTCCAAAGAACTTTAAGTGCCTTCAGGTTTATTAGGCTATTTGATCTCATAAAAATCCCACAAATAGATGGTGATAGTTATTATCATCTTTTTATAGATGAGGAAACTGAGGCCTAGAAAGGTGTAGTGATTTGCTCAGGGCCTTACAACAAGGGACTGAGGGATAAAGCTGGGTCTGTCCTATTTCTAGACGTTTCTCTAGGTGTTTCATGCATGGGTCTCCCTTTTACCGTCTACATTCCTATGAGATAAGGTGTGGACACAGGAGGTGACTGGCAGCAGGCTCAGAGAGTTCTGCACAAGGTCACTCAGAAACAGTGAGTCAGGCACCATTATATTGAGGTCAGTTTCCTCTTTCACTTCCCCAAACAATTGTTGGGGAGCAAGCTCACTTGTTGCCTTTCAAAGATCAGGAGCTGAGTTATTTGCACAGTTGCTCCTGAAGGACGTAATAGTAGTGGTGATCTGAAAAAGAGGTCAACGATCCCACCCTGGGACTCCTGCCCTCCTGACCCACCAATGCCCCTGCCAAGTGGGAGATGTCCCCACTAGCGCTGTCTATTACCACAGCCTCTGCCCTGATTTCTTGTCCTCTGGTGTCATTCCCATTCAATCCTCTCCATGACTGATTTTCATAAAGTTCTTCTCACCTTCATAAATAGTGGAACCCCATTACTTCCAGTCTCGGCTAGGCATTCAAGGCCCCACCCAATCACATCCCAAACTATCTTCCCACGCTTGGCTCCTCCCCCTCGTCTTCCTCTGAAAAACCCTGTCTTCAGCCAAGACTGTAGGACTTGCCTGGGCATGCTTTGTGTTTTCCAACTCCACAGTTGACCGCCGCACCATTCCCTTGGCCTAGAAATCTACTCCTACCCGCTTTGCCTGCTGGATTTCTACTCATCCTTCAAAACTTATGACAAATGTGACTTCTTTTATGAGGACCTCCTTGATTCCACCACCAGGAAATGATCTTTCCTTCCTGGATGTCTCACTTGTTTATATAGGTCTCTACACAAGCAATTCTTGGATTGTGTGTGTTGTGGTGATGGTGTGAAGCTTTGGGTGTTTGCAAAGCTTCAAAGATTGCAGAATTCTGTAATCGTGTGTGTTTGTGTGTGTGTGTTTATGTTTATGTTTTGGTATGAGAGGTGAGCACAGCTATGCAGAACACCTGAACACAAAGAAGGGATTGGACATTTACTGGGTGTGGAATATGTCAATCACGCCTGCTCTGCCAATGAACAGAGAGCTAAAGGTCTCCCTCAGAGGAGAGAAAACACTCATAATAAAACTTCTAAACACACTTGGAGGAAGAAAGAGTAGAGAGAGGAAGGAAGTGAGTAAGTGTGCATGGATCATTCACTGTATTCCAGGCACAATGTTAGAGATGAAGTTTCAAGTGAACCATGAGCTCACGTTACCCTTACAATTGCTCTGCAAGGTAGGGATTATCGCCCCCGTTTTGTGGATGTGTGGTTCTGAGAGTCAGGTTCCTTTGGAAATAGACTTTGGGGAGGAAGACCTGAATGCAGAAGATTAATGGAGGGAATGCTCATGGGACAACATCTATAAGGGAGTCATGGGACTGGTAAGACCGAGCAGAGGGAGAGGTTATATGGCATGGGGTTGCCAAGAAGCCTCAGCTACTCGCATGGGGCACACCGAAGCTTGGGTGGCCCTTCAAAGATGTTTCCCCATCAAGGCAAGGGGACTGGGTCATTATACCTCTCTGGAAAGAGGCATCACTTAGGCAAGACAGCTAGGTCCCTTCAGCTGAGGGCAGTTCCTGGGAGGACAGCACACACTGCACATATGACTCCAAGCCCAATAGGTGCCTGTCCTGTGCGCACATAACCCTGCTGGCCAGTGGAAAGGTTGGGGACTGGCCTCGGGACTATCTCGGTCCTCAGGTGCTGTGTCCTTTCGGTTCATCTCAGAAGACAGCCTAGCCACCTGTGCCCAACATGCATCTTCAGAAGGCCACACCCCAGAAAGTTCCCAGTGGAAATCACCCCATGAAGAAAACAGTCTCCCCTTTTTTTGAAAGACCTCGGGTGGATCTGGTATCAAATAATTGCAATGAGAAGGCGGGCTTTGTTGAATATAGGTACTGCTGTTTTCTGTTACTGTCTGGTCCTTATTCTTTGGAAACTCTGATCGTGGAATCCAAGTATGATATTCAAAATATTTAATACCACTAACACCACTGGGACAGCTGGAGTGGGTGCTGGCATGCTGAATGTGTGTCAGGCCTGGAAGGTGCTTGAGGACCAGGTTGCAGCTCCCCGTGAGTGCCGTGTACTGAGGAAGATGCTGGCAAGGGCTTTGTGCCAAAAACAAAGAGAGGTGAGTCTACGGATTAAACTGGACCAAATGGTTCCAAGTATCCAAGGTGCAGGTATATATTCATGCTGTAAGTTTCTCCATTTTGTAAGGGCTGCATCCTACCCAGCCCTATATTCCCCCCACAGCTCGTGGAGTAAAGTTTGTTCCATGAAATCTGTATGACTCTGGGCAAGGCCCCATCCTGCTCTGTGCCTCAATGTCCCCGTAAGAGGACAGGTTTCCAAACCCTGTTTCTCCTTGATCAGGAGAATCTGGTGAAGCCCTCTTGGGAGGAGGGCGGTGAAGAGGCCAGGCCCAGGGCCTCTTGTCCTGCTCTCACCAGAGCAGCTCGCCTCGTATTTGTTTATGCTTCCATACGGTTTCACTTAAACCAGCATTCCTCAGCTAAAAACAAAGCCTGGGAACCACTGGGCTGCATATGGGATCTGGGGTCCTTACACACAGCTCTGACATGCTCAGATGTGAGTGAGCAAATAGACAAATGGACACACGAACGAACATGGGTGGAAGAATGAATGAATGAATGAATGAACCAACTCTGTGCACCTAGCTAGTGCGGGTCAGGCCTCGGTTACACGGTTCTGGGCGGCCGATAGGCCGCTGTCCTGGACAGTTTGGAAATCTACCCCGGGCTAGGTCAGAGCTCGCCCGATGCCCTGGCAATTGCAGGATTTTGTCTCCGCCACAGCCGCAGACCAGGCCTGGATGACACCAGGTCTGAAGGCACTTGTCTTCTTGGACTCTCCCAGTACCTTGACTCAGCTGAAAGAGATACTGACAGTGGCAGCCCGAGTCACTGGCAGGTTTGACAAAAGACTCATTGGGTTTTCTCAGTGTGTCCCGGGGTGTGGTACCAGGTCTGGCTTGCTTCAGCTCCCTTCCATCCCAGGGAAAGGACTCCCAATTTTGGCCTTGTCCTCCCTCCCTGCCTCCTGACCCCCACCTCCTCCGCTCTTCTTCTTTTCATTCCTCTAAGGCAGTGGTTCTCGACCTTGGCTACACATGGGAATCGCCTTAGGAAGGCTTAAAAAATCACCATTGCCCAGAGATTCTGATTTCTTGGTGTGGGTGTGGCCTTGGCAAAAGGATATGGAAAAAGCTCCCCCGGGTGATTCTCATACGCAGCCAAGGTTGAGGACCAGTGGTCTGAGAACGTGGAGGAGGGCACCCAACTCCAGCCTAGACCATTTCTAGCTGTGGGATTCAGATATGCCTGCTAGACTGGGGGAAGCCTGGGGCATGAGCACTGACGAGCAGTACGGGGAAGAATAGGGAAATGGAGGGAGGTACATCTCACTGCACCTCTGCCTCTATCTACCCTAGCATCTCAGCTCTGTGGGGAGAGAGGCCTCAGAAGAAGCCAAGGGCATTTCTTTTATAGGGTCTCTTCTGTAGGACTCAGAGAAGGCAGGCTTGTTTGGTGTCCAGGTGACAGGGTGTGACCAGAGGGGGAAGGAATGGCACAGGACACCATGAGGTGCCAGTGCACTGAGGATACCACACAGGCAGCACCACCCTTTTGGGGGGCTTTGAGACAAGGTGCCAGGCCTGGGCAGCAGCATTCTTACAGGGCACGCCTGCAGCAAGGGACCCGGGCTGTGTGTAAGGCACGGCATGCACCCTCCATGACGGCCTGTTGACAGGCGCAGGCGGGGCACCCCCCAAAGAGTCCTGCCAGCCACAGAGTGAGCCTAGGGCAGATGGGGGCAAGCGGCAGTGAAATGGGGTAACTTCTTTGCTGGGAACCCAGCTGGGCTTACGAGATGGTGAGGCCTGTAAACACCGGGGTCACAGATCCAAGGCACACTCGTGAAACCGCAGTGACGGGGCGGTGGTAAGGCCACGGCAGAGAAGCAGCCACGTCCCAGGCTGCTCCGAGATGGCCGGGTCAGGTCATGGCCAGGCCCCCTCCGGCCCCACAGCTTTCCCACCAGGTGCTCCCCGTCCAACCTGGGTCCTTGCAGGCCCCCCCCACTTCTCTGCAGGTGTGCTCTCAATGTGAATTATTCGTCTTACTTCCTGCGCAAGTTCTTTCTCTCTTCGTTTTTTTTTAAAAATCACATTTTCTCCCAAATTAGAAAACCTCTTTAATTGTTAGCAGGAGCTGGGGGTCTGTTCCTTGCATGGACAATATCATTAAACATTGGAAAATAAACAAACCAGGCAAGTTTAAGACACTTTCAAACCCTTTGCTTCCCAGAGGGCGTCTGGGGCCCGGGCAGGACAAGGCTCTGCTGGCCTGGGTTTACACTGTGTTGACGACTTGACCCCTCCAGCTGTGAGAAGCCAAACTGACAGCGGGGGTTGTTTTTACTAAACTTTGCAGGGTCGCAAACTTGATTTGGGAGGCATCTGCGCTGATTTGTGCTGAGGTCTCCCGGCGGCTGCGCCGCACGCTTCCTCCTTGGGCAGAGAGCATGATGGGAGTGGGCCAGTGGCTCTCCTAGCTGACAGCTGTTGTAAACCATCTCTGTCCTCCAGACTTATTCCACAGGGCTGGGGGAGGAGAGGAGAGCCGTGGGAGGGGGTGGTGTGTGAGAACATTTCTTTCCATCTTGCTGAAATGTGAGTCTAATGAAATGATAATGAGGTTGTGGCCTTTAAGCTCCATTGAGCTTCTTGCGCATTGTAATTTTACCCAGAGTGGGGCTAGTTTTTGAAATGATTAAAACTATGGATTCCTAGGCCTGTGTGGCTTGAATTGGAATTCATTAGAGGCCCAGAGGTGAGGGATAAACATTTCTTCCTAGTTCAGCCAGGGAACAGACCCTATCTTGTGTGACGCTCCTGCCTGCCCACCCACCTCTCCAGCAGGACCCCTGGCAGCACAACCGGCTGATGTGGGAACCCCAGGCAGTGCTGGCAGACAGACAACAAATGACATCCAGCATCCACAGGGCGACAGGTTCTGAAGGTCCCAGTAAGCATCCCAGCCCATTTTCCTGGGACTTCTCCCTCATGGTGGAGGAAGAAGTTCTCAGGGTTTAGTCTTGGTCCTATTTTCTTACAGGCATGTTAAGTGAAATGTCTTTTCTGTGAAAAGAAACACACAGAAACAGAGAAATGCTCCAAAGTGTGACCCAGAAGAATGCTGGAGGGAGAAGCTCTAGCTGGGAGCAGTGGCTGACAACGTGGCCTGAACTTGGATCTCTTAGGCTCCATCTTTCTTGGGAGAGAAGAAATTCTTGCCTCTGATTTTTGTTGTCACCACCATGCTGGCTCCCAAGAGCACTAAGATCACTTCTTTGGGGTTCTAGTTCAGGTTCTTTCAAGCAGAGACAGGCTGCCATCTTTAAAGTGACCCTACTTTATGAACAGTATAGAGGTTCCTCAAAAAATTAAAAAGAGAACTTCTGAGTATCTACCTGAAAGAAATGAAAACAATAGCTCAAAAAGATACTTGTACCCTCACGTTCACTGCAGCATTATTTACAATAGCCAAGGCATGGAGGGAGCCTAAGTCTATTAACAGGTGAATAAATAAACGGTGAGATTATATACATAATATATGGTATATACACACACAGGAATATTATTCAGCTATAAAAAAGAAGGTAATCTTGCCACTTGTAACAACATGGATGGACCTTCAGGGCATTATGTAGGGTGAAGTAAGTCAGGGAATACCATGTGATCTCACTTATATATGCAATCTGAAAAACAACCCCCCAAACCCCCCCAAACAAAACAAAACAAAAAAACCAAATTGGGTAAAGGGGGTCAAAAGGTACAAACCTCTCGTTATGAAATAAGTCAGGGGATAAAACATATAGTATGGTGACCAAAATTAAAATACTGAATTGCATATTTGAAAGTTGATAAACGAGCAGAGTTTCAAGGTTCTCATCATAAGGAAAAAAAATTGTAACTGTGTGTGGTGATGGATGTGAACTAGACTTATCATGGTGATCATTTCACAATATATACAAATATTGAATCATGTTGCATATCTGAAACTAATATAACGTTATGTCAATTATATCTCAAAAAAGAAAACACTTCATATCGAAGGATCCAAAAAGAAAATAATTACAGAAAATGTTGACGGCATAAGGATGGGCATGTTTCCAAAGTATGGAAACCAAGTATGGGTGTCCTGTTCTACCTTGTGCTGTTTTTAACTCTTTTCTTGCCTTAAAGGGCTGAAGCAATTTATATATACTTGGCCTGGCTTCCTGCCTGTGGAGGCCACATCTTAAAACTGGTCAATCGCCCATCTTACTATCTTCTGTGAAAGCTCAAAAGCTGGCATTCTAACATCCCAACTGGGGCTTCCTATTCACATCAAGGTTCTGGTCTGAAGAGCAGGCTTCATCCACAGCGCATTGGGGGTAGCGTAAATGAGGAGTATAAGGAGACAGGGTGCTATCCTCCACTGGGGCAAAGCAGCCAGGTAAAAGTCCCCATTGACCTCCATCCCCTCCTCCTTTTATAGCCTCACCGGGCAGTCATGGTCATAAAACGTGCACAGCAATAGCTATATTCAGACTGGATCATCAAGGCCTGTCTTCGAGGTCACATACACCATGATCATGCCCACATTTTGGAAATGATGTGATACAGCTCTAATTTTCCTGCTCACCTTTTACAGGTCAGCTCAGGCATCATGATCCTGAAGCCCTCTGTCAACAAGATGAGTGGGGTGCCTTTCCTCTGGCTTTCCAAAGCACCACAAGCATCTAGAGCCCCCCCCCCCCCATACCACATTGTGTCCTATTCACATTTATTTCTCTTGGTGGTTCCCACTAGACTGTGGGCTCCTTGAAGGCAGGGTCTACATTTTATTCCCTTTTGTACCTCATTATCCAGCACCACGCCTGGCTCCTAACATACCTGAATGGAAGACTCTTGGGTGAGTGAATGAGGGTAGGAAAGCGTCCATGATGGAGGTCATTTGAGTCTTAAGACAATCTTGGGAGTCAAGGAGGGCAGGAGATGAGCTGATTTCTTGAAAAAAAAGAGAAAAAGAAAAAAAAAAGGTATAGAAAAGCAGAGCTTCGGAGAGAGTAAGGCCTTGCTTAAGGAGAGCTGCTTCCTAGCACTGGCGCCAGGGCTGAGGCGCAATCTGGTGGCCCTGCCGGAGGAGGTGTGCACTCTGCTGCCCACGTCTGGGCGGATCCTCTTCAGGCACTCTGCTGTTTCTCGGAGACTCTCTCCCAAGTTGCTCCTCCCACGCAGGTGGTTCCCAAGCGGTTCATATCAAGGTCCCTTTTATTTTCTCCCCCTGCCCCACCCCCAGCACCTGGGCTTTGAAAGATTTGGCCTAGCAAATGAGCTGCAATTATGCAGTAATAATGACTCCATTTTCTCATTTTTATTAATAAAAGACATATGCGACACGCCACTCAGAGCTTTCGGTTGGGCGAAAACGAGTGGGCCCCGCTGGGTGCAGGGAATTCCGCCCAGAGGCAGTGGGTGAACAAGCCACGTCCTCTGGCCGGGCTGGGACCCTCCGGGCCGCGCTCGACAGCCTGCGCTCGGCCTAGTTCAGCCGGCCGCCTGCCCTCGTCTCTGACTCTGAACCCCGAGGAGACAGGGGCCCTTTCAGCTGCTCCCAGCTTGCTTTCCCGTCCCTGCTGGAATCAGCCGAGCCTGACTTCTGGGGAAGCGTTACTGCGATGTGTCAGCTGCTCTGGGAAAGCCCTGCGTGATGTATTCCAAGACCTGTCAGGAGGAAGGGTTTACGGTCAGTTAGGAACTGTAAACTCCTTCCCATGGAATTGTCGGTGGAATTTTAATACTCTGTCTCCCTCTGTCTGGGCACTTCCTTCCACTCTTGGCCGGCTCCTCGATGCATATGGAGCAGGGCTCAAGTTCGAGGGTCCCCAGGGACAGCCGGCTTCACTCTGTCCAAGCGTCACGGCTGAGTACGGAAGGTGAAGCTCAGACAGGGCGCCTTCCTGCCCACCCCTCTGTCCCTGGGCCTTGGCAGCCCCCCTCCGTTCCTCACCCCCCACCCCCAGCTCCCTTCCCTTTCAGAGCCGCACTGAGGTCCTGCACAGGCCTGAGGGGAGGGGGGATAGGGGACGCTAGCCTGGCTTTATTCAGGCAGCAAACACTGAGGGCCTCTGTACTGAGGGCCCACTATGTGCTGGACAGGGAGCTCGGAGCTGAGAAACAAGAGACACACTGTCCCTGTCCTCAGGGCACCCCTTCCTGCTGCTGTGCAGTTCTGATCACCTCACAGACCGTAAGTAGCAAACAGGAAAGAAGGGGAGAGTAGGGCAAGTAAGAGAGAGGAGGTGGCCAGGAGGAAGGGTTGTGGTCAGCAATGACCTGGGGCAGGGGGTGGGGTAGTGAAACAGAAAACATGGCCCTATGGATGATTTGGGAGCCCACATCACCCCTCCTGCAAAATGGCTCTAGGTCCTCCACTCCACTCTCCAGGAGATTGTCCCCACATCTACTCTGGTAACTCCAAAGTCCCTATTTCTTGTCCAAACCTCACATTTGAGTGTCAGGCCCCCTGTATCCAACTAACTCTACCTGGAGGTCCCAGAGGCAAACCATCCATGACCAAACTCAGCCATCCTCCACCAGTTACTTAACTATAATCGCCGGTTTCCTCCTCGTCCACCAGATCGTGGGCAATCTGAAGCTAGGTGCACGTCTTGGTTCCCTCGGTGGCCCCAGCGCCCAGTATAGCCCCTGGCGCATGGTGGACACGTCCAGGAAAATTTGTTGCAAATGACCAGTACCCCTTCATAGAAGAGGCCACCCCTACAGGATCAGTTTCCCTCCTCCCCCCTGACACTCCTCTCCTCCGTTTCCCGAGGAAACACACCATCCCACGGCTACAACTCTCAAGACTGTTGTTTTAGTAGAATTAAAATGGAACCAGTGAGAGATATCTTCGTCCCACAGGGAATCCTTTGACCAATTTTGGGGTGGAAGGGGGCTGTCAGGACTTGCCTTTCTATCCTAAGTCCTCACGCACAAGGCTGGATTTGCATATGTTAATATGGAGAACTGTAGCAATTTAATGAGAAGCAGTGGGCCATGTGGGTGAACAGAATTCCTCAGAGTATTTTTTTCAGATGTCTTAATTCACTCTCTTTGTTGTATTGCGGCAGATCCAGGTGTTTGGATTGAGTTGGTCCTGGTCCCCACCCCCTCACCCAAATCTCTGAAACCACAGATCTTTCTAGATGCCAGACTCAGTTTTATGTCCCAGGGGTGAGGGGGGGTGGGGGGGAGCATTCTCCTCACCTGGGAACACCTCCAAGGAGATGGCCCCAAGGAGACGGCCCCTGCCAGAGAGCCTAAGCCCAAGGGTTGGGGGTGAAGGGGTGTTCCTCAGCGGGTGGGGAGGAGAGGATAGAATTCCAGAGACAAGAACTCTCTATGGAGACAGCCCGCTGGGCTTCCAGCCCTCCATCTGGGTTCCACTAAAAACACATTTTGCGTGTTTCTGTTGTTCTTAAGTCTGGGTTTATTTCAAGGGGAAAATTATAAAGAAACATCTTTGCCTTTATTTCAATAGCAGCTTGTGCTTGGGTAGATTTTCATCTGTCTGGCCTGTCCTGCCTGAAGGTAAATGGAGGGATAGGGTGGGGTCCCAGAGAAGGCAGGCCCCAAGAGGCCCCCAGAGATTGAGGTTCCAGGCTCTGCTTGCTGTCATGGTGGGTCACCGATTCTCACCTGTCCAGCTGTTAGCACATCCATGGCAGAGGAGGTCCTTGGTGGTTTGAGAATGAGAGGTGAGAACAGGAGAAGCACAGGACCAGGAGAGCTGTAGGGGCTGTCCGACCAGGAAAATCGCTGCAGACAAAGGTGCGTGACAGTGTCCCCACAGGTATTCAAAAGGTTTCCGGAGCCCCAGGGGCATTTGGCAGGTGACCACCCACGTGAATCAGAGTTTTGCCCTGATGGGAAGTCAGAGGCGGAAGAGGCCCATCTCAAGGATTCAGGTTCTAACCCAGTCTGAGTATCCCCAAGGCTATCTAGAGTCCCTGAATTTGAATCAGAGAATTCACACCTTAGAGAGACAACAAATGAATGTCAGAGTCTGGAAGGCCCTGAGCCACCTAGCCCAATGCTTTCATCTCACAGATGAGGAGACAGGGCCCGGGGAGGGGAAGCTACTTGCTCAGGCCACAAAGCAGGGTCTACGAGTGGACTAGACCTGCATCCTGGGCCTTGGTGCTGTCTGGCACTTCTCTGCCATGCTGCTTTGCAAGGTAAATGGCCAAATCTCCTGGAGGGGCCAAGAGTTCTTATAACCATGCCATGCATGGACTTACACGTCCAAGTGCACACAACGTGTACACTGTCCCTCGGACTTTGTCAGCAGAGCTCATCGGTACCCACCCCTCCAGAACAACCTGGTTTCCCCCTCTTGGGCATCCAAGCTCCAGACAGACATGGGAACTCAGAACACTATGGTAGATATGGTCCTGTCTTTGCACAGAGCTGGTATCAGACACAAAGGGGGAATTCTCTGCCCAGGCCCTAGGCCCTGGCCTTCACCCACCAGAGAGCTATTCTTGCAGAGCTCACTCTTCTTCGGAGAAGGGCCTCTGCAATGACTCAAGTCCACCTGCTTAAGAAGGATTGGATTGCCCCCTGGTGGCCATGCGCGGCATCGTCGGCCTCTGCTCCCCAGTGCCTCAGTCTATTCATTCATCAAACCTGCAATGAGCCCCCTGCTGTGGGCCAGGGGAAGGAGTGGCCAGTACACTGTAGGAGATTGATATGCAAAGCAACAGTTACAATGCAGGTTGATTAATGCTATTATAGGGGTAGGCTTAGAGTACAATAGAAGCTAAAAAAAGAAGGGGGTAGGTCCGTGTCCTCCCAGCTTCCAGGCAAGGAACCTAAGAAAGATTCCTCAAGGGATGTGGGCTGACATGCTTCCCAGGCGGTGCACAAGCAATCAATAACATTCATTTGCCCTGGAGTTCACAGCTCACCCAAAATTTGCACTTGCATTTTCTAATTTTTCCTGATAGTCTCATGAGGTAAATGTCATTGTCCCCGTTTTACAGATGAAGACACTGAGGCTCAGAGACGCTAAGTGATTTACTCCAAGTACAGTCTTGTAATGGACTCTTATTTGATTAGTTTCCAAGCCACTCCAACTGGACCATACAGCCCATGGGGAGGGGGGCACACGAGGCAAGGGTTGAGGGAGGGAGTTGACACAAAATATTGGTAAATTAGGGATCAGAACAGCTAAGCAATCCTCTCCCATCCCCCAGGGAGCCGAGTTCTCTTTCCCCAGAGCTGCACACTGATGCCTGGTGGGCCTCACGGGGCTAATACAAACTGGAGAGTCCCGGGCCTGGCGGCTACATCACTTGCTCTTCACAAACCTAGAAGCGATGGATGTGGGGGAGGGACGGCTAGTTTCCTCTTCACCATTGCTGGGCATGTGGGTTGGATCAGAGCTCGGGAGTAAGGAGTGAGCCGGAGGTCCTGCTGGGTCTGTGGTCAGGTCGGCAGGCCTCGGGGTGGGGTGCAAAACTCTTAGGAGGAGCCTCGTCCACAGCCAGTTCCCCGCCGCAGGTCCACGGGACTGCCTGTGAGAGAAGAAGGAACAATTCGGTGCAGCTGCTTAGAAGCAGGTGGAGGGACGCCTGGGTGGCTCTGCAGGTTAAGCACCTGCCTTTAGCCCAGGGCATGATCCTGCGGACCCGGGATAGAGTCCCACGTCGGGCTCCCTGCATGGAGCCTGCCTCTCTCTGTCTATGTCTCTGCCTCTCTCTGTGTCTCTCATTAATAAATAAATTCTTAAAAAAAAAAAAAAAAGCAGGTGGAGTAAAATGGCCAACAGCAGGAGGGCACTGCCCTGGCAGCCTGGGGAAACCATCCACTATCAGAGCTGGAGACGGGCCTTACATTCCTGGCCAAGGAGGCTGTGGGTCCACTCAGGCTCCCCTCTCATCCTCATGCCCCAGAGCCAGTTCATCCAGGGGTCTTGCCGACTCTGTCCCCAGAATATTCGAGAAACCCGCTGCTGGCCCTGGGTCCAAATCCCATTCTCTCTTTGCCTGGAAATCTGGTTTGTTTCCCAAATGTTCACTCTCTCTCTCCTCCACACAGCCTCCCTTGCCAGGGCAAGACCGGTGCTTCAGTCCCATCTGCTGGAACCCCTTAGGGCAGGTCGGGGTCTTCGGATGTACAGACAGGCGGTACGTATTGGGGTGCCTCTGGGAAGAGGCTGGAAAAGGCTGTGGAGACAGCGCAGGACTAAAGTGGGGTGAAAAGACCCCCAGTGTTGGTAAAGCACTGCCGTGGGCTCAAGTGTGAGCGGTCGGGCAGACGGACAAGGTGAGTGATGACACATGTCGACACTTAGGTGAGAGATGCTGTTAAGTCTCTGCTGGGGCTCAGAGTCACTTGTACTTCCCCCAGGATCCTAGGCCTGGGTGCTTTTCAGTGAGCTATAAAATGGCCATCCTAGGAAGCAGCATATTCCAAGGGCACGACTCGGTTAAGAAGGTTCTCTGGACCAAAGAAATTGGCAGGGGATGAAGGATTTAGATTCAGTGAACTTGCACTGACAGCCTACTGTGGACTCAACACTGAGATAGGCACTTGCTCGTATTTAGTCCCCTGTCATCCTCGCCACCGACCTACGAGGCAGCGAGACTCAGAGAGGTTAAGTAACTGGTCCAAGGTCACAAAGCAGTAAGTGACAGCACTAAGATTCAAACCCAGACTGGGTAGTTCCCATGTGGTTTGTTACAAGAGGATCTTGGGACTTTGCTAATCTCTGGACATGCTGTGGAGACTTCCACGAAAGAGTCAAATGTTTGGGAAGCCAAACGTTCAAGGGAGGGAGTGCCAGGTATTTTTATGTAAGCAGATTGCCCCTGCCGCGGAGTCTAATTTCCCTGCCAGCTCTGCCCTATCCCAGGACACATATTCTCTGGCACGCATCTGGTTTTGTCAGTGCTCTGTGGAACTGCATTTTCAAGGACTCCATCGCTCCCCAGGCATACAAATGTCTCTCCTTCATTTTTCCTGTTAAGCAGATTTAAAGAATGAACTGAGAATCTTGGTCACCATTAATTTCACAGCCTACAATTATTTGCATCCTTTTTTTTGCTTGAGTCATTTTAAAAAGCCCTTATGATTCCTTTAATCCCCTTTGGTAGAGCGATTCCATTCTGTTCTCTCTTAACCTTCTCTCTCCTGAATGTCCCCCACCCCCCACCCCCACCATGGAAAGCTTTAAATAATGCAGCAAATTCTTGTTTCATTTCCTTTTCTCTGTTTCCAGATGGATTTTTCTCCCCAGAACATCCCTGGGAATCATTTCTGTCAGATGCTTCACTGGGTGTCCCTTGGTTTTTATACTCATCTATCCCCTTGCACCCTCCCCCCACACCACCCCCACCCCGAAATTGCAATTTGCTATTTTAATTATAGCCTCTCTTGCCACACTTGAGGGTTTTTTCTCTTTGCAGTCCTCTACCTCGCTTAGATTTAATCCTTTCTTCCAGTGCAGAGAATTCATTAAGATTTCTAGATTCCTCCGAATTTGCTTTCTTGACTGTGAATAATTCCTCTTGGTCTATGCGTGATTTTGATTGTTCAGATGCTGACTAAAGTTGCCTAGCAGTGGGGTCAGGGTGGCCTGTCTGAATTAGTGCCCCTATTCAAGTGCAGATTGCATCACCACTCTAGAGATAAGGTGTCCCTGGGTCTGTCTGGTCCTTGTAGTCCTGGTGCTGACCTTCTCCAAGACCTGGCAGTGGCCCTAGAGAAGCTGACCACATGCCTCTGCCTCCCTGCCAGTTGATGAGAGCTCCTGGGACTGTCTTTGGGTTCCATGAGTTGTCCCTTGTGGGCGGGACTGGGCTGGCCTTGACCACAAGCCATCTGGGTCACCTGCCACTGTATCCCAGGTGCCTGCTGGGCCTGCCAGGCTGAGGCTGCAGCTGGAAATGAGTCTGGGCAGGAAGTGAATGGGGAAGTAGTTTATGTCACTAGAAAGGTGATGAGGGGAGGACTGGAAGGCAGTTCTCCAACAAATTCCAGGCATAGAAGCTGAGCTACTCACCACAAAGAGGAACCACTCAAAAGCTGCCACCCATCCTGTTTGGGCTCACAGACCTATCCCTGTTCTGTCCTTCAGGCAAGTATGTAGGTCAGTATGAGTGAAGGTCATTTACTGTGGGAGCCTGTAAATCTCAGTTTTGAGCCTGGCTCAATCGGAAACACCAGGTGCTCCAAGGTAGCCTAAAAGTCCCTAGGGAAGGCGATACTCTTACAGCTGCGTCACCACAGGGCTGGTGTGGTGCCATGAGGCCACTAAAGGGCAATAGTGATAATATTACACAGGTGAGGACATGAGAGAGACATCATTCTCTTGTTCATTCATTTCCTATCTCATTCTAAAAGGGATTTGAGGCCAAGGGCCCCAGATGGAAAATGGACAAAAGAAAAATGATTTTGAGATCTTAAAGTGTAAGATACTGTCTGAGATTGTCTCCAGTGGGGGTGCAGGCAGTGAACAGGAGGGTGCTCTCTAAGGCCAGGTGAGTAGTGAATACACAGAGGTGGAGCCCTAGAGGGCCTGCTGTAGGATCATCAGAAGAACTGGAAGGAGCAGGGGGGGCTGTGCATTCCTAGTGAACTAGTCCTAGATAGTTGCTGTGTTGGGAAAGAGCAGGCACAGATGTTCCAAGACATCTGGAATACCAAATAAGGTGGCAGAAAACGAGGCAAATAAATGATTCCAAAAGCTGGGATCATACCATTCTGCAACTAATGCTGACAGGTGCTAGGTGCACCTTTGCATCTGATGGTTTTAGAGACCAAGGATTTGTTTGCGAGTGTGTCTCTTATAGTTCCTTTAATAGTTTGGGGGCAGTAGCTGTACCAAAGAGTGACTCAGAAAGGTATATTTTGCCCTCCTCATCTTCATTAGTTGCTCCCTGAAGAAACACTAATTTAAGATGATGCTTTTTTGGACGTAGGCAGTCAATGTCTTCTTCATCTTGTGACTACAAGTCCCATTGGAAAAGTTTGCTATTTTTATTGATCTATAAAGAATCAACTGAATGCCCCCCACAGCTCTGAGACCAGTCCCCAGTTCCGGCTACCAACCAGACTGCTGTTGGTCTCCGCTCCAGGGGCCTGCCACAGCGCATGGGATGGAAGGAAGACTGGCTGGAAGGAGAAGCTCAGTGTGGTCTGGGACCGTGATGGATGATTCATGGCACAATAGGGATTTCAGCCAGGCTGGATGCCAAAGAGGCAGAAGAGGCTAGACTTCCCTGGGGAGGCGGGTGAAGACAGAGGTAAGAGAGAGTCAGGGAGATGTAGGGGTTGATCTGTCAAAAGGCAAGGTATCTGGATGGTGTCGGATCCAAGAAGGCCTTGCATGCTAGGTGAAGGAGGTGGGTCCATGTCCTTAAGCAGGGCCCTCCACTGAAGGTTTCTAAGCCCACCAAAGCTGGAGTGGAAATCAGATTTTAGGAACTTTGGTCAAATGGGGGACACAGAGGAGGGTGGGGCTGGCCAAAGAGGTCCATATATAGGCTTTGGGTCTGAGTCCAAGCGCCTGGACTAGAGTGTATGGCATAGGGATGAAAGGATAAAAAAGGGGGATCCCTGGGTGGCTCAGTGATTTAACGCCTGCCTTCGGCCCAGACTGTGATGCTGGAGTCCCAGGATCAAGTCCCGTGTCAGGCTCCCTGCGTGAAGCCTGCTTCTCCCTCTGCCTATATCTCTGTTTCTCTCTGTGTGTCTATCATGAATAAATAAGTAAAATCTTAATAAAAAAAAAAAATCTTAAAAAAAAAAGAAAGGATAAAAAAACCCCAAGTGACCCAGAAAGGAAATGACAGCAGGAGAGGGCAGCCCAAGAGTGAGAGGATTTGGAAGTTACAAAGAGAAAAATGCTCAGGAGCAGGCCCCAGGGGTACTTGATTGTCCCAAATGAATTCCTTGGCAGTGGCTGGTTAGTTAGGCTGGTACTGCTGTCCATCCCTTGCTAATGTGTGCATGAGAGCAGCTGAGAGACTTCCCAGCAACCTCCCCCAGGAAACTGGCCGACTGAGGCAGGTAGGGGTTAATGTGGTCTGCAAATACGCTGAAGATTAATCCCCACCAGTACTTAGTGCGGGGTAAAATGTGATAAATTATTCACATCGTACAGTGTAATAAGCAGGTTGAGTCTCTGGCACTAGGCCTCTTGAGCTGTATTTTGCACTTAGGTCCTCCTTTTATTCCTCTTATTTAATCATTTTCAGAACACCTGACTTAAATACGTGTTTCAGGTCCCATTTTTTTCCCCTGCAAAAATAAATTATATCATATATTCATCTCATGACATTCTGACATTTGCCATGTTCTTACATTAAAATAAAGATGATTCGAAAGAAAAGAGCTCGGTAATTAGGCACAGGAAGAAGCTGAAACACACTTTTCTGAGGCTACCGCTTCCAGCTATCATGGAAGAAGGTCTGTTCTACAGAGAGGCTTCAGAAAGCTCGTTTGCATATGGGCTACTCTCCATTTATGGTTAATCTGAGGGAATTAAATCTGTTCCTTTAGAGTTGTCAGGGATGCTCTCTCCTGCAGAGTGGGGTGTCTGGGTAGAGGTTCTCATAGCCCTCTGGGTGTCTGTAAAATGTATTATGAATGGGGCTTTTGTCGCTAAGATCCTCCCACTCAGAGGCAACCTTTCAATGGCTCTAGTCCATGGTGGCTAATTGCCCTGAACAATGGCGGATCTGCTTTACCTTTCTCAGGCAAAAAGGGCACAAGCTCTACGAGTAGAAGTTTCTTGGGGACTGACCACTTCCATCATAGCTTCATTGTCTGGAACTTAAAGTCAGTGGGCAGGTGCTAAGAAACCTCAGGAGCCAGAGGGTAAACTAAGGTATAGCTGAGAGATGGGGGAGCTGGTGCAGGGGGAAAAGGGGAAAGCTGGCCAGGAAGTAGCAGCCTGAAGAATTAAGCCCAAGGAGAGAAATGGCCCCTGGAAAAAGGCAAGTCCAGGCGGAAGGCGAGGGACAGGGAACAGCAGGGTGGGAACGAAGCTTTGGGAGAGGGAATTAGGTTCTCAGAAAGAAAAAGGAGCCAGAAAGCAGGGACATGGGAAGAGGTCAACAAAGGAAAGCACCAGGGACAGCGTGGGAGGCAGCGTCCACCCCCAGCCATTCTGAGGAACCAAGTGAAGGGTAATTTTACTGAATTGTCATCTGTTCTTATCCCAAATCTGCTTCTTTCTGCATCAAGCTGGACGCAGACACATACGTATGAATAGTTTCTGATTTCTTCATTGCCTTACTGTCTGTAAAGTACTTGGCAAACTCAAACTGCTTCCTTCCTTCCCTACCCAGTGATGTTCTGGGTACGCTCCTCTCCTCCATTTCAATAGCCAGACTGAGCAGGGCATTTTTGATGTTTTGTTATAAATACGAGACAGATGGAAACTAATGGGGTCTGTGATTGCTAACAAAGTGGTGGTCTCTTTGTGTCCCCAAAATGGGGTTTTGGGGCCCTGGGCAGCCTATTCAGCATACGCTGGGAGATGTGACAGGGGCTCTGACCAGAACCTGTTTCAGAGGGCAGGGCTTGCAGGGCTAACAATGGCTGGGGCATAGTGCTGGGAGCCTTTTCTTGTAAAGGAAGAACTGACAGCAGATGTTTAGGAGCATGTTTCTTCTGGACATGCAGCAATGACTACAGAAATTCCAGATTGGGGAGGGGGCAGTTGTTCATATGTACTATATTATGTAAGAAATCAGAAAGAAAGACAAATGCAGCTTATGTTTCCCAATGGCTGTGGAAGGTGAAAAGACTGACTTTTAACCACTGAGGTGAGAGGTACCTGATGTTCAGTAGTGGTATGTACCAAGGTAGTGGGAATGACAGAAGGAAGAAACCCAGCATGCCTCTTGGGAGCCTGGCTGGTAAGCCCAGAGCAAAGAAACATCTAGCTTCAGCCCATTCTGAAGCTGCTCAGAGCATGAGGAGGGTGTAGCTGGGTGTGTGTGCTCCCAGCATGGACCCCCTACAGTCCTGCTCCCAGCCTCTCAAGAAGGTTCATCAGAGCTTCCCTGTTAGTGGTTCTGCACAGACTGTGCAGCAGAGCTGGAAGGAAAAGGTTTGCAGTGTTCCCTCTGCATAGCCCTTCTGAATGTCTTGATTAAGGTTGGTCTTATTTCATTTTGTCGATTGAATGGAACCCATTTTTACTGAGCCTGCATTTAAAGACTGGCCCTCAAGGAGCTCTCAGTCTAGGGAGTCCTGTCTGAGGGACAGATGAGCATCTAGTCATCATTCAGTGAGATTAATGCATGATGCCCATTTGAACAAGGTATAGAAATGGCATAGAAGAGGGAAGAAGTGGTTTATTTGTGGGATAAATAATTAAAAGGAAAAGCCAGCAACTATTTATTAAGTATTTACCATGTTCCAGACACAGTGCTAGAGTCTTCCACTGATTAACTCTGTTAATGATTAGAAAAACCCAATGAGGTAAGTTCTATTAGTATTCTCATTTGACAGAAAAGGATACAAAGGCACAGAGGGTTTAGAAAAGTGAGCCAAAATTATATAGCGAGTAAGTGGGAAAGTGGGATTTGAAGTCACTGCATTCAGCTGACTCCCTAAGATCAAATGAAAAAGGAGTTCGCCTGGGAGAGAAGGCAGAGGAAAGCACTGCAAGCAGAGGAAAGACCATGTACAAAGCAGGACAGCATGAGATCCCATGACATGTTCTAGGAATCATAGGCAGCTTGGTTTTGCAGGAGCAAGAAGCATAAGAGCAGGGAGGAGTGGAATGTGAGGTTGGAGAGGCAGGCAGGGGCCAGACCATGTGGGTCTGAGAGCTTAGATTTCACCCCTTTGTCATGAGGCATCCTTGGCGGGTCACAGGGTCAGATATACTCTTAATAAAGAGCACTCTGGCTGCTGGATGAATTGAGTGGTGGGAGTGGAGAACAGTTGGGAGGTTGTTGTAACAGTGAATAAATAAGAGGAAGAGGCAATAGAGGGGTCAGCTTTTGAAAATTCGTTTAGAAGATTGAAGCAATAGACCTTGGTGGCTGATTGAATGTGTGTATGTGGTGAGTAAAGGAGTGGGAAGTGGTGAGCATAGGCTCTAGGCTTCTGGGTTGGGAACTGCTATGTCCACCAGTTGGGATAGAAAGAGCAGATTTGTGGGAGGGTGAAGGTAGGGAGCCAATAAGTTCAATTTTGGACACGCTGGTTTGGGGGTGCTGAGGGACTCCCAGGTGTGTAGAAAGCAGTGGGCAATTGGATCCATGGATCTGGATAGCCTTGGCCACCGTTCTATCCTCTCTGCCCCATCCTGCAGACAGCTCCTCATGGGGAACACAATGACAGGAAACATTAGATGATGGGATCTGGAGCTGGCATGGCTAAGCATGATTAATGCAGAAGAAATGAAGTCAGTATTGGATGGCAACAAACCCAGACTCTGTCAGACACAGCAGAAAGTAATCAAAGAGGAAAGGATAAAGGTGGTAATGGATGCTCAGAATATTTACTCCACCAGACAGTGGGGATCCATAAGCGGTGTGAAGAAAGAATTCAATAAAGGCATGATTATCTTTAATTTTTAGCATCAACTTTTAATTCAATATAATGAGAATTTGTTGAATAGTCATCATTTTCATTGGTTCAGCATTTATTGAGCACCAACTGTGTACCAGGTGCCTTTATGAGAGCTGGGGATATAGCAGTAAAGGAAACAGACAAAAATCCCTGCCCTGTGGGGCTTACCTTCTGGTGAAGGAGGGTGTAGAGACAAACGGTAAGAAAAGAAATAGGGATCCCTAGGTGGCTCAGTGGTTTAGCGCCTGCCTTTGGCCCAGGGCCTGATCCTGGAGACCCGGGATTGAGTCCCACGTCAGGCTGGCTCTCCGCATGGAGCCTGCTTTTCCCTTTGCCTATGTCTCTGCCTCTCTCTCTCTCTATGTCTATCATGAATAAATAAATAAAATCTTAAAAAAAGAAGAAATAAAATATATAATATTTGGGTATCTACTAGCTTATACAGCATCTTCATGCAAATTAAGGGAAGGTCATATTTCCAGGTAAAGGCAACTCTGTGCCCAGGTGGGCAGCTTAGCAAGCAGAGCCCAGACCCACTCTTGATCCCTCGGCCAGGTATCCAACTCGCACACCTTTATGTGGCAGCCCTATAAAGAATGCCAATTGTATGACGGAGATATATAAAATCGGGGGACAGATGGTAAAGGGGAAGGGGAAAGGGTATTGCAATTTAAAAAATGAGAAAACCTCCTGGAGAAAGTGACATTTGAACAAAGACTTGAAGGGGTGAGGAAGCAAGCCATGTGGCTCTTTGGGGGAAGAGCATTCCCAGGCGGGGGGAACAGACAGTGCAAAGGCTTGAGGCAGCAGCATGCCTGCCATATCTGAGGAGCAGCACAGGGGGCCTCGAGAGCAGGGAGATGAGATGGCTGGAGCAGGGAGAGCAAGGGGGAAAGCAGGGAGACGGGATCAGAAAGGCAGCTGGGGGCCAGATATTGCCGAGTAGGGCCATCGTAAGGACTTTGGCTTTCACTCCGAGTGACATGGGAAGCCTTTGAAGGGTTTTGAACAGAGGGGGGACGTGCTTTGACTTATTTTTAATGAGCTCCATCTGGCTGCTGGGCTGCAAACACAGTACGGGGCGGGGGGAGAGCAGAAGCAGGGGGCCATCGAGGAAGCTACTGCATGACCGAGGTGAGGAGATGTGGCACCTCAGACCCGGCGGGCAGCAGACGAGGTGAGGAGCAGTGGTCAGATTCTGGACGTATTTCATGAAGCCAACAGAATTCGCTGGTGGATTGGATGGGGTGAGGGGAGACGGGGAGGAGAATGACTCCAAGGTTTCTGACCTGAGCAATGGAAGAACAGAGTTGCCATGTATTGAGAAAGAGAAGGCTGTAGGAGGCAGCATGATGGGGCAAAATGTCAAAACTTTTAATCTGAGCATAGATGGGAATGTGCAAACAGCCCTCCCCTTGTAACAAGCCCCTATTGCAGAGGACAAAATTGAGAGCTGGAAAAACTTGCCTGCACCTTGCCCACTAGTAGGCAACAGAACTAGGATTCCAAGGGATCTGTGTGACTCTGATGCCATGCTCTTCATACTACATCATCTCAGAGAATCTCTTCCCCACTGGGGGGTCGGGAGGTGGGCAGTGTGGCAGACAGGAGCCAGACTGAGGTGCTCAGGAGCCAAGGAGGCTGTGTCTCATTCACCTACTGATCCCCAGTACCTGGATTCAGTTGGAGGAACAAGTAAACAACACTCCTCCTCTCCACTCGGTTTTGGGACCTGTTGAGAGTCATGCAGATAGAAAAATCAGCTTTATCTTTGGTAAACTTGGGGTAGAAAATGAGGCTGAATGCATGGCCACAGTGGACTTTCTTTCTTTCTTCTTTTTTTCCTAAAAGATTTTATTTATTTATTCAACAGAGAGAGCACAAGTGGGGGGAACAGTAGAGAGAGAGGGAGAAGCAGGTATCCTGCTGAAGGAGCCTGATGTGGGGCTCGATCCCAGAACCCTGGGATCATGATTTGAGCTGAAGGCAGACACCTAACCGACTGAGCCACCCAGGTCGCCCCACAGTGGACTATCTTGTTTTTGCTCCCCAAAGCTGAGCTGGTGGAGCTTGGACTCTGCAGACCTCCCTCTTCTCGAACTATCCCTGAAGGAGCAACCCAAATGCAGGTGTTCTGCATACAGATTGGCTCCAGAGGAAGAGAAAGGGAAGGAGACCATGCTCAGGTCTTTCTCTCCAACTTGCTTTTAAATAATCACTTCATCTCCCATAGGGAGCATGGAAATGAGGTATCTGCCCCCCAAATCTGGCATACAGTTGGTGCTCAGGGAGTGTTTGTGGATTTTTTTTTTGGTATAGCTAAAATATAAGCAAGCACTTACTATCTTGTAAAGACTGTAGAAGGCAACTTCCATACACATTTACTCCTCACTCTAAACCTCTGATGTAGGCACTAGTTTTGTTTCCATTTATTAAATGAGAAAATGTAAGCATTGAAAGGTTAAGTACTTAACCTAGTTCTTAAACCAGGCAGTTTGTCCTGGAGTCAGACCATGGAATGAGCACACTGACTCCCCTCATGTGCTGGTAAAGATTCCATGTGATAAGGGTGTTACTAGACATTAGGATGAAGTGTGCTGGGAGCCAGATGACTGAGCAGTTAATTCTGCCTTGAGTTAGTGTGGGAGGCAGAGGGGGTCATGAACAGTCACAGAAAGAAGGTGACAGCTGACATGGGTCTTGAAAGACAAGTAGGGATTTGTCAAAGGGACAAGATTAGGGGAGGGAGAGAGTGACATTCTAGCTGGAGGGTACGGTGTGAGCAAAGATCCTGAGCCTTGAGCTATATATATGGTGTGTTTGGGGAATAATGAGTGGACAGATGGCTCAAAATAGAGATCATAAAATGGCAGCACACCACCCAAATTCAACCTGAGGATGTGAGTTGTTTGGTTTGATATATATATTTATATATATAACACATGCCAGCTGTCACCTTCTTATACCAAATATATATATGTATATACATACATACATATATATTTGAATTGTCCAACCATTTTAAAAGATTTTATTTATTTATTCATGAGAGACACAGAGAAAGAGGCAGAGACACAGGCAGAGGGAGAAGCAGCCTCCCTGTGGGGAGCCTCATGTAGGACTCGATCCCAGGACCTTGGGACCATGCCCTGAGCCAAAGGCAGACGCTCAATCACTGAGCCACCCAGGCGCCCTTGAATTGTCCAAATGTTTAAAACATGAGTGATTTTGCATCAAACTCCAGACTTTTGACTTTTTTGGAGGGGAAAATCAGAAGATAGCCCTAGGTAACACTAGACTTGCATTCACATATGGCCACCTTTCTTGGGAGCTGGGAAGCAGCTGCCTCTTTCAGATGGACTTGTGTGCCATTAGGCTGCTGAAATCCTTAGCAATCCCTCCCACTCCTGGGCCCTGGCCTGCTTCACCCATTCATTTAAGCTACCTGGCTCCTCTGGGCTTTTGAGCTTGCAACCCTTGGACTAGATGCTCAGACTTTGTTTTGCAGGGCCTGGAGTGCTATGCCAGGACTTTAAATTGTATCCTAAAGGCAATCAGTCAGAAGTCTTTGAAGGTTATTAAACAGAGGAGCACAAGATCAGAGGACTACAAAAGACGGGTAGATGGGAGATGGAGGCAATGTTGAAATCATTAGGCACAAGGGTATACCAGTGGGTGCTCTTGGAGAACTCCTTACTGAAGCAGCCATTGTTCCAGAAGACTTTTATTATTTTTATTATTTTTTATTTTTTATTTATTTTTATTTATTATTATTATTTTTAACCAGAAGACTTTTAAATGAGCACTGGACTTAGAAGGCCTGACCTGAAAAGAAGGTCATCCTTCCTTCAAACACCATTACCCCCACCTCTGCGGTAAACCCTGTCTGTTTAGTAAAGAAGAAAATAAGCACAAATCTGGGTCAGAGTCCTGGCTTTGCCATTCGCTCCCTGGGTACATCTAGCAAGTCACCTTCTGTGAACCTCAGTCTGCTCAACTCTAAGCCAGGAATAACATTGCTGGATTTGCAGAGTGATGGGGAATGTTGAATGAAGAAAGGCATTGGAACACATTTTTAGACAGCAGAGGTCTAAGGAGGATGGAGGCTCAGTGGGATTGATGTTGCAGGAGGGTTGGCTCTGAGAATGTCAGACATCTAGGGGTGGCCCACATGCCCAAGTAGCTGGGCTTCTATCATCCTGGGGCTCTTAGCAAAGATAGGCCCCATCGAGCTGCATGAACAAAAACATAGGCATAAGGATTTATATCCTCTGCCTCTCTTTGCCCCCAACACACACACACACACACACACACACACACACACACACACACAAACACACACACATACACACACACATGCACAGTTTGGTACAAGAGCAAAAATCCAGCATATGGTCTAAACTGGATTTGGTTTCTGGGGTTGAGGCTGGGGGATGAAAACCCTTTGTGTCCCACATCAGCATCTCGATGACTTAGGGATGAGGTGGCCTGATCAGCCTGGTTACAGCCTTTCCCTTCCTCTTGCCTTTCTCTGCCCTGCCGCTTCCTGCTTCCCCACCCCCCACTGTCTCGGGCCCTGCAATTCATCACAGCTCTGTGGCCATGCCCTTTGTGACCCCGTCTCTCTGCAGCACTACTTTTGCATTTTGATGTTAAAACAATATTTTAGCCAATATGTGGCAGCACTCAGAGGCTGTGCAAAGGCCTTTCATATCTGTTATTTCATTTGATTCTCACCAGGTCACTGTCAGGTAGGCAGGGAAGATATTATTAGCAGGTGACAGTCAAAATATTTAGCAACCAATATACGCTGGGCCCAACTAATTGGGATGGAGGCAGGCCACAGGGCTAGAGGAGTGTCCTCCCTTTGTGGAGGAAGGTCTAGGAAAGGGAAGGGTTCCCAGGGTGGGGACCAGGAACCGGGAGGCAAAGTGGACCAGATTGGAAGGACTCAGGGAAGTGGCTTTTTACCAAGTAGTCTGGAAGCATTTCTGTCCCTCAAGCATGTGTTACTGCACCAGGGCTTACAACTGCCTGGGACTGTCAGTCCAATTGTGCTCATGTGGGAATTGAGGTCCAGGGGGGGTGGACGCAGAATGATACATAAGTCACCCAGGGTTAGAGGTGAAAAGAAGACCAGAAGTGAGGTCCCCTGACTGCACCGGCAGAGATTTCTCTGCCACCTCAGAGTGCAGGCTAAATGTAAGAGCTTTTGTTTGCCTCTCAGCCTCCCAGATGACAACATAGCCACCTGGACCACTGTGACTGCTGGCTGCTCTTGAAGTATGACCTTTGACCCCTCACTTCTCTTCAAGTGTCTGTCACCAGGTCTTCTTATCTACTCACCATCTCCTCTTTCTCACCCTTGAGTGTGTCATGATTCTATGCCTGAATTCCTTCACTTGACTGTCGCATGGATGGTCTTTGCAGATCCCCACACCACCTGCAACTATCTGGCTCACAACAATTACCCGGAAATTCCCTGAGGCCCTCATTCCTCTCTTGGGTGGCCCAGTGGACATCTCCCCCAGGTGTCCTCCTGGCTACCTCACCTCAACATACCCCCAGGTGATCTCACCACCTTCTCCTCCCAAACTTGCCTCCAGCACTTATAGACCATACACGAGTCACCAGCGGAATGCCCATGGACAAGTGCCCCTTGATGGCCGTCCTCCTGCTATCATCTGATGCTCTCAGAAACCCTGAGTGAAGGTCAGTTCAGAAGTCAGGGCTGAGGTTGGGGTCTGATCCCACCAGTCCTTGTCCCACCCTGAGATCACGATCCTATTTTCCTTTGCACTGGCCTGGTAATTTTTAGGTTAATGTAATTCTAATTTTCATTAAACAAATACAATGTTTAAGAAGTCCTAACTTTCAAAAGTTGAAGAGTCCTACTAAGTATGTAACGCAAAACCAATTGCTCCCTGCTGCATTTCTCCCCTCCTCTGATTCTTGTCTCTCAGAGGTAATTGCTTTCAGCATTTACTGCTGTTTCTTCAGGTGATTACCTCCATTTTACTCATGGAGGTAAATGCTTACATTGTAATTTTTAGGTTTTTCCACTTTAGATATTATCTATTGGCTTCTGTCTCAGATGCTGCCAGTGTCCTACCTATATCCCTTAGACCTTCCCCTGAAGCAGTCTTCCTTACTCCCAACCGCCAGGGCCTGCAAGTCTGGGCCTGAAGGCCTTGGGGCTCTGTCCTCACAGGCAGCAGGCTCAGATTATAGGAAAGAATATGCCATCCCCCCCACCTCCAGCAGCCTTCAGCTAATGGCTCTCAGGGGCTGGTGTATAAATACTTCGGCTCCCTCCCTCTCAGGTGGAATAATTCTGAGGTGTGTGTTTTGCCCCATTTCCCAGAATCTTCCCAGTGGGAATAAGTTGCAATCACTCACAGTGGTGTCGGGCTTAATCCCACACTCTTTATTACTTGTTTTGCCTTCCCTGTGTCACCTTCTCTAAGTGTCCTCTGCACTTTCCAAATAAACTGCTTGCTGGCAAATCCTTGTCTCAGGGTCTGCCTCTAGGGAAATTCAAACTAAGATAACTTTCATAGGAAATGGGGATTTATCTTTCTTACAGGCCCTTTCTCTGACAAACACACCCATACACATTCTCCCAATATTGTTGAGGATTTTCAGTTGAATCAACGTTCAGTGTTTACATTATTATGACTATGTAAATATTGCTCACAGCTGAGTGACATAATAAACTATGAATGATTACATTTGTTTTTTTTTAATAGCATTTTTCTTCTAAGGTTGATGGCTGCTTCTTTTTTTTCTTTACTTAGTTGTCTATGTACTTATCACTAATTCATCCCTAATCTTTCTTACAGGATAGAACTCTCTATATATAGTTAAATAAATCATATCTATAAATATGTCGCATTGTTTTCTTGGAAACTTCACTCCTGAAGCCTGAGGTTTTCCTGCTTCAATCTGGATTGGTTGTTTTCCTGGTTTGCTGCACCACTGTCATCTTTCTTCAGCAATCTTTCTGGAAAATCCTTCAGTCTTTCTCCTGTATTAGATTTTCTCCTTTTCTCAGGTCCTATGTTTTCTTTCTTGGTTTATTCCTCATTATATCCTTTAATAGCTTTCTGAAAATGAATACATCAGAGATACATTTTTTGAAACTTGGCGTGCTGCAAATAACTTCATATTTTATTGACAGTTTGACAGGATGGAAAATTCTACATATAAAATAGCTTTCTTTCAAAATTTGGAAGAAACTGCTCTATTGTCTTCCAGCTTCCATCCAGCATTGCTTTTATTTGTTTTTGTTTTACTTTACAAAGTAATTTATTTGAATGATATGTTTAATATTTATACATGGATTGTTTTACTAGCTGTTTTATAATATGCTTATACATTTTTGTATTTTAAATGCCTTCTATATTAACTCCACATTCTTTATTTTATGAATTCTTTTTTTGCATTTTTGCAATATTATTGAGATATATTTTTGGATTTATAAAATTTACCCATTTCAAGTGTATAACTTAATGATTTTTACTAAACTTACCAACTTGTACAACCATTGTACACAAATCAGTTTTATTTATTTTTTTCACAAATCAGTTTTAGAACATTTTCTAAATTAACATTTTCTAGAACAACCACTTAAGATCCCTTATGTCCTTTCAGCTTTGCCTCTGAGAAGTCTGATACATTCTGAACCCCAATCCTTTGTATGTGGCATGATATTTCTCTCTAGAAGCTTTGAGGATTTGCTCTTTATTTCTGATGTCTGAAATATCACAATGTACCTTAACATGATTTTTAAAAACTGTCCTAGAAAAAATTTTCAATTATTTCTTTGGCAATTATCTCCCAAACTTTTCTCAATTTCCTCTTTCTGGAACTCCTGTTAATAGTGAGCCTTCTGGAATAATCCTTTAGTATTCTTGTCTCTTTTCTATTACTTTTTTTTTAAACTTTGTTTTATATTTGGAAGATTTCCTCAAATTTTTTTCTTCTAAACCTATATCATTTAAAAAATTTTAGCTATCTTTATTTCCAAGAGTCTTAGAAAAAACCCCAAATCTCTGAAGTCTCTTTTTCTATAGTTCCCTGATTTGTTTCATGGGTGCAATGATTTTCTTTCCCCTAAGGATGTTAATTTTGCTGTTAACTTTCAAAAAATTCTCCTTAAATTGTCTTATTCTTCTGAAAGAAGAAGAATTTCTTCTTGAAATCTCTTTGTGTGTGTGCAAGGCTGGTTGAGCGGTGGACCACACACAGGATTATCTGGTAGGAAGATGGTCTTTTACTGGACACAGCTCTCCACCTCCAACCAAACGTCAGTATCAATAGGTCATTCTGTTGGATCAGTTGGCTTACCTTGAAGACGCTGCCCTAACCACTTTCCTCTAGAATGTAAGTCAGGCTTCTAGCATTCTGTGAGCCCAGCATGGGAAGAGGTTGGTGGTCACATTGCTCAGGATGGAGATTTCCACTCACTGCCCCTGTTTTCAGTATGATGACTTAGCCCTTCCATCTGTCTTGCGTGATGTCTTCCCTAAGTCCAGATCCTCTCTCCTTTGGCCTCTCCAGAGAGTATACCTCTGTATTTTGCTGGGTGGGTAGAGAAAGCCAAGTGGACACAGCGCTGGGAGAAAGGAATTGGGCTTTCAACTTAAACTTATGTTTTCAGACCAACTCCATCCCATCAGCTGTAGGGTTACCTGGCACCTTTATTTTCTAAAGGTTTTTATTTGTTTTTGTTTTTCCTATCAAAACTTGAAAACTTCTCCACCCCTTGCCTGCCCTGTAGGCAGCTTTCTTGTCTTTACTGAGTCAGATAATACTCATCCAACCACGATTCATCTAAATTTCTTTGACATCTCCCATCAGCCATTGTCTCTTCTCTGTTCCTAGAGTTCTTGTGGGTTTACACTTTATTCTTCTACTGTCATTTTAGGAACAGAGTCAAATGCATACATTTAGTGTGCCAAGTCTAACCAGAAATTCCCTTCTTGTTCTGCTGCCACACTCTTAAGCCTGACTCACACTTCCAGTCTGAACTGCTTACTATTCCCCAAACAGGCTCACTCTTTCTGGCCCTCTTACCTTTGCTAATAAAGTTTATAGAATGCTCTCCTCACCTTCCTTGTATCCTTCAAGACTATTCTTCAATATTGTGTCCATGAAAACTTCTCCAATTGCTACTGCTAGAAAAACATCTTACCCTCACTTAATGCCCATCAAATGCTTCACCTCTCCCGAAGGCCCCTCCTACCAAGTGGTTTGTAAGGCTATCACCTCTCCTACATAGGTTCCTTGAGGGAAGCAACAACATATTAGCATCTTAAATCCCTTTCAACCAGCAAAATATACATTTGTTGAGCAACAAGAACTGTAATAATCAAATCTCTGCCCTACTGTGTATGTTTTTTACATGTGCATTTTAACCACATTGGCTTCTAATACAGTAATTCTGCATGGTAGAGTATTAGCTTCAATTTTTAGATGAGGAACCTGATGCTCCAAGATGTTAAACAACTAGCAAGAGGCAGGATCAGAATTCAAATCCTGTTTTCTCTGTATCTGAAGTCCAAACCCACCTGCTATGTTTGAGTTATCTCCATTTTTTAAATATTGTGAAATTTCTCTGTTTTTTAAATATTGTAAGTTATGTTTGTCTTATGAACTTGATTACTTAACATTTTTCTTCTAACTGTGTGCTATTCCCAGCACTCTGGAAGTGTAGATGTATTGTGGTTATCTTTCTTTTCCAAACCCTTACCTCTCAAGTTAGAATCTTTGGCTTGGCCTCTGTGGATCCATATCTGTCATGTATGGGGTATTTACTGTCTGCCAAACAATTAGTAATAAAAAAGAGTAAGGGCATGGGCTTCGAAGCCAGGTTTAAACCTGGACTTCCTCACTTATAGCTATGAGTGTGATAAGTTACAACCTTTCTATGCTTCAGTTTCTTCCTCTGTAAAATGGACTTAATAATAATAAGGTTATGGTGAAAATTAAATTATTATGTGTTATGCATAAAATAGTTAATATATAGTGATTCCATAATGATTAAATCATTTAAATTAAAAATTATTATTAAATGAATTTACTACATGCAAACTGCTTAGATGAGTGTGTACTCATTAATATTACTATTCTTTTCATAAATTTTATCTCATTTAACTTAATTTCACACCAACCTTATCAGGTAGAAATTATTATTATTATTATTTAAAGATTTTATTTATTTATTCATGAGAGACAGAGAGAGAGAGGGGGGGGGGGCAGAGACACAAGCAGAGAGAGAAGCAGGCTCCATGCAGGGAGCCCGACGTGGGACTTGATCCCAGTTGTCCAGGATCAGGCCCTGGGCTGCAGGCGGTGCTAAACCTCTGAGCCACCTGGGCTGCCCCATCAGGTAGAAATTATTATCCTAACTGCAATGAGGAGCCTGCTATACAGATATAAATTAAAGTCTGACTCTAAAATCATGTTCTTAACTACTATGCTACACAGCCAGAGATGGATGTTATTTGTGGACATCTTTTAGGCTCTTAAAACTTAGTAAACTCATGAACAAGAAGACAGTGGATACCTTTGGTCTCCAGTGCAAGTCTAGAGAGAATGTAAGAGCATCACTACTGTGTCGGGATAAGAGCTACTCTGGGCTGAGAGTCAAGAAACCTGGTCTCCAGCCCTCATTGCTGTGAGACACCTTCTTCCTTCCCCCACACACACTCTTCTGGTCTCCATTCTCTTCTTTGTAGGATGAGGGGTTACACTGGCCATCTCCAAGAGCCCTTCAGTGCTCTTGCATAGGGCTCCCAGAAAAGCTAGGGTACTATCTGCTGAATGCCAGCACCATCTGGTGGTCACGGGCCATAACCCAAGCCCATTACCTCCCACTGCCACCTGGTGGCCACCAATGCCACATTAAGTTTGCCTGGCATTTCAAAAAAAAAAAAAAAATCAGTATGTTTACACACATTATCTTTGGAGTAACCAGTTAAGATAGGTAAGGCGGTGTTAGTGCTGACTTTTACTGACAGGGAACTTGTGCTGGAAGAAGTGATGATGAAAATGGAGTCATACAAGAAGCTGGTTGGTTGTCAGAGCCTGGCCTACAAGTTTCTGGGAGATTAAGCTACCTCTGAAACAGATTTAGTAGATAATTATTAAGAACCTACCAAATGCAAAATGCCTCACATAGGTCATTTCATTTAGTTTGAACATACAAATAAGATTCAGTGTGGTTAAATAATTCACTCAGCATAGGGTGTGGCAGAGGTAGGATTTGAACTCTGATTCTATAATTCTATCCAGCCATATGTATCCTCTTCCTCAATGGCTGGGATTGGTGCATGGAATAACCAAACCTTTTACTCTACAGAATTCTGTAATTCCTCTTCAGGATTGAATCTCTAATTTTTAGCTGACTTGATAGTCCCCCAGAACAAAGACTACATTTCCCAGCCTCCCTTGCAGCTAGATGTGGACAGGCCGGGTAAAGGCAATTTTGGGTAAGAGTCTTTGAAGGAAGAGGGCATAATTTTCTTTGCTGGCAGCTTCTAAAGTAGTTCCCAGTGATCTCACTTCCTAGCAGTCATATTCTCCTGTAATCTCCTCCCCTTAAGTGTGGGGTGGAGCTAGTGCTTTTAACAAATAGAAACTAGCAAAAAATGATGGGAAGTCACTTTCAAGATCAGCTTGTAAAAGATGGTGACTTTCATCTTGCTCACATTCTTGATGGTTCTTCTTGTTTGCCTCCTTGGATGAAACAAGCTACCATGGTGTGAGTTGCCTTATTCAAGAAAAACCCAAGTGACAAGGAACTGAGGGCACCTCTAGCCAACAAGCAGTGGGAACTGATGCCTTCAGTCCAATGGCCTGTAGGGTCCGCAAATCTGCCAATAATCATGTGAGCTTGGAAGTCGATTCTTCCCAATCTGAGCCTTGAGATGTCTGTGGCCTGAGCCACCACCTTGATTGCAAACTTCTGAGAGATCCTAAGCCAAAGGATGCAGCTAAGCCACACTTAGATTCCTGATCTACAAAAGCTGTAAGATAATACCTGCTCCTGTTGTTGTTAAAGATTTATGTATTTATTTGAGACAGAAACTGTGGGAGTGCTGAGGGAGGGGCAAAGGGAGAGAGAGAGACTCTCAAGCAGACTCTATGCTAAGCGCAGAGCCTGCCATGGGGCTCCATTTCACAACCCTGAGATCATGACCTGAGCTAAAACCAAGAAATCAAGAGCTGGATGCCTAACCCACTGAGCCACCCAGGCGCCCCATACATGTTACTGTTTTAAGCCTGTAATTTCAAGCAGTTATACAAAAATAGATAATTATACATCTCCCTTCCTTTTCTCTTCCCTGACAGCTGTCAGGTGAATGTGATGGTTGGAGCAGACGTCCCAGGCCAGGAGATATACTTGGAAATTGAGCCCCCCCCCGCCCCCATAGAGGAACACTGACACAGGAATCTGGGTCCTAATGCAGTGGAATTTTGCTATAATTTTGAATTTTCTTCCAGTTGAGTCCAACTTTTCCTTTTTTTTTTGTGCTAACGAGGGATTGTGTGTTCTTCTGTGTAAATGAGGCTATCCTCATGCAAAATGGTGAAATAGGTCAAATTTGCCTTTGGTGCTTTCTCTACTTCTCTACTCCTTTCCTTGCTTTATCCCTGCTTTAATGCCCAGTCCTCTTCAGTGCCTGCTTAGGGTCCCCTTTACAGCCCACATCCTAGCCCTGGACCTTCCTCTCCATCCACTTTTTGATCCTGAGTTCCAGAAGAGCTCCTGTGATGCCTGTCCTTAGTTCAAAAGCCTGATAAATGCTGGGCTTAGTTTTTGCAAAAGTATGGGTGGGGCTGGAAGACAATACTCTAAGCAGATTGCAAATGATGGCATTTCTGGGATTGTGAAATTGTCAGACAAAGAAACGCTTTTATTTTATTTCTTAAAAGATTTTATTTATTTATTCATGAGAGACACACAGAGGGAGGCAGAGATATAGACAGAGGGAGAAGCAGGCTCCTCGAAGAGCCTGATGTGGGACTTGATCCCTAGACCTGAGATCATGTCCTGAGCTGAAGGCAGATGCTCAACCGCAGAGCCACCCAGGCATCCTGAGAAATGCTTTTAAATAATGAGATCTTCCAAGTGTTTCTGAACTGAATGAACATGGGCTGCTTCATACTCTAAGGTTGAAGGGAAGAGGGATATGGGAAGGCACTAGAATGAATGGATGAGTGAAAAATGAAAAGCAACTTGTCAAGAATACAAAATGGAAGAAAATGTAGGTATTATTTCTTTTATGACTTTGGGAAGCAATTTGTGACTCCTGAGTCCCCTACCTGCCCTCCCTTCTTTTTGTTGTTGTTGCTATTCTAGTAATGTTTTGTTCTAAAATCTGATTCTTGCTAAAGGTCAGAAGAATTTGGCCTTTGAGTTTCCATAATTTATTTCTATCAGAGGTCTTAATAAGTATTGCATTTTTATTGTTTCTTTCTGGCTATATATTACAGACTATTTCTCATATCCGGCACCAAGCACGGTGTCTGGTACATAGTGGATACTCAGTACATGCTTGTGTATGCTATAAGGTGGTTCTTTATTCCTTAGGTCAGTGTATGTGACACCCCTTCCACATACAAATATAGACATTGCAGAATCTATTCATTTATTTAATAAAAAATTGTGGAGCTCCAACTTTACGCCAAATACTGTTCTAGATGCGAGGGATAAAACCATAAAGGAAGCAGACAAAAATTGTAAATTTTCATAATGCCTATGTACCAGTGGAAAAGAAAGAAACTTAATGGATGAATAAAATATGTAGTAAGTTGGACTGCAGTGAATACTATAGAGAAAAATGAAGCCTAAGAGAGTAGCAAGAGGATTCTGGGGGAGGGAGGGGTGGTCAGGGGAGCCCTCATGGAGATGACCATGGAAGAGCCTGCACGTGCCCTGCAGATATTCTGAGGGCTCCTCTACACTTCCTGGCCTCCCTTGTAGTAAAGCGGGCTAGGTGGTTGGTGCCGGCCAATGGACTATGAGCAGAAGGGGCACATGTCACTTTCTGGTCAATGTACTAGGAGCTAATGGGCCTTTTCCATCTCCCAGACTTGGAGAGTTGGAGACTATGTTTTCAGCTGAGAGTGTCACCTGATGGGAAGAACCATTTCAGAGACCTGGATGGAGAACGCTCCTCCGCCATCTGCCTTGTATTTATTGCTCTGACTAATGCAGTGGCATTTGAACAAAACCCCAAAGAAGGCTAGGCAGTGGGCCACGTGGTTATTTTGGCCAAGAGGTGGGGAGTGGTGAGGGGAGAGTGTTCCAGGCAGAGGGAACCTGAGAATGACAGCTGGATGAGCTTGAGTAACTTACAGATACCCGATTTCACTTCTGGATATTTTGACTCCATTAAGAACTTTGTATATCAGGTTCCTTCTTAAAAGAGGCCAATTTAGGGCAGTCCAGGTGGTTCAGTGGTTTAGCACCGCCTTCAGCCCAGGATCCTGGAGACCCGGGATTGAGTCCTGTATCGGGCTCCCTGCATGGAGCCTGCTTCTCCTTCTGCCTGTGTCTCTGCCTCTCTCTCTCTCTCTCTCTCTCTCTCTCTCTCTGTGTGTGTGTGTCTCATGAATAAATAAATAAAATCTTAAAAAAAAAAAAAAAAAGAGGCCAATTTATCCTGTGATTGTGAACAAAGAAAAAAAATGACACACCCATCTCCCAGTCTCTGGCTCTGTTCCCAGGTCCTAGCCATTTTTTCCTTCAGGATGGATGTGGCTTATTCATGATGCAATGTCATTAGCCATATCTGGACCATGCTCTCCATCCTCCCTGTTGAGGAGAGTTGGAGAAGAAGGACTGTGTATGGGGACATCATCCAACAGCAACAGCCCTTGGGTGCTGCTCCCCTTTTAGCTCCTGGCCATCAGAACAGCCAGCCCTCGCTCACTCCCATGCTTTCAGGGTCCTATATTGCACAAGGGTTTTTTTTTTTTTTATCAGTTAAATTTCTCCTAAGACTTGTTCACAAAAGTTCCATTTTAATTACTATCTGTTCAATTGCTTTGTCTTACTTAAAAATAGAAGTTTAATAAATCCAAATGTTCTTCTGTCTAGGTCTTACCGACCTGTACAAAGTTAACTTTGACAAATGTACATTTTAAGCCAACACATACTCTCTGAACCCTAAACATAGTATAACTTTTGATATTCTTTCTAAAGGCAGGAAAATTATCACAGTATTCTGTATTTAAAAATTCCAATATAGAAGCTGATACCGGTTTTACCTTTTTATTTTTTCTTCTGATTTCTTTTTAAATTTTAATTCTAGTGTAGTGAACAGAGTGTTATAATTATTACGTTGTTTTCTTTTTTTTTTCATGAGAGACATACAGAGAGAGGCAGAGACATAGGCAGAGGGAGAAGCAGGCTCCCTGCGGGGAACCCAGTATGGGACTTGATCCCAGGACCCCAGGATCATAACCTGAGCCAAAGGCAGACACTCAGCCACTGAGTCACCCGGGTGCCCTAATTATTACCTTTTTATGAAAAATTCCACTGCCTATGTTTAGATAATTACAAATGAAACTTTAAAAAACTTTAAATATCAATGTTTCTTAAACATAAATAAATAATGCTCAGCTTCCTTATAAGAGAAAAAGATTCTCACAGATCTCTAAAGTCTGCTTATTTTTATAATATTGCATACACACACATATATATATATATATATACACATATATGGAAACACAAAACTAAGGAAAAGACTCCTTATTTTTACAGATTTTATGTATCTATAGAACCAAAACAAATTTATAAATTAAATACAAAGGGCGCTTGGTGGGCTTAGTTGGTAGAACATGTGACTCATTCTCTGGGTTGTGAGTTCAAGCTCCATGTTGGGTTTACTTAAGACAATAACAACAATAGCAAAACAAACTACCGAATGAGTAAACTAAAATTTATAATGTTGAATACAAGGAATATTTTGCTGAAACAAAATTGCTCCTTATAGCATGTTTTACTGATTGCATGAGCACACACATATTTAACCACACACCTTGTGATGACTCAATTCTCCTACTAAATTTTGTTTGTACAGTACACCGCAATATAATCTGGCTATAACTTGGTGTGGCCACATCATTTATTTTTAAAGTCCCTCTCTGTTTTTTTTTTTTCTCATAAGTCTGCAACAATTCACTTAGTGCTATTTGCTAATCACAAATCCAAACATAGTGAAATTGCATTCCCAGAATAACTATAAAGAGTTGATAAATTTATAAAGATATTCTGCTTTCTAGTAATCCAAGACAAATTAAAACGAGAGGCCATTTCCTCTATCAAATTGGAGAAGCTTTTTTAAAAAGATAAAATAAATGCTGTTGGGTATATGTTAGATGGGCACCCTTGAGCACTTCTGGTGAGAATGAAAGCTGCCCTGACCTTTCTGGAAAGCAATTTGGCAGAAGCTATTCACAGGCTGAAGCGCTTTCAAAGCCTTTGAGTCAGTAATTTCACTTCTAGGTTTCTACCCTAAGGAAATAATTTTTAAATTTGGGCAAAGATCTTTGTATAAGGATATTCATGTCTATGTTCTTGTAAGTAGTGAAAAAATAGGTAACCTCCTACATGTCCAGAAATGAGAAATAAACTGTATTATCTGTTTTTTAAGTTTCTTTTTTTGAAGACTTTATTAATTTATTTTATAGAACCTTTTTTTAAAAAAGATTATATTTATTTATTTGAGACAGCGAGAGAGAGAGAGAGAGAGAGAGAGAGAGAGCAGGAGGGAGGGACAGAGAGAGAAGCAGGCTCCCCACTGAGCAGGGAGCCTGATGGACTCAATCCCAGGACGCTGGGATGATGACCTGAGTTGAAGGCAGACACTTGACTGACTGAGCCACCCGAGCGCCTGAAATAAACTATATCATCAACAGTTATGTAGCCATTACAAATAATATTTGTGACAAATGTTAATAACAGTGGCTAGTGCTCAAGATATAATACTGAGCAAAAAAAAAACCCAAAAAACAAAAAGGTAGTATATATACAGAGCTATATATTTATATAGTTCTATTATGTAAAAAAATGTCAATGTGTGAAGAAAAAGACTCAATGAAAATAAGCCAAAATGATGAGTGCTATTTCCTGAAATGTGGGTAATTTATACTTTATTTTTTATATTTCTTGAATTTTTCAAGCTTCATTAATAAGCAAACAATATTTTCATTTTTTAATTAATGCAAACAGCCTTGTAAAAGATAGCATGTCAGCTTAGACTGTCCTAAAATAATTCTTATTGTGAGTTGTAATCACTTTCCTACAACATCCAGCAAGGGTCCTAGATTTACTTCCTAGAGTTACACAGAAAATGTCTATAACTGTCGTACAGATAATTTTAAAAGGTCAGTGAGCAACCTTCTCTACCTCCCACCATCATAACTCAGCCCCCCCATTTCAGCTAATTTCCTTTCTGCCCAACACTTTTAACAGGTCCCTGTTAGACACAGTTTCTGATCTCACCAGCCTGCTTACTCTGTTCCAGCCAGGCTCCTGTTTAATAGTTTTCCTCTAAAAATGTGATACTGAGAACTGAAGGCAGGTTTTCAGACTTCTAAAGCACAGCTATAGTCATGCCATTTCTCTGCTTAAGAACCTCCAGAGCCTCTTACCAGAAGAGCAGACGCCCCCAGCTTGGCATTCAATGTCCTCCTGGATCTGGGCCCAGTCTTTCCAGCCTTGTATCCTATTGTACCTTTAACACATTCTATGCCGTGCTTTCAAACTATGGGTTGCTGTGCATTAGTGAATCATGAAATTAACTTAGCAAGCAACATTTTTTAAAAAATGGAATAAATATAAAATGCCAAGTTATATTGCACATACTAAAGGCAATTACTAAGATTTACACATAAACACACTGTGTGTATGTATATACATATAACTATGTGTGTATATTGTTAACCTGAAAAATAAAAGTTGTTTTTACCAGCAAAAATGTGTCTATTAGGGAATAACCAAGAATTATAATTCCAGACAAACTATAGGCAAGTCCAACAAACCCAAGGAACTTATTTGCTGGAGAAGAAGGAGGAAGTTGGTAGGGATTATTCTGAAGGAAAGTCCATTGGTGAAAAACAGAAGTTCAGGTTTTTCATTGGCTCAGCTGCAGGGGTAGTTGATTCTTATAGGGAAAGCAATGTACATCTTTCCCTGTTGGGTCCTATAATTGATGATTATCTCTTTTTAAATAGTCTTCTGTTTGGGTCTGTTTGTAATTGACAATTCTTCCTGTAATTGACATTGAGCAGTAGTTCATTCCCCTTCTAGCCTCCTGAGTCCAATTTAGTTAAATTTTCTTTCTTTCTTTCTTTCTTTCTTTCTTTCTTTCTTTCTTTCTTTCTTTCTTTTCTTTCTTCTTTCTTTTTCTTTCTTTCTTTCTTTGTTTCTTTCTTTCTTTCTTTTCTTTCTTTTTAAAAAGATTTTATTTATTTATTCATGACAGGCACACACAGAGAGAGAGGCAGAGACATAGGCAGAGACAGAAGCAGGCTCCATGCAGGGAGCCCAGTGTGGGGCTCGATCCCGGGTCACCAGGATCACACCTCGGGCTGAAGGCAGCACTAAACTGCTGGGCCACCAGGGCTGCCTTCTTTTTAATTTTTTTTTAGAGAGAGAGAGTGCAAGAATAGGAGGTGGGAGGAATGGAGGAGGGGCAAAGGGAGAAGGAGAGAGAGAATCTAAAGCAGGCTCCTCCAGTACACGGCGCTCCATCTCATTACCCTGAGATCATGACCTGAGTTAAAATCAAGAAGCAGTTGCTTAATTGACTGATCCAACCAGTTGTACCTAGTGAAATTTCCCTTTATTATTTTTCACTATATATGCCTGTACACATATATATAGCGCATGTGTATATTTATATATGTAACTGAAATGTTTCTTACTGTAATGATCAAAAAGTTTGAAAGCCACTGCCCATGCCACAGCTCCATCAAGCAGCAGCTAGTCCCCAATCTTGATTTGTCCTATCTTTTTTTTTCTTTTTTCTTTTAAATTCTATTTATTCATCCATGAGAGACATATAGAGAGAGGCAGACAGAGAAGCAGGCTCCATATAGGGAGCCTGATGTGGAACTCCATCCTGGGAATCCAAGATCTCGCCTTGGGCCAAAGGCAGGCGCTAAACCGCTGAGCCACTCAGGGATCCCAATTTGTCCTGTCTTTGATCCCATTGTTCCCTCAACTAGGCATTCTCCCTACTTTCTGTCTACTGAAATCTTTTGGGGCCCTAATAAGACACCACCTCCTCCCTGAAGTGTTGCACCATTTTTCCTTATGATCCTAAGTGATGGTCTCATAACTTTCTTACACTATTGAAAACAGCTTGCTTTGCATTGTAGCTATGTTTGTATACTGACTGCTTAGACAGAGAGTGCCTGGGGGCAGGGCTGTGTGATCCCACTTCTGGGTCCTTCCAAGGCCCAGAAGTGTAGTGGAAGGACCCAGGAGTGTAGTGAGCCTAGTTGCTGTGCAATAAATGTCTGCCCAACTGAATACTTCCTAAATTGCCTTCCAGGAGCATCTTCTGTTCTTCCTCCACCCATTTCCTTGACCATAGGCCCCAGCAGGCCTAACATCTATCCTTGGGCCTAGTGTTATCTACAGTGGTGGCTCTAAAATCCAGTCTGTCCTGACAGCTTTCATCTTCCTTCAGGGGGAATAAGAGATAGAAACATACATTTTTATTCCTTTAAAAGATAGCTTCTTTGTTTGAGAGTGTGTCTCTTTTAATTTTGGTGTTAAGATGTATTTTTTGTGGATCAATGTTGATGGTAAGTTAGAAAATGATAGTTGTTTTTTAGTGTGTATTGCCCTTACTCGGCAAAATAAAAAACTGGCAATTCTACAATTGCCTTTTAAAAGATTGAATAAGGAACGCCTGGGTGGCTCAGCGGTTGAGCATCAGCCTTTGGCTCAGGGCTTTGGCCCAGGGTGTGATTCTGGAGTCTTAGGATCGAGTCCCACATCAGGCTCCCTGTATGGAGCCTGCTTATCCCTCTGCCTGTGTCTCTGCCTCGCTCTGTGTGTCTCTCATGCATAAATAAATAAAATATTTTTAAAAATTGAGTGAAAATTTACTGGTTGCAAATTTCCAAAATTTGGGAATCAACTGCCCTTTCTTAGCTGGCTGAAGGGAGGCTCACTTTCTGAAAGGTCAGATGAATTCATTGACATAGGGCTGGAGGAGAGCTTCTCTTCCCGTCTCAAAGACTGCTGTTTATTCGTCTGTGCTTCCCTCACGTTTCCATTCCCTTGTTCCGAGGATGTTAATCACACATTAAATCCCTGGCCCGAGACAGTGCGCCTCTGGCCCTTTAAATGGGGGCGTGGCGTAAAGGGGCGGAGCGTCCGGGAGTGACAAGGGTGCGGGGAGGAAAGCGGAAGCGTGGCGGTCAGCGGTATGTACTGCGCGTGCGTGAGCCGACAGCAGGGGGCGGGGCCTCGGGCGCCGGGGGTCCTGGGCTGGAATGGCCGCAAGCGCAGGTAACGAGGCTCCCGGGAGCGGGCCAACCGGGTGGGGTCCCCGCCCCCCAGTCTGAGGAGCTGTCCCCCGGGCGGGAGGAGGATGCGCGCTGGGTTCCTGAACCTCAGCCCTTCCCTCGTGCGGTGGGGCGGCCTCGGAGTGGCTGACGGAGCAGCCCCAGGCGGGCTAACTGGACCGGGGCCCACGGGCCGGGCGGGGTCGACTCCGGGCGGAGAGGCGTGTCCTGGGTTTGGCCTGCAATTGGGTTAGGCGGTTTCCACCTGTTCGTAACAAATGTGAGGTTGAGGGACAGGTGCACCCACTTGCCCGGATTGTGAGACCAGGAGGCGGGTGATCACCCCCCATCCCAGGACGGAGCAGATGTGCAGCCAGGGGTGGACCCTCTGCGCCGCGAAGGTTGGGATGAGTGTGCTCCCCAGGCGTGAGGCCGAGGCCCGAGTGAGGCGTCCGCCTCTTAGGATTGGTGCGCACCCTTTGAGGCTGGTTCCAGTTGGTCTCTGCCTGCAAGGTGTGCTCCAGAGTGAGGGTGGAAGGAGGGCAGGAGGGTCTCTAAAGTTTGAGGCCACTCCTGTGTCCTGGTTTGTTCTCCAAGGGTGGTACGTGGGGCAAGAGGGAAACAGAGCTGCCTAAATTGTTTGGGTGTGCTTCAAAGGGAGTGTAGGGTGGGATGGAATAGGGTCAGTCAGGGAGGTTACAGGGCCATGGGTTAGCAGGGTCACCCGGGAGCCTTCCTGAACTAGGCTTGTCTCCTCCATAACCTCTTAATATTAGACTCAGAATGGACAGGAAGGCTTGTGTCCTCTGTATGCCCACCCTCTACCCCCCCCCCCAAAACACACACACACACACACACACACCCCAATCATGGGCGTTGACTTGTGGCACCAACTCCCAATGTCTGTGATTGGGAGATGATTACACATCAGGTGTGTGTGTTTGAAGTCTGATACGAATGGGGATGGGTAATCTACCTATGTTTCTGTAAGACATGGGTTTGCTTATGGTCAAGTTTAAGCAGTTAATAAATACTGAATCCTCTGGTAAAGCTGGCCTATTCCAGCAGAGTAAAGATAAGTGGGGGAAGAATTCTGCTTGAACTACTGGGCCCTTTGTGTCAAAGAGACATAGTTATATGTGAAAAAATTCTTTCCAGAGCTCTAAGATAATAGCGTGTTGATTATCCTTTATTTTCTTGGTATCTAGATTGGCATCAGCAGTTGGATATTTTTTGTCTTCAGGATATTGAGGCTTCTTTGGTGCTTTCTAGCTGTATCTCACTCTTCCATAAAGATGTCAGCCAATGTGGTACCAAATGTCAGTTATGTATGTGAATGAAAAGAGGGACATTTTGAACTTCAGGAAGTATGTTTAAGTTTTGAACTGTTTATAGTCTTCACAGAGGTTAGATAGCATCCTGGTCTACAGCTTCAGGTGTGATCTGTATATATTTGTAAGGTCTAACTGTTCTAGTCTTTTTTATTTTTTAAAGATTTTGTTTATTCATGAGAGAGGCAGAGACACAGGCCGAGGGAGAAGCAGGCCCCATGCAGGGAGGCTGACGTGGGGCTCGATCCCGGGTCTCCATGATCACGCCCTGGGCTGAAGGCGGCGCTAAACCGCTGAGCCACCCAGGCTGCCCAAACTGTTCTAGTCTTAACTGAATCTTGAATTAATGTTTGAATTATCTTCATTCTACCTAACAGCCCCTGTGTCAACATCTTCCCAGAATAAAGAGAAAACGCCTACCTTCTGTGGTTACAAATTCCAGGGAAGGACAATGGCCACAAGAATGTCACGTGCCTACTTTTCTGGTCAGATAGATAGTGTATTTGATTGGCAGCACCACCAAAATTACCTGGTTAGAGTGGAGGAGGAGCAGTTTCTCAAAGGAAAGATGGTGAAGTGATACTATAACCAAAACAAAATCAAATTTGTTTTTCCTCTGTAGTTCAGCAAGAAGTTTCCTTTTGCTCTTTACAAAAAAGAAAAGAAAAAAAAAATCTCTTGTGACCTACATCCTTCTTGACACCTAACCAAGAGAAGTTGACAGTTTAACTAATTGGAAGCTAATTAAGATGATTTGGAAGGCCACCATCTACTCAACCTACAACTGAATGGAATCTTGTCTTCTGTGCAGTTAACTTATAAGAATTCACTTATACCAATTTAGTGAAGAAGAAAGAAGAATGTATTTCAGCCTACACAAGGCCCATGTGTTCTTAGGAGAAGTTCTCTGAGAGGGGGAAGGTCTTTGAAGAGCGATTCTTATAATAGTAGGGACTTATTGGAAGCTGGAAAGAAGTGATATTTTTTTTCTCTTTCATTTATTTTACTTATACACATATAAAATTGGTGATTAACACTAGGTTTTATGTATAATATAAATATTTGTAGACCTAGTTCTTACTGTTATCTTGTATATTGTTACAGGGGATTCGTTTTTTTCTTTTTTAGAATGTGGCAGAAGGTTGTGCCTGACAATTCATAATAGTAACTTAGTAACATAATAGTAACTTAGCACCATGCCCAGGCAGGTCTCAGGTACTCTTCTTTTCCTTTTAACATTTGTTGTTCTGTATGCATATACCAAGCTTTAAATGATTAGTCTTCTCATGTAGATATTTACTAGGAGAAGAGAAAGGGAAACAGGCTTGGGCTTTTTCATAGTGGCAGTTCTGAGCATTGCAGGCTTAAATGTGCCTGTTCTTGGAAAGAAACTCAGTGACCAAGTATGCATCTCATCCAAGTACATAGTAGTACATAGGGTCTGTTTCTGAAGTTCATGAGTACGGTGAAACTTGAGTACCCCCTGAAAAATACCTAGGAAGGAATCATGGTGGAGACTGACCTCTCTGTGAGGAAGTGCAAGACAGCCAGTTTTTGATCCATGTTATGCTATTTGTTATTTTGAGCACAGATGAAATGGATCATTAAGTATGAGGCATTTAAGAACTGAGACTGACCAGAAGGACGACGGATACCAATCTCCTCTTCCATGCTCACCCTGAAGTGTATAGTATTGAGTGGAATGGTGTATAGAGTTCCCATTTCTGTGTGAATCATTCTTTTTTTTTTCTTTTTACCTTTGCTGAAGATAATAGTTGAATTCCTGTAAATGGAATGGACGTATGATATATTTCCACTGTTTTCATCTTGACTTTTAGGCTGAATTAATGTAAAAGAATACAAAATGTGAAATTTTGGAGTTTGTGTCATGTTGCATATGAACTAAATGATCATTAAAAAAATCAGTGGTGAGGATTGTAAAAACAAAATAAAACAAAACAAAAAACTCACCTAGGTGCAAAGACTGGAACTTGCTAGGTGGGAGGTTTTTGGAGGTAGAATGACTAACTCTAGCTTATTTTGAATGACCAGAATTGCTATTTGAAGCCCTGGAAGACAGTGATGCAGTGTTGCTTGGCTGCTTCTGGGGGGAGGAAGGTAGGGATTGGTGGGTTGATTAGCACTGGAAAAACAGTGATGAACAGGGCAGATCTGGTCTTTGCTCTCCTGGAACCTGCATTCCTTTCTTTCCTGAGGGAAGGGAATGGTGGTTCAGACACTGAAAAAATGATTGCAGTGTGACAAGTTTAGTGAAGGAGGAGAATGCTGTTATAAGTACATGTTAACAGGGAACCTAGTTTAGTTCAGTGGGACAAAAAGACTTTGAGGAAGCAAAGTTTTAGCTGATATCTGAGGGATGAATATGATCAAGCCTGATTACATAAAGATAGAGCTCAATAATAACTTGGCTTATAGGCCATGAGTCAAATAATATGCTATGAAGCTTAATAATTATATGCAATAAAAGTGATCCATTTAATTTGCAACATAGCTGTTAGTCCTGTCTTCCAATTCTTGTGTTAATCAGCAAATATTTATTGAATGTGTATACAGCCATGCAAGTCAGTGAGCCCAGTGATGTGCAGTACACAAAGAAACATGGCTGCATTTCCGTTGTATAGTTGGGGTCCAAAGACATAGCCACATGGTAAGTTAACTAATGAATCAATATGAGGAAAGTGCTGAGGCGCTGTTCTAAAGAAGACCTGCATTCTGGGTTCAGAGGATGTTTGGGGAAGGAAGGAAAGAAGGAACATGGGTAAATGGAGAGGAAAAGGAAAGGGAAGGTGAACTATCATGAGCAGACATGGAAGGAAAGGAGAAGCTCTTCTTGAAGGACTCTGAATACAGATTAGTAAGTTTAGTTGTAAAAGAAAGTGGTAAGGTCAGCTCATGTGACACCTGGAATCCTAGGTTTAGAATTTGGAATGTTTTTTTCTTCCAGATTTTTATTTAAATTCTAGTTGGTTAACATAGAGTGTAGTATTGGTTTCAGGAGTAGAATTCAGTGATTCATCATTTATATACCACCCCTGTGCTCATCATAACAAATGCCCTCCTTAATACCCATCACCCATTTAGCCCATCCCCTACCCACCCCCCTACATCAACCCTCAGTTCTCTGTTGTTAAGAGTCTCTTATGGTTTGCTACCCCCCTTCCTCTCCTTCCCAAATGTTCATCTGTTTTGTTAAGTTCCACATATGAGTGAAATTATATGGTATTTATTTTTCTCTGACTTATTTCACTTAGCATAATATAGTCTAGTTCTATCCACATCATTGCAAATGGCAGGATTTCATTTTTTAATGACTGAGCAATATTCCATCACACACACACACAGATACACATATCCCACATCTTTATCCATTCATCAGTGCACATTTAGGCTCTTTCCATAATTTGGCTGTTGTTGATAATGCTGCTGTAAACATTGGGGTACATGTACCCTTTAGCATCAGTATTTTTGTATCCTTCGGGTAAATACCCAGTAGTGCAATTAGCTGGGTTGTAAGGTAGTTCTATTTTTTAACTTTTTGAGGAACCTCCATGCTGTTTTGCAGAGTGACTGCACCAGTTTGCATTCCTACCCACGGTGCAAAAGTGTTCCCCTTTCTCTGCATCCTCATCCACATCTGTTGTTTCCTGTGTTGTTAATTTTAGCTATTCTGACGAGTGTGAGGTGGTATCTCATCATGGTTTTGACTTCTATTTCCTTGATGATGATTGATGTTGAGCATCTTTTCATGTGTCTGTTAGCCATTTGGATTTCTTCTTTGGAAAAATGTCTTCTGCCCATTTCTTAACTAGATTGTTTTTTGAGTTTAATAAGTTCTCTATAGATCTTGGATACTAACCCTTTATCAGATATGTCATTTGCAAATATCTTCTTTAATTCCATAGATTGCCATAGTTTTGTTGATTTTCCTTTACTGTGGAGAAACTTTTTATTTTGATGAATTCCCAATAGTTTATTTTTTTTCTTTTGTTTACCTTACCTCTGGCAATGTGTCTAGTAAGTTACTATAGCTGAGGTCAGAGAGGTTTCTGTCTGTCTGTCTTCTAGCATTTTGATGGTTTTCTGTCTCACATTTAGGTCTTTCATCCATTTTGAATTTATTTTTGTGTATGGTGTAAGTGGTCCAGTTTCATTCTTCATGTAGCTGTCCGGTCTTCCCAACACCATTTGTTGAAGAGACTGTCTTTTTTCATTGAATAGTCTTTCCTGCTCTGTTGAAGATGAGTTGACCATAGAGTTATATGTAGAATTTGTAATTTTGTACTGTAGGCATTGGAGAGCTGTTCAAAATGAGTCCCTTTACTAGAGAAAGATAATAGAAAACAAATAGAAGTTAATCCTCTTTCATTTTTCTTCACAAAACAAACCACAAGAAGACAAAACAAAGAAATGGAAGAAGAGAAATATTTGGATTGGAAAAACCAGAAACAAAGTTGGAATGTAAAATTGTTTCTGTATCATGATTTTGTGATATCTTTCTGGGGATACAGTAAGTTAAAAAAAACAAAACCAAAACTTGATTTGACTCACTGTACTGTGAAAAGTGTCTTATATGACATTTAGGAGGAAAAGAATATTAGTGAATTAAATAGGATCCTGGAATTTGAGCACAGTTGGGAAGATCTGCCAAGGTAAAAACAAAACAACTACAACAACAACAAAAAAATGATGGAAGACTTCCATATTAACTCAGCCTAATATGGGTCACATTCTTGAGTTCTTATTCATTTAGCCAGGGTTAAAATGGGGTCATTGATATAATATTTATTTTTAAATGATTCTTGAATCTATTATTAATTGGTTGGAAATAACCTTATTAAGAGGGAATAGCTGTAAGAACTGTCAAGATGTCAGATAATGTTAAGTCAGAACTATTAAAATATTAGTTTATCAGTGCTCAGAAGAGGACAACATACTGCGTAATCATGATTCTATGACATACATTTTCCTGTCAGATTAATGTGATTTCATTCTGGGAGAGACTAGGAGACTATTGATTTTAACCATTATGTTGTCTACAGGTACTGTCTAGCTTGGCATCCCCTTAAGAACTATGGGAACACTAGATTGCAGGATGGTTGGGTGGAGAACTAGTTGTAGAATTTAGTCTTGAGAGGAAATTATCAGTAGTTTGTTGCCAACCTTTGTACTAGGATAGCACTTAAGTAGTATCTGAAGGCAGAGTCCTCAGCATGTGTAAAGTGTCATATATTAAGCATTTCATCATTGGTCCGTGTATTGGAATGAAGAGCTTGCACACTATTTAGGCAACACTAAGTGATGAGGGAGGGATCAGTATTTCAGAATGTTGGCAATGTGGCTAGAAACAAATTAATTGAAGTTTGTTAATGTACTCATTTCCTATTCCTAATGTAACAAATTGCCACAAATATAGTAACTTAAAAAAACAGATTTATCATTTTATAGTTCTTTAGGTCACTAGATCAGCACTGGTCTTACTAAGCAAAAATCAAGCTTTGGCAGGGCTGGGGTCCTTCTAGAAGCTCAAGGAGAGAATTCATTTCTTTGCCTTTTAAAGACTGCCTAAATTCCTTGGCTCCTGGCATCCTTCCTCATCTTAAAGCCTGTACTGTAGCATCTCTCTGACCCTGCTTCTGTTGTCATGTCTCTTCTCTGACACTCTCTTCTGCCTCCCTCTTCCACTTTTTAAGACCCTTGTGATTACATCGAGCCAACATGGATAACCTCCCCAACTCAAGATCCTATTTTAGTCACACCTGTGAAGTTCCTTTGGACATGTAAGGTAACATAGTTATAGGTTCTGGAGATTAGGATAGGCATCATTGAGCACTTCTATTTTGCCTACCACCAGGAGATTCAGGCACAGCTCAATTTCTAAAAAATTTGGAGACACTGCTCTAAGAGAACTCTCCTTTTTTAAAAAAAGTCAGCATAGTGATCTTTTGATTCCTGGGTCTATTTGGGTTGAATAAATATGCTAACATGAAGGTATAATTGTTGGTAAGTGATAGAAGAGGAAGTGATGTGAAAGCATAATTTTAGAATGATTTGTCGTATATCACACTTACTATCATAATTAGACGTTTTTCTGAAGCATCTCTGATGCTTTGCTGTGGGCTGTACCTGTCTTAAATAAAATCCCTACCATTTAGTTCATGAAGAAACTTCTCATCTGAGAGCAGAAGTAAATATAGCCTTCCAATAAGGTATAACTAGTTTAGTACTAGCTAGACCTTAAAAAAGTACCAATCTTGTTTCAGGATCTTTAACTTTGGAAGAATTTGGAAATCTTGAGGAAATTTTAAATGTTAATAGCAAATATTTCTTGACTATTTCTGTGTCCCGGCATTCTAGATGTTTGCAGTCATTATGTCATTCCTCACAGTAGCTCTGCAAAATAGTTGCATTCGTAAGAGGACTCTCTGTTTTAAGTGATTAAAAAAAAAAAAAAGAGAGAGTCGGGAGAGGATGCTGGCTTATGTAGCCAAAATACCAGAATGCTGTAGCCAGAGGGAATATCATAGAAGAAATGGCGTGTCCTGAGTGGTATCAGGACATTCTTACCTCTTCTCTGGTTCTGTTTGTAGGTTGATTTTGTTCTTGCTAGAAATCCGTTCCTAGAATATAAATTGTTAGTAGAGGTGGATCTCTAGCGATATGTGAAGTATGTGTTTAGGTGTTTAGTGGGTATGTATTGAATAAATGACATCCTTTTCTGCAGAACAGGGTCAAGGGGAGGGTGGGGGTACTGCCCAGCCTTACTATTCATTGTTTAGAGAACAGTGGAAGCAGGTTTTCCTCACCAGTTCCATTTTAATGAATCCTAGTGAAGCACTCTAGCTACATTATGCAGCCTCTGTTACTTTGGGATTTTTGATTGGCAGCCTCCATAAGAACCACATGGTTTGAAGGAGCCCTTCCCCCAATCAGAGGTGCTGCTCTGGGCAAACAACACAAATGGCCATAATATTTCATCTTGAAAGATACAGAAGTAGAGGGGCTCAGAACGGGTAGACAGATTGACCAGGGTCACAGATAGGAACTGGTAAAGCCCAGATTCAAATCTGATCGTTAACAGACTCTTTTATTTGTTTTTAAAGAATTGTTTTTTTTTCTTGGTTTTGTTTTTTTAGATTTTATTTATTTAACAGAGCATAAGTAGGGGGATCTGGAGGCAGGGAGAGAGGGAGAAGAGGCTCCTGACGCAGGGCTTGATCCCAGGCCCTTGGGATCATGACCTGAGCCAAAGGCAGATGCTTAACTGATGGCCGCTCAGGTGCCCCTTTACAGACTCTTTCGCTTATGTTCTCTGTACTTTGCCTGTATAGCACAATAACAGGAGCTCAATGAAATGAAGGTTGGAAATGGAGTAGGGTAGCATAGCAAGATGGTGTTCTTTCTTCAGGGGATGCTTGATCACTTGAAACTTCTTGAGTATGGTATTGGTGTTCATGGATGCTGAGTTGCCCTGAGAACCTTTTAACTAACACCAGATAGGAGGTATAAAAAAAGAGCCAGAAAAGATTGTTTTACTTCCTGAGTTATTTTGGAAGTACAAATGTGAAGAATAAGATATTTTCATTTATTAAATCATTTAAATATAAGTGATTTTTTTTGGATTTGGCTATTGTGGTCTTCCCCCCCCCCCCCTTTTTTTTTAATGTGTAAGAATAAAACTTAACTGTCCTCAGGAATCACTGAATGTGAATTAGATTATGCATGTTTGCAAACATTCCTGAACTGTTTGTAATCATTTTTCCTAAGTGGTACAAATAAGAGAACTTTATTAAAAGGAACTTGTATTTTCTGTGAGCCAATTCCATCATCTTTGAAGAAGAGCATAAACATAAATATTGCTTCTGCCCTTGGCTTACTGCAAAAGGAGAAGTACATTTAGTACCTGAGATTGGAAAGCTACTTTCAAATGTTGCCAGATACATAGTACCCTCAGTTATGTCTCCTAGGAATGTATTTGGTATCGTGTGTTTGTAGGACCAAACCTTAGAGTCTATCTTCTCTAACATGTGCAAGAGATTAGTCTGTATTTGGTAATATACCAAATGTACTAGCTAGAAAAATTGGTTTCAGCTCTTTAAAAATCTGTCTTCGTAAGTCTACATGTCTTACATGTAGTAGATGTTCATTTCTTTTAATCTGGTAAAAATGAAATTTGAACAAAGTGAAATTCATCATAAATAAAAAAGCCTACTTAGATAAAATTGTCAGTTAATTCTGGGTATTTAAAAAAAACAATAGCAACTAATTTTCTTTTTTTTTAAACTAATTTTCAACTTTGATTTTATTCTAAGATTTTATTTATTTATTCAAGAGAGACACACACAGAGAGAGGAAGAGACATAGGCAGAGGGAGAAGCAGACTCCATACAGGAAGCCTGATGTGTGGGACTCGATCCTGGGACTCCAGGATCATGCCCTGAGCTGAAGGCAGGTGCTTAACTCTGAGCCACCCAGGGGTCCCAATTTTCAACTTTTAAAAGTTAGTTCTTTTAAAGTTAAAATTAGTTAGTGGCTTAGTTGCCAGCCTTTCTTTTGCCTTCACTTCATTAGAGCAGGAATGAGAGAAGTTCATATGGTGGGGAGGGTGGTAGACAGTGGACAGTATGTAGTTTGAAAAAGGTTCTCACAGAGAGTTACTGCATATTCCTGGGTACTGTGGAAAAACACTCTAGAAAATAAAATGACCTTTGCTTTTACTGTCATTACTATGACATTATTTCTATTTTCAAATTATTACGTCTTTATTTCTAAACAGGTAGAGCTAAGTAACGGACTTTTAAAAATTTGGTCACTTGTACCCTAATTATAACACCATCTAAAAACATTTAAGGACAAATTTTATCATTAAACTTATAGTGATTTTTTCCTGAATATGTTTTTAGTTTTCTAGCGATTTTGCAGACAATTGTTTTTAGACAATTTTGCAGGTAAACAAAACTATTTCATTGTATCCTTTAGAGCTATGAAATATATAAAACATTTGCATATATTTTTCTTTAGTATTTCAGTTTTCTCTGAGAATGTCCGTGTTTTTCTGTGACTAGCTTTCTTACTAGAAATCCCTCACTGGCTGTGGTATTATTTTATTCTGGCATCATTGTCTCCCATAATAGGTCTGAACATTTAGGTTTGCTAGTGTCCTATTAAGTAGCTAGCTAGCTATCTGTCCTGGGGCCTCAGTGTTTACATTAAGCTCCCCGAGAGATCTGTGGCCCTGGGTGGATGTCCATAACAAGACTGAACTGGGGAACTGGAGATCTATTCTAGGATTTGGAAGTATGAGGGAGGGGGTTAATTGCAGTTCTTGGCACCAGTTTACTCTCATGCTGTTAAAATGTGAATCTGGATGGTACCAAGTCTAGTGGCCAAACTTAAGTCTATTGCTATCACCAGACTTAATGACTTTGGGTGGTGGGCCACTTCCCAGACTCCTGAGTTAGATGTTCCTCCTTTGTGCTCCCATAGCAATTCTCCCTCAGTGTCATACCTCAAACCATGTTGATTTCTCTTTGCCTTACAATCAGATGATTCAGTGAAGAATTGATTTCCACAAAAGTGAGCAAGTAAGTCTTTGGAATGTCCAATTGAGGAAATCTAAATAATGTATATATTTTTCTTTTTTAAAAAGAGTCATCGTTCAAGTCGTCATGATCTAAGGCCAAAAATCAAAACAAAAACTTGCTTGGATTGACTAAATTACAATTATTATAAGTAAATATGGAAAATGAACCAGACCATGAAAATGTGGAACAGAGCCTTTGTGCCAAGACTACTGAAGAAGAGCTGAATAAGTCTTTCAATCTTGAAGCTTCCCTTTCAAAATTCTCTTACATAGATTTGGACAAGGAACTGGAGTTCAAAAATGATCTGGTAAAAATTCAGTTTTTGTCAAGTGATGATGTTGATTAGAGCTATGACCTAAAGACTCAATCTGTCATTTTGCATGAATTAATAGAAGTCTATATGCAGTCTTGTGAGATATCACTCTTAATTTGTGTATGTCATTACTGTTTATGAAGCACTTTAACATATGTTTTCATTTGAGCTTCAGACACTTTGATAATTCACTTTGTAGAGGAAGGAGAAGCCGAAGTGCAGCTGGCTATGTTAAGTGAATGCTCAAGATCATAGAGCTAGTGGTAGGTTTAGAAATATTGTGCAGTGATTTTTTTAAAGCAATATTTTATTTATTTTTTTAGAGTAGGCTCTGCACCCAGCTTGAGACATGAACTTGTAACCCCAAAATCAAGTTGCATGCTCTATTGACTCAGCCAGCTAGGCACTTCATGTGCAGGGATTTTTTTTTTCCCCATTGATTTGATTGTAATTAAGTTTTTGTTACCAGGAGAATATTTAATGACAGTTTGTTTGACCTAAGCACCTCTCACCATAATTTTGACATAACTAAGAAATGCAATGTCAGACCTTTGTATATTGCTTATGACCTTTTTACTATTATTCATTTATTTATTTTTAAAGATTTATTTAATTATTCATGAGAGACAGACTGAGAGAGAGAGGCAGAGATAAAGGCAGAGGGAGAAGCAGGCTCCTCGTAGGGAGCTGGATGTGGGACTTGATCCTGGATCTTGGGATCACGACCTGAGCCGAAGGCAGGTGCCCAACTGCTGAGCAACCCAGACATCCCATGCTTATGACCTTGATATTGTTCTGTATATTGCTTTCTACACTTAGAAAATTGAGGCTTGTTATGAGACATGCTGTTTTGTCCTGTTTAAGAACGCACGTGTCAAAGTCCTTAAACAGAAGCTTTCTGGATAGGGCTGTCAGGATGGTGCAGTCAGTGCATATTTGTTTTTGATAATCACTGAATATGTGTCTAGGATAGGAAACAATTCCATAGTCTTTTGACCTGACCTTAACTACCATGGATCATTGAGTTAGCTCTCTGCACGATCAGTTTGGTGATATGTTGGTCTCTTAATTGGTAATTATTCTAATAAATTAAAACACCCTCATGATTCTAAGAAGGAAAGCAACATTATATGAACATTAATTTCTTTTCTCTATTTAGATTGATGACAAGGAGTTTGATATTCCTCAAGTTGATACTCCACCAACACTGGAAAGCATACTCAATGAGGTAAGTATATATTAATGATCACTGTCATTTTATGGAATTGATTTTAATGCTTTTGGGTTAAATTATAATGTATGTATCTAGATCTGCACTGTCCTATAGTGACTAGGCCATTAGTCACATGTGGCAATTTAAATTAATTATAATTAAGTAAAAATTAAAAATTCCATCTCTCAGTTGTACAGGTACTTTTTTTTTGGTACAGGTACATTTTAAGTGCTCAGTTGACACATGTGGCTAATGGCTGCTATAGTGGACAGCACAGATGCAGAATATTTCCATTATTGCCGAAAGTTCTGTTGAACAGCACTTATCTGGACTGTGAACTTCTCAAGGGCAGAAACCATGTCTTGCTCATGTCTTTGCCCAACACAATGCCTCATACTTGGTAGATTTGAGGAAATGTTTTAGTAAGCAAGTTGAAATACTAAATATATGTCACTTTTGAGATTTGTGTTATGTTTTAATAATGTCATCTCTACCAGTGATACTCAAATAGCTCATCCTTAGATACTAGAAAGTAGCTGTAACTGTGAAATGCATCTCGTCAACCTTCTATGTAAAAGAAAAACCTCCACAATGTATTTTATGAGTACCATCTTTGCTAAAAAGTTTCTCAGAGTTTTGAAATGTTATTCTTTTCTGAATTAGCAGGTCATAAAGACCTTATAAAGGAACTTTGTGGAAGTAACATGTTGAAGTATGCAAGCTTTTATGTGTCTTGCATCTGCTGACAATTCTTCAACTCCATCTTCTTAATCTTTTAAAAACTTACTTAAGACTTTTCTTGGAAGTTTTAACTTCTAATTCAAGAAAGATTTTTAAATGTGTGAATCTATTTTGGATCCATAGTTTTTTAAAAGAAAATAATGCAGAGGTTCCCCAAAGGAAATGCCCACTGATCCCATAGCTGTGAATGAGTTGGGTCTTGGTCTTTATTACTTTTCACCTATACTTTGGGGGGCATAGCCAACACTTTATAGGAAGCAAACTATTTTCTCTATGAATTGTATCTTTTATTATTCTTGATGACTTTAATTTCTATTTTTTTATATCAGTTTGATGTTGCTGTTACTTTGAATATATTTTAGCCTAAAAAATGTATGATCTGTGTTAAGACATAGCATTTTAAATTTTGACAAAGAAGGCATTGATCAATGAAGGAATAATCGGTTATGGTGATACTTATTTACTGCTTGGTAACAGGAAATCTTTCACTTAGAGATGAAGAGATTAATTTTAGTCAATTTTGTTAACATCTTATTAATATCCTCATTTCAATTATTTTACTAAGTGTAAAAAAAAAAGTAATCTTAGAAACTTGTGTGTAAAGCCATATTTGGAAATATTTGTATAAAAAAGGCAAAGGGTACCTGGGTGACTCAGTCAGTTGAACATTCGACTCCTAATTTCAGCCCAGATCATGATTTGAGGGTTGTGGATCAAGCCCTGTGTTGGGCTCCATACTCAACAGGGAATCTGCTTGAGATTCTCCTTCTCCCTTTGCCCCTCCCCCTGATGCCTCTCTCTTTTTCCCTCTAAAATAAATCTTCAAAAAAATGTTAAAATGCTCATATGACTAAAACTAGTTTATAATGAAGAAAAACATCTTTGCACAATATACTTATCTATGAATAACAGTAAGTACTGTCATTAGTGGTTTACTGACAATATAATACTATCTGAGAAGTTAATATCCTGTAGTAATTTGGGTGCCTTGTTTATTTGGGTCATAGTATCAGATACTGGGATTATTAAATGCTCTGACTTTGAGAAATAGTAATGGACATTGGCCAGCTTTCACACCTCCAAGGAGCTAGGCAGATGGAATAATTGAAAGCAAAAATAAAATTTAAATTGTAGAACATTATGAAGACTGTTGGGGGAAGAAGTATTAAAATTATTTTAAAAAAGAAAAAAATAGTGGAAAGGGCAGAAGCGCAAAGTGTGAATAAACACTCACTCCAGGATATATGGTTGCATATACTTGATAATGTTCATTAATATCATCCTGTAGAGAGGCTGGAAAGAAATGGACATCCAAGATGTTTTATAGAATGGAAAGTTAGAGATTACTGGGACATCCTGAATCTCAGAATTTAGGGCATGAAATAATGGTCCTAGGCCTTGTCATTAATTGAAACTATGCTACCTCTGAGGTTTTTAATTGTGAAATTCCATTCTTTAACTATAGCCACCCGCTTGCCTCCCATTTTCCTACTTCCTTAAACCTGTTCTTTGACATAATCAAGACCAAGTCTCTTGTTCCTTCCTAGTCTCCCAGTCTGGGTAGTTCCTGCTTCACTTCATTGCTACTGTACAGCCGGAAATTTATTTTGAACTTTTTATTCAAGTGTAGCATATGTATAGAAAAAGTGCATACATTGTTAAGTGTGTAGCTTGGTGAACTTTCACAAACTTCACCACTGAACTTGGTGAATTTTCACAAACTGAAAAATAATCTAGATGAAGAAATAAAACATTTCTAACACCCCAGAATCTCTTGTGCCGCTTTAGTGCCTAACCCCAGGATAATCACAATCCTTACCTCTCTAGCATTGATCAGCTTTCTTGCTTTGAACTTCATATAAATGGAATTATATAGTATGTACTTTTGTGTGTCTGACTTGCATTTCAATATTATATTTTTAGATTCATTCATATTTTTGTATGTAATTGTTCATTCACATACAAAAAGTTTTTTATGTGTATACCATTATTTATTCATTCTACTTTTGATGGGCATTTGTGTAATTTCCAATTTCTGGCTACTATGAAAAGTTGCTGTGAATATTCTTACTGGTGTCTTTAGGTATGCATATACATATACACACCTTTCTGTTGGTTTTATAGTTAGAAATAGTAAAATTGCTAGGTCATCAGATATGGGTATATTCAGCTTTAGTAGATAACTGCTACAGGTTTTTTAAAGTGGTCAGAGTAATTCATACTTCCAGCAGCCGTATATAGGAGTTCCGATTACCATATCCTCAATCAACTTTTGAATATTCTCTTTTTCATTTTATCCATTCAGTTCTTACAGGTGTATAGTGATATCATAGTTTTAATATGAATTTTCCTGAAGACAGATGAAATTGGGTGCCTTGACATAGGGTTAGGCCATTCGGATGTCTCTTTTGTGAATTGCCTTATCATGTCTTTTGCTCATTTTTTAAAAAAAATGTATTTATAGGAGTTCTTTATATGTGATGTATAGACCCTTTATTAGGTGCATATATTGCAAATATCTTTCCATTCTGTGGGTTACTTTTTCACTCTATTAGCAGTTTCTTTTGAACAGAAGTTATTAATGTAGTTAGCTTATTTTGTTTTTCCATTATGGTTAATTTTTCTGTGTCTTGTTTTAAGAAAATTTTGAAAATTCCAAGGTCATGGTGATGCTCTTTTATCTTGTTTTAAAATCTTTATTTTTCTATCTTTCAAACTTAAATCTGCAATTCATCTGGTATTTTTTTGTATGTGATGGTGTGAGGTAAAATCCAGCACCATTTACTGAAAAATATATTTGGTGTCACTTTTGTTTTAAATCAGGAGATCATATATGCGTGGGTCTGATTCCATTGGTCTTTCTACACTTGCCCCAATATCAAATTCTAATTTTTGATATAATAGGTTTGATATCTAGTAGTCTGAAATCTTTGTTGTTGTTCTTCAAGATTGCCTTGCTTATTCTTGTAAATTTGCATTTCCATGTAAATTTTAGAATCACTTTATTAGTTTACACACACAGACATACACACTGAAATTTGATAAGATTATGTAGATTTTGCATATCAGTGCAGGAAAAATTGATCTTTGCTATGTAGTTATTTTATTATTATCTTTTAGATAGTAATTTTAAATTCAGCCTTCTTGATAATAAGCTCAATTCTCTTCTTTCCTCCACTTGTTCTTTCATGTATTCTGTAAGCCCTCAACCCTGACTTAATTTAACTGATCTGTTTTCTTTAATTGTATCCCCAGGCTGCTTAAGAAAAATCAGATAAAATTCTGATTGACCCTCTTGCTTATGGCCTTAGTGCTGCAGTTCTAATTTCTGAATTACTTCCTTTCCCTACAGCAGTTGTTCCACTCTGTACAGTTCTCAAGAGACATTCTCTCTTTGCTAATTTTAACCTTGTTCTTTTTATTTAAGATCTTATTTTTTTTATTCATGAGAGACACAGAGAGAGAGGCAGAGACATAGGTAGAGGGAGAAGCAGGCTCCCTGTGGGGAGCCTGATGCAGGACTCGATCCCAGGACCCCAGGATCATGCCCTGAGCCAAAGGCAGACACACTCAACCACTGAGCCACCCAGGCGTCCCTCTGACCTTGTTCTTAACAGATGCATGTGTACATAGATATTTGAAAGGCAGTTGGAAATATGGGCCTAAACCTCAAGAGAAATGTTGATACTGAAGATACAGCTTTTGGAGTCATTAGCATGATATGGTACTTGAAGCTATAGGTATGGATTAGCTTGTTCATACAGGAAGCGTATGGAGTTGGAAGAGAGGAGAGCTAAGAGTATAATCCCAGGGAATAGTATCAATTAGAGGTTGGGCTGAGGAGAAAATAGAGAACACTACAGGTAGAAGAGGTCTTGTAAGTTGGGAGGAGTAGCGGAAAAGAGATATACTGGAAACCAAGGGAAAAGAAAGTTTCAAGAAGTAGGGAATGGTCAATAGTGTTAAATAATTATAGAGGACAAGGGCATGCTAACTGAAAATAGGCCAGTGGATTTGGCTGTCACCTCCAGCAGAGGTAGTAGTTAGTAGCAAGCAGTGGTGCAGAGAATGGAGGTAACGAGTTGAGGTTGCTCTCTGGTGAGCGTCACTGGGAATGGTAAGCCAGAACACAGTCTGACTGAAAGAGGAGAGTGATCAGAGCATTTTTCTTTAATGTCTGTTGCTCAGAATCAACCTGTTCAAAGCTAAACTCCTCATTCTGCTTTATCTGCTATTTTTATATTCTTTGCTTTCCTATCTCGGGAATATCACCTTTTGTCTAGTTGTTCAAGCTGGAAACCTTGGAATTCTCTTTGATTTCTCCCTTACCTCCCCACCTCCCAGCCCCCGTCATTTAGATGGTAACCAGGGACTTTGGGTTTTCTCAGTAACGTCTCTTTCATTATTCCTTCTCTTGACTAATTCTGCTGTATTCTTAGGCTCCACTCTCCTCTTTTTCCTTGATATTGCCATACCTTCTTACTGGTTCATAATAGTTTCCTTGCCTCAGTTTCCCCCAGCACCCTCATCCATCTTCCTACTGCCCCATTTATTGTTGTAAAACGTGGTTCCCATCATGTATGCCTACTTTCTAAACATCTTAGTTGCCTTCCTACCACCTACTGTATATAGTACCCTAATTCATTAAATGAGTGAATACTGATTGTATGCTGGGCATTGTACTGGGCACTAGGGAGTATAGTATAGACAAGGAGGACATGGGCCCTGCTGTCACTTGGCTTAATGGAACATAAGGCTTTTTACAATTTGGGTCCTAGCTTATCTTTCTAAGATCACCTCTAACTCCTGCCCTTATATTCCAGGACTACTTCCTTTTTTATGAACAAAATCCATTTTATGAAATCACTGTGTTGCAGATGCTTTCAAACCTAGAATGCCTTTCTTCTGTTTGTCACATTTCCTATGGCATACTATTTGTAGTAAGGTGGTATTTGTTTTCTTCTAATTAGCCACTGACTGTTAGTTAACTAGGTAAGCATCTATAGAGGTTCAAATTTCAAGTTTTTTGCTGCTAAGAATAATTTGAATAACTGCTCCTGCTTTTTCCTGCTGCAAGGAAGAAATTTTTGGAGTGAATTCTTTGTAGAGACAGAGATCTATCTAGAGTTGAAAATTAATTTTCTCTTCTATGCCTCTCTGGTCAATAACAATGCATGGAAAAGAGATAAAAAGCAGAAATAAGCATGTGAGTGTTTTAGAGAAACTCATTAATGCCTGTCTGGCAGGTATTATAATGGTATTTGGAATTGTGAATTTATTGATCCATTCTTCTAATTTAGACTGATGATGAAGATGAGTCTTTTGTTCTTGAGGATCCTACATTGTTAAACATTGATACTATTGATTCTCACTCCTATGATACTTCCTCTGTGGCAAGTTCAGATAGTGGTGACAGGACCAACCTAAAAAGGTAAGCATTTTTTGTTGTTGTTGTTGTTGTTGTTGTTGTTTTTAAGCATTTGAATTGCACTTGTATATACTGAACACTTAAAATGTAAATATTTCTTTACAGTGTAGTATGGTCTGCTAAAGCCCTGCATAGGAAATAGAAGGCCCACTTGGGTGGAAATAATATGCTTGTTAGACCCTAAAGGTTTTGGCACTGTTGAGGGGAGAGGATAAAAAGGTGGATGCCATGACCACTGTCCTCTGCACCACCAGTAGAAGCCATAATAGCAGCCAAGGGACCCCCCACAAGCAGTGGATTTCTCGGAGGGAGCACGAATCAAACTTAGTACAGTATCTGTGGTGGAAACAACGGAGTTTGGTTTACCTCGCCACCCTTGTGCTCCCTGTACTCCCCATCCCCTTCTTCCCACTCTCTAAGGTCAGCTCCAGCATTCCTTCATTCCCTTGGAATGGGTTCAGAGGAGAATCACAAAATGATTAAAGATTTGGGAAAAGGACTTCTAACCCTAAATAACTTCATTTTGGCTGCTTTTCACCTTCCAAATTCTTGGAGAGCACATGAAAAGGAAAGAGAAGTGGAGGAAGCATAATGTAAATACTTTATTGAATTCATGTGTAGCTTTAATGTTGATAAAGTCATGTGTATTTTTCCTTTCTTAAATTTTGCTTGTGTTAGTGCTGTCTTCTTTAGGTTGTCAACTCTTGTGGGATAGGGACCATTGCTGGATATGTTAACCTGTTCATCACTATCTCCTACAAATACATAAATGTGTTTTTTCCAGCTTTATTGAGATATAACTGATATATAACATTGGGTAAATGTAATGTGTACAGTGTGATTCTTTGATAAAAAGGTAGATGCCATGACCACTGTCCTCTGCACTGTGTGTTGTGAAATCATTACCACAATAGGGTTAGTTAGCACCTTCATCACCTCACAAAACTACCATTTCTGCTTTGGTTAGAACATTTAAGATTTATTCTCATAGTAACTTTCGAGCATATAACATGTTATTTTCAACTATAGACATTGTGCTATATACAGTAGATCCCCAGAGTTTATTCGTCTTATAACTAGAAGTTTGTACCCTGTGACCAACATCTCCACATTTCCCTCACTTTTCAGCCCCTGGCAATTACTATTCTATTCTGCCTCTATGAGTTAGAAGCTTTTTAAAATTCCACATGTTAGTGAGATCATAGAGTATTTGTCTTTTTCTGCGTGACTGACTTCATGTAGGATAATGCCCTCAGGGTCCATTCATGTTGTCACAGATGGCAGGACTTCCTTCTTTATCATGGCTGAATAACATGTGTGTGTGTGGGGGAGAGACCTCTTATCTTTACTCATTTGTCTGAAGGTAGATTTAGATTATTTCTGTATCTTGGCTATTGTGAATAATACTGTAATATACATGGCAGTGCTGATATTTCTTTGAGATAGTGATTTTGTTTTCTTTTGATAATACCCAGAAGTGGGATTATTGGATGATTTGATAGTTCTATTTTTAATTTTTTGGGGGGAACTTCGTACTGTTTTCCATACTGGCTGCCCCAGTTTATATTCCCACCTACCAGTGCACAAGGATTCCCTTTTCTCCAAATCCTCATCAACATTTGTGATCTCTTGGCTTTTTGTTTTTGTTTTGTTTTAAAGATTTTATTTATTTATTCATGAGAGACACAGAGAGGCAGAGACACAGGTAGAGAGAGAAGCAGGCTCCATGCAGGGAGCCCGATGCGGCACTCAATCCCGGTACTCCAGGATTATGCCCTGGGCCAAAGGCAGGGGCCCAACTGCTGAGCCACCCAGGCGTCCCTCTTGTCTTTTTTCTTTTTTTTTTTTTTTTTTAAAGATTTTATTTATTTATTCATGAGAGACACAGAGAGAGAGGCAGAGACATAGGAAGAGGGAGAAGCAGGCTCCATGCAGAAGCCCGACATGGGACTTGATCCCAGGACTCCAGGATCACACCCTGGGCTGAAGGCAGGCGCTAAACCGCTGAGCCACCCAGGGATGCCCCTTCTTGTCTTTTTGATAATAGCCTTTCCAATAGGCAAAATCTTATGGTAGTTTTGATTTGCATTTCCCTGATAATTAGTGATGCTAGACAGTTTTCCACATATTTGTTGGCCATGTGTATGTCGTCTTTGGAAAAATGTTCAGATTCTCTGCCTATTTTTTACTCAGATTGTTTGGGTTTTTTGTTGTTGAGTTACAAGAGTTCCTTATACAGTAGTCTCCCATTTCCACAGGCGATACATTCCAAGACCTTGAGTCTTGGAAGATATTACTGTAGATATTAGTAAATCCCATATAAACTTTTTTCCTGTACATACCTACAATAAAGTTTAATTTATAAATTAGACACAGTAAGAGATTAACAACAATGATAGAACAATTATAAGAATGTATTGTAATAAAAAGTTATGTGAACGTGGTCTCTCTTGAAATATTTTATTGTACTATACTCACCCTCTTGTAATGAGTTGAGATGATAAAAAGCCTATGTGATGTGATGAAGTGAGGTGAATGACATAGACATGATATTGGGTTAGGCTACACCATGGACTTTCTGACAATACTTCAGAAGGAGGATCATTTGTTTCTGGACTGTTGACCACAAGTAACTGAAACCATGGAAAGTGAAACTGCAGATAAGGGAGGATTACTGGTTTTTTTTTTTTGGGATATTAACCCCTTATCAGATAAACCGTTTACAAATATTTTCTACTATCCCATAGGTTGTCTTTTCATTTTGTTGATTTTCTTTTGCTGTGCAAAAGTTTTTTAGTTTGATATAGTCTTACTTATACTTGATTTTGTTGATTGTGCTTTGGGTTACATAGACAAAAAATCCATTGCCACAACCAATGTCAAGGAACTTTTTCCCTATGTTTTCTTCTAGGAGTTTTATGGGTTAGGTCTTATAGTTAAGTCTTTAATCCATTTAATCCATATAATTTTTGTGAGTGGTATAAGGGTACAGTTTCTTCATGTAATTATGCAGTTTTCCCAACACCATTTATTGGATACTGTGTTTTTTCTCCATTGAGTGTTTTTGGTTTCATTGTCAAATTTTAGTTGACTGTATACAACTGTTTATTTCTGGGCTCTCAATTATGTTCCATTGGTCTCTCTGTTTTTATGCCAGTATCATACTGTTTTGATTACACCTTTGTAATAGAGTTTGAAATCAGGAATTGTGATGCCTCTAGCTTTATTCTTCTTTCTTGAAGATTGCTTTGGCTAAGTGGAGTCAGTTGTGTTTCTAAACACTAACAATGAAATATCTGAAGAAGGAATAATTCAATTTATAGTAGCACCAAAAATGATAAAGTACCTAGGAATAAGTTTAACCCAGGAAGTGAAAGAGCTGTGCATGAAAATTATAAGACATTGATGAAAGAAATTGAGGACACAAATAAATGGAAAAATATCCCATGTTCATGGATTAATATTATTAAAATGTCCATGTTTGGGATCCCTGGGTGGCACAGCAGTTTAGCACCTGCCTTTGGCCCAGGGCGCGATCCTGGAGACCCAGGATCGAATCCCACGTCGGGATTCCGGTGCATGGAGCCTGCTTCTCCCTCTGCCTATGTCTCTGCCTCTCTCTCTCTCTCTCTGTGTGTGACTATCATAAATAAATAAAAATTAAAAAATTTTAAATGTCCATGTTCCCCAAAACCATCTGTAGATTCAATGCAGACTCCATCAAAATCCCAATGGAACGTCTCACAAAAATAGAAAATCTAAAATTTATATGGAACTATGTTAACTTAAATGATTTTGAGCATCTCATCTCCACCTGCTTCAAAGTTATGATGACTTTCAATGAATAAGTCATGGGAATAAGAGGCACAGCATTAGGAATACAATCAGTGATACTGTAATAGTGATATAACAGGATAGCTGGTAGCTACACTTGTAGTGAACATAACAATGTGTAAACTGTACACCTGAAACTAATGTTTGTCAACTGTACTCAAAACATATATGATATCTTTTTTTTTTTTTTTTTTTTGCCTTACTTAATGTCAGAACTCTTGCATAGCATCTGTCTGGACCCTGCTTACCATTTTGACCTAATCTCTTAGCACCCCACTCCCATTCTCCTGGTCCATGCTTTTTGTGTACTTGGATCTCCCCTTTCCCCCACCCCGTGCACATTTATATCTTCAGATTTCTTTTCTTTTAAATATATTTTTTAAGATTTTATTTATTTATGAGAGACACAGAGAGAGAGGCAGAGACACAGGCAGAGGGAGAAGCAGGCTCCCTGTGGGGAACCAGATGCAGGACTTGATCCCAGGACTCTGGGACTATGACCTGAGCCAAAGGCAGACCAAGGCTCAAACACTCTGCCACCCAGGCATCCCTACATCGTCATATTTCTGTTTGTGCTTTTTTTGTTGCCTGCCAGACTCCTAGTTATCCATCAAGGCCAGATCAGACCTCTTCTTTCTATAGCTGTCCTTTATCCCCCTTATGAATAGGATTAAACTCCTCTTTATTTCTAGTGCTTTATTCTTTGTTCTTTTCTAACATTTAGCTTCTAAGAGTAAGTTACTTTTTAGTCCCTCTAGCTAGGCTGTGAGGTCCTTGAAACTAGGAACCTTGACTTTCTTATTTTTGTCTCCCCAGAGCCCATACTTTAGTCACATAGAGGAGGTGCTCAGTGTTTGGTAAAAAATCAAAAGTCATTTTGTGTATGATGATGAGTTGGGTAAGTGAAAGGAGCTGTTAGGCACAGCAGAGTAAGAATAATGGGTGGGGAATTTGAGGTGCTTGGTGGAAGAAAGAGAGAGCGGTTAAAGATGTGAGGGCAAGAAAGATAGGCAAGGGTAAAAGGTAGGTAGAGGTAATGTAGACATGTAGGGCAGGATAGGCAACCTTTGGTTATTGGAACCTCTTGCTGCAAGAGGTGGTCAAGGAACAGTTTGAATCATTGAAAAAGGAATGGTGGCTTTATACACTTTCTTTTGCTTCTCTGAGGCTCAAGGTGGGTTTAGGATGGCATCTTAATGTAGGACTGTTAGACTCTTTGTACCTGTTTGCAAACAGAGCTAACAAATTACATTCAGTGTTGTTTTCTGCATTTCTTATTTTTATGTGTTCTTTGGTCTTTTAAAGCTTTGAAACTCTGTTTTTTCAAAAAAAAATTTCTTATGTTCTTAAACATCCCCCCCCCCCCCCCTTTTTAGGAAGAAGAAATTACCTGATTCTTTTTCACTCCATGGGTCAGTTATGCGACATTCACTTTTGAAGGGAATTTCTGCCCAGATAGTGTCTGCAGCTGTAAGTATTTTGTTCTCTTCCCCAGCTTTGTAACCTGCAATGGCATAATGAAGTAGGAATGAGCATAAAACAAAGCACAGCACTTCTCTTGGCCCCGAGGCTTAAAAAAAATAGAATCTGGCTTTCATGGGTTTTGTGTGATTGTTTTTGACTCATAAGACATGGCTACACATCTTGACGTAGAAATTAGTGCAGCCATGAAATAAAGGTCTGCTCAGAGTCTCTGGTGTGCCTAAATGAAATATGGCAGCAAGCCTAAAAGGAACACTATCTGCCTTTTCTTTAAATTCCTTTTCAGTTTAGTTGCCATCTTGTGTATTTGGTTGAGTTAGAGTGCTTGTTTTTTTAGTCTTTTCATATGGAGAAATGATTGATCAGAATCTTTTTACAACTGAGTGATTTTCTTGTAATTCACAAAACTCTTTTCATGTCCCTTATTTTATTTACTTTTACAACTTTGAAAGTAAGGAAAGCCATATCCTGTTTTACAAATGAGAAGAGAGGCTCAGAGAGGTAATATATTAACTTGTCTTACATCATTGGGTTAGGAGATAGCAGAACAATTACTCAAAATTGGGGTTTCTGGCTCCAGCTGTAGTGCTGCTTTGTTGTGAAATGGTGGTGGTATTGGTGAGTATGGCCAGTGTATAATGGCTGGAACAGAGTATCTCTGGTCTTGAAAATTTTTTGGAGCACTGGGTTGATGCAAAAATATTTAATAAATCACTAAGACAATAGATGCTGATTCTGGTATGGGTTATCAAATTTTCCTTTGACCTCAAAGCCTATAATATTATGTGGTCTTTTTCAATTTTAGTTTTCTGAATTCATTGTGTTAATCTTATATATAGTAATAGTGATGATCATGATGACAATGATGACATTTTCATATCCCAGGGACTTTGACTTTTTTAATGTTTTCATGGAGTTTAATTGGTATTTTGTAAACTCAGTTTGGACAAAGTTTTGATTTTTCAGAAGGGTCAGAGATTTATATAGGAGTGGTATCATGACATCATTACTGCATTGCAATTGTCAGATTTCTCAGAGAAAGCTCTTGTTGTAGAAACCATACCAAACCAAACCAACAAAAAAAGCAAAAAGAAAGAAAGTGTTCTCTGTGGGCAATTGGTATACCCTGACCCAGCTCATATATCATGGAGTCAATTTAAATAGATAGTCAAGCCATGGAGGGAACCTGGGCAATTGTCCTTCCTCTTTTAGGTGGAGAGTAACTCAGATTTGCTAGAATGGGAACCACCTGTTGAGGATTATATTTCCATGACGTTTTCTGAATTTAATCCTTATGTAGGTGATGAAATTCATTCCTTTCAAGATCAAGATGAACCAGAACAGTCATTTGACCCACCTGTGCAGTTTTAAAAATATTTTGAATAATGGAGACTGAACTAAAACTCAGACACTGAACATTGATTAGATAAATCTGTTATTTAAAAAGGTTTCTTCTCCCTCTTGAAGAGGAGGGAAAAATTCTAATAAATCCCAGAGTGTTTGCATTCTATTCTTATTTCATTGCTATGGCTGAGCTCCTTTGGTCTGTTAAAATGAAAACTGCTTTTCCTGTGACAGTGCTCATACTCTGCCTTCCTAATTTTGGATTACCAGCTCAATTTAAATTGTATGCTTTTCTATGATGGTTGGTTTATTAACGTGCAAAGCTAGTTATATTTTGGGGTATCTCCTGAATAATTGTTCAGTAATGCCTTCAGCCATGTGGATAGTGATGTTCCTAGGGTGGCATGGGGCCTTGTTCATCATGGCTTTGTAATCCATGCATGGAGAACACTTAGGAGAGATGAAACTTTTGGGGTTATGAACTTCATTCACAACTCAATGACAAATGAAAGTACTGTGACAGATGACTATATTTTAAATTACTTAAAATTAATTTTAAAAAGTATTTATTACTTTTATGATCATCTAAGATAGTAGAGACGCTTTAGCAGTTTTTTTTCTAAAATGTGTCCAATGTGTAAGAATCTCCTGACATGCTGATTAAAGTGCAGATTCCTGGGCACCACCCCAGACATACTGAATTGGCATCAGTATGGTATCAGTAGGGTAGCATGGGGATCTGTATTTTATTTATTTATTTATTTAGTTTTAAAGATTTATTTATTTACTCATGAGGGACAGACACATAGAGGGAGAAGCAGACTCCATGCAGGGCGCCTGATGCAGGACTTGATCCCGGATCCCAGGATCACGCCCTGAGCCAAAGGCAGATGTCTAACCGCTGAGCCATCCGGGCATCCCAGGGATCTGCATTTTAATAGGTATCTTAGATTATTTTAACGTAGCCTGGCTTTTGAGAATCACTGCTCTATGATGTTGCAACACCAGTACTAAGATTCTGTAATCTCTAAAGTGCTTTCCACATCTGTTTGTTTTTGTTTTTCTTTTATTTATTTTTATTTTTATTTTTATTTTTGCTTGTTTGTTTTCTTAGTTTTAAAGTAAGCTGACTTCTGATTTCATTATTCAGGTTCCATTTGAACTATACTTTATGTTCTTCATTGCTCTCTCATTCTTTTTCTCTATCCGGACACAAACCAATCATTCATCAGATGTTTATTTGCATGCATCTTAATTGTCAAGCATGTTGCATACTTTACACACACATATCCAAACAAGGTTGGGGATATCCTACTATCTAGAACATTGAACATAGCAGCTTTGTGATTGTTCTTCCTTATATTCCCATGCTCTGGAATAAGTTTTTTAATTAGTTCCCAGGAAGCTCTATAAAGTTGTATAAAACAGATTCTTTCTTCCTAGAGATTCTAACAATTAATTCACCACATTGACAGGGACAGACAGAAATCTAGAAATGATATCAAAGAGGCTGGCCTAGGAACTGAAGCTCTGAGTTTGAGACATAGTTTGACTACTACTTGAATAATCTTGGGCAAGTCAGTTAAGCTCTTTAAAACTTATTTTCTTAATCTGGGAAATCAGAATAATACATGTTTTATCTGTCTCTTGCAGTTTGAGAATCCAATAGTGTAATATATGTATATGAAAGCTTATTGCTGCTACACTGCTAATTGTTGTAAGCCCTTATTATTTAAAGCTATAGAAACATCAAATAGGTACCTTTACAATTATATGATACTTTACATTTAATTTGATCCTTAAAACAATTCATTGAGGTAGTTGCTGTTTCCTTTAATAGATGAGGAGACTAATACCCAGAGAGTTAGGTGACTCTCCCGAGGTCATACAGTTACTCTGTGGACTTAATTTTTTATTTTCTTGTGCTTGAAGACCGACTGAATACACCCTGCTTGGGTTTTATTGAGGGATTATTGTATAATCTGCTCGATAGGAAGCTTAGAGGAAAAATATCTTTACCATGTTTCCCTTTTTAAAAATCTTTATGTACTGCTATCGTAACAGAGTTTATTCACATTATTGAAAGTGGGACTTCTTCCCTCTTTTCCTTTGTGTTTTCATTTATAATTAGTACCTTTCCTAAAGCATTTGTTACAGTTAGTAAAATAAAATGACCCACTCTCATGCTCTTTATATTTTGTTGTTATGTGCAACTTTTGTGGTTTCTCTTAGTTGGGGGCAAAAATGAAGGTTCCACCTCTTGTCTGAATTGATTTGGATCAAAGTGTATGTAAAGAGAGGGGCTTATATAATTTTCTGTTTAAAAATGAGAATATAATTTCAAATGCTTTTTTAATTTCACTTAGGACAAAGTGGATGCTGGCTTGCCTACAGCAATTGTAAGTATACTTTAATCCTTTAAAGGTAAGCTTTCTCTTTGATTGGATTTTCTTAGATATATTCTTCTAATGTTCAAAGTTATTGCATAAATTATTATGATAATAAATTCATAAGTCATTTACTGCCAGTAATCAGGTTTAAAATTTTTCCATATTGAATGTTCTCTTTCTTTCTGGTGTGTTGTTATTCTTCAGGCTTTTGTTGGAGAAGTATATAATGGAATAATGATTAGCCTTTTCCAGGTTTATTTATATGTGCCCAAGTAAATTTGCTCCTTCTGTGATTTGGCCTCCCTTTGGTTATAAGAGAGTGGAAAACAGCATTTGGTGAAATCACTTTGTGGTAAATAGTACATTTAATAGTTCTGAACTCCCTTGCCAAGCCTGCCAAATAGTAAATCTGTGGCGCGATTATAGAGAACTGGGGGATATTTGAAAGCACACTAGTGCCCTCTTTTCTTGAATACTTCCAGCTGCCTTCTGTAGCTTTCTTATTAGTTAGTCAATTGGTGAGGAAGTGGGCTGAATTTTGAATATTTCTGGTGCCTTTTGGCTCCTGTGAATAAACTGAAGGCTTTCTCACCCCTTACCCACACCTCATAGCTGGCTCTTGGTTGGGTAGCATAAGTGCCTCTTACTTTGTCTGGATCCCTGAAAAAAAATTTTTTTAAAAATTGCTTTAGAGGAAGCTAAGTGGTGTGTTTTTGCCTATAATGTTGAACATATGATATTTTGATATTGTTACCCTTGGAGTAAATTTAGAGGGATTCCCAGAAATAAAATGTCCTGAGTTTCATTTCCCGTCTTACCTCCTAGTTGAAATTCTCCTTATTTATAATAGTTGGTATGTCATCTGGTGCCTAGAGGAGAGAAGACTAACAAATTCAACTCGGATTGTTTCAAGATTCTTGACATACTATCTCAAAATGTAATCTTCCCTTTTGTTCTCAGGCAGTGTCCAGTCTGATAGCTGTGGGTACATCTCATGGATTGGCTTTAATATTTGGTAAATTTTAAGTACTTTCCTTACTGTAGATATTAAGTATCCTTTTGACCTTTATATCTTTTAATAGTTGAATTGTAAACTTAATTTTCTTGTGGAAAAAAAAAAAACCAGAAAAATCTAGTTCTATTGTTAAAATTACTTGACCCAAGCTTATTTTGTAGCTCATTACAAGTTTATTTTCTTCTTTATGAATGTATAAGTTATATCTTTTGAACTTTGACTCTACAGACCTAGACAGAAAGAATATAAAGTTGAAAGGGACCTTGGGTTGTTCTCTTGTCTGCCTCAGTTTGTGGTAGTGGTGATTTTTGATTCTAAATCCTATCCTAGCAAGTATTCTAAACTATTTTCAGGGAAAGAGATTCACAGGCTTTCTCAGTAATTTTTCTTAGCTCAAACTGCAGTAACTTCTTTATCATTTACACTGTAAATCTCTAATCTGAAAAATTTCTCGCTTATAATCACATTCTTTTGTTAGTTGAGAAGAGAACTTAACGTTTATTTATATAGTAGACATAGTCTTCAGTGTTTTCTTTTTTCCCTGCATGAGACTAAATAACCCTAGTTTTATTACTCTTTGCTTTGCTTTTGAATTCAGTACTATCAGCAGAACATCTTCTGGGTTTTTAAAATTTTATTTAAAAACTATGAAAATAAAAACATAATATTTTTCTATTTTTAAAAAAGATTTTATTTATTCATGAGAGACATGCAGAGAGAGAGGCAGAGACACAGGCAGAAGGAGAAGCAGGCTCCATGCAGGGAGCCTGTCGTGGGACTTGATCCTGGGTCTCCAGGATCAGGCCCTGGGCTGAAGGCAGCACTAAATCGCTGAGCCACCTGGGCTGCCCTTTTCTATCATTTTTAATGTTCTCTTCTGCACCTTCAGTCTTCTGCATCTCTCTTAAATGGGATTCCCAGTAACACTTGTATTTTAGTAAGGAATCGACAGGATATTGTATAAGGATTACCTGGGAATACTTTAATAACAGTACTACAATTTGATCTGTATTAGCCTTGCATCATTATTTATCATATGAGTGGTTGTTTTCCCCTGTGTTTGAATGGTTTGAATTCCTATTTATAAATATCCTAAAAATCCTAATTATCATGTGATTTTAACACCTATTCTTTTCAGAGGTGATTGATTTAAGTAATAGAGTTTTGTTGTTTGAAGGTGGAATGAATGAACACAAAAATAATTCTCTTCAGAGAACTTTAGAATTGATTCTTTGGATAATAATTTTTTCCTTATTTCCTAATATGTGTTCATAGTAGGAAGTTTAGATGAACAATGGGTTGAAGATACAAAATAAACTCTACCACTCAGGAATAATCCTTAATCCCTAACATTTCTGTATGGCCCTCTAATCTTTTTTTGTACATGTGTGTGTGCACACACCCATGGAATCATGGGTGGAATCATGTTAATTTGTAATCTGCTTTTTCATCATAATCAACATCTTTGCATGCAGTTATATATTCATCTATAACATCCTTTTTCATGGCTACATAATATTCCTTTAAATGAATTCATCATAATTTACTTAACCATTTCCTATACTAAGACATTTAGGTTGTTTCTAAACAAACAGTATAGCAATGAACATCTTTTGTAACTGCATTTTTGTGCACATGATTACTTCCATAGAACAAATTCTTTTTTTTTTTTTTTAATTTTTTTTTAAATTTTTATTTATTTATGATAGTCACAGAGAGACAGAGAGAGAGGCAGAGACATAGGCAGAGGGAGAAGCAGGCTCCATGCACCGGGAGCCTGACGTGGGATTCGATCCTGGGTCTCCAGGATCGCGCCCTGGGCCAAAGGCAAGCGCCAAACCACTGCGCCACCCAGGGATCCCCCATAGAACAAATTCTTAATTTTTTTTTTTTTTTTTTTATGATAGTCACAGAGAGAGAGAGAGAGAGGCAGAGACACAGGCAGAGGGAGAAGCAGGCTCCATGCACCGGGAGCCTGATGTGGGATTCGATCCCGGGTCTCCAGGATCGCGCCCTGGGCCAAAGGCAGGCGCCAAACCGCTGCGCCACCCAGGGATCCCCACAAATTCTTAAAGGTGGAATTGCTTAAAGTCCAGGTATGAACATTTTATTTACATGTTTTTCCAGGTTTCATAATCTAATTAATTTAGGAATATTTTAAACACTTATTGACATAACTTAATTGCTTTTAGAAAGTTTTACCAGCCTGCTCTCCTATCAGGTGTAAGAATAATTCTTTTTTTTTTTTTTTTTAAGATTTTATTTATTTGAGAGAGCAAGCATGAGCAGGGGAAGAGGCAGAGGGAGAGGGAGAGGGAAAAGCAGACTCTCTGCTGATCAGGGAGCCTGATACAGGGCTTGATCCCAGGCCTCTGGGATCGTGACCTGAGCCGAAGGCAGACGCTTAACCGACTGAGCACCCAGGTGCCCCAAGAATGCTTATTTTCCTATGCAGGCATAATTGGTATTAGAGTGAAAGGATTTAGGGAAAGGATCCTAAAAGGACTTATAGTTTAGTCTTCTTATTTTATATATGAAGTGGCTGAGAACCAGAGAGATTAAGAGAGACAGAGCCAAGTTCAGAATCAAGAAACACTGAATCCTAGATCAGTGCATTTTCACCATTCTCAATAATTCTCTCCTGAGAGAAAAGGAGGTAGATTCCAAGATGGATGAAGAATAGAAGAACTAAGATGAGTCAGAGTCAAGTATAATGTATATGTTTATCTGTCAGCAGAATGCATGTTGATTTTGTTGTTGTTGTTCCCAGTTGCCAGTGTTCACTTTTCCTCAGCTCATCCTCTTTAACATCCCTTCCTTACCACAAGGTTATAGGGATACATGTCTGTTTATAATCAAACCCACTGCCACAAATTAAAGGAATTATTTAAAATAAAACCAATTGAGGGCAGCCCCAGTGGCTCAGTGGTTTAGCACCGCCTTCAACCCAGGGCCTGATCTTGGAGACCCGGGATCGAGTCCCATGTCACGCTCCCTGCATGGAGCCTGCTTCTCCCTCTGCCTGTGTCTCTGCCTCTCTCTCTCTCTCTCTCTCTCTCTCTCTCTCCCTCTGTGTTTCTCATGAATAAACAAACAAACAAACAAACAAAAAAACAATTGAGAAGAGTACATTGTCTTTTGCTACTGTCTTCTTAATTTCCTTGGGCCTGCTTCTTAAATTTTTAGATATCAACTGTTTTGTTGTAGATATGATGAAATGGTAACCTTTCACTACAATCTCATGGAAAAGGAAATATGCCAAAGTGAACATTTTGAGAAAAAATAATATCCTGGTTATGCTTTGAGTTTTTAATCATGCAATTAGTAATTTTTACTCAATATTTTTGTGAAATCTGGTTATTTGGACAGTGAGTTTTAACAAATGGATTAAAATTTGCTTGAATGGCAGTAATAAATAGCAGAGTAATCATACTGTGAAGTGTCTAGAAGTCTGGGTTAAATCTGATCTCATTTAAATATCTTTGTCGATCAGAGGAAAAGTGTAGCAGGAAGAGTTGTACTTGTTTTAAGTGACATTAGATCCTTTATTGGAATAGGGGCCTGGGTCATTCAAATAGTGATCAATGTAAACTTCTTAAAGGTGATGTATATTGCCTCTTTTAATGGACTATAGGTATGTGATATTTATTATAAATCTTGGTTCTTTCCTATATACAGGATCTCAAAAATTCAAATAGTTATAAAGATGCATCTCTATTCCAAGGCCCTTAGTTTCCTATTTTTGGAGGTTGCTAGTATACTTTAATAGATTATCTTTTTGAAGCTGTTGTATTTCTATCAAACTTCCTGGACTTGGATTTACTTACTGTGCTATGATTTGGATATTACGCATTTTCTCTTTCTCATAATCAATACCTGAATGTAATCATAAATTGGTTAGTCACATTTAGTATCATTCCCAGAGATAACTAAAGGTTGTCACTTAGACTTTTGAAATTTTACCTGTCTTTTCTCTGAACTTTTGAACTGATTTCTTGCTTTTCTCTTTCTTTTGATCTTTCTCCATGGATTCAAAGGAAAAGGTATAGTAATTTTGGTTTGCATGAGTGACTGCTTTTCTTTTGACCTTTTTAGTGTTGAAAGAGAAACTGTCAGTTACAGTTGATGCCTTCTTATGAAATGCTTACTGAAAAAAAACAGCTACTTGAAACTGGTTAAAGCAGGGAATTATTAAAAATTATGTCTGTGCATACTTTCAGTGTTTTATTTTGACTGAAAATATACAAATATTCATTTTCTCCTTAATACTATGATACAGTGCCAAGCCTTTTCTTTGAGTTTGTTATCTGCCAGTTGGAGGTCAGAAGCTCTTTTCTTTTGTAATAAACTGCATCAACAATGAGTTACATAAAATTTGCACTTTTAATTAAAAGAAAAAGAGGTAGAAGCCCAGGCACCTATGAATCAATTGAGGTGTACAAAATTGTAGATTTTTACAAAACAACTCTTCAATCTTTGACAGTTATCTTGTCCACACCTTATTTCATGACAGGTTTTCAAAGAAACACCTTTATCAGCTTTTTCATTAACATTCATTTAGTTTTCATGGAAACAATAGTTCTTTCTTTGTCACTCTGTTTTATCAGTTCACCTATTGGTTAAGTTTTTAAAGTCCAGTAACATTATGGTGGCATGAGCAGGTTTCGAAATGAACACAGGCAGCTAACTAATTATAAGATAATAGCCAGTTAGCAATGGGAATTCACTGTGTCCTGGGCTTCTGTCAGTGAGGGGATGAGGATTTAATTCTTTGTGTCTGTTAGGTGGAGGTCAGGTAAAGTGCTTCTACTGTTTTTATGATCATTAATGAAAATTTTTTTCTGATACCTCTTCTTTTGGTCTCACAGAGTATTTTTTTCAAAGAATATTTTAATATTTACGAAGAGTAAGGAAAGAGTAGTATTGAAAAATGATGAATGCTGGCAATAAGAGAGTTCTATATACACGATTAAATTTGATTTCTTCTAGGATCTAGTTATTTCCTTCTTTGAAGGTCTTTGGGAACTTGTTAAAACAAATTAAGGATGAAGAAATAGAGGATTGGGTCAATTTTGGTATATGGAAAGAGCAGAAATTCTCTTGAAGTATGTTCAGATTTAGATTTTATGGCTATTACAGACTTTATACATTACTTGTGGCTTTTCTTTGCTATTTAGCACATTATTCTTAAGCCCAGAATATGCTGAGATCTGCCCTAAGCAAAGTATACTTTGAAAGATAGACTAATAAAAGAAATAGGTATAATTCATTGCAGTGTTTGTGATAACTAGGCTTCAAGTTGTCTTAATTGGTAAGCTATTTATTATCATTAATAATAATCCCTTGCATTTGTAACATTTGATAGTTTTCACATTTTTCATAGGCATTTTCTTATTTAAGTTCTGTGCCAACTCTGTGAAGTTTATAGGAAAAACGATAGTCTCATTTCATATTTCTTGCCTAGAGTTATTTGCTTTATAAGGACCCACTCCAATTTTTTTAAAAACTAAGTTCACAATGCCAACCAAATGTGATTTTGTGTGGACTCTGTAAATGAAATTAGATGTACTGCTAATTTAATGGTTTCTCCCAGCAATAGATAAAAGAAGACTTCGAGAGTGGGGAAAAATGGAATTTTTCCTTAAAAATTAAGGCAACCAAGAGCCCTCTTGGAGGAGTGCAATATGGAAAGTTCTGATGTTTAACCTCTCTTGCTTCTGTCTAGGTCCTCCTGTTCTTTCTATATAACTTTAGAATTCAAGTGTTTGGAAGAGGTTTTATGTTTATTTATACCAAATACCTTTTTCCAGAAGTGTCCAGAATAATCTGGGATACAGAATGTTTAGTTATTCCAGCAGAAGAAACCTCTCCCATAAGATTCTGGTTTCTTCTTTATACAGAAATTCTGCCTTTTATGAATTTAGTCTAAATTGTATGATAGATAGCAGGTATGTTAATAAGATTTGATAAATAACTTTGTGGAGTTAAAACCAGAGTATATTTTATACCCTGTCTGTCATCTCACGACCGTGCTTAACCATATAAAGGGACGTTATAAAGATAATGGATATATTGTAAAAATCAAGAGAAAAACTTAAGAATGTTTTCATTAACACAGTCTTGTGGGATGTAAGTTTCATATATATTTCAGGAATGACTGAGCTTGATAATTTGGTCCCCTGTTGCAGCTAGTTTTTAGTATATAGGACCCATAGGAAAGCAGAGTCCTATTTGGATTTTTAATCCTGAAGTTTTTCTTCCTTTCTTTTCTTTATTTCTTCCCTTGATGGTACCCTTTATTTTATCATATTCCCTCATTTTCCTATTCTTATCCTCCTTGAGTTATAAAAATACTTAAAATAGTCTACAGTGTGAACTTTGTTAAATCTGAAAGCAGTAGTGAGTGTCTTTAAGTATTGGTGGATCAGAACTGTGTGTACAGTCTGTATCTCAAAGCACAGATTACAAAAGATCCTAGCTGGATGCTATTCAGACACTACTCTGTGCTTGGAAGGCAAGCAGCCCAGACTCTTGGGGCTCTTTGTAAGGCTGATATGGAATTTCTGTCTGTGGCCTCTTACTTTCATTCCATCTGTTGCCTCTACAAATGACCTAAAGTAGTGGTGTGTTTGTGTGTGTGTATAGTGTGTATTTTACATATATATGTGTATATATATACATATATATATTGCTGTTGCCTAATGATACTATCTTGACAGTTTGCAAATTAAGATATATGGATAATTTACTAACTGTATAAGGCATCCCTGACAAGATAAGGATCATGGAAAACACTATTTTAGGCAGGCAATTTCAGTAAAGCAACATAAAATGAGGTGTTGTATTCAAAGTTGGGAAAATAGAAAAAAGGAAATTTTAATAATTTGGATTAAATTGAGAGAGGAAGGAAAAGTATGTAAGAAAGAAAAAAGTGGGGAAAAAAAATCCGTAATTGTAATCATTCTAGATGTGAACAAAGATGATGGCATTTTAAATACATTAGGCCTTGTATATTTATGAATTTTATTCCTTTTTGAATATTCATCTTAAAGGCTAAAAGATAAAATGATTTCAGAAAATATTGAGTATTTTCTGCGTGCCAGATACAGTGCATCCATTAATTGTGTCAGAACTCCTTTGGGACGTGGGGATCGTTACTTGAGCCAGTTTATGAACACAGAAAAATGTTCTTACAGTATTCACTTTGGATGGGCAAAAGGTCTATATGGTATTATTCGCTAGATCTGAGAATGAATGTCTTTAGGTTCTTTCTAATAACTAGATTTACCCTTATAGAAGGAAGATTTGCAAATGTGGAAGCTATTCAGATGATTGTCCGATGCCTCCTGAGTGTAGGGCACCAGGCTAGGTATTCTGGGAATGTTAGTTCACTTATAATTTTAGCCCTTAGAAAGGACATAGTCTAGTAGTGGAAGTAAGATATACTTGCCTCCAAAGAATAGCATGTAAGTAGTTAAAGGAGGCATAAACAATTGCTGGGTGAGTTCAGAGAACTCCAGATTTTGCAAATAATGTGAGTTTTTTTCCTCCCCAAGCAATTACATTTTGTAGGCATGCCTTCTTATACTTGAATTTTTTATCTCATTGTTTTCAAGTGGGTATAGTAATGAACTCTACACAAAATAAGCATTGCCTAGGAGAAGCCTTGGAAGAATTTCTTTTAATTATTAAATAATAAATTTTAATAAATATTTGCCTCCTGGAGAAAATCGGAACTGATTAAGGCAAGATCCTTACCGTTAAATAACAATCTAGTAGAGATTTGAATTATTTACTTTTAGCATATCAAATGTTGATGCTTGGAAATAATTTTCTTAAGTAGTTTAAATATTCTGTAATTTTGTTTGCACTGTTAATTTGCCTAGGAGACCTTTTCTTTGTGGATAATATAAATGTAAATTCAGCCAAATTCTGAATTAATAAATTTTGATTTTTGAAATTGTAAAGCTACTTTAAAAGATGGCATTCCCTGTAACTTTACATCCTGAAAAAGCAAGAAATACAATTTTAGAATGAGACAGGTGAAAGATAGTTGGTTTGTTCAAAGAGATAAAGATTACTTCTGGATTTTTTTTTTTTTTAATCATTAGCAGGTTCTATCTGCTTACTTGTAGATCTTGGGTTTTTTTTCTTCATTCTTACTATCTAATTCAATGCCCAGCATCTAGAACATGCTCAATAAATACATTAAAATGAATGTAACTTCATCATTTGATTCTTTTGATTGTTGCTACCTCCCAAGTCTTTGCAAAGCTGATAGTATATACATATTTTTTCATTCCTTTCATTTCTTTTACCTGATTTTGCAAATTGCTTTCTTCAGATCAGAATCAAGCTTTGCGACTCTGTCTGGGTAGCACTAGTGTTGGAGGTCAGTATGGAGCCATCTCTGCCCTCAGTATCAACAATGACTGCTCAAGACTTCTCTGTGGCTTTGCAAAAGGACAGGTAAATGTGAACTTTATTTTATCCATACAACAATGTTAAAATCAATTTAAAAGAAACTAGTATCTCTATACCACCTCACACCTGTCAGAATGGTTAAAATTAACAACAGGGAACAATAGATATTGACAAGGACGCAGAGAAAGGGGAACCCTCTTACGTGTTGGTGGGAATGCAAACTTGTTCAGCTACTCTGGAAAACAGTATGGAGGTTCCTCAAAAAGTTAAAAATAGAACTATGCTACCATCCAGCAATGTAATACTAGGTATTTACCCAAAGGATACAAAACTCAGATTTCAAGGGGTATATGCACCCCAATGTTTAGAGCAGCACTATGAACAATAGCCAAACTGTGGGAAGAGCCCAAATGTCTATTGACTGATGAATGGATAAAGAATGCTGGAATATAGGGACCCTTGGGTGGCTCAGCAATTTAGTGCCTGCTATCGGCGTGATCCTGGAGTCCTGGGATTGAGTCCCACATCGGGCTTCCTGCATAGAGCCTGCTTCTCCCTCTGCCTGTCTCTCTGCCTCTATCTCTGTGTCTCTCATGAATAAATAAATACAATCTTTAAAAATAAATGAAATTTAGAGGAAAAAAAGTGAAGTGTGATAACTCTGGAGCTAGGAGAAAAGCATGGGTAGGACAGATGATGGCACTAAGTTACATACAAAGCAATTGTTATGCAAAAATGCAGATACGGTGATTATGGTCCGTTGGTTGATATTTGGGAATTCACTGCATTGAATTCTGTACATGAGTGTCTGGATGTGAAAATACACTTATGTTACATTTACCCAGTTTGGTCAATGAAAAAAGCAAACAAACCAGTATTTCTAGATCAGTATGTCAGGGACCAAAAATTTTAAAGTAACGTGTCTGTAGAGCTGACCTAATGTTACTCGGTCTGACTTTTGTTCAGCTTTTATTAATTGTTATCAACTGAGCCAAAGTCTGTGATTTTCAATATCTTAATTTGTGTGTCTATATAAGTAAGTAGCTTTTACAAACCAACTAGGCTGTTATGTCAAAATTTACTTCCTTATAGTAGCATAGATAATTATTGCTGCTTTTTAAATACACTATGTTCTGCTTTCTATATTCTCATTACTGTGTTTCTGGATAACTCTTAGAATTGCTTTTTACTTCTGAAACTGGCAATAAGTTTTGGCTTTTCTCATCTTTTGACTTACACATCACTAGTTTATTTGGCAGTGAGCCTCTCCTATAATTTTTACCAGTGCTAAAGAGATTGACTCATTGAAGAAATTTTTTACTTCTCAGTATAAGAACAAAGTTTAAAATCTGAAGGAAAAAGTAGGTTGGCAGGATGAAGGGATGATGAAGATGGAATAAAGGCCCTGTGCTTTAATGGATCTGCAACCTTCATTTACATTTCAACTTCATAGTTCTTTGCCTGCAATGTTTATGGACTAGGGGTGGATTATTTCAGCCACAAGGCAGGATACCTAAGTCCAAAAAAGAGCAATAAATTGGATTTTGAAGCATTTAGTTGTCTTATAGATCACGATGTGGGATTTGGCCAGTGGAAAACTTCTAAGATCAATAACAGATGCTCATCCTCCAGGAACAGCTATACTGCATATTAAGGTAATATCTTTGTTTTCTTTTTCTATTAATTTTTATTTTTATGTTCATGTATGCACTTTTAAGCACATATCTTCATAAAAAGAATCCTTGAAAATGAAGTTTTCTTTGACTATCCCAATAGGATGCTCTCCAGGCTAGAATTGGAGCTGGGTTAGTCTGGAAACATTCAGCTGCACGCTGGACTGACCTCTAATAGATAGAGCAGCAGAAAGAGTAAACTGATGTGATCCTAGACCAGAGGTTGGCAGCAGACAGGCAGTACCCTGCTGAAAACTCATGTGGAGATTTAAAAAGGTGGTTTTACCTTTCCTTTAGTCCACCAATGTTGCTTTGTCACACTTTGTTGGGAGTTACCTGGGGTTCAAGGCACCAGCTGTGAAAGAACCAAGGTTTGCATTATGTTTAGAAACAGATCTGTTGGTTTATTTTCCTTCAGGCCTCTAAGGGACAAGCATTAAGATTTGAGTCTTGGCTTTCTCCCTATAGGTCTGAAAAAAATAAACCAACTTAGGTAACAGATTTCATTTATAAATACAATGTGAACTTTGGTTTTTGTATGCTGTCAAGCCCATGTTCAGAAGCATAAAAGGTAAAGGACTGTAACTAGGGAAGTCTAAAATCAGATCTTCTAGATTTTAATCATGTACACATTTGGTTGCTTAGCTGTGCAGACCTCTCTTATCCATACATATGCTTTTTAAAGTCTGTAAGCATCTGGAGTTTATGTGTCTGCATCTAGGTTAGTTATATAAAATCTTTTTGTGACAAAGCAGCATTGAAGCATTTAGTAACAGTGAAAACAACCAAGAGAAGTAAAAGTAGAATTTCCCCTTTTTTGAACAAAATGGCAGTTTTCTTGACCTCTTTTCCTATGGCATGTTATAGTTGTTTGTGTTTATGTCTCATCTCTTTTAATAAATGAAAGTTTTTGAAACCAGAATCTGTTTCTCATTTATTTTTGTACTATGCATGGTAGCTGTTGATGGTGTTTGTAAAAGGACAGTTCATTTACAGAAAAAAAGCAAAATCCTTGAGAGAAATGGAACAGAAGAGATAAAGGCAGAGAGGCAAGAGAAGAATGCAGCTGAGGTTAAAAGCATGGAAGTGGTAGCCATTGTGTTGCTTGAGATTGGTGATAAAGGTGGTGCATGCAGATGCTGTGACATTGGAGTAAGAGGTAGCAAGTGATATATATGATTGAATTCTTCCAGAGTCTTGGATTGACAATGGCCACTTGCTCTTTAGTACCCTTACTCACTGTTCTCCAGACTTAACCCTATATCCTAGCAATGGGCTTACATCCTTAATGCATATATGTATATTTAAAAAATACTGTAAATGTAGTACTGTATTCATATTTAAATACATTACAAAACAGATAAGTAGAAAATTGATAAATAAAAGTGCAAGTGCAGTTGATTTTCCTACATTCCAGATGTATACTTCCCACTCTGGCAATTGCTCAGCGAGACCTTGAGAGCAAAGTTGTGGGTTTTCTTTGTTATGCCTCTGTGTGGGGAGAACAATTTTACAGTAGTTTCCTGTACCTTGACTGTCCCTAAGAGAACAAAGACATGCCATTTAGGATGGCTCACCAGCCTTTGGGGTTAGGGGAGATTGGTCACTCTAAGTGACTCAGGTTACTCAGTTTTATATCCTACAGCATTCACATTTACCATACCCCATAAGTCCTTAGGACAATTTGTCATTGTGAACATTATTGGTTATTTTGAGTTTTCCAGGTAGGTAATAATAACTGAAGTATACTCTGTCAAAGAAGATCAGGAGGCAGCACATATTTGGAATAGTTCCATAGAAAGTTAAACTATTTTAAATATAGTGGATGAATTCTTCTGTTATTCAGAAAACACACTCAAGTTTATTTTCTAAAGGTAGCAAATATCTTTTACTATGTCTTTGTTCTTGAAAACTAGGCAACTGCAGATGTATCTAGTATACCCTATTCAGTTTAATAGCAGCTTAGAAAAAGTTAATGTTAGGAACCCAAGTGGAGAACTTTAGGGCTTTTATGAGTCACAGTTTGTATTTTTCTTTTATCCTGATGAAAGATGGGTTTGCTTTTTTAAAGCCTCAGTTTTTGAAGATAGCCATTTTTATTCTGAATACGGATAAGTTTGTATATTTAGAATGATGAACTAAATCTAGGTGATTTCAAATGCTACTAAATGTGTTTGTTTTTAGATTTTTAAAGTGTTATACTTTTTTCCCTTTTTAATACTTGACTGGTTGTTGAAAAATATATAAGAAAGTAAATTTCTTCTCTGTTTAGTTTACAGATGATCCAACTCTTGCAATTTGCAATGACAGCGGAGGCTCTGTTTTTGAATTGACATTTAAGTAAGAGACTAAAGGACATTTGTTGACAAATGAAATGAAAAGACTAGTTCTGGTTTAATGACTTGAAGTTGAACATGAAGAGGTCCGGAAAACCCATGTGATTAAAAATAGGTTATGGATGTATATTATCATGACTTGGGGAGCCTTATAGAACATTTGGAGGTCCAGGCCTGGCCACCCAGAATTCTCTCAGTAGGCCTGAGTTGGGATTCTGAACTCCTGCTCCCCAGGAAATTCACATGAGCTGTCAGGCTTGTTAACCATAATTCTGGAGTATGTCACTAATTTTGGTTTAGACCCAGTTAATTATAACCGTAACAGACAGATGTAGAAAAGTTTTTATTGCCTTGGAATTGCCCTATTTCTCCTTAAGAGTAAAGACTGTCTAGATACATGGGAGAGTATTTATAAAGCAGTTATTTAAAAAGTAAAATGTAAAATTCATACTGTGTTTCCATAAGTTTTCAAAGTAAGGACCATGTTTCTTATGTTTCTCTCACTTTTTCACAAAGCTAAGCCTAAAGTAATTGCTTACAAAGTATTATTTACTTATTCTGCTACTGTTTACCTAACATCTCCTATGCTTAGGCATTATTCTAGACACCAGACTTGGAGCTGTGAACCAGACAAAGTTGCTACTCTAATAGAACTTACATTCTAGTTGGGGTAGGGGTAGGAACATGATAATAAATGAGTACATAAGTGAAATAACTTCAGATAGTTGTGAATACTGTGGAAAAAGTAAGGCCAGTCAGCTTGCTGGAATGAACTTGTGGATAATTCAGGAAGGCAACATTTGAGCAAAGACCCAAATGATAATCTGGTCAACAAATGCAAAAATCTAGAAGTGTTCCAGGCAGAGGGGTGTTCAAGCACAAGAGTTTTGAAGTGGGCACAAGTTTGGCTTGGTAGTTAAATGGAAAGAAGGTAGTCGTGGCTGGAGAATGATTTTGTCAGTAGTAGGATGGGAAAAGAGTGAAGGCAGGAGCCAGATCATATAGGACCTTTGAAAACATGATAAAGATTTTGGATTTTATTTATGTACAGTGGCAAACCATTGGAGTGTTTTTAGGAGAAGAGTGAAATCTGACCTGGACATTACAAAAAGCCTGCTGATGTCCTATGGAGTTGGATTGTCGGAGGCAAGAAGAGGAGTTAGGAGGCTATTGCAGTAGTCCATGCTAGTGATGGTAGTACCTTGAATCATCAATAAATCAATTCTGAATTTTTTGGTTACCTTTGCAGGAGAGTGATGGGAGTGAGAACATGTGAATCTAGATGTCTGTTCAGTGGTTCCAAGGGTGAAGTTTGCTGTATTGAGCCTCTCCATTCAAAGCCTGAGTTAAAAGATCATCCCATCACACAGTTTTCCTTATTGGCCATGGCGTCCTTAACAAAGGTTGGTATATTTAGAAGGTGAAACTCATAACTTTTAGAGGTTCTGAATACCAAAAATTTGAAAATTATAGGGTGAACATTAAAAATATGTTTTTCTCATAGATACTGGTCATTGGATTGAAACCATCTTTGAAAGTGTGGATGACTTTTCCCTATGGACGGGTAAGTAAACCTCTCCATCTTATTGGCAAAAAGACCATGTCAGGAGTAGGGAGAGGACTTGCAAGTGGTGAATTTTGTGAGATTGTCAGAAAACGAGGTAAAACGGAAGTCAGGGCTCCAAAGATCATTGTCTGGACTTACCTTGATATAACCAAAGCAGTATAAACTTGTGACTAGAGCAGTACAGATCACAAGATCTGTCCTTTTTTACCTTGTTTTAAAGTCTCTTATAAACAGCTGCTGCTTTGGTACTGAACTACTGATAGAGGACACCCCACCATAAGATCTAGCATAAATTGCTACTACCTAGGCTTTCTTTTGGCTTCTGCCTTTAGTATTTTACTTTGGAGGATGATTCTTCCCAAAATCTATGATGAATACCACAGTTTCCCTTTCCTTCCCTGGTTGGTTGTTTTCAGAGAGCTGTGATCTTCTAGTGTAATTGTGAGGAGAGGTATCGATGGGATGAGATGGAGAATGATGGTACAGAGCCAAGACTAGTTGAGAACATAGCCTCTATGCTGAGGGAGACCACTCTGCTGTTTGTTGGTACTACATTATCTCTGGGCCTCGCGCAGGGGGCGGGGGGGACAGATTTGCTATTTCAGGTGGTATAGCTAGCTTAGATTGTCATTAATGTTTCTTAGGTTAGCTTCATTGGCTGAGGTTTATCATGGTGGTATAGGTTTGCATCTTTTTGTATGTCTTTACTGGTATTTTTTTTCTCCAATATTAACATTTCCAAATAGAGAAGTAGAAAGAATTGTACATTGAACATCTATGTGTATATCTAAACTATATAATTCTATCATTAATAGTTTACTATAATTTTTTTTATTATATATCTGTCTCTCCATCCATCAAATTATGTTATTTTAAATGTATTTCCAAGTAAATTGGAGAAGTCAGTACTCATTTGACTAAATATTCAGCATGCTTTATGTTTAGAGTTCAATATTTGTTTCTCCTTTGGTGTGAAATTTACTTACAGTGAAGTGCACCCATCTTGGCATACATTTGCTAAACTTTAACAAATGTATATACTTTTATAGCCCAAGCCTCTCTCAAGATGTAGAACATCAGCATCAACCCAGAAAGTTCCCTCATGACATTTTCCAGTCAATGCCTGCTTCACTGGGATTTTTATGAGAAATTGGGAGATGTTTTATCAAGGAATACTAGTCAGATACTGTGTTAACTAGTTTTCTCTTTTTCTTGCTGTTAACTGTGATGCCTTTTTTTAAAAAAATGTTTTGGTCTTTTCCTCCTTAGATGGATCCTTCCAGTGTTCCATTGCTGGCCTGGCACTTTGTGGCAGTGCATAATTATGTGAATCCCATGCTTGCCTTCTGCAGAGGAGATGTTGTTCATTTTCTGTTGGTAAGTCCTGACAGGATGCTATATGTCTGTTATAAAGTCCTTTATCATAATACCATAATAGTTTTTTGATATTCACCAGTGCTTTAATATTGTGTCAAATATGTTATCATAATTCTTTGGAGAGAGAGTGGTATTTTAATTTTAATTTAAGGTTTTATTAACGTGGAAGACAATAATCACTTTAGCTTCATGCCCCTCCGTGGTGTATTTCTTAATTCCATCTCTTTGACTAACAAATAATGAATGGTTTATGTGTATATATAAATATAAGAATGTATATATGTCTATTAATGGCTTACCTATTACATATAGTGTATTTATTAGACAATAGGTTTCACTGAGCACACACTGTGCTCTCTACACTGAAGGACACAGAAACTGTTGAAGAAAGTATAAGATAAATTTCTTCTTTCACTTCAAATACTGTTTGAGAGACAAAGCCAGTATATTCATTACCATTAGGGAGAACACTATGCTTAAGGATTCAACTATTCAACTTTTAAGAGTTGATAAAAATTCAGAGTATGGAAAGATTTGTATGGACTGGATAGGCCATGGAAAACTCTGTGAAGGACATATGGCAAATACTGCAGGAGGGGTGGATATGCATATTGAGGGAAATGAAGTTACAGGGGTAAGAATGTGCAGTGCATAATCTCTTCTTGGGTTTCCTAGCTCAGTCAAGCAAGGACACCACTGTTCACGTAGTTTCTCCAGCTAGAAACCTAGGTGTTTACTTTCAGTTATCTTTCTCCCTCATTTCTGCTTCACTGCATCCTGTTGACCCTGTCTCTAACATCTGGATTTACTCCCTTTTTGTCACCCCCCCCCCATTGCTGTTCACTAGCCTAAACCACTGATATTTCTTCTACCTCGGCTTTGGCATAGCTTCCTAACTAGACTCTGGCCTTGGGGTCTTTGCATATGCTCTCACCTCTGTAAGGGAAGCTCTGTGCCCTCTTCCACTTTATCCTACCTAACTCATGATTAACATTGCCTTCCCTGACTTCCTGAATTGTTTCCTGCTACATACACCCACAAGACCTTATTTCTTCTCCTTTGGTAACATTCAGCACTTTTTAAATTATTTGTCTAAGTAAAGTGAAAGTGCCATAAATCTAAAGATTCTAGTCACAAGGACAGTGCCTATATATAGTAGATGCTTAATAAATGCTTATAGGATTAATGAGAGTGAGAAACCTGTGGAAAATCAAGTTGAATATATGATGTAGAATTATTTATTTTTTAAAATTTTTTTTTTATTTATTTATGATAGTCACACAGATTGAGAGAGAGAGAGGCAGAGACATAGGCAGAGGGAGAAGCAGGCTCCATGCACCGGGAGCCCGACGTGGGATTCGATCCTGGATCTCCAGGATCGCGCCCTGGGCCAAAGGCAGGCGCTAAACCGCTGCGCCACCCAGGGATCCCTATGATGTAGATTTAGATTAGGGGTGGCACAGTGTGGCTTGTGGACCAAATCTGGCCAGCTGCTTGTTTTATTGGAACACCATCATGCCCATTTGATTATGTATTATTTATGGCTGCTTTCACATTATAGTGGCAGAATTGAGTAGTTGTGACAGACTGTATGATCCACAGAACTTAAAATATTTATTGTGTGGCCTTTTACCAAAAAAGTTTGCTGACTCCTGATGCAGATTATAGAATATAATTGGCCTAGATTGGTAATGAGGAGTTGTCACAATTTCTTAGGTAAAGAGATAAAGATGTGGTTAAAGTGGTATTCTAGGAAGATCAGTATAGAAGTAGCAGAAAAAAATGTATTATAGGTGATAGGGAAATGGAAGGTTTTGCCCTTGTGCCAAAGAAGGTATGAGGTATTTAGACAAGGATGCTTGGTTACAGTGAAAGTTAGGGATGACACTTGGAAGGAAAGACGAAGCTTCTCATTTTATTGGATCTGGGAACTGAAGGACATGAATGAAGCATTGTGTTTCTGACCTCATTTAGGAAGCATGAACTATTTGAAGGGCTTGAGTTACAGAGGATTTGAATGGTGTTGAGTAAGAAGGGAAGGTGGACTTCTTAAGTGTTCTTTCAGAGAATGTCTTCTGGGCAGATGGCAATCCAGGTCTGGAGTGCAAGTGAGAATTTCAGGATAGAGAATGTTGTTGAAGCTGTGAAAATCAAATGCCAGAGCATACGTAGCCTTGGCAGGCACTCACAACGAAAGGGGAAAAAGAAGAGGAATCAAGAAAGAATGTTCCAGTAAAGGCACATAGAGGTAGGAGGGGAAGTAGGACAGAATGGCCTCACATAGGAGACAAAGGAGAGGCTTCAGGACAATATCAGTACTAGGGTTATACCATTATTAAATTAAGATCAAGAGAGAAGATGACTGAGGATAAGACCATTGAATATGCCAGTAGTTGTTGATTAGAAACTTTTCAGAGGGATGAATCATCAATGAAATGGAGGTGGAAGCTACATTATAGAGCCTTGTTAAGGAAATGGGTGTTTAGAAGAACAAACTTACACTCATAGTGTTTGGTTACAAGATGAAAGAGAATGGTTTAATATCTGTAAAAAGCTTTTTGGTTTTGTTTTTTATTTGAAGATGGAGAAGTCAGAAACATGTTGGAAAGCAAAAAGAAAAGGACCCTTAAAAAGGAGTGAGTGAATATGCCAGCAAAGGAGAGGGGTACTATTAAGCAATGGTGGAGGGGGTGGGATTTAGAATATATGTAAGTGAAGTGATCTTTAGTAAGGACTTGAGCTAATCTTAAGAGAATAGGTAATGTTGGCATTTTGTTTGTTTGTGAAACACTTTCAGTATGTGCCAGGGAACAGTTTGGTGTTCATTTTCATTTTCAAATGAGGAAACAGAGAATGAATAAGTGATTGGCTGTTGGTCATGCAGCTGTAGTAGTGGAACTTAAGTGCATGCCTCTAGATCACATGTTCCTTCTACTAGCATATAATTTCTTTCAGGGAAAGTGACTTAGTGAAGCAAAGATCAGAGTACATGAAGGACCCACGGTAGGAGGGCTCAGTTGTTTGTTCATGTATCTGGTGAGGTCAACACTGTAAGTGATGGGAGTAGAAGACAAAGGAATTGGGGCTTAAAAGGAAAGGAAGCTATCTAGAACATTGCTATGGGAGTGTAAGACAGCCCAGGTCGGATAGGATGTCATGTATTTCAGAAGGGTCAGATGTACATTGTGCCATGTTTCTTCTGCCGTGCTCTGTCGCCTTGGAGCAGAAGCAGGGAAAGCAAATTACAAGGGTGGTTAGAGGGGGTATATGTACACAGATGTAAATAAAATATTGACATTCTCAAGTGTCCATCTCATTCTTTTGGGACATTTGGGCTGTTTGAGCTGTAACAGTATACTTCAGAAAAGTTTAGTCTTGTCACTACAGCTCTTTTTTTTTTTTTTTTTAAATGGACTTTTTGACTTTATCATACCATGTGGTCAGTCTCATTTTATGCTTTAACTCTAGCTGAGTATAGTCACTGATGGGATGAAGTTAGTTTGTTCTGAATTATACTAGAGTGAACACACATTATAGTACTGACAACTACACTACTGAGCAGATATGCCTTGTATTTTGATACAAATCATGGTGTGGATGATTTTTTCTTTTGTGTAATAGTTTCTTTAATTGTCAATATTTTGGGCTTCTCCATACTCTGAATGGAACTCATTTTCTAGGTGGAGTAGAATTAGTGTCTACAAAAGTCCCTTAAAACATAGCTGGTATTTAGATTGTTTTTATTTCACCATCAGGTTAAGAGAGATGAGTCTGGAGCAATACACGTTACTAAGCAAAAGCACCTTCATCTCTACTATGATCTCATCAACTTTACTGTGAGTATTATTCAGATTGAGTTGCCCCATTTATCTCATGTAGTTGTTTTGAGACCCTGGTATGCTAGCACTACCAGGATTTCTGCCATGAGCCATGACTTTTGGGATTATGTAAAATTTGTGTAGAAGTCAAGTTCTGCTTATATTGAATGGAGTCTGAGTTTGGTGTAATGCCACACACATGACTTTTTTTTTTTTTTTTTTTTTTTGGAAAGAGGGAGAGAGGTGAGGGAGAACCAGAGGGAGAGACAGAATTTTGAGCAGGTGCCATGCCCAGCACAGAGCCCAGCACAGGGCTCTGACTCACAACTCAGATCAGGACCTGAGCCGAAATCAAGACGTTTAACCCACTGAACCACCAGGTGCCCTGATGCCACCTTACTTTTAATTGCCTTTCAGCCTTATGTCTTGCTGAATAGTGGCAGGGTCAGAAAAAGTTTTCTTTGATGTCCTGATTACTTCAGAGGGGACTTCAGAAGAATTTGAGTGGGTTTCTTTGAGGATCGTTGTCTGGCTTTCTTTGGAAACATGTTTCATACTTCTGAGATTGTCCTAATTGGTTCAAGAGTTTATGTAATCTATTCTTTTGTCGTGTTTAAAAACTTCACAGTGGGGCACCTTGGTGGCTCAGCAGTTAAGCATCTGTTTTTGGCTCAGGGCGTGATCGTGGAGTTACAGGATCAAGTCCCACTTCTGGCTCCCTGCGTGGAGCCTGCTTCTCCCTCTGCTTATGTTTCTGCCTCTCTCTGTCTCTCATGAATAAATAAATAAAATCTTAAAAAAAAATTCACAATTTTCTTTCCATCATACATCTCAGTCTTGAGCAACTTTTTGGTTTTTTTAAAAAAAAAAACAGTATTTATTTTTGTATCAAATTTTATTTTTTCTTTTTCAGATAGTATGTCAACTTTGCAAATAGTGTAATTATAATATTTCTGGGTTTATTTCATTAATGCTTTCAGCATATCAATATCAATATCAATATGGATATCAATATCCATATCAATATCAATATCAATATCAATATTCGGCATATCAATATACAGAAACATTCTGTATATCATGAAAATAGGCAACCCTGAATAAGAGACACAGCCTCATTTTCCTAATAAAATGGCCCAAAAAAAAAAAAAAAGTTTTTTCCCCTAACTTAACAATGTGTGACTTTTTAGGATATAGAGGAAATGGGTCTTTTCTTTATAATATACAATTTATTAATTTAGTTGCACATTGCCTTTTAATCTTACCTCTAGACTATTGATTTAGAAATGTTTTTTTCTATACACATTTCATGAAATAATCTTGTTAAAACTCTTGTGTGAATGTAAGACATCAGTGTCTTTGTCATCACCAGAACCTCTATTGAATTATCTAACACAGCTTCCTAGAATTCATCATGATGTTTGAGATACGGCACTTTTAAAATATGCATATTATTCTGTCCCTGGAAAATTTTCCCTCAACCACAAGTAGCCATTCTCCCTACAGTAGGGCAGTAGGTATTTTCATTTGTCCTGTGGCTTATCTGTGATGTGACACTAACTGCATTGCTTTATAAATTACCATTAAAAGACTCCTTTACAACAATGTCAGCAGTTGCAGTTGTGAGGGTCTAATCTTAGGAATAATTACTAATACTCTTTGTCATTGTCTCTTTTTTAATGAGGTGACCTTTGAAAGCATCTAAAACTAGTACTAGTGGGCAGCCTGGGTGGCTCAGTGGTTTAGCACCACCTTCAGCCCAGGGCGTGATCCTGGAGACCCGGGATCGAATCCTGTGTCAGGCTCCCTGCATGGGGCCTGTTTCTTCCCTCTGCCTCTGTCTCTGCCTCTCTCTCTCTCTGTCTCTCATGAATAAATAAATGAAATCTTTAAAAAACAAAAATAAAACTAGTACTGGCAAAAGTTGTATAAGGCTGATAATGTGTCTTTGTTTTTTAAAATAATGGGGAGAGCACCTTGTAAGAGTTCTTTGTAAATGATTTGAGTATCAAACTGTTTTTCTTTTTTTAAAGATTTTATTTATTTATTCATGAGAGACACAGAGGGAGAGAGAGAGAGAGAGAAAGGCAGGGACATAAGTAGAAGGAGAAGCAAGCTTCCCTGTGGGAAGCCTGATGGAAGACTCGATCCTGGGACTCCAGGATCACAATTTGAGCCAAAGGCAGGTGCTCAACCACTGAGCCACCCAGGTACCTCTCTCTATTTTCTGAGAGAGAATTTTTTTGGGGAAAAATTAAACAGAACTAAATCCTTCCCTTATAGTAACCACAATACATTGATAGAGTGTATTTTCAGTTTATGTCAAAATTGATCCATTTTAACTTGGTTGTTTTTGATAAGATATTATGCAAATAATCTGTGATAACATGGAATAGGTTATATAAATAAAACAACGTGAACACCAGAGAGTGAAAGTGCAGGAGAAACACTTTACTCTTGCTAATTTAGAATTCTAATTTAGTAGATTTTATTTTATTTATTTATTTAAAGATTTTATTTATTTATTCATGAGAGATACAGAGAGAGAGAGAGAGAGGCAGGGACATAGGCAGAGGGGAGAAGCCAGCCCCATGCAGGGAGCCCGATGCGGGACTTGATCCTGGGTCTCCAGGATCATGCCCTGGGCTGAAGTCGGCGCTAAACCGCTAAGCCACCTGGGCTGCCCTCAGAAGATTTTTAATATTAAGTTATTACCTCTAAAATTATAGCAGAACTTATTAAAATTCAGAATATAGAGAAATAGAAAAGTAAGGAATTCTCCCACAATTGGTAGGGAAGTATTAAAGAAAATATTTATTTTAGATAGCTGCTGCTTTTTTTTTTTTTTTTTTAAAGATTTTGTTTGAGAGAGGGAGAGCAAGAGAGATTACAGAGGGACAGAGAAAAGCAGACTTGCTGCGGAGCAGAGAGCCTGATGTGGAGCTTGATCCCAGGACCCTGAGATCACGACCTGAGCTGAAGGCAGACGTTTAACTGATTGAGCCACCCAGGAGCCCCTATTTTAGATAGCTTCTGTTTTAAAATATGAATTATGTAAATTCTAGCAATCATTTGACCACTTAGGTTTATGAGATTTATTTGTCCTTTTATTTAATTAATGTCAAAAACATGAGAAATGCATAGTTTGTCATTTTGCTTAAGTCATTTGTGCCAGTGTACCACTTAAAGAATCTTACTAAAACTAATATATGCTCTAATGTATCTGTTAAAACTCTTAGTTACCTTGTTTATTTTTATTTACTTTTTTTGGTTTATTAATTTATATTTAGAGAGGGAGGGGGGCAAAGATAGAGAATTTTAAGCAGGCTTCATTGCCCTCCCCTGCAGAGCCCACAGAGCTTGATCTCACAACCTTGAGATCATGACCTGAGCCGAAACCAAGAGTCAAACGCTTAACCAACTCAGCCACCCAGGTGCCCTTCTTAGTTACCTTTTTAAAATACTATGAGTCATTTTAACACTGCCAGAACTCAGTACTGTGTTGTGCACTATTATCCACTACTGTCTAGCCATTGCAGTCACTGAGTAGTTCTTACTGAGGTTTTGTTGTCATCAAGTTATTAAAAGAATAAAGTAGTCCTCAGTTTAATTTAACTGAGTGGCCAGGCTTTCTTTTTGTCCTGAATGATGGTGTGGGATGGGCCTCACTTTTGTTTTGTGGTGTGCTTGATTTGCAGTGGATAAACTCACGCACAGTTGTGCTCTTAGATAGTGTGGAGAAGTTGCATGTGATTGATCGGCAGACTCAAGAGGAATTGGAAACAGTGGAGATCTCAGAGGTTCAGTTGGTCTATAATAGCAGCCATTTCAAATCCCTAGCCACCGGAGGAAATGTTAGCCAAGCACTGGTAAGAGTAATCCATTATCTTAGAATTGCTTTGATAAACTTGGGTTTTTGTTGTTTGTTTTAGAAATTGGAACTCTGAAGAGTTAGTTATCTTTATGTCCAGATTGAAGTGGATATGGGTATGTTTTTAAGTATTCAGGAATGTTAAACAGTAATTCCTGTTACCTTCTATTCAGAAATGTGACTAATTTAATACTATAGAATTTTAACTTTTATATTAAAATAATGAAATGAAATTGAAAATTTATGAGAAAGAAATGATGAAAGCAGAATATTTTAGAAAGTTTATTATGGTGGCAATAAGCCTGATAGATTTAAAGGATGAATGACTAGAGACAGGTAGCCTGACTTTGGGTGACTGGTAAAGGTTCGAGCAGGTGTGGTGGCTGTGGGTATTAAAAGGTAAAGATGGTTTGAGAGAAAGAAAGAAGATTCTTTAGGAATAGGGAATAGATGAAATGTAGGACTTTGGAGAGACGGAAGACATAAGTATGACCTTAGCATTAATTTTACTGTATTTCAGGCAACCATAGTGATGGCCTTTAGCAATTTACACAGATAATTTACAGTTAAATTTCTTCGAATTCTTTTTTTTTTTTTTTAAGATTTTATTATTTATTCATGAGAGAGACACAGAGAGAGAGGCAGAAACACAGGCAGAGGGAGAAGCAGGCCCCAGGCAGGGAGTCCAATGTGGGACTCCATCCTGGGACTCCAGGATCATGCCCTGAGCCGAAGGCAGGCACTAAACCACTGAGCCACCCAGGCATCCCAAATTTCTTCAAATTCTGATCGCATGTTTCCTAAACAATAATGTATAAGCAGGAAATTTAGAGGCTTTCCTGAGCAATTTGGAAGAAAAAATAGTAATGATGTTCATATTTAATGAGCATCTACTCTATGATATGCAGCTATTACTCAAATCTCCATGAGATATTAGAACTTCAGAGTTTAAAAAATATATGAAAAGGTCTTCCAGCCTCAGAATTTAGGAACCAAGACAATCCAGAATAAGAAATGGTAATGCAATAAAATTCACTAAAGACCAATTACTATTTCACACTTAGGTATTTTCTTTTGTCTGAATGGTTATCAGAAAGTCTAACAGAAATAGACTTTGAACTTGCAGTTTTGGCCAAGATGGAATAATAGACACTGGACTTACTCTCCTGTGTAGAAGATAAAAAAAAACAAAAACAAAAAACAAAAAAACAAAAAAAACCTTTTCAGAATACTGGACATCAGGTCTTGAAGGACAGCAATCCATGACAAAATGGGAAACAAGTGATATGAGCCCTATGATTATCCTAGTTTCTAGCCTAGAGAGAGTTTCCAGGCTGTAGCTTAGGGATAAGGAACCCAGTTGGAGCCTGAAGGACTTCATGAGCTGAGACTGTGGGAAGACTAAGGTGGGTTGAGTTGCAGCACTGAGTACTGGAGAGGAGAGCACTACCTATGGTTCCCCTTGTGTATTCAGCCGACTACTGATTGGCAGATGCATATCAGGGAACTACCCAAGGCCAGGGAAATAATTTTTTGATAGGTTTAGGAGGAACTATTATCCATTGCTTACAGTGGCTTGTTTATACAGCCACAATGGAAAACTTCATAATTTATAGGGCATTGGGTAGAATACTCAGGGACATCTTGCCTCTGTAGAGGGGAATAATTAGGACCAGAATAAACATTGTTCTCGTCCCTACTACAAATCTTAAAAATAAGACCAGAAAGAATCAGATTGTTTCCAAGTAACTTAACTATATCACAAAACAAAGCAGAGGGATATTAGTAATAAAGAAATTTCCAGAACCCAACAAAATAAAATTCACAGTGTCTGCTATTAGATTACTAGGCATGTAAAAAGAAAAACACAATTTATAGTGAGAAGAAAGTTCAATCAAAAATGACTTAGACCTGGAACAGATGTTAGAATTAGCAGACAAGGACAAAACAGTTATTACAACTATAGTCTGTAGGTCCAAAAAGTTAAGTATTGTGGCACAGAATATGCTAAAGAAGATGCAGATCTAACTTCTGGAGTTAAAAAACTACAGTGCTTAAGATGAAAAACACCCTGGATGGAAAAACAAAATACCCTGGATGGAAAAACAAAATGTCCAAGAGTAGACATGACAGGGAAAAACATTAGTGACCTTGAAGATGCAGTAATATTATCTATCCAAAATGAAACACAGAAAAAGTAATTTAAAAAAATTTATGACCCGTGAGACAGCATTGAGTAGCCTAATATATGAATAGTTGGAATCACTGAAGGAGAGAGAGAGAAAAAAGGAAAAATAGCAGTCAAAAACTATCCAAAACTATAAACACAAATTTTTAAGAAGCTCAGTGACCCTAAGCACAAGTAAAATAAAACCATATATAGATGATCAAAATGAGTGGTAAAGAGAAAAATATTAAAGCAGCCAGAGAGATATTAAATGCAAAGGAGCAACAATGAGAGCAGATTTCTCATCAGAAACAACTGGAGCAATCTACAAGGATACACACAATAGCCAGGATGTTCAACATTGTTCATCATTAGGGAAATGCAACTCAAAGCCTCAATGAGATGTCACTTCACACCCACCAGGCTGGCTGTAACTAAAAAGGCAGACAGTCTCAGGTGTTAGTGAAAATGTGGAAAAACTGGGACTGTTATACACTGTTGGTGGAAAATGGTACAGCTGCTATGGAAAACATTTTGGCAGTTCCTCAAAATGTTCAGCATATTCGTAAGGATTCATTTGAGCAGATCTACTCTTAGGTATATACCCAAGAGAAGATAAAACGTATGCCCACACAAACACTTGTTCACAAATGTTCATAGCAACATTATTCATAATAGCTAAAAAAATGGAGGCAATTCAAATATCCACCACTTGGTAAATGGATAAACAAAAAGTGACTTAGCCACGTAATAGAATACTATTCTGCAATGAAAAGTTGAACTACTGACACATGCTACAACATGGATGATCTTCTCAAAAATACTGTATTAAATGTTAGAAGCCATATGGAAAGATTGTTTGATTTTATGAGATGTCTGGAAAAGCCAAGTTTATGGAGATAGACATAGATTAGTGGTTACTTGAGACTGGGACTAGGGATGAAGGTTGACTGGAAAGGAGTACAAGGGCTCTTTGTGGAGTGATGGAAATATTCTAAAATTGGATTTTGGTGATGGTTGGGTAACTGTAAATTATTAAAAATTATTGAATTATACATTTAATGAGTGAATTTTATGGTATATAAGTTATACTGCAGTACTGTTATTTAACAAGAGCGATTGTTTAAAACAAAAATAATATAATGTTTGATAATGTAGTAGTAGTATGTATGATGAAAAAGGATATAGCAGCAGGCAGTGGGGCATAGAAGTATATCATTGTAAGGATTGACATTATACCTCAAATAGTATAATAATATTTAAGTGTAGAAGAAGATAAGTTAAAGTTACATATTGTAAACACTAGAGCAGTCACTGAAAAAGAAGTGGTGTAACTAAAGTTAATAGTAGTGACAAAATGGGATATTAAAAATATCAAATTCAATGAAGCATAAAAAAAGGAACAGACAAGTAGAAAAAACAGTTAATAAGATATAAATCTAAACTCAACCATATCAGTAATTACAGGAAGTGGAAATAGTCTGAACATTTCAATTATAAGGCAGAGGTTGTCAGATTGGATAAAGAAAAGCAAGAACTGACTCTGTGCTATCTACAAAACACAGTAAGCACAAAGATACATATAAATTAAAAGTAAGATGATGGAAAAAGACATACCATGCAAACTCTAATCATAATCACTAGGTTTCAGAGGAGGAAATATTGTCAGAGATAAGGAGAAATTTCAAATTGATAAAAAGGGCTTACAAAAAGACACAGCAGCAGCCTTAAAGATTTAAGTACCTAGGATCAGACCTCCAATATACACGAAACATACACTGATGGAACTGAAAGGAAAAACCAACAAATCCATAATTACACAAACTCCCTCTCAGTTGTTATTAGAATTCATAGGCAGAAGATCGTTAAGGGTATAGAAGACTTAAACACTATTGACCAACTGACCTAAGTGGCATTTATAGAATATTGCTCCAAACAAAAGCAAATTACAAACTTCTGTCAAGAGCACTTGAAACATGCACCAATATAGGTTATATGCTAGATTGTAGAACAAGCTTACATAAGTTCTTGAAGAAATCCTCAGGATAAATCTGGAAAACACCAAATATTTGGAAATTAAACTGCTGTTTTTATAAATAACGCATGAGTCAAGAAATCTCAGGAAATTGGAATATATTTTAAATTGAATGAAAATGAAAATACAACATATCGAAATCTGTGATTGACAATTATATCAGTTTTTAAAGGGTAACTGATAGCATTAAATACTTAGAAAAGAAGAAAGATTTCAAATCAATGCCTTTAGCTTCTGTCTTAAGGAAATAGAAAGTTAACCTAAAGTAGATTGAAGGAAAAATAAAAAGGTGAACGCAAATCAATTAAGTAGAAAGTGGACCAACAGTAGAGAAAATCAAAGAAATCAAAAGACGGTTCTTTAAAAGAGAAATAAAATTGGTAAACCTCTAGTAAACCTCTAGTGAGATTAATTAATAAAAAGAGGAAGACACAATTAATTACCAGAATCAGGAATGGAAGAGGTGTCTTCACTGGAGAGTCTATAGATATTAAAAAGATATGTGTATAACTTTATGCCAATAGATTCAACAACTTTAGATGAAATGGAAAAATTCCTTGGAATGCACAAATTATTAAAGCTGACTCAACAAGTGATAGAAAATCTAAGTCACTATGCATCAGTTAAAGAGATTGATTTTTCTAGAGAGAAGTTCCAACCCCAATAGCTATACTAGTGAGTTCCGTTATGTTTAAGGGGGAAAAAAAGACCAATTGTACACAAAAATCTCTTTAAAAAGGGAGGAAAAAGGAAGCACATAACTTTTTATAAGACTGGATTAACTCCGATGATAAAATCAAAGATTGTTAAAGAATCTATGCTAAAGATTTTTTTTAAAAATTTATTTATTCATGAGAGACAGAGAGAGAGGCAGAGGCACAGGCAGAGGGAGAAGCAGGCTCCACCCAGGGAGCCCGATGTGGGACTCGACCCCAGGATCTCGCCCTGGGCCAAAGGCAGGCACCAAGCTGCGGAGCCACCCAGAGATCCCCCAAAGATACTATATTAAAGAACACTACAGACTAATGTTCTCATAAGCATGAAAGTAAAAATACTTAAAATATTAGCCAATAGAAGCCAGCAATATATAAAAAAGCAATAAATTATGATCAGATGGTGTTTTATCCAAGGCATGCAAGGCTGGTTTAGCATTCAAAAATCAGTGTAATTTACCATATTAGTTGATTATAAAAGAAAAACTGTAATATCATCTCAAAAGACATAGAAAAAGCATTTGATAAAGTTCAATATCCATTCCTGAGAAAACTCAGCAAACTAGGAATAGAGGGAACTTTTTCAACCTTAAAATCCAGGGCATCGATAAGAATCTTATAGCTAACACCATACTTAAAGTTATATTGCCAAAAAACAAACCCAATTCAAAACAAAAGACCCTGGTTCTGATCAAGCATCTTCTTTTATTATTATTATTATTTATTTATGATAGTCATACAGAGAGAGAGGCAGAGACATAGGCAGAGGGAGAAGCAGGCTCCATGCACCGGGAGCCTGACGTGGGATTCGATCCCGGGTCTCCAGGATCGTGCCCTGGGCCAAAGGCAGGCGCCAAACCGCTGCGCCACCCAGGGATCCCTGATCAAGCATCTTCTAAAGAAAATATGGAAGACAGAGGAATGTTAAAAGTTTCCATGTGGATGCAATTAGCAAAGTCTACATAGTGGGAAACTATGGAATAAGTGTTCCAGTTTCTTCAACAGTAAATTTTAAGGAAAATAAAGGATTGAAATGCAGGCAAAACCTATAAATTTAAAAGAGAATTAAGACACCTATCAGCCAGCTCTGATATGTGGTCCTTGGTTGAATCTTGATTTAGACATGTGAAATGTAGAAAAAGCAAAACCAAAACAACAAAAACCTTAACATTTGACATTTATGAGACCATTTGAAATCTAAACACTGGATTTTCATATTGATTTTTATTTTATTTTTATTTCACGCTGTTAATTTTTAAAAGTATACTAATAAAGTTGTGGTTATGTTAAAAAGGACTAATTTATTATATAGTGAATTTTTATAAATGAAATATTCAAAATCTGAGAGTCATCTCAAAATTACATTGTGTATAGGGGAATCTGTGGGAATATGGGTGAGATAAGATTGGTGATGATCTCATAATTCATAAGACTGATTAACAGATGCAGAGGGTTCATTGCAGTATTCTCTACCTTTGTATATGTTTTTAAATTTCATAGTGAAAAATTTAAAATTATCATGGTTATCAGCTCTTGACCATTTACGTATTTTGGGACATTTATAAATATTAACATATTTAAGTTTCATGGAAACTGATGATTTTTCAAAGATGAGAAAACTGAATGTCAGAAGTTTGAAACTTCTCTAGGGTCGGGTCATACCTTAAGTAACAGACAAAATTCACAGTCCAGATTTATCACACAATAGTTTCATTTCTCTTTTGCTGGGCTAGGCTGAATCCCATATATTATGTTGCTTTGTCTTCCTGTTTCTCCTTGTGTTTTAGGTTGATGTTTATTTCAGATAACTTAGAGGTACCATTTCCAAACAGCCCTGTTCTTTCCCAGAGGCAGTGAGTATCTGTCTTCCAATAATGGGCAGGTCTCAACAGTTTCCCTTTAGATTTAGAAAGTTGGCATATTCCTCCCATGTCTGCAATATTCTGAAAAATAAAAAGAGCATATGTAAGCAGAGAATTAACTTTTTGCACTTTGTCTTTTCTGCCACTTTCACTGACAGACTGACACTTGATTGACATTTTTCCCCCCACTAATTTATGGGATAAAACTATGTTGACTTAAATTCTGTGTACTTGACATTGTTTAAAACTTAATGAGCCTTTTAATTGGAACAAGACAATTATCCTATGATTTCACTCATATATGGAATATAAGAAATAGTGAAAGGGACCATAACTGAGTGGGGAAAAACTAGAGAGGAAGACAAACTGAGAGACTCCTGACTCTGGGAAACAAAGCATTGCAGAAGGGAGGAGTGTGGGGGGGATAGGGTGATTGGTGACAGGCATTAAGGAGGGCATGTGATGTGATGAGCAGTGCCTGTTATATGTTGGCAAATTGAATATACACTACAAAAATAAAAACAATGAGACTTCTAATACATGTAATTTTTTCTTTTTTTATAGGCTTTGGTTGGAGAGAAGGCTTGTTATCAATCCATCAGTAGCTATGGTGGTCAGATCTTTTATTTGGGGACAAAAGTAAGCTCTTTTACTCTGTGACTTGGCATTTGTTTGTGTCAGGGTAGTTGCGGCTGAAGTTTCTGGTAAAGAGAGCTATGCATTATAAAGTGAATATTGATCAGCAATAATCTAAGACTTTTTTTTTTTTTTTTAGGGGATTTTTTTTTCCTTTTTAAGTAAGCTCTGCACCCAATGTTGGGCTTGAACTCACAACCCCAAGGTCAAGAGTCTCATGCTCCAACTGACTGAGCCAGCCAGGTTCCCCTTTCAAGGGTTATATAGTTGTGATTTTTAACTTATTTATTTTCTCAACTTTTAGACATACTGTTACTTTCATTTAGGTTATCATAGGATGCTTATTTTTTTTTAATTCAAGGATATACTTTCATAATCTTCACATTTATGTTTTCATGACCAGGAAGATACCTTATCATGTATATTTGTCATGTAATTAAGATGTCCTTTGGCTTAGATCAGTTTAGGATGTATTAAGATGCATTGAGCAGTTTGACTTAGAATAGAATTGCTGGTATAGGAACTTTTTTGTATATCAGTTCCTTTTTTTTTTTAACTTGGAGAAATATTTCATCAGTATTAAAAATTCAAAATATTATCAAGTTAGTACAGGGATTTGGGCATTCTTTTTCCTTTCCTGTGGAATTAGCTCCTTGGACTTAGTGGCTTAGTGACTGTTGAATGTTTGATTGACTCTTTAATGTGGGCCCTTGAAAATACTTTGGTAGATACCTCTAACTGTAGTATGAAATATTTTTACTTAGAAATAAAATGAGATGTGGGACTGGGACAAATATGTCTTCTAAACAAGGCTGTTAAAGATGATCATTTTAATTATGGTTTCTTTATTTTCCAGTCTGTTTATGTGATGATGCTGAGAAGCTGGAGAGAGGTGAGTTCAAAGTAGTTTTATATATTAGAGCTGTTGAACTGATAGCATCTTAACATTTCTGTTTTGACTTTGCAGGAAAAGATGATTTGGATTTTTGCTTTTTAATTTCAGAAGTATACATCAGAATCACTGTAACCATTAGGTACTTGATTTGATAAAACTAACTATAAATTAGGATTACGTTTAGCTACATATTATCAGAAAATTTAATGGTGGCTTCAGTAAGATTTCTCTCTTATGTAAAAACAGTCTGGAGGTAGGGAGTCTGTGGCTAATGTGGCAGCTCTATGGTCTTTAGTGTACTATCTATACTAGTTTCACCATCCTTGTGTGTGAATTTTTGTCTCTAGGTCATTTTATGTTCCAGTATGGCTGCTGGAGCTCTGGCTATTAAGTGCACATTCCAGGCAGGAGGAAAGGGAAGAGAAGGGCTGGTTCCTGCCATTCATTCATTCATTTATATATTCATATATATGTATATATATGTGTGTGTGTGTGTGTGTGTGTGTATTTAGGCCCCTGCCTTTTAAAAATCACATCCTAGAATGGCCAAACAACATTTCCACTTACCTATAATTGGCCAGACCTTAGTCACATGGCCCCAGATGGCTACAAGGGAGTCTTAGAAAAGTCCTTTAGCTGGTATATTGCTGTCTCAGGTAAACTTGGAATTTGTTACTGAAGAGGAGGGAGTGAATGGGTGTTGTGTTAAATAACTGGCCCCCTTTTTTTTTTTTAAAGATTTATTTATTTATTTTTTTATGATAGACATAGAGAGAGAGAGGCAGAGACACAGGAGGAGGGAGAAGCAGGCTCCATGCCGGGAGCCCAACGTGGGACTCGATCCCGGGACTCCAGGATCACGCCCTGGGCCAAAGGCAGGCGCTAAACCGCTGAGCCACCCAGGGATCCCCTAACTGGCCATTTTTGTTACAGTGACATTCCAGCCTTTTCCTCTTTTCATATTTAGGCCTTGTGGCTGCTTATATTAGCTTATACAGTCACAGTACTGTCCAGTGCTTTAAGTAATTACTTTTCTTGGAAATAGAATAGTCACAGAGGCACCTGGATGGCTCATTCGGTTGACCGTCTGACTCTGGGCTTTGGCTGAGGTCATGATCTCAGTTTTCTAGGATCCAGCTTAGTGGAAGATCTGCTTGGAATTCTCTGTCTCCCCTCTCCACTCTGCTTGTGGGGGGCTCTCTCTCTCAAAAATAAAATCTTAGAAAAAAATAAGATAGTCACATGGTTATTGGAATAATTTCAGCTGTTAAGCAACAACTTCTGAAAAGATACTAGGTAGAATAGGAATTCCAGCTATTAGTTGGTCAAACAAAGGGGTCTAGCTTTTCTCATTTGTTCATTTTAGAGAGTGGATCATCTCCTGAAACAAGATTGTCTTACAGAAGCCTTGGCTCTTGCATGGTCTTTCCATGAAGGAAAAGCAAAAGCAGTAGTGGGTAAGTTAACAGAATACCTGTGTAGTAGACATTATTTTTCTGGAGTAGAGAGAATGAAGAATACTAATCACTCATAGAACACTTTTTAGCCTAGTGTTCAAATATGTTATGAACAAGATATTATCAAATCGTACGACTTCCAGTGAAAAAGGTTAATGACAAATACAAAGTTTTAATGCTGCTTTTTAAATTCTTTCATAAGGCAAATTTACTGTTGGAATAAAAGGGAAGTACATTGATAGGTTATCTGGTCCAGTAGATGTAAGATGCTCTTATTGTGGCATATTGTGATATCTAAACATTGTTATAATTATGTCTATTGCTAGCACAGGTTGTAAATAAAATACCATAACAGTTTCAGTCCTGAAGACGTGGGCTTTGTTTTTATGCTGGATTTCGCTTCTCTGCAGGATTATCAGGGGATGCCAGTAAGCGAAAGGCTGTTGTTGCAGATCGGGTGAGTATTTTAATAGAGGCTTAAAGGGTACAATACAGTTTTCCTTATGTTATAAGCTAATAATTTGGGGGTATGATTAGGTAAATGACTACAGTCAAGGAGAGAGTATATGTGTGTGTGTGTGTGTGTGTGTGTGTGTGTGTGTATATATATATAAAAGATTATGATTCCCTGGTGTCAATCTTGAATGCTTTTAAACTTTCTTCTTATCACCTTTCCTTTTTTTCCCTTGCTCTCCTATGAAGATGATAAAATTGTAAAATACTGCAAAAGGAGGAGGGAGAAACCCAGGGATCTGGATTGTTTCTGAGCCTAATTATAGCCCATAGAAAGTTGACATGTGTTAGTTTTCACAAACAGGTAATTAGGAGAAATAGAAATACTACATGTGTAAGTGTTTGCATTGTCTGAGGTAACAGAGAGGGCTGATGTTTTATTATTATTGTTCTTAATTAGCATTCATATAATTAATTTATGTTGGCTTTGCTTTCCCAATCTAGACTTGGTTGAATCTATTTACTATACAGTCATTCTTCTTTTTATTGTGCAAATGCACTGGTAAAAATTATATTTCAAATTAGTGTAAGTATATGGGAAACATGAATAGAAATTGGTCACTCTTCAGACATGAATAATTTTCTCAGTATTTGCTAAAATAGTTCAGAGATATGTGTTCTGTGTTCTTGAGGGAAAGACCTACAGCAGAGCGTTTCTGAAGAGCTTAACTTCAATTTTGCATTTCCTGAGCAATAGAGGTACCACTGAGGTCTAGACCTGGAGGTTACCAAATTAGTAGTAGCCCTGAGGCTGAAGGAAATTATTGTGGGATTAAAAAAAAAATGGGAAATAAAGCCACTAAAGTTTTAAATTATATTTTTAATAAAACTTGATTCTGTATTATTTAGGCAGATCCACATATATCGAGTATTGAAAAATATTAGAGACATGTTTTGATTTTCTATACAAGGCTATTTTCCTTACAGATGGTAGAAATCCTATTCCATTATGCAGATCGAGCTCTGAAAAAGTGTCCAGACCAGGGAAAAATCCAAGTGATGGAGCAGCATTTTCAGGTATACCTTTGCACGTGCTTCTAATAGACATTGTTATGAATAGGTTTAATACTGCTCCTTTATATTACTTGAGAATGGGACTTTCTTGTTTTGGTTAAACATTTTTTAGCATTCACAGTTTATTTCAGGGCTTTTGGAGCATTCCAAATGATGAAATTTTGAACTAACAGGTCATACCAGAGTAGATACCTAAAATGTGGAGTGTGGATGCTTAGCTACTTAGTGGTGTATGGAAGGAAAAGATGTGTATGTTGTATGTGATAGTACATACCTGTGAATTGACACCTTACAGAGGCTGACACCTTGTTGATGAGTAATATATATGTTAATTAGACTAGTCAGAGAAGAGCTGTACTACCAAGGTTTGCATTTAGTTCTAGGAGCACCTGTGATTCAGCAACAGCTTGGTTACCCCCGACAAAAAAAAAATCTCTGAAATATGTTAATGAAAGATCTTTAGTTTCTCTTAGAACTCAATGAAAATGGAAGTCAAGAAACAATTTGAAAACCTGTACAGTTTTTATTATGTGAGTTGTATGTTTGTAGTCATCTCCATTTATATTTATTGCAAATCTCTGTTTGTCCTTCTCCATTTTTGGAGCTCCGTCACATCTCCTGTCCCTACTTTCACGTTTAACAAAAAATCGGAGGGTCAATGAACATTTTCTAAAAAAGGCCAGATGGGAAAATTTAGGCTTTGCGGGGAGGCCATATGGTCTCTGTCACATATTTCTCTGTTTTCTTTCTTTTTTTTTAAACAGCCCTTAAAAAATTTAAAAGCCTTTCTTAGCTGTGAGCCATATGGAAACAGGCTGCGGGCAGGACTCGGTCTAGATAGCAAATTATGCAACCCCTGGCACTGGGTGTGTCGTATGTCAAATAGACATGGTCCTTACTATCTTAAAGTTTGCAATCCAGTCAAAAGAATTTTTCTTGTGTACATTAATGGAAATACTTAGAAGAAGTCTAGGGGTTTTGAAGTTCTGAAGAGCAGGCACAGCTTGTATATTTCCATATGTCCAATTGATGCTAGTAACTTCGGACGACAAGGATAGATAGTGCAGTTGGAGGGTATGAGCGGAGAATTTGGTTTCCTGAGCTGTACTCTTTAATGTCATAGTAGTGGGCTTCTGGCAGAGTAACTTTTATTACTGGTTGGTTGTATGCTCGTTAAATTTATCACTAAAATAAAGGAATAAGCCCTGATGAAATTATGAAATTATTAGGAGGAAGGGATATGGCAGAAAGAAAGCCTTGGGCACAGTACTGTATGGCAACAGTACCTTGTGTATACTTAAGTTTGTATACCATTGCAGTGTACATAGAATACAATATTTTAATAAGGGGTGTCTGTTACCAAGAAGTGATGGGATGGTATTTTTGAAAGAACTCTGACCATTGGAAGGTACACTTTTGAAAAGAAATATCTAATAAGGAATGCTCAGAGGGGCTAATGAGGGGTGTGTGTATGTATGATAGAGAAACCACTGTGCTTGGGGAAAGGGTATGGCAGAGAGCCATAAAATAAGAAAGGAAAAAAGGTGATGCTCTGGTGGAGAAATACAAAAGAATCTTGGCATGACAGGGACTATAGATGATTGTTTCTAATACAGATTATAAAATTTACAAAGAAACAAACTGTAACGTTCTGTATCTAGATATATGTTGGAAGCTTCATTCTGCCAAAATAGTATCGGCTACAATTTTTTTTTATTAATGATTTAGTCTCGTAGAAGGTAAAGGAAACAATGGTGGGAACCATTATTCCAGATTTACTTTTTTACCAATGATTGGGGAAATAGAATGGATAAACTCTTGAGGGGGAAAAAATACCACTTTATTTTAAAGATTGTAATAATGTTGAGAAATAAGCTCAGCTTGAATCCTGTATTTTAGAAAGCATATGTTTCAGAAGAAAAATATGGGCACAATCTCATGGTTATAGGCTTCAAAAAACAAATGGGTTCACAAAGAACAGGAAATTCTTAAATTTTGACATAATAACCACAAAAATTCAAAGAGAAAGGAAATGAGGAGGAATGTTGAGAGAAGTATCTGTCTACAAAGCACAGACCAGCTATGAAAGGTAGAGGGAGACCGATAATCAAAGATATATGTCAAAGGCACCATGAGCCTTATAAGATTGTTGGAAAAGAGAATAGTCCTCAGATGGTGCCTACCAAAATGCTAAGGGCTACCCCAAAAGGGATTTTGACTGAGAGTCACTGAATGTCTACTACATGCCAAGTACTAGGTAAAGTTTTTTTTTTATTTATTTTATTTTATTTATTCATTTATTCTCTCTCTCTCTCTCTCTCTCTCTCTCTCACACACACACACACACACACACACACACACACACAGAAAGAGAGAGAGAGGCAGAGACACAGGCAGAGGGAGAAGCAGGCTCCGTGCAGGGAGCCCAACGTGGGACTTGATCGCAGGACTCCGGGGTCACACCCTGAGCCAAAGGCAGATGCCCAACTGCCGAGCCACCCAGGCATCCCAGTTTTTTTTTTAAATATAATTTTTATTCAATTCTCACAACAACCTCATGTGTCAACAGAGAGATTCTGTTTTTAATCCCCGTTGTGTGGATTAAGAAAGTTGAACTGAGAGAAGTTAGGTGATTTTCCAAGGTGGCATTGCTGGTAAGCAGTGGGGCCAGTACTCCAGTCCAGGCTTTTCTGGTTTCAAAGCCTAGTTCTTAACTAACTGTTGTTCTGTATGATTATTTTCAGAGCAAGTGAAGGAAAGGATCAGTGAGAAAGGGTAACTGATGTTAATAGGTGATCAAGAATGAAGATTACAGCAAGCATCTAACCCATCTAATACTTACTGTGGTAGGCACTGTTAATGCTTTACACCTACTACTTCATGTAATTCTCTCATAATTCTGTAAGGTGGGTACTGTTGTTATTCACACTTATAGATAAGACTGAAGCACAGAGAGGTTAGGTAGCCTGTTCTAGGTCACACAGTTCATAAATGATAGAGCTAGGATTAGAATCCAGTAAGTTAGGCTTTAGAGTCCACATCTGGATTGCTATACTCTACTAAAGAACAACACTTCTGGGACACCTTGGTGGCTCAGCGGTTGAGCGTCTGCCTTTGGCTCGGGGCGTGATCCCAGAGTCCTGGGATCGAGTCCCACATCGGGCTTGCCATAGGGAGCCTGCTTTTCCTTCCTCTACCTATGTCTCTGCCTCTCTGTGTGTTTCTCATGAATAAATAAAATCTTAAAAAACAAAAAGAACAGCACTTCTTATTTTACTTCTGTTTTCATGAGCAAAGAGGATAGTCTTTAAAGTGGGAAACTCTAGTTAAAAATATATTAAAGAAAAAACTGAAACCAAACAAATGTGACGTATAGTTAGCTGCATAATGATTGTGTAAATCTCAAAACCTAGTGGAATTATAACCTAGGTACTGTTTGAACAATCTGTGTCACTGTTCACATTTTTAAAGTAACTTTGGATCCATTTTCAAATAAAGTATGTTCAATTAAACATAGAGCAGAGGAGACACAATGTATTTCATTCAGGAGGACAGTTTTCTTCTGGAAAAGGTGATCTTTAGCCCATTAGGGTGAATGAAATACATGTATTTCCATATGTCCATTTTAAGTGTTTAATCTTAGATAGTTGATCATGAAATCATTAAATTGACTCTTTTTTTTTTTTTAAAGGAAGAGTGGATTTAGGAAAGTATCCACTGATAATTGCATTGTGGTTTTCATAAACCATGAGTACTCTTGAAAATGACCATGTTAAACTCATAAGTTACCTTTTTTTTTTTTTTTATAAGTTACCTTTTTGAAAGGAATAGGAGGTCAGTATATTCATGTAGTGCCTATTACATCATACCTTGATTTCATTAAAGCATTTGTTTAAATTTTCCATTACCCTAATGGCTGAAATAGATTGAGTAGTAAATAGATTGGTAAATGGCAAATCAATTTGCAGCCAGATAAGCATCCCTACCCAAAAGAGTTAGGTGGATTAGTATTAATTGCATTTTAGGGCTCTTTCATGTTTTTTAAAAAAGATTTTATTTATTCATTTGAGAGAGAGACAGAGAGCAGAGGGAGAGGGGGAAGCAGACTCTCCCCACTGAATTGGGAGCCTGATGTGGGGCTCAATCCCAGGATCTGGAAATCATGACCTGAAACCAAGGCAGATGCTTAACCATCCGAGCCACCCAGATGCCCCCATAACCCAGTTTTTATAATTGATTTGGATGAAGAAATTAAATTTAGGTGGTACCAAGAATCAAAGTTCAAAATGATCTTGACAAAATGTGGTCAAAGTTGTTATGAGATGAAATTTAACAAGGGTGAACATCAAGACTACATTAGACTCAAATAATTAAATTACACGACTACTGGATTGGGAAGATCTTTCTGGACCCAATTTCAATTGACTACAAACTTAGTATGAGTTAAGAGTTTGTGAAGGCCCAGATAAAGGTAAGTAATAGTACCATGGGCTACCTGTTGGAGATAAAAGCTCTGAGATACTTTATGGACTATTGACAGATTTAGCTATATCCCACAACAGGATGGTAGGAGATTTAAAGAACAGCATTTGAAAAAAACTATATTGGGTTTGTTTAATCTGATGACTAAGTAAGTAGAGACAAGCTTGCCTTCAGACAATGAAGACCTCCAATATGGGGATTTATCGTTTTGCAGTAGAAGGAAGACTAATATCAGTGGGTAGAAATTAGGAGGAGATGTATTTCAGTTTGAAATTACCGAGGGAAATGTAAAAGATCTTGGATTTATGTGCCTTCTACTGTTGAATGTTTTAAAGTAGAGGAAGACCAGCTGACCAGAGACTTTCTTTGTGGGGTGGGAAGATCTTATATTCTGTATCCGTGTGAAGAACTGCACATTATGTTAGGAAACGTAACCTAATCCAGTTAGTTGAAATTTCTATCTAGTAAGATTAGTTTCTATTTCAGTCAAAATACTAAGAATATATATTTTACCAGCAGGTGGCACTCAATTTTCGTCTTTACGTTTGATGAGGAGCCTCACCTTTTCCTTTGAGTCAGGATGCCATTCAGTGTTTTTGCTTTTTTTTCCCCAAAGATCAATCAATATTTTGTCCTTTCTTAACTGTAGAAAGTAACTTTGGGATCTTATAATATTTTTGATAGGCTGTGACTTATTTTTCTGAGAAAAGATTTGAACCTATATTTGTGTAATAACTACATCTCTCATTACATCTTGAGCATCACCCTTTCTTCTGGTCAATTGATTTGCACCCCAAAACAAAGTCAAACAGCAAACAAATCCCTTCTTAACCCCATGCCATCCCCAATATCCTGCTACCCCTTTTTTGCATATTCTTTACAGAGCCAAACATCTTATAAGTGTTGTCTCCATTACTCACTGCCCTCTCGTTCCATCTCTAAATTCAGTGGACTTTTTATCCTTCTTAGTGGTCCTCAATAGCATTCAACACAGTTAATAACTTCTTGGAAATGTCTATCCCTTTGACTTCTGTGCTATCCTCCATTACAGGTTTTTTTTTTTTTTTCTCTCGTGTTGATTGCTTTTGTTCATTCTCTTCCTCCTATTTAACCAATAAATATTAGAATTTTTCACAATACTCTTTTATTTCTGAATCAGTGTTTCTCAAAATGTTGTCTGGACCTTATTTCAAAATCACTTGAGAGGATTGGTTAAAATGCTTTTTCTTAAATTATTTGCCAGGTCTGCCAAATCAAGCTTTTTGGGATTGGTGGCCACGATTTGTAATCCGCCCCTGAGGTGACTCTTAAGCAGGTTAAAGTTTAAGAATCATTGCTTTTTCACCCCGTAGGTGATATAGCCAGACTATTTTATCAGTATCTCCAACCTAGATTGTTTTCTGAGATCCACATAGTCAGTTGCCTGTTTACGTTTCCACTTGGATGTTTTATAAGTACCTCGAGCTCATGAACATCCTTCATGAAGTCTTTGCTAATGATCCCTATTTAAGTGAATGGATCCACCATACACCTAAAACAAGTTGAGTGATTCTTGTCTTTCACTCATTCCTATTGATTTAGCCACTTGACTGTTTTCTGTAATCTCCTTACATCATTACGTCCATTCTGCCACTATCCTGGTGCATGACAATATCATCTTCTCTTGGTATATTACCTTAGCCACTTCATGTATATATTCTTACTACACTTCATTCTAGAGAGAAATATATATCAAGTGTAGACATGAGACTCTCTGGGTTTTAAGATATTTTAAAGACTTTAAAGACCACTGTCCTGGAGTAAAGACTAAATTCCCTAGCAGTTTCTAAGGGTCTGCATTATATATCCCCACCTGTGTCCCCTAATTCTCTTTATCCCTACTGTACTAGAGTTTTCAGTTTCTTGACATCCCTATTCTCTCTTAGCCTTTTCCTGTGATGTTCTCTTCACATAATTCTTTCCTGTTTCTTTTTAGCTTAACCAGCTCCTGTTTAATTTCAGGTCTGAACTTAAATGTCACTTCCTCATCAGATTAAATCAGGTACAGTTCTTTGTAAGATACCATGCACTTAAATTACTTACTCAGTGTCAGTCTTTCCCAGCTAGACATTATAAGTCTAGGGACTGATTTTTCCCAGCGTCTACTTTAGTACCTTTGATTTGAGAAATATATGTTGATTGAATTTTTTTTAAAAATCTGTATTTATGTTGTATATAGTGTTTGTCTTGGGCATGTGTGTGTGTTTGTTTTTTACATAGGCTCTACTCCCAACATGGGGTTCAGACTTGTGACCTGGAGATCAAGAGTCATATGCTCTATTGGCTGAGCCAGCCAGGTGCCCCTAGGGCATATGTTTGAAATCTAACTCTGGGAGGGTTGAATTGTGAATAGGACTTAGCATACACAACACAGATGTCTATAATCATGGCTAATATTATTGTGTGATGTATGCCTGGCAAGTATCTCATTTAATCTTCATAACATACTTGAGTAATTATATCTCCATTTTATTTATTTATTTATTTTTAAATTTTTAGCTATTTATGATAGTCAGAGAGAGAGAGAGGCAGAGACACAGGCAGAGGGAGAAGCAGGCTCGATCCCGGGTCTCCAGGATCACGCCCCGGGCCAAAGGCAGGCGCCAAACCGCTGCGCCACCCAGGGATCCCATATCTCCATTTTATAGATGTTTATAGATATAAACAGACACACAAGAGGGTTGAATAACTTGCCTAATATCATACAACCAGTAAACAGTAGACTCATGATAGGCATCCAGGCTGTCTGGCTCAGGGAGCTTCACCCTATACTCTGCTAGGTTTCATGCACATTTTATTATTTTTTGTTTTATAAAGATTTTATTTATTTGTTCATGAGAGACACCGAGAGAGGCAGAGACACAGGCAGAGGGAGAAGCAGGCTCCATGCAGGGAGCCCAACATGGGACTCGATCCTGAGTCTCCAAGATCACACCCTGAGCTGAAGGCGGTGCTAAACTGAGCCACCCGGGCTGCCCAGTTGTTTGATAGTCTCAGACCAATATGGTGTTAAGTAACTCACTTTGAAAAAGGGAGGACTAAGTAATGCATCAATTTTAGGAAGATACTGAAATGTATAAAAAAGTAAAAATACAAAATGAATTCATCTTAGTATAGTCATGGTAATCATATTTGAATGAGTGTAGACCATTTTATTCATCTTATTGGTCCTTCATGACATTCAACTTAATTAACTTAACATTCAAGTTAATGACTTGTAAAACTGTCCCTTTGGCTTCTCTGGTATCAGAATTTTCTACTTTTAAACTCAGAAGCTGGTCTGTTACCTGTGGAAGCAGTTTCATGTATTTTGGGATATTTTATCTTGCTGTACTCATGTTTGTTTATGAAACGAGGCAGAGGTATAAACAAACGAGGCATTTTAATTATATGAAGCAAGCTAATAGGATTTGAAAAATAATGGAATTTTAAAATATCTTAAAACTAAAGTCTTACATTAATTGTTCTCAAGCTCATCTTCCTGCTTAATTTTCCCTTCTATGAGAACGTCATAGCAGCTGTTGGCATATGTTTTTATATTAGGAGTTCATGCCAGAGTGGACAGAGACTAAAAGCTGAACACAGAGTCAAGCAATAGGAGCCTTCTTTGTCTAACTCATGCTTCTATGAGGTGATTTGAGGAAGGGAAAACAGTGTTGGTGTCTAGCACAACACCTTATTTCTGAGGTTTGATTGAAATGTTGGTCCTGGGGAGTTAGGTCTTTCTTAGATTGTTTTGTTATCATGCCTGGATAAAAAGAAGGGAAAGTACTCATATACACATACACGTACAAAGAGATACTTCTATCTATGTAGCTGCTCATGGGTTAGTATACTAATACTGGAATATGGCTGACTAGCTCTGATAGCCCATGGAGATAGATCTATTGATCTATCTATGTGTGTGTTTAGGAATGCTTATCTCCTTTGGTGTGTGTGTGTGTGTGTGTGTGTGTGTGTGTGTATATATATATATATATATATTCTGGGCTTTGTTATAATTTTGAATCATTTTCAAGGAATGCAGTTTTCATTGCCTGATTGACTTCTAGAATATAAACTATGAGAATAAATGCCATTGCTCCAAAAAGCAAAGGTATCTGTATTTGTGATCTCATTCCTTTTGCATCATCCTTGTGAAAGAGGGAAAGCCAGAGATGATATCTTCAGTTGGTAGATGGTAACATAATCACAATGCAAAAAAATGACCTGTTCACTCATTCAAACAATTGACAGGCTTAAATTTAGGTTTTTTTTTTTTTAAGTGAAATTTACATATCTATTGCCTTCCTTAATCTTATATATATATATACATATCTAACAAGCAGTTTGCTGTGGCTGGTTTATAGCACGGTGCATTGAAGAAGAGATTAGAGAAATATCTACTCTTTCTTTTTTTTTTTAAATTTATTTTGGAGACCATAATATCAGTCATTTTTCAGAGGCATTCTGCAAGGCTTTGAGACTGAGAGGAATATTCCTTTTTTTTTTAAGATTTTATTTATTTATTTTTAAGATTTTATTTATTTTTTTTTTTAAGATTTTATTTATTTCTTCATGAGAGACACACAGAGAAGCAGAGACATAGGCAGAGGGAGAAGCAGGCTCCATGCAGGGAGCCCGACCTGGGACTCGATCCCGGGTCTCCAGGATCATGCCCTAGGCTGAAGGTGGCACTAAACCGCTGAGCCACCCGGGCTGCCCAAGAGGAATATTCCTAAAACAGGTATTGTTCACTGTGTTTGTGTTGAAAGACTTTAGGAGATAGCCACAAGCAGTGCCCAGCACAGGCTGAACTTAAGGGTCAGAAGTTTGCATGTAGGCCCTTCCAGTATTCCATGGAGAGGCTTGTATAGACCAGGTCTGACTGGATGGACTGAGGTTTTGCTTCAAGAGAAGGACCTTTTGGGATGCTTGGATGGCTCAGTGGTTGAGTGTCTGCCCCTTTGGCTCAAGGGCGTGATCCCGGGGTCCTGAGATCAAGTCCTGCATCCGACTCCCCACAGGTAGCCAGCTTTTCCCTCTGCCTATGTCTCTGCTTCTTTCTCTGTGTCTCTCATGAATAGATAAAGTCTTCAAAAGAGAGAGAGAGAGAGAGACCTGTTTTTCCCTATTCTTTCTTTTAGGGCTTTTGTGAATGCAACTTTCCAGATGGGCTAAGTGGGGTGACCATCTGAGCTTGGGCACCAACTGCTCCAGGTGGTCATATACTAGCCCTGAAATGTCAGCTGCTAGCTCTAACTACAGATTCTGTGCAAGATTGGGTCTGTGCTTAGTCCTTGCTTTTGGGAAATGGAGAGTTACTGATCCCACCTTGCTTATTTTCAGGCATCTAGAGATTGCCACCAGGGGTAATCCTCTGGACAGTCTAGCTTGTCTCTTCATAATTAGATACTAGAAAGGAAGATTTAATATAATGGAAATCGGTTTGGCTTTAACTAATATTTCAATCTTGCTTATAGTTCTAAATGTTCAAAATTAATAAGGACTTGGTTTCTTTAAGAAGCCAGTGAAGGCATTAATTTGAATGGATTAGCTCTATTTAAATGAGTTGAGAACTGTTGGGGGCAAGCATGAGAACTATGTGTATCCTATTTCTTTTTTTAAAATTAATTTTGACTTGGGATAATTATAGATTTACATTCAGTTGTAAGAAATAATATAAAGAGATTCCAAATACCTTTAAGGCGGTTTTCCCCAATGGGAATGTCTTGTAAAACTATAGTACAATTGTGTAACCAGGATATTGACCAATATAGTAAAAATACAGAACATTTCCATCACCATAAGGATTTCTCATTTTGCCCATCTATAGCCACACCTTCTTTTCTCCTACTTTCATCCCTTTCATAGTCCCTGGCAACCATTAATTATTCCTATTTCCATATTTTTGTCATTTTAAGAACGTTATATAAACGGAATTATATAGTATGTAGGCTTTGGGGATTGGCTTTTTAAAAAATTCAGCATAATTCTCTGGTGATTCATCTAGGTTGTTGCATCTGTCAATAGTTTGCTGCTTTTTATTTCTGAGTTGTATTTCCTTCCTACTCTTCATACAGAACTGCATTACACAGTATTATAATTTTTTCTTCAATCATAAAACATAAGGCTCAAGACAAGGAATATCTATTACGTTTACTCTTGTTTTTGCTTATCATGTTGTTTCTTCCTTTCCTGATATTCCAGAGTGTCCATTCTTTTATTGTTTCCTTTCTGTTTAGAAAACTTTAACTAGCCATTCTTTGGGGGTAGGTTTGCTGACAGTAAAGTCTTTTCCTCTTAGAATGTCTTGATTACCCTTCATTCTTCAAGGATAGACCACTGGATTTAGGATTCTATGTTGACAGTTACTTATTTCCAGCATTTGAAAAAAATACTGTGCCACTTGCTCTGGCCTCCATGGTTTCTGATGAGAAATCGAGTCATTTAAATGGTTTTTCCTAAAAAAAATAAAAATAAAAAATAAAAAATAAATAAATAAATAAATAAATAAATAAATAAATAAATAAATTTATTTTTCCTTATAGCTAAAGTGTCCTCTCTTTCATGCCACTTTGAAGATTTCTGGGAGTTTTTTTTTTTTTTTTGTCTTTAGTTTTTGGAAGTTTGAAAAATATGTTTGGTATGAATTCCTTTAGATTGATTTTATTTGGACAAATGTGTATATTTGTGTCTATATCCCAGATTTGGGATATTTTTGGCCATTATGTCTTCAGGTACTTTTTCAGTTCTACTCTCTCTCTTTTCTTCTTCTGAGACTTTGATGACACATTAGATCTTTTGTTCTAGTCCCAGAGGTTCCTGTCAGTTCATTTTATTTTTTTTTCAGCCTGTTTCCTCCTTCAGATTGGACATTTCTGTTGTTTTCACTCATTTTTCCACTGAACCATATATAATGCTCTTGAATCCTTTGAATTTTTAAAAAATTCATTTATTCAGTTTTTGAGTTCTAAAATTTCCATTTGGTTCTTCTTTGTATCTTCTGTTTTTTTTTTTAATGAAATTTTCTATATTTTTATTGTTTTAAGATTGTAATCATAATTATTAAAGCAGTTTTACCATGACTGCTTTAAAAATCTTTGTCAGATCATCTGACATCTCTGTATTTTAGTGTTGGCATCCACTGATCATCACTTTTTAAATCAGTTTGAGATCTTTTGGTTCTTTTATGATTTGTGATTTCCTTTTGAAACCTAGACATTGTGGGTGTTATATTGTGAGACTCCAGATCTTATTTAAATTTTTTGTTTTAGCTGTTTCCTTCTGATACTGTTCTGGCAAGGGAAGGGGTCCTACCTTCTTACTCTTAGGTGGAGGTAAAAGTACAGATTCTCTTCCACTGATGCCTGATAGAGGGTGCTCATCCTCACTGCTGGACAGAGATGGGAGTTGTGCTTCGTACTAAGCCTTCTCTGATACTTCACTGGCTAGTAGGGACAGGAATGCCTCATTACTGTTCCCTATGTGGCATCCATTGATGCATGGTGAGAGTAGTATCACTGGCACTGGATTGGGCATTGGTGAAAGTTCTGATTCTCTTTTAAGTCTCCTCTGATACCACCCCACTGGGCCTCATTATGTGAATTCCACTAGCACTTTCCATGTGGGAGGAAGAGAGGTTTGTCACTGTCTTGTTGGGATTGCAACTCCTCTCCTTCTTAGTCTTCTTTGATACCATCCTGCTCAGTGGAGGGACAATTTGGGTACCTTGTTATGTGCTGTGGAGTATGGAAATCTATAAATTTATATTTATAAATATTTATCTCCCTCTCTTTCTTTGTTTATATAGAAGAACCGTATCACACAGTATTTTAATTTTTGTTTTAACCATAAAACATAAATGTGCGTGTGTAGATATATATATCTATCTACATATATAGTTAATTATATATAGTTAACTACTTAAAAAATCTTTGTACTAGACTATAAGATATGTCTGCTTTGTTAAATCTGTATCATTAATACCTAGCAATGTCCCTGGTCTGTATTATCTACTATAGTAGATTTCTTTACAGTATCTACTTTATATAAATAGAGTTTATATAAATCAGCTTAGATGTATTTGTGTATATCCTTGTCTCTATGTTTGAGGTACTTATTTTTGTAGCACTGAGATCAACTATACACTGTTGTATTACCTGTGTCGATTCTTTTTTAAACAATTTTTTGTATTAATTAGACATTTGTATGATTTAAAAACCAAAAAGTACAGGGATGTCTGGGTGGCTCAGCAGTTGAGCATCTGCCTTTGGCTCAGGGTGTGATCCTAGGATTCTGGAATCGAGTTCCACATTGGGCTTCCTGTGAGGAGCCTGCTTCTCCCTCTGCCTATGTCTCTGCCTCTCTCTCTGTCTCCAATGAATAAATAATAAAAATTAAGTAAAGTAAAATAAAAATAATAAAACAGTACAAAAATGTATACAGTGAAAAGTTTGTCTCCACTCTGATGCCATCTGCCCAGTTCTCACCTGCCTCTCACTATTGTTAAGTTTTTATGTATACTTCCAGATTTTCTTTACGTAAACACGAGCAAATACACACAGATTTAACCACCCACCCATTCATATTTTTTTCCTTCTTTAACACAAATAATAGGAAACTGTATTTGTGATTTTTGTATTGTTTTCCCACTTAATATATCTTGGAGATCTTTTTATGTGGTTCATAGAGAATTCTTTTTTTTTTTTTTTTTTTTGCTTTGGTAGTTGCATAGTATTTTTTTTTTTTTTACACTATTGTACATAGTATTTTTTTCAGTTTCAGCTTGTTTTTTTTCTAGTATATGGAAATGCAGCTGATTTTAGTATATTGAACTATCCTGCGCCTTTCCTAAACTCTTTTGTTGGCTCTAATAATTCTTTGTATATTCCACCAGATTTTCTGCATAGATAATCATGTTGTCTGCAAATAAAAACAACTATTTCTTCATTTCCAATCTGGATGTCTTATTTCTTTCTGGCCTTGTGGCACTGGCTTTAGTGTGGCCTCCAGTATGATGCTGAATAGAAATTCTGATTGTTGACATCCTTGTCTTGTTTCAGTTTTAGTGGGAAAGCATCAGTCTTTGATTTACAAGTTTGATGCTAGCTATAGTTTTTGCGAAGATGCCCATTATCGGCTTAAGGAATTTCTATTCTTAATTTCCTAAGATTCTTTCATTTACAGGAATGAATGCTATTGACTTTTGTCAAATTGTTTTTCTGTATCTATAGAGGTGATCATATAGTTTTTCTTTTTTCATTTGTTAATATGGTAGATTATATATATTTTTTGAATGTTAAATCAATCTGGCACTTGGGATAAAGTCATGTGGTTATGATGTATCCTCTTCTTTTATAAGGACATCTATGTTCATGAGAAATGATGTTCTGTTGCTTTCTTATAATGTCTTTGTGTAATTTTGGTCTTGGTGTAATCCTGGCCTCATAGAATTATTTGTGAAATACTCCCTGTCTTTCAACTTTATGGAAGAGTTTGTGTAGAATTGGTATTGTTTCTGCCTTAAATATTTAATAGAATTCACCATGGAAAGTATCAAGGCTTTGACTTTTCTTTGTAGGAAGGTTTTTAACTACCAGTATAAATTTTTAGGAGGTTATGTATTCTTTTTTTTTTTTTAATTTTTATTTATTTATTCATGAGAGAGACACAGAAAAGCAGAGACACAGGCAGAGGGAGAAGCAGGCTCCATGCAGGGAGCCCGACACAGGACTCGATCCCGGAACTCCAGGATCACGCCCTGGGCCGAAGGCAGTGCCAAACCACTGAGCCACCCAGGGATCCTTATGTATTTCTTCTTGAATAGGGATCTTTATTTTCTATCTTTAAAGAAGTTTGGCCATTTCGTGTAAGTTGTCAGACATACTGGGAAAAAGTTGCTTGTGACATTTTATTTTATTTTTTATTTTTATTTTTTTTTATTTATTTATGATAGTCACAGAGAGAGAGAGAGAGAGAGAGAGGCAGAGACACAGGCAGAGGGAGAAGCAGGCTCCATGCACCGGGAGCCCGACGTGGGATTCGATCCCGGGTATCCAGGATCGCGCCCTGGGCCAAAGGCAGGCGCCAAACCGCTGCGCCACCCAGGGATCCCACTTGTGACATTTTAATTACCCTTTTTATGTCTAGAGAATCTATAGTGATGTCATCTTGTCATTATTTGGCTAATTTCTAAATTAATTCTATTGTGGTCAGAGAACATAGTTTGTATGACTTGAATTTTTTTAAATTTGAAACTTGTTTTATGGCCAAAATACATCATCTATCTTAGTAAATGTTCTGTGTACTTGAGAAAAATGTATATTTTGATGCTGTTGGATGGAGTGTTCTAAAAATGTCAATTTGCAGATTTATTTAAGGCTATCAATTCAATATGTATCACTTTCATTATTGTTTTTATATATAATCTTCAACTTTAGTATTCATTCTTTGAAGTGTTTTTAGAGAAGGTTTAAAAAAGCATCTTGGGGCAGCCCCGGTGGCACAGCGGTTTAGTGCTGCCTGCAGCCCAGGGCGTGATCCTGGAGACCCAGGATCGAGTCCCACGTCAGGCTCCCAGTATGGAGCCTGCTTCTCCCTCTGCCTGTGTCTCTGCCTCTTTCTGTGTCTCTCATGAATAAATAAATAAAATCTTAAAAAAAATTTTTTTTAAATAAAAAATAAAAAAGCATCTTATTTTCTGATAGTTGATTACTTTCTGGTTTTATTGTATCATCAGATAATGTGTGTACTAATTCTACCTTTTGAAGTTTATTTAGATTTTTTTTTTGTGGCCCAGTATATGGTCAGTTTTGATTAGTGTTCAATGAACATTTGAAATATAGTGCTTTGTGTGTTTTCACAGAGAATAGTTTATTATCAATTTTTTATACATCTTCTAAACCCTTACTCATTGTTTTCCACCTTATTTCTCATGGACTGTGAGAAGTAAAGTGCCTTTTGGATTGTGCTCTTTTCCTTGTTTTCCCTTCCATCTTGTATTTTATGAATGTTAGCATTGATAACTTAGTATGTACTGTATAGTAATTTAGCTTGTAGAAAGAAGTTTATCTTCATAATGATTTATTTATTCATGTAATTGCCCTTTTAGCCTGGATTTTACTTTATCTGATAGATCACATCCTGTGATTTTTTTCTTTGCACCGTATACTTTGGCCTATCCTTTAATTTTTCAGTCTTTCTGGATCACTTTGTATTTGTATTTATTTGCTTTCTCCATAGAGCTGGGAGGTTGCTTTTTTGAGATTTCAGAGTTTTGCTTTTTTCAGATTTTATTCTGAAAATCTTAAGTGAGGTAAGCCAAATATATATTTTATTTTATATTTTTAAGGACACTTTTCACTACTTTTTTATTTGTGCATATATTTCTGATATTTGGGAATATGTATTGTATTCCAATGATTACCTTTAGGATTATAGCTAAAGGTATAGTTCCCTTGATCTTCTGTTTGACCATTGTTCCTTACAGTGATGAAAACTAGCATATCTTTCCTTCCTCCTTTCACCTCAAGCCCTCCTTCATTACACATTTTAACCATTATCCCAGTATTTGCTTTTATACTGTTAAAACAAGTTTTTAATTCCAATTTTACTCATGAGCTTTAAAAGATATCTTTTGACTGCCATCTCACAGATGAAGCCAGTGGATCTTTTCTACCTCCTTCCTTCTTTACTTTCTCTTTCCAGTTTGCCTTAATATAAATCTTTTACTCATCATCAAAGGATATAATTTGTTTTACTTTAGCTGTTAAATGCAGTTCATGCTTAATCATCAGTGCTTTTGCTGAAGTCTCACCAGCCATTTCTTGGTTGCTGAAGCTGTTTCATGAAGAAAGTTTCAGGAAAACAATATTCTTTGAGTTGTTAAATCTTCAAATTGGTGGACTCTAGCTTTTATATTGAAAACCATTTTGGCTTTCCTTAAGGATCTTGAAGATACTGACTTCTCTGTGACATTCTGACATTGAATACCACTGTAGGGGAAATCCTAGGCTAGATAGATGTTTCCCCCCTCTCATAATTGATTGATCATTTCTTCTGGCTGTTTCTTTACTTGTTGGAATCCAGTAACTTGACTGCACTGAATCTCAATGTAACTAATCTAGGCCATTTTTCCCCCAGCATAAGATGTGTTTTTTCAGTATCAGGATTTAAGTCTCAGTCTCTCTCTCTCTCTGTGTGTGTGTCTCTCTCTCTCTCTTTAATTTCAGGAAAGTTTTCTTGAATTGTGTCTTGAATTGTTTCTATTGCACTATTGGAGTTTTATTATTCAGGGATTCCAGCTATACATATATTGATGTTTTCTCTTTTTTTTTCCTCTTCCTTCCTCCCTTGTCCTCTTTCTTTCCTCCTCCTCATACCTCCTTTCCTTACCTCCTTTCACCTCACACACCACCAAATACTTCATTCACCGCTTGGTTCTCTGCAGGCTGGGTGTCACTTATCATTGTACTTACTACTTAATCAGTAAGATAAAACACCCTCTTATTAAAGATAGCAATGATATCTGCATTTCTGAATCCAATAAACACTTTTCAGGTTTTATCCATCCCTATTTCTGTATTAAACAGTGATGATCATCTTTCCTTTTTGAAGTTCTGTATCCTGTAGACATCTGTGACTCTGTGCCCTTCTGATTTTTTTTTTTTTTTTACCTTTGTGATTGTTCTTGAGTTGAATTTTGTTTCTGTCATTTGACCATATTATAACTATTAGTCTTAGGACTTAGTTCATTGTCCATTGGTTTCTAGCTCCATTATCATCCCTGGACAAGTTTATTCATGGACATTGTTTCCTCTCATGGCTTAGAAATCTATAATTTTTTTTTTAAGTAGTCTCTAGCACCAGAATGGGGCTCGAACTCACAACCCTGAGATCAAAAGTCATATGCTCTTGATGGAGCCAGCCAGGCGCCCCTAGAAATCTATAATTCTAATCCAGATGTTTCAGATTACTCAATTTCTTATTATTCAACATTTAAGTAAAGATATTCCTCAAATCTACCATAGTCCATACTGCACCTAGCTTCTTTCTTCTAACACTTCTGCGTATATTCCTTATCTCATTTTGTGGCATCTTCACTCAGCTGTCACTTAAGCTAGAAACTTAGGAGTTATCATAGACTCCTTCCCATGCCTTCCAACCCAAACCAATCAGTCACCAAACTCTAGTTTTACTTTATAAATATCTCTTAATTCTGCCTGCTGTTTTTTAGGTCTACTATCACTATCGTAGTTTAGTTCCCATTTCGACTGCTATGATAGCCTTCTACCTTCAGTCTTGGTTTTTTCAGATCATCCCATCATAAAATCACCAGAGTGATCTGTCCTAAATGTATGAATCTGATGATTTCACTCTCCGTAAATCTCTCTAGTAAGTGTATCCTTAATACTTAGTACTAGGCCAAGCAGTTCTTTAATTTTTGCATTTAATATTTTAAACATATTTAATAGTTTCTCATAATACTTGAAGGTTTAGGAGTCTACCTCTATATGTAGTTTCATTTATTTATTTATTTATTCATTTATTCATTCATTCATTCATGAGAGACACAGATTGAGAGGAGAGGTAGAGACACAGGCAGAGGGAGAAGCAGGCTCCATGCAGGGAGCCCAACGTGGGACCCGATCCCGGATCTGGGGATCACAACCTGAGCCAAAGGCAGGTGCCCAACCGCTGAGTCACCCAGGCGTCCCTATTTGTAGTTTCTGTTGATGTTTACTCATGGTGAATTATTTTGTGCAGTGCTTTAAAATTTTTTGTTTTGAGTACATCTTCAGAAGGGCTTTATCATTAGAACTTACTTTGCCTGTGTTAAGTACTGTCTCCAGAGAAATTTTGAATTTCCTTCTTTCAAATGCCCCAGGAGTCTTTTTTTTCAGAATCATCTTTTAAGATGTTAATTTCTTGGCTTGATTTTTCCTATCCTAAGGAGATGGTGGAATTTCAAGTCTCAAATCCACCTACAAGCAGCATATAGATTATAGATTCTTATAGAGTATACATTTACCCCTGCTGAGTCCAGGCTGAGACAGTCTTTCTTGTCATCTTCCTATGCTTATAGACAGATTTCCCTCCCTCTTTTCCTTTCACTGAGGATGCAGCTTTTCAAGACTCCTGGTTTTAGGAAGATCTTTGCTTCAATCCCTTATGTTGCAAGGGATTATGTGGCTTAAGGTCTTAGCTTCTTTCTGGCATTAAAACCCAAGCTCTTTTTTTTTTTTTTTTTTTTTTAAAACCCAAGCTCTTAATGTGACCAACAAATATGTAAGATAGTCTCAGTGACAGCTTAGGGCTTACTGCTTTGGTTTTCAGTTTCCTTTTCATTTTTAGACTCTTTGAGTATTGCCCTTATTTTCTTAGGAACTCAGCTGTGTATTGTAAGGAATGTTTATTAAATTTTTCCCCAACATTTCTAGGGAGATTTTTTGCCCTCCAGATTCTCTGGCCCACTATATTCTCATACAGGGTTGACACTTGCCATAGCTCTAACATTTTTCACAGGATTTAAACATGATCTAACACTTCTCAATTATTTTAGTTCCTGTTTTTGAAGAATCTAAATAAGATTTTAAATCTTGTTGTAAGGAATATTGATGACTAAAGGAAGTAGATTAGATGGGTCAGGTATAACCCCATAATCCTTTCAGGTTTGTAGGTCCTTCTGATACCTCTCTCAAATAATGTTTCCTTGGTTTTATTTGTTTTGTCAAACAAGTGTTAGCATGTAGTATTCTCTTCTTCATATAGTACCTTCTCCCCTGGTGGGATTTTTTTTTCTGCCTGGAACCTAGGCCTTCTAGATTTTAATTTTTTTTTTTTAAGGAAATCATTTCCCTGCAGCCAGCAGAAAAAGAGTACTACTGAAATCTAATGCTTGGTTACTTGACAGTTTCCAGTAATAATAAGCTTCTGTTTAGCCCTCAAACTGTTTCTCATGAAAAAGGCCAAAATTATGGGTTGCCATTCACATGATATACAAGTCTACAAGATAAATTTAAAGCAATCAAAATGTTATGAAACTGGGAAGTTAAATCAACCTCAAAATAGCTGGTTTGGAGGGTTGTGACAAAATATGGACAACCTTAATCACCTGAGCCACCAACAGGACCAACTGTATTCTATTATCAATTTGATGTATTTTCCTCATTTTTTTTTCTTTTCCTTTGCAAATTTTCTTTAGAAGGTTGAAAAATACGTATTTTTCACCCAAAGTATGTTATGTTTTTGTAAACTCTTTGTAAATTTGTAATATCTACATAATACATTTTATATCTACACAATATTTTATTTAAATTTAATTAACAGTATTCCCATGTTATATATTTAATTCCAATTTCTTCCTTTCCTCCCTCTTCTGCGGCTTCTGTTATAGAGCTGCAGCAAATATCTTAATGCATTAAACAGTTTTTTTTCTTCAATGTATTTAGGTAAATTTCCAGATAGAATTACTGGGAATTCTGGGTAAAAGTGTTTTTACATTTTTGAGACTTTTGACACATTGCACCAAATTACTTAACCAAAAGTATGGTATAAAATTATATTCTCCCAATAATTTACCAGTGTCTTAAACAAACCACTTTGATTATGTCTAACCAGGGGTCTATGGGACAAAGGTGTAGTGCTGATGCTTTCTTTATGGTTTCTCTTCAGGACATGGTACCTGTCATAGTTGATTACTGCCTGCTGTTGCAACGAAAGTAAGTATACATGCCTGTCAGATTAATTATTTTGAACCCAGATTGCCTCTTGCTTATATTGTAATTTACTGTTATGAAGTCTTGAATTTGGATATTTTTAAAGAAAGTTTAATTTACAGAAGTTTGATTAACAATTTTCAGCCCATTTACCTAGTAAAACTAACTTTTCTAAAATAAATGCTGTGGCTCTATCATCTTGTGTTTGTATGGCCAGATAGTGGAGGTAAACATAGATAACAAAAGAGCAATCCTACTAAAAGATCTTAAAAGTAAAAGTTTATGATTCATATCCTGTATATATATCCTCTTTTATGAACTGTCACTAAAACACAGTATTACATGCCACACAAAAAAGGGCAAAATTCAGAGTGCTTCTGGTATTGGCTTTTAGAGCCTTTTGTTGAAAAGACAGCAGTATAAATAAACTTTTAATTTGGCCTTCTTGGTTTAAATAGTAACTATATAAACCAATTTTCACTAGTTCAGTTTTTTTACACTTAATAGCTCCCCTCATGCCAGGTAGGCCCTTTGCGTTAATTTATCTAATTTTTATGACATTGAGGTAAGTATTATTATCCTCTTCATTTTACATAAGAGGTTCTAGAGGCAGAAAGCCATTAAAGAGCTTGCCAAAGCTACCTCACACTTCTTTTGAGGACCAAAGATGGGATTCCTGTACAGGCTATTTGGCTCCTCCTGAGTTCTTGCACTTGACTACTAGCTTGTTTCTGAGTGGTAGACAACAACTGTGAGGATCCAGTGCAGATACTGCTAAAACCCTGTATAGTGCTGTGCTGACTCATGAATTTGTATTTAGGTAGCCTGAATCATAAAACATTGGATCATACTTTGAAAGTATCAGTGAATGTTATCAAGAGGGCAGTTATTTGCTATTTCAGACCATTAAGTCATGAAGAACTTTGGCTTCTATTTACTTAAGTTTATTCCAATGTTTTAGCTATACAGTATTATATGTAATTACCCAGTTAAAGTGTGTTGTGTTATGGTTGGATACTATTGAAAACATTGCTTTGTGTCACACATTTTCTTCTCTATGGGGCCTAAGGGAAAAATTTCCCTCAGGCATACTACCAGAAATATTTTTGCATCTCTAGAACAGCTAGTTCACTTTTAGCTAATGGACAGTGAATTGTATAACTAATTACAGTTTTCTAGAAAACTAAGAGCCATGATAGTTTTTTAAAACTTGGTTTTCTCTTGATGCCACTTTTCATATTCCCATCTTTGTTATTTATCTTTTATTTTTTAAAGCTGCTCAATAGTTTATGGATCAGTTTTACATATTTTATTTAAGCCTCATAATTGTAGTGTAAGGTAATGTTTTCCTCATTTTCAGATGAGGAATTTGAGATGTAGAGATGTTCCTAATACTAAAAGTACTGGAAACAACCCATATTTCAAGTTGACATAATTGTAAGGTAGAATGAAGTACCTAATACTGACTTTTACCTCAAGCAAGAAGGCATATCTTTATAAAACGGATAGTTTCCACCTAGAATGGCATAAAGTAACTATCCAGTACCTGATGGTTGAATTAATGAAATAATTCTGCCTTGTCGTTGGCAGGGTGACTTATGGTCATTATCTTGAATATGTGAATACTACTCTCACAGTGATGTAAGGTTTAAATGGTCCTAGTAATTGTAAGATGCTAGATTATATAGGGGAAAATTAAAAAGTAGGTTTTTTTTTTTTCAGAAACATTTTATGTTATTTCCAAAGTTTTCTGAAAGAGAAGCATTTCTTTTTTATATGACTTGAAAAGGAAATATTTCCAACTTTATGTAATCTATGGACTGGCTGTAATGCAGTAATTACAGAATGCAGTAATTACTTCATTAAATTATAGTATATAACCTAGAACATGAGATCTGGCCTAGATTTTTACCAAATTAGGATCTATTTATTATTTCTTTGTTTTTACCAACTTCTTTCTTTCCATTAAATTTTCCTGACTCCTTACCATATTTTTTTTTCTGGGCTTGTCAGAAACAAATACAATATTTGTTTTTGGAGATCTCAGAAAGAAATATCAGCAGTTACAGTATATTCCTGACCTCCAACGGGAAGGAAGATCTCATGGGTTCTTTTCCCAGCTCTTCCCTCTCTTTCCTTCCTCCCACTCATACATGACTAGATCCAGGGCATGGATATTTTCCTGAACCCATAGTATGACTTCCTTCTCTCTGGATTCCTCTATTTCCAAAGGCTGAAGACCAAGGCCCCTGGGTGGCTTAGCTAGTAAAGCATCTGCCTTTGGCCCAAGTTATGATCTCAGGGTCTTGGGATCGAGCTCTGGGTTGGGCTCCCTGCTCAGTGGGAGTCGACTGTCTTCTCCCTCTCCCTCTGCCCCTTTGCCCTGCTCGTGCTCTTTCTCTCTCTCTCCCTCTCTCTCAAATGAATGAAAACAACAACAACAAAAAACTTCAAAAGCTGAAGACCAGATTGTACTAGAACCTGCTTCTGCTTGGGAGTAGTCCAGCAGGGTGTGTTCTTACTCTCTTTCCCCTACTTTTTCTGCTCTCAAGGTTCCAGTAAGGGCAGAAGGGACAGAGCAGAATACCCAGCAATGTAAGAATTGTTATTGGATCACATGTTACCTTTTGTGTTTTAGATTGTGTTTTATGCTTGCTTACTTGTCACCATCTTGGCTTTTCTTTTTCATCAGAAAGATCCCATATATAGGGTCAAATAGGCCAGTTGATCAGTTCATGTCTAGGTCTCCTTCCATTCCAAACATGCAATGATTAAAGATAGATAAGATAGGAAAATTCTATGTATACTTCAAATAGTTCAGTGTGCTCACTCTCAAATGGTATAGTTTCCATAATTTTTTCTTAGACTTCCATAGACAAGTTAAAAGTGCTCAATTCCCTAGGACAAATTGAAATGGAGGATTGTAAGATATATGTAGCTTCAATCCTGTATCATATCTTTCTTCCTAAGCTGGACCCTTTCTTTATTTCCCTTTCTTTGATATTAGGTTTCAAATTTTTCAAAATATCTGAGACATTAAGATTGCTTTAAAGAATGCTTAAATTGTGTATAACACAAATACAACTTTACAAAGCATAATCTAATACTCAGCTAAATTCAGGTAACTTCCACTTCTAGGGCCATCACTTAGACACTCAGTCCTGGCCCCCTCATGCTTTTTATATTAATATCTTCTGATAGAATACATTGTTTTTATAGTCAACCCCTTTTTACATACTGTTTCTTTTCTCTTTTCGTTATTTGAGAGAGAGAGACAGAGATAGAGCACAAGCAGGGAAGGAGGGAGAAGCAGGCTCCCTGCTGAGCAGGGAGTCCCATGTAGGGCTTGATCTCAGGACCCTGAGATTATGACCTGAGCTGAAGGCAGACACTTCATTGACTGAGCCACCCAGGAGCCCCTCACATACTGTTCCTTATGTGAGTCCAATTATAAACACAATACATATGTTGAATTGATTTTAACTGAGTACCATGACATACACTATGATCACTGTTACTGCAGTATCATAATTCATAGTATCACATACCCAGCAGTAATTAATTGAACTAGTGTACATATGTATTCCCAGTCATACTTAAGAATTCTTTTATTTATTTTTATTTTTTAAAAATATTTTATTTATTTATTCATGAGAGACAGAGAGAGAGAGGTAGAGACACAGAGGGAGAAGCAGGCTCCATGGGACTCGATCCCAGGACTCCAGGATCACGCCCTGGGCCAAAGGCAAGCACTCAACCGCTGAGCCACCCAGGCATCCTCAAGAATTCTTTTATAGTATAAAATCTTTTACTGTGGCAGGAACCATATTTCTTGTTCTCTGTAGGGCATACTGACCAACATGTTATAGACGTCTTTTTTGGTTAATATTTGGTTTTATAGTCTTTGTGAATTGTTTAAAATCAGAAGTGACAGGAAATTCTGTGTTTGAAGACTTGTACTTTTATTTTCATAATTTGATTTCTTTTACAATTTCCTTTCAATTTGGTAGTATATATTTTCTCTTTAGTATTAGACAAAAGATACATCTTAAGGCTTTTTGTAGGACATTTATTTGTTATTTTGTCTATACAGTGGTAGACATTATTTCGATTTATTTTGAAAATAGGTCCAGAGTTTAATTGAACTATAATCCTGATTTTGAACAATGTTTAAAAATAGGCTGTTACTGTCTGTGATTTATATCCCAATAAAGCCATATAAGACAAAACAAAATAGGTGCTATGTGTAGATAATCTTGACCACTTTGAGCTTATATCACTGTAAGCAGATATCCAAAAAGAAGCCATCATTCAAATGACTTGAATTACATGTAAATCTGAACCAGAAATATTTCTGCTAAATCTAAAGTGAATTTGAAGTGGTCTTTTGATAGCCAACGTGTTTGTTCATTCTTGTTCAGCATCAATGTTATTATTTGAGGAACAGAAAGATCTTAATCATCAAGCATAGTTGAAAACTGTATATTTTAGATATTGTTTTGCTGATAATTGCATGTTAATATTTTAAACATCAAAGCTAGGGGGAAAAAGATGCCATGCCTTTTTAATTTTATAACAGCTGTATTGAAATATAATTCATATACCGTAAAATTTACCTTTTTTAAAAATGTACAATTCAATATTTTTTGGTATATTCATAGTGTTGTGCAACCATCACCTCAATTAAGCCATGCCTTTTTAAAGGAAATCTTTATAAACTGTGATAAACTGTGATATAGGTATTTATATCAGAAAATTGAACATTTTGAACAGAATTTCTTATAGTTCATTTGAGCTTTGCCGTTACTTTTATATATATAAGGAGAGCAGCCCAAATCAACTTTGAATATATTAACTCCTACTTATATTTACAGGGGATTTATTTATTTGGCTTCAGTTATATATGTAGTAAAGACTGGGAAGTATTAAGGATTGATGCTCTTGCTCTGTTTCTGACATTCTGGGTTTGTACTTACAATCAAGCTGAGGTCTTCATATTTTTTAAATTGCAAAATTTATAATGCACAAAGTAAATTTGGCTGTTGTCTCTATCAATTTGAAGTTATGAATGGTAGACCCCAAATAATGTATTTAATATGAGTATTAATGTAAAGTGAAGTTACGTAGAAAGAAGACCTCTTTGTCTCTCTGTTACTCAGGATAGATTTTATGTTATACGGGTTGCGGGGTGGCTAAGTTTGAAGTGATAAACAGCAGTTTTAAAGTTAGGAATTCCAGGAAACAAAGTCAGCACCCTGGAGTATAATTCCTAAATATAAAAAGAAACACAGGAGCTAAACACTTTTTTTTTTTTTTTTTTTGGTATGTACTTTTCTTTCTTCCTTCTTCTTTGATGTTCTAATAAATATTCTCCCAATATGATGAAAACGTGTCTTTGAATTTTGTTTTATTTTTAAAGTAGGGATACCAATAGGAGATGCTGAATTTTATTTTTCCTGCTTCTTTATTTTTAGGCTCTGACTGGTTAAGAAAGAAACATATAGTTTTGCCATTAATCTTACCAGCATTACATGCTGGTTTTTTTTTGTTTTTTGTTTTTTTTTTTAAATAGGACTGCCTTGTCACCTTTTATGCTGTGTGTGTGTGTCTGTGTGTGTGTGTGTGTGTGTGTATATATTTATTTATTTATTGGAGTTCAATTTGGCAACATACAGCATAACACCCAGTGCTCATCCCATCAAGTGCTCCCCTCAGTGCCTGTCACCCAGTCACCCCCACCCCCCACCCACCTCCCTTTCCACCACTCCTTACCTTTTATGCTGTTTACTGAATTTTTCACTCTTTAATTTTCCTCCCTAGGGCTTTTGGTGTTGAACTAAAATATATGATCATCTTTCATAGCATATTGTTTTTAACAACACATTATAGAGTGGAAGGGCTAGCAAATAGGACATTTTCTTTATATTCATTAGAGTTACTTTGTTATTCTTTATCTTTGTTGCAGTAACGTTTCATTAATCTTAGTTTCTTTTACTTGGTTACTAGTTGATAATCACAAAAATGTGATGGACTATTGATTAAAATGAAACTAACATGGAAAAATATGAAGCAGAGACGAAAACTAAAAATTAGATATGTGGATATGAGAAAAAAAAATTAATGGATATAAATTTCCCTCCCAGGATTTTGTAGATACTGTTTATTGAAACATGGCATGTGGTTTTGTTGCATTTGTAGCCAGTTCTCTTAGGATCTCTCCCCTTCCAGGACTTCAGATGAGGCAGAGACCCCATCCTGTTCCTTCCAGAATCTTCCTTGACCTCTTTGTGGAACTAGTCATGAAAGACCAAACCTGCAGATGAACCAGCTACCACTTTTTCTCAAATGACATGGTACACATAAAAAGAGATAACACATTTAGTAATAAATAAATAGTCCTAATGGTAAATAGAATTAGCACAGTTATTTTTTTTAAAGAATTATTTATTTATTTGAGAGAGAGATTGCATACAGGGGAGTTGGGGGAGAGGCAGAGGGAGAGAAACTTCAAGATGACTTCCTGCTGAGCCCAGAGTCCCAACCTTGAGGATCGGGGCTAGATCTCATGACCCAGGAGACCATGACCTGAGCCCAATTCAAGAGTTGGACACTCAGCTGACTGAGCCACCCAGGCACCCCAGCACAGTTTTTACATTAAACAAGGCAGTACAATGTATGAATGAGAACATGGAAAACATTTCATTTTGCCAGTCATTCAGAGAATTAAAAATAGCGATATTATTTAATTTATACTTTAAAAAAATATTTATTTGACAGAGATAATGAGAGAGCACAAGCAGGGGAAGCTTCGAAGGAGAGGCAGAAGCAAGCTCCTCGCTGAGCAGGGAGCCTGATCCCAGGACCCTGAGATGACCTAAGCCAAAGTCAGACACTTAACTGAGCCCCAGAAGCCCCTGATTTATGCCTATTAAATTATCTAGTAGAAAAACCACACATAATTGTTTGATGAAACTGTATAATTCTGCATTGCTGATGGCAATGTAAATTGGTGCTATGATACTTTTTGAAGATGATTTGGTAAGATTTCAAATGCCACAGAATTATTCATATTTTTTTGACTTAAGATAAATTTCTAAAAGCACCATGACTAAGGAATTAAGTCCCCCCACCAGGGAAAGACTCTATATGTAGATGTTCATTGTGGCATCACTCATGACAGTAAAATACTGGAAGAAAGTGATACACCCAACACTACAGGAATACTTAAGTAAATTCTGATGTTTCAGCATGTTGAAACATTGTGAGTTAAACAAAATGGTAAATTTAAAGAGTAGGTAGTATCTTAGAATGATGTTTCTTGCATGGCGTTACATGAAAGCAGAATTTGGAATTATAGCTATGATGAGTATAACTATTTATGGACTATTTGCAGAAATGTGAAATAAAACATAATTATTGAGTGTAGTGGCATTTAGATTAATTTAAAAAATTATTTCTGCAGTAAAATAGATTCCAGATATATTTTTAAAAATAGTGAACATTTTCTTTCTTCATCAATAATCACCACCTAAACCCTTTGGGAAGCAAGAGGTAAGAACTAGATAAAGAAATATATTGACTCTAGATCAGCTGGGAGTATTTAGATCTCAAGAAAGAGGAGAGGGAAAAAAAAGAAGAAAAAGGAGAGGATAAATTAGGAATAGTCTTTTTTTTTTAAGTAATCTCAACACTGAATGTGGGGCTCAAACTGAATGACCCCAAGATCAGTAGTCGAATGCTGTACTATCTGAGCCAGCTAGGTGTCCCTAGGAATAGTCCCTTTTCTATTTTTTCTACTTCATCATGTTGACTGTACTACCCACTACATTACCACCATTGTCTTTAAGAAGCAGTGTGCCATAATAGACCCAACATAGGATTTAGGTTAGAAGGCTGAGTTTATTTATTTATTTATTTATTTTAAAGATTTTATTTATTTATTCATGAGAGAGAGAGAGAGAGAGGCAGAGACACAGGCAGAGGGAGAAACAGGCTCCATGCAGGAAGCCTGATGTGGGACTTGATCCCCGGTCTCCAGGATCACACCCTGGGCTGAAGGTGGCACTAAACCGCTGAGCCACCTGATCTGCCCAGAAGGCAGAGTTTAAATTCTGATTCTGTCACTCGTTGGCTATGTGATTCTCTGCAAATAACTTATTCAACTTTTCTTGGTTGTAAAAGTATTGGGAGAATTCGTTAAGATACTATATATAAAATGTTTTTCTAATGTAAAGCTCTATGCAAGTATTGTTACTGTTTTTCTTAAACAGTTGAAATAGGAAAAAGAGAAGTAGCAGCTGATTGAATTTAGTGGATGCTCAGAATATTCCTAAAAGTATATTTTTTCTTTCTATTACAGGGATCTTTTATTTAGCCAGATGTATGATAAACTAAGTGAGAACTCAGTGGCCAAAGGAGTGTTTTTGGAGTGCCTTGAGCCATATATTTTAAGTGATAAATTGGTGGGGATGACCCCCCAGGTAATGAAAGACTTGATTGTTCATTTCCAAGATAAAAAGTTGATGGAAAATGTGGAAGCCCTAATTGTACATATGGATATCACCAGCCTCGATATTCAGCAGGTGAGTTTATAGAAAATTTATTAATATACAGAGTAAACATCATTCCTTTGTTGAGTATACTTACCTGACCATTTGGGCCTCATTGTGCCTTCCATCAACTTCATTTATTTACTGAGCACTTTTGGTAAGGTGTCTCTTAAACTTATGCTTGTCAATATATTTCTTAGGACTGTTCTTTAATGAAAACTGGATTATGAACTTCTACTCGCCTCTTCTATTTCTTTGACATCTCCCACAGCACTTAGCATAAAGTTTACATATGGTAGTTGCTCAGTAGATGCTTACTGACTGCTCATTCTTTACTCGTACAGTTTTCATCCTCCAAGTAAATTTCAACTCTGTGTCCTTTCACATGAATAGTAGAATATTTTAACTTCTAAGTTATATTATAACTTAGTTAATATTTTAACTTCTAAGAATATAAGGCCGTTTTTCAAAAAGCTACTTTATATGCCTAGAGTTGATAACTTTTATGCATTGAGTTTTGTAATGGAGAACATAGTATAGGAAGCAAATTACAGGATCTTAGCATGATTAGCCATCCCATTGTTTGTAAATATATCTCCCGTATATCTGAGGTCTCCACAATAAATTTTTCATCTTTAATTGCGGAGCAGTATGTACTTTGGGCTTAGACATTTGACTCTCAACTCTTGAGTTTCATATTAGTCCTAGTAATGAGCATGCTACTCCTACAAAGGTGGAAAGGTACAAAGATGCTAATTATGTAAGTCCTGTTGAGCTAAAATATTGGTGACTTAAAAGATCTTAGACCAAAAGTAGTTTTTTAAAATGTGCAAAATCACATAGAAGTGAAATGCTTGGAGAAATGGTTATTTTTTTTCTTCCTGGAATCTCTTTATGAATGGCTGTGAGTTTGCAAAGTAAAGTCATAACCTCTTTTATATATGCCTTTCTGTTGTATGGATAATTTGGCATAGTCTTTTATAGTTCTAGTGATTTGAGAGCATGTTTATCAATCTAGTTTTATTTACCTATCACCAGTATAAGAGAAATTTCTCATCTCTTGTCTTCCCAGTATTTTTAGCTTTCCCCAACTATGTAAATATGCTCTAGTCTTTTTTATGTTAAAATAATTTTAAAAACCTTCTTTTCAGTTTCTCTTCTCTTCATATTAAGCCTTCTTCCTTGTAGGTTACTGTCATATGTCACTCTTCTCAGTCACAGCTGGATGTCTTAAAAGCATTGTCTAGATTGTACTTGCATTTTTCCCACATCCTAATAACTCTTCAGCCTTATTTTCAGTGAAGCCAGTAATGCCCTCCATGTCTACTGTATCAAGTCATATTTTTCACATTTTACTGTCAATAGCATTTGTTTGTTAATTCAAGGAAGTATTGATTGTCAGGCTCTGAGGATGCTTCAGTGACCCTAGTGCACAATGCTTATCTTCTCAGAGGCTTACCTTTAAGCCAAAAAATTTGACAGGAAACAGATAAACTAAAAGTATAAAAATATAAACATTTTATTTTTTATTTATTATTTATTTATTTATGATAGTCACAGAGAGAGAGAGAGAGAGAGGCAGAGACACAGGCGGAGGGAGAAGCAGGCTCCATGCACCGGGAGCCTGATGTGGGATTCGATCCTGGGTCTCCAGGATCGCGCCCTGGGCCAAAGGCAGGCGCCAAACCGCTGCGCCACCCAGGGATCCCCCTAAAAGTATAAAAATATAAATGTTACGTTAATAGTCAGATAGTATGGTAGAAAGAGCATGTAAAGCTACCTTAGACTACTTAACTGTAGGAAATCTTGCTGAGGACGTAACAGTAAGCCTGAGATCCCAGTGACAAGAAGGAATCAGTAATGCAGAGATCTTGGCGAAGATTGTTCCAGGTAAAAGCAACAGCAAATGAAATATAATAATAATAATTATAATGCCTTGGATGTTAAAGTTACTGATAAAAGGCAAACAGGCTGGGGGCTTGGTTGAGAGAGAGGTGGTTTTTTCAGGGCAGGATACAGATATTTCCGTTTTATTCTGTGTGCTCTGGGAAATCATTTTAAGGAAGATGACTCTGGTTTACTTTAGGGATGACAGATTGAAAGTAGGAGCCAACTACAGAAGGAGTAAGGAGGAGATGGTCCTGACTGGAGATGGTCGCAGTGTCCTGACTGGAGATGGTCGCAGTGTGATGGAGAGAGAGGGCCTGACTTTGGATATTATTTTGGCAGTGGAATTGATTTGCTGATGAATTGGATGCAAAAATGTGGAAGTGTGGGAAAGAGAAAATTTAAGGATGACATTTAGTTTTTTGGCTTGAGATAAAGTGGGATGGAGATTCCTCTAAGAAGATTAGAAGCCTGGGTGGGTCTAAGTTTGAGAGACAAAATAGGAGTTCTGTTTTGCCATTTAATTTTGAGATAGCTACTAGACATTCAAGTATGGATATCAAGTAAGTGGTTGGATATATTGGTCAGAGGGGACATTGCCATTGAAGGTTTAAGTGTGTTTGTTAGTCACCAGTATAGAGAGATGTATGATCACAGCACTGGCTGAGAGAGGGTAGTGAGAGAAGAGAAGAGGGCCCAGAACATGCCTTAGTCTATGACATCTCATCTCTGTTTTTCCTCTTAATTCTCTAGCTCCTCCTTAATTTCCTTTGCCACCCTCTGCTCTTCTACTTCAGCCCTCTTTCCTTGTCACTCTGTAGTATAATATAGCTCTCATAGGAGAATATAGAGTAGTCTACACTGCAAGTCATTACTGTTCCTCTTCTCAATATTTTCTCAAATCAGTTTCTCTCCATCTTTAAACACTTCAGGCTTCTACGTTAAGACCTTCATCTGTACTGCTTCAGCCTGCATAGTCTCTAGATTCCATCTCTGCTTTAGGCTCGTATATGTGAATTCTTTAGGCCCTCGCTTAAATATTGCTTACTCAGGGGTGACCTTCTGTATACTCTGTACACCAAGTCAGGTTCCTTTATGACATGGCACATCTGTAAGTGAATTAAATGTGTAATTGAGTATCCTCCCTATTGTAGCTCACACTGTTTTGTGTCCTTCCCTTTTTTTGATTAGTGTCCAAGATGAACAGTAGTTCTGTAAGGGTAGAGACTAAGTCTGGGTTTGTCTGATTCTAGGAGTGGGCCTAAATATAGCTGTTCAGTAAGTAATTTGTAGAGCTATTGACCAAGGGTAAAATGAATATAGAAGGGGGGAGGAGAGAGAAAAAATAGATATTGGGATGTTTAAAAGTAGCTATTGTACAATTAAAAGTGTAATAGCCTTGTACTTTTGTATTGAACCTGCAACAGCTCTTACCCTGGCATTGTGTTTGAGTACTGTTGACCCTTGAACAACATGATTTTGAACCACACAAGTCTGTTTATGTGTGGACTTCTTTCAATTAATACAGCACAGTACTGTAAATGTATTTCCTCTTCCTTACAGTTTTCTTAATATTTTTTTCTCTGTCCTTCTTTGTAGTAAGAATGCAGATTATAATACATATAACGTATGAAATAGGTGTCATTAGCAAGACTGCCGGTCAACCGTAGGCTGTTAGTAGTTGTAGCTGAGTTTTGGGGGAGTCAAAAGTTATATATAGATTTTTGACTGTGCAGAGGTGGGGAGGGGTCAGCCCCCCTAACCTCCATATTGCTCAAAGGTCAATTGTACTTCGGTTTTTTTCAGAGAAGCACTAAGAAAAAAATAGGGAAAAATATTCAGGATCTTCTCCACTATTAAAGCTCCTTTTTACAGGTAGTTCTCATGTGTTGGGAAAATCGTCTGTATGATGCCATGATCTATGTCTACAACAGAGGCATGAATGAATTTATTAGTCCAATGGAGGTAAGATACATCCTAACTTGGACACATATTTAATATTGTCTATTAATGGCTTTTTCCTATTCTCCATTTGCTTTGAATTGTTTTCATCCAGTTGTTTAATTTCTTGTAGATTTATTATTAGACTTGCATTTTAGTTAATTTGGAACTTAGGTAGCCTTTAATTTAATTTCATACCTTATGCCATTGCTTGCTTTTTTATCTGCATAAGTAGTTGTTTAATCCCAAGGAACAAATAGATAAAATTAAAAGTAATGCTTCCCTATTAGCGTTTGTTTGTTTTTTATTTTAAATTTAAGATTTTTGATATATAGTAGGTTTTCCAAAAGGTATAAGAAATTTATTTATATACTTATTACGTGTAGTAAATGTACTATTGAGTACTGTGTACTCTTGTTAGATACATTGTGCTGGGGGAAGGTCCTGATAACGATGGGAGATATTATTTGTTAATTGCTGATTGGTTGCTTTTCCCTGTTTAGCATTTACAGCATGCATTATAATTTATTCTTCTTACACTCTCCCTACCACTAAAAAGGATTTGGGCTTATTTTAAAAGGAACCAAATGCCATATATCCATCTTGTTATTTGCCTTAAATTGAGGGCAGAATTGTAAATCATGGATTGTGGATATGTGTAATACCCTGTCAGCCCATTGTTTTAGTGACTAATTACCTGGCTCTAATGAGAAGCATCATTAGAAGAATGATGCAGAAGGCATCCAAGCAACTTTTTTTTTTTCTTTTTTGCATATTTAATGGCCATCCAAAACTAGCTTCAGTATTATTAAGTCAGCAGTTTTCTTGTGAAATTTTAGCCTTCCTTAAACACACTTGGTAGGTGAGTTACCACTCTAATTCAAAACTCCTCCAGTTTTGGTTGTACTTCTCTTTTCTTGGTCAGTTTCCAGAATGAGTGCCACAGCCCTCTTCCTCTGGTTTTGACCCTGATTGTGTGTCTAGTGAGTGAGTATTCTGTACACTTGAGCACTTCTCAGCTGCTTCCCTACCAAAGTCTAGTACTTTCCTGGGAAGAGGTACAGGCTTTCCCTGCACGCAAAAAAGTTTTGTCTCACTACTAAACCACAGTTAGGTAGAATTAATGCAGTTTCTGTGGGATGCCCCCACCTGTTGGTCCACTGAGAGAAAAGTCCCAAGAAATTCCCAGAGAATCTGGGGAGTGCCCTGAGAGGGTCCCGATATGGACCAGCAAATGTGAGGTATCCCAATTGTGGGGGTCTCCTGATCAGATGGAGGATCCACCAAATGTGACAAGCTCTGCTTGGATGGGGGCTGGTAGTGGTGGTGGTGAAAGACTTCACCCAAGGCAGAACAAAAGGGTTAAAATTTTATTAATACACTGCAAGGGAGTGGCGGGCAGGACTGCAAGGAGAGACTGACGAGGTGGTGGTAAGGGGCCACAGTTTTAGGGTAGAGTGAGGGGGTATGGAGAATATGAAATTTTCTCTTTTTTGGTAATGTTAGTGATTGTGACTGTAATTGGTCAGTTAGGGCCTGTGGCTGTAAGTGAGGTGACCTGCTTAACGAGCCTGTTTGCATTGCCTGTTTGCATTCAGCTCTGTAGTAGCTGTGGGGCCTCTTACCTCGATCAGGTTTCCATTGCTCAAGCCTAAAAGCAGCCTCTACAATTTCTAGTTTGTCTCAACATTATCCTTAGAAACAGATGCTGATTCAATACATTCTAAGGTGATAAAAATGATTGCTGGGTTTTTGTTATTACTGCTTTTTAAGTTTTAGTTTTGTGTGTGTGTTTCATTCCTCAAAGTCTGGTTTGCATTTATACCTATATATACATCTCAGATGGACTGCTGGGCTATTAAGGTTGACTTGTTTTGTGTTAAGTTTTCAAGTTTAATGGTTTTCAAAAAGAGCTTGGTATTTGTTATTAAATAGTCATTTGGAGAGTTTAGCAGTGGGAGGTTAGGTGTACTCTGTGATTCCTCTTGTATAATTTTCTGCCCACAAGGAAATCACTTGTCAGAGTTTAAAGTTTAGTTATTTTCATACTTAAAGAGGTCTAAATCAAAGGTGTCCTGCCTTTGAGATTTTCTAGGTTTTCTAGAATGACAGTGTCATCATGTTTGAGATGACTACCACAGTCTCTGAAATCTTTCCATTGTTCTAGCTTTGGCTCCTTCTAAGGTAAAGGTATAGCCTTGTTTTGGGAGGGACAACTTTACTTCTAGCAATTTAGGCCCAGAGTGGTAGGGGAGGACTGCAAATTAACTGACAAAAGACAGAATAACAGGAGAAAAGGTTTATTCACTGCTGTACTAGGAACACATAGTAAAGAGTGCTTTATTGAGATAGCCAGAACTAAAGGTTTATATACTAGTTTAACAAAATGTTGGGTAGTGAGGAGGGAGGGATTTAGGGCTTCCCTGGGAAAGAAAAGATGGATTAGTTTTTTTTGGCTTTTTGATGCTAATGAACAGTTCAGTTTGCCCTTCCTAGTGCTAAGGGTATGTCCTCTCCCAAACAGGTAACTCCCTTTGAGGAAGGCCCATGTAGTTTTTTGTCATGAATCTTCTTGTGCTTTCAGAGGCTGTGCTTAAATTTACATGTTTCCTTTTGTGTCTACTGTTGTTCAGATGTTTTCAGTTTAAAGTAATCTTTGGTAGGCTATTAATCCCTTCACTTTGTTACTTTTTTTTTTAAACACAAAACATTTTGAACAACCTAAGTTTATTTTATATCAGAAATTATAATCTCAACAAAGACCTTCATCTAGCTGGTATTTATTAAATAGTTTCTTTGAGGAATATGGCAATTCCCAGTGATCCTTTGATAATAGTTCATGGCCACATTAAAAGTTTGTTTTTTGTTTTTTGTTTTACATTAAAAGTTTTTATATTTAATCTCAGTAGCAAATACCTTAGTCAGGGAAAGGTGATTAATAGCATAAGATTCTTGATTATGTTTTTGAAAATATAATTCCTTCTTAAAAATGATGGTGATTGTTTTCTTTTTAATTTAATGCAGAAACTTTTCAGAGTCATTGCTCCTCCTCTGAATGCAGGAAGGACACTAACAGGTATTAATTTTCTAAGTCTTAATTTTTTCCTCCTTTTTGTATTTTGAGATATTTAAATTTCATAAAATTAACCAATTTTATTTGTATAGTATGAATTTTGATAATTGTATATAATCATATAACCGCCACTATAATCAAACTAAAAAGGAGCTAAAGTTGCTTCACACTAAAGTTTGTCCCTGCCCCTTTGTACTTGAGTTTCCCCTCCAGGCTGACAACCAGGCAATCACTGCGCTACTTTCCATCTCTATATGTCATGTAAATGGACTTATACAGTAGGTAATCTTTGGTGTTTTATTTCTTTCACTTAGCGTAATGCTTTTGAGATGCGTCCATGTTGTTGCATAATCTAATATTTTGTTCCCTTTTACTTCTGAGGGGTATTTCTTAGGTTGAATGTACTGTCAATTGTTTATTCACCAGATGATGAACATTTGAGTTGCTTCCAGTTTGGAGCTATTCTAAGTAATGCTGCTGCAACATTTGTGAACAAGTTTTGTTTCTTTTTTTTTTTTTTTAAGATTTTATTTATTTATTCATGAGAGACACAGAAAGAGAGGCAGAGACACAAGTGGAGGGAAGAGAAGCAGGTTTCTTGCAAGGAGCCTGATGCGGGACTCTATCCCGGGAATCCAGAATCAACCCCTGAGCAAAAGACAGATGCTCAACTCCTGAGCCACCCAGGTGTCCCACAAGTTTTGTTTCTATTAAACTTTTGCTTAGGAGGAAATTATAGAGTCACATGCAGTTGTAAGAAATGACACATGAGATCGGGTATATTCTTTACCTAGTTTCCCCCAATGATAACATCTCACAAAACTAAAGCACAATATCACAATTGGATATTCACATTGATAAAGTCAAGATTCAAAACAGTTTTATTACGACAGGTATCCTTTATATTGCCTTTATCAATGGATAGATTATATGGTAAATATGTTCTGCCTTCTAAGGTATTGATACTTGGTTTTTCAAAATGAGGTAACATTTTGCATTTTTATCAGCAATATATGAGAGTTCTGGTTGCTCCATATCCTTGCAAGCACTTGGTACTGTTGGACTATAAATCTTTGAAATATTTCAACCATTTTAGTGGGTGTATAATGGTATCTCATTGTGATTTTAGTTTTTGTTTTTACAATGGTCAGTGATGTTGAACATCTTTGCATGTGCTCTTGCCCATACACACACACACCACACACCACACACGTGTATTTTTTTAATCGATTAAATCTTTTTTTTAAAAAGATTTTATTTTTTATTTATTCATGAGAGACACAGAGCAAGAGAGAGGCAGAGACACAGGCAGAGGGAGAAGCAGGCTCCATGCAGGGAGCCCAATGTGGGACTCAATCCCGGGTCTCCAGGATCATGCCCCGGGCTGCAGGCGGTGCTAAACAGCTGCACCACCAGGGCTGCCCTAATCGATTAAATCTTTAGCACTTTTTTGAGGTTAGGGAGGAGGCATCCTGGACTTCATATTAGTGGGTTGTAAAAGTTCCAAGTGAATGAATCCCCACCAGAGCCGGTGAATTCTTTATTAGTCTGGGTACAAACCTTTTCTCAAGATATGTTTTGCAGACTTTTCTGCCAGTCTGTTGCTTAGCTTTTTGTTTTCTTAACCATGTTTTTCATAGAACAACAGTTTTTAATCTTCATTAAGTTCATTTTATTCATTTTTTCTTTTGTAGTTTTAGATTTGGTGTTTAAGAAATTTTTGTCCGATTCAATGTCATAAAGCTTTCCTCCTACATATTTTTTTCTGTAAATTTAATGTCCTAGCACTTATTTTTAGGTGTGTAATCCATTTTGAGTTAATTTGCCTATGTGATGCAAGGTAAAGTTAAGGATTTTTTTTTCCTCATTAAGCTATCAGTTCCTTTACCATTTTTTGAAAAGATACCTTGTTTCCATTGAATTACCCTGACACTTTTTTTGTTAAAAATACTGACAAAAATTGATTTTTGTCAAAAATAAATTGAGCATATGAGTTTCTTTCTGTGCTCTTTGTTAACGTTCCATTGATCAATATCTGTGTACTTGCACCAGTGATATACTGTCTTGACTATTGTAGCTTTATACTAAGTCTTGAAATCAGATACTTAAATCTTCCAACTTTTTCTTTCTCAAAATTGTGACTAATCTAGGTCCTTTGTCTTTACATATAAACATTAAAATCGACTCATTGGTTTCTTTTAAAAAACATTAGAATTTTGTGTGAAAGTGCATTGACTAGATTAATTTGGGAGAGATTGCCACCCTAACAGTGTTTAGTCTTCTAATGTATGAATATAATATGTTTCTCCATTTATTTTGGTCTTTTAAAGTCAGTTTGGTTTCCCCAATTTCTGCAAAAAAGCTCCTGAGATTTTTATAAGGATGCTTTGAATCTATAGATCAGTTTGGGGATTATTGCTGTCTTAACATCATTAAGTCTTCCAATCCATGAACATAGGACAAACCCCACATTTATTTAGGTCTTATTTAATTTCTTTCAAAATGTTTTGCAGTTTTTCATTTATAAATCATATATCTCTTTTGTTAAATCTATTCCTATTTTACTAATTTTGGTGCTACTATAAATGGAATTGGTTTTTTAATTTCTACTTTTGGAATGTTCTTTTTGAGTGTATGGAAATGAAATTGATTTTGTATATTGATCTTGTATCCTACATCTTTGCTACATTTTGCTAAATAAAATTCATTTATTCTGATTTTTTAAATGTATTCTGTAGAATTTTCTATATATGTAAGATCATGTTATGTGTAAATAGAGATAGTTTTATTTCTTCTTTCTAATTTAAATGCCTTCTATTTCTTTTTTTCCCCCCTCAATTGGCCTGGCTAGAACCTCCAGTACAATGTTGAATGGAATGACAAGAGTGGTCATCCTTATCTTTTTCCTGATCTAAGGGGGAAAACATTCAATCTTTATGTTTATGATCTTTATTAAATATTATGTAAACTGGGTTTTTCAAACTTATCAGTTTGAAGAAGTTTCCTTCTATTCCTAGTTGTTGAGTGTTTTTAATATGAAAGAATTAGATTTTATCAAATGTTTTTTTCTGCATATATTAAGATAATCTTGTGGGGTTTGTCCTTTACATGATCTATAAGATTTGGTTGATTTTTATATGTTAAGCCAATCTTACATTGTTGGGATAAATTCCCCTTGGTCTTGGTGTATTCATCTTTTATAGATGCTGCTGGATTCAGTTTGCTATTTTTTTTTTTTTGAGGTTTTTTGTGTCTGTATTTATAAAGGATATTCTTTAGTTTTATATTCTTTTTATGTCTTTTTCCTGGTATCAAGTATATTTGATATCTTGGTATACTTGCATCATGGAATGGGTTGGGAAGTGTTCTCTCTTGTGATCTTTGGAAGAGCTTATGAGGGATTGGTATTCTTAAATGTTTGGTAGAATTCAGGGGTGTCTGGGTAGCTTAGTCAGTTGGGCATCTAACTCTGAGTTTTGGTTCAGGTCGTAATCTCAGAGTTATAGGATGGAGCCCCAGGTTGGGCTTCATGCTCAGTGGGGTCTACTGGAAATTCTCTCTCTTCTCCCTTTCTCTCAGCCCCTCACCCCACTCATGCTCTCTCTCTCTCTCTCTCTCTCCCTCCCCACCCCTCTCTAAAAATAAATCTTTGGGGATCCCTGGGTGGCGCAGCGGTTTGGCGCCTGCCTTTGGCCAGGGCATGATCCTGGAGACCCGGGATCGAATCCCATGTCGGGCTCCCGGTGCATGGAGCCTGCTTCTCCCTCTGCCTGTGTCTCTGCCTCTCTCTCTCTCTCTCTCTCTCTCTCTCTCTCTCTGTGACTATCATAAATAAGTAAAAATAAAAAAATAAAAAATAAAAATAAATCTTTTTAGGGTGCCTGGGTTGCACAGTTGGTTAAGTGTCTGACTCTTGGTTTCAGCTCAGGTTGTGATCTTAGTGTAATGGGATTGAACCCTGGGTGAGCATCCTTGCTCAGCATGGAGTCTGCTTGTGTTTCTCTCTCCCTCTGCTCCCTACCCCTCTTTCATGCACTCTCTAAAATAAATAAATCTTCAAAAAAAAGTGTTTGGTAGAATTCATTAGTGAAGACATGTGAGCCTGGGATATTCTCGGTTGGAAGTTTTAAGTTCAGTCTTTTTGCTTGTTGTAGTCTATTCAGATTATCTATTTCATTTTGAGTCAGTGTTTGCAGTTTGTGTGTTTCTAGGAATTTATCCATTTCATCTGTGTTATCTAATTTGTTGGCATATAGTGCTTAAGGCATTCTTTTGTAATTCCTTTTATTTTTATAAGGTCAGTAGTGATATCTCTTCTTTTATTACTGATTTGAGTAATTTGAGCCTTCTCTCTTCTTGGTCTGTCTAACTAAAGGTTTGTCAATTTTGTTGGTCTCCAGAGAACCAATTTTGATTTTACTGATATTTTTTATTTCCCTTTCACCTTTCATTTATTTTAGCATTAATCTTTAATATTTACTTCCTTTATCTTACTAATTGGGTTTGATTTGCCCTTTCCTTTTTTTTTTTTTTTTTGTTTTTTTTTTGTCTTAGCTTTTTGGAATTTTTTTTTTTAATTTTTATTTATTTATGATAGTCACACAGAGAGAGAGAGAGAGGCAGAGACACAGAGGGAGAAGCAGGCTCCAAGCACCGGGAGCCCAACGTGGGATTCAATCCTGGGTCTCCAGGATCGTGCCCTGGGCCAAAGGCAGGCGCTAAACCGCTGCGCCACCCAGGGATCCCTTGTTTTAGCTTTTTGAAGTAGAATTTTAGGTTATTGATTTGAAATCTTTCTTTTTTAAAATAGGTGTGTTTTATCTGTAAATATTCTTCTTAGTAATGTATTAGCTGCATTCCATAAATTTTGGTATGTTGTGTTTTTATTTTCCTTCATCTCAAAGTAATTGTTAATTTTCCTTGTGATTTTTTTTAAGGATGTTAATTTCAGCATGTCTGTGATTTTCTCACATTTCCTTCTGATACTGATTTCTCATCTTATTTCATTGTGCCATAGAACATACTTTGTATGATTTCTATTGTTTTAAATTCATTGAGACTGACTTAATTTATTTATTATTTTGAGAGGGAGGGAGAGGGAGGAAGCTGGGGTAGGGGCAGAGGGAGAGAGAGAGAATCTCAAGCAGATTCCATGCTGAGCACAGAGCTGGATGTGGGGCTTGATCTGATGACTCGGAGATCAAGACCTGAGCTGAAATCAAGAGTTGGATGCTTAAGTAAACCATCCAGGCTCCCCAAGACTTACTTTATAGCCTAATGTAGGATCTGTTCTGGAGAATGTTCCATATGCACTTGAAAATAATGTGTTGAATATGTTTTGTTATTGAATGGAATATTCTATAGGTGTCTGTTAGGTCTAGTTGGCTTATAATTTTGTTTAAGATTTCTATTTACTATTCATCTTCTGCTAATTGATCTATCCATTATGGAAAGTAGATTAGTAAAGTCCCCAAGTATTACTGTTGAATTGTTTTTGTCTTACTTTAAGTCTTCAAGTTTGCTTCATCTTATTTTGGAACTTTCATTGCTTCAGCATGCAGCTTATAATTCTGCCTTAACCTTTACTTCCTGTGTATGCAGAGCCTCAGAGTCAGCCATGAGTAGATTAGGGCTTTTCCAGGTCTTTCCTCGATATGTCACAACCCTGTATGTGCACATGTCTTTCTAGAGTTGTGGAAATATGTTGGAACTTTTGAAAGCCCCCTGAAGACTCCCATTCTCCAGTTTCTCCTTTTAAGTTTTTTGTTGAGTTTGTTATTTCATTCTTTTAGTACAACCTCTGGCACCAGTAAAATTAAACAGTTGCACTGATTGTTTTTGAGAGATACCCGGGTGATGGGGGTGGAAGTGTTGATAGTGGTATTTGCACTGAGTAAGCTCTGAGTTGGGACAAAAAAAGACAAACCTTGAGAGTGGAGCTTTTAAGTGAGCTGCCAAATAGGTCACATAGTTGTGCTTCTCTGGGGATGAAGCTTTGGGGGAGCTCCAAGCCCATTTTGTCCCCTCAGGTGGTCACTAGTTTGCTGCTTTGTACCAGGCTGTTGGTTTTCAGAGCTATAGTAAAGTTGGGGAAAGGAGGATAGGACTAAGTAACATTAAAATGCCATAAAGCTCACAGAAATGAAGAATACCTTTGATGGTGTGGGTCATTAATAGACTGGACATAGCTGAGGAAAGAACTTCTCAGCTTGAGGACATAACAAAGTTCAAAAATGAAAAGCCAAGAGAAAGACTGAAAAAAAGCAGAACAGAACATCTAAGTATTCTGTGGAAACTGTGGAACAACTACAAAAGGTGTAACATACACATAATGGGAATATCAGAGGGAAAAGGAAGAAAGAAACAAAGGCAGTATTTGAAGCAATAATAACTGAGGATTTTCCCAAATTAATGTCAGACACCAGACCACAAGCCAGGAAGTTCGGAGAACACCAAGCAGGATAAACGGCAAAAACCAAAAACAAAACTCACAAAAAACCCACACCTTAAATGCAGAAAAGATTCTTTTTCTTTTTAAGATTTTATTTATTTATTTATTCATGAGAGAGAGAGAGAGGTAGAGGTAGAGATACAGGCAGAGGGAGAACCAGGGTCCATGCAGGGAGCCTGACGTGGGACTCTATCCCGGGTCCCCAGGATCAGGCCCCAGGCTGAAGGCTGAGCTAAACTGCTGACCCACCTGGGCTGCCTTAAACTGCAGAAAAGACAAAGATTCTGAAAGAGGGCAGAGGGTAAAAGAGCCTTACCTGTCAGGGAGCAAAAATGAGAATTACATTCAACTTCTTAGAAACCATGCAAGAAAGAAGAGAGTAAAGTAAATATTTAAAGTGTTGGGAACAAATATTTAAAGTGTTTAGAGAAGGGGATCCCTGGGTGGCGCAGCGGTTTGGCGCCTGCCTTTGGCCCAGGGCGCGATCCTGGAGACCCGGGATCGAATCCCACATCGGGCTCCCGGTGCATGGAGCCTGCTTCTCCCTCTGCCTGTGTCTCTGCCTCTCTCTCTCTCTCTCTCACTGTGTGCCTATCATAAATAAATAAAAAAATTAAAAAAAAATAAATAAATAAATATGCTAAAAAAAAAATAAATAAATAAAGTGTTTAGAGAAAAAAAACCCCATCAACATATAATTTTGTACCCTGTAAGATTATCCTTTGAAAGTGAAGGAAAAATAGGCTTTATTAGACACCAACATGCAGGAAATTTGTTGCCAATAAACCTGTCTTGCAAGAAATGTTAAAAAAAAAAAAAAAAAAAGTTCTTTAGAGAGAAAGAAAATAATATAGGTAAGAAATTCAGATCCAGGGCAGCCCCGGTGGCTCAGTGGTTTAGCGCCGCCTTCAGCCCAGGGTGTGATCCTGGGGACCCAGGATCGAGTCCCATGTCAGGTTCCCTGCATGGAGCCTGCTTCTCCCTCTGCCTGTGTCTCTGTCTCTCTCTCTGTGTGTCTCTCATGAATAAATAAATCTTAAAAAAAAAAAATTCAGATCTAAGAAAGAACATCATAGAAATTAGTAAGTGAAGGTAAAACAAAAAATTTTACTTTTCTTATAATTTTTTCCCCAAAGAATTGTAAAATTTACTGTATAAGTATTGTAGCTTTTCAGAATGACATCATTGCCACTAATTATTATTGATACATGGCAGACGATTTCCTGAGGCCTGTGGATTGGTATCCAAATAGAAACTTATGCAGCACATGGGTGCTATTCCTAGCCAGAGTTTACATGAGTTTAACTTGAACAGAGCTTGGGAAACAGAACTGTAAAGGATAGCAGTTCCAGCGCCAAGAACACAACATAAAAGTGACACCACTATAGAATCAGGCAGGCAAATGAGGATACATGTCCTGGGCTCCTATGCTATAGCAGAATTTAAAGTGCAGTTTCCAAAAAAAGAAAAACACAAAACAAGACAAAACCCCTTTTTCTGCCTTATCAATGGGATATTTTATGGATCTGGAAGCTTTGTGTTGCATGTATAAAAAAGTTTCTGAAATTCAATTCACAGAGGAGACAAGGACAGGGAATAAACTCGGTTCTTGCCCTCTCCTGGTGTGTTCACTAGACATAGGGGCCAGAGCGGAGGAGTTTTATCTCTTTGCAAAAAAAAAATACAATAATAACTGACTCGGGGGTGGAGGTGGGGGCATAAATGGATGGCTGTTAGTGCCCCTTGCTAAGCTGGTCTACAGAGACCTGGGCTGTGAGGGAAATGATCATTCTAAGTAAAATATGAGACAAAGGAGAAATCTCAAGAAATTTGTTTTTAACTAAATGAAAATAACTTATAATTTGCGAGATGCAGCAAAAGCAGTGCTCTGTGGGAAATTTATACCATTGAATGCATCTATTAGAAAGGAAGAAAGACTTAAAATCTAAGCTTCTTGTTTAGGAATTTAGAAAAAGAAGAGCAAATTACGTCCAAAATGAGCAAAGAAAAGAAATAAACGTCAGAGCAGAAATCCATGAACTCAAGAGAAAATTGTTGACTTTTTTGAAAAGATCAGTAAAATTGGTTAGCCTGTAGCCATGCCAACAAAGAAAAAAACACACAAATTACTAATATTAGAAATGAAAGAAAAGATAGGTACAGATCCCATGGATATTAAAAGGATAAGAAAGGAATATCATGAATACTTCCATGTCCACAAATTTGATAACCCTCATGAAATAGACCAATTCTTTGAAGGATACAATTTGCCAAAACTTACACAAGATTAAGTTGACAATCTGCATAGGCCTACCTCTATTACAGAAATTGAATTGATAATTAATAACCTCCTCAAACAGAATGCCAGGCCCAGATGGGTTTCACTGGTATATTCTACCAAATATTTAAGGAAGAAATTATACCAATTTTCTTCAATCTCTTCTAAAAGCCAGAGCTAAGGGAATACTTCTAACTCATTCTGTGAGGCCACCATTACCCTAATACCCTAATAGCAAAATCAGACAAAGACGTTATAGAAAATAAAACTTGAGACAAGTATGTTTCATGAGCATAGATGTAGAAACCCTCAATAAAATATCACCAAATTGAATCCAAGAATGTATAAAAAGAATTATTCACTACAACTGAGTAAGATATACCCAGGTACAAGGCTGCTTTAGCATTTGAAAATTAATTAATGTGTTCCATTCCATCAATAAGCAAGAGATGAAAAATCTTATGATCATAGCAATAGTTGCAGAAAAAGCATTCGACAAAATCTGATACCCATTCATGGAAAACTCTGAATAACTTAGGAGTAGAGGAAAACTTTCTCAACTTGATAAAGAACAAAAATCCTAGAGGAGAACACAGGCAGCAACCTCTTTGACCTTGGCAGCAACTTCTTGCTAGACACATCTCCAAAGGCAAGGGAAACAAAGGCAAAAATGAACCACTGGGACTTCATCAAGATAAAAAACTTTTGCATAGCAAAGGAAATCGTTGACAAAACCAAAAGACAACTGGCAGATTGGGAGAAGATATTAGCAAATGACAGACATATCAGATAAAGAGATAGTATCCAAAATCTATAAAGAACTTATCAAACTCAAAACCCAAAGGACAAATAATCCAACCAAGAAATGGGCAGAAGACATGAACGGACATTTCTCCAAAGAAGACGTACAAACGGCCAACAGATGCTTGAAAAAATGCTTAACATCACTTGGCATCAAAACCACAGATCAAAACCACAATGAGAGACCACCTCACACCAGTCAGAATGACTAAAATTAACAAGTCAGGAAATGACAAATATTGACAAGGATGCAGAGAAAGGGGAACCCTCTTATACTATTGATGGGAATGCAAGCTGGTACAGCAACTCTGGAAAATAGTATAGAGGTTCCTCAAAAAGTTGAAAATAGAGCTGTCCTACAACCCAGCAATTACACTACTGGGTTTTTACCCTAAAGACACAGATGTAGTGATCTGAAGGGGCATCTGCACCCCAATGTTTATAACAGCAATGTCCATAATAGCCAAACTATGGAAAGAGCCCAGATGTCCATCAACAGATGAATGGATAAAGATGATGTGGTATATATACACACAATGGAATACTACTTAGCCATCAAAAATTGAAATCTTGCCATTTGTAAAGATATGGATAGAACTAACTAGAGGACATTATGCTAAGCAAAATAAGTCAATCAGACAAAGACAGTTATATGATCTCAGTCATTTGTGAATTTAAGAAACAAAACAGTCATGGGGAAGAGAGGAAAAAATAAAACAAGATGAAATCAGAGGGAAATAAGCCATAGAGACTCTTAATCATAGGACAGAAATAAAGGTTGCTGAAGGGGAGGGGATGAGGGGATGGTGTAATTGGGTGATATTAAGGAGGGCACATGATGTAATGAGCACTGGGTATTATATAAGACTGATGAATCACTGACCTCTGCCTCTGAAACCAGTAATACATTATATGTTCATTTATTGAGTTGAAATTTTAAAAAATGGGTTATCTGAATAGACATCTCATCAAAGAAGATACACAGAGGTCAAGTAAGCATATGAAAAGATGTTCAACATCATTAGGACATTAAAATTAAAACAACAGTGAAATACCACTACATGTCTATTGGAATGGCCAGAATCTGTAACACTGACAACACCCAAGTTCTGGCAATGATGTGCAGCAACAGGAATTCTCATTCACTGCTGGTGGGAATGCATAATGGTACAGCCACTGTGGAAGATAGTTTGGCAATTTCTAACAAAACTAAACATACTTATGCTGTATGATCCAGCAGTCATGCTTTCATATTTAAAAAACCTGCACACAGATATTTATAGCATCTCTCTTTATAATTGCCCGAACTAGGAAGCAACCAAGATGTACTTTGGTAGGTGAATGGATAAACTGTGGTACATACATACAAAGGAATATTATTTAGCTCTAAAAAGAAATGAAGTGTCAAGCCATGGAAAGACATGGGTGGAAACTTTAATGCATATCACTAATGAAAGAAGCCTATCTGAAAAGGGTACATATTGTCTGATTCCAATTATACGACATGCTGTAAAAGGCATAGCTATGGAGACAATAAAAGAATCAGTGTTTGCTAGAGGTTGGAGAGGGAGGCTGAGCATAGAGGACTTTAGAGAAGTGAAACTATTCTGTACAATAATGGTGCTCATCCATCAGCATACATTTGCCAAAACCCATAGAATGCACAACCTTAATAGTGAACTCTAATACAAATTGTGGACTTAATGTGATGATGTATCACTGTAGATTCACTGATGATAAAGAATGTACCATTCTGGAGCAGATGTTGATAGTGGAGGAGATTGTGTGGCAGGGGGGATAAGTGGGTATATGGGAAGTCTATATTTCCTCTCAGTTTTGCTCTGAACCTAGTGACACTTCTCAAAAAAATAAGGTTTATTAATTTTTAAAAGTTTGGAATTGAAGCAAAATGTAATTATTCATATAATTTCAAGCAGTTCAAGTTTATTTGCATTTAAAACAGATTTGGAGTATTTAGAAAGGATTATTGATTAAGAGATGTACACTTGCTTGCATTATGCCTATTCACATATCAAAAATAGAAACTTCAGCTTATTGCTACTAATCACAAATTCCTATAATTTGCACACTATAAGAATTACTGATCACTTTACCCACTCTTGAGACTCCTACTCTGTTCTATGTTGCCCTTAACCCCTTGGCCTAAAACTAATCTAAGTCTTTTAAACATTTGCGAACTGTGACCTTCTCAGCCCTAGAACACAATAAGTAGTAAGAGTCCATGTTGCAAATGAGAAGACATTATACTTATCCTTTTTTTTTTTTTTTTTTGAGAAGACATACTTATCCTTATTACTTAATTGGCCATGATCTTTAACTCATCAACTCATGGCCTGTTCTACACCTTCCCCTATTATTGGTTAAGCCAATAATACTTGGTTCTCTACTCTCAGTTGTATGTCTTCTGCTGTTCCCTTGTTTGACTTCTTGATTTTGTCTCTGTGAGAAGGATCTAATGAAAATTCTAAAATGAAGAATTAAAGTGGTCTCATCAAATTGTGTGTTATTTAGGAAGATATTTACCTTAATAGCCAAGCTTTATTTTGTTTGCAAATAAAGATTATATTTCCAAAAAGGTTTTGAGAGAATTGCTGAAGATAACTTTTTTCTATTTTAGATGAGCAAGTTGTTATGGGCAACAAGCTTCTCGTATATATTAGGTAAGAGATTTTTTAAAAAATTTATCTGTGTATATGCTCCTTCTATAATTACCCCCCTGTATCCTTAGAGGTACTGTCATCTCCTATCTTTGTAGTGCTTTTCGTGTTTCAGTTTTTGTATGTACAGTAATGGTTCTCAGCCATGGGTGATTTTGTCCTCTGTTGGTGAACCCCCAACCCTGTTGTTTGGCAATGTCCAGAGACATTTTTGTTTGTCACACTGGGGCTAGGGGAGAGATGCTGCTGCCATCTGTTGGGTGGTGGCCAGGAATGTTGCTGAGTCTCTTGCAGTACACAGGGTGGTCCACACAACAAAGAATTATCTCTGTCAAAATACCAATAAGGGCTGAGTTTGAGAAAGCCTGGTGGTAGAATATTTTACTACTGATGGCTCTGTGGAATATATGTTGTTTCTATTTTATATAAAAGGGCAAAAGATGTGTTTAGATCATGAAGTTAATGACAGAGGTTGTGAAATGTCTTATCTTGTTACTCCTTGCAGAGTCTGCAGTCTAAGAATTCTGTCCTGTAGAACTTTAGATGGATAACTGGCTGCCAGGCTCCAGACACACAGGCGACAATCTGCCAGACCATCATTTTAGCTCCTATCTAGTGTCAGAGTTCACTTTGAGACCTATTTCACACTTGTTATGTTGATTCTTTAGAAGAACATTGCAGCATCTAGCTAGTACTTTATCTGTTACTTTAAACTTCTTAGAATATGCGGTCCCTAATCCATTCAAAATTAATGACTAGTTCCAAAAAGTTTAAAATTGGTGCCCCTCCCATCACAAAATGTAGACATATTCAGAAGACGTCTTTATAGTTCAGCCTGCAAGCATAATCCATAAAGCATTAGCTGTAAGGAAGGTCTGATTTAGAGGTAAAACTGTACAGTTAAGTTCTCATCAGGTTTTCCTGTCTCTGAAGACTTGTAATATTGCAGACATTTTCCAGACATTTGTTAGCCTAGCTCATTCCCTGTCTGTAATCACTCTTCTTAGACCCACTAGTTTAAAGTCTCTAAGAACTTTACTTTTAACCAGTAAATCATAACATAACGTAATGGTGCCATTAGATTTTTTCTGGTGCTCAGTGTGAGACTTTCAGATAGTCTGTTCTCATTCCTTCTTGTCCGCCTAGTGCGGTCTGGGTTTTTCTTAGGAAAAATAAGAAGAAATGAAAGTGCTCACCCTGTCACAGGTTGTGTTATTTCAACACCATTCCTGTTGGCTACAGTTTCTGAACTGGCTCACATCTTGATCAGGTTTGAACTCGATCTGACAAAAGCTGAGCCTGGTTAAAAATCAAGTTAGTATCTTCGGTCTGAGAAACTGTGTATTACCTGGAAGTCAGCCCATTATAAGTCACCAAGTCTGTTCTGTTCTTTTCTTCTAGCTGTTGTCTTGCAGGCCGAGCCTATCCTCTTGGTGACATCCCTGAAGATCTTGTTCCCGTGGTTAAAAACCAGGTTGGTGCTATTTCCACAGCATCTTTACAATCTACACTTCTTGCTAAAATGCACAAAAGATGAACTGTAATTGAGGGTTACAGGTGAGAAGCTATCTGCTGTGGTGGGAGAGACCATACTCACCATCACTGCAGCCAGGAATTAGAGCTGAGACAGATTAGAGAAGTTATAACATGGTGACAAGTTAAACTAAATTGACATGCCTTTATTTTGTCCAACTGGGAATCGTTGCTTCAGCAAGATACTTTGTAAGGAGAGAAAATAATCAACTTCTCTTTCAACTTGCAGGTTTTTGAATTTCTGATTCGCCTGCATTCAGCAGAAGCTTCCCCCGAGGAAGAAATCTACCCCTATGTTCGAACTCTGCTACATTTTGACACAAGAGAATTTCTAAATGTTTTGGCACTGGTAAGAGATAATATGATTTTGAGGGGTTTTTAGAGGAACCAGGGTGATAAACATCCTTCTTTCTATTAAAAAAATCTATGCAGGTGCAATTTTTATGCCCTAAAAGTGAACAGTAATCATTTCAAAATGTTTAATTTTGTTGTGCCACCGATACTTCCTAATTCTTTATCTCCCTTCTTCCCCCCACTGCTTCCCTTCCTCCTTACATATTCCCTCACTGCCCCCGTGTCTCTCTGTCTCTAATACGTACTGATTTATCAAAAAGTTAAAGCAGTATTAGAAATGCAGTACATTTTTGGTTTCATAAGTTATATTAGTTGACATACTGAATATGGAAGAAGAATCTGAAGGACATGACAGTGGAAATCACTGGAGTTTAAATGGAATATGGAAGCTTCCTGCTGAAAAAGCATCCTTATTCATATTTAATTAAAGATGGATTCCGGTGAGCCAGGTTCTCTGTGAAAATGCCCCCAGGGGGATAATTATGTAACACATATCTTTACAATTAAATAGTATTGTAGTGTTTTTTAAAAAGCTTTTGATAACATGGATAGTGTTTATATTATAGTGTTTAGAGAAGCAGCAGATTCACAAATGCATAAAACACAGTTGTGAGATGGGCCAAATTTCTCTGCTGATCATATAGTACATTTACAAATTGAATAATATAATAAACTCTTAAACTTTAAAAAATGCCCATGAGAAGGGTAAGATTTCCAAATATATTATACTTTTAATTAGTTTATTTAAATATCTGACTTCAGAAGTGGTAATTTTAATTGTACAGGAAAAAGGAAAAAAAAAAACCTTAGAAGTGGAAGTCAGATCTAGTTGGTTTAAGAAACCTTAGACAACCTTAGAGAACATAAGGGTACTTGGTATCTGGCATGTAGGAAAAAAAAACAGTGAGGCAGAGAGTACAGAATGAGTGGTAGAGAGCAACAAAGAATTTTAAGTAATTTTTTTTTTAAGATTGTATTTATTTATTTATTCAAGAGAGACAGAGAGAGGCAGACACAGGAGAGGGAGAAGCAGGCTCCATGCAGGGAGCCCAATGTGGGACTCGATCCCAGAACTCCAGGATCACACCCCGAGCTGAAGACTGACGCCCAACCACTGATCCATCCAGGCATCCCTAATTTTCATTTTTTAAGGGCTCTAGTAACACTGAAGACCATTGGGATTTGTGCTGATACCTGAATTATGATATGAGGATTGATCATAAGGCTTCGGTACAATTTCATTTGCTTAATAAATAGTTGAGTACCTAGTTTATCACATGTACTGTACTACCTGGGAGTGTAACCTTGGCTTACAAAATACAAATCCTGCCTTTGTGGAGAAAGAGGATCGAGACTTTTAGATAAGTAATTACAGGGATCCCTGCGTGGCGCAGCGGTTTGGTGCCTGCCTTTGGCTCAGGGCGCGATCCTGGAGACCCAGGATCGAATCCCACGTCGGGCTCCCGGTGCATGGAGCCTGCTTCTCCCTCTGCCTGTGTCTCTGCTTCTCTCTCTCTCTCTCTCTCTCTCTGTGACTATCATAAATAAATAAAAATAAAAAAAAAAAAAGATAAGTAATTACAGCATAGTGTAGTACATGCTATTGGAGAAGTGCAGGATGCCATACCCTATACACACTTAAGAGAGGAATCTAATAGAAGGTTAAGAAAGGTTTCTTGTATGAAACGATGTCCATGTGAGTCTCAAAGGATGAGTAGAAGTTAGGTTAAGATTAGGGAAAAATAGGTAGAAGAACAAAAGTATGCTCAGGGAATTGGGAAAAAAGGAAATTAGTATGGCCACATCGTGAAGGATAAGGAAGCCTATAGTGAGAAACAAACCCAAAGAGGTAGATAAAGATTGAATTTTGTAATCCGTAGTGAGAATTTTGTAATCCATAGTGAATCCATATACACTAGAGCAATAGAGTGCCACTGAAACCTTTTAGGTAGAAGAATATAATGATTGGTAGTTTAGAAAAATTCCCTCTGACTACTGTATGAAAAAGGTTGAAATAAGACCACTTTGGAGGCAAGAAGATCTGTTAGCAAATTTCTATAGTAAATAGGTAGAAGATAAAGGTTACTTGAATTAGAGCAGTGACACCAGGGATAATGTGAAAGGATTTGAAAGATATTTTAGGAAACAAATTGGCCTAAACCTTAGGGCTTATTGCCCAGTTGGATGTGAAGAATAAGACAAATGGAAAGCATCAAAGATTCCTAGATTTCTGACTTGGCTAACTGGGTATACAGTGGTTTATTTATTCAGTAGGGAATCAGAGGAGAAACCAGTTTCTCAGGAGATGAGGGGTAGAGCAGGGTTCTGGTAAGGGGTGGGGGAGATACAGACATTAGTTCTCTTTTTGAACTTAATGAATTTGAAATGCCTTTCAAGACCTTGGGTTTGGGCAGCCCCGGTGGCCCAGCGGTTTGGCGCCACCTTCAGCCTGGGGCGTGATCCTGAAGACCCGGGATAGAGTCCCATGTCAGGTTCTCTGCATGGAGCCTGCTTCTCCCTTTGCCTGTGTCTCTGCCATTCTCTCTCTCTCTCTCTCTCTCTCTCTCTCTCATGAATAAATAAATAAAATCTTAAAAAAAAAAAAAAGACCTTGGGTTTTTCTTCTATGCTTGTATCAAGTGTTGGCTGCATGATACAGCTCTGTAAATACCAGAGCTGGAGAAATTGGTAAGACTTAGGATCCAAAATGCTGCATTCACCCTATTTTGCTATTATTGATTAATCATGTAACCTTCCTAATTCAGTTAATATGTCTTAATAAAAAACATTTTCAGGGAGACACAAGAATTTATGTGACAAATTTTTAAGTCACATCTTACCACCTTTTTTCATTTAGGAATGTTTTTTTCATTAAATTTAGCTTCCTTGAGGTATAATATATGCAAAATATAGTTCATCCATTTCAAGAGAAGAGTTTGACAAATGTATAGTCTTGTGACCTCTCCTACAGTCTAGCTATGGAACATTTCCATGATGCCAAAAGGTCACTTTTGCAGTTCTATGGTTAGTCCTACACCCTAGCCCCTGGGAATTACCAATTTGCTTTCTAACACTGAAATTTTGTCTTTTCCAGAATGTCATATGAATAGAATCATATGCTTTGTCATTTTTTGGAGCTTCTTTCACTTAAAATAATGCTTTCAAGATTTGTCAATGCTATTGCTTATATTGGTTGTTCTTTTTTTAAAGTTTTTATTTAAATTACAGTTAACATGTAGTGTAATATTAGTTTCAGGTGTATGCTATAGTGATTCAGCACTTCCATACAGCACTTGATGCTCTTTACAAACGTACTCCTTCATCCCCATCACCTGTTTCACCCATCCCCTGACCCACTTCTCTAGTAACTATTAGTCTGTTCTCTTTGGTTAAGAGACTTCTTGGTTTGCCTCTCTTTTTTTCCCTTTGCTTGTTTTTCTTAAATTCCACTTATGAGTGAAATATATGTATGTGTCATGATTGATTTGTGAATTTTGAACTAGCAACCCATGAATAAATCCACTTGATTGTGGTGAATGATTTTTTTTTTAATGTATTGTTAGATTTGGTTTGCTAGTATTCCACTGAGAAATTTTGCATCTGTGTTTCTCAGGGATGTTAATGGCCTATAGTTCTCTTTTTTTGTGGTGTCTTTGTCTGGTTTTGGTATCAGGGTAATGCTGGCCTTATAAAATTAATTTGGATATTTTTCTTCCTTTTCTATTTTTTGGAATAGTTTGAGAAGAATAGGTATTAATGCTTCTTTATAAGATTTTATTTGTTTATTCATGAGAGACACACAGAGAGAGAGGCAGAGACACAGGCAGATAGAGAAGCAGGCTCCATGCAGGGAGCCTGATGTGGGATTCGATCCCGGGACTCCAGGATCATGCCCTGGGCCAAAGGCAGGCACTAAACTGCTGAGCCACCCAGGGATCCCCTATTAACACTACTTTAAATGTTTATATATATATTAACTCTAATTTAGAATTTACCTGTGAAGCCATCTGGTCCTGGATTTTTGTTTTTTGGGAGTTGTTTAAATTATTGGGTAAGTTTCTTTTCTGGCTATTAGTCAATTCAAGTTTTCTCTTTCTGTTTGGGTAGTTTATATGTTTCTAGAATTTTATTAATTTCTTCTTGGTTGTCCATTTGTTGGCATATAGTTTTTCATAACATTCTCTTAAAATTGCTCTTCTGTGGTATTGGTTGTTATTTCCCTTCTCTCATTTGTGATTTTATTTATTTCTCTTTTTGATAAGTCTGGCTAGGGATTTATCAATTTTTTCAAAGAATTAACTCCTGGTTTCATTGATCTGTTTTATTGTTTTTTTAGTTTATCATTTATTTCTGCTCCAATCTTTATTATTTCCTTCCTTTTACTGTTTTGGATTTGTTTGTTGTTCTTTTTCTAGCTCCTCTAGTTATAAGGTTCAGTTGTTTGAGATTCTTCTTGCTTTTTGAGGGGACTGTATTACTGTATACTTCTCTCTTAAGACCACTTTTGTTGCATCCCAAAGGTTATACCATTGTGTTTTCACTTTCATTTGTGTCCATATATGTATTTTTAAAATTTCTTCTTTGATTTTTCTGGTTGACTCATTCATTGTTGAGTCACATGTTGTTTAACCTCCATGTATTTGTGGTCTTTCCAGATTTTTTCTTATGGTTGACTTCTGGTTTCATAACATTGTTTCAGGAAAGGTGCATGGTATGATTTCAGTCTTTTTGTATTTGTTGAAGCCTGTTTTGTTACCTAATATGTGATTTATTCTAGAGAATGTTCCATGTGCACTTAAAAAAGAATGTGTATTCTGTTTTAGACCATCTGGTGGAGTATGTCATTCAAAGCCATTGTTACCCTGTTGATTTTCTGTTAGATGATCTGTCCATTGATATAAGTGGGGGTGGTAAAGTGCTCTACTATTGTATTATTATCAATTAGTTCCTTTATTAGTAAATGTTTTATATTATATATTTGGATGCATCTTCAGTGCATAAACATTTACAGTTTATATTTTCAGTGCATAAACATTTACAATTTATATTTTCTTATTCTCTTAATTATTATATAGCACCCCTCTTTGTCTTGTGACAGTCTGTTTTAAAGTCTTGTTTGCTACACTAGCTTTCTTTTGACATCCATTTGTGTAATAAATATTTCTCCATCTCCTCACGTTCAATCTGAAAGTTTAGATCTTTAGATCTAAAATGAATCTCTTGTAGGCAGCATATAGATGGGTCTTGTTTTCTTATCCATTCTGTCACCCTGTGTCTTTTGATTGGAGCATTTAGTCCATTTACAATTAAAGTTATTATTGAAGATATGTGTTTATTGCCATTTTATTACTTATCTTATGGGTACTTTGGAAGATTTTCTCTGATCCTTGTCTCTTTCATGTTTTGCTGGTTTCCTTTAGTGCTGTATGTGGATTTCTTTCTCTTTATTCTTTGCATGTTTATTAGTGGGTTTTGTTTTGTTTTTTAAGATTTTATTTATTCATGAGAGACACAGAGAGAGGCAGAAACACAGGCAGAGGGAGAAGCAGGCTCCATATGGGGAGCCTGATCTGGGACTCGATCCTGGGACTCCAGGATCACACCCTGGGCTGAAGGCAGGCGCTAAACCACTGAGCCACTCAGGGATCCCCTATTAGTGGGTTTTGATATGTGCTTACCATTAGGTTTGTTTATAACCTTTTCTGCAAATTCCCATTCTTTTCTCCTCTCCACATGTTTTGGGTATATGTTATTATCTGGTATATCCTTTTTTGTGTGTGAGTTCATTGACGGAGTTTTACCAAAATACTAATTTTTGCTGCTTTGTGTTCCCTGCATTTATACTGTCACTTTTGTTGTCTCCTTTCCACTCAAAGAGTCCCCTGTAATATTTCTTGCTGGGCTGGTTTAGTGATCATGAACTCTTTCAGTTTTTCTCTAAGAAACTCTATTTCTCCTTCTATTCCAAATGGTAGCCTTGCTGGATAGAGTATTCTTGGCTGCAGATTTTTGCTATTCAGCATTTTGAGTGTATCATGCCATTCTCTTCTGGCTTGCCAAGGTTCTGTTGAAAAATCTCTTTCAACAGAAACCCTAGCCTTATGGGTTTTCCCTTGTAAATTAATGACTTCTTTTGTTGCTTTTAAGATTATTTTTCTATATCACTATATTTTGCAAATTTAATTGCAGTATTCTTTGGTTCTGGCCTGCTTTTGATGATTTTTTTTAAAAGATTTTTTTATTTATTCATGAGAGAGAGAGAGAGAGAGACACAAGCAGAGGGAGAAGCAGGCTTCCTGCAAGGAGCCTGATCGGGACTTGATCTCGGACCCTGGGATCATGCCCTGAGCCGAAGGCAGCTGCTCAACTGCTGAGCCACCCAGGCGTCCCAGGCTTTGATGATTTTGATGAGAGTTCTCTGTGACTCCTAGATCTCTGTATCTGTTCCCTTCCCCAGATTAGGGAAGTTTTCAGCTGTTATTTCTTCAAATAAATTTTCTGCCCCCTTTTCTCTTTTTTCTTCTTCTAGGACTCCTATAATATGAATGTTACTACATTTAGTAGAGTCCCTGAGTTCCCTGAGTCTATTCTTGTTTTGCATAATTCTTCTCTCTCTCTTGTTCAGCTTCACTGCTTTCTATTACTTTTTGTTCTAGGTCATTGTTTCATTCCTCCGTTTCTTCTAATCTGCTGCTCATTTATCAAGTATGTTTCTAATCTCGTTTATTGCACTCTTCATCTGATTCTTTTTTTTACTCTTACATGTTTATGATAAGGGTCTTACTGGTGTCTTCTATTCTTTCAAACCCAGTGAATATTCTTATGATTGTTACTTTAAATTTTCTACCAGGCATGTTATGTGTATCTCTTTCACTTACAGATCTCTGGCTATGGCCTTTTCTTGCTCTTTCATTTGGGATAAATTCCTCTGTCTTCACATTTTGTCTTAATTGCTGCTTTCTTATTAAGTGTTAGAAAAGCCAGTTATGCGTCTTGCTCCAGAAAGTAATGGCCTTATGATGAAGAGGTCATGTAGTGTCCAATGCCTGTCACTTGAGGGAACGTCACCAGAGTGTGCCACATGCACTCTGCTGTTGTGTTCTGGCTGCTTTATCCTTCAGGACAGTCATCAGCAAAGGCTCTCCTTGGCTGCTGTGAGCAGTGTTTGGTCCCTGGCCTGAAGGTGGTGAGTATTAACTAGGTGTGCTCTTATCTGCTTGTGAAATGAGATGTGTCACCACCTACACTGGAACTGAGGCCCTGCAAAACTCTCTGGTCAGGAAATGTAGTGTGGGCAGGGGTTTATGCTGGTCTTCTGGGGGCGGGGCCCAACAAGCTGGGACTGAGGTAAGTGTGACTGAGAAGGACAGTGCCACCTGAGTGCTGGGGGTGGGGCTTAGGTTAAGCAAGTTAGGCAGCCAGTGAAGCACTGTGCTGCTTCCCACAGGTGCAGGCAGCTCTGAAGTTATACTGAGTGGTGGGAGAGGGAAATGGCCCCATCCAACTCCTTTGTTCCCGAAGGGGAGTGTCAGTGAATGTTGCCTCTCAGGGATGTGCTCAAGGAGAGCAAATAGTCTCCCTACTCTGTGCTCCAGGCACTCTTCAGATTGCTGTTCCACGTCTGCCCCCAAATTGTTTACCTGTCTTCACTTTAGGAGAAGTGCAGTGCCCTTTGGGCTCTATCCCAGCCAACCTTGCTGACCTTTAAAAATCCAGGCTTGCAAACCCTGCTGGTTGCAAGAACTCATAAAATTCAACCCCTCTCATTTCGCAAGCCAGTGGCTCTGGGGGAATGTTCTCCTTGTGCATTCCTCTGGGTGCTTCTTTCTCTCTCACCCTTTTCTGTAACTTCACTCCCTTTCCTCCAGGGCAGTCATGATCCATTTCTCCCCTCAACCATGTCTCTGCACTTTCTACCTTCTTTGATATAGCCTCTTTTCTCCCTTTAGTTGTTGAGTTTGTTCTATCAGTTTTCAGGTCAATTTCTGGCATATGTAGGATGATTTGATAGTTACCTAGTTGTATTTGTGGGACTAGGCAAGCCCAGTCTTCTACTCTGCCACCATCTTCTCCCAAACCAGGTTGTTCCTTTTTATGGCTGTATAATTTTCCATTTTATGGATATACAGTTTGTTAATCTGTTCACCAGTAGATGGCCCTTGGAGTTGTTTTATGTTTTAGGCTATTATGAATACAGCTGCTATGAACATTTATGTATAGGCCTTTGTGTAAACATATATTTCTGTTTCTCTTGAGTAAATACAAAAGAATAGAATTGCTGGGTATTTGTTACATGTATTCTTTTACTTTGTCAGAAACTGGCAGGCTGTTTTCTAAGGGGGTTCTATCATTTTGCATTTTTACTGATAGTATAGGTGAGTAGCAATCAGTTCCTTCATCTTACCAACACTTGCTATAGTTGATCTTTTTAAATTGACCATTCTAAAAGGTGTATAATGGTATGTCATTGTGGTTTTTATTCATATTTTCCTTTTAACTAATGATATTAAGCATCTTTTTATTTAAATATATTAGCAAAAATATGTTTGTCATCCATATATTCTCTTTGGTGAAATATCTGTTCAATTTTTTTTTATTGTATTTATTTTCTTGTCTGGTTTTGAGAGTTCTTTATGAATTTTATTTTTTTAATTTTTTTTCTTTATGAATTTTAAATACAAGTATCTTGCCCAGTTACATGAGCTTAGCAAATGTTTTCTCCCAGTCTAGTTTGTCTTTAAAGACTAATAGTTTTCCTCTAAGATATCGCTCACAAATGACTATTCTAGGTTAGTTTTACCATGTATAATGTAGGCCTTTTCAAGATGTGAATTCAAGTCTTTATTTTAAGAAAGTTTTCTTGAATTACAGATTTAAATGCTTTTTCTACTTCATTATTTTATATTTCATCTTAAACTGCAATTATTTATATATTGTGTTTTCTTTACCTTCTATGTTTGTCACCTTTTCTCTGATCTCTTTTACTTCCTTTTTAATTTTTTTTTAATTAAAAAAAATTTTTTTTACTTCCTTTTTAATTTAAATTTATTTTTTTAGTTCTTTTCACTTATGTTTTCTGTTTCTCTTACTTTACTTATGGTCATGTCTTCTCTCCCTTATATGCCTTTGTGCTTCACAGACTGTGTGTTATTCTCCATTAGGACATTGTTGCCTGTTATTCTGCTCACCAAGCATTATATAATTCGAAGCATCTTTGTGAAATGATAATGTTTTAACAGTGATATGCCATGTTAGTGGCAGCTGTTCACTTTAACCAAAATATGTCATAATGTATATCATCATATTCATACTGTGGTATATCATCACTTAATTATGTGTATAGAAGTAAACTTTCAGTATCTGTTTCAAAGCAGTGAATACATGCTGCCAAAAGGAAAATGAATGAGAAATTCTTTTTTACTAGCTGTCATTGCTGTTGCTTTTTAATACATATGTTAATTCTCCATGATTTGGTGTTTTAGTTGAATAGCATTTGTATTAGCAGGTAATAGGTTTTATTTGTATATGCAGAGTGACATCTCTCTTTCGCAAGCTGGGGTGGGGTGGAGGTGGAGGTATGTGTTTGTGTTAGTGTGTTCATGTTTGCTGTTTTTGTAAACCTGAAGATAGAACTGAGAGACTTTCTAGTTCATCTCTCTGTCTTTAGGCAGGGTAATATTTAACCCACTTAAACATTGAAATATCTTCTGTTTGAGTTTCCAGATTGAGAGTTCCTACAGTCTCCTTAGTAACTCATTTCAGCATTTTTCAGCGAACTGGCAGCAAAGTAGTCTAGTTGAAGAAAGTTTTGAAAAAAGAAAAGATTTTATTTTTCTGTCATTAAGTAGACAAATGAGCATTCATTTGTGTAAAGCACTTAGTGTGTGTCAGGAAAGGGGAAGGAAGGGCATGCTAATTGAAGAACAGCATGAGCAGAGGTATTTGGCAGAAGTTAGGGGAAGTTCAGAGCCCATTTAAAGACCAGCAGTATTTTGGTTTGAATGTAACCGTGATGTAGTCTTGAAAGTTCATAGCTTTAATTAATTTTTAATGGGATAATGTGTAGTTATTTTTTAGGAATTTAATTAATTTTTAATGGAATAATATGTAGTTATTTTTTAGGAAAATAAGCAGTAAATTATTGCTATATGTATTTAAACATTTGTAAGACCCACATGTGCTAAGTGGAAACCCTGGGAAAGATCTTCAAGTCTTTCATCATTTTTATTATTTAATACATTATTTCATTTAGATTTTTTTGGTAGTGAACAAATTTTAATTCTTTCATATATGCATTTTATAGGTATTAGGTATTTTTAGAATCTGACTCTGTCATTTACTTTGGTGCATGTTCTGTTCAAAATGTATTTGGCTCTATTTGCACAGGGACATAAAATTAAAAGTGCTGTACTTGGCAGTGTTTTGAAATAAGATACCTAGTCCTTGTGTGTAGGCTTGAGGATTTTAACATTGTGACAGTTTTACCATAAATTTTTAGAAAATATCTATCATTGAACATCATTTTTTTAAGTTGTCATGGAAATGATGAAAGTTATTTTTCATGAAAGTTAGTAAGGTAAGCTGTACTTCAGTTATTATTTCCAAGTAGCGTTAAATGGAATGATGGCAGAGTATGTAACGTAGTTCATCTCAAAGCCTTGTTCACAAATTGCCTCCTGCCATTAGTGTTTTTTCTTTTTTCATTGCCTATAAACTTTCTCAGATCACTCTTTGCTTGTATGATAGTTGCTATAATTTTATGCTTGTTATTTATTTTTAAAGTCCCAGAATACCATATAATAATAAGTGCTATAGCTTTCTACCTAACTTGCTAAAAAGCAGCTTATTATTTAAAGGTATATAAGGAAAAATCTGATAAGGGATGGTTATCTTATTTGGGATTTTATCTAACTATTAATAAGAATTTAGTGTTTCATTTCAAAATTTGCAGATGATAATTTTTAAAATTTTCTTCCTATTAGACTTTTGAAGATTTTAAAAATGACAAGCAAGCTGTAGAATATCAACAACGAATTGTGGATATTTTGTTGAAAGTAAGTATTCAAAAAAAAAGAGTAAGTATTCAGAGAATAGATGTTTTTGTATTGATGTTTATTTATTTATTTTTAGGGAGAAGGTTGCAGAGGGAGAGGGGGAGAGAGAATCTTAAGTAGGCTCCATGCCCAATGTGGAGCCTGACACAGGGCTCAATCTCACGACCTTGAGATCATGACCTGACCAAAATCAAGAGTCATGCTTATTAACCTGCTAAGCCACCCAGGCACCCTTGTATTGATGTTTATTTTAAGAAAGTTGAATTGTTTTAGAGCAAGTTCTAAAATAATCTAATTTAAAATTAAATTTAAAAATTTTATTGTGATATCTTTGTCTTCCAAACCTGAATGAAATACTTATCATTCTTTCAAAAAAATTAATGTATCTCATCTATAGACTAAATATAAGAATACAGGATACTACTGAGAAATACATATTGTGGTAATTGCTATATTAGTATGATTATGTGAAATAATGATGACTAACCTCAGAATGCTTTGAGAAAATAATTAATGTGAAGAATCTTCTTCCATCTCACACCAGCATTGCTGTGTTACTTAGGTGGTGCTGTAGGTCGACTGTGGCACTGAGATGATGGGTAACACTTCAGAATGATTAGAGAGGCACACAGAGATGATCATCTCAGTTTAAATCTAACTAGATTCAGTCCAAAGTTATTTTGAGATCCATGCTGCTGCTAATGAATGAATGCAGAGACAAATTCTTTTCCTTTCCATCTGCACAGCTTGAACCAGGCCTGTTTCTTCTTGTAATTGAAATCTTTAGAATTTTTTGTCCTGTTCACTTGGCTATAAAATGGAGATTTCCTCCTCTTAGTGAATTTTAGATCATTTTGGACAAGAGACCAAAAATAAAATGTTCTCTAATTGGGTGTGACGTTAATCTATTACATTTATAATAGTTTTTTATAATTTTCAAAACACATTTATGTACATTATCTTATTTGAGCTATTTATTGACCTTGTAGGATAGGCAGTGATGAATATGAGAATAGGATCACTAAGTCCCCAAATAATGCGTTTGATCCAGGTGGGTGGTGTGGAGAATGTTTACTTGGGCTTACTAAATGGTCTCCCTATACCTAGTCTTGTCCTCCTTTAATTTGTGATCTTGCCTTTCCTTTATTCTTCTGTGGCTCCCTGTTGGATTAGTTGGAATTAAGTTCCACTGTGAGAGAAATTCAAAATAACAATAGTTGAATAATGATGGGAATTTATTTTTCTCATAAAAGTCTGGAGGTAGGCAACCTGTTCTAGTAGAGTGGCTTCACAAACTTATCATGGATGCACATGCCTTCTGCTTTAACTGTTGTTATTCTGAGTACATGGGGTTTTTTTTGTCCAAAATACCTGCTTGGGTTCCAGCCACCATCTCTACATTCTAGCCAGTCTGAATGCAGAAAGAGATGAAGAGAGTTCCCTCTCTTTAAATAGACTTTTTAGAAGTTGTATACTATAATTTAGCTTAGAACATGTTGATCAGAACTTAGATATATTGCTTCTCAGCTACTAAGACTGAGAAATGTACTCTGTATCTGTATTATGGTGACCATGTGTTTGGCCTAAAATGAGGAGCTTTGTTTCTAAGTTAGGAGGGAAGAACAGATGTTGGAGGAGCACAAATACTAGTTTCTGCCATACTCATTTGAAGTTGTTTTTACATGGCATCCAAGATCCTTCTGTATTTTCTGGTCCCTGATTACTTTCTATAACTGCTCTCCTCGCCTACTCCTACCACACAACTCTGTGACACACATACTGTCTGTATTATGAGCTTCTCAACCATATTAAGTTATTGCTCACTGAACTTTCTGTGTTATCTTTATGTCTTACATTCTTTGTGTGTGTGTGTTTTCATCTTACCATGCCTTTCCTTCCCTTTCTCTGCCTGGCAAATTCCTAACCATTTTTTAAGACATAACTCAAATATGATCATATCATCCATGAGAAACTCTTTTAGAATCCTTTCCACACTTTCAGTTTGATGTGTTGCCCCTTCTCTGTGTTCATACAACACTGTATGCTATACATGGTACACTGTATGGTCATTGTTTACATGTATATTTTCCTGCCTGGAGTTGAGTTTCCTGTAAGCTGAGACTATGAGGAATTTGTAGATGTATCATTGTTTTAACATGTCCAGAATATGTCCAGCACAATGCCTGCATGCTGGTAGGGGTTCAAGACATGTTTGTAAGTCAGTTGAATGGGAATTTGAATTTAAAACTATACCAAGTTGGAGGAACAATCCAAATGAAAAGAATAATGCTCCACGAAGTACTTAAACTATTAGAATTTGTGAATTGCTATCCCTGTATATTGTTTTGATATTTGATATCATTTACCCTGGGTCAATGTAGAATGAACCTTTGAGATTATTTTCTGATTTCTGATGAGAGAGTTTAATAAGTGTGCTGCTGACAGAGGCAGTGAAAATAGGAATGTAGGCAATGACCAGAGAACATTGGATGAGCATCAAAAATAGAGTGATACAATGTGTGCTGAATGGCTAGAGACATAGAAGTAAAAAGCCATTAATTTGTGACTTTGTATAAAATTGCTCAGAAAATTTTGTAAGCATGGTCCCTGAAGTAGGTAAGAGGAAATGAAGAGACACCAGGATTTCCAGGATGGTAATCATCAGACACTTGGTGAGGTGGCAAGGGAATTGGCTGAGAGTTAAAACTGTTTTTTTCAAAAGATGTTTCTAGGATGAGATGGTTAAACAGTTCATACCTGGAGAGTAAAAGGGAGGGTGAAAGCAGAGAGGAGCACTAGTTGGGTCCAAAAGTTGAGTCCTAGGGAAGCCCCTGCACATTGAAAGGGAGTGGTGACTGAGTATTTTAAAGCTACAGAGAGCTCTTTGTAGTGGATCCGTTGAAATTTAGATACACACAGAGATTATGAGTATTCTCATGCTCTGGTAAGGATGAATTATGCACTTGAGGAAACCATGGTTGCTAGACTAAAGCAGGACAAGTTAAAGAACAGAATACACTGCTAGCAGAGTAAGAGGAGAGGCTGAAAGCTGGACCCCAAGGGACTGTTTTACAAAAGGAGCAATCTTACACTTGATCTTTGAATGAAAGTGGCAGGGGCGTCTTAGGACCCACAGTAGACTAGTTTGTTGTTCAGCTAATACCAGACAATACCTGATCTTCCTTCCCAGTATTCTTCACTCTCTTTCTTTGCTGATGGCATCATCATTGGACCTGCCTCTCAGGCTCAAGTGTGTCATTGTTTATTCCTCTGTTAGCCACACTTTTCCACACAGGTAAATAAATCCTTGTCCTGTTGCCGCTCTCTTCGCAGTGCCTTTTGCTCCTGTTCCTGCTTCTGTTTTCATGATCTCTGCCCTGGTTCAGACCCCTTTGTCTCTCCTTTGGACATCTGCAGTCAGCTGCAACTTGTTGCCTGGGCTCTTTCCCTTTTAATTCTTCCTCGTGTGATTTTATCCTGTTCACTGCCAGCTGGATACTTTTCCTAGGCACCATGCTGCTCACGATCAACTTTCCTGATTGAACATTTTCAGTAGCTCCCCAGTCTTTTGTGGACTAAACTCTAGATTCCTTGGGATGACATTCAAGGCCTCATCTTTTCAATCTGATTTCTCCTTTCTTCTAATGCATGGGGCTGCATTATAGTGAACACATGGTCTTCAAACACACTTGTGTTTTTCTGTGTCCATGCTTTTGCTCACATTCTTCTCCCTGCCTGGATTACTCTCTCTCTCCTGACATTTCCCTACTTTTCTTGTTTCTTTTCAAATTCCCTCTCTAATTTTCCCCACTGTGCTTTCATAGCCATATATATATATATATATATATATACATACATATATATATATAATATTATGACTAATACTTAGCATAATATCCATCTATGTTGTTACACATGGTAAGATTTCATTCCTTTTTGTGGCTGAGTAATATTCCACTGTGTGTATGTGTGTGCACCATTTTTTTTTTCCACCTCTTTATCTATAGATGGAATTTGGGCTGCTTCCATATCTTGGCCATTTTAAGTAATGCTGCAGTAAACATAAGGGTGCATATATCTTTCTGAATTAGTGTTTTTATTTTCTTCAGATAGATACTTAGAGATGGAATTCCTGCATCATACTATTTTCAGTTTTTGGAGGGCCCTCCATACCATTTTCCGCAGTGGCTGCATCAGTTAAATTTCCTGATAGTGCCTGCTTAACGCTTGTTATTTCTTGTCTTTCTGATATTTGCCATTCTGACAGGTGTGAGTATTCATGGTATCTCATTGTGGTTTTAACTTGCATTTCCTCGGTGATTAGTGATATTGAACATCTTTTCCTGTGCCTTTAGGTTACCTTACTTTTAGACCTCAGAACGACTCTGTTCTTTCTGTGTTGATAGGTAGCTTTTGGGTAGAGTTACTTAAATTTATTATTTTTTTAAAGATTTTATTTATTTATTTGACAGTGAGAGAGAGCACAAGCAGGTAGAGCAGCAGGCAGAGGGAGAGGGAAACAGGCTTCCCATTGAACAGGGAGCCTGACATGGGTGTCGATCCTAGGACCCCAGGATCAGAAACTGAGCCGAAGACAGACACTTAACTGACTGAGCCACCCAGGGGCCCTGAGGGTTACTTAAATTTAATTTAAATTTAACTTTAAATAAAAAATAAAATAAAAAATAAATAAATAAATAAATTTAACTTTAGTAGGATTCTCTTTTAAGAATTCCAAAGGAAAACATGATTAATATTTTTTTTTGAAATCCACCTCAATTCAGTTCTCATCCAAATTGTGCCTAGAAATATGCCCAAAAAACACTAAAATGTTTTCCTTTCAGAATATGAAAGTAGTTTGTGCTCCTTCTCTAAATGGCATTGAATTGAATTGTTGCACAGCCTATAAAAGAATCTTTTCATGAGTCTTCAGTAATGAGGCTTCCCTCCCACCTTTCTAATGGTATAATTTTGTATCAAACCAGATGGTATATTGAATAAATAAATGGTCTGTTTTGCTCACCAGGTTATGGTGGAGAATTCTGATTTTACTCCCTCACAAGTAGGGTGTCTCTTTACATTCCTTGCCCGGCAGCTTGCAAAGCCTGACAATACCTTATTTGTAAACAGAACCCTTTTTGATCAGGTGAGTGTCTTTAATGATGAGAATTATTTTTATTCTGTTTATCGATCAGAAAAATTCACTGGATTATACATTTTCTTAATATAATTGCCTAGTGGGTAAATGTCTTATCAGGTAGGATGCTGTTCAGGTTTTAATTTGGATTAAATTAGTTGTGTGTGTTGTTTTTTTTTTTTTTTAAATGTTGTATCTGGGTAGTATGACTTTACCTAGTAGCTTGGTATCTTGGGAGTACGGCTTGTGGAGATTGGTTTATAGAGATTTTATTCTCTCAGTTTTTCTCTTGCTCTAAATTGCTTAGAATTCTTTGCTCAAGAATTTTTCAGTTTAAGAATTCATGCATCTCATTGGTAGCACATCTATGATGTTGGTCACTGGAAGAGGGATCACTTTTAGAAAGTCTGAATTTCCTTATAAATGACTTTGAAGATATCTCCTAATACCAATTAAATATCTCCACGTATCCACAGGCAAAGAAAACACTCTCTGTCTGGAGAAAGTTACCAATAATGACTAGCATTTATTGAGCACTTCATAATACTAAGCTCTGTTCCAGGGTTTTATATGAATGTGTTAACTCAGAGGTCCCCCAGCAGCCCTGAAATTGGTATTGTTGTTACCCTCTATTCTGAAAATGAGGAAAGCTAAATCCTGGACAGGTTAATTCACTCGTTCAAGTTCATACTTAGTAAGTGTTCTTATTTGCTATCTAAGTATTTATGAGGTGAAACTCAAATTCAAGTGGCCTGACTCTTAAAGTCCATGCTTTGCCTGGTCCATGGTATCAGGGATCTTAAGGTTAAGATATGCAGATGGCACTGCCTTCCCACCATGTTTCTGAATAGTAAAGATAAGATGCATATTAAGTTGTTAGCAACTTGAGCCTGCTGTGCCATGTTATAGGCCAGGTGGTCGGGAAGATACCATATATCTGTGGTATGTGTTATGGCCAAGTGTGAATTAATTGATATAGGATAGTTATTGTTTTCATTACTACAGTGTTATGGCACACATGCTAGTATCCAATAAAAAAATACCTTTTCTTTGACCAGGTCCTTGAATTCCTCTGCAGTCCTGATGATGACTCCCGACACTCTGAAAGACAGCAGGTATGAACTACTGGAACTCTTTTTGCTGAAGAATGGGAAAGAGGACAGAATAAACTAGAAAGAACCTTTCTTAGCTAGACCTCATAAAACATAAGGAGAAAGTAGCTTTTGCCAAACCCTAATACTAAGTTAGATAGTGGCAACCAGAAAATAGTGTGGATGGTTGTTTGAGGTTCAATTGTAAAGAATTTATATCAGACTAAATTCCTAGACAGACTGGACCTGTCTTGCATTCATCATGACATCAAAGAGAATTATTCATCCTTCTCCATGAAGTAGCAGCAGTTGGCACCTGCGGGATCCTGCTTTCCACTGGAGCCATTTATCTGATAACCACTCCTAACTGCTATGGCTCTGAACCAGAAAGGCTGCAGGATCCTGAGTATTGGGACATTCAACTTCGGGGAGTGTTCTATAGCCCACTGCATTAGGGCTACCATCTCTGGAGACTGGACTTCATCTGTCCCTTCACTAATCACTAGGAGATTGTAACTGATTATCACTTCTTTCTACTTAGGCCACTTTCTTGAGGGTCTGTTCCTAGAGTAGGATTCTTTGAAAGCTTATCCATTATAATTGTGAGCACTAAGAGAGCCTATTTAAAATTGATGGGCAGAGTTTGTCAGATAAGCAAGCTACAAAATAAAAGTACTTTGAGAGCAACACTGGTCTTTTTTATGATGAGAGTACACAGCTGGGAGGTTGAGACTCCGATAAAGAACATAGGAGAGCAACAGTGACCCTTTTGACCCTTTTCACCACAGCTGTGGTCCAGTAGTTGCTGTAGACTAGCTTAGGGAAGAGAACAGCTGCTAAAATTTTGGTTATCTCAAATTGTATTGAAGACAAATAATAATATGGACCTCTCACTTTGTCCTTGTTTCTCTGTTGGCAGGAAAAGTGGATCATGGTATGCATGGTGTTGCTATATAAAATGATAAACACATTTAATATAACTAAGTTAAACAGAAATAAAACACAGATCTAAATAAAAAACCTTAAAAAGTAGTCCTCCTATAGTAATGCTCTATTTTTGGGAGTCCACTTTGAGACTATCTAGGTTTTTTTTTTTTTTTTTTTTTCTCAGCTCATTTGAGAAATACAGAAAACTTATGAGTTGTAGATCACTCAAGTTTGATACTTAGAACCCACTTCCATCCCTTCTAATCCAGCACTCTTGAATCATGTGTAACATACACAAATTTGTGTCTCCAGTATTTTTAAGTGTTTCTGATGGTATGCTGATCAAATTTTAATAGGTGATTCCCCAGATTTAGTTCCCAGGTTTAGATATTAATGTTAGTTGATATTTTCAATATTTAAATGAATAAGATGAAGGCACAACAACGAAAACATGAGAGAATGTCACACATTCGTCAGTGAAGTAACTTCTTCACTCAGTTCTTGAATACTGGAAAAAGAATTCCTTAGTTTTTTTGTGCTAGTCACAGTGTAATGACGATGATATGCACACTTTTAAATTTGATTGCCTTATTTCTATCACTCTCTTACACAGGGATTGGCAGTTTTGTTCTGTAAAGGGCCAAAGACTAAATATTTTAGGTTTTGTGGGGCACAGAGGCTCTGTGTCACATATTCTTCTTTTTGTTTTTATTTTATACCCCTTTAAAGATATAACAACACCTGATTTTTTACAGCATTTGCTAATTTCCATAGCGTAAACACTCGCACCACGACTGATTTGTGCCTACCAATTTGATATTACTGAACATAGAATTGGAAAGGGATGCCCTTTATCACACCCTTATATAATTCCACCATATAGGTGCAGTAATTAACCTCAAGAGCATACATAGTAAAATTTAGCAAAATAGTAAGTGGTGAGTTTTGAGTATTATTTTTAATTTAATGTATTGTAAGTTTATATAATTTAATTTTTACCAATTGCTGCGTTTAACAACTGGCTTACACAATTCCTAAAAATGTAACAGTCAGCTCTGTTGAGTTGGTTCCAGCAACTGGCTCCAGCAATGGCATTTTTATTATCTTATTTCCAAATTGAGACTTGCTGTGGATGGATTTACTCCATGGTTCCATATAACAATACGTTATAGTGCTCAGAATGGACTGAATTGGGGTTCTGAAAAGTAAAGTATGGATACGTTTCATTTCTTCTCCCCATTTTTGTCTTTAACTTGAAAGTAATCAGTTTCCTGTATTAGAAAGATACTTTCTTTGTTAAATGATTTCCTGAAGTTCTGGAAGGGTCATGTTACTTTGGATTTTTTTTTTTTTAAGATTGTATTTATTCATGAGAGACACATAGAGAGGCAGAAACATAGACAGAGGGAGAAGCAGGCTCCTCACAGGGAGCCTGTTGTGGGACTTGATTCCCAGACCAGGATCACGCCCTGAGCCAAAGGCAGACGCTCAACCACTGAGCCGCCCATGCCTCCCTTTACTTTGGATCTTGAACCTAAATATAAGAAAAAGCCTTCTCATATTGTTCTAATGACTATGTAATGGTTCTATTATATTTTGAGATTTAAAAATACTGATGAGGGATCCCTGGGTGGCGCAGCGGTTTGGCGCCTGCCTTTGGCCCAGGGCGCGATCCTGGAGACCCAGGATCGAATCCCAAGTCGGGCTCCCGGTGCATGGAGCCTGCTTCTCCCTCTGCCTGTGTCTCTGCCTCTCTCTCTCTCTCTGTGTGTGACTATCATAAAAAATAAATAAATAAATAAAATAAAATCAATAAAATCTTTAAAAAAAATAAATAAAAATACTGATGATTCAATCTCAACACCCTAGTCCATTTTTTTTTCCATCTACTTGATGTGGTCAAGATTAATTATATGAACCCTAGTGTTTTTGTGGTAAAAATCTATACACCATAAAATTTATTTTAACCACTTTAAGTGTATGATTCAGTGGCTTTAAGTATATCTCACTGTTGTGTGACCATTATCACCATACATCTTCAGAACTTTATCTTCCTGAACTGAGCCTCTGTATCTGTTAAACAATAACTCCATATAACCACCGTCCTCAGCCCTTGACAGCTACCATTCTACTTTTTGTCTCTATGAATTGACTACTTTGGGTACTTCATATAAATGGAATTTTATAGTATCTGTCCTTTTGTGACTGGCTTATTTTACTTAGCATGTTTTTAAGTTCATCCATCTTACAGCATGTGTCAGAATTTCATTCTCTTTTAAGGCTGAATAATATTCCATTATAGAATTTGAAGAATATCCATTCCTCCATTAATGAACATTTAGGTTATTTCCAGCTTTTGGCTCTTGTGAATAATGCTATGAGAAACCCCAGTGTTTAAATAGAGAAATGAATATGTAAACATGGATACTACCTGTGGACAATAGATTTTAAAGAACCATGAGGTATTAAAGCACCAGACAAATTATATGGACATTCTTGGCTTAGTGGACGGTTAATTAGATGTTCTAATAAGGCTTTATTTACACACATTGTGGCATTCCTTCTATGATTGATAAAAATAGAGCCATTTATCTTTTTATATAAGACTAAATTACAGTATCACCAACATTATAATGATAGTTTTCTGGTACCTCATACATGGGAAAGCCAAGTGAAAACATCAAGTAATAAGACCAAACAAAAAGTTACGGTTTGTGTGACTGAATGGACTCTTACGGAGCTAGTAAATAAAAGTAGATTCCAAAGTGTTTTTACTCATTTATTTTAAATGTTAAGGTCCTTTTAGAGTTGCTGCAAGCTGGAGGCATAGTTCAGTTTGAAGAGAGTCGGCTTATCCGGATGGCAGAAAAAGCAGAATTGTAAGTTGTTTTTAAGGCATACATTAATTGCCATATACTAGTTTTGACTTCTCTAACTGGAAGCCCATTCATGCACTGCCAATTTTTAATTAAGAAACCTGTGCAAAAAAAAAAAAAAAAAAAGAAAGAAAAAAAAAACCTGTGCAAATAATAAAAAAAAAAAACCTAAATGCAAGTTTTTGTCTTTCAAATAAAAATAAATAAAAAGTTTTTGTCTTTCAAGTCTAAAATTAGTAACATTTGCAGAAATTAACAGTGAGTAAATTTGAAGTGCATGTACATTTTAGTATGAAAATGATGTAATCTTTTAATTTACATCTTATGATTTATTATTTTAGTTTTGTTTACTTAAAATTTCCATTATTTTGTAGATTTTTGAGCCACCTTATTTGTACATTTTTCTAAACAATGTGGAATTTAACAGCAAATAAGATACAATATGTTAAGACTATTATTTATCTGATTTGTTGAATGTTGAATATTTGACATATTTGATTCTGAACAAACTTCATAGAGTTGTTGACTAATAACTATTTTTATGTGACATATTATTGTTGCTTTAACATTTATTTTGTACCCAGTTTTGAAATTTCTTAGAAACATAATATTCATATTCAGCAGCATTTTAATCTTGTATTTATTTATTTATTTTTTTAATCTTGTATTTAGAGGAATGGCAGATACTCCTCTCCCTTAGATGCTGTAACTTCATTTTACAGTAGAAGTCACATCTACTATATTCATTTTTCTTAATACTAACCTCTGTGAGCAAACTTTTTGAAACAGTAAACTAATAACTACCTGCCTGTTTGGTACTTTGAAGTTTTTCCTCTTATGTTCTAGCTATCAAATTTGTGAGTTTATGTATGAACGAGAACACCAATATGACAAAATAATCGATTGCTACTTACGTGACCCACTAAGGGAGGTGAGTTATGAGGCTGCTTTACCTTTTTTTCTTACTCAGTCCTCCCTTCCCCTTATTAAGTAGAAGTAACTATTAAGTAGGGATAACTATTCAGTAGAAATGTTGGGTTATATGTTTGCTGATTTCAAGGTTTTTCTTCATTTATTCACCAGATTTTTGTAGAGTGCCTACCATTAGTATACATTGACCATTAAAATAGATATATTTTCTGCAGCGTTAGAACTTATAGTTCAGTGATGGAGATTTGACATAAGGAAACAAGATACTTAATTACAGATGTGATGAGTGCTTGAGAGAAGAAAATGGGGACAAACTTGAGAACATACTGGGAAAACTGACTTCTACAGAGCATCCAGGGAAGGAATCTCAGAGGAATCTCATATACATAGAGCTTGAGTTTTGGAATTTGAGATGAAGCCAGTCAAGCAAAGAGTCAATGAAAAGTATTCTAGGAGAGGGACAAGGATAATAGAGAAGGGCAATAGTGATGTGAAATGAAATTGGGAATGTGGACATGGTCCACCAAAGACAGAAGAAGTATGATATTCCCTCATTTGGTTAATGAAATTGAGACCAAAATTAATTGGGATGGATTTGCAACTTCCAAGAGTCTACCCTAAACATTAAACTCATTCTCTTTTGTGTCCATTTTCCAGTTTAACTATTTACAAGTGGTTTACCATCTCTAAGTAACAGATGCTTACCAAGACTGGTACAGATAGTAGGTAGTGACTAAATATTGAATGAATGAATGAATGAATGAATGAATGAATGAATGAATGAATGAATAAGTTGTCTTGTGCTCTTCAGGAAGAAGTCTTTAACTATATTCACAATATATTATCCATTCCTGGACACAGTGCAGAGGAGAAGCAATCTGTATGGCAGAAAGCAATGGATCATATTGAGGTACTGATTCAACAAAACTTTTTAAACTTCCCCATTTGTATGGCTATCTCCCAAATGAAGTGTATGCTAACTAAGTAATAGCATATCATTAAGTTGATCTACTTGAGGATTAATGCCTTTTTCAGATTATTTATTTCACCTGATATTTCTATTCATCAAATCCATGTCAGATACAATGTATTGTATTGTGACTTCTGAAAATAACTCAAATTCACTCAGCTGCATGACGAACTGGATTTAGTGGGTTTTTGGAACCTTAGAATGACTCAGAGTAGTATTGGTCTTCCTCCTCTAAAATGTGATAGGGAGCCATTCCTCTCAATCACCCAATGGAATTTTTACTGCAATGCGTTGTTCTCTTTGTTTTATTTTTCCATATATAATAGAGTGACGATTCTGATTTTGTTTATGCATGCTGTGTTACAAGAATGCAGGAGTTGACTTTAGAGCAAGAGCTTCTTTTTAAAAAAACAAACTTATAGATGCCTAAATGAGGAGACTAATGCACGTGTGATGAACACATGATCACAAATGCATTCTGAAGAGGACCCCCCAAATCAGTTCTCGTGTTCGTTTTCTTAGATTCATCATGTACACTGCACCTCAAAAACCAACAGAGTTAGCAGGTTTTTTTTATTCTGTTTTATAAATCACTGATAATTGAAAAAAAAGTATAGTGAAAGATGCTGAGGTAATCCTGGTTTTGGAGAGAACAAATCTACAAAGTTTTTCTCCATGTAGCAAAGATCAGCTGATAGGGGAACTTCTGGTGACAGGCTTAGAGATATAGTGAAAGATATGATTATTCAATATCTTTTTAAAAATATTATACATATGGAAAATGATAAGAAAGGATAAGCTCTGAAACTTTAAGGAAACTGCTTGTGATGTGAATTCTTTCTTCTAGTTCCTGATGGTTGTAAAGTTTAGAGAGATCAGAAATGTGAACAGCATCTTATATGAAACATGTGGTATGAAAGGTGGTATAGTCAGTCAGTAGATCTGTGGTCTGAAATAATTGCTACACTTTTTCATCTGAAGGATTGAGAACATATATGTTATTTAATGTTACCATATTCCTGCTAACGATGAGTATATCTTGGTGGAAAAAAAACCAGGAAAACCTTTCTCTATTTTCAGTTGTATCTTTTTTTCCTTTAATCATTTTGTATTCTTTTTCCTTTCATCATTCCCTTGTCTCCATAGTTACATTATGGCTTCTTCATTTCACTTCATCTGCATTATGCAGTAGTTTGAGCACATGGACTCCAGACATCTGAAAATGAAGCTTTGTCTCTGTATAATGTGAAACATGATGAATTAATCAATGAGTAAACAAATCACTCAGCAGAAAACTCATACTGGAGAAACAGGAAGTGTTTTTGCTGCACAACAATTATTTCTGCTGACTGTTTTCCCCACATCTGCACATTTTTTTCACCTTGAACTTTTTAATATCTCTTAAGGCCACAGTTACAAATATATAGACTTTTTGTTGAAGAACTTCTGTGTCTTAAATTATGTGAATAAAATCAACTTTCAATGATTTGAAAGGTGGAGGGAAGTCCTCAATTTTCTGACAGTAGACACAGGTATATAGATTAGTGGTTCTTAACACTTTGAGGGTTATAGACCTCTTGGGTGAATCTCTTGAAAGATTTGGACCCATGACACATAATATTGTGCATGTGCACAGATGCATAATTTTGCTTATAATTTCAGGGATCGCCTAAAAGCTATCCTTAGATTGGATCTGTGGATTCCAGGTAAAGAATCTCTAGTTCCAATGGTTTTTCCAGTATGGACAAAATATGTTTCATTAGATTTTTAAAAATATTTTTCATTTTGGGGCACCTGAGTGGTTCAAGTCACTTGAGCGTCCAACTCTTGATTTTGGCTCACCATGATCTCATGGGTGGTGAGATTGAATTCTCATGTCAGGCTCTGCACTCAGCAGGGAGTCTGCTTAAGTTTCCCCTCCCTCCCCCACTCGCTCTCTCTCGCGCTCTCTCTCTCTCTCTCTCTCAAATCTTTAAAGTATTTTTCATTTGAAATACAGAAAACATCCCAAAGAGTGCATACAACAAATGTACGGTTTAATGACACATTTAAAAAAGCAAACATCCAAGGCCCAGATCAAGAAATTGAGTTATTTCCAATACCTTAGACTTTTTGTGTATTACCTTTCCTGATTACACTTTCTTGCCTTCCGTAATATGGCCAAGATCCTGGTTTTTCTGATAATGGCCTGCCTTTCTATATACTGCTACTGCACATATCTGCGTCTCTAAAAAGGCATGTTTGTTTTGCCTTTTTCTCTACATAAATGGAGTTCTGCTCTTTGAAGTTTGTACATTTTGTTGTAGGTAGCTGTGGTTCATTTTAATTCTTGTATAGTATTCCATTTTTACAGTTATATTACAATTTAGTCATTTTTGCTGTTGGTGAACATTTCTATTTCTAGTTTTTGACTATTAAAAGTAGTCCATCCACATTCTCATACATGCATCTTAAACACAGCATTTCTTGAGGGCAGTCTCACATTACAGCATCAGCTGAGAACTTGATAGAAGGGCAGTTTCCATCTTTGCCTCAGACCTAGTAAATTGTAAACTCTGGAGGTGGGGCTAGCAGCATGGGTTGATAGGCCCTCCAGGTGATTTTGATGCATGCTAATGTTTGATAATCTCTCCTCTGGGGCCTATATACTTGCTAGTTAAATGGGATAAATGTATTCAACTTCACCAGATGCTTGCATTGAATGAGATTTTCCATTAGCTCTATATCCTTGCTAGACTTAAATTTTGCCAGTCTGGTGCATGTATAATGATATTTTATTATGTTTGTAATTTACATACTTTTAATTACTAATAAGATTGATAACCTTTTTTTGTTTATTGGTCATTTAAATTCTCTTTCTGAGAGGTGCCGACTGAAATCTTTTGCCCATTTTAAAACTAGAATGTCTCTTGTAATTACTGATTTTGGGAATTTGTCATGTATCCTGAATGTTAGTTTTTTCAGTGATATGTGTTGTGGATATCTTCCACTCTGTGGCTTATTTCTGTGGTTCTTTTAAAAGCAAAGTTCTTCTTTTTTCTTAGTAGTCAAATTATCAATTTTTTCCTTCTGTAGTAAAGAAGAAATTCTCCCTTATTATTGTCTAAAAGCTTTCTTGTTTATTTTTTGTCTTTGAATCTTAGGTCTGCTCGAAAGTTTTTATATATGGTCTGGGGCTGTATCCAATTAATTTTTAAAGTATGGATGTCCAATTTTCCCAACAACAGTTATTTTAAAAGGTTGCCTTTCCCCATTGCTTAGCAATACTATTTTGTCAGAAGCATATCAAGGATCTCTATGTTTGATCTGTTATTCAGCACTCTATTCTTCTTCACTGCTCTTATTTGTCTCTGCATCAGTACCACACTATTAAATATTGTTGTTTTATAATAAATCTTGACATCTTTAAGAGAGTATTGGCTATTTTGACCTTTTATACATTTATTTCTTTATTTTTAAACTTTAATTCCAGTATTGTTAACTTTCAGTGTTATATTACTTTTCGTGTACAGTATAGTGATTCAGCAGTTCTATACATTACTCAGCGCTCACTGTGGTAAGTGTACTCTTAATCCTCTTCACCTATTTCATCCATCTTCCCACTCCCATCCCTTCTGGTAACCATCAGTTCTCTATAGTTAAGAGTCTGTTTTTTTGATTGGTTTCTTTTTTCCTTTGTTTTGTTTCCTAAATTCCACATATTAAATGAAATCATATGCTATTTGTCCTTCTCTGACTGATTTTACTTAGCATTATACTCTCTCTTCACATTCATTCATATTGTTGCAAATGGCAAGATTTCATTCTTTTTTATGACTAATATTCCATTGTGTATGTAAACCACACCTTTTTTTATTTTTTGCACATCTTTTTTTTAAATTGAATTTCAATTTGCCAACAGATAGTATAACACCCAGTGCTCATCCCCTCAAGTGCCCTCTTCAGTGCCTGTCACCCAGTTACCCCATCCCCCTGCCTGCCTCCTCTTCCACTACCCATTGTTCGTTTCCCAGAGTTAGGAGTCTCTCATGTTTTATCACCCTCTCTAATTTTTCCCATTCATTTTCCTCTCCTTTCCCTTATAATACCTTTCACTATTTCTTATATTCCCCATGTGAGTGAAACCATATAATGTTTGTCCTCCAATTGACTTATGTCACTCAGCATAATACCCTCCAGTTCCATCCACGTCAAAGCAAATGGCGGGTATTTGTCCTTTCTAATGGCTGAGTAATATTCCATTGTATATATAGACCACATCTTCTTTATCCATTCACCTGTTGATGGAAACTTGGGCTGCTTTCATAATTTGACTATTGCAAATAATGCTGCAGTAAACGTAGCGGTACATATATCTTTTCAAATTAGTATTTTCATATTCTCTGGGTAAATACCCAGTAGTAGAATTACTGGATCATATGGTAGCTCCATTTTTAATTTTTTGAGGAGTTTATACACTGTTTTCCAAATCAGTTTGCATTTCCAACCACAGTGCATGAGGGTTCCTTTTTCTTCACATCCTCACCCACACTGGTTTCTTGTGTGTTTTGACTTTAGCCATTCTGACAAGTATGGGGTGATATCTCCTTGTGGTTTTAATTTGCATTTTCCTAATAAGTGATGTTGAGCATCTTTTCATATGTCTATATGTCATCTTTGCAGAAATGTCTGTTCATGTCTTCTCATTTTAATTGGATTATTTGTTTTTTTGGTATTGTGCTATAGAATTCTTTATGTATTTTGGATACTAACTTGTTATTGGATATATTCCTATTAAGATTGTCTTTTAGTTTTGTTGGTTTCCTTTTCTGTACAGAAGCTTTTTATTTTGATACAATTCCAGTAGCTTATTTTTGCTTTTTTCCCCTTGCCTCAGGAGACATATCTAGGAAAATGTTGCTATGATGGATGCAAAAGAGAGTGAGCATGAACAAGGGAGCAGGGCAGAGGGAGAGGGAGAAGCAGGCTGCCCAGTTAATGGGGAGCCTGACATGGAGCTTGATTCCAGGACCCCAGGACCAGGATCGATCCCAGCCAAATGTGGATGCTTAACTGATTGAGCTACCCAAGCACCCCTGTTTCCATTTATTTTTTTTTAATATTTTATTTATTTATTCATGAGCGATAGAGAGAGAAAGAGGCAGAGACACAGGCCAAGGGAGAAGCAGGCTCCATTCAGGGAGCCTAATGTGGGACTCGATCCCGGGTCTCCAGGATCATGCCCTGGGCTGAAGGCAGAGCTAAACCGCTGAGCCACCCGGGCTGCCCTCCATTTATTTTTTGATTTACTCTTTGATTACTTGGTTGACCCATTTGTTGTTTAGTAGCATGTTATTTGACCTCAATTTATTTGTAGTCATTCCAGATTCTTTCTTCTGATTGACTTCTAGTTTCATAGCATTGTAGTTGGAAAAGATGTGTGGTGTGATTTCAATCTTTCTGAATTTGTTTGGACTCATTGTGGCCAAACATGTGATCTGTTTGGAAAATGTTTCATGTGCAATTTTTAAAAAATGTGTGTTCTGCTATTTTAAGACAGAATATTTTTAATATATCTGCTAAATGCATCTGTTGTAGTGTGTCATTCAAAGCCACTGTTTCCTTGTTGACTGGAAATTTCTGTCCATTAATGTAAGTGGGATGTTAAAGTACCCTGTTATTGTCTTATTATCAATGACTTCCTTTCTGTTGTTATTATCTGCTTTATATATTTGGGTGCTCCCAAGTTGGGTACATAAATACTTAGAGTTGCTATATTTTCTTGTTGGATTGTTACTTTTTTAATTATATAATGTCTTTTATTTGTCTCATATTCTTTTTTTTTTTAAGCCCAGTTTGTCCAATATAGAAAGCTACCCTGGCTTTCTTTTTACTTCCATTTGCATGGTAAATGCTTTTTTTATCCCTTCACTTTTGATCTGCATATGTCTTTAGGTCTGAAATGAATCTCTTATAGGCAGCATATAGATGGGTCTTGTTTTTTTATCCATTATGTCACACTGTGTCTTTGGATTGAAGCATTTAGTCCATTTGTATTCAGAATAATTATTGATAGGTATGTGTTTATTACTGCCATTTGTTACTGATCTTATGGTTGTTTTTATAGTTTTTCTCTGTACCTTTTTTCAAATGCTCTCTCAACACACTTTCATGGTATGTTGGCTTTGTTTAGCAGTATACTTGGACTCCTTGCTCTTCATTTTTTGCATATCTTTTACTATTTTTTATATATTAGTAGCTGAATTTTTTTTTTATTGGCAGCAGAAAACGTGAGAGTATCATTCTGCACTCAAATAAGATGTTTAACACATTTCCCCCTCAAAATTCCAAAATGATCTTCCCTTGTGTACATACTGACAAATTCTAAACTATGTTAAAATTCAAATTGCCATTTCAGTAGCTCTATCTCTATCCTGTGACTATTAATAGTACTGAACAATGAGCAGAGCATGAAGCCTATGCATCCTAATGTTCCTGTAACTGGTTTTTGATTTGTGATTACCTTAGATTTATATGTAACACTTATGCATATATTAAGTTGATGGTCACTTAAGTTAGAACTCATTTTTTTACTCCTTTCCCTCCCAGGTTTTAGGCATATGGTGGCGTACTCTATATCCATGTATTTTATGAATGCCTTGACTGATTTTTATAGATATACTTAATTTTACTGCTTTTGTGTTTACTGCTTACTCTTATTGTCTTTCTTTCCACTCAGAGAGTTCCCTTTAACATTTCTTATGGGACCGTTTTAGTGGTGATGAATTCCTTTAACTTTTGTTTGTCTGAGAAACTCTTTATCTCCCCGTCTGTTCTGAATGGTAGCCTTGCTGGATAGAGTATTCTTGGCTGCAGGTTTTTTTCTTTTAGCCTTTGAATATACTAGGTCTTTTGGCCTTCAAAGTTTCTGCTGAAAAATCAGCTCTTATCCTTTTAGGGGTTTCCTTTGTACATAACTGTCTTCTCTGGCTGCTTTTAAAATTCACTATCAGTACATTTTGCCATTTTAAATACTGTGTGTCTTGGTGAGGACCTCTTTGGGTTGATTTTGTTGGGGGGTTCTCTGTGTCTCCTAGATCTTGATATTTCCTTCCCCAGAATCAGGACGTTTTTGGCAATTGTTTCTTCAAATAAACTATCTACACCCCTCTCTCTCTTTTCTTATGGAGTCCCCATAATGTGAATGTTACTGTGCTTGATGGTGCTGCTGATGTCTCTAAGACTCCCCCCCCCCCCTGTCCTGTTCAGCTTCATTGCTTTCTGTTACTCTGTCCTCCAGGTCATTCTTCTGCTCATCCATTCTTCTTCTTCTTCTAGTCTACTATTTATCTCATGTAATATATTTTTAATTTCAGTAATTGAGTTCTTCATCTCTGGTTCTTTTTAATATTTTCTGTGTCTTTGTTAAGAGTTTTACTGAGGTCCTCCACTCTCTTAAGTCCAGTGAGTATCTTTATGACCACTAATTTAAGTTTTGTATAGGCATATTATCTTTGTTTCATTTAGCTCTCTTGCTGTGATTTTTGTCGTGTTCTTTCATTTGAGACATATTCCTTTGTCTTTTCATTTTGTTGAACTCTCTGTGTCTACTTCTATGTGTTAGGAAAGTCAGTTATGTCTCCTGTTGAAAATAGTGGCTTTATGAAGAAGAGGTCCTGTAAGTGCCCTGCAGTGTGAAGTCCCCTGTTCACCCTAATGTGAGAGTACGTTTTTCTCTCCACTCCATGCCCAAGGTGTCCATCGTTCCTGTGGATAGTCCCGTTGGTCCATTTTGCTCTGTACCATGTCTTCACCCTTTCTACTCCCTACAGTGGGTTCTCCTCTCTATATTTAGCTGTGGAGAGTGTGTTCTGCCTGTCTTTGAGTCTTTTCTAGGTTTATACTAATATGGGTGTTACCTAGTTGTATCAGTGGGAAGAAGTGAGCTTAGGATCCTCCTACTCTGCCATCCTCCCCACCTATCGACCTTTTATGCTTTTAAATATATTTTATTATGAACTAGTCAAGTTCTACCAAAAAATTTCTTTAACTTTATGATTCTCATAGAGATTGCACTGAATCCATCAATTATCTTAAATTTAATTGGCATCTTTATAATATTGAGTCTTCCAGTTTATGACCATATGATATAAGCCTTTATTCAAGAGCTTCTATAAGGGTTTATAATTTTCTCTAGGGATTTTCCATTCTTCATTAGATTAGCTGTCACAATTTCATATTTTTAGCATAAAATTTGCTATTGTTAATGGTATTTTAAACATTTTTATTTCCAATATAAATACAATGTTTACTAGACTTTTATGGAAGTCTTTTATTTCTGTATGTTAACAATTTTTTCATAAATGAATTTTTTCACATTTTGTTTCTTACTCTATAGTTACAGTGAATCTTATTGATACTAAACCAGCCTTGACTAATGTGGATAACCATAACTTAATCCTGGCATTATCCTTTTTAAATATTGTTGGACTTTGTTTTTATTTAGGATATTTGTATCAGTGCTTATGATTATGACTGATCTGTAGTTCTCCTTTTTTATATTATCCTATTGGGCTTAGGTGTCAAAAATTTTGATAGTCTCAGAAAATGTGAAGTTTTGTTTTTGTTTTTCCTATTCTCTTTAAGGGTTAATTAATCTTGGCATTATTTCTTCCTTAAATGGTTGTTAGAACTCACCAGTGATGCTCTTTGGGCCTTGAGTTTTCCATATGGAAAAATTTTTTTAATATTCATTCAGTTTTCTTAGTGATTAAAAATCAAGGCAGGTTTTTCTAATTGTTAAGTCAACTTATTAAAAGACATTTTTTCTAGAAATTTTTCTCTATGTTGTCTAAATTTTCAAATTCTTGATATAAATTCATTCATAATAATTTCTTTTTAATATCTGCAGATTGGTAGTAATATCCCCCCTTTTCATTTGTAGTGTTGGTTAGTTGTACCTTCTCTGTTTTGAGATCTATTATATAAAAGTAGTATAGAGTATAGTTACTGGTGTCTGCTTATTATTATTAAAGAACAGGTACTGATACATATTAGATGTACCATGAATGCTGCTGTCACAGTAACTTGTCTCATTTTTATTTGACAGTATATCATGTTAATCTGTAGTTGGTCTTTGCATTTTAGCCATGTAAAGCTGCAGTTGGAAGGGTAGAAGAATAGGTCACAGAAACCAACTTAGAAGAGAGTTTCAAGAAGATAAATAGCCAGTAATGTTTATGAAAGTTCCAGGAGAGGGCAGATTGGAAGTCTTAAATTTGGCAGGAATAGATGTTATTTACTGTAATTGATAAACAGTGGTCAACCTCTTAGTCTCATGTAGGACTTGTGACCCTTAATTGTTTTAAGACACTCCTTCTTTTTTTAAAGATTTTATTTACTTATTCATGAGAGACAGAGAGAGAGAGGCAGAGACAGGCAGAGGGAGAAGTAAGCTCCATGCAGGGAGCCCGATGTGGGACTTGATCCAGGCATTCCAGCATCACGCCTTGAGCTGAAGGCAGGTGCCCAACTGCTGAGCCACTCGGGCATCCCAAGACACTCCTTGTTTCAAAATCCACCAGGCATCAAGAGTAAAGTTTTCAAATTTTTAGTTAGAAAATTTTCAACTCTCCTCTTTTTTCTTTTCATTGTTTCCAGTGATTACTTTAAGCTCAAGGGTGAAATTCACTGACTAGGAAATTTGGGAAAGCTTTTGTTCATTCTGTTCATCCTGTAGATATCAAGGCTTATATCCAGAGTTTTAATGCTTTCATTTTCTAAGCATTCTGAATTACTGTTTATATCAAAATCTATTTTTTACCTGGTATATTTCTAATTTTGTTCCTTTGCAATGTGCCTTTAAATTGAGACCTTATATTGAGGTCTTCTGAAAGGCAGTGTAGAAGCTTATGAAAATACTAAAGTAGGCAAATCATGTTTCACACAAATGGAAATTCTAGTTAACATAAGAGATCACTTTATCTTTTCCTTTCACTTTAGGAACTTGTATCCCTGAGGCCCTGTAAAGCTGCAGAACTGGTTGCTACTCACTTTTCTGAACAGATTGAAACAGTCATTAAAAAACTCCAGGTAAATATTGCAAAAATAAATTGGGAAGAAACATCTAGTGGAGAGATAATTACTGAATATCCATTTAAGCACTTTTGATTGTAGTAATTTCTACGATAGTTGCCATTTAAGCATTTTTTATACTGTGTGTGTGTGTGTGTGTGTGTGTGTGTGTGTGTATTTGGGAGCAGTTGTGTGATAATCTCTGCATCTGGAAATGAAGGAGTTCATCTTTCTGCATAGTAAGTAGTAACATCCCAGAAACATTTTTAGAACTATACTCTGTACTTACTCTAGAATTTGTAATCCACAGAAGATCCCTCCTCCTCTTTTTTGTTTTCTTTTGTTTTTCTATAGGAACTACATCTGTATTCTCTTTGAGGTTGATGTTATTTATTATTTATTCAGACTTTTGTCATCCTCACATTGTTAATGCTGACTATTTAGAATTTTTCTTGTAAAATCTTAACTAGAATACAGTTATATTAATGTCAAATATTGAGATGTTCAGTTTGAAGTACTCATTAGTGAACCTAGTGTTCCACTTGTCACTATCATTGCAGTGATAATAATGAGTTTTGCTTACTGTCGTTAAGGCTGTAAGTGATAGAGGTAGGAAGTAGGACAATGACAGCAACATAAAGCATGACCCAGAGTCCTCAAGTACCCATACTTGAAGGAGAGGATAACCTTTTAAGTTGAAAACCAAAGCAGTGAGTGGGGGCAGCTGGCCTGAGAGACAAAGATATGCAGTTTATTAACTTAAACACTTATTATGGCCTTACCATATACTGTAAGGTAGGCCTTGGGTTGCAAATAAGAATACAATCTTCTCTTTAATTTTTCCTGTGAAATAAAGAAGTGCTTATATACCATGCAAGGTTACAAGTGCTACAGCAGACACATGGAGAAAGCGCTGTAGGAATAAGAGCAGAGAGTGGTGGACTGATGCCAGACAAGAGCCCCCAGCCATGCCTGGGCTGGGTCCTGAGTGACTGGCATCCATTTTCTAGGCAGAGAATTGAGAATCACTTTCTAGATAGAGGATTATGGGTATGTAGAGACTTGAAGGAATGAGACAACATGCATATCCAGAGAATGGCCAGTCTGTGTGAAGCATGACGTGCTGGGGACGATGGTGGGAGGAGCACGTGGTGAAGCTAGAAAAGGTCTGCTGGAGGGAGGAGTTGAAACTAGAGAGGCTAGAAATGAGAGTTTGCACTCTGATACTGAACAATCTTATGTGTAGCACTAGAAATTATACTGGATATTCTAGACAACCTAGAGAATTACTAAAGTTTTTCAGCAAAAGGACATCATTAGATTCATTTTATAGAAAACTAACTTTATAGTGTGGGGAGTAGACTAACAGAGCATATGGAGAACAGAGACCATGGAGACTAGTTAGAAAGTGAAGGGTTTAGGCAGAAGATGGCGAGAATGGGGACTAAGTCAGTGGTGGTAGTGTGGATGGGTTCAGGGTGTGTTGTGGTGTAAAACCTGTATAGGACTTGGAAATGAGTTAAAAGTGATGGGAGAGGTTAAAAGTGACTCCCAGGCATCAGGCTTGGCTGTCCAGCATAATGAGGTCCATGAACTCAACACATCCATTAATTCAATAAATATTATGTACCTTTTGTGACCCAATAACACTGTTATGTACTGTGGATATAAAAACATAGACATGTATGCCTATGCTTAAGGAAGAAGGCAGATAAGCCAACAGACAGTTGCAGAATAGTTGAACTTAAATGATGATAAAGCATTGCCCAGGATACTGAGAAGTACATGGAGAGTCATTCAGTCCATTCTAGTGATTAGGACAGGAGGACACTTCTGCTAAAACTACTCTCCATCCCCTCTTTAAAAGTCAGCAGTTTCTGACGTATTGCCTCCTTAGTGTTGTTACTGTCATTTAAGGTTATCTAAGCAGGATTTTCTGTTTCCCTTTGTCTCTAAAGATCCTTAGAGACAGAGAGGCCAAGTAAATAAATATAATGTCACTTATCAGACAAACATAAAAAAGCTAAAGTGTCATAGATTTTGTTTAAAAGATGTTTATTTGATTGTGGAGTGCTTGGAGAGTCTTACACATTTCTTTTAAATAAATGAAGTATTTATTTTATTGCAAGGATTTACTGAATATGAAAGTACCTTTCTTAGTGGCAAGAAATACGCTTCTAACCAATTATTTTGAGAATTCTTGAAATGAAAAAAGCCAGAATATTAAGTTACAACCAGGAAGAGAGTCCTATTAAATAAAACAAAATGATAGACCAGGAAAATGATAGAGAATCAAAGACTGATAACATGTTTTAAATGTCATCTTCTAAAGTACATTAATCCTTTTCAGTTTTGAGAGTTCTTTGCTTTATATGGATGAAGTTTGAAGTATCCAGAAAGAAAGAAGAAAGAAAAACTAAGCTATAATTTTTGCTTAGTTTCCCTAAGAACTTAAAAACATTATTTATATTCAGAGTATTTTAAGGTGTATCTCATTTAATTTTCACTTCTACCTCTGCAGAAGTCAGAGAAGATATTGTGTTCTCTTTTTCAGATAAGTAAACTGAATTACTAAGAGAGTCAGTGATTTAAACAGTCACATGGCAAGTAAGTGGAAGAAACAGAACCCAGATTTCATGACATATTAATTGTTAATGTTGCAGTGTGACGTCTCTTCTGTAGTTGATTACAGAAGTTAATGAGCTTTTTTGGTGGTGGTTGCTGTTGTGTCTCAAACTCCCACTCTACTTAGATTATCTCACAATAGGCTATTGTCACAAAAAAGGAGGACCAGGTGAGGCAGTGTGAACCCCTCAGTGTAGCTAGAACTCACTGTCGGCACAGCAGTTCAGAGCACCTGCCTTTCCCAAGGTCCTAGTGCTGAGAACCGCTAAGGATGTGTCTTAGTATAGGGCTTTTATTTTTTTGACAGTAACAATGCATTTGTGTTTCTTCTGCACTCAAAATGGAATGTGTGAGGGTGATTTCAATTACTGAGAGGAAATGACCTCCAAATGACTCTTTAGAATTTCTTAGATCTGTACATAGACTTAAAAGGGATTTTCTAGAGTTGTTCTTTACCGTGGCATAGTTTGAAGATTTGTTTAATTTTTTTTATTGTTTTTCTATTCAGAACCAAGTTTTGCTTTTCAAATTTTTGAGGAGTCTTCTTGACCCAAGGTATGTTAATAAATTTGTTTTTATTCTAGATAGATGAAAATTAAAGGAAATAAATTGAGGTTAAGAATACTGGCCCATTGTGGAGCGCATGGTGACTCAATCGGTTAAGTGTCGAACTCTTGATTTTGGCTCAGGTCATGAACTCTCTCTGCCTCTCCCTATTCCCCGTCACCCATAAAAAAAAGAAGAAAAGAAACTGGCTCATTTTATCTGAATAGTATAATCGACTTTTGATATTTAATGTTAGTTTGACAGTTTCATAAATTATTCTAAAACATCTGATGAAAATAGATTATATCTTGAGGGAATACTTTTCATTTGAACATGGGCATACATGGTGAGTTGTTATCATTGTAAAAAAAAAATAATGAAGTGATGCCGTGAAGACATGGTTCAGGAACAATCTGATGACCATCTGGCTTCCCCTTTCTATCCTAACATCACTATTTCCTGTTCTTTATTCCATACTGTGGATTGATAGTTTTACTTTCAAAATAAACCCCTGGTTTCCAGCTCACCTCTAAATTTATTACTTCTTAAATCCTCATTTGAAGTGTTAATTTTAAATAACTTCTTGTGGTGTGAGAAGCAAAGTTTAATTTTTTTTTTTAAGTGCTACTGTGGTACTCATCACATGAAAATTAACCCAGGGAGATAAGATTAGTAATGGATTTTTAAGCAGAGCAGCTCTGTGTGAGAGATCTTAACATTTTGCTGTGACTAAGTGGACTAATTGGGAGTTGAGTGGAATAATATTTAACATCCTCTAAGACAGTCACTCTGTCCTAACTGGAAGTATGTGTCAGAATCACCTTAGAAACTTGTAAAAATACAGACATCTGGGCCCAAACCCACAGAACCATTGTAGGTGGGGATATTTTTGATGTGTACTGAGTTAAGCATTGGTGGTGTAAGGGTAATGTTCCAGTATGACATAGCTTTCCCATCAGACGTACAAACTTTTATGTTGCTTTATGGTGTACACTAGCTGCTGAAAACAGTCATTTAGTTACTTAATGATCATCTCAGTTTGGGTTTCCAGGATTCTGTGCTATTTTTACATACCACAATGCCAGTAGTCTTGTTGATTGTAATAATTTTTTGAAATCTCAGTCATTTAAATCTAGAGCAGGCCAGGCTGCATTTAAATTCAGTCATCCAGATGTGGATGTTTAGAAACATGCACATGCAGATGTTTAGAAAGGCAATCTGACTACATACCCCAGCACCACTGTTCAAAACATCTTCACATCATCTGTGTTTTAATTCCCTGTTCTTAGAATATCACTGAGGCTAGATAACTTCTTTTTTTTTTTTTTTTTTTAAATTTCTATGAATCATTTGTCTCTCCCGCAGAGCCAGTTTGGGCCAAGGTCATTTGTAGTTAACTGATAGGAACATCTTAGATCGGTTGGGTGTTGGTGGGGAAAGGGTGGAGAGAGCTGGGGACAGAGATGTGAAAGAAGACGGGAGGTGACCGAGGAAGGAGGCACCCAGCCTCAGCCCCAGCCCTTTCTTTGTGACCTGTGCACCCCTTTCTCTTGTGGCACAGTTCCTCCTGTTCCTCCCTTGTGGCACATCCATTCTCCTAATGATGTGGAAATGTTGAGGTTCGAAGCCAATAGTCAAGAATTCTTGAGATGTCTTTGGTGCAAAAAGGTGTTTTTATAGCATGGGACAGGACCCCTGAGCAGAAAGGGCTGCCCTGGGATTGTGAGAGCATCTGATTATATATTCTGGTGTTGAGGAAGGTAAAGACAAGGGAAGTTTCCAAAAGGGTTTCCATATGCTAATGAAGACTCACAGGATGCTGGAGGCCTAGCTATTGTCAAGCTAAGATTGTCTTTCCCTTTTGGGAGTTCCTGGAGGAAAGTTTTATCCTGCCTTGCCTCAAGTATCTGCCAGTGGGCTGCAGGTTATAAGGAAATTCAGTTTTATCCACATTTACTTTTTTCCTTTGTTCCTCACATCACTAGGACCTAGAGCCTCTTCCCTTAGGGTAATTTATTTGATCAAGTCCTTTTTCCCCAACCGTCCTATCTGGTGGGACTCAAGCTAGAAGGACAGAGGAAATTCAGCTTTGTGCTTGGCTCTTTCTCACATGTAATAAAATACAGAAGATGATACTGGCCAAATCTTATTTTTTATAAATAAAAAGATACCAGTATTAGGTAATATAAATGCAGTCATCGCTCTGAATGACTGATTTCCCAACACATTTTAGCCTTTTTAAATAAGAATTCTTTTTGACTAATCTGATAAAAAAGGGATTAGAGTCTTGTCAGGTTCTGGGAAACAAGGGAATATGGAAAAGACACTTAGAGGAAAAAGAACAGCAAGAATAGGTAGACTGGGCCTGCCTGGCAGTTTTCACTGGCAGACAGTGGAGACTATTTTTGCCTTTGATTCTTCCCATTCTGTTCTTAAGCATTTGATTTTTTTTTTTTTTTTAAACAACCAGGTTCTCCCCCAACCACTCATGAAGTTCTTTTAGCAGTGTTCTGGCAAGTAAGGAAAATGAAAGAAAACAGTCGTTTTCAGATGGAGACTGTATATGTGTGTCATGTCAGAATATTACTTTTTTTTTTTTACTTTTGCCCACAAAACCTGAGTTAATAGGATATATATATATATATATATATATATGTATATATATATATATATATAGTTTATGCATATTTGATTTAACATTTACCAGTATTCATTGAGTTGTTTTTGAGGGGGGTAGCCTTTTATTTTGTCAATAGCATTTTTAAAGGGACAAATCATCTAGTTGAATTCTTAAGTATATTTCTCTATTGTCTTTGTTCGATTTCTTTGTTATCTTTGCTATGTAAATAATGTCCTCAGTAGAATTAATTGACCTACAAAGATATTGGTGGCATCTGTACATAGAAAGATTAGATAGTTTTTGGCGGGGGAGTTAATCCTACAGAAGCAAATTACTTGCCTGAATTGAGGCCAACAGCTTGGGAGAGAATGGATTTGCATTCTCTTCCAATTCCCTTCTTTGGGACATCTGCTACATAAAGGCCTATCCTTCCCCCATTCCCTGTGTGCACTCCTGCCAGGCCAAGAATTCTCATGGGAGTTCTCCTGATATATTTACATCCAGATGTAGGCCTTTTGTGGAGTGGGGATGCTTGAAGAATAATAGAAAAGGACACTGATGGCTTTTGTGGGGCAATGAGCCGCATAAGGAATAAAGAAAATGTGCAAGTATATTTATATTCACAGTATTTTCCCCAGTACACTTCTCTTGGTAATGTCGATTTAGCCTTTGCTAACCATGTCCTGGAGGCCTCTGAAATATATGGTATGATATTCTTGTAGGAAAAAAAACACATAAAAGTCACATTGTATTTCTAATCTTTAATCAAAATAAAGTAAAACTTGAGTGTTGCTAAGAAAATGAGTAGCTTTGCCAAGGAGCAAAACATAGATTATGGAAATGGTTATACATTGGATTTAAGTTGAATTTGTCAGTGTTTCTGTGGATAATTTTGAAAGGACATTTTAAGATATTGACACTCTTTGTTAAAATAGCATATTTCACAATTAAATAAAAAATTAGATCGTTATGGGGGCACCTGGGTGCTTAGTAGGTTAAGCATCTCTTTTTTAATTAAAAAAAAAATGTTTAATTTCAGCTCAATTTGCCAACATATAGTATAATACCCAGTGCTCATCCCATCAAGTGCCCTCCTTGTACCCATCACTCCAGTCACCCCATCCCCCCACACTCCTCCCCTTGGTTGCAAAAGCATCTGACTCTTGATTTTAGATCAGGTCAGGATCTCAGGATTGTGAGGTTGAGCCCCTGTGTTGGGCTCCATGCTCAGTAGAGAGTCTGCTGAGATTCTCTTCCTCCCTCAGCTCCCCCTACCCCATATGCACACATGCTACCACCTCTCAAGTGAATACATCTTTTAAAAAATTAGAATATTCCGTTCATGAAGTTTGACATAGAAAATTCATTTCTACTTCTGTTAGTGCCTATCAGCTTGTCCAGGCTTACCACCAGATAATCCTATTGTTAGGATACATTTTTATCTACCCTTCAAAGGTTCTTCTGGCTAGACGAAGAATCAAATTGATATGAGTCAGAATAACAGGAGAAAATCAAATTTAATTTCATGTATATGAAAACCCCATGTACGAGAGAGTTTCAAAGACAGAAAGGTAAAATAAGATATATATGCCATCCTAAGCTAAGGAATGGGATAGGGGCCTAGGATTTCAGAGAGGAGGAGGGCAATTTACAGGGCAAGAAGAGCAGATGTTCGGTATTTAGATTTTTGCCCAGCCATACAGATGGGCCACTCAGATGAAATTTATCTCTGATAATAACTCTTACTCTGGGAAAGACTCCCACTTTAGATTCTTTTAGGTAGTTAATTGGAGGGGAAAGATTTCTCTTGAGCTCACAGGGTCTTAATTGCCTTTAGCTCAAAATAGTCCATATGCCAAAGTGACATATTTTGATGAGACTTGTTCTAAACCCTTCAGTGTTTTTGGTTAGTACTTTGCCAGAAGCTCAGATTTAACCTTTTAAAACATATCATTTCCTAATCTCTAGACCCTTTAGATAGATAGATAGATAGATAGATAGATAGATAGATGGTTGATAGCAAGAAAATAGCCTACACTTGTTTATTTCTTTATTGATTACATCTTTATAATGAAATTGCTGTCTGTTAAGTACTATACTTGAGGTTGAAATGGCATTATCTGCCCATTTATTTCATTTAACAATTTACTGAGTAACTATAGTGTGCTAAGCACTCTGACAGGCATGGAAGATGAAATAGTGAATAAGATGGGGCCTTGCCTTGAGGGAATTTACATTCTAATGGAGGAAATAGAGAAGTAAGCAGGAAATTATGTTTAAGTGTCTTAAATAAAATTCTGAGAGTGATGATGTGTTCTTCACTTTGCTTTACCTACTCCACTTTCTCAGCCATACCATACAGAATCAGTTATGACCCCAACCTTTTTTGGATAGCTCCTGTATATATATATATATATATATATATATATATATATATATATATAGGAGTCCTCTCTTCTGTTCCCTACTCCTCTGGTTCAGGCACACAGTATCTCTCTCCTGATCCCTCTTGCAGGCTTCCTAACCAGCCTTCCTAGTTCTTCTCCTTCCATTTTTAAAACAGGCGAAGTTCTCCTTCTCAGAGTTCTTTCTGCTCTCTTATCCAAAGCAAAACACAACTCCTCATGGCCTTCCTTGATGTGATTCAAGGCCTGTCTATCCAGGTTCATTTTCTTCCTTTCTCCCATTTCTCTTTGCTTTATTCCTCAGCAGTATTGACCTGTTTGTGCAGAGGAGGCACTACATGTTATCATTGCTCTCCTTCATAGTCTACTTTGTCTTTTTTAAAATTATTTATTTATTCATGAGAAATTATTATATATATTATATATATAATATATATTATATAGTAATGAGAAATTATATATATAATATATATTATATAATATTATAATATATATATACAGAAAGACAGAGACACAGGCAGAGGGAGAAGCAGGCCACATGCAGGAAGCCCGACATGGGACTCAATTGCGGGACTCCAGAATCATACCCTGGGCTGAAGGCGGTGCCAAACCGCTGAGCCACCCAGGCTGCCCTCCACTTTGTTTTCTTGAGAGCAACTTAAAGTATGTAGTGTGTGTGTGTGTGTGTGTGTGTGTGTGTGTGTTATTAAGACCTCTAAAGTTATACGTATGCTTTGATCTAGTGATTCACTTTTGGAAAATGTTTAAGGAAATGCAATGAAAGAAAAAAGTAGTTAATCTTAAAATACCCATATTAGCATTTACATAGTGAAAAAGCTGTTTTAAAATAAGGCTGGGGGAATAAAGGCCATATATGAAAGACCCACAGCTAATAGCATCCTCAGTGGGGAAAAAATTGAGAGTTTTTCCCCTAAGGTCAGGAGATGACAGGGATGTCCATTCTCACCACTGTTTTTCAAGAGTACGGTAAGTCCTAGCCTCAGCAGTCAGACAACAAAAAGAAATGAAAGGCATATACAGCAGCAAGGAAGAAGTCAAACTTTTACTCTTCTCAGATGTGATACTGTATGTAGAAAACCTAAAAGACTTCACCAAAAAATTGCTAGAACTGATGCATGAATTCAGCATTTCTTATACCAATAATGAAGCAGCAGAAAGAGAATCAAGGAATTGATCCCATTTATAGTTGCACCAAAAAGCATAAGATACCTAGGAACAAACCTAACCAAAGAGGTAAAAGATCTGTATCCTGAAAACTATAGAACACTTGTAAGAGGAATTGAAGAAGACAAAAAAAAAAAAAAAAAAAGGAAAAACATTCCATGCTCATGTTTTAGAAGAACAAGTCTTGTTAAAATGTCTATACTACCCAAAGCAGTCTACACGTTTAAAGCAATTCCTATCAAAATAACACTAGCATTTTTTCACAGAGCTCAAATAAATAATTCTAAAATTTTCATGGAAGCAGAAAAGACCCCAAACAGCCAAAGTAATGTTGAAAAAGAAAACCAAATCTGGAGACATCACAATTCCAGACTTCAAGCTATATTACAAAGATGTAATCATCAAGATAGTATGGTAGTGGCACAAAAAGAAAAAAGAAAAAACCCAGAAACATATATCAATGGAACAGAATAGGGAACCCAGAAATGGACCCACAACAGGATGGTCAACCAGTCTTCAACAAATGAATAAAAGAAAAAAAAGAAAAACATTCTCTTCAACAAATGGTGTTGGGAAAACTGGACAGCAACTCGCAGAAGAATGAAACTAGAGCACTTTCTTACACCATACACAAAAATAAATTCAAGATGTATGAAAGACCTAAATGTGAGACCGAAAACCATCAAAATCCTAGAGGAGAACACAAGCAGCAACCTCTCTGTCCTTGGCCATAGCAACTTTTTACGAGACATGTCCCTGGAGGCAAGGGAAACAAAAGCAAAGAACTACTAATTGACTATCATTTTTCTTCCTTTTGAAGAACTTCTAACATTTCTTGAAAGGCAGGTGTACTGATTCTCACAATATTTGTCTCAGAAAGTATTTCTCCTTCACTTTTGAGAGATAATTTGCTGGATACAGAAGTCTAGGTTGGTGGTTTTTTTCTTCCAACACTTTAAATACTTCCCTTTCCTCTCTTCTTGCTTGCATGGTTTATGGAGAGAAGTCTAGTGTGATTCTTATCAGTCTTCCTTTATAAGTAAGCTGTTTTCCTTCCCTCTGACTTCTTTTAAGATTTTCTCTTTGTCTTTGATTTTCTGCAGTTGGAGTATGATATGCCTAGGTGGAGATTTTTGCTGTTTATCCTGTTTGGTGTTCTCTGAGCTTCCTGGATCTGTAGTTTGATATTTGTCATTACTTTAGGGGAAATTCTCGGTCATTATTGCTGCAAATATTTCTTCTGTCCCATTTTCTCTTTCTTCTCTTTTTAGTGTTATATTTGTCCCACAGTTTTTGGATATTCTATTCTGGGCTCTCCCGTCCCCAGGGTGGTTTTTTTTTTCCTTTGTATTTTGCCACATGGCATGTTCCAATGAGAGATGAAATGATTACTCAGAATCCAGTATCTTGGAACAGATACTTCAGATTCTGGAGGGGCTTCACCATCAGGCACTACCAAGAAGTACAGGTGCCAAGGTGAAACCCTGAATTTGGGTTGGCTATCGGTTTTATTATCGTAGAACGTGAAGTATGTGGGAAAAAGGGAAGAAAAACAACTCAAGAAAACCAATCATGAGAGGGGCAGTAGGGAACTTCATAGGTGACTATCTACACAGGTTTCATAGAAACATTAACTAGGGGGCTGTGGAGGATGGGGGAACTGACCTCAGTAGGACTGGCTAACTACCCACCATCATTGCTGTTTTCAACATGTATTGTTTTCATTACTGACCAATGGTGGGAATAATTGGCTTTGGCCATATGCATAAAGCTATTGCCATTTACCCATGTCCCTGTTCTTATGGTTTCTTTTATCTGCTGAGGTCTTGCTTTCTCTTTTTTTTTATTTTTTTATTTTTTTGTTTTATTTATTTATTTTTTATTTTTTTAAAGATTTGATTTATTTATTCATGAGAGAGAGAGAGAGGCAGGCAGAGACACAGGCAGAGGGAGAAGCAGGCTCCATGCAGGGAGCCCAACATGGGACTCGATCCTGGGTCTCTGGGATCATGCCCTGGGCCAAAGGCAGGTGCTAAACTGCTGAGCCACCCAGGCTGCCCCTTTATTCTTTTTTTAAAAGATTTTATTTATTTATTCATGAGCGACACAGAGAGGGGTCTTGCTTTCCCACAATATTTCAGTTTGGAAATTTCTATTGATGTGTTACTGGCATACCTTGAAGCTCACTGATTCTTTCTCAGCTGTGTCCAGGCTGTTGATGAAGCCATCTAAGGCATTCTTTATTTTATTCAGTGTTTTTCATTTCTAGCATTTTCTTTTGATTCTTTCTTAGAGTTTCCATTTCTCTGGTTACTTTACCCATCTGTTCTTACATGTTGTTTCTTTTTCCTTTACAGCCCTCGGCATATTAATCATAGTTGTTTTAAATCCTGTCTGATAAATCTAGCATCTCTGCCATATTTGAGTTTGGCTCTGATGCTTGCTGAGTCTCTTCAGACTGTATCCTTTTTTGTTTTTTTAGGATATCTTGTATCTTTTTATTGAAAGCTCAAAATGAAGTACTGTAAACTGAGGCAAATAGGTCCTTGGTGTGACTTTTTATTTGGCTAGGAGTGAAGCTAAACTTATTGTGTGCTCTAGCTATAGTTTGAGGGTGAAAGTTCCTTGAACGTCCTTGTTTTTGTCTCCCTGGTTGTCTTTGGATTTCCCCAGAGACTTTTCCTAAAGTCTGAGCTGTGTAGTTCTTCAGTTATATTTCTATATTATCATACAGGCATGCTTTGTTGATGGGGTGGTGAGGTATGGTAAAGGGGAGACATTCTATAGTCCTGTGATTAGTGTTCACTCTTTTGGTGAGTTGTATGTCTGGGTAGTGACCCTCCCAAGTACCTCTCAGTAGCCCCTTTGCCCTTTAAGTGAGACAGGAAGGCTAGAAAAGGCTCGACTTGGGTCATTTCTCTTCCCTCAGCTTGTTTAAGCTCTGGTAAAATAGTTTTCCTGGAAAGCAGTTGTATTAGCTTGCTAGGGCTGCCTTAACAAAGCACCACAACTGTGTGGCTTAAATAACAGAAATTTATTGTCTCAGTTTTAGGGATGAGAACTCTAAGATCAAGTGTTGACAGGATTGTGGCTGTGAGAAAGAGACTGTTCCATGTTTCTTCTATAGCTTCTGATGATTTGCTGGCAGTCTTTGTCATTTCTCAGATTGCAGAAGCATCACCCTGATTTCAGGCTTCATTTTCTTTCTTTTTTTTTTTAAAGATTTTATTTATTTATTCATGAGAGAGAGAGAGAGAGAGAGGCAGAGACACAGGCAGATGGAGAAGCAGGCTCCATGCAGGGAGCTCGATGCGGGACTCGATCCCGGGACCCCAGGATCATGCTCTGGGCCAAAGGCAGGCGCTAAACCGCTAAGCCACCCAGGGATCCCCCAGGCTTCATTTTCACATGCATTCTCCCCGTATGTAGGATTGTGTCTCAATTTCCCCTCTTTTAAGGATGCAGGTTATGTTGGATTATGAGTCCACCCTATTCCAGTATAACCTCATCCTAACTTAATTAATTACATTAACAAACTTGGTGTTTCCAAAGCAAGTCACATTGTGAGATACTGGGAGTTAGGACTTCAGCATATGAATTTACAGGGGACATAAGTCCGTAACAGCAGGTCTTGTTAAGAAGAGCAAAATGCTCTGGATGTATTTTTAAATGGCCACTTTTCTTCTCTTTGCTACTGGAAGCATGGCTGGATTTTTCTCCAATCTTCACTATGAGAACTTGGTGGCTCCTTGAGATAAAATTCATGAAAGTGTGGGAACCTGCACCCCAAGACTTGGCGACCTAGAATATTTAACTCTTAAGTTTGTCCACACCAAATCTCTGGCATTTTGTCATTTACAGTTTAAGTTTTCCTATTCCAGTACTGGCTCCAGAAGCAGTGGTTTCTGCTCCTGGCTTCCACTCCAGTATGCTGTGATTATTTATATCTACCTGTCTGTTGCTCTCCAATTTAGGGATGACATTTTGCCCCATGACTTCAGCTCTCAGGTAGAGCAAAGAGGAGCTGTTGATTTTTGGTTTGTTTGGCATTTTTCCTGTGAGGATGGAAGTGTTAACTTTCAAGCTCTTTACATGCCAGACCAGAAACTAAACATCTTCGTTCTCTGTATGTTCAGAATTATATGTGGATATCATTTTAAATTTATAATAGTCTGACCCAGCATCAGTTCAAAACTGTTTCTGAGAACAGTTTAAAGAATATTTCTGTGGTGGGGTCACAAAACTGCACCTTTTTTTCTCCAGTTCCATCCATCACTTTGGGGAGAGAATGGTATTACATGTCTCATCCAGACCTGAAAATGCCTCAATTTAGGTATTATGCTGAGGTGGCAGGATGTGTACCTATCCAGCCTTTCTTTTTTTTTTAAAGATTTTATTTATTGATTCATGAGAGATACAGAGAGAGGCAGAGACACAAGCAGAGGGAGAAGCAGGCTCCATGCAGGGAGCCCGATGCGGCACTCAATCCCAGGACCCTGGGATCATGCCCTGGGCCGAAGGCAGATGCTCAACCCCTGAGCCACCCTGGCATCCCCCTATCCAGCCTTTCTTTGACTTAGGCCTATCAAGACAATTCTTGCTAGTAGGATTACTGGCAGATTTTAGTGTTAAGGAGAGCTTTGCAGTGGGAAAAAGATACACACTGCAAATAACCTCAGAGTTCTTCTCATTACCATTATTAATAGTGGTATTTTTAAAAAATTGTTTTAGCTTACCCTGTAAGTTTTTATGAGTTTTTAATTGAAGTCTGTACAGCATTGGAATGACCCAGATACTCTTTGTACTTGATAAGGTTATGGAGCTAAATTAATTTTCTATGAAAATCATTAGGCTCTTATTTCTGTTAGCTTATAAAAGCCATTTTTCTGCTTATGTAGGAGAACATTCAAAACAATTCAGTTTCTTTTTTTGTGACTATCAGAGAGATAATAACAATTCTATTAAGATTTGGGGAGGACATTTTGACACTTGAGACTAGGGAAATGGAGAGTGAACAAGTCCCCCAGGAGATGTGGCTTACATCTGCTATTACATTGATTTGATGTAGCAGAATCTTTGCTGTGAGAATGGTGCACTTGTCTGCTTTGGTGTGAGAAGGGAGTGCGGCTGTTCTGTGGGAGGGATGCTGGAGTTCTGCAGGATGTCGAGGGCTATCCGGGAGATCTGTGCTACTGCATACTTTCTTGTGACAGGACAGGTTTCCATCCAGTTTGTGGCACATTGCTATTGGTACAGTTCCATATACATTTTGGAAGTATTGTCTTTGCTACCTTTAATAATCACACTTAAAGTGCTTTTCGGGCAGATTGGAGTATTCACTGGTTTTGTTCAAATTACATGGGATTACATTGTGGCTTTTTTCTTTTTTATAGTCTATGATATTTTAATAGCAATGTATTGGGGCAGATGGTAGCTATACCTGGGGTGAACATAATATATAAACTTGTCAAATCATTATGTTGTGCACATGAAACTAATGTAACATTATGTATCAATTATACTCAAGCAAAAAATAAAAATAAAAAAATCAGTACCCAGGAATCCTGTCATCATTGAAATTAACATTGTGTACTTTCATTCTCTCTTTTTTTTTTTTTTGTCAGCAGTTGTATGCACATCTACATATGCATTACATACACAATTCATACAGCTATTATACTATATGGGCAAATTAGATCCTGTGTTTTTTGTTATATTTGATTTTGCTTCTATCTTAGCTTTTATCTAAAATACCAACAAGTGCATGAAGACTTCTTTTATCTGAATTTTATTATTTATGTATTTATTTATTTATTGTATTTTTTATTGGAGTTCGACTTCTGATCAAGTGGCAAGGATGAGCTATGATTTAACTTTGCCTTTTAACAAACCCTTATCCAAAGGTACCAACTGACCAACTTCAATTCTTGATCAATGTATCTGATTAGAAATGCCATACTTGTACCATATGACATAATGTTCTATGTATAGGTTTGCCCATTGTGGCTTTTTTTTTTTTAATGGAGGAGGGGCAGAAAGAGGAGGAGAGGGAATCCCAAGCAGGCTCCATGCCCAGTGCAAAGCACGATACGGGACTCAGTCCCACAACTCCGAGATCGTAACCTGAGCCAAAATCTAGAGTTGGATGCTTAACTGACAAGTCACCCAGGCTTCCCTACATTGTGGCATTTTTAACATGGAATGTACATAGAAAGCTTAGAAGTTCTGCCTAACGACTTTGTAAAACAACTTGAGAATGAAAACTACATGGAGAATAATTGTCTTTTCTCTTGTGTGTTGTGAGTGATATATTTGAGTTCTCAGTCTTAAAGGTACCAAGTAGGGCATCTGGGTGGCTCAGTCAGTTAAGGGGCTGCCTTGGGCTCGGGTCGTCATCCCAGCATGCTGAGGTCAAGCCAGAGGCTGGCTCCCAGCTCAGCAAGGATCCTGCTTCTCTCTCTCTCTCCCCACCCCCAGCTTGTGCTCTCTCTTGCTCTCTCTCTCTAAAATAAATCTTTAAAAAATAAATAATTTTTTTTTTAAAAAAAGGTACCAAGTAGTCATCAATATGCCACCACCTGGATTTATGGAGATGAGCAGGGAATTCAGGCAATCAGGATTTAGGCTAAGCTGAGGTGGTCCTAAATTGTCAAAATAAGTTACAAGGAGATTATGAAACTCTCTTTCTCAGAAATCTCAAGTAGTCTCTACTAGCCTATTTTTGTGCAATGTTTAGAGTGAAGAAGAGAGACTAGACCAGACTTTTTTCATCCCCATGCAACATGTTTTCTTTATCAAATATTTTTATGAAAATTTGAATTTTAGAGTCATTTAAATGATGTAACTTATTCAAAACTGATACATAGTTTATCCTCCCCTAGAAATAGCCAAATGTACAAGATCATAATTTTAAATTATTTTCACAACCTGAGTAAGGGTGGATGTTTTCACCAACCTGAATTTTTGTGCATGATTGGTATGTGCATGTATTTGACAAGGCCTATATATGCTTTCTTTTAAAGCTGACAAGAGAAAAGTTGTGTATGCCTTGTAAAATTCTACCTTTTATATATATATTTAAGTGTTCATATCTTAGAGTCAGTGCTATTCTTTTTTTTTTTTTTAAGATTTTTTATTTATTCATGAAAGACACACACACAGAATGAGAGAGAGAGAGAGAGAGAGAGGCAGAGACACAGGCAGAGGGAGAAGCAGGCTCCATGCAGGGAGCCCGACATGGGACTTGATCCCAGGTCTCCAGGATCACATCCTGGGCTGAAGGCAGCGCCAAACCGTTGAGCCACCCAGGCTGCCGAGTCAGTGCTATTCTTAAAGTAGAAATTCCCAAAAGAGTAGATAAGGTTTAAGTCTAAAATACATAATTTTGATACATTAAAGTTAGCAGTGGCAAAGCAGGTAGCTAATAGAAAAGTAACAAGTAGCTTTGAGAAATGGATATAACAAATTGTATTTATGTGTAAGACTGATAAGCAGCAGTCAGAAATGGATGTAAATTCATTGTTACTCTATTTATTAAAGTTTTTATTATGTTGATGTTGACTGATCATTTCCCCAGCAGCCATATTATTTCCCTCACAAATGAATGCATCAAATCTATTCGTCTGAGAGATTTGCTTGCTTTAATGCATATTCACATCTTCAGTACTTGCAAAGAGTTTTGTAAATAAATGTTCTAGAAAGAATCAAACACTGGGATTCAGTGGCAGATGCTTATATTTAGTCTTAATTTGCTCCATAGTCTTGCATTTATGAGACATATTAACAGAAGTCTGATGAAGGTAAAGTATTAACACTACCTACCAATGTGATATAAACGTCTGAAAAGAACACTGACTCATCTTAACATCAAGGACCATTGATTAGCATTCCCTTTTTTCTTTTACTGAGTATTCTATTGAGACAAAACCTTGATCCTACATAAAGAACCATCATTTCCCTTTGTTGTCATGTACATTTTCTATTTTGTCCATGAAGAACTTTCTGACAGGATTCATTTGTAGCTCAATCTGACTGTGGAGTCATTGTCCTTGTAATTTTCGCCCCTCTATCCTGTATTTAGTTCCCTTTTTCTGAAAGCAATCCAGTACATTGTGGCCAGTCAATTCAGTTCAATGCAGTGTATATTTACTGAGTACTTATTTATTATGTGCCAAGACTGTGTGAATGCTGGAAGACATTGAATGCCACACAGTCTTTGCTCTCAGAATTTATAGTGTAGTTGGGACATGGACACTTAAAAAGGTAATTTTCAAGTTCTTTCCCAGAAGATAATTTTTGTGAAGAACTAAGGTGATAGTCTACATAGGGAATAACCAGTTACTTAGCAAATACTGTGTCAAAGCAGTTACGAAATGCAAAAGAAAGAAAGAAAGAAAAAAGAAAGGAAACTTGATCTTAGAGATTTACAGCCAATTTGAGGACACACTGAATTAGCCCATCAGCAAGTATTGACAGCCTCAAGCAGCAGAACTTAATTAATGTGTTCATCACTCAACCTCTGGTCATAATGGAGTGTCACAAGACTCTTCTTAATTTAGGAAAGATTTCCTATCTCTAAATATAATTCCTCTTTCTGTAACTGAAGTTTCTTATGAGTAAAAATAGGAGTACTATTTACCATCATTTGTAGAGTATTTTTAACCTCAGATTGATCTCAGTGGAGTCCAGAGATTCCCGCCTGGGACTGTTGGTGTGTTGCACATGTGTTACAGTTGTGCCTGGAGACTCATCCCCTCAGCTCTTGGGGCAGCCATATCTCCCTGTGACCAGTCTTACTTTACTCTGATAAGCCATACCAATACCATCCTTCTCTGTGTGCCATGATGTGAGAAAAGCTGGGAGGTGTTGCTTTAAACCATCTGCCTTCACATTTCTTCGACAGGCTAGTTTCCTAAGCATTTTTGTATCTTATTAACCCTATTCTGATTCTTTTTATATAAGGAGCTTTAGTTGAGGAGTCATAAAGAGAAGATAGGGCTCTCAGAAGGAACGGACTTCTTTTGAAGCTACAGAGATGATTCTTAATTCTGTAATGAGCGGTAGTTGATTTTCTAAATAGTTACTTTTGGCCACTGGTAATTGAGTGTCCACCATGATAAAACTGATCCTCTTATTTTTCTAGCTTTTTTTTTTTTTTTTTAAATTCAGCTGTATGCCCAATGTGGGACTTGAACTCCCAACCCCAAGATCAAGAGTCACATGCTCTACCAACTGAGCCAGCCAGGCACCCCAGTAGCTCTACCTCATGTGGACATTGTGAATAATGGGCTTTCTGAATAGCTGATATAGTAGACCAATGAACACATAAATATTGTGTATCCTACTACTCGTCCATTTTTTAGATTTATTTTAACAACACCTAAATAATTAGCCCTTACAACATGCAGGGCACTGTTGCAGGCTTTAGGAATTCATTAGTAGGAAGATACCTGGTACCTAGCCTCTGAGAGTTTATAGTCTTTAGATAAGAAAGATAAATAAAGATAATAAAGCTGTATTAATTAAAATTTACCTCTGATGAAGGTAAAATATTAACACCATGATGTGATTGGTGCTGTAAGGGAAGTATATAGTAGGGACATTTGTAAAGACTGGAAGGTGGTTTAATATAATAATGGATCATTGTTTAATTTTGTGTCTTCTAGAGCAGCAGTACAACTTTGGTATTTATTTAGAGGAGCTTTCACAGAATATCATTTCCTTTATTATTCAATGTAAACTGAGTACTGTTGTGATTTAGATTGTCTCTGTTATAAAATGTGGTTTACCCTAACAACTTAAGTAACAGAGTCTTTTAATTTACCACTTACCTCACCAGAAGGTAATCTTGGTTTCAAGGCTTATATACTTACTTGTAACCATAATTATAGATATGGTTAAATAATGCTTCTCTCTTGCCGTTTTTGTTTTCAGGGAAGGTATTCATGTAAATCAAGAATTGCTGCAGATGTCTCCCTGTGTTACGGAGCAGTTCATTGAGCTGCTATGTCAGTTCAGCCCAAACCAGGTTATAGAGACACTGCAGGTCCTTGAGTGCTACCGCCTGGAAGAAACCATCCAGGTAAGGGCCACCTGGGTGGCTCAGTGGTTGAGCATCTGCCTTTGGCTCAGGTCATGATCCTGGGTTCCTGGGAATGAGTCCTGCATCAGGCTCTTCATAGGGAGCCTTCTTCTCTCTCTGCCTCTCTCTCTCTGTGTCTCTTATGAATAAATAAATAAAATCTTTTAAAAAAGGAAGCCATCCAGGTAAGACCAAAATGTGGAGCAGACAACAATAAACCGTCCTAATCATTTAGCAGTTTAAACATGTGCAAAAGGACGCGCATATATTACAGTACATGGCCCCCAGGATTGAACCCATATTGTCTGACTCCATAGCGCATGGTCTCCATTGCTCTGATAAACTGCTTCCGGTGTCCATCATTGTTATTAATCAGGTTTCACAGACATGCTAACCAACACAATTAGCCTAGAGGAAGGAATATAATAAAAATATTAAAAGGAAAAACCAAGGTCTTATTTGCAGACACTGATGGTTAAATAGTCCTGTTGTGCATAAGACTTAGACTCTGTGGCAGTGGATAGCCTTTGCCCAGTCATGGCCTTGAACCCCTTCCCTTGTTTTCTCCTGTTTCCAAATGAGAAAGACTGTGTGCACATGTGTGGATGCGTGTGTGTAGATATACACACATACATATTCTAATCTTTTTTTTTTTTTTACATATTCTAATCTTAAGAGGCTTGAATTAAAATTTTTTAAGCTACCATTCTGTCTCCTTTCTATTACTGTCAATACACATGAGACAGGAACCTGTATTCTCTGAACCAGCTCCTGAACTATTCACACACTTTAAAAATTTTATTTATTTATTTGAGAGAGAAAGAGAAAGAGATCACAGGCACGACAAAAGAGTAGAAGGAGAAGCAGACCCTCCGCTGAGCAGGGAGCCCAACGTGGGGCTCCATCCCAGGAACCTGGGTTCATGACCAGAGGCGAAGGCAGATGCTTGACTAACTCAGCCACCCAAGTGCTCTAAAAATTTTAAATTGTGAAATATTTAAAATAGAAATGTGCAGATACTGAGACAGAACATGGAAGACTCCTAACTCTGGGAAATGAACTAGGGGTGGTGGAAGGGGAGGGGGGCGGGGGTGACTGGGTGGCAGGCACTGAGGTGGGCACTTGACAGGATGAGCACTGGGTGTTATTCTGTATGTTGGCAAATTGAACACCAAAAAAAAATAAATTTATTATTTAAAAAAATAAAATAGAAATGTGCAGAATATCAAATATATATATGTACTCACCAATCCAATTTTATAGATGTTCACATTTTGCCATACTGGCTTCAGATCTTTGTTGTTTGTTAGAAATAAAGCACCCTTTATTTGTCAGTTCCCTTCTCTCCCTGAGGTCACCACCAACCTGAAGATGGAAAGTGGATCATTCCCATCCATGTTTTTTATTTTTCTTATATATATAAGATGTACATAGCTATGAAATGGATGATATAGTCTTGTATGTTTTTAGAATTTGTATTAAGAGTATCATATAGTACATATCCTATTGAAAAATATTTTCATTACATGTTTTATTTATCAAATTTATATATGTAGATCTAATTCATTCATTTTAATAGTCATGTAATAACAATTGAATGAATATGCCAGTTTCTTTCCCTATTGATAGACATTGGTTTTATTTCTATTCCTTTACCATTATAAACAATGCTACGTTATACTTCTTTGTACCAATCTCCTGTGCCCATGTGAGGTTTCTCTAAGTAATTATCTGGAAGTGGAATTCTTAGAGTAGCTTATTCTACTGTTACTGCCAAGTTGATCTGTTTGTTTCTATTCTCATTATCAGTGTTTGGTATTTGCAGTTTTCCCACATTTTTGCTGATTTCTAGCATTTTTAGGCTTTTTTTTTTAAGATTTATTTATTTATTCATGATAGACATAGAGAGAGGCAGAGACACAGGAGGAGGGAGAAGCAGGCTCCATGCCGGGAGCCCAACGCAGGACTCGATCCCGGGACTCCAGGATCGCACCCTGGGTCAAAGGCACGCGCTAAACCGCTGAGCCACCCAGGGATCCCCCATTTTTAGACTTCTTAATTTTTGACAGTGTGATGGATATCATTGATTATTCGTGACATTGAACATCTTTCCATATGTTCAGTGACTCTCTTGATTTTCTTTTCTCTGAATTATCTGTTCATATCATTTGCCCATTTTTCTACTGAAGTTTTGCCCTTAACAATTTGTAGAAATTCTCATTTCTGCATTTCTAATCCTTTGCTGATTTTATGTGTTGGAGATGCCTTCTTCCAGTCTGTTGTGACACATCTTTTAAATTGATTTTTAGTGACTTCTATTTTTAAGTTATCAGTCTTTTCCTTTAAGGTTTAAATTTGTGTGTGTGAGTTTATTTCCTTTTCTACTTTGATGGTATAAAAGATATCCTCTTATGTAAGTTTTATAGTTTAGCTTCTTACATTTAGGCTTTTAATCCATCTGGAATTTATTTTTGTAAACAGATCAGGGGAGGGTTTATACATTTTTTTTTCCCTGTGTATAACCAGTGGTCCATGTGGTATTTTGGTATCCTTATACTGATTCATAATGCCATACTGCTGTATACCAAACTCCCAGATAGACATGGCTCTATTTGTGGGATCTGTTCTGTTCATTTGGTCATATCTTTCCTTATACCAATACCACATATTTTAATTAATATAGCTTTATAATAAGGTATATTATTTGAAAAAAAAAAAGGTTTCCCTCATTCTTTTTCTTTAAATTCTGTGTCTGTTCTCAGGCTCTTACTATTCCATATCAAATCAGTTTCCTTTAAAAAAACTACTTATGGGATTTTGTTGAAATATGTACATCGAATTTATTATATATGAATTCAGAAAAGATTGACATTTTGCAATGTAGAGTCTTCACATTCAGGAACCTGGTTGTCTTTTTAAAAGCCTTTTATGCTCTCTAGTTGAGGTTTTGATAACTTTTATATGTTATACAAGATTCTTGCATATGTTTTCTTACATTTGTTCCTAGATACTTAGATTTTTTACCAATGTGAAAGTTTTTGAAATGACGTCTTTTTTATTGCTGCTGCATGTTATTAATTTTTGTACATTGTTTTGTATCAAAAAGAATCTGAATTCTTCCTTCATATAGTTTCTAGTTTTTTTTATGACATTACTAACTTTCCAAGACAAGTAGTTTTTCTTTTTTTTCTTTTCAATCTTTCACTGTTTTCTCTCTCTTATCAGATTCTAGGAGCTATATATTACTGTATAGAAGCAGTGACAGTATGCATCCTTCTTGCCTTGTTTCTGATTTAAAGGACAATGTGTCTATCATCTTACATTAAATATAGTGTTTATTTTAGGATTTTTATAGTTTTTATTAAGAAAGTTTGATTCTCAATTTGTGAAGAGTCTTTTGTTTTTGTTAAGAATTGTTACTGCATTGGGGCACCTGGGTGGCTGAGTGGTTGAGCCTTTGGCTCAGGTCTTCATCCCAGGGTCCTGGAATTGGGTCCCACATCAGGCTCCCCATAGTGAACCTGCTTCTCTCTCTGCCTATGTCTCTGCCTCTCTCTGTGTCTCTCATAAATAAATAAGTAAAATCTTAAAAAAAAAAAAAAAAGGATTTTTACTGCATTTTATCAAACATTTTTTTTTTTGTATTTGAGAGGATCATATGTTTATCTACTTTGAACATGTTAACTATTTGTGCCTTTTTCTTATTGCTAAATTTCTTATTTTACTTTATTGGTCTTTTCAGAGACTATGTTGCGGTTAAACTCTGTATTGTTTCTCCTTTGTTTCTTTTCAGTAGTATTGTTTTCTGCACTTACTCTCTTTCATTTATCTTCTTAGCTTGTTTGATATTTCTTTTACTTACTAGAAACTCTTAGTTTATTGATGTTTATTAAGATCTCACAAGTTGATATTTTGTATTTCATTGCCATTTTGTTCTAAATATTTTCTGATTTATATTATTCCTATATATGTGTACATATTACCTTTTCTCCAGTGGATATACTCAAGCATGTAAATGACAATTTTAAATTAGTGAAGAAAAAAGTGAATAAACATTCTTTGGTTAGAACTGCTAAATTGAGCGTCAAGATGGGCCACTTATAAGACTAGAAGGTAAAAAATTTCCTATTCTACTAGACAGTAGTGTACTATTGAGGTGTGGATTTATTTCTTGTCATGTAGTTTTCGGCCTTAAATAGGATCCACAAACAAGATTTGTGAACAAAAATCTTTATCTTTTCTTCTTTCCTAGATTACCCAAAAGTATCAACTTCATGAAGTCACTGCCTATCTATTAGAAAAAAAAGGAGATATTCATGGTGCCTTCTTAATAATGCTAAAGGTAATATTTTACTATATTTGCTTTGTCATGTTTTTTTCCAGCCCTCTCTATTCATCAACTCATCTTTTTTTATTGAGATATAATTGATATACGACATTGTGTAAGTTTTCATCTGTCTTTAATTTCTTGTGTGTCAGAGTAAGTTTTGGCAGTACTAAATTTTACCACTGAATATTTTTATCATGACTAGAGTTTAGTCATTGACTAAAACTCAACATTTCTTTTTCATGTTTTTTTTAAAGTGAAATTTACATTCAGTAAAGTGCACAAGTGTTAAGTGTGTCATGTGCTGAGTTTTGACAGATGCATGCACCTATGTCCCTAGTCTCTAACAAGATAGAGAACATTACCTTCACCAAAAGAAGTTCCTCATTCTCCTTCACACTCGGTATCCACTTCTGTACCCCCACACATAACCACTTCTCTGATTTTTTTTCACTGTCCATTCATTTTACCTATTTTATGCCCTCATATTAATGGAATCCTCTAGTGCTACTCTTGTATAATTCTTTCAGCATGATACTTTTGAGATGTATCAGGACTTTGTTTCTTTTATTGCTGAGTAATACTTAAGTGTATGAATATATTATAGTTTATCCATTCTCTTGATGATTGATACCTGGGCTATTTCTAGTTTTTGGTTATTAAGAATCTACCATGATCTTGTACACAAATGTTTTCATTTTTCTGAAGTTAATACCAAAGAGTAGAATTGTTGGGTCATAAGATAGGAATAGATTTTGTTTTGTAAGAAATTATCAGACCTCTTTCCAAAGTGGTTATTCTATTTTACATCCCTTCCAATAATGAATAAGAGTTTTAGTTGCTACACATTCTCACCAACAATTGGTGTTCGTTCTATCCATTTTTCACAAAAATTTTTATCTACTTTTTAAATTGTTATAAAATGTATATAACAAAAATTTTACCATTTTGTTGGCACTAAGTATATTCACATTGTTGTGTAGTCATCACCACTGTCCATCTCCAGAACTTTTTCAGCTTCCCAAACTGAAACTCTGTACCCATTAAATAATAACCCCCTCAACTCCTTCCCCCCATCGCCTAGCAACCACCATTCTTTCTGACCCTTTGAATGTGATTATCTCATATACGTGGAATCACACAGTATATTTATCATAAAGTCTTTAAGTTTTGTTGTGGCATATGCCAGAATTTCATTGTTTTAAGGCTGAATGATACTCCTTTTTTTTTTTTTTTTTTTTTTTATGAGAGACACAGAGAGAGAGAGAAGCAGGCTCCTAGCAGTGAGCCTGATACAGGACTTGATCCCAGGACCCCACTATCAAGACCTGAACCAAAAGCAGACACTCAACACTGAGCCACCCAAGCATCCCAATGATACTCCATTTAATGTATATGCCACAGTTTGTTTATTCATTCACCCACTGATGGGTACTTGGATTGCTTCCATACTTTGACCATTGTGAATAATACAGCTGTGAACATGGGTGTACAAATATCTTTTCAAGACCCTGCTTTCATTTCTTCTGAGCATATAACCAGAATAAAATTACTGGACTAAATGATAATACTATTTTTAATTTTTAAAGAACTACCATACTATTTTCTATAGCGGCTGCATCATTTTACATTCTCATCATCAGGGCACAAGGGTTTTAATTTCTCTACATCTTCTCCAACACTCGTTATTGTCTATTTTCTTTTCTTTTAATGTAATTAATTAATTGGCATTTGATTTGCCAACATATAGTATAACACCCAGTGCTCATCCCATCAAGTGCCCCCCTCAGTGCCTGTTACCCAGTCACCCCATCCCCCCACCCACCTTCCTTTCCACTATCCCTTGTTTGTTTCCCAGAGTTAGGAGTCTCTCATGTTTTGTCACCCTCTCTAATTTTTCCCACTCATTTTCTTGATAGTTGCCATTTTAATGGGTGTGAAGAATTTAAATATTGTCATCTAACTAAGGATTAGAGAAATCCTATTTATATATATATTTTTAAAGTTCCATATTGGCTTCTAGTTTTTTTTTTTCTAGCTATGTAATCACAAAACAGGCCAGGAAGAATATTCTACAGAGACTTTGCGTAGGCTCTCAACCTCTTTTTTTTTTTTTTTAAGATTTTATTTATTTATTCATGAGAGACACAGGCAGAGAGAGAAGCAGGTTCCATGCAGGGAGCCTGACATGGGACTCGATCCCGGGTTTCTAGGATCACGCCCTGGGCTGAAGGCAGGAGCTAAACTGCTGAGCCACCCAGGGATCCCCTCTCAACCTCTTTTAATGTATAAATTACCTCTACATCTCTTTTTTACTTGCACTTTATTTATTGAAGGTACTGAGTCTATTCTTAAAGGATAAATAAAAGTATTCCTGGCATGGATGGGGGAAAGAGAGGCAGGATACCCTTGCAGGGAATAAGACCATCATTTACAAAGGCATGGGAATACAAAGAAATATGAACTGCTAGGAGAGAAGCTAGCAGCTTTGTTAGGGCTCCACTATCAGTGTATATAGACAGGCCAGGCTAGAAGCAAAGGCTGGTCCACATTTGGGAAGATTTTATAGGACACTGTAAAGAGTTAGCACAATTTGTTGTCACACAGGATCAACTAAAGGTTTTTAAGCAAAAGAACTGACATGATGTTATTTCATAAAGACTGCTCTGGTAACTGTAGGAGGATGGGATTACCTACAAAGAAGGGGGAGGTAAAATTTGGGGAGGAAGCATAGAGTACTTGCAAGGCTGTGTAGTACAAATATGAATCCAAGAGGCTTGTGCTGGGGGTAGTGGTGGTGGTAGAATGGGGAGAGGATTGGATTTGAAAACTATTGATCAAAATTTGAATATGGTATGGAAGGAATAAGAGGGAGCGGTTAATGAAAGTTGTATGATTTTTAGCTTTACTTTATTAGCTTATAACGGACCTCAAGAAGAGAAGCATATTTGGAGTAGAAGGGATATATTAAGGTCAGCCTCAGTGTATATTAAGAAGCCTTTGAGGGCAGCCCGGGTGGCTCAGCGGTGCTACCTTCAGCCCAGGGCGTGATCCTGGAGACTCGGGATCGAGTCTCGTGTCCGGCGTGATCCTGGAGACTCGGGATCGAGTCTCGTGTCCGGCTCCCTGCATGGAGCCTGCTTCTCCCTCAGCCTGTGTCTCTGCCTCTCAATCTCTCTGTGTGTGTGTGTGTGTGTGTGTGTGTGTGTGTGTGTGTCTCATGAATAAATAATAAATAAAATCTTAAAAAAAAGAAGAAGAAGAAGAAGCCTTTGAGGGGCACCTGGGTAGTACAGTCAGTTAAGCATCCAACTTGTTTTTGGCTTGGGTCATGATCCCAGGGCTGTGGGATCGAGTCCCACATGGGGCTTCTCGCTCAGCAGGAAGTCTGCCTGAGTTTCTCTTTCTTCCTCTCCCTCTGCTGGTACCCCCCTGCTCTCTCTCTGTCTCTCTAACACAAATTAAAAAAAAAAAAAAAAAGCAGCAGCAGCCTTTGGAAAATCAGTTAAGGCCTTGTAAGGATCTAGTATTTGGTAGAGCAGTGGACACTGCCAGTTACATAGAGCTGTCACATATAAGGCTGTGCCCTGTGCTCTGAAGACAGACATATATTCTTTTATTCCCACTCACTCCTTTTTCTCATAGCCCAATGTGAATTTTATTCGTTTACTCAAAGTCTGGATAAATCCTCCTCCTTATCACTGTGCCTAGAAAATGTCACTGATGACTGTATGATGGTACAACAGAAGCAGAAATGAGGCAGGATAAGTGACACTTGATATTTGGGTCCAATACTGCTAGCTATGCTTTATATATAGGCAAGAATTCTCTTCTGAATGACAGTAAGAGACCATTTTTCTTAACCCTGTTGTTTCTTCAGGTTTTTCCTTTAAAATATGTTAGTTCAAATATTTGTGGATTAGATAACAGTGTTCTTTTTACCGCCTGCATTTTTTTTTTTACCTCCTAGAGACTACAGAGCAAACTTCAAGAAATAACACATCAAGATGAAAGTAAGTTCTTGAGTATAATTTATAATTATTTCTTCCCATGGACTCTGTGTTTTAAAAGATATTGTCTAACAAACTGTTTTTGTTAAATAATAATTACAAATACTTTAACACTGATTCCAGTTTCAGCTGATTTTCAAGAGCTCATAATAGGAAATCATGTAAACCATTGTGGTTTTTGATGACAGTTGTCAGTGGAGTTCAAGGTATAGAAAAGTAGGCACTTTTCAGTGATACTGATTTTTCTTTTTCTGTTCCAGTTTTTAGTTATATATAAAGTATATAACTAATGTCCTAAAAATTACTAGAACATACTAAGCAATAGCAAATCAGTTTCTAATCAGTAATAGCCAGTGTTTCTCTAATAAATTTATATAATTTTTAGCACAAAGCAGTAAAACTTGACAGTGTAGAATCTTAGATGGCCTTGTCACAGACAGATAAAAAATCCCATTGTTTTCCTTGATATTTTAGAAAATATTCATTTTTTTAAATTGTGGTAATATATATATAACACAATTTACCATTTTAACCATTTGTTAAGTGTACAGTTCAGTGGCATTAAGTACACTGACACTGTTGTGCAACTATTCCCACTATCCTTCTCCAGAATTTTTTCAACTTCCCAGACTGAAATTTTGTGCCTGTGAGACAATTACTCCCCTTCCCTGCCCCCAGTCCATCCCTGGCACCTTCCGTTCTCTTCTCCGACTTCTCTGAGTTTGATGAGGTGCCTTATGTAACTGGAATCATCCCACATTTGCCCTTTGCTATTTGGCTTGCTGGCCTAGCACAATGTCTTCACAATTTCTCCATGTTGTAGCATGTGTCAGAATTTCATTCCTTTTTTAAAGGGCTAAATAAAATTTCATTTTATGCATGTACCACATTTTGTATCCTTTTGTCTGTCAGTGTACACTTTGGTTGCTTATGACCATCATGAAGAATACTGCTGTGAGCATGCCTGTACAAGTAGCTTCCTGAGACCCTGCCTTGTCTTCAGGGCATATCCCCAGAAGTGTTATTGCTATATTAAATAGTAATTCTCTTTTTAATTTCTGAGCAGCTGTTACACTTTTTCCTATAATGACCATATCATTGTATGTTCCTATCAGCATTGCATAAGGATTCCAGTTTGTCTAAGCCCTCACCAACACTTGTTCTTTTCTGTTTTCTTTATAGTAGCCACCCTCCTGGGTGTGAAGGGGTAACTTATTGTGATTTTGAAATGCATTTTCCTATTGACTAGTACTGTAGAGTATCATTGGTTATTTGTGTATCTTCTTTGGAGAAGTGTTTATTCAAGTCCTTTGCCCACTTTTTCAATAGGATGATTTTTTTTCACATTACTGAAATTTTCAAAATAGCTCTAGCAAAGTTCACTTGATAGGTGATTTTATATTGTCCTACCTCTTTAACATATCAGCACATTTCTTAGATACCCTTGACCCACACATTTCCTTAAACTCTTTTACCCTAATTTTCTATGAATTACTTATTTATCTGTGTTTTCTATAGTTAGGTCCTAGGTGATAGGGTCTGTGTTGTATCTGGATCATTTTGTATTATATGGCATCTTTTTGGAACCTCGGTAAACAGTTGGTTGACCTTTCCATGTTTAGTTCAGCTAAACATTTAATTATGATTTTTGTACTGTCAGCCTCTATTCAGTCAGTTTATGTTAGATTTATTGCATTTATGATATTTTTCTTGTTGTTAGAATAATTTTTACAGATATTACATGAGATTAGGGGGAAAAGAAGAATGTTTCCCCAGAATCACTATAGTGTTTTGCAAGTGATAGTGTAGAGAAGCCAGTTCTTTTCATTTAAATATCTTTGAAGATAAATTTCTCAGTAATAGTCTTATGTCCACTATTTACTTTCATATTTAATTTTCTTGTGTGGCTGATAATTTTGGAGGATTTGCTAATTGCAAGACACTATGCCAGTGTGGATTATACACAGATGGCTAAAACACAGCCCTTACCCAAAGAGCTATAGTCTTGTGAAAGAGACAGATATGTAAATAAAAATTTTGGATGCTGGAAGAATCAAGTATTATAAAAAAGATACAGTGAGAATGGCAAAAGGTTGTGAAAAATTAGGGAATGATTTGTAACTGAAGAATCAAAGATACTTTGTGGAAGATGTGACATTTGGAGTAAGACTGGAATGACAAATAAGAGTTTGATAGGAAAAGCAAGGAAGGGATCCCTGGGTGGCGCAGCGGTTTAGCGCGTGCCTTTGGCCCAGGGCGCAATCCTGGAGACCCAGGATCGAATCCCACGTCGGGCTCCCGGTGCATGGAGCCTGCTTCTCCCTCTGCCTGTGTCCTCTCCCTCTCTCTCTCTCTCTCTCTCTCTCTCTCTCTCTCTGACTATCATAAATAAATAAAAATTAAAAAAAAAAAAAAGGAAAAGCAAGGAAGAGGAGTCTGGGCTGAGGAGAACATGAATATGACAGTGCCTGGCCAGGAACCTCAGGCTGAGAGTGCAGTTGTGTTAGAGCATAGAGGGTGAGATGAGCCAGATGGTTACAATGTTTACTTAGGGTCAGAGGTTTACTTATGTTCTATTTTTAAAAATTTGAAGCCTTTAATGATTTTTCTGGATGGGACTGACTTGTCTTGTGACAGTGTAGAAAAGAATGAGAGAGGCAGGCTTTAGAAGTCAGAAGTTTAATTAAGAGGTTGTTTTTGTAGTACACACGAGGTGAAGAGCACCACAGGGTAAGGGCATGTGAGGGCCTGGAAGTAGAATCAACAGAAGTGGCAATTTATTTGGACCTGTGGGGTTGGGGGGAAGGGAGCATCAGGGATGGTGAAGATTTACAAACTGACCTAGAGATGACAATTTCATTAACTTAGTTTAGGAAGGGGGAGGAGCAGATTTAAAGTGACAGAAATGGGTTGGGTGTTGCGCATATGAACTCAAGGTCCCTGCAGGACCTCAATGTAGAGATGGAAGATCTGAGAGCTTTGAGTCTGTGGGAAGTTCACCCTACAGATTATGAAAAGAATAAGGGCTGCAGGTGTATATTCAGAAGTTATTAGCGACGACCTGGAGTTGAAATCAAAAGAGGAACTGAAGTTTTTGAAAAATAAAAAGGAGGGGGCCTAAGATAGTATCTTGGAGGAATACTTACATCTCTCTAAGAAATAGAAGGAAGAAGAAATGATAGAGCAAGAAAGGTGAAAGGTAATCTTTCTGCTAACTAACCCACAAACAGATGATCAAGGCTGTTCCATGGCTAAAGGATATTAAAATGTGATGTATGATGTGCTTTATATGTCCTGTCAATGTCAGGCATTTACATGGGAACTCCTGTTGCACAAAATTATCTGCTTGTAAGCTAAGCACTGGTATCATGCTTATGGAAGATTACATAGCACTAGTTTTCTATCATGTAAAGAAAAAATAGTTTAATTTTTTACAGAAGCTCTAAGGATTATCAGTAATATATCCTTAAGTGTTATTAATAATTTTTCTGAATCTACAGAATCCAAAGAAGATCTTTCACTGAAGGATGTTGAAGATACCATGGTAGAGACAATTGCCCTTTGCCAGAGAAATTCACATAATTTGAACCAGCAGCAACGAGAGGTAGGAGAATGACTCCTTAGGCATATAAAAGTCTGTTCTGATCTGAAATTAGGAGTTAATCCTATTTCTGCTGCCCTTTCAGCCACCTGAGCTTAATTCAGCTGAATTTTAATCACTGTTTAGTGCTCCCAGGAGTATAAGCCTCCTAAAGTTATTGTGAGGAGTGCCTGTCCTCTTTGTTCTGACAAAAGGCTTTATGTTCCTAGATCTGGCTGTGCTGCAGAATTTAAGCGCATGAATACTAGATGTCCTTGTTCCCTCTGGACTGAGATTTTGTGTATTCTGTGTAGTGATTCTGTGAATGTGTCGTCATTTATCATCTCTTCTATCCTCTCTGTAGGAAAATGAGTGTGAGGAGCTGGAGGGAAACCCTCAGGGGATACAGAGAAAACTAGAAGGGGTCAAAGAAGGCTGTGATGTAATTTCTCAACCCTGGCTGCACATTACAGTCACTTGGGGAGCTTTGAGACAATCCCAGCACTCAGGCTGCACCCCAGAGCAATGAAAGTCTCTGGGTTGGTACCCAGCATTAAAGCTTCCCAGAGGCTTTCACTATACAGCCAAGGTTGGAACCAGTGCTGTAACAGATTTCCAGACTGCCAAAAGGAAGAGCACAAAACTGAGGGAGGTATGACTGAGCACCTGGTACAGGTGGGAGTTAAAGCAGTGAGGCAGAAACTAAGGGGGCGAGATGTTATTTGACAGCCACGTTCTGCTACAGTTTTCACAAGTAAAGCTGCAGCGTGATATGGCATCATAACTCTTGCCCCTCCAGGCTGCAGCCTCTCACTTGGCACCACCTAGCCCCTTTCTCTTCCTGAGTTTCTGAAATGGGAAGTGAGGCAAATTTTTGGTATATTTTTAGTCATACACATTACAATGAAAATAATAAAGTTTGGTTTTTTTGAGTTGGGTAAATTTCTACTTTACGTTTTTGTCAAGGATTTTTTTAAGGCCATAAATTTTGAAAACCCTTTAGAAAATAAATTGTGTACAACAAGCAAATTTACATAATAGATGTAGATTTTTTTTCTTTATTAAAAAAATTTTTGTGTGTGATATACTCATTATTTTTAAAAGCCCTGCAATAGGGGAGCCCGGGTGGCTCAGTGGTTTAGCGCCGCCTTCAGCCCAGGCGCTGTGACCCAGGATTGAGTCCCACATTGGGCTCCCTGCATGGAGCCTGCTTCTCCCTCTGCCTATGTCTCTGCCCCTCTCTCTCTCTCTCTCTCATGAATAAATAAATAAAATATTAAAAAAATAAAAATAAAAACCCTGCAATACAGAAGGTTACCCAGAAAAATATGTTTTTACAATTTACTTTGTAAAATCCTGTCCCCCAGAAATCATCATTATCATTTGGTGACCATCGTTTGGTGACCAGTTATCTGCCTAAGTTGACATAATTTTAGAAAAGTTGGATCGGATAATGTTTGCTTTTACAAATATAGTATTCAAACTCAGGAAGCTTTCTGAATTTCAAATGAATATTTCTTGACCATACGATCTCTTAATAGATTTTCACTACAGCTTAAAAAAGAATCTTAATACCTATAATAGATTGGAATTATTTGTTTATAATTACATTTCAGTTTTTATAATATCTGCATTCCCAAGCCAGTAAAGAACTTTGTGTGAACTCATGCTGGCTCCAACCTGTCTTTTCCGTCCTTCTTAGTTTGTTTGTTTGTTTGTTTTTATTTATTTATGATAGGCACACAGTGAGAGAGAGAGAGAGGCAGAGACACAGGCAGAGGGAGAAGCAGGCTCCATGCACCGGGAGTCCGACGTGGGATTCGATCCTGGGTCTCCAGGATCGCGCCCTGGGCCAAAGGCAGGCGCTAAACCGCTGCGCCACCTAGGGATCCCCCGTCCTTCTTAGTTTTAAGTAATTTTTTATTTTACTTCATCAAGGCTAATAACACGTACATTCTTTTCAGGGTCCACAACTCCCATAAATTGTTTAATCTTTTGAAAATGAATTATGGCTTTTCAGCAGTCCTTTTGCACCATGATTTTTCCATTCCTAAGTTTTTATTTTCATTTATCTTTTGATTGACTAGCTATATTTGGACGTGGTTATATTTTGATAAACATAAAAGAGTAGAATTCTTTAAGCTGTGTTCATGCATATTTAATTCTAAGTCTTTTTCACTTTTCAATTCTTCCATCTCCTCTCCAATGTCTATTTGATACTCTTCTATCTTCTCATGGAAATTTTAAGGAAAAAGGATAATTATGTTTTATTAGTGGGGCTGTTTAGGTTCACATAAGCTGAAATATGTCCAGATTCAAATGCATTAATGGTAGAGTTAGTTATAAAAATCCATGCCTCCAGAACTCTAGGGAATATTCTGACTATTTTTGAACTCTGTATCTCTTAATCAGAGACAGGAACAATGCTTCTTTTGATGTGGTAAAAGGAAAATTTATTTTTTTGTCTCAGTTGGAATTTGTTTTAATAAAAATACTAGATGTTAGACTTCTTCCTATCCTTTGAAATTTTCACTTCTCTGTAGCTATTAGTACACCATTCACTGGCTGCTTATAAGAGAAGTCTGTCTGTCTCTCCCTGTCTTAGAGACACACACACATATACACACACCACTCTCTTTGTGGCCTCATCCTCCAACAACTGGTTTCTGCTTCATTTCTGAACAAGTTTTGTAATAAAACTATTTTAATATAAATTGTATGTAAATACTGTCTTGTGTGAAAAATGCTGGACTGATTTTTATAGACTACCAACCATTAAGCTTGGGGGATTTTAATGGTTGTTTATCTTAATTCTCTTTGCTTTTTTTTGTTTTGTTTTGGAGAAGGTGAAAACGATCTGTTGCCACACTCAACTAACTAGAAGATTTGACGTATTCGAAAGACTGACAATGAACTGTTTATAATATCTCTTTCCATAAGATGTCAGGGCAAGATTTAACGTTATGAGTATTTACTTAAAGCAGATTGCAGGCAATTGGGCTGTTAATCCTTTCTCAAGGATCTCTACCTGTGAATCTTTGTGAATCTGTGAATCTTTACCTGTCCTACCTTTGTATATCTGTTTATGGGGCTGCCCTAAGGTACAGTGGTTCGTTATAACAAAGGGTTTGGCTTTGTTATACATATAATTCCCTGAAAAGAAAGCTGTTTATTACATATCATGAGCAAGGAATTTGGATTTAGTTGTGTTGCTCTCAAGGCATGGTTCATGTGGAGATTTAATTAAAGAAGAATAATTCCTCTGTGTAGAGTATGACATATCCCATGACTGTTACCTCTACAACCATGCTTCCCATAGTCTGCCACTTAGAGTCAAGAAACAGTTAATCTTTACAAAGGTAATTCTTCTAAACTGTCTGGATTAAATAAGAAAATTTAAAAATCAAATTTCTAAACATAATATAAAAACAAAAAAGTATAAGTAAAATAAATTACACAATTAAAATATACAAATCAATGATGTTATAAAAACAAGTTAAAGTTAGGAGACTAAAAGGTAAGCTAAGTAAAGCTATCTAAGAATAAAATACAAGACTAAAAGTTCATAAGTACTGAATAAAATAAATTAAAATTTCCATAAAAGAAAAAATTGCCAGTATCTTGAGAACTTGAAGAAATATATCAGAAGTTATCAGTATAAAATCTTGGCCTTACCAAACCTTAAATGGGAGCAGATAAAGTCTTTCTAGTAGAGCTCTTCAGTTGGGAGATCACCTAGTGGAAAAGTTGCTGGACCCACAGCCTATCTTAAGGGGCCTCTCATATCTCCACTGCCATAGGACTTATAGAGGGTTAGGTAGTGGAGTACAGAACATGCCCTTTTCTGTAAATAACCACTCTGGCTCTGCTCTGACCTTTCTTCATGACTCCCAGATGTTTGCAGGAATAGCTTATTGTCCAACAAGAAACCATGTTTGAAATTTTAAACATGTATTAGTTTGATTTTAAAGATTTACCCACCCACCAACTCCCCCAATAAAAGGAAGACCACAAAATTTAGAGTCAGAGTACTAGTTTACTGGCAGTGTGATCTTTGGCAAATTACTTTTCTAAACCTTAGTTTCTTATCTCAAGTGAGGATTATGGTTATTGTATGAAGCTGTTATGAGATTGAAATGAGAAAGTGGGGACTCCTGGGTGGCTCAGGGGTTGTGCATTTGCCTTTGGCTCAGGTCATGATCCCTGGGTCCCAGGATCGAGTCCCACATCAGGCTCCCTGCATGGAGCCTGCTTCTCTCTCTGCCTGTGTCTCTGCCCTTCTCTCTCTCTCTCTCTCTCTCTCTCTCTGTCTCATAAATAGATTTAAAAAAAAGAGAGAGAAAGTGTGTAAATCATTTAATTCAGGACCCAACATAATAGGAATAAATAAATCTATTAATTTATCTCCTAATGTGGTTGGAAATGTTAATTGAAATAATATTAATTTCTACCTCTTGGTCTGTGATGACTAAGGGAATACAAAATAATGCTTGACAGAGGGGAAAACTTTGGGTAACCTTTATTCATTTATCTTGCTTGACATGACTGAAGAGAAAGAGAAAGTGGTAAACTAGTGGAGGGGGTAGTTCTCTGTTTTTCTCCCGCAGTACATAGGATTATTTATTTAGAATTGCTCAGTGATGCATGTATAGCACAGTATATAAGAATCTGACTGGAGGCCCTGCTCTGTCTCCTTAAACATGCCTTTTCCTGAGACACAGAAGATTGTAGGTCCCCAAGGTCTAGACTTACGTAACCTGTTTCTTTATTTTCCCAAGGTGCATGGTCAAGATAACTGTTTTAGCTGTGGCTGTTGCTTCTTACTATCTTTTCCTAGTCAAGTGTTCTGTCTTTTCTCTTTAAAATGTTTACAAGTAAATGTATGTGAGAGGTACATCTCAACCTGTAAAACACTATTCTGATGTTAATCTTAAAAATAAAGAATGCTTTGGTTTCCTCTGACATTGTAGGCGCTCTGGTTTCCATTATTGGAGGCAATGATGGCTCCTCAGAAGCTGTCTGGTTCAGCTGCGCCTCATCTACACCCTGAAGGTAATTACTTTTATCAGAGTCCACCTATACCATCACCAATTTTTATCTGCTAAGAATTATCATTATGATACTTTTTCCTGGTATCATATTCTTACTGTTTTTTTCTTAATGAGATCATGGTACAGTGTTAACCTCATCTTTTATGTGCAGTGCTTTCCATGGCACCAGATCTGTCATTTGTCTTGAATAATAATAGTAGCTTTGCTGTTACTTATCAGCAGTTAACTTTAAAACATCCAACTGGCCCTGGTTAGCTAAGCTTCTAGGAAGCTATATAAATCCACTATTTTCTACTCACTTGTAGGAAAACCCAAAAGCTCTTATTTTAAACTAACATTAATATTAATATTTTATTATTATAACAGCTCTGAAATCTTTGACCATGCAAGTTCTAAACAGCATGGCAGCATTTATTGCTCTTCCATCAATCTTGCAAAGAATCTTACAGGTGAGTTAAAGGGGAAAAAATTCAATGTTGATCAGTTTCAAATAATATGTTAGTTATGTTTAACAAACAAATTAAGCTAATGTTAAATGAGTCTCGAGAGTAATGCAGATGATTTTGGACATTGCTTAATATATAACTTATGACCATCATACTTGAACCTTTCTTGGTGCAGCATGAGTGTGGGTTTGCCTGGCGCACACTGGCAACCTTCAGTGAGGGTGTGCAGCCTTCACATGTCCACTATGATCTTGAGAGTCAGATATATAGGCTCTCTATGTGCCACCTGGAAGGAATCACCATTTATTTCCAACTAATTGTGATTCTTAGAGTAAAAAAAGAGATAACCTACAAATTAAGATAGGCATTTCCTAATCATTGGTTGTAACTTAGGTTTTCTAACTCATTGTAAAAAAATTTTTTTCATGTCCAAAGCTCATCCCCATTCTAAATTCTACCCAATTTTGTGTCCAAAGCCTTGGTGGGAAATAACATTTCATCCTGTTTTCTTCAGCAAAAGGCCCAGACATTCCCAACATCATCAAAAGAACACTAAAAATACCCTATGATATATTTTTTGAAAAATCTGTGACCATTCCTGGGGAAACAGCAGGAATTACCTTAGAATGCATTTTGTCTTCCTTCACTGTATGCAGCATAGACACACACACCAAAACAAAACAAAACATTGATCTTGATGCCATTGATCTTTATAATTCTCAAATGATTTTTCTCCCATCAAGAATGTCCCTGGCAGTTCTCTTTAAGACTCACCAAGCTCAGTAGCCCCGGTGGCGCAGCGGTTTAGCGCCGCCTGCAGCCCAGGGCGTGATCCTGGAGACCCTGGATCGAGTCCCACGTCGGGCTCTCTGCATGGAGCCTGCTTCTCCCTCTGCCTGTGTCTCTGCCTCTGTCTCTGTGTGTGTCTCTATGAATAAATAAATAAAGTTAAAAAAAAAAAAAAAAAGACTCACCAAGCTCTACTTGCATTGTATTAAGCGTCTAGGCCTTCCTTCACTGATACAGACTGCTGCTTATTAGGCTCTCCTCACAGTTTATCTATCTTCACATGTATTACTACAATTGATCCTTCTTATGTGTTGGAAAATTCTTTGATATAGACAACTTATTTTATATCCATTTTAGAATATATTAGTCATAGTTTTTAATTATATGTAAAGTAGTATCTCCTTAAGGCAAAAATAATTTATCAAGTAAATTAGAAAAAATGAAATCTTAAAGTCAAAAGTGGCTTCTCTCAGCGTATGTGTTTTGCTTTATGTGGAGCTTTAACCACACTTGGATACATAATAATAAACAAAAATCAACTTTTCTGTTGGCAAAAGCATGCGATTTTTAAAAATTTTGTTTTTCAAGGCTCCTGACTTGAAGGCTTTTGATATTAGAAAATCTTCATCTTATTTTGAGTTATATTTGCATTCATTTTATTTTTTAATTTTTTTGGCATTCATTTTAATTATATTCTTATCATTTTCTACCTTTAGTGGTAGAAAAGGTCCCTTCCACTTTTACTCCCACTAGTCAGGAGGGTATGCTACTTCTTAAATTCCTTATCTGCACATTTGTGATTACTGTAATAATGACTCTACCTTACATTTGTATAGAGATTTTTATTTTTTTCAAGGTGCTTTCACAGTATCTCATTTGAAGCTCACAACAATCTTTTCAGGTAGGGCTACTATAGAAATTTCTATTGATGAAGAAGAAAACTGAAATGTAGAAAAGTTAGTACTTGGCCTGCCATTAGCGGCAGAACCTGGGCTACCATCAAAGTCTCTCGCCTCCTGATTTATGCTCTTTCCTATTCTATCATGTAAGCTTTACAGTTGTTTCAGTGCCTGGTCTTTTGAGGAATTAACTAGTTTATTAATTATAAATTATTTTGTTTGGTTGTTTCCTGGTAGATGAAAGGCTTAGCTCTTGTCCTAAAAGAGCTCTTCTAAGAGACAGAAAATGTTCTGTTGTAACTATTCTTTGGGCTCTAAGCAAGTAATAGTGGCCATCTGAAGGATTATCTGCTGTGACCTCACAAAGGGTGATTGCAACTTCATCCCTACATTTTCAGTCCGTGCAATTACAACAGCAGGACCCTGACTGCACTAGATCAACTCAGGATGACCAACTGGCCTAAGCAGGGCCAGTCAGGAAATTTTAGAACTGGACTTGAAAAAGACAAATGAGTCTCTCTTTGGGTCTCTGTGTATATAAGGTACAAAGTTCAGCAGCTGACAGTGACTACTTTCCTACCAAGTGGGCTAAAATAGTAAAAAATAATAAGTAAAATTACAGAGAGGAAGAGAAGAATAAAGCAGACACTCAAAGAGAAGAACAGACAAGATGCATGAAGAAGAGAAGAAACCATGAGAGGATTCAAGACACGAAGAGAAGATAACACAGAAACCCTGATGGCATTTGAGTCCCTCATTATAGTTCTTAAGGCTCACTTGTATTCCTTTGCTTGGATCTTTGAAACAGCCCAGTATCTTTACAATAGTTATGTTTTTTAAATAAGTTAGAATGAGTTGAGCTTCTGAATCTATATAGTCAAAGGAGTAACAATAAAAGTATCTCTCTGAAATAGACTGGGGAATTTCGGAAGATTTCCTGGAGGAGGAAATGTCTGAACTGAATCTTAAATAGCTTATAGGAATCAGGGGGGAAAAAAAAAACGAGATAGGACTATTCTAAGCAGAGTGAACTATATATACAAAGAATGTGAGGTAAAACATGGTACATTTGGAGGAGTTGCAAGTGTTAAGTATGCTTGGAACATAGGACAAGAATAAAGGTGAGTCACGGAGCTGAAATTTGAGAGACTGGCAGGGACTATGTTCTTAATTGCTTTGTGAACCATAAGGTAGGACTTTGGATTTAATTTTAAAATTAGTAGAATCTCATCAAAGGCTTTTAAGCAGAGGAATAATGGAATGATGTTTCTCTTTAGAAAGATCATTCAGCCTATATGTTATACAGAACAAGTTGGAAGGGATCAAGAATGAAAGGCCTAGAAATACCCAGAATGTAAGAGGTATTCAAAGCTTGTAAATTAAGTTGCGTAGAATGGCTAGGAGAAGATGGATTTAGAAATTAATTAATAGAATCCACTTGACGTTTACAGGTGAGGGAATACAAGAAGAACTCATGTTTCATGTGACTAACAATGAGCAGTTGGGAAATAATGAGACTGGACTTCATGGGAAGAGGTAAAAGTGGAGACATAGACTGAGAAGTTGTCAACACAGAAGTGGTAGTTCAGTTCTTGAAACTATGTGAACTTTAGGAAGAAATGAGTTAGAAAAGCAGAAGGCTAAAAGTGGAGTTCTTGGAAATATCTAAGAATCGGATCTATTTACCGATTTTTATTTACCGTTAGAAGGATCTTTGGAATAAGACTATACTTTGCTAGTACCCTATCACCATCACCTAGCCTAGAGGCACTTGGCATATAGTAGGACTAAATATTGTTAGAGTGAATAAAAGTCACAGGTGGAGGACTTGATTCCCCTTTTGACCAAGGTGGAGTAACAGAAACCAGATTTATATCCTTGTTTGAAACAATGAAAAAACTGGACAAAGTATATGAAATAGTTTTTTAAAAACTGGATATAGGCAAAAGATCAGTGATACCTGAGAGATAAGAAACAGACAAAATAAGCCCTGTGTTTGCCACAGCTTAACATCTTGAGAGACTTTCTAGGCAGTAGTGCCAGAAGGGGGATCCCAGCCAGTTTCCAGCATATTCATTGCTTTAAGGAGATGGAACCTGAGAATCAAGAGCCTGAAGTGGCCAGAGTTTGCAGGCAAGAGAACTCTGGAGATGTACAGAAGGGCCCCCCTTTCAAGTATAAGTGCATGATCTGAGGAACCTATGTAGGCCAAGGAAAGAATCACCTGAAAGGATCAGAGGGAATAGTACTGGCGCTCACACAGGGCCAACAGCAAGACTAAAAGGACAGAACATTGGGTAGAATACTCAATAGTGGGAAATAATCCTGGGCTACACATAACTCCAGTCATGCCTTGAAAATCTTAATAGCAAGACCTAAAAGGATCAGACTGTAAGTAATTTAACTACATCCCAGAACAAAGATTAAGAATACTCTTAGGAAAAAAAAAAAAAAGAATACTTTTAGGAATACAAAAATAGCCAGGTCCCAACAGTATAAAATTTATACTCATTATAGGACATTGAATCAGAAATTACAACGTATTCAAAGAAGTTGGAAAATGAAACCCACATATGACATTGGATATTAGAATTAGCACACAAGGACACAAAACAGAAAAAAAGATCAGTGAATTTGAAGACAGCAATACAGACTCCTCAAAATCAGAGAAAAGTAAATTAGGAAAAAAAAAAAATCTGTGAGCTCTGGGACAATTTCATGTGGCCCAAAATATGTGTCCTTGGAATCCTGAAAACAGGAGTCAGAAAAAAAAAAAAAAAAAAAACTTGAATTATTGGCTGAATATTTTTCAGATTTATTGAGAATTATTAGCACACAGATCAGTAATCCCAAACCTAAACAATATGAGGAAAACTACAAGGCATATCATAATTGTTCAAAAGCAATGATTAACAGAAAAGCTTAAAAGCAGCCAGAGAAAAAAGAGGAATAAAAATAAACGTTTCTCCCAAACAATTTTAACCACTTTGACCTCGTTGACATTGACATATCAATTATAACAGCAGAATACACATTCTTCTCAAGTTGTACGTGGAATGTTTACCAAGATAAACCATACTCTGGGTTATAAAGTAAGTGTCCATAAATCCAGTGTTTTGGATTTTAACCATTCTAATAGGTGTGTAGTGGTCTCATTGTTTTAATATGCAGTTCCCTAATGAACAGTGACATTGAACATCTTTTCACATACTCATTTGCCAACTGTGTATTCTCATTAGTTGGATTGTTTGGGTTTTTTTTTTTTTTATTGTTTTAAGAGTTCTTTGTATATTTTTATACACGCTTTTTGTCAGATACGTATTCGACATATTTCTCCCAGTTCATTCTCTCAATAGTGTCTTTTCATAAAGCAGAAGGTTTTTTTTTAAATTTTAATGAGGGTTTTTTTTTTTATAGATTGTGTACTTATTTAGTGTTATATCTAAAAACTCATCATCAGACCCAAAGTCACCTAGATTTTTTTTTTCCATATTCTAGAAGTTTTCTAGTTCTGCATTTTACATTTTAGGTCTGTGATCCATTTTGAGTTAATTTTTATGAAAGATGTAAGATTAGCATCTAGAGTCATTTTCTACATGATGTCCAGTTGTTCCAGCACCGTTTGTTGAAAAGACTATCCCTTTCTTCATTGAATAGCCTTTGCTCAGTTGACTTATTTATGTGAATTTATTTCTAAGTGCTCTGTTCTTTTCCAGTGATCTGTTTGTTTAGTCTTTTGCCAGTACCAGATTATTTTGATTATTGTAGCTTCATAGTAAATCGGAAAGTCAGGTAGTATCAGTCCTTTGACCTTGTCCTTCAGTATTGTGTTAGCAATTTTGGGTCTTTTTCTTTCCATATAAACTGTAGAATCATTTTGTCTGTATCCACAAAGGAACTCACCAGCATTTTGATTGAAATTGTCTTTGTCTGGTTTTATCTAGGTAATGCTGGCCTCATCAAATGAATTAGGAAGTATTCCCTCTGCTTCTATTTTCTGAAACAGATTGTAGAATATTGGTGTAATTTCTTCCTGAATATTTGATAGAATAAACCAGTGTAATTGTATGGGCCTAGTGCCTTTTATTTTGAAATGTTAATGTTTATGGATTTAGTTTGGTTAAGAGACCTGGGCCTGTTTATTATCTATTTCTCCTTGTGTGAGTTTTGGTAGATTGTGTCTTTCAAGCTGATCCGTTACATCTAAGTTATCAAGTACTCTAACCCAGGGGTTTTTAATGTTCTTAGGTTTTGAGGGTTTTCTGTGTTTTTTTTATTTAATCTTTATTTTTCTGTGTTTTTAATTTAATCTTTATTTTTTTATTTAATCCCTTATCATTATGTTTTCATCAGTCCCAATTTTCAGTCCATTTTTAAGTGTTCTCCACTAGAATATTTTCTAGATTATTTCCTGAGTTGCAGCACAGTGTACATAGAACAAAGTACATACTCAATAAATCTTAGTCGGTTCAATCACTTCACCAGTAGTCCTCAGCAGTTCATAAAGCACTTTTGTGTTCTTTATCTCCTTTGACCTCTATGTGCATTAATCTGGGAAAGTAGTAAGATTCCCGTGTTGCTCATGGGGAAAGTGCTACTCATGTTAAATGCCTTTCCTTAGTTTACTCAGTTATTTTTTTTTAATTTTTTATTTATTTATGATAGTCACAGAGAGAGAGAGAGGCAGAGACATAGGCAGAGGGAGAAGCAGGCTCCATGCACCGGGAGCCTGACGTGGGATTCGATCCCGGGTCTCCAGGATCGTGCCCTGGGCCAAAGGCAAGCGCCAAACCGCTGCGCCACCCAGGGATCCCAGTTTACTCAGTTATTAAGTGGCCATAGCTGGAACATGACCCTAGCTGTTCTAACTCCACATTTTAGGCCTTCTGTACCTAACATCCGCCCTGGCGTATTTTAGATCTGCCTTTATCAAGTCCCCTGGAGAGAAGAGAGGAAGTAACAGTTCCTTAGACGAGCCCTTGCTGCTCAGATAGCTACTGTTTTTCCAAGGGAGATGTTCTCATGGTAGGAGGTTCTCAGAGATCATCTTGATCTCCAAATGTCTATTCAGGCCGATGCCAGGCACCTGAATCGTGCAGGCCACTTCCGTAAACAGTAGATGATAAGTGAGTTGAGTGTTTTTAAGGAACTATATTTATGTTTCAGATTCTGCCTTTCACAGCTTGCTTTTATTGAGCTTTACTCTATGGCAGAAAGTAACTCTTGGCTCCTGAGAAGCTGTCTGTGACTGTCTTACTGAGGAAAATAAAGCAAACAAATGATTTATATGCTAACTCGCTGAGGGCATGATTCATATTGTAAAGTAATGCTTGATTAGTAAAGATTTAAATCACAAGGAAAACCACATACATGCTGCAGTAGATCCCAGAAAGCAAGAGGGGGGAAAGCGGTCATCACACTTTTTCCAAAGAGCTCTCCAAAAACGAAGTTCATGTGATGTACCCAAATGTGCTCTTATTTTATGGTTTACAAATAAATTGAAGAGAAGCCTCAGCAGTTATTCATTGCTGAAGAATCTAACTGACATCTTTGGAAAGTAATTTAAAAAGCTAGTGGATTGTGTACATGCTGTGCTAGAAGCCTTGAGCTCCCTTTTGCACTCTATAATTTATATGTTGTCCCAGCATGAGGTAATTTTCATGATTTTGCCTTTAAATTATGCATATTAAAGTGAAATGTACTGATACAAATATAGACATGACCTATAAAGATTTCTTCCTTTTCTCAGAATTTAACCTTTTAAATGCCTTTTTATTCTCCAGACCACCCTTGTCATAAACAAATGACACAGCTTTTCTGTGCTACAGCTATATTAGTGTGCTGAATGCACATATTACAGAAAATCTGTAATATCTTTTTTATAATAAGGTATTACATGTCCCTTGATACTTTGAGATATAGGTGTATTTATTAGGAGCTTGACCAAAAAGCTTGGTTGATTGCAAGTTCGGAAGCATTAACAAAGCATTTCTGCATTTTCATGCAGAAAAAAATTAAAAATTATCTGGTGAATATATAGTCTGAGTTGTTTTTCTAATAAAGATTAGTCTGAGATATCTAAAGTCTTGCCTTTTGTAAGTGATCTGCACATGTTTGACAGGTTTACCTTAGTGACACATTCTCTAGCTGTGAAACAGAAAATTTCTTCTGAAGTGATGGTTTAATCCAAACTTGTAAACATGTTAATTAGTACATAAATACATAGTTTTTCTCTTCCTTTACTTTCTTAAGCATAAGCTCAGCATCAGTGACCACAAATCTATGGCAGACAATCTTATGCTGCGCTAGACCAACTACATGTAGTAAAAACTGCACCCACCCTAGTCCTCCAAGAGCCATCATCAGATCCTAAGAGAGAAAAAGGAAGGAAATACTCAGACTGTAGTATAAGAGCAGGAAGACAAGATTTCTTCTCATATTTCTGAACCTCTCTCCTTACGTTTTTCCTGCTTTTAAGTCTTGTTTTCACATCTGAACTCACAATTACTTTTAATGCACCAAGATTTTTAAAAAATATTTTATTTGAGAGAGAGAGAGGGGATATGTACAAGCCGGGGAGTGGGGACGGAGTGGGGCAGAAGGAGAGGGAGGAGGAGACTCCCCGCTGGACAGGAGCTGGATGCTGGGGAATCCCAGGACCCTGGGATCACAACCGGAGCCTAAAGCAGACATTTAACCAAATGAGCCACTCAGGCACCCCTAACAAACCACGATTTTAAATAGCAATCATTCCCTAAAAGTAACCAGAAAATGTTATCCATATTTTCCAGCAAACATTAGCTTATTAGTTTATTGGTGTATGTTATTTATGTTTAGTTATTTAGTTTATTAGTTTATACTTGAGAGACCAGTATAACATGTTAATTGAAAACATGATTTCTGGTGTGCCTGGGTAGCAGTTGATTGGGTGTCCACCTCTTGAATTTGGCTTGGATCATGGTCTTGAGGTTGTGGGATCGAAGCCCATGTTGGGGGAGAGTCTGCACAGGTTTCTCTTCTTCTCCTTCCTACTGAATGTACTCTTTCCCCCTAAAATGATTAAATCTTGGGGGCACCGGGGTGGCTCAGTGGTTGAGCCTCTGCCTTTGGCTCAGGGTGTGATCCCAGGCTCCTGGGATCGAGTCCCGCATCTTACTCCCCACAGGGAGCCTGCTTCTCCCTCTGCCTATGTCTCTGCCTCTGTGTGTGTGTGTCTCATGAATAAATAAATCTTTTTTTTAAAAATCTTTAAAAAAAAACAACAACAAAACATACATTCTGAAGTATCTAGATTCAAGTCCCAATTTATCTGTTACTAGTTCTGTGATCTTAGAGAATTTTACTTAGCTTTGCTGAGCTTGAACTTCTTCATTTATAAATGTTCTGGAAGGAATGTAATGATATGGCACATATAAGTAGCAGCTATTTTCATCATCACTGTAGAGTTCGGCTCCCCTTTTTGGCATGGGAGAGTCGTTTATGTCAGACTAACCTCACATTAAAGTAATAGACTTGACATACTCAGTTATTAGTAATGTTTTAATTATAATTCTTAGCGTGGCCAAAGGTATAGTAAAATGAGCACACAAATGTGCTGATGGAGATAAAAGTTGCATAATACGACTTTGTGGTAGAGCAATTTGGCAGTATATATCAATACCCATAAAAATCACCTTTGAATCTGTAATTCCCTTTCTAGAAATCTCCTCTTAAGAAAGAATTAGAGTGGGATGCCTGGGTGGCTCAGCGGTTGAGTATCTATCTGCCTTTGGCTCAGGTTGTGATCCCAGGGTCCAGGATTGAGTCCTGCATCAGGCTCCTTGCAGGGAGCCTGCTTTCTCCCTCTGCCTATGTCTCTGCCTCTCTCTGTATGTCTCTCATGAATAAATAAATAAAGTCTTAAAAAAATGAATGAATGAATGAATGAATGAATCAGAGATTCTGACCAAAATTTACAGCATTTGATGAACATGAGTGGATTTGGGAAGGGAGAAGCAAACTTAAATGTCTTAACGAGAGAATGGTTGGATGATGTGGAATTTTCATATGATTCATACTCTATGGCTGTTAGGAAATACTTGATGATATGGGAGACTGCTCACAATATAGTTATAAAAGCATGTAAAATACTCAAATTCTGTACACTAAGAAATATATCTTTCTCTCTTGCACTTTCTCTCCTTTCCCAGAAACAAGACTGGAAAAATGTGCACCAAAATATCGATAGTGTTTATTTGTGTGGCTGGATTTCAGTGTTTTGTGTCTTTAGTTTATCACTTGTTTTTGTACACCTCAGGGTTTTCCAAATTATACATAATAAACAAGTTACTTGGCATACCTCAAAGGAAGAGCAGTGGAGGGGAGGTTAGGTGTCTAGGTATCTGTTGTTTGTCAGTAGTGACTTTATTGAAAAAAAGCTTTGAAAAACTAAAAGCTGCTCCTTGAATCCAGAAACTAATCTCCTAAACAGAAGTCTTGTCTCCTAGTGATTTAGATGATAGGGCCCAAAAGGTGGCCAGATATGGGGCACAGAAAGGGTTGTTGGACAGGTTCTAATATTCAAGTGAACATTGGTTTTAATGTAGCAGATAAATAAAGGCACGGAGAGGAACAGATGATGTTTAATATGGAGGAGAGGAAGATTCTTGCAGAAACAAAACCAAGGTGAACTTTATTTAGATTTGCAAAAAAGATTAAGGGGCTTGTATCACTTAAGTTTTAATTATTTATCTTTTCAAAATATTTATGGTGGTCAGAGGGAAACCGATATGCATTTCCATTGAAAGGTTCATAGAAGAATAAATACTTTGTGACTGTAGAAAAGCATTTGAATATTCAGGTTTTTCAGATAACTTCTATATTAAAGTAATTTTAAAATACCAAAAACAGAATTACAAATATTTGCAATTTTTTTCTAATTAGGATCCAGTTTATGGAAAAGGAAAACTTGGAGAAATCCAGGGGCTTATTCTGGGAATGTTGGATACCTTTAATTATGAACAAGTAAGCTACTTTCTGTTTCTAAAGCTGTCCTAACGTCCTTTTTCTTTGCACCTGTACTTTAAAAATTCTTATCTATTTAATGGAAGTTTGGTAGATTGAAGTATATGCTTTTTAATAGTTTTTAAATCTCTTGACCTTAATATGTATGTATACACACACACACACACACACACACACACACACACACAGAGATATTCCAATGTGGAAATGCATCAAATTTGGACTTATTTTATTCATTTGATTAATTGGCAATGTAACAAATTCTTTCTTTCCAAATGAAAAGTGTGAGAAACTTTCTGGAAAGATAACTTAATACAAAGATGTAACCCATGAAAAGAGTCAGCATGAGTGTAGAAGATTACAAAAAAAAAAAAAAATTAAATGTTTTCTTCTAAACATTCTGAAGCAGATAATTGCTACTAACCAAAAATGGTCGTCATTTTCCTTTAACTCAGAACTGCCTATAGCATTAATTCTCAATAGGAGCCAGCATGGTATACAGAATTTTTTTTTTTTTTTAAATGATAGAAAGGCAGAGGCACAGGCAGAGGGATAAGCAGGCTCCATGCTGGGAGCCCAATGCGGGACTTGATCCTGGGACTCCAGGATCACGCCCTGGGCCAAGGCAGGCGCCAAACCGCTGAGCCACCCAGGGATCCCCCAGATTTTTATTCTTAGTATACTTCAAAGTGACCTGTGAAGCCACCTAGGAAAAGCACTGTTTAGGCATGTTAGATATAGTATCTGCTTTCTTTTTTTTTTTTTAATAATCTAAAAGAAGAGAAAAATTGGGGGTGACAGAGCTTTTCTTAGGGGTTTAAGAACTGTAGTTTTGCCAAGTATATCCAGTGAAACAGACACCCCTGCAGGCATGGATTCCGTGTTGGTAGACGGGAAGCTGAGTGCAAGGCAGAAAGCTTTTGCAAACTTTTTGAGTAGGAAAAGATGGCTGATTGGAAAGAATTATAATGGTAAGACCATTGGACCTAAAAATTCTGCATTACAGATAAAATTAAAGGACTAGCAAGGAGGATGAGCAATATGTCTTCCCCTTTGGGACTGACAGCAAACAGCCCAACTGCACATCTAAATGATATATGTGAATGTTGAGAATTAGATAGAGTATGAAAACAATATTTATAAGCACACAGAGCCTTAAGACAACTTAATGTGATAGCTGTGAAAATGTCTTTATGTGACATACTGACAGATGTCACAGTCTTAAGTAGATTCAAATGACTTGTAAATGCTGATCAGGAAAATGTGATCTCTCTGCCCAAGGGAGATGAAAACTGAGTAATGGCCATTAGCTTTTTCAGTGAAAGGTTATTTGAAATATTGCCATGGATGCAGTTTCTATTTAAAAAAAAAAAAAATCCAGGACTTTTTTTTTTTTTTTTTTTTTTTTGGTTGGTTATTGCTTTTTGAGTCAGAGGGAACTTATTATAGAAATGTAATAAATAAATAGGTTTGGGTTTATCTAGTCATTTGAAAGCCATCAGTACTGAATTAAGCTACAGAATAGCAGAGCACACATTTCTCAGTAGAAACTAATGACAGCCTTTTAATAAGTATTTTGATAATCTTAATGTATGCAGTTGTCATTACTTGCACATCAAAATTAACTGCTTAAGTTTGGGAGTATTTGCTGTTTGTTTTATCAATGTTATGCCTTCATAGTATGTTCTAACTTCAGTTGTTTGTTACTGAAAACTAAACAGTACTATTCCTCATTGACCCCCTCTGTCTCTTTCACTTAATGAACCACTTTTGGGTGTGTGTTTGTTGTTTTGGTGTTTCATAGACCCTGCTGGAAACAACTACTAGCCTTCTAAACCAAGATCTTCATTGGTCACTGTGTAACCTGAGAGCTTCAGTCACCAGAGGACTGAATCCCAAGCAGGATTACTGCTCTATATGTTTGCAGCAATACAAGAGACGCCAAGAAATGGCTGATGAAATCATTGTCTTTAGGTAAGCAAGGAAAAAGAAATGTTACACATGTGGTGTGTGACGTGTATTACCAGGCAGGGATATACGTGGATACACAGCCCTAGACAATCATTCTAGCAGTGAACAAAACAAGGCAAAGTTCTTGTCATAGACCTTACATTCTGTGTAGGTGTTGGAAGAATGTATGGATAGGGGCAATAAAAGATGGACTCTGGAGCCAAACTTTTTGAGTTCAAATTCTGATTCTGCCACTTACCACTCATGAGATTTTGGACATGTTATTTAATATCTTTACATCGTAGTTCCTCATCTGTAAATTGGGGTAATAATGATACCTTTTCCTTAAGGTTTTATGAACATTAAATGAGATAAATTACATAAGACACTTATAATTGTGCTGACATATAGTAGACACTTTGTAAGTGTTATAGCTTCTGTTATTATAGACACAGGAAGATTGGCACACCTGATGGTTGGAAGAGGAAGAAGTTATCACACAAAGAGCCCACTCACTCAGCACATACTAATTGAGCTCATACTGTATGCTAGGCACTGTTCAAAGGGATAGGGTACAGCATGAGCAGAACAAAGGATCTGTTCTCATGGAGTTTACATTCTAGTAGCAGGGGCAGACAAGTAAGATGCCTGATAGTGATTATAGTAGAAAAAAAATAAAACATATTAAGTGAGAATAGTGTTTGGTGTGGGAAGATATGTTATATAGAGTGATCAGGGAAAGCATTACTTATAAGGTGACTTAAGAGACAATTTAAAAATTAATAAAAATGTAATTACTGTAAAATAAAATATGTTGTAAAAGAATATTAGGAGCTAATTTCCAAAGAGTAATTTGGGAATGTCTCACTAGTTTAGTGACATTTGAATAGAGACCTACGGGAAATGGCCATGCAGTATCAGGGAGAGAGTGTCTCAGGGAGAGGATGAGCAAGTGCAGTAACCATAAGGTTGGAGCATAGTTGGTGAACGTGAAGAGTAGTGAGTAAGTAGGCTTGTGTTGGCAGAGTAAAGGAAAGGGAAGATGATAAGAGAGGGCTTCAGAGAACAAAGAGACCAAATCATGTAGGAACTGGGTCATTATAAAGAGTTAAACTTTTACTCTGAGATGAGAAGCTATTGGATGGTTTTGAGGATAGGTTTGACATTATCTGACCTATGTCTTAAGGATCACTTTGCTATGTTGAGAATGCACTACAGAAGGTCAAGGGTGAATGCAGGGAGACCAGTTAGGTTATTGCAGCAATCCAAGTAAGAAATGGCCCAAGGTGGTGGCTATGAAGTAAGAAGTGGTAGGATTCTGGGTATATTTTGAAGGTAGAGCTGATAAGATTTATTTAGAAATTGGATGTGAGGTGTGAAAGAAAGAATAGTCAAAGATCATGCCAAAGATTTTGACCTGAAAAACTGGAAGAATAGCTTTCTATTGGGGTGTGGAAGGTTGGATGAGAGCCATGCAGTGGGGGTAGAGCAGGGTAGAAATCAAGAATTTGGTTTGACACATGTTAAAGTTAAGATGCCTGTAAGACATCCTGTCCACACATGGATGGTATTTTAAAGTAATGGAAATGAAAGTAATCACCAAAGGAGCAAGAGGAGCTATAGAAGAGAAAGAGTAGGGAAAGACTATAGAAAAGAATTGACTTCTGAGGTGGTCTTACGTTTCAGGTTGGAGAAATGAGGAGGAATCAGTAAAGATGACAGAACTATATTCAACACTCACTTCTGAGAGGTTCATTTAGTAATCAACAGGGAATTTCTTCCTACAGATAGTAGAAGGATTTACTGTAGCACTGACATTTTCTTTTTTTTTTTTTTTAATTTTTATTTATTTATGATAGTCACAGAGAGAGAGAGAGAGAGAGAGGCAGAGACATAGGCAGAGGGAGAAGCAGGCTCCATGCACCGGGAGCCTGATGTGGGATTCAATCTCGGGTCTCCAGGATCGCGCCCTGGGCCAAAGGCAAGCGCCAAACCACTGCGTCACCCAGGGATCCCCATGACATTTTCATAAATACTTAATTGAGTCACAACTGTTGCCTTAGATTTGATGAGGCAAGCCACTCATGTTGTTATCGAGCTGCTTAAATCATTATGATTTTCCCCAATTGCCTTTTTATACTATCTAAAAATATTTCATAGTTTGAGAAATGAACAGAAGTTCAAGTCATCTCCCAGGTGATTTGTAGTCAGAGTACTGTGATTCTTTTCCTACTCCCAACTGAAGTGTACAAATATGTGAGTCTGGATTTTAAAAAAGAGAAGACAGCAACAAATAAGTTTCCTTTCTTCTTAAATATACAGCAGTCAGTGCATTACAGCATATTGGAAGTCTTTATCGCTTATAAATACACTCTAACATAACATATGTTTGTGGATTTTATAATAAGGAAAAGTGCAAATTGGTTGCCTTCATTTTGCAGCTGTGGCCATTTGTATCACTCATTCTGTCTGCAAAACAAAGAGTGCACCATAGAAACTGAGGGGCAAACAAGATGGACATGCTACAAATGCAGCTCAAGTAACAAAGGAGGGAAACTAAGTGAAAATTCATCTGAAATTAAAAAGGGAAAGACAACCTCATCACAGGTAAGACTTGTTTTCACATCAGGATGGAGTTAGTCTTTTCTTACCAATGTCTTTTGGGCCTGGCCTCATTTTTCTTGTAGGCCTCAACAAATTTAACTCACTGGTATCCAGAGCATGACCTCTTCTCTTCAGCCCTATTCAGTATTTAAAGAGCTTCTCCTCTTTGCCCCACATTGAAAAACAGGGATTTAAGAGCAAGAGTAGACATTTTCTGCCCTTAAAAAGCTTAAGATCTAGTTGAACAGGGCGAATGTACACCAATGAGTCCACTGAAGACCCTTTAACAGAGTAAGAGGACAGACAGCAAGTACAAATGCTGTAGTACTAACAGTACCTGTGTGCTAAAGTGTGCAGAGCTGTCACTCTTAAATGGGGCCCGTGGACAAAGTAAATACACATGTGCTCTGTACATGGTTTTCTCAGCTGGGTGACTTTCTTTAAAGAATTTCATGTAATAGTGTTCATTTGAAAATTTTTCATTGCCTTTGGAGTCTGACTAATGGAGTAGATACATTGTTTATTTTATTTTACTAAGATTTTTATTTATTTGACAGAGCAAGAGAGCAAAATCAGGGGGCAGTAGCAGAGGGAGAGGGAGAAGCAGGCTCCCCACTGAGCAGGGTGCCCAATGCAGGGCTTGATTATGACCTGAGCTGAAGACAGACACTTAACTGAGGCACCCAGACGTCACAACTTTTGTTCATTTTACAGCCTTTATTTTCTTCTTCTTAATCAAGCAGTAATGCAGTTGAACTCTACTGCCTAATAACTTGTGGGAGAACGGAATGTGGCAACACAATGGGCCCAGTGTAGAGGAGGAACAGTTGCTAGCTGCTATGACTTGATCATTATTCTGTTCTCAATTTATTTCTTCTTCAGAGTGAGAAGAAGTGTCACATTTGCTGTTTCTCAATCCTTCCTGGGCCCCCTCCCTGTAGTTGGCCTTAACATCACTTAGTGAAAAGTTGAACCTGTCGATTTTCTCATGGTTTCATCAACTTTCAGCGCTGTTTTAGAAGTAAACCCAGAAAAGAACTTTGGGTTAGCTTCTTCCAGTTCAGAATTTGTATATTCTGGTGGTAGGCATTCATTTACATTCATCCAGTGTGTATGGAACAATGTGCCAGGTACTGTGCTAAGTACCAGGGATACAGTGGTAGACAAGACATTTTATCTTGTAGGATATATGATCAGTGAAGTTATGAACAAATTTTGAGTATATTCTCAAGTTCTTTCTGACGCCAAATATGTGGAATCTTTTCCAACACCAAGTCTGACACTAATTCTATCAATACCCTGGACACCAGCTAGGTGTCCAGTAATTCACTTCTGACACTAACCACCAGGAATTAGCGTCAGATTCCACAGGCCTAAGGATTCATTCACACAAGATTGCCCTTACTTCAAATACCAGTTGCAAATGGAATGCTGCAGTTACCCACCCTTCTGACTTGGCAGATTCCGAGGTTCCCGTGATCAGCCCCCCAATAGTTCGATAATTCACTAGAATAACTCCTAGAACTTAGGATAATGCTTTACATTTACTTAGGATCCAAGTCAGGAGCAGCCAAATGGAAAAAATACACAGGGCAAGGTATGGAGGGGAGAAGGGTGCTTCCATGTCCTTTCCCACCACCTCAGTGTGTTCACCAACTCAAAACGTTGAACCTGGCTATTTCAGAGTTTCTGCAGATGTCTCATTATATAGACGCAGTTGATTAAATCATTGGCCATTGATAACTAGACTCCGTCTCTAGCCCTTTCCCCTCCCCCAAAATTGAGGGGGGAGGTCAGACAGGGATGGTAGAGCTGAAAGTTCACAACCTGAAGCTACCTAGGGGTCCATGGACACTAGTCATCTCTTTAGCATACAGAAGGCACTCTAACCACTCCAGAGATTCTAAGAGTTTAAAGAGCTATGTACCAGAAACCAGGGACAAAGACCAAATATATATTTTTTTTATTATGCCACAAGTATTTGCAGATGAACTATGCTGTATAAGAGCAGATAATGAGTAGACTTAATCAATGTGGGGAATCTTGGAAGGCTTCCTGGAAGTGTCATGTTAGCTGCCCCTTAAGGGAAAAGGGAAGTAAGCTAGACAAATTTAAGTGCAATGATAGGTGGAAGGAGAGATACCCTAGGCCCAGGGAACAATATAGATAGAAAAAACATAGCATCTCTGCTGTGAAACTAGATGTTGAGCATAATTGGGTCAAGAATATGAGAGAGTGAGTGGTATGAGGTGAGGCTGCTGTGGTAAAAAAGGAATCATATTAATTACTTTCATGTTTGTGCTACAGAAACAGGTAGGATATTGTGAGGTTTTAAGGAAGGAAGATTATCTGATCGGAATAGCATTTTTTTCCAGAGAAGTATTCTTTTTTTTTTTTTTTTTTAATTTATTAATTTATTTATTTATGATAGTCACAGAGAGAGAGAGAGAGGCAGAGACACAGGCGGAGGGAGAAGCAGGCTCCATGCACCGGGAGCCCGACGTGGGATTCGATCCTGAGTCTCCAGGATCACGCCCTGGGCCAAAGGCAGGCGCCAAACCGCTGCGCCACCCAGGGATCCCTCCAGAGAAGTATTCTTAGAACACTCTATCTGCAGTGTAGAAAATGAATTGAAAGGGAAGTAAGAACAAATGTAAGGAGACCCAAGAATATTGAAATTATTTAGAGGAAATAAGTGGTAACTTGTGCTAGAATGATAGAAGTTGGGATGGAGAAAATACTACATATTTGAGATGTGTTTCAGATGTACACAAACATCAAAATAGTTAATATGGTCCCTGCAACCTCATCAGCTGCATCTCAGACCACTCTTTTTTTCATGCTCTCATCCAGTCACATGCAACTTCTAGTTCCATGCTCTTTTCTGCTTCATAGCAGAGATGTTATATTTCAGAGAATTATCAGAGCTTGGTCCTAAATTTGTTGGATGGGGCTGTAAGAGGGAGGAGTAAAAAATAGTACCTAGATTTCTTACTTGAACAACTGATGGATGATGGTACCATTAACTGAGATAGGAAGCAATAAACAAAGAACAGACTTGAGAATAAGAATTGTTGAATTACGAGACTTTGGCAGGACTTTGTAGGTAAAGATGTTCAGTGTGGTTTCCAGATTGAAGATTTTATTAAATAATCATCAAAAATGCTTCCTTATTTGTATTTAGGGAAGGAAAGACAGGTCTTGTGATATCCAGCATGTTTCCAAGCTGAATCCAAATGCAGATGGAAGAACCATTATTTATGTAAATACTTAAGTCACGTCTTGGGGCATTTTAGTTTTTTTCCTCTTTTACATCCTATTCATAAACCAACTTGTGATTGTATACCTATGATTGCTTGGATATTACTAATTAAAGTTTTCTTTCTTTCTAGACAGTCCTCAGCAGCTAAAATATGCCCTTTTTAAAAGCCTTTTTTTAAAAAATAGAATTATGTTTTATGTATATAATTACGTGTTTTAATACATAATTGACAAACAGTAAAATTTACCTTCCACAAGTTTTACAGTCATCTTTACAATCAAATATAAAGTAATATTATCACCTACTCTTAGATGTCCCTCATATCTCCTTGTAGTCAAGCTTTCCCCTACTCTCAGTTCCTGGCAACCACAGATCCATTTTGAGTTATTTGTTAATAGGGTACAAGATAAGGATTAGTGTTTGTGTTTTTGGGGGGTTTTTTTGCATGTGTATATCCATTGAATTGCCTTTGTACCTTAGTCAAAAATCCATTGACTATGTATGTATAGGTCTATTTCTTGACTTTCTATTCTTCCATTGATCTATAGATCTATATATCTATCCTTTCTCCAGTACTGTGGCTTTATAGTAAATGTGAATATCAGGTAGTATAAGTTCTCCAACTTTGCTTTTAGTTACATTTGGCTTTTCTAATTCCATTGCTTTTCCAAATAAATTTTAAAATCAGCTTATCAATTTCTCCCAAAAAAGTCATGCTGGGATTTTTTTGGGATTGTTGTAGATCTATTGATCTATCAATTTGGGGAGAGTTAATATTTTAATAATGAGTCTTTCAGTCCATCAACACGGTATATCTATCAATTTATTTCAATCTTTTTTTATTTCACCAGTGTTTTGTAGTTTTTGGCATGTAAATCTTAAATATTTTGTTTCTAAGATTTGTTTCTATAATGACCTTTGATATATTCTGTATTTTACTGTTTTATATTACACTTTCTAAATTATTGCCAGAATATAGATATACAACTTACTTTTTGTATATTGACCTTGTGTCTAGTGACCATTGACCTTACAAAGCTTACTTGTTAGTACTAGTATTTTTTTTTTAATTTTTTTTTTAATTAACTTTTATTGGTGTTTAATTTACCAACATACAGAAAAACACCCAGTGCTCATCCCGTCAAGTGTCCACCTCAGTGCCCGTCACCCATTCCCCTCCAACACCCGCCCTCCTCCCCTTCCACCACCCCTAGTTCGTTTCCCAGAGTTAGGAGTCTTTATGTTCTGTCTCCCTTCCTGATATTTCCCAACATTTCTTTTCCCTTCCTTTATATTCCCTTTCACTATTATTCATATTCCCCAAATGAATGAGAACATACACTGTTTGTCCTTCTCCGATTGACTTATTTCACTCAGCATAATACCCTCCAGTTCCATCCACATTGAAGCAAATGGTGGGTATTTGTCGTTTCTAATTGCTGAGTAATATTCCATTGTATACATAAACCACATCTTCTTTATCCATTCATCTTTCGATGGACACCGAGGCTCCTTCCACAGTTTGGCTATTGTGGCCATTGCTGATAGAAACATCGGGGTGCAGGTGTCCCGACGTTTCATTGCATCTGAATCTTTGGGGTAAATCCCTAACAGTGCAATTGCTGGGTCGTAGGGCAGGTCTATTTTTAACTCTTTGAGGAACCTCCACACAGTTTTCCAGAGTGGCTGCACCAGTTCACATTCCCACCAACAGTGTAAGAGGGTTCCCTTTTCTCCGCATCCTCTCCAACATTTGTTGTTTCCTGCCTTGTTAATTTTCCCCATTCTCACTGGTGTGAGGTGGTATCTCATTGTGGTTTTGATTTGTATTTCCCTGATGGCAAGTGATGCAGAGCATTTTCTCATGTGCTTGTTGGCCATGTCCATGTCTTCCTCTGTGAGATTTCTCTTCATGTCTTTTGCCCATTTCATGATTGGATTGTTTGTTTCTTTGGTGTTGAGTTTAATAAGTTCTTTATAGATTTTGGAAACTAGCCCTTTATCTGATATGTCATTTGCAAATATCTTCTCCCATTCTGTAGGTTGTCTTTTAGTTTTGTTGACTAGTATTTTTTAAAATAGATTCTTTGGTATTTTCTACATAGACAATCATATCATATGTAAATAAGGACTTTTATTTCTTCCTCTCCAATCTTACACCTTTTATTTCTTTTTCTTGCCTTATTGCATTGACCTTCAGTATAGTGTTGAACAGGAATGGTGAGAATAAACTTCTTTGCCTGGTACTGATTTTAGGGGGAAAGTGTTCATTTTTTCATTATTAAGCATAATGTTAAATACAGACTTTCTGTGTGTAACCTTTATATCATGTTTTAGGAAGTTATTTTTTATTCTGTGTTTGGCTGAGAATTTGTTCCTAAATGGGTGTTGAATTTTGAAGCCATTTATACAACCTGGTTGCCTTGTAGCCACATCCACCTCATACAGTGAACAAAGACAGTAATCTGTTTCACTGATTTTCTTCCTGCCTCTCTCAGGAAGTACCTAGAAAAGGGGAATTATCTTGAAATTGGGCCTACATGTCAAAGGCAGCTTTATTTTTAAGCTATCTGCGGCTATCCCATTCTGGAAGGGAGGAGAGATGACTCAACCTTTTCATTGTTTAGGAAACTTCAGTCAGATTTTTGGTCAGATCCTCTTGGAAATCTTTGATACTTCCTAATAATGAAGCAGTGATTCTCGAATCATACGGATTTCTTCAATTTTCTTCTTGTTGTCTGTGTCTCTTATTTTTGTTACTAAGACAGTAAAAAGATCTAGTATATTCATAACACAAGGAAAGAGAAAATGAAATTTATCATATATATGCTGTAGATGTGTTTATACTAATCTTCACAATTTTATGAGAGTGATATATTCCCTATTTTACAGCTGATGGAACTATATGTAACTCAGACCAGGGAGACCAGTATTTGAACTCAATTTGTATGGGATTATCATCACCCCCAGTTTTCCTGCCTCCACTCTGTTCTATTTTTAGCATTCTGGCTTTATGGAAACCTGGTAAAGCTGATTTTTAAAATACATCCATACCATATTGCTAATTAAAAGTTCTTACCATGTGTGAGCCATTCCATTTTTAATTACAAGAAAATTAAAAATGCTAATTATGTATGTGATAGCTTTTATTAAATTTTATTTCATGAAAGTTTTACTTTGTTCAATTAATTTCCTTTGAAAAATCTATCAACTATGGTCATTAAGTTCCTAACCAAAACAAGGAGGAAAACAGAGGAGGCGAGGGGCTCAGTGACTCCAATATCAAGCTGAGTTTGTTTTTTTTGTTTGTTTTTTTGTTTGTTTGTTTGTTTGTTTGTTTCAAGCTGAGTTTGGCTGTCGGCTCCCACTTGTTGCTCTCTACTCCCGGGAGATACTGAATGCATTTGAACCTTCTCACTGCCTCTGTAACATGATCCTTTAGTCAAATCAGTTTTTGTTTCATTCTTTTCCAAATGTGGTAATTTTTTACTTGTTCTGTTTCTGACTTCAGCTCAACAAGATGCAACAGTTACCCACAAAATTATGGTTTTGCTGGATAAGGCCTGTCTTCTTGTGCTCCTTACTTCATTTCTGTTTTGCACAACTAATCAGTATATATAAGCAATAAGTGACATATTAGTTACTTCCCAACAGCATATCTGCACAGACATGATGGGAGTTACTCCCCTAGAAAGTCTGCTCTTTTCTGGAATAACTACTTTTATTTCTTATAAGTGGGAAAAATGACTCAAGTTTCTTTCCTTCCTTATCTCCTCTTCTTGCCTCAGCTTTACAACAGCTCAATCTGAAATGTTTAGATCCACAAATAGACCTTGCAAATCTATGTGATTCTCTATTTTGCTTTCACTTATGTATTACCTACAACAAACTACATTGGAAAAATTAATTTCACCTGAAGTACTTATTCTGTATTTTCTCAACAAATGTTATTCCTATATAGTATATAATGTAATACTTTTCTTGGGTTATTAAATTTTCTTTGCTTATTTCATTATTAAATTTATAGTAGCAAATAACCATCTTCATTCACACTGATGAGCAGTAGAAGGAATTAACTTGCTATTCATTTTTAAAATAATTCTTGATCAACAGGCAGCATGCTGTAAATTCAATGAAACATAACTGAATATTTACTAGATTGTAGTTTTAACATTATATTATTAACAGGGCTTAGAATTCTTGAGAACTGGTATAAGCTAACGCTTTTTAAAATTTTTATTTATTTTGAAGAGGGAGCACATGAGTGGAGGGAGGAACAGAGGGTGAGGGAGAAAGAACCCTCAAACAGACTCACTGAGTAGGGAGCCCAACTTGAGGCTCAATCCCAAGACCCTGAGATCATGACCTGAGCCAAAATCAAGAGTCACTCAGCCAACTGAGTACCCCGAAGCTAACACATTTTATATGCCATTAACATTAAAATTGCTGTTCCTTTTAAAACTTAAAAAAACAGCATTTAGAGACTCATAAGAAAGTTTTATAATGTATTGCTTGATATCTTTACAGAGTTGGCTAAATCATCTCTTGTTGGTAGAAAGGCAGATACATTAGTCAAATACCAAAGTGGTTTTGTTTTTCTTTTTTCCTAATGGTAAATATCTGAGGAGAAGGAGCTTGGAAATAAACATATAGCCACCTCTTCATCTTTTAATAATCAGAATAGGAAAGAATTAAATAAGCTGATACTTTTCTTGGTACTGAAGTTTTTTTTAGAGTTATCTAAGAAAAAAATTTTTTTTTGTTTTTTTTTTAAGATTTTATTTATTTATTCATGAGAGACACAGAGGGAGGGAGAGAGAGAGAGAGGCAGAGACACAGGCAGAGGGAGAAGCAGGCTCCATGCAGGGAGCCCAACACAGGACTCGATCCCGGGACTCCAGGATCACGCCCTGGGCTGAAGGCAGGCACTAAACCGCTGAGCCACCCAGGGATCCCAAGAAAATGTTTTATCTGTTAGAGTAGACTTACAAATAATGTCAGAGGGAAATATTTATAACTTCCAAGAAATTATTCAATAAGTGACATTTATTTGTGCTCACTGGTCATAATTTTCTGTTAACTATTGTCCATTGCTTATTTAGTTTGAATTCCTACTATAAATTAGAGATTTGGTTTACAGGCTGTTTAATGAAATTGGAACACTGGTATTAATGCCTTGTATTCATTTGTCCATTTTTAGAGAATGTTAGTTCCCCGTTATAAACATATTAGATGAAAATTAAATGCTAAACAATGAAATTTCAGTATTTGGAAATAGAAATATTTCTCAAAAGGGTATGCTATAACTTAAATTTACAAGTTAAATGAGTGTTAATATATCTTAGAAGTACAGAGAGGTGACAGATGATTCTAATTTAAATGAATCTCTTTGAGGAGACTTTTGCTCATTTTTCAATAATATTGTTACTATATCCTAGTTTTAAGTGATTCATTTGAGCCAAATGCTATATTCTTGAGACTAAATATACATTATTGAACAACTCTCCCCCCAAAACAGAAAATATATTTCCTACCATTATGTAGCTTACCATCTAGGAAGAAAGCTAGACAATAATTAAATTGTAAACAAACTATATCAAATTTGTAATTCCAAATTGTGATAGCTTGTAAGTGCTATTAGGGCAAAGAATAGAATGTTATGTGAAGAATATCATGAGGGGAAACCAACTTTGGTTAGGGAGTCTCCATCTGCAGAGGTGATATTTAAACTAGGATCTGGAAGATAGGAAGGCACCAGCTACGTGAAGACTGTTGCAAGCAAGAGAACAGCAAGCCCAGAGGAACTGAGAAGGGGACTGGCTTGTTTAGGAACTGCAAATAGATGAGTGGCTGGAACAGGGAAACTAAAGGGGGGGGGGGGGGGGTGGCAAGGAATGAGGTTGAAGAGGCAGGTGGGCCATGTCTGGAAGAGCCTGGAAGGTCTGCTGAAGAGTTGACTTTTGATTCTTAAAGTAGTAGGAGACATTGAAGGGTTTCAAACCAGGGACTGCTATGATCCATTTACTGTGATTGTAAGAAATGGATAGATAGCCACATCTCTGTGAGCAGCTCTGTCGTCACCACTGCCAGAGTGGGTTAAAAATCAGATACTTACCGCCCTGGAAATTGGCTCACTTCCCTTTGACCCAGAAAAAGCTTGCATCAGGAGACCAGAGGATAACAATAGTACCCAAAGAGTGTTTCTAGTCTTTATGTGTAGAGCTAAAGACTTGATGGGAATGTGAGCAAATAACATTTAAAAACTATATCGTTTGGGGCACCTGGGAGGCTCAGTCAGTTAAACATCTGCCTCCAGCTCAGGTCATAATCCCAGGGTTCTGGGATAGAGTACTGCATCAGGCTCCCTGTTCAGTGGGGAGTCAGTTTCTCCCTCTCCCTTTGCCACTGCCCCTGCTTGTGCTCTCTCAACTATCTCTTTCTCTCAAATAAATAAAATCTTTTAAAAAATATATTTAAAAAAATTGAATGCAATAGAGAATTCAAGTTTAAGAAAGAATAAAAAAATTTATATCATTCAGTGAAATGTGAAAAATATTCAACTTTACCAGTGAAATACAAATCAACACAGCAATATCATGCCATTTTTTAAAGTTGAACTGGCAAATTTTTAAAAATATACAATAAACTGTCATACATTTCAAAATACATATGCATTTATATTGATAAGGATGTAAAGAGACACTATATGCATTACTAGTGGGAGTGCGTATTACTACAAGTCTGCAATCCCTTATACAAATCAGATAGGTTTCAGAATTGAGGTTTTTTTTTTTTTATTCTGGAATTCGATTTTAGAAGATAATATAGGGACATCAACATCTGACAGGATTCATTTGGAGTTTCTTGGGGGAACATGGGCACCATATACAAAACAGTGGTTCTCAAGATATTGGACATCCAGCAGTGAGGGAGTATGACTCCCGAGAGAAGAGAAACAAATAACATAAGACCTAGCTAGGTTCATCCCTAGCATACTGCCACAGAAAGTTTCCAAGCCCTGGCACAGGGATGGAAAACTGAGGCAGGGCTCAGCAGTCTGAGCTGAGGAGACAGAGCAGGAGTCCAGGGACCAAAGGTGGCTGGAGTTGACAGAACAGAGTATGGACAGGAGAGAGCTCCCCTGAGGAGCCCCAGAGATCTGTAGAAGACAACTTTCCATATTAAGTTGAATACTGTCCACCGTGTGAGGAAATAGTACACTCAAGGCCAGAACTACACAGAAGGATTAGAGATTTCAGTGCCCCAGATTCACACAGAGCCAGGAATACTGCCAGCCTGGAACACTGCATACTTCACAAGGCAGCACTGAGTACTAAGTCCTACTTTAACCTTAGTATTGGGGGAGAAGTTAATTCTAGACTAACTGCTGTCTTGATCTCATCTAACAAAGCTTAAACACAAAACCTGAAAAAGATCAAATTATTTCCAAGTACTTTCATAAGTTTATTTTTATTGTAGTAATCTGTATATCCAACATGGGGTTTGAACTCATGACCCTGAGATGAAAAGTCATATGCTCTTCCGGCTGAGCCAGCCAGGCGCCTCAAATTATTTCCAAGCATTTTAACCACATCCCAGAACAAAGTTCAAGAATATGTTAAGGATTACAAAAGCATTTTACCCAACAAGGTGAAATTCACAATGTCTGGCATTTGATCAAGAAAGCAGGAAAAATACAAGTCATAAAGAGGAGGGAAAAAATAAACTATATGACATTCTGGAGAAGGCAAAACTATGGAGGCAGTAAAAACATCAGTGGTTGCCAGGAGCTAGCAAGGAGAGTGGAGTAGGGGATGAATAAATGGAACACAGAGACTTTTCAGACAGTGAAAATACTCTGTATAATATTATAGTGGTGGACATATGTCATTATGCATTTGTCCAGACCCACAGAAGGCACACCACCAAAAGCAAACCCTAATATAAACTGTGGACTTGGGTGATGGTGATGTGTCAGTGTAATGTGTCATCAGTTGTAGCAACTGTACCCTTTTGGTAAGGGATGTGGATAACAGGGGAGGCATTGTGTGGGTGGAAGCATAGGGTGTATGCAGTATTTCTGGATACACCTTCCTCTCAGTTTTGTGAGGAACCTGAAACTGCTCTAAAAAATTGTCTTTAAAAAAATCAGTCCATTGAAACAGACCCAGAAATGGCACAGATGATAGAATTAGTAAACAAGAACATTAAAGTTATTATAAATTATAGTCCATGTGTTCAAGAAACTAGAGAGACTGGACATATTTGATAGAGATGTGGAAGTTATAAAGTCAATAGAAATCTAAAGATGAAAACTGCCATGTCTGAGCTGAAGAGCATACTGGATGGAACTAACCATTTAACAGACATAGCAGAAGAAACAATTAGTGAACTTGAATATACAGTACAGAAATTATCCCAAATCAAACACAGAAAAAAAGGCTGGAAAGAAATGAATAGAGCAGCAGTGAGCTATGGAACAACTTCAGATTGCAAAATACACCTGTAATTGGAGACCTGGAGGAAGTAGGGGTAGGAGTTGTACAGAAAAAGTATTTGAAGAAAGTAATACAGAGTTCCAATTTTGGGAATGGCAGGGTAACCTGTATCAGACAGCCTTTCTGCTAAACAATTATAAGTTCCAAACAAAGTATGAAGAAATATTGTTTAGCAAGCAAGCAGAAGTTTCTGGCTGACTTCTCAAAAAAAAATAAAATGTCATCTTTGAAGTTCTCAAAGAAAGGTAATATCACATACATTGTTATTATAGAACATTTCCAGTGGGGTCTAGGGCAGCATCCCATAATATGTGGGATAAATAAGGACTATAAATAGCCTTACTTGACTTCAGGTCAGGTTTTGCTCTCAGTGCCAAAAGCTTTAAAAAAATATTTTTTTGTTTTCAAGTTTTGGGAATTTCTGAATTCTAGGAAAAGTGTTGTGGATCCATCTTCTTTGTCAGGAAAAAAATTGTCAATATGTATTTTTAAATGTCCTACACCCTTTGAAGCAGGGACTTACGTGTGCAACGGAAGTAACAACACTTTAATTTTAAATTAAAAATATTTGAAAACAACCTAAATGTCCTAATAGCCTTCTAGTAGTTGGTGAAATTAGTTATGGTATATCTATGCAATGAAGGGACTGCTTAATAAGAAAATCATGTTGTAGAAGAATATAGATATGGTGAAATAAACATTTTCAACAGGTAACATGGAAAGATCACAAAATGCTATGATTCCAAATGTTAATAGTAGTTATTGCTGTGCAATCATGTTGTGATTTTTATTTCCTTTGTTTTGCTTTTTAGTATTTTCTAAATTTCTACTATGAACATACATTCTTTTTGTAATCAGGACAATCAAGGCTTGTTAAAAAAGTGTTAAGGAATTATTCCTATTGCTATTAAACTTCAGATCACATTGCTTCTCTAAGTCAGAAATCATTAACAAAAACCACAAAAGTTTAGCATTATTAAGCTTAATATGTCATCCATATCCCCAGATCTAGTGTCTGCACACCTGGATTTAAAGTGCCTCTTTCAAGCTGCATTGCCTGAGGCATTTCCAGAAGGAATCCTGTTAAATGAAAAAAAAAAAAAAAAAAAAAAAGACCTTTCATGAACGATGCTGAACCATTTCTGTTGCCACTTCAAACACTCTCTAACTTAATCTCCAGAGAACAGCTTTCTCAGATAAATTGTCCAGCATTATATCTAGTTCTTGGCTTGTTTTTAAAAATCTGCAGATTCTTTCATGAGGTCATTTTTTAAGCTTAAATATCTACTTTGCTTTGAAAATCTGTTTTCTCCCTTTTCAAAAAGAACATACCAGGAGTTAAAATTGGATCATGTTTAGCAAGCTACATCATACATCTGGAGTGAATTCCAGAGTATTAATGTCATGGTATGTTAAAGCAAAGACTGTCAAGTCTAATTTTTGCAGACCTGCTAAAACCAAAAGGACAGTCTGAACAGCCAGCAGTTTCGACCTCTGAGCTGAGGTATGTTTTCTAAAGTTATTCTGAAAGTCAGAGGAGAAAGGAAAAAAGAAAAAAAAAAAAGGCTGCAACATGGTCCTTTTGAATAGCGTGATGCCACAGTGATAGAAAGTGTCATCATCATCTGTACTAGAGGCTCTTAGAATTAGACTGTCAGAATTGAAGGGACTGAAGAACTTGAATCCAATTATTTGCCTAGTACCTCTGCTACATCATCCTAGACTGATCCTATCTACTGTCTGTTGAACTGCTTGCAATAGGATTATATTTTTCCTTGTAAACTAGTAAGTCGATTTTCTAATTTCAGATATTAATCTCTGTGTACTTCATATTTACTAGAATTCAGTGGTGAAACCATGTGGACTTGGCATTTTAAGAGACAATTAGATGATAAGATTAAATTTCTTTAATATAGGGTCATTCATATTCCCTGTTTCATCTTGGGTCCGTTTTTATAAGTTGTTTTTCAAGGAACATGTCCTTTTAATTTGTCACATTTGGGGCACCTGGGTGCCTCAGTCTGTTAAACATCCGACTCTTGATTTAATGGTCATGATCCCAGTGTCTCCAGATCAGGCTCTGCACTGGGTATGGAGCCTGCTTAAGATTCTCTCTCTCCCTCTTCCTCTGCCTCTCCCCTCCCTAAAAAAAATGTCAAATTTATTGGGATAAAGTTATTCATAATAGCCTCTTTTAAATGTGTGTATTATATATAGTGTGTAGTAATATATCTTTCATTGCTGATACTGATTTATTCTCTTGATCTAAATAACAGTCTTTTTGATATTTTCAAAGAACCAACTTTTGGCTTTGTTAATTTTCTCTAGTGTTCTGTTTGATTTCTTTTGATTTCTTTCTCCTTATTTCCTTCTTTTTTACTTAGTTTGGTTTTACTTTTTTCCTAGCTGGTTAAATTGGAAGCAAAGGTCCTTCATTTTAAGCCTTTCTTATTCTCCAGTATAGTATAAAAAGCTGTAAATTTCTTCCTCTAAGCACTGTTTTAACTGATCCTACAGATTTCTCTAAATGCTTTATTAAAGTATAACTGATTAAATAAATTACATGTACATAAAGTGTACCAATATGTATGTATCCTTGAATCCATCACTACAATCAAGATACTGACCCTGTCACTACTAAAAACTTACTCAGTTTCTCCCTTCTGTTCCCAGGTAACCACCAGTTGGCTTTCTGTTACAATAGATTAATTAGCATTTTCTAGAATTTTAGATAAATGGAACCATCAGTAAGTAGACTTTTTGGTCTGTCTTCTTTCTCTTAGCATAGTTATTTAAGACTCATCCATGTTGTTGTAAGAGTTCATTTCTTCTTACTGCTGAGTAGTATTTCGATTTAGTGCATATACCATGATGTGTTTATTATATCACCTGTTATATGGTTTCAGCTACTCTAGTAGGTATCTCACTGTGTTTTTAACTTGCATTTTGTGAATGACTAATGGTGTTGAGCATCTTTTCTTGTGCTTACTGGCTATACTTTTAGAGAAATGTTCCAAGTCCTTTGCTCAGTTTTTGATGGGGTTTTTTGGAAAAATTTTTTGTTGTTAAGTTTAAAGAGTTCTCTGTATATTCTGGATACCTAATTCCTTATTTTGGATATTTGTCCCATGTCATTTGCAAATATTTTCTTCCATTTGATGAGTTGCTTTTTTACTATATTTCTAAGTGTCCTTTGGTATACAAAAGTTTTTAATTTTGATGCAGTCCAGTTTGTCTATATTTTTTGTTAATTGTCACGCCTTTGGTGTCATCTTTAAGACATCATTGCTGGGATCCCTGGGTGGCGCAGAGGTTTGGCGCCTGCCTTTGGCCCAGGGCGCGATCCTGGAGACCCGGGATCAAATCCCATGTCGGGCTCCCGGTGCAAGGAGCCTGCTTCTCCCTCTGCCTATGTCTCTGCCTCTCTCTCTCTCTCTCTCTCTCTCTCTGTGTGTGTGTGTGTGTGTGTGTGACTATCATAAATAAATAAAAATTAAAAAAAAAAAGACATCATTGCTAAATCCAATGTCCTGAAACTTCCCTGTGTTTCCTTCTAAAGAAGAATTTTATCGTTTTAGCTTTTGCATTTAGGTCTTTGATCCACTTTGAATTTTTATATATGGTGTAAGGTAAAAGTCTAACCTTATTCTTTTGCATATGGATATCTAGTTTTTTAGCACTATTTTTTGAAAAGACTATTCTTTCCTCAACTGAATGGTCTTGATGGTATCCTTGTCAAAAATCATTTGACCTTATACATGAAGCTCTATTTCTGGTCTTTCTATTCCATTGGTCTGTATTTCTTTATCATAGTAACACAATTCTGATTACTGTAGCTTTGTAGTAAGTTTAGAAATTAGGAAGTGTAAGGACTCCAACATTGGTCTTTTTTAAGACTGTTTTGGCTATTTAGGGTTCCATATGAATTTTAGGATGAATTTTTCTCTTTCTGCTACAGTGCCACTGGGATTTTGATAGGGATTGCCTTGAATTTATAGAATATTTTGGATAGTGTGGACATCTTAACAAGTCTTCCAAACCAGGAATACAGGATGCTTTCTTTTTATCTTTGTCTCCCCTAATTTTTTCGGCAACAGTTTATAGTTTTCAGTGTACAAATCTTTTGCCCTCCTTGGCTAAGTTTATTCCTAAGTATTTTATTCATTTTGGTGCTGATGTAAATGGAACTGTTTTCTTAATTTCCTTTTCTGATTGTTCATTGTTAGCTGTGGGTTTTTTATACACGGCTATTATATTGAGGTAGTTTGCTTCTAATCCTAGTTTATTGAGTGTTTTTGTCATGAAAAGGCAAAGAATTTTTCTGCATTGATTGAGATGATCATGTCGGGGGTTTTTTCCCTTAATTCTCTTAATCTAAGTGTCACATTTATTGATTTGTACATGTTGAAGCATCTTTGCATTCCAGGGATAAATCTCACTTGATCATGGTGTATGATCCTTTTAATATGTTGTAGAATTCTGTTCGCTAGTATTTTGTTGAGGATTTTCCATCTTTGTTCATCAAGGATGTGGGGCTGTAATTTTCTTTTCTCGTAGTGTCCTTGTCTGGCTTTGATATAAGGTAATGCTGACCTCCTACAGTGAGATTGCAAGTGTTCCCTTCTCTTTAATTTTTTGGGAGAGTTTGAGAAGGATTGGTGTTAATTCTTTGAACCGATGGTAGAATTCACCAGTGACGTTGTCTGGACCTGGGAGGCTTTTGATGACTGATTCAGTCTTCTTACTAGTTGTTGGCTATTCAGATTTTTTGTTTCTTTATGACTCATTCTTGGTAGATTGTGTGTTTCTAGGATCTAATTTCCTTTTGATTTCTTCTTTAACCCTTGGGTTATTTAAAAATGTTACTTAGTTCCTAAATATTTGGGAAGTATTTTTTTTAGAGATCTTTCTGTTACTGAGTCTAATTTATTTCCATTGTTATCAGAGAACTTTCCTTAGTATGACTTGGATCTATTTAAATTTATTGATAATTATTTTATTGAGACAAAATAGTCTGTGTAGGTAAGTGGTCCATGTACACCTGAAAAAATATGTATTCTGCTTTTGCTGGGTGGAGTGTTCTATAAATGTCCAACTGATCTAGTTAGTTAATTGTATTGTGTGAATCTTCTAAATCCTTTCTGAATATCTGCCTACTTTTCTCCAACATATTAAGAGATAGTGGTATGGAAATCTCTGACTATACTTTTTCTCCTTTCAATTCTATCAATTTTTACTTCATGTATTTTTAAGGTATTAGATGCATAGATATCTAGGATTGTGTGTCCTCCTGATGAATTGACCCCCTTATTATTTATTATTATTAAATGATCTTCTTTATCCCTGGTAATAGTCTCTGCTCTGAAATCTAGTGCTAGCATAGTATATCTTTGCAATCCTTTTGCTTGTAACCTATTTGTGCCCTTACCTTTAAAATAGTTTCTGCAGGTAACATTGAGTCTTGCTCTTTTTTCAGATCTGACAATCTCTTTCAATCCTCAAATATTTCAAGATATCCCTATACCACCAGTCTTTTTTTTTTTTTTTCCACCAGTCTTCTTCTTGAACTAAATATCCTTTTATTATGGTTTGACCAATGCTTTTTCTAAATCTTTTACTATTTTATCACATTTCTCTTGTGCATGTCTTGCTTAAAAGGGGTAATTTATCACAAAGGATACTTTGAGTTGGCCTCTGCAAGAAATACTGAGTATTGCATATTGCGTCAGTTGATTAACATTGTCAACAAAGATCTGTATCTATTTGGTTCCTCACCATTCAGTTGAAACCAGTCTGGACCATCTGTTCTACTTTTCTTACCCTAATCATATTTTTATCTTGGCTAACTATTGACTTTTGATCTCCAGAAAAGTTTCAAAGCAACTTAACAAAAAAAAAGTCTATTCATTGTTCCTCTGAAAATGTCTGTTTTATCTCAGTTATACCAATTCTAGTTGAATTATTTTGAGTATGGGTCAAATAAAACTAGATTATAACTAAAAGGATATTAAAGTGTTTGCCTTTTATTCTAGGTAAAAATGTCTCCTTCTTGTCATCCATCCAAAGGAGATTCTACTGTTAAGAAGGTGAGTTTTTAAAAAATTTATTACATTTTTACTTTAATTCCAGTATAGCTAACGTAGTTATATTAGTTTCAGGTGTACCATATAGTGATTCAACACTTCCATACATCACCCAGTGCTCATCATGACAAGTGCACTCCTTAATCCCCATCACCCATTTCACTCTTCCCCACACTCACCTCCCCTTTGGTAACCATCAGTTTGTTCTCTATAGTTAAGAATCGGTTTCTTGGTTTGTCTTTTTTTTTTTTTTCCTTTGCTCATTTCTAGAAGATCAGTTTTAAAGACACGAACCCACCTTCCTCCTTTTGTGTGTTTATTCTCCTCTGTTGAACAATTTTCTCAAAAATGCAATGATTCTTTAATCACCTTAATGCCACCAAAGGTACTTTCTAATTGGAAGCCTTTATGACATATCACCAGAATCCCTTGGCTCTCTAGGAAGCCACATGGGGGTTTGGGCCTAGCATCAGTCTCCTGGCAACTGAGAACTTTCATTATTCTAGAATGCCCATCCTCTTTACCAGGTGGGTATCGTGATCAGTGATTGGTTGTAGGTGAAAGATATTATAAGGAGGCTAGTCTAAGATACTCTTTCCTTACTAATGTCTTTCCCTCCAGACAGCTGTGCTCAAAGAAAACTGGCCCAAGATATTAGCATTCCATACTGCCTAAACAAGTGCTCAATAAATACTTGTGGGATGGAACCCCCCTCTGCCACTTCAATCCCTGACTGTAAACTTTGTAGCACAGAAAGAGTATGAGTCTGTCAATTGAACAATTCTCAGATGATGTCAAGAGAACCGCTAAAATCCTTTTCTATATACAGCTGCAACAGTGCAGTTGAAATGTGGTAAACAAGCTGACATTTTTACTGTTTTCTTTTACCACTTTTATTTTTCTGACAGTTGAAGTATCCCTGGATGTAGGTTTCTTTCCTTGCCCTTTTTATAATTTCAGTCAGCATCATGTCAGTGAAGAATTGTAGAACAAAAATAACAACCTGCTAGCTGTGTTAACTATCAGCAGGTTCTAGCTTCAAAGCACTGTGCCGAAAATGGGTCCCTTTTCTCTGCCTGTAGAATCCCCTGAAATGGTTTTAAAAGAAAAAAAGAATAAAAATAAAATCTGTTATCCGAAAAGCCTTATTACATGCTGCCCAGGAAAATCTCTTCCATTTTTGTCAGGACGGCAAGGCCAGGCCAACTGAGGCGATGTTTGCTACCACCTGGAACCATCACACTGTGAGGGAGTGGGGGGCTGGAGGTACAAGGCACCTGCTCACTCTCCGTAAACAGAGGAGGAAATTGGAATCCAAAGGGAGATTTTTTTTGCCTGAGCTTTCAAGTGTTAGCTGTGAACACACTTCTAAAGTAGAGGTTAAAAACATGCTTTCGATTCAACCAGACATGAGTTTAAAGATTGACTCTTGTGCTTATTGATCTGAATAACTTTTTTTTTTTTTTTAGATAAGGAGAAGAGGGAAAGTGGAAGGGCAGAAGGAGAGGGAGAGAGAGAATCTTAAGCAGGTTCCACACTCAGTGTGGAGCCCAGTGCAAGGCTGGATCTCACAACCCTGAGATCATAACATAAAATCAGGAGTCAGATGCCTAACCGACTGAACCACCCAGGTGCCCCTAGTGGAGCCTCTCTGCTTCCTTTACTGTAAATGAAGTGCTGCCTCTCAGAAGTATCCTGAAAATTAAACAAGATACTATATGAGGGCCTAATACTGTGTTTGACACACAGCTAAGTACCTGATAAATTATTGACACATAGTAAGGACTCAGGTATTACTGAAACTAATGTTAAAACACACATCCCCCAATCTTAGTTAGATATGCTGTCATTTTATTATTCCTACTTTGTATTGTTATCCATTCAGCAAGTATTTCTTTATGTAGACACTGAGTTAAGGGACTGCAGAGATGAAAAACACAGACTTTGTTCTCAAGGATCTCAGCACTTATTGGGAAGGTGGACATGTAAACTGACAATTATCATGCAGTTTGACACATGCCATGGAAAGTGCACAGGTACACAAGAGCACAGAGGAGAGGCTGATTGGGGATGACTAAGTGGACTTAATATGACTCTTATGTTCTTATGGTAAAAAAGTGCAATGAAGAAGTTTGAGAAATACTTAGCTCCTCCCCTCAAGCTTTGTTACTAGATTATAATGAAAGCAAATCCTGCCATAGTTAAAGGTGTTTTTAAATACTCATTTATAAATAGCTTCATATAACCTATTTCAACTTGGTAATGACCTAGCTCTCTGTCATTTTAGGTGTCTGACCACTATCAGGGGTGTAGCAATGTTACATAGATAGGATTCTCTTACTCTTGTAATCAGCATCAGACAAACCGAAATTTTCAAAGCCAATGACTACACATAGATGGCCCCAGGTGGCTTTCCTAAGTGATCAGGTGCAGACTTATTCACTGTCCATGCAAGAATTGGCATGATCTGGTCTCTAAAATATTTTATTCAGGAGATAGATATATATATTCAAGGACCTTTTATTTTTGAGAGCCCATCACTCATGTTTACCATTCTGATTAACAAGACATTAATTTCACCAATAGAAAAATTTCTGGATTCTTGGACCTAATGAGCAAATTCTTAGCTGTTGGTCAGTAATAAATAGCCAAAGGACTTTTTAGTAGCTGCTTTTGGGAATTCATGTCTCTACATTGAAGCCTAAACTTAAATAGCACCTACTTAATATCACACTGTTATGATGTTTAGGATAATTTTAAAATACATTTCAAAACAGGTGCCTCTCCCAGACTAAGTAATCAGGGAAGGCTTCTTTAAAAAAATAAGGCTTGATCTAGCCTTGAAGCACAAGGGAAAAGGTGTTCCAGGTAGACATGTTGAGTATAGGACACTTCAGAAATGGGGGTGGTTCTATATCTCTTAAATATGGTAGCATGCAGAGGTCTGGTGAAATGAATGGGAATCCATATTACAAAGAGCCCTATTTTGTGAAGCTTGCTTTTTATCTTGAGCATGAGGGTTTCTGTCAAAGGTGATATTAAAGGCAAAAAAAGCAATCAGAAGAATAGACAGTGTCCAGGCAAGATAAAGGTCCTGAATCTGTGCTGAATTAATGGATGGAATGAAGAGATGAGGTAGATTCAAGTATTTTTTCTCCCCCAAAACTCTGACACCTTTAAGTGTGAACCAGGTGTCCTTCCTTTTCTGAGCTCTCTCTTGTAACACCCTGAACTGGTCCTCACCTACCAACATGTTTACCTGGCTGTGTTGAAATTACCTCTTTATTTATATATATGCCTCATTTAAGACTAATATGCCTCAGGAAGGCAGCCATGGCATTAGACTTGGTATCCCTAAGTGTAGAACCATGTAGTCAATCATTAGTTGTCAAGTGAATGAGAGATACATGAAACAGATTCCATTGGACTTCATAGCTATTTATGGGAAATGAAAGGAAAAAGAATTGTCTGGGCCTAAATAAACAGAGAAATTAACAAATGAAACATCATTACTGTCCCAGGCTTATATTCCTAGCATAGTCATCCCTTACTGTTTGAGCTACATCAGCAGTATTCTGAGTGAGACCAATGTGAAACTCAGTATCTAATTGGTACTTCCCTAGTTGTATATGTATTTTTGTGTGTTCATATATATATAGACATGTACATGTATATTCTGGTTATCATCCTGGAGCTACATTGTCAAAGTTGCATTGACAGATGGAGGCACCAGCAGTGTGTCTGTTGAACAGTTGACTGCCAAAGTGACATGTGTAAGAAACACAAAAGAGCAGTAGTATTCTTGACTGGAGCCAAAGATTCTCTGTTGACCAATAACCAAAGAAAGTGTTTGGCGACTGTGTTGTCAGTATTGGCTCTGTCAAGAGCTGGATGCAAGTGCTGAGGAAACAGAAGCCATGTTCTGTAGGGTTCTGCTTAACTTCCTGAGATAGATGTCTCATGAAGGAGTCGTTCTTCCACTCTGCTGTCACCTGTCAGAATCTAGCAAACTCCATGAGCATGTGTACATAACATCTTTTGCAACACAAGCTTTTGCATTTTATTCTTCTCTGGATTAGAAATACTTGTTGTATATTATATGTGGCATACAAAATTTGTAATGTTTATCTTATACATAAGATTTCTTCTTAAGGGGCTCTGATAACTTCAATAACAGAAGATACACATGCTTCTCTAGCACTTGTTCAGTGTTTGATCATGGATGGCTGGAAATTTAAAAATCAGGAAGCATTTTCCTAAGATAAAAGTTACTGTAAAAGTCCCTTGCAATTAACTCACTAGAACAAAATTGGAGATGTTGATGATGTTTGAGGTGATAAATGAGTTTAGAGAGTTAGTTGAAGGCAGCATAAAAAAAACCACCCAGCTCTGATGCATCTTTTCTCAACTACTAAAGAAACACCAGCCCGGAATTTGCAAAGTTAGGATTATTACATGCATTGTAACCAGAGAAAGCAATTTTCTTACACCTCAATCACAAAGGCATCGTTACACTCCCTGAGCCATCCCCTGTTTTAGATGAGCTTTCTCTGCTGGGGTGTTTGCAGAAGTCTGAGGGGTCAGAAGCTCTGGCTAAAGAGTTATCCTCAGGCTGGTGAAACCCACTGGAAGATTTCACAGTTGAGGGTCTTCCCAGGGTGACTTCTTCAGCCGAGGACAAGGTACTGGGAGAGGCAGGGTGGAAAGGCTTTCTCATGGGTAAATTCAGCGAATATCCCACATGCTTCAAGGTGCCAAGTCTGGGAAAGACCAAGGTCAGTGAAATATAGTTCTTGCTGTCAACACATTTCCAAGTGAATCGTGACTAAACTGTTGGATTTAATAGCCAGACCTCTCAGAAATTGATTAGCAGTTTCTCAAGTATTCAAGTGTATTAGAAGAATTTGGAGCAGTTGTTTGTTTGTTTTACCCAAGTGTTCTGGTGAGGTAAAAGTTTTATAGTCTAGTCCCAGTCTTGCCACTCATGTCAGGAATGAGATGACTATACTCACTCATGATTTTTATCGACTCACTGGCCAGTGGAGAGACTGGGGGATGGGAGCAGTGCAGTATTTTTAAGGGAAAAAGCCTCACAGAGCCAATGTTTCCATAACAACAGGAAAAGCTGGCTGCAGTGTCTCAGCTGACTGGCCCCTCATGAGCAAAAAGTGATAGCCCTTGGTGGATGCATGTTGCCTCTTTCCTTATTTTTCTTAGTAGGATTTAATCCAGATGTGACTTTCATGCCTCTATTGATGAAAGAAAGAAAGAAAGAAAGAAAGAAAGAAAGAAAGAAAGAAAGAAAGAAAGAAAAAAAAGAAAAAGTGGACAGAATTTAGTCTTTGTTTTTGCATAGACAGGGTAGAAGGTCCCCACAGGCCAGGTGCATTTTATGCTGACGTGAAGTAGCTGGGGTGCTGTTGCCTTCAGACAGCTGGAAGATTTGGAAGGAAACCTAGGCATTCTTTGTATTTCAGAGGACAGAACTGGTGCCTGTGGGTAGCTGGAATGTAGATGGAGATGTCAGCTTAGTTATGAGAATTTTCTGATAGTGGGACAAGTTGCCTTGTGAGATAGCACATTATCTGTTACCAGAGGTGTTTGGTCCACAGCAGAATATCTGCCATTCAGAGCTGTTTATGAACTTTTCCTGCCATGGGTGAGAGGTGGGCTGATTAATTTATAGCTCCCCTGATTTGTTAGAATGTTATGAGTCTGCAGTTGTATTAAACTCAAGTGACTTTTTCATTGATGTGTTGGCTGATTTCAGTTAGACCCTAACATCTAGGCTGAACTAGTAGAGTCTATTAAAAAAAAAAAAAAAAAAAACAAATTTGGACTTAAAGAGGAGACTTCATTCAAAAGAATAACTGCAATAAGAGGACTGGCTTTTGCTATAAGGAGAGTGTTCCAACCTTAATATCTACAAGGGTGTCAAAAAATCAGGCAGAGGTGCTTGGCTCGCAGAGTGCTTGATTTTTGATCTTGAGGTTGTGAGTTTGAGCCTCCACTGTATGATGGGCGTAGAGATTACTTAAAAGAAGAAAAAAATAACACCAAAGGGAATTTTTTAAAAAGATTTATTTATTTATTCATGAGAGACACAGACTGAGGAAGAGAGGCAGAGACATAGGCAGAGGGAGAAGCAGGCTCCTCGTGGGGAGCCCGATGCAGGACTCAATCCCGGATCCTGGGATCACGACCCGAGCCTAAAGCAGGCACCCAACCACTGAGCCACCCAGGGATCCCAGAAGGGAATTTTTTACAGGGATAGTAAACAGGGCTAGGAAGAACCTGATGTGGGGGAGTAGGTGATAGAATCAGATAGTTGATAGTTGGTAAAAATGTCTTTGGTGCAGTCTGCTGATTCTTGGAAAGGACCATTAAGGTTGGCTCAGGTGTAGGTCAAGGGTTTAGGGGAGGGAGAGATACTTAACTAAAGTTTGGTCATTAGTTAACAAACATTTTGTTCCACCGAATCAGGACAAACAGTTCCGTTCATCTTTTAAGAGGCAAAGAGTGGAAATTTGATGGGTCTGTGTATGGTTTTGTCATAGGTGAACTTAGCGGCATGGTGGGTTTTGTCTCAGATTTATGGGCAAGAGTGATCTTTTCAGAAAGCTGTTTCCCATGACAGGGTATGGGGATTTCCTTAACTGCAGCTGTTCTTTAGGAACTAAGGGCTCAGGTGAAGCATAACATGGTCACAAGTCTGACTATGTTGCCATGTTCTTTCCTTATTCCTCTCCATGATTATGATCTGCAGTCCATGGCCTGGGCCTTTCTGAAATCTGCTTACTGATCCTCATGTAGAAGAAATGGAAACAGTTACAGAGGACAGTGGTGACCACTTGCTTATGATACTCACTCTTGCTGATAATTACAATTACAGAGCTGGAAACAGTTACAGAGAAGGACAGTGGTGACCACTTGCTTGTGGTACTTACTCCTGCTGATAATTGGGTGTATCTTCTGGCCTAAAAAGTTGAGACTAGATGAGCGTTTCAAAGGATCTCAGAGTTCTTACCAATGTACAAATCTATTCCTCACCCATTTCTTTTGTATTGAGTATTTTCTAATGTAGCATTTGGATTTCTTTAATGATTTTTTAAATTAATGGACTATTTTTTTTTTTTGAGAGAGAGAGTACAAGTGAGAGGCAAGGGAGAAGGAAAGAGAGAATCTTAAGCAGGCTCCACTCTCAGCACAGAGCCTGATGCAGGGCTCTATCTCATGGTGCTGAGATCATGACCTGAGCTGAAATCAGGAGTCAGACACTTAACCAAGTGAGCCACCCAGGCGTCACATTAATGGACTGTTTTTTAGAGCAGTTTTAGGTTTTTATAGAAAAAATTGAGCAGAAAGTACAGTTACCATACATTTCCTCCTGTTATTAACATCTTGCATTCCTGTGGTACATTTTATTACAGTTAATGAGCTGACATATACACGTTATTATTAATGAAAGTCCATAGTTTACATTAGAGTTCACATCTTGTGTTGTACATTCTGTGGGTCTGACAAACATATAATGAAATGTAGCCATTACATATCATGCAGAATCATTACACTACCCTAGAAAGCCCATGCTTCACTTACTCATCCTTCCCTCTCAACTGGCAGCTGCTAATCTTTTACTGTCTCCAGTTTTGCCTTTTCCAGAATGTGATGTAGTTGGACAGTATGTAGCCTTTGTAGATTGGTTTCTCTTACTCAGTGATTCCCACTTAAGGTTCCTCCATGTCCTCTTATGGCTTGATATCTCATTCCTTTTTAGCTTCGAATAATATGCCATTGTCTGGATGTACCAGTTTGTTGTTCATCCATTCACCTACTAAAGGACATCTTGGTTGCTTCCAGGTTTTACCAGTTGTCAGTAAAGCTTTACTGACCACACAAAACCCTGCACATAAGTTTTCAGCTCATTTGGGTGAATACCAGGGAGCAACTGCCAGACTGTATAGTAAGAATGTTCAGTTTTCTGAGAAGCTGCCAAACTATCTTCCAAAGTGGCTGTACTATTTTTGCATTTCCACACAGTGAATTTGAGTTCCTATTGTCCTACATGTTTGTTGTCAGCATTTGGTGTTATCTGATTTTTGGATTTTAGTCATTCCAATAGTGTCTTTTTTTTTTTTTTAATTTTTTTTTTAAATTTATTTGTGATAGCCACAGAGAGAGAGAGAGAGAGAGAGAGAGGCAGAGACACAGGCAGAGGGAGAAGCAGACTCCATGCACTGGGAGCCCGATGTGGGATTCGATCCCGGGTCTCCAGAATCGCGCCCTGGGCCAAAGGCAGGCGCCAAACCGCTGCGCCACCCAGGGATCCCTCCAATAGTGTCTTGAATGACATTTGATGTTGAGTTTTTTTCATATGCTTATTTGCCATCTGTATATCTTCTTTGATAACATCTTTAAATGTTTTTGAGGATATTTTTCTGGTTTTTGTTTTTTGTTTTAGTGGTGCTCTAGGGTTTAGCCTATACATCTTAACTTTTCAGATTCACCTTCTGATTTAAAATTAGCTTAATTCAAGTTACACATAGAAATGTTACTCCTTTTTTTTTTTTTTAAGATTTTACTTATTTATTCATGAGAGGCAGAGAGAGGAGCAGAGACACAGGCAGAAGGAGAAGCAGGGTCCCTGCAAGGAGCCCGATGCAGAACTCAATCCCGGACCCCAGGATCATGACCTGAGCTGAAGGCAGATGTTCAACCCCTGTGCCACACAGACATCCCAAGAAATGTTATTCCTATTTAGCTCTGTTACTTTTTCCCACATTTTGTGATACTCTTACACGTAGTATGCCTATTAAGATTACAAACCTAACAATATATTGTGATAATTATTGCTTTACTATCTATAACCACTTTCTTAGCCCAATAAAGCTTTGTCCCTACCCACCTCCTTCATGCAAATATGTTACACATATATTGCATTTCTGCATTATGCCAACATTACATTATATACATATTATTTTACAGTTGCCTTCCAGTTCTTTTTACCAGTTCTCTTTTGGTTTTTCTTATGTGGATTTGAGTTGCTTTCTACTAGTGACTGTGAACAGTGACAGATTAACTCACATTAGTATTTTTTTTTTAAAGATTTTATTTATTTATCCATAAGAGAGAGAAAGAGAGGCAGAGACACAGGCAGAGGGAGAAGCAGGCTCCATGCAGGGAGCCTGACTCAGGACTCGATTCCGGGTCTCCAGGATTAGGCCCTGGGCCGAAGGCAGCACTAAACTGCTGAGCCACCTGGGGTGCCCCACGTTAGTACTTCTTATAAAGCGACCTGTTACAAGAACTTCTCTCATTTTTTGTTTACTTGGGGAAGTGTTTCATTCATCTTCATTTTTGAACAATAGTTTTGTTGGCTATAAGGTTATTGATTGGCAAGTTTTTTCTTGGAACATTTTGAATATGCTATCCCACTGTGTGTTGCTTCTGCTGAGAATTTAGTTATTAATCTTATTGGAGTTCCCTTATAAGTTGCTTCTGTTGCTTCTGCTGAGAATTCAGTTATTAATCTTATTAGGGTTCCCTTATAAGTAACTAGTCATTTTTCTCTTGCTGCTTTTTAAGATTTACTCCAAGTCTTTGACTTGTAGCATGTTTTCTTTGAGATATTTGTGGATCTCTGGGCTCTTATCCTGCTTGGAGTTTGTTGAGCTTCCCGGATGGGTAGGTTACTGTTTTTCAGTAAATTTGTAACTCTTCAGCAATAATTTCTTCAGGTATTTTTTCTTCTCCATTCTTTCTCCTCTCGTTTTGTTACTCCCATTATGTATTTGTTGTTGAACTGATGTTATCCTGCGTTTCTCAGTTCAGTTTTCTTCACTCTTTTTTCCCCCTGTTTAGGTTGCATACTTATTGATTTCTCTTCAAGTCCATTAACCATTTCTTCTGCCAGTTCAGATCTACTGTTGAGACTCTCTCCTGAATTTATTTTAGTTATTATATTTTTCAACTCTAGAATTTCCAAGCGATCCTTTTTGGTTAAAAAAAAAAAATTATTGATACTCTGTCTTGGCGTGACATCGCTGTTATACCTTCCCTTACTCTTACTAAAAATATGCTTTCCTACATTTCACCCATTTCCTGTGTACACACACAGGGTGTGTGGGATTCTGTTGCTGTTGTTGTGGTTCGGGGATTGGGGGGGGATTTGCAGATAAAGTGTATATATTATGATTGGTTTTAAAGTCTTTATGTTAAATCTAACATCTGGTTACTCAGGCAAATTGTGTTGTCTGCTCTCCCCCCACACCTCCACTTTCATACTTTCCATCTTCACATGCCTTGTAATTTTCGGTTAGAAACTGGGCATTTTAGGTAATGTAGCAAGTCTATGCATTGATCCTTTGCTCCTAGAGTTATTCTTATTTGCTCCACTCTACTCCATTCCAGACTGCTGCAGCCCAAGATATTATAATTATTTCTAGCGACTGGCTGGGTTACTTTATTTTTTTTTAAGATTTTATTTATTTACTCATGAGAGACAGAGAGAGAGTGAGTGAGAGAGAGGCAGAGACACAGGCAGAGGGAGAAGCAGGTTCCATGCAGGAAGCCCAACGTGGGACTCGATCCCGAGTCTCCAAGATCATGCCCTGGACTGAAGGCAGCTAAACCGCTGAGCCCCCCAGGCTGCCCCATGCCTGGGTTACTTTAATGAAGTCTTGTCCCCCTACCCATTCCCAAGTGTTAAAACTCTGATATTGCTTCTTAGGAGGTATAGATGTGCGTTTGCCCACAGACACCCTGGGATGGCAATGGTGTTAGTAGGGTTCCCTTTCTCTTTTTCCCTGGCCAACCAGCTGTTAAACTCTACTGATTGCTCCATTGTTTTCAACAATGCCTTGGGTACATAAATTGCTCTATACACTGATCCAGTAAAATTGTGACTCCTTGAAAGAATAGTTATTGAGGTCTGTTTTCAGTATTTGTCTTAACTTCCTTATTAGGGCTCTCACCAGCTATCATTTTCCCTAGTTCTCTTCTACCAAGTAGTTGGCCTGATGTAGGTTGTATCTACATTAAATCCATTAATCTCCTCCCAGTTGCCTTTCACCACAACCTTCACTCTTCTTAAAAATATTCTTAGGTTCAAACTTCTCCACCCTCAGTTGCAAGTGAAGTCATTTCCTTTGAAAAGAGATTAGGACCTATCTCTCTTACTGTCTGCTTCTCCCCTGGTACTCTCTGAACCAGGACTCTGTTACTGGCTGTAGGTACAATGGCAAGCTTCTCTCTGAATGACTTGCCTATTTAGGATTTAAATTCTTGTTGGAAGGGGGAACACCCTGAGATCCTCTTGGCTTGCCTCCTGTGATGAAACCATTGCCTCACAAACTGGAGCAGGGGTGATTAGAGAGCCACTATTTTCAGTGGAAAGAACCCAGAATACAGCCAATATTCCACGAGTGGAGTTTGGGTAGAAGAAGGGAGCCCCCACCACTTCTTGACTATGCCTGCCTAGGACTTAGCCTCAGCAACATGTAGCTAGAAGCAAGATGAGAAATGCTAAAGTTCTGCTTCTGTTGAAAAGAAAGCTCTTTAGGAGTTTGGGAGAGAAGAAGCTTGGTGTTCTTGGCTACAGCAGTCTGGAGTGGAGTCTCTACTTCACTAAGCTGGGTTGGGAGGAAGGAACAGTCTTGGTTCAGAAACCACATGCTTGCCTTTCTTACTGAATTTATATTGATTTTTTAAAAAATAGTTATTTCTTCATTTACAGTTTGCCCTTAGGATCATTTCCAAGGTCTATAAAAGTTAGGTTTTTAGGAGATACACACACACACACACACACACACACACACACACACATCCTCGGGGTGAAAAGTCCATCAGAACATCTCCTACTGCCATGTTAGTAGGAGTTGATCTGTCTCCTCATGCATTTCTAACAAGCAATGTCTGCCTCTGAGTGAAAAACACCTTGTGAGGCAGGATGTTCCATCTTTGAAAGTTCTTTCTTATTTTGGTTGATACCTCTCCACCCACTGATACTGGCCCTTCCTCTGGAAGCCATCAAAAAGATATCTAATTCTTTTTTTTTTTTTTCATAAACAGGCTTTAGGTAGTTGAGGTCATGAATCCCTAGCCCCTAGTCTTCTCCTGTCCAGACAGAATATTCATAGTTCTCTTCCTCACTCACCTCTACTCTATCATACCACATCTCTTCTGCTTCCACCATGGTACTTCAGGGAAGGTCATTTTAGAGCAGAGTGAGATCATCACTTTATTTATTCTAGGTTCTCTAAATGAAACCAAAAGCACATTAGCTTTTTAAGCAGCCATTCTGCAGGGTTGACTCAATGAACATGTTTGTTGATAGCTGAAGTTTGAAGTATTGATCAAGTTAGAAATGGGTCTTTCCCTTCCAACAACATTCCCTGATGAAGTTATTTTTTTTTAAAGATTTTATTAATTAATTTATTTATTCATAAGAGACAGAGAGAAGGCAGAGACACAGGCAGAGGGAGAAGCAGGCTCCATGCAGAGAGCCCGATATGAGACTCGATCCCAGAACTCTGGGATCATGCCCTGAGCCGAAGGCAGATGCTCAACTGCTGAGCCATCCAAGCATCCCGCCCTGATGAAGTTCTTAGGCATTTCCTACAATATACATGGCAGGGCTCTTTTTTCCTCTTCAGTATGTGTGACAGGGCAACTAGCAGCCTATTATTTTGCATTAAAACAACTCAGTAGGCCATTCGTAATTGCACTGTGCTGAATGATGACCTATTTGTAAAGGTCATAGAATCCAAACAGTAGAGCTTTGCAAAGTTTGAGCTGCTCTAATGTATGTGTTGTTCTCGAGTGGCTGGTATACTGTTACTGCAGAGTAGAGCTTTTCTGTCTGGATTACTTTCCCAAATCAATTAATGTGCCATTCCTGAAAGCTCACACTCCTTTTATATTGTATCAGAACATGGAATTGAGTATGCACAAGACCCAGTGAGAAGTCTTTCATTAAAGTAGAAGGAAAGGAAACGATGAAGATGAAATGTGAGCTGGTGTTTGATGCCATCTCTTCTCTCTAACAAAAGCCACTCCCTTGGGTCTGTTGTGTTTTGTTGTTTTCTGTACCTATCATAAGGGCATTCGAGTTGTCATTTATACTGGTTTTTCTTCTCTTGTGCCATAAATAAGTTATAGCTCCCTGCTTTGTGTGAAATATCTGCTAATGGTAGATATTATTCCAGATATAGCATATTCGTAAAAGGAGAGAGTCGTCTTTACATGGTTAAGTCACTGAGCTTTTTCATTTATTGACTAAGCTAAGATTACCTTTTTATGGTACTGAATGGGGCAGTCCATATCTGCCTCTGGCAACTTCACAGCATAATAAAATAAAACTATACAGAAATGCCTTTTCAGTCATTGGAAGGAAGAAATTCTCTAATCCCAGTGTCCTCTCTCTGCATTTCACTTAGCTCCGAGAAGCCCTCTATGCTTCCTGTTTGCCTCAACAGTGTTGTCATTCCCCAGTCTGTGTGTACCTCCACTGTTCCAAAGTCTTTACCGACCCCACGGGCTCCCTCTTCTGGGGCTCTAGTTCACTCTTCACCTCTTCTGATGCTTGGAAAACTTGAGTGGCACCCTGTCACTAACAAAGTGAAGTCTGAATTGGTTTAGATTGACAGTGTAGGCTTTAGATGCATCACCAGCCCGCACTTATCTTTTTTCTTCATTAACCAATGGAATTTTCTCGTTTCCTAAGAATAACCAATCCCATGTCCATACATCTGCCTTTGTGATGCCTTGTTTTTAGCCTCTAGTTCAAATTCTACTTAAATTCATTTAAAAAGTATGTATTGGACACTTACTATGTAGCAGGCATGGGTCTAAGTGCAGGGGATTCTGTAGGAACAAAACCAGTCTCTGCCTTCACACAGCTCCCATCCTGCTGGCAGGGGTAGATATTAAACAAATGAAGATACAGTATCTCAGATTTTTTAAAGATTCATTTATTTATTTTAGAGAGCAACACACAAGTCAGGGGAGGGGGCAGAGAGAAATTGTTCATGATGATCACAATGTATCTTTTTTCTTTTGGCCATTTTTTTTTAAGATTTAAAAGATTAATCTTTTTTAAGATTAATATTTAATTTATTTATTCATGAGAGACAGAGAGAGAGAGAGAGGCAGAGACACAGGCAGAGGGAGAAGCAGGCTCCAAGCAGGGAGCCCAATGTGGGACCCGATCCCAGATTCCAGGATCATGCCCTGAGCTGAAGACAGATGCTCAACCATTGAGCCACCCAGGCGTCCCTCTTTCGGCTCATTTTAAATGCTGTTCCACTGTCTTATGGTTTGCGTGTTTTTAATAAGTCATCAGTAGTAATTCTTACCATTATTTTCTTTTTTTCTTTTTTTTTTTTTTTTTTTAAAGGTAACTATTCATCATTTCTTATGTATCCTTCCAGACTTTCTTTTTTTTTTTTTTTTTTAATTTTTTATTTATCCATGATAGTCACAGAGAGAGAGAGAGAGAGAGGCAGAGACACAGGCGGAGGGAGAAGCAGGCCCCATGCACCGGGAGCCCGACGTGGGATTCGATCCCGGGTCTCCAGGATCGCGCCCTGGGCCAAAGGCAGGCGCCAAACCACTGCGCCACCCAGGGATCCCCTTACCATTATTTTCTTATGTCATGGATGCAGTGGCACTCTCTTCTCCCATTTTTCAGGAGAGTGAGAAGCATTCATGCCCTCAGCTGCTAGGAGTTTTAGCAACTGATAAGTTTTAGCTCATCCTTCTCTAGGAATTGTCCTCAGCTAAAGAGATCTGTCCTCGTCCGAAGCTGACAGCCTCTTTCTGAGAGCAGCCTGCATCTGATGACTAGTTGCCTAGTAATTGAAGAGTTATAAAGGTCAGAACACCTTGTATTAATGCAGGACAGTTCTTCAAGGCCATCTGAGCCTCAGAGCTCTTTGGATGACCTGGGACCTCTGTGGTGATTGCATCACAGTTTAACTTCTCCCTCTGCCCAATTCTGCTTCCTTTACTTCCCCATAGATTTCCATCCCAAGCACCCACCAGTAAGTTCTGGTGTGCAGATCTCTACCTCTGGACCTTTTTTTCCAGGGAAGCCAATGATAACACCATGTATATTTCTAATGCATCCTTTTTTCCCTCTGGCTGCCTTCCAATGTTTCATTTTATCCTTTGTTTTCCGCAGTGATATGCCTAGGTATGGTTTTCTTTGCCTTCTTTCTTGGTGTTCCTTAAGCTTCTGGGATATGCATATTTTTGATTTTCATCAGTTTAGAAAACATTTGGCTGATGTTTCTTCAAATATCTTTTCTGCCCCAATGTCTTTTTCTTGACCTTTAATTACATATATGTTAGTTTCATGTTCCACAGATCACTGACACTTCCTTCATTATTTTTACCTTATTTCCTCTTGCTTCAAATTGAATAGTTTCTGTTGACCTATCTTCAAACTCACTGATCTTTTCTTCCGCATTATCAAGTCTACTAAAATCATTTATTGAATTTTTCATATCAAATATTATACTTGTCATTTCTACAACTTCCATTTAGTTATTTTTGTCTTCCTTCTACTTAGGGTTTAATTTGCTTTTCTTTTTTTCCTAGCTTCCTCAGGTAGAAACTTAGATCATTAATATTATGCCTTTCTTGTTACCTAATACAAAAATTGTAAGCTATAAATTTCTAAGTACTACTTTAGCTGCATCCCACAGATTTTGCTAATGTATTTTCATTATCATTTCATCTTGAAATATTTTCTAATTTACCTTGTGATTTCTTCTTTCACTTATTGGTTATTTATACATATATTTTTAAGTTTCTAAATATTTGAGGCTTCTTTGGATATCTTATTAAGAATTTATAATTTAACTCTGTTGTGGTCAGAGAGCATACCTGTATGATATAATTCTTTGGAAAGTCAATGAGACTTTTTTTTATGGGCAAGCATACATTCTATCTATGTGCACTTGAAGCAAAGTATAATCTGCATTTGTTGGGTGTAATTCCTATAAATATCAAGTGAAGGCATTTATTAGTGTTATTCAGATCTTGTGTATGCTTATTGACTTTTTTGGTCTAGATATCTTATTAACTACTGAGAAAGAATGTTAAAGACCTCCAAATGTGATTTTTGCTTTGTGTGTTTCCTTTAGTTCCTCCTAATCTCTAATAATATTCCTTGTATCAAAACCTGTCATCTCCACATATAGCCATTCAAGCTCTCTTATGCTTAATGTTTTGATTATATGTCTTTTTTCCATCCTTTAACTGTCAATTTATTTTTGTTTTTGTACTAAAGTGCATCTCTTGAAAACAGTATATAATTGAGTCTTGCTCTTTTTTTTTTTTAAAGATTTTTTATTCATTTATTCATAGAGACACAGAGAGAGAATGAGAGGCAGAGACACAGGCAGAGGTAGAAGCAGGCTCCATGCAGAGAGCCTGACATGGGACTCGATCCAGGATCTCCAGGATCACGCCCTGGGCTGCAGGCGGCACTAAACCGCTGCGCCACCGGGGCTGCCCGAGTCTTGCTCTTTTACTCCAATCTGACAGTCTTTGCTTTTCAACTGAAGGGTTTAATATATTTAAATTTAATGTAACAATTGGACTTGTCTGCCTTTTTTTTTTTTTCTTTTTCTTCTTAAACTTACCTGTATTCTCCTCTCTTACTTCTTCTCTGCCTTCTCTGGGGTTATTTGAACATTGTTTTAATACTGATTTTGATTCTTCTATTGCTTTTTTAGCTGTATCTATTTGCTTTATTATTTTAGTGGCAACTATAGGGATTACAGAACACATCTTACCACCATCTAATTAGAGTTAATTTTTTACTCCTAACATAAAATATAGGAACTTTGCAGTGCTATAGGTTCATTTACAAACCTTTCATCATTTAGTACTTTTTATAGTTTCCATTTTTCTACTAGGGTTCCCTCATGTATTCGTTTATTAGGTCCATCCTTTAAATCTTTAAGCATATTAAATTAGATATTTTAAATTCCTTGTCTGCTAACCCAATATCTCTGTCGTCTCTGAGTCTGTTTTTATCTGTTGCTTTCCTGGTTATAAGTCATATTTTCCTACTCCACTTATCTAGAAACTTTTGATTGTGTGGTAGGCATTGTGGATGCTGTGTTATTGAGCATCTGGATTTTGTTGTTCTCCTTTAGAGACTTCTGAATTTTGTTCTGGCAAGCAGAACAAAAGATGTTCTGTTAAATTTGATGTTCTGCTGAAACATTTTCTGTTAAATCAGTTACGTATTTTAGAGGCTTACTTTTAAGCTGTGTTCAGGCAGGTCTAGGATGCCTGCTCCTAATATTTAGGTTTTTAGTAGTCTCATTGGTAGTCTCACCCTCATTGGATACTCAGGGTCTTTGTACTCTAAGCTGGTTAGTATTCCCATGTCTTTTTTTTTTTTTTTTAAGATTTTATTTATTCATGAGAGATGGGGGTGGGGGGGCAGAGACACAGCCAGAGGGAGAAGCAGGCTCCATGCAGGGAGCCTGACGTGGGACTTGATCCTGGGTCTCCAGGATCACACCCAGAGCTGAAGGCGGTGCTAAACCACTGAGCCACCTGGGCTACCCCAGTATTCTCAGCAGTTTGCAACATCTAGAATCTCCCTTTAACTCAAAGCTCCCTAGCACCTGTTCTCTGACAGGCTTCTGGAGTCTTCCCCACATATGTGTTGCTGAGTATTAGGCCTCAAATTTAAGGGAATTCCTATGTAGATTTTCAACTCAGCTTCCTCCTCTTCAGATTTACCCATGGCCCAGCCCCCAAACCCCTGTTTCTAATTCCTCAGTTCAGCAAGACTGCCATTCTACTTGGTCTACTTCCCTGTGCCACATTCCAGAAAGTGTCTCCAGATAGAATTCCAGGGAAGTCATGGGGCTCACTTTGAATGTTTCCCTTCTATTGAGTATTAACAGTCCCATTCTGCCGTTTGTCCAAAGTTAGAAAACAACAGCTTATATATAGTTTGGCTGATTTTATGTTGGTATGGGAGAGCTAGTCTAGTTCAGTACCATTAATTTATAATAGCAAGATTTGGAAGTCTCTGTAGTTTGAGGGGAAATTTTTTTTTAAGATTTTATTTATTTATGAGAGGCACAGAGAGAGAGAGAGGGAGAGAGAAAGAGAGGGAGAGAGAGAGAGAGAGAGAGAGAGGCACAGACACAGGCAGAAGCAGGCTCCATGCAGGGAGCCTGACATGGGACTTGATCCTGGGTCTCCAGGATCACACCGTGGGCGGAAGGCAGCGCTGAACCGCTGAGCCACCCAGGCTGCCCTAAACTTGCTTTTCCATGTGATTCTGTATTCCTCTTATTTTTAGGTCTGTACAGTTAAGATGGATAAGAGTACTCAAACTGAAAATGTTTCAGCAGTCCTGGCTAGAAAGTCATTGAGGACCCTACCTTCAGAAGAGCTCTTTGTCAGAATTGCAAGCCCATGGTGGCATCCATCAAGATAATTGTTGGACTTTGTTTTTAAGTAGGCAACAGTTAGATAATCAAAGGGTAGCAAGACTTAATTACATATATGAAATGAATGCTTTCCCTGTTTTTATTTTTTTTTAATAAGGTCAATGATAAGACAAAGGAGGATTCCTGACTAGCAATAAAAAGATGCCACCCCACTAAGAAGTTACAAAGAAGCTTTCTTTGTAACTCTACTTCTTAGAAAAATAAATCAGACCAGATTTTTTTAGATTTCCTTTCCTGACAAAAAAGACCACAATACATTACAATGCAGAAACCTAAGTTTGCCCAGGACAGTTCCCTCAAGGAGGAAGGGGGTGAGGGTCCCAGGCCAGTTGTCATCCATTTTATTTCCCAGGACTACCATTTTTTCTTTCTTTTTCTAATGTTGCAGTACCCTGAGGCCAGCAACATCCATCAGTCATTTTTTATTGTATTTGAAATTTGAGTTTCCCATGCCCATGAGGCAGTTGATGATCAACCTTTTATAATAATAATTGTCAAGATAATAGGCAGGTTTTAATGCATTTGATCAAGAAACGATATTAGTTATTTAAAGTTTAAACCACATTCTGGGGACGCCTGGGTGGCTCAGCGGTTGAGCGTCTGCCTCCCAGCTCAGGGCACGATCCCAGGGTCCTGGCAGGGAACCTGCTTCTTCCTCTGCCTATGTCTCTGCCTCTCTCTGTGTGTCTCATGAAAAATTAACTAACTAACTAACTAACTAACTAACTAACTAACTAAATAAATAAATAAATAAATAAATAAATAAATAAATAAATCTTTTTAAAAAGACCACAACAATACCAAGACCTTTAATACCATAATTAAAAAGAAACACAGTGACTTCATGGAAGAACATGCTGGATTAAGTAGGCTAAGATGTGAAAGGACTGACAACCACCATTCCTGCAGCAGCTCAGTTACTAAATGAGCAAGCGCTGCTGTCCAGCCACTGTTACGAGCACTATGTGTGTTCCCTTATTCAATCATCACAAAATCCCTAGGAGGGCCTTCCTTCTATTATTTTATAGTTCAAGCTACTAAGGTCCTGGGGTACAATGCTGTGCCCAAGGTCATTCTGAGTGGCGGTGGAACCCAGACCTGACTTGGGTAGTCTAGTTCCAGAGGTTTCTTTCACTTGCCTTGCCCTGGCCTTAGTCTGGAGGAAGCCAGATAGAAGTCACTTTTTAAGGACACAGAAGGTTTTGTCAGGAGCAGAGTAGGACTAGCTGGGGGGCAAGGTGCCTATGCCATGCTCCTGAACACAGATGGCCTCTGATCTCTTTCTAAGATTCTTTATGATTCTGCTTTCTAGTTAAAAAAACTCCTCCCATCAGGCCTATGAAGTGTCACTGGAAGGCTCTGGAGAGAGAACAGCTGATGAAATGAGCTATGATGAGTAGTGTCATGCTTAAAAATGTATTTTTTACTGAAGAAGCCCAGTGAGAGCTGACAATGTTAAGGACAAAAGCTAAGTTCTTAGAAAACTGGAACCACAAAAGACCCCCAACAGCCAAAGTAATCTTAAAAAAAAGAACAAAACTGGAGGTATCACAACCTAGATTTCAAGATACACTACAAAGCTATAGTCATCAAATAGTATAGTACTGGCACAAAAAGAGATACAAGGATCAGTGGAGCAAAATAGAGCCCAGAAATAAACCTATGATTAAATGGTCAGCTGATCTTTGACAAAAGAGGCAAGAATATGCAACAGGGAAAACACAATCTCCTCAACAAATTATGTTAGGAAAACCGGACAGTAGCATGTCTTTCGCTATATACAAAAACAAATTCAAAATGGATTAAAACCTAAATGTGAGACCTGAAACCATAAAAATCCTAGAAGAGAGCACAGGCGGTAATTTCTCTGACACTGGCTGTAGCAACATTTTTCTAGATATGTCTCCTCAGGGAAGTAAAACAAAAGCAAAAATAAGCCATTGGGATGACATCAAAATAAAAAGCTTCTGCACAGCAAAAGAAATAATAAAACTAAAAGACAACCTACAGAATGGGGGAAGATATTTGCAAGTGACATATCAGATAAAGGGTTAGCATCCAAAATATATTAAAAATGTATACAACTCAACACCAAAAAACCAAATAATTCAATTTAAAAATGGGCAGAACATATGGACAGATATTTCTACAGACAACATACACATGGCTAACAGACATGAAAAGGTGCTCCATATCACTCATCATCAGGAAAATGCAAATCAAAACCACAATCAGATATCACCTCACACCTGTTAGAAGGCTAAAATAAAAAACTCAAGAATCAACAGGTGTTGGTGAGGATGTAGAGAAAGGAACACTTGTGCACTATGGGTGAGAACGCAAAGTGGTGTAGCCACTGTGGAAAACAGCATGGAGGTTCCTCAAAAAGTTAAAAAATAAAACTACCATATGATTTAGTAATTCCATTATTGGGTATTTACCCAAAGAATATGAAAACACTAATTCAGAAAGATATATGCACCCCTATGTTTGCTACAGTATTATTTACAATAGCCAAATTATGGAAGCAACCCAGGTATCCGCTGATAGATGAATGGATAAGGAAGATATGGTGTGTGTGTATGTGTGTGTGTGTGTGTGTGTGTGATATTATTTAGCCATAAAAAAAACAATGAAATATTACCATTTGCAACATGGATGGATTTAGAGGGTATAATGCTAAGTGAAATAAGTGAGAGAAGGGCAAATATCATATGATTTCATTCATATGTGAAATTTAAGAAACAAAACAAATGAACAAAGAAAAAAACCAAACTTTTAGATACAGAGAATTGATGGTTACCAGAGGGTTATGGGTGGGGGATAGGTAAAATAGGTAAAGTGGATTAAAGAATACGGTTATCATGATGAGCACTGAATAATGTACAGAATTGCTGAATCAGTATGTTGTACACCTGAAACTAGCACAACACTGTATGCTACTATACTGGAATTAAAAATTTTTTTAAAAAGCAGGTAAGTTCTTCAGTGAGAGACCTCACAGAGCAAACAATGTGAAGATAGTTTTGTGCATACACTAGGTGCTCGTGCACGTTTTCTGCCTTCTCAGAAGAAATTCTGAACTTGGCACTGACAGTAACTAGTGACACTATTTAGTTGTGTTGCTACCCTTGATGTTAGTTTATCTCATCCATACAACAGAGAAAATATCTGCATACCCTACCTCATGAGGCTCTTGTAAGGGGATTAGAGTGGTCTCTGGCTTTATTCTAGTTACTTTCATGTTTAATGCACACATTAACCCAATGTGTGCATTAGCCTTTACTGTCTCTAATTGACACAGGAGAAAACTGAGGTTCAGAGATGTTAAAATACAGTTTATAAGACCCAGAGTGGCTCTTGATGTTAGGTCTAATCCTATAGCCCACGGTCCTATGCTGGTGACAAACGCAGGGTGCTATGAATGTATAAGGTGTTATGGACTTCCCACAGACCATCTGAACTACTCAGTGTGATGGGAGTGCATGTACCCAAGTGCCCCACCAGGATCCTTGCTGGGACCATCCAGAATGTTAGCACATCACGTGGTGTCACTAAGTAAAGGAACACAATAATTTTTGTTTGGCTTGTCTACCCATCTTGCTCCCTCACAAAAATAATTGTCCCCAGATGGGTTTAAAGTCTCTGATACCTGTATATTCTACATCTCCATGCTTGGCTACTCCCTGCCTAGTCCGCTTTGAAAGGCAACCACCTGGGAAGACCTGTGGTGGCAAAAACTAATAGTCTCATTATGCCTAAAAAATGACTTGTAAAAACATAGGCAACTGCAAAGTGTGGTTTTGCTTTTTTTTTTTTTTTTTCAAGATTTTATTTATTTATTTGTGAGAGACACAGAGAGGCAGAGACACAGGCAGAGGGAGAAGCAGGCTCCATGCAGGGAGCCCGATGTGGGACTCGATCCCAGGATCCCGGGATCACACCCTGAGCGGAAGGCAGACGCTCAACTGCTGAGCCACCCAGGTGCCTCCATGGATGGGAATTTTAAGAAACGTGTTTTCTGCTTGCAGGGAGTAGGGAAGTGTCACTTCACTCTTATGTCTGAAGCCAGGGTTTCATTTTAGGCAAAATACTAAGGATATCTAGTTGGAGACAGCTTAGGTGATGGCAGAAGTCTGAGGCCTGGAACAGATAGATTGAAAAGTGAGGCCAGTGGCAGGCAGGGAGAAAGGGGGTAAATGGGTTCTCCTTCCCCTCATCCCGTTCCACCTCCAGCTCCATGTCCCCGGGCAGATTACAGAAATGCCCGCAGAAGGCTCCTGGAGCAGGGGAGACCAGTAATTACGTTGCAGAATGATAGGAAGTGTCCCACGTCTCTGGCAAACTCGGTTTGACCTGCTCATGTGCTAGTGTGGCAGATGATTAGGGAAAGAAAGGTTGGGGTTCTATTTCAGGACCTCATTATTGGAGAGATGCCGTGACTGCCCTCTCTCCCTGCCCGGTGTGGGAGCCCCCATATCCAGGATCCCCAGCATTATCGTTGTCCCTGTTCCTGGGAACCCCGCCTCGGGCAGCAGTGGGTCACAGTGGTTTCCCTGTAGCAAGGTGCTGTGCGAGTTCAGTCTGTGGATCCCGAAAGCCTGGGTGGTTTTCTTCCAGCCCTTGCTTCCGCCACCCGTGCGTGCCCAAGACTGTGCTGGCGCTCCAGGTAGCCTGCGCCCCTCTCCCCGGGGCTCCCCTCCGGCATCAGGACGTTTTCCACCAGTGTTCCTTTCACTCTGCGGGCTACAGGGTCACCGGGCTGTCACTGTGTATCCCTCGGATGTTCAGCTTTTATCACCAGACTTCATGGGAAGGAAACAGTGTGCTCTGGCCGACAGCATCCAGTGTTTCCCCTTCTCTTCCAGCCGGAAAGTCCCTGTCTTCGGGTCTCTGCTGGTGGCCCAGCTGGCCTAGGAACCTGGGACAGCCGCCCGTGTTTCTGGTTTGCCCCCCTGCGATTGCCTTCAAACCTCGTTGCTCCCATTTGTATTTTGTGCCTGACACTGATTTGGCAACTCTACAGCATCTCAGCCTGGCTCTTCTTTCTCTCCAGGGCTGTCAGGGTCCTTGTGACGCAGTCTCTAGTGCCAGGAGTTGGTTGTCCTACTTTGCATGGGATCGCACAATAAAAGCAACGAGTAACTTCAGTAAATGTTACTTTCTTGAAAGCTTCATGCCCTAAATGCCAGTTATCTCATGGAAGTATTTGCCGAGTGGCCGAGAATGGCCCGTGGTGGCGCTGCCGCTGCCGTTTCATAGATGAGAACATAGACGTGGGAGAGTGCTGTGACCTGCCCAGGTGATGTGGGGAGCTATGCTGGGGTCAGAGCTCAGGCTTCCTGAGTGCAGCCCACTGTTCTCTCTTCTGGGGCGCGTCTCTTCAGAGCCCAGATGACCCAATGGCAGTCTTCACTGCCACTTACTACACATCAAATAGGCGCCAGGTCCCAGGTCACAATAGTTCTGTAGAGTTTACAGAGAAAGAAACTGAGAGAAGTGATATAAGTTGGCCAGAGCCCCTCAGCTAGTTGTTGCAGAATCCACATGGGGTCCGGGTCGGTCTGAGCGAGCGCCCCATGTTCTTCCTGTGTCTAGAGGGCTTGCGAAAGCTCCGGTGAACTTGTAGCGGGGAGAAAATCTGCTTGCTTGCACTAACCCTCCCGGCCTCCAGTTGAGATCTGATTAAGTATTTCACACATGCTCTGTGCCAGGTGCAGCACTGGCTGCCCGAGAGCAAGAGAGACGGAGGCCCTGTCCCTGGGGAGCTCTGGTTCTCTTGAAGCTTCCCCCATTCCCCATTCTCTCTCTTCAGCATCCCTTCCATTGCTGCGGGTGCCAGTGTGGACCTCACTGTGCTGGGAGGTCTCCTTCCTATCCCTTTCAGCAGCTGTGTTGAGGACTAGGTATGCATGACCGGTGTCGCATGCAGGCTGGCTTTGTGTGTGGTGCCCACAGCGCCCCCCCCACGTCCTGTGCCCCCTCCAGCAAACACCACCAAATGAGGACCTATAGTGTCCTGGCCCTTTACCATGTGCTGTAGGCATTACCTTCCTAATCTCAGCCACTTTCTGGGCACAGCTCTTATCAAAATACCCAACTAGTTCATAGACAATAGCTAACTTGCCTATGAATGTAATCTAGTAACTGGCGATGCCAGGTTTGGGCTTAGGCAGACGGCTTTAGTGTGAAGGTGTCCCAGGCCCTTAGGGCAGGCCCGGCCTCCCCTCCACAGGCCAAGGTCACGCCGGATGGCAGAGTCTGTGCTAGGAATTATTGGGGCAACAGTAGAAAGAGGCTTTTAACTGCAAGTCCCACTTACTTGGTAAGTTTTCCTATCTTCTTAAAAGAGGTGGCACTTATGTTTTTGACAATTTAAAAATAATCCTCTCCCTAAAGGGAATTAAATAAAATGAAATTGATATTTCACCAAAATATAAGACAAATACACCAGAAATCACAATCTTTACAAATCCAAGTCTTAAAAATAGGAAGACGAATGAATGCCAGTGACTTCATGCTGGGCCAGGAGAGCCAAGTGGCTTGCCTGCTCAGACACCTAAAATGGATAGTTCCAAGTCACCCCAAAATAAGTGATTCTTCTGCAATGGATTTTTGAACATTTGTTGGCTGTAGAGCATGGGGAATATAACGGAGGACACAGATGCACAGAGGATCCCACTGTAGTGGATGCACCGTAATGGCTAGCATGGGCCCTGGGGAAGCTGCTCTGTTAACAGGACTGGGGTGCACAGGGAAGGCATTCTGGAGAGTGTGCCAGAGCCGAGGCTTCCATGTCTCATGTGCAAGAGTGTAATCTGGGCTCAGAAATGTGGCAGTATCAGGGATATTGTGATGGTTTATGTAGATGGTGTGATAGCATATTGCAAACAAGGCCTACCCCGGCAAATAAGCAGTAGAGTTATTACATATCTCAGTAACCTCTCAAGCTTTGCTTATCCGCACTCGAGAAAGTGAAATCTTTTTGTGGGATTTTGATGTCCCACAGATCCTGGGACATTAAACAACTCTTGTTCATCTTTGTACCCCAGGCCTGATAATAGTAGGGACTCCAGAGATGTATGTTAAACCAGAGAGCTGGATCTTAGTTCATGAGGCCTAGGGGTGATAGGACGGGAGCCTGCATGGGCGGGATACAAACCAGTTAAACAGGTCTCCTATGCACAAGCTGACTCGCAGAAGCCTCTCCCTCCCCTCATTATCTTCCCACCCCATTTTTTGAGCCTGTAGAACCATGGAAATAGCATACAGAAACCCCTGCCTCAGGGATTTATTAGTCATTTTCTGTATACTTCTTTTTTAAAAATATGGTCTTATTCCAGAAAGGATTTTAAGACGGGCAATCATCTACTAGGTCCTAGGCATGTCTACAAATAGCTCATCCATTTTGCCTCAAATGACTTGTCTTTACCACAGAGACAGTATGGCCCCACCAAGAATAGGGCATCTCCAAACTACAGTGATTTTGCTTCCAGAGGATTCCAGGGCAGCTCCAGCAGCCACTCCTTAGTTGAGTCTGGTTGCCCAGGATGATGGCTTGCACAGTACTATAGGACCTGTAATCCTCAGTTACTTCACACCCATGGAACAGCCATATTTGTCAATATCTGAAGGACGTTGTCATTGGAAACCCCTTTTTGTGGCATTTCTGAGGAGTTGAAGGGCCTAAAGGAAGAGTAAGACCCCGACAAGCCATGTCTACATACTTCTCTGGACAGACCATGTTGTTGGAAATTATAGGTCTGTGTGTGTGTGTGTGTCTGTGTCTCTGTGCTTACCTATTTGTTCTCTTAGCAGAGGGGGACTAGGGTTTATAAGGTAAAGGCCCTGTCTGGGACTCTCAATTTACACAATCTTACTCCCTAATTTAGTAAAATGGGTGTAGTACTTTGCAATTCCATAAGATTCAAAACAAACCATATGGCAGAAATATCCTTATTAAATTTTCTTATCATATATCCAAGATGCATGTGAACCTAGTAAGTGTTGAAAACGAGCATCCCTAATCTGTAGGTGCCTTAGGAAAAAAAGAAATGCTAATGGAGTGGTTGATTTGGTACAGTTGAATTAGTAAGAGGTAAAATACAATGTTACCACAGGACTCAGGACAGAAGTCTCTGGCCATCCTGAGCTGTTCTAGCAATACAGATTAGCACCTGGCGAGGCTCGAGTGGCTGGTGTCGAGATGGGCAAGTTCATGAAACCCGGGAAGGTGGTACTGGTCCTGGCCGGACACTACTCCAGATGCAAAGCGGTCATCGTGAAGAACATTGATGATGGCACCTCAGACCGTCCCTACAGCCATGCTCTGGTGGCCGGAATTGACCGCTATCCCCGAAAAGTGACAGCTGCCATAGGCAAGAAGAAAATCGCCAAGAAGTCAAAGATCAAGTCTTTTGTGAAAGTTTATAACTACAATCACCTCATGCCCACAAGGTACTCTGTGGATATCCCTTTGGACAAAACTGTCATCAACAAGGATGCTTTCAGAGACCCTGCTCTTAAACACAAGGCCTGTCGAGAGGCCAAGGTCAAGTTCGAGGAGAGGTACAAGACTAGCAAGAATAAGTGGTTCTTCCAGAAGCTGCGGTTTTAGAGTTCTTTCAGTCATTAAAAATAAATTAAAAAAAAAAAAAGATTAGTACCTGGCTGCTCAAAGGGTGGCCCGCGGACTAGCATTCTCAGCATTGCCTGGGAGCATGTTAGAAACCCAGCACCTCAGACCCCACCCCAGACCTGCTAACCAGACTCTGCATTTTACAAGTTCTCCCAGTGATTCTTATGCTCATTAAAATCGGAGAAGTACTGGATCAGAGAACACGAGTTGGACCATCATTTGAGACTTCTGCACTTAAGCCTCAGCGAGCAAACTCCCAGGGGTGAGAGCTGTTTATTCTCTGCCTAGAATAGACTCATCTGCCACATAGTGTTTCCTGGGGGTGAAAGCGTGATTCTGTTTTTAGCACTGGCATTTTGTCTTGATGACCTGACCTTCACTTTCCAAAATGAGTTGAGTTGGCTTCCAAAATACAATCCAGTAGGATGAAATAAATAAGTGAAGAAAACTTTATGTCCAAATAATAATAATATAAAACTGGGTTATAATTGCATACAAAGATGTTTGCCACCAGGTCCTAAGCAGTTGCTAGTTCTGTGTAGCTAACCATTTAGCCCTGAGCTCCCTAGTGATGAAAACAAAAAAGAAAATACAATTAGTAACAGGTTTGTGTCCAGTACAGCTTTTCTCAGCAAGGTGTGATGGGAATTTCTTCAGTGGATCACCATTAAGTGGCCTGTACTATCCACATTTTTCTAAGAAGTATAGTAGTATATTTCATGAGATTTCACGACATTTTTTTTTTCTTACAATGTCCCTTTAAGGCCACGGTCTGTTTTATAAAAGTACCTCTATAAGGAGAGACCTTTTCTGGCTCTTGCTGCTTTATCATATGCTAACTTGGCATTTAAACCTTCTGTTGAATTAACCTGCCTTGCCCCTCACCATAATCCCCATCCTCCAACACCTTACCGAGACTGCTACTGACTTTTTTCTGTTTGGACCTTCTTTGTTAAACCTTATCACAAAGGAACCAGGGAATAAGCAGAGCAGACCTTGGGGTGACTGGTCCCTTGTCGTATGGACTGTTGTAATGGCAAGCCCCACAGCTGAGGTTTCAAATGGCCAATGAAAGACAAGTATCACCCTTTTCCCTAACCTGCCCTGATGCCCAGTTTATGCCAGTAATACTAAAGGGATTTGGGAAATCAGCTAGCAGGACCATGTTTTTCGTTAAGTCTCTTGAAGGTAATTATATTTTTTTCTTGTTTTGCTTTGTTTGAGCTGGATGTTTCTCAGACTTTCAGATCATGTAGAGCTTGGATCTGCCCTGTGTCTTTTAGTATCTGTCGTAAGTGTGATACTCCACACACTTAATCTCCAAGAATCATTTTTCCTACCAAATTACAGAATAAAAGTGTTTTTCAAAAAGTGTCAGGGCAAGTTTAAACATTCTCAGGTTAGAGAATGATCTCTCCATGTGTCTGGCAGACCCAGAGACATGGAATGGAATGAAAAGCAGCACCTCTGTGGGTCCACTCTTCACTTTTCTAGCTGTTTTGGATCGTACCGCCCCCTCAGGATTTCCCCTGAGCCATCTTGTCCTTGGCCGTTCCCACATCACTGAGGGCGTCCAGGAGAACTGAGGCATTACCCAGGTTAGTGGAGCTCCAGAGACCATGAGATACGAGCCTCCTTTCTGATAGCTGTCTCCTGGACCTGAAAGGAGATCCTTTCTGCCTCGTTAGGAGGTGAAGTCGTGAAGTGGCTCCCCACTAGGCTAGTGTGATGATTTCAAGGGTAGTGCTTGTTTCCGTTCTCTCTGAGCTCTTGGTACGTTTTTTCCCCTAAGGATAGTAAAAACTCAGGAAAAGAAGCAAAGCCTTCCTGGAAGACAGATTACTTTTCAGGACTTTTGTGTAGTGCTTTCTTTTCTTTTCTTTTTTTTTTTTTTTTAAGTTCAGGATCTTTTCTTAGGGAGCAAAAATGGACATGACCACACCCTGTCAGCACCCAGACCAGTCATCCCTGAAATCCTCCTTTGCGGATACATTCAGTGTGTATTTAGTAATGCTATTATTCATGCCGAGAGCTTTATAATAAATACAGAACAAAGATCTCTCTTTTTTTTTTTAAGATCTCTTCTTACTAGTCTTACATATAAGCATAAAAACACCTGAAATCAACATTTAAGGGTATCTTGAAATTGTAATAATAAAAACTAGCATATACTCAGCCCTCGCAAGGTGCCAGGCACTTTAAAGACATTCTAAATATGTATCTCATCTAATTTAATTTTCAGTGACCCCATAGGGGAAGCATTATCTTCTCGAATGAGGCAGTCGAAGCTCAGAAAAGTGTCTTACCTAAGGTCACATAGCAAGTTAGTGTCAGAACTGGTGTTCTGAAGCCTACGCTGCCTTCCCCAGGGTCCCGTTTCTTTTCTCTAAGTTAGAGTGTTGGACCAGATCCGCCAAGAGTAGAACAGAACCACAGTATCAGCATGTCTGCCACAGTAACAGGTGGAACAAAGCAAGACAGGTATAGAAATGTTAGACTTCACCTCTTCCAAAAAGCAGTAGACTAGCCTTGCAACCCTCTAGGTGGCCACCAGCTTTATAATGAGACAGGGAAAAGGACATGATTTTGTGTTAAAATACACCCTCCCCAACCGCCACAAAGAAGGGGCATCTTTGCCCACCATCTTCAGTAATAGATACGGGAATGCAAGCCTGGACGGAGCTAAACTCTTCTGCACAGTAAAGGCAAAAGGGGGTCCAGAAGCCCTGAGGGAAGCTTGTAAGTAAGAAAACTTAAGCCACAGTGGGGAAGGTGCATAAACAGGTCAACCAGGCCCCAAGGGACTTCAGAAGGTGCCCATTTCTAATTAATGTTCAGTAAGGTCTCTCTCAGTAACTGCTGGTAGATGGATATCCTCTGAAAGGCATGAAGGAAGACCGTGTTCTGTTTCAGCGTTGGCCAAGTTCAGAGGCTGCCTGCGGGTGGTGCTCACCTTGTCGTTTCTGATTTCCAGGCAGCCTCAGAACCCGTTCTGGATCCACAGCAAATCCAAGCATTTGATCAGCTCTGCCGTCTCTACCGAGGAAGTTCCCGGGTAATGTTGATGTGGTGGTTTACATTTTTATTTCCCTATTTATCATGACTGTTCGGGAAGGGCAGGGTCCTCCGGTCCTCACTGCAGCCTCCTCCTTAGTGTGGAGCCCTAGTTAAGGCCTTGGCCCCCAGGAGCACTCGGGTTTTAGCAGAGGATACAGAGCAAGTGGTCAGACGTGCTCAGGACACAGGAGGGTGTCTGCGTCTGTGCTTCTGCCTGGAGGCCTTTGTTTATACTAATGACTGTCCCATTGCCCTAAGCCTCGGACCCCGCGGGACATCTGTGCTGGTTGAACGTGCTTGGGCCAGGAAGGACACATGCTGAATGACAGTGGTTAATGGAAACGCGGCAGCACGGGGCACCTTCCACGAGCCTCTCTCCAGCCTTCTCTCTTCTGCCAACCTTAACACAGGCTCACACTCGCTGCTTTAACGTGGCGGCTCCGGCTTTACCCCCCAATCTGCAGGCTTGCCGGCAAGTGGAGGGACAAGGAGGAGGGGAGATAAGCTCTTTATTTAAAGACTGTTCCTAAAAGTTGTGTGACCACTTCCATCCAGAACTTAGACACATGGCCACACCCAACTACTGGAGCCTGGAGAAACGGGTCTTTATTCCAAGGGGCCATGGGCTGAAACGATTGGTACCTGCACAGAACCATAGAGGAGCACAGAGTGGGACAGCTGCCGGCAGCCCTGGCACCACGCCCTTCGGCTCCCCTCTGCCCACTAGGGCGATCCCACAGGCATCTCTCTGCCTCCTGTGGGTTTGTCCCCTTTCCCTCCGGACGGTCACTTAGAGAGGCCACAGTAGGCCTAGTGTCCCTGCTTCACACAGCTGCCTGTGTACTTGCTCCAACCCCCGCTGTCTTGCTACCCCCTTGTTAAAGCACTCTCCTGGATCTCTATCCCCTGAAGGTAGTCCACACTGCCCCCTTCTCCCTCCTCGAGTCCTGCCTGACTTCCGGCTGGGCCAGAGTGGTTCTCTGAGCGCATTTTGAGCTTGCATGACTGCTGTTTGAGGGTCTGCTTCTCTGTCTGACTCCCTTCTCCTACTCTGTTTTTATGCAGTTACCTGCTGGGTGGCTTGGCAGCCCTGAGGGAAAATGGTCTTCCCCTTTGAGAGATGGTTTTTATTCCAGGAAACTTCTCAGGGGTCTCCTGAATGTGGGCCAGCGGCTTTATTGAAATGGCATCACCTCCATCCCCTCAGCCTCAGCCAGGTTCTGCCCCAGGAGCTTTCAAGCTTCTAAGAAAGTTCTCCTTCAAGCTGTTGAGCCATTATTCAGGACTCCTTGATTTCCAGGTCACCAAGTTACACAAGTAGAACACAGAAATACCTTCTCTTAGGAAACAAAATATTTTTGTGGTCGATCTTTCTACCTCACGGGGTCTGAATGTGAAAGAACTTTGAGTTTATGTAACATCTGTTGCCTATTCCGTCCCTAGCCTTGTACAGAATTGTCCTTAGGGAGAACTTCACGGGCTGATGGGCAGCTGAGAGGGCTCCAGAGGATGAGAGGTGGCACAAGATGGGGCTCAAGCAGACCAGGGGACATGTCTCTAACCTGCCCAACCCACAGTGCGAGTCCCTGACGGGGCGACGTAAGCACATGGCCCTGCTGCGTGTCCTTAGCCAGCCAAGTAACTTGCAGGCGGAGCTTGGAACCAGTGCTGTGCCCTGGGTCCTGGACTCACTGGGGCCGAACTGCTTCAGATGAATTGGCGCTTTGACCTTGCAGGCCTTTGGCCGTCTTTCCAGTTACCACGGTCACTGGTAGTAAGTTTTCGACAGAAGTGACAACTGGATTCATGTGCCCCTTGTGCTGTTGCCTGGGTGGAGAAAGGACCCCTTAATGGCTAGATAGGCCCGAAGGCAGAGTTCCTGGCAGGGTAAGCGAGTGGGGAACGGGTGACAGGCAAGTTAAGTCCAGGAAAGACAGAACCACAGGCAGCTGGCTGAGCAGAAGTGGATTCTACGCCGCTCAGGGACATAGGGCCCAGGGATTTGTTCTTGTGGCAGATGGGAAATGGTTCACGTGGAAAGGCCTCCATGGCGCCTGCTCCCGGAAAGGCACTCCTTACAGTTATCCTGGGCTGCGAGAAGTACCTGTGGACTTCGGGTCTGGAGCCTGACCCGGACAGGGTGGCCCTGCTGTGGTTGATAGCTCACTTCTCAGCTGGAGTGGCCGCTGGCCGCTTAGGGCCATCCAGGCTACAAAAGACTGGTCAGAGCCAGTGAACATAACTCAGGGTCATTTGCCCAGAGGGGAGCTCACCAGGAGGGAGAGTGTGGGACAAGGAAGCACTCAGAGCATGGGGTCAGGCTGTGGCGTACCCGGTCCAGTCACAGCAGCATTAAAATAGCTTGAGCCCCGGAAATGAAATGAACTTGCCCAAAGTCGCATTCCTTGTTTGTGAGGTGCAGACCTGGGACCCAAACCCAGGTTCATCCTCTCCCTGCAGTGTAGCCCGTCCCTTGGGTATTTGAGGCAGAGGAATTGAGGATCCTCCACCTCCGTGCCACACCCGCTCCCAAGCTCACCCAACAGTCTCTGCCCCCACACACCTTGGTTGACGTGTGCCCCTTCTTTTGCAGCTGGCTCTCCTCACAGAACTCTCCCAGAATCGCAGCAGTGAGACCTACAGGCCATTCAGTGGCTCCCAGAGTGGCTCTGCTTTCAGCAGCATCTTCCAGAATGAGAATTTCCAGCTGCAGCTCATTCCCCCACCTGTGACTGAGGACTGAGGCCTCTCTGGGGCCTGGCACTAGAGATAAAGGCGATCATCATGCAACCACGGAGGGACACCTCTCTAACCGGCTTGGCCGCACTGCCTGCCCCCTTTTGAGCTGAGGCGCTGAGGTGGATTCCATGCCCGGGCCTTTCTCCAGGTCCATCATCCCCTGGGAGACTCCCTGTCTGTCCCAAGATGTTGCTGCAGCATCAGTTCACCAGACCAGTTGATTTTGTTGTACTTATTAAGCAAAGGAATGTCCCATACTTCCATCCAGCTTTTTAAGAAAATCTGCTTTGCCCCTTGGGGCCTTTCCCAGTTTCCCTGAAGCTCAGAGAAGAGATAGAATCCAGGCATGTGTCATACCCCCTCCTCTCGAGCTGCTGGGTGACCTGGAGGGACTCCATTCTCGCTGCTGCTGAAGAAGACAGTGGTGGGCCCAGCTGCAGGGTCACTGCAGGGTGACTGCAAGCTGCCCTGGGGAGGGGGTGGCATCTCCCTTTGGGTGCGTTTATGTTAAAACCCATTCAAGTGTAAGGTTTGCCCTTTCTAACAATAAATGCCTCTGTGTTTAAGTTCTGCGGACCAGCTGCCTGGCTAACTCTGTCAGTCATGAAGGACATTTAGAGCCCTTGGGGCCACAACTCAGCTTTATGAGTTCAAAGTCAAGGACCCTGATTGTGGCCACCTTACTAGTGCTCCATTCAGAACAGCCCAACCAGCCAGGTTCTCCTCTGGCAGGGACTAGGCACCTTTACAGGCCCTGGTCCTGGGACTTTGGACATCATGGAGCCAACAACCACAGGAGGTCATGTCCACAGAGCCTCCGTTTCTGCCTCAAAGGCTAAGATGCTTCTTTCAGCCTCAGATGCTAGTGGACTGGTTTACACTGACCAAGCCCACAGGAAATAGATGTATAAACTAGAAACAAATACATTGATTCCTCTTTAAAAAAAAAAAAAATTTATTCATGAGAGACACAGAGAGAGGCAGAAACAGAGGGAGAAGCAGGCTCCATGCAGGGAGCCCGACGTGAGACTCGATCCTGGGTCTCCAGGATCACACCCTGGGCTGAAGGTGACACTACACCGCTGAGCCACCCAGGCTGCCCAAATACATTGATTCTTTTTTTTTTTTTTAAAGATTTTATTTATTCATAGAGAGAGAGGCAGAGACACAGGCAGAGGGAGAAGCAGGCACCACACAGAGAGCCCGACGTGGGACTCGATCCCGGGTCTCCAGGATCACGCCCTGGGCTGCAGGCAGCGCTAAACCACTGCGCCACCGGAGCTGCCCAATACATTGATTCTTAATAGAAAATAGATCCTGCCACTTGCTAGCTAGGATCCTGAGCAAGTCACTTCTCTAAGATTCAAGACTAAATGAGACAATATGTTAACATTGAGCACTATGCAGGTACATGGCAAAGGGCCCCAAAATGTGAGTTTAGCTTTTATTATAGAACTCCTCCCAACACCTGGTTACACAGGCAACTGCTCCTTGATGGAAGTGTAAAAGGAGGTCAAATTTGGGGAAGTGATTGAGATCCAGTTGAATGCTGGTTGCAGTTACATGACATAGTCTCAAGCCTCTTTTACAGATAAAGCTAAGACTCACATGATAATTTAACCAAGGCAACACACTCAAGAGAGGGCAGGGTGGCTCAGTCAGTTAAGCATCTGGCTCTTCATTTCGGGTCAGGTCAGGATCTTGGGGTCATGAGATCAAGCCCCACATTGGGCTCTATGCTTAGCATGGAATCTGCTTAAAATTCTCCCTCCCTCTGCCCATCTCATCCCTCCCCTCTACTGGCCTTGTACATGCACTGTCTTTCAAAATAGAAAAAGAAATGGCAGAACAAAGTTGGGTTCAAGATGCCAGTGTAACAAGATCCTGAACTCACTTCCTCCCAAGGACACAACAAATCAACAACTACATATGGAGTAATTCCCTCTGGAAGGGAACTGAAAATTGAATGAACGGAGCCTCCACAACAAAGCCTGAAAGGACAACATCCCAAGATGGGAAAGAGAAGCAAAGACATGGACTTGCCAAGGGGGAGACATCAACCATGGGGAAGCAAAATTGAGAGGGATCTCAGAGGTCTGGAACTGTTCCCTGAGGAGTGAGGGATTTTAGCTCTACATCAGGTACTCCAACCTTAGTTCCTCCACAGGAGAGATGAGCCCCTAAAAAACCAAGTTTTGAAAAATCAATAGGGATTATGTTCAGGAAAACTACAAAACTGTAAAGAATGGAAAACCCACTCTTAAGGGGCTGAGGCACAGACTCCTTGTACCCAGAAACCAGCACAAAAACACCAACTTAAAAAGCACATAGACCAGGGACACCTGAGTGGCTCAGCAGTTGAGCATCTGCCTTTGGCTCAGGGCGTGATCCTGGAGTCCTGGGGTTGAGTCCCACGTCAGGCTCCCCTCAAGGATCCTGCTTCTCCTTCTGCCTGTGTCTCTTCCTCTCTCTCTCTGTTTCTCTCATGAATAAATAAATCTTTAAAAAAATGCACAAAGACCATAAGTAAAGGAGACCCATCTACTAACTTTAAAGCGCCTACCAAAGAGGCAGGAAACAGCAGATTCCCCTTGGAGGAAGCCACATCTGTAAGCTCAGTCTGCCTCAATAACACCAGTACTGGTGGGCCATCTGGAATTCACCCTGGATCTGCCACAGGGCCGGCCCTACCCACTGGTGTAGCCCAGCCATAGCACACCACCCACACGGGGGGGCCAAAGAGATTGTCTTCCTGCCCACAGGACACCTCCTACAAAAGGCCACTCCTTCGATACCGAGATAGGTCACTGACTGACCTGATACATAGAAACACACCAGGGAGGCAAATGGAATGGACAAATAACGCCAAACAAAAGAACAAGACAAAACCTCAGGAAAAGAGCTAAATGAAACAGATTTGCGAACTCCCTGAAAAAGAAAATGGTCATAAAGATGCTCACCAGATTCAGGAGAATGGGTAAGCACAATGAGAACAACCAGGGGAATATATAAGAAAGTACCAAATGGAAGTTCTAACTGAACTTAAAAAATACGCTAGAGTTCAACAACAGACTCTAACAGATAGGGGAGCTGGAGGAGGAGCAATGGAACTCCCCCCCGCCCCCCCCCCCCCCCGACGATGCAGCAAAATGAAGAAAGAATTAAAAATGCCTGAAGGGACCATTGGGTTTTATCAAGCAGAATAGCATTTGCATTATATAGATCCCAGGGGAAGACAGGGCCAGAAAAGTTATTTGAAGAAACATTGGCTGAAAACTTCTCCATCTGGGGAAGGAACCAGATATCCACGTCCATGATAAACCAAAGAAAGCCACACCAACACACATGATAATTAAAATGGTAGAAATTAGAGAATCTGGAGCAAGAGAAAACCAACTTGCCATATATAAGGAAAACCCCATAAAGCTATCAGATTTTTCAGCAGAAATAGACCAGGAGAAAATGGCATGAAAGGAAAAAAACTTCAAGAATTCTCTGTCCAGCAAGATTAGCATTCAGAATTGAAGGAGAGATTAGGAGCTTTCTAGATAAGCAAAAGCTAAAGGAGTTCATCACCACTAAACTAGCCCTACAATAAATGTTTTAAAGGGGCTTCTTTAGAAAAGAAACTGCAGGGATCCCTGGGTGGCGCAGCGGTTTGGCGCCTGCCTTTGGCCCAGGGCTCGATCCTGGAGACTCGGGATCGAATCCCACGTCGGGCTCCTGGTGCATGGAGCCTGCTTCTCCCTCTGCCTGTGTCTCTGCCCCCCTCTCTCTCTCTCTGTGACTATCATAAATAAATAAAAATTTATAAAAAAAAAAAAAAAAGAAAAGAAACTGCACTAATAAGAAAGGATATGAAAGCAAAAGTCTCACTGGAAAGTAGTGCCTGGCTAGCTCAGAAGAGTGTGCAACTATTGATCTTGGGGTTGTGAGTTCAAGCCCCACATTGGGGGAAAGGTGGGGCCAAGAGACAAGGGTGGGGGGGAGATTTTTTTTTTTAAATCTCACTGGAAAAATGTAGCAAAGTTAATGGATCAATTACTTACAAAGCAAGCATGAAGGTTAAAAGACAAAAGTAGTAAAATTAAGGAAAGTGGCCCAAGATGGCAGCACAGAAAGATCCTAAACTCACCTCCTCCTACTGACACCCTTTATATACACCTACATTGAGAGCAATTCCTTCTAAAGAACTAAGGGCTGATTGAACAGCCTCTACCCAACAAATAATAGAGGGACCACAAAGAGAAGAGCAGAGAGACAGAGACATGGTATCCATGGGAACACCCCCAGTGCAGCGACCTGCAGTTGGGAAGGATGTAACTGAGGATCCCAGTCCAGACTCCCCTACCCTGAGGCACAGTAAAAACAAACAAAAACAGTAGCTTAAAGGTTAATTAGCCTATAAGCGAAGCAAATCCATATACTAACCTTATAGCATCCACCAAACTAGCAGGGAACTGCTGGAACTCTAGGGTTAGAAGCACAGTGAGTGCCATTTTTGACACTTGCCCTCCACTTTGATAGGGCAGGGTCCAGGCACTCAAGCCAGCCAGTCAGAGCTGCCCCAGTGCACCCTGGACCCCTGGCCCACACCAGCTCCAGCCATCCTGCCCAAGATAGCTCTGGCACAGTGCACTCAGAGACTACCCCTCCTCCATTCCCCACATGCACCCAAGCTAGTCATCCCACCAATACAGCCCCAGTTTACTGCACCCAGGGATTTGCTCCCACCCCATGCCTCCTGTCCTTCAAGGGCAGCCCTGGCATGGTGTGCCCCAGGCCCCCCAGCCTGCTCCAGCCATCCTGTCAGGGCAGCTCTGGCACTGTGCACCCAGGAACTACCCCAGGTGGCCCTGACAAGACACACCCTAGATCCCCCAGTCCATGCCCACTAAAGATCCAGCTGTTCCATCAAAGTGGCCCTAGTGTGGTGCATTCAGGGATTCTCTGGCCTGTGCTGCCCATTCCAGCTACAACCACCGTACCTAGGCAGCCCTGACATGAGGTTAGTGCCCTGGGATACCCCTCCAGCCCAGGCCCCACCTGCTTAGCTCCAACCAGCCTGCCAAAGCTCCCAGTCATACACAGTCTAAACAGGAAACACTTCTACACAGGGCCACTCCTTCAAGACCAGGACAGGTAGCTGTTCACCTAATTTATAGAAACACTGAAAATCAAAATAAAATGAGACAGAGAAAAATGTTTCAAACAAAAGAACAAGATAAAAACCCCAGGAAAAAACCCTATTGAAATAGAGGTGATTCGGGATCCCTGGGTGGCGCAGTGGTTTGGCGCCTGCCTTTGGCCCGGGGCGCGATCCTGGAGACCCGGGATCGAATCCCACATCGGGCTCCCGGTGCATGAAGCCTGCTTCTCTCTCTGCCTCTGTGTGTGTGTGTGTGTGACTATCATAAATAAATAAAAATTAAAAAAAAAAAAGAAATAGAGGTGATTCATCTGATAAAGAGTTCAAAGTAATGGTCATTAAAACGCTCACTGAAATTGGGAGAAGAATGGAGGAACACAGTGAAAACTTCAACAAAAGAGAAAAGAACCAATCAGAGCTGACAAATACAATAATTAAGATGATACAGAATAATGGATCAGCAATTGCAGATAGAATATTGGAAATCACCAGAACAGAGAAAAGAAATAGAATTTATTTTTACAAAAAAGAACTTTGTAAAAATGAGGATATTTAAGGGACCTCTAGAAAAACATCAAGTATACTTTCACATTATAGAGGTCCCAGAAAGAGAAGAGAGAGAAGGGAGCAGAAAATTTATTTAAAGAAATAATGGTGGAAAACCTCCCTAACCTGGAAAAGAAATGGACATTCAGGTCCAGGAAGCACAGACAGTTCCAAATAAGATGAAGCCAAAGAAAGCCACATGAAGGCCTATTATAATTAAAATAGTAAAAGTTAAAGAGAGAACCTTAAAAGCAGCAAGAAAAAATGTCATATATGAGAAAAACCCCATAAGATTATCAGGTGATTTTTCAGCAGAAATTTTTCAGGCCAGAAGGGACTATCAGCATGTATTTAAATCACTGAAAGTATTCCAACCAAGAATACTCTACCTCACAAAATTATCATTTAGAATTGAAGGTTCCCAGACAGGCAAAAACCAAAGAAGTTAAACTCATCACTTAGCCAACCTTACAAGAAATGTTAAAGGGTCTTCTTTAAGTGGAAAATAAAAATCTATAACCAGAAAAAACAAATGAAAGAAAAAACATCACTGATGAAGGCAAATACATAATAAAGGCAGTGGATCAGCCACTTTAAAAATGTAGTGCTTTGGGGCACCTGGGCGGCTCAGTTGGTTAAACATCTGCCTTCAACTTAGGTCATGATCTCAGGGTCCTGGGATCAAGCCCTGCATTGGGATCCCTGCTCAGTGGGGAGTCTGCCTCTATTCCTCCCTCTGTATGCTCTCTCTTTCTCAAATGAATAAATAAAATATATATAAATTTTTTTTAATGTAGTGCTTTTAGAATGTGTTCAAACTTAAGGAACTGTCTAAAATAGACTGCTCTGTGTTTGTTTGTCCCACTATATATAAACCTCATGGTAACCACAACCAAAAACCTACAATAGATACACAGAAAAGATAGAGAAAGGAGCCCAAACATAATGTGAAAGAAGAAAGAAAGAAAGAAAGAAGAAAGAAAGAAAGAAAGAAAGAAAGAAAGAAAGAAAGAAAGAAAGAAAGAAAGAAAGAAGAAAGAAAGAAAGAAAGAAAGAAGAAAGAAAGAAAGAAGAAAGAAAGAAGAAAGAAAGAAAGAAGAAAGAAAGAAAGAAGAAAGAAAGAAAGAAGAAAGAAAAGAAAGAAAAAAGAAAAGAAAAGAAAGAAAGAAGAAAGAAAAAGAAAGGGAGGGAAAGTAAAGAAAAAGAAGAGAAAGAGAAGAAAGACAGACATCAAACCACAAGGGAAGAGACCATTAATTACTTTCAATGTAAGTGGATTAAATTCACCAAACATAGGGTGGCTGAACAGATTTTTAAAAAGAAGGGCAAGAAAAAGAAAACTGTATGGTTCCTACAAGAGTCTCACTTCAGATCTAGAGATATGCACAGACTGAAGGTGAAGGGATAGAAAAAGAATTCCATGGAAATGGAAATGAAAAGAAAGCTGGGGGTAACTATACACATATCAGACAAAATAGACTTTAAAACAAAGACTAATAAAAGACAAAAAAAAGATATTACATAACGATAAAGAGGTTGGGGCACCAGAGTGGCTCTGTTGGTTAAGCATCTGCCTTTGGCTCAGATCATGATCCCAGAGTCCTGAGATTGAATGCCGAGTCAGGCTCCCTGCTCAAAGGGGAGCCCCCTGATTCTCCCTTTCCTTCTGCCACTCCTTCTGCTTGTGTTTGCTCACTCTCATGCTCTCTCTTAAGAGAGAGAATTAATTTATAATTAATTATTATAAATTAATAAAATATTTTTTTAAAAAATTTAAAAAGATAAAGGGGCCAATCCAGCAAGAAGATATTAACATTTGTAAATATATATATGCACCCAACATAGGAACACCAAAGCATATACAGCAAATATTAACAGACTTAAAGACATAAACTGAAAGCAATGCAATAATAGTAAGAGTCTTTAATACTTTCGTCAATGGATAGATCATCCAAGCAAAAAATAAATTAGAAAATATTGACCTTGAACAACACATTGGACCAGATGGACTAACTGGATATATACAGAATATTCCATCCAAAAGCAGATGGAATATACATGGATCATTCTACAGAACAGTCACATGCTGGGCCACAAAACAAGTCTCAGTAAATTCAAGAAAATTTAAATCACATCAAGCACCTCTTCTGACCACAATGGTGTGAAACTAGAAATTAATTACAAGAGGAAAATGGGGGGAAATGTGGAGATTAAATAACATGCTACTAAACAACCAATGGGTCAAAGAAATCAATGGAAAAATAAAAAATTACCCAGAGACAATTGGAAACAGAAACAGAACATAGCAAAACCTATGGGGTGCAGCAAAAGCGGTTCTAAGAGGGGAGTTCATACAATACAGGCCTACCTCAAAAAAACATGAAAAATCTCTTAACTTTACACCTAAAAGAACTACAAAAAGAACAAAATCCAATATTAGTAAAAGGAAGGAAATAATAAAGATCAGAATGGAAATAAAAACTAAAAGGACAACAGAAAAGATAAATGAAACTAAGAGCTAATTCTTTTAAAAGATAAACAAAATCAACAAACCCTTAGCCAGACAACCCAAGGAAAAAAAAGAGGACTCCAATAAAATCAAGACTGAAAGAGAAGTTACAAATCAATACCACAGAAATACTACTGTGAACAATTATATGCCAACAAACTGGACAACCTAGAGGAAATGGATAAATTAGAAACGTACAATCTTCTAAGTCTGAATTATGAAGAAACAAAATCTAAATAGTCCAATTACTATTAGCAGACTGAAAGAGTGATCAGAAACCTCAAATTTATTTATTTATTTATTTATTTATTTATTTACTTATTTTTATTTTATTTTATTTTTTTAATTTATGATAGTCACACACAGAGAGAGAGAGAGAGAGAGGCAGAGACACAGGCAGAGGGAGAAGCAGGCTCCATGCACCGGGAGCCCGACGTGGGACTCAATCCCGGGTCTCCAGGATCGGGCCCTGGGCCAAAGGCAGGCACCAAACCGCTGCGCCACCCAGGGATCCCAGAAACCTCAAATTTAAACAAAAAGTCTGGGAGCACCTGGGTGGCTCAGTCGGTTAAGCATCTGGCTTTGGCTCATGGGATCAAGTCCTGCATCCCACTTCTCCTTCTGCCCCTCACCCCTTCTCATGCTCATGTGCTCTCGTGCATGCACGCGCTCTCTCAAATAAATAAAATCTTTTTTTTTAAAGATTTTATTTATTTATTCATGAGAGACACAGAGAGAGAGAGGGGGGCAGAGACACAGGCAGAGGGAGAAGCAGGCTCCATGCAGGGAGCCTGATGTGGGACTCGATCCCGGGTCTCCAGGATCACACCCTGGGCTGAAAGCAGGTGCTAAACGGCTGAGCCACCCGGGCTGCCCAAAAAAATAAAATCTTAAAAAAAAAAAAAGTCTGGGCTTGGATGGCTTAACTGGTGAATTCTACCAAACATTTAAAAATTTATTACCGGGATCCCTGGGTGGCGCAGCGGTTTGGCACCTACCTTTCGCCTGGGGCACGATCCTGGAGACCTGGGATCAAGTCCCACATCAGGCTCCCTGCATGGAGTCTGCTTCTCCCTCTGCCTGTGTCTCTGCTTCTCTCTCTCCCTGTATCTCTCATGAATAAATAAATAAAATCTTTAAATAAAAAAAAGAAAAAAAGAAACTGAAGAAGACAAATGGAAAGATATTCCATGCTCATGAATTGGGAGAATTAATATTGTTAAAATGTCCATACTACCCAAAGCAACCTGCGGATTCAATGCAATACCTATCAAAACACCAGTGGCATATTCCACAGAACTAGAACAAATCATTCTACAATTTTCATGGAACCACAAAAGATCCCAAATAGCCAAAGCAATCTTGAGAAAGAATAACAAAGCCTTAGATACCATGCTCTCTGATTTCACATTATACCACAAAACTAGAGTAATTAAAACAGTATGGCATTGGTACAAAAACAGACACAAATCAATGGAACACAACTAAAACCCACAAATATATGGACAATTAATCTATGACAAAAGATCCAAGAATACACAATGGAGAAAGAATAGTCTCTTCAATAAATGGTGCTGGACAGCTACATGCAAAAGAATGAAACTAAATGACTATTTTGCACTATTCACAAAAATTAACTCAAAATAGACTGAAGACTTGAACTTAATACCCCAAACCATAAAATTCCTAGAAGAAAACTTAGGCATAAACTCCTTGATATTGGTCTTAGCAATATCTTTGTGGATCTGACTCCAAAGGCAAAGGAAACAAAAGCAGAAATACCATATGGGACTACATCAAACAAAAAAGTTTCTGCACAGCAACTGAAACCATCATCGAAACAAAAAGGCAACCTACTGAATGGGGAAATAATTTGTAAACCATATATCCAATAAGGGGTTAATATCCAAACTATACAAGGAACTTATTCAACTCAACAACAATAACAACAACAAAACTTGATTTAAAAAAATGGGCTGAGGCTCTGTGGACATTTCTCCAAGAGAACATACAGATTGTCAACAAGCACATGAAAAGGTAGTCAAAATAGCACCAGTTATTAGGAAAATGCAAAACAAACCACAGTGATATATTCCTTAAGACTTGTTGGAAAGGATGTAGAGAAAAGGGACCCCTTATACGCTGTTGGTGGAAATGTAAATTGGTGCAGCCACTACAGAAAACAGCATGTTTATTCCTCAAAAAATTAAGATTAGAAAGCCCATATGATCCAGTAATTCTACTCCTGGGTATTTATCCAAAGAATATGAAAATACTAATTCAAAAAGATATATGCATCCTTGTATCCATTTCAGCATTCTTTATAGTAACTAAGATAAGGAAACAACCGAGATCTCCATTGATAGATGAATGGATAAAGACGTAGTGTATTTATAAAGTGGAATTACTCAGCCACAAAAAAGAATGAGACCTTGCCATTTACAACAACATGGATGGAATTTTGGGGTATTATGCTACGTGAAATAAATCAGAAAAAGACAAATACAGTATAATTTCATTCAAATATGGAATCTTAAAAAAAAAAAAAAAAGCAAATGAACAAACAAAACAAACTCCTAGATACAAAGAAGAGACTAGTGGTTACCAGAGGGGAAGGGGGTAGAAGGGTGAGAAAATGAGTGAATGGGTGAAGGGATCAACTGTTTGGTGAAGGATGGTGGTGACCACTTTGTAGTGCAGACAGATGTTGAATTATAAAGCTGTACACCTGAAACATATGTATGTTTTTATATGTATATATTTTAAGTGGTAGATCAGGGATTTGAACTCAGAACTGTGATTCCAGAGCTAGTAATGTTCCCTGCTCAAATTAAATATCAGATGCTGCCTGGCCTAAAATTACAGCCAAAGGCACTTGATATTCTCAAAGCAAAATTTGATGATTGCCCTTCTTCATTTTAGAGTCTAAAGAGCACAAGCTATTCTGAATATCAGAACCTGTTTCAACCTGTGAACCTGTGTTCAAATCAGGCCCAGCAAACAACAAATTATCCTTCTTCAGCCCCTGAGCTATTTTATCAGTCCTTGAGTCTTTAATTTTTCACTCGAGTCACCGTACCACGGAATAAATTACAGCATCTTTATATTCAGGTCATGCCTTCCGAAGAGCACACCCTGGATTGGATTTGAAGAGCCTTCTTGTCTCACCTAAGGGTAGACGAGAAAGGACTCGGAGTGCTCGGTGGCACTTGGCAGTGAGGACGTGGCAGGCCTGAGCTGAGCCCCAGTCCCTGCCGTCTGGAAGCCACCATCCCTGTCCTCTCTCATGGCACTGAGCAGATGTTCTACTCTGCAGTGATGTCAGGTCCTGCTCCAAAGCAGTTCCTTTGGGACAAATATTTGTCTGGAAATATTTCTAGACTCAGCAACAGCAGCAGTTTTGCTGACATCTCCACGGAGCTCACGGAGGGGAGTGGGAGAGCTCCCAGGATCAAGGAGCGGACAGCTGCAAGTGCCCCCCCCCCGCCCCCGCTCGGGCCCCAGGGCTGGGCTCCAGCTGCTCTGCTAGGCCCTATGCTCACCCGGTGGCTGTGACGGGTGGTAAAGGGCCTGGGGAGGACGTTTCCATAGACCCTTCGGTGCCATTTGGGGAGGGCAGGTACTTGGTCTGAAGCAGGTCTTCTCACGCTGCCCCTGGGAGGGAGGGGAGACGGTCCTCTGAAAGGACACCAAGGCCTTGGGGGAGCAGAGTGATTCTGGTTGGTCGGCAGGGCAGTACCGGTTACAGCTCTGTCCTTCCTTACACCTGGTGAACAGAGGAATCGGAGTACCCCGTGGCCCCCCTGAGGACGGTTCCTCTCATCTCCCGGCTTCAGCTGCACACCCCCCGCCCACCGTGTTTGCACCCCTCCTCCCGACGCCCAGTTCTCCACAAAGAGTAGAATGGACTGCTGGAAAGAGCGCCGGGTTGCCAGTCAGGAGCCCGGGGTTCTAGGCCCAGACCCACCACTGGCCCACACATGAGCTGAGTGAGGAAGGCTGTTTGCTTTTCTGAAAAATAAAAATAAAAGCAATCTGCTCCATCTCTAGCAAAGGTCCAAGTGATGGGTGGGAAGATGCTTTCCAAAGATAACACCGCCAAACCAGAACCTTCTGCGGTGAGGGGGAGGGAAGGTGTTTGTGGAAGAGGAAAGCCAACAGGGGCCTCATCAATGATGAATGCTTTAGTGAATAAATAATTCAGAGCTTTGGGGATCCTTTTAGAAACAGTATGTTTCCACTCGGCTCCGCCTGCTGAAAATGTTTTTCCAAAGGCGCATCTCCAGAATCAGACACCTTTGACGTGCCCAAAGACTCGGGGAAGGCCGCTTCGGGTATTGTCCTCTGGGCAGCCCACGCCAACCCCAGGTCCTAGCCGGAGCGCCCAGAGCTTCCAGGGGGCAGCCCTGGCTCATCGGGTTTCATCCCGGGGCCCCTCTGTCGGCCACCAGCCCCCTCCACACGCGGCTACTCTATGAAGCCTTGCACAGCTCCTTGAGGGAGGTGGCAGTTTGACTCACCTTTTGTCCACTCGTGGGTGGTTTCCTGTCTGTTGCGGTCACCTGAGAGCAGAATCGCATTCGGTAGACTCCGGTGTGCTCGTTAGCACGGTGCTTAAAATGTAGCAGGTATCACCAGGTTTTCTTCAAAATGCCTTTTCTATGGACAGAAATGTTCACAAACCCTATGTGTACAGCTGGGTTAACTCAGTGAAGACATCGGGGTGTACGCAGCACCCACACCCGGCAGGGAGAAACGACCAGCCCCTCAGAGGTCCCCTGAGTTCGGTTCAGCACGCGCCCTAGGTTCCCGCCATCCTTGTACTGGCAGTTCTGACCTTCATATAAACAGGGTACGCCGCGCGCTTTGGGAAGTAGCTTCTTTGCCTCCGGTTATGTTGGAGATCATCTCTGTTTCCTCCTCCGGACCAGCAGCCAGTCTATCAGAGGACTAACCCGTGATTTATCCGTGGTGTTATGGGCACTTAGGCTGTCTCCCGTCCGGGCCTTACCACTCTTCTCCCGGTCTCGCGGTGAACACATGTATGCAGTTCTGTCGGGTGTAAGCCTAGGAATGACTTTGCAGGGTCCAAGGGTAGGTCTACTGGACACCTTCTACCTGCCGGCATGAATGAATCAATGTCTACCGCTCGGGGGGACAATGGGATGGGTAAGATGCACACCCCCCTTGCACCGTCCCTGCCTGAGCTCGACTTTTGGAGCACAAGCCCGATATCTGCCTCTTGCCCCAGCCACGGCTAGCCGCTTAGCTCAGGCGGCTGACAGGATCTGCTTACTGAGCTGTTGGCGGGGCTGGGCCTCAGCTTCGCACTGGGGCACTTCTCCAAAACTGACTAGCCCAGTGGCCCCCATTTCTACCAGACATGTCCCCTCAGAACTCTGCACCACATCCATCTCAAAGGTCAGGATTTGATGGGGGAGACGGGGGAGTGGGTGCCATGCTCTGAGATCTCATGGTTTGCCCAACCCAGGCTCTTCTCTCTAGGAGGATGTATTAGCTCATCACCCTTCAAGATTCCCACACCACACCCTCACCTCCACCTGAGATGATTCCTTGGTTCATGTTCCCCTTTGCTGACCTGTGACCCCATTATTCCCTTTTGGAGTGGCTGTATCAGACATAACATGGGGCTGAGTGACTTCCTGTTTGATTCAGGGAACATATGGCAGCTCCACGAATTCACAGCCTCTCTGCCTCTTGAATATGTTGATTATGGGATGAAAATAAATTCTTTGGGGGTAGAACTGATCCCTTTGGGACCCCCCGTAATCTAAAAGGACACCCAGCAAATTCCAGTTAGACCCACTGATCTTACACTGACCTCTGTGACCTATCCAAAGATTGCTCACTGAGGGTCCCACATTTACCTTGGAGAACCCAAATCCTCAGTCTTCTCCATACACTCAGTGCAGCCCCTAAATCATGCTAGAGTCAACTCTCTATTCTAGATTCCCAGGTTGAACAGGCTGTATGGATCCCTGTGCAACCCCACCCAGGCCTCAGTGAACACCCCCTCCATACACAGAGCAGTCGCCCCACCCGGGGTCTTCCCCAAAGCTCCTGGCCTGTGTGGCCTCCTAGAACAGTACCATGGATAGACTGCAATGGCTTTTTCAGGCCATTCTATAGATTCGTGGATGTGCTTACATTTGCTTTGTGAATTTTGGCATCATAGTTCACGCAGGCAGGTTCTAAACATGAGGGAGTATCTCAGCCCTCAGGTATCAGATGTTCATGACCAGGTAATCAGAGTCAGGGTCTACACGGTCCCCTGAAATAAACTGGTCCAAAGAGGCAAGTCCATAACAGGGGATGACAGAAGGCTACGCAGTTGGCACGAAAGGCCCCACCCGACAGGGCTGGGAAGGGGAGAAAGCAGAGGCAGCTGATAACAAAAGTGCTACTATCTGAGGCCATTCCCAACAGAGTTCCGAGATCCAGGGCCACACCTGAGCACAAGGCAGTGTCCAGGGTCCCAGTCCAGACACAGGCCCAGGTCCAGCCAACCTGGGCACAAAACCGGAGCGCCTCGGCAACAAGAGCACCATCAGGGGAGGCCCGAGGGCTGAACTGTGGCCTGCTGATCCCTCCATTAGAGCCAGGGCTGGTCCAGACGGACTGTGGGGGGCCTGGGTGCAATGCACAACCGCAGAGCCTCAGGTGGGGGAAGGAGACAGACAGGTGAGGGAGAGCAGAGGGAAGAGGCCTAAACATGAGAACAGGGCTTGACTGCACAGGCTCAGCAAATGAGGGAGTCACACCAACTGGATTTGGAAGCTCAGCGGACACTTGGAGCCCTGGCTCTGCTACTTAACCTGCCATGGACAACTAACTTACCTGCCTCTATAGTCGACTCAGCTACTGGTTGCTTCAGCCATAAACTCACGGAATCATCATCTCCCACCTCCCACACAGAGTCACAGGTGTGGACGATAGGGTGACATCTGGGAAAACGCCTGGTCACGTCCCCATTCAGACACTGCATGCCTTTGCTTACTTCACAGTGCTGCGTGGTCATCATCTCACAGCAACACTCCAGATCTCTTTCTTGGGATAAATCATCTGGGGTCTGATGCCAGGTGATACAGAGGGCTAGGGTATCCCACCCGAGCCCAAGGCTCTGATCTCCTGTCTCCAAATTCACATGCAGGGCTTCAGGCTGGGGACTGAGAAAGACAGTAAGAATCAAATCCTCTCCTCTTTCTCCAACCCACGGGTGCAAGAACTTTCCATGCACGGTTGGAGGCCTGGAATGGGGTCAGTGCTCAGTGGGGCGGGTTAGCTCAAGGATACACAGTACCCTGTCCACCCTTTAGTCTCATCCAGCAGATGCCTTTAGCAGGTGAGTCACTGCCCAGACTTGTGGGCTCTCCACTTCCATCCTACACACCCAGCCAATGCTCCGCCTGCACTCACTGTCCTAGGACTCATCATCTTCAAAATAATTTACTGGGTTTGTGATTATAAAAATAGTATCAATTCATTTTAGAGAACTAGGAAAATTCAAAAAAGCAAACAGAAAAGCACCACTAATACCTGGCATGTTTGCTTTGCCCTGCTTTTCACTTCCATCAGCTTCCGTATTTGCCTGGTTCCTGAGAAATCCATCTGACCTCTGACTGCACCTCCTTGAACCCAAGGAGCCTGAGTCCCAAGGTCCTGCCTTACTCCCTTCAGTCGGCGCAGATCTGGGGCTGCACGGCAAGGGTTAAAGGCATTACTAGTTTGCAGTGATTGAAATGTAATGAGGACAAGACGCTAAATTAAAGTTTATTGCAGAATAAAAGTGTATGTAGTCAGCACTTGCAAGAGGCTACAATGAGATGCCTTGGAGAACCTGGCAATACAATTATGTAGAGTTAAGTGAGTAAAATCCACACACAGAAGATGAGATTGGCTGTCGGCAAAAGTCATTTTAAGACAAGTCGCCTTATGTGGAGGCAGGCACGGTAGCCTGGACTCCTGGCAAGACGTGATTGCACACGGAAGCAACAGCCCAAAGCACTGACGTATCTGCAGCAAGACGGTGTACGTCTGTGCTGGGACGTGGTCTGTGGAGCACAGGGAAGGGAGAGAGGAAGGCAGGCCCTTGGCGTTTCTCCCACCCTGCCCGGGGAGCAGCCCACTGAGGCCCGGCCTCAGCCCGCCGGGAGGTGTTGGCTGGTTAGAGGCCGGCACACCCTCCCCTCTGCTCCCAGGTTCCCTAGCGGCCTCCTGACTCAGCCTCCAGCCACCCTGAGGTGGGGAAAGGTCTACAGAGCCAGCGACTTAGGCAGAGGGCCCAGAACGTGAGGTCTAGGGCCAAGGTACCTGCCTGGTTCAAGTCTGACTCCTACCAAGCTGTGCCACTTGGGGCGAAAATATTCACTCCCTGAGCACTTTTTCCCGATCCATGGAGTGCAGGGCCGAAATCTCCCTCAGGGTTGCTGTGAGGTTTGCCTGCAGAAAGCAGGAAGCTTGGCTAGAATTAGTAATAATAATGCCGGCAGCCTGGGTGGCTGAGGGGTTTAGCGCCGCCTTCCGCCCAGGGCGTGATCCTGGAGACCCGGGATGGAGTCCCACGTCGGGCTCCCTGCATGGAGCCTGCTTCTCCCTCGGCCTCTCTTTCTCTGTGTCCCTCACGAATAAATAAAATCTTTTAAAAAAATGATAATGCCACTGTTAATACTGACGTGTGAATTTATTCAGCAGTCTCTAGTGAGGTTATTCAATGAAATCCAACCACAGGAGCTGCTCTTTTTTAGGTGTGAATTAAAGAATCGAGCCTCTGGATTTGCCACGCTGAGGTCTGGACCCTGTGCCTTGGTGATGAAGCGACTGCACCCCCAAGGACCTGTGGTTAGAACTGTCTCACATGGCCTGTGTAAACCAAATACAAAGCTGTGGCTTTGCTGAACTAAAGACTGTAGGGGAATCTAAGTTTTATTAGTATAAAATGATGTAGACAACAAAAAAGTTCTTGTTACAAAGTGTTCTGGGAGTTGTTGTGAGTTGACCGTATGACCAACATGGGTCATAATACTCACCTGCGCTTCATAGTTCTTGTAAAGTCTAAGTGTAATAATGATGTAAACTGCGTATTTCCGGGCACAAAGTAAGCACTCAATTCATGTTTCACATTTCACAAGTGCGGGTTTTGGTTTTTGTTTTGTTTAGTTCACAACGTGTTACTTAAACCAGACGGAAGCTCCCCAAGGGAGAAAGCAGGGGGAGAGAATATTCCAAACTCCAAAATATCAGATTTGTGCTGGTACAAAAGAAAAAATTACATTTATTTTACAAGTAAGTATTTTCCTAAAGTATTCTACACAAAGGAAAGTTGAGCTGTCTGTAGGAAAACAATATAATTTTAGGAAATTACAGAAGGGTCAACATTGTGCTTAAAACTTTAAAGCAGACAGGTGCAAAAACTAGCATAGCACAGTAACTGAATATTGCAAGGTATGAACAGCCTTAAAAAGTGAATGTGGACACAATGATATGGAAGCTCAGTATTAAAGCCTCTAGTGATGATTTGCTTTCAGAACCTGTTCATACTAAGAGCACTGCTTCAGTCTAAACAGAACCCAAAGAACTCAAAGCACTAACAGAAGCATGGCCCTTTCACACGCAGTACAGTCAACTCTCCATGCCCCAGAGTAATGAAAGGGAGCAGTGACATAACATTTTTAAAAGGTAAATAGTTCCAAAATTAATTCTGAGAAGTGCCCTTATACTTCTGTTTGGAGGTGAGAAATACTGACATCCCTGGAATTCACAGCAACAATAGAGCCAGTAGAACTCCTACTTCTTTCCCTCTGCCTTCTCCCCAGTGGCAAGAGGCACATATTGTTTACCAAAAAGCCTAAAATGCAACTGGCCTCCTCAGCTCTGGCTCCCACCTCCTGTCTGGAGATGGGAGTAGGACAGAAAACCGTTAAAATATTTCCCACCTGTAAAAAGCCAAAACATGTCAATACAACTTTGCAGTCAAGATGGAAAAAAAATCAAGAGCTGACGTATAAATATTAGTTTAACTTGTGCTTTTTTTTCCTTGCCTGGCAGTATTTATAGTGCCAAACATATCTGGGTATTTTGACAGCTTTCTAAAATAGGTGGTGTCCTGTTACCCAAATAGAGAAATTTGTATAAAAGGAGTTTGTTATGATTAATCCCAAGAGAATGGTTTCAAATAGGCCAGGAAGTGGAGGTTAAAAAATAAAACCACCAGCCCTAAAACAGTATCAAATCCTAGATCAAATCCAAAAGCTACTTCAGGACAACCACTTCATGGTTTTGTTCTGGTTTAGGTGGTTTCATTTGTTTTGGTTTTGTATTACCTTGAAGTACATGTCTTCCTCTTCTAGGAAAAAAACTGATTTTTCTCCAGGGTTTTCCTCAAATTCTTCAATTCTTAAAAATTACAAGGTAAAAAAATACCTAATTTGACTGTAAAGCCATATTTGTTAATGTACCAAATAGTTTTAACCACAAAAGCATTTTAATTGTTTTGTCTTTTCTCATAAAAGTTATGAGCATATTTGAAACTTCAAAATTCTAAAATAAATATTGGTTTGATAAGAAAGCTAAATTCCATACAGGACTTACTTTGCATCTTCCACCTAACAGCCTTTACACCAACTTTCAGGTAGTGGGAATGGTGTGCCAGGTTTACATCAAAACCCCCAAAAGCAGTTTCTCCATCCACACAACCCAACACTTTGCTCTCAGTGAGCAAACTCACACTATAAAGTTTTCATGTATAAGTATTAACCAAAACACTACTTAACATGACTGTGTTTGAGGTCTATAATACACATCGCAGTCTAAACATTTTCTAAAGTGCCTATAAATATGCTTATACAAATGAGCAATATAATATCAGGTTTACAGAGAAATTCCTTTATATAATATATAACAGATAGGCCTAGAATTTAAGTTGTAAATATACATTTTTATATCCTTATCAGTTGTTTTTGGAATGCAAGCAAAAAGAAAATTCTGGTTCAATCATATATATGATTTTCAGAGAATTATTAACAGTGCCAGGACAAAGAAATTCTTGCTTGTGCTTGTTTAGAAAAGGCTATTTTGAGATCCAGGAGCATCTGATATTTAGAATCCAATGGAGTATCTCCAATTCTATAAAATAGTAGCAAGTGAAGCTTAGTGAGTTTTAATTACAAAGAGATTGTGCAAATATTTAAAGTGATTATCAACCATTATTAAATCCAAAAATTCCATTAAAATCATGGGTAATCTGACTGGCAGTTCAGGAGTTTAAAAAAGAGGAACCTAGGCCAAAGTCATAGATGTTACTGATAAAGGCTCCGGCCCTGACACAGCCAGCTTCAGGTCACAGCACTGTGACCACATATTTCCATGGCTTTGGAGACCTGGTGGTTGACTCCAATCAGTTTAATGAAGGGGAATGTGCGCCCAGAGTTTAGAACTGATAGGAAAGGTGTAGAGAAAGAATACCTTCCATCTGGCCCCCCGGGGGGCTTCAGTTAGCTCCCCCCCCCCAGGGCAGGTACACACAACCTGATGTTGCTGCTACAACCCTGAGTACACAGCGGCTGGCTACACTGCTTGACTCAAAGGATTGGGCTTCATGCCCTCCCCTTCAGCTGGCTACTCCACTATGGGAGGCACTGAGGACTCGGGCAGGCCCATCAGATGTCTGTCCCCCAGCCATCTGGGCCAGGGAAGCCCCTCTCCCCAGCCCTGCCTCCACCTGCCCTTTCCTGTACCCTGCTGTTCTGGAGCCCCTCTCACCACCTTCCTGGTTAGACTAGTTGACTCTTTAAGTTTTGGTAGCAGGAACTTTATGCTGCATTCTCATCTAGCATAGGAAGTTTTAACTAACACTGTTTTCAAAGGAATATGCATCCTCTGCTTTCTAAACCCTAGGGATGTTTTGGGCACCTAAACCTAACGGAGTGCTTAGAAATCACTTTAGAACTACAGATACAACTAAGAAAGCAGACTCTGCCTACAGTGATTTGTGAAGGATGCCAAATGGAGGCTTCAGGCAAGAACACAATGGGCCTCTTCTTATTTCTTAAAACACAAACTAACGTGACAAGAAGAAATGTGCAAAAATGAGGACAGAGCATGAGATAATGCCACAAGAGCATGCTCATGGTTAAGATATAAGAAATATTTCTCTATCCCCACCTTTGATAGTTCTAGTTTCATTAGGGCCATATTTTAAACTTCCTGGATTCTTAACTACGCCTCACAGAAGGCAGATTTGGAGAAATGGCAGATAAGCAACTCACACAAAAACACCTTATATAAATGCAAATTAGGAGAATTCTGAAGAGAGCTAAATAAGAAAGTGTTATTCACTATTTTGTGAGAGAAAAGAGAACATGTACAACAGACTATGACTATTACTGTAGTAAAGTGAATATTACGCAAAATATTTTCTCCTGACTTAGCAGCACACTATTTCAACTGCTTTTGCATTTGCATTAAAAAATCCATGCATCATACTGAATTCTATTCCATTTTCTCACCTAAGCCATTCTAATGCTTCATACAACCAAACGAAGCAGAATTAATCAAACCTATTAGATTCATTCCTAATCCCTAAAGGACTGCTGTCTTTAGCATTTCCATGCTAACTAAACTATTATTGATTTTTTTTTTCTTAAGACGTCAGATGTGGCTGCCTCCTAAATATAATACCTATATAACTTCCTAAAAGTTTTCCCCAGATTTGAAGAACAATTAAGAAAACAGGGAAATGCTGAGGAACCCACCCAAGAGGCTAGCTTGAATGCTGCAACACATTCTCCAGCTGCAAGCCTAATCTCTCTCTCCTTGCCCTGGGTCCCCAGAGCACTCTGGATCCCGTGACCTGCATGCGTTGGCCCAGTCCTCTGTTGGACCGTGGACCCCTTCCTGTCAGGAGTCAGGGCTCATTCAGTCTGCATGCCCATGCTGCACCCTGCAGAGTGGAGGCACTCAGCTAAAGCTGGACTGAACATGAAACTGCAGCTGTCAGGTCTTCTTCAGTGAAGGTCTAGCTCCACCCCAGATCATGCACAGTATGCGACCACTGGCCATAACTAGGTGTTGAACGGGGTCTTCGGGAACCTCCAAAAGTAAGCCGAGGCAACAGTGGCCCAGACCCATGCAGGTGGTGGGAAGAAGGGAAAAGGGACAGAATGGCACCTACTGGTGCCCGCTCTGTTCCCCTCTCATGAGCTGATTCCTGTATGACCCTAGCAGGGGAAGGATCCCTGTCAGCACTCAAGAGGAAGGCCTAGAGGGCTGTGTGTGTGTGTGTGTGTGTGTGTGTGTGTGAAGAACTGGCTCCTTCACTGCCTCCTTCACTCCGGGTAGCTCCTCAACCTGATCCATGATACTCTGCCATCATCACGTCATTGCTTTCGAAGTTCCCCGTGAAATTAAGGCTGGGTCACAATTCATGACACCAGATGCTACATAGAAAATAAGTCGAGATACAAAAGAAAACCATTTATAAGAAAAAGAATGTCTCAGTTATAAGACTAATGTAAGAGTGATGCTAATCAGCAGATGGTTGTTAGAGAGGGGTAGAAAATACCAACTGCATTGGAAAAAGGATCCATCAGACAAAAGTACAAAAGCTCAGCATGGATCAGAGGCCATGGCTTCCTGCTTCGACTCTCACACGGTGGTTTCTATTGTCTCAATCACTTCCAGATCAGACTGCGAGGGGGAGAGAAGGGTGCACTCATCCGGCTCCCAGCTGCTCTCTGGACTGTAATCTTCCTCTGAACTCAGTTCTGCTCCTTCTTCTGTGTCCTCATCACACGATTCCACATAGTGAGCCCCGATCGCATTGATCCCGGAGTCCTCAGAACTCGAGGGAGAAGAGCAGTGATCTATTTTTGGTGTATTGCTCTCTCTTGAAATTAAGGCATCGTGTGCAGAGACCTCCTCAGGGCTCATTTTGTGGGAATGTGGCGCTGGCTGCTTCTGCACATAACACATCTTCCCATTAATACATTTAACCTGATAGTTGTCGATAAAGAGGTCTGAGATCATACAGTACCTTGGTGAGTCAGGGGGGAGGGGTGGCTGGAAGACAGATGCAAATTTCAAAAAGTGTTCAGTGAGTGACACTGAGATCTGAATGGTATTTGTGGGTTCTCGAGGCTTTGCAGGAATCTCAGTGCTTGGAAGCTGCTCCACAGGGGTCATAGGCTGATACACATATTTACCTGTGGGGAACACAAAAAAGGCGGTTAAACTCTAAGAGCATAACACAAACTACATTAACGTAGCTATACCAGTTTCTTTCTGAGGACTCAGATGTTTTAAAAATAATTTAACATCAAAAGAAACCAGTAACAATCGTTCAACATTGTTATAATCAATGAAAAATACAGCATAGTACATAATAACATTATGGTATTTTCATCTAAGAAACTCAACACACTATAAGTTTTAATGTATGTCTTTCTAATATCTCTGAAGTGGGTATACACTAAAATATTTATTTTACAGACAATTTTAAATGTTCTACCCTTCACACTATAGTACCAAATGTCCACCATATAGTATGGTAAAAAACATGCTATAAAATAGCATACTATAAAATTCTAATTCCATTCTATCTTTAATAATTAAGTATTAACATATGTGTTAATATATACATTTAAAAACTGAAGGGCTATATACCAATTTATATATCAGGATTTATTTATTATCAGGATTACAGAAAACTTTCACATTTTAGGTTTCTGTTTTAATCAGAATACACACAACTTTAATAGGTAATGGTCTACAGAGCTGTCTAGCTACCAGCAATGGCTGGGGCAAGGTAATAAAGTGTTAAATGTTCTCTTTCAAGACCCAAGCTCATCCATGGCCCAATAAAGAGATGTTCTCCCTGCCACCACTCCACTAGCACTGAACAACCCAAGCCAGCAGAAGCAAGGGTAGGAATGGTGACGGACTAGGTGTTTCCAGGAAACCAAGAAGCTTATCTCCAAACTTTCTGCTCTGAGCAGGGTTTTACATAGTTCATCATGGAAGAGAACCCTAAATAGATTTGTTCCTAATATGTCTCTTTCTTCTTTCTCTTTTACTTCACTCAACATTTTGCAAGCCTCTTGAGTACCAAGTGCTAAGGAAACAGAGAGGAGTCTGTACATCTAAAATAACTTCAAAATAGAAATTTGGAAATAAAACAAACAAACAAACAAAAAGCCAAATCTGAAAAACTCAGACAAAGCAGCAACAACTTGTCGGCACCATCTTGGGTTTTTCCTAATACAGTTGATTATCAATCAGTACATACTGTATCTTCTGCATATTTATGACAGTGCTTTTTAACCTTAGCACTATTGCTATTTTAGACCAGATAATTCCTTGTTGTAGGGGGCTGTCCTATACACTGGAGGGTGTTTAGCAGCATCCCTGACATCTACCCATTTAGAAGCCTGCATCTCCTCTGCAGGCTATGACAATCAAAACTGTCTCCAGATATTGCCATAGACTCTTAGGGGTCAGAATCGCCCTGGCTGAGAACTACTGCCTCATGGGTGTCTCTTTCTAAGCAACTCACTCATTGTGCATGGCACCTGCTCCTGTTTATTTCTTGGTCACACTGGAAATTCTAGGACAGAAATCACATTGTAAGGAAAACTACCTTAGATGTTTTAATTTTTTTTTAATTTATTTATGATAGTCACAGAGAGAGAGAGAGAGAGAGAGAGAGAGAGGCAGAGACACAGGCGGAGGGAGAAGCAGGCTCCATGCACCGGGAGCCTGATGTGGGACTCGATCCCGGGTCTCCAGGATCGTGCCCTGGGCCAAAGGCAGGCGCCAAACCGCTGCGCCACCCAGGGATCCCACCTTAGACGTTTTAACAACTTATTTAGGCTTTGGAAGAACAGTAATTTCAGATCAGAAATGTGAGCAGCAAACTAGGCCATAAATAGTACAACATCGGTAATCTATTAAATCAATCAGCCTACCTATATTTTTTATTTCTGTTTCCTATTGTACAAAATGTAGGCGTAGTTGTTATAATTTCATTATAATTAGATTCCTCAAAAAATATATTCAGCTTCATTCTGGAGTAACACATGGAACAGGTACATTTAAAACTGTTAAGCCTTTGGGTTCCTAGGTCTGCTTTGAAGCCTGGACATATATCATGCAAACCCAATATGGTCTGATAAAAATACAAGTGAGAAGAACCCATCACACCTCCCTGGGGAACTATGTTTCAAATATACCAGTTATCTTTTTTTTAAAGACTTTATTTATTTGACAGAGAGCTAGAGAGCACAAGTAGGGGAATGGCAGAGAGAGAGGTAGAAGCAAGCTCCCTGATGAGCAGCAAGCCTGACATGGGGCTCATCCCAGGACTCTGGAACTATGATCTGAGCTGACGACAGATGCTTAACCAACTGAGCCACCCAGGAGCCCCTCAAATATGCCAGTTATCTTTATTTCTTTATTATCTGTAAAGACAGTATAGCATTACTACTTTCCAAGAAAAGTTCAAATCAACAGGACTAATAGTTTGGTATAATAGGACCTCCACATCCAAGCATCACAGGCATTATCAGCTGAAGGGGAAAAGAAGGCAGAACTTTGAGCCTCCCCTCCAATCCTCTAGCCCCAAGAGAAAGACAAAGACATATCCTGCAAGGGCAGAGAAGGGACTACTTGCAGAACTTGGGGGACCACTCTCCTTATGTTCACAGAGCGGCGAATAAAACACCTGGAATGGAGGTTGGTCTTTTCTATTCTTGGTTGCTGGACTGGTGGTGGTTGAATTCAGGAGGCTGTGGATGACAGGCACTCAAGAAATGCCTGCAGTAGGATGCTCATGAAGTTCATTCTGGCCCAAGTGACCTTTGGTTTAGTTATCCACTTGTCACAACCGTAGAAGTTTACAGAAGTTCTTCCTTAGACTCACAGGGTTCAGGGTTTATTTAAGCCACAGGAGGAGGGACTCCATTAAGCATGGGACTTTTATAACCACTCTGTCCTACTCTCACTTACCCCACGTGGCCCTACCCTCTTTTCCTCCTTTGTGCTTCTTCAAGAATTCTTTGCTCTTTCTCCTCATCTCAGTTCTTCTATGTTTCTTTCTTTCTCTAGTCCTGTCTTCTCCAAAGCTCTGTTTTTCTTCCTTGAAGTGTAGCAAAAGAGAAATGCAGCTGGGAGACAAAGATGTGCAGAATACTGCATTCCAGATCCCATCTGCTTCTGTAAGTTACACCTATTAAATATGCTTACTCTGAGCTAAGATGACAGCCCATTATCTGGTGGCATGGGGATACAGATGCAAAGAGGAAGGCACAGAAGAAAAAAAAAACAGTAAAGATGAAAAAAAATTAAAAATAAAAAAACAGTAAAGATGGCCAGATGAGAAAGTAGGTTTAGTAAACATCTTTCAAACATCAATTATGATATAAATACTATATTGCTTTTCTTATAAACACATAATTATCAGGAGAAAACAAACTCTATTAAGGATTTGGTTTTGTAAAGAGTCCAGAAGGGTTTGTACTTTGCTCCACTCCCCAGTTACTTCTGCCTTGTGATATACTATACTGGGAGTCTATGTTTGTAATGATAGCCCTGAAGTATCACAAGATCCTGAATTATCAGAGAAATTCAATTATGTCTGCTATACTGTACTTACTAAGGGGAAAAAAATGAACTAACACACTGCAAAAGCAAGGACTGAAACAAAGGGGGTAACTGGCCACTTAGCCAGGAAATTCAATAACCACTATACTCTGTTCTCTGGACAGTCCTTTTAATTAAGGGTTTACTATGTTACTTAAAGAAATAAATAGATGAGAACTTTTAAAACTTAAAATCTCTAAAAGGAAAAGATTCTGAGAGAGAGACAGGACTTGCAGAACAGAAAGTAGAGAGAGTAAAAGAAAAATCTAGATATAATCCAGCAGTTTCACCTCTGGGTATATACCCAAAAGAAATGAAAGCAAGGTCTTAAAGAGAGCAGTTGCATAACTATGTTCACAGCATTATTCCCAGTAGCCAAAAGGTGAAAGCAACCCAACTGTCTATGGACAGATCAGTGGAAAAACAAGATGTGGAACAGATATACAATGAATATTATCCAGGTTTAAAGAGTAAGGCAATCCATGCTACAACATGGATGACCCTTAAAGACAAATACTTAAGTGAATTAAGCCAGTCACCAAAAGACAAATACTACATGTATGATATGACTTATATGAGCCACCTAGATTAGACGAATTCACATAGGCAGAAAACAGAATAGTGATGGCCATGGATAAGAGAGAACAAAGAGCTGTTTAATGGGTATAGAATTTCAGTTTTATAGGATGAAAAGAGTTCTGGAGATGGACAGTGGTGATGATTATACCACAATATGAATGTAGTTGATACCACTTTAAAACAGTTACAACAGTAAATTTTATGTGTATTTTACCACAATTTTCAATACTAAAAAAATCAGTATAATTTACTATATCAACAGACTGGAGGGGAAACTCCATAGGACTCAGAGTATATAAAGAATTCTTACAACTCAGTAACAAAACAAGCAGCCCAATTTTAAAAAAGAGTGAGGCTGGGGTGCCTGCATGGTTAAGTTGGTTGGGCCTCCAACTCCTGACTTCAGCTCAGGTCATGATCTTGGGGTTGTGAGATCAAGCCCTACATTGGGCTCCCCACTCAACAGGGAGTCTGCTTGGGATTCTCTCCCTCCCTTTCCCCCTCCCCCTGCTCACATGCTCTCAAGCACATGCTCTCCCTCTCTCTGGGGTAAATAAATATTTAAAAAAAAAAAAAAAGAGTGAGGTTATATAAGGGCAACAACAGGAATCCTTGTAGTGATGGAAATGTTCTGTAATTTGACCACATCACTATCAACATCTTGGTTATGATAAATGAATAACTGCTTTACAACTATAGCTGTCACTAGGGAAAAGCAGGTAAAGGATATATAGAATGTCTGTATTTTTTGTAAATGTACATGTGACTTTACGATTTTTTTCAAAATAAAAAATATAATTTAAAACAATGGGGAGAAATCCCCAAAGAAGTGATGTTGGACCCTTTTCAATGCATTTTATTAGGAGATAACATGCTGCTGATCTCATTACAGATGATGGTAACTTTGAGCACTTGTTTAATGTGGTATCTAAGTTTCTCCAATTGAAAAGTTAGTAATTTTCCTTTATATCACTAAGAATCTTTGTGAAAAGAGAATTCTGAGACTGTGCAAAGATCCCATTTGTCACCATACTTTCACTTAAGCATGCACAGGTGTATCTGGTCTATTGTGGTGTTTGTCCAACAGTTACTTCCTATTTCTATCATTACTTCTATATTTACTAATTAGAATTCTATGTAAGCAAGAGCCATTCCTTCACCTTCATTTATTTTTTCAATTATTTAAATTAAGCATGATTCATAGGTCTTTATTTTATTCTATGGATTATAATCCACTGCTATCATTATTTACTTTGCAGCTCAAATGTCCCATATTTAACTCTGGGCTCCTTCAAGTGAGCACCTGTGTCCTCTCACCATGCCCCCATCCTTGTTTGGAGACTTTCTTGCTTTCTGGCATCATAGGATGTTACTGGCTTATCTTGTACTTCCACGCCCCAGTCAAGAAATCAGCCATTTTTCCATAGAGCCCTGGTGCCTTTTCTTAAGAACTTAAAACATCCTTAAGCTTGTTCTCAAAATATTCCCGGGAAGCAGTCTTAGCTGGCTAATGACTAAATCATTCACTAAATTCATCCATAGGGAAGTGAATACTAAACCTCATTACAGTACTTAATATCCATTAAAAAAATATCAAAAAATAAAAATATAGGTCACAAACACATTAGCTTATCTGGAATCTTTTCCAAGGGAGCTGAAATCATTTTCTCAATAATGAAGCTGACTATACAACAACAGTAAGATCACAAAAACCAATTGTGATCCACAGTGAAAAATAATTTTCAGACATCCTGTTTCTTTTTTAGGGAACCTGGTTCAACATTTTCAGCTGTTTCTCAACTAGAGGCTGATCAAGACCACAAGATAAGTAACTTCCACTATTCTTTTGGAGTCTGAGTTCATAACTATCTTGACTGTTCTCCCCCTTTAGTGTTTAGCAATAATATTAGTACATTCTTTTTAAACAATGCCTTGATGGGATACTAAGAAAGATTTATGTTCTCATTCTGATTCTTTGGTTTAAAAAAGAGAAAAGGAAGAAGAAACAGAATATTTAATTACTTTCTCAAGCTCATGTAACACAACAGAAGTCAGTTCTAGGACCCAAACCTTGTGATCATATTTGTTCCCTATGAGGGTACTCATTATTTCATTAATACAGTTTAGATAATGCTCTTATTATTTACACTGTTATTCTCTACCATTAACTTCAGCTAATATTCCAATGTGTAACACAGTGTAAATACACAGCAGATTTATTTCCTTGAAAGAATTTCTTTCTTTAGGTTTTAGAGCACAAAGGAAAGGGGAAAAGAAAACCCAGATAAATGTAAAAAATAATTTATATGCCCGATTAAGCTATTGTATGCACTTTGTTAAACTATTTTTTAGAACAATTGTGCATTTTGATTCTTAAAAAAGATCCTTTGGGAGGGAAATGGGTTTTTTGCTTTAACAGATAGTTTTCAGGACTATTAAATGTGTGTCCCCTTGACATATGAAGTACACTGCTCTCAGGGAATACAAAGTAATTTTAAAATTAGCCTTAGCAAAATATAATTAGAAAAAAATGAGTGGCTTAAGGGAAATTGCATCCACAGTTCAGTTCTTTGATTTTATATAGTGAATCATGATTATGTTTATTTGATTCCCAAGGGCATTCATTATACTGAAAGTAATGTTAAATATCCTTAGTCAGCTATTTCTGCAATATACATTATTTACTAAGTTGAGTAGCATATCACAAACTAAAAACAAAAGACCATAGTTACTATGTATACATCTATACTTTTTTTTTTTTTACTATAACCAATATTTTTTGTGGCCTTATCTGACACCCTGCCCCATTGGCAGTCAATATGCCATATTTTTATACTTCAATCTAGGAGAACGTTAAAGTTTATATACTGCCCAATATGTTAAAGTCCTCAATCAGAACTTTATGCAAGATCATATAGTTTCTTTGTTTTTCAAACTGGATAACCTTTAGCACATATTAATGTAAAGCAAAACACTAGTGAGACAGAGTATCAGGAGCATGGATTATTTACTCATTTAACTACTATTTATTGACTATCTACAATGTTTATACTACTAAATCAGATGCTATGGGGAAATAGAAATACACCATGCAGTCATCATGCTTTGAGGAGCTCCTAGTTAAACTGGAGGTAGGGGTAGAAGATAATAAAGTAAAATTAAATTAAGAACTGAGTAAAACAAAGCTGTAATCATCAAGACAGTGTGGTACTGGCACAAAAAACAGACACATAGGTCAATGGAACAGAACAGAGAACCCAGAAATGGGCCCTCAACTCTACAGTCAACTAATATTTGACAAAGCAGGAAAGAATATTCACTGGAAAAAGGACAGTCTCTTCAATAAATGATGCTGGGAAAATTGGACAGCCACATGCAGAAAAATGAAACCAGACCATTCTCTTACACCATACACAAAGATAAACTCAAAATGGAGGAAGGATCTAGCAATAATCGCGCCTCGGATAAACTTCATTGGCTATGATACTGCCACTGTGCAAGGCTTGGATGAAAGATCTAAATGTGAGACAAGAATCAATCAAAATCCTAGAGAACACAGGCAACACCATTTTTGAACTTGGCCACAGCAACTTCTTGCAAGATACATCTATGAAGGCAAGGGAAACAAAAGCAAAAATGAACTATTGGGACTTAAGATAAAAACCTTCTGCACAGCAAAAGAAACAGCCAACAAAACTAAAAGACAACCTACAGAATGGAAGAAGATATTTGCAAATGACATATCAGATAAAGGGCTAGTATCAAAGATCTATAAAGAACTTATCAAAAAGAAACAAAACGATCCAAAGATGAAATGGGCAAAAGACATGAACAGAAATTTCACCAAAGAATACATACACATGGCCAACAAGCACATGAGAAAATGCTCCGCATCACTTGCCGTCAGGGAAATACAAATCAAAACCACATTAAGATACCACCTCACACACCAGTGAGAATGGTGAAAATTAACAAGACAGGAAAAAACAAATGTTGGAGAGGATGTGAAGAAAGGGGAACCCTCTTGCACTGTTGGTGGGAATGTGAACTGGTGCAGCCACTCTGGAAAACTGTGTGGAGGTTCCTCAAAGAGTTAAAAATACAGCTACCCTACGACCCAGCAATTGCACTACTGGGTATTTAATTTACCCCAAAGATACAGATTGCAGTGAAAGGCTGGAGCACCTGCACCCCAATGTTCATAGCAGCAATGTTCACAATAGCCAAACTGTGGAAGGAGCCTTGGTGTCCATCGACAGATGAATGGATAAAGAAGCTGTGGTCTATGTATAAAATGGAATATTACTCAGCCATACCCACCATTTGCTTCAACGTGGATGGAACTGGAGGGTATTATGCTGAGTGAAGTAAGTCAATTGGAGAAAGACCATCATTATACTGTTAACATTCCACATTTCTTCAGTGTAAAAGTGGTTAGCAATATCTACCTTTTAAAAGCTTTAACTCAGTGTCTGGCACATGGTAAAGATTCTATTATGGTGTTACTTACAGAAAGCAGGGGCTGCCTACCAGTCTCCAAGCCACTCTACAGACTTCACAGATTGCCATGTAGCCAAGCCCTGCCAAGCCCATGACCACCCTCGTCCTCAGTCTCTAGGATCCCCCAAGGGCACTCAGTTTCCCTATTTAGCTTAGCCCGTAAACTTCTCTCTGACCACAGCTCTCTGCCACCCTACCTTCATCACCTATCCCCCAAACCCTACAATTCACTTTTACATCTGCTGTCACTCCTTCTCAACTAATATTTATTAAGCGTCACTTGTGTACCAGGTCTTAAATTAGGGACATGGCATTAAAACAGCAAGAAGATCAGACTGCATCCCTGCCCTTATGGAAGGGGGATATATTTGAACAAATAATCACACAAAAAGATATGTAATTACAAACCATAAAAAGCAATGGCATAAAGTGATAGAAAAAGCAGAATCAGTGATTACAAATTACATGTGGGATGCATGATTCGGACCAGAGGAGGGTGGAGGTGTGGTGTCAGGCAAGACATCTTTGAGAAAATGACTGTGGTACATGTCACCTCAGAACTGAGTAGCATTTACCAGGCAAAATAGGGGAAGAGCCAGAGTGGCTGAAACATAATGAGCAAGAGGGAGAACGGTAAGAGATGAGAGTCATGGAGGCCAGATCATGCAGGGCCCTAGTGGCCATGTTAAAGATTGAGGATTTTATCTTGTACATTAGAAAGACACTGAATAGTTTTAAGGAGAGAGTAACATGACCGGCTTTGCCTTCCTACGTGCTTCCATTTCTATCTGCTCCTCTCACAGTAGGGCACAGACAATGCTAATCTAAAGCACTTGACAGACTTCAACAATTAAGCCACCATCCCTTTCCCAGCTTCTCACTCAGATCTTGACTTAAGACAAATAGGTGAAAAGACTGGGGGAGGCAGAACTACCACCCAGCAACCAGGACTGGGCAAGAGCCCTTTAGTAACAGACCTCTACAATGCCCATTGCTCTGAGCCACACTTTTGACACCCTGTAGTATGGGCAGGTGTTACAGTGAGACCTGCCCTAAATATAGCATTTCTGAAGGTGCCATAAACCAACAAGAGAAAAGCTGTTTGCCACATTTATCATTTTACAGAGCAGCCAGTCTGAACAGAGGTATAATGAAGGCTTTATACTTCCTTAAGCCATGTTTAGTTCTGCCTGAAGCCAACTCTTCCAGTTTAAAGGATAGGTAGAAGCAACAAACTCTTGTGTATTTTAACCAATACCTGCCAGTAAACAATGAGAGCAAAGTAGAAGAGATGTAAAATACACTCCACCCAAAATCCAGTGTGGTCACACAAACATCCAAAAACAGCACAAAAGGAAAGTTAAGTACTAAGTTGTGAGTTTTGCACTAGATACAGTGAAGAAGCTCAGAGGAAAGTTGGCTGGAAGGGCTTGGAAAATATGGAAGGTAAAGTGAAGAAGAGTTAAGCCTTGGACAAAAGAAAGTGGCATGCCTTGTACAAGAATCCAGAGGTGGAAGAAATACAGGTTACTGGACGGAGCCATGGGGTGACTGGCCTGACTAGAGTAGAGGGCTCTCCTATGACCAAGACCAGTCTCACCACCCAGATAATCTAGAAAGAAAACAACATCTTTCCCTTGCCTTAGAAGACTAGATACAATAGGATCCTCTGCTAAGTAAACTGACACAACGGAATTCCTTAAACTTGTAGTCACAGACAATTCTAGTTAAGAAAGGGCCCCTTCTAGGGCCAGAGAGTTCAGAAACATCCTAATAGGTAAGTATGGCTAAAACAATCCATAGTTAAACAAAATAAAAAGGGCAGAGAGTGAGAACTCTCAGGCTTCCATTTCCCTTTTGGTGGCCAAACAAGGGTTTCGTATGCAGAAGCAAATATGCCTATGTCTTTCCACTTAATCTGAAAGACCTACTATCCACTTGGAGCTGCTCTGTAAAGCTGGATTTAATACAGTAAATTAGAAAAGAGAAGGCTGAGGGAGTCTTGTCCCAAGGATGGGTTAGTCACTGATGGGAAGAGGAAACATGGATCCCTGGGTGGCTCAGCGGTTTGGCGTCTGCCTTTGGCCTGGGGCATGATCCTGGAGGCCCAGGATCAACTCCCAAATCAGGCTCCCTGCATGGAGCCTGCTTCTCCTTCTGCCTGTGCTTCTGCCTATCTGTCACTCATAAATAAAAAATCTTTTTTTTTTATAAAAAAAGAGGAAACATGAAAACTGTATGTTCAGAAAGAAAAAGATGGTGGCTGACAGGACACAGAGACTCTAATCAGGCCAGTATGTATTAAGTTCTATCCTTTGCAGTGCAAGAAAACACTGAGAAGCCTGATGGAGAGAAAGAGGAATTAATGGGAAAATGGCTGATTCTGGATCACTACAAGGTAAGAAAAGCTATATGAGTACTACCTTTTTTATATCTAAAGATGGATGATATGATAATAATAATAGTCATTACCTTTGATTTCTTTATAACAAGCTTTGACCTTACGGGCATTTTAGGTGACCATCTCAGCCTCCTTCCTTTCTGTGTAAAAATCATTAGTGTATGGGCTGAGTTACCTAGTCCATGAACTTGGCAGATTTCTAAAACTGTGGTTAGAAAAAATTTGAGAACAAAGAAATTCCCTAAGGGAGGCAGCAAATGTGGAGATCTAGAACATGATGATGCTGGTGCAGTTTTCTACCATTCCACTAGCATACAGTTCTACAGATCCCAAATAAGTTATTAGCAGCCATTAATTCACTGGACAGATATTCTTGACAGACTAAAGCTAAGGGAAACGTCTAAGACATCTGTCACATTTATCTATTGATGTGGGGATGAAAAGTTCAGAAATTTGCAAGAAAAAGATGCTAACCAGTCAACCTGATCTAAAAGAAATAAGATCTTGAAACATGTGAAATATCTGCTTAGCACAGGAGCTCAGTAGGGACTCAGCAGACTGAACTTTTTAAAACGTATCTTTGTTAAAGGTTATTTTTGCAGAGAACATGTCTATACATATTCAAAAACCTCATTTTCAAATTTATACAAACCAATAAGGCATTCTAGAACTTTCATTTTTATTAATTATAACAATGAAGCAAATTCTAAATATAAATGAGATGTAATTTCAAATCAAATTATTAATAATTATGTGTGAGAATTTATATTTCTTGATATAATAAAAGAAAGTATGTTTTTTCTTTAATCAGTTGTAATAATTACCTTTCATTTCCCTTGGACATGTGGTTAGGCTAACCAATTTTTTAAAAAGATTTTATTTATTTATTCTTGAGAGACAGACAGAGAGAGAGAGGCAGGGACACAGGCAGAGGGAGAAGCAGGCTCCACGCAGGGAGCCCAACGCGGAACTCGATCCCAAGACTCCAGGATCACGCCCTAGGCCGGAGGCAGGTGCTAAACTGCTGAGCCACCCGGGCTGCCCTAGGCTAACCAATTTTTAAAACGGTACCACTGGGTAAATCCAAAGAGTTAAGGAATAAGAAGTATCAAATATAGTATTTATAACTAAATAGCTTCTCTACTTAACTACCCATTTAACTGTAGGCATGCCTTGGAGAAATTATGGGTTTAGTTCCAGACCACTGCAGTAACATGAATGTTGAGTAAAGTGAGTTAAATCAATATGTTAGCTTCCTAGTGTATACAAAAGTATATTTACACTATTGTGCATCCTATCAAGTGTGCAGTAGGAATAGGTCTAAAAATGTACATACCTTAACTAATACTTTATTGTTAAGAAATGCTAACCATCATCTGAGTTCAGTGAGTCAAATCACTAATCACAGATCACTGTAACAAATATAATAATGAAAAATTTGGAAGCACTGCTAGAATTACCAAAATGTGACACACAGACATAAAGCGAACAAATGCTGTTGGAAAAATGGTGCTGATGGACTTGTTTGACTCAGGGTTGCCACAAACCTTCAATCTGTATAACAATACTGTATCTTCAAAGCGCAGCAAAGCAAAGCACAAGAGACAGAGGTAAGCCTTTACTCCTGAGCGGGGACAAGAAGCTCAGATGTTTGCACCAAAACTCAACTGGGAGCTTTGTTCTTAAATGACTTCTTCACGTCAATAGCTGGGTTGTATAAATACATGGAGGGAATCACTCTACCCTTGACACTAACAGTACAGAGTAAAGATGGGTCCAGATTAAGAGACTATAAATATGCTACATATCAATTGCCTCTCAAATCCAAATTTTTCCTTCAATGTACATTCTGCCATAATGCACAGCATTCTTTTAGGCACATTTCCTCTACAGTCAGCATGGTGCTAAATTTTCTCAGGAGAAGGTTCCAGAGGGACAGTGCAGAAGGGGCTCTCCTACTGTTTGCTGCACACATGAGGGGTCAGGAGTGAGGAAATCTGTTGGAGCTCTCCACCAGCCAGGCACTCAGAACATACAGTTCCTTAACAAAGTTGGCAGTCTTGGCCTGGCCTAGTGACAGACTTCCTGTGGCCCTCTCCACATGGAAACCAACACTCCAAAAGCCTTCTGCCTACATCATAGCCTCCTGTCCATCAAGTCTCTGCTTCCTCTACACACCCACACCCTAACTGCTGATTGCCTTGCCTCCTCTGCACTCTAGAAGGTTGCTACCTGCTTGCCAAGCAACTTCACAAGAGTACAGCCTGCCAAAACAGCAAACCTCTCTGCTGTGCTGTGGGATGAATCACACTTTTCCAACAATGGGCTTGGGAAGGGTACTGCCTTCCACCTTTGTCCTTCCTATTTTCCCTCAGCCCATGGAAACCACACAGGCTTTCCTTATATCTCATAGTCATTTATTTCTTAGAGTTTAATAATTCTTTATATTAAACTTCTGTGCAATCTACTGTGTGGTTTCCATTTTCCTAACTGGACTCAAACTGATTTAGTGATCAAGTTTAAGGTGTGGGAAAAAAAAAAAAAGTTTAAGGTGTGGGATTTCCTATAAGTGGTACTTTCCTAATTTGTCTACTGAGAAACTATAAGCATTATATTAAGAAATTAAGTTGTATATATATATTTGGAAACTAGACTAATAGATACTAAATGTTATGTATTTAGTTAAGTATTTTAGTAAATACTAAATTAGTATTTTAATAAATACTAATAATTCTGGGACGCCTGGGTGGCTCATCAGTTGAGCGTCTGCTCGGCTCAGGGCATGATCCTGGGGTCCAGGATTGAGTCTCACAACGGAGGATTGTGCAGGATTGAGTCTCCCTGCAGTCTCCTTGCAGGGAGCCTGCTTCTCCCTCTGCCTAGGTCTCTGCCCACCCCCCCCCCTCTGTCTCTCATGAATAAATAAAATCTTAAAAAGAAAAAAATACTAATAATTCTTCAGATGTTTAAAATTGGAAAATTGATAAAAAATTAACTTTAATAATAATAGAGGAGGATGTTAGAATATATTCTAAGTTTTTTTTTAAAAAGAGGATTGTTTTTGTTAAATATTTCTATATCAATGATTAATGTCAAAAAATAATACAGAGAGCACTTACTGAATATCCTTCAGTATTCTCCTCCAAAGGAATGATATATAAAACTACTGAACTAAAAGTGCTTTTCCCTGAAAAAAACAAGCAGGAAATAAAATTCTGAACCAGCCTTCATAATAGATCAACATATGTTAACCTTAATTCCAGACTGAAAAAATTCAGCGGGTATGTTGGGAATAACATTCAGCAGTTTTATGAATGAGAGCAGACCATCAATGTAGCTAGCAAAGTATAGTAATACAGCTCTTTTCCCTACAGCCTAGAATACAACTGCCTAGGAAGATAACAATGGAAATGGACAAGGAAGACTCACTGCTACCTGCAAAACATGTGGAACATAACATAAAGAATCCACCACTCAGGAAAAGAAATGTGATGCTCTAGACAAAACGAGCAGCATGTAAAGAAAGCCTAAGACATTCAGCACTGTGATGGGTACTGTGGGACCTTTACACCTGTTTGCCCACATTGTGTGTGTGGTAATTTAGAACTATAGCACATGTCCATATGGTTTTAGCCTAGTGGTATATTGACGAAATCTGGTAATATGATAATACAGATTTTCAAGGCCAAACAAGATTTCTATGGGTTTGATGAATTTTTTAAAATATTACTTGAAACTATAAGGGAAAAAAGATTATCAGCACAAGTATGTCCTCTGTGGCAGAAAAACAAGCCACAGGCCTCTGAGGGGATAGACTGTGGCTACAGTAGACTCCAGCCCCAGAGCAAGGATGAAGCATGTCCAGATGCAGTTGTTCTGTTGGGCCTAGGATAATCTAAGCAAATAAAACCATCCTAGGAATTATCTAACTATGTAGTTGGCTGGCTCAAAGATCCCCAACTATTCTTGAAAGAAGCATACGAATTATAGATTTTTTTAATGTTGCTAATGAAGAAGCAAATGTGATTTCTATGAATTCTTTGTAGACCATGAGTTTAAAATGTTAGGTGAGATCTTCTTGATGGTTTCAGAAAGATTAATGAGGCTTTTATTGCTCCTGTCTGGAATACAAGCAGACCACATTCGAGTTAAAACAAATATCTCCAAGAATTCACTGATTAATGCTAATAATTCAGAAAATCTATAGTTCTCCCATAAAACCTCAAAGGAATACAAAATGATGTGACAGTGCAGCCCCAATGGCCCAGCGGTTTAGCGCCACCTTCAGCCTGGGGTGTGATCCTGGAGACCCAGGATCGAGTCCCATATCAGGCTCCCTGCATAGAGCCTGCTTCTCCCTTTGCCTGTGTGTCTTTGCCTCTCTCTCTTTCTCTCTCTCTCTGTGTGTGTGTGTCTGTCATGAATAAATAAATAAAATCTTTTTAAAAAAAAGATGTGATAAAGGCAAATAGCCTTTTCCTTTACAGTGAACATTTTTATAAACTTACAGAGAAAAAAAGATTACTATATCATAATGCCTGAGGAAACTAATTACAAAACACTCATTTTACTGCTCAGTGAGAGTGTTATGGTTAATTTCATGTCTCGAGCTGGAGGGTAGTTTTGGATGGGACTAACATTTAATTCCGTAAACTCTGGGTAAAGCTACTGTCCATAATGTGGGTGGGCCTTATCTAATCAGTTGAAGGCCTGAATAGAACAAAAACACCAGCTTTATTGAACAAGAGGGATTTGTTCAGTAGACTGTCTTTGGATTTCATCTGCACCCCTGGCTCTCCTCAGTCTCCAGCCTGCCAGCTCACATTGCAAATTTTAGATTAACCGAACTCCATAATTGTATGAACCAATTTCTTATAACAAATCTTTCTGTATACTACTGACTCCATTCTCTAGAGAACCCTGACTAATGCAGTAGGACCAAATTTACCTGCAATGATAATAAGATATTGGTATGGCAATATAATCAAATATGTTCAGTTTTAATTTCCACTAACAGGAAAAAATACCCAACTCCTTACTTCAGTGCCCTTGTTTCTTGATGATACCACCCTAAAAAAGCGATCTTCCACCTAATCAACTGTCCCTCAGGTAAGCTGGTGAGAAGCCCCAATCTTGCTTCTTTTAAAGGCATACATGAGTGGGTATTATAGATTTTAAATAGATTAAGTTACATAGCTAGATCTAGTCTAATTCCCATATAACAAAAGGATGGACTTCATATACATTGATGGGTTACTTTCAGATTTTTCCATCAGGTTTTCTAATAAATATTGTCAGCATGATTTTTCCCCATTTACTTTGATTACCAATACTATAGATTCTTAAATATTTTTAAGTACCAATTTTTTTCTGTTATTATTCTTTAAGCATTTTCATTCTGGTTGTGACAGTGAATAAGGCCAAGCGGGATTCTGGAGTCTATGTTCCAATTCAGTGTTATAAAATCAAATTAAAAGTATGTTAAGTGCCTAAAATATTTTGAGTTATTTCACTTATTTTCAATTATCTTGTTAAAGTAGTTTGAGTTCTGATATTGCAGTTCATAGGATTCTAGTTCAAATTTTGCATCCTTTTTCTAGTTACACAATGCCCATGTAACTCAGGATCATCATTAGAAAATGGCTGTCATTTCTATCTTGGATAACAGTCCAGAAATAACAACTGCAATACAATGTGGCAAGTGTGGTAATTGGATGCTGTATAGAGCACATAGGAATAAAAGAAAGAAGAGAGTAATCAACCACAGGAAGCCAAGTGGGTCAGGGACCACTTATAAAGGGATGAGCAGACTCTGACGGCTGGAGGCTTGGTGGGACTGAGAAAAAAGGTCAAGCACCCTAAGCAGATGGTGTGGTGTGTAAAAGCACAAGGATGCAGAAGAGCAAAGGTTTTCAAAGAATTCAAGCACTTTAGTACCACTTTAAAATGGTAGGTGTAAACAGGAATAACAGCCCCAAGAGATGAGCAGGAACCTGGCCACAAAAGGCTGTGTTAGGCCATCTCAGAGAGACTGGATACAGAGATTTTATCTAGGAGGTAATGGGGAAATCACTAAAGGATCCTTAGTAAAGATGAGTGGATCCAGAGAATATTTGTGTTTTAGAAAGATCACTCTGTCTATAGTATGAAGAAAGATTAAAGGGTGGGGAAGACAACTTGGGTTGCAGGAGAGAGATGAAGAAGAGCCTGCATTAAGGCAGTGGCAAAGAAGGTTAGAAAGGGATAAATTTTGTGAGACTTGATCATTTGATATGTGAGGGGACACAGAATCTCAGGAATCTATAAAGTATTTGAGGCCATGAATAGGAGGAATGTCATCGTCCCTGACCGTGTGTATCAAGAACAGTAATTCTCAACCGGAAGAGGAAAGGAACAGGACCTACGTGGGAACATATCAGGGCCTCAAGGGGAAAGTATATGTAGTTTTAAAAAGTATGTTAGGATCCCTGGGTGGCGCAGCAGTTTGGCGCCTGCCTTTGGACCAGTGCGTGATCCTGGAGACCCCAGGATCGAGTCCCATGTCGGGCTCCCGGTGCATGGAGCCTGTTTCTCCCTCTGCCTATGTCTCTGCCGCCCCCACCCCCATGACTATCATAAATTTAAAAAAAATTTTAAAAAGTATGTTAATGTCAGAATTCAAATTTATACTTAGCAACTCAAGACATGCATTTAAAGGCCCCTCAGGTCTGCATGGGGATGTACACACGTGAATGCCCATGTGATGTGTGACGTACCTCATTGCTCCTACACAATAACTGTTTGCTGAGTCCCTCTAAAGACCCATGTCTTTATTTTGCCTCAGATGTACTTAATAGTTAGCTTTTAACTGGTTTGAGATGGTTTGCTTCTAAAGCATTCATAGAAATAAAGAAGCCTTAGATACCATCTAATTCTCTTATTTTACAGATTAAAAAAAGCCAGGGTCCAGAAAAATAAAAGATCAATATCTACTTTTCTTGACATGAACAAGAAATCTCATAAAACCTGTGTTGGTTTCCTGTAGCTGCCATAACGAATCACCACAAATCTGGTGACTTAAAACAATGGAAATTTATTCTCTCACAGCTCTGGAGGCCAGAATTCCAAAATCAAGGTGTCAACAAAGCTATCCTCCCTCCAAGGCTCTAGAGAAGAATCCTTCCTTGCTTCTTGCAGCTTCTGATGGCTCCAGTTTTCCTTGGCCTATGACTACAGAATTCCAATCTCTGCCTGTCTTCACAAGGATTTTTAGGTCTTTTCTTCTGTCTCTTGTAAGACATGTCACTGGATTTAGGGCCCACCTGGATAATCCAGGATGATCTTAAGAGTTTAACTGAATTCCACTTTCAAAGACTCTTTTTCCAAATATGGTCACATTCACAGGTTCCAGCGGTAAGGATCTGGACATATCATTTTGGGGATGCCATTCAACTTATTAGAGACTACAAAGAATAATCAATCAATTTGCAGTAAGTAATACCAGATTCTTTCTTCCTCTATGACAGAGCAGGAGTAAAGAAACATAGTGGAATTAGATGATAAAAGTAGAGACAGTAGTAAACACTGAAGTGAGTAAGGGAACAAAAGAAGACAGCTTGAAAAGCCTTAACTTTGTCAAAGATCAACTCTGAGATAAGATACCTGGCAATTCTACAAAAATATTTATTATGCAAGTTGCATTCATATCTGCTTTCTATGACTTCTGAAATGGTGAAGTATTTTAAACTCAAATTTATCAAAAGGGAGTCCAGTTTCAGAAAAATATTTTAACTGGGATAACCCTGGAATGCTGCCAAAAGAAAGTCTGGATGACTTCTCAAGAACCTGTTTGTCCTACCTTTGCCAGCACAGACAGCCTGAGATTTACAATTTGGATGCTGATTCACTCATACTCCAAAAAGATGTGGAATTTCTCATGTGGAGTGAAAAGTATTGATTTAACCCTTGATAGAAAGCAACAGGGGATCTCTGGGTGGCTCAGCGGTTTAGCACCTGCCTTCAGCCCAGGGCGTGCTCCTGGGTTCCCAGGATTGAATCCCACATTGGGCTCCCTGCGTGGAGCCTGCTTCTCCCTCTGCCTGTGTCTCTGCCTCTCTCTCTCTCTCTCTCTCTGTGTGTCTCTCTCATGAATAAGTAAATAAAATCTTTAAAAAAAAAAAAAAAAAAGCAAGAAAGCAACATACTCAGGTAGAAGGTAAATAACAGCATTTATTGACAAAATCCAGACTTGAGTGAACTTTACATAGGTCTTCTTTTAGAAAAGTTAACTCTTTGGTTTCCCTTTCTCTCAAATTCCTCCCAGTCCCAAGACTTTGGCAGGTGTCACTGATGACTTTTGTATCAAGTACATGGTAGTCCCTTGTGGATCATTTTGTGACAATATTCTGACTCTAACAAGAAAGAAGCCACATGGTCATCTGCCATGTGGCTCTCATTCCTTACTTCCCAGCAAGCATCCTTCTCTCTATTCTTGCTTTCTTTTAACCTGCCTTTAGACTGGAAACACTCTGCTTCTATTGCCAAGTAATTCCAGTATTTTCAAATTTCACTAGGAAACTTATTTCTGTGAAGTTTTTCAACAAATTCATATTACTATCCCCAATAGTCTAAAATAATTATGCTTATGGTATTTGCATGTTTAACCTATTTTCATCCAGTTTACTTTTAGCATTTAAAAAGTAATTATTATAAAATATTTGCCTTACACAAAAGTATAAAGAATTTAAGAACTCACAGTTTATAAAACTAACTATAGTTGAAGTCTCTGTTTATTCTTTTTTTTTTTAAAGATGTTAATTATTTATTCATGAGAAACACATAGAGAGAGGCAGAGACACACAGGCAGAGGGAGAAGCAGGCTCCATGCAGGGAGCCCGATGTGGGACTCGATCCCAGGACTCCAGGATCATGCCCTGAGCCAAAGGCAGGCAGGCGCTCAACCGCTGAGCCACCCAGGCATACCTGTTTATTCATTCTCAATTTCATTCCCCTCTCTCTCTCCCTACCCAATCACTGCCAAGAGGTTAACCTCTACCTTAAATTTTTATCTAATATACTTTTCATTTTATCTCTAGATTTTATAGGTCTAGACTAATTAAAATATTTCATTTTGTATAGTACATACCATATAATACATATAACTCTATTAAAAAATAATAATTAACAATGATCATGGTTCTTCAGAAAAATTCCAGAATCTGTGGATTCTCAAAACAACTCCCATGACATTATTTCAAAACCTGAGTCACTGAACAGGAGTTAAATTTTTAACATTTTAATTCTAAACTGATAATTGTCATTTGACATGCACACAAGTCCCATTGAGAACTGTAGCAAAAATAAAGTAGCATATCTAATATTTGCATTTTTGTGGAAGCTTTTATCTAGACTAAAAAAAAAGATACACAATATAGAGAAAGTTAAAATGAAAGACAAATGTGACTCCTAAAGAATTAACTGTGCCATACTTTTTTGGATAGAATTATAAGAATAGGAGTTGAGAGAAACATGATTACCTAAAGAGTGTATTCCTTGTCTCAAACATAGCTGAAAATAGCAGTGTCTTCATTCTTGCCTCACCTGAGATTTATTTAGGAAGAAGTATGAAAACCCCATCTAGTCGTAAAATAACGGGCAAGCATATAAGGGATTATAAATAGCACTAGTAGAAACATTTAATGAAATAATTCTATTCATTTAGTCATAGTGAGCTTCAATTATAATTCATTATCAAATAGTGTGCTAAAAGGAAATTCCAGTTGTGATATATATGGAAAAAAGACACAATGGACTATTAATACCAGAATATAAAACAGTAGTTAAGCCAACAAATATTTATTAAGCATTTTTTTTAAGATTTTATTTATTTGCTCATGAGAGAGAGAGAGAGAGAGAGAGGCAGAGACACAGGCAGAGGGAGAAGCAGGCTCCATACAGAGAGCCTGACATGGGACTCGATCCTGGGTCTCCACGATCAGGCCCTGGGCTGAAGGTGGTGCCAAACCGCTGAGCCACCGGGGCTGCCCCAGTCAGTAGATTCTTAATAAAAGTTAAAACAACAGCAATTAGCCCTTTCTAAGGAGCCATAAATATTTTTGACACTATAGAAAAAGCACAGAATTTTAAACTGAAAAACCTTTGGAAATGATCCTGGCTAATCTCTTAATTGTAAAAGATAAAGAAACTGAGGCCAAATGATTTAGCTAACTAGCACCAGAGTTCAGACTAAAATCCAAGCCTCTTAACACATATAACTAAGGCTTCTGCAAATTCTTTTGTTGGGCTAAAGTTTTGGGAGGGGAAAACAAAAAGGACCCACCAAAAACTTTGTTTTCAATAAATAAATTTGCTGGATTCTGAGGCAGAAAAAGACCAGATTCTACTCCAGCTGTCACTAATCCTAGCCTTAGGTAAGTCACCAAAATTTTGGGATTTAGTTTTTAAATATAAAATGAGAAGGTTAGACTGCATCAGTGATTCTCAATCTTGGCTATGCAGTCAAATCCTCTGAGAGGCTTTTTTAGAAAAACAGCAATACCCAGATCCTACCCCACACAGGTTCTATTTTAAATAGTCTGGGATGGTCCACTGGCATCAACGTTTTAAAATTTCCCCAGTGATTCCAATGTGTAACCAGGAGTGAGGCCACTAGACTAAAAAATATTTAAAGGTCCCTTTTATCATATAAAGTTTTAAATTCTTTGTAACATTTGTTAACACTAATGGGTATATTAGACACAATAAATGCACACAAATCCAGAATAAAGTCCCTTTTAGACTCTGCAGACATCCCTGGTATGTGTAGATTCTAGACCATAATCCCTTAGCATTTATTGAGTCCTATTAAAAAGAAACCACCTTCCCTGGTATATCTTTCTCTATGGAGGAAACTCAATTAGTATCAAACGCTTGCTCCTCTCTCTCTATGCCTTTCCTCCCTCCATCCAAAGAGACAGACTGGTTTATTAGTTGGCAAATTTGGAGGAATAAACTGTATATAACTGGCTCAGCTCCTTCCTTTTGCCCCTTGGGAATACACTGACCATAGAGAACACAAATTCTTACCTAGTTCTCTAAGGACCGTCTCTGCATTGGGACTCCTCTCAGTCCAGTGCTGCTATGATAGCTATAAACTTCTAATTCTGAGGCTCAGAATTCAGAAGCCCACCTGGCAACAAACACAAGCTGCAACTCTCTAATTCAGATTTTACTAGAAAAAGGGTAATATTCTGGTTTCCAAATATTTATTCTTGTCTTATTTCTCAACTGGGAACTCAGTAAATGACAAGCAATACCGTTTTATTGGGTCCTCCCAGATATCTCAACAAGGCCTACTCTGTATTTGACAATACCACAGGAATACAAAGATGATGTGTTTATCATCTGGTAATGTTCAGAGTTAGTAAATGAACAAGTAAATATTATAGTTGTTATGAAATGAATGTTTGTGTCTTCCCAAAATAATCCTAACACCCCTTTGTAATGGTAACAGGCAGTGGGACCTTTGGGAAGTAATTAGGTAATGAGGATAAAGCCCTAATGAATAGGACTGGTGCCCTTATACGAAGAGACACAAGAGAAATGATCTTTCCTCATCTGAGGTTACAGCAAGAAAGTGGCCATCTATAAACCAAGAAGAGGGTCATCATCAGAACACAACTGTGCTGGCACGCTGATCCTGAACTTCTAGCTTCCAGAACTATGAGAAATAACTATTTGTTGTTTAAGCCATTATGATATATTTGTTACAGCAGCCCAAGGTGACTAAGACAGCAGCAGAGATCCATTCAAGGACTATATTTTAACCAAAGGATTTTTTTTTTTTTTTATTTGAGAGAGAGAGAGAGAGAGCACGAGCAGGAGCGGGAGGAGGGAGCACAGGGAGAGACAGAAGCAGACTCTGCACTGAGCAGGAAGCCTGACTCAGGGCTCCATCCTAGGACCCAGGGATCATGACCTGAGCTGAAGGCAGATGCTTAATTGTGCCACTCAGGCATCCCTAACCAAAGGAAGTCTTACTTATTAATCTTACCTTAATTCAGGGTTTTTCAACTTTATCATTATTAATATTTTGGGCTGAGAAATTTCTTTTTTCTAAACCACTTTGTTAAAGTGTGACTGACATACAAAGAGCTGTGCATATATAACATATATAACGTGGTGAATTTGGAGATATGTGTATACCCGTGAAACCATCACTGTGATCTATTCCATTACCATATCTATCACTTCCAAAAGTTTGGGCTAACGCTTGTTAGAGAGGGCTGTCCTGTACATTCTAGTAAGTTTAGCTGCATCCATGCCTCTTACTTATTAGATGTGAGTAGCAATTCCTCCAGACACTGCCAAATGTCCCCTCTGTAGCAAATTCACCCACTGTTGGGAACCCTGCCTCAATTTGATTTGTCAGTACAGGAAAGCAAAAGTATGACTACTTGTTGAAAAAGAAAACAGAATCATAGGTTACAATGGCCAAAAAGATCTTTATGGCTCAGCTAATCCAGTACTTTGTGTTTTTAGATGAGAAACTACAGTTCTGGCAATATAATATTTACTGCAAGTCATTCACTGAAGCAAAACCTCTTACATTTAAAACCAGCAACCTTGCCAATACAAATGCAAAAAGAAGCATGAGCTAGGAATTCTGTTTTTCCTCCTGAAAACATCAGTATTATTTCTAGAGCTGTGCCATATCACTTTAAAATATATGAAATAATTTCCTCTAATTCTTGTTCTTTTAAGTCCTGGGAGAAATCTTTAGAAACCATGCTTACTAGTAAAGTAAAAACCATGGTTCTCACCAAATGTGTATGTCACAAATAAGTACAGAAGAATAGCCACTGATACGACAGAAATAAAGGAACTAAAATATTAATAAAAAGTACAGAACTCAGCATGTATTATTTGGCAAAGAAGCAAGTAAGTATTAATGTAGTCCTGCCTCCTCCAACGTATCCTCCAAGTAACCTGCCTCAAAAAGATCCCTCTAAAATATCTGATTGTTTCTTTCAGCCTGGCTTCAAATCCTTCAAAGGTTCACAGCATCCATCATCTTCAAGATAAAAACAAAACTTCCCAAATTGATACACAAGGTTTTTCATTATCTTGTTCCTGCTCACCTCTCCAGCCTCATCTGCTTTTCTTCTCCCATATATACCCTAAATTACAGCCATTCTGTGTACTCCTTGAAGATCTCTAAAGATACCCAAGAACCTGTATTTAGTTAGAATAGGAAAAGTGAGATCAATACAACAGCAAGTGATGCTTGTTTATGAACGCATCCTTCAGCTGTCAGGTCTGTCATGACTTCCTCAAGGAACATGCCCCAATTCTAACTCTGTTACACATTTTTCACAAGATCATGGACCTCTCCTTCACTGCATTTATCACAACTATAGTTTTTACAACTATTTGTGTAATTATTTTGTTCATCTATTTCTCCATACAGATTGTAAACTCCAATAGGGTAGGAGGTATATTTTTACTGTCCACTATGTCTCCATGCAGGTTTTATTTATGCTTGGCATACAGTAGATGCTCAATGAATATCAGTCAAATAAACAAATGAGTATTCTTTTACATCTCCAAGTCTTTTCAGGTGCTTTTCCCTATCTGTAATGACCCTCTTTTCCTTCTTTATCTGGCCAGTTCCTGTTTTCCCTTAGAATTCAGCTCAGCATCCTTCACCCTGAAAATCTAACCTGATCCTTAAGGCCAAATTAGATACTCCACTTCTGTGCTCTCACAGCATCTTGGATTATTTTTATACAGTATGTATATGTATTTGACTGTAGCTTTCTTTGTACTTGTCTCACTCTCCCTGTCTCTTCCACTAGACTGTGAGCTCAAGGATAAAGGTTGTGTCAATCATCTGCATATGCTCTGCAGGCAGCACAGCTGCCTAACACAGAGAGGGGGCATTAAGTTAATATTTGAATGAGTACAGAAGTATATACACCATGTTTTACTACACAGGTTCACACCTGTCTGCGGAAACCCTTGCTGAGTGAAAACATTATAAGGATAAAATAAAGCCTGAAATAAAGCCCCAACATTTAAATTACATTGAAGCTTATCCAGAAAGGACTGTGACCTAACAAAATTGCTTTTAATGAATTTTTACTAATATTCTCCTTGGTGTGCTTAAAGAATAACAAAATTTGCAATAACAGAACACTAAATAAAAATTTAAAAATAATTTAAATAATAAATCAGTTCTAAGAAAATAGGAAAGTTAAATGTTGCACTCAGTGCAAGGTGAGTCATTTTAAAATAGTGATAATCTTAAGAACCACTCTACCATGTTATTCCATTATTGAAAGGATACTTCAATCTAAGAATTCCACTGCAAATGATGTTAACCCTTAATGGAGAATGTGATATCTGTAAATTTTTCCCATTTCCTTATATTGAAAGAAGAGTTGGGCTGCTAAAGCAAATTCATTTTTCTTAACTAATGGTCTATTCCTCCAGACTTTTGAAACATTAAATGTTATTCTATTGATTCTTTAATAGACATAATTAAAACAATATAAGTATAGAGATTTATGTTATTTAGCTGCTTCTGTCACAGCTCATAAATAACTGCACATTTGCCTGCTTATGAGCTAGTTTCTGCTTAACTAAGAACATGTGAAGCTTTCAAGAAACAAATAAATGGTTAATGACCAAGACACTGCCCTTTTCTCTACCTTATAATTTTATTTAAAATAGTATAAAATGAAAACTGAATGAAGAGGAGAAGGCAGGAATAAGACCTAAAAGAAGTATAATGGCCAAAAAAACTCAGTTTCATTCAAACCTGAATAATCCATTTCCAGATCACTCTATGTGGAGTGACACAACACACAACAGCAACAATCAGATTATACTAATTGAGAAAACTTTGAGTTTCTTTCTTATATCTGATTCATGAGGTAAAAATACTTTTTAATAAACTGTCTTTGTCTAGTTTCTACTTCTACATGCAGCCCATGATCTCTACTCTTTATCCCCCACATGGGTTAAAACCCCAGAGGCCAATCCAGCCCAGTTACTGTCTCATGGGCTTCCCGACTTTAACTTCCAATCTCTGAGTTCCCTCTGGCACCAGGAGATTTGCCTTTCCTGCCTTCAAATGTGGCTATATATGAAAAGATTTTTTTGTGGTTGCTGTATTTAATCCAAAATTTATCTTGGTTTTCTGCAGAAGGACATTCCTTTTTCTTTGAATTCCATTATTTCACCTGGAAATTCCTTATTGTTAGAAGTTACTCTTTAATATTGTACCTGTAACATCAAACCTTCACTAATGTCCCTTAAAAAAAAACAAAACTACTAATTACTTTCTAAACAGACTTTGTTCCTCTTCCCACCATCAATGTTTGCTGATCCTAATGACTGACTGATAAATTAGCTCTACCATCTCATTACTAGTTTACTACTGTTTTACATTCGTCATCCAACATCAAATCTAACTAAATACTGCACTACATCTTATTCCATATTCAAATGTGAAAATGAACTGAAAAGGCATGTCTGATTATGAAGTTTTAAGTTAGGTTTTCAATTAATCTATTCTGAATTTGTCATAAAAATATATCACTTCTCTGTTTTTAGTTTTGTGTCTCTTGGTTGTATTGCAGTTTTTAGAGTTTCAGGTACTCTTAGAAAAATGAAGCTAAGTTTTATAAAGCATCTTACAAAGATCCTATCCTTGGTCATATAATAAAGGTACCACTGCAGATTACTTGAGATGCAGGACTGCTAATGAGCAATGGGTAATTTAGCAAGTATAAACACATTTCTGCCTAATGGAGGATATATGCAATGGAGCATACACATGCGCACATGCACACACATGTATGCCATATCTGGATATATATATATATATATATACATATATACATACCATATATATATACACACACACACACATATTCGCTCTCTCTCTCTCTCTATATATATATATATACACACACACACACACACACACACACACACATATATATGGTTATGGAACTCCTAGAAAAAGCCAAATTTTAGAAAACTTGTATAAATATATACTGTATGCCAGGCGTTGTATTATTGAATGCTAACCATCAATAAACCATTCAATGGAGAATAGGTAAGACCCCTTTACCTTCAGAAGTCTGGCATTCCAACAGGAGATGGTAGAAAATACAGACATACTTTGTTTTACTGTGCTTTGCTTTATTGAAGTCACTGATATGCATTTTGTACAAACTGAAGGTCTGTGACAACAAAGTTTTTTCATTTATTCTATTTATTATGGTGATCTGTGGTTAGTGATCCTTGATATTGCTATTGTAATGGTTTTGGGGTGCCACAAAACCATGCCATATAGGACAGCAAACTTAATAAATACTGTGTGTGTTCTGACAGTTCATTGACCAGACATTCTCCATCTCTCTCCCTCTCCTCCGGACTCCTTATTCCCGGAGATACAACAAAATTGAAATTAGTCCAATTAATAACCCTACAATGGCCTCTAAGTGTTCAAGTGAAAGGAAAAGTTGCACATCTCTCACTTTACATCAAAAACCACAGATGAGGGGGATCCCTGGGTGGCTCAGCGGTTTGGCGCCTGCCTTTGGCCTGGGCCGCGATCCTGGAGTCCCGGGATCGAGTCCCGCGTCGGGCTCCCAGTGTGGAGCCTGCTTCTCTCTCTGCCTGTGTCTCTGCCTCTCTCTCTCTCTCTCTCTGTGTCTAAATAAATAAATAAATAAATAAATAAATAAATAAATAAATCTTTAAAAAAAAAAAAACAGATGATTAAGCTTAGTGAAGACAGGTCAAAAGTGTGACAAGTCAAAAGTGAGGCCTCTTGCACCAAACAGTTATCCAAGCTGTGAATGCAAAGGAAAAGCTCCTGAAGGAAATGAAAGTTGCTACTCCAGTGAACACATGAAAGATAAGAAAGCAAAAGCCTTACTGCTGCTATGGAGAAAGTCTGAGAGGTCTGGATAGAAGATCAAACCAGCCACAGCATTCCCTTAGGCCAGGCCTAATTCAGAGCAATTCTATGAAGACAGAGAGGGGAGGAAGCTGCAGAACAAAAGTCTGAAGCCAGCAGAGATTGGGGTTCATGAGGTTTAGGGGGAAAAAGCTATCTCTGTAACATAAATGTACAAGGTGAAGCAGCAAATGCTAATGGAGAAGCCGTAGCAAGTTATCTAGAAGATCTAGCTAAGATAATTCATGAAGGTGGCTACACTAAACAACAGATTTTTAGTGCAGACGAAACAGCCTTCTATTGGAAGAAGATGCCACCTAGAACTTTCATAGCTACAGAGGAGAAGGCATTGCCTGGCTTCAAAGCTTCAAAGGACAGGTTAACTCTCTTACAAAGGGCTAATGCAGCTGGTGACTTTAAGTTGAAGCCAGTGCTAATTTACCATTCCAAAAATCCTAAGGCCCTTAAGAATTATGCTAAACCTACTCTGCGCCTGTGCTATACAAACAGAACACTAAAGCCTGGATAACAGCACATCTGTTTACACACGGTTTACTGAATATTTTAAGCCTGCTATTGAGACCTATTGCTCAGGGGAAAAAAAAAAGACTTTCAAAATAGTGCTGTTCATTGACAATGCACCTGGTTACTCAAGAGCTCTTACGGAGACATACAATTAGATGAATTTTGTTTTCATGCTTGCTAACACAACATCCATTCTGTAGCCCATGGATCAAGGAATAATTTTGACTTTCAAGTCTTATTTAAGAAATATATTTCATAACACTATTGCTGCCATAAATAGTGATTCCTCTCATGAATCCGGGCAAAGTAAATTGAAACCTTCTGAAAAAGATTCCCCATTCTAGATACCATTAAGAACATTTGTGATTCATGGGAAGAGGCCAAAATATCAACATTAACAGGGGTTTGGAAGAAATATAGTCCAACCCTCATGAATGACTCTGAAGGATCAAGCCTTCAGTGGAGGAAGTAACTGCAGATGTGATACAAATAGCAAGAGAAGTAAAATTAGAAGTTGAGCCTGAATGGCTACAGTCTCATGATAAAACTTTAAGATTTATTTATTTGGGGGGGGGGTGTAGAGCACATGTGTGAAGAGGGAGAGGGGTAAGAGGAAAGGGAGAAAGAGAAAGAATCCTCAAGCAGACTCACTGGGTGTGGAGCCCACTGCAGGATCTGATACAGGGTCCAACCCAACCCAAGACCCTGAGATCATGACCTGAGCCAAAACCAAGACCTGGCCCCCTAACCGACTGAGCCACTCAGGTGCCCCTCATGATAAAACTTTAATGGACAAGGAGTTGCTTCTTATGGATGAGCAAAGAAAGCAGTTTGTTGAAATGAAATATATTTCTGGTGAAGATGCTTTGAAGATTGTTGAAATGACAACAAAAGATGTAGAATGCTACATTAACTTGGTTGATAAAAACAGCAGCAGGGTTTAAGAAGACTGACTCCAATTTTGAAAGAAGTTCTACTGTAGGTAAAATGCTTTCAAATAGTATCACATACTACAGAGGAACTGTTTATAAAGGAAGAGCCAATCAATACAGCGAACTTCATTGTTGTCTTATTTTAAGAAACTGCTATGCTATCTCAGCCTTCGGCAACCACCGCCATGACCAGTCAGCAGCCAGCAATATCCAGGCAAGACCCTCCATCAGAAAAAAGATTACAACTTGCTGAAAGTTCAGCTGATGCTTAGCATTTTTTCTTTAGCTATAAAGGATTTCTAAATTAAAGCGTGTACACTTTTTAGACGTAATGCTATCACACATGTAATAAACAGTGTAAACATAACTTTTTATGCACTAGAAAACCAAAATATTCATTTGACTTGCTTTACTGCAATATTCACTTTATTGTGGTGGTCTATAACTAAACTCACAATATCTCCTGTATAGTAAACAAAACACACAAAGCAAATAAACAGAAATTAGAATTTTTTTTTTTTTTTTTTACAATTAGGATTATAGCTAGAAGGAAATAAGCATGAATCTGTCATAGAAAGGGCCTATTCTAGATAAGATAATCAGGAAAGGCATCTGTGAAGAAGGGAACTGAAGGACAAGGGTATTTACTAGAAGTGTACTGCATGGGAAGCTGGAGGGCAAAAGAGGGATAGGAAACCAAGAGGCATGAGAATACTGAAGGCAGAGACAACAGCAAGAACTACGGTTTATAGCAAGAAAGCATGTAAGGAGTTCCACAAACTAAATTCAGGTTAGCCTGATGGACAACAGTGAAGAGGGAGAGAGTAACTAGATGTGTAAGCCAGAGAAATGACAAGGCCAGGTCATGCAGAACAATAAACAATCACGATACCAAACTGCATAAAAAATGCAAGGCCCAGCAATATGCTGTCCACAAGAAACATACTTAAAACATTAAGACATAAATTGGTTAAAATAAAAGGATAAGGGGATCCCTGGGTGGCGCAGCGGTTTGGCGCCTGCCTTTGGCCCAGGGCATGATCCTGGAGACCCGGGATCGAGTCCTGCATCGGGCTCCCTGCATGGAGCCTGCTTCTCCCTCTGCCTGTGTCTCTGCCTCTCTCTCTCTCTGTGAATATCATGAATAAATAAATAAAATCTTTAAAAAAATAAAATAAAATAAAAGGATAAAAATATATATATTATATAAACATTAATCAAAAGAAAGCTGCAGTGACTACATTAATATCAAATTACATTTCAGAACAAGGGTTAGATTACCAAGGATAAAGAGGGGTGTTACAAAATGTTCCTTATATGAAAGTATAAACTGATGAAGAAGACATAATAATCCTAAATTGTATAAACCTGACAATGGAACTTCAAAATACAAGAGGGGAAATCAAACCCCTCAAACTGATCTGCAAATTCAATGCAAATCCAGTCCAAATCCCAGGAGATCTGTTGTTTTACAAATGAAGAAGCTAATTCTAAAATATATATGGAAAGAAAAAGGAACTACAATAGCCCAAACACTTTTGAAAAAGAAAAATAAAGCTGGAGGACTCACACTGCTTGATTTCAGGCCTATAAAAAGGCCACAGTAATCAAGACACTATGGTATTGATAGAATAGAATAGTTGGCTTCAGCACATTTATAGTCAACACATTTTTTTCAAAAGGGGCCAATACAGGACTCTTCAACAAAGGGTGTTGATACAACTGAATACCATGTGTTAAAAAAAAAAAGTCAACTAACATCTAACACCATATATACAACATATAAATGATATTGAAATGAAGGAATCACAGAATTAAATATAAAATTTATACTATAAAACTTCTAGAGGAACACACAGCAGGAAATCTTTGTGACTTTGGAGTAGGTAAAGAATTCATAAAGAGAACACAGAAAGCATAAACCATAAAAGAAAAAATTGTTAAAGTGGGTATCATTAAAATTTAAAACTCCTTTCTAGGGTCAGCCTGAGTGGCTCAGTGGCTTAGTGCCGCCGCCTTCAGCCCAGGTCGTGATCCTGGAGACCTGGGATCGAGTCCTGTGTCGGGCTCCCTGCATGGAGCCAGCTTTTCCCTCTGCCTATGTCTCTGCTTCTCTCTCCCTTTCTCTCTCTCTCTCTCTCTCTCTCTGTCTCTCATGAATGAATAAAATCTTTTTAAAAATAAATAAATAAAACTCCTTTCTAGATACTACAAGAAAATGAAAAGAATCCACAGACTGGGAGAAAATCTTTGCAAACACATAGCTGACAAAGGACTGCTAACCAAAATAAATAACTCTCACAATTCAACAATAAAAAATAAAGTACTCAAACAAATAAATGAGCAAATAATTTGAGTATTTCACCAAAGATTGTACAGATGGCAAATAAACAGAATAAAGGATGCTCAACATCATTAATCATTAGAGAAATCATATTGAAACTACCAGAAGATACTAGTACTTCCATATTTAAATAGATTCTTTTTTTTAATCAACAACATCAAGCACTGACAAGGGTGCAGAGCAAAAGGCACACTTACTCATTGCTGGTGGGAATGCAAAACAGTACAGACACACTTTGGAAAACAAGTAAGCAGTTTTTGTTGAAAATTAAACACTTATACAATTCAGCAATCCCACTTCTAGATATTTACTAAACAGAAATGAAGATTTATGTCCCCACAAAAACATGCATGCAAATGTCTATATCTGCTTTATTCCTGATCTGCAAAAGCTAGAAACAATCTAGATGTCCAACCATTGAAGAATGGATAAACAAACTGTACATTCATACAATGGAATACTAAACTGTGATATATAAGAACAAACTACTGACTCAGGAAACAGTATGGATGAATCTCAAGAGCATTATGTTAAGTAGAAGAAAATACATATTATATAATTTCATTTACATAACATTTTGGAATACTATAAAAAGTATAGTAACAAGGTTGTGTATTATGCGATTCCATTTAGAAAACATTTTAGAAAAGACAAAACTACAGGGAACAAAAACAGATTAAAGGTTTCTAGGGCTAGGACTGGAGACAGAACGGACCACAAAGGGGCTTGAGGGATCTTTTGGGGTGATGGAAATATTCTACACTTTGACGTGGTGGTGGTTACACAACTGCCTATATCTGTTAAAAATGCATAAAACTGTACACCTAAAAACGTGTGAATTTTACTGTAAGTTACATGTCAACAAACATGTAAACATGCCTCTTTAAAAAAGAAAACAAGAATCATAGTAAGTACAAAAGAGTACCAATTAAAAATGATAAACATCTTACAATTCTATAATGCCCAACTTCTCTAAGCAGTTTCTTATATATTTTATCACTGTAACCACTCTTTAACTTATTAAGTTGACTCTTTAAAACTTAATTGGTTTCCTGAATTTAAAAATACAAAATCACAGAATAATATGGTGGTCGGAGTTCAGGCTGCCATTGTCTTAAACATAGCTAGCAAATTCTGACAGCGGAAAGCTCTAGGTCCCTTTTCCAGGTAAGACAGCTTACAGATCTTGTTGCAAGATGATAAAAAGGATATGTGAGTCACAGGTTGAAGGAACTGTCTTTTCAGAGAAGTGAAATTCAGGGACAGGTGACAAAACAGCTGTAGAATAAGGCCATTACTGTTAGAGCAAGGAATCCCAAATAACTTTCCTGGGTGCCTCAAGGTATAGGCAGCTGACAAGAGACACCCAGGAAATAATGTAGGAAGCAGAAGTCACAGTGCACTGGGGAGGCTCAGAATGGACTTTCACGTGTTTTAATTCATCTTTGAACAATGCTGGGAAATAGGCTGTATCATTTGCAGTTCCTAGCACGAAACAAAAATCCAGATCATTTGTCCAAAACTTAAGAATTTCAAGATGACAATAGCAAATAATAAAACTGAGTACAAAGCCCTTCTAAGGGTAGGGCCTATCCAACTGCCCAGTCACATGACCACAAAACCAGCCACAGGTAGAAGGTACAGTCCACTGACAGATTCATAAACATGCCAGAGATCTCCTGTCCATTCCCTTGCTGCACTGATAATTATACCATTAAAATATTATTTTAAATCTTCACATTCAAATCTCCAGAGGAGATCCCATAGCTTTTTAAGAATCCATTTCACTGTGTCAGAAAAGTTCTCCAGGTATCTTTTATCTGTCTTTTTTACTGAAATTCCCCATCTCCCTTAACTCATACCCAGGAATAACAGAAAATATCTTTCTATCATTGCCTGTAAGATGTCCCTTTTATATGCCTGAAGATCACTATGGGCTGTCTATCCAGAACCACAAGATGTGAAAGTAAAAGTAAAAAAACCAATGCACTGTCATTAAAGCTAAAACAAGCTGGAGAGAAATTAATTTAAATAGTGGGCCTAAAAGTGAGATAATAAATAAGAAAACACTATAGAAAAGCTAGATATGTGGTAGCAGTATAAGGTTTTTAAACTTTTTATCTCAATCTTTAAGAAAAAAGGCTAATTAACCTCTAATTCCTTAAAAAGATACATAAGATTAACTTACATAAAGGGTCTAAGATCTAGAAATAACTGTTTATGAAAATACTTAAAGAATTTTATTTTTTTTAAAGAATTTTATTTAAATTCAATTTGCCCACACATATAGTATAACATCCAGCGCTCATTCCATCAAGTGCTCTCCTCAGTGCCCCCCCCACCTCCCCTAAAAATACTTTTTTTTTTAAATTTTTATTTATTTATGATAGTCACACAGAGAGAGAGAGAGAGAGAGGCAGAGACACAGGCAGAGGGAGAAGCAGGCTCCATGCCCCGGGAACCCGACGTGGGACTCGATCCCGGGTCTCCAGGACCGCGCCCTGGGCCAAAGGCAAGCGCCAAACCGCTGCGCCACCCAGGAATCCCTAAAAATACTTTTTAAACATCCAAGTAAACAGACTCCCCTCAGAAAGTCCATATGTACTTGACATGTGGAGAATGTGGAGAGCAGCAGGGCAACACTCTCAATTTTTTAATTGAGAGACTGAGAAGATTTGTTAAGGTCACATGATGATTTGCCCAGAAGATTTTCCCCTTGAGATTAGCATGCTAATAAAAAAATTGAAGCTATCCCTGAAATACAAACAAAACTAAGTATAAATCTTTTATGCTTATAGCTCTTATACAACTACAAAGCAGAAACTAATTTTCAAATGAAATACAGAAGCAACAAAACCAATAATAATCAAATAATTAAAAATCAGCATTATTTGTCACATTAAATTAGACAGTTAATTGCTGCTTAAAACCTGTGGTACTCACTGCCACAGCATGCATTCTTTGAAAGTGTCAGCTCTCAAGACTTCTGCGAGTGCTTTTATAACATTATGAAACAAAACAAAAAGTGAAATTTTTCATCAAACCAGATGTTATACCTTTATGATCCACAAATCTATAAACTATAGTTAATGTAAAATTCTTATTTCTGAAATCTAATCTGAAATTAATTTTAAATTATATTCCGTTAAAAATTATTCACAACACTTACACCCTCCATTTCTGGGATAACCAAGCAACAGCTGTAGTTGTAAAAACAGTGCCTCTAGAAACATTTTTTTTAAACTTTTATTTATCTTTTTTTTTAAGATTTTATTTATTTATTCATGATAGACACACACACGGGGGAGGTGGGGAGAGAGAGAGGCACAGACACAGGCGGAGAAGCAGGCTCCATGCAGGGAGCCGGACGTGGGACTCGATCCCTGGTCTCCAGGATCACGCCCTGGGCCAAAGGCAGACGCTAAACCGCTGTGCCACACAGGGATCCCTAGAAACATTTTTTTAAAAAACAAGTTCATGGGATCCCTGGGTGGCGCAGCGGTTTGGCGCCTGCCTTTGGCCTAGGGCGTGATCCTGGAGACCCGGGATCAAATCCCACATCAGGCTCCCGGTGCATGGAGCCTGCTTCTCTCTCTGCCTGTGTCTCTGCCTCTCTCTCTCTCTCTCTCTTTGTGACTATCATAAATAAATAAAAAAATTTTTAAAAAAAGTAAAAAAAAAAAAAAAGTTCATGAAAAAATAGTATACATCCATGTGGAAAGAAATCTCTTTAATCACAGAAATGACTCAATAATTTATCCCTACCCTATCCTAAAAACCCTTTAAAACTAATAAACAATTTACCAATAAATCCCTATGTTCAATAACTTTAAAATGAGCAAGCAGAAACAATTAATATATAATCTGTCACATCTCTGAAAGTAGGATATTAAAAATGAGAATAGAAAAAATCCTATGCCATGACATTAAAACAACAAAAATGGCTCAAAGCTTGTATGATTTGAGAATCTTGACACCAGGTAACTTCCTCCACCCTGCTAGCCTCTCCAAAGTAACTTATTCTACTTCCCATTTTCAGTGGTAACAAATATCATTTCAGGCCCAGATACAAAGAGAAGACCTTCCTTCGTTTCTAACTGCTGATTCACTTATTTTGTAGGTCAGAGTAGTAAATAATGTTTTGGTTTACACAATTTCAAAGAAAGGGAAGCAACTGTGTTTTCGTTTGTTTGTTTGTTTGTTTGTTTATCAGATCTTCTCTTTGTGTTCTGCTCAACTAGACCAAAGACAAAAGTACTGTGAAATTTTTCCTACACTGGTTTTTACTTACATTGATAAAGGGTAGGGTAGGGTATCTGAGGTCATTACTGATTGAGATAAATGAAAAAGTAAAACTCTCCAGGACAGATAAGGAGGAAACAAGGATCTGGTACTAGTACCCTCAGAGCTTCAATACTCACATTCTCCATTCTCCGCTTGTTCAATTCAGTTTGATATTAGCTATTGAGCGCCTACTGTCTTCCAGTCACTGGGGTACTGGTGTTACTAAATTATTAAAACATGATCCCTGCTTTACAGGAGTTTGTCTTCTGGAATATCCCTTTCCCAAATGGAATTTCCCTCATTCATCTAGACCAAGATTAAGGACTCCTCCTAATCCCCATGCAGCATTAAGTACTCTCTCCTCAGAACTGCTATTAACAGTATTTATTTCTCCTAAACTCTGTGCTGCTCATTGTCTTACATCGGCACCATCAAGAGTAAGGTGAAGGGAAAGAGATAGAATTCTAGCTCCATCAATTAATGAATAGCTATTTATCCTTTAAAGAGAATTATTTAATAGTGCTTACTATGTCCCACATAATGTTTTAGTCCTTTTGTTCATATTAAATTACTCAATCCTCACAATAACTTTATGATATTGGTTATATTATTACCTTTTAGAGATAGGGAAATTGAGGTCCAGAGAAGGTAAGTAGTTTATTTGCTGCCCTAAGTAGCTTACTTGTTGTCTTAAGTCATACAGCCAATAAGTGTTGGGAGTCTGAATTTGAACCCAAACAGTCTGACTGTGGACTTCATATTCTGAACCCCTATACTATCTGCCCTTCAAAATGAAGTAATGATACCCACTTACAGAGACTCACAGAAGACAATGCATGTGAAAGCTTTTAATAGTGTCTAGCACACTATACATGCTCATTAAATGTTTTCTTCCATCCCTAAGAGACTCTAAATTCCTAAGGGAAGATGTTTCTTACTCATATTTTTATCTTCTAACAAATCTAGCATTGTGCTTGGCAGATAAAAGGTGCTCAATAAGCCTAGCATGCATGTGCTTGATACAGAGGTACAAACTGTCCATATAAATGGATAGTGGTGCTAAGCAAAATCAGTCAGAGAAGGACAAACACTACATGATCTCACTCACGTGGAAATTAAGAAACAAAATAGAGAATGCAGGGGAAGGGAAAGAAAAATAAAACAAGATAAAAACACAGAGGCAAATCATAAGAAACTCTTAACTGTAAGGAACAAATGAAGGGTTGCTGGAAGAGGTGGGGGTATGGGGTAACCGGGGGATGGGAATTACATCATTACTTGATGTAATGAGCACTAGATATTATATAAAAGTGATGAATCAGGGATGCCTGGGTGGCTCAATGGTTTAGCATCTGCCTTCAGCTCAGGGAGTGATCCCAGGATCCAGGACCAAGTCCCACATCAGGCTCTCTGCGGGGGGCCTGCTTCTCCCTCTGCCTATGTCTCTGCCTGTCTCTCTGTTTCTCATGAATAAATAAATAAATCTAAAAAAAAAAAAAGTGATGAATCACTAAACTCTACCCTGAAACTAACAACACAATATGTTAAATAATTTAAATGAATGAATAGGGCAGCCTGGGTGGCTCAGTGGTTTAGCGCCGCCTTCAGCCCAGGGCGTGATACTGAGGTCCCAGGATCGAATCCCACCTCAGGCTCCCTGCATGGAGCCTGCTTCTCCCTCTGCCTATGTTTCTGCCTCTCCCCCTCTCTCTCTCTCTCTAAATCTCTCTCATGAATAAATAAAGTCTTTAAAAAAAATGAATGAATGAATGAATGAATGAACAGAAGAGTCTCTCCTGGAGCCAATCTCTACCTCCACATGGCATAGAACAATGATCTTTTATTTTCCAATTTAAAGTATTACTCATCTAACAAGGTTCTCTTTTCCTATGAAGATATTGGAAAAAGAGGAGAATTTGTCTTTTTATGCATATATAGGGACAGCACTGGATAAAGAACAAGGCAACAAGGTCTATGATGCCAATTTATAAGGGATAAATAAAAAACAGAACCCCAGTAAATTCAGGATTCCACATTTTATAATGAATTATAAATTGGAGCAGTTGTGGCTGAAGTAGATAGCTTTACATGTGGAAGTTGCAGAGATTTCTATACACTAACAATGAGACTGAAGAAAGAGAAATTAAGGAGTCAATCCCATTTACAATTGCACCCAAAAGCATAAGATACCTAGGAATAAACCTAACCAAAGAGGTAAAGGATCTATACCCTAAAAACTATAGAACACTTCTGAAAGAAATTGAGGAAGACATAAAGAGATGGAAAAATATTCCATGCTCATGGATTGGCAGAATTAATATTGTGAAAATGTCAATATTACCCAGGGCAATTTACACGTTTAATGCAATCCCTATCAAAAGACCATGGACTTTCTTCAGAGAGTTAGAACAAATTATTTTAAGATTTGTGTGGAATCAGAAAAGACCCCGAATAGCCAGGGGAATTTTAAAAAAGAAAACCATAGCTGGGGGCATAACAATGCCAGATTTCAGGTTGTACTACAAAGCTGTGGTCATCAAGACAGTGTGGTACTGGCACAAAAACAGACACATAGATCAGTGGAACAGAATAGAGAATCCAGAAGTGGACCCTGAACTTTATGGTCAACTAATATCCGATAAAGGAGCAAAGACTATCCATTGGAAGAAAGACAGTCTCTTCAATAAATGGTGTTGGGAAAATTGGACATCCACATGCAGAAGAATGAAACTGGACCACTCTCTTTCACCATACACAAAGATAAACTCAAGGTGGATGAGAGATCTAAATGTGAGACAAGATTCCATCAAAATCCTAGAGGAGAACACAGGCAACACCCTTTTTGAACTTGGCCACAGTAACTTCTTGCAGGATACATCCACGACGGCAAGAGAAATAAAGGCAAAAATGAACTATTGGGACTTCATCAAGATAAGAAGCTTTTGCACAGCAAAGGATACAGTCAACAAAACTAAAAGACAACCTGCAGAATGGGAGAAGGTATTTGCAAATGACATATCAGATAAAGGACTAGTTTCCAAAATCTATAAAGAATTTATTAAACTCAACACCAAAGAAACAAACAATCCAATCATGAAATGGGCAAAAGACATGAAGAGAAATCTCACAGAGGAAGACATGGACATGGCCAACATGCACATGAGAAAATGCTCTGCATCACTTGCCATCAGGGAAATACAAATCAAAACCACAATGAGATACCACCTTACACCAGTGAGAATGGGGAAAATTAACAAGGCAGGAAGCAACAAATGTTAGAGAGGATGTGGAGAAAAGGGAACCCTCTTACATTGCTGGTGGGAATGTGAACTGGTGCAGCCACTCTGGAAAACTGTATGGAGGTTCCTCAAAGAGTTAAAAATAGACCTGCCCTACGACCCAGCAATTGCACTGTTGGGGATTTACCCCAAAGATTCAGATGTAATGAAACGCCGGGACACCTGCACCCCGATGTTTCTAGCAGCAATGTCCACAATAGCCAAACTGTGGAAGGAGCCTCAGTGTCCATCAAAAGATGAATGGATAAAGATGTGGTTTATGTATACAATGGAATATTACTCAGCCATTAGAAATGACAAATACCCACCATTTGTTTCAACGTGGATGGAACTGGAGGGTATTATGCTGAGTGAAGTAAGTCAATTGGAGAAGGACAAACAGTGTATGTTCTCATTCATTTGGGGAATATAAATAATAGTGAAAGGGAATATAAAGGAAGGGAGAAGAAATGTGTGGGAAATATCAGGAAGGGAGACAGAACATAAAGACTCCTAACTCTGGGAAATGAACTAGGGGTGGTGGAAGGGGAGGAGGGTAGGGGGTGGGGGTGAATGGGTGACGGGCACTGAGGGGGGCACTTGACGGGATGAGCACTGGGTGTTATTCTGTATGTTGGTAAATTGAACACCAATAAAAATTATTTTTTAAAAAAAGGAAGTTGCAGAGACCACCTATTTCTGAGTATTTTGCAACTTGCAGGTGAGAATAAAAATGTTATATTCCACTTAGGAGCCCATAATAAATGTACTTGATGAACACAAGACATACAACTTTTTAGTTCTCTTCACTCCCCATAAATAAACGTTGAACAAAATATTTAAATAGTATCAGTTTAGAAAAATGCTAAATTAGTAGCCTTCCAGGGTACCTATGTGCCTTGGCTCAGCCCTGTATAAAGAGATTTTGTTTCAGAAGCAAATATATAGTTACTGCACTCCAGTGCCTAGTTATCTGTTCTCCTTGCCCAAGAAACCCCAAATTCAGGTATCTAGAATTAGCACAATAAAACCAACTTTTGAAAAATTTTTACATTGTAGTAGCTATGTTGGTATCCAATGGTAAGTTAAAACAATGTTTCTAAGAGAAAGCTGTTGATGCTGATCTAATCAACTTTCTAAATCTAAAAGACCTCATCATCCTCCCCAAATGCTCCTTTATTGTTAGTTTTCAATCCCAATCCCTATGAATGGAATAACTCAGATGGATATCTAGAAGCCTTAGGATCTTGGGGCCTAGGCCCTGCTTTCCTGTTGTTGCTATCATTGTTGCCTACAAGCCTGCATTATAAAGAATATAAGGAGAAGATAAAGGTAGCTGCCAGTGCTTCAAAAAATGACACTATTTCTAATTCTCACTAAAACTCTACAATGCAACTATTATCTCCAGTCCACAAATAAGTAAACTAAGCCTCAAAGAAGTTATTTATCTGAGACTACCCAAGTGAATACAAGCGGCAATGCTAGAATTCAAACTCAGATGTATCTGACAATAAACACCATGCCTTCCCCATAATCACTGCCTTTCATAGTGTCTGTGAGATCACATTATCCAAACATTTATTGAGAAAAGAAACTGTATACACACAAAAATTATCCTCCTAGTACCTAAGACAAAACCTAAAGACTAGTTTTTTTTTTTTCTTCAAATGACTATGATCCCATAGAAGCAACAAACCTTAAACCTCATTGTTAATAATCACTGGAAAGTCCATGAGGATAGGGACTTTTGGGTTTTGTTCACTGCTGAAGCCTCAATTTCTAGAACAGTACTTGGCACCATCAGATATTCAAGAGCAGTTTGTTGAATGAAGAACAAAAATGTCTCTCATTTTTTTTAGGTCATTAAAAGCACCATGTTTTCTGCAACACACATTCTGCAAGTCTCTTTCAAGTCAGAATGTGACTAAAAGTGGAATTATGCATAAGAACCAACAAATCAAAGAGTGGTTCTTGAAATAATTAAAGAACAAATTCACAAAGCTTTACAATATCTCCACAGTTCATATTTTGGGAAAATTGAATTAGAAAAAAGAAGACCTTAGTTTTGTATTAAAATTAATAGGGGAGCCTAAGTGGCTCATTTAGTTAAACATCCAACTCTTGATATCAGCTCAGGTCATGATCTCAGGGTTGTGAGATCGAACCCTGCATTAGACTCTGCCCCGAGTGTGGAGCTTGCTTAAGATTCTCTTTCTCCCGCTCCTTCTGCCCCTCCTCCTTCAAAAAAATAATAAAATACTGCAAATACATACTGTTTGCTTTGTTGAGAGATTGTACAAATATGACAAAGTTCAGGGAAGATCATAAGGGATAAACAGGGATATAGCCCATGTGTTCACTATCATAGAACATTCTCCAAAAGAGCTCTTAGAAAAGCCAAGGTATCAATATTTATACATGATAAAATAGACTTTAAGACAAAAACTATAACAAAAGACAAAGGATACTATATAATAATAAAGGGAATAATCCAATAAGAAGATATAACAATTATAAATATTTATGAACCCAATATGCATCCAAATACATTATAGACACTATTACCCAATGGTAAGTTAAAATAGTAATACATTAATACTAGGAGACTTTAACACCCCACTTATATCAATGGACAGATTATCCAAATAAAAAATAAGGAAACTGGCTTTGAATGACAGGTTGGACCACATGGACTTAACATATTCAGAACACTCCATCCTAAAACAGCAGAATACACATTCTTTTCAAATGCACATGGAACATTCTCCATAATAGATCACATATTAGGCCACAAAAAAAGTCTCAACAAATTTTTAAAAAGGCTGAATTCATATCATGCATTTTCCCTGACCACAACACTATAAAAGTGGAAATCAACCACAAAATAAAAAAAAAAAAAAAAAGGAAAGACCACAAATACATGGAGATTAAATAACATGCACTAAACAATGAATGGGTCAACCAAGAAATCAAAGAAGAAACAAAAAAATTACATGGAAACAAATGAAAATAAACAAACAAATGAAAACAATGGTCCACAACCTTTGGAATATAGCAAAAGTGTTTCTAAGAGGAAAGTTTATAGCAATACAGGGCCACTTCAAAAAGCAAGAAAAAAAACTCAAACCTAACCTTACAGCTAAAAGAGATATGACATGAGCAACAAACAAAGCTCAAAAGCAGAAAGAAGGAAATAATAAAAATTAGAGCAGAAATAAATGATACAGAAACCTAAAACAATAGAACACATCGATGAAATGAGGAACTGGTTTTCTGAAAAAAATCAAAATTGATAAACCTCCATCTAGGCTCAACAAGGAAAAAAAAAGAGAAAGGACTCAAACAAAATCACAAATGAGAGCAGAGAAATAACAACCAATATTACAGAAATACAAACAATTGCAAGGGAAAATTATGACAACAAATTACACAACCTAGAAGAAATGGATAAATTCCTAGAAACATACAATCTCCCCAAACTGAAGCAGGTAGAAACAAAATTTGAACAGACCAATTACTAGCAAGGAAATTGAATCAATAATCAAAAACCTCCCAACATCTGCCTTTGGCTCAGGTCCTGATCCCAGGATCCTGGGATCAGGCCCCATGTCAGGCTCCCTGCACAGTAGGGAGCCTGCTTCTCCTTCTGCTCCTCTTCCCGTTGTTCATGATCTCTCTCTCTCTCTCTCTCTCAAATAAATAAATAAAATCTAAAAGAAAAGAAAAAAGAAAAAAGAAAAGAAAGAAGACAATCTCCCAACAAACAAAAGTCCAGGACCAGACGATTTTGCAGGTGAATTCTACCAAACATTTAAAGAGATAATACCTATTTTTCTCAAACTGTTCCAAAAAATAGAAGAGGAAGTATAGCTTCCAAGTACATTCTATGAGGCCAGCATTCCCTGACCAAAACCAGACAGACACCACCAAAAAAATAGAACTACAGGCCAATATCGCTAATGAACATGGATGCAAAAACCTTAAAAACAAAAAAACAAAAAAAAAACAAAACAGCAAACCAAATCCAATAATACATTAAAAAAAAAATTCACCACAATCAAGTGGTGTTTATTCCTCAGATGCAAGGATGGTTTAATATTGACAAATCAATTAATGTGATACATCACATCAATAATAAAAAGGATTTTTAAAAAACCCATATGATCATTTGAAAAGATGCAGAAAAAGCATTTGACAAAGTACAACATCCATTCATAATAAAAACCGTCAACAAAGTAGGTATAGAGGGAACATACCTCAACATATTAAAGGCCTTTTATGAAAAACCCACAGCAAATATCATATTCAATGGAGAAAAACTGAAAGCTTTTCCCCTAAGGTCAGGAATAAGATAAGGATGTCTGTTCTCACAGCTTCTATTCAACATAATACTGAAAATCCTAGCCACAGCAATCAGACAACAAAAAGAAATAAGAGGTATCCAAATTGGTAAAGAAGAAATAAAACGTTCACTATTTGCAGATGACATGATACTATATATACTATATATAGAAAACCCAAACCCAAAAGACTCCACAAGAAAACTAGTGGGTCAGATAAATGAATTTAGTAAAGTCTCAGTATACAAAAATCAACATACAGAAATCTGTTCCATTTCTACATATAAATGAAGCAGCACAAAGAGAAATTAAGAAAACAATTTCATTTCAGTTGGACCAAAAATAATAAAGTACCTAGGAACAAACTTAACCAAAGAGATAAGAGACCTATTTTCTGAAAGCTAAAACACTGATGAAAGAAACTGAAGATGACAGAAATAAATGGAAAAATATTCTATGCTCATGGACTGGAAGAACAAATATTGTTAAAATGTCCATACTACCCAAAGCAATCTACAGATTTAATGCAATCTCTATCAAAATACCAACATCATTTTTCACAGAAATAGAATTCTAAAATACCTACAAAACTACAAAAGACCCCAAACAGCCACAGCAATTTTGAAAAATAGATTAAAGACCTAAATGTAAGACCTGAAACCCAAAAATCCTAGAAGAGAGCCCAGGCAGTAATTTCTCGGATATCAGCCGTGGCAACATTTTTCTACATATGTCTTCTGAGGCAAGGGAAATAAAGCAAAAATAAACTATTGGGCCTATACCAAAATAAAAAGCTTCTGCACAGCAAAGGAAATAACTAGCAAAACTAAAAGTCAACCTATGAAATGGAGGAAGATTTTTGCAAATGACATATCTGATAAAGGTTTAGTATCCAAAATATATAAAGAACTATACAATTCAACACTGAAAAAAAAAATCCAATTTAAAAATGGGCAGAGACATGAATAGACACTTCTCCAAAGAAGACATACAGAGGGCCAAAAGACACATGAAAAGATATTCAACATCACTCATCACCGGGGAACTTCAAATCAAAACCACAATGACGTATCACTTCATACCTATCAGAATGGCTAAAATAAAAAACACATGAAATATCAAGTGCTGCCAAGGATGTGGTGAAAAAGGAATCCCCTTACACTATTGGTGGGAATGCAAACTCATGCAGCTCCAAACTCATGTGATCCAGTAATCACACTACTGGGTATCTACTCCAAAAATACAAAAACACTAATTCAAAGGGATACATGTACCCTTATAGCTACAGAAGCATTATTTACAATAGTCACATTATAGAAGCAGTCCAAGTAACCACCGATAGATGGATAAAAAAGATGTGGTAGATACATATATGCCATAAATAGAATATTACTCAGCCATTAAAAGAATGCAATCTTGTCATTTGCAACATAGATAGAACTAGGAAGTATAATTCACTTATTTCACTTAGAAAGAGAGAGGCAGAGATACAGGCAGAGAAAGAGGCAGGCTCCCTGCAGGGAGCCTGATGTGGGACTCAATCCCAGGACCCCAGGATCATGACCTGAGCCAAAGGCAGATGCTCAATCATTGAGCCACCCAGATGTCCCTAATCAAGTAATTTAAAATAACGTTAACTGTGTTAAATCATTTAACAAATAGTCATTTAGGGCCCCTCATTGATTATATTTTTAATTCAATTACCTATTTTTTTCTTTAACAGAAAGTGTGTGGGGCACCTGGGGTCTCAAATGGTTAAGCAACTGACTCTTGATTTTGGCTCAGATCATGATCTTGGGGTTGGGGTGGTGTGACTGAGCTCCACGCTCAGTGAGGAGTCTGCTTCCTCCTTCTCCCTCTCCCTCTCCTCCCAACTTGCATATTCTCTCTCCCTCTCCCTCTAAAATAAATAAATCCTTTACTTATTTTTTTAAAGATTTTATTTGAGAGACAGAGAATGAGTGAGTAAGAGAACACAAGCAGGGGGGAGAAGCAGAGGAAGCAGATTTACTGCTGAGCAGGGAGCCTGACATAGGGCTCTATCTCCAGACTCCAGTATCATGACCTGAGCCAAAGCAGACACTTAACTGGGCCACCCAGGCACCCCTAAATAAATAAGTCCTAAAAAGAAAAGAAAGTTTCTAAGTATGAAAGTTTGGTCTTTAAATTATTACATTTTTCAGAGAGGCAATAATTGAATGAGATTAGTGAATTAATTTATTATTATTATCACTTTTACACCCTCTTCAAAATAAAGGACTATCAAAATGATAGGTGTACATAAAACGGAAAACTTCTCATTGAGGCTCATATGATCCTGTAATTCTGTTTAAAGTAAATCCAGGGCAGCCAAGTGGCTCAGCGGTTTAGCGCCTCCTTCAGCCCAGGGCGTGACCCTGGAGACCCAGGATCAAGTCCCACTTCGGGTTCCCTGCATGGAGCCTGCTTCTCCCTCTGCCTGTGTCTCTCATGAATAAATAAATAAAATCTTAAAAAAAAAAAAAAGTAAATTCAAATTTAAATACAGAAATAAGTATACTGATCATATCTTGAATGGAAAATATAAGTATCACAGCTTTAGCAAATTTGCACAATTAAAATTTCACATGTGAAATGTGTATCAATTCTAAAACAGCTTCTCAGGCTGCTAGAAGCTGTTAATAAGTCTGTTATTTAAATGAGGCTTGATATTGCTAAATAATAAAAGCACTTTGTAGATAGAGACAGTTAATATTAAATTAAAAGTATAATAAAGGCCTTAGCTCTTTAAATATAATATTTAGGGCAGCCTGGGTGGCTCAGCAGTTTAGTGCTGCTTTCGGCCCAGGGTGTGATCCTGGAACCCGAGATCGAATTCCACATCTGGCTCCCTGCATGGAGCCTGCTTCTCCCTCTGCCTGTGTCTCTGCTTCTCTCTCTCTTTCTCTCTCTCTCTCTGTGTCTCATGAATAAATAAATAAAATCTTTAAATAAATAAATAAATATAATATTTAATACTATCTCAAAAGACAAGCAACAATACTAAAACAAAACTTCATTTTTGGTAACAGTTCTAATAAACTCAGTAGATCTTGAACAAAAAGCCATTATAAATAACAGCAGAGAGTATCTCCTGACTACTATTGTTTAAAAAAATAAATAGTACCACTCAAAAATACAGAAAAATAAGTATCCTAACACTGGGATAGAAGAGGAGTCATCTACAATTTGTACAAGCATATTTTGGAGATATTGTAAGTTAGGTTCTAGACCCCTGTAATAAAGAAAATATTACAATAAAGCAAATCAAATCAATTTTGGGGTTTCCCAGTGGATATAAAAGTTACATTTAACTTTTGATACTATAGTCTATTAAGAGTAAAATAGCATTATGTCTAAAAAAAACAAAATACATATCTTGATTTACAAATACTTTATTGCTAAAAATACTAACCATTTTCTGAGCTTTTAGCAAGTCATAATCTTTTTGCTAATGGAGGGTCCTGTCTCAATGTTGATGGCTGCTGACTGATCAGGGTGGTAACTGACAATTTCTTAAAATAAGACACAATAAAGTTTGCCACATCAATGGACTCTTCCTTTAACTTGAACACTGAGAGGCTACTAGAGGATTATTAGCTGGCTTAACTTCAATGTTGTTGTGTCTCAGGGAACAGGGAGGCCCAATGAGAGGGAAAGAGATGGAAGAGCAGCCAGTCGGTAGAGCAGTCAGGACACACAACATTTATCCATTAAGCTTGTCATCTTCTATAGGAGCAGTTTGTGGCACCAAAACGATTACAATACTAACATCAAAGATCACTGAGCACAGGTCACCATAACAAAGAAAAAGTGTGAAATACTATATGAATTGCCAAATGTGACACAGAGACACAGATTAAGCAAATATTGGAAAAATGGAACCAATAAACTTGCTCCACGGAGTTGCCACAAACCTTCAATTTGTAGAAAATGCGGTATTTGTAAAGTATTATCGTAAAGCGAAGCACAACAGAATAAGATGAGGTATGCCTGTATTGTTCTCATATTGAAAACTAAGAGATCATAATTCTACAACAATGTGATTGCAATCTATATAAAATGTTCATTTTTTTAAAAAAGCTAGTTTGCCAAATTGTATATTCCCTAAATTTAAACATGAGGAAATATCAGACAAGCCCAACTTGAAGGACATCCTATAAAATAACTGACCGATACTCTTTTTTTTTTTAAGATTTATTTATTTTATTTATTCACGTGAGAGAGAGAGAGAGAGGCAGAGACACAGGAGGAGGGAGAAGCAGGCTCCATGCCAGGAGCCGGAGGCAGGACTCAATCCGGGGACTCCAGGATTGCGCCCTGGGCCAAAGGCAGGCGCCAAACCGCTGAGCCACCCAGGGATCCCCTGACTGATACTCTTAACTTATCAAGGTCAAGAAAAACTGAGGAGTTGCTCCAATTTAAAAAAAGACCTAACAACTAAATACAACATGGCATCCTGGATTTGACCCTGAGCAAGAAAAGAATGTTGGTAGTAGGACCACTGGGGAAATTTGAATAGTCCATTGATTAGATTAGGTATCAGCAAACCTTTGTGTAAAGGTCCATATAGCAAATACCTTAGGATTTGTGGGCCACATAAGGTCTCCATCACATAGTCCTTTGATTTTTTAATAACTCTTTATAACTTTAATAAAAATGTATGATCCATCTTAACTTACAGGCCTTACAAAACACACAGGCCTGATTTTGATAATGATGCTGCAGAAATAGAAAATTAATATTAATATTTGGGGAAATCTGGGTGGAGAGTATATAAAAATTTGTAATATTTTCCTCAGTCTGAAATTATTTCAAAATGAAGAGTTAAGAGGCACCTGGGTGGCTCCATTGGTTAAGTGTCTGCCTTCGGCTCAGGTTATGATCCCAGAGTCCTGGGATCCCACTTCAGGCTCCCTGCTCAGCAGGGGACCTGCTTCTCCCTCTTTCTCTGCTAATTTTGGATGGATAAATGGAGTACACCTGAGTGTAGCTCTAGAAGGGCAACTAGGATAAAGAGGTAGAGATCTGAAGTGGACTAGGAAGTAGGACTTGTCAATATAACGTGCTAATAATTGCACGTGCTAATAATTACACTGCCCAAAGATAGACTCTCCAGCTTCCTAAGCCTATATAGAGGCTGATAACCATTTTGATAAAGGGTTATAGAAAACATTCAAAGTAACAAGTTAGACTCAGATGGTTTTTAAATTTCTCCAATTTTACATTCTTATTAATATTATTCACAAGCATTAGGACCCTCATATGTTATATATACTAAAAAATGAATTAACAGATCATGACTATAAATCTAAGAATATTTTATAAAAACAGCCATTATACAATGTAAGCAGAACATGGCTAATAAGACAAACACTGTGCCATTTAACAAAATTAATAACACGAGAAAAGCAGAGTTTACAATTTGCCAAGGCAAAAGAGGAAAGTCAAAATATAGTAAATGTATAAGTTATTAAAGGTACATACAACAAAAGGCAGTTATTTTAAGAAAAATCTACTAATATTAATCTATTTAATCTACTTATTAAGAAGGCAATTTTAGACTTGTTCAATTACCAAAATATTTATATTCAAACCAAAAAATTATAACATACCTGTTCATATCATTCTGAGTTAAAAGAAGACTAGAGAGTAATAAGTGATATAACATCCAAAAAGTAAAGTCTATATTAACAATAAATAAATTAAAACATAAGTAATATTTTCATCATTGGTTATGCAATGAAAGCTAAACAAATTGTGATATTTTGGCTTAGAGATATTCTCAAAGTGAGCAACTAAAATAGGAGCCAGCTCCTTCTTCATTGCACCTCTTAAAATATAATCTCTTAATTAAGGTAAATTAGTAGTACATAAAAAAAGGCAGCAAAAACTAAAACACCCCAGAAAAACACAAAAAACTCCCTCTACTTTTCTTGTTGATTTCTTTCTATGAAGTCATTTCATGTTATATCAATTATATGACAAAATGACTCCGTAAAAATATTTTCCTGGGGCACCTGGGTGACTCAGTTGGTTAAGTGTTGGACTCTTGATTTCAGTTCAGGTCAGGTCATGATCTAAGGGTTGTAAGATCAAGCCCCAAGTCCAGCTCCTGCTTAAGATTCCCTCTCTGCCCACATTCCCCTACCCTCACACGTGTGCACACGTGTGCATGTGCATACACTCCCACACACACACTTCCACTCTTCTCCTTCTTTCTCTCAAAACATATGTGTATTTTTTCCTCTCAAGTCTGGGCTAGAAATAAATATAAAGGAAATCTATTTCTCAATATAAGATATAAAATTAAGATTTTTTCATACAACTTTTTTATTCATATAATTCACACACTATAGAAGTCATCCTTTTAAGTATATAAGCCAGCAGTTTTTAGTGTATTCACAAAGTTGTGCAAATATCACCACTACCTAATTCCACATGTTCATTATCCTGAAAAGAAACCCCATACCTACTAGCAGTCACTCTCTGTGATTAATTTTATGTCAACCATAAAATTATTTAATTTGTCATCATATTGTGCCTTGGTTAAACATTATTTCAGGGTGTGTCTGTGGAGGTGTTTCTGGATAAGATTAGCATTTGACGGACTCAGTAAAGTAGACTGCCCTTCCCCATGTGGGTAAGCATCATCCAATTCCTTGAGGGCTGAAGAGAACAAAAGAAAAGGAAGAAGGAATTCACCACTTATTGCTTTCTACCTGCCTAAATTGGGACACCTCATCTCTAATTTTCATACTGAGATTCAAACCATCAGCATTGCTGGTTCTCAAACCTTCAGATTCAAAATGAATTACACTACCAGCTTTCCTGGGTCTCCAGCTGGCAGATAGTAGGACTTAGCCTCCTTTATCACAGGAGCCAATTCATCATAATAAATCTCCTTTTCTGTGTGTTGTGTGTGTGGAGAGTGTGTTTTGTACAGGTTCTATTTCTCTGGAAAACCCTAAAACACTCTCAATTCTTCCCTCCTTTAGCTAGCAGAAGTCACTGATCTATTGTCTCTATGGACTTACCTATTCTGGGTATTTTACACAAAGGGAATCATACCATATGTGAATGGTGTGGCTTATTTCACTTAGCACAAGGTTTTCAAGGTTCATTCATGTTATAGCATGTACCAGTAGTAGTTCTTCATTCCTTCTTGTTGCCAAGTAACAGTCCATGTGTGGAAAGATCATACCTTATTTATCTCATCAACTTGACAGACGTTTGGGTTGTTTCCACTTTTTGGACAATACGGATAATACTTCTATGACGTTTGTGCACAAGTTTTTATGTGGACATGTTTCACTTCTTTTGAGTATATATCTAGGAGTGAAGTTAAGTCATATGATAAATCTATATTTAACATGTTGAGTAACTGCCAAGCTGTTTTCCAAATTGGTTATACCACATTACATTCCCACCAGAAATGCATGAGGGTTCTAATTTCTATACATCCTTGCCAATACTTATTATCTTCCCTTTTTATTACTGCCTCAGAGTGTGTGTGAAGTGGTATCTCATTGTGGCTTTAAAAAATAATTCTTAAATGATAGCCAGGCTAAAAGTGAAAGCAATCAAGTGGCTATCACCTTACCCACAAAATAATTTTATGTAAGTTGTAATTTGACCCAAAAGTTAACCATATTAAGTCTCTGATCAGATGATAATTCCTACATGATCTGAATGGAGGCACTTACTACTCAACAAAAAGGAACCAAGTGGTAATACCTTGTTAGAGTAGAGTTTTCTACAGTCTAATGTCTGGCTAACAAGATCATTATTGTACTTACTGCCTCTTATTATACTGAATTCATATGTACATATATTTATACTCCATGTTGTTCCAAAAAGAACTTTGAAGCAACTTTTAAAAAGACATACCATACGGTAGGAATTTTAAAAATAGATTTGTTTCCGATTGTATGGTTTACTAGGCAACCAGGCTAACCCTCCTGCCAAACATAATTTTTAAATGCTAGAAAACATTTTAATATTCCCACTACATTGATGAAAAAAAGTATGGAATTATAAGGGCAAAATCTAAGTACAGATAGAAACTCAGTGAAATGAATATATAAATGAACATGGTATTTACTTTGAGGATATGTGCAGGAATAGGTGAACTTGAGCTTTGGTTTATATACCCTTTTGGGAGCTTTGTTCAAGAGACAAAGCTTAAGGCTTACCAAACAGTCTAAGAAGAAATTCCCCATGAAGTTGATATCAGTGTGATAATAGTAAATTAAAAACAAACATACTCCTGCAGGGGTTTTATAAATCTGAAACTTAACGACATATGAGGAGAAAGAAAAAAAAAAATCACTCCTAAGCAAAAGCTGTCCTTTTATCATTTTTAACCAAACTTCATGCTTCCCAGTGGTCCAAATATGTCAAGCTATTTCTTTACTTTAAAGCAATCCTGTACTAATAGTGCCCATAGGACAGTAAGCAGAAATGAAAGCAAATCCTGGCTGGAGGAATTCCCATGGATAACATTCCAAGAAGTAGGTGCTCACAGTTAAAAAAAAAATTACAAGATATAAAAATGAACAAGACTCTTAGGAAATCCAGTAGAATCAGATCTACAAAACTTCTGGAGCAATCAGAAACAGAATATAAAATAAGTATACTTGTTATGTTTACAGAAGTAAAAGGAATTGAAAAGATGAGTAAAAAGGTAATTATTAAAATGAGCAAGTCTTCAAAATGACTATTTGATAAAGTATTAAATAGAACGCCTATAAAATAATACAATAAGTAAAAAATTCAATGGATTAGTTTAATAACAGCTTAAACCCAATTGAAAAGCTAGTAAACCAGAAGGCATATCTAAAGAAATTATTGAGAATGCAAGATAGAATGACAGAGGGATTCATGATAGGAAACAGAATTTAAAAGTCATGGATAAAGTAAAAAATATAAAATTCATCTAATTAGAATTCCAAAGGAAAGAAATATTGAGAATAGGGAAATCATAAAATTTGAAGAGTAGTCAAGTATTTTCTGAAACTGAGAAAAGACATCAATCCACAGACTAAAAAAGCTAAATGAATCCCAAACAGAAGAAAAAGAATATCACATATAGAAACACAATAAAATGTGTAATACCAAAGACAAAGAGACTATATGAAAGCAGAGGGGAAAGAGAAATGACCTTAAAATGACCTTCAAAGAAATGACAAATTGACAGCTGACTTCTCCATAGTAACAATGAGATCAGAAAAAAGTGGAATAATGTATTCAATATACTGGAAGCCTCTACTCAGTGAAAATGTCTTTTTTTTTTTTTTTAATGAAAATGTCTTTGAAAAATGTAAAAACAAATACAATATGCCCAACATCACTTATAACATGAGGTATGAAAACTAAAGATATAATGAAATATCATTTCTAATCAATCACATCAGTCAAAATTCAAAAGCTTGACAAAACACTCTACTAGACTGTGAGAAATATAGGCATTCTTATGTGCTGCTAGCAGGAAGACAAATGGTACAACCCATATGAAGCAAAATTTGGGAAATCTAACAAAAAATATGCATTTATTCTTTGATCCAGCCATCCCACTTCTAGGGCTTCACTCTAAAGATACACCACTACAAAAATATAGCAATATATATACCAGTTATGCACTGCAACATTAATTGTAACAAAATAGGAAGAAAAAACCAAAATGCCCAGCAATAACAAAATTGGTTAAAAACCTACTGCACATATAAATGCAACAGAACACTATTCATGTATAAAGAAATGAGAAGGATCTCCATGAATGGCTAGGAAATGGTTTTTAGAAATAAATAGTAAACTAAAAAGGCATGAGGCAATAATAGTGTATGATTAGCTTGGTTTAAGAAAGTGAAATAAGAATGTATATGTGCACATAAATACACAAATGTGTGTGCACACATAATACACTTACTTCTGTAGAAAGAAACGCAAAATACAACAGAAAATTTAAAAAATGTGTATCTGGAGGAGGTGAATTGGAATGGGGTAGAAGGTACAGAAATATAAGTGAGATTTTTCTCAGTTTTTCTTTATATAATAGAGTTTTGATTTTTTAGTACATACCCAAAAACTAAAATCAAATCAAGATAGAGACAAATACTTCCAGGAAGACGAAGTAGACATACTTTTTCCTATTCTTCTGTACTAAGTACAACTAAAACCCCTAGACATTATATATAAAACAGAAGATGAGTTCTAAGAAGGAAGAAAAGAAGGCTGACCAGCTAGCAATCTCAGGATCTAAGTAACAACATGGCAGCAAGTTCCCAATTTTTTTGTGTGGGTTTATATGCCAGGCTTGGACAAAATGTCAACCAAAAAAGCCAATAGAACCAGACAAAAGATGCCCCAACATATGTCTGCTCTCTCTATTCAAAGGACAAGGAGCAACCTAGCATGACAGAAAACTTAACATCAGAGAAAAAACTGTGTACTCCACCTAATCCATGACAGCAAAGACAAGAGGGAGAGAAAGAAACTGGATTTCTAATGCTGAAAAGCTCGAATAAGGTTTCTTAACTCAAGTGGTGTCAGAGATCTAGTGGAAAGTTAGGTAATGAAGTCATCCCTACTGTGGGGTCAGTGGAAACCCCTTGGAGAGCCAGAGCCACTCCCACCTAGCAGTAACAAGCAGTACTCCCCCTCTAGGTGTCAGAAGAGGCTGAAAGTAGCACCTGGACTTCTACCTCTTCCTGGCAGTAATAAGGAAGTGCCCCTTTCCCTTGCTAGAGTGGTATCAAAAAATCTGGCAAAACCTGAGAGTTTAAGATCAAGAATCTTGGGATCCCTGGGTGGCGCAGCGGTTTGGCGCCTGCCTTTGGCCCAGGGCGCGATCCTGAAGACCCGGGATCGAATCCCACGTCGGGCTCCCGGTGCATGGAGCCTGCTTCTCCCTCTGCCTGTGTCTCTGCCTCTCTCTCTCTCTCTCTCTCTCTCTGTGACTATCATAATTAAATAAAAATTTATTTAAAAAAAAGATCAAGAATCTTATAATACAAAAAAAAACAGGTTTCACCTGAAAATCACTTGTACCAAGAAATCAGGGGAACTCAAACTGAATGAAAAGTGACAATCAATAGATGCCAACATTGAGATGACAAAAATGTTAGAATAATCTGACAAGAAATTTAAAGTAGACATTATTTCAAAAAATACTTCAGTGAGCAATTATAAGTATGCTTGAAACAAAGGCAAATACAGAAAGTCTCAAAAAAGAAATGGTCTCAGCAAACAGAAAAATTAGAATCAAATATGAGAACTGAAAAATATAATAACTAAACCAGAAAAGAATGGGAAAAGCAAAATTTCAATGGACTGGATGATAGAACAACAGAAAGTACCCAATTGTATAAAAAGAGTAAACAGACTTAAAAAAATGGACAGAGCTGTTAAAGCCATGGGACTATAGCAATAACAACAACAACAACAACAACATCAACATCTAATATTTGTGTTACTGAAGTCCCCAGAAGAAAGGAAAAAAAACAGCAGAGTGGAAAAATTATTTAAAGAAATAATGACTGAAAACCTCCCAGATTTGGCTAGAGACATACCATATAGGTTCAAGCACCTGAGCAAACCACAAACAGGATAAACCCAAAAAAAATCCAGGCCAGGACACATCACATTCAAACTTCTGAAAACTAAAGACAAAGAAAAAAATCTTAAAGGCAGCTAGGAAAAAATAGTTCCTTACCTATTAAGATAAAAAATTCAAATATAAGTGATCAGAGCAGAAATAAATGACAAGGAAACTAAACAAACAAACAAAAATAGAAAAGACCAATTAAACCAACAGCTGGTTCTTTGAAAAGACAAACGAAATCAATAAACCTTTAGCCAGACTCATCAAGAAAAAAAAAAGAAACCAAATAAATGAAATTGAAAACAAAAGAAAGGGAACAATAGACACTACAGAAATACAAATTACAAGAGACTACTATAAAAAAAAAAATCCTGGGGTCCCTGGGTGGCGCAGTGGTTTGGCGCTTGCCTTTGGCCCAGGGCGCGATCCTAGAGACCGGGGATCGAGTCCCACGTCGGGCTCCCGGTGCATGAAGCCTGCTTCTCCCTCTGCCTATGTCTCTGCCTCTCTCTCTCTCTCTCTCTCTCTCTCTCTCTCTCTCTGTGTGTGTGTGACTATCATAAATAAATTAAAAAAAAATCCTATGCCACCAAATTAGACAACTTAGAATAATTAAATTCCAAGAAACATACAGTCTTCCAAAAGTGAATCAAGAAGAAACAGAAAATCTGAACAGACCAACAGACCAAGTAATAAAATTGAATTGGTAATCAAAAAAACTACTAAAAAACGAAAGTGCAGGAGTAGATATATTCACAGCTGAATTCTACCAAACGTTTAAAGGAGAGTTAATACCTATTCTCAAAATATTCCAAAAAGTACAAGAGGGAGAATGGCTTCTAAATACATCCTATGAGGCTGGAATTATACAGATACCAAAACAAAATAAAGACACCATACACAAAAGAAAACTACAGACCTGTATCACTGATGAGCACAGATATAAAAATCCTCAACAAAATATTCACAAACTACATTCAACAGTACATTAAAAGGATCATTCACCAAAATCAAGCAAGATTTAATTCAGAGATGGAAGGATGGCTTAACATTCACAAATCAATGTGATATACCACCCAAAGAACAAAAATCGTATGATCATCTCAATACCTTTTTGAATTAGTACTTTTGTTTTCTTTGGGTAAATCCTCAGTGACAGAATTATTGGATCATATGGTATTTCTGTTTTTAATTTTTTGAGGAATCTCCCTCCATACTGTTTTTCCACAGTGGCTGCACCAATTTAGATTCCACCAGTAGTACACACAGACTACTTTTTCTCCACATCTTTGTCAACGTGTACTTATTGTCTTTTTTATTCTAGCCATTCTAATGGGTGTGAGGTGATAGCTCAATGTGGTTTTGATTTGCATTTCCCTGATGATTAATGATGTTGAGCATCTTTCCAGGTGTCTGTTTTAGTTTTCAAAAATTTTATTTATTTATTCATGAGAGACACACAGAGAGAGAGAGAGAGGCAGAGACACAGGGAGAGGGAGAAACATGCAGAGAGTCTGACACAGGACTCGATCCCAGGTCTCCAGGATCACGCCCTGGGCTGAAGGCAGCGCTAAACCGCTGAGCCACCCAGGCTGCCCACCATGTGTCTGTTTGATGTCTGTCATCTTTGGAAAAATGTCTATTCAGGTTCTCTGAATTTGTAAAAGTCAAATGATTATCATTATTATTTGGTGTTATGTAAGTTCTTTATATATTTTGGATATTAACCCCTTATTGGATATATCATTTGAAAATATTTTCTCCCATTCAGTAGGTTGCCTTGTCATTTTGTTGATGATTTCCTTAAATATACAGAAGCAGTTGTGTTGTATCTATATCAGATAAAGTAGAAAAGAAGAGCAAAGAAAATTACCAGAGACAAAGAGGAACAGTTGATAATGAAAAAAAAGGCTCAATCTGACTGGACAACATAGTAATTCTAAACATATATGCACCAAACAACAGAACTGAAGCAAAAACTGACAGAGTTGAAAGGAGAAATAAATAAATTCCCAATTTATATGGAGTCATCAACACTCTTCTTTTGGCAACTGACTTAACATTTAGACATAAAATAAGCAAGGATGCAGAACTCAACGACACAATCAACCAACAGGATCTAGTAGATATTTACTGAACTTCACCTAAAAACTGCAGAATACCCATTCTTTTTTTTTTTTTTTTTTAATTTATGATAGTCACACAGAGAGAGACAGAGAGGCAGAGACACAGGCAGAGGGAGAAGCAGGCTCCATGCACCAGGAGCCCGACGTGGGATTCGATCCCGGGTCTCCAGGATCGCGCCCTGGGCCAAAGGCAGGCGCCAAACCGCTGCGCCACCCAGGGATCCCCATACCCATTCTTTTTAATTGTCACATGACAATTAAATGACATGTAGGCCATAAAACAAAATTCAACAAGTTTAAAAGAATTAAAATCATACAAAGTGTGTTCTTGGCCACAGGAGATCAAACTATAAATCAATTAAACATAAAAGTAACAGGAAAATCTCCAAACACTTCTAAACTAAACGACGCTTTTAAATAATCCATGGGTTAGAAAGATGTTTCAAAAGAAATCAAAATATACATTGAACCGAATGAAAATGAAAATAAAACATCTCAAAATCTGTAGTACACAGCTAATGCAGTGCTGGGATGGATTTTTATAGCAATAAATGCATATATTAGTAAAGAAGAGGGGCACCTGGGTGGCTCAATTGAGTGACTCTTGATCTCAGGCCAGGTCTTGATCTCAGCCCAGGTCTTAATCTCAGGGTTATGAGTTCAAGCCCCATGTTGGGCTCCCTGCTGGCTGTGGAGCCTACTTAAAAAAAAAAAGAGGGACACCTGAGTGGCTAATTAGTTGGGCATCTGCCTTCAGCTCAGGGAATGATCCCAGAGATCGAGTCCCACATTGGGCTCCCCGCAGGGAGGCTGCTACTCCCTCTGTCTCTAATGAATAAATAAATAAAATCTTAAAAAAAATAAAAGAGGAAAAGTCTTAAATTAATAATCTTAAACTTCCATCCTCAAGAAGATAAAAAAGCAGCAGCATAAAATAAACCCAAAGCAAGCAGAAGGGCATAATAAAGATGACAGGAGAAATCAATGACACTGAAAACAGAAAAACAATAGAAAAAATTAATGAAACAAAGAACTGTCAATAAAATTGACAGACCAAGTAAGACTGACAAGGAATAAAGAAAAAAGATACAAATTAGCAATGTTAGGAATGAAGTACAGGATATCACTACAGACTATGCAAGCATCAAAAGTATAATTAAGGAATACTATAAACAACTCTACACACATAAATTTGACAACTTAGAATGAAACAAACCAATTCCTTAAAAAGATGAACTACCATGGTTTACCAATTAGTAATAATTTGAAGAACTTCTTAACTATAAAGGAAATTGAATTAGTAATTTAAAACTCCCAAAAAGAAAATCTCCAGGCCCAGATGATTTCACTAGAGAATTCTACCAAATAATTAAAATTAAAATTAACATCAGTTCTAAATAATTTCTTTCAGAAAACAGAAGAGGGAGAGAAACTTCTTAGTTCATTGTATGAACCTTTATTACCCTGATACCAAAACCAAAGACAACACAAAAAAGAAAAATACTGATCAACACCCCTCATAAATACAGACATAAAAATCCTTAATAAACTGTTAGCAAACACAATTTGGTACCATATAATAAAAAGAACCACACACATTTGATAAAGGATTGCTATCCAAAATATACAAAAACTCTACAAGACATGTGATTTAAAAATGGGCCAGCAGCCCATGGGTGGCTCAATCAATTGGGCATCCAACTCTTGGTTTCAGCTCAGTGCATAGTCTCAGTCATGAGATCAAGCCCCACATTGTGGGGTGAGGAGTCTACTTGGTATTCTCTCCCTCTCTTCTCTCTCTCTCTCTCTCCCCCCCTCTGGCCTTCCCGCTGCTCATGTGCTCTCTCTCTAAACATATAAATAAATAAACAAATAAAATATTTGTGCTTGGTGAGGAGTCTACTTGGGATTCTGTGCTTGGTGAGGAGTCTACTTGGGATTCTCTCCCTCCCTCTCTCTCTCTCCCTCTGGCCTTCCCGCTGCTCATGTGCTCTCTCTCTAAACATATAAATAAATAGGGATCCCTGGGTGGCGCAGCGGTTTAGCGCCTGCCTTTGCCCCAGGGCGCGATCCTGGAGACCCGGGATTGAATCCCACATCGGGCTCCCGGTGCATGGAGCCTGCTTCTCCCTCTGCCTATGTCTCTGCCTCTCTCTCTCTCTGTGTGTGACTATCATAAATAAATAAAAATTTAAAAAAACATATAAATAAATAAACAAATAAAATCTTTTAAAAAATAGTTCAAAGATCTCAACAGACAACTCACCAAAGATATACAGATAGCATATAAGCATATAAGAGATACTCCACATCATATGTCGTCACAGAAACACAAATTAAAACAATATGAGAGTTCATTACACACTTATTAGAATGGCCAAAATCTGTAACCCTGATAATACTAAATGCTAGCAGAGACGTAGAGCAACAAGAATTCTCATACGTTGCTGGTGGGAATGCAAAATGGTAGTTAACTTTGGAAGACAGCTTAGCAATTTCTTAGAAAACTAAACAGTAATACCCTATGTGTTAATTAATTGAAATAAAAGAAAAGACAAAGAAAACTAAACCTACTCTTACCATAGAATCCTGCAATAGCGCTCCTTGGTATTTACCCAAAAGAGCTGAAAACAGATGCACACAAAAATCTGTGCATGGATGTTTATAACAGCTTTATTTGTAATTGCCAAAACTTGGAAGCAACCAAGATTCCCTTCAGTAGTTGAATAAATAAAAGGGATACATCCTTATAATGGAATATCATTCGGTGCTAAAAAAGAAAAAAAAAAAAAAAGACCCACTGAGTCATGAAAAGACATGAAAGAACCTTAAATGCACATCACTAAGTGAAAGAAGCCAATCTAAAAAGGCTACTGTATGATTTCAATTACATGACATTCTGGAAAAGGCAAAACTATGGAGACAATAAAAAGATCAATGGTTGCCTGGGGGCATGAGGGGAGAATAAAGAAGCAGAGCACAAAGGATTTCTAGGGCAATGATAATATGATAGATACATGTCCTAATACATTTGTCTAAATAGGATGTACAATACGGAGACTGAACCATAAGGTAAACTATGGTCCTTGAGGTGATTATGAATGTCAATGTAGTTTCACTCTCAGTAAAATATGTACTATTTTAATGAGTGATGTTAATATTAGGGAAGACTATGCATGCATTGCGGCAAAAATATGAGAAATCTCTACCTCCATGTAAATTTTGTTGTAAAACTAAAAGTAGTCTAAGAAACTAAAGTCCTAAAAAAAAAAAAAAAAGATAAAATGCATTTCACCAAAGAGGATACACAAAAGGCAAATAAGCACATGAATGTTAATAGGTAAAAGCAGATTAAAATCAAAATGAGTTATCAGTACACACCCATCAGGATGGCTGAAATAAAGAGAGCAACACCACCAAATGCTGACAAGAATGTGGAGAAGAAATTGGATCACTTCTACATTGTTGGTGGAAATATAAAATGGTACAATCTCTAGGGAAACAGGTTAGCAGCATCTTAAAAAATTAAACATGCAACTACCATAGGACTGGACTGGGCAACTGCAACATTGGGCATTTATCTCAGAGAAATGAAGACTTTTGTTCAAACAGGAAATTGGACACAAAAGTTTGTGGCAGGTTTTTTTTTTTAAGATTTTATTTATTTATTCATGAGAGATACACAGAGAGAGGGGCAGAGACAAGGCAGAGGGAGAAGCAGGCTCTGCAGGGAGCCCCATGTCTTGAACCCGGGACTGCAGGATTATGCCCTGGGCTGAAGGCAGGTGCTAAACCGCTGAGCCATCCAGGGATCCCCTTATGGCAGGTTTTTTTGTAATAACTAAAAACTGGCCACACAAGATGTCCTTTCATGTGTGAATGTTTAAACTATGTATGCCACGGAATACAACTCAACAACACAAAGAAAGAAACTATTGATACACTCAACAGCGTGGATGAATTTCCAGAGACAAAAGTGAAGAAAAGCCAATTCCAAAAGGTTACATACTGTATGAGTTATAAAACCTCCTGGACATGATAAAATTATAGAAATGGAAAACAACTTAGGGATTGCCAGAGATTGAGAGGGGGTGGGGTAGGAGGGAAAGTAAGTGTGGCTATAAAAGGGAAACATGAGGTGCCTTGAAATGATGGAAATGTTACTTATTTTGGCTGTATCAGTATCAATTCCCTGATTGTAATACTGTACTACAGTTTTGTAAGCTGCTACCACTGGAAAACTGGATAAAGTATACATGATATTTCTGTATTATTTCCTCACAAAAGCATATAAATCTACACATTTCAAAATAAAAAGGTTAATTTTTAAAAGTTAAAAAAGTGAACACAATATTGATTAGAATCAGAAATAAATGAGCTTGATAGCCACACAGAAAAAAAAAATTCAAGAAACTTTTGAACATGGTGTTCTGACTATACATCCTTCCTAAAATATAGCCTAAAGACCAAAACATGCAAAGAATCTTGAACTTCATTCATCAGCTTGCTATTGGTAGTGGTGTTAATGCAATAATCCCTAAAACTATCTTGTGTGTAGCTAAGGATAAAGGAAATTAGTAAATATGATGATGTACTAGAAACTAGGGTTTTTACCCATGGAGAAGTGAGGTACAAATACAGAATGGGGGAAGTGAAGGATGCACATATACATTTCCCAGATCTGTCTACTGAAAGGGCCTAAATCCAGTAACATCCTAGTAGAAATAAGCACACCAAAAGCCCAGATAATATTTTCCATGCCATTCATCTCTAAAAGGAACCTGGGATCCTCAAAAACAAAACAATGGATTTCTGGTCTGAGGCAGAAAAATTACTAGGTAAGCCTGGAACAATTTGTTCCAGAAAATAAGAAGTACTCAAAAAATGATAGGGACATGTTCAAAAGGACACAGAAGTCAGCTTTGAAGGGGCTCTCTCTGGCCAAGTTTAAGACAGTTTGAGCATCAAAAAAAGTTATGGTACTTAATTATAACATAATGAATAAAAAAGAACGAAGTTATCTATAGTAATACTTGAAGGGATGCAGGTAGAAAAAAACCTTTTATAAAACAATGCCATAAAATGATAGAATGGCAGAATTAGAAAATCACTATTTTGCAACCACCAATGTAATAGGTGATCCACTTAAGACTCTTCAGTCAATACTAAAATTGCTAAGTTAAAGTCTGTTAGAGAAGAGGATATCATTCAGTGCCAAAGTAGTCATCCCACAGATAACTGTATTTAAAACCATATCTGTTTTAGAATGAAATTTTTTAAAAAGCAACAAAGGGGAAATGGTGTCTTTATAATGGACTTCTCAGTTACTGCCTTAGCATTATTGGAACAACTTGACATTCTATGTCTCCTTACGTAATACTATTAGGACAATATCACCTATACAATAACTCAACAAAAATGTTAAACTAAATCTAATCGTGATTAAGCAATTAAACAAATATATGGAACATTATATAGACAGTTAACTTGGGCTTTTCAAAAATTTCAATGTCATCCCCCAAAAGTGTGATTATTCTCAAATATAGGAGACTAAAGTGATATAATGAAATGAGATACATGAATCTCAACTGGACCCTGAATTTTTTAAAAAGTCAACTATAAAAGTCATTTTTTGACAATTAAGGAAACTGTATATCAAATGGCACTGTTGAGTTAGTATTAATTATCTTCAATGTGATTAGTATTGTAATTATATAGGAAAATGTCCTCAGTCTTGAGAGGCATGCTGAAATAGTAGGTGAAATATCATGATACTTGCAACTTACTTTTAAATAGTTTAGGAAAAAGTATGTATGCATACATGTATGTGTGTAGACAGAAAAACATAAAGCAAATAAATCTAACATATAGACTTTTCTATAAAATATCAAATTATTACACCCTTAATGTTTTTATTTCACTAAAATCTAAGTCTGTTATAATGAGATGCAGAGGAAGAAATATACACCTGTATTACACCAAAACATCTAGCTTTAAAATGAATAAACACCAGGCAAGTTAAAGGATTTGTCCTGAAGGGATTGTTTTAGGGTATTGTGCAGAAACAGCTGGAAAGACATATACATTGTTGGCACTCCAGATATTGCACATTTTTGGCAGTGTGCTTACAAAATACTGTTAAATATCAGAAAACTGAAGAACAAACAATAACATCATGAGAAACACAAAACAAAAATTCTGTGAATCTGAGTAAAACAATTTGCAAAGACTACAATTAAGTCTGCTTTCTCCAGCATTCTAGCAGCCAGGACTACTTTATCAAGTAGCACTTCTGCCGTTTTCCATATAAAATCAGCATTCCAAATGATGGCTAAGTATCACCACAGGATCCTGATAAGGCTTCTAAATCATTAAAGTTAAATATATTCCATTTCACTTTAATACAATGTAACTCTTATAATATTCTGATTCTTTGAAACCTGTTGACCCATATTTGCTATAAATGAAAGCTCTCTATTAACTGGTGTATCTGATTAACCAGAACTAACCATTGCTTAACAATGGTGGAAAACAGGATACAGAAGGGGCTTGGGAGTTGCAGCAGACTGTATGATTTCATGACAAAAAGTAATCATCACATGGTAACTATTATAAAATAGGCCTTCCAACAATGAGGGTAACAAACTCATTGATTTCTACAAATTTTTTTTTTAAGATTTTATTTATTCATTCATCATGATGGGGGAGGGGGCAGAGACACAGGCAGAGGGAGAAGCAGGCTCCATGCCAGGAGCCCCATGCAGGACTCGATCCCGAGACTCCAGGATCAACGCACGCCCTGGGCCGAAGGCAAGCGCTAAACCACTGAGCCACCCAGGGATCCCCAACTCATTGATTTCTAAATGTAATATTCAAAATGCATATTTTTACTGCCTTTGTTGTTTTTGAGTGTTTCATTGAACAAAGGAATACAGCCACAAAGTGAATTTCAGATTAAATGAGGGCATTTGTGGAAGGGGTAAGTCACCAGAGCTGAGGATTGATGATCATTACACGGTGAGATTAGTACTATTATTATCCCCACATTAAAAGTGAGGAAACTGAAAGAGGGTTGTCTTCCCCCAAACCACAGAACTAGTTAAGTGGGCAGAGCCGGGATTCAAACAGTTCAACGCCAGAGCCTGCTCTCAGGATAATTCTACTTTCTGGTATTTCCATTTTTTGTTTGTTTGGTTCTTTTTGAGAAGGGCCTCATGTCACCCTTTACTGAATACCTGAAGTACTTTGCTTTGTCATTTAATCTTCACAAAGACCCTGTGAAACAGGATTTTCATTCCTCTTTTTCAGAGGAAATATTAAGGCCGAGAGAGGCTGAGTAACCTGTCCAAAGTTACACTGCCAATAAATGGAGGAAACATGATTTAAACCAAGGTGTGTCTGATTCCACAGCCCTTGTCCTTTCTAGGATTACATTCTGCCTTCCTCGTTCTACATATAAACAATTCCTTATTTTTCAAGAAAGCAGATTTTCTACTAGACAACTTCTGATTGTTAAACACGTGTTCCCATTATTGTTTGGAATTAACAACACTTATTTCTCTAAAAATGTTCTTTCATAAATAAATAAATAAATAAATAAATAAAATGTTCTTTTAATTAATGAAATTCTACAGTATAAGAAAACAAACCTAAATAAAATGAAGGTTTTGGAATTGGGGAAATTATCCTAGAAACATCCTCAGAAGCTATTTGGTTTAAGTCCCTAGGTTCAATTGGCATGGAAGCCAGCAATAATTAATGGTATGCATGCAAATCTAACAAAAAAAGGGGGGAGTGTGACTTGCCCCAGTTAGTCAGCTGAGAATAGGAGATGACTGAAGCTTCATATTATGCCAATACATTGTTAGCTTTTTTTTATTTATTTATTTATTTATTTATTTTTATTTATGATAGTCACAGAGAGAGAGAGAGAGAGAGGCAGAGACATAGGCAGAGGGAGAAGCAGGCTCCACGCACCAGGAGCCCGATGTGGGACTCGATCCCGGGTCTCCAGGATCGCGCCCTGGGCCAAAGGCAAGCGCCAAACCACTGCGCCACCCAGGGATCCCCATTGTTAGCTTTTAAAAGCACAGTTTTATACTGTTTGCAGCAACTTTGAAAATGTTCATATTGCATACAATTGCCCTTCTTTTAAAATCAGAAACCATCCTAATTCTACTCCATTTACTTAATCTTGCTTGTTCCAGAAAGAATTTAAAACAGCTGAAAATCATCCTCATAGCACCTTGAATGGAACCAAGTGACCCAGAGCCATGGTTGCCAGTTGAGATTTTGATGTACATTTACCATATGTATCCAAAGTGACTATATGTGATCACCAGCAAGTTTCCTATTCCAAAAAAATGAGTATAACAACCTCATATACCTACCTTACAGGGTTGTTGTAAGGTTTAAATGAGCTGACACATGCAGAAAGATGATGCCTGCATATATAAAGATTATATGCAAAAAGATATGCCTACATATAAGCACAGTCATTGTTATTGTTAAATTGATGTGTGTTCTTGATTGAAGCCCGATGATGAAAAAAATCTATCAGTTTTCTCTATCTCTGAAAAGCTTTAAGGGATCTCACTTAGATCTTAACGTTGCACTTGTCCTCTTGACATCTGTATCCCCTTCCTTCAACCACTAGACATGGTAAGAACTCTCATTCTTAGGGAAAAAGCTTTCGTTGACTCTTTCATCCAATCAAATGACCACTATTTTTTTTTTTTTTTGCTAGTTCCCACCATCAAACTTCTTAAACATATTTTCTGTAACAACTGTTATTGATATGACTGAGATGCCCTTTAGGAAATCCAACTTGACTTTCTGAGTTTCCCCTAAGTTGTACAGAAGCAGGAAAACAGAACAAATAGAATAACACAAAAACTACAATACTAATATACTAACTAATGGAGAGAAATGTATTTGCCCAAAGGTCCTGAGAATTAAATTCTCTAATCAGCTCCTTCTCTCCCTACAGGAAATCTATAAATAGGAAACCAAATTATAGCCAAATATTTGTATGATAGTTCAACCAGATATTTAAGCTCTAGGCAATGTTAACACCTTCTTTGAACAGTCCTGAAAAAAATTTCCAAATTCTGCCTCTCAAATTCCTTCTTCTGTATTTCCATGCTGCCCATCCACCTGCTGTGACAGTCTTTCTTTAGATATGTTAATATCATCTATTAGACTTCGTCAAGTCCCACTCTTCCTGCTTTCAATCTGAAAAAGACATCCTTTAAGGCGTCTTCTGCAGAAAACTGAACTCATCTATTATGTGATTTTATTAAGCCAACTCTGAGTTCTGCTAATGGCACCAACATCATACCACATACACTCCCCACCCACCCCTGTCACCTTCTCATCACTTCTTCCCTAGCTCTTAACTTAGATTTCATTCCCCATCACATCCCATGACCTCCTTTTAAGTTCTCATTCTTCTGTATTTCACTTCTGCAACTGTTACAATTTTCCACTCATTTCTTAACAACTTTCCCCCATCACTGGCTTTAACGGAGAAAAAAAAAAACTGTTGATGCGCATATTAATTTTAAATAGCTCTGTAGTTGGGATGCCTGGGTGGCTCAGAGGTAGAGGTCTGCCTTTGGCTCAGGGTGGGATCCCAGATCCCAGAGTCCCAGGATCCAGTCCCACATCAGGCTTCCTGTACGGAGCCTGTTTCTCCCTCTGCCTATGTCTCTGTGTCTCTTCATGAATAAATAAATAAAATCTTTTAATAAATAAATAAATAAATAGCTCTGTAGAACCTATGGTGGTTACGAGCTAGGTCCTAGGAATCAGACAGACCTGGATCCAAATCCAGTCTCTACTTTTACTAGCTATGTGCCCAAAGTAAGTTACTTAACTTCCCCCTAAGCCTTTCTCCTCAACTGTAGAATGGACATAATGACATAATTGTCTATTTAGTGCTTAGCATAATAAGCTTACTCGGGCACAAAATAATCACTCAAAAAATATTAACTATAATTTCTGTGTCCTAATTCTCAGCTCCTGTCCCTCATTTTTTAAAAAAGATTTTATTTATTTGACAGAGAATGCATGGAGAGCTGCAGAGAGAGAGAGGGGGAGAAGCAGGCTCCCTGCTGAGCAGGGAACCGGATTCCAGCACCCTGAGATCATGACCTGAGCAGAAAGCAGATGCTTAACTGACTGAGGCACCCAGGTATCCCAGCTCCTGTTATTCTATTCTTCTTTCTACTTTGAAGAATTCAGTATCTCAAATAGCTTTGACTAAATATTGCAATTAAATATATTCCCGAAGTTACTGTTGCAGGACTAAATGTTTCATTCCCTTCAATAATTAAGAAGGTCGTTACTTGTATATTTTGCCAATATCTAAGAAATTACCTGCTAAAAACTGATTTAATCTCCATATTCCTTCTTTTTTTTCTTTCTTCTTTTAAAGATTTTTAAGTAATCTCTACACCCAACATGAGCCTCAAACTCACAACCCTGAGATTAAGAGTCACACACTCCACCGACTGAGCCAGCCAGGAGCCCCCAATCTTAAAACTCTTTCTTAAGACACTCATTTCCCTTGGCTTCTGCAATAAAATCTGCAAAAAAAAAAAAAAAAAAAAAAAAAAAAAAAACTCTCCACATTTTTCTTCTCTCACATTTCTTCTTAGACTCTACTACGAGTTGAGCCACCTGTACCCAGACTCTAAATATATATTAGTGTTCCAAAGAGAAAGCCTAAGGATTTTCATTTCTCATACTATAGTCTCTTGCTTCATCATGGCCACTACTAAAATTTAAAAATAAGTAAATGACTTCCATATTATCTCTAGTGCAGACCTCTCCTCTAAGTTCTAGGTCCCTACAACCAATTGCCTACTGACATTACCATATGATGACAAGAAAGCTTAAACTCAATAGATCCAAAACTGAATTCATGGTCTCCATGGATTCATTATTCAAAACTGGATTCACAATCTATGTTCAGCCAAACCCTAGTTCTTCTCAGTATTTTGTTGTTAGTAGTGAATGAATGGCACGATCATCCATCCAAGTTGCATGAGGCAGAAATCTAGAAATTATCCTTTATAAACTTTCCTCTTCCTCGCTCTCCAAATGCAATCTCTTCCAATTTCCACTTATGGATATTACTGTATAAATTTCTATTTTTTCTATGCTAATACCAAAATAACCTCCCTTGCTAGTTTCATTCCTCTACTGCCCATATTATTGCTATAATGTTAAGGTTTCTATCACTTTTCCTGTTCATCCCTCTCTTACATCTCAACAATTTAATGTATTATACCTTCTAAATACTCTACTCTAGCCACAAAATCTACTTCATAATATCTGCATATGATTTATTCTTCCCCATGCCTCTTCCCTAGCCAAGCCATGCCTTTTTTTTTTCTCTCTCTCTCTCTCAAAACTCCTCTTGGGATGCTCCGCTCATTAATTCCATCCAATATCACTCCTTACTGGGGAAAAAAAAAAGTTACACATTCAGAGCCATAGTTTATTTAACCCAATCATCTCTCTTTCACAGTGACACCTACAGAACATTTCATAGTTTTCCTCCCAGACATGGTACTCAAAATCTGCCATTATGCAAATACACCATTTCCTTCCACAATAAATCGAGTACCAGATCTAGGTATACAGGTTTTATATATCTTTTATGAACATATATATATATTATGAGCCTTTTCTATTTCATAAAGTTATGAATTTCACAACTCTAACACAAACCACATATAAACTTTCTTCATTTGTTCTGAAATCTCTCAAGTATCAAAGTGGTCCTCTCATTTCAGCAATTTCTGATTTGGTGGACAAATCGATAGTTTTCTCACCCATATCACTTGTGGTTTTAAAGGATATAAAAATAAATATAGCATGAATCTCGTGTCCTTATACTCTGCTTAAAGGGCATGATCCAGCTGTATTCATATTTGTATCCCCAGTTTCCATAATAATTCTCACAAAGAAAGGGTGCTCAATACCCGTTTAATAGAATTAAAAGAATTTTGCTTAGGACTGATGCTGTAATGTTCATGAGTGCCAAAAGAAAGCAGAATTTCTCAAATGTGTGAGCTCTACTTTTTTTTTTCCAAGAAAAATTATATTTGGGCTAAAAAAGGGAAGTAGAAAAAAATTGATTCCCAATTTAGGTGATAAGACTGTTACAGACCACCTAGCTGCTCTAAATGAAATGAAGCTCTTCATGAATGTGATCACTGAATTGCTGCCAGTGGAGGAAGCATGGAGACCTGGAGGGTTGCCAAAGACTGGAAACAAGCAAATAAATGTAGATCTGATTTTTTTTTAAAGAAAAAAAAAAGAGAGAGAACAAGGAACAGAAGTGACAATAGTCCAGTATACTCGACATCAATCCTTTCCTAAATTCAGATTATTTATTTAAAAAATAGCTTCACTTAGAAACGAAAATGGTAAGCATTTGTGGAACCCACTTAAATAACAAGACTAATCTAATTTCCTTTCTTTTTTTAAAGAATGTCTTTATAGAAAGATCATATATCAAAAAAGCAGCAATAAGAATTATCAGATTTCAACAAAGTAGGATTTCAAAAAGGTATATGACCAGGCTCTCATTACACCATATGGATAAGATAAATGTAAGATGGATAGCAGTACACTTAAGTGCTAGCTAATTATCTGAAATACCATAATAATGAGTGTTTCTTAATGAACTACCATCAACTTGAAGGTCAGTTCTACTCGCATGGTTCAGGACTATTATCTGTGGCCTTCTCCTATTCAACAATTTTATCAATAATTTGAATGAAGATGCAAAAGGTTACTATACTACTGCTGGCATCCAACATATGGCCGACATGAAACTAGGGGGCTCAAATACGTATTAAGAAAGAGCTGGGATCTGAGAAAACAACAATAAGCAGATAAATGGGCTTATTCTAATTAAGGTGAAATTTAATAGGGAAAAATATCTAAGGTATCAAACAGTGTCCAAAAAAATACATACAGAATTGTGAGATGGGCAAGTCCCATGACTTGCCACATATGTAAAACAAACAAAAAAGGGGCTTAATGGCTTTAACTGACAACAATCTTAGTTCAGTCTGACAGCAGCAAGCTCAATATGATATCAGAAAAGCTAATGTGATGCTAGATGCAGCAGCAGCAGTATCTCAAACAGGGAGACAGCAGTCCTGCTGGATTCTGGACTGATCGGACCACAGCTGGGATGCTGTGTATCCTTCTAAGGGTCACAGTCTGCAAAGGATCATAATCGTATTGGCACATGTTCAGAATAGAACAACCAGGATGCTCAAGACCCTGGATACCATGCCACAAAAGGGGAGGCAGGAGATAACAGAAATTTATAAATAGAAGAAAACAATGCCTTGAGAGGAAAATGATAGCTACTTTCATTCAGTCACTCAATGAACATGAATTTCAAATCCATTTCAGGCCAGACACTGTGAGCACGTCTGGGAATACAGAGAGAAGACAGTCTATGTCCGTGGAAAATTCATATGCGTATCTGAAGAGCTGAAAAAGCCATGATCTTAAAAAGGATTAGACTGTTTTGTAAGATTTCGCAAGGTAGAAATAAGACCAGTGGAAAGAAGTTAGAAAGAAACTGATTTTAGCTCCATAGGAGAGTGTTTTAAGAATCAAAGATGTCTTTAGAAGCTGCCTGAGAAGACTGCAAGGTTCCCATCGGGAATGTTGTACTTAGTGGAGAGACTGCTGAAATAAGACAGGCACTGAACTGACCATCTTTATTGTTCCTTATATTCTATACTATGATTCTATACTTCCCCAAGAAATGGCCTCTCATCAGATTCATCATACTTGTGCACTTCAGCATCGCAGGTTTCCTACAGTTGCTACTTCCAACTTTGTACCCCGTCCCTCGCTGAAATAATGCTTTATGATGGGGAATGGATCTGAGAGCAATAGGAATAATGAACTACAGAAAGAAACTGACCCATCAGCACAGAGAACACACACACACACAAATCAATAATGTTCAATGTAAATAGAAAATGTAGGAATTCACTATCCTTTAAGTCATAAATTCAATTTAAAATATCTCACTAGGTTCAATTAACATAAACAAGGACTTGTCATGTACTGCATCTCCTGTTGGGAGCCATTTTTTTCTAACCAAGAAGGAAAAAACAATTTTAACTTAAGATCACTTTGAGAATCTGTGCCTTGAATAAACACTCCAGAAACCTTCATTATAAGTGTATGTGGAAACTAAGTTTATAACACATTTCTTTAAAAAATGATTTATTGGATATAGCAGACCTGATATCATGAACTAATCAAATTGTGGAATTCTGATCAAATGGCTACTCAAGTTTAATCCATTTGAAAAAAACACAGGATAAACATAGAGAAAAGGCCTCGACCATTTAGTTCTGGCTTTTAAAAATTGGCTTAATATTATCAAAGCTTCTTTTCATTCATTGTATTTTGTAATTTTAAAGCAGTCTCCTATATTGGCTCTATATGCTACAACTGTATACTGAAGGAGTTCACCCTTCCAAACTGTTAACTTCTTGGAAGCTGTCCCTTACACTTTAGCGCTGTCTCAATTTGGATACAATAAACGGGCCACAATTCGATTTCCAAGGGCTCTTTCTTTTAAAGAGCAGCCTGGGAAAGACAAAAGTGAGAAAGAAAGGGGAGCATCTTTAACCACCAACCCTGGGTGGAGAGAGAAAAGAAGAAAAAAAGAAAAAAGAAAGAAAAAAAAAAGGCTTCCCCTCTGGTTGTCAACTCTGACAGTGCTCTACCATTTCTCAACACATTGCCTGGCCGTTTCAGATTTAAAAAAAAAAAAAAAAGAAAGAAAGAAAAAGAAAAGAAAGAAGGAAAGAAAGAAAAGAAAAAAAAAAGAAAAAGATTCTAGTTTTCCTGGGACGGGGAGATCCCCTTCTGTAGAAGTGGCTGAAGCTAGGCTCCCCCTGGGATTTCATCTCGTTGCCAAGGCAGCGCCAACCGAGGTGTCCGGCGCCGCGCCGGGGCAGCGCCCGCCCGGAGCCCCCGCGGCCCCGGGGTCCCAGCCGCGACCCGGGCCAGCCTCGCGAGCGCCCCGGGACGCCGGCGGAAGGCGGGGAGACGCGGCTCGACTTACAGTGACACCATCCTAGGTGACAGCACCAGTGCAGCTTGAAGCACTTGCCATGGCTGTGCGTGGCACAGATGGAAAGACCGTCGCACGGCTGGAAGTCGGGTCTGCGGGCAGCGCAACTCCGCGCGAGGGCCTGCGCCTCGTCCACTTTCTCGCTCTTCCAACCCCGCTCGGGCGCCGACGCCGACGCCGCACTCATTTCCGCTCCCTCCGCGGAGCCGAGGCCGGGAGCCCGGGAGAAGCGGCGTCTGGGCGGGCAGGAAGCCGAGCCGGCTGCGGACGTGGGAGGGCGCGGGCCGGGAGTCACGCCAGCGCGCGCGGCGGCGGTGCTGGTGGCGGCGGCGGGAGCGCGGAGGTCCCGGACTCGCTGAGGAGCCGCCCCGGGCGCTGCGACCGGGGGCTGGGCCTGCCGCCGCCGCCGCCTTTCCTCCCGCCTCCCTCCGCCGCGGCGCGCCCGCGTCCCCACGCGCACGCGCACGCGCACGCGCCGACCAGCCCCGGGAGGCGCCGAGCGCCCGTCCGCGAGCGCGGCCTCCTCACAGGCTGCCGGCGTGCCCTCCTGTCGCAGCGAGCCCCTGCCGCTCATTCACTCATTCCTCCGAGACCGACCCCGACGACGGACGGCCATGATGGACGAACGCGCGGCTCGGCGGCGTGGTGTTCACACGCACAGCCGCTTACACGCGCACTTCCCGCCGAGGTGGGTCGTCTCGGGACCTCCACCGAGGGCTGTGCACACCGAGGACACGCCCGCCCGCTCTGCTCGGTGGGCTGGGCCCTGCGCAGCTGCCCGCGAGGTTTTCTCACACACGCAGCCTGTGCCCCACGCGGCTCACACTTCCCTCGTACACACCTCCCAGGGTGGGCAGAGGCCGCTCCGAGGCGCGCGCACGCGCGCTCCCGCTCGCGCGCACTCCCCCCGGGGCAAGCCTCCCGCTCCGGGCGAGGCCGCTCCGCCGCGCGCCAGGGACCCGAGCCGCCCGCCGCCCCAGTCTCTCTGAGGGCTGCAACCCCAACTGCAGAGCGGGAAAGCAACCCGGGTGTGCGTGTGCCTGAGAGAGATGCATCTATGGTGCACAGGACTGGTGTGTGGAATGTGTTGCATGGACGTGTAGTTTGGTGTGTATGTGGTAGGGGGTGGGGACGGTTAGGTCGAGTAGGTGTGGTGGGTGTGTGTGTGTAGTTGGGCGTGTTGAGTGTGTACGTGCTACACGTGGAATGTGTGTGGTGTGCGTGACGAATGTGACCATTATGTGGTGTGCGACGTGGTGTAGTATATACAGGAGTATGTGGTGTGGATGTATACGACCGGTGTGGAGTGTGGTGGTGTGTGTGGGGGGGGTAGAGTCTGTGTGGTTTGTGTAGTATGTGCAGTTGTGTATGTCTGTGTACGTGTGTACAGTGTATAAGTGGATGTGGTTAATGTACTGTGTATATACCTATAGTATGTGTTGTGGTACCTGTGACCGCTATGCCGAGTGTGTGTGCGCAGTGTATATATGGGTAGAGTTGTGTGTGTGTGTGTGTGTGTGTGTGTGGTACGTGTGGGTGTGGGCACACAAACAGGACTCCTGTTTGCCCTGGACTCTTTCTTGTGTGTGCCTTTGTGTGTTAATGCCTGCCCCGGCCAGCGGGTGTGACTGGTCGGGATGGTGGCTGCGCCTCTCAGCACAAATCAGCTTGCCTTCTTCCCTCCTGGGGACAAGTTGCTCCAAATAGATTTTCCATGCCAGGCTCAGCTGCTGAGAACCCACCCTGGGCTGGATTCAGTGAAGGGAAAACAAACCATTTGCGCCCAGGGAGCATGGTTGGGAATTAGTGTTTCCCTGCAACAAGGCCAGACCTAGCCTTGAACACAGAAAAGGAGGGGACCTACTCTCCTTATTTGCCAAACGTTTTTTCAGAGCAAAGGAAAATGCCTGTAATTGCCAAGGTTCAGGGAACAACAACAAAGCCTTTCAGTACAAATGCTGTGTGGGAACATGTTTATGCCCAGGTCCACTTTTCTCCAGTACTTTATTCCTTTCCTGCTTTGCTCTGACAAGGAGATTTTTGTCATGGTTTTTGAAACTACAAAATTCATCTTCAAGCACTGAAAACCCTTGCTGCCATAAGCAATCTTTCATAATTTTCCCTTTTATTTAACCTTGGCTTGAGAAGGGAAATGTAATTTGCATATATCTGACTCTAGTGAAGTCTTCATTTATTAGGGGTTAGGGAGAGACTCAATTTGGTGGGAAGGGAATTTTCAAGAAAGGTCTGAATCAAAAATCACAAAATACGGTTCCCCCAATAACCTAACACTGAAACAGTTATAAAAATGAAGCATAAAAAAAAAAAAAAACCATGAAGCATCATCTTTTCAGCTTCAGCCCCAGGCGCCCCTCTCCTGAAAAAAATCCTAATGAAATACATCCCTGACTCATAAAATCTATCTATTCTGGCTATTAATTTCACAGTCTGACCCACCTCAGAATAACATGAGTAAAAGGAAAATTTAATCAAATAAATCCATAATCCATTATGGCTGTAGCAAGCCAACCCAGAATTTTTTGAACAAAGGGGGATTCCTATCTCTTCTACCCTATGTTGTCTCTCCTTCACCAATCCATAAGCACTCTAATACTACCCATATTATATAAGGCCCTATAACAGAATCTTTACAGCATTTTGCTAATATTTCAACAACATCCTCCCCCTGCCTTTTACTCTAGGGTGAAACAGGTTATAAGATTCTATGTATGAAACCATACTATCTCAGCTAGTGAAAAATGAGCGCGAGAAATAATGCAACATAGCACCTTCACCTGGAGGCAAGGTAAATTACCCAAATACCCTATACTTTATGTTTGCCACAGGATTTGCAGCTGAGAAGCCTTTACATTTTCTATAACACAAAATTTATTCCAGCCCCTTGCCCTAAAGATGCTATTAACCTCTACTGTCTGCAGTGGAGCTGGAGGAAATAAATGTCCTGTGACCTCTCAAATATATATACCTACAGCCTTCAGGATGTGTTGTCAGGATACAAGTTTTTTAAGTATTATTATGGAAAATGAAATATATACAAAAATAGAGATGCTAGTATAATGAACCTTCTCAAATCCATTGCCTGGTTTCAATAATGATTTATAGCCCCACCCACTCCTGACCCCACCCTGCCACTAGATTATTTTGAAGCAAATCCCAGACAAATAATTTCATCCATACATATTTTTGTACTTATCTCTAAAGCCATAACCCACAACATCACTATTACATAATAAGATACAATTTAATCATATACAGGAACTTGTCCCATTGGTGCTGACCTCCTCTCCACTTCCCCTTGACAAAATTTAAGAATTTTCCTCTTTCCTTCTCTGCCTGCCTCTCCAGTTGATGTGCCACTTTCTCGAAGAAGCTTTTTCTGACCAACCTAGACTGTTAATACATTCTCCATTTATGTAACTTTAAACAAATAATTAAAGAAGGAATTATTGAACTAATATCTTTTCCCATTCTTCCTCTCCCCTGCCACAAACTGTAAGTAAGCTCCTTGAGGGCAGGAACATGGCCTCTGTCTTGTTCACCATCTTGTTCCCAGTTCTAAACACATAGAACAAATAATTGTTGAAGTAGTGAAAATTATTCCATCTCAGACTTCCAAAGGTTGCAAAACGTCCATTGATAGTAAATTGTTTGCAAATATGTGTGAATAATTTGTATAATTGCTCTGCCTGTAACCCTGGATTCTCCCCCACTGACTCTCAATTTAGCTATGGGTATTAGTTATCTACTGCTATGTAACGAGTCACTACTAAGTTAAAACAACTCAGTTTCTGTGGGTCAAGTATAACTTGGGTAGGTCCTCTGCTCAAAGTTTCTCACAAGACAGCAATGAAGGTATAGGGCAGGACTGCATTATTTTCATTTAGAGGTTCAATTGGGGTTGGGTCTGCTTCCAAGCTCACTCACTGTTTGGTAGCAGGATTCAGTTCCTCAAGGAACTGTTGGGCTGAGATCTGTTCCTCATTGGTTACTGGCTAGAGGGCTGTCTCAGTTCCTTGACACGTGGACTTCTCAGTAAGGCAGTTCACACGTGGCAGCTTGCTTTACCGGAGCAAGCACATAGAGTCAAAGACAGTGTCATGGTCTTTTATAAACCCAATCTTAGAAGTGATATCCCATCACTTTTATAGAATTCTATTCATCAGAAGCAAGTCACGAGGTCCATTCCTCATTCAGGGGGAAGTGGTTACACAAAGACAAGAACACCAGGAGGCAAGAATTAGTGTAAACCATGTCACATAACTTGCTTTAGCCGATAGAATAGCATATGTGGCATCGCAAGGATTTCCAAAGAGCGTGCTCAGTGGAGTTCTTCTCTTTCATCACAAGCCTGATGGAGGATGAAACACCTTAAGGAGAAAGCTGAAGGTGCCCCACTTGATAAGCAGCCAATCTCCAGCCAATGGCCTACCAACCGTAAGAACTATCAGGGAGGCTATACTAGATCATCCTAGATGGACTAGCTAATCACAGAAGCATGAGAAAGTCCAGTAGAAATCTGCTGAGCCAGTCCTGACCCGAACGGCCATCAGGACACTCTAAAAAGAATCAAGAGCTACATAAAACAGTTGTAAAACCTGCTGTTTGGGGCAGTTTCTTACAGAGTAAAAGCTAACTGATACACCACTGATCCTCTCTTGCTGTAGGCAAAGTAATTGAGGATTCAAGAGGCTAAGTGACTTGCTCATGTCACAGTGCAGCAGGCATAGTGGGAAAAGTTCTCTAGGACCTGGCATCAGAAAAATGCAGATGGTTCAAGTCTAAGCTCTGTTGTTTTCTGGCTGGGAGACCTTGGCAAATCCTTTATGCTTTCTGGGCTTCAGTTTCTTTAATCAGCAAAACAAAACAGAAGGTTTCTCAGAACATCTTTTTGCACTCAAAGCTATGACTTGTCCATTTGGTTATAGAAGGAGCTAGGGTTAAAATCCTTTCAGTTCAGATGTTATTTGTGAAAGTCAGATATTGCCTTCCTATTATATGGTATGTATTTGTCTAATGCTAATGTAAGTTTTATCTATGTACTCCAATCACTCTGAACACTTTGATAAATCAAGTCATTACAAATCAGTTACTTTTTGGTTGCTTGATTGAACCAAGCAACTAATTGCACCATGGTTATAAATAACCTGCTAGTAATTGGTCAATTTGTCATATTAAAGCAATTAGAATGATGAAGTAGTTGGAGAAGCTTCCAAATGAGGTGCAACTAAATGAGGAGTCTTCTGTGGGGAGGGAGGATCCAACACCTCTTTAGCATTGCCACTGGCATAATTCAGATCATCCTCTTTAACATAAAGGAAAGAAGGGCAGCTTTAGAATCAGGCAGAGTGGAATCAAAGTTCAGCTCCATGACCAGCTGGGTGATCCTGGGCCAAGTTACTTAGCTTAGCCTCATTTCTTAAATGAGAATTAGAATTCCTACCTCATACACTTGCAGTGAATACTAAATATGATAACATATGTGAAGAGCCTAGCACTGTATCTGGCACATTGCAGTTCCTCCAGAAGTATTACTTTTCTACTTCCAAGTACTCCAAATGCCTTCCTTGTCTACAGACTGTCTATGCTCCAATCCTTCCCTCTTCCCGATGCTGAGAAGAGAACGTTCTAAAATCTGATCATATCATACTTGGCCTTAAAAACTTTTAACACTTCTCACCGCCTACTGAAGAATTCATACTCCTTTGTAGGCCATACAAAGCCCTCCCAATGTCTTCTCCAGCTACTCTTCCCCATGCCTCCAAATCTGTACTCTCACTGGATTATTTATTGTTTTGTTTCTAGACATATAATATCCTCTCCTGCTTGCCTCTGTGTCTTCCCTTATTCTTCCCTCATCCTTTGTCTTGAAGTGCCTAAACTAATTTATGCATGTAATTCCTACTTTTCCTTCAATGTCTAGCTCAAATGCTACTTTTCTCAAATAGAGCCTTTTCTTATTTGCCTCCTTTCTCCATACTCAAGGACGTGCTGTACCTACCACTTGGTACTTGAGTAGTGAATATGTATTTCCAGTGCCTGACATCGTGTTGGGTACTAGGAGACCCTCAACAAACATTTTGGAATGCATACACTAAAAGATTTGTCACTAAAAATGCATAAACAGTATGGAAAAGCAAAACATCTGCTTTTCAAAGCATAAGCCCCCAGAACTAAGAGGTTCCTTTGAAGCCTTTGAAATTAAAAAGAAGTTTGTAATCTTGTAATCTCATTAAATGTCTTACCTCTACAGGTGACCAGGCTGCAACAACCGTAGGGTCAAACAGGTATTTTAGACATTACAAGAATGATAGACCCATAATAGAGAAATATTCGCGGTCCCTCCCTAACGTTCTGATATGGCACCACTAAGGGCATCTTTCCTCTAAAGTATCCCATTGTGCCACCATCAGAGGCAAAATAGAAAAACAGACCCTGAGCTGGTCCTAAAGAGCACTTCTTGTATTTTTATAGTGGTGGAAGTGGTTGCTATCTGTGGATTGCCTTAATAGGATTTTCAAAGCTCACCATTTTATTCCTCAATTTTTTTCTGAAAGGAATGAGCCACTTTTTTAAAAAAATCGATTAGAGAAATATTTTTATCTATAAAAAATTTAGTGGAAATGGAATGAGCCACTTTTTAAAAAAAATCGATTAGAGAAATATTTTTATCTATAAAAAATTTAGTGGAAAAATAAACCTCTAGAGTCGGTTTTGAACATAAAGGGGGAGGGCAAAAAGGACAGTCATTAACGTGCCAAGCAATCAACCCCCTGGGGGCATCAGTAAACACTCGGTGTTCAAGCCCAATAACCACTGGACTTTTCTTGATTGATGTGATGTGACACTAATAGAAGTAGGATCTGGGTCAATTTTGTGCTCCACACAACACAACCCATTTTTTATACTCTGACAGTCCACACTTACTTCTGGAAGCAATGGACCTATCATAATTTTGAAACAAGACATTCTGACTTCTTTAAACAGTAAGATAACACACACACACACACACACACACACACACATTCTGCCATTTCCTTTAAAAAAATCTTTTTTCTTGATGATTAGCAATTAAAATAATTCAGCTTTAATTAGCTCATTTCAGTAAGCAGCTAAAGGCTAAAATGACAGTGAAGAGCAATCTGGAATACAATGACTGACTCATGGTTTATAAATGAGGCAGCCGAGGTGCTTCTTGCAACCTGTGCAGATGCTGGGCTGTGGTCAGCCCTCCATCCACACCCAGGGCCCCAAACATTTGAGCCGTGTCCAGCATACAATGCTGGGCTCATTTATCCCCTCCACAAATAGCTATTGAGTCTTCTATGTGCCAGGCTCTGGGCTGGATGCTGGAGATAATTTAGAAGGGAGATATAAACCAACCCTATGAGTATAGAAGGTAATTGCTTTATTAAGGGGTTTAAACAAAGCACACTAGAATAAGAAAGAAACAGGTAAGTCAGACTATAGCTATCAAAAAGTATTTCAAAAAGAGTGCATTAGCCCTGGCAATGCAGACAAGCTGGGATGATGTATTATGAGAGGGGGGAACAGCATGCATGCCAGCAAGAGAGGCAAAGAAAGGACTGTTCTGGAAGTTTGTCTTGCTTAAAAGTAATGTAGGCTGAAGGAGCAATCAAATGAGAGGAGGAACTGGTAGACAGAGGCCAAATGATAAGCCCAACAAAGTTTATACTTAGTCCTCTAAATCAGTAGTCTTTGAACACCGTGAAGCTAGAGGCACTTTATTCATTGGAAACACTTATCAGAAAGCATTAATGCAACAAATCTGCAAAGTCCAGCTGTACTTGCTGAGGCACGATACATGTTGGTGGGAATGCTGGAGCTCCATTTGTTTGTAACACCCACAACACCAAAGCCAAACCACTGTTTCAAGGAGGGGGAAGTTGTGGTAGGTAGCCTTTAACATGGCCCCAAATGATCACCACCCCCTAGTATTCAGACTCTCTATAATTCCTTCCCTTGAGTGTGCACTGGATTTAGCAACTCCAGAAGTAGTGATGGAGTCACTTCTAAGATTAGGTTGCAAAGACTGACTTCTGTTGTTTTTATCTCTCTCTCCCTCACTCTGAGGGAGCCAACTGCCATAATGTGAGTGGTCCTATGGAGAAGCCCACATGGGAAGGAATGGGTATCTCTGGCCAACAGCCAGTAAGGACACAAAGAGTGCCAGCAATCACATGAGTAAGCTTGGAAGCAAATCCTCCCAGTTGAATCCTGAAACGAAACCACAATTCTAGCCAACACCTTGACTGGAGCCTTGAAAGAGACCTCATGCCACCTAAGCTACACCCAGATTGCTGGCCCACAGAAATTGTGAGATAATAAATGCTTTGTTGCTTAAGCCTCTACATTGTGGGGACATTTGTTATGCAGCAAGAGATAACTACTATAGGTACCACTGGGGAATTCAGAATTCAGAGCACACAGTGACAGGATCAAATGTGCATTTTAAATGTTAATTCTGGAATGAGCAAGCAGGAGACATTTACTGGGACAAGACCAGAGATAAGGCAATTGCTAGCCTGGGAGGAGGTGAAGAGAGTGAGCAGTGGAGGTGGGGGGGGAGGGGAAGTAGGGACAATGCCAATCATAAGCTAGGAGACAAAGAGGAAGGAACATGTTTCGAGAAGAGGAAAAAAGTCTAACTGAGGTTGTGTGGAGATCCAAGTGACTGAGAGTCATCCTTACAGGGAACACTGACGGTTACTTGGAGGAGTCCGAAATAGGGTACTCTATATAAGAAATTGTACTTACACATCAGGGAGCTTTACTCAGAGGCTGCAGACTCCAGTGCCTTTGCGAGTTAAGAGAAGAACCTAAGAGAGAGAAGAGTTCTAGGTATCAAGTAATAGGGAACGGTGGGGACTATGTTGAACTGCAAGGTGCCAGCATTCTTTACAGTATGAAAGCCAAACATGTTTGAAACACTGCTGTCTATGAGGCTGAATTCAACTTCAAGAGAAGCTGGTTTTCACCACATTCCTGAGGAAGAGGTCACAACAGGGTGAAAAGGGCATGAGCTTTGGAGTCAGGTATCACTGAGTTTAACTCTTGCCTCCACCACTTGCTAACTGGTGTCACTGGTCAGGTTACTTATCCTCTCCTAGCTGGCATTTCCTTAGCTGTATACAGGTTAAGAATACCAATTTTAAGGGAATTGTTATGATTGAGATAGTGATTTTTAATGCTAAGTTCCTGGCACAAAATAGATGCTTCAGAAGTAGTAGCTGACATTATGATTGTGATATAATGATGGCCATAATTTTTCACTGAAGGGCACTCCAACATACAGTGAATTGCCCCCACAGTTCTGCTCAGAGAGCACAAGAGTTATCACAGGATGCCCACACTAGAGCTCCTAGTTCTCAGTGTCCAGCAGGGTGTGTGTGTGTGAGAGAGACAGAGACAGAGAGACAGAGAACGCTGCAAGTGCTTTGAGTAATGGAAAGTTTAATGTCAGGAGGTACATGGTACAGCAAGAAAAACCAAGAGCAGAAGTCACGTACATCCAGGCCTCCAGAAACTGGGATTGTGACCAAAGCAGCCCTGGAAACATGGCAGCAGGAGTTGAAAGAGCTTCACACTTGTGCTCCAGAAATAGGACTTTGCTATTCCCCATGTGTTGGTACTCATGTTGCCCGTACATGTATTCATTCTTCTTTTTTTTTAAAAAAAAAAAGATTATATTTATTTATTTATGAGAGACACACAGGCAGAGGCAGAAGCAGGCTTCCTGCGGGGAGCCCAATGCGGAACTCAATCCCAGGACCCCGGGATCACCACCTGGGCCAAAGGCAGATGTTCAACTACTGAGCCACCCAGGTACTCCCATTTATTATTTCTACTTTTTTCCCCCTACCTTAAAGCTTCTTTTCTCTCACAATGTGTTTCTTTTTAATTTTGACCTTACAGAGTCCTAACCCCTACTTATTCTTTTCCACTGTAAATCCCTTCTAATTCAGTTCTTGATAGGACCTACCTTTTCCTTTTCCCTTGCAGTTTGAACTGAAAATGAGGATCTGTTTCAACCACCATTTTAGTAGTCCTCTATAGCTGAAGAAAGAAAAGGGGAAATCATGTGATGTAAAAACCACCTAAACTTAAGCAGGAGCTGTGGGTGGACCATTTCCCATAGAAGGGCCTGTGGGTATGGAGGCACCATGACTGACATGCCTAGTATAGTGCATACATGAGCCTGAGTCCAGCACAGCCCAAGAGGCTGGGTGGCAGAGCAAATAAAGAATAGGATATTGTTATTTTAGAAGTCAGTATGAGAATATCATTCAGCCATAAAAATGAAGGAAATCCTCCCATTTGCAACAACATGGATGGACCTTGAGGCCATTATGCTAAATGAAATAAACCAGAGAAAGACAAATACTGTATGATCTCACTTATATGTGGAGTCTAAAACAAACAAAAACCCCTAAACTCCTAGATACAGAGAATATATTGGGGATTTCCAGAAGCAGGAAGTGGAGTGGATAAAAGTGGTCAGAAAATATAAACTTCCAGGTGTAGGATAAGTAAGTCCTGGAGATGTAAGGTACAACATGGTGACTACAGTTAATAATACTGTATTATATATTTGATAGTTACTAAGATAGTAATCTTAAAAATTCCCATTAAAAAAATTGGTGATTATGTGCAGTGATGGGTATAAACTTGATTTATTGTGATCATTTCACAACATACACAAATATCAAATCTTTAGGTTGTACATCTGGAACTAATGTTTTATGTAAATTACATCTAAAAAATAGTATGTAATTAGTTGCAGGAAGAGAACATGCAACATTACAACACTGGAATCTTCTTCCAGCAGTCCTGCTGTTTTCTCCTCTACCAATGGATCAGGTACAAAGAACTACCAATGCACTTAGCTCTACATATAATGTCTGTGGTGGCTGCATTTAGATTCTTTATATAGCTGTTTGGAAAATGAACCTCCGCTCTGCTCCAATGTCAAGGGCAAGGGTAAGGTTTATTTTCTTTCTCTGCTGCTCATTCCTATTTGGCCTGGGTGTAGAATCTGGGACATTACTGTTACTTCAGTTCTGAGCAGAGCTCATCCTGGGTGAAAAAAAGGGTAGGGAGTCAAGTCTTTGCCTTCAATGGCAGCTGGCTTGCCCTAGAGAGCTACTATCCCCAAGGATTTTCATTCTCTACTTCTTGAAGAGTGGGCCAAGCCCCAGGGGCAGCTGTTGTAATCTCTAGAAAGTACAGAACTGGAGCTTCCCTACCCTTCTCACATCTCACATGGTCATCCATCCAAATGCATGTGTACCTGTTTAGAAGCTGACAGTGTGAATAGCTTTGAAAGTGACTGAGGGGAACCCTGGGTGGCTCAGCGGTAGCGCCTGCCTTCAGCCCAGGGTGTGATCCCGGAGTCCCGGGTCGAGTCCCATATCAGGCTCCTTGCATGGAGCCTGCTTCTCCCTATGCCTGTGTCTCTCCCTCTCTCTCTCTCCGTCTCTCAAGAATAAATAAAATCTTTAAAGAAGAGAGAAAGAAAGAAAAGAAAGAAAAGAAAAGAAAGAAAGAGGAAAAGAAAATAAAAGAAAAGAAAAAAGAAAAGAGAGAGAAAGAGAAAGAAAGAGAAAGAGAGAGAGAGAGAGAGAGAGACTGGGGAGAAATATATGGATTCTTAGATTGACAGAATTAGTTATGTAAAGCATCCTTTTTATTACTTTGGAAAGTGGAGGCACAGAAAAGTGATGAAGTGACTTGCCCAAGGTCATAAAACTACTCATTCTAGAATCCATTCCTGTTGGAGAAGGGATTAGAAATCGTATGTTTCCAAGACTACTCCTCTTCCTTCTGCCTTAGAGAGATGAAAAGAAATTGGCTTCTCCTTGTATGCATTTTACCTTTGATTATTCCTTTTTATTCTCTACCCACTGTTAGTTATTAAGGTGATATTTTGATACTGTGTTATTACAGACAAGGACCCAGCAATGCCCAAACCCCACTATGCCTGCCACTTCCCTCTCCTCTTCCCACCAGCCTCAGAGGAAGTTAAGCACACTACATAATTATACATTGTGAAACAAAATGTCTCTTTATTAATGGCCCAGGCACCTATGCCCCAAAGCAGAGCTCTCTGGTCCAAGAGTAAGTGAGGCCTTCTTCTTGGGATTTTCCTGCCCTCTGACCACATGCAAAGAGGAGGAAGTCTAAGAGATAGAGGAACTCTATGGCCAGGTTTGTACAATAGGCCTTGGCTTATTTGCTCACCCAAATGCATGTTAGGAGGAAAGCAGAAGAAACTGGCTAAGCCTGATCCATCTAGAAGGGATACAGGAAGTACAAGAGAGGAGCACAGAAGTTCACACCCTTTAGCAAATAGAGCCTATATTAGTTACCTGGTGTTGTGTAACAATTCACTCCAAAACTTAATGGCTTTCAACAATAGTCATTGATTATCTCTGACAGCTTCTTGGGTCAGGAATTCAGACAGGGCACAGCAAAGATGGCTTTTCTCTGCTCCACAATTTCTGGAATCTCCACCGGAAGACCCAAAGACTGAGGACTGGACCAGTCTGAAGGAACATTCATTCACTCATACATCTGGTGGTTAGCTGTCAGCCAGGACATGTGGCCTTTCCATGTGGCTTCCCCCAAACATGACAAGTGTCCTGAGAGAATGCCACATGGAAGTCATATTAACTTCTGTGATCCAACTTCCAAAGTCCTTCTGTGACATTTGAGTAGTTGAGGCAATTGTAGATATCTGCCTGAGACCAGAGGGCTCCTTCTGTTCTCCACAGATGCCACCTCACAATGAAGCAGGTCAACATCACATCATAAGAAGACCATGAGAGATGAGACATTTTAGGAAAATATAGCCTACCACATAGTCCAATCAATGTCTTGTGCTCAGATCATTCATATTAGAAACTTCTTTGTTACTGAGTGAGGAGCCAGGAAGAAAGGTAATCTGAGATAAGCATGGCTGGGAAGAGGGCCCACAATTTTATTTGTCACAGAACCACCACACTTTCCCTACAGATTACTTTAAAGACTCCTATTTCACTCTCTCTTCTCTCACTTCTCCCTTACCTTGGCCAGAATACAAATTCAAATAAACTATCTAGTTTTGACTTCTGGATACCACTGGGTTGTTGGTTAAGAGGGCACGTATGTAGATATTCAAAAGGATCCCTGCTGAATCAGCCCCCTTCCAAACAAAACAAAACAAAACCTAACACTATGTTATACAGTCTGAGAAATCCACATGAGTTAATTTGTCTTAATACTGTACCAACTATAAATTTCCTATTAATCATGTATACTCTAATGGAAGTTCATTTGAATTTGAACTTAGGGGAGGGGAAGAGAGGATTTGAAAGTTGATAAGGATAAGATAGAGGAGAAAGGAAAATTAGAAGGAGTGGAAGCTATAATTACCTGGAACTTGCTGTGTTACAGTTCACCATGATCCAATTCCTAAAAGTATTTTACAGAGTTTTCCAGCTATAAACCCACAATAGTGGCTTGGGGACCACAGATCCTCCTCTGCCTCTCTCCCAAAGATCAATCCTGGAGGCCAGTCCTCCCCTTCATCCTACCCCTCACCAGAAATGCCTCTTATCTCTGAGTACCTCTACAGAAGGAACTAGGTCATTTATATTTTTTAATTAAAAATAGTAACAATAACTATTATACTAACATTTCTTAAGAGCTATGTGCCACATACTATGTTAAGTGCTCACAGTATCTTCAAATAATCTTTACAAAAATAATCTAGGTGGGGATCCCTGGGTGGCTCAGCAGCTTAACACCTGCTTTCGGTCCAGGGCGTGATTCTGGAGTCCCGGGATCGAGTCCTGCATCGGGCTCCCTGCATGGAGCCTGCTTCTCCCTCTGCCTGTATCTCTGCCTCTCTCTCTGTGTGTGTCTCTCTCATGAAAAAATGAATAAGTAAATAAAACCTTAAAAAAAATAATCCACCCCCCCCCCATAGATGAGAATGCTGAAATGTTCAATAATTTGACCAACGCAGCCCAGCTGATAAAGCCTGAAGCTGAGCTTTGAACCCAGGCAGCCTAACTCTGGAGCCCAAGCTCTTAACAATTGCATTATGAAATAGGAAAACCTCAATACAAATACAAACCAGTTACTGATGGGAAAGATCATTCTAAACATCTTTGTTATTAATAATAAAAAAGATAAACATAATGAACTGAAACTACTATTTAGTGAAGAGGAAAAAGTAGCAAGTCAGGAGTAGAAAAAATGAAATATGCATAAGTAAAACAAAAACAAAAACAAATTAGTATATTAAAATAGTAAAAAGTGTTTTTTGTGAAAATCATCATTCTCAACCAAAACAAGAGAAACTATGAATAAGAAAGACATAATATATTACCAAATGTGTGCTTACTTACAAAAAAATATAAAGCACTGTGGCAGATCAAATAACTGGAAAAGAAATACAACCAGTTACCCCACAAGATGCCTGATCCTGATGGGTTTATGAAAATTTTCCAAAATTTCAAAAAACAAAAAAATTCCTGTGTTATGTAAACTGTAAGTGTGTGTTTGCGAGTCTGTGTTGTTGGTCACCCAATTTATTTTATGAAGCAAAAATGATTTCAAAATTTGAATAGGAAACAAATCAAATTATAGGCCAATCTCATTAATAAACAAACACATTAAGATTTTATGTTAGCAAAAAAGGGAGAAAAATACTTTACATGTACTCATCACATGTTTAATTCTAGAAATGCAAAATGGGTACAAAAAAGTAGAACTAATACAGCACATCACATTAACAGAAAAATGGAAATAGCTATCTATGTTTTATCCAAAGAGACTTTAATAAGTTGTTGGCTAGAATTTTCATCTCTTCCTGATGAAAACTGAAAATCAGGTATTGATAATTAGGATTGCTTTTGTCACTGAATCTAGTTCAGTAATTCATCAGAAAGGTGGATTCCCGGTCAGCATTGTTTAAAGCCATTTCTCTTATAGGAGAGTATATATATCCTTTACTCTTGGAGAGGGGATGTGGAAGAAGGGGGACTGGTCACAGAAAAAGATCAGCACCTTGGGGCAGGGACCCTTGTATTTGCAGACTGTGGCACTAGGGATCTAGGATCCAAAGAGAGACCAGCTCAAGAGGCTCACATGTAGGAAATAACTTAGCAATGCCCAGGAAAAGGAAGTGGACAAATGCTTCCAAATGTCCTAATGATACACCCTTTTTTGTCTTGTTTTGCTTATTTTGATTTGAACTGCCTCCAAACTATTTTTTCTTAAGATGTATTTATTTTAGAGAGAGGAGCAGGGAGGGGAGGGAGGGAGGGAGGGAGGGATGGAGGGGAGGGAGGAAGGGAGAGATGGAGGAGGAGAAAGAAAGAGAAAACATGTAGAGGGGAGGGGCAGAGGCCGAGGGAGAGAGTCCCAGAGTTGTGCTGAGCCTGGGCGAGGCTGGATGCAAAGACCCAGACACCACCACCTAAGCCAAAACCAAGAGTCAGACACCCAACTGTGTCACCCAGGTGCCCCGCCTCCAAACTATTTTTATCTTCAGCCATTCCAAACAGGAAACTAGCGCAACATTAGCTTTGTTGGACTTCCAGTCTAAACATGATGGAGTATGTACTGAAAACAAAGAGTTGATTTTATTCTTAAAGAAGAAACACTTACTGGTTTTCTCAAATCAGGATCTCTTATTCTAGAAATGTCATCAATAACTATGCAGGAAGAAAATATTATATATAAATATTAGAAAGAAAGAAACAGGAGTGTCTGTTTTATAGATGGCATGATTGCAGACCTAGAAATCTAAGGAAATCAACTAAAATTACTGAAAGTACTGAGTTCAGCTGCAGAACTGACACTAAAAAATTTGTATGTGTGTATATATTGTATTGCATTATATATGTATACATGTTAGTATGTATACTGATATCTAACAAGGAAATACACTGCAGCCCGGGTGGCTCAGCGGTTTAGCGCCGCCTTTGGCCCAGGGTATGAATCTCGAGACCAGGCATGGAGCCTCTTCTCCCTCTCCCTCTACCTGTGCCTGTGTCTCTGCTACTCTCTCTGTGTCTCTCATGAATAAATCAATTAAAAATTTAAAAAAAAAAAAAAACAAGGAAATACAATAAAAATGGATTTCTAATGTTGCTCTTACAACAAAAAGATTAAATGCACAGGGATTGACTTAACTTTTGGCAAGGGTTATTCAGAGAAATTATAGAGAAGGGTAATGAGTGCTATGTCTACTCTTGATTAAGAAAGTAAATACAGTATTTCCAAGGTTAGTATGTAGATTTATCGAAGGTTAAAGAGTCTAACAAAGGAAGATACAATTCCTCTGGTATAATAACAAGAAAAATGCCAAAGAATGCTGATTTTAAAAAACATCATGATTACAGACTTACCCTGCCTTATATTTTGCTTTAGTAAACTTTGAAATGTATAATAAAGCAATAATTATAAAAGCAATAAAGCTACATTAAAATATAATTAAGTTGTTAAATCATAAAAAATAGAGATGTAACAGATTAATTCAAAGAGTTTGAGTATGACCAATCAGAAGTAACACAGTAAGGAAAGAAATCATTAATAAATGCTATTAAGACAATCAGATATTGGCATTAAAAAAAAGCATTTACTTACACGGTAGTTAAGAACCAAATTGGAATCAGTTCATCAATGGCAAGTTTTTAAAATTCCTAATACTCCTTTTCACTCTTTGTACAATGGAACTTATCACACCTATCTTGAAGGTAGTTTTGAGAAGTTACTTAGCAACATAGTAAAGCACTTAGCATGGTGCCAGGAGCATAGTGAATAATATCATCATGAATCAGAGCGTTAAATATAAACTAGAACAAATTGGTTAAATGATCTAGAAATATAAACAGAAAAACATTTATCCCAGTGGTGGAGAAGAAACACATTTCTGATCACAGAAGCATGAAGAACAAAATGGACTTACAAAACTTAAACACACACACACACACCACAACCTCTTTCAAACAAAATGTATTCTTGAGAATATTGAGCTCCTAAGTGAGGTAGCTTTGGGAAAGCTGTTGCCAGTCAAGGCAATTGGGGGGGGGGCGGGATTCAGGTGCTGGACTGAATTTCAGGATGAAGTCTCTTTGTCAAAAAGCCCTATCTTAGGGTTGTGCTAAGGGGCTTGCTTTCCACTAGAACTCCAGCAAAGGTGGTCTCCCTCTCTGCTGTACCCCCTTTGGCTAGGTTTGTCCAGAGCCCAGTGGTCCCTCCTCCCCCAGCTTGGGTCCAGAGCAGCTTTATGTGGGCAGAACAGGTATGTGGTACTCTCAGTTCACACTGCCAGCTGAACCATCTCTCTTTGCAGAGGCTGTTGCTCATCTGGCCCAGCTCAGGCCAGTCCAGCTGCCCCAGCCAGCTGCCTCCAGCCTGCCCAATGGACCCATCCCTGTTACCACTTCACCCCACCAAACCAATGTCATTACTTCACTTTTTCCTTCTCCCTAGTAATCCCAAATTGCCTGTCATTCCCCCATCCCCATCCCAACCAATATGCCTTCTGTATTACTCAGGGTTCTTCAGAGAAGCAGAACCAATATATGAAGAGATTTTTTTTTTTTTAATAAGGGACTGGCTCACACAATTATGGAGGCTGAGAAGTCCAGACCCAAGAGAACGGATGGTAGAGTTCCCATGCGAGGCCAAGTCTGAACGCAGGGGAAGACCAACACTCCAGCTCTAAGATGTAAGGCAGAGAGAATTCTCTGTGTACATGGTATTTTTTCTCCTATTCGGGACTTCAGTGGGGGCGGTCCACCCACCTTGGGAAGGGCCTTATTCCGCCTTCTTCAGTCTACCAATTCAAATGCTAACCTTATCCAGAAACACCCTCACAGACACACCCAGAAATAATGTTCAGCCAAATATCTGGGCACTCCAGTGGCCCCGTCCAGTTTACACAAAAAATTAACCATCACAACCTCAACTGTGTAGTTCATACCTCTAAGCATTTGTGCAGAACTGTTCCCTTTCTCACCCTCATCTGTGTAGTGACTTTACCCCTTACGACTCAGTTAACTCCTCCAGGAAGCCTTCCTTGACACATCCTAGCTGAACCAAAAGCCCTCTTCAAGCATCACAGCAACCTACCTGTGCATTTCTCCCTGACCAGGTTGCAAATTTCTCATGGACAGGTGACCATCATAGCTCTTAGCCCTCTTTGTTCCTCGCACAGTGTGGGCCCATGGTAGTTTTAAGAAAGGTCTTGTACCACCTGCTGCCATCTGTCTCACCGCTGGCCATGAGATTTGACATCACTATTGTCCTACTGAAGCTGCTCAGACGAATTCAGACGGTAGTTCTCAGCCCTGATGCGTGTGGGACTCTTCTGGGGAGCTTATAAAAATACCAGTGCTGGGGCCCCACCCAAAGCCAATTAAGTCAGAATCTCTGGGGATGAGCCCAAGAATCAGTATTTGTTTCAAAAAGCTCCCAGATTGATTTGCCTGTGCTGCCAGAGTTGAGAACCATCAATTTAGGACATAATTCAGAGCTTCAGAGCCAGACTAGGAGCTAATCTTAATTCTGAATCTGACAAGGCAGATGGGGAAGGGCACCCCGGTGCTGTGGTTGCTATGCAGGACTTGGGGGAGTCTGGAAGCATCTCAGCAACTCCTCAGGGCCTTCCCCTCCACAATCCTACCCCCATGAGGCGGAAGGCTTACAGTAATCACCTTCACGTGTTCTTGAAGGCTAGCTGTTGAAGCTCTTTCTCTGGGAACTGGCTTTGAATGCTGCCTCCCTCATCCACGGGCTTGTCCTTACCTCTGGTCAGGGGGATAGGGCACTTCAATTCGCCTCAGCTCCTCCCTCTGGAATAGAAGGGTTGCATGATAGTATGGAGGATCCAAGGTGAGCCTGAAATATATATAATTCTAGAGGCCCTCTCTTTAAGAAAAAGAATACAAAATTACAAATCACAGAATTGCTTGGGTCTTCGCAAAGTTGGGGGAAGGACCGGTGCAAGCGCTGCATCCTAAATTTTAAGCTTTAGCAGCTTCAGAGCAGATCTGCTTCTGAGAATAATAGCTATGATTTATTGTGTCAATTTGTACCAGAGACTTTTCATTTATAGCTCTCTTTACAATAAGCAAGGTGGTGTTATCCTATTTTACAAATGAGGAAACCCTGGTTCAAAAGTGTTTGTTACTTATCCCAAGGCACACACATGCAACTAGAATTCAATTCAGTTCTGGCTGTTTCCTGAACCCAGATTCTTTCCACCACACCAGCAGATCTCAACATCTACGGAGGTTGTATATGCCCTGGGCCCTGGGATTATCATAAGAGGCAGGCAAATCTAGAAGTATATCAAATATTGTATGTACATGGAAAAATTAATGTGACTTGTATATACCTGGAATGTTTCCTACAATGCTTAGATACTACTGTAGCTAATAAAATGATATCATTTAAAAGCACAAGTGTTACTTAGAGCCTAAGTCATGATCTCCTTTCTCAATCAAGAGATATAGAAAGTACAACTCTTACATGAGGACTTGCAATTTTTTTAAAAATATATTTTTAAAATTTATTCATGAGAGACACACAGAGAGAGAGAGAGGAGGCGGCTTCACGCAGGGAGCCTGATGTGGGACTCCATCCCAGGATCACGCCCTGGGCGGAAGGCAGGAGCTTCCAGAGATTCCCCCCCCCCCACCCAATTTTTTAAAAAGATTTTATTTATTTATTCATGAGAGACACACACAGAGAGAGGCAGAGACACAGGCAGAGGGAGAAGCAGGCTCCATGCAGGGAGCCTGACGTGGGACTCCATCCCTGGTCCCCAGGATCAGGCCCTGGGCTGAAGGTGGTGCTAAATCGCTGAGCCACCCGGGCTGCCCCCCGCTCTTTTTTTTTTTTTTTTTTTTTTACCTTAAATGGGACCCTGGTGCTGGAAAGGTTTGGATGCCCACTATATGAATGGAGCAGTGGTACAGCTCATGTTCCCTGGGTCGGCCATGGCCACCCACTTTCCATAGGGTTACATATTCTCAAATAGTGGTCTCTAAAATGAAAGACTATAAAACAATATGTTGGGGGTAAAGGAAGAATATATCTGAAATTCTATTTATATTTACTTTTACCCCTACCTTTAAAAATATCCACATATGGGGGTTTCTGGTGGCTGAGTCGTCTGAGTGTCCAACTCTTGATTTCAGTTCAGGTCATGACCTCAGGGTTGTGAGATCCAGCCCCACGTTGGGCTCCGGACTCAGCAAGGAATCTTTTTTTTTTTTTTAAGATTTTATTTATTTATTCATGAGAGACACAGAGAGAGACAGAGACACAGGCAGAGGGAGAAGCAGGCTCCTTGCAGGGAGTCCGATGTGGGACTTGATCCCCAGTCTCCAGGATCACACCCTGAGCCAAAGGCAGATGCCCAACCACTGAGCCACCCAGGGATCCCACATCAGCAAGGAATCTGCTTGAGATTCTCTTTCTCTCCTTCTCCCTTCGCCCCTCCCCCCACTCAAGGTCTCTGTGTCTTTCTCTCTCAAAAAAAGTTTTTAAATATTCATGTATGCTTATGTTTCATAAGGTATATATACATGTTTGTAACTATAAATAAGTATGTATCTCATGACATAAAAGTTAAAAAAGCACAGACCCTGGGATCAGACTGCCTGGATTAAAATCTTGGGTTTGCCTTTGTATGTCCCTGGAAAAGAATCTTTTTTGTGCTTCAGTTTCATCATCCGTGAAATGGAGATAATAATACCTAACTATGGAGAGTTGCTGTGAAAATTGAGTTAACACATGCAGAATATTTAGAACAACGTCCTACAGTAGTAAGAGCTGTGGAAGTTTTTTTTTTTTTCTGTGATTAAAACTAAATTGAATTAAATAAAGAATTTTTTAAAAATAATAAAAATTTGAAAAAATGCACAATGATTATTTTTCATATGTTAAGGCATATTAAGGGTGCATTCTTTCAACCAAAAAAGGTACAATCTTAAAAGTTTGGCAATCACTGGTCTGACAATTCGACTAACTATTGTAGAAGCAAAGAAACCAACGGAGTCTGAGGGAGTAGATCAAGACTCCCCCCTGGCAGCTGCCCCTTTCCACTTAAGCCAGATTCTAGCTCTGGGATCTTGGCTGGCACTGCCAAATTGCCTAACTACCCAGGAGTTAAAAGGGGGTGCTAATATGCTGGGATTATTTCTCTTTGTGCTGTTCTCCTGCCCAGGAATGGGAGACAGGCTGCTACACAGAGCTTCCCTCTGATAATGGCTGGTGGTGGGGGTAGAGAGACCAGATAACAAGGCTCCACTTACAGCAGCTTCCCACTCCCTCCAAGGAAGAAGAAAGGGGTCTGTGTGCTGGGGCCATCGCCCTGCCAGCAGCCTGAGAGAACAGCTGCTGATCCCCTGCCCCGAGATCCCTCTGGTCTCATCTCAGGAAGTAGAAACATCAGCTGCAAAGAAAAGAAGTACATTGAGTTTTGCTTATGCTGTCCACTTTTCTTTCCTCTTTTGCTCTTTCCAGTGACAATTTCAGTCTGTATCCCCCCACAGCCTCAGTGCCCTTAAGCCCAGGAGTCTACTGGTCTGGCTCTCCTGACTCCCTGGATACTGTCATCCAGATTCCTTTCTTCCTGGAGGAAAGTCCCTAAAGACCTTTGTAAAGTCCCAACCCCCACTCCAGGCTCCTCTTCTCCCTCTTTGGGTCTGCCTCTCATTTACTCAGAGAGATTTATAACTTATGCAAATAAATGTAGATGATTAGGCAAATGATTATGTAAATGATGCTTTTCCTTCTCCCCAGTCCCAATTCTGGTAACACTAGGAGAAAGAAACAATAGTGATTAAATCCTGACATTCGAGACAAACATGGATAAACCTTGAGGGCATAATGCTAAGTGAAATTAGACACAGAAAGATAAATACTGTATGATCTCACTTACATGTGGAATCTAAAAAAAAAAAAAAAAAAAAAAAAAACCCAAACTCACAGAAACAGAGTGTAGATTGATTGGTGGTTGCCAGGGGCTGGAGGGTGAAGGTGATCAAAGGGTACAAACTTCCAGTTATAAGATGAATAAATTCTGGGATCTAACCTACAGCAAAGTGACTAGAGTTAACAAAAATGTACTACATACTTGAAAGTTGCTAAGGGAGTATATCTTAAATGTTCTCACCACACACACATACAAAAGATAATGATGTGAGGTGATGGATATTAGCTAACATTATCGTGGTCATCATTTTGCAAGATATACATATATCAGATTATCACATTAAATTATCATCTTAAATTTACGTGATGTTGTACATCAATTATATCTCAAAGCTGAAAAAATGATTAAGATGGGAAATAGAATCAATGTGTAAATAGTAAAGAAGCTGGGATTTTAATCTAGAAAATAAAATGGAATGCTTCCTCACAGCAACATTTTATTTCCACAGAGGATAACATAAAGGAGGTTTTTGATCCTTGAATTTCCATGAAAGCCTCAAATCCACAGCAAACTATGGAATAGGACTACCTATACCCATTGCATTTTCCCACTGAAAATGGCCTCTTAGGAAATGGTCGAGGGGACTGATTCCTATATTTTACCCTTAGCTCATGCTATTACGTTAGTGTAGTATACACAGAAAAAATCCTGAATTTTCTGCATGATTGACAAAATATCTTCATAGGAAGAACTATAAATCCAACTATTCGATTTATATTTTAAAAACATTTGCCCTTATTTTAAACAGTTAATAGGGGCGCCTGGGTGGCTCAGCGGTTGGGTGCCTGCCTTTCCCCGGGGCCTGATCCTGGAGACCTGGGATCGAGTCCCGCATCGGGCTCCCCATGGGGAGCCTGCTTCTCCCTCTGCCTGTGTCTCTGCCTCTCTCTGTGTCTCTCATAAATAAATAAAATCTTTAAAAAAAAGAAAACAGTTAATAAAGCTGGCTTTTCATGAACCACATAAAAATAATTACTGGGTTTTTAAATTGAAATAGGATTATAATGCTCACTTTTGCAGATTGAACAACATCTATAGTTCAGAAGGCCTGCTGAAGCTTCTGGGAAAGGTTATTGGAAGCCAGTACATGATGACTGCTGAAAATCTAATAATTTCAAATCCTGTTGCAACTGAAATTCTAGCTCTGATTTCCACCTACTCAGACTATTATTTATGAAACTGACCCACATCACATCCACACACAAGCTCTAGGAGCCCATAGAATGTTTTCTCTAAAGTTATAAAAACAAATGTTATTAGAGAGCCATTTTTAAACATATGAATTATATTCTATTGCTTATTTAAAAGGGAATGCCAAATTGGAATTTTTTAGAAAACTTCTTAGCAGCACCATCTAGTGGGCAGTTCAGAAAAAAAAAAAACCCAGTCTGAATACCAACTTCTTGGAATGATTTATTTAAATTTTACTTAATGAAGTTTGTTCCATCTTCTGACATAGAGTCGAAATTATGAAATAGTCTTGAAGACCACTTGGATAATTGAAAACAGTGGTATATGGCATGCCTGGGTGACTCAGCGGTTGGGCCTTTGCCTTTGGCTCAGGGCGGGATTATGGAGTCCTGTGATTGAGTCCTGCATCAGGCTCCCCGCAGGGAACCTGCTTCTCCCTCTGCCTGTGTCTCTGCCTCTCTCTCTTTCTCTGTGTGTCTCTCATGAATAAATAAATAAAATCTTAAAAAAAAAGAAAGTAGTATAGTGGTATAGCAACACTTAGATTTTCTCCAACAGTTCAAGTTCAAATTTCCAATTTCCATATATTCTCATAACAAACATTCTTGAATTTTGTATTTCTTTTTACGTAACATTATTGCTTTAAATAAAGAGAATTTTCTAGTTATACCATAAAGTGTAATTTGATTTTTAGTTCTTTGTAAGCATTTAAAAAAATATTTTATTTACTTATTTATGAGAGACACAGAGAGAGGCAGAGACATAGGCAAAAGGAGAAGCAGGCTGCCTACAGGGAACCTGATACGGGACTCAATTCCAGGATCCTGGGATCACTACCTGAGCCAAAGGCAGATGCTCAACCAGTAGACACTCAGGTGCCCCTCTTTGTAAGCATTTTTAAATTTAAGTCATAAATTATGATAAATTTTATTGGGTAAACTTTATTGTTCTAAAGTTGGGAGAGGGCACCTAGTGGCTCAGTCAATTGACTGTCTTATTCTTGATCTTGGGGTGTGAGATTGAGTCTAGAGCCCCGAGCTAGGCTCTGTGCTCAGCATGGAGTCTGCTTTGTTGCTCTCCCTCCCTCCCACGCCCACTTGTGTGCTCTCCCTAAAATAAATAAATAAAAGCTTTTTTAAAAAATAAAAATAAAGTTAGGGGTGGGTACACAAGGCAAAAGTTAGGTTACCAATGGAAATTTGGTTTTTATACCACCTTATGTTAAGCTGTGCTGGATACTTTTAAACAGTTAATGAGCAATCTTTCCATCCAAATTGCAGGCTTTCCAGGAGCTTACATTTGGTGAGGAAGCAAAGAAAATAAGCAAAGAAATAAAGAAATATATAGTAACTGGGCTATGGTGAAAATGCAGTGTCAAAGAGATAGGAAGCACAGGGGGAAAAAAAAGGAAGCACAGGGGAAGGGAATTATTGCTATTGTATGTATGATAGGCAGAGAAAGATCTTCTAATAAGGTGAACTGAAACAGAAAAGAAAGAGAGAGTGAGCAACCTATGCAGATAGCTGAGGGAAGTGAGTTTCAGGCAGACAGAATAGGAAGTGTAAAGGCCCTGGGGTGGGAGCTTGCTTGACATATTCTCAGAGCACGAAGGAGTCCAGATTGGTTGGAACAGAATGATTCAAGGAGAGAAATGGGAGATAGGACAGAGAGGTTATGGGCATTGCAGAGAATCTCATTTTTATTCTAAATGAGATGGGAAACCACTGGAGGATTTTGAGCAGAAGAGTTACTCTGGCAGGGTGAGCGTTCAGAACAATTGGCTGTTATCAATAAGGCCATAGTAAAACAAGGGCTGAAGCAACAAGTCCAGTTAGAATGCTGTTGCCCCAGGTGAGAAATAACTATAGCTTGGCCCCAGATGACATCAGAGGAAGCAGTGATAAGTACTTATATTCTAAATATATTTGCAGGTAGAGCCACCAAGATTTGCTGATAGATTAGATATGGAGGGTGAGATAGAGAGAAGAGTCAAAGATGACCCTAAGGTTTATAATCTGAGTGAATGGCCAGATGAGAGTGCTACTTACTGAGAATGGGAAGGAAAAGGGGATCCCTGGGTGGCTCAGTGGTTTAGCGCCTGCCTTTTACCCAAGTCATGATATTTGAGTCCCGGGATCGAGTCCCACATTGGGCTCCCTGCATGGAGCCTGCTTCTCCCTCTGCGTATGTCTCTGCCTCTCTGTGTGTGTGTCTCTCATGAATAAATAAATAAAATCTTAAAAAAAAAAAGAATGGGAAGGAAAAGCCTCTATGGGGGGGGCGGGGTTGACATTTATCAAGAGCTCAATTTGAACACGTTTAGTTTTAGATATCTATTAGACATCCATCCACATGTACATTTCAAGGAAACAAGACAAACGGGAGAGGTCCAGGTTAAAGATGTGAATTCAGGAGTTTCCAGTGTGTAGATGATATTTGAAGTTGTACAACTGAGGTCACCAAGAGAGGAGGTGTACATAAACAAAAGAAGACGTTGAGAGAGTAGGCCCAAAGGCCCCCCAACATTTGGAGGTGAGGATGGTGAAGAACCAGCAGTGGAGGCAAGCAGGAGGCTCGTGAGGTAGAAGAAATCAAAAGAGTGGTGGTATCCTGGAATTGGGTAAAGCAAGCCTCTGAAGTAAGAGGGAATGATCCATGAGTTAAGTACGATGAGAACCAGGATTGACCATTGGATTCAGCAACAGAAAAGCACTGGTGACCTTGACAAAGGCAGCTGGTAGAGTGATGGAAATACAAGCCTGAGTGGAACAGATTCAAAAGAGCATGGGAGAAAAGCAATGGGAAACAAAGAGAATAATCAGTACAGAAGTTTTGCTATGCATGAGAATTTTGGGTAATTAGAAGGGGTCAAGATTTTTTAAGGCAGGAGGAAGTTTTTAAATATATATATTTTTTATTTTTTTATTTTATTTTTTTAAAGATTTTTATTTATTTATTCATGAGAATGCACAGAGAGGAGAGAGAGAGAGAGAGAGCCAGAGACAGGCAGAGGGAGAAGCAGGCTTCATGCAGGGAGCCTGACGTGGGACTCGATCCAGGGTCTCCAGGATCACACCCTGGGTTGCAGGCAGCGCTAAACCGCTGAGCCACCGGGGCTGCCCTATATGTATTTTTTAAATGGGAAAAAATACAGCTTGTTTATAGGATGATTGGCAAGAAGCCACAAGGAAAAGGGAAATCGGAACAGAAGAAAGAGGAAAGGATTGCTGGGAGAAAGGATCTGAGTAGGTGAAAGGGGAGGGGATCCAGAGTCAAGTGGAGGAGTTGGGTTTTGACAGAGTTCGTTCACAGAAATAGGAGGGAAGACAGAAGATGTGAGCACAGATGCAGGGAGGTGGGTAGATGTGTTGATGGCTGCCTGTGGAAGCTCTCTTCTAATTGCTTCTATTTTCTCTGTGAAGGAAGCAAAGCCATCAGCTGAGAAGGAAGTGATGGAATTCAGAAGAATAGGAGGTAAAGTCAGCCAGAAGAGTGGGGAAATGAACACCCGAGGAAATGTAATAGGATAGCTTCCTTGAGGTTAGTGGCATTAATTTTTTAGTGACCGCCTCCATCTCTGAATTCAATACTAATGTTCTACATTATTCATTTCCCCATGACACATGTTTCATTCTATTACCGTTTAACTGATTTTGAGAGTCTTCTCTCTCTTTCTCTCTCTCTCTCTCTTTTTCTAATTTTTCCTCACCTGTTTCGCCAAGGGGTCCAAGACAGCTTACATGCAATAGAGAATTATTCTGAACTCCGTAACTGAGGACTTCAGGAAAAAAAGAGGAGGGGGGCATATATGTGTGGTCCAGCACTGCAGCCACCGTTTGGGGAGACCTATATCTCGAGTACAGTGCTGTCCAGTCTGCAGAGTTAATGTACCGAAACCCACATCCTTCCACCTGGACTGTACCACTAATAAACGTGATATTTGGCCCCGTAGTTACTTCTGATTTATTCCTCAATTTATTCTAAGGCTGGCTGGGGAAGCCATTCATTAGAGACCCTCTTGAAGACCCTAAGAACTTAGGTCAAGGAGACAAAGGAATATTCAGATAACATTTTGAGACTAGAGGAGAGTCTGCTGGTGCAAATTGTGAATTGAATCCCTTGAGAACTCACGGGAAGGATTTGGAAGACCAGGCATCAGATCCGGAGATGTACAGAGCCAAACGGGGGTGAGAGTTCTGTGATGAAGTGAGAGATGGCTGGGAGTTTGGCCTTTTTGCAGCAGATAAGGTGCGAGGAGAGCAATACAGGTACAGGTAGAGCTGTGTGCTGGATGCTGTGCAAGGCCCAGGTCCCCCCTTTCAGTACCAAGAAACTTATTCCCTCAGCTCCCGGGAGTGTTAGCTGCTGGCAGAGGCCAGGGACCTGAGTTTCTCCAAAGATAACCGACCTTGGCTGAAGGTAGATGCCTTGTTCAAGGCCATGCCTCCCTGGGGACGACCCACATTCAAAAGCAAGCGCAAGTGAACATACAAAGCCCAATCCTCTTGCCTCAATTCAGGGGCCTGCTGAGGCTTTACCTGCCTTGCCGCTCAACTCTCCTTCTGTTCAGTCTTGCTTTCTTCACTCCTGTACAGACATTGTTCCCGAAGGCACTCAGCAGCATACCTTGTGCAGGGAAAACTCTACACCAGAGTCTCTTTCCTGGGGAACTTGGCCTATGACAGTTGCTAACAGAACTGGTCCCAGGAAGCAAACTCTAAAGTGGGATTTTGGAGCTGCATTACAAACCAAGCGACTGGCAATGAAAATGTTGTCCCTGGTGGAACGTGAAATATTGAAAGCTTCTGGCATGCTATAACTGTGCAAAAGTTAAAACTTTCATATCAGTGGAGGGCTCCACGCTGGGTGGAGAGCCTACTTAAGAAAACAACAACAACCAACCTTCATCAGTGAGGACGTTGAAGTGGGATACCCATAGAAGATAATGAGGGCAATATCTCAGGCATCTGAGAGGTTTATAGGAAGTGGTAATTACATGGAGTCAGATGGCTGTTGCTGGGGGCTACTGCTGCACTAGAGAAACACAATAAAAGGTGTGAAGGTCATTAATTACCAATGTAAGATGAACAGCCAATGTCAGAGGCCTCCCCTGGCAGTGTGTAAGAGACTCATCTACTGCAGTCACAGGGCAGAAAAAAACGGAGTATCAAGGCCAGGACTAAATTATAAGGGAAATGGAGTTCTTTTTTTTTTTTTTTTTAAATTAATTTTTATTGGTGTTCAATTTACCAACATACAGAACAACACCCAGTGCTCATCCCATCAAGTGTCCACCTCAGTGCCCGTCACCCATTCCCCTCCAACACCCGCCCTCCTCCCCTTCCACCACCCCTAGTTCGTTTCCCAGAGTTAGGAGTCTTTATGTTCTGTCTCCCTTCCTGATATTTCCCAACATTTCTTTTCCCTTCCTTTATATTCCCTTTCACTATTATTCATATTCCCCAAATGAATGAGAACATACACTGTTTGTCCTTCTCCGATTGAGGGAAATGGAGTTCTAAGGAGGGTTGGATTCTCGTGGAAATTCTGCTTTGCCAAAGGTAGGGCTGTGATTGGGAAGAAGTGACTTGAAATGGGAACATCTGGGTCAATGAATTTAAAAATATCAAATTCTGTGAAGGAGGCTTGCCTCTCCTTGTGAAAGACCTGTGACTCCCCACTCATGCCCCCTTGCTCAAAGACAATTCAGAGGCTTCTGTTCTGCAAGACATGCCTAGCTCAGGAAATATCTTCCCTTCTGGCCACTAGAACAATAATTACAGTTAAGTCACAAAGTAACCCATACAGGGCAGTGCTAAAACTAAGGAAGGAAAGGTTTTATATCTTAAGGAGCTATAGTATTAGCCAACATGTTATCAGTAGAAATGAGGAAAGTACATTTGGGAGTGAGCCCTGAATGTGTCAGATCAAGGTGTGGGGGGGCAGATATAAACTTTGGTAGAGAAGCTTATTGATATGAAAGCACTCTCCATGATAGAGAATTTAGTGCCCAGGTAAAGTCGCTGGGACACATTACTGATACACTGCTAAATTGGCTCTTGGAGGCTTGGAGAAAGTGATAGCACGTAGTCAGTGAAGTAGATATGTGAGAACTGCCATGGCAGATGGTGAAAGAATCAAAAGACTCCAGGCAAGTAACTTGAGGTAAAGAATATACATAGGCAATGGCAAATTGCCAAATGGTTGAATGATTGGTCAGGGCCTAAAAGGAGAAATATTGGATGATAGTGGGCAGCAAAAACTGGGGAACTGAGGCATGGACCTTTGGGAATGGGCACCAACCCTGAAGAGCTGTGCATCACATGTCATGTCATCACATTAATGTCATCCTGCAAATTTCGACCACAGAAGATGAATTACATAAACAAGTAGGTAGAGTGGCCAGGCTAGCTGACATCAATGAGCCAGTGTCCTTGACCACCTTTGTGAGGGCACAAATAGCCTGTAAACAGAGTGGGCTGTAAGGATGGAAGCTATGCACGAGCCCAACAGGATGGGCTCTCACTCACTAAGGCTAATCTAGCTCCTGAATGTATAGCTAGCCCCAGGCACTGTACTACTGAATACTGAGTACTACTACTGAGTCCTGAGACCAATCAACAACTTGGTGGTAAGCCAATTATATTGGAACTCTTCACTCAGCAGATGAGGAATTCATCTTGACTGGAATTGATGTATATTCCATCTGTGGGGTTTCCTTTGCTGACTGCAGGGCTTTCTTTCCAAGGACTTAGAGAAGGTCTGAGCCAGTGACACAAGAGCCCACATAACATTGCATGAGACCAAAGGACACACTTTAAAACAGAGGTGGTGTGGAAGTGGGCATATAAGCATGGATTCCCTACTTCAATTATAGTTCACGATAGTACTTCAATTGTAGTACAACCCCCAGAAGCTGTTAGCCTTCCCAACAGAATAACAGAGTATCTCTTTGAACATATCCCTGAGGTGCCAGCTTGGAGATGACATCCTGTGAGGATGGGGTACAGTCCTCTGGGATGCAGTTCACACTCTGAATCAATAACCATTACATGGTGCTATGTTCCTAATAGGTAGACTACAACTTTATGGGAACCAAAGAGGGGAAGTAGAAGTGACCCCATTTACCATTACTGCCAGTGACCTATTTGGAGAATTTTATTTCCTGTATCAGCAACTAACACTCTGAGATCTAGAAGTCCTGGTTCCTGGAGGAGAAATGCTTCCACCAGGGACATAGATAAGAGCCTTTTTACACTACATGTGCCATGCAATCACTTCTGGCTCTTTGTGTCAAGGAAAGGAGTCCCCACTCTGGCATGGGTAATTGACCCCAATCACAGGAGGAGGCAAACTACAGATAAAACATCATCAAGGCTAAATAGAAAATTTGACAAACATAATTTAACTAGCTTGATCTTACATTAGAATCCCATATTCATCAAAGAATGCACATTCTTTTCTAGCACACCAAGAATATTCATAAAAATTGATGACAAGTGAAACGAGAAGAAATCTACTAGGCAAATGCCAGAGAGTTGATAGATATTATATGGATCCAAATATTTTTGATCATGCACTTTCATTGTCATAGTTTGGGTTCCCTGGTAAGCAGACTCTGAGATGGAGCTGAGGAGTATTCTTGGGATGAACACCTGTGAAGGAAAGAGGAGGAAGTGGGAACGAGCAGAGGGAAAAGTTGAGTTCAATGCAGTGTTGATAAAGACCCCAGACCGATATCACAGGAGCTCTAGAGCCGTCAGTCTTTCGGAAATGGGGCAGGAGGACCATGCACTCCTACTCCTGCATTGAGCAGTCATTGGATGCAAGCTCCCTTTGGAAGAAGATTGACCTTGAGCAAGGCAATCCCCAAAGAAGGCCATTTTTCTGGCAGCACTGCTAGCAGTTAGGAGAATAAATCTCTCATTCCTAAAGGAGGATCTGTGTAAAGATACTCACATAAATTTTAGTATACATCTCTGATATGGAGGATGTTTTTAAATTGTATAATTTTGCTTTTATATTACATTATAAAACACAATAAGATAGACATTTATAAATGGGGGCAACTGGGGGACACCTTAAATGTCTAACTCTTGATTTCAGCTCAGGTCTTAATCTCAGTGGTCTTGAGTTCAAGCCCCATGTTGGGCTCCACATTGGGCTCTATGCTGAGCGTGGAGCCTACTTTAAAAAAAAGAAAAGAAATTTATAAATGATGAGATAATGATGAAATAAATAATGTTAAAACATTTTGCTAATAGATGATGATTTCATCCTATTATTGACTAATATCATAAGACACAATACACACTTAGGGCAAGCTTCATCATGAATGGTAGATTACAAATCAATATTCCTAATAATGTTCTTGGTAATTTCAAAGCTTTTCGGTCAACCTCTTGCCGGATCTGACTAAATAATTCTATCTTGTAATGCACCTGATAAAAAACTGATATCAGATCTATTGGCTCCTCAGTTTTCCTGTTGTTTACCTTTGTGTTACTTGCATTACCTTTTTAAAAAAGATTTTATTTATTTATTTGAGAGAGAGAGAGAGAGAGAGAGTACAAGCAGCAGAGGGGCAAGCAGATTCCCCACTGAGCAGGGAGCCTGATGTGGGACTCGATCCCAGAACCCTGGGACCATGACCTGAGCCAAAGGCAGATGCTTAACCAACTGAGCCACCCAGGTGCCCCTATTTGCATTATCTTCAACGGTGCTTTTCTTTCAGGGCTAATTTGGTCAGATTAAATAATTAAGTCTAAATATCCACTTATCCCAGCTTACACAATCTGCAGTATTTTTCAACATGCTAACAGCAAATGAAAGAGGAAAGAAGCCACTGTCAACCTCTCTATATGTTGGAACTTGGCCTCTCCCCACAGGATATTTCATTCCTGACATATGGCTGCCTACAACAGGCATACCATACAACCTGGTGAGGCCAACAGTGTCCACATACATGAAATAGTAATAAAGATTAATTTCTTATTTTTTGGACAAAAATAAGTAGCAATCACTTCTAATCTGCCTGTACCTCTATGGATTCATCTTTTATACTTCCTTGGGAAGGGCTTGATCTACAGAGATCTCTGATCTACGGACCAGAAGGTTTGTGTACTCTAGATTTACCCTCCTTTGTGGTCAGTGCTGAGAGATAGCCTTTGTTTAATTCAAGATATGGCTTCTTGAATTCTTCTTTTTCTTTTTTTAAATATTTTATTTATTTATTCATGAGAGACACACAGCAAGAGAGGCAGAGACACAGGCAGAGGCAGAGGGAGAAGCAGGCTCCATGCAGGAAGCCTCACGTGGGACTTGATCCCGGGCCTCCAGGATCATGCCCTGGGCCGAAGGCAGATGTTCAACCACTGAGCCACCTAGGCGTCCCTTCTTCTTTTCTTTTGTGCTATTGTTGATTACCTTCTGATAATGCAAACTTTGAGTATTTTTTTCTCTAAGTAGGAGTCCATCTGACGTTCAAGTAGGCCTGGCAGACTGTTTCACTAAGTGTTGATTTAAAGCCCTATTCTCAGGTTCTTAATTAGCATCTCCAAGAACTGCCTACAACAATTCTATGTGAAACATAACATAAAAATTTACGAGCAATTCAGTATCAAGTTAAAAAACATATCACACTGGCAAATTCTTTTTTTTCTTAAAACAAGAAATCCTGTTTAATGAGACTGGATTCTTAAGCCTGCCTGTGCATCAGAATTACCTATGGCACTGAGAAAAACAAAAACAAAAACAAAACCCCACTGATTCTTAGGCCCTGCCTGTGATAATTAAAGACCTACAATGACACTGGCTTACTTACACATGACTTAGTCACTTATACTGACTACTTACACATGATGGGAACTTATTTCTTTTTTACATAAGTGACTGTTGGAAAGCAGAGTGACAACTCTGCTCCAGGAGGTCTTTGGGGACCAAGCTCTTTACAGCCCTCTATTCTGGGCACCTGGGTGGCTCAGATGGCTGGGCATATGCCTTCAGTTTAGGTTGTAATATCAGGGTCCTGAGATCAAGTCCCCACATTGGGCTCCCTGCTCAGGGGGGAGTCTGCTTCTCCCTCTCCCTCTGCCCCTCCTCCCAGTTGTGTGCACTCTCTCTCTCTTTCAAATAAATAAATACATACATACATACAAACAGCCTTCCATTCTGCTATCCCTAAGGCATGACCTTTGTCCTCATGGTCCAGGATAGTGGTTGGACTCCAGCTGTCACATCTGCATTCCAGGCAGCAAATGGAGGGAGAGACAAAAAAGAAATGGGCAAAGAAAGCACATCATGTGATTTCTCAGGTAGGTTCCCAAAAGCTGCCATGTGATGCTTCTAGATACATCCCATTGTCTAGATCTGTCCTCACATTCACAGTTGGATGCAAGAGAAGCTGACAAATATATTGTGTATTTTGAGCAACCTAATACTCAGCCAAAAAACTGAGAAGTTTATTATTACAGAAGAAGAAAAACTTTGGGGGACAGCCAACAGTCTCTGCCAAAATGTACAAATTAACAAATGTCTAGGCCTTAGCAGACTTCGGCAATTCAAGGGCAGTTATGGTTTAGTTGGAGAAGGTTTTGCCCTACTCACCCTGAGGATTTCACATTATGGCCAGAATTGGCAAGTGCTTCCTCTTACAGAAGGTGGAGTGACCCTAACTAGAGTGAAAGCTCTGCTCATGTCACCTTATTAGATGCATTCAGGCACTCATTCTGCTAGGCTATTTTAAGCTTGGTGAAAGAAAATAAATATTACAATTGAAATGTCCTGGAAAAAAAAAAAGAAATGTCCTCAAATACTTTAGACAAGAATTAAAAAGCTCTGTTAATCTCTCTTATGTTCCTCTTCGTCAGAATGCTAGAAAAATATATACTAAGATAAACAGACTAGATGAAATCTTTGTGAAATTTTGGTTCCATTGGAGACACCAATAGAAAGGGAAATTTTCCCTTTACTTTTGTTAACTAACTTTTGGTTAGAAAGATACTTATAGCAATACACAGAGGAAAGAATTTTTGACTTAAAACCTCTACACGAGTTGAAAACTAGTTTTTGACTTGAAAACAATGATGGGTGTTGCACAACTCCCAGGGGTGGGTGCTATTCACATTATTTCTGTGTGAATGACAACTGTTGGAACACAGTATGAATGGCATCCTTCAGAATTGTATAATAATGCTGCTGTCCTACCAGGAAGAGGTGTAATTTGTCTGTTAATCTCAAAATTATAAGCTGGCAAGATAAGCAGATGGCCTTGATAGTCACAAAAATAGTAAAAACTATTTCTGTTCTTGCAGGAAGCTGTTTTTGGTCCAGAGAACTTCATTTCTATTAATCTCATCAATGGCTACCAAGAAGGGTCAGCCAATCTAGGAAGCCTACAGTATTTCAGATTTCTAGGCGTCTATTTTAAAGATGAATGTAAGACGCTAGAAATTTCAGATTCCTAACTGCTGTGGAGTATGATTTGCATACACTATTCTGAAACATTATTAATCGGGGAGTTTAAGATCCCACCCTCTATCTCTCTCATGCACACCTGTTCTTGCTGGAAGTGACTAAGTGGATAGAAACCACAGCTGCACAGTGGCTGCACAGTGTAAGGAACACAGTCTCATCTTTAGAGCTGGGGCGTTATGGCAAAGCTTCAAGGATGCTTCTAATATATAGTTCTTGTCAGAGCAATTGCCATTAGAACACATTTTTAAAATGTCATTCAGAAGCTTTTTTTTTTTAAGACAGGCAGTTTTAAAATAATCAATAACAACAATGATAACAAAATAATTCTTTTCAGCAAGTACATTTTCAAGGATGAAATAGAGTATCCTGGACAGGCTTCATCATATTAACCACTGTTGTATGTAAGACCCAGCAAATTTGTTTTGCCTCCTTTAGTATAAAATAAGGATAAATGAACTCCTATTTCTTTTCCTCATATTACATAGAGAATGTTAGTCCTTAACCTTTATTGGGTCACAGACACTTTTTGAGTCTATGAGGGATGCTTGGGTGGCTCAACCAGTTGGGCGTCTGCCTTCAGCTCAGGTCATGATCCCAGAGTCCTGGGATCCAGCCCCACGTCCAGGCTCTCTGCTCAGCAGGGAGCCTGTTTCTCCCTGTTCCTCTGCCCACTGTTCCCCCTGCTTGTGCTCTCACTCTTTCTGTGTCAAATAAATAAATAAATAAAATCTTAAAGAGAGAATATGATGTAAGATGTGGTACCTCTTCTAAGCAATACATTCACATTCGTATACATAAACATTAGCATAAGATTTCAGGGATTTTTTTTTTAAGATTTTTTATTTATTTATTTATTCAGAGAGAGAGAGAAGCAGGCTCCATGCAGGGAGCCTGACGTGGGACTCCATCCTGGGTCTGGAGGATCACACCCCAGGCTGCAGGTGGCGCTAAACCGCTGCGCCACAGGGGCTGCCAGATATCAGGGATTTTTTTTTAAGACTTTTTTTATTTATGCATGGGAGACATAGCGAGAGAGAGAGAGAGAGAGAGAGAGAGAGAGAGAGAGAGAGAGAGAGGCAGAGACACAGGCAGAGGGAGAAGCAGGCTCCATGCAGGGAGCCTGATGTGGGACTTGATCCTAGGTCTCCAGGATCAGGCCCTGGGCTGAAGGCAGCGCTAAACCGCTGAGCCACCGGGGCTGCCCTTTTGACTCATAAAATCTATTCACAGACACTCCAGTTTCAAAGGCCCAACCTGGAAGGTAGTGTGGGGTGAAAATGAGTTTTAAGAACTCAAAATAAAATCCACTCAGGGTCTAAAGAAGACAAAGTGTGTGTATGTGTGCACACGCACACCACTCCTTTAACATTAATTTGAAGATAAGTCACTTGGCAGAGTCACTACTTTGCAAATTATTTTTAAAATTTTCTTTAATTTAAAAATTTATATATCAATTTATAAAAAATCCAGCAATATACAATTTAAAAATTATTCTAAATTAAACTACAATTCAAGGAACACTCTAGAGTTTTTGTTTTTGATAATAGGACAAGATTTCTCTATCAGAACTTCTGATCATTTTGTTTGGGTTCACAGGTGAAAATACTGTGAAAATAGTTCAATTACATCACATTGAAGGACAAGTTGAGCCCATTTGTTTATTTACTTATTTATTGACAATTTTGAGTTATAATTCACGTACTATACAACTCACCCATTTAAAATCAAACAACTCAATGGTTTTTAGATTCACAATTATGTAACCATCATTACAATAATATCAGAACATTCTTATCAGCCCCAAAAGAGACCCTGTCCCCATGAGCAGTCCCTTCCCATCCCCTCAGCCCTAATTATTCCAGCCTTAGGCATCCTCTGATGTGCCTTCTGTGTCTATAGCCTTGCCTATTTTATTTCACACGAATGTCCATACAATGGCCTTTTGTGATTGGCTTCTTTCATTTAGCCTAACATTTTGAAGGTTCATCATGTTGTAGTATGTATCTGTACTTACTTTATTTCTTTTTATGGCCCAATATTCTGTGTACGGCTATTTCACCACTTGTTTATCTATTCATCAGCTGATGGAGATCTAGTGGTTGTTTCCAATTTGGGGCTATGATGAATAATACTGCTATAAACATTTGTGTGCAGGTTTTTGTGTCGATTGGCCCCTCAACTTTAACCCCACAAAAAAGTAAAAAGAGAATCTTATGACAAAGTTATACAGATTTTGTTTGGCAGGAACTTCAGGCTTTTCAAGATTCAACAATTTCCATACCCAGCATCACAAGGGCTCACAATGACAGGGAGTCTGGTATCATGACTCTATCATAGAATCAGAGGAGGTTAGATGTTTTCTAAGATCCCTTCTTATATTAAGTCAATAATGATTACTTTCTGTTACTTCTCCAGGTATCGAAAAGAATGACTGGTTGTAGACATCTCCTGGTCCCAAGGAAATTACCAACAAACATTACTGAGCCCTTTGCAAGCAGCAAGCACAACCATGCATATGGAACTGGGCTATATGAAGTAACACACCAATTATGAATTCCGAAGCTACTCTGAGTTCCCCATTCTAGTCTAAAGTACCTGACTCCCTCACTAATTCCCAACTGTGTTTTGCCTACAACTTTAGCACTGCTATGCCATTGAGCCCCTGCCTTTCTTTCTGGTAACTACTTCTGCCTCTCCTTGGGTGACTTCCCATACTCACAGAGACCCTCCCTGCTGACCTTACCCTGCCAACTATCCCCACTCCATCTCTGAGACTCTGGACTAAAATTCATCCTGGCTTTCCATGCTGAATTAATGCCCCTCTGGACTCTAGGTTGAAAGGGGTCAGAATGAATTTGTGACTTAGTTGCATTTATCAGTTATTAATTGTTGACATCTCCAACGATCAAAGCCCTTGGAAACCTCAACTTATTCCTGAGTCTCTCTCCTTAGCTATTATGGTATCAATGCAAGTTTTATTCACTGGGATTGAAATAATTTATCCAATAAAGACAGATTCAGAGGCATAGGGAGCATATTTCTAAAGATCTGACTCATTAGAATAATCAGAAGTCCCAAAGAGAAGATTTAGCTGATCAATTATTTCTTCTGCTTTATATTTCAGTGCAATCTTACTCTGGATCTTTGGATTTAATTTCAATGAAATTCAGTGAGCATTACCTGATGCCAGCATGTGACGTATAACCTGGAAGGCTGAATCACAGTTTGCTGCCTGGGGGTCCTGCCAAGCTTTGCCATTCTTTCAGAGGCGGGTTGCCCAGGGAAGCCAATTTTTTCAGATAGTCACAAGGCTCTAGTTGTGGAATATCAGGATTCTGCCTGTAATATTTTTGCAACTTCTCTAGTACTGTGGGCAACCCAACTGTGGAGGCATAGAACATGGGTCCACCCCTATGCCTTGGCCATCCGTACCCGTGTAAATAGACAACATCAATGTGCTCTGGATCAGCAGCCATCCCTTCTCCCAAGATACGGAATGCTTCATTGATAAGTGAATATAAGCAACGCTCAAGGATCTCATCCTGGCTAATGATACGTGGCTCAATGTGATAGGTTTTTCTGTACTGTGACAGAAATTCAGAAAGCCAGGGGTCAGGTTTGTGAATCCTACCCAATGGCTTATCATATTGGTACCAACCTTTCCCTGTCTTCTGGCCAAATCGTCCTGATTCACAGAGCAGATCAGGAATTGGACAGTATCTCCTGTTGCCTCGCTTCCGGGCAGGAGTTCCTGAAGGCACCATAGGTCCAGTAAGACCTTGCCCTTGTCGAGATTTCCAACCCACATCCAATCCAGCAAGATCTGACACTCTAAAAGGTCCCATTTTGAAACCAAACTCTTCCAGCACCTGATCTATCTCCTCTGGCCTACTGCCTTCTTCTAACAAGAAATATGTCTGATTGTAATAAGGCTTCAACATTCGATTGCCAACAAATCCAAAACAGTTACCTACAACTACTCCAATTTTTTTAATCTTTTTTGATAAATTCATAACTGTGGCAATGGTAGTGGGGGAAGAGTATTGGCTGGGAATAATCTCTAACAACTTCATGACGTGAGCTGGTGAGAAGAAGTGAGTGCCAATGACCAAGTGAGGACGATCAGTGGAAGAAGCAATCTCATCAATGTCTAGGGCTGAAGTATTGGTGCACAGAAAAGCTTCTGGCTTGCATATAGCTGACAGTTCAGCAAAGACCCTCTTCTTCAGGTTAATTTCCTCAAATACTGCTTCAATGACTAAATCTACACCACCAAGCTCCTTCAAAGATGTAGTTAACCTGGGTTTTGGTCCTAACGACGGGTGGCTGCTACGTTGCATTTTGGATGCTTCCTTTTCCAAGAGGGTAGTTATTATCATATCAGCAGTCTCTAGCTGCTTCTTGTCCGATTCCACAGCAATCACTGGGATCTTGGCCTTCGCAAGAGAAACAACAATGCCTCGTCCCATTGTTCCCAAGCCTACAGATAAGAGTGAAGAAGAGAAAGAATGATTCAATGATACTGGGAACTGAAAAATTACTCAGTAAATGAGAGGCTTCTGTGGCAATAGGGCATTTAAAGAGATCAGTTCAAGGAATACAAATGGGTTGAATATTAGTTAAGATTAGGCACTGTGTTAATCTCCAGAGGATGTGACACTGAGTAATATCTACACACACACACACACACACACACACACCACACACATTAGAATTAATAAACAAGTTCAGCAAAGTTGTATAATACAAGATCTATACACAAAAAATCAATTGTATTTCTATATATTTGCAATGAACAATCAGAATATGAAATTAAGAAGACAATTCTATTTGTAATAGCATTAAAAAGAATAAAATACCTCAGAATAAATTTAAGAAAGAATTGTGTAAGACTTGTACACTAAAAACCACAAAACATTGCTGAAATAAATTAAAGAAGACCTAATAAATAGGCATCTCATGTTCATAGATCAGAAGACTTATTATTGCTAATATGGCAATACTACCCAAACTGATCTACATCTCCAATGTATCAAAAATTCAACTGGCTTTTTGCAGAAAATAACAAGCTTCTATCATTCATACATAAATACAAGGAATCAAGAACAACCAAAACAGTATTTAAAAAAGAAGAACAAAAAAAATAAAAAATAAAAAAATAAAAAAATAAAAAATAAAAAAGAAGAACAAGAGATGCCTGGGTGGCTCAGTGGTTTAGTGTCTGCCTTCAGCTCAGGGTGTGATCCTCGAGTTCTGGGATGGAGTTCCACATCGGGCTTCCTGCATGGAGTCTGCTTCTCCCTCTGCCTATGTCTCTGCCCCTCTCTCTCTCTCTCTCTCTCTCTCTCTCTGTATCTCTCATGAATAAATAAATAAAATCTTTAAAATAAATAAAAATAGGACAGCCCGGGTGGCTCAGCGGTTTAGTGCCGCCTTCCACCCAGGGTGTGATCCTGGAGACCCAGATCGAGTCCCACATTGGGCTCCCTGCATGGAGCCTGCTTCTCCCTCTGCCTGTGTCTCTGCCCCGCCCCCCCCATCTCTCTCATGAATAAATAAAATCTTAAAAAAATAAAATAAATACAAATTAAAAATAAAAAAGAAGAACAAATTTATAGGATTCACTTTCCCAATTTAAAAACTTATGAAGGTGCCTGAATGGCTCAGTCGGTTATGTATCGACCTTCAGCTCAGGTCATGATTCCAGGGTCCTGGGATCGAGCCCCATGAAGGAGAGCAGGGAGCCTGCTTCTCTTTCTCCCTCTGCTGCTTCCCCTGCTTATGCTCTCTTGCTCTCTCTCTCTCAAATAAATAAATAAATAAATAAATAAATAAAATCTTAAAAAAAACTCATGACAAAGCTACGATATTCAAGACAGTGTAGTAGAAGGATAGACATATAGATCAATGAAATAGAATTGAGAGTCCTGAAATAATCTCATAACTTATGGTCAATTGATTTTTGACAAGGATGCCAAGATAATTTAATGGGGAAAGAATAGTCTTTTCAACAATGATCCTAAGACAACTGGATATCCATATGCAAAAGAATGTTGGACTCCTTCTTCACAGCATATATAAAAATTAATTCAAAAGGATCACAGACTGAAATAAGAGCTAAATCCATAAAACTCTTATGAGTAAATCCTCATGATCTTGGATAAAGCAGTGGTTTCTTATGATACCATAAGCATAGCAAAAAAAGAAAAAAATTGATAAATTAGACGCCATCAAAATGTCCTTTAATGTCCTTTAATGTGCTTTAATGTGCTTCAAAGGACACATTAATAAAGTAAAAGGAACCCACAGAATCATATATCTAATAAGGGGCTTCTATCAAACTATATAAAAAACTCGTATAATTCACAGGAAAAATACAATGTAAACATTTCTCCAAAGAAAATTTGCAAATAGCCAATAAACATATGTGAAGATACGTCATTAATCATGAAGGAAATGCAAATCAAAACCACCATGAGCTACCACTTCACATCCACTAGGAGAGATATCATTAAAAAGAGAGACAATAACAAGTTCTGGTGAGGATGTAGAGAAGTTGTAACCCAGATACATTGCTAGAAGATTGTAAAATGGTGTAGCTGCTGTGGAAAAGAATTTGGAAGTTCTTCAAAATGCTAAACATGAGATTACCACATGACCCAGAAATTTTACTCCTAATTAAGTAGGTAGGCAGGTAGGTTTCTGTGTATATATATATATATCCCCAAGAGAACTGTAGACACATGTCCACACAAAACTTTTACATAAATGTTCATAGCAACATTATTCAAAACAGCCAAAAAGTAGAAAGAAGCTGAGTGTCCATCAACTGATGAATGGATAAAGTGTATCTCTACAGTGGCATATTAATAAGCTATTAAAAGGAATAAAGTACTGATATGAATAAAGAATGAAGTCCTATAACATGGATGAACCTTAAAAACATTATGCTAAGTTAGAGAAGTTGTACACAAAAGGTCACATGTTGTATGATTCTATTTACATGAAATGCTCAGAATAGGCAAATTCATGGAGGCAGAAAGTAGATTAGTGGCTGCCAGGGGTTGGGAGAAGGGTGATGAGGAATGCCTGCTAATGGGTACAGGGTTTCTTTTTAGGGTGATAAAAATGTTCTAAAATTGATTGTGGTGGGGTTCCTGGGTGACGGAGTTGGTTAAGCATCTGACTTCAGCTCAAGTCATGATCTCAGGATCCTGGGATTGAGCCCCATGTTGGTCTCCATGCTCAGCAGAGAATCTACTTCTTCCTTTCCCTCTGTCCTTCCCTCTGCTCATGCTCTCTCCCTCTCATATAAATAAATAAAATCTTAAAAAATTTTTTAAATAAAAAGAATAAAATTGATTGTGGCAATGGTTGTACAACTTTGGAATATCAAAATTACTGAAATGTATTCTTTTTTTTGGCGACATTGTTATGATGCACTTACATTTTCTTTGAATTATGGTAAAATACACATAACAAAATTTATCATCATAACCGTTTTTAAGTGTGCAGTTTAGTGGCATTTGCATATTCACATTATTGTGCAACCAGCACCACCATCTCTATCTCTTTTCATCTTCCAAAGCTGAAACTCCATACCCATCAAAAAATAATCCATCTCTATCCTCCCTCCCCTAACCCAAAGAAACCACCATTCTACCTTCTATCTCTATGATTTTGACTTCTCTGGGTAGCTCATATAAGTGGAATCATATAATACTTGTTCTTTTGTGACTAGCTTATTTCACTTAGCAGAATATCCTTAACGTTTATTCACATTGTATATACATATGTCAAAATTTCTTTCTTTTTAAAGACTGAATAATAGGTAACCTGGGTGGTTCAGCAGTTGAGCGTCTAGATGCCTTTGGCTGAGAGTGTGATCCCAGAATTCTGGGACTGAGCCTTGCATCTGGTTCCCCACAGGGAGCTTGCTTCTCCCTCTGCCTATGTCTCTGCCTCTCTCTTTCTCTCTCTCTCTGTCTTTTTTTAAAGATTTTATTTATTTATTCATGAGAGGGAGAAGCAAGCTCTCTGCAGGAGCCCAATGCAGAACTCGATCCCAGACCCTGGGACCAGGCCCTGAGTCAAAGGCAGATGCTCAACCGCTGAGCCACCCAGGTGTCCCTAAATAAAATCTTAAAAAAAAAAAGACTAAATAATATCCCATTGTATGTATATACCACATTTTGTTTATTCATCTGTCAATGGACACTTGAGCTGCTTCCACTTCTAGGCTATTATGAATAATGCTGCTATGAACATGAGTATACAAATTCTGTTTGAGTCCCTGCTTTCAATTCTTTTGGGTATATATCTGCAAGTGGAATTGCTGGATCACACAATAAATCTATTTTTAAGTCTTTTAAGGATTTTATTTATTTGTTTCAGATAGAGAAAACACAAGTGGGAGGAGGGGCAGAGGGAGAAGCAGACTCCCTGCTGATCAGGGAGCCTGACGCAGGGCTTGATCCCAGGACCCTGAGATCTGAGCCTAAGGCAGATGTCCAACTGACTGAGCCACCCAGGTGCCCCCTATTTTTAATATTTTGAGGAACTCCCATACTGTTTTCCATAGAAAATTCCATTTTACATTGAATTGTGAATTTTATGGTATTTGAGTTATATTTTAATACAGTTGTTATAAAAAATATGAGTAGTATCAAACCTCAGGGAGCTTATAATCTAGAGGTGAGAAGACAAAAAGTTCACAAATATCCATTGTACAAGGTAAAGTAAGTGATGTAAGAAATTCAAATTTCTTTTTTTTTTTTTTCCTTCAAATTTCTTTGGTGATTCCAAGGAAAGAGATTATTTTTGGTTGGATGAGAATCAAGAAAAGCTTCAAGATAAAGATATTTGCAGAAATATCTGAAGTAAGACCATATTGAAATAGGTGAAATTGGGCATGTTGAACCAACCAGACTGGGGAAGGGAAGAGCAAAGTGAACATTACTTTAAGCAAAGGCATGAAGAACAGAAAATGCAGAAAAATTATCTGATGGCAAAGATGTCACTGTTCCTTCCCTATACCATTTCATTTTTCTTCTGGGCACATAGAAGACTATTCTGGATGCCATGTATCCTGATAGGGCCTGTGAGTAATTCTGGTCAATGAAATGGAGAAGGAGGGTGGTGTGGGATCACGATTGGCCCCTACAATCTCCCACAAGATCCTTCATTACTACTGGGATGTAGGGGATGCAAAGAGCAGGTGTGAAGCCTTGGAGGAGACCCTTGAGGAGATGCTGGCAAACTATGGTCTATGGGCAAGATCCAATCCACTGCCTATTTTTGCACTGCTGTGAGCTAAGAATGGTTTTGCATTTCAAATAGTTGAAAAACACAAAAGAGTAATATATATATATTTTAAAGATTTTATTTATTTATTCATGAGAGACACAGAGAGAGAGAGAGAGAGGCAGAGACACAGGCAGAGGGAGAAACAGGCTCCATGCAGGGACCCTGACGTGGGACTCGAATCTGGGTCTCCAGGATCACGTCCTGGGCTGAAGGCGGCGCTAAACCACTGAGCCACCGGGCTGCCCAGAAGAATATTTTGTGACACATGCAAATTATATCAAATTCAACTTTCAGTCATATAGAAGTTTTATTAAAACACTAATTTGGGGATCCCTGGGTGGCGCAGCAGTTTAGCGCCTGCCTTTGGCCCAGGGCGTGATCCTGGAGACCCAGGATCGAATCCCGCGTCGGGCTCCCTGCATGGAGCCTGCTTCTCCCCCTGCCTGTGTCTCTGCCTCTCTCTCTCTCTCTCTCTCTCTCTCTCTGTGACTATCATGAATAAATAAATAAAATCTTTAAAAAAAAAAAAAGAAATGAAAGATTCTTAAAAAAATAAAAAATAAAAAAAAACATTAATTTGTTTCCATATTATCTATGGCTGTTTTTGTGTGCAGAGTTGAGTAGTTGCAAAAGAGATCATATGGCTAGAAAGCCTAAAATATTTACTGTCTGGCCCTTAAAAAAAAGTTTGTTGACCCTTGTTCAGTCAGCAGTCTCCCAGTTCAGTCTCCCTTGTTCTCCTTGTTCAGGAGAATGGAAGAGCCATTAGTTGCAAAAAACCTTCTCCTGGAATGACCTTATGGAACAAGCAGGAAATAAATCTTTATTGTGTTAAACCATTGAGATTGTTATCTGTTACAGCAGTACGTTATCTGTTACCTAATGAACCCATGTGGATGAAACTCTTTCGTGAAAACTATTCATATATTTCTCTTTTATATTGACTAGCTTTGGGGATTGGTTTTGTTTTCTTTTGTTTTTTGGGGACTAGTTTGCTTTTTTTTTTTTTTTTTTTTTTAAGATTTTTATTTAAGAGACACACGGAGAGAGGCAGAGACATAGGCAGAGGGAGAAGCAGGCTCCCTGCAGGGAGCCCAATGCGGGACTTGATCCCAGGACCCCCGGATCATGACCTGAGCCAAAGGCAGATGCTCAATCACTGAGCCACCCAGATGCCCCTGGGGACTGGTTTTGCATATAGAATGTTATCAGTCATCAGAAATCATTGTTTCTCTGGAATATATTTAATTTTCAAATTGTATTAATTTATTTAACATAATATATTATTTAAAAACATTTAATATTCCAAAATTAATAAACATCAGTCTTTCACTCAGTAGCAAGAAGGCTGGATACCTCTTGCTGCTATAGCAACTTGTACCCTAAACTTTAGCAGGGATAAATAGGAAGTAGAGCATGGGGTTCAGAAGCCTGGGCTCCTAGCTTTCAGTCCCAAGCTTCATATAAAATTTCGAACAGTATAGAAATTATAATCTCACAGAGACAACAAGGACTAACGAAATGTAATGTGAAAGTACTTCATAAAGTGTAGCATAAGGTGGGTGATATCTCCAATCTGCCCACAGAGCCGTGAGGGAAAGGCACATGTGAGGGTAGAGTACAGTTCTCCAGTGCTCACCTCTCAGAGCAGACCTACTAAATAATCTTTGGGGCTACAAATCAACTCAGAATCCAGATCATAAAGTGGACCCGACTAATGCTTTTTGCAAGTGTCCTAGTCATAAATTTAGATTCTCTTTAGCCTTATAAATGGACACATTTCATTTAACCACTGAAACAAAAATACACATGAAAACACCATATATATTTATTTCGAAAAGTTCTAAGCTCCAGGGTGCCTGGGTTGCTCAGGTGGTTAAGTGGCCAACTCTTGGTGTTGGCTCAGGTCATGATCTCAGGGTTCTGGGATCGAGCCCCACATGGGGCTCCAAGCTCATCAGGGAGTCTGCCAGAGGGCTCTCTCTCTCTCCCTCTGCCCATCCCCCTGCTCATGTGCTCACTCTCTCTCCCACTCAAATAAACAAATTGTAAAAAAAAAAAAAAAAATAGTTCTTAGCTCCTAATTTTCTTCTCACAAACTTGTGGTCTCAAAGGTCTCCAGGGAAAAAAAGAAAAAAAAGACTGAAAAATCAAGCTTTTCACTCTTGGTAATTATGTTTTCAAAGGTACATATTGTATTTATATTGAATTTAGTTTCCTCATTTTTCTCATTAAATACACATGGGGCAAGGAGTCCTGCTTCCCTAATAACTCACTGCCTTTAACTGCCACGGAATTAATTCTGGTCAAGAACCTCTTCTATTGACAGAAGTAAATAAAGAATAAGGGATGCTTTTACTACTGGTGGTGCAGTTTTAGTCAAGTGTGGTCTTCTCCCTCTTTTTTTTTTTAAGATCTTATTTATTTATTCATGAGAGAACATAAGAGAAAGGCAGAGACACAGGGAGAGGGAGAAGCAGGCTCCCTATGAGAGGCCTGATGCAGGACTCATTCCCCGGACCCAGGATCATGACCTGAGCCAAAGGCAGATGCCCAACCACTGAGCCACCCAGGTGCCCCTTCCCTCCATCTTCTTCCTTTTTGATGACTCCAAAAGCCCATGCAAGGTTGGGGAGTGTGAACTAGCGGTATCACCAACATGTTCTGAGAAGTCTGAACATGGGCTCATGGAAGTACACAGTTGGGGTTTTGCCAGGGGGCACAGTGAAAGGGCGATGAGTCACGGAATTTGAGGATATTGACAAGAGAGTGGTGGAAGGGATGATCCTGGAAATGAAATGTGTGAAGAGAAAATAAAGAGAGCTGATAATGGGATGTAGTTGGAATAATTGACTAAGAAATCTGGGAAGACCTAAGGTTGTGGGGGAAAGTTCAAAATCTGAATTTCAGAGGTGGAGAAATATTCAGGGTAAAGGCAAGACGTATCCAAAAGCCACAAGAAGGGGTCATGGATGTGAAGGGAGGGGACTGTCACTGGATCTGAGGAAGTGAAGGCACCACAAAGCAACAGGGCTGGAGGTATTGTCTGCCCAGATGATGAAGGCAATCAGGGTGGCAGCCGAATTTGGGGGAAAGTGGATAACTGCATGCCAGGTACCAACATTCTCAGCAAATGGAGGTGATAGGAGCCATGGCAATAGTGAGGAGGGAGAGAGTGACGATGAGACCAGACAGCAGAACCACAGAGGAGTGTCCTGAAGGAGAGACACTGAGAAAGGAACTGGGAAGTGACACTTGGGGCCAGTGGGCTGTGAGAGAAGCAACAGCATTCTCCTGAGAGGGCTGCAGGAGGAGCGGGTGCCCAGAGTAGGCCAGGTCTGAGGCAGGGAGCTGATTAGGCCTCAGGAACATTCCAGAGGGCACAAGGAGCAGAGTAGTCTGAGGATAGACATGAAGAAGGGGGGAATGACCAAATCCTCTCCCTTTATTTGTGTCCAAGTTATCTTCCACGTATTTTAAACACTTTTTCATATATTTTTCTGAACAATATGGAGTATACTGAAAAAAACAAAACTATAAGCTTTTAGACATTTCGTGCCAGGCATGAATCTGAAATCTTTTTTAAAAGGCTCACAAGATGGGCAGCCCAGGTGGCTCAGCGGTTTAGTGCTGCCTTCGGCCTGGGGTGTGATCCTGGAGACCCGGGATCGAGTCCCATGTCGGGCTCCCTGCATGGAGCCTGCTTCTCCCTCTGCCTGTGTCTCTGCCTCTCTCTCTCTCTCTCTCTCTGTCTGTCATGAATAAATAAATAAAATCTTAAAAAAAAATAAAATAAAAGGCTCACAACACTCATATTCAGAATATAAGAAATAGTGCAGAGAACCATAAGGGGAGGAGGAGAAACTGAATGGGGAAAAAATCAGAGAGGGAGACAAGCCATGAGAGACTTAACTCTGGGAAACAAACTGAGGGTTGCTGAAGGGGTTTGGGTAACTGGGGGATGGGCATTAAGGAGGGCACATGATGTGAGGACCACTAGGTATTGTATGCAACTGATGAATCCCTGAACTCTACTTCTGAAATTAATAATACAGTATATGTTAATTAATTAAATTTAAATAAAATTAAAAATTTAAAAACCCCATAAGTGAACAGAGTCGATGTAGAAGGAGCACAGTGTGAATGATACAGTAGACTGGGAAGATGTAGGGGGGGGCTCTCTCCTCCCAAATTGGGTTGGTGCTGGACAGCTGGGAGTTGACACTTTTAGTCAAAGACTGTACACAGACAACATTTTGCTTACCATTTCAGGGGGTTTAAACTCTACCAAAGACCACTCTTGGGTCAAGATGAAGAACAAGGGAAACTTAGGAAAGTAGCCCAAAGAAGCCAGTCAGAGGGCTAGCTTCTGAGGAAAGAAGATGTTTTGTTTGAAGAAATTCCAGAGGAAAAAAGTAGGTCACTGTTTCAGGGTGCAGAGGGATTTGAGGATAGTGGTGTTGAATGAGAAGTGAATGGATCCAGGGACCAGAAAGGCAGAGCCTTCATTCCAAAAACCTGGCTACAAGAGTGACAGACCACACTTTGAAATGTGTTACAAATAATAATCATTGCTGGGGACTCCAGGAGTGACTGAGTCATACAGGGAAGAGGGGGGTATGAGTAAAAATATACCCAGAGTCTGGAGTCAGACAGACCTAGCGTCAGACCCTCACACCACTTGGGTTTAGCTCATTGGTGAGAATGAGCTAAACAATGAGAATGGTGGTGTTTTTAGGCCTCACATGTAAAATGAAGATAATTCATGAGCTGGGGTGAAAAATAAGTTAGCCATGCAAGTAACATGTTTAGTATAGAGGCTGGTACCTGGTGGCCCTACGCAAATGGCAGCACTTTGTATGTGCAGATTTGGAGGATGACTTTGACCACACCCTGTTCTTACCGACAACGCCAACTGAGGAGATGGGCTGTGCTATGGCTGTTTTCCAGGATGCTCCAGAGGGAGTTGACCACTTAGTTGCATTCCTCTCTGCAAAGAAAGCATATTGCAGGGCTCTAGCCTGCCCTGATTTCTGAAGGTACATAAACAGCTCCTTCTCCTTCTGGATGCCCACTTCGTAGGGACAATGCACAGCAGCCTGGACTGCACGGACACAAGTCTCTGGAGCAAGGCACCCGGGATACTGCTTCTGCATCTTCGAAAGGGCTTCACTGAAAATACTCTCCATGTTGGGCAAGCTCTGAATTGGCTTGTTGCAGAGTCTACGGGATTCTAGAGATTGATCTGAAAGGAATAAGTAAGAAAATTGGGTTTGGAAATGTTACTTACACAAAGGGAATATGAGTATGTAATAATAATAATAACTTGTTCAAAATACAAAATTACATACTGTTCATCAAGATTTTTTTTAAAAGATTTTATTTATTTACCCATGATAGACATAGAGAGAGAGAGAGAGAGAGAGAGAGAGGCAGACACACAGGCAGAGGGAGAAGCAGGCTCCATGCCGGGAGCCCGACGTGGGACTTGATCCCGGGTCTCCAGAATCACACCCTGGGCCAAAGGCAGGCGCCAAACCGCTGAGCCACCCAGGGATCCCCCTCATCAAGATATTTAATGTAATACTAACATCAAAATATTTGATGCACCTTAAGTCCTGTAAGATAGGATTTCACAGATTCAAAGCAATTTTCAAGTTACCTAATTTAGGCATAAAATTTTCATTTTCCTTCTGTTCCAATGCCAAGACAGCATTATAATAGGTTAAATATCAAACTCTCAGTGATTTTAAGGAAAATATTTCTCAGTTAAGAATATTTTAGATTCAAAATAATCTCAACTCCATTCCTAACAGTAACAAAAACTTAAAAATACCTAGAAAAGAAGACAGTGTTAATTGGTACAAGGAGAGACATACGAATCAGTGGAAGAGAATTAGGAGTTCAGAAACAAATCCTGACAATTAGAGCCAACAGATTTTCAACACAGGTGCCAAAACAATGCAATGAAAGGAAGGAGAGGGATCCCTGGGTGGCTCAGTGGTTTAGCGCCTGCCTTTGGCCCAGGGCCTGACCCTGGAGTCCCAGGATCAAGTCCCACATTGGGCTCCCTGCATGGAGCCTGCTTCTCCCTCTGCCTGGATCTCTGCCTCTCTCTCTCTCTCTGTCTCTCATGAATAAATAAATAAAATATTTTTAAAAATCCTTACCTACAACTATATGTAAAAATTAACTCAAAGTGGATCATAAATCTAAATTGAAGAGCTAAAACTATAAAAATTTCTAGAAGAAAACAAAGGGAAAATCTTCAGGACCTTGAGTTAGGCAAAGTATTCTTAGCATGATTCACGAAAGAAAAAAAAAATCAATTCAAGACTGTACTTTGAAGGATACCATTAAGAAAATGAAACAAGGGCGGCCCAGTGGTGCAGTGGTTTAGCGCCAACCTGCAGCTCAGGGTGTGATCCTGGAGACCTGGGATCGAGTCCCATGTCAGGCTCCTTGCATGGAGCCTGCTTCTCCCTCTGCCTGTGTCTCTGCCTCTCTCTCTCTGTCTCTCATGAACAAATAAATAAAATCTTTAAAAAAAGAAAAAGAAAAAAGAAAATGAAACAATAAACCATAGACTCGGAGAAAATATTTGTATGGTAGGCAGAGTAATGCTGCCTCCCGTCCCCAATGTCTACTTCCTAATCCCTAGAACCTATAAATTTATAACCTTAGATGGCAAAGGGACTTTATAGAAATGATTAATTGTAAAAAACTTGAGATGTGGAGATTATCCTTTATTGTCTAGATGTTCCCAACCTAATCACGAGTCCTTAAGAGAGGAGACCCTTTCCTGGCTGTGGTGAGAGAGGTTGATGAAGAATGGTCAGACACAACATGGGGAAGATTTGACCTGTTGGTGATGATTTGGCTTTGACAACGGAAGAAGGGGGCCGAGAATCAAGGAATTCAGTAGCCTCTAAGCCATTCCCTCAACTTAACAGCTGGCAAGAACAAGAGGACTTTGGCCTTATAATACAAGATACTCAATTGTGCCAACCACTCGAAGCGAGCAGAAAACAGATTCTCCCCTAAAACTTCCAGAAAGGAGTACGGCTGTTGTAAACACCTGGATTTTAGGTCAGTGAGATCCGCCCAGCAGACTTTTCTGACCTATAGATCTGTAAGATAATAAATTTGTGTCCTTTAAACTGCTAGGCTTGTAGTAATTTGTTATCAAAGCAATAGAAGACCAATACAGGGATCCCTGGGTGGCGCAGCGGTTTAGCGCCTGCCTTTGGCCCAGGGCGCGATCCTGGAGACCCGGGATCGAATCCCATGTCGGGCTCCCGGTGCATGGAGCCTGCTTCTCCCTCTGCCTGTGTCTCTGTCTCTCTGTGTGACTATCATAAATAAATAAAGCCACTCTGATCAACTAAAGAATCTTAAGCAGCCACTGAGGAAGAGACGTGCAGAAAACCGAGAATTCCCAGGACATGATGGGTGGAGGACTTCAAATTCCTTGCTTATAAAAAAACTAGATTTTTAAAATAAAATATTTAAAAAAAAAAAAAAAAAGAAGACCAATACAATTTATAAATCAAATGTCTAATGAAGTATTTGTACCTAGAGTATAGAAGGAATTCTTGGGACTCAATAGTAAGAAGGCAAACAACTCAATTTTTTAAATGGGCAAAAACCTGAGTGGATATTTCACCAAAGAGGATATGTGAACAGCTAATACTATGTAAAAAAGGTGTTCACATCATCAGTCATTCAGGAAATGCAAATAAAAGCCACAGTGATTTAAAAAAAAAATAGTGAATGTGGTAGGTTGTCTCTAAATTACAGGGTGTTATTTCTGAGATTAAGTTACAAAAAGACTCTGGCCTCAGTCACCCTCTCTTGCTCTCTTGTTCATTCTGATGGAAGCCAGCTGCCATGTGTGAATTGCCCACATGGCACGTGGCAAAGAACTGAAGGAGACTTTTAGTCAACAGCCAGCGAGGAGCTAAGGCCCTTGGTCCAACAGACTGTAGGGAACTGAATCCTACTAACTACTTCTTGAGTGAACTTGGAAGCAGATCTTCCCCCAGGCAAGCCTTGAGGTGGAAAGAGCCACAAATAATACCTTGCATGCAATCTTACATGAAATCCTAAACCAGAGAACCTGGCTCGCCACAACTATATTCCTGACCCACAGAAACTGCCAAGTAATAAATGTTTGATTTTTAAAAAAAGATTATTTATTTGATGATGGAAGAAGGGGACTGAGAATCAAGGAATTCAGTGGCCTTTAAACCATTCCCTCAACTTAACAGCTGGCAAGAACATGAGGACCTTGGCCTTACAATACAAGATACTGAATTGTGCCAACAACTTGAAGTGAGCAGGAAACAGTAAATAAATAAAAAATTAAAAAAAATACCGTCAGCAAATTACCGATACCTGCTACAATTCAAACGAACCCCAAAAACAGTATGTAAACTGAAAGAAACCAGATCAAAAGGCTACATCTTATATGATGCCATTCATGGTAAATGTCCAGAAAAGGCAAAACTATAGAGACAGAAAGATCAGTGGTTGCCTAAGGCCAGGGGTGAAAGTGGGATAAGCTGCAACATATTACGTGGGAAATTTTGGCGGTAGTGACAAGTCCTAAAACTGATTCTTAGGGATGGCTGTGCAACTTTATAAAGTGAATTATGCATCATTAAAGCTATTTTTAAAAATGTCTAGAAGTGAATTTATCAAGAAACATACAAGACCTCTAAGAAGATAACTATATCATTTTATTGAAGAACATACAAAGACTTGAGCAAAGGGAGAGATTCCATGTTCTTGAATATAAATATTTCATAACATAAAAATATAAATATCTCCTATATATATTATATATGAATTTCTTTTTTTTAATTTTTTTTTTATTTATGATAGTCATACAGAGAGAGAAAGAGGCAGAGACACAGGCAGAGGGAGAAGCAGGTTCCATGCACCGGGAGCCCAATGTGGGATTAGATCCCGGGTCTCCAGGATCACGCCCTGGGCCAAAGGCAGGCGCCAAACCGCTGCGCCACCCAGGGATCCCCGAATTTCTTTTTTTTTAAGATTTTATTTATTTATCCATGAGAGACACAGAGAGAAAGAGGAAGAGACACAGGCAGAGGGAGAAGCAGGCCTCATGCAGGGAGCCCGATGTGGGATTCGATCCCGGGACTCCAGGATCACGCCCCAGGCCGAAGGCAGGCGCTAAACCACTGAGCCACCACCCAAGGATCCCCTATATATGAATTTCTAACCAGAACTTTTGTGGTTCTGGGACACCTGAGTGGCTCAGTGCTTGAATGTCTACCTTCAGCTCAGGGTGTGATCCCAGAGTCCCAGGACCGAGTTCTGCATCATACTCCCCAGAGGGAGCCTGATTTTCTTCCTACCCATGTCTCTGCCTCTGTCTCTGTTTCTCATGAATAGATAAATAAAATCTTTTTTTTTAAAGAAACTTGGTTGTTCTATATTTTTTAAAAAATAACTCAACAGGCGTGCCTGGCTGGCCCAGTTGGTAGAACATGTGACTCTTGATCTCAGGGTTGTAAGTTTGAGCCCCACATTGGTTATGGAGCCTATATAAAAAGGATATATAATAAAAGTGAAAATAACTCAATGGAATGATTCTTTTTTTTTAACAGAATGATTCTAAAGTTTGCATAAAAGAATAATGTATAGAAGTATTATCAAATAAGATGTGATGTTAAACTTTCTTCAGAATAGATTTATATAAAATTCCTAAAAATCTGTTATGTCCTGGTATAATGTTCTCAGTCACAATTTTAAAATGTGTGTCACAGAAATAACCAAACTCTCTTGTCAATTACATTATAATAAATGCATTATCAGATCTTAAAAAAAAAAAACTCAACTGTGTAACAAATTATATTACCCAATTGTTGTCTAAAACACAATGCCAGAAATGTTTTTTTTTTTTAAGTACTACCATCTCTTCAAGAATACACCACTATATCAAAAATGTACACTTCAGTTAATTGGACAGAAAACTTCCAGGGGTTATAAAGCAGTTTCAATATAAAAAGGCATATAGGGGGATCCCTGGGTGGCTCAGTGGTTTCGCGCCTGACTTTGGCCCAGGGTGCGGTCCTGGAGTTCCGGGATCGAGTCCCGCATCGGGCTCCCAGCATGGAGCCTGCTTCTCCCTCTGCCTGTGTCTCTGCCTCTCTCTCTCTATGTCTATCATAAATAGATCTTTAAATTAAAAAAAAAAAAGGCATATGAACGTGAACCTGTCTGGCACCGGTGTGTTACTATGTGTGCAAGGGAGAGTAAGGTTTGGATTTAATCGTGTACACATGTGAATTTATCTTCGAGGCATTGCATAATCTCAAACTTTTTCTTAACCTAGGAGGCAACAATACTTCCTTAATGCCTGATTACTAGGTAGAAGAGAAAATAATGGATTTTTAAATTAATGCTTTCCCATATGATTTTAAGAACAGGAAAGGAGGGGAGATGGTGGTTAGCACGTAGTCCCCGTTTGCCCTGCTTTTGTTGGAGAGACAAGAACTCTACCCAACAGGTTTCCAATTACTTGCTCAATTATCCGATGTGTTAGCTTGAGATCCTCAATTTATAGGAAGGCAAGTTCAGGAGAGAAGGATGGAGACCTTTCCAGGGCCTACAGCTGATTTAATTTCCTGATGGCCGAAAAGGAAGACAAGAGTGGTCATTGGGGAGAGGAGGAGGAGGAGAGGACAAGTATGTGGAAGACAAAGTGGATGAGGAAAGGGGACTGAGCCGCCAGTACTGCGGCACAAACAGGCAGCTAGAGTAATCTGTGCCAGGGACACTACACTGTCCTTGTGACACTACTAGAATTCCCATCTGATTAGCACCGACTCTCAACACCAATAGTACACTTAAGGGTTATCTATGGAATTTAAAAAGTTCAGATGCCCATGCCCCGCTGTAGATTCAGTTAAGAATACTTAAGGGTGGGGGCTATGCATGAGTATTTTTAAAAATTTAACACTTGATTTTGAGGTGTAGCCTCTGGAATACCCAAGAGCAGAGCATTAGGTCAGCCATTTTATCAAGGACAGCTGTAGCTCCTGGCAAACTCTGCCCTGCGCCAGAAACTGAGAAGGAAAGAAAGAAAGAAAAGAGAGAAGAAAAAAGAACAGCCTGCTTAATGATGTGCAGTAATTACTGCAGTAATTATTGCTGATCAGCACAATGCTGTTATCCTGGGGATACTCAGGACCTCTCAGACTGCAGGTGGGCATTCTGGGAACTACTCATGGCACCTGTCCAGACTAGTCTAGGGCCAAGCTGAGCACATCCACTGGAGTTTTGGGTCTGGGCACAAATACAGATGCTTCCTATCAATTTCCTGTCTCTTTCCTGCTGTAGCTATAAGGGATGCTGTTATCTTACAAATTTGTTCTATTAGAACAAAACATATTCAGAATTTCCCCTTTGGGTCTACGGGTATGGTGTTTTCAAAATGTGTTTCTCATACACTTGATTGTTTTAACATCTTGGTAGTTTTAAATTCACTTAGCTGTACCTACACAATAAGAGAGGCAGGTATGGTCAGGTCAGTGCTAGCATTCGCTGCCCAGGAAAATAAGGAGAAGAGGAACTAATTAGAGATTCAAACATGCTTATAATTGAATTCTTTCCTTGACCCCTTCACATTTTTTTCTTAATTCTTTGAGATATTGCAAGGCAGATGGATATTCAAGTTTTGATTTTAAAAAAGGTGAATCACCCTCCTAAAGGAAGAAAAGCAGGTGATTATTTCCCCCCTTTTCTTTCTGGTAAACTGACAGGAAGACATTTTTCTCTGCCTAGTTTAAAGAGAGTCACAACATGCAATTTACAGAAATGGTTACCTAAGACATAAAAGACTGTCTCTTCTCCAATTTTGATAAATAGTAAGTAAGCTGTGTTTGTCTCAGAAGCTCTGCAAAGGACAGACAGGACAACTATACTTTTCCAGTCTTGCAGGAGGTCACCCACAGAACTTGGGTATCACAAAAGAAGGAAGCTCAATTTAGACATATGCTTAGGCCTTCTATGTGAAGCAGGGTCACTCTGTTCTTGTGAAACATGTATATAAATGTTCACAGAGAACAAAAATAAATTACAAAAAGCAAAAGATAAAATGGGGAGAAAGACGATGAAACCATTAAGATTTGTTTAAAGTCACAAAGTCAAAATGAACAAATAGACCAAAGTCTATAGGCAGAACTGGAATTACTAAAAATGGCCAACACAGCACCGTAACTGTAAAGAACCAGGGGTCATTACAGGAACAAAGACTTGGTTTCCTGAGTTGAGGCCCCCAGTTGGATGTCCCCTGTGCCCACCTTTGAATAACAGCACACACTTTCAGCTTCATGACAGAAACATGCACATGGGAATGGGGAGTCTTACTCAGCTTAAGCAGGAATAAGCAGGCTGCTGGCCAAATGAGAGTGCAAATAAATAGCATTTTATGGGACCCTCTCTTCTTCTGTTTAGCCAAGTAATTCTGAATTGCTCTGCTAAATCCATTGCACTGCAGTAGTCTGAGAAGCTTCATACAAAAGCATTAGGATACATGATGCTAATTAACTCTCCAGGATGCAGGTTAAAGGATGCATGTTAAATTGTAGAGAAATTTGTAGCTACTTCCCAAATCATATATATCTATATTTTATGCAGGGCTTGATCTCACGATCCTGAAATCAAAACTTAAGCTGAGATCAAGAGTCATATGTGCAACCAACTGAACCACCCAGGAACCCCCTAAGTCATATTTTTAGATACATATTAACCTTCTGTAATCAATCCCCCTCCACCCATAACTGATTCCAAATGCTGATTGCAATATTGACCATTGACCATTGGAAATTCCCTTCCTTCTCTCCTTTCCTATTAGATGTGGAAACTAAATAAATTCCTTAGTCTTTTCCTTATTTTATATATATACATATATATACATAATATATATTTATATATGACTACTGTCCTTAGATATATATATAATCCTTGTCAACATTTCACTTGAGGAAGTTGGTTGGGGGTTAGGGGTGAGGGAGGGAGGGTAGGATGTAGGAATGGGGCGGAAATAGGCTTCATTAGTGGAATATTTTTACAAATGGGAAAGGAGAACTCATAATTTTACATGTATTTTTAATAATTGAGGTATAGAGGCACCTGGGAGGCTCAGTTGGTTAAGCATCCAACTCTTGATTTTGGCTCAGGTCATGATCTTAGGTTTGTACGATGGAACCCCTCATCAGGCTCTGTGCTGGGAGTAGAGTTTGCTTGAGATTCTCTCTCTCCCTCTGTCTCTGCCTCCTGCCCCCCTGATTCATGTGTTTTGTTTTTTTTTCTCTCTCTCTCTTACAAAAAACCAAAATCCAAACAGTAAAATTCTCAGAGTTTCCCATGGGGATTCTAAACCTTAATCCCCAAAAGAAACAGTGGAGTTGTCCAGGTTGTACCAAGAACAAAAAAACTGGAGCCCAACCACTGGAGCCTGTGGGGTCTCAGAACAGGGGTTGAAACCAACTAATTTCAATGGATCTTTTCCTTTATTGATAAAGCCAAAAAAGCTGATTTGATGGGACACCTGGGTGGCTCAGTTGGTTGAGCATCTGCCTTCGGCTTGGGTCATGGTCTCAGAGTCCCGGGTTTTGAGCCCCATGACACCCTGCTCAGCCAGGGGTCTGTTTGTCCGTCCATCTTCCTCTGCCCCTTCCCCTGCTGCTTGTGCTTGCTCATTCTCTCTCTCTCTCTTTCAAATAAATAAAATCTTTAAAAAAAGCTGATTTGCTAGGGTCTATAGAAGGTCAAGACTATAATCCAGGTCTCCTGACCTCCTGTCCTGAGCCCAGTTCTCTATAGACTGTATGTACCTTTTCCACACTGGCCAGACATCCCTTTTTCCTTTGGGTAAATTTAATGACTCAGATATTAGGAAAAGATAAATATTTTTAAAAAGATTTATTTATTTAAGAGAGAGCATGCAAGGGGAAGAGCAGATAGAGAGGGAAAGAGAGAAATAGGCAGATTCTCTGATGAGCCTGACTAGGATTCCACATTCTCACACTCTCGATCACACAACCCGACCCTGAGATCATGACCTGAGCCGAAATCAAGAGTCCAATGCTTAACCAACTGAGCCACCCAGGTGCCCCAAGGTAAACCTTTTTTAAAAAAACCAAGAGTCTTCATTACCTACCACCCAATACAACCATTGACAAAAATTTGTTAGTTTGTTTCCTTATGAAAATATACATATGAAGACATACACATTTGTGCAATTTCCTATCTGGCTGTTATCTACAGTACGACATGTAAACATTCTCCTGTTCTTCAACTTTCTTTAAAAAATGGAAGTTTTAGTGGTTGAATGGGGCTGCTTCATTTCAGTCTATCATCTTTTATTTAACTAATCCCCCTAAAATTAGATTTCTGAGTTGTTTCCAATATTCTACAATGAGAAAGCTTCAGTGGGTATCACCGTTACACAGATCTTTGTATACTTCTGTGATTACTTCTTCATGATAAATTCCTAAGAATAGAAATACTAAGTCAAAAGATACGAGCAAGTCTCAATACATAATTACCCAGTTGCCACTACAAGCAGTATAATAAGAGCTCGTCTTAGACAGCCCGGGTGGCTCAGTGGTTTAGGGCCACCTTCGGCCCAAGGTGTGATCCTGAAGACTTGGGATCGAGTCCCACATCGGGCTCCCTGCATGGAGCCTGCTTCTCCCTCTACCTGTGTCTCTGCCTCTCTCTCTCTCTCTCTGTCTCTCATGAATAAATAAATAATCTTTAAAAAAAAAGAGCTTGTCTAAAATGTCTCACCCTATTATTTTTCTTTTCCAATTTGCTTGACAAAATAGTGTCTTCCAATTCACTGATGAGTTTTCATTAACCATCAAGTTTAAAAAGCATGTAAGAATTAAGTAAATACTTACTATACAACTCAGCAATACTATTCTTAGGTATTTACCCAAGAGAAAGGGAAACATATCTACAAAGACTCATGCAGGCCCAAAGTGAAAACAACCTAAATGTCCATCAACTGATATATGGATAAGCAAACTGTGGTATATCCACACTTTGGAATACTATTAGGTAGAAAAAAAGAATGAGATACTATTAGATGAAACGGCATGGACAAGTTTCAAAGACATTATGCTAAGTGAAAGGAGTCAGACACAAAAGGTTACCTGCTATATTGTTATTCCAACTATATGAAATTCTAAAAAAACAAAACTATAGAAATAGAAAGTAGGTCAGTGATTATCTGTGGCCTAGGGTAAGGGAAGAGAGTCTACTAGAAAGAGGTATGAAGATACTTTTTTTTTTTAAATCAGAGTAATAGAACTACACATTAGATTGTGACAGTAGTTACACAACTATAAAGAATTACAAAAATTCTTCAAACTCTATGCTTGAAATGGGTGGATTTTATTGTGTGTAAACTATACCCCAAAAAAGCTGGAAGAAATAAAAACAGAAGCAAAGATTACTTATGAAATTTCTTGAGAAAAACTAACTTATTTTCATTCTTGCATATTTCCTTTAAATTTTTGGCTGTATTCATACTCTATAATTATAGAATATATGTATACTTTTATTTTAGACATTTTTATACACAACTTTACATATTTCTGTATAGTCCTCATAATTATAATTTTAAATAGTTATACATAATTGTCCAAAACCAAAACCATTTCTCTACTGTTAACAGGTGAATTACCAAATTCTGAAGCAGATTATTCCTTAAAAAAAAAGAGAGAGAGAAAAAAGAAAAAAGTAGATAATTCCTCCTCAGTATTTGGATGCCACCATCTGGACAAACTGTGCAATGTTGGTGAGGCTGAGTAGACCATTTTATAAATTTCATAAATAAAAAAATAATTTAATGTTTAGGTTTATGTAAAAATTATTTTTTAAAGTCAAATAAGTTTTAAAAATTAAAATAGACCATTTTAGAATTTACTAGACTATCAGACTATCATCCTCATCTATCTCTTTTAGTTAGTTAACTCTTGAATCTGAATCTAAGGAAATCAGTTAAGGAAAAGAACTTCCTGTTGAAATCTAATTCTTTACAAACTAAAGCTCTATCACATGGCTCTATCACAAGCCCCAAACCAAAAAATCAGGTACAGATCTCCACATGCAAATAGCCTCTGCTGTCAGCCAACCAAGTGACTTCTAACAAATTTTTTTTTAATTTTTTTTATGATAGTCACACACACACAGAGAGAGAGAGAGAGGCAGAGACAAAGGCAGAGGGAGAAGCAGGCTCCATGCACCGGGAGCCCGACGTGGGATCGCGCCCTGGGCCAAAGGCAGGCGCCAAACCTCTGCGCCACCCAGGGATCCCTGCCAACCAAGTGACTTCTAATAAGACAATAAGCTGTCCTGGGAGGCACAATGAAATCAGTGATGGAAAGTTGGTGGAGTTTGTAGGGAAGGCAGAGAAAGACACCAGGAAACTCACTCCCTTTTGGGTAAAGACTTGCTGATTCTCTTTATGAGTCACCAGGATTTTCTCTCCACGGTCCCTGGCCTCTCCAGTTCAAGCTTTTACTGTTGCATTAAAACCACAATTGGCTAGAGCCACAAAAAGAAACATTATTTCAGGGAAGTGTTTGGTCCCTGCCAGGGTCGACAAAAGAATGACTTTTTCAAAAGAATGCTTTTGAATGACACTGAGCCATTGCCTACCACCAAGTAGAAAGATGAACATGCTGCTTTACCTGTGACCCAACACTGTTCCCAATTATTTTTTATGGCACTCTTTAACCCTCTCCATCTTGCTCCCAATCTCCATAAACTGAAAAGGTATAGTTGAAAAAAGAAAAAAGGAAAATTCTAGGACTGCCACTACCAAGAACTCTTAAAGGAATGCCATGAATCCATACAGTGAGAAACCAGGGAGAGAAAGAAAATATAGTCACTGAAACATAACTATGGTTTCATTGTAGCAAATTAGAGAAGCATCTGTCTTTTCTTTCTTTCTTTCTTTCTTTCTTTCTTTCTTTCTTTCTTTCTTTCTTTCTTCCTTTCTTTTGTTCGTTTGTTCTTTCTTTCTTTCTTTTAAAGATTTACTTATTACTTTGAGAGAGAGAGTGGGATGAGGGGCAGAGGGAGAAAATCTTCAAGCAGACTCCCCGCTGAACCATGCAGCCCGATCTCAAGACCCTGAGATTATGACCTGAGCAGAAACCAAGAGGATGCTCAACCAACTGAGCCACTCAGGTACCTTGAGAGACTTGTTTCTATTTTCTGAAATATTTGCTTGTTTTCATTTTAATTTTATATTTCTTACAGAAGATACATCATTTCAATACAAAATCAGGAGGTAGGAAGGGGTAAGCAATGAAGTCTTCTTCCAACAGCTTTCCCTGGCTGACCAACCCCATTCCCAGAGGCAAGCATTAACCATTTCTTGTGAATCTTTACAGAAATATCTTATACGTAGATGAACAGTTCTGTAAATACATTCTCCCCAAATAGACGTTCAGTCCCATTCCCCTTTTCTTTTTGGTGAACCACTATATACAATGATGCTTTCTTATCTAATAATACAATATGTTGTGGCGTTCATAAAAATATGTAGAGTTGGGGATCCCTGGGTGGCGCAGCGGTTTTGCGCCTGCCTTTGGCCCAGGGCGCGATCCTGGAGACCCGGGATCGAATCCCACGTCGGGCTCCCGGTGCATGGAGCCTGCTTCTCCCTCTGCCTGTGTCTCTGCCTCTCTCTCTCTCTGTGACTATCATAAAAAAAAAAAATTAAAAAAATAAAAAAAAAATATGTAGAGTTTCTCATTCACTTTAAAGCTCTATCATATTCTATCACGTGGATGTACCATAAGATATTTAAGGAATTCCTTATTAAAATGAAAATTTAGCTTGCTTCTAATCTTGTGCTATTTTCATTATTATCTTCTTACCAGAGATTCTCTGGGCTAATTTGATTGCTTCTTCAACCGGGTCTGAGTTCACAATTTCATCTAGGATACCCAGCTTGAGTGCTTCATCTGCCAAAACATGTCTTCCTAAAACAAAACAAAAACAAATCGAAGAACAATGTGAGGTTAAAGCAAAGGCATTACTCTCTCTAGTAGGGAAGGTTATCTGTCCTGGACACATCTATTATTAAATGAAATAAATAAGCAACTCGCTGACTATTGTAGTAGAAGGATCACTGCAGAGGTAACCAAAAATCTTAGTTCAAGCTTCAGCTCTATGATCTACTACTATCTTTGCGATGGTGAAGAACTGTATGATCACCCTTCCTCCTAGATAAATGGGAGTAATTATGCTTACCTTGGTAAATCTGAGTATCAAGCGAGAGAATAACACATTTTCTTTACATTCTGTAAATCTCTGTAGAAGCACTTTGTAAACTATACGTCTCTAGAAAAGAGGTGATTGATTTTGGAGAAGAATAATAGAGATAGTAACATGAGAGCAGTAGTAGTTCTTACACCAATACACACCGACATACATATCTACACTGATTACAAAAAATAAAAAAATAAGACAGTCCGGAAACATGAATATAGTGGGGGGGGGGGGGGGAACAAGGGGAAACCATGATGAGGTTGACATTATTTAAGTTATAATCAGAATTACACAGGATAAATGGGGTGGACTTCTGTCATTTTTGGCCTACCCAGCATCTCAACCCCTCCCTTAGTTTGTGGAGTGGCTATTGTGTGAGTTTTGGAGACCTGCCTTTTATGACAGTAGATCAAAGGGAAGCAGAAGTGATCAGACAATTGTTCCTTCAGATCCACGTGGTCGGGGTGTGGTCCATGACCCCACGTTTGGCAAAAGAAATGCTCTATAGAGGGTTTTTAGTCTGGAGTGAGGACACTAAGCAGCAGCTAGCGACATCTAGTGTCTGATGGTGGTGGTATCAGGAGCATCTAGTGTCCAGTGGCGGCACAGGCGGCCTCTAGTATAGAATAGCAGATTTAGGGTGTTAAGAAGTTTGATGAGCATCACTCCTGGGTTCTTCACCGGGTGTAAATATGTAATTTCATCTGAATATTCTGAAGTAGTGGGATAAGGTATATGAGTATAGAAGAAAGGAGACAGTAAACCTTCCTTGCTTTCTTGCCAGTACCATCGTGCCTTGCAGAAAGTGATCATCAAATCAGTCTTGGTGGCAACATTCCCACAGTCCTTGCTGTTCGTACAGTGTTAGTGGATGCCATCTTAGAGACAAACCCCTCCACTCCTGGTTCTTAGCAATGGTTCAGAGAGTTAAAAATGGGTTTTCTTGATCAGAAAGACAGTTCAATGATTTCTGGCAGGGGCCACTCTGCAACAACACTATCTGGGCAGTTTTCAAGAAGTGTCTTTGAAAACAGGCTCCCAGACTTCCTCCTGGGGTGAGGAGGGCAGTGAGAAATGGATGAGTGGCTACAGAGGTCAAGTTGCCTGTGTATCAGATCACTTGGGGGGGATGCCTGGGTGGCTCAGTCATTGAGCATCTGCCTTCGGCTCAGGACTTGATCCCAGGGTCCAGGATCAAGTCCTGCATTGGGCTCCTTGCAGAGAGCCTGCTTCTCCCTCTGCCTATGTCTCTGCCCCTCTCTCTGTGTCTCTCATGAATAAATAAATAAAATCTTAAAAGAAAATCACTTGGGTAAGGAGTGAATGAGTCAGCCTGCGTAGGTCAAGGGCACCGAATGCAGACAAAATGGAAAATGGAAACCCGAGTAAGAAAAGGATCTTTGGGGGAAACTGAGTAGGTAACATGAGCTACCCAGAGGATGTACTCAAAGTTCCTTCAGCTGTAATGATTGCTTCTAGCCTGGATTTCACACAAGTGGACATGTAGCAATGCTATTCTTACAGAGTCCATGAGATTCTAGGTATTCTGTTTCTGTTTCAAGGGCCTAAAGACACATCTCTGTATATACAACCCAAATCTTCAGGCTCAGATTTAAACTTGCTTTTTTCTCTTGTTGCCCTCAGTGTAGACAACAACCACTGCTCAATGGACTTTAATAAGAACCCTGCCTAGAGCCACTATAAAGAGACCCTCGTAACTGAAACTGAGACATCTCTTCTCCAAAGTGGGTAATCTCGATTTTCTCCCAGTGTTCTTCACGACTTCTTTTCCAACCTTTAGAAAATCTTTTTCTACATAGAATCTTTTCCAGATGTCATTTTAAAGTCCCCCTAATATTGTACAGACAACTTAAAAGATAGGCGTATGATTCTAATGTTAGTTTTCTTCTAATTCACTGTGACCTTTTCTATGCAAATCAAAATCCATCATATTCTTACTGTTTGTGCTTCTTCTCTTCATCAGGTTAAAAATAGTGATATTTCTATAAGCAGCAGCTCTTCTTTGGAAAAAGGTAACCTTTGTTCACTTCATTTCTTTTTGTCAAAGAAGCCAGATTTCTTTCTGATTTCACCCAAGATATGCTTGCCTTTCAGACTTAGTGATGAAAACAGACACAAAATTCCTCAATATTCCCCCACATGCTTCAATTTTTATAAACTAGACTTTACAGACTCATTTCACACTATTATAATTTCCCCTATATTTTATCTGCTTCGCTTCCTTTGTATTTTCTCTTTTGCAGAATGAACTGTCTTATGTGCTTTGAATTCTGTAGTATATTGAATTGTAATCATCCTCATGAATTTTACATTACATACTTAGCATACTATACATTCTTAAAAGTATACTTATCATCCCATTGTAACCTGAAACAATTTCTAATTTAATTTACTGAAGATAAGAAATGTAATACTTTCCACTTTTCTAGCTATCCTTTCATACTCTGTAATATTTATATCCCTGTAGCATTTAAAAAAAAAGGGGGGGGGGAGCCCTGGGTAGCTCAGTGATTTAGCGCCTGCCTTCGGCCCAGGGCATGATCCTGGAGTCCCAGGATCGAGCCCCACATCAGGCTCCCTATATGGAGCCTGCTTCTCCCTCTGCCTGTGTCTCTGCCTCTCTCTCTCTCTCCTTCTCTGTGTCTCTAATGAATAAATAAATAAAATCTTAAAAAAAAAAAAAGAAAAGAAAGAAAAAAGAAGTATTTTTTATGCACAGAGTCATATTATTTTCTAATTTAGATCATGTATACACAGTTTTGCATAGTGGTTTCTGTGTCAAAAAAAAATACAGACTTCAACTTCTGAAGTTCTGAAACTTTTCAATCTTTGGACCCCTTTGCACTCCTAAAGATAATGGAAGACTCCAAAAAACTTTATGTGGATTATTTCTATCAACATTTACTGTATTATAAATTAAGTGAGAACTTTAAGAATGTTTCTTTATTAAATCACTTTTAAAGGGGCTTCTGGGTGGCTCAGTGGATCCTGAGATCTAGTCTTACATCAGGCACTCTGTGGGAACACTGCTTCTCTCTCTGTCTAGATCTCTGCCTCTTTCTGTGTGTCTCTCATGAATAAATAAATAAAATCTTTTTTGAAAAATCACTTTTAAAAAACAAGACTAAATGTTAATGTTAACATACATTTTTATGCAAAATAACATATATTTTCAAAAATTTAAAAGTTAGTGAGAAGTGACATTGTTTTACATTTTTGCAAACTTCTTTCATGTCTGGCTTAATAGATGACAGCTGGGTTCTCCTATCTGCTTCTGCATTCAATCTGTTCTGACATCACATGGCATACAACAACTCTGGAAAGTTCTACTATACATGTGTGAGAGAATGAGAATAGAAAAGGCAAGTAACGTCCTACTGTTATGAAAGTACCTCTGACTTCATGAACTGCCCCCAGTGGTCTTGGGCATACCTAGGAGTCCCTGGACCACATTTTAAGAACTTCTAATTTAGATTGCCATTTTAAAGATTGTATAGACTCTTAGGATAGGCTTATCATTTTAAAGACTACAGAATCTTAGAATGGGATCCTACATTCTAGGATTCTATACAGTCTTTAAAATGATAATAATGTAAGGATATTAATGTATGATAAATGTATACAACATTTGCATTCTAGGATCGTGTATCATCTGATCTGATATACACTATCCCTGCCTCGGACCCCTGGGTACTAGGATCATATATGAATGTTCCATATATTTAGCATTTATTTGTGGCTGGAGTGATTTTAGTTATTTTGTAAGTAATCTTTTATTTTGCTTTTGTCTTTTGGCAGCTTGCAGGATCCATTTCCTGGAAGTTTAAAAATTTTACCAAAATGCAGCAGGCAATTGATGTTTCATCAGTTTTTCCAAGAAAATGGTGAGCTTGCTGAAATGCAATCTCTGGTTCCATTTCATAATCTGAAGAGTTTCTTCTGTTTTTCCCCCTGGTTACCACTTCTCACCTTTTTGCTTCATGCTTTAGGAGCTCTTGTAATACAAAGCAGAGATCTTGATTACATACCTTCTGAATCTTTTTTGTTAAATTCTCCTGAATTTCAAAAATGTGTCTCTATTTATCCTCCATGTTACTCATTGAGTTGTCCATTCGACCGTGTCTTCTTTTAATTGCTTCAAAAAGAAGTTATTTGGGCTAATGTTTTTATTTTAGACAGGGTGTTCTTATTTAACAAAATATTTTCTTTTATAATTTAGCTTATTTTCTAAAATTTTGATTTTATTTATCTGTTTGACATTAATGTTTCACTCCTCTAATGTCACAGAATATTTTCATAGATTTTGGGTTTAATATGAAGTTTTTTTTGTTTGTTGGTTTTGGTTACCGAATTATATTTGCTGATAGGTGTTATTGCTGCTTGGGAGCCTTGGTTATTAAAATGTGCCCTCAACATCTTGTTCAAATATAGAGAAAACTTACCTGGACTTAACCCACCTGAAAGGCAGGTATGATAAAGATGCTAGTCACAACTTCTCCCCGACTATTCTAGGTGGTAATAGGTATCTCCTCAAAGTCTAGAGCCTGAGTATCCCTGTCCTAAGAGTGACCATAAAGAAATTCATGGGCTAGAGCAAAGCTTGATAAGAACAGAACAGACACTTTCTATGCCGTTCAGTGAATGAGGACAAGCCCTTAAAAAAAAAAAAAAAAAAGCAGAAGCAAGAGCAAGGGCACTGTAGTTCTTGTCATTGGATGGAGAACATTAGGAAATGAATTGCAATGTGCTCAAGCATATCTTTTGTGGTTACTGCTAAAGATTCAGCTATTTCCAGGTACCATTTTAAAGGAAGTGTGGAAAAGCAATGGTGCTCCACTTTCCAGAATTAGCTCTCTAATGGTTTCCAGAAGATCAGAAAAGGTTAGCTCTTTACTTATTAATTTAATCTAAATCTGTTTACTTATTAGCTTCCTATGGGCACAGTGTCTACAAAGCTGGTGTTTTTTCAACATTAACATCAGTAGGGGATCTTCAACTTTCAATAACAATTTTTTTTAGCATACTCTGTTAGAAAAAAATTTTTCCAAACCAAACAGCAACAGTCTTATTAGCATCATTATTAGTAGGTACTGTATTAGTTTCCTTTACAAACTCCCACAAATGTAGCAGCTTAAAACAACACACATTTATATCTTAGTTTAGGATATCAGAAGTCTAAAATAGGTCAGCAAAACTGTCTGGGGACTCTAAGGGAGAATCTATTTCATGGTCTTTTCCTGACTCTAGAGGCTGCCTGTATTACTTGGCTTGTGGCCATTTTCTCTATCTTTAGAGCCAGCTGGGTACCATCTTCTCTCCTCTCTGACCTCCTGCCTCCCTCTTCTAGGGATGCCTGTGATGTATCAGGCCCACCTAAAAAATCCAGAATAATCTCCCATTTTAAGATTCTTAATTTAATCACATCTACAAAGTCCCTTTTAAATGTGAGGTGATATATTCAGGGATTCTGGGGATTAGGACATAGACATCTTTGGTGGTGGTGGGGCATTATTCTGCCTACCATGGTTACCATTTATTAAATGTCTCCTGTGTGGCAGGTACTAGACCAGAAGCAAATCATGTGACTTCATTATTTCTTAAAGCAACCATGTGATATTTTTACTTATGAGAAAATGAAGGCTGAGAGGATATCAGAAGGCCTGTCTCTCCTAACCAGGCCAGTTTGTCCAAATGTCTACTTGACATCTCCACTTGGATGTCTAATAGGCTTCTCAAACTTTCAACGTGTCCCACAGTGAGCTCTTGGGATTCCTCCCTACAATGTGTTCTGCCGGCAGCAACCCTCATCTCAATAATGGCGCCATCCTTCCAGCTGCTCAGGCCACCAAAATCACTCACTTCCTCTTTCTCACACATCTTACTTTTGATCAATCACAAAATCCTGCTGGTTCTCCCTTCAGAACATATGCAGAATTTGACCATGTCTCACCATTTACATTGTTACCACTCAGGTCCCAGCTCTCATCATCTCTCCCTTGGACAATTATAGCAGGCTTCTAATCAGCCTTCCTATGTCTGCCTTTACCTCCAATTAATATATTTTCAACAGCCAGAGTGATCTTTTAAAAAACATAAATGAGAGCCTGTGACTCCCCTGCTCAAAACACTCCAATGCCTTTCTACTTCATTCATAAGGAAAGTCAAAGTTCTTTCTATAATCTTCAAAGCCCTACATGATGTGACTTCATCCTTTACTTCTCTTTCCCTTACTTCACTCCAGCTATATTGACCTTCTTGCCTTTCTTTGACACTTCTAAGCATACCGCTGCCTCCAGGCTTTGCCTTTGCTACTTTCTCCATGTGGAGTATCTTCCTTCGGGTATTGGTATAATAAGTCTCCTCACCTCTTTCAGGTCTTTTTTTTTTTAAGATTTTTAAATTTATTTATTCATAGAGACTGAGAGAGAGAGAGAGAGAGAGAGAGAGAGGCAGAGACACAGGCAGAGGGAGAAGTGGGCTCCATGCAAGGAGCCCAACGTGGGACTCAATCCCGGGTCTCCAGGATCATGCCGCGGGCTGCAGGCGGCACTAAACTGCTGTGCCACTGGGGCTGCCCCCTCTTTCAGGTCTTAATCCAGATGTCATTTTGTAGGAAAGCCTCTTTAACCCTTTGATCCCTAACATTTTATATTAAAATATTACCCCTCTATCCCTAACATTTTATATTCCTGCTCTCTGTTTTATGTTTCCTCTTAGCACTTATCTCCATCTGACCTACTATATATATGACTTACATAATAGGTAGGCATATGTGTGAGTATACAGTTGTGGTGGTTAGCCCCTAAAGTGATTCCCAGTGAGTTTCACCTCTTGGTGTTCAGGTCCCCTCCCCTGTTGAATAGGGAAGACCTCTATAACAAATCCATATATACATTATGTATACATGTATGTTACATTATATCATGTATATATGTATACACGTATATTATATGTATATATTATGTACATACATGATCAATCAGAAAAGATGGCACATGACTCCAAAGCTAGATCATAAAAGACATCACAGCTTTCCTCTTGCTCTCTCTGAATCACTGGCTCCAAAGGAAGCCAGCCTTCATGTTGTGAAGACACTCAGGCAGCTCTAGGGGGAGCTCCACGTGGAGAAGAAATGAAGCCTCCTGCCAACAGTCAGCACCAACTAGCCATCCATGTGAGGGAGCCAACTTGGAAATAGATCCTTCAGCCCCATTCAAGTTTTCAGATGACTACAGCTCCAGTCAATGTTTTGATTACAACTTTATGACAAACCCTGAGCTAGAATCCAACTAAGGAGGTCCCAAATTCCTGACCCATAGAAATAAAGAAAGAAGAAATATTGTCAATCAAAACATGACTCTTTCTTCCAACCTTACTGCAGCTGGAAATCTCTGTATCAGTCTTATGGGATTTGGTAAATCCAGGGTCTCTAAATGTTTTCTAGTGTTGCATTGTTCACATTCTCTAGTGAAAGAGAACAACTTCTATTTGTAGCTAAAATCTTAATTTTTGTGAAATGAAAAATTAAGTTATTTCCACACTAAAACTTGAAAACTTTCTATGAAAATTCTGGTTTTAATTCTTGTTTATATTACAATTTCTTTTTTTTTTTTTTTATAATATACTATTTGTTTTTTTTTTTTATTTTTTATTTTTTTTTTTTTTTATTTATGATAGTCATACAGAGAGAGAGTGGCAGAGACAAGGCAGAGACATAGGCAGAGGGAGAAGCAGGCTCCAGGCACTGGGAGCCTGACGTGGGATTCGATCCCGGGTCTCCAGGATTGCGCCCTGGGCCAAAGGCAGGCACCAAACCGCTGCGCCACCCAGGGATCCCCTATATTACAATTTCTAAATTGAGTCTGAATATAATGTGCCCTATGTGATACCCATGTTTATGCATGGACACTCGAACTATAGTAATACCTTACATATAATTGATGCTTTGAATACACTTTCATTTAGAAGGCACTTACATGTGGTCTTCATAATTAATGTCTGAGAAGCTCTCAGGTAAGATATTCTTTCCATTTGACAGATGAGAAAACTGTCAAAACTGATTGATGAGAAGTTAAAGTATCCTCTTTAAGATTACATGAGTGGAGAATGGTCAATCTAGAATTTCTCTACCTCCTAGTTCAGTTACTCACATTGTTCTAGACAGTTGTTGGCAGGGTTTGTACTGACCTGAAGTAATTAAGTCAAGTGCAGCAGGAACTCCAATGAGTCTGGGGAGAAGCTGGGTTCCTCTTGCACCAGGAAGGATTCCTAGTGTGACTTCTGGGAAGCCAATTTGAGCCTATCGAAGTTTGAAGGCAGGAAGATCATAAGAATGAGATGACATGAAGAGTCAAGGCAACCATTCCCTTGGATTTCCCACACCCTCAAAAACACTGTTTCATAGTATTCTGCAAAAGTTTCTACATGACAAATTAGTACACACTCTACTTTAGTAAGCAGCATAAACAGAGCTGTGCTGTCCCTAAGTCTTCACGTTGAAACACATCTCTAGCTTCTTATGCATTTTTTTCTCTGACTCCATTACGACCTGTTTAGGCCAACAAAATGATATTCTCCCAAAACAGCTTTATGGAGCCATAAAAGAGCCAGGCAGCCAAAAATTTAAAAAGATAACCCACAGAATAGGAGAGAATATTTGCTAATCACATATATGTAATACACAAAGAACTTTTTCAACTTAATAGTAAAAAGACAATCTGATTAAAAAGAGGCAAAGGATCTGAATAGACATTTCTCCAAAGAAGAGCTACAAAATAGCCAATAAGCACATGAAGAGACGTGTAATATCATTAGCCATTAGGAAAATGCCAATAAAAACCATAAGATACTATTTCACATCTAATAGGATGACTATAATAAAAAGACAGACAGTAACAAATGTAGAAAAGACAAAACCCTCATAGTGGAAATATAGAATGGTACAACCACTTTGGAAAACAATTTGGTGGTTCCTCAAAGGTTAAACACAGAGTCACTATAAGATCCAGCAATTCCACTCCTAGATCTATATCCAAGAGAAATGAAAACATGCCCACAAAAAAAAAAAAGTACATGATTTTTCATAGCATCATTGTTCACAAAAGCCAAAAAAGTAGAAACAATTCAAATGTCTGCAATTGATGAGTGGAAAAGAAAATGTGGTATATCCATACAAGGGAGTGCTATTAGGCCACAGAAAGGAACAAAGTACTGATGCATGCTACAACATGGGTGAACCTTGAAAACATTATGCTAAGTGATAGAAGCGAGTCATAAAAGACAACATATTGTATGATTCCACTTATTTGAAATGTCTAGAGTGGGCAAACCAATAGAGATAGAAAGTAGATAAGGAGCTGCCTATGACTGAGGGAGACAGGAGATGGTGGGTTACTCCTAAAGGGTACAAATTTTCTTTGGAGATAATAAATATTCTGAAATCAACTGTGGTAATGGTCACAGAACTCTGTGAATATGTTAACATACCATTCAATTATACACTTTGAATGAGTGCATTAGATGGTACTTGAATTATATCTCAGTAAAGCTACTACAGAAGAAGAATCAGGGAGCAGCCTCAGTCCAGACAAGAGAGTGATCTTGAGTCCTTTATTACATGCCTCTCCTGGCTATTTCAAAGTGGCTAAAGCTCAGGGCACCTGAGTGGCTCAGTTGGCTAAGTGTCCAGCTCTTGATTTCAATTAAGGTCATGGTCTCAGGGTTGTGAGATCGAACCTGGCTTCGGGCTCATGCTGGGGATGAAGCCTGCTTGGGATTCTCTTTCCCTCTCGTTCTGCATTGCCTCCTCCACCCCTCCAACACAGACACATGCATGCTCACTCTCTCTCTCTCCATGTTAAAAAAAAAAAAAGTGGCTAAAACTCTGTAAGTCATCTTCCAGGTACAGGATGGAAGGAGGAAAATGTTTTAATCCAGACTGTCATTAACCCATATTGTGATGCCAATAGCTTCAAAAAATTTTTTGATAGACTTCATTGGCTATGATACTGCCCCTGCACAAAGCTCAAAATAAATATTTGAGCCTCTCTCTTGCAAGGCTTTCCTAACAGTCAGTCATGGTTTTTTCCACTACTGATCATCCCCATCCACCGACCTATTATTGTTCATAACTTAGGTCTGCACTCAGTATGCAGAAAGCATGGTAAGAGGGACACAGAAAAACAAGCACTTAGATATATGTCTTTATTCATAAGCTTTTATAAAAATTAAAATGTCATAAGGAAATAGTTAAATAATATATATATGTAACATATATATATATATATAACAAAACTATACATCCATTTAAAACAATATTTTTAAAGACTATTTAAAATAAGATTAACAGCAAATTTCTCATCAGAAACCATGGAGGCCAAAAGGCAGTGGGATGACATAGGCAAAGCACTGAAAGAAAAAAACCTGTCAAACAATAATTCTATACCTGGCAAAACTAGCTTTGAAAGTGAAGGCAAATTAGGGGAGCCTGAGTGGCTCAATCAGTTAAGTGTCCAATTCTTGGTTTCAGCTCAGGTCATGATCTCATAGGTTGTGAGATCGAGCCTTGAACAGGGCTCTGAGCTCAGTGGGGGGTCTGCCTAAAGGTTCTCTCCTTTCTGCCTTTCCCCCACTTTGGCACATGTGTGCACATTCTCATTCTCTCTCTAAAATAAATAAATAAAACTTTAAAAAGATAGCAAAGAAAAAAAAGCTGTAAGGACAAAATATTAAATAGGAAAAATAACAGAAGAAAACAAAATAGAATGCAAATAGTGGTTATTTATGAACTGTGAGTATCTGGTGATTTTAGTTTACATCTTTATAGTTTCCTGTATTTCCTAGTCTATTACAATGATCAATGTTATTTTTTTAAGTAGAAAAATATGTTACTTGCAAAAATGTTACCATTATAAGATTGGTATCACAGACCTCATCTACATATCTAAAAGGACAAATTAAATCTATTTACAATCTATTAGAAACAAATAGATTTACAGTTTTGTGCTATTTTCAAATAGGAAATTGTCTTCCTGGGTACTGATAATTATGAGGGACCACAAAACTGAAACCTTTGAGATAGGAAACAAAAATTTAAATAAGTAAGCATATTCAGGAATGATAGTCAAAATACTGTAAACCTTTTATCTCATGAACACAGCTCAGATGAACCAAATGTGGACCATACCACTGAAGCAGAGTCCTGGGGGCCCTGTACTGGCCCAGGAGTTCCCTTTTAGTTGGTGGATCTTGGGGAAACCCAAAGACTAGGGTTAGGGGAAGCAAAGGAATAGTCACAGGCTCAGACTAATAGCTATTTACCCATCAGAATGGTCATATTTCAACTACTGCTACTGTGCTGGTATGTGGCAGCTGAAAAACCAGCACTAAAAATACAGGAGTTGTCAACCAGTGAACTAGTCTTTTAAAATGCTCACCTCTGAGGCTTATACAGCATTTAGATTTTGACTTAAAAAAAGCCTCCCACACCAAGCCCCATATCGAGCTTGAGCTGTTACCTCTGCATGGGCAATCCTATAGTGACAGCCCAGCGCCAGCTCCAGTCCCCCTCCTAAAGCCAGGCCTTGAATAGCTGCCACCACGGGCTTCTCAGTTCTCTGTATTTCATCTACTATATGTCCTAGTACAAAGTCAGACTTTCTGGGCTCACCAAAGCTGTGGATATCAGCACCTAAGGACATAGAAAAAGAAAAAGAGAGCTGAGAAAGATCTGGGCTTTGTTAAGATAACAATAATGTAACAGATAACTCTCAAGGAACCTCTTTGGACCCATGAAACATTTTATTCTTTAGTTGGACACAGTGAAGGAAAATCAACCTAGAAAATGTAGAACAACATGGGAGAAAATCCTCAAATCTTGACCAGGAATCCTGTAATCTTCTAAAATCTGTCTTTCCAGGGCAGCCCGGGTGGTTCAGTGGTTTAGTGCTGCCTTCAGCCCAGGGCCTGATCCTGGAGACTTGGGATCGAGTCCCATGTCAGGCTCCCTGCATGGAGCCTGCTCCTCCTTCTGCTTCTCCCTCTGCCTGTGTCTCTGCCTCTCTCTCTGTGTCTCTCATGAATAAATACAATCTTAAGTAAAATAAAATAAAATCTGTCTTCCCATGTGTCAGATAACAACTCTACCTTTAAAAAAAATTTAAAAAGTCAAGGGCCCCTGGGTAGCTCATTCGGTTGAGCATCCAACTCTTAGTTTCGGCTCAGGTCATGATCTCAGGGTTGTGAGGTGGAGTGCCGGGTAGGCCCCTTGCAGAGAGCCCGACGTGGGACTTGATCCTGGGTCTCCAGGATCACACGCTGGGCCTAAGGCAGGCGCTAAACCACTGAGCCACTCGGGCTGCCCTCAACACCTATCTTAAATGACTTACCAGAGAATTAAGCAGAAGTTTACTATAATATATATTTAACAATATTGACAGCATTCTGACATTATTTTTCATATTTTCCTCTTTTTACATAACATTATAAATACTGAGCGTTTTCCCTATTGATTATCTACTCTTTAAAAACATTAAGCTTGGTATACGTTAAAAAGTTAAAGCAATTATTTCACATTCAGGCTATTCATCTTTTTGTTCCTACCCACTCCTTACCTAGCATTATGTTTTTTTCTTACCAATCTATCATATTCACATTCTAATCTATTGTTATAGTTATTTAGATTCCTTTTTGGTTTAAGAGAAACAAGATCTATGGACACCTGGGTGGCTCAGTGGTTGAGCGTCTGCCTTTGGCTCAGGACATGATCCCAAAGTACCGGAACCAAGTCCCACACCAGGCTCCCTGCATGGAGCCTGCTTATCCCTCTGCCTGTGTCTCTGCCTATCTCTCTCTCTGTGTGTGTGTGTGTGTGTCTCTCATGAATAAATAAATCAAATATTTTTTAAAAAGAGAGTAACAAGATCTATTTCAACCTGCATCGTAGGCCTATCAGTCCTGTAACTTTAGATTTAAATGATTTTCATGTCCTAATAGCAGTTAGCATGTATTGGATAAATACTTTATACCAGGCACCATGCTAAGTAGTTTCTGATGCTCTCTTATTTAATTTTCTTAACACCTAGGTTAAGTAGTATAATGATCCTCATTTCACAGGTCAGGAAGTTAAGGATTTGTGCTGTTAGGTGGTAGTTCAAACACATGAGCAGTTAATTATGGGTAGAATAAGAACTTGAACTCCAGCAACTTAACTACATAGTCCACATTCTTTTTTTTTTTTTTTTTTAAGGGGAGAAAATGGGGGGGGGGGGAATCAGAGGGTTGACAGAACATGAGACTCCTAACTCTGGGGTTAGTGGAAGAGGTGGGTAGGGGGTGGGGTAACTGGGTGACGGGCACTGAGAGGGGAATGGACGGATGAGCACTAGGTGTTATGTTGGCAAATCGAATAGTCCACATTCTTAAATGTATACTGCATTCTTCTACTTGCGGTGTAAGGTTAGTACTTTTATTCCATTTTACAGAAACCAAGGCACAAACAAGAGTACAGTGATTTCATGTTTTCACTGCGTATTTCTGGCATATAGAAATGCAATTAATATTTGGATATTGATTTAATATGCAGAAAAAATGTTAAATTCTCTTATCAATTCTAATAATTTTCTAATAGATTATTTTGATTTTTCTACAAACACTGTTATATCTTCTGGATAATGAAGTTTCATTTCTTCCTTTCCAATCAGTATACTTTGATTTGTTTCTCTGGCCTTACTGGGCTGGCCAGGGCCTGGAACACAAGGTCAAACAGAAATGGTGATAGCAGCTAGCCTCGTCTTGCTCCTTTCTCATAAGGAAAACTTTTGATTTACCATTTTATTTAATGTTTGCTGAAGGTTTTCCAAAATGGATGAAGACATTTTCTTACTATACCTAGTTTACTAGGAATTTTTAATTTTCATGCATATCAAATGTTATCAAATATTTTCTCTGCATTTCTTGAAAAAATCAAATGATTTTTCTCTTTTAATTGAATGAAATACATTAATCTTATAATGTTCAACCAATCTAGTAGTTATGGGGAAAAAAAGTGATGTCTTCCACTTTTTATACAGTGTTAGTTTCAATTTTATAATATATTAAGATTCTTATATCTAGGTTTATGAATGAAACTGGCCTTTTTATTTTGCTTTTCTTTTCATTGCAAATTTCATTCGCAAATTTTGCTTTTTCATACTGGCTTTGATAGGTGTTGGTATCATAGTTATGCTAGCCTCACAAAATGAATTGTAAAGTGTACTGGATTGAACTGATGAAACTTACTTTGTTTGGAAATAGGCCTTTGCAGATATAATTAAGTAATAATGAAGTAATACTGGATTAGAGTGTGCCTATATAAGCTTAGGGAAATCTAGACACAGGGGAGAACGCCATCGGAAGAGAGGCAGAGAGAGATAGGAGTGATAGAGCAACAAGCCAAGGAACACCAGGCAAGGAAAGATTCTTCCATAGAGCCTCTGGAGTAAGAATGGCCTTGCAGATATCTTGATTTTGAACTTCTACTCTCCAAAACTATGAGAGAACAAATTTCTGTTGTTTTAAGTGACCTTGCTTAAGTCACTAGTTATGGCAGCCCCAGGAAACTAACATATGTCCCCTCTTTTTTTATTCACTAAAACATTTCTGTAAAATTAAAATAATATTTTCCTTGACTTTTTAGTTAGAACCTACCAATAGTCATCTGGGGCTGGAATTTACTTTATGAGACTTTGGATTACTGATTCAATTTCTTTAATGGTTTTCTATTTCCTCTTGAGTCATACTGGTGAGCCATAATATTTTCATTATCTTTTTTAACAGCTACAGCATCTGCAGTGTTATCCTGTTCACCATTCCTTATATACATTGTGCCTTCCCTTTTTCTCCTTGATCAAGCTCTCAAAAGTTTTGTCAGTTTTACTAGTCTTGCAAAGAACTAACTTTTGACACAATCTTGAATCATTTGTTTCTATCTCATCAATTTCTCCTCCTCCTTATTCCTTTCCTTCTACCTCACTGGGTCCATTTCATTGCTTGTTTTGTTAGTTTCTTAGTACAGATGTTTAGCTTGTTTCACTTCAGTCTGTTATCTTTTCTGATCAATATCTTTAAGGTTAAAAATCTCCTGCTGAGTTTGCTATAGCTGGTATCCCTCAGGTTACATACGTTGCATTTTCACTATCATTTAGTTAAAAATATTTTCTAAATTCTATCATGATTTCTGCTTTGGTTCAGAGATCATAAAGGAATGAATTTAATTTCTAAAAACATTAGGAATATTTCTAGTTATATTTTTGTTACTGATTTCTAGTTCAATTGCAGTGTTGTCAGAGGGCATATTCTAAATTTATTGAGACAAGTTTTTGTGGTCCAGTATCTGGTCATATTTGTAAATGTTCCAGATTTGAGAATATATATTTTTCAATTGTTGGGTGCATTGTTCTATATAAATCTATTAAGTCTAACAACTCCTAATGGTTTTCTAGGAGAATCATTTTTTCTGTTTCCGAATTCTAACTATATTCTTTCTTTTTGACCTCTTTTCTTACCAAAAAAATACCAAATTCTCCATAATTGGGATCCCTCTCTCCATGCTGCAAAGTCATTCCCTTGGGCTCCTGACCTCCAGTTCCAAACAACAAGTAAGTCATTTAATAACCAGTTAACGTTTGCCACATTTTTAAAATCTCTCTCAGGCTCATCCTTCTCATCTGTAAATGGAGATGGTAGGATTTACTGAGGATTAAATACAGTAAGTATAAAAACATTACTATTTTCATTATTTTTTTAAAGATTTTTTATTTCTTTTTTAAAAATATTTTATTTATTTATTCATGAAAGAGAGAGAGAGAGAGGCAGAGACACAGGCAGAGGGAGAAGCAGGCTCCACACAGGGAGCCCGATGTGGGACTCGATCCCGGGTCTCCAGGATCACGCCCTGGGCGGAAGGCAGGCGCTAAACCGCCGAGCCACCCGGGCTGCCCTACTATTTTCATTATTAATAAATAAATAACCTACACAGTTCTGGCACATAGTAGGCAAGATAAATGGCAATCACTATAGTGATTAACATTTTTATATTTCTTTATTGTCATGATTCCAGTATCTATTTCTTCTCAGGTTTCAATTAACATACATTTAATTCCCTTGGCTACAGTAAGATCACATAGGTCCTCATATCCATGTGATGTTTGTCAAAGGGCATAATATATTCAATTGGGAAAAGAAGAAAAGTTGTCATGAATACCACTGATCACCATGTCAGATTCTTTTGTCATATGTTTTCAATATTTTTGCATCTCCGTGGAATAACCCAATAAAGATTGCCATGGTCACTGAGATGGGTGACTGTCAGAAGAAAAATGAACTCCATTTCAAGTCTCAGTGTGAAATAAAAAAATAATATTTATTGGCTATCTTCTGATGTAGGCACTGTACTAGGGACTTTCAGATATATATCATAGAAATCTCACAAAAACCTGTTAAGATAGATGTTACTATTTTCTGGTTTGTTTGTTTTTTTTCAAGATTTTATATTCTTATTTCAGAGAGAGAGCAGAGACAGAGTGCACACAGGACGAAGGAGCAGAGACATAGGGAGAAGCAGATTCCTCACTGAGCAGGAAGCCTGACATGGGGCTCGATCCCAGGACCCTGAGATCATGACCTGAGCCAAAGGCAGATGCTTAACTGACTAAGCCACCCAGGTGACCCTACTATCTACTTTCTAAGTATAGAAATTGAGCTTCAGGAGATTACAGGGATTTGCCCAAACTCACATAGGGTGGAGGTATATGCAGCTGTTGATATATACCTGCTAGTGTTCGTTAGTGTACTCTAACGCACTAAACATCCTCCAAAGACCCAATACAATATAAAACAGAGTAAGGTCAGAGTCTTCTCTGGGTCTCTTTGTTACTCTTGTCTCTCAACAATATTTCTCACTCCCACTCACTTCTTCCATATCCTTTACCCACCCTAAGGCATTACCCATAGGACAGCTCATGCAGTGTTGGTCTCAGTCTGTAACTGGTTTCCGGAGGCAGTGGGAGAGGGTTAGAGACTGGTTACCTGCAGAGAATTTGCCATCTGCTCCGCAAAGCACAATAGCTTTTACTGTACGGTCTGTGGTAGCTTTCTGCAATCCGTCTTTTATTCCACGGAGTACAGCTGTACTAAAAGGAAAAAAAAATTACACGAGGCATTAGAATTTAATTTCTACCATCTCAGAGTTTTTTCCTCTTCTAAAAACGAAACATACACACAATGGATAAAAACTCTAGTTACTTATTATTCAGTTTTCACTAATTTGATCAACTGATAATATAAATGTCAACTGTGAAGCACAGGACTAAGTAAATGAATAAGCTTTTAAAAAGCCATATCTTCCTGGACTTTGCTGTAACTGTGGCCACTCAAGCAACATTCATCAATTTTAAAATACTACTGTACATCTTCTATGTACAGTAAAAGTACACAACATCCTAGGAAACAACAAAATGTCACAGTAAGATGAGTGCTGTAATAAAAGTACAAAGAAAGTGATGTGGACATTCACAAAAAGAACTTACTTTGGATTTGTCATATTGGCAAAATAGAGGAAAACTGAAATACTCTACAAGAAACAACCTAAGAGATGTGTCAGGGGCTTCAAATTACCCCAAATATTCCATCCTCCCCACTTTCTTCCAAGGATTAAGCATCTAGTTTTTAGCTGGATACGTGACTGCCCAAAGTAAAGGCTGCATTTTTTCAGCCTGCTATGCAGTAAAACCAGCATAAGGCATTAAGTTCTGGCCAATAGGATGGCAGCAACTTTGGCAAGCATCCTTAAAGTATTAGGTATGCTTCTCTCTTTTCCTTTTCTGGCAGGAATGGGGATGTGATGGCTGGATCACGAGCAGCCATCATGGACCAAGAGGTGGAAGCCACATATTGAGTATGGCAGAGCAAGAGATATACAGACGGGGTCCCTGATGATTGTGGAGCAGTCATACCATTCTAAGACCTTGCTCTGAAAGAAGCCAGCCTTTTCTTGTTTCATCCACTACTCTTTTGAGTTTTCTGTCTCTGACAACCAAACCTAATGCTATTTTAGGAGGCAAAGGCAAGGTCTGGAAAAGAAAAGACATGTAATAGACGGCTACATTACAGTTGATGAAGGAGTCATCTACAGAAGACAGTCAAGATTGAATGAGTCTGTCAAAGGAAAAGAGAGCTGAGAGTAAATCCTCTGGGTACACCCTCGTTGAAGAAGTGGGTAGGCTCAGCAGAGTGATTCAGTACCAAGGGAGCCCAAAGTCACAAAGATCAAGAGAAGAGAATTTGCCAAGAACTAAAGGATCAATAAGTGTCAATGGATTATGATGGAGGAGAACCTAGGAAATGTGAAGATGAATTTAAGCAAAGAAAAATGATAGAACCAGAGTCCAATCAGTTTGGCATTGGAATTCTAAGCATTCTGGGTAAAATGTTTTAGTGTACAGGGTGAAAAAAAAATCTTAAAACAAAAAACAAACTTTGGGAAAAGCCAGAATGTTTGGATCAACAACTATGAGTTAAAACCTCAGGCAATAAAGGAGATACTTGTGTATATATTAACTCCCTCCCAACTAGTTACTTTTCACCATTTAACCTAGATGAAATCAAACAAAATCTCTTGGTTTTGACTGGTTACTTAAAAACCAAATCTGTGAGGAGCAGCTGGGTGGCTAGTTGTTAAGCACCAACCCTTTATCTTGGCTCAGGTCATGATCTCAGGATCATGGGATTGAGACTCCTATCCCAACAGTACTCCCCTATACATCCAGCCCTACCTGGAACCCCTCCTCCCAGTTGGCTCCGTGCTCAGTGGGGAGTCTGCTAGAGATACTCTTCCTCAGCCCCTCCCCTTGTGCTTGCTTGCTCTCTCTAAAATAAATAAATAAATAAATAAATAAATAAATAAATAAATAAATCTTTAAACAAATTAAAAAAGGAAAAGGAAGAAAGATACCAGATCTGTTAATGTGATTTGGACCCAACCAGAATACTTGGAAGTCCAAAAGGCAAATATTTCCTCTGAGTAAATGATGGCTGCAAAAGTAGTGCCAAAATCAGTGCCATTGAGGACAAGAGGCTGGCTTCTCCCATTTTCAACCAAACTCTTTTATTTCTTAGGGTCTTGCTACCTTTGCAAAAAACAGAGAGAAATAAAAATAGCTGTAAATACAGCTTTACTAGATCCAAGCTGAATAAAGGGACCAGCCTTGTAGCAATGATAAGGTTGCAGCGGTAAAATTATTTTCTCCTCTTAATATTGTCCACGTATGGAGAAATCAAGTCTAGAGTAAAGGTAACATTTTCATGGGTGCCAACCAAAGCTCTTTAGCTGCTCTGATTTTAAGTGGTGTTTCTTGTGACAGTTTTTCTTTAAAACCAAAGGTCACCAAATCATGTTTGCTGTTTGTGATCAGCATTTTTTTAAGTCAAAGAAGTAGAAGAGAAGAGAAAAATAGAATATGACAAACTACATAACACATAAGGATAAGGGTTTGGGTCTTTTTTGTTTTTCGTCTTTTTTGTTTTTTCTTTGTTTTTGGTAAACTTCACACCCAGTGCAGAGCCCAGTGCAGGGCTTGAAGTCACGACCTGTCCCCTGCAGATCAAGACGTGGGCTGAAATCAAGAGTTGGATGCTTAACAGACTGAGCCATCCAGGTGCCCCATGAGGATAAATTTTGTTTTACAAAACTTTGTTTTCAGTTATGTATTTGTGTATGTATCAGGTTGCTATGTATGACATAGGATTTCTTACTGTGTGGATTACAGTAAAAAAAAAAAAACCACACACACACACAAACATGAAAGCCATTGTTCTGAGAGACAGGCTTCGTAATCAGACATGTCCTACCCTTACAAAGAGGTTGGCATTCATCCGAATGTAAGGAAACTTGGCTGCAGGACTAGCAAAGGATTTAAACTATTTGGGCCAAAAGAAAAAAAAATTCAAATAAGAATCACTGTGCTAGGAAGATAATTTCCTATGTAGAAGTAGGAAAGGAAAAAGGGAAGAAGGAAGGAGGAAGGAAAGAAAAGTCTAAAGAAAAAAATGATAGGAGGGTGCCTGGCTGGCTCAGTCAGTGGAACATGCGAATCTTGTGGAGCTGAAACTCCACATTGTGGGTGGAGATTATTTAAAAATAAAATCTTAAGGGCAGAGGATCCCTGGGTGGCTCAGTGGTTTAGTGCCTGCCTTCGGCCCAGGGTGTGATCCTGGAGTCCTGGGATCGAGTCCCCGTCAGGCTCCCTGCAGGGGGCCTGCTTCTCCTTCTTTCTCTGCCTGTGTCTCTGCCTCTCTCTCTCTATGTCTATCGTGAATAAATAAATAAAATTTAAAAAAAATCTTAAGGGCAGCCCCAGTGGCCCAGCAGTTTAGTGTCGCCTTCGGCCCAAGGCCTGATCCTGGAGACCTGGGATCCAGTCCCATGTCCGGCTCCCTGCATGGAGCCTGCTTCTCCCTCTGCCTGCGTCTCTGCCTCTCTCTCTCTCTCTCTCTCTCTCTCTCTCTCTGTGTGTGTGTGTTTCTCATGGATAAATAAATAAAATCTTTACAAAAAAATAAAATCTTAGGAAAGAAAAAAATAGGCAACCTGTTAATTTTGATGAACATGGAGGGATATGTATGAGGTAAAATATAACTTCAGAATGGTGCCTGGCTGGCTCAGTCAGTAAAGCAAGTGACTCTTGACCTTGTGATCGTAAGTTCAAAACTCACATTGGGTGTAGAGATGATAAAAAACGCAATCTTTGGGCAGCCCCGGTGGCTCAGCAGTTTAGTGCCACCTTCAGCCCAGGGTGTGATCCTGGAGACCCGGGATCGAGGCCCACGTTGGGCTCCCTGCATGGAGCCTGCTTCTCCCTCTGCCTGTGTCTCTGCTCTCTCTCTCTCTCTCTCTCTCTCTCTCTCTCTCTCTCTGTGTGTGTGTCTCTCATGAATAAATAAATAAAATCTTTTTAAAAAATAAAATCTTAAAAAAAAACCCACAATCTTTAAAAATGTATTTATATGACTTGAGAAGATAGAAGAAAGAATGGGAAAGCATTCCCAAGTAGAGAAAACTTGATGAAGCTGAAATAAACCCCAGGTGGCAGCAGGGCCTGCTGCATGGGTTTGCCATGATGGTAGCTAACATCTGTGCAATGCCAGTTTATGATCTCTAGTGGAGGTAGACTTCACCACAATGTTATGATATGAGGTAGATACAAACATTTCTGTTGCATGGGGGGTGGGGCGGGGTAAATATGAGAAATGCTTAAAATTCCTATGAGAAAATATTTCTAGTTATGAGTATTAGACTGTGAAGCCTTTTTTACCAAGTTAATGTCGGAAATGGTTTCCAGTTATGAGCAGAGGCTGAGGCAGAGTCCTAATATCTAGTATCTCTAACTAAAATAGAGACAAGTCCAAAAGGGATATGTAATGATATTATGTTTTTCTTCATCAAAACCAAAACAATGGATATTTTGCTTTCTTTTTCTGAGACTGGCAAGAAAGTGGACATATCCTTATAAGATTTTATTCTTGCACTTTTTTGGTATTATTAAGTGCAATAGCTTATATTAAAAATATGAATTGTTATATTAATACTCATGATAGGGATCCCTGGATGGCGCAGTGGTTCGGCGCCTGCGTTTGGCCCAGGGTGCGATCCTGGAGACCCGGGATCGAATGCCATGTCGGGATCCCGGTGCATGGGGCCTGCTTCTCCCTCTGCCTGTGTCTTTGCCTCTCTCTCTGTCTCTGTGTGTGACTATCATAAATAAATAAAAAAAAAAATTAAAAAAAATATTAAAAAAAATACTCATGATAAAATCAAATCTGATGACACTAAGATAAAAATTAGCAGGTCTCCTCATTGCTGTCTCTTTTTTGCTCCAGCGGTATGTGATAAAAATGTTGATCAAAGGTCTTTCTTCCCTGTTTTATATATTCCTCGTAAATTATAATTTCTGCTAATCCTACTCTCTGAGGATGGGTGGCTCTTCCCTAGGCTGATGATCACTATCCTTTTTACAAAGACATGCCAAGAACCAAACCTATATAATTAAACATTTTTAAAATTAGGGACGCCTGGGTGGCTCAGCGGTTGAGCATCTGCCTTGGGGCCAGGGCGTGATCCTGGAGACCCAGGACTGAGTCCCGCGTTGGGCTCCCTGCATGGGGCCTGCTTCTCCCTCTGCCTGTGTCTCTGCCTCTCTCTCTCTCCGTGTGTGTGTTATTATTCTCATGAATAAATAAATAAATCTTTTTTAAAAAAATTAAAACCGGAAAAACAACCAGTCTGGAAAGCACTGCTGTAAGTGCACGGAACAAATCCGTGTGCGGTTTAACAAGGAAGGTGCTCCACGGTGAAATAAAAAAGATAAACTGCACAGTCGTTTTTCAGGAAATGCTACTTAGCGGGCTTCCTCCAAACCAACGTATCCTCCACTGAAGCACCAACGCCTCCAAGTCTAGAACAGACCGGGAGAAAGAACTTTGCATTTCTGCACCATGCCACAGCTCGCCTGTCCTCACTGCCTGGGCATTAATGAGGGGCATTTACTTATTTACAAGTGGGAATTTCTCGATCATTCGGCCACACATTAGGGTGGCCCGGACTCGAGTCTGGGAAGTGAGGAGGGATCAAGGGATCAAGGTCCCGCTGGCTCTGTGCCTTTGGAGTCGAGCGCGCCCGAGAAGGCAGCGCTGCCCGCCAGCCCACGGGTGGAGCTCGCAGCCGGCGCCGAGGCCCGGGTTCGAGCCCAGCTGCCCCACGTCCCGGCTCTGTGTGCCTCTGAGCCTCACTGCCTTTCCTCACCAGCCAAACACGCAGCAGAGTTCGCAGCGAACGCTAACCAAGCCGGCCCAAGCACGAAGCCTGGCAGGCGCCGCGGTTCCATCCGTGCCCGTGGCTTCCGGCGTCTACACCCGGAGGGCTGCGCGCCGGGCCGGGCTGGGGGCGCCCGAGCCGTTACCTGATGGCGTTGACCGGCGGGTTTCGGAGGCGGATCAGCGCCAGGCAGTTGCGCAGCCGCGTGTACTCGGCCATGGCTCCCGCGCGCGGAGGTCGCCGGCGCCTCCCTCGCTGGGCATGCGATGCGGCTGCCCGCCCGAGGAGGGGCGCCCGCTGGGCCAATGCGAGCCCGGCCCCGCCCCCGCGCCCGCCCCCGCGCCCGCCCGCCGACACCCGGCCCCGCCGCCCCCACCCCTCCTCCCGGGACCCCAGCCCCGCGCTCCGCGGACGCTCGCGATCTCTGCCTCGGCCTGGGCTCGCGTCACCGCGCAGGTCGGAGAGGCCCGCGGGCAGTGGTGCAAGTCCTAGGGGGCAACCCCCTGGCCCAGGGCGGCTGCCCTCCCGGGAGCCTCCTGGCTTCACTAAGTCGGTGGAGCTGTCATCGGTTTTCAGCTTCATGATCCTTCTTCTTCTTCTTTTTAAATTTATTTATGATAGTCACAGAGAGAGAGAGAGAGAGGCAGAGAGAGAAGCAGGCTCCATGCACCGGGAGCCCGACGTGGGATTCGATCCCGGGTCTCCAGGATCGCGCCCTGGGCCAAAGGCAGGCACCGAACCGCTGCGCCACCCAGGGATCCCTATGATCCTTCTTAACAGGGATAGATACCTGGAGTCATGACAATTAAGGTGACCTGACACACGCTTGGAACATTGCACACATGATGAATTTCACCCAAGTCGGTGTGGTGCCAACCACTTAACATAACAGTAGTTTTATGTCTTAACTATAACGGCGCAGCCTAGTGAAATGTATGGGTGTCTTGTCTGCCCTTTCTTTTTTCATTTTAAAAAAATTTCCCCCAATTTTGTTGAGATATAATCATATATCATTATATATATGTTATATATATATATAAATTTTGTTGAGATAGGGGATCCCTGGGTGGCTCAGGGGTTTAGCGCCTGCCTTTGGCCCAGGGCACGATCCTGGAGTCTCCGGATCAAGTCCCGGTATGGAGCCTGCTTCTCCCTCCTCCTGTGTTGTGTCTCTGCCTCTCTCTCTCTTTCTCTCTCTCTCTGTCTATCATAAATAAATAAATCTTTTAAAAAAATTTCTGTTGAGATATATCTCAATATATATGTTATATATATAAATTTTGTTGATATAATCATATCTCATTATATATGTATATATATACATAATGACATACATCATTATATAAGTCAAAGTTGTACAGCATAATGATTTGACTCACATAGATCGGGAAATGATTGCTACAATAAGTTTAGTTAACATCCGGCATCTTTTATATAGATAGAAAAATAGACATATAGAAAAAAAAAAACCCTCTCTTTTCTTCTTCTGTCATTTCTAAGGATTGTGATTTCTAATACTTTATTCATCCATGAGTTGAGCCCCCAGTGTGGAGGCTGAGAAAAATTAAGGCCATTCCACCTCAAGTTTAGCATTAGCACAAGTACAGCTATCTTAGGCCCCTGGGAATAAGACCTGAACTTTACAGGAAAAACTGCAGAATGTCCTCGGCAGGGAATCCCTTATCAGAAAGACAACAGAGCTCAGAATTGCCCTCAGCAGAGAATCCCATATCATATCTTGAGAAATTCCCCCACCCTTTCCCCCATATTGGGAAAAAAAGAATTCCTCCACCCCTTCTGAAAATCCCCTAGACCAGCCCATAAAAAACCCAGCTGTAACCGACTTCGGGATCCAAGCCCCTGCTCTGCTGTGCGGAGTATACTTGGACCCAAGCTCGAGCTTGGAAATAAACCTTTGTGTGTTTGCATCGGTATCGGCTCCTCAGTGGTTTCTCGGATTCACAATCTTCGGCACAACATTTCGGGGCTCCTCCGGGATCTGAGAGACCCCCCAGGACCCCAACTGGAGGGTTTCAAGCGTGGTGAGTGCACTCAACTTTTTCCACCTTTTGCACGCTTTTTCTCTGAGAGCTCTAAACTGTACTTTTACCTGTAGGAATTCCAATCTGTATTGGGTCATCATTGGCTTAGGCGGAGGCGCTGGTGGGCCGTCGACTGGGGGTCTTGAGGAGACGTCCCTTGTCCCCGCCAGGAGGATGGGAGTCCTCATCTGTAAGGAAGACGGGGGTCCTCGTCTGTAAGGAGGGCCAGCTGCCAGCCCTCTTTCTGTTTCGTCTCCGCAGCCGCACTGGAACGTTTGTCGGTGTTACTGTGTCCTTGTTAACTGTGCGTTTGTCTGCGTTGTTAATTGTCGTAACTGTCTGTGCCTTGGTGTGGACGGGGGACATAATGGGGCAGACACAAACCACCCCCCTGTCCCTTAGGCTCTCCCATTTCTTAGACATTAAGAGAAGGGCTCATAATCTGAGCACAGACATACGGAGGGAAATTTCAAGTTTACTGCCTACCTATTATCTTCCAGGTTAAGGCCGTGATCTTCAGGGACAAACCGGGCGGCCACCCTGACCAGTGCCCTACATCCTGGCCTGGCAGGACATGATCCAGAATCCCCTTCCTTGGTTAAAACTATTTTTACCCCCCAAAGCAGGACCTACCAAGATCCTAGCCCTGTGGAAAGGCCGAGAAGGAGACTGACTCTAAGACAAAAGTGCCTCTTTATTCAGTTTTACAGGATTCTTCTCCGGAGGACCTGATTCTCCCGCCGCCCTACCCGCCGCCCCCTCCTCCTTCCACCCCACCCCCACCCCCGCCATCAGAGGTACTGGGGCTGCAGAAGGGGCGCCACCCCTCTCAGGTGAGGGAATTCCTGTGCGCAGGCCAGCAGCTGGGACACAGGGACCAACACACAGAGCGGGCCCACCCCCTAATGCAGGGTCGCTGACTCCCCTGCCCTTCCCCTCCGCGCCATGCCACCCCCCCACCCCCCACGAGCCTGGCGGAGAGCTAATGTTATACTGGCCGTTCTCCACCAGTGATTTATATAATTGGAAAACCCAAAATGCAAAGTTCTCTGATACTGTGAGAGATCCAATCGGGCTTTTAGATACTGTTCTCTTTACCCACCAGCCTACTTGGGAGGACTGCCAACAGCTCTTGCAGGTTCTCTTCACCACCGAAGAGAGAGAACGAATTCAGGTGGAAGTCCCAAAGTCTGTCCTGGGAGACGACAGACAGCCAACTCAAAACCCGGACCTCATAAACGCTGCCTTCCTCTTATCCTGCCCCACCTGGGACCACAACTTGGCTGAAGGTAAGGAGAGACTCCGGGTCTACCCCCAGACCCTAGTGTCAGGTCTCCAGGCTGCCACGCACAAGCCTACTGATCTGGCCAAGGTATATGGTGTGAGAGACAGGGTAAGGATGAGAGTCCAGCAGGCTTCTTAGGGAGAATCGTAGAGGCTTTTAGGCAGTACACCCTATGAACCCAGAAGCCCCAGAAACAAAGGCCGCAATTATGGCTTTTGTTAACCAGGCCACTCCGGACATTAAAAAGAAATTGCAAAGAGTAGAGAGACTTGGAGAGAAGAGCCTGCAGGACTTAGTAATAGTAGCAGAAAGAGTCTATAATATAATACAGTAAGTCCGGAAGAGCAACAAACCAAACTAAGTGACCGACAGACCCGAAACCTGGCCAAGATCCTGCTGGCCACAACCATGGATGACCCACAGGAAAGACGGAGGCAGCTCAAGAAGCTGGCTTCAGGGACAGGTAAGGAGGATGGCCCTGGTCCCCATTGGGAGCGCCCGAAACTGAACAAAAACCAATGTGCCCATTGCAAGGCAGAGGGCCACTGAGTGAAAGAGTACCCTAACAAAAGACTTAAGGCCCCTGCCAAGCTCTTGAAGATGAAGGACCTGGATGACTAGGGGAGTCGGGTTTGGCACCCCTCCCCGAGCCCAGGGTAACTCTCAGAGTGGAGGGGCAACCCATTGAATTCCTAGTGGACACTGGGGCACAACACTCGGTTTTATTACAGACCCAAGGGAAATTGGCAAGCAAGACTTCATGGGTGCAAGGGGCCACGGGCACCAAACAGTACTCATGGACTACCCGAAGAACTGTGGATCTCAGCATGGGCTGGGTATCCCACTCCTTCATGGTCATCCCTGAGTGTCCCTACCCGTTGTTAGGTCGGGATTTGCTCACCAAGATGGGGGCACAAGTTCGCTTCCACCCCAAAGGAGCAAAAATCCTAAACAAGGAGGGGCACCCGATTCAGGTGCTTGTCCTGAGTTTAGAAGATGAATAGCAAGGAGACCACCAATTACTTAATACTGCCCCCTCCAGATTCCCCCACCCACCAGTGTCTCAGATAAAAATTGGCGATGGGGAGCAAATTGATTGACTTTAAATGGATCCAGGTGGGACATAGGAAATAGGTCTTGAAAATTATCACTACTAAGCCTGAAACTTTTATTCTATTGAGGTTTACTGAAGGTCACATAAGCTCTGGTTATCTTTTAGCAATGTGTTCGTAAAAAAATGGCTAAAATGATGGTTAATTGTCTGTTTCCAAGTTTTCATAAGTAATTGTTAAGATACCTTTCAAAGTCCTTGGTAATCTGAAACCTTAGTTACACTTTGATGATACACTGGACATGAAGGTCTCTTCCACACAGGAAAAAGTGCTGAAACATTGATTTGAATTTGTTGGTGAACAGGCCTTGTACTTAACTGTTTCATAAATTTGCCATCTAAAGAGTTCTGGTGTGACAGTTCAAAATTGGTTACTCCTTAGTTTTCACTGGAGACTAAGGTTCCTAAGAATGAAAAGCTCTGCTAAAATAAGACTGATGACTGATGAAAGCAATTTTGTATGTAGAAAAGGAGATATGTAAGAAAAATATAAGAAATGGGAATATATTTTTGTTCAAGGTACAAGACAACAAATTTTGTCCTAAATGAGACTGACTGGAAAGAATTGGCTTGGGACAAATCCTGAATGCAAAGGAAGGTGTAAAAGGGTTGTGAAGGGAAATCCTTGGAAAGGAATTTTAGATGTGGTCAGTATAGACTAAGACAAAGTAAATGGATTTTAATTTTTTTTTATTATTATTTATTTATGATAGTCACAGAGAGAGAGAGAGAGAGGCAGAGACACAGGCAGAGGGAGAAGCAGGCTCCATGCACCGGGAGCCCGATGTGGGATTCGATCCCGGGTCTCCAGGATCGCGCCCTGGGCCAAAGGCACGCGCCGAACCGCTGCGCCACCCAGGGATCCCAGTAAATGGATTTTAAAGTACAAGAGTGTAAGATTAAAAGTCTACTTTCTGTTCAAAAAGTTTCCTTGATTTGTTGGTCTGCTTTTGATAAGAGCAGCAGTTTTGTCCGAGAAGGAGTCAGAGATTGGGGGGGGGGGGGCAGCCGTAACCATGGAAACGGAGACCATCTGGGCGGAGCCATCGGCAACCTGAACATCTGCTCCACAGGCAGAACTGACCGCACTGGCCAAGGCGCTGACCATGGGGGAAGGTAAGCGAATGAACATCTACACCGACAGCAGGTACGTCTTCGCCACCGCTTACATCCATGGAGCCCTTTACAGAGAGAGAGGGCTTCTGACAGTGAGGGAAAGACTATTAAAAACAAAACAGAGATCCTTGAACTCCCGAGGGTCCTCTGGCTGCCCAAGGCCCTAGCTATCATCCACTGTCCGGGACACCAGAGAGCAGACACACCAGTAGCCAGGGGAAACCGGTTAGCCGACTCAGAAGCTAAGGAGGCGGCCCTTAACGGTGACCCAGGTTTTAACAAGCACACTACCTGATCCGGGGACACCAACCCTGCCCAACACCCCCAACTATACTGACACTGACTTACACTGGACCAAACGCTTGCCTATGACCCAGTGCTTGCGTGGCCGGTGGAGGGCCGCAGGCTCCAGCATCATCCTGCCAGAGGAACTAGGACAGCGAGTCCTATTCTGGATGCATTGGAGTACTCATATGGGAACAAGGAAGACATGCAAAGATCACTATTAAAGACTCTTGAGCAAAGATGGAACAGATTGCGGCAAGCTGCCATGCATGCCAGTTAACTAATGCCACCGCCCACGGATTTATCCTGGGTGCCCAGCTCCGAGGGGACCGCCCAGGAGCCTACTGGGAAGTGGACTTCACTGAGGTAAAACCTGGAAAATATGGGTACAAGTATTTACTAGTGTTTGTAGATACTTTTTCAGGATGGACAGAGGCATGTCCCACCAAACATGAAACAGCATAGACCGTGACCAAGAAACTGCTGGAAGACATCTTACCGAGGTATGGTTTTCCTGTTAGAATTAGATCAGACAACAGATCAGGATTTGTCTCTAAGGTAACATGGGGAGTGGCATTAGTACTTGGAGCAGACTGGAAATTACATTGTGCACATAGGCCCCAAAGCTCAGGACAGGTAGAGAGGATGAACAGAACATTAAAGGAGACCTTAACTAAATTAGCCCTGGAGACTGGCAGGGTCTCCTCCCCTTTGCCCTATATAGGGTGAGGAACTCACCCTATAAGATGGGACTGACTCCCTACAAGATCATGTTTGATATTCTTCCACTATTATCCCCAATTTAAAACCTGAGGTGCTTGCTGAATTTGATGATCACCAACTCCTTTTCTCCCTCCAAATGTTACAACAAACCGATGAACAACTGTGGCCTAAGCTGAGGGCCCTCTAAGAGACTGGGCCACCCCCGGGCCCCCATTGATAACAGCCGGTGACTGGGTGTACGTCCGGAGATACCAACACCAGACACTTCAGCCTCACTGGAAGGGACCCTACATCATGATCCTGACCACTCCCATTGCTCTCAAGGTCCACGGGATTACTCCCTGGGCCCACTACATCCATGTCCGGCCAGCTGATCCACACGCTGTTCTCAAGGACTTTGTTCTAAATGGAAAGGCCAACCAGACAAGGATAATCCCCTAAAGCTAAGACTGTGCTGTTCTCACTTACTCCACTAATGTTGCCTATGCTCTGTCCTCTTCATGCCAGAACCAATCCCCATCAGCCATTTAAAAATGTGCACCTAATTCAGCCTTGCTTTTAAAGTCTTTAAAGGTTTAAAAAGATAGGAGCATCTTAACTGTAGAGAGGCTTTTGCAAGCAAGGGGGATTATGTGCTGCCCCAAATGAGGAGTATTGCTTCTTTACTGACCAGTCAGGAATAGTCCAGGAATCTACGGCAAAAGTCAGAAAAGGTTTGGCTAAACATAAACAGGAGCGAGAACAGCAACAAGGTTGGTTTGAATCATGGTTTAATCATTCCCACTGGCTCACTCTGAGACCAACCTGGACCCATGATTGGGTCTTTCCTTAGGTTCCTCTGAGAGGGGGAAATGTGGAGGCCGAGAAAAATTAAGGCCATTTGACCACAAGTTTAGCATTAGCACAAGTACAGCTATCTTAGGCCCCTGGGAATAAGACCTGAACTTTACAGGAAAAACTGCAGAATGTCCTCGGCAGGAAATCCCATATCAGAAAGACAACAGAGCTCAGAATGCCCTCATCAGGAAATCCCATGTGGGAAAGACAACAGAGCTCAGAATTGCCCTCAGCAGAGAATCCCATATCATATCTTGAGAAACTCCCCCACTCTTTCCCCCATATTGGAAAAAAAAAATTCTCCCACCCCTTCTGAAAATCCCTTAGACCAGCCCATAAAAAACCCAGCTGTAACCCACTTCAGGGTCCAAGCCCCTGCTTTGCTGTATGGACTATACTTGGACCCAAGCTCAAGCTTGTAAATAAACCCTCGTGTGTTTGCATCGGTGTTGGCTCCTTGGTGGTTTCTCGGATTCACAATATTGGGCACAACACCACTAGGTGCTAGACATAGGCAGGAGACTAAAGATAAACCAGGCCCAGCCCCTTCTTTCCAAAAGTACACCCCAGAAACAATGTTTTTTCTGGATAGCATAGACCTCTGGTGGTCTCCATAGTCCACAAGTGGTCAGAAGGCAGTCTGTAAGTTTCAGAGGAAAACAAGACAGAATGATGGAATGATTTTGTTCGCTGATGTTTCACAAATCTTAGCAATGATTAGGAACTATTTTCACATTTTTTTTGACCTCTTGGAAATAACAGTTTCCAAGTTCTAGGAAAGTAGAATTGCCTTGAAGCCCTGGGAACATGCAGCAGTCTGAACGTGTCCAATCCATAAACTGACAGCCAATCTAACAAGGACAGCCCTCATTCCTAATGACCAATCACAATCCAGTGCACACCTCTGAGTGCCAACATTTGGCAAAACCCAGCTTCTACAGGTGATATCAATCTCTGGTACCTCTGAAAATTTGCCAACCCCTGAACTCCACCTCCTCAAAAACTTGATGTAAGACTAACAGTCTGTTCTGCTTGGGAGAAACTGGATGAGGAGCATAGCGTTCCTTATTATAGGAAGCGATACATTCAGCTTCATCTTATTTCAGATACTGGTTTCTGGGGGGACAACTCCACAGAGGCCTCCTAAAAATGTCAAATGTCTCCACAAAGGCCTCGTAGGCAAGACTTAACAGTTCTGAATGGGCTGAAATTCTTCCTGGATCAAAGGGAGATGAACATAGTGTGGAGTTTTGTTTTAGGATTTTATTTGAGGGGATCCCTGGGTGGCGCAGCAGTTTGGTGCCTGCCTTTGGTCCAGGGCGCGATCCTGGAGACCTGGGATCGAATCCCACATCGGGCTCCCGGTGCATGGAGCCTGCTTCTCCCTCTGCCTGTGTCTCTGCCTCTCTCTCTCTGTGGCTATCATAAATAAATAAATAAATAAATAAATAAATAAATAAATAAATAAATAAATAAATAAAAAAAAGATTTTATTTGAGGGCAGTCCTGGTGGCACAGCAGTTTAGCGCCGCCTGCAGCCCAGGGTGTGATCCTGGAGACCCGGGATCAAGTCCCACATCGGGCTTCCTGCATGGAGCCTGCTTCTCCCTCTGCCTGTGTCTCTGACTCTCTCGCGCTCTCTCTGAATGAATAAATAAACAAATCTTTTTTAAAAAAAGATTTTATTTGAGAGAGAGTGCATAGAGAGAGCACAAGCAGGGAGGAGGGGGGAGGGGCAGAGAGAGAGGGAGAAGCAGGCTCCCTGCTTCCCTGTGGGGCACAATGTAGGGCTGGATCCCAGTACCCTGAGATTACGATTCAAGCTGAAGGCAGATTCTCAACTAACTGATTGAGCCATCCAGGCGCCCTGGTGTGGAGCTGTTCTGAGGCAGGTTCTCACCTCTATCTTGGAGGTGTTAGCCATAGGACGTGTCTCATTTATTTCCCTAGTTTTAGTTGAATGCAGAACTTTCTCCCTGGTACAAGCTGCAAACTTCTATGTAAATCTATAGAACTGTTTGACAGTAATTTAGAGTTGGCTCTTCAACAGGGCAGGGACTGAGATAAGCAAGTGAGACACCCATGGGCAAATTTAAGAGGGCCTTTACTCTATTTCCTCCAAGTGCCCATTCTGCTCTTTTCCTCAATAACAGAATGACCCACAGTTCCTGTGACCTGTCATCAGGCCTCTTCCGTTTGGTGTCATCCTGTGGGACAAAGAATACAGGAAGCTGATACCCCGCTGATCTTTCTTTTGCCATCTGTGTAAATAATAAACTGTCTAAGTCTATTCAGTCTCAGGACACCTGGGTGGCTCAGCGGTTGAGCATCTGCCTTTGGCTCAGGGTGTGATCCCGGAGTCTCAGGATCCAGTCCCACGTTGGGCTCCTTGCAGGGAGCCTGCTTCTCCCTCTGCCTGTGTCTCTGCCTCTCTCTCTTTTTTTAAAAAAGATTTTATTTATTGAGACAGAGAGAGAGAGAGAGAGAGAGAGAGAGAGAGGGCTCCACGCAGGGAGCCCAACGTGGGACTTGATCCCGGGTCTCCAGGATCACACCCCAGGGCTGCAGGGGGCACCAAACCGCTGTGCCACTGGGGCTGCCCTAAATAAATAAAATCTTTAAAAAGTTTTTCTTAAAAATCTATTCAGTCTCTTTATGGACCAAATTTATGGGAATGTGGCAAGCCACTCTAGCAAGTGAGACCATGCTGCCACTGACCGCTTGACCGTTTGATAGTCTCTTGATTGTTGTGATGAATTGTTTATTCTTAAGTTGTCTTCTCATTTAATTTGTCTCAATAAGCGCTACTTAACAGGATGTCTTTTCTCTTGGCTATTACACTCTTATGTCATTTGTATATTAATGCTCTGCTTAATGATGTCACTTTATGGTTGTTGTGTTGCAACTTTTGAAAATAGATCATTTCGTCAGAAGAAGTTTTGTGCATGTGTGTTTTTAAGTAAACTCTATGCCCAGTGTGGGTCTTGAACTCATGACCCTGAGATCAAGTGTTGCAATGCTCTACCAACTGAGCCAGGCAGGCACACCTAGAACACCTAAAAGAGGTTTTAAAACCTATAAGACAAATAAAGGAATGTAAATATAGAACTTTTGTGTGCTAGATCATGCAAATATGTTCTCACAGTAAGAATGGAGATGACTATCTAAACTTGTGTTGTGAAACTTCATTCAACAGTGGCATGAAGCCATCAGAGTTGACTTCTCAGATTTTTCTGGAACAAATGAAAAATATTACCTTCCAGCTGGAGTGATAAAATCTGTAACATGTTTTCTTTCACATCCTCTCCCCTTTCACTGTGGGATATAAATGGGCACAGGGCCTCAGAGAAGGATAGAGCCACAGATAAAAGCCTGACTTACCAAAAAAAAAAAAAAAAAAAAAAGCTGACTTACCAAATGATCTTATGGGAGAGATTTGCCTGCTGACTAGAACCAACATGGACTTTTACAAGAGAAAGAAAGAAATGTGGGTCTGTTTGTCAAATAATTTTTATTTTTTAAAGATTTAATATTTATTTATTCATGAGAGACACAGAGAGAGGCAGAGACACAGGCAGAGGCAGAAGCAGGCTCCCTGTGGAGAGCTCGATATGGACCTTGCTCCCAGGACCTTGCTCCTGGAACCTGAGCCAAAGGTAGACACTCAACCACTGAGCCACCCAGGTATCCTTGTTTGTTAAAGAATTTTAACCTGTCCTAACTAATACAGTGAAGAAGTGGGCAGTGAGTATGCTCTTCCACATTGAAGTTGGCTGACATTTGAGGAGAAAGCTGCTCACATAAGTACTTGAAATAAGAGATACGATATAAATTCTTCACTGTACCAATAATATTAATAATGACAATTTCCATAATTTCAAGTCACTTGCTCAAGTGTTGAACTTTGGAGATATAACACACACAAATACACACATGATATTCAATATCTTCACGATGAAGATAATCTATCAGGGTTCCTAGAGAAGTTCCAACTGTGGCAGAAAAATGACTCAGTCAGTTCAATTATCTTCACTGATTGAAATGTCAGAGAGCAATGATGTATTATTGAGCATATATAAAGACCACGTCTCAGCTTTTCAGCGAGCACTGCTTATCACCTGTCATCAATCACATCATATTCATGTTTCCTTAACTCGTGTTTACTCCCTTCCCCCATCCAGAAAAACATTTTTCCCTTTTAAATTTCAAGTGATATGATCTTTTTTTAAAGGATAATGAATTTTTAATTGAAATATAACTCACACTACACAATTTATCCTTTTAAATTGCCCAATTCAGTGGTTTTTATTATAGTCACAAGATGTACACAATCACCACTCTCAAATTCCAGGACATTTTAATCACCCCAAAATAAACCCTGTGCCCATTAAGCAGATTTGCCTATTCCACATATTTCACATAATTGGAATCCCACAATATGTGGCCTTTGTGCCTGGTTTCTTTCAGTTAGCATGATGTTTTTGTTTTAGGGTAGGATTGATTCCAGGCCTCTCCTAGCTTCTGGCTTTGTGGTAGCATGACTGCGGTTTTCATATGGTGTTCTCCCTGTGTGGGTGAACGTCTTAGTGCAAATTTCCCCTTTTTATAAGGTCACTGAATGACCCTATCTTAATTTGATCATTTGCAAAGACCCTAGTTCCAAATCAGGTCACATTCACAGGTCTTGCTGGTTAGGACTTCACATCTTTTTGAGGGACACAATTCAACCCATAACAGCCCCATGCAGTCACTGCAGTAGATGCCCTTTTAAGGGGCAGAGCAAGAAAATCAGCTTGAACATCACAGGAAACAAGGCAATCTTGGTATTTGAAGCTACAGAAATGGCAATGACTTCCATTCTTCCGAATCATAATTCATAGTTTAGGTTAGGTCACATTTGATTTTTTTTTTAAAGTAGAGTCCATGCCCAGTGTAGAGCCCAACGTAGAACTTGAACTCACAACCTGAAGATCAGGACCTGAGCTGAGATCAAGAGTTGGACACTCAACCAACCAAACCACCCAGGTATCCCTGATTTTTTTTTTTTTCTAACAGTAAGCAAAACTGTCTAGGGCAGAGAAATGTTTATACTTAAATAATTATACAAGCTAGCTTTTCCCATATGAATCACCATGCGAAGAAAAATTTAGACATTACCGGCTACACCTACCCAAAAGTTACTGGACATTTTAGAAATTAAAATAAACAGAAAAGATGCAGCCTCTGACTTTATTTTTTAGAGGAAGGGGACAAAGTCCTTAGGTTGACAGGATGCCTGCCAAGGTAATAAAGGACAACATTTTGAAAAATGGGCTTTTGATGTTTCACAAGAAAAGGTTTAACACTTAAAATTGTGCAAGTTTTCTCATTTGAAATATGCAGGTGAGCCATTTCTTTTCTTCCCCCACCCAATTTGGATATTCTGTAGAATATTGTATTCAATTCTAACACCATATTGTGATTGAAGTGGTTTCTCCAGCTAAGTACACTTATGATAATAAACACAATAATACAAAATAAAATAAAAACTAACATTTCATTTTTCCCACATGCCATGCTTTGTCCTAAATGATTTGTATGTATTAACACGCTTAGTCCTCCATGCAGCACATGGATAAGGCATCATTGTTCATCACCATTTTATGGAAGAGGCACAGAGGGCTAACTGGCCTCAGCTAACTTGCCTTGGGTTAAGCTGAAGTTTTAACCCACAGTGTCTGGCTCTGGAGCCTGTGTTAGTGTGTTTTTAAGATTCATTCATGTTATAGTATTTATCACATTTCAATTTTTTTAATGGCTGAATAATAGTTCATTTATGTATATACCACATTTTATGTAGTCATCAATTTATGGATATTTGGGTTGTTTCTACTTTTTGGCTATTTTTAAAAAGATTTTATTCTTTTTATTTGAGGGCACAAGCAGGAGAAGGTTCAGATGGAGAGAAGTAGACTCCCTGCTGAGCAGGGAGCCCAACATGGGGCTCAATCCCAGGACCCCAGATCATGACCTGAGCTGAGGGCAGTCACCTAACCAACTGAGCCACCAAGGTGCCCTTCTATTCTTTGGCTATTGTGAATAATGCTGCTATGAACATTTTATGTGCAAATTTTTGCATAAACTATGATTTTAATTCTCTTTGGCATATACCTAGGAGTAGAATTGCTGGGTCATATGGTTAACTCTAACTTTTAAAAACAATTTTTCTTTGGGGATCCCTAGGTGGCTCAGCAGTTTAGCGCCTGCCTTTGGCCCAGGGTGTGATCCTGGAGTCCCGGGATCGAGTCCCACGTCAGGCTCCCTGCATGGAGCCTGCTTCTCCCTCTGCCTGTGTCTCTGCCTCTCTCTCTCTCATGAATAAGTAAATAAAATCTTAAAAAAAAAACAATTTTTTTCTTTGATTGAACTATAATTAGCATACAGTGTTACGTTAACCTCAGGTGTACAACATAATGATTCAACATTTCTGTACATTACTCAGTGCTCAACACAAGTGTACTCCTAATCTCTTTTATCTATTTCCCCTGCCTCCTTCCATGCCTCCCCTCTGGCAACCACCAGTTTGTTCTGTTTGTTTGTTTCTTAACTTTCACATACAAGTCAAGTCATGTATTTCTTTTTCTATCTGACTTGTTCTACTTAGTATTATATTCTCTAGCTCCAACCACATTGTTGCAAATGGCAAAGTTTGTTCTTTTTTTATAGCCCTCTACTAAAGTTGAAAAGGTAAGAATTGTAGAGTATCTAGTCCAGAAATGAATGTATATGTTTTCAAAAGGTTTTATTTATTTGAGAGAGCGCACAAACACAGGGGAGGGGCAGAGGGAAAAGGAGAGGCAAAGGGAAAATGAGAGGCTCCCTCAACAGGGAGCCCAACACAGGGCTCAATCCCAGGACTCTGGGATCATGACCTGAGTCGAAGGCAGTTGCTTAACTGACTGAGCCACCCAGGTGCCCCAGAGATAAATGTATATATTCTCTTTTCCAGCCCGAGAATCGCCCTGGAATTACCGAATGCCTGTCCATCTCCTCTGTGAGTGTGCACAGTGTGTAGATGTGAGATGAATTGCTACAGCCATTTTGCCACCTTGAGGGAATCTGGCCATAAGCTGAAGCAGATGCTACTGAAGGCAGAGTGGACAGGGAAAGAAGTGTTGGTCCTGAATGGTATCATTGAGTTACTGGAACAACCAACCTTGATGCCTGCCATAAGAGTCCGTTTATAGAAGTCAATACATCCCCTATTGTTGAAGCCACGTTCTGCTGTGTTTTGTGGAAGATGCAAAGAAGTGCTGCCCAGATTGCCCTTCAAGGATGGACTTGAAGCACAGTTCCAAAGAGTATGGCCACCTGGCAGCCTCCAGCTGTTCACTTCTCTGGGGTCCACCTCAGCTGCAGAGGGCCACTTCGCTTGAAGTCGTACCCTTCCTGAGGCAGGCTGCATCCAGTACAAAGGGCTGGCCCTTTCAACCCGACCCTGGGTACTCTCTGATGGGTACCACTCACTCTGCAGCTCTCCCCCAAGCTGGCTGAAGATTGCTTCAACCTGAGTAGCATTTCAACATCTTCCTCTCACCAATCATGTTCCTGTCCATTCCTAATAAAAATCCCCTCTTCATCAGTGTCTACTTCTCAAAAACACAATCTATGACATTTCTATCACATCAGTCAAAAGTATCCAAATTGAGATTCCATGGGATAGTTTGAACTTAGTCTTGACTAGAGAGAAAGGGCAATGCATTCATTATCTTATTTTTAACTTGGTGTAAATTTTCAAGCATACAAAGAAAAAAAAGAATATAATGAAACCAAATATACCCAGCTTCAACATTATCAATATATGACCCATCTTTATTATCTGAACTCTCTCATATATTTTTAGATTTTATATATTTATTTATTCAAGAGAGAGAGAGAGAGAGAGAGGCAGAGACAGGCAGAGGGAGAGAAGCAGGCTCCATGCAGGGAGCCTGACGCAGGACTCGATCTGGGGTCTCCAGGATCACACCCTGGGCTGAAGGCGGCGCCAAACTGCTGGGCAACTGGGGCTGCCCTCTCATATTATTTTAAAATAAGTCTCAGATATTATATGATTTCATCCATAAATACCACAGTGCACTGATGTTTGCTTTGGGATGCAATGTAGTGCCTTTTGCATTCTCCTCCCAACCCAGTTCCTATATATTGTCTCATCTTCTTTTTTCTACCACCACAGCTTTCAAGAGTATCTTAACAGAAGAAAAGGTAATAGTAGTAAGGGATAAAAAGGGCCAGAGAGAATCCTAGAATCCATTCATTCTTTCACTCATCCAACAAACATTTTAGTTCTGTCATCTTTGAGTCTTAGTATGCACAGTGGCTATCCATATTGGTGGTCGTTCCAAAGGTGGTGTAATGATGTCTTTGTCAGGTGAATTAACAGGAAAGCGGGGGGGGGGGGGGGGGAGAGGGAGAGAGAGAGAGAAAAGAAAAGGAGGGAGGAGGGAGGGAAGGAAAGAGTGAGGTATGGAGGGAATGGAAGAGAAGGAAAGGAAGGAAGGAAGGGGGTGGAGAGGGAGGAAAAGAAAGTGTGTCATCTAGTGGTTACAGTGGGAAATATGTATTGTTTTCTACTACACAGAATAAGACAAGATTTACTGCAGAAAGGACTTTAAAGAGGAAATTGAGGTGATTTGTCTAATGTCACATGGCTAGTTAACAGCAGAGGTAGGCATATAACCCAAATGCTGATTCTAAGACCTATATAAAGATTAATATAAATTCTGATCATTTCAGACTCTTAAAAATGTGGTTCGAATGATTTTAAATTTGATTAGAAAATATTTTTAGTATTTACTTTTGTCAAGTTATGGTATTTTGGCGTCAAAGGGGGAAAAGTACATTGATTAAAAGGAGGAATGAGATGGATCTATGATAATATTAACACTGAATTATTTTTCCCTTAAAAGTTCTGCCTCCATGGCGCAGCTGGCTGGCTCAGTCAGTAGAGCATGAGACTATTGATCTTGGGGTTGTAAGTTCCACCTCCATGTTAAAAATGAAATCTTTTAAAAGTTCTGTCTCCCTCACCAAATAGGAAGTTCCTCAAAAGCAGATTATCTCAGTCATCTTTTCTTTATTATTATTATTTATGATAGTCACACAGAGAGAGAGGCAGAGACATAGGCAGAGGGAGAAGCAGGCTCCAAGCACCGGGAGCCCCATGTGGGACTCGATCCCGGGTCTCCAGGATCACGCCCTGGGCCAAAGGCAGGCGCTAAACCACTGCGCCACCCAGGGATCCCCCTCTCAGTCATCTTTTTAAAAAAAATATTTATTTATTTCAGAGAGAGAGAGAGAGAGAGAGAGAGAGAGAGAGAGCATGAGTATATGTCTGGGGGAATGGGGGATTTCAAGCAGACTCCACTGTGCACAGAGCCTGAAGCAGGGCTCGATCTCATGACCCTGCTTGAGATCATGATCTGAGCGGAAATCAAGAGTCAGATGCTCAACCAACCGAGCTACCCAGGCACCCCTCTCTTATTCATCTTTGTATACCCAATGCCCTAGCGTGGTGTCTCTCCTGATTGAATGAACAATGAATGAATGGAATTAGGCGGCTGAGATTCCAGAACTAGTCAGTCCTAGATCCTAGTCATTCTAGATTCTAGTCAGTTCTCTACCGACTGCCACTGGCTAACTCTGTAACTTCAGCAGATTAATTTTTATGGTTCACAGAGTCATTAAAAATGTCATTGATCCTTTTTAATGATAGAGTTGGAAGAAACCTTAAATTGTATCTATCCCAACTACATTATTCAATGGGTTCATGGAATTACCTGATTATTTGGAACACATACTTATTACCAGTATTTCAATAATAATACTAATATCTATGCTAGCTTTGTCGTAGTTGTAGAACAAAGACTGAATGAATATTTAAGAGAAATTGCTTGCAGTAGATTAGCCTAAGATTGTGTCATGGCATTGCAATGCACTCAATCTTTCTACCTTTGGTTACTGCTCGGAGCAGTTACTTACTCTGGTGCAGCCAGTTAAAACAGAAGAGAGGGCTCACTCACAGGAGGTGATACTTAACCCCTCAGTTCTGGGTAAGTATAAGACGCTCACCAGGGGAGAGGGAGCTAACTCTATTTTAAGTGAACTCAGCAGTGCCAGACCAGAACATTCAAAGTCATCAGAATCCTGTGGCATCTGCTAGGTTACCTTGCTCCTGTCTCTCCTGGACTGGGATTTTCCTAGTCCTTTTCAGTTGACAGTGAAGGTCTTGAAAGTGAATTTGCTTTTACCTTATTAACAGCCTGCAGCAGATTTTGGGGATGGAGGGAGGTAGTGAGCATTTCAAGACTTCATGTCCCCTCCTAGCCCTGACACTAATTGTGTGACTTTCAGTTCGTTGCTTCTCTGGATCCAATTTTCCTTACTTGCTTGTATCATCAAGAGCTTAACTAACATTATTCTCTCTAAAGTTCTTTTCACTTCTAATATTCTGTGAAATGTTTTTGTTGTAAGGATCAACGTTTTTGTGGTAAGGACAAACCCTCGGTTCCACTGGTCTTCTGTTTTTTGTTTTGTTTTCCCAGGTTAGCTTTCTTCCTTCCATCATTTATTATCTCCGTGTTTTTGAGAGCAGAGCCTGGGTGGTATTCGTCCTGCTAGCACAGTAACCAAGCAGGTAAGTGGACTTCAAGCACAATATTCCACCTTTGGAGGAGCTCCTCACCCTTCAGAGGGAAAAGTACCAAGTATCATTAATCTCTTGATTGAAAGCTGAGGATACAACACATAGGAAAATGGTACCAGCTTTTCCTAACCACTTACCAGTTACAACAGGAAAGAAGACAGCGCTTGGAATCGTTAACAGTCATCGAGCGACTCCTTGCGCCAGGGCTTTCCATGCATTATCTCAAGTGACGCACACACCAGCCCTGAGTTCTAAGCACTAGGACCATCATCTGTTTCACAAAGAAACGGGCACAGAGAGGCTAAGTAACCTGCCAAGGTAACATCCTTACAAGTGAGAAGCAGCAGCATTCCAGACTAGACATCACAACCTCAGATGTGCTCCGGAGCTCTCCACTGACCAGAAAAAAAAAAAAAAATCGGAAAAATCACAACAACCTTGTGTTCGACACAGAGGGAGCACAGGCAAGTGACTGCAGACGCTGGCAAACCAGCTTGAAAAACAAAAAACAAAAAAAGAGCTCTTCCAAGGTGGACTACACAGCCATTAAGGACAGCAGGGGGGGAAAAGAACCCGGGAGAGAGATCTGCAGCGCGCCTGCATCCCGGGGAAACCGAGGAAGAGGCCGGAAGTGACGTCACTAGCAAGAGGCGGACGCTAGGGCGAGACTACCGGACCAAGCGGAATTTCGGGCCGGAAGTGATGCACAGGAAGTTACGCCCTGGAGGCGGTACCTGGTGGTGGAGGGCGTCGCGATGGGCGGGGCGGAGCGTCTGTGGTCATCCTGGAGCCTTGCATCGCGGGCAGGTAACGGTCGGGCCACCTTGGACCGGGTCAAGGGTGAAAGTTGTTGTTGGTGGCCCAGGTAGCTCGTGCAGGGAGAGGTGGGTCTCGCATTAGGCTGGAGGAAAGACTCCTTGGCGTGGGATTCCCTGGGGAGGGAGGGGTGCGAGGAACTTTGGGAACGGGGTCGTGAGGACCGAGGTCGTCGAGGAAACACAGGTTGGGATTTCCAGGAGTCGGTCACGGCCGGGAGTCGTGGGCTCCTGAGCCTTGGCGCTTTAGGGTCAGAAGTGGACCCTGGGCACTGAGACGAGCCGACCTAGAGTTCATTACTTACTTACTCCGACCTTCCCCCCGCCCCCCGCTTCTGTTCTGCCAACAGGGGGACAGGTACTTCATCTCTTAATCCAGGACAGTGCCTTGCCACTACTCACTATTAGGGATTCTTTAGATGTTGTCGAGTGAATAAATTATTTAATATGAACGTACGGACCAGATTCTCGCTCAGCAAGGAGAACTTCTCCCGAACTTCAGGATCCCTACCTGACTGTGGAAGTGACTTCAACTTAATCTGCTAACCAGTGATGTGTGAGGATGCTGAGGGAGTACAGATGCAGGCATTGCTGTTGTTCTATGAGGTTATTGAAATTTAGAAATTTGCCTTCATACTTTTCGATGGTGGGGGTAGAGGATAAGGCTATTAATTCAGCATCTTTCAGATTCCTTTACTTTTCTGGGAAGAACTTCCAGGTAATGATGGAGCGGAATGATAAGCTGCAGTTTAGCACTGAGCTTCTCATTAGTGTTCTGAGCGCTTTCTTTCCAGCAATATGAACTGACTTTCTATTTCCTTCATGTTTTCTTATGTTGGGGTACTTCTTACATTTGAGAGGTAAATAAGAATGATTTCATAACAAAGATGAAAATATTAATTTATAAAAATCCAGTCAGAGGTTTCACCTGGTGTGTTCACATAACATAAACTCCTTACACAGGCTTGTAGGAGGCCTCCAAAAGAATGAATCCTTGAAGATTAAATTGTCTCCTTTATAAAATACTTGTTTAGGTGTCTTAAATGTGATGAAGAGTGGGCATAGACCTAAAGGACAGGTGCTGTAGCCAGATTGGTTTTTTGATTGTCAAGTGGAAAAAAGTGCAAACAACAGACACATCAGGCTGTGTAATGGGATCTGGGCATGAATCATTATCTGGATGCAGTGATTTTGTGTATGGGCTTTGTGCTATCTAATGAGATAGTAGCTCCTAAGAGGTTCTAGAATCTTTTTTAGAGTGGATATAATGGAGTAGGAAAATCCGAATTTGTGCCTTTGTTTGTTTGTTTTTACAAAGAATAAACTAGTAAGCATTTTTAGATTTAAAAATGCAAGGGGCACCTGGCTGGCTCATTCTGTGGAGCATTCAACTTGTGATCTCGGGGTTGTGGGTTCGAGCCCTGCATTGGCTGTAGAGATTGCTTAAAAATAAAATCTTTAAAGATGAAAAATCCAAGAAATTTAAAAAGATAGTTTGAAAAAACCCAGAAAGTAGGCATGTAAATACATGATTGTAATCACTTAAATTTTAAAAGTTTGCCTGCCTTTAAAATTTGTTTTCTCAATTTCTGGAAAGTGTTGGTATTCAAATCATTACATGCTCTTACTATAGTGCCACCTTTAGAATACATATAAATATGGTACAACAGTGTTTTGAGATCTTCCAGATTCTGTTAATAGTGATGTCTTACTTAAAAATAAGTTATATTTCTGCTACCTCATTCTGCTGTTCAATGTCATATCCACTAATTTTGCATATCTAAATGTCTATATTCATAATAGTAACTATTATAACTATTATTCATAATAAGTTAGTATCCAAGTGGTAACTTAGATATGTGCATTGACATTCTTGAGGTTTTCAGTTTTGCAGAACACTGATATCTATGGACTCTAACATGGACTTCATTTAAAGAAATCCACGGATCATTAATGGACAAAAACATGAATCAGTTTATGTTGTGGCATACAAATCCTAGCACTTTGGGAAAGGTAAGTTGTTGACTATGTTTTATGTTAGGTGAGAAGTAGAACAGCCTTGGATTGGTCTAGGAAATTGTAGGATTGTGATTGAAAAATACAGAATGAATCTTCAAATTATGTTTTAATCTGGACCTTCCAAAAAGGTTTGTTCTGTATATACGAGGTAATTATAACTATTTCTTTGTAAAATTGATGAGAAGTTGAGGAGATTGACAAGTTATGTTACTCCTGGAAGATCACCGTTCTGCCTCTTTCTGTAAGAGATCTTCTTGCAACACCACTCCATACCCGGGTAGAATATATCAACGTGTGGATATCCCTGTAGAAACGGGGCTCCAGATAGTTCTTTAAGTCATTTTATTATCCAAGTTTGGCTCTGGGATAATATATGTATAAAATCTTCTGGCCAGTTTTACTTTATATGTTAGGTTAAAGCAAGAAATGAAGTTTAAAAAATGGCTTCTTCCTCCTTTTATCTTGCTTTATTTATGCTATCTTCCTTTCTTTTCTTTTAAAAAATTACAGGATTCATTCTCCAGCCCCTTTATCTTTCTGTTCTCGGGAAATTTCTCTCTCTCTCTTTTCTTTCCTATTTTATCTTAGGAGTTTGTTAACTTTCAGATCTTTAACTTCTAACTTTGTGATATTGTTTGGCACCTTTTAATCACTAAGCATTAATACTTATAGTTTTTCTTAGTCTCCTTTGTAGAGACAATGGCTTCTTGTTTAGAATCTGCTCAATTCCAAAACCAGTCAGGACTTCAGGGAATTCTTTCAGATATATTTGTGGCCACACACAAAAATTTGTATATAAGAGACCATTGCCATATTATTTAAAAATAAGAAACAAACAAACTAGGGATAACTAAACATCCCTCAGTGAAGGTCTGGTTAAATAGGTGCCTTCATGCAATGTAGTACTTTGTACCTCTTAGAAAGAATGAAGCAAATCCATCGGCAAAGGTGTGGTAAAATCTCTGATATATCGTTAACTGAGAAAAACAGTAGAATTATATGTATAGTGTGTTTCCATTTGTGTTTTTAAAAGGTTTTATATGTACATGCAAAATTTCCTCAGAATCTGTGTGAGGAACTATAGATAGGTACCCCTGGTCAGTGAGACTATAGGTCTCTAATGGGAAGATGACTCATATTTTTTCTATGTACTCTTTCTGGTGGATTGACTTTTTAACTATGAACATGTTTTTATAATACTGGGAAACATTAAATGACAAGGCTTTAAGCTAATTTAAGAATTATGGGAGCCTACAACTCTTCCTTAGGACATTTGTCCTTAGAATTATTTGCACTATTCAGTGGGAATGGGGTTATGTAAGTGAGTGCAGTTTTTGTCAGAGCTGCATGGGAGGTTTGGGGACATTATAATAGGTTTTTAACCTTGACATTAGATTATTATTCTTATGAATAAACTAAGTGCTTAGTGCTTCTGAATTTAATACTCCTATGTAATTGTAGCATGTTACTGGCCTCCCCAGGTAATATGGATATTATCTTTGTTTGCAAGCTGGGTTTATATTGTGTTGGCATGGTCCTTCTGAGCCTCTCAGTATTACTGAAAGTGATGGACTTTGTTTTATTTGAATTGCTATTGAGGGACTCTTTAAATAAGTCTTAGTTATTTTTTTACTTTGTTCTTGATGTTTAGAGCTGGCTTAACACATTTCAAAGAATGGCTTATTCTCTTTGTTAGCAAAATCAGCAAACCAGTAAGATTCTTTAGATATATATGTATAATCTCATTCTGTATTGAGGATAATACTTGAAGTAGCTGATTATTTGCCATGGGACTCAGCAAAAATTTCTTGTGGTTTTTACTTCTCTAGCTGTCTTTGCCTTTCCACATTTTTGTTGTCAGAAATTTGGAATAATATAATAGGTAAATATAAGAATACAAGAAATTTAAAGATATAGTAATCTTCATTCATTAGTAATGGGATTTTTACTTGAAACTTGCTTGAGAATAAGCTTTGTAAGATACATACCTTTATAATACCACTGATTGTATATATTGTTAAAATCAAAATTAAGGCCACTTACCTGGGAGCTGAATAATGGAATAGAACAGATTATGGTATGCTTGGGGTTACATATATATTTTGGCAGAGTATTTTGTATATAATCATTTAAGTTAAGTGATGCTTTGCTCCTCAAGATCCTTGGGATTAATCACTACAAGCCACAAAGTGGTAATCACTGGGCAGGATGCCTAGAGTGGGACACCTTTTTCTTGCTAAGAGAATGAATAGCAAGCAGTGTATCCAAGGGTAGATTATATTTTCCAGAGTCAAGATGAATATGGTAAAGGTAACATATAGAGATAAATAAGCACATAAACATAAAAGTTACATGTAACAAAGAGTTGGGGAAGATACATGTATATGTGTATATGTCTATGCATGTAAATATGTATTTATAAAATGTGTGCATATATATATAGATAGATATATATATAGTTTTATACATAATATTTATAAAATTTTCTGGAAAACCAAAAGTTCCAGATAGGAAGATAACCAGTTAGCACAGGAGGAAAAAAAAGTCAGAATTTTGAGACCTTAGAGGTGGGACTGTCATGGTCTAATTCATGATTATGAGAGCAGCTTAGGGAATTTTGGGTGTTTTAAGATCATTCACAGGTTCAAGTGGTAGGAAGTTAGATAAAAGCCTGAGAGAAAATTAAAATGTAACAAACACATCAGATTATGGTTGAGGGTACCTTTTAAGATGCTGCTCTATGGTATTTTGTGGGGAGGGGAGGAGAAAAGGGAAAACTCAAAAATGTATTGCTCTTCAATTTGAATTTGAGCTAGGACCACAAGTCTTTCCTAATTTTCCAGTGGTGTATTACCAAGATGGATGAATTAGATCAATTAACTAATAAAGCATTATTCTACAAAAACTGATTTGATTATTAGGTAAACCTCAAAGAATAAGATAACCCTTTTAACCAGTTTTGTGATTATGTAAAAGGATAACTGTGATGATCTAGACTGAGGACTGGAATCATTTTGTTCAGAAAACAAGACTTTGGAAGAGTTGGGAAAACTGTAGGAAGCACACATGTTGTCTTTTATTTGAGGCCAAATGAGAGAAGGTATAGAACTAGTCAGCAGGGGCACAGGTTATGTCCAGAGGCAGTAAACTTTGGGTCATTACGGGTGCTTAAGCAGGGTTTGAACATCAGGAATGTTGTAGAGAGGATTTCTCATTGTGTAAGAGATTGTACTAGATTATTGTAAAAGTTCCTTTCAAATTCTAAAATGTTTTTTATATTGCAATGAAGTATTATGAATACACATTCTGTTACCCCTGTCTTTAAATATTGATAGCTAACTTACCCACTCATCATTTATCCACCAACCTCAACTTAACCTATAACCAGGAAGTAAATTTAAAAATTACCCGAGTTCCTAAAGTATAAGACACAAAACCCATATGCTTTTTCTTAGGTCCTTACTCTGTTTATTGACTTTTTTAAAAAGATAGTTCTAATAAGCCTAATTAACTGGTATCTAACTCCACAGTATACTAGAAGCAGCAAATTGTGAGTAGGCGAAATGCTAGTGTAAGTTTAATATATATTAATACTAATAGTGGCATTGGCATGCTTAAGCAACCTTTTTTTATTATACAAGTGATCCGTGTCCACTTGACAAAAAATAGAATGTAGAAATATATAAAATATACACTTATATATCACCAAAGAGAAATAGTTACCTATAGTCCCCTACCACTGTTAATATTTTAGTGGCATGCTTTATATTAAACTCCTTTAACAGTCCTGCAGGACGGTACTTCTGAGTAGTGACTGCTGAAACTGATTCTACGTTACTTTTGTTTAGAAAGTTAAATTAGTCACTATACTTTCTAATCAGAATATGCAGTGAAAGACTGGGACATGGCAGAATGCTGATTTGAAGACAGCCTTAGTCCTGGTCAATTTTGTTGCATTGATACCAGTTTTGTAGAATAGTGGGCATAGGTTGGTATTCTGGAGCCAAAGGGCCTAAGTTTGAATCCTCATTCTACTATTTACTAGCAGGGTAAATTCTCAGAATTTCTTAATTTCTATGTGCTTCAGTTTCTTCTCTTGTAAATTGAGGATAATAATATCAAATTCATGGGATTGTTGTGAGGATTATGTAATCTACATAAAATGCTTAGAGTGGTGCCCAGCACAAAGTATATATGCAGTACATATTAGTTGCTATTATTATTTTTAATTTTTTTAAAGATTTATTTTATTTTTTTAGAGAGAGATAGTATGAGTAGGGGGAGGGGCAGAGGAAGAGAATCCCCAAGCATACTTCCCACTGAGCACAGAGCCTAATGTAAGCTCAGTCTCAGGACCCATGAGATCACAACCTGAGCTAAAAGCAATAGTTGGTCTCCCAACCGACTGAGCTACCCAGGTGCCCCATTATTATTAATTTTTAAAAATTTAAAGTTTTCTTGGAAGAAACGATTATAGGAGTACATAAAATAAAAAGAAACAAGTCAGAATGAGCTCAAAAGTAGACAGATTTATTATATATATTTCATAAAAACCTGCAAAGTGGTCTGATTTTTCCATTGTGAGGCTTTGTTGACTTTTCTCCCTTGCTAAATATTTTCAAACCATAATATTCCTAGTTCAATTTCTTTCTCTAACCCACAAAGACAACTTTATTTTATGCTGTCTCTTCCAACAACTATTTGGCCGTGCCTTCAAAGATTGAAAGCCCTTTAAGGCAATCGAATATCATGGATAGTGACCAGAGAGATTCAGGAAATTATCATTAAATCAGTTTTTCTGATTATAGTCCAAGATGGTTTTGTAAGAAGTTTAAATTCTGCCATTTAAAGTGAATATTAATCAAATAGATAAGCCAATAAACATATTAAGCCATTCCATACATCTATCTATTTTAAAGTCTTTGTTTCCTTTTTCTTCTTTATTTCATTTTGGTTTTCCCTTTCTATTCTTTTAGCATAGTATCTGGTAGTCTGATTAATTATTGGCCAAAGAGTTAAAGCTTTTCAAAACCCTTAAAATACTTTATTAGACTTGCTGGTAGAATTTTTTTGTGTGTTTTCTTTTGTTTTAAAGCATCAAGTACAAGTTTTTGAAGACCCTGAGGCCTACCACCATTATGCATTCAAGATTGAGTTTGAATAACTTCATCAAGACTTAGATCCTCTTCAAAAGCCTCAAGTCTCATCTGCATTAAAGCTCTCCATTGAACCCTCTCACAAAAGTAAAAGCTTACAGGGACTAAAATCCACTAATAGATTCCATTTTATATTCTTTCCTCTGATTTCTCTTCAGTTTCCTTGGCCTTAGGGTCTTTCATATTGCTTATGTTCTTTTAGATTGGAGCCAAAGAAACAGTGCCTGCCAAAAGAATGTATGTCCTGTGGCCATAAGTTTTCATCAGTAGAGAAGCATAAACTTGGTGTGATGAGTTTACAGTCAGGTATTTTGCTGTATCCTATAAAAACTTGAATCAACAATAAGAAATGAGAATGAATTGATCAAGTTATACCGTGAGTGGTTTAGAGAAAAGAACCCTCCACCTAAAAGTTAAGTTAATGGTTCTTATCTGCCTGGGAAAGTCACATAACCTCTCTGGACCTTAATTTCATCTGTAAAGTAAATCTAGTCTTATTCCCCTGCCTACCTCACAGGGTTGTTGTGAGGGTCAAAAGAAATAATATATATAAAAAGGACTTTTCTGTAAAATGTGTAGTATAGACATAGAGTCCTGTTACACTTTATGCCCTCAGTTCTTGGGCCTGGCAAGGTAGATGGTGTAAGCACACTGAAAGGAGGCAATGTATCCAGGTTGGATACATGGGAACAAGGCTGTGTTAATTTTTGTTTTCTCTGAATACAGGGAGTACTCTTGTGGACTGATCCTAAGAAGGAAGAAGACTATATATTTCTCTAATATTTTAAGTTAGCATTTATAATGCTCTAGAGCAGTTATATATTGTAATTGTACTTAGGGCTTGCAACATTTGTTTACTAAGTTGTGACCTGCATTTTTTTTTAAATGAAGGAGCATAGAGCAGAACATTTCACACCGCATCCTACCATCCTACGTGGTAAGAGTAAGTATGTTTCAGTTATATGTGTGTGTGAGTGTGTGTGTGTGTGTGTGTGTGTGTGTGTGTTTGTATTTGTGTCATTAAATAAAGTGCATTTTTTTCCCCCTATCAGTTGCAGTCGCTGATCCAGGTGTATTATTTTAGCACTAATGCTTTCCTTCCCATTTGGGTTCTTAGGAGACTTTCTTTTCACTTCATACCACTACTACTTGTGACAAAGGAATTGACAGTTAATATCGGTTTGACTTTTGGTCTAGTTAATGAGATTTTAAATTTCTGACACAGAGAAGGCCCCTAGGGCTCTGGGTATTTTATTTAGTACCCTAATACCATTCATTTTGACACCCCGACTATTAAAGCATGTAAGGTTGGTTCAACCTCATACTAGTAGAAAGATTATATCAAATGTTTTTCCTTTAAAATTTTTTTTTGCTTTTATCTCTCTGACCTAATGGGAAAAAAAACCAACAACTCTCATTTAGTTTAGCAATATTTGAGGACTCTGGAACATGGCTATAGAGAATATAGTTAGCATGACTAGGAGTTTAATGGTCTCTAGAAGAGAAAATATTTTCTTTCTCTAAGTAACTTAATTTATCTTTAATGATTTAAGATAAATAAGTCATTGATATTAACTTATTCAACTGCTTTCCTAAAAAAAAAGATATCTACCTTTTTGGTGATAGCATTGGTTAGGAATAAGTGGCTTTTATAGTATCCATAAATGATAGGGAATGGCTACTTCTAGGGGTTATACATTCCAATTCAGTGGTAAAGAACTAATTCTTCAGTGCTGTAGTGTACTGAAAATTTGTATTTGGTGCCTTGGGATTACTTACATAAGCTTTGATGGAATGCTATAGAAAATATTGATGTTCCCTGCTTACAGAGATTATCTAAATCTATATAGTACTAGCAACATGAATATACCAGAAGATTTAAGATGTAGAATCCAGCTGCTTCATTTTTCTGAACAGCCATAGCCAAGTTGCATTCATTGGTGGAACCAGAACAAATTGCATAAATTGTGCAAACTGAGGCTCTTTTGTGCATGACAGTTGGCAATGATGGCATAAGGCCTTATCAGCATATATGATCAGCTTTTTTCTTGTTCCTCCCCCCAAAAGGAACCACATTGATATCTTATCTCAGTGAAGAAGATAGGATCTGTCTACCAAAAGGGTTAAGAAGAGTAGTTAGGCAACCTCAGCTATTATTGACTTCATTCTCAATTCTGTGATATAATCCATCCATCAAATTCTGTCTTTTCTACCTCCTAAGTATCTTTCAAGCTATCCATGACTTTCTATTTCCACATCTGCTACTCTTATTTACACTAGCATTATTTTTGCCTGCACTTCTACAATAGCTGCCAACCGGCTTCCTGTACTCACTCCTTCTTCCTTTAAGTTCATTGCTTTAGAGTCATCTTTAAAAAATATAATTCTCATCTTCTTGGGCTCCTGCTTTAAACTGTTGGTATCTTATTGCCCTTAGAATTCAACCCGAACTCTTTAGACATTCTTCTTTGCCTACTTAGCTCCAGCCTCAGTAGTCTTCAATTCCCTAAATATGCCTATTTTTTTTTCCTTCAGGGATTTTTGCAGGCACTTTCTGCTTGAAGTGTTCTTGTCCCTCTCATCCCTCTTCACTTAACTCACTCCTACGTACTTTTCCAATTTTACTTTCAATATTTTTTCTTCGAAGAAGCCTTCCCCTATTGCCTAGACCAGATTAGACCTCCCTCCCTCAATTTTCTTTCCACAATCACCCAATTCTTCTCATATGCAGTATAGTTGTAATTATTTGCTTAGTCATTTGTTAATATTCTCACCCACAAGACTAAAGCTTGGACTGATGTGTCTTTTATTTAGCACTATATGCCCAGTGCTTAGGAAAATCCTAGTAAATAATATGGACTCAATAAATATTTGCAGATTAATGCTTCCCACAGTTACCACTCTTTTCATTTAGACATTTCAGGTACTTATGTTCTTCTAGGTTATGTAACTTCTCTTTAGAACCTTCCAGTTGCTTCTCATCTCATTCTGTTTATAAGCCAAAGTCCTTATGATGGTCTCCAGGGCCTTACCTGATCTGCCTTTGTTTTCCCTTCATCTCTGGATCATCTGACAGTCAGCCCCAGTCACTCTGGTCTCCTAGCTGATCCCCAGAAATGCAGAGCTCTCATCTCTCTTGGGAATTTTGTGCTTGATATTCCCTGTGCCTGGGATGCTCTTTCCTTAGGTATCCGTGTGGTTTGATCGCCCCATCTTCAGTTCCTTCCAGTCATGATTTGTCATGTCAGTAAGGTGGGCCTTCTCTGACCATCTTATCTAAAATTGTAACTTTATCACAAAGTTGGCATTCCTTTCGCATTCCCCTTGGCATTCCTTTTCCCCTTCCCTGCTTTATTTTTCCCACAATCCTTACCTCTGAATGACATACTATTCACCATTGTTTCCCCTAGCACCTAGAACAGTGCCTGACACATGGTAGGCACTTAGAACATATTTAGTCAATAAATGAATGTAACTTGTACTCACAGGTGCATATTTGGACAGACTTATACTTTGAATTATTGGGACCTAAGTTTTTTATTTTATTTTATTTTTTAAAGATTTATTTATTTATTCATTCAGAGAGAGCCAGAGAGAGGCAGAGACACAGGCAGAGGGAGAAGCAGGCTTCACGCAGGAAGCCCGATGTGGGACTCGATCCCCGGTCTCCAGGATCACACCCCGGGCTGCAGGCGGCGCTAAACCGCTGCACCACTGGGGCTGCCCGGGACCTAAGGTTTTTAAATGATTTTTAAAAATGAGTTAATTTTATATCTTTTTTAAAAAATATTTTTATTTATTTATTAATGAGAAACAGGGAGAGAGAGAGAGAGAGAGGCAGAGACACAGGCAGAGGGAGAGGCAGGCTCCATGCAGGGAGCCCGACGTGGGACTCGATCCCGGGGAGTTAATTTTATATCTTACACTGTTATGAAAAATACTTGAAGTGACCTCTAAAACTGCATGTGATACAACGAGATGCCATGAAGAGAACAAAACAAAGAGAATGTATAGTAACATTAAATTGAGTAAAATTAAGACATAGACTATCTCCCATGGTGGCTAAGGGCAGGTTGTAAATTTGATTCATTAAATAATTTACTTGCTCAGAAATGATCTTTGGATGAGAATCATGTACTTTATTCTATGGCACAGGTCATCACAGACATTTGAGTCTTACATGGAAACCCAGAAAACCTATTTGATTTAACTATAGGAAGTCATGAAATTACTCTTCTTTCTACAATAGTTCTTTTTAGAACTTGCTACCTGTTTTAGGAAATTCTCTATTGTTATAAAACACGAATAGTCTATCCATAATAAAGCCTCTGCTTTATCTGAGAAGTGACAGTCACAGCTACTAGCCACTACTTAGGTGCAGGACATTTCTAAGGTTGATTCAAACTTAGTAATGAAATATTTTGAAAGTCCACTGTCAAAGATACCAACCAGGATATTAATTACTCTAGCTTCCCTGACTCTAATCACAGGATAATATGAGATTCCAGTGGTTGTGGCCTCCTTTTTGAAGTAGAGAATTGGCAACTTAGAGACAAGAGTTTTCATCCTGCAGGATATATATATACATCAAATCGTTATATCCTACACTTTAACCAATGCACGGTTATATTCAATAATATCTCAATAAAACTGGAAAGAAGTTTTATTCAATCAGTAACTGAGGTAGGATTGGGAGTAAAGCAGGTGAATTAGACTTCAAGAAATATCAGGAATATAGTAAACAAAATGAGAGCTACCTTGTGTGTGTGTGAGGTTAAATGGGATATTGTACAGTATGTGCCTTTGTGCTCATGGGATATATACTTCCCTAATTCTGTTTTGTCTTTTTGTCACTTAAAACTGAGCCTGAAAATTGTGGAGATCCTTCTATCTTTGGAGGTCAGAAATAAAGCAGGGGATGTGGGTGGGCATGGACTGCAGGCCTTGTAGTGAACTGCAGTACTTCATTAAGTAAAGCTGGATTTTGAAGCAAAAGATGAGACTATTTAGCTAGGTGGGGGTTCCACTGGCAAAATGTGCTCTTTGACTTTTCATTTTTTACCTTTCTCTTTTCTTTCTCTGATCTGGAGATAAACAGTACTTTTGAAGTAAAATCTCCTGTCCTGGCCTATTTTTTAGGATTGTAAGAAGAGATGTGAGTAACATCAGACTTTTAGAGAAATAATGAAAATAATGTGTTTTTTAAAAAAACCATTTATGTATTTAAGAAAATCATGTATGTTTTATATATCTCAAAGAAAGACTATGAGGAGACATAATAAGAATGCCACAGAATTAAAATGGACAATTCTTATCAAGGAAAAGTGATCTTTACCAAAAGCATTATGTAGAACGTGTTGCTGATTAATGATCGTATTGGGGTATATTTAATATATAAATCTACATTACTCTAGCAAAAATATATTAATTGAGTGTTCTTTACATATTTTATTTATTTTTGGAACTTTATATTCATTTTTAAAGAAATCAGCTTTTCATTTTGACATTTGATGAGTAACATAAAACCTGAGAACAGATAGAACTACCAGTGTAATCATATCTTCCAGCATACAATGGTATAGAAGCAAAAAGATCTTGTTTTCAGTAAGTGTTGAAGTGGCAGAAAGAAAATATCCTCCAACTTCTTTGCTGACACAAATTTTGCTACAGTGAGAACAAAGAATATGTCCACGCTTTTGACTCCATATTTTCCGGATGATGTTAGTCAGAATGCCTGACACGGCTAAAAGAGACTCTGCAATCCAAAAGGGTTCTGAATTGGGGATCCATGGGTGGCTCAGCGGTTTAGCACCTGCCTTTGGCCCAGGGCACAATCCTGGAGTCCCAGGATCGAGTCCCACGTCGGGCTCCCTGCATGGAGCCTGCTTCTCCCTCTGCCTGTGTCTCTGCCTCTCTCTCTCTCTATGTCTATCATAAATCAATAAATAAATCTTAAAAAAAAAAAAAAAGAACAAAAAGGTTCTGAATTGACAGAAGTTTGGGAAATCTTGCATTTTTAAAAAAATTAATAATGCAAATTAGTACTTCTCCAAACTTCTGTGTGGCTAGAACCCTTTTTTTTTTTTTGCCCAGAAAATCTTAATACTCCTTGGAATTGTGTTTCAGGAAATGCTGTTCTAGGTTTAAAAATAAATTTAAGGGGATCCCTGGGTGGCTCAGCGGTTTGGCGCCTGCCTTCGGCCCAGGGCGTGATCCTGGAGACCCGGTATCGAATCCCACATCAGGCTTCCTGCATGGAACCTGCTTCTCCCTCTGCCTGTGTCTCTGCCTCTCTCTCTCTCTCTCTCTCTCTCTCTCTCTCTCTGTGTGTGTGTCTCTCATGAATGAATAAATAAAATCTTTAAAAAAAATTTAAAACATATATACACGTATAATATATTCTTCAACAATATTTTATATACTTTAAAATGAAGTAAATAAGTCCTGATTATCAATAAAATTTTTATCCAATATCCCTTGGTGAATATAGATGTTAAAATTATTCCAAAATTGGTACATATGTATTAAATTGAATGTGTCATCAATACATAATTTATATAGTATTGACGTAAATAATCATTTAACTTTTCTGGAAATACGTTATTTGGCCTCCAGTATATCATACCCTTCAGGCTTTCCTCCTACTTCTAACTATTCCTTCTAGTTTTCTCTGTTGGTTTCTCCTCTTTTTTTTTTTTTGACCTCTAATAACTGGAGTGCCCTAGAGCTCAGTCCTAAAACCTCATTTTTTTTTATCTAGATTCATTTCTCTTGATGATCTTATACTCTTGAGGCTCTAATACCATCTTTACTTGAAAACCTTTATCTCTAGCTTGGACCTCTCCTCTGACTACCAGACTTGTACATTCAGTTGCCAACATTTCCATTTGTATGCCTAATATTCATCTCAAACTTAACACGTTCAAAATTTAATTACTAATCTTCCAATCAAACTTTTTAGTTTTTGCATCCCAGTAACAGTGAAATATTTTGTTGAGGATTTTTACATCAGTATTCATCAGAGGTATTGGTGTATGGTATTCTTAAGGTATCTGTCTCATTTTAGTATTGGGAATGCTGACTTCATGAGTCTACAATTTTTTGGAAGAGTTTGAAGATTGGTGTTAATTCTTTTAAGTATTTGGTAAAATTCTTCAGGGAAGCCATCTTGTCCTAGATTTTTCTCTGTTGGGAGGTTTATGGTTACTGATTTAATGTCCTTACTAATTATAGGAGTGTTCAGATTTTCTTCTTCAAGATTCAGCCTTGATAAAGTTATGTGTTTCTAGAAATTTATCCATTTCTTCTTTCTTTCTTTCTTTCTTTCTTTCTTTCTTTCTTTCTTTCTTTCTTTCTTTCTTTCTTTCTTTCTTTCTTTCTTCCTTTTTTTCTTTTCTTTTCTTTTTTTTTTGGTGCAAAATGGTGGTTTTATAAAAGCCACGCATCTGGGGACAGGTTATCCAATTTGTTGTTGGTGTCTATTAAAGCCTCCATCTAGGGACAGATTATCCAGTTTGTTGGTGTATAATTGTTCACAGCACTCTTCTGATTTTTTTTGTGTGTGTGTGTGGTAGGAGTCGTGGTACTCTTTTTAAATTTTTTGTTGTTTGAGTCTTTCTCTCTTTTAAAATATTTTACTTATTTAAGAGAGAGAGAAAATGAGTGGTGGGGAGGGGCGAGGGGGGGGACAGAGAGAGAGAGAGAGAAAGAGAGAGAGAGAGAAAAGCTGACTCCCTACTGAGCAGGGAGATGCAGGGCTGGATCCCAGGACCCTGGGCTCATGACTTGAGCTGAAGGCAGACACTTAACTACCTGAGCCACCCAAGCACCTCTCACTTTTTAAAATCTTTGTGTAGCTAAGACTCATCAATTTTGTTGATTTTTCTCAAAATATCAGCTCTTTCAGTGATTTTTAAAAAAATTTTTCTATTCTCTATTTTATTACTCAGCTAATTTTTATAGTCTCCTTCCTTCTGCTGAGTTTCGTTTTTTCTATTTCTAGTTCTTTGAGGTGTAAAGTTATTGAGACCTTCCTTCCTTCCTTCCTTCCTTCCTTCCTTCCTTCCTTCCTTCCTTTCTTTCCTCTTCCTTCCTCTCTTTCTTTCCTTCCTTTCTTCTCCACACCCAGGATGGAGCCCAACACATTCACAACCCTGCGATCGAGACCTGAACTGAGATCAAGAGTCTGCTGCCTAACCAACTGAGCCATTCAGGCACCTTTCTTCTTTTTTAATGAAGGCATTTACTGTGATCAGCTCTATTATTAGTACTGGTTTTGTTACATCCCATCAATTTTGGTATGTTGTGTTTCTGTTTCCATTTGTCCCAAAATATTTTCTGATTTTCATGTGATTTTTTTTTCTTTGACCCATGGTTAAGAGTGTATTGTTTAATTTCCATATATTTGTGAATTTTCCCATTTGTTTTCTTCAGCTCTAGAATTTCTGTTTGGTTCTTTTTTTAGATTTTGTTGATATTTTTGTTTTGTTCATGCACCATTGTCCTACTTTCCTTTAGTTGTCTGTGCACTTTTGTTGCACTTTGAGCATCTTTAAGGTGATTGTTTTGCATTTTCCCATTCTTTTAGGGATAGTTTCTGGAATTTTATTTTGTTCCCTTGATGGGGTCATATTTACCCATTTCTTCAATGCCTTATTTATTTTGCTGGGGTTTGTGCATTTGCAAAAAAGCCATCTCTCTCAGTTCTATGGACTGGCTTCATAAGGGGAAGACCTTCAGTAGTTAGCCTTACTGAAGATTCGGAGGACTTCTCAAACCTAGCGCAGACGTGCCTTTTCTCTGGGCTTGTGTCTAAGCCTTCTCAATTAAGAGTTCTCCAGTAGCTTTTATAGAAGTTGGTGATCTCTTGCTCCCTCTGGTGTTCATCACTGATACTGCAGGTTTTCTGGTGGAGCAGCTCGCTACTGTGCTCACTCCCCGGTTCTCAGCGGCCCCCAGGCACCCAAAGTATGCCAAGTTTCCTCAGCACGCCAAGTCAGAGACAGAAATCGTCTCTCGGGCAGTGCCCCCCTCCTTCCCACCCCTAACATCTGGGACGTTAAACAAACATTCTGGTCTTCTCACCCTGATGGAGAAGCTGTGAGTTGGTTGTTTACTCCTGATCTGAAGTGTGCCAGCTGGGAAAGGTCTATAACGGGTGCAGTGAAATCCTACCCATTTGATGTGCTCGTTCTTGGCTTTGAGCTTGCCTTAAATACTACAGCTTCTTAACTGGTTTTTGAAGGCCACATACAGGCTTTTTAGACCATATATTAAGTTAATGTCCCTTTGGGGAAGCTAGATCTGGGGCTTCCTATTCAGCCATCTTGCTGACCCTTTGTGGGAAAATGAGGTCTGGGGCTTCCTATACCACCATGTATGACCCTATTCCAGTATGACCACATCTTAACTTGATTGTACCTGCAAAGAGGCTATTTCCAAATAAAGTCATATTCACAGATACCAGGGATTAGGACTTCAAGTTACCTTTTGAGGGGAACACAGTTGCACCTACAACAGCCTCTGTTATTGCTCTTAAAAGATTTGAGGGCAAGATAGGAGATTAAGAGAGAGCCACCCTTTAGGACACATAGTTTAAAAACCCTGCCTGGAGTACCTGGGTGCTGCTGTTGGTTGGGTGTCTGACTCTTGGTTTTGGCTCGGGTTGTGATCTCAGGGTTGTGATATTGAGCCCCACATGGGGCTCTGCACTCAGCATGGAGTCTGCTTAAGACTCTCCTTCTCTCCCTTTTCCTATAAATACATACATACATACCCTACCCACTTTACCAATCTTTTTTCTTATATGAAGCAAAAATCTAAAGTCACTGAGGGAGGGATAGGAAACTTCCTTTTTCAGGGTCCAGGCAAAGATTCATTGCTTCTGAGAGTAAGGTAGAAACAAAAGCTTTCTGTGCTGGGTGTAGGAAACTCTCCACCAGTTGCTGCTGCTACCTTGTGGTTAGTGTGAGATCTGGAGTACAGGAGGGATTTTTGAAGAGTTCCCCTGTAGATACAAGGCAGAGTTTCACTGCCATGGGGAGTTGGAGAACGGGTGTAGAAAGCCCCATACCAAAGCATAAGGTATAGGGCCTAAGATTGAGGCTGGACCAAGAGAACCAAGACTCTTTAACACTGAGTAACAAACAATGGCAGTCTGCCTCTTCAGGAAGGGGCAAGGATGCACAGAAAGAACCCCTTCTGTGGCATAGACATGCAGTGACTACTGAAAGCTGAGTGTAGAGCAGGAACACTGAATAAAACCCGAGTATCCTAGGTTCCACACTAAGCACAAAGTAGCAGTCGCTCACCGCTGGAGGAAGATGCCCAGCAGGTAACTATAGCAACAAAAAAACCAGCTCAACTACTGACTACGTTATTTTTCTTTGGAATTTCAGTTTACCCGATTGCAGGACAGAAGAATGGGCATGCGCATTTCCAAGAGTTTTATTCTTTTCCAGTTTGTATGGTTATTTTATAGGCAATGTGTGGCATTCAATCTAAAATTTTAAAATACATGAAAAAAACAACCACCCATTTTCAAGTTATAAAGCAACCCAGACCCAGAGATGATTGATGTTGGAACTCTCAGACAGGAACTTTAATTATGATTAATATGTTGAAGAATCTAGTGGAAAAGGTGGGATATTTACATGAACAGTTGAAGAACTTCAGTAGAGATATACAAACTATAAAAAGGGGGAAGGAGAAGATTCAGACACATTTTTTAGAAATGTGGTGGCTCTTTATATTTGCTATAGTAATCTATTCAAATATTCATCACATCACTATTTAAAAAAAAAAAGGAAATGGCCTATCTATTAAGAGGAAAATGAGTAAATTAACTTTGTTGGACTATTTATTCATTGGCATAAATTCACCAGTGAGCTTCTTGCTTCAACACAGGTCAATCTCAAAAAAAAAATGTTAGATAGGGGTGTCTGGGTGTCTCAGTTAAGTGTCTGCCTTGGGCTCAGGTCATGATCCTGGGGTCCTGGGATTAAGCCCCCCATAGGGCTCTCTGGTTCAGTGGGGAGCCTGCTTCTCCTTTTCCCTCTGCTTTTCTCCTGCTTGTGCTCTCTGGCTCTTGTTCTCTCTCTGTTAACTAAATAAAATCTTAAAAAAGTTAAATAAAAAAATTTTCAGGGCTCCTGGTGACTCAGTTGGTTAAGTGTCTGACTCCTGATTTCCAGTGAGGTCATGATCTCAGGGTCACAAGATCAAGTCTGGAGGAGACTCCGCACTGAGCGTGGAGCCTGCTTAGGATTCTTTCTCTCCCACTGCTCTCCTTCACTCACACAGCCCATGCACGCATGCACTCTCTGTTAAAAAAAAAAAAAAAAGTTTCAAAAGCATCTTACACATCATCATAAAGATGAAAAATCATACTCTTGGGGGGATAATAAACACTAGATTCAGAATAGTAAAGTATTATGGAAGAGATGTAAACTTGGAAGGGTACAGAAGCTGTACCCTGTTTGAAAGTTTTAGATTTTGGAAAATATCAGACAGGATCGTGAAAGACAGGAGATAGTGGTGGGAAAGGGGTGACTTATTGTCAAGTTACCTGTGGAGTAGAATAGGAAAGCTGTGTAGACTCTTAGGAAGCTCCAGAGACTGGCTCCTTTCTCTACACATACTCTGGATTCGAACCACACGGGAATTACCTTACTGAGTTTGTTAATCACTGTGACAGGGAATGCTGCTATGGTATTGCCGCTATTTGGGGCCTGGGTCCCTGGGTTAGAGGGTAAGATATATTGGCATAAAATAATGTTTCTCAGAGGGTTCAGTGGAATACAACAATTCCTAAGAGATCAAGACCATCCTTTATCTACTACAGTTTACTTGCCCTCAGCATCCTGTGCATCTCTATCCTTGAATTACTACCTTGCATTGTAGTGATTAAATTTCTGCCTAACTAGAGTGGTAGTTCTTTGAGCACTCATTCTCAAGCACATAGTAAGTGCTTAATAAGTGTGTGTGGAATGAATGCAAATGAGTGCCCCTTTCCAAGAGATGCAATAAAATTAGTAAAAAATAGGCAGTTATACCTCAATATATGAAATATGTGGCCAAATGAGATCTTTTGCATAATTGATGGCTATATTACCGATTAGAACAATGGTTCTCAAACTTCAACATGCATCAGAATCACCCCAGAAGAGTAACTTAACAAAAAGCACATATGTGTGCATGTATGAACAAAAACATATTGCTCGGCCTTACAATAGAGTTCTTGATTGAGTAGGTCTGGGTGGGACCTGATAATTTGCATTTCTAACAAGTACTCATATAATGGTGATGCTGGTGGCCCAGAGACAATAAGTTGAGAATCACTACTTTACAAAAATCTTGGAAAAAAACATGGAGTTATGTAATGAAAATAACACAATCACATATCCTTTCCCTCCATGTATCATTCCTCTGGGAATACTTCCTTAAAAACAAATAAAAACTTAAATACAAAAAAAAAAAAAACAAAAAAAACCAAAAAAAAACTTAAATACAAATTGTGCTACTGTGCCCTGTTGCAAATGGGATATTAACCACCTCTGCTTCTAGGTCCTTATCTGTAAAGTGAGGATAACAGTATATTTTTAAACTGGAAATCTCTCCCAGGGTTGTTGTGAGGATTAAATTGATTAGGTAAAGTGTTCAGAGCAATGCCTGGCTTAATATATATTAGCTATTGCTGTGTTTTTGGTTAAGAAATTTCAAAACTAACCATAGAAAAGAGAAGTCTGAGCAGAAGATAACAACGTGGGAGTCGTGAGGATGAAGGAGGTCAAGAACAGAAAGCCCTGAACAACAACAACAAAAAAGGCGCTGGATGTATTCTCCCTTATTTGTGAAAATGAAATTATATCCTAGAAGTCAAAATACTTCTTGATTTTGAGTTTAAGAGTTTACTGTTTGATGGGTAACATCACATAGAAACCTTTGCATTGAATAGCTTATATTTTTGTTTTGCAAATTGAAAATAACTTTACTGGGGTTTTTTTTGTTATAAAAAATTTATAAATATATTTGAGCCAAAAATATATTTTTAATATATTTAGGCTCAAATATATTAAAAATCATAAAAGATGTTCTTAAAATCCCCTCCCTCCCCCAAGATGCCATCGCTTTTACCAATATCTTTTAAGACCTCTGTCTATATTGCATTACTTTCAAAGAAAGCATTTTGGAATGTAAAGGTTAGGATATAATTATGAATTATGTTACATAACTTATTAACATTTCCAAACTAATAGCAGAAGTTTTATTTATTTTTTTCTCTTTGCTAACTAGATGGGAGTAGGGAAGTAGAGATGGAAGGGGGAAATACTTCAGAGAACCAATTGAATTATCCAAGTTTTCTTCCCTCCCTGCCCCCAACCGTCACACTTAGAGTTTAGCTTCATCTGAAAAATCAGGATTGCACTGATTTACTATGCCTTTTACTGTTCCATCTTAACTGGAGGTAGGTTGGGACAGGAAACATAGCTTGGGTAGGAGGAATAGTTGAATGGCCTCTAATTCTATCCTGAAACTATTTTGATGTCATACTAATGAGTTAAAATTCTTTTTTTTTTTAAGATTTTATTTGTTTATTCATGAGACACACACAGAGAGAGAGACAGAGAGAGGCAGAGACACAAGCAGAGGGAGAAGCAGGCTCCATGCAGGGACCCCAACTGGGGACTCGATCCAGGGTCTCTAGGATCAGGCCCTGGGCTGAAGGCGGCGCCAAACCGCTGAGCCACTGGGCTGCCCTAAAATTCTTTTAAAAACTAGTAATATTGGGGATCCCTGGGTGACAGCGGTTTGGCACCTGCCTTTGGCCCAGGGTGCGATCCTGGAGACCCGGGATCGAATCCCACGTCGGGCTCCCGGTGCATGGAGCCTGCTTCTCCCTCTGCCTGTGTCTCTGCCTCCCTCTCTCTCTATGTGTGACTATCATAAATAAAAATAATAAAAAAAAAACTAGTAATATTGAGATGATTCCAGGCACTATGATATAATGGTATTGAGATAGTCTAGGGACAATGTTCACATGCAGTGTTTCCTCTGCTCAACTTACTGAGATAATCTTTCCCCATTCACTCTACCCTTCATTTCAACCTCTGAGAAACTGATAAATTCTTTACAAACTGAGATTGTAAAATGTTTAAGTTTTATTTGTCCTGAACCAGCTTTTTGAGAACAGGGTAGGTGACTGGGCTGAAATCTCGTGCAACATAATAGTATTTTCATCTTCTGAAAGTGAGGGAAACTGAGGGGTGTGGGGAAATTTTTTTGTTGGTGAAATCTTTTGTTTCTGTCCTAAATCATCCCCACCATTGCTTATGACTATTAGTTTTTGGTGGCTTCAAGTTAGTTTTGTAATTGCCACACACTAGAAAAGACAGGTTTCCTCCAAGCCTTTCACAATAAATCCAGTGAAAATAGGTATTTTAGAAATTCCAAAATAAAGCAAAAATAAAAATGCCTTATATTATCTAGATTTTAAGGTAGTTATGCTATTTGTATAACCAGTGTTTAAGAGTCATAGGAGTTAATTCTGGGCTCAGATTCTCACTTGACCCAGTGTTTGATATGCTTAAAAATTGGCCTTTGATAGCTTGAAGCTGTATCAACGGCAAATTTCTTGAGTTGCATAAATATATGAAGGTTTTCTGTGTATAATTGACCCTATGAATATATAATGCCAAATATGTCTAAATGATCGTAAATGGCCTAACGGGGAAAAGAAGCCTTTCATCTTATGTGAAGTTTATTGCTTCATCTGTTATATAACATCCAGGTTCAAGGTGGAGAGACAGATACCACTTGGCATACCTTTCTAGTGTATCATGTGAAAGTGGTTTCTATTTGAAACTTCCAGATAGATACTCTGGAACTGACGGGGAATTCCAGCAAGGTCATTCACCCATTTGAACTTTAAAAAAAAAGCAAACGGAAAAAAATTGCCTTTGTGTAAACATTAACTTATCTACTGTTAGGTGTTTTTTTTTTTTTTTTTTTTTTTAAAGGGGAGAGCTCAACCTGGATTTCTTTTATATTTCAAACCAAAAATAATAGATTTAATTAATTTGGAGTTTAAGTTTATATCTTTGCGATCTATTGTCTCTTCTGCATTTTTCAAAATATCCAATGCTTAGAAAAATAGCTTTCTTACTGCTTAGCCCTTAAAATACAAGGAGACAGAAGACAGGCAGGAATTCTTAAAATGTTTTCATTGTGCTTTCCTTGGTAGTCATATCAGTTGAAACAGACCCAGTTCTTGCTCTTAAAGCTCTATAAACCTGCCCTTAAATGACATTGACAAACAGACAGGCATTTGACTAAGCAAACATTGCTGGATATACATGATGAATTAAAGTATTGTCATTCTGTAAATGTCTTTTGTGTGGTCTAAATACACAATGAAACGTTGACTGTTTAGAAAATTGCAAGAGCAGTTATTCATTCATAGGCTGACAGTTTATTCAGTCCTGATTCTTTAAATCCATATTTTAGTTAATGTTAAAATTTGCACATATGGCACCTCATAAAATCATAGCATATTAAATTTAATTTTAATTATTGTATAGCTTTCAAATCTTGTATTGTTGCACACACATGTGGAGTCTGTAGGGCCTTTGTGAAAGGTTCAGTGTCTGACCAACATTCTGTATAATTTCATGCTTTCTGTCTGGACGATTCCATGTACCTCATAATGTTGCAGTGATGACAGATGCATTCACTATTTTTGGACAAAGTAGAGCTTTTATAAAAGATGCTTACTAAAGATTGAGTAGATACAAATGTCCATAAAATGTATGTAAGGCTTATGGAATAACTATGGAAAACGTGTTTTCCTGTAGCTCAGTTTTTAAAAAGCATTATTATCTTTCCCTCTAATATCTTCTGTATACCCCTGTCTTCTCTTGCTCCCTCAGAGTTAACTAAAGTTCTGAATTTTTTTCAGTGTTTTTTTTAATCACATACTATATGCCCCAAACAGTATATTGATTAGTTTTCTGTGTTTTGAACTTCATTAAAATGGAATCATGTTGTATGTGTTTTTCTGGGCCTTCCTGTCTTCTGAAAATCAGCATTCGAGTCTTAGATTTATCTATGTCAACGCATATAGCTATTGCTCACTAGTTTTCACTGTTGTAGGATATTGCATTATTGGCAGATTAAGTGAACTTATTGGCAGATTAAGTGATTAATAGACATTTGAGATGGTCCAGTTTTTAGGTACTACAAACATTGCTTCTGTGTATACATATATTTCTGCATCTATATCTGCTACACATGTGGCAGAAGACTTCTCTATTAATGTTTCTCAACCTTTTGCCTGTCATGGCACACATAGACAATGTTGGAAATATTTGTTCCGTAGACTGCATTAAAAGAATGAAGCTATGTCTCTGGCCTGAGAGCCTCTAGTTGGCTGGAGAGCTGAGGAGATCCATATCTGGGCACACATGTAACGTGTTCATTGCATACCAGGGCACAGCAATTGAGAAGCTCTTCTAGGGAGTTGAGTTGCTTCAACTCTTCTAGGTAATACCAAATTGCATAGTGGAATTAATAATTCCGTTTACCTGACATTCAAAGTGCTTGTATGAATTCACATTCCATGAATATATATTTGAGATGAAAAGGGAAACATTGGGAATTCTGTCAATCTCATAATTATAAAGGTCAAATAGGAAAAGAAAATAACTTATTATTCTTAGAATGTCAATTCAGATTTGCTTTCTCAAAATATGATAATGTCAAGACTCCTTTACAGTGTGACAGCAGAGAGTTATTGGCCATGGATGATGTTAAGAAGTGATAACATGCCCCCAGAGTTGTTGTTACTCATGAAAGCCAACAGCCTGAACTAATATACTTGTGAGAGCTGTAATTCTGTCTTCCAGATTTAGTGTTGCATTAGCTTTTTATTTCTTAGCCTTGAGAAGTAGTTTTCGACATTGTATACAAGATGGAATATGAGAGCTATTTGCTACATAACTTTTAGTTTAAAAACCAAACACTTATAAAAGAAACTGGGGTTTTTTAATGATTCTTAAAATTGATTTTCTTTTAAACAGTAAGAATGTCTAAATACCAGAATTGATTTGGATAATAAACAATGATAATTTTTCCATTCAGATGACATTAGACTAGAGAATTGATTTTATAAAAATCCCTACATAGTTTTTCCATAACATTTTCAAGAAACTCCTGTATTTTACTACACTGTTACTGCTCTAATGGCTTTTTCACACAAAAAATATATATATAAAAAAAATTTACTTGGTGGGAGGTATTGCCTTGTGGCCTGTAGACTGGGATGTTTAAAATTAATTGGAAAAAATCGGAGGAAAGCTTTCAAATTTATGCTTAGCCTGGTTTATGATGACCTCATGCCAAAGTAACATTATAATTTACTTGGCAGAGTTACAATTTACTTGGTATGAATTACATATGAAAACTGCACTCCCCTTTTACTGGAATACTGTGTACTACACATAGGCAGGATTTTAGTTGTTTTTATATAAATTAGCAGTCACCAATTCTTGTATTAACAATAACCTATGTTTATAGTATGTGTGTGTACACCACAATATCTACATATATAAATTATATAGATATGTACATATGTATGCATGCATGTGGTATTGGTTGGTACTTAGTATATCATGTATGCAACATTCTCAAGTAGTACTGATAGGCATTTGAGTATTAGCACAATGACTTCTGTCTAAGCATTTAGCTAAGCTCTAGCTACAGACATAAAGGATTAATATATGGTTACAAAATAGCAATAGAAAACAGTGATAAATATGATAAACTCAAGATTTTGTTCATTATTTTTCTTCTTGGAATGTGAAATACTTATTGTAATTTGCCATGTGAGGCCATAGTTCATAAAGTTATTTTTTTTTAAATTATAGGCATCCTGAATTTCAATAGGAAGGATACATTTCAATATAGCTGGCCATTATATCAGTGCTCAGATCTCTACCCAAAATCCCTTTAAAGAAGTGGAGAATGGGATCCCTGGGTGGCGCAGCGGTTTAGCGCCTGCCTTTGGCCCAGGGCATGATCCTGGAGACCCGGGATCGAATCCCACGTCAGGCTCCCGGTGCATGGAGCCTGCTTCTCCCTCTGCCTGTGTCTCTGCATCTCTCTTTCTCTCTCTCTTTGTGTGACTATCATAAGTAAAAAAAAAAAAAAAAAAAAAAAAAGACGTGGAGAATGAATTTGTAGCCCTAGAAGTAGGGAGGTGACCTCCTATAAAGATATTCTATGCTTGAAATTTCAGGATTTGTCTTCAGAACTCATGCAAATTTTGTATTCTTCTGTTTCAATAAATTTTCCTCCAAATAAAACTGATGTTGCCTACATATCTACCCTGTGGTTTCAAATACCTCAGTTTGAGAAGCAGGATAGTAAATGTAATCCCATTTCCTAAAGACCTTTAAATTTTAAGTGTTTTCTTGTAAGAAAATTTTGACTTCTGTAATCCGGGTTCCATTTAGGCTTTACTGAAAGTGAAAAAGTTCAGAGAGACCTCCTTTGCCATCAAGGATTTCTCTCTTTATCTGTCTTGTGGACTTTTGTAGATCCTCCTGTCTTGAACAGTGCATTTAATGGAAACCTTCTTTGGTCTTTCTTTCATTTGTTTCCGGGAAATTGCCCTAACCTGTTTATTTTCAATACCTTTTGACCATTCCTACCCTGACTTCTTTGCTACTCCTCTCTTCCCCACAGCTCAGTTTTAACTTCTCCTTCCTCCGTCCCTGTCACCTTTCTTAGCTATCTTCTGTCCTCTCACTGGAACACTCACCCTATAATATCCAGATGCCTTTTGGAACAATTGAACTTAGACATTTTAGGGCCACTTCATTCTTGGCATTTATAAATTCACTCACATTCCCAGGGCCTTGCACAGAGCCTAGCATGGATGGTACCAGCAAATACTTATTGAATGATGAACTGAATCTCATGCCTCCTCTCATTTTCATCTTTTGCTACTGGTATTGCTGATCTTATCTCTGCTCTCTGCTATTGCAAATATTTTGTTCATTTTTTTCTTTTGAAATGTATCTCATATCTGCATTAGTTCATTTCATTGTATTTTCATGACTTTTACCCTAATGCACCTCATGCCAAGATTGCTCCCACAGGTTCCCATCTAGCATCTTTGGTTCTAATCTCCTCTCTACAAACCATTGCCACTGCAGCTACCCTAACAACTTAAAACATTTTTTTAAATAAATAATTTATTTATTTGAGAGAGACAGAGAGAGAGAGCAAGTGAGATGAGCAGAGGGGGTGGGAGGGGCAGAAGGAGACAGATGCAGACTCCCCACTGAGCAGGGAGCCCCATCTGGGGATCATGACCTGAGCCAAGGGCAGATGCTTAACCGACTGAACCATCCAAGCGCCCCAGTTTATTTCATTTTATTTTTATTTTTTAAAAATATTTTATTTATTTATTCATGAGAGACATAGAGAGAGGAGCAGAGACACAGGCAGAGGCAGAAGCAGGCTCCATGCAGGGAGCCCGATGTGGGACTCGATCCCGGGACTCCAGGATCATGCCTGGGCCAAAGGCAGGCACCAAACCGCTGAGCCACCTAGGGATCCCCTATTTCTTGTTTTAATAATTTTTTTATTTGAGATAATTTTACATTCATAAAAAGCTGTAAGAATAGTGCCTTCACCCAGTTTCTTCTGATGTTAATATTTTTTATAACTGTGGCTCATTTGTTAAAATTAAGAAAGTAACATTGTTGCATGACTATTAACTAAAATCCAGACTTAGTTTTCCAGATTTTTTACTACTGTATTATTTCTATTTCAGGATGCAGCATTGCTATTTAGCATATCTGTCAATTTTTTAAATAGGTAATACCAACTTTGGTAAGAATTTACAAAGGACAAAAAGGGTATAGAAGTTTCCTTCCTACCTCTGAAATGTAACTATCTCGTCTCTTCCCTAAAGACAACCCATTGTTTCTGGTTTCTTGGATATTCTTCCTAAAAGAGTCTCTGAGTACACACACACACTTCCAGACATACACAAATATACTACATTCTAAACATACTGCTCTTTATATTTAACTTGGTATAATTTCATCACTTTTTCCTCAGTAACACAAAGTTGCCTATTTTTAAAATTTCAGTATGCTATTGGGTATCTGTTCTGTTATTTGATTTGCCAGTTTCCTACTGATTGACATCTTTTACTTTTGTAAATAATGCTATATTGAATATCCATGAATAGATGTCATTTTACACATGCAGATTTTTAGTTATTGCTGGGTGAAGGAGTATATGCGTTTATAATTTGATTGCCAGTTTGCATTTTAGAGAGTTTCCACTATTTTATCTTCCATTATTTCCGTGTAGGCTCACTTGTGTTGTCTTATGAGACTGAATTTTGCCGATATGATGGGTTAAGATGTAGCTAAAAATTATGTCAGTGTACTTTAAATTTGCATTTCTCTTATAACAAATGAGGTGGAGTGTCTTTATACATATTTAAGAGCCATTTACACTTTCTTTTGTGAACTATCCATATTCTTTGCCCATTTTTCAATTAGGTCATTAAAGCATTCATTTAGGTCATTAAAGCATTCATTTAGGTTTTTTCCCTTAAAATCTTTTAGTTCTTTCTATTTTCTGATATTAAGGTGAAATCCTAGTCCTCTTTTCAAGACTTTACATCATATGTCTCAACCCCAGTTCATACTACTTTCCAACAACCACTATCGCTCTGACCAGTCTGGTTTTTATACTCTCCCAAGGGCACATGGTGCTCATTCCTTCCACCATGCCTTTTTCCATAGTGTCCCCCTTCTCCCTGCATCCACTTACATCTCCTCTTCTGAGACAGAAGTTGTCACTTCACTCAGTTGAATAAACTTTCTTTTAACTTCAGGTAGACTTCTAGAAAGAATAATGAAATGATAGTTTATAAACTCTGGGGAACAAAAAGAAATGTTAATCATTTAGAGACAGCACCTAACTACAAAAAAAAAAAAAAAAAAGTGCTCCTATCAAACTTACTACATCTCCATTTCCAGTAGAGTTCTAATATGCTGTGGACATGTCTTTATCTATTAAATTGTTTCATTCTCTTGACAGGTTAGAGAAATTTTTTTTAGAAAAAGTAAGCTGTATGAGAATAGGTTGTTTTGTAGCTGATTGAACTTGTATAACCAAAGTTTTGATTTATTGATCAATGTGAAATTTAAAGGCTCTAGTAACAGAACTCTGTTCTCCGTATCAGAACTCTGTTCTTGATCTTGACTGCTCAATATTTATTTACTAATAATTTGATGAATACATGGGAATTAAGTAAATGCAGTTAGGCTTAAAAAGGATTATTCCTATGACAGTGCAGAGGCATGATTCAACGTATCTTAATAGTTTGGAAGGATGGGCTAACCCAATAAGGTGAAATTTTTTAGTTGTGTTGAATATAAAGCTCTGCATTTCATTTCCAAAATTAATTGAAAGAAAGAATGAGGGTAGATTCAGTCAGGTAGCTGGTTTGATGTAGTTTGTATGACAAAAAGTCCACCGACTTAAGAAAATGTTAAAATTTAAATCTTAGGGACGCCTGGATGGTTCAGTGGTTAAATGCTTGCCTTCAGCTCAGGGCGTGATCCTGGAGTCTCTGGATGGAATCCCACATCAGGTTCCCTGCATGGAGCCTGCTTCTCCCTCTGCCTATGTCTCTGCCTCTCCTTCTCTGTGTCTCATGAATAAATAAATAAAATCTTTAAAAAAATTTTAAATCTTAAGTTGCATTTATAATTTATAAATTTATAGCATCAGATTAAGGAATTTAGTAGTTCCAAAATTATTTTTTCTTCATCAGAAATCATTTGGAGTATACTATTCAGTTCTAGGTATTGTATTTTCAAAGGAAATTAATTTTGAAATTACCTGTATTATTTTTCTATTGCTGTCATAATGAATTATCACAAATTTAGTGACCTAAAACAACAAAACAACAGGTTTTATTACCTTAAAGTCCTGAGGTCAAAAATCAACGCAGATCTCAATAGGCTAAAACCAAGGTATCATCAGGGCTGCATCCCTTTCTGTAGGCTCTAGAAGAGGGTCTTTTTTCCTTTTTCCAGCTTCTAGCAGCCCCCTCCGTCCCCCTTCAAAACCAGCAGAAGCAAGTCCAGTCTTCACATTGCTTCTCTCTGGCCACAGCTGGGAAAGACTCACTGCTTTTAAAGGATTTGTATAAGATTGGCTCCATCTGGATAATTTCCCCATCTCAAAGTCTTTAACATTAACCACATTGACGAAGTCCCCTTTGCCATGTAAAGTAACATATTCACACATTCTGGTGATGAGAGAATGGACATTTTTTGTGGGGGACCATTGTTTTGCCTACCACAGTTCTTATTGCAGAGGATCAGCAGGATAGTGAAGGGGCTAATTGGATAGAGAAGCAGATTAAGAAGAATTGAAGATGATCCCCAAATATGTTGCCTAGGAGAGAATGAGATAATGTTTATAAAGTGATTAGTGCAGTAAGTGCATAATAAATGGTTTCTGCTTCAATGGCTAATGCTACAAATTACAGAAATATAGTAGCTCAGAAGGGAAAGAAGCTTAGGGACGTGGAAGGGGATGAAGCAGCATAACGTTTTATCTCGCAAAGAACAGAATTGGGGACCCAGGTTCTCACTTTACTCTTAGGTAAGCAGGTGGTTTTGATGTCAGAAAAGAACTACAGTTTAACAAGAACTCTAAGGCATTCCCTGATTGAGAAAAGAGGGAGAATGGAGGTGGTGGGGACTATGGTAGAGAAGCAACTTTCTGGCCTCTTTTTGCCATGACTGTACAACATTACAGATTCTGAGGAGGAGAGAAAACTTTTATTAAGGGGAGAAAGCATAGTTTTTGAAGCTGAGAGGACAACTATATTAGTCTCCTTGCCCCCCGCCCACGAATATATGGGGAAAAAAAGTCCTCTAAAACCAAGGCCCAGCCATCAGAGGTTATGAGATTTTTCAGGTTTTCTGTTATGATCTTTGCATTTGTCTCTTTAAACACATTGAACTTGACCTTTAAGAAGCTGCCGAGGAGGGGTGGTCAAGCAGTAGTTAAATTAACAGACCCTCCCACCTCGCTCCTGGGTGGTAGCTTCCAGGGCCGAGTAAATGTGTATCTGTGTGAACCTGATCCAGAAACAGCCAGGAAGGGAACAAAGTTTAGTCTGTGAGGAAATAGGCGGCTGCCGGTAGTTTCATGCTGTCGGTCCAGATTTCAGCTTGCTGTGCTGTAAGTAGTTTATTTTTTTTAATATATTCGAATATAAAAAGATTGTGGGAATAATTCCCACTGAAGATTAAATTAAGGTCCTGCTGGGTGCTAAATCCTGTGTAAGTAGATCCACTTGAAAGACAGTTTCAGCATTTCACAAGTAGTTTTATTTTAAAAAAGGAAAAGGAAAACCGAGAAATTTTCAGCAAGTATTCTGCTAAGACAGGTGCTGCTTGCATAAGATGGTTTTTAATGTCTTGTCTTTGGTTAAGTGAAGATGTTTACCGTCAGAAAATAAAAGTGAGCAAAAATGTATCTGGTGCCCAGAGATTATTTCTAGGTAGTGCTTAGATTTCTCCCCCACGCTCTTTCCAGCGGCTTTTCCTTTAGTTTAGGTTCGTGTTACAAGTTTATGTTAGCAAGTAGGTGATACTTTCAGACATAGGTTTTGTGGTTCAAAGAAATGAAGTGAATGAGAATAAAATAGAACCAAATACAGTGTAGTAAACTGTTGAGAGCCTAGATTTAAGAGCAGCATAAAGTGTTTTCAAATAGGGACTCTGTGAAGTCAGTGGAAATGGCAAGCAGCTTTAGGAATTTCATGCAACTTTGGAGAAATCTGTTTTTAAGATTTTGACGTGTACTGATTTTTCACACTCAATTCCCAGTACAATAGGCTGTAAAATAAATTTCCTATATGAAATTGAAATTGTTACATCTCAGCTGTTGCAGTTCTGTGTTGAGATCAAGATTTCAGGAACAGCACACATTGTTAACCAAACATTGACTTTCTTGACTGCAGCTATGAGAATGTTAAGGTTGCATTTGGTGTTGGAGAAGTTATTTTCTACTTCTCTTTTGCCACGTGTATTTAAATAACAAAACAAAACAACAACAACAAAAAACAACTCCTGGTTACAGGACAATTTTGTGACTTTGAATCTAGAAGCAAAGTTTGATGTCTTTAATATATATTAGTTATAAAGACTGGCTGCTAGCCAGTAGCCTTTCAAAGCATCGAGGGGTGCTGAGGACACAGATTGTTTATGTAGAAGTACACTGGGTTTCCCCTTTCCTCTGCCTTCACCTCTGATCTCAGGGACAGTCTATTTCTCTAGCCTGCCTCACATTCCTGCAGCACCGAGCAGGAGCCCACATGATGGTGTTGGACCCCAACTGACCTTTGGTGGGCTAGAAGCCCAAGATACATTACCCTAAGTGGATCCTAGGACTATAATGAAGTGAAACCTTTACTCACCCTTTAGCTTGCTGAATCTCAATGACTTCCTGAGCTAACTTCTCCCACTCAATAGCCTCTCCTGGGCCAGGTTACATATGGTTGTTGGTTTTTGGGGCACAAATTGCAGGAAAAGGGTCCTAGGAAGGGAGTCAGCATGGCAGGTGACACTATTACCAGGGAACCAGCAATTTCCTACTGTGATTTGAAATATTTTGGTCTTTGAACACCTGGAAGGCCATACAGATGTGTACTGGCTGAATCTTAAATCAAGACCTTTTCAATGGTTTTTCATTTGTTTTCCTACTTTTTAGATTTATTTTTAAATTTAAGTTCAGTTATCATATAGTGTATTACTAGTTTCAGAGGTAGAGCTGTGATTCATCAGTTGCATATAATACCCAGTGCTCATTACATCATGTGCCCTCCTTAATGCCCATCACCCAGTTTCCCCATCCTACCTTCCTCATTCTCCTCTAGCAACACTCAGTTTGTTTCTAATGGTATGGACTCCAAAGAGTCTCTTATGGTATGTTTTTTCTATTTTTAATTGTTACATTTTTATAGTTCGGATTCTATCCAATCCTGAGGTCTGGGTGAAAGTCCCTTGGGCTCTAGGAAAGAACACAAGGCCACAGACAAAACCTTGGTTCACTGCTCCCAGAAGGAAGGGACTTGAGACCTCAAACAAACTCTGAGCCACACATGGTGCTCTCCTCATCCACAGGTGTCTCCTGACCCCTCCCAAAAGGGGAGCTGGGTGGGGAAGGCTGCTCCTTTGCTTTTCCTTTTTTTTTTTTTTTAATTCCAGTGTAGTTAACACAATGTTATATTAGCTTCAAGTGTATATAATAGTGATTCAACAATTTCATACATTACTCACTCAGTGCTCATCAGGATAAGTGTAGTCTTAATTTCCTTCACCTGTTTCACCCCTTCCTCTCTGATAACCATTTGTTTGTTCAGTATAGTTAAGAGTCTGTTTTAGTTTGTCTACTTTTTCTCTGTTCATTTGCTTTGTTTCTTAAATTCCACATAGGAGTGAAATCATATAGTATTTCTCTTTCTCTTACTGGCTTATTTTGCTTAGTATTGTACTCTCAAGATCCATCCATGTTGTTGTAGATGGTAAGATTTCATCCTTTTCTATGCATGAATAAAGTAATAATAATAATAAATAATCTTGTCCCAGTACCATACTGTTTTATTTACATATAAATATATAAATTTATTAGTGTATATAAATTTTTATATTTTTCTACGTTATATGTTATTTACATAATATATATAAACATAGAGGTATGTCTATCCTTTCAAATTAGTGTTTTTATATTCTTTGGATAAATACCCAGTAGTGCAATTATCAGATCATATTCTATTTAATTTTTTGAGGAACCTCCATACTGTTTTCCACATGGCTGTACCGCTTTGCATTCCCACCCACAGTGCACAAGAGTTGCTTTTTCTCTACATTCTCACCAACTCTTATTTGAGTTTTTGATTTTAGCCTTCTAACAGGTATGAGGTAGTATCTCATTGTGGTTTTGATTTGCATTTAATGAGTGATATTCAGTGTGTTTTCATGTGTCTGTTGGCCATCTGTAGGTCGTCTTTGGAGAAATTTCTGTTCATGTCTTCTGCCCATTTTTTAATTGAATTATTATTATTTTTTTTGGTGTTGAGTTGTAGAAGTTCATCATATATTTTGGATACTAACCCTTTATTGGATATGTAAGTTGCAAATATCTTCTCCCATTTAGTAGGTTATTTTTAGTTTTGTTGTTTTCTTTGCTGTACAGAAGATTTTTATTTTGATGTAGTCCCAACAGTTTATTTTTGCTTTTGTTTCCCTTGCCTCAGGAGACATATCTTGAAAGATGTTGTTATGGCTGAGGTCAGAGAAATTATTGCCTGGGCTCTCTTCTAGGGTTTTTATGGTTTCAGGTCTCACATTTAGGTCTTTGATCTATTTCAAGTTTATTTTTGTATATGGTATAAGAGAGTGGTCCACTTTTATTCTTTTGTATGTAGCTGTCCAGTTTCCCTAATACCATTTGTTGAAGACACTGTCTTTTTCCTATTGGGTATTCTTTCCTGCTTTGTTGAAGATTAATTGACCATATAATCATAGGTTTATTTCTGGGCTCTTTGTTCTGTTGCCAGTACCATACTTGTTTGATTACTACAGCTTTATAACATGACTTGAAGTCTGGAATTTTGATATCTCCAGTTTTATTTTTGAAGATTGCTTTGGATATTGGGGGTCTTTTGTGATTCCATACAAATTTTAGGATTATTTATTCTAGTTTTATAAAAATGGTATTGGATGGAATGCATTAAATCTGTAGATTGCTTTGAGTAGTATAGACATTTTAACAATATTTGTTTTTCCAATCCGTGAGTATGAAATGTCTTCCCATTTGTTTCATCAGTGTGTTGTAGTTTTCAGAGTACAGGTCTTTTATCTCTTTGGTTAAGCTTATTGCTAGTTATTTTATTATTTTTGGTACAATTGTAAATGGGATTGTTTTCTTCTCTTTCTGCTGCTTCATTACTGTATAGAAATGCAGTGGATTTCTGTACATTGATTTTGTATCCTGTGACCATACTGAATTCATTTATCAGTTCTAGTAGTTGTTGGAGTCTTTCAAGTTTCCTACATACATTATCATGTCATCTGCAAATAATGAAAATTTTATTTCTTCCTTACCAATTGAGATACGTTTTATTCCTTTTTCTTGTCTGATTGCTATGGCTAGGACTTCCAGTACTATGTTGAATAAAAATGGTGAGAGTGGAAATCCTTGTCTTTTTCCTGACCTTAGGGGAAAATCTCTCAGTTTTTGCCCATCAAGGATGGTGTAAGACATGGGTTTTTCATATAGTGCCTTTAATATGTTGAGATATGTTCCCTCTAAACCTACTTTATCAAAGGTTTTTATCATGAATGGTTGTTGTAGTTTGTCAGATGCTTCTTTTGCATCTATTGAAATGATCATATGGTTTTTATCCTTTCTCCTGTTGATGTGATGTATCATGTTGATTGATTTATGGATATTAAACCACCCTTGTATCCTGGGAAAAAAATCTCACTTGATTATGGTGAATGACTTTTTTTTAATGCATTGTTGGATTCAGGCTGCTAATATTTTGTTGAGGATCTTTGCATGTATGTTCATCCCCGGCATGGGCCTGTAGTTCTCTTTTTGATGGTGTCTTTATTATCTGGTTTTGTATCAGGTTAATGTTGGCCTCATAGAATGAATTTGGAAACTTTCCTTCTTCTATGTTTTGGAAGAGTTCGAGAAGAATAGGTATTAACTCTTTAAGTGTTTGGTAGAATTTATCTGTGTAGCCATCTGGTCTTGGACTTTTGTTTGTTGGGTGTTTTTTGCTTACTGATTCAATTTCACTGCTGATAATCGGTCTCCAAATTTTCTATTTCTTTCTGTTTCAATTTTGGTAGATTATATCTTTCTAGGAATTCATCCATTTCTTCTAGGTTATCCAATTTGTTGCTATAAAAGTTTTTAAAATAATATTTTCTTACAATTATATTTCTGTGGTGTCTGTTATTTCTCCTCTTTATGATTTTGTTTGAGTCTTCTCTGTCTCTCTTTCTCTGTCTCTCTCTCAGAGTCTGGCTAGAGGTTTATAAATTGTATTGATCTTTTCAAAGAACCAGCTCCTGGTTTTATTGATCTGTTCTATTGTTTTCAGTTTCTATGTCATTTATTTTTGATCTAATCTTTATTATTTCCTTCCTTTTGGATTTTGTTTGTTGTTCCTTTTCTAAGTCCTTTAGGTATAAGATGAGATTTTTCTTGCTTCTTGAAGTAAGCTTGTATTGCTATAAACTACCCTCTTAAAACTACTTTTGCTCATCCCAAAGATTTTGGACTGTTGTGTTTTCATTTTCATTTGTCTCCATGTAATTTTTTATTTATTCTTTGATTTCTTGGTTGACCCATTTATTGTTTAGTAGCATGTTATTTAATCTCCATATACTTGTGGCCTTTCCAGATTTTTTTTTCCAGATTTTTTTCTTGTGGTTGATTTCTAGTTTTATAGTGTTGTGGTCAGAAAAATGCATGAGTGACTTCAATCTTTTTGAATTTGTTGAGACTTGTTTTATAGCCTAATATGTGATCTATTATGGAGAATGTTCCATGTGTACTTGAAAAATGTGTATTCTACTGTTTTCAGTTGGAATGTTCAGAATATATTTGTTAAATCCGTTTAGTCCAGTGTATCATTCAAAACTTTTTTCCTTGTTGATTTCTGTTTGGATGATCTGTCCATTGATGTAAGTGGGGTGTTAGAGCTCCCTATTATTATTTTATTGCTATTGATTAGTTCCTTTATGTTTGTTATTAACAGTTTTTATGTATTTGGGTGCTCCCATATTGTGTACATAAATATTTACAATTGTTATTATTTTCTTTTTGGATTGTCCCTTTATGATTATATAGTGTCCTTCTTTGTCTCTTCTTAGTCTTTTTTTATTCTATTTTGTTTGTTTTAAGTATTGATATCCTGACTTTCTTTTCACATCCATTTGCATGATAAATGTTTCCCCATCCCCTTACTTTCAATTTGCATGTATCTGTAAGTCTGAAATAGGCAGTCTCTTGTAGGCAGGATTTGGATGGGTCTTATTTTTTAATCCATTTGCTCATCCTGTGTCTTTTGATTGGAACATTTAGTCCATTTACATTGAAAGTAATGACTTATCGGTATATATTTATTTTGATTTTATTACATTTTTGTGATTGTTTTCATAGTTCTTCTCTGTTCCTTCTCTTGCTCCCTTTGATGACAAATTGGCTTTCTTTAGTGATATACTTGGATTCTCTGCTCTTTATTCTTTGCATATCTTTACTGATTTGTGCTTACTATTATGTTTGTACATAACATCTTCTGCATATACCATGTTTTAGGTATCTAGTGTCATACTTTACATCTTTTTTTTGGTGAGTCCCTTGACTGATTTTTACAGATATACTTATTTTTACTGCTTTTGTGCTTCCTGCTCCTCTTATTCTTACTTAATGATCTTTCCTTTCCACTCAAAGAGTCCCCTTTAACATTTTTTTGTAGGGCTTGTTTAATGTCATGACTTTCTTTAACTTTTGTTTGTCTGGGAAACTATTTCTCCTATTCTGTGTGATAGTTTTGCTGAATAGAGTATTCTTGGCTGCAGATTTTTTCCTTTCAGCACATTAAATATATCATTCCACTTTCTTCTGGCCTGCAGAGTTTCTGCTAATAGTCTTACAAGGTATCCCTTTGATGTAACTGTCTTCTTTTCTCTTGCTGCTTTTAAAATTCTCTATCAGGGGTCCCTGGGTGGCGCAGCGGTTTGGCGCCTGCCTTTGGCTCAGGGCGCGATCCTGGAGACCCAGGATTGAGTCCCACGTCGGGCTCCCGGTGCATGGAGCCTGCTTCTCCCTCTGCCTGTGTCTCTGCCTCTCTCTCTCTCTCTCTCTCTGTGACTATCATAGATAAATAAAAATTAAAAAAAATTAATAAAATTCTCTATCACTACTTTTTGCCACTTTAATTACTATGTGTCTTGGTGTGGACCTCTTTGGGTTGATTTTGTTGGGGATCTCTGTGCCTCCTGGATCTGAATTTGTTTCCTTCCCTGGATTTGGCAAGTGTTCATCTATTATTTCTTCAAGTAAATTGTCTGCCCCCTTTATCTCTCTTCTTCCAGGATCTCTATAATGCAAATGTTATCATGCTTGATGGAATTGCTGAGTTCCCTAAATTTATTCTCATTTTGCATAACATTTTCTCTCACCTGCTCAGCTTTTCCATTACTCTTTCCTCCAGATTACTGATTCATTCTTCTACTTCCTTTAGTTTATTGCCTCTAATGTATTTTTAATATTATTTATTGTGTTCTTCATTTCTGATTGGTTCCTTTTTGTCTCTTTGTTAATGGTCTCACTGATGTCCTCCACTTGTTTTTAAGTCCAGTCAGTATCTTTATGACCATTACTTTAAATTCTTTACCAGGCATATTACTTATTCTGTTTCATTTAGTTCTTTTGCTGTGATTTTGTTTTGTTCTTTCATTGGGATATACTCCTCTGTCTTCTTCTTTTGTCTAACTCTCTATGTCTGTTTCTGTGTTTTAGGAAAGCCAGCTATGTCTCCTGCTCTTGAAAGTAGTAGCCTTATGAAGAAGGGATCCTGTAGTGGCCTGCAGTGCAATGTCCTCTGTTCACCAGAACATGGCTCTTGAGGAGTGTCTCCTATGTGTGTTGTATGCTCCCTGCTATTGTAGCTGAGCCACATTTTCCTTCTGTCCAGTCATCTTCAATGGTTCTCTTTGACTGTTGTGTGCAGGGTTTGATCCCTTTGTTATTAGTGGGCTAATTTGGGGCTGCCTTGGGCTTTAGTTTAGTCAGACGAGGCGTTTGCCAGAGATGCAGTAGCACCAAACCGCAGGGCACTTTCCCTGTGTTATCCTTTGAAAAGCTTTCATTGGTAGAGGGGACCTAAAGTCAGACCATCTGCTATCTGCCCCAGCCTATTTGTGGGGCCACCATCTGACTCATTTGTGTGGTTATTTTTCCCTTTCCTCAGGGCAAGAGTCTCTTTGGAGTGATGCTGGCCCCTTTCAGGGCTGCTTGCACACTGTCAAACTTGTAGTCCTGATTTGAATGGGCTCTAGCCAAAAGCTTATTGGAGGGGGCAGATACACAACATGCTCTATAGCAGGGCTACAGTGCCCACAAGGTTTGGACACAAGAAGAAGGGATGTCCCTCTGTTGCCGGGACCAGGGCCGGCTGTGTTGATCTGTAAAACACACAGGTGTGGGGCATGCAGTTTTAACAAGGTGTGTGCAGAGGGGGTCGGTGAGAGGGGACCCACTACTACTGTTGGCAGGACTGAGGCCCTGGAAAGTGCATGAGTCAGGAGACATGGTGTTTGCAAGAGTTTGTTTAGGTCTTTTGGGGAGGGGACCTGGCAGTTACAGACTGAGGGAGGCTTGGCCAAAGAGAGGGACAGGTCTTTGTGTAAGCAAGCTAGGTAGCAATTGTCAGTATTGGTCTGGTTCCTGCAGGTGGCAATGTATTTATGCGGGGTGGGGCGGGTGAGGAAAGTGGCACCTGCATCTCCTTTGTTCCTGCAGGGGTCTCCCCACAGTCCCTAACTCCAGGATAGGCTATAAAATGAGTAAATAACTCTTCCTGCCATATGCCTCTAGGTGTTTTTTACACTACTGCTTCTATGCTCCATCTCCTTGGGCTGTTTGTTGTGCGATCACTCTAAGGGCAGGGGCTCAGTTTCCTATTACTGTTCAAGCTCTCCCAAAACTAAGATTTTTTAAAATTCCAGGCTGTAAGTCCTGCTGGTTGTAAGTATTCATGAAACTCTGTCCCTCTAGTTTTCAAAGCCAAATATTATGGGGATTCATCTTCCCCATGCGGGCTCCCCAGCGTCCTAGTCTATTCTCTCCCTTCTCTGAGTTTGCGAATCCCTGCCTCTGACAGACAGTCCTACGGATCCCTTTAGCTTCCTGCTGCATCTCCACCCTTCCAACCCTCTTTGATGTGGCCTCTTCTTTCCATTTAGTTGTGGAGCTTATTCGGCCAGTCTTTGGGTCATTTTCTGTGTTATTTACACTGATGTGAGTGTGGTCTAGTTGTATCTGGATCTTCCTACTCTACTTTCTTCCTAGCCTTCTGGGTCCCTTTCAGATATTTTTAAAGACTTTCAATAGCTGCTTCTAACATCCAAATCCTTGCTCCTGCCCTACAAAGCCCACATGGTCTGCCTTCTGAGGGGGTCGGTGAGATCTGTTTCACATCATTGTCTACCACTGTTCTCTTCACACAGTTTGCTCCAGCTACATAAGTGTTTCTGTTGCTTCTGGAATACATCAAACTTTCTCATGCTGCAGGGTCTCTGCTGCCTGGAAAGCTCTTCCCCTCTATTGTTTCTTCCTTGGAATGCCTCCTTCTTCAGAGGGATCACCACCTGACTTCCACCACCTCACTCTTCCTTTACCTTGATTGACTTTTAGCAATAGCTACTTGGCACTATTTAACTCATTTTATTAAAAAAATATATTTTTATAAATATATACACACATAAAAACACTATATATGATATATAGTTGAATATATATACTATTTATATTCAGAATTATATTTATGTATGTGTGTGTATTTTTTAAATAAAATCCATCTATGTATCTAATCCTTCTCACTAGAATGTAAGTTCTATGAGGGAGCAAGAACTTTGTCTTGTTCAGTGCTATATTGGCAGTGTCCAAAATAGTACCTACTTGACATGTAGTAGGTATGTGGTAAATATTCATTTTGTGAATATATTCATATCAGTTGGTGCCATTAAAATTTATTTTTAAGAATGAGAGTGTTTAAAAAAGATTTTATTTATTCACGAGAGGCACAGAGAGAGGCAGAGACATAGGCAGAGGGAGAAGCAGACTCCCTGTGGGGAGCCTGATGTGGGACTCGATCCCAGGACCCTGGGATCATGACCTGAGCCAAAGGCAGACGCTCAATCACTGAGCCACCCAGGTACCCTGAGAATTGGAATTTTTATTTAATTTTTTGATTCACATGATTCCAAAACCAAAAAATAGAGAAAAGTGTACTTTAAATAAAAAGGTTTATTTATTTATTTTAGAGAGAGAGTGTGCATGCACAGGGAGCAAGGGCAGAGGGAGAGACCGAGCTTGGAGCCTGATGTGGGGCTTGATCTCGATCATAATCTGAGCGAAACCAAGAGTTGGATGCTTAACCAATGTGTCATCCAGGCACCCCATAGAAAAGTTTTCATGGAAACATCTTCCTACCCCAGCCAGTCCCCTATCCATTTAGTTCCCATTCAGGGCCCCAAACTACTGTTATTTTTATTGCATGTGTTCTTCCAGAGTTTCTTGGTGTATATGCAAGGAAATATAAAAGTATACACAGATTCTTACTTTTCTCTTTTTACTAATACTATTATACATACTGTTCTTAATTTTTTAATTTGTAATATATGTTGACTCTCTTTCCATGTCAGTACTTGGAGAGTGTCCTCATTTGCATAATATTCCACTGTATGGACATACTGTAACTTATTTAACCAGTCACCTAGTAATGGGCATTTAGGTTGTTTCCAGTATCTTCCTATTGTAAACAATGCTGAAATTCATAACCTTTGCATATCATTTTATACATGCATAGAGTTTTATCTCTATGATTAAATTCAGAGAGTATAATCGCTGTGTCAATAGATGCCATAAATATTGCTTAGTTGCCTTCCATAGGAGTTGTACCAATTTGTATTTCTCCAGCAGTGAATAAAAGTACTGTTTCCCATATCCTTGCCAACTGAGAAAGTTATCAGACTTTTGGACTTTTGCCAATCTGATAGGTTAAGAAATGGTTTCAGAATAGTTTTTTTTTTTTTTTTAGAATTCATAATAAAATTTGAGTTAAAGTTTTTTAAGATAATCTTTAAATTTCAAATTGTGATGAAAAACGTATAACATAAAATTCACTGTCTTAACCATTTTTAAGTGTTCAGTTCAACGGTATTACATAATATTAACGTTGTTGTGAAACCGATCTCCAGAACTTGTTCACCTTCCAGTCTGAAACTCTATACCCACTAAATAAGAACTCCTCATTTCCTCCTCCCTCCAGACCTTGGCACCACCATTCTCTTTTCTGTTTCTATGAGTTTGACTGCTTTAGATACCTCATTTAAGTGGAATCACACAGTTTTTTCTTTTTGTGACTGGCTAATTTCACTTAGTGTAAAGTCCTCAAGTTTCACCTATGCCGTAGCAAATGACAGGATTTCCTTCCCTTTTAAGACTGAGTAATATTTTATTATATACCACACTTTCTTTATCGAACATTTGGATTGTTTCTACCTCTTGAGTGTTGTGAATAATGCTGCTATGACTATGAGTGTGAAGATAACATTTTGAGGTCCTGCTTTCAATTCTTTTGGATATATACTTAGAAGTGAGGTTGTTGGATCACATGGTAATTCTATTTTTCAATTTTTTAGGAACTACTATACTGTTTTCCATAGTGGCTACACCATTTTAGAATTGTTTTGATGTGTATTTCTCTTATGAGTGGGGTTGAACATCTTTTCATTTTTAGAAGAAACCTGCCTTTCTTCCTGTGAATTGTTTATATCCTTTGCCCTTGATTGGATTTTTTCCATATTATTAATTTGATAACATTTTTTGCTTTTGTGTCTCTCAGTTTTCTAAATTTATAAGCTGGTAGTCATTGGTACAGGTTTGGATAAGAGCCTGGGGTTGAATTTGTGCAATCTTGATTGCACAAGTTACTGAACATTTCCGAGTTTCAGTTTTCATACCTGTAAATAGTAATGAGTTGCTATAAAGATTAAATGAGATGATATATATTAAGTGGTTAATACAGAACCAGTATGATAAGGCAAGAAAAAGAAATAAAAGGCCAGAGTTCAGAAGAAAAGCAAAACTGTCATTATTTATATTTGATATGATTGTATATAAAGAAAACCCTGTAGAATCTCTAAAAAACTATTTGAACTAATTAATGAATATTGCAGGGTCACAGTCAATATAAAAAAATGCATTAGAAATAATTAGAACAGCTAAGACAATTAGAAAATAGATGAAACTGTCATCACTGAAAATATCAAATACATAGCAATAAATCTTTAAAAAGGGCACAAGGACCTCTATACTGAACACTACAGAACATTTCTGAGAAAAAGAAGACTGAATTTAAAGCTCAATATAAATACCATGGGAGCACCTGGCTGGCTCAGTTGGGGGAATATGTAACTATTAATCTCCACGTCCTGAGTTCAAGCCCCACTTTGGGCATAGAGCCTACTGTTAAATCAATCAATCAATCAATCATTCAATCAATCTTAAACACACACACACACACACACACACACACACAAATCATGATCATGGGTTATCAAACTCAAAATTGTTAAGATGCCAGTTCTCCCTAAAATTTATAGATCAGTGCAATTTCCATCAAAATTCCAGCAGGTGTCTTTGAAGAAATTGTCAAGCTGATTCTAAAGTGTATCTGGTAATGCAATGAATATTGAATAGCTAAAACAATTTTAAAAAGGAACAACAAGTTGGATGATTTATAGTATGTGATTTCAAATCTTAACTATAAAGCTATTAACTATTACCAACAATTAACTATTGTCCTGAGAGTAGATGAATGTATCAATGGAGCCAAATGGCATATCTAGAAATAGACCCACACACATAAGGTCAATTGAGTTTTGACCAGGGCGACAAGTCAATTGAATGAGAAAAGGAGTATTTTTTAAAAGATTTATTTATTTGTTTGTTTGTTTGTTTATTTATTTATTTATTTATTTTAGAGAGGGGCAGAGAATGGGGGGAGAGGCAGAAGGAGAGAGTGAGAGAGAATCTCGAGCAGATTCCCTGCTCAGCATGGAGCCTGATATAGAGCCACATTTCACAACCCTGAGATCATGACCTAAACTGAAATCAAGAATCAGATGTTAAACCAACTGAGCTACCCAGGTGCCCCAGGGAAAGAATCATCTTAAATATGTTGCTGGATCAAATGGATTTTCTTATGGGAAAGAAAAGAACCATCACATCTTTATCTCTCCATACACAAAAAATAAATAGACATTGATCATAGATCTAAACATAAAACTGAGAACCAGAAAAAAAAAAAAAAACACAGAACCAGAAAGGTGGGAAAAAATCTTTGCAATTTTGGGTATTCAAAGATTTCTTGAACAGGGCACTGAAAGTACTAACCATAAAAGTAAACTTTAAAAAAATTTTTTTAAATAAATTTTTTTTAATAATTTTTTTTAATTTTTAAAATAAAATTAAATTAGTTTACATATCTACTTGCAAGACTTCTCAGGACCTTTAATATGTTAATGTTTCTAGTAAGAGGGTCCTGCAGCATTTCCCTAAATTTTTTTTTTAAGATTTTATTTATTTATTCATGAGACACAGGGGAAGAGAGAGAGAGAGAGAGGCAGAGACACAGGCAGAGGGAGAAGCAGGCTCCATGCAGGGAGCCTGACGTGGGATTCGATCCCAGGTCTCCAGGATCAGGCCCTGGGCTGAAGCCCTCGCTAAACTGCTGAGCCACCCAGGCTGCCCTTCCCCAAGTTTTTGACCACAGAATCCTTTTTTTCATTTGAAGCATTCATCTAAACTGCAGGAGTCAGTATGCCAAAGAATATACTTGGGAGAGATTACTGCTTTGGTTCTCTCCTCAAAGCATACTATTTTTGAGAGCTGTAATAAATTAATGATCGGTGTCACCATCTTTAGTATGAATTAATGTTATTGCATCTATTTCAACAACCAGAATAAAGAAAACCCTCTGCCAAAAGAACTGTGACCACACTTTAGTCCGCATTGGCTGGTCAGCCAGCCAACTGTTGGAATTACTGCTACTGGTAGGATTCTAGGTCAGTGTCACATTAGATCAGAATTTACCATACATAGTAAAAGAAATAAAGAGTGATCGAGGTGCAAAGCATTTTGCATTTTCCCTGTGCCTGCTCCATGTACTTGTTTGGTCTGCTCTGCCGGCTTCCTCACTGTCTGTCAAACTCCAGTTTGTTAACCCTCACCCAGATTACTCCTCCCAGTTCCAGATTGCTTGAAAGTCTTTTTTCCTATGGCATTTCTAGTCTCTGACTCATAGTTCACGGTCCTAATCAGATTCCTCTACCTGCTATTGCTGCCCATGAACTGATTTTCATGGAATATGGGTTGTCACATAAGAAGTAGGAGAAGAACCAGAAGAGAAGGTAAAAGGAAAACAAAGCCAAATGTTACCTAAACTAAAATCTGGCCCAAGGTTCTCCCTTGGGGAGAAAGGGCTGGGGAAAGGGCTCCCAAGAAGAAGCCAAAATGTTATGTAATGCCAGTAGAAATGTATAAAGAACAGAAAGTTTGAGGAAGTGTCCCTATAATATCTCTGGATTATGTTTTTAAAAATGAACTACTGTAATAGACACTAGTCTGTTCTGAATGTGAAAAGCTAATAACTACCGAAATGTCATCTGTGTCATCTGAATAGAGTTTACTAGAAAGACGAGACTAGAAGTTAAGTAGCTTTAATTTTATAGCTGCCACTAATTTGCTTTTTGATGATACATAAATATATTCTTTTAAAGAGATAAAATATGCTTTCTTCATTGCAGAATATATGTACGTATATTTGTGTGAGTGTCTATTGTATATGTACACACACACCTACATACGTACAAATCAGGCTCTGTCACAGATACTTTTTCATGTGCTGTCTCATTTAATCATCTCTGTCCACGTCTCCACTTCCTCATCTGGAAAATGAGATGATAATATCTTAGTCCGCCTTCCTCACAGGACAACAAATGGAATGATAACCAGATAAACAAAATAGATCCCTTTGAGTATTGTTCTGGAATTTAAGGAATAAATCTTATCTTTCATATTGTTTGATATATACCAGTGTTTCCATAGCAAAATGGTGTCGATGGATCCTGGCAGGATACATTTCAAAATGTATTTGCAGTACAAACTTAGCAGAAACGATTTACACAAGATGTTTTATAGACATCAGAGACCATTATGGAACACCTGGAAAGTATGGAACAAGCTTTTTTGGACTTCTCAGTAAATGCAACACAAAGTAAACACAGCCCTCATAGTACTTTATGACACACCTCATCAAAGAAAAACAGGCAAGAGAGATACCTAGGCAAATAGGTAGAGGCAGGTTAAGAGCATGGATGACAATAAAAAGAATTTTACATTAGAAATTGAAAACCATTTTTGAGTCTGTATTAAGATAGGATGAACAAAAGGATGAGGTACCACAGAAGACACCTGGGCTGTGGTGGTCAAATGGATGAAAGCTTATTTAACTCTACTGCTTATTAACCTGGACCTGGTTGCTCAAAGAAACTTGATCTCTTTTCTACTAGCCTGACCCTTTATTATAGTCAGAATGGAAGATTTCAGAGCTACTAAACCCCGACTCTAGGCAGTCTTTCCATTGTCCTTATAGCTTTTAGAATTTAATAAGATGTTGGGGGTGGGGAAGACAATGGCTGCCAATTATCTAGGAAACTACAAGCTTTTCTCACTGAAGTCCCCTTAGAATGAGGGGATCATACACCAATAAATTCATCAAAGGAAGACCATAAAAATTTACTAATTAAAAGTTGAGGGATACCTGACTGGCTCAGTCAGTGGAGCATTTGACTCTTGATCTCAGGATTATGAGTGTGAGCACCATATTGGACATAGAGATTACTTAAAAATGAACTTAAAAAAAAAGAAAAAAGAAAAAGACTGCCTGTATAATCTATTATCCTGAAAATGATTAGACAATAAGGTCCATAGGAAGAGACATGAAAAACAAAATAGCTTACATGATACTTTGAGAAAGTGTGAAAGATAAAATAACTTTTCCAGAACTTATTCTAATTGGAAAGTTCAAGAATAAAGTGTTCAAACAATACACTTAAGAAATCATACAAGATACACATTAGTAGTATAGTAAATAACAAATTGGAAATCACCAACCTATAGGTAAATGTTAATAGTGCTGGTTCACTGAATAAAGAAAAAGACACAAAACATGAAAATTTTACGATTGGGTGTAGAAATTGCCTTCACTCAATAGCATGACCCTTATATCCATCGAATGAATTTTTCAAATTTTTTTTATATCTAGCATTTCTTTTTGATTGTTTTTTAATACTTTGATGCTCTTCTTTTCTACTAGATCCTTTAACAGAGGAAGTTATTGTAGCAGTTATAGGAGTTAAAAGCAGTTACATAAGTTAAAACTTGTAGAACTGTACACCATAAAAGTCAACTTTATTGCATGTTAATTTACAAAAAGGATATGGCCTGTTCAAAGCAAAACTAATAACAACGTACAGTCGGTTAAGAACATATAAAGAAGTAAAATGTATAACAACAATAGTACAAAGGGTGGGAATGAAGTAGTATAATATGAGGTAAACTGTAATATGTTAACATGATATAATGTAGCCTCAACAGTGGTGCTCAAAATGTGGTCAGTAGACCAGTAGCCTCGGCATCACCCGGGAACTTGTTAGAGATGAAAATTCTCTTGGCTTTACCATTGACCTAACTTGAGTTAGAAACTCTGGGGTTGGGATCCCTGGGTGGCACAGCGGTTTGGCGCCTGCCTTTGGCCCAGGGCGCGATCCTGGAGACCCGGGATCGAATTCCACGTCGGGCTCCCGGTGCATGGAGCCTGCTTCTCCCTCTGCCTATGTCTCTGCCCCCCCCCCCCTCTCTCTCTCTGTGACTATCATAAATAAATTAAAATTAAAAAAAAAAGAATTAAAAAAAAAAAAGAAACTCTGGGGTTGGGCACAGTAATCTCTCTGTGAATCTGATACATGCTAAAATTTAAGAATCAATGTTTTAGAACATTGGTTGGGAAGTATTTAATGTAAGGGGCCAGATAATATTTTAGGTTTTCTGGGCCATAGGGTCTCCATGGCAACTAATTCTGCCTTTGTGGCACAAAAGCAGACACTTAGTAAGTAAATGTATTCTAATAAGGTGTTATTTATAAAAACAGGCCCACTAGATTTGGCCCAAGTACTGTAGTTTGTTGACTTCTGCTTTTGAATATCTATTAACACATACAGTACATGCACACATACACATACAGAGATAACAGCTACAATGCCAAAAAAGAAGTAAAATGAAATATTTAAAATACAGATTATCCTGAGGCACCTGAGTGGCTCCGTCCATAAGCGTCTGCCTTCGGCTCAGGTCATGACCCTAGAGTCCTGGGATTGTGCCCCACATTGGGCTCCCTCTTAAATGGGAAGCCTCCTTCTCCCTGTCCCTCTCCCTCTGCTGCTCCTCCTGCTTGTACAATCTTGTGTACACACGCCCTCTCTCTCTCTCAAATGAATAAAATCTTAAAAAAAATAAAATGCAGATTATCCTAACTTTGCAATGTGGGACCATAAAAATGATAAGGCAGGCTGAAATTATACAAAGCATTTTTTAATAAAGATTTTATTTATTTATTTATGAGAGACGCAGAGAGAGAGAGAGGCAGAGACACAGGCAGAGGGAGAAGCAGGTTCCATGTTGGGAGCCTGATGTGGGACTTGATCCCGGGTGTCCAGGATCACACCCTGGGCTGAAGGCAGTGCTAAACCGCTGAGCCACCCAGGCTGCCCACAAAGCATTTTTAATATCAATGGGAAGAACTATAGTTGTTCTGTGACACCAAAAATTTTTTTGTCAAAACTTCATGGGGGAAGGGGAAGACGCTATTTATTTACCGGGAAGAACGTTTAGAGTCCTAGAAATGTTCTGAATCTTGATTTGGCTGGTAATTACATGGATGTATAGAATTGTCAGCATTCATTAGATTGAATACTTGAGATCTGTGCATTTCATGTATGTAAATTATATCACAAAAGATCTAAGTACAAATTAAGGGTCTGGAATAAAATATACACTTTACATTAGGTAACATCCTTATTGCAGATAAGATAAATTACGAGGAATAAGTATAAATTATTTAGGAAGAAAGATGAGGCAGAGGAACCATTTGCAACACTTGGGAAGAGGTATGGGAATGCATGAAGTTTGGGAAACATTGCTCTACGCGATGGAGAGCCATCAAAAGATTTTCAAGAGAGAATTGAAATCAGACTGTGTTTTAGAAAGATCACTACTGTAGGAACTGAAGGGGAAAGAGATTAGAGGCAGGGAGATAAGGAGGCTATTCTTACAGTTCAGGTGAGACATGAAAAATACCTCAGGTAAATGCTGGGAGAATTAAGAGTAGGGTATAAACTTGAATTTAATTTGAACGATTTGAAAATTTTGAGGGGTAATTTTTTTGAATCGTTAGATATTTATAATTAGTTGGGTTTAGTGACTGACTAGATTTATTAAAATATTAGCAAATATCTGTGCTTTGGGCTGCCATGCCTGATCTTGTTTAATGTTTATAATAACCATATTGGTAGGTATTTTAACTTATCACTATCATCACTGTCCTTATCTCCATTTTACAGATAATGTCACATAAGTTGCCTAAGTGATGTGGCTTGAGAGTGGCATAGCTATGATTTACGATATATGCTTTCTTGGTAATGAATTGTGGGAATTCTGAAGAGAATTTATTTCCAAAATGGCTAACAAAATAAAAGAGAAAAATGATGGAAGACTAACTTCGTGACCAAACTTAGAAAAGTCCAGCAAATTGTAAAATCAAAAGGAATACATAAGTAAAATCCTTGGAACCCAAAATTTGCACCATATTTTCAAGGGAACAATTAAATAAAATTTCACATAAGTATATTCCTTTCTCTCCATATTAATTTTCCCCAAAAAATATTTAGCACCAAATATTAAATTCATTAGTATATACAAGAAAAAAACCATAAAATTAAAAATCCTATTGCAGTATCATTAAAAGGAATATTTTTTGCATAAATATAGAAAAATGCTTGTCACAAGTAATGCTCAGAAATATTATAAACCAGAGATTAAATATTATATCCTATGAAAAGCCTCTAAAGCACTGCTAAAAGAAAGCTACATTGCATTAAGTTCCTCAAAAAGAAAACAGATATTGGGGTGCCTAGGTGGCTCAGTTAAGTGTCAGCCTTTGGCTCAGGTCATGATCCTAGAGTTCTGGGATCGAGCTCCACCTCAGGCTCCCTGCTGAACAGGGAGTCTGCTTCTCTCTCTCCCTCTGTACTTGTGTGCACGTGCTCTCTCTCTTTCTCTTTCTCTTTCTCTCTCTCGTGTATAAATAAAATAAAAAAAAATTATGTGAGGTGATGGATGTGTAAGTTGATTATGGTAATCCTTTCACAAAATATATATCAAACCATCACATTGTGCACCTTAAATAAATATAATTTTTATTTGTCATTTGTACCTCAATAAAGCTGGAAAAAAGTTTATTTTTATTTTTTTAAAGATTTTATTTATTTATTCATGAGAGACCCAGAGAGAGAGAGAGAGAGAGAGAGGCAGAAACACAGGAAGAGGTAGAAGCAGCTCTATGCAAGGAGCCCAACATAGGATTTGATTCCGGGACTCCAGGATCATGCCCTGGGCCAAAGGCAGGGGCCAAACCACTGAGCCACCCAGGGATGCCCTGAAAAAAAGTTTGTTTTTTGTTTTTTTTTTAAAGATTTTATTTTTTCATGAGAGAGAGAGAGAGGCAGAGACCCAGGCAGAGGGAGAAGAAGGCTCCATGCAGGGAGCCGGATGCGGGACTTGATCCCAGGACTCCAGGATCACACCCTGGGCCAAAGGCAGGCGCTAAACTGCTGAGCCACTCAAGGATCCCTGGAAAAAAGTTTTAAGAAGAAAAGTTGGCTATTTCATAACAAGGTATTTATTAGTATCATAAAGGCTGTTTAAAAATATTTGATAGACTATAAAATATTTTTTCAGAATTTGTAAACAAGAACAAAGAAGGTTTCCTAATTTATTAAAATCACACATACACAAAACTTTAAGTTTTTCAAAGCATGGGAAAATGTTTGTTTTAATGTAAGTTTAAAAAGCAAGATACAGGGATTCCCGGGTGGCTTAGTCCTGGGATCGAGTCCCACATCAGGCTCCCTGCATGGAGCCTGCTTCTCCCTCTGCCCTCTCTCTCTCTCCCTTTCTCTCTCTCTATCTCTCATGAATAAATAAATAAAATCTTTAAAAATAAATAAATAAAAAGTAAGATACAAAACTCCATAACAACCACAGTCTTAGCTAACTAATAAACATGCAGTAAAAAAGACTGAAAGGTAATGTACAAAAACAATAACAAGGGTTTTTGTGGGAGACTACTTTTAATATTTTCTTTTCATTCTTAAGAACAGAAAAAGACCATTTTAAAAGAGTCCATATCAATCTCTTTGGGAAACTGTTTGGCATTATCTGTTAAAGCTGAACATGTACCTCATGCAACCCAGAAGCTAGTGACATTTACTGATCACCTATGTATCAGGCCTTTCCTGAGAACTTCATATGTATGTTGAATTGCAGTGGTGAGGGTGAACATCCTTGCCTTGTTCCAATCTCAGTGGAAAAGCATTTCATGTTTCATCATAAGCATGGTATTGTTGTTTTTTGTAGATACATTTTATCGGTTTGAAGAAGCTCTCTTCTGATCCTAGTTTTATGGGAATTTTTATTAATGAAAGGGTGTTGAATTTTGTAACACGCATTTGCTGTTGTATCTGTTGAGATGATTATGTCACTATTTTCTTTTATTCTCTTAGTGTTATAGTGTTATAGTGTTTGAGTTTTCTGACATTAAGCCAGCTTTGCATTCTTATAATAAATGCCATTTCAGTCATATTGTGGTATATATTTAAAAAATTCACTAGGTTCATGGGCCCCCTGGGTGGCTCAGTCAGTTAAGGAACCGACTCTTGATCTCAGCTCAGGTCTTGATCTCAGGATCGTGGATTCAAGCTCTGTGTTGGGCTCTGCGCTGGGCATGAGCACCTCCAGCTGTATTAATGCCATTGGAATAATAAATTTGATATGGTGGTGAAAAAGAAAATCAATCAATGCATGCACACTAAGTTCAATTTACTAGTGCTTGGTGGAGCATTTTTGCATCTGTGTGGGATGCAATGAGGAATATCAGTATCTCTGAGGGATATTGGTCTGTAACTTTGCTTTTAATAACATCTTTGTCATGCTTTTTTTTTTTTTTAAACCAGGGTTATACTGGCATTCTTGAATGAATTAGAAAGTGTTTCCTTCTCCTGTGTTTTCTGAGTTTGTGTAGAATTCGTTTTTTTATTATTAGTAGTGGGTGATGGTAGTGATAGTGATGGTGGTAAATCTTTGATCTTACCCTCTGGTAAAGGCATGTGGGCCTAGAGCTTTTTTTTTTTTTTTTTTTTGAGAGAACATTTTTATTATGAATTTGACTCATTATTAATTCTGTTAATAGATCTGGGGAGACAGATTTTTCTAAAATTTTTTAAGTCAGTTTGAGGAATTTGTGTTTTTTTAAGATTTATCCATATTATCTAAATTGTTGCATATACTGGCATAATATTCATATCTTTGTATTGTTCTTAGTGTCTTTAGTATCTGATGTTATTTTTCTTCCCTCATGCCTAATGGCATTTTTTTATATTTGTTTTTTTAATGCACTATTTTTAGCAGTTTTAGGTTTATATGAGAATGAGCAAAAAGTACAAAAAATTTCCATATTCTCTCATCCCCCCACTGAGTTCTCCTTGTTATCAGTATCCTGCAGTACTATGAGCCAATAACAATACATTTTTATTAATTGAAGTCCATAGTTTCCATTAGGGTTCATTCTTTGTGTTATATCATACAGAATAGTTTCATCTCAATAAAAATCCCCTGTGCGCTACCTCTTCATCCGTCCTCCCTCCCGCAAACCCCTGGCAATTGCTGATCTTTTTACTGTCTCCATAATTTTGCTTTTTCCAGAATGCCATATAGTTGGAATTATATGTATATAACCTTTCAGATTGGCTTCTTTCACTTAACACAATTGGTTCTTTTTTTCTTTTTTCTTCATCAATCTTGCTAAGGTATTAACTTTTTTAGTAATATTTTTTAAAAAATAGCTATAGAAAGTTTGTTCATTTTCTGTTTCTTAATTTCATTGGTTTCTGTTCTTTATTATTTCTTCTTTCTTTAGGTTTAGTTGATTCTACTTTTTCCAGCCTTTTTTTGGTGGAAAAAGATCATTGCTTTTAAATTCTTCTCTGAACTACACATTTAAAGCTATAAAATTTCCTCTAAGCGCCGGTTTAGTTTATCTCACACATTTGGATATACTTTCTTCATTCATTTAGTTTCAAACCTCATTTTCCTTGTGATTTGTCTTTTCACCCATGGGCCTTTACATATGTGTTTTTTGGTATCCAAACATTACAGGGATTTAGAAAAATATATTTAAGAAAGAGTGCGAGCAAGCTTGAGTGAGCAAGAGGAAGGGCAGAGGGAAATGGAGAGAGAGAGAGAGAGAGAGAGAGAGAGAGAAACTCAAGCAGATTCCCTGAGTGTAGAGCCCAATGTGGGGCTTGATCTGACCCTGAGATCATGACACGAGCTGAAACTGAGCCAGATAGATGCTCAACTAACTGAGCCACTCAGATGCCCCAACAGATTTTTTAGAAAAGCTATCTTATTGATATATTTAAAAAGTAGATTTGAAACTTACTGAGACTCATTTTAAGATCTATGTGGGTGAACCTTCTTTGCACAAATTCTGTAGTTAAGTGTGGTGGTCTGTGAATGTCAATTAGGTCAAGATAGTTGAGAGTATAGTTTAAATCTATCTGCTTATTGATTTTTTTTTCGGCAGGGGGGTGCTTAGTACTATGTGTTACTAAGAAAGGAGTTTTAAAAAATCTGATTGTAGACTTACCTATTTTTCTCTTAAGTTCTGTCAGTTTTGTACTTGGAAGCACTGTTGTTGAGTACAACCATTGTTAGGGTTGTTAGGTCTTCTTGATGAAGTGTCTCTTTTATTATTATTTAATCTCCCTTTTTAGCTCTAATACTCTTTTTCTGCTAATATTCTGTTTTAAAATCTACTTTGTCTAACTGGTAATATTTAGCTACAGGAGCTTTCATATGCTTAATATTTGCATGCCACCCCCACCTTTTACTTTCAAATTGTCTGGTTTTATATTTGAGTTGTCTTTTTTATAAATAGCATATGGTGAGCCTTGCTTTTTTTTTTCTTCAGTCTCACAGTCTCTACTTTGTAGTCTATCTATATTTTATGTATTCATTGGTATGGTTGCCCTTAGGTGTACTTTTTTCTGTTTTCTATTTACTCAATCTGGAATTTATGCCCCATTTCCTTCTTTGATTGATTGATTGAAGTTTATCAAATATTTTATAGCATTCCACATCAATTCATCTAATGATTGTTGAGCTATATCTTTTAAATATTTTTAGTACTTGCTCCAGAGATTTTACTATGTAACCTTAAAATATTATGGTCTACTTATTAATACTATGTCATTTCTTATAAAATGTAAAAACTACAGATATAAAATATATAACAGAACACAGAAGATGGGATGTAGTAGAATTATACTGCATTAGGGTTAACATTAGGGATGCTTGCAGCGTTGAAACTTCAGTCTCTTAACTGTAGTCGATTAATGAACCTACAAAGATGATAAAATCATGTAGACTATAATACACATACATACACACACATACAAATCCAAAGAAAACTGGTGAAATCTGAATTAAGGCCGGCAGATCATATCAGTGTCCCTCTCCTGTTTGTAATACATATTCTATTATAGTTTTGCAGAATGTTACCCTTGGGGAAACTGGATAGAATTTACAGGGGATCTCTCCATGTTACTTTTTATAATTGTATGTCAATCTGCAATTATCTCAATAAAAATTTCTAAAAATGTTCTTCCTATAAGGTAACTGGATTTCATTGCTTAAAGTAAGGGGCCTTCAAGTATCAAGTAAGAAAAAAGACAAAGCACATTTCTACCTGGATTTATTATATATTTTAAAGATAAAACATTCAACACTCCTTAATTCTATTACCTGGTGGGTAGAGCGTGGTAGAAGGAATTCAGAACTATATTTATCAACATGCCTGCACTTATGTGTGCCAGATGCAGGCCAGCTGTGCATCAATAGGCCTTCAATGCCCAGGCCTAAAGGGATCCTCCTAAAAGTAACTAACTATTGGAATATCAAATCCAACCTGATATGTTCATGCAAGACTGGGTTAAAATTATTCCAGCCCAAAGAGGTTTTATCCAGTGCTGCTTAAAATGTGTAAGGAGAAAAATCTGTAACCTTATTTAACCAACAAATATTTCTTGAACATTTCTTTGAGTACTCCACTAGATGCTGAGGACACAGGAATAAAAATGACACAGTTACTGACTTTAAGAAGCTTAGTCTTTAGTGTGGAATCCAAACTTATACACCAGTCATTACAATAGAAATGTGTTAAATATGCACAGGATTCTGTGGAAACAGAGGAGGGACCTCCAGCAGATCCAAAAAGGTCATCAAAGGTTTCTGAAGGAAGGAATATTTGAACAAAGTCTTAAAGGATAAGTAGTAGAAAGGAAGAGTTGACAGGACACTCTAGGGAGAGGCTACAGCAAAGTCATGTACCTGTAGGTTAGGAGAATAAGCAGTTCACTTTGGCTGGAGCCTAGAACTAGGAATGGTAGGAAATGAGGACAGAGAAGTTGGTAGGATTGCTTTAGAAATGGCTTTATTTGTCAGGGTAAGAAGTTTGTACTTCATCCGGAGGATTATGAGGAACTTCCTTTACGTATTTTAGGACTTAAGTGTGTATCCTTTCATCTTCTTTTTTTTTCTTTCCAAATATTTTATTTATTCATGAGAGACACACACACAGAAAGAGAGAGAGAGAGAGAGAGAGGCAGAGACATAGGCAGAGGGAGAAGCAGGCTCCATGCAGGAATCCCAATGCAGGACTCAATTCCGGGACTCTGGGATCACGCCCTGAGTCAAAGGCAGATGCTCAACTGCTAGGCCACTCAGGGATCCTATCCTTTCATCTTCTTATAAGGACACAAGTCATTGGATTTCAAGACCTACTCTATCTAATATGAACTCATATTAATTTTAAAAATTACATCTACAAAGTCTCTAATTCCAAATAAGGTCACATTCTAAAGTTCTAGGTGAATATGAATTTGGAGGGACAGTGTGACAGTGGGTTGTGTGGCAGTGGCAGTGGGTTGAATTCTAGGAAGAGGAGAGGACATGCAGAGATACACATAGAGAAGAGGGCCATATGAAAACAGAGGGAGAGATTGGAGCAAAGCAGCTACAAACCAAAAAATGCCAAGGATTGCCAGGAGCCATCAGATGTTAGGAAGGGGCAAAGAAGGATTCTTTCATAGAGTCTTTAGGGGGAGCATGGCCCAGCTAACATCCTGATTTCACACATCTAGTCTTAAGAGCTATGAGGGAATAAACTTCTGTTGCTTTAAGCTACTTCCTTTGTGTAATTTAGTAGCCTTAGGAAACTATTGTGGGGCAACCCTCTCCAGTCCCCTCCCTCTTGAGAAGTTTTGTACTATCACTCAATAAACTTTGCTTTGCTGCCCATTCTCCCCCAACCCCACCACCACCAAAAAGGAAATTATTGCAGTATTTAATCCACATTCTACTTATTATGTAAATAGAATGACATAATAGACATAATAGAATAGACATAATAATGACTTATTATGTCAGCTCATTGAAGTAGTTTTAAGATATTTTTATTCCTTCAAGAGGCAGAGCCTGAATCCTCTCTCCTTGAATGTGGGCTGGACTTAGGGACTTGCCTCTAATGAATAAAGGGAAAATGAAGGTGTACAGGTTTGAAGACCAGACCAGTACTTGGCAAACTACACAGTCCATGGGCTGGCTGCCAATTTTTATAAATAAAGTTGTGTTGGAACATACCATGCCCATTTGTTTTTGTATTGATGTGGTTGTTTTTACACTAAAACAACTGAGGTGAACAACTGCAGTAGAGACTTATGGCATGCAAACCTAAAATATTTACTGTCTAGCCCTTTAAGAAAAAGTTTGCCAATCCCTGAACTAGGTCATAAAAAGCACTGCAGCTTTTTGCTTGCTCTTGATAACTTGCTCTGGGGAAAGCCAGCTGCCTTGTCACGAGGACACTCAGCCAGCCCTGGTGAGAGGTCCACATGGCAAGGAACTGGAGCCTCCTGCAAACAGCCATGTAAGTGAACTGCATCCGTGGTCAACAGCTTGACCAAAACTTCCTGAGACCCTGAGCCAGAACCACCCACCTAAGCTGCTCCCAGATTCTTGACCTTTAGAAAATGTGTGAGGTAATACATGTTTGTTGTTTTAAGCTGCTGAGTTTCGGGGCAGTTTGTTATGCTGCAATATATAGCCAATCCACTCATCCACCCCTTCTGCAGGGTTGAATGCAGCCTGTAAGCTGTTCTGCATGTCCTATCTGTGCCACAAACTTTTGCTGTTTTAGAAACATACTGGGGAAAGAAACCTTTTTATAACGAAGCTTTCAGATACATAGATAAGACTTTTAGGAAACAAAGGATAGTGGAAGGCAAGGGTTGTATTTCCTATAATTTTCATAATTCTCCTTATTAACTAACATAGCACTAGGTGTGATCATGGCCACTGAGTATGACTGTTGCTAACAAAATATTAGGTTTGCTTATTAGCCATGCTTATTTGAGTCATCAGGCAGGATGTTTACTCTATTATGTTACTCACTATTATTTATATAAAGAGAGTATTAGATAATGCCATTATAATCTTTATTAGGTGTACCTCGAGGATTTTTTACTGCTTTCTGTAAGTGTAAACCAAGTCATCTCTAATTGGGATGGTGTTGAGATCCGGGACTATGTTCATTTCCTATTGCTGCATCACAATATTATCACAAACTTAGTGGTAAGAACAACACACATTTATTGCCTCCATTTCTGTGGGAGAGGACTCTGAACATGGCCTAGTTGGACCTTCTGCTTTAGGGTCTTACAATGCTTCAATTAAGGTTTGGCCAGGCTGGATTCTCATCTAGAAGTACTACTGGGATGCTCCTGTGGTTGTTGACTGCATTCAATTCCTTGTGGTTGTAGGCCTGAGAGCTTCAGTTTGGGGAGTTTTCCCCCTTTGGTTGTTATTATTTGTTGGCCAGAGGGTGCCACCAACTCCTAGAAGCCACCATATTTCCTTGCCACGTGGGGTTTCCAAACATGGCCACTCATTTCCTCACAGCTAGCCAGGGAGTGATTTCAGCAAGACAGGCACTATGGTTTTATATAACATCATCACATAATCATGTGCACCTTTTCTGTATTTTATTGATTGAGAGTAAGTCTCATTCACTCTTAGGGAGAGGGATCACACAAAGATGTGAACATTAGAAGTGGAGGTCACGAAGTCACGTTAAGAATATGTTTGTTACAACGGACTCGGTGATCATGCAAATCTTCCCTGCAAGGTGGAGTTAATGTCTCACCAAAGATAATTTACGTATCTAAAAAAAAAAAAAAAGAATGTAGTGTATTGTTTTTTGTTGTTGTTTTTGTTTTTTGTCCTCTGTGCTGTAAATGGATGACATCTAGGAGGGTGTCAAATTAGAAGAATGGAGGGAAAATGAATAGAGATGGGATAAACAAAAAGCAGGGGAGAAAAAAGGTATACCTAATTTCAAAACACACCTTCAGGCTGGAAAGTACTGTAGCCTGAAACAGCTTGGCACGCAGCTAGGTAGATTGACCCTGAGCAAAAGGTTCCTGCATATGAGGAGCCTAAGGTACTGTCGCCAGTAGCATAAAGGGAGCCCATTTCCACAAGGTTACAGATATAATGTAAAAAGTTCTATTTTTTCCTCCTCAATCATACCTGCATAGGTGGTATTCAAGTTTTAGTAAGACCATAGAATAAGAAGGGTAGCAGTAGATGTTATAGATCCCAAATCTCCCTTGATGTGTGACATGCATTTATTCATTCAGTGAATTTATATTGAATCCTTACCATATGCAAGGCCCTTTGCTGGTGCTATTTAGTCTTATATATGTTTATGGTGTGTGGCAATGGAAAGAGTCACCCTATACTGACTACACCTGCCATGGGTGTGGGGGAGGAGTAGAGGCAGATGTGCCTAGGTCTGCCAGTCCTGACATATAAGAAGCTTCTCTTATAAGAAGCTTGGTGGCAAAGACAGGAAAGTGAGTAGGTAAGTCACAGGAAATTCTTGAAAGAGAGAGCCATGAACATGGCAAAGGAGAAGCCTAGCCAATGAGAAACTGAAGATAATATATTTATCTGTGCACAAAGAATCTGATAGTAAATCCTCAGTTATATCAGTTGTCTTACCTCTCTCTTTACACAGTCTCTCATTAAAAAAAATTTTTTTTAAACATATACCGTTCTGTGTGTTATACGTAGTAGTAAACACTATGGTAACCAATGGTAATCAAACTGAATACATCCCTGACCTGTTACCCTTTATGCTTCCTCCAGCTTGGAACATCATTAGCCATTTCAACAATCCCTTCCTCCCAGTCTTACTTCCTCCATTCTTTGTCAACTTTTGGCCCTTTCTCCTCTGATTGTGCTCAACCCAGAGTGCTTCCCTAATCATGTTTTCTGGTGCCATGACTGTTTCGCTTCCTCAGTTGGGTCCTCACTGCTGATTAGTGACCTTTAGTTCATATCTACCAGAGTAGTTATCCAGACCTCTTCTGTTCCCTATGATTCCAGCTTTGTCATCCTCGTTCACAGGTGACTGTGCCCCCTGAGGGGTTTCCCAACTTCCTTTCTACTCCTCTTATAATCTTCTATTGCCATCCTCACTTTTCTGTTTTCTTTAAAACAAAGTAAGTAAATACACACCCCTTCTCTTCAAGGCTTTTTAGTCCCAAACCCCCTCCTACCTCCTCAAAGCCAATGCTAGTCATGGCCATCTCTCATTCTGGTGAAAAGATATATGACCTAATACAGCATAATAGATTACAAAATTGTTTCTAGGCTATCTGTGTCTTGAAATTTGATATCTCCTTTAAAATTACAGGGGAAAAAAACTGTAACAAGTTTTTAAAGTTAGGATAATTTAAATAAATTAAAATAACAATGAGCACTTATTAGCAGCTTTCAAAACTATTTTTTCCAAAGGTAATACATTTGTGCTTCATAATTTAGAAATTTAGATTAAAAGAGGAAAAAAATAAAATCATTCCTATCCCTAATACAGAATAACCATAGTTAATAATATATATGGTGTTCTACATGTGTATATGTATGTATTGGATCACACAGTACCTATTATCATGTTACCTTCCTTTTTTCATACTTTGTCATGAATATTTTTATCTTTCTTACATATTTTAGTAAAAAATGTACAAAAGGTTTTAAATATTCTATTGCATAGTTTTACCTTTATTCATTTATTTTAAATATTTTATTTATTTATTCATGAGAGACACAGAAAGAGAAGCAGAGAAATAGGCAGAGGGAGAAGCAGACTCCCTGTGGGGAACCTGATGCAGGACTAGATCCCAGGACCCTGGGATCACACCCTGAGCCAACCAGGTGCCCTTTACCATAATTTTATTTAATAAATCTTCTCCTTAGGAGTATTCTGTTATTTCTAGTAATTTTTTGTTTTAAATGATTATGTAATGAAATCTTTATAGCTAGACCCCTTTTGCAAATTTCTGGTTACTTGTTTAGAGTAAACTCCTTAAAGTTGAATTTTGGATCAAAGGGTATTTACAGTGTAAGCCTACCGATACCTCTTGTGAAATAATTGTACTTCAAAAAAGTTGTGACATTTAACCATCAGAGGTGTGTGAGAGTGTATATTTGATGGTAGCTACATTTGTGGTGAGCAGAGCATAATGTATAGAGTTGTCCAATCACAATGTTGTACACCTAAAACTAATGTAACATTGTCAGCTATACTCAAGGAAAAAAAAAGGGGTGGTCTGTTTTCCCACATCTTTTTATACCATATATAAAAAAGCAATCTTAGCCACTTTGCAAGGAGAATCTGGCATCTTACTTTGTTTTAATTTGCAGTTTTTTGATACTGAATTTACACATTTTTCTCACTGGTCATTGCATCTCTATTTTTGTGAATTGCCTGTTCATGAACCTTTTCCTCCTTCCCCAACTTTGTATGTTTATCTACCTTGATGATTTTTGAACTCACAGTCGTTCAAGTTAGTAAAATTATATTTTCTACTTCAGTTTTCCAGTAGTTCTGAGTCGGGTTTTTCTCAACACAAAAGATAGATTTTCTCTGGTCTATCTTTTATGCAAAAACTAGTCTGTCAAGCTGTGGCTTGTTCTTAGCTTATTTAACCTCTTTATGTAACATATTGATCTGCATTCAAGGTTCTGGAATAATTAGTAGCTTCATTAAAAGTAAAACCTAATCACATTGATCTCAGTCTACTTGTCTGACTTATAAGTTATTCTTCAGTAATATACTGCATTTTTTCTTTAAAATTCTTCAAGCATATTTTTCAAGTTTGCAGTAGGTGGCAGCAGCAGAAAATGTTCTTTCATTTGCTTCAAAATGTAATTAGGCATTTATAGGGGACAGAATAAAGGAACTGCCCTAAATGTGAAGAGCTTTGTGATGAAAGCCACTCAGAAATGTACATTCAGCATGAAGTATGTATTTCATAGCTCAGCTAAGAAGTCAGCACTCACAAATACTCTTCCTTAGAAAATGCATTTTATTTTTCAGATGTTGCAGTGCTGACTAACTAGACTAAGTTTGACTATTTTTTTTTTCCTGGAATCTTATTCTCCCCTCACATACATATTCTCATATTTATAGTGAGAGCAACTTCAAGGTACCAGCCTCTCTTCCAGAGGAATGGCCTTTTGAACGATGACTGTGTAATGCAGAGCTCTGAGTAATTTAATACACAAAAATCATCAAGGTAGATAAACATACAAAGCTAAGAAAATATGGCCTTTTTAGGCCACTGCTTCATTATGGGTGGTCTTCAGTGGGGCTTCACTTTGCTAACTTAAAATTTCAGGGCCGGACATCTGGGTGGCTCAGTGGTTGAGAGTCTGCCTTTGGCTCAGTTCGTGATCCCAGAATCCTGGGATCTAGTCCCGTATTAGGCTCCCCGCAGACAGCCTGCTTCTCCCTCTACCTATGTCTCTACCTCTCTCCCTCTCTCTCTGTGTCTCTCGTGAATAAATAATAAAGTCTTTTAAATTTTTTAAATTAAATTTCAGGACCAATGTGTATTTCAAGAGTATTTATAATAATGTTCTTTAGGTCTTCATACTCCCCCTGAAGTTGAATAAGCATTGTCTGTGATCCTTTCACATACTGACAGGGGCAACCAACACCACAACAGGGGACTTGGGAACACATCTGCTTTTGTTTCTAGATGACAAGGACAGGTAGATATCACGTTCCAGAGGCCAGGAGAGTTAGCTGTAAGATAGGCTCTGCAGTTGTGGGTTTTGAGGGGAAAGAGGAACACTTGCTTACTATGGCTAATTGAAATTTAATGATGATTTTGATGGCAGCAAGATCAGATTATTCTCAACTAGGAGCAGCCAGATGCTGTAGGAAAAATATGGAACTGTAAGCAATGGCTTCCTAGTCTACCATTTCTTAAGATTGTCTCAGAATGAAAAAGAACAGAGTAGGATTCAAGAACAAAGTGAAGGTGATCTGGAGTGGTTTTTCCAACTCTGAAGATTAAGGGGTGTTTTTTTGAGGAGGGTTTGGGAGCATTCTTTCACCCTTAATTCCATCCCAGCTCACACTCTATATGTGAACATGTAAAAAGAAAGGAGAGTTTCCAGTCCTAGACTGTAAGGTTCTTCAGGGTAGAGACTATGAATTTATTACCAGCTCTCAGTTCAATACCAGCACATACTGAATGCACAGCAAGTTTTTATGAATGTCTAAATGAAGTTAGCTACCTCAGAGCAACTCCCTCCTTGCCTTCTTTCCTTTCATACCTCCCTAAAACTGCCCCCTTTCTTCACGTGCTCTGTAGCAGACTCTGCTCACAGTGACACATGCATTAACTCTTTCTCCCCAGCAAGAGTATAGCTTACCAGAGAGGTTTCTGGTAAAGAATGGCTGTTGTTGACTAGTCAACACAGAAGAGATGCCTAGGCTTAAGGCCTTTGGGGGTGGTTTTTATTTTTTTATTTATTTATTTATTTTTTTTAATTTATTTATGATAGTCACAGAAAGAGAGAGAGAGACAGAGAGAGAGAGAGAGAGAGAGGCAGAGACATAGGTAGAGGGAGAAGCAGGCTCCATACACCGGGAGCCTGATATGGGATTCGATCCCGGGTCTCCAGGATTGCGCCCTGGGCCAAAGGCAGGCGCCAAACTGCTGCGCCACCCAGGGATCCCTGGGGGTGGTTTTTAAAAAGATTAAAGCACGAAAACTTCCTAGGCTAGGAGAAAAAAATGAATTTTGTAAGTAGAGAAAATACAGGGATGTCCGGGTGGCCCAGTGGTTGAGCATCTGCCTTTGGCTCAGGTCGTGATCTCAGGGTCCTGGGATTGAGTCCCGCATCTGGCTTCCCATGGGAAGCCTGCCTCTCCCTCTGCCTGTGTCTCTGCCTCTCTCTCTCTCTCTCTCTCTCTCTCTCTCTGCGTCTATCATGAATAAATAAAGTCTTAAAAAAAAAAGAATTGAAAATATATTTTCAGGACCTGGCATGTTTAATTAGGTTTCAATAAAGCGCTCAAGAGTTGATTCAAGTATCCAGTCATATTTTCGAATTTCCAAGGACTGTTATTGGGCATAAACTGCTTCTATAATACTTGAATGACCATTTCCACTTATAGCTTGTTGGATCAGTGACTAATCGTTTGGGTCTATGTTCTTGTTTCTTTGTCCTTGTTTTAGTAGTACCAACTAGTTATTCTAGACTTTTCTCTTGTGTTAGATTTCAGATACCTTTGAGAAAACACGTGACTTTTAAAAATGCTTGTTGGCTTTCCTTTAGAACTGAGGACAGTATTCTATGTCCCAGGAGTACTGAGTGAATCTTAACTGTGTCAAGAAAAGAAAGAGGTAGCATTAGTGGTCACTGTTATCTTACAGAGAGACAGGATGATGTACTACAAAAACACTCAGGAGACCTGGGATCAGTTCCTGGCCCTGGCACAAATTCCAAGACTATGGAGAAATCTCTGAACCTCAATTTCTCCATATGTAAAAAAGAAAGAGAGAGAGAGTAGATTTGACTTTTAAGGTTTCTCACAAGTTCTTGATCCTCTGAGTCAGTATTTCTTCTCCAGATGTCTGGAACAATCATTTCTTTTTCATCCCATTTAGGAAATAGCCATATAATACTTGATAACAGAATACATTAGTTGGGATACAGACTAAACAGCAGGAACAATCTCAGCAAAATTTGGTGGCTCAGAAAAGGAAGACTGTTCTTTCAACTTTCATTAACAATCTTAAAGTAGGCAGGCATTTCAGCACAAATAGAGGACACTGATTTATTAGAACATTCAAAGTCCAAAGTTAATTATTTTGTTGCTCTACTATTGCCTGGGAGTATTATCATCTGCATAGTAGATGCTGATTTAGCACTGGAAGGAAGAGAGTCCAGGACCAGCAGCTTCACTTCTTGGATAAGAAGACTTGGAATTTGCCTCACTTCCACTCATGTCCCATTGGCTAGAACTCAGTCATGTGATCACATCTACAACCAGGAGAATGAAGTCTTTAGCAGCATAGCATGCACCCACCTTAAACTTTAAGAGTGGGGGAGGGTTAAGGTTCTATACCTAAAAGGAAAGAGAAAAGATTGAATACTGGGGGACAGGCTCTGCTTTCTCTTATAACTTTAAGCCACGATAACAATTTATATTTTGCTGTTATTGTGCTTTTATCTTATTTAATGAAATAGTCTGAGATTGGGATCTGTGATTTATCCATATATATATATATATATATATATATACACACACACATACCCAGATAAACACACACATACCCAGCACATGTCAAGTTGTCTTGAGCATAAATGGCATTCAACCAAAATGTGTATATTTGATTTATATATAGATTTTTCAAGGTATTATGTAAGCACAATGTTGGCACCACCTTCACCAATACCCTGTTCCATCTACTTATTGCTTGTTTACTGAATGTTACATGTAAAACTTTATTATTTTTTTTAAAGATTTTATTTATTTATTTGACAGAGAGAGAGAGAGAGTGAAGGAGCACAAGCAGAGGGAGAAGCAGGCAGAGGAAGAGGGGAGAAGCAGGCTTTCTGTGGGGCAGGGAGCCTGATGCAGGACCAGGAGCCTGATGTGGGGCTCGATCCAAGGACCCAGGGATCAGGACCTGAGCCAAAGGCATACGTTTAACCACCTGAGCCACCCAGGTGCCTCACATGTAAAACTTTAATTCTCAATCTAGTTAAGGAGAGTAGATTGGAACCAATGAAGTAGTAAAAATTTTTAAATATGTGTAGATAGGTAGATGGATTGGGAGCAGGTTGCTACTAATAGCAGCTATTAGTAGCAAAGATGGTATTATTTTCCTATTTGGGGATAGTGTGATTACATGTAATAGGAAACCAAGAGCTTTCCAGTGTGGCTTCATCATTTGGTTCTAAGTGTATTCCCTAGACATCACATATATTTATATAATATAAACTTCAAAACAGATACTTCCCTAAAATATTGTTGGGTTCTGTCTTCTCTGTTTCCTTCACTAGTATTCTTAATAAAGAACTGACTATGGTGCTGAGTGTGAATCTATGTGGTAGGAGCCTATTTACAGATAGTCTTGTAAGTCTCCTTTTGAAAACAGCCCAGTTTGGGGGCACCTGGGTGGCTCAGTTGGTTAAGCATCTGCCTTCTGCTCAGGTTATGATCTTGGGGTCTCAAGATCAAGCCCTGCATCAGGCACCCTGCTCAGCAGGGAGTCTCCCTCTCCCTCTGGCCCTTCCTCCCTCTTGTGCTCTCTCTCTCTCCCTCATTCTCTAAAATAAATAAAATCTTTAAAAACAGGCAGTTTTGATTTAGTGTTAACATGTTATCCACTCTGACTTCCGGTTCCGTATCTACTTCTCTTGTAGACTATAATCCTGTATTGGAATGAAAAGTACTAGTATGTGCTTTACCAGTTTTTTGTTTTGTTTTGTTTTGTTTTTTGTTTTGTTTTTAAAGATTTTATTTATTCATGACAGACACAGAGATAGAGAGAAGCAGAGACACAGGCAGAGGGAGAAGCAGGCTCCATGCAGGGAGCCCGATGTGGGACTCGATCCCGGGTCTCCAGGATCATGCCCTGGGCCGAAGGCGGAGCTAAACCACTGGGCCACCGGGGCTGCCCTGTTTTTTGTTTTGTTTTGTTTTTTGTTTTGTTTTTGTTTTCATTTTTTGCTTTACCAGTTTTACATTTGGTATGAACTATCTTTGAACAACTGTCTTTATTCTCTCATATCCAGTTTCCCCAAATCCTTTCTCTTCGAGGTCCAGTTCCAGTTTGCCTCCTTTGTATAACAGACTATAACCACCCAGCCCCAAATAATCACTGTATCAGAAAGAGAAGACCTAGATCAAACCCTGGGCAAACTGCAGCATAAGGACAGAGTATGTTTGTTTAAGGACAAGCCTTTATTCCTTTTACAAACATGCCAATTTGCCAAAGACAAGTAAACGGCAAGTACTGGCTATCGTCTGGACCAGGAAGAGTGGTTTCCAGCCTTTTTTCAGCCTCATCCCACATTCCCAAAGCCCTCGCTGAGCCTCAACCCAAGACATCTTTGCTCTTTCTTTGCTCTTAGGACATTTTTCTCCAAAGGACAGTATACCTTTTTTCTAAAAGCTTTGATCTTATGTCAACAGAGGGCAACAGAGAGCACCACTCTGTAGACTAACCTGTAGATCTCAAAGTTGGACAGTCCCAATCCCCTCTAGTGCCTAGGGAGACAAAGCTGGGGGACCTTTTTTTTTTTTTAAGCTATGACAGACTGGTTGCTGTTATAGGAATGCAGAGTGCTACACATTTTGCATTATGTAGGAAAGTCCTATCAAGCAAGAATATTCTCACCCCCAAATGTCGGTTAGCTTTCTTCCAGTATTGTTCTCTAATCTCAAGTGAAACATCCCTGTCTACCTTGCTGATTTAGCACTTTCTCTGTTTAGTGTAGTTGTTCATGTCACCCAAGCTCCTTGAAATAAAGTACTGGCTTTTTCATATTTGCATTGTTACTTTTTTCACTTTTAATTTTTAGTCATTGAGTGATTATAGAGTCTAATGGGGGAGGGGCAAGGGGTAATGGATACAATTTAAAAGTAGAGTCAGTAGGTTACAGAGTTTAGATAGAGCAAGACTAGATGAGCCCATCTTCCTGAGTCTTCATTTTCTCACATATAAAATAGGACTAATATCTACCCTATTTTCAAGTACTTTGTAAATTGTAAAAGTACAGGATTGTTTACAAAGAATGTCTATGATAGATTTGTTCCCCATCATTATTCCTGGAATTTAGATATGCTATATTTTAAAAGAACACACTTATATAAGGAAGATGTTTTAGCACAAAAGGCATGGCCAGCTTTGTGCCATGTGTTCACTCTTGGAGCCCTAGCTTCCGGTGACTTCAGCTCCTTCCGAACGACCTGACTGATGGTGATGGATAGAGCGTGATGGATGGAGAGTGTTCTCAAATGCAGAAGATGCAAGAGCCGACTAAAAACAAAATGGCAGATGCTCACTATTCCTACATTTTGCTCTTTAGTTCTATTCCTTGCACTATGAAGCTAAAGTGGAAATGCCAACCTCTATCTAGCTAAAGGAGATGATTAAAACAGGTTCAGAAGAATAGAAGTTAGTTTACATGACCTCTCAGCAGCTACACCTCTCAGCAGTACAAATTCTATGTGGAAGAGTAAAGTAATGTATAAATTTTCCTTTTACTCTTTCAGTATGGAAAGTGCCTTTATAAACTCAAGGTATTATTTTAGCCCCATAGAGGTTAGGTTTATGGTACCTTGCCAAATTTTGTATATCATGGAATGGTGTATTTCAGGGATGTTAAATATTTTATTAATTGAAAAATCCATTTGCTTTTGATTTATTTCAGTGCATCTTCACTATTGATCAGAGAAGAATTCTTACATCCTTCATTTGTAATCATTCTTTTGACAGGAATAAAACATTAAAACTTCATTAAGCTGTTAAGATTTATACTAAATAGCATATAAAATCTCTGAGCAATTGCTTTTCTCTGGCTAACTAGATGTATTATTATATGTTGATAAAAATATTAAAGACCTCAAATCTACTTAACTCAAAATAGTTTTCAAAGTTTGTCACTATAATGCATATGTTTAGGGTTTTCTTTTATCATAAAGATGATTGTAGAATTTATGGACTTGAGACTTTCATCTTTTGAAAAGTTAATAGATGCTTAGTGTACACTTTTATTTACAGTCTGTTTTAAGAAGGATTTGAAGTCCTTACCATGAAATATGTATTAAATCAGGTTAATAAAAGGGAAATCAACCCAAAGCAGGAAAGGGAAAGCAAATATGCTAACCACGAAAGCTAAAATAGATAGAGAAAAAAAATAGATAGAGATATATAGATTGATGGATAGACTGATTTGAGCATAAAGTTGGCTTTAAGTGTCCCACCCACAGGGACAAAAACATGGAAATTCAATGGATTACATTGTTCTTATTGAAAATGTGGGTGCCGAGTAACTTTTTGAGAACAAGAAACTTTTCTCCAGTATTAAGTTCTAAAATGAATTCTTCGTGTGAATTCCTTGCATCTGAGACATTGTGCCAGGTAAAGAACAACACAGAAACAATATTGCTGTTCCTTATAATTCTGGATACAAGCAAAGCCATAACACAAAAGGGTAACTCTGTGACAATGATTCTGCTAAGGGGCACTAGGCTAATAATATTTAGGTAACAGGTAACTTTCTGATGATCTGGTGATCTCCTTTGATACAAGGATAAATTTTAGTGATCTTTAAAATAATTTTTTTCCTCAGATGTTTCTTAAAAATCGCTTTCTCAGCTAGGCATTTAATGGGAGCTAGACAGCAATAGCAACAACAACAAAACTGAAGTCATAGTTTGCTGTGTCAAACCATATACACCTTGAAAACAGGGAAAATTCGAGTTAAATTTTTTTTTTAAGATTTTGTTTATTTATTCATGAGAGACACAAAGAGAGGCAGAGACATAGGCAGAGGGAGAAGCAGGCTCCCTGCAGGAAGCCCCATGCAGGACTAGATCCCAGGACCCTCGGAGCACAACCTGAGCCGAAGGCAGATGTGCTTAACTGCTGAGGCACCCAGGCATCCCAAGAGTTAACATTCTGAAAGTAGAGAATTTCAGCCAGGGTTCTCACCTAGTAGGTTGTTTTCCATATTAGTTCAAATGATTGTATATAAACTACAGGTTTACTGGAGAAATTTAGCATTTTGTTTTTGTTTTCTTGATGAAGAGAATTTTTGGTCACCCAGCTTAACCTCCTGAGCGTTCCCCCACTCAGATGCAGATCTCAGAGAGTAATCTCCAGTTTCCTAAAGGAAAATGATTTGGATGAGCTTTTCTTTGGAAGATGTGTCCCTGATATGTAGTATTTTTAAAGAATCTCCTACAAAGGTCTGTTCAAGCTTACTGTAAGCAAAATAAAGATGTTTTGTTTTTCCCTGTGGTTTTTAATCCCTGGATCTGCACAGTTGTTGAAATTTCCCTTGCTGAGAATAGAGGGGCCCATGGTATTTGAATAATAACAGCAACAATAACAATAAAACCGAACGCCTACCCATATCATTTGCTCAGTATCTTCTATATTACAGGTTCTGTGCTAGTTTTCTCATGTATTATTTTTTTTTAAAGATTTTGTTCATTTATTCCTGAGAGACAGAGAGAAGCAGAGACCTAGATGGAGAAGCAGGCTCCATGCAGGGAGCCCGATGCAGGACTCAGTCCCGGGATTCAAGGATCACGCTCTGAGCCAAAGGCAGATGCCTAACTGCTGAGCCACCCAGGCATCCCTCTCATGTATTATTTTAACTTTCACATAATAGGCATGGCCTATTATTATCCCATTTTAGTAATGAGAACACTGAAACTCCAATTTACCTGAATTTATGTAACTAATAAGTGGCAGAGTCAGGATTTGAACCCAGATCTCTTTACTAGCTTTTAATTACTACACACTGGTGCCTGTGGAAGAAATCTGAATCTTCATGCATTAGTCTTAAGTTCATTATCTTCTTTCTTTTTTGTGGTATTTCTGACAAAAATTGTCACTGGGTCATTATACTTTGAACTTCTCTTAGATCCTGGCTTAAATGAGTCATTTTCCTTTAAAAAATTTTTTTTTCTCAAAAAAACAATCCTAGAATAGCCATATTTTTATAGCAGAATAATTGTACCTTAACTTCTATTTTTAGATTGTCTTCTAATAATGAGGTTTGAATATCTTCTTGGAAAACAAGACCAGAGTTATCTTCCAGTTGTTCCTGAGATTTGAAGAGGTTCATTTGATTCCTAAAACTGCTTACTCACCTACTAATGGCTTTGTAGTTCTCCCACTTAGCATGCCCCCATGCTGAAATAAAAAATTACTTGTGATGACTTGGCTTCATATCTCTAGAGTTGCAGTGTCCCATATAATGACTATCAGCTAGCCACATATGACTTTATTTTAAATTTTAAATGAACTAAAATTAAATATAATTTAAAATTCAGACCCCCAATCACAGTAGCCACATTTTCAATTCTAAACAGTCACAGGTGGCTACTGTCGTAGTGCAAATTATAGAACATTTCCATCATTCCAGGAAGTTCTTGGGCAGTGCTACTGTAGAGTGTACACTTCTCATGGCCCCCTTTCCTTACCTTCCTTATGTTATAAAAACAACAATGGCTTCTTCCAAGAATGACCTCTACAATTTCTGTAATTTGGGGGAGGTAACATATCTTCCCAATGATTTCCCATGATATTCAACAGTAGAAATTGGCTCTTTTGATATTTCTGTGGCTCAGGGAAGCACACTAACACAGATCAAGTTCATCTTACTAAAATGGCAACTCCACAGAGCCAGCTCATTTTTATTTGCCAGATTACACATTGAGCCAGCTTCTTAGGTGGCTGTGTTTAGAACCGTTTATAGACTGTTTTTTTTTGAACTGCATCAGAGACTACCCTGATCCCTGGTAGACTTGTTGAGTAATGATGTTGCTGTCAAACCTTACAGCAAATTGGGTTGGCTTCCATAACAGAGTTGGCCATCTTGTTCACATGTTCCACAAAAAAGCTGCCTCCTTCTATCAGTTAGTCTGTATTATTTTGGAAGAAAAAAAGATTTTTTAAAAAATAAATGTGATTCTTTTAGTGTATCCTGGTTAGTTTTGATTGTTGTTAAGAGACAGAGATGCATATTCTTAATTCCTTCCCACTTATGTGTCCTACAGTAATCTTGGTACATGGACATATTGATATAAGCCAATGTAGTATAGTATACTACTACATTCCTAGTGCCTACTAGGGAGGTACCAGTATTGTTGGCTTGAGCATTCTTATCTTATGGGAGTAAATTTCTTTGGTCTGTCTTTTCCATAGGGATATTACACAATAAGCTCCTTTAGAAAAATCTCTTGAATATGTTATTTGTCAATGATATTCTATTGTTTGGTATATAGAGCAGTGCCCCAAACATCTTTGCTATATGTAAAATAGTCCTGGAAAGTTTTGTTCCCTTTTGTTTTTCCCAACGAGCTAAGCAGTATGCAGCACTCATTCATGTCAGGCTTGAACCCTCCTAAGCCACACAGAAGCAGGCAACTACTCTCCTCTCAGCTGTACAAATAGTCTGATTAAGAGATAGAGTAAGATCTCTGTTCAGAATGTTCTTGGTCATTGGACACCTCTTAACCGAGGCATTGTATTAACCACTGTTGTCCCAGTTTCAGGGATTTCCCATGCTCAAAAAAAGCTGTTATCGGTTTTAGTAATGTATTGGTAATCATGAAGTAAAATGATAGAGTATAGGGGAAGTGAATCACATCAATCTCCACTTTTGTGTGACTCCTGACATTTTTTTTAAAAGAGTAAAGAAATGTCATGATTTATTTATTTATTTATTTTGCTATTGTGTTTTATGAGTTACTTATATATTTTGGAAATTAACCATTTATCAGATATATATGTTTTACAAATGTTTGTGCCACCGATTCTGCAGGTGACATTTTCATTGTGTTGATTAAAGCTTTTTAGTTTGATATAGTCTCACTTGCCTGTTTTTGCTTTTGTTGCCTGTGCTTTTGGTGTCATTTCAAGAAATTATTGCCAAAACCATGTCAAGAATGGGGAAAGGTCTTGAATAGATGTTTCTTCAAAGAAGACATACAAATGACCAATAGGTACATGAAAAGATACCCAACATCCTTAATTATCAGAGAAATGCAAAGCAAAACCACAGTGAGATATCATGTTACATCTCTTAGAATGGCTATTATTTAGAAAAGGAGAACACATGTTGGGAAGGTTTGGAGAAAATAGAACCTTTGTATGCTGTTGGTGGGAATGTAAAATGGTGCAGCAACTATGGAAAACAGTATGGAGATTCTTCATAAAATTAAAAATAGAACTATTATATGATTCAGCAATCCCACTTCTGGTTATATGCCCAAAAGAATTGAAATCAGGATCTCCACGAGATACCTGCACACCCATGTTCATTGTAGCACTATTCACAATAGCCAATATATGGAAGATAACCCAAGTGTCCATTGACAGATGAAAGGATAAAGAAAATGTGGTGTATACGTACAATAGAATATTTTTCAGCCTTAAAAAAGGAAATTCTGTCATTTGCAACAACATGGATGTGTCTGAAGGACATTATGCCAAGTGAAACAAGGCAGTCACAAAAAGACAAATACTGTATGATTCCACCTCAATGAGATTTCGAAAATAGTCAACCTCGTAAAAGCAGAGAGTACAATAGTGGTTGCCAGAGATGGGGGAGAGTGAAATAGAAGTTGTTATTCAACGGGTATAAAGTTTCAGTTTTACTAGATGAGTAAGTTCTAGAGATCTGCTCCACAACATAGTACTTATAGTTAACAATGTGATATTATATTGTGCACTTCAAAACTTGCTAAGAGGGTAGATCTCATGTGAAGTATTCTTACCATAAAACAAACCAAAAAACCACAAAGGAACACAAGGAAACCCTGTGATATATCTACTGTATTAACTGTGGGGATGGGGTCATGGGTGTTTGCATAATTCTAAGCTCATCAAATTGTACACATTACATATCTGCAGTTCTTTGTATATCAATTATATCTCAATAAAGCTGGTAAAAATTTTTAAATTAGAAAAATTCTTTTAAATGTCATCAGCTCTTGTGAATTTAATATAGTTGTTTTTGCTGTTTATAGTAAGGCATCCTATTAAAACCAAAACATTTTAAAAAGATTTTTATTAATTTGAGAGAGAGAGAGAGAAAGCACAAGCAGGGGCAAGGGGCAGAGGGAAAAGGAGAAGAAGGCTCTCTGCTGAGATGTGCGACTGGATCCCAGGACCCCGGGGATCATGACCTGAGGTGAAGGCAGACGCTGAACGGCTTAACCGACTGAGCCACCCAGGCGCCCAGAGCTATGTCTTAATGAGGAAATATTTACCTACCTTATTTACCTACCATATTTAAATGTGGTAGTAAATTACTCTTCCACACCCACTTTGATGCTTCACAAAGGTCAGCTAGATGATATTGTTCTTTAAAAAATAATTACATGTATGTAATATTGTCTTAAATATTTATATTTCTTAACCCACTGAGTTATTATTTCCCATTATTATTTCCCTACTGTTTTGGCTTCTACAAGCCTTGGTGTGCAGGGCATGCATTTCTCCCTGGTCACTAGTTTTAGAAACTGTTTCCCTGACTTTGATTTGTTTTTTATCACATCGGAGCAGGCACATTGCTGAAATGCAAGAAAGGAGTTAAAGAAAATAGCCTCCAATGAATAAAAGAATGTGATTCTAACGTATGCATTTTTGGTAGCAATGACTCCACTGAAATTCTATTTTGATTCCCTCATTCAATAGCAATAATAATGTTTTCGTGACTATCACAGCCACACACACACACACACACACACACACACACACACACACACACGCTCGCCCTCCCCCCTCCACTCCCCCCTCCCCCCTCCCCCAGCTGCCAGTCTGTCTTAAGGCAGTGGCAGACGCCTGATTGGCGGGCTCTGTTTATTCTGTGACCAGATTCCTCCTAAAAGAGGGCAGGCCATGAGTGCCTGAAGCCTATTGGCCAGGCCTGCTCTGGACCCTCCCTTTCTTTTTTCATGGCACACACCACAGCGAAGTCTGTGCGGAATCCTAAACCAGACCAATTTACATCCATTCATGAATCTGTGACGTCAGCAAGCCTTTGGGCTCCTTTGCGGTGGGCTGGAGGACTGTGTGGGTGGAATCCCCCTCCCCCTTATTCTTCTAATTCTGCAAGGCTTTTCACATTAACCTTCCATCTTTTTAAAGCAAGAAAATGGAACGGCATGTGTAGGAATTCTTCATTGTTGTGAGTATCACACTCTTTTTTTTTTTCCTCCTGTTTCATCAGCATTTATGCCACAAGGACAGATGGAGAAGGTATTTGAGATTTGAGTGGATTAGAAAGCGGATCTTACTGAGGGAGACACGGTGAGAAAGACAGACAGACCAGACCGGGAGACAGAGGCAAAGAGTAACCTGAAACCCCGTTAGAGCTAGGCGCCTCCGAAACTGACAGCTGGTTTTCCTTTGCTCGTCTGCTTGCTAGACGTGGACATTTTTCATTTATGGTTCTGCACGTTACCTCTGGATGCTGGTTTGGCTTTCCTTAAAGGGAGATTCATTTCTCGGAGAAGATGATGTGGGTTGCAGGAGAGGAAAAGCCCCAGACTGGTACCAGAAAGGTACTGGGGAAAGCCAGGCCAGCTAGACACAGCAGGTTCTAGCCTGCTGAGCACTTGTCTTCCTTTCTGCCGCCCTTTCTGTTATGTGTCACCCTTCACCTCCCCTTTGTTTCATAATTGTGTACCAGTCAGGGTCTTGAGCTTGCAATTTGGGGACGATGAATACTTGTCTGACCACTTTTTTCCCCAAAAGCTCTTATTATGGGAGTCACAGTGGTGTATTTATACATCTTTGCAGCTCCTTCTATCACTCTGTGCATTTTATTTATATTTTCAAAAACTTAAAAGCCTGCGCCAAAGGCAAAGGGGGAATTATCCTTAAATTCTGATCTTTAAAATATCCCCAAATGAAAATGAAGAAGTGGCTTCTTCATATATTCCGTAATTATGTTGCATAGAAATGCACATGAGTATTTTCTGAAGATGAACTCCCTGCTCAAAATAGTTTCTTCCGCTGTGCTTGGCAAACATGGAAAAGTTCAGATATGTTCAATGTATTAAGTTGGTTTGATACTTTGCTTGGAGTTTGAACAAAAAGTTAGTATTTGTGATCAAATTTATTTTCCAAGGTTCTGGACTATATTCTGGTAAAAGTTGGGATGGTAAAGAAGAGGGATGTGACACTGTGACATGTTCTGCCCTGGGGCAGCTCCTCAACCCAGATAACCTAATAGCATTTTCCACCTCCCTCACTTCAAGCAAATTATATTCTAGTCGGCGCGTGTACCTGGTCGTCGTCTCCAGTGAGAGGGAAAGCAAAATGTCTGTTAATTTCTTATCATCCAGCCTTGTCATGTTTACCTTGTGTAATCAATACTTAGCTTTGAGATTTTCATATTATGATCTTTTCTCATGAGAGAGGGCTTCTAAATTAGGACTCTCATGATCTATTTTGAATTATTAGTGAATCTTCCAACTGTAAACTCATTGAAAATTACCCAAGGATTTGGAGTTCTCTTTTGTTTTTCATCTTGGCATTGCCCCTACTCATTTTGTTTTTCTCAGTGCATCTGAACTCACTGAGAGCTATAGAAGGGAAAACTTCTGCCTCATTCTAAATCAGATCTTTGTCCTATACTCAGACAACTGTGGTTTCATATTTTGCTATTTTTTATACACTCGGTTGAACAAGTGACACAATTCCCCTGCATTTGTAAGCATCTAGACTTACTTCATTTTCTTCTTTTGTGTACCTTCAAACTTTGTTGAAAGTAGCACCTGCAAAGTTATTTCAAATCATTGAAGTCTAGATCATTGCTAGATCGAAAGACAGAATTCTTAGGGTTTCTTAAAGGTGTTTTTATAATCAAACTCAAGAAATGTTCATCAGATGCTGTCTTTTCTATACGTTTTGGCAGAGGGCTTTCTTTCCGTTAAAGAAATACCGTCCGCACTTTGCATTTATTAAAGTTAAACTCTCCCTTTAAGGCACAGAGGAGATATAGAATCTCCCTATCTCTCCACTCCTAGTGGCTGTATTCTAGATTATATTTATTTTCGTGTATAGTGTACTTGTAGGGGGGGAAAAAAAAACAATAACTCTTAATTGTTTAATATCAAACAATAAAATCCTGTGTATCAGTGACTGTCAATAGATGGCTTTCTGTTTCGAAATTGAAGCTACTCCAGAAGTAGGAATTAATTTATTTAGTAAACAAAGTCAGTCAAGCCAGAGCCCTGTCCTGGGGAACTATCAAAAGAATGGTTCCTAAGGGCCAGAGGCCACATCCACCATGTATGACAAAACAGCAGTACTTTGGACGGGAGAACCGGTCAGTTTGGTTTGCACTGTCTACCTACCCTCTCTCTCTTTCTGTGCTACAACTGAATTGATTGCTTGGGGAGCTCAAGTGAATCAAGATAGCCAAGATGACCAATGCTTTCCAGGTGGCAGCCTGACTCTTGCATTTTCTATTAAAGTAAAAAATATTTACCAAGAACACTCCTTTACTTAAAAAAAAAAAAAAAAGGTTATTTAAGAGCTATCACCCTCCAGCTCTGTGTGGATTATTATTCCTTAAGAATATGGGAAAGAATGATTTAGAAGATGCCATATTTCCTCCTAACAAATCTGGAAGGTAAGATTCCATACACATATAGTGTTGTGAAGATTGGAATTACCTGGAGAGCTTTCTATCTGTCTGTTTCTCCGCTTTTTTTAGTATGTTCATAGAGTTGTTCACCCATCACCACAATCAATTTTAAAATATTTTCATCGTGGTAAAAAAAAACAGAAACAAAAACAAAACCAACCCATACACATTAGCAGTCACTCCTCTTTTCCCCTAGCCCTAGGCAACCACTAATCTTCCTTCTTTATACATAGCTTTGCCTACTCTGATCATTTCATATTAATGAAATCTTACATTATATGGTCTTTTGTAATTTCTTTCACTTAGATAAGGCTTTCAGAGTTCTCCATATTGTAGCATATATCAGGACTTCATTCCTTTTATTGCAGAATAATATTCCATTATATAGTTATACCATGTTTTACTTATCCATTCATCAGTCGATGGACATTTGGATTGTTTCTACTTTTTGGCTGTTATGAATAATGCTGCTATGAACATTTGCATACAATTTTTTATGTGAACATATGTTTTCATTTCTCCCAAATACATACCTAGCAGTGGAATTGCTGGGTCCTATGATAACTATATGTTTCACGTCTTCATGAACTGCCAAACTGTTTTCCAAAGCAGATGTACCATTTTTCATTCCCACAAGCAGTATAGGAAGCTTTCAATCTCTCTACATCCTTGTCAACATTTTTAATCTGTAGTTTTGAGAAGAGTGATCTTAGGGAATTCGAAGTGCTATCTCCTTGTGATTTTGATATACATTCCCCTAATGGTTAATGATTTGAGCATCTTTTTGGTGCTTATTGGCCTTCTGTATTTCTTCTTTAAAAAAATGTTTATTCAGATCTTCTGCCCATTTAAAAAGTTAGTTTCTCTTTTTATTACTGAGTTTGAGAGTCTTTGATAAGTTCCAGATACAAGATCTTTATCAGATATATGGTTTGCAAATATTTTATTTCGTTCTGTCAGTTGTCTTTTTACTTTCTTGGTGATATTATTTGCAGCACCAAGTTTTTAAGTTTTGACGAAATCAGTTTCTTCACTTTTGTTGTTGTTGCTTAGTGTCATATCCAACAAGACTTTGCCTCACCCAAGGTTTTGAAGATTTATCCCTATTTTTTAAAGAGCTTCTTAGTTTTAGCTCTTACATTGAAGTCTGTGATCCATTTTGAGTTAATTTTTGTGCAGGGTATAAGGAAGTGTTCAAAGGCATTCTTTTGATTGAGGATATCCAGTTCCAGCAATATTTGTTGAAAAGATTGTGCTCTCCCCCATTGAATTGTCTTGGCACCCTACCAGGGAACTTAAAAAGAAAATACTGATACCATGGTCCCACCTCCAAAGAGTTATATTTAATTGGTGTGTGGTGGGGCTCAGACATCTACATTTTTTAAAAGCTCCCCAGATGATTCTAATATGTAGCCAGGATTGAAAACCATTTCACATGGATAGAGGGGTAGTTTTATGAAAGAAGAGGGACATGACTTCTGAATCAGAAGAACAGAGTGAAGACATAGACTTCTATATGGAAAGAAGCGAAGAGAGGAAAATGAAGATTCATACCCGAGAGCATGTTTTTTTTTTCTTCTTTTTGGATTTTCTAAGTAGGAGTTTGTCATTTTCAAAGAGGTTAGAGAGATGCATTAAAAGAAGAGAAGGAGCTAACACTTATTGACTTCTACATGCCTAGAAATCTGCTGGGAGCTTTCACAGACATTATTTCATTTAAAATAGAATCCTCATGGTATGAGTAGACACTACTACCCCCATTGTACAGATGAGAAAACAGGCTCAGGAATATTCTGACTCAGCCAAAGACACCAGGTAGTGCACATCATACCCAATTCTCAAATCCAGGTCTAATTTTTCATTCCATTCTTTCTTCTGCATACCGTGGGTTTAGAACATTGAGGCTTACCTTGACTTGTTACTGGTTTGGTCTAGCATGACTCTATGGTCTTCTCTTGCAATGCTCTGGACTGGACAGTGGGGTAAGAGAAATTGAATGGTGGGGGTAATATAGGATTAAGTGTTGGTACAGCAAGTGCAGTAGAAGATAAGAGGACATGCATAAATGAAGATTATCATGTGACAGTTAATCATGGAGCCCAGGCTAGCTATACTCTGCCTATGTATAGCCAGCAGGAAAAGTCCTAAGAGGACAGAGTGTACTAGATTTGAGAGAATGATTAAAGGGAATGGTGGGGAGACTGTAATGGGAAAGAGGATGTATCAAATAGAACTGGCAGGTGTCGAAGTGTTGGCATTCTTTTAATCAACAGATATTTATTGAGCATTTAGTATGTGTTCTAGGTACTGAGTACACAGTGGTAAAAAAAAAACAAAACCCGCAAGAATTCTTGCCCTTGCCCTCTTGGGGGCTTATTTTATTGGGGAAGACAAATAATGAAGTAGGTTTAGACAGTGTTGAATGTTAAAGAGAAAAGTAAAGGTGAGAGAGGAATAGAGCGTGCTGGGGGTGGGGTAAAGTCAAAAAGGGACTTTTTAAAAAAGATTTTATTTATTTATTCATGAAAGAGAGGCAGAGAGTTAGGCAGAAGGAGAAGCAGGCTCCCTGAGGGGAGCCTGATGCGAGACTCAGTCCCAGAATGCCAGGATCACACCCTGAGCCAAAGGCAGATGCTCAACCACTGAGCCACCCAGGTGGCCCAAAAAGGGACTATTTGGGGACACCTGCCTGGTTCAGTGAATAGAGCATGCAGCTGTTGATCTTAGGGTCATGAGTTCAAGCCACGTGTTGGGTGTAGAGCCTACTTTAAAAAATAATTAAGGTAAATTAAAATTTTGAAAAGGGACTTTTTTTTAAAAAAGATTTTATTTATTATTTATTCATGAGAGAGAGAGAAAGAGGCAGAGACACAGGCAGAGGGAGAAGCAGGCTCCATGCAGAGAGCCCGATGTGGGACTCGATCCTGGGTCTCCAGGATCATGCCCCGGACTGAAGTTGGCACTAAACCACTGAGCCACCCGGGCTGCCCCTGAAAAGGGACTTTTGCATTGTATGCTGTATTTGCAGATACAGATTCAGAAAGTTAAGGAACTTTCAAACCAAGGGGTCAGTGGTTGACCAAGTCACGTACAATTGTTATACAAAGAAAACTGCTCTAAGGACTAAAACTCAAAGTGAATATTTAGTATTCACTGTTTGTGCCACACATGGGCTATAAAGTGATTGAACAGAGTAGACACTTTTTTGTCTACATTTGTTTATTGTAAAAGGACCTTTTTTTTTTTTTTTTTTGGATTAATGATTTTTTTTGCTGGGTAGAGGCCAGAGCAGAGGTGGTACTTGGGAAACTTTTTTTTTTTTTTCAAATTTTACTTGCTGCCCCATTAGGATAAATCCTTGTAAGTATGTGGGTGGATGTGTGTGTTTGTGGCAGGGAGATGTCCTTTCATAATGTCACCACTGCGAATTGCTGCATGGTGAGTGATAGTCAATGAGGAGGATGTGTTCTAGTACTCAGATGAATCAAGCAAAGAACCACCAGTGCAGGCTTAAATATGTCTTGCTTATTATGCGTTAGCAGAAGATTCACATGCAACACCTTGAACAGAGGATGAATTGAAGCCTTGTAAAGTTTTTAGTAATGAGGTTCTTTTTTTTTTTTTTAAGATTTTATTTATTTATTCATGAGAGACACAGAGAGAGAGAGAAAGACAGAGACACAGGTAAAGGAAGAAGCAGGCTCCCATCCATGGAACCCAACATGGGACTTGATCCCGGGTCTCCAGGATCACGCCCTGGGCCAAAGGCGGTGCTAAACCGCTGAGTCACCTCGGCTGCCCCAGTAATGAGGTTCTTTTATGCAATCATGTACCTGCCTTCTTTCTTTATCTAAAAGATTACTTAAAATTAAATGGATAAAATTAATGTGTTTTCTGTTTGCCTGCTATAAGGCACAAAGATGCAATGGAAAAAGAATCAGACTAAGGTAGTAAGTATCTATGTAGCAGTGTCAGGTCATCCTTGGCAAGATATTCTCTTGGCTTCTTAAACTTTGTCTTCAGCTTTCATTTCAAAATATGAGACTTTGTTGTTGTTTGTTTGTTTAGTGATCTCAAATATCCTTTCTAGCTTCAACATTTTAATATTCTTGGAATCTCATTATTACCAGCATCAAATAGACAAGTGACAACTTCTAAGACAACCTGGTTAAAATCTACCTTTACTCTAGTTCTTCCATAGTACTTTCTAGAAGTTTAGCCCCCAGGGGATACTGCTACAGCTGAGGAGGAGGAGAAAATATCATAAGTGTTTCAGATGGAGATAACTGAGTGAGACACAGAAAGGTTAAATCACTGAGATATGCCCAAGGACTCCCTCATAAACAGGAAGTAGAGTCCTGATGAGATCTGACCTTGCCATCTTTAGGCATGCCCACATAAATGTCACTTGTTTTGGCCATTATTCTTTGTAGTCAAGAAAGAGCTTCCATTAGACTGGTGATTTGGTGGTCTGGGCTAATAGGGAATATGGCAACAGATAATCTAATAACCTTAGTTTGGTTGTGTGTTACAGTCTTTTCCTTGATCTGACTTTTGTTATTGCTCTTAAGAAGCAAAATTGATCATCTTGACTTCTTCTCTCCATCTCTCACTACCTCTTATCATTCTTTAAATCAGGCTGAAGCGTGATGAAGGGTGAAAGACTATGCCAAAATAGAAAATGAGAACCACTAAATCCATAAATGGTACAGCCAGTCTTTGAAAAAAATAAGTCTGTTATTTTTTATGAGAGTTGCTAGCTTTTGAAAATTATTCTTCCCAGAATTCTCCAAATAACAAATTGGTTGATAGATTGGTGTTTCGAGTTTGCAGATTTTGTCAAGAAAAAGATAAATTGTAAAAATTACAAAACAGAGGAACATCCTTTCCATTTTAGGGTTTGTTTCATCAGTCTAGAATTTTTCTTGTATCCTTTTTTCATTTGTATAATAGTGAAGCAGAGAGAGGTCTAATACCTGGTCCAAACAGCTATAATAATTTCAAATAGTGGGTTCCATTTAGTAAACATACTTCTCTGTGTAGCAGTGTGGTAAAACCATCTTGCATAAAGCAATCATGTATTACAGGGCAACTCTAAGAGAAGGTGTAGTAACTGTGTGATTTTAGTGGTTTAAAAATTAGGGAAAAACAATGTAGAACTTCCCACTGACAGATGGTAATTGTCTTCAATCAGCTAACTTGTATTGAATTCCTGCGCTGGGGTAATAGTTGAATTGAGCAGTACTAGGAGGACATTTTAGTGAAACTCTAGATTCCAAAAAGTCCGTAGAATGAATTGATTGAGGGTGAAGGGCTCAGGAAACAGTCAAAGACAAAGGACTGGAGAAGGGTAATAGAAAAAAAATGTGAGGTGGGTGGGGGTGGAGCAGAGTCCAGGGAGACTGTGGCTGGGCTGATGGTTCACCATAGGCAGGTGGCAGTGAGGACAGCAGCTTCTATCTTAAACCAAAGAGAATGGATTTGGGAGCCAGAATGAAAAAAAAGACTCCTTTAGAGTCCTAAAGAGAGCTGTCACAGTTGCTAATACTAAAGGGCCCAATTTGCAAAATAATCCACGGAGGCTTCTTATTACCCCCGAGGCACTATGCCTGCATTTGTGGGAGCTGTCCTGCCTGCCTCTAATGGGACACATTAGGAGATCCGCAGGCGCAGATAGAACCATGGATAATTGAGTGAGATCAAGCCCACCAAAATACAAAGCCGTGACTGCCTTTTCCAAGGGAGGATAATCTTTTGATTAAAGTAAGATTAAGCATTATACTAATTACTCACCAATTATTTCCTCTCACACAACAAATTCAAATACATATGAACACGAAGAAGAAACAGATGCAACATACCTTTGGATATATTCAGTCACTATTTTCTAGACTGAAAGTACAGACTCATTTAAAGTCTTTGCTAAGCATAGAAACTCCTGAGAAATACCCACCTGATAGTGCAGCTGCTAGGGCTGAAGAGCCAATTTGAAAAGACATTTTACTCCCTTGCCAGGTTCTCACACCCCCTCCTCATCTTCCTCCTCCTGTTTCTGGCCATTTTTGAGCAGAACCCCTTCCATCTGTCTGTCTAATCCAAAATAACTGAACATTTGCTTTATGCTGCTTATGTTAATGATTGAAGCCAGGCTCCAATCTAACCTTTAAGTATCCTCAGAAACCTGGAGACCAGAGTAGATTTCTTCGAGCAAGAGAAACAATCACATAATCCTTTCTATTTTCTCCAATCTTTTCTCCAATGATCTTTTCTCCAGTCGAGGCTTCTGGAACAGTACTCACTCCCCATCAGCGGCTCTCCTTTGATCAAAGGTTATCAACGGGGATAAGGACTTCCTTTAACTGAATCTTACACCTTTGATACTGGCTTTTGCTAGAGTCAAATTGCTTTTGCCACAGATGGTCTTATTAATGGCCTTTGTCTTTTTCCTGCTATTTAAAAAGCTGTGGAATGGTTTTAAAAACCAAAAAGGAGCTAGTCACTCAGATTCCAAAAACCTTGGACCAAGTCTGGAAAGAGAAAAGGAATGACAAGAGATCCTCACTATTCATGCAGAGCAAAAGGGTCCCTAGGGTAAGGAAAAGGAAGTCGCTCCAAGGGAAAAGGAAGTCACTCCAAGGGAGTACTTCTGCAGAAAACTGACTGGATTTCATTGTATCTTCACCAAGTTTAAGAGCATTGTGAGATGGTAATTGTGATTTACCTGAGTTGCATATGGCTTGTGCCCAGAGGTGTCTACAGTGGAGAACAGTTGTGTGTGAGGATTGACCTAAAGGCTCAGAATGAGGAAACTGTAGTCTCAGGACTTCTTATCTTCTGAGAGAAATCTCTTCTGGCTCTTTCCTGGGTGGTTGCAGCTAAGGATTTGCCAGATCCGGAAACTAAGCTTAAAGGCCTGGTTGGGGGACCTATCCTTTCACTGCTATGTATTGCTATATATTATCATAGGAAACTGAAAAAGAAAAAAAAATTCTTTGATACTTTTTACCAAGCGGATTCTCCAGATTCTCTTATTTTTATATGTAGTTGATAAAATATAGTTTATGAAAAACTACTCAATAAGACTTTTTTTCAGATACTTTATTGTTAGGTTGTTGTATAAAGTGTGCCTAAATAACGAGAGAAAAAAAAGATTTTTTCCCTCTATTTCTGTTTCTCAATTGACCCAACCACATTGGCCTCCCCCCACCAGCCATGACTGAGTCTAACCACCCTGGCTAGCTAGCTTGCCTTCACAAAACATGGCCCTATTCAGGGAGGATTTCTTTTGATGAGCTGTGCATTGATTATTTCCCCTCTCATTCCCCGCTCCCCATAAAATAAGATGTATTACTAGTTTGAAAACTGCAAGCTTAAATCCTGCAGGAGACCTACTCATGAAGCAGCTTACATAGTGGTTCTCGAAGTGTGGTCCTATAACCAGGAGCTTCAGCATCACCTGGGAACTTGTTAAATATGCAGATTCTCAGGCCACTCCCCAGATATTCTGAATCAGAAATGCTGGGGGAGGGGGTTGCCCAGGCAGCTGTGTCTTAACAAGCTAGCTGGGTGATGCTGATGCATACTCAAACATGAGAATCCTTGGTTTATAGTAGAACTTATCAGACTTCTCATGTGCGTAGGAATCACTTAGGATTTTGTTAAAGACCAGATTCTGATTCACTTAGTCTGGGGTGATTTTATCAGTATTTCTAATTAGTGCCCAGGTGATGCTAATGCCACTAGTTCTAAGACCACACTTTGTAAGTAGTGAAGAATCTCTACATGAGTCAGTCATTCCAAGAACTTCATTAAGCAGGCTTTGCCAAAATTATAACTCTTCCAGTAGTTCTTAAAAAATACTCCTAAAAGAGAAAGACATTTTAGGCATAAAGATTTAATCACAGAATTATTTTAATAGGAAAATAGCTTAACTGTTCAATAATAGGAAATATACAGTTAATAGGAATAATAATAGGAAAATACAGTTGATACTATTTGCAGATTGTGTATTTGTTAATTCACCTATTCACTAAAATTTATTTTTAACCTCCAAATCAATGCTTGTGGTGCTTTTACAGCCATTCACAGACAGACATATGCAGAACAGAGAAAAATTTGAGTTGCCTGAAGTACATGCTCCCAACTGAGATGGTGCAAGGTGGATACTCTCTTCCTTCACGTTTCAGTGTCCATACTGTAAACAAGTGCCTTCTCAAAGTCCATTTGATGCGGTGTCTGGGTGGCTCAGTTGGTTAAATGCCGACTCTAGTTTTTGGCTTAGGTCACAAGATGATCTTGGCTCAGGTCATGATCTCTGGGTCATGAGATTGAGTCCTTCTCCTCCATGCTCAGTAGGAGTCTGCTTTTCCCCTTCTCTCTCTACCTCTCCACGAGCTCTCTCTCTCTCTCTCTCTCTCAAATATATATATATATATTTTTTTTTAACCTGATTGGGGCTGTTTTTTGCATTTTTGTGCTTTTTCTTGGTGATTTTACCATTTAAAATAGCACCAAGCATAGTGCTACAGTGTTGCCTAGTATTCGTAGGTGTAAGAAGGCTGTGATGTGTCTTACAAAGAAAATATGTTTCATATAGGCATTAGTTATTGTGCTGTTGGCCATGAGTTTAGCATGAATGAATCAATAATGTATGTCAGGGGCACCAGGTGGGTCAGGAGTTGAGCGTCAGCTTTCAGCTCAGGGATCCTAGGATCAAGTCCTGCAGGGAGACTGCTTCTCCTTCTGCCTATGTCTTTGCCTCACTTTGTGTCTCTCATGAATAAATAAATAAAATGTTAAAAAAAAAAACCAAACCCACCAATGTATATCAAGTAAGGTGTCTTTAAATAGAAACACACATAAAACAAGTTCATGTATTGATCAGTTGATGAAAATGTAGTGACTAGAAACCTACCCCTATATTTCTCAGTGTTTGAAGTGATTTTATGGAACAAGACAAATAACCAGAATTAGCTTTAGTTAATAGCCAATTGATAGAATATATGCTGACATTTAAAAATGATGGTGATGTAATCCATGCAATCAGATGAAAAATGTATGATGTTTTGGTAAGGGAAAAGAAACAGGCATCAAAGTTTCAAGAGTAGAACAGAGTTATGTTTAAGATTTTTTCAAATAAAAAAATAGAAGGAAGTATGCCAAAATTTTTTGAGTTAGGGTGATAGAGTTATTTTTTTCTCTCTCAGATTTTTGTAGTACCTTTAATTTGCTCTTATAATGTCACACTGTAAAATGTGTGTCATGGGGTGCCTGGGTAGCTCACTCAGTTAAGTGTCTGCCTTCGGCTCAGGTCATAATCTCAGGGGCGTAGGATCAAGCCCTGCATCGGGCTCCCTGCTCAGCAGGGAGTCTGCTTCTCCCACCCTCTGCCTCTCCTCCTGCTTGTGCGCACTTTCTCTCTCTGCCAAATAAATAATAAAATATTTAAAATAAACAAACAAACAAATAAATAAATAAATAAATAAAATGTGTGTCTTACTAGTTCTTTCAGAGTTATGAGATACCAAGAGGGACTACCTTTTCACCTGCTTGAGAGGCAGAGGCAAAATATTCTGTCAAAGGAATTAACCTTCTTAGGAAAGACCTTACATTAATGTAAGAGAGTATTCTGTGTTAAATCAAAATTGTCCCAAGTCACATGTGACTGTCAAAGAGAAATCCAGAATTGCAAAACCTTGGCTAAGGTAAACTGGGTACTTGGTAGGTACCACTGAAACCAAGCTTTGTCAATAATTTGTCTTGCCTAAACACAGTTTTTTAAACTTCTCTGTTTTCTACTCTTTCTATATGATTAATAGCTTGGTTTCTGAAGTCAGAGAGTTGAGTCGTGGCAGTCTCATCTATTAGTTATCTATGCCTATTAAGTTACTGAACACCTCTAAGTTTCCCCTGATGTATATGATGAGGGTTATTATAACCTAGTGAGGTTTCAGTGAATGGCTGAGCATGTGTGCTGTGGCCATTTCACGTGATTCTGGCCTTCTCTTTCCTTCCTCATGCTATTTTTCTGCTCCTATTCCCTTTTCCCTGACATAGAGAAAGTAAAACAAAACCGTCTTTCATGTCTCCTAGGAATGGCCATTTCATAGAACTGTTCACAATTTAAAAAGCAGATAAGTTGAATATTTCACTCTGACTCCATAAAATAAAAGCCTAAAACTGAAGTACATGCATTCTATTTGAGTTTAACCTATGCTTTTTTTTGTGGGAGAGGGGTGGGGTTGGGTCACAGATCTTGAGAAGGATTTGTATAGGAAAATTCCTGTTATTATCCTGGGACACTGCAGAAAACATGGCTTTCAAAATATGTTTTTGAATGACAACTATGTGCTGGATGCTGTGCTATGTACTGGGATACAGTAGTGAACAAGCTAGTCATGGCACCTGCTCTCACAGAACTTACAGTCTAGTAGGGGAGATAGTCAAAGTCCTTATAATATAGAGATATGTGCTGTTAGAGGTGGGGGGTGAAGGGGTAAATGAATATAGGCTGCTAGAGAAGGGCATAAGTGGGGTATCTCACCCAGACTTGAGTGATCCAGGAAGGAAATGATAACAGATGTGAACCCTAAAGAACAAGCCAAAGGTGGGTTGAGAGGAGAGTGGTACAGAATGCATTGCATGCAAAGAGGATCACAAGTGTTCAGAGCAAATTCAGAGAACTGAAATGAGTCTGGTGAATTGCAGGGCTGTATCAAACATAAGGCTAGAGAAGCAAATCATGCCAAGAGGGTTGGACTTTATTCTAGGAGCAGGAGATTTTACAAAGTTAAGTAGTATGTTCAGAATTACATGCTAGAAAAAGCACTCTGGCTATAGAGAGAATGGAATAGGATGGAGAGACTAGAGACAAGGCTACAATTAGGGGATTGTTAAAATAATCTAGGCAACGGTGAAGATGAGCTGTGCTAGCAAGGGTTATTGCGATGGAAAGGAGTGTGTAAATTTAAAGAGATATTCAGAATGTTAAAGGATACTTTTTTTAAAGGGTAAAATAATGATTCATACACATATATAATGAATGTGTGTCAAATATTGTATTTAGCTCAATTAATGAGGGAGCTAATAAAGTGCTGTAAGAAGTCCAAGAACACATATATCTATAGGCAATAAGGAATGCAGGTGTGCCAAAATGAATGTGCAACTAGCAACAAAACCAGTCAGTATCCACAGAGCATTGATAACCCATTGCATTCCACCAGATAGGATTCCTTTACATTCCTCTGGACAACAATCAGTTGCATTACTAAATGTTTGCTATAATTTTCAGCTGCAAGTATCTCAGAACCAAGGAAAGGCTCCCAGAAACTGAGAGTGGAGCCCTAGGCAAGGATACCCAGTATTCTTTTTTGCCCATTTCAAAGTCTTTGACAATTTTCCCTGACAAGAAAATCTCTCCAGGACTTTGGCAATTGGTCGGATGTGGTGATGGTAAACGGAGAGGAAAAGAGAAAAGTCAACTGTTCCATTTCATTCATTCAAGGAAAGTTGAGGGAGAACAGCCAAGAAGTTGAAAATGGAACAGGAGGGGCAAGTGGGAAAGTTTCAGAGGAAAGAGAAAGTGGGAGATGGGGTCAGGGAAGAGGATGCATAGAGTACAGGGTTGAGACCATAAACCAGAAATGCCGACTTACATCTTTGGCAGTAACAAAGGAGAACAGAAGTGTGATGCAGGGTGGGATTACCTGGCTACAAGGTTTGAAGGAATTATTCCCAATACTTCTCTGATCTGTAGTGTCTATGTTACAACTTTTCCTTTATCTTATGTCCCTTTTGGCACTTTCCCCTATGTACCTGCTTGCCCGGAATAGAAGTCTTAAAGAATAGTGTTAAGAATGTAGAAAGTGATTTTGATTTAACTAAGTTGATTTAATGCAAATAAAACCTGAAGACAGAGAAAGTCTTATGTATCTTTCTATCCCTGGGATGTCTAATATAACATCCAGTAATGATATTTCATAAATATACAGAATGAAAGATTAACATACTGGATCATGGCCTGAAGAAATCAAGGGCCTACCCAAGATCAGATAGCTGCTTACTGTAAATAAGAATTCTAGGATTCAAACCCAATTCTTCTGACTCTAAAGCTCATGTCACTAGGATGAGTGAGTTAAATTACAACCTCATGGAATATTCAGCCTCCCAATTCTTAGGAAAGATGAAAAGGTGCCTCATTATTTTTTAATTTCTTATGTTTCTAGTAACCAAATATAACTGCAAATTTTAGATTTACCTTTTCTAGGAAGCGGTAATTTTCTAAAAGGACCCAGATTGAAGCCGAATAGACTTAACAAGCCATCCACTGAACTGTGTGATCTTGGACAAATTATTTGACCTCTCAGAGCCTCAATCTTCTGTCTGTAAAATGGTGGTAATATTGACCTCCGTGAAGATATAAAGATTTAATGAGATAAAATATATAAAAAGAAGAAGCATAATAGGTGCCATAACAGATGTTAGCATGTTTTTCTTCTAAAGGCTTAAAGCTTTTAGATGCTTACTTTATACCAAAATCTGCCTCTATTTTAACATGGGCTATATTTAGGACTTAAATCCTTTGCTTAATTCTTGCCAACCTAAACTTTGCTTTTTGAAATAAAATTTCTGTAGAAAGGTATTAGTTTCTTGATATGTTTATCAGCTACTTCAAATTCTTTGTTTTTAACAACCTTTACCATTACATGTTTCTAGAATCACATTGCTATAACTTAAATTGGATATGGTTAGTTATAGCATTTTGGTTCTCTTTATTTCTCAGATTCAACAGGCATTTCTAATTTAACATCTATTTCTCTCTCTCTCTTTTAAGATTTCCATTTATTTGAGAGAGAGAAAGCAGGGGGAGGGGCAGATGGAGAGGGAGAAGTAGACTCCCTGCTCAGTGGGGAGCTGGACACGACTCTGGCAGGGGCTTGATCCCAGGACCCGGAGAGCATGACCTGAGCCAAAGGCAGATGCTTAACCAACTGAGCCATCCAGGTGGTTTAACATCTATTTAACATCTATTTCTAATTCAGCTTTAAAAATACCATTACAATTCAGGATTATTTTTGTTGGTTTCCTTTTTAAAAATTTTTTCCTGAAATTCATGAGAGTATTGTATTCCTCTGCCATTTCCTAAAATACGCAAATATCCTGAACTCATTAACAGGTAGATATATTCTTTCAGACATTTTGTGACAAAAGTATTTCAGGAAGTTGAAAGTGATATTATAAGGATTTGATCCATTTCCCCATTGTTGGGAAAGGGAAAGTTATTAATTTTCCTCAGAGAAAGGTCAGTAATACCTGCTCTGTTCACCTCACATGGCTCATATGGGGCTCAAATGAAATTAAAATATATGGAATTACATTGGAAACTCAATTCCATATATAAATGTAAGATAATGCAGTGATTATTGCCATTTTTTGCCATTCTGTTGATGTACTTCCCTAAGAATATAAGCCAGTGGAGCACACCACAGGGAGTATCTGTATGCCCCCAAACAAATGAGAGCCCATTGTGATCCTTTTCTATCCTTCCTTAGTTTTCCTGACTGGCAATCAAAAGGCTTTATGTGATGAAATCCTATATGCTCACTTTGGAGTGACTGCAGACATTTAGAACTTTTCATTGCCGGGTGTTTTGTTTGCAGAGTTATTTACACCACCTAGCAACCTGGCCCAAGACAAACAGTCCCTATTAGCTGCACAGTGACTTGCTATACCTGTCATTACTCTGTTAATGTAACAGCAAACATTTACTGTACCTAGAAGATGGTGTTCCCTTCCCCACTTTCATTATTAAATTAATCTTATTCTGTAATTGTTCTATAATCTCCAAAAGTAACCTGTAAACTGAGAGAATCTTACAATTGAAAGACATAGGAGAGGTCATTTGGTTCAATCTTCCTTACTAAAGCAGGAGTCTTGTAATTTCTCTAACAGATTGAGCATTTCCAGTGATGGGGAGAGCGAATCAGTTCTGATATATCCTTTCCATTATTGATTATTTTGATTCTTTATATTTACAGAATGGTTTGTTTTGTTTTTGTTTTGTGTTTTTGCTAAGAGGGACTTTAGAGACCATTCTAGTTCAATTTCTTCCATTTGCATATGAGGAAATGAAGGCCCAGAGAGGTTAGATGACTTGCCCAAAGCTAAACAACTAATTTATGACTCAGTTGGGACTCCTGATTCCTGGTAGCTTCTTTCCAAATCATTAAACTGCAAAATTACTTAAGTCATAAATGTTGAGTAATATTAAATGTTATTATACAGTATATAAATGCTTGAGTATGCAGCATATTTAGCATGGCCAATATTTATGTTGTAATATAGATAATCTTATTTTGATTTTGATGGAGAAAATCTAAATCTTTCCTTATAATTATGTAAAAACATCTCCTTAAAGCTTCATGAGAAACTCCTTGTTTTGAACAGGACTTTTTTTTTTCTTCTTTGCTTTCCTTTTTACAATGGGGGAGAAGTCATCAATCTGATTCTTCTATCTAAGAAGTCATATGGCCAAAAAAGACACAAACCACATTTTTCTTCCTCACATGAAGTTTGGGGAGTGGACTAGAGCCAGGCGTTTTTTTCTGTTCCTGTCAGGCTTTGGTCCCAGGCCTGTCAGTGACAATGAGGATGAGACCGGAGTAGAGCCTGCCCATATGCCAAGGGGACTTTGAAAGGTTGCCTGGCCTATCCCTGCCTTCTGGAAGGACTGCATTTAAAGGGAAGCTGCAGCCTTTTTGTCCTGTAAAATTACTTTCTAGAAGCTCTAAGGTCACCCCTTGTCCTGTGTGTGGGATGGGTAATAAAGAGGAAAATAGAACAGTGATTGGCTATGATGGGAGAAGCCCATAGAGGGGTTTGAGGTGTGTGGACAGATTTTGGAGAAGGAGCATTGGAAATGATGTGCTATAGTAAAGAGCTGACAAGCAGTGCTCTCTGTTCTAAGAAATAACCAAGACCTCAGAGGGAAGGCCTGGCAGCAGCTTTGGGCCTGTCATCCAATGGGCTAACCTGAATTCCTTGTCTGTTGTAGATTCAAAAATATTAAGGCTTGTCAGATGCAATCAGCAAGAAAGATGTCTTCTCCACAAATTTCAAATGGTTGGTCTCATATCCTTGTGAAGACAGATGAGCAGATTCTTATTCCCCAAAGTAGAAAGATGAATCTGTTATTTATTATTCCACTGTACTTGGTACCTCTGTTATAAGCACTTACCATGGCCTGCTTTCATTTGTGTTTGTGGCTATCTCTTCTGCTGGACCTGAATTCTGAAGAGCAAGGACCCATTGGTTTTAATTATGAAATATCTAAGGCATACCAAAAGATAAAGAGGATGGCCTCTTTACATCTTTATATTCCTGTATAGCTTCTAAGAAGCACCGTAAGCACCTAGTATGCTGCAGGCACTCAGGAAATGTTTGTTGAATTGCAGTACTAACTTCTCTCTTGTCCTTAGGCAGTCATGGTTCCTATCCCTTGCAGATATATGCAGAATCAGAATCATTTTCCCTGGGACCTAAACTCTCAGGGTCAATGCAAATATACTCTGATATCAGGCTGCTCTGAAAGGCCTTTGGAACAGTGGTGCCCACATTATACAGTCTTAATTGTTGTTGGTCATTAGCCTTCGGAAGTAGTGTTCTATTCGAAGTGCTCTATTCAAAATTTAGGTAAAGGAATGAAACAATAAAGGTGTAAATAACTAATGGGAATATGGACTTGGCCTTAAATGATAAAAGTAGTTTATTATCTGTGTTCACTGTTGTACCCATTTGCTGTCACAGGTTTTTTGAGGAGATCCAGAAAGTGGCTCATGGAAGACAGAGGGATTTGAAGAAAGGAACACTCTTGGATTTAGGAAAGGGTAGGAGGAGATTGTGTGTCTGCCTGGTGTGGGAGATGGTGAAGAGTTTTTGGTAGATTCAGGAGGATCATGAAAGAGATAAGGGAAAGAGATAATATAACCCTTGAGAAACAATACTCATCACCAAGCTAAGCATAAAGGGAGTCCATAAAATGTATGACTCTCCTGACGTGAGTATAATAATTACGTGAAACTTTTCTCTCAGCTTTGTCTCCCCAACAGTATTTGCAGCCCTTTATCCCATTTTCAGTTTAGCTACTTCCTTATTCTATTTCCGGCTGCCTTGCTTGATAGAATAAGTGAAAGTGGAAACCCTAACTTGTTACCTTCTCACTGAAGTTCTGACCCTGTCACCTATTCTGGATCTTTTACCTTGGTTTGTGTAGCACCTCGTCCTCCTCACTAGAAGACTCTCTCCGACCATCATACCTAGCTGGTCACTATGTCCTGTCAATCCTGTCTTCTAAATAACTCCCAGATTCTTCCCAGTGTCTCCTAGTTTTTCCCATACTTGAGCATTCATCCAATCCATCTTCTCCCTTTAAACAGAATCATCTTTCAGATCTAATCACACCACTTCCCTTCACTTTTCCACGCTTCTTTGTCCGTAGGAGAAGGAAAAAAAGAAAAAAGAAAAACAATAATCTACCTTTCCAGCCTTATCTTCTCTCCTCTCAACACCTCCGACCAGTACCTGCTGACATTTCCCCTTCTTGCCAGATAACCACATGGTTTGTTTCACACCTCTGTTGCATTCATGCATGCCTATTCCTCTGACTGATATTTTTTTAATTTTTATTTATTTATGATAGTCACAGAGAGAGAGAGGCAGAGACACAGGCAGAGGAAGAAGCAGGCTCCATGCACCGGGAGCCCGACGTGGGATTCGATCCCAGGTCTCCAGGATCGTACCCTGGGCCAAAGGCAGGCGCCAAACCGCTGCGCCACCCAGGGATCCCTGACTGATATTTTTTTGACTGGTATTCTTTATACCCCTTCCCTATTCATCCTGGACAGTAATTTTCTCTTCTTTATACTTCAAAATTTGCACCTGTTTTTCTTAGAGAGCTTCTTATCTACAGAGTAATTATTTATTTGCTAATAGATTGTAAGATCCTCCAGAGCAGGGGTCCACCACCTTGTTCATCTTTGTATCCCCATTATTGCTTGACAGAGCCAGCACCCTAGGTGATTAACAAAGAATTTGTTGAATCCCTGAATGAGCTGAATAGAAGATATCTGATAAGCAACTGCCTTCCTCATAGAAACGAGAGTTTTTCCACGCCGTCTTGTGGTAAACCTGATGAGTGCTTTTCTCAGGTGGCTATGGTGAGAGCTGATGTGAGAAGGTCCCTAAAAGTCCTTGAATATCTTAGAAGATGTGATAGATCTAAGCTTTAGGTATTAAAACAACATAGGAAAAAACCCAGTTGTTTTAGCATTCCTTTTTAAAAATTTTTCTTAGAGAGTGAGAGAGCGAGCTAGGGGTAGGGGCAGGAAGAGGAAGAGAGAATCTTAAGCAGGCCCCATGCCCAGCATGGAGCCTGACATGGGGCTTGATCTCATGCTCCTGAGATCATAACCTGAGCCCAAATAAAGAGTGGGACATTTAACCGATTGAGCCACCCAGGCACCCCACTTGGATTCTCTTTCTAAGAATGATCTTAGATGCCCTTTTAGGCTTAATGTAAGACCTTAAAGTATCCTTTTTTTTCTAGGCACTGTTTTCCTACTTATTAGGATCATTCCTATCTTCTGTCTTTTTTTACTTGCTTGTACCATTTTTGAAATTATCATATTTGAAGGAAATAGTTCAGCTAAACCCTTAGAGGGAGAAGCGGACAGAAGAGAGTCATCAGCCACTAGGGTACCTTGTTTGGGGATGTGCAACTTTATACAAGCATATGCATGCAAAACTGTGAAGCTTCTTGCTAGGTTAACTTCTCAGTAGCTTTCTTTTGCCTTTTTAAAATCTTATTATTTTAAAAATGATCTGTACACTCAATATGGGGCTGGAACTCATGACCCCTAGATCAGGGGTCAGAATTGCACCTTCTATTGACCGAGCCAACCAGGTGCCCCTCTCAGTAGTTTTTATTCTATGGTAAATAACATCACCTTTTTCTTTCTTTCTCTTTTTTCTAAGATTTTATTTGAGAGAGAGAGCAAAAGCATGAGTGGGGGGTCCAAGCAGACTTCCCACTAGTAGGGAGCCCTATGCAAGGCTCTATTCCAGGCCTGTGGGATCATAACCTGAGCTAAAGGCAGACCCTTAACTGATGGAGCCACCTAGGCACCCCTAACATCACCTTTTTCTTTTCAAGACATATTTGTAAGCTCATTAAAGATAGATGAAGCAGCTCAGAACCTATTTTTTGTCTCTCCCACTTAAGGACTTTTTTTGCCCAGAGCTTCTCAAATCCTCAATTTCCCTTTAATTGTCAGTATTTAAAGTATGAGAATTCTCCCTATAATCTCTTGAATTCAGAAATTTGGTATAGGGGTTTGGTGAAGGGGGTTGGTGTCTGAGAGTTGGCTTTTGAAAATCCACCAGCTCTGTATCCTTCTGCTGTAGCAGAGTCCCTTGTCTGGACCTGGAGCTGCCCTTTTCTTCAGTGTCTTCTATGGATGGCTGCACTGATAGATGGATTCTCCTAGGGGAGCTTCATGGATCAGCCCTCCGTCCATTACCATGTAGCAGGATTATAATTTATAGCCCCAGATGGTGACTCACACCACCCCCCTCCTCATTTACTTCAGTAAAGCAGCAGAGGTATTAACTATTGAATTGCTTCATTCTTCTTTTTTAAAAAATAATTGATGGTATTTACGAAGGGCTTTGTATAAAAATACTTCTAAAAACATTGACAAAAATAAAATTTCATCAGAGTGTGAAGCATGTTATGTGTTACACTAAAAAATAACCACATGGTCAGGCTTATTTTTCTTGGCCTGATTTTGTGTGGAACTGAGGCACTAATTCTGGTTTGAATTTTCATAGGGAAGGTATCAGCTCTTTCTTCTTGGTTGATTGTTAAAGATTATGGGTCTATCCCGTACCAGAAAACCAAGAATATTTGCTTTCCAGGTTCTTGCCAGAGAATAGAAAACAGTTACTCGGTTTTTTTGAAAGCTGGAGTGTGATAAATATGGTTTATTATTAAATAATATATTAAGCAGTGTAATAATAATAATAATAATAATAATAATAAATAATGGGAAGATTTCCTGAAGAAGGTGTAGTCTATGCTCTTCTGGATTAAATCAGACTTTTAAAACACTGTTTGCTTGGAATCCCTTATTGTAAGCATTGCTCTTCTGGAATACCTGAGAATCTCACCTCACAGGGAGAGGGGCCCTGAAAACTGTCCTAGAAAAGGTGTTACCATATTTGTTGAGGCTGTTTTATCTTTGTCATTTTGGACTGATCTGTGGAAGAAAGCCCGCACATGCCTTTGTACAAATAAACACAGCTTCTCCTGGACGACTGGTGTGTTTTTATCTTACTTTGAATTGTGTCTTTCTCTTTCATTTGATCCACAGAAAACTCCGGTCTAGATCTGTACCTTTTTTTTTTTTAACAGTTGTTAGCATGCAAATTATTTTTGTTCTCTGGTTTTACTTTGGGTTTTTTGTTTTGTTTTGTTTTTTTACCTTTCAGTCTTCTTTTCCCTTTGTCTATTTACCTATTGTACTCTGTGCATTTTTGTCAACAGTCTCAGGTCTTTTTTAGGACAAAGTCCATGTATCTGTCTCCTAGTATATATAATTGCTTATTTTGACCAATTTACATGCTTATTCTATTCAGTCTCAAAACCAGAAATGTGTCACTTTTTAAATTTTAGTATTTAGCTGTATATGGTTTTGAACTCTTGAGACCTTTAACAGCTCCACAACATGAACCATGGATAGCATTTATTGGACAGGATGTAGAAGCCAGATGACGCCTGGAAGTCTTACTGTGTAATTTAATCCCGGGTGCTGTGTTGTTTGGCTTCACTGGACTCCGAGTGTGCATATATAATTATGTGCGCATGTGTAAAAAGCCCAGCTCTGATAGGAAAAGAGAGGGAGGAAGATCATTAGCAGAGATTAGATTTGTCTCTCCAGCTGGGCAGTGTGCCTCTGAATTCCAAGGGCTTTCCCCAGTGTAAATTATTAGACTGTACTCAGCTGTTGTTCAATTCCCCTCTGGCTGAACTGCTTCTGCTAATGCTGTTAAGCTGTGGCTCAGGAGGGACAATGTTCTCAGGTACTAGATATATCTCTGCATGTAAAAAGAAAAACCCTTTGCATGTTCACAGGACAGTAGTATATAGCCTTCTCAAATCGAAAACAGAAAGGCAAAATGAAACGAAAGACCGACTTGTGGGTCAAACTTCAGCTACATATACAGTACTTTGCAAGTTATTAATAGGCCAAGATAATTCCTCTCTAGCTAAAGCAAATAGGAGTAGTGTAACACAAAGAGTTTAAGTCAGATCAGTTGAGAGTATCTGACTTTAAATGTTCTGAAACTGGCAAAGTCTAAACAAATTAACCCCACTTAGCATTCTGAACTAAATGCAAGTCGAGGGCCATTGGAGTTCTGCAGTGATAATAATACACTAACATTATAAAAACTTGCACTCTTTTATTTTTTAATTTAGTTTTTAAGGGATTTTATTTATTTATTCATGAGAGACACGGGCAGAGGGAGAAGCAGGCTCCACATAGGGAGCTGGACATGGGACTCGATCCCGGGACTCCAGGTTCACAACCTGAGCTGAAGGCAGCGCTAAACCGCTGAGCCACCCAGGCTGCCCAAACTTGCACTCTTTTAATAGCACATGAAGCATAAGGCTCAGTGCAATACGAATACCAATTAGTTCAGTAGAATTCACAGCTACAGTAAATTATCTGTTTCACTTTTTTCTTTTGACAGTTAATGCTATGTGCCACAGACTAATACAACTCCAAAAAGACATGTCTTTTCTCCATGATTTTTTTAAAGATTTTTTTTATTTATTCATGAGAGACACACACACACACACAGAGAGAGAGAGAGAGGCAGAGGGAGAAGCAGGCTCCATGCAGGGAGCCCAATGTGGGACTCGATCCCGGGACTCTAGGACCATGCCCTGGGCCGAAGTCAGGCACCAAACCCCTGAGCCACCCAGGGATCCTCTTCTCCATGATTTTATTGCCTAGTATAGGCAGTTTATTGATAGAGGTGAACCAGTTTATCCATTGAAGGTCAGGGAGAATGAATGAAGTACATAGACAATATATAGGAGCTGTAATTACATGACTTTTTTTTTTTTTTTAAGTCATTAGCTGTTTGTTTTCTTCCTTACCAACCCTACTAACAAGTAACAAAATTGGCTGACCTAAGTCTTTTTTTTCTCTCTTCCTTCCTTCAGGGAACATGTTCATGAACAAGGAAGTCAGGTATCAGTGGGATCACCCACTGATTAATTTAAGATTAACCCCTGGATGTGTTGAGAGTGTATCTCCTATTTATGACTTTATGAAGAGGCAAAATTTTAAACATAAAAGATTAAAGAGAGAGGGCCTATTTTCTGTGTGCAGAGGAATGGCAATGTAAGAAGAGGGGAGAAAGCTCCCACTTCTCTAAGAAAGGCTCTCCTGTAGTTACTGCTGCCAGCAGAGGCTGAGAGGAAAGCACACTGGTGGAGATGGGGTCAATGCCAGGGGTATATCGGTAGCAAAAGTTAACACTTGAGTGTGAGGGCTGCTTTATATAGGCCAGCCTGTGGAAACTAAGTGGACTATCATTAAAATTTAGAGTTGGCAATCAGACCAGTTTAATGGGTGTGTAAGCCCAGGTGCCCACACATGGCTTAATGCTCTGCTGTCTCTGCCTTAGGATTCTTATAAATTCTTGAACAGGGGGCTGCTGGGTGGCTCAGTGGTTAAACGTCTGCGTTTGGTTCAGATCATGATCCTGGGGTCCTGGGATCGAGTCCTGCATCAGGGTCCCTACAGGAAGCCTGCTTCTCCCTCTGCCTATGTCTCTGTCCCTCTTTCTGTGTCTTTCATGAATAAGTAAATAAAATCTTTAAAAAAAAATTCTTGAACAGAGGCTCTAGAATTTGCATTTTGTAGTTGTCCTGCAAATTTTGTAGCCAGTCTTATTAATTCATAAAATTGTCATACGTCTTTAGGTGGTGTTCTTACCAGCAGTGCATCTCAGTATGTTGAGCCTTTCCTGTGGCATGTTCCTTTTTTTGCTCAAAGGCCAGTGTGTGCCTTCCTTTCTGGCTGCTGTTCCATTTCTAGAAGTGGCTCTGCAGAATGTGTTTGTGTCAAACACATTTGAGGTACCTCTGTCTCAAAGGATGGCCTACAGGACACTCTGCCTCAAATTTATGCCCCCCAAACAATTCTATTTTGTTAATAAGGTGTTTAGGCATTATTTAGTGTAGTAGCATGATTTCAGAAACTACATATTTTGCTCATTCCAATTACTATGGTCTTGAACAAAAGTTTTTTGATCATTGCATGAGTAATGAGTAATGGTTTTTATGAAGCCAAATTCTTCTGATCAGAGAAAAGAGACTTGTTAGCTCAGCATTCAAAACCTTCCATGACGCTCCACCACCCTATAGTTAAAGCCGTGCTGATCACTGCCCTCCATGCACCTTATGTTCCAAGCAGTCTTCCAGACTGCTTGCTATTCCTGGAAAATGCCTTTTATTTTGCCCTCCATTCTTTTATGAAATTCTCTTTGATGAGGATGTATGTGTTCTCCAAATAACACCCCTGCCTCACCCCATCCTCCACCCTTTCCCCACTGGTATGACTCTTCTAGGTCCCACTTTGTTGATGAAATTTCTCTTCCTCTATGGAATTTCACCGTGATATTCTCAGAATTAGTTATTGTACCCCCTGCCGTGCCATCTACTGTGATGGGCATTTTACAGCCCTGTAGATTCCAGCTGAATCTCAGCTCTTGAAGGCTTACCTAATTCTGCCCTGTTCTACAGTTACTTGTTTACTTGATCATCTGACACGCTAGGTTGAAGGCTCCTCGAGGGTAGGACAGTCTAATATATCTCTGTCCCATCATCCACGGCATCATAATTGTTGAGCACATGCTCAGTGCATGTTTACTTAGTGAGTTTCTTTGTCCATTCAGGTTGCTGTAACAAAACACCACAGGCTGGGTAGCTTATAAACAACAGAAATTTATTGCTTATGGTTCTGGAGGCTGGAAGTCAGATCAGAGTGCCAGCATGGTTGGATGAGGGCCCTCTTCTGGGTCGCAGACTTCTTGTATTCTCTCATGGCAGAAGGGCAAGGGATCTCTCTGGAGCCTCTTTTACAGGGGCACTAATCCCATTCATAAGGACTCTACTCTTATGACCCAAGCATCTTCCAAAGTCCCCTACTATTAAAACTATCACTTTTTGAGATGAAGATTTCAACACATGAACTCTGGGGAGACGCACATTCTGATTATTGCAGTGAGGGAATCGGGAGAACTACCCTAGTCCCTTTACAGTATTTATTACCTTGTGTGCTTAAAGCACTTGGTTGTAGTTCCCTAAAGTGAAACAACCAGTTGACATCCATCGATCTTGTGAGAAATAGCTTCAACTTTGGGAATCATTTGTGGGAGAGAGAAATAATAAAAGTGGGGCTGCCATTGGGAATGAAGCCTCCTAGGATTGTATAACATAGGAATCATGGGTGAAAGAGGAGTGAGAGTCCAGTAGCAGACAACTTAAAAAAGACTGAAGGGCGCCAGGGTAGTCAGGAAAAATTACCTAAAACAGTTTGAAGTCAGAAAAACAGGAAGCCTAAGGTACCACTTGACTCTCAATTTAGCCATCCCTAGCCAGCAATTTAGTTCTCAACTTCTCTTTTTGTAGCACCTTCCCTTAATTAAATTATACTGCCATGTGAACAAGAAAGAGCTTGAAATAAAGCCAGTATCATGGCAGGCCTATTTAGGAGTATGCTAAATAAATTTTTATTCTACCTATTTGACTCTTAAACTAAATCCTAGCTATTGGGAAATTGTCTTTTTTCTTGATTCTGCCTAAGACATAAGGAGAGAGAAAAGAGAATAAATCAGAAGCTGAATCTACTGGGGTTAAAAAATAATTAGATGTTCTTTGAGCTTCTCTGTGTCCACAACCTAGCATGTCCAGGGCATTGTGAGTGGCTTAATTTCTAAGTAACTGATACAATTAGTGGACCATCCTAGCCCTATTGTTTTTCAATGATTATGAGAAGAAGGCCATTTAGTTGACTATGTATAAGGGCTTTGTGATTTCCTCATAGGTACTTAAAGATTTGTTTTCATATTTTAAGTTTTGGTGCTCAATTCAAATTAATTTCAATCTAGTGAGATTGAAAGGATGCTTCATTGCAAAACCCATTGTCATCAGTGAATCTACTTGTTTTTGTACTGAGGAAGTGAAAAGGGGCTCTGTAGAAAAATCTTTCAAATGAAAGTTGGAAATTGTAGAGTGGAGAGTGGGATCATCCCAGAAGAAATGTGGGGTATATCCCACAAAATTTTATCCAGTAAAATAAAGTTTAAAAATTAACATTGAAAGCATGCTTGAAATATCATAAAACAATGATAGATTTTATGGGAAGGACACTGCTTTGCCTCAGTAAGAAAGAGAAAGGATTCATGTGCTGATTATATGTTTGTGAATCCTCAGGATATAACTAGTTTCTCCTTCTTTAACTTTTTTCTGCCACTAGACCCTGGATCTTTACCTTAATCTTTAAGCCAACACTGACTCTGAGGTGGAAAAATCTAGGAGTGGCTTTTAGATTCTAAGGTCATGTAACCTTGACTGTACTAAATTCTTATCTTATTCTCTAGACTCATGTTTGTTAACTTACATTTAGAAATAACCTAAAGGTACCTCTGTCTCAAAGGATGTTAAAGAATTCTAAATATAAGATTAATTCTAATGTATACACATACAGAAAGTTGTAAAGTTATGCGATTGCTACAACTCCTACAACTAAATGGACTGTCTTTATTCAAAAGCATTGTAGTAGAAGTGTCAGGAAAAGTATCAGTGTATTTAAAATGCTGATGCTTTCCAAGGAGCCCATTGCAAGGCTATTGATGTGTTCTGGTTCAGGATGCTCAGGGACTTTGCTTTCAGGATGCCTTTTGAAGATCTCAGTACTAGAGTTGCAGGGTGGAGTCAGGGGGAGAAACAAATCGGTCCCCTTTCACTTGCCCCTACCCCTGCTAATAACCATTGTTGTGTTTTCTGTCCTTGTGGTTTTGTCTTTCCTATAAATGGTTTTCATATAAATGGAATTGTAGTATGTAGCCCTTTGTGTTAGCTTTTGGTTTTTCTTAGCTTAGTTCTTTTGAGATTCATCTGTGTTGTTACATGCTGTTTTCTTTCTTTTCTTTCCTTTTCTTTCTTTTCTTTTCTTTTCTTTTCTTTTCTTTTTTCTTTTCTTTTCTTTTCTTTTCCTTCCTTCCTTCCTTCCTTCCTTCCTTCCTTCCTTCCTTCCTTCCTTCCTTTCTTTCTTTCTCTTTCTTTCTTTCTTTCTTTCTTTCTTTCTTTCTTTCTTTCTTTCTTTCTTTCTTTCTTTCTTCTTTCTTGCCATACTCTCATCAGTGGCAGAGCTAGATAAGTGGTAGAGCTAGTATTCAAATAAGGTCTTTCCAACTTGAAACTACACATTCTTTCCTATTACAACACATCATAAGCATAATGTAATGGGTTGTGGGCAAAGCAACTATTTATAATATATTCGGCTTCATTGTGGTCTGGTTCATTATGGCCCTGGGAGGAACTTTGCAGTGTTGGCAGGTTATTCACTGATGAGATGTGCTCAGTATATATTCATGACTCACTAACATGTTGGGTATCATCAGAAAGGATCTAGCAATGAAATAAAAAACAGTATCTTCTCCTTAATACACAACCACAGGACCAGTGACATTTGGAGCATGATTCTGGGTGTTAATCTTAAGGAAAGATGAAGTGAAGTTGGAGATGGATCAAAAGCAATTGGAATGATTCAAGGGATGTATGTGTCCTGCCTTAGGAATGTAGGCTGGAATTTTTTTTTTAAGATTTTATTTATTTATTCATGACAGACACAGACAAAAAGAGAGAGGCAGAGACACAGGCAGAGGGAGAAGCAGGCTCCATGCAGAGAGCCCAATGTGGGACTTGATCCCAGGTCTCCAGGATCACACCCCGGGCCGAAGACGGCGCTAAACTGCTTGGCCACCCGGGCTGCCCTAGGCTGGAATTTTTAAGATCCATCAGTGTTGAAGAATACAAGTTGATATTTATAAAATCATGGTGCATAAATTCTGGAATTCTAGACTTCAAGAACATCATATGAAGCTGAAAAGCATTTTGGAACACATTTTTAAAGTGTTAGTTTTAAACTTCGAAAACTTTGAAATTTTTACCTCAACTCATTAATTCATAAGACCTTAATTAATGTCAGGTTCCATGCTAGATGATGGGTAAAACAGTAATAAGATAGTCCATACCCTCAGCAAGCTTCTCTTCTAGTGAGAAAAACCTACATATTAAAGAGATCACTTATAATATTAAGTGTTAGTGGTAAAATTAAGGCATTAAGGTTTTTTTTTAAAGATTTTATTGCTTATTCATGAGAGAGAGAGAGGCAGAGACACAGGCAGCGGGAGAAGCAGGCTCCATGCAGGGAGCCTGATGTGGAACTCGATCCCAGGACTCCAGGATCACACCCCGGGCCGAAGGCAGGCACTAAACCACTGAGCCACCCAGGGATCCCAGCATTAAGGTTTAATACAAATATAAGCTCAACACATGAATAAGATTCTTTAATGGATTATGAACGGGAGGAAGTGACGATTATGTTATATCCATTCCTTTTGGAAGTACAAGTTACAAAAAACAATCATGCCCCCTTCAAAGCTATTGTCACAAGCAGCCTTTTAGCCCAAAAGGACCATTGGCATTTTGTATGTTCTCCAGATAGAGTTGTCTCTACTTGTCCTCACTTTACAAGGTGTTGTGACTATGGGTCGTGCTTTATCTTAAGAACAGCTAAACACACATACACAGAAGTTTGCCAATAGTTATTTAAAACCAGAAAAGGGCAGTGGGTGGCAGGGGAATGTTTTCACATAACCAGAAAAAGTCCATGTACCAACCCTCATAGTTTACTTAAAAAGATTCTTCAAGGGATGCCTGGATGGCTCAGCGGTTAGGCACTGGCCTCCAGTTCAGGTCACGATCCTGGGATCCAGGATCGAGTTCCATATCGGGCTCCCTGCAAGGAGTCTGCTTCTCCCTCTGCCTATGTCTCTGCCTCTTTGTCTCTCAGTCTGTGTCTCTCATGGATAAATAAACAAATCTTAAAAAAAAAAATTCTTCAAGGCTTTGTACAAAACTTACTTGATATTATTTTGCACACATTTTTAATATAAACTTGTATCCAAGCCCAGGACATATGATAAGGATAGGATATATTAACTACTCAGACTGATTTACTAAAGAGCTATGAGAAGCAATGGCTAGTGAGTTGACTAGTGGCTTCATACCAAACACTGAGACAGAAGAAAATCAAGTTAACAAAACAAGTACAATAACAGGTACATTCATTACCATTTCAAAAGGATTTTCCATAGTATTACTTCAAACAGTGACTTCTATTGGGGATTTTTTAAGTGTTAGCTTTTTAAAAAATGCAATTTATATGCAACTTTTTAGAAACATTTTGAATATATATACTTGTAATGAGTTCAGATTATAATTTCTGAAGGGAGGCAGCTAAATATGTCTTTAAATTCCATCCTATGTAAGAGAAATCTTTGTATTGAGAAACTACATCCTGTTTTCTATCACGGTTTGTTATTCTGCATTTATTTTTCTTTCCATTAGAACTTCCTTGTACATTAATAATTTTTTAACACTTAGAATAAATATTTAATATTTATTGATGTTTTTCCTTGTCATCCTCATCTTGGGCAGATGGGACTTATCAAGGATCCTTTAGTAGTCTGCAAATTTCAGCTATATATTGGAAATAGAAATGGAAACTACCCCAATGAATAATTAAAGACCGGGTTTAGATTACTCCCTAGCATAAAGTCAAATTCACGTTCCAAAACAATGACATGGACAGGTGAAAAATGGTTGATCTTTGCCAGTTTCAAATTTCTATTCTTGGTAAAACCCAAAATATTCTATCGCACATTTTCTAGGGTATCATCTGGATTGAATCATTATCTTAAAAAATTAAAACTCAGGATTGCTACTGTGAGTAAAAACAATGTTGAGTAAGGAGAACAAAACAATGTTAAAAGTCTAAAGGAGTGGGATCTTTCATGAATATAATTTTAATTGCTTCCCAATTAAAATTGGACATTAGGTCCAGAGTCTAGAGATCCTTGCTTCTTCCTTATCCTCAAGATAATCTTGCTTATCCTGATTATCTGTAATATCGTCTTCTCTGAAAAGTGACAAGAGCTGTTGGTGATTTGGTAGAAAACTCTTGGTCTTGTTCACTCTTCTCGACATTGACCTTCCTCTACTTGTCTGCGTTTCACTTATACTGGTCCTGTGATTAGAGACCTCAAGGAAGGGTAATTGTGAAAATAGCAATAATACAATTTCAACTTTGAAATTTTCCACAAATGACTGTTGAAGCTATTTAGGTATTTGAAAATTATTCCTTTGGCTCTTCTCATAATTTTAGATACCTGGTTATGGTCTCTTGGAAAATCCTTTTATTTTTTTTAATTTTTAAAAAAATTTAAAAATATTTTATTTATTTATTTATTTATTTATTTATTTATTTATTTGAGAGAGAGAGAGAGAGAGAGAGAGAGAGAGAGAGGCAGGCAGAGACACAGGCAGTAAGAAGAAGCAGGCTTGGGATCCCTGGGTGGCGCAGTAGTTTGGCGCCTGCCTTTGGCCCAATCGATCCTGGAGACCGGGGATCGAATCCTACATCGGGCTCCCGGTGAGCCCGGTGCATGGAGCCTGCTTCTCCCTCTGCCTATGTCTCTGCCTCTCTCTCTCTCTCTCTCTCTCTCTGATGACTATCATAAATAAATAAGTAAATAAAAGAAGCAGGCTCCATGCAGGGAGCTCGACGTGGGACTCGATCCCAGGTCTCCAGGACCACGCCCTGGGCTGAAGGCGGCGCTAAACCACTGAGCCACCCAGGCTGCCCTCCTTTTATTATTTTTTAATGATTTATTTATTTGAGAAAGAGAGAGCAAGCGCACGTCCATGCTGGGGGGAGGGGGACAAAAGGAGAGGGAAAGAGAATCTTAAGCAACTCTGTGAGAGGTGCAGAGCCCAAAACGGGGCTCAGTTTCAAGACTCTGAGACCTGAGCCAAAACCAAGAGTTGATTGCTTAACCAACTGTGCCATTCAGGCACCCCTTGGAAAATCCTTTTAAAAAATCTCTAGTTGTGCACCTGGGTGGCTCAGTTGGTTAAGCATCTACCTTGAGCTCAGGGCGTGATCCCGGGTTCTGGGATCGAGTCACATGTAGGTGGAGTGGGGAGTCTGCTTCTTCCTCTGCCCCTATTTCTGCCTCTCTCTCTCTCTCTCTCTCTCTCTCTCTCTATCTCATGAATGAATAAATAAAATCTTTTTTTAAAAAAAATCTCAAAAAAAAAAGATTTATAGATATTGGGAAATGATCACAATAAATGTACTTAACATCCATTACCACAAAAAAAAAAATCTCTAATTTGATCCTGGCAAACTATCACTGGAATGAGCTGTATTTAACTCATTTCATTCACAGATATTACTAAAATTTGTTAAGAAACCTGTTATTTTAAAAGAAGTAACAGAGTTTCATGTATTTAGCAAATCCTCATGTACATAAGGGAAGCTACTATATCAGTTCTCACAACAAATCTGTTAAGGTGAGGAAAACATATAGAACACAACCGTACAATAGAACTTTCTGTGATGATGGCAGTATCCTATTTTGCACTGTCCAGTATGGTGGTTGCCTTTAGCCGCATGTGGCTACTGAGCACTTGAAATGGATTAGGGCAACTTAGAAACTGAATTTTTAATATAATTTAATTTTCATTAATTTAAGTTAAATGCCCATATGACTAGAAGCTATAGTATTAATGCAGGTATAAAAGTTTAATGTTAAAATGTATTGGAGTAAACCCTACAGAAGGTGGGCATATTTTAGAATTCTTCACTTTATTTGTTGCTGGGAATTTCTGGTTTTATCCTAAATGATAGAAACTCAGCTTGAGGTAAAATGTGAGTCAAGTCCAGGGAATCCCTGGGTGGCTCAGCGGTTTGGCGCCTGCCTTTGGACCAGGGCGCGATCCTGGAGTCCCGGGATCGAGTCCTGTGTCGGCTCCCGGCATAGAGCCTGTTTCTCCCTCTGCCTGTGTCTCTGCCTCTCTCCCTCTGTGTCTATCATAAGTAAATAAATAAATCTTTAAAAAAAATGTGAGTCAAGTCCATATTTTTCTGGCTTAGACATTTCTTAACTAAATAGAAACCCATTATAATATTGACAGTGGAGTGTTGTAACTGGCGCTGTGAGTTTGGACTCAGGCTCAGGCCCAGGCTTTGGGACTGGAGTGGAGCTGGGCTCACCTCCTATCTTTACCAGTTAGTAGCTGCAGTGAGTTATTTGAACTTCCTGTGCCTCAATTTCTTTATCAGTTCTTATCAAGGGTAATAATGCTTTTCTCAAAGAGTTGATATGAGGATATTTTTTTAAGATCTTATTTATGTATTCATAAGAGGCACAGAGAGAGAAAGGCAGAGACATAGGCAGAGGGAGAAGCAAGCTCCATGCAGGGAACCCATATGGGACTTGATCCCGGGACGCTGGGATCATGCCTTGAGCTGAAGGCAGATGCTCAACTGCTGAGCCACCCACGCATCACTGATGTGAGGATTAAAAAAGTTAATGTAGGGGATCCCTGGGTGGCTCAGCGGTTTGGCGCCTGCCTTTGGCCCAGGGCGCAATCCTGGAGTCCCTGGATCGAGTCCCACGTTGGGCTTCCGGCATGGAGCCTCCTTCTCCCTCTGCCTGTGTCTCTGCCTTTCTCTCTCTCTATGTCTATCATGAATAAATTTAAAAATAAAAAATAAAAAAAAATAAAAAAGTTAATGTAAGTGAAGTGGTCAGAGGAGTGAGTGGCAATAATCTCAACAAATGTTAACTATTATTATTACTATTGTTCATCATATTGTTCTCTGTGTGTGTGTGAATGTGATTTTGTGTGTACGTAAAATTCTCTCATCCAAAAAGTAAATTACATCATCTTGTGTCAGGTTCTGAACTAAATGGTGAGGCTGGAAGAAAGGGAAAGAAGAGGGATGAGGTACAGACATAAATGATACTTGGAATCTGCTCCTGGTGAATTTATAAACTAGTGATTTATCCTGTTGGAAAACAGGAGTCCTGTTTTTGATCCCTCCAATTTTAGCAATCTATGATTCTACCGTTCCTAAGCAATCCAAGGATGGCAGAAGGACTCTTGATGTCTTCCTGCCTGTCAGGTACATGAAGGACTTGCCCAAGAATAGGATCTGCTGCTTTGTGGGACATCCCAAATATATCACTGATGCTCTTCAATGGCTCTGTTATACCAAGCTAGCAATGTATTATTTGGTTTGACTGTTGCGTAGCATAAAACAAGTGCAAAATCTGTTGCATTCATATCTCCACTTCAGTTATATTTTACTATTCAACTAAATAGTCCAAATAATGACAATAAATTTAATGGGAAAAGAGAACTTTCATGATACAGTTTTATTCAAAAAGATTTTCTCTTCTCTCTCGCTTGCTTAGAGTCATGAACAGTAAGTAGCTCCTGACAGCAAGCTAACCAATTCTTATCAGGCGGTATACTATCCATCACCTCCCTATGGCTGGCATATATTTTAACAACTAGCATCATAATACTACTGTGGAACTCATAAAGCACTTTCATGTCAATTATCTCATTAAAAAAAAATTATCTCATTTAATACTCACATGAGTCTGATAAAGATACCCATTTTTCAGAATCCATGTATAGCAAACTGTCTCTACTAGAAGTATTTAATCACAATATAAATATCATTTTGTTTTCATTGATGAAATGCTTTTTGGGGAACATACATATAGTACTGAGATCCTGAATGACCTAAGTGTAATAAATAGAATTTTATATGTTTAGAGGGAAAAATATTCCCCACACTTCAGCCCAGGCTGAAAGAACAGTTGTCTAATGGACACCCAACTGCTGTAGAGCCCATGATTGACACCAGAGTTCAAGTTTTCTCATCACACCGAAAGATTCAGAAGCCAGAGGTAGACCCCTTGATAGCTAAGGCTCAGCATTTTGGGTTGCATTTCCAGCCTTGACCTTCATGTCTCTGCCTTTAGCAGCAGAATCTCCACTGGTATGATGCTTAAGATCAGATCCACTTCCTTTCCTTCTCAAAGCACCCTGTTCTGTGCCTCTGGAGGTTGACTTACATGGATTGCATCAATGGACTTCTTGCCCTCTGGTTTTCTGTTAGGTTCAACCAATGGGAAGCACCTGCAGGGTCTTTGAAACAAGAGGAAAGTGAGGTTGGAGTTCAATATTAACTCCCCATGCCCTTCCCTATCCGGTCAGTGCACTTTGGTTGCTTTGCTCTACCAAAGGATATAGCTCTTGTTGGATAACTTTTTGTTTGTTTGTTTGTTTGTTTGCTTGTTTGTTTGTCGGATGACCTTCTGTAGCTACTACCTCTTCAGGTTCTGGTGATCATTCTTTCCCTTCCCCAATTAAAACCTAGTGGCTGTCACTAGCTTTGCAGCATAATACCATCCCCGTTGCTCTTCTTCTTCCTGCCTTTTGTAAACAGTCTCATCAAACTCTCTTCATTTGCCAGGACCTAGGCTAATATGGGGTCATACTTCAGTGATAGTGCCTGCTTCTACTGCTTGTTCATCATATAAGCAGCATTCACACAGACTTCAGAAAACCTTAATTCAGAAAAAAGGTGATATACAGCTAAAAAGTTTCCTTCAGTTCAATCCCTAGTACATTTGGAATATGAATTCATCTCTAATTAGATTCTGCTTATTTTGTTCTTTAAAAACACACCTAGTCTAGGGGTGCCTGGCTGGTTCAGTTGGTTAAGCTGAATTCTTGGTTTGGGCTCAGGTCATGATCTCATGGGTCTTGAGACTAAGCCCCACATTGTCCAGGCTCTGAGTTCCGTGGGGAGTCTGCTTGGAGATTCTCTCCCAGTGCTCCTGCCTCCACTCGCGTGTGTGTGTGTGTGTGTGTGTGTGTGTGTGTGTGTGTGTATTCTCAGAAGTAATTATTAGTTATGTATTTATTGTCAACATCAAAGTATTAATTTGTGCTACCCATACTATCTCCTACTTAGGGGATTATTAATGTCTCAACATTAATAATCTGTAATTCTTCAAATTACATCCAAAAAGTTTCTTTTTGCATATTAGACAAGGCATAGAGACACAAGAATGGTGAGAAGAGACTCAGGGCCTGGGGCGAATGAATAGTGATGTCTAATCCCGCAGGCTAGGCCATTGCTTATTTCTGGGCTAAGCTACTCTACTTAACCTCTTGGAAATAGGGGCAGCCCCAGTGGCGCAGCAGTTTGGTGCTGCCTGCAGCCCAGGGCAGGATCCTGGAGACCCTGGATCGAGTCCTGTGTCAGGCTCTCTGTATGATGCCTGCTTCTCCCTCTGCCTGTGTCTCTGCCTCTCTCTCTCTCTCTCTGTCTCTCTCTGTCTCTATGAATAGATAAATAAAAAAATCTTTAAAAGAAAAAACTTTTGGAAATAAGGGTCTTTTTGTTATAAGATAGAAATAGCCATCCTTTGGGACAACTTTAAGGTTTTCTTTTTCCATGGTTATAGCCCTGAAATAACCAAGGACAAGCCTGTTTTAATATTCTCTATACAGCCAAGGAAACCATCAACAAAATGAAAAGGCAACCAACTGAATGAGAAAAGATGTTTACAAATGATATATCTGAAGAAAAAAGATATATCTGATAAATGGTAAAAGAACTTACACAAATTAACACCAAAAAAGACCAATCTGATTTTTTTAAAAAAGATTTTATTTGTTTATTCATGAGAGACACAGAGAGAGAGAGAGAGAGGCAGAGACACAGGCAGAGGGAGAAGCAGGCTCCATGCAAGGAGCCCAACGTGGGATTCCATCCTGGGTCTCCAGGATCACACCCCAGACTGTAGGTGGTGCTAAACCGCTGAGCCACAGGGGCTGCCCAACAATCTGATTTTTAAAAGGGCAGAGGACCTGAACAGACCTTTGTCCAAAGAGAACATACAGATGGCCCATAGACATGTGAAAATATGTTCAACATCACTAATCATTAGGGAAATGTGAATCAAGACCACAATGAGGTATTGTCAGAATGGCTAGAATCAAAAGACAAGAAATAAGAAACTGGTGGGGATGTAGAAAAGGAACAAACCTTGCCACTGCTGATGGGAATGTAAATTGGTACAGCCACTGTGGAAAACAGTATGGGGTTTCCTCAAAAAAATGAAGAACAGAAATTCCAAATAATCCAGTAATTCCAGTACTGGGTATTTACACAAAGCAAATGAAAACGTTAATTCAAAAAGATATATACACCCCTATGTTTATTGCATAATTATTTATAATAGCCAAGATATGGAAGCAACCAAAGTGCCCATCAATTAGATGAATGGATAAAGAAGATGTGATGTGTGTGTGTGTGTGTATACACACATGTATGTATATATATGTTTTTGTACACACACACACTGGAATATTGCTCAGCTATAAAAAATGATGAGATCTTGCCATTTGCAGCAACATGGATGGACCTAGAGAGTATTATGCTAAATGAAATAAGTCAGACAGAAAAAAGACAAATACCATGTGATTTCACTTACATGTGGAAATCTAAAAAACAAAAGAAATGAACAAACAGAAAAGCAGAAACAGACTCATAAATAGAGAGAACAAACTGATGGTTGCCAGAAATGGCAGAGGCCGGATGGACAAAATGGGTGGAGGAGAATGGGAGATACAGATTTCCAGTTATGGAATAAATAAATCATGAGGATAAAAGGTACAGTATAGGGAAGACAGTCAATGGTATTGTAATAGTGCTGTATGGTGACCACACTTGTGGTGAGCACAGCATAACATAGAGAGTTGTTGAATCACTGTCATACACCTGAAACTAATGTAACATTGTATGTCAACTATGCTTCAATTTTCAAAAGATAAATAATAATAAAGTCTATGTTCTCACAGATGTCCTAGGCATTTTGACAAAATTAATCCCTTGTTCTATCTCATAGTCCTCTAAGTATTTTTCATTAGCTTATCCCAGCATTTACAAATCCTCCTGCTTTTTGTTTCAGGGGTGTTGACTTCAGTTTCTCTACCTTATTGCAATGGTTTTGAATAAAATCTTCCTTGCCTTTTTAATTGTTTAAATTAAATTAGGTTTTAAGTGTGCCTTGGTAGCTTAATGGTTGAGCATCTACTTTGGCTTAGGTCGTGATCCTGGGGTCCTGGGATCAAGTCCCACATCAGGCTTTTCATAGGGAGCCTGCTTCTCCCTTTGCCTATGTCTCTGCCTCTCTCTCTCTCTCTCTCATGAATAAATGAATAAAATCTTTAAAAAAATAATTAAACTTTAAAAATTGTGTTCTCATTTGATCTTACTCATTTAATTATGTAGATATTAATGAAGCATATATTCTCTTAAAAATAAAATGTATATTAATTTAAAATACAAATAGCAAATATTTACTGAGTGCTTACTCTGTGCTAAGTGATATGTCAAGCACTCTGCCAGTGTTCTCTCCTTTAGTCCTCATTACAACCCTATGAGGTAGACATCCTTATTATCTCAGGTTTTTTTTTAAAGATTTTATTTATTTATTCATGAAAGACACAGAGAGAGGCAGAGACATAGGCAGAGGGAGAAGCAGTCTCCCTGTGGGGAGCCCTATGCAAGACTCAATCCCAAGACTCTGGGATCACAACCTGAGCCAAAGGTAGACACTCAACCACTAAGCCACCCAGGTGCCCATCCCAGTTTTTTATCATGGACACTGAGACACACAAAGATAAGGAGCTTTCCCACAGACAGAATCAGTATTAAGACCCAGAGAGTTGGAGTCGAGAGCTCATTCATTTGACTACAATGTTGAAATGATCACTTAAGGACTATGTTTTGTAATTTGTCTAAGTTTGTGGGAAGTTGCCATTATACAGAGTTCTCTAGGCCTAGAGCTACAGCAAACTCCTTAGACTTTGCCCTGGAGATGAAGTCTTCTTGAGGAAAGTGAAGGTAGTGATGCTCCTGGCAGGTGGGTGATGCAGGAGTGGGGTTAGGCAGTTCCCTGAAAGGCAGAGCACCTTGATGTGTGCAGCATATGATGTAGAAGCATGCAGATCTCTAGGGAAGGGCATTCCATAATCTCCCTTGGGACCATGGTTCTGCAGTGGCTCTCCTATGTTCTAATTGCCCTTTCGTTTTTAAAGCATAAGCAGCCTTTTCCTAGAAATATTTTGAATCAATAAAATTTAACATAGCAACTTGGGAATTAGTTTTTCTCCCAAATAGTAGAATGACATAGCTTAATACTCTCCCAAACATTAGAGCTACATGCAGCCTTCCTTGTTTTTCCCAATGTAAGTAAAACCTGGAATGTAAAAATAGCTGCTATAATTAAATTAAAGACAAAGGAAATTAAGTATGAAAGAGGTGCATACATTTGGGATTTCCTCTCCTGTTTTCCATCTTACTTTTGCCCTTTTGACCCCTTATCTCTCTGTTTATTGATTCTTTGTGTCTTCCTTTATAATTTCAAATGAATGTTAAAAGCTTAGTGTGTCTCAATATCTAAGTGTATTGATCTCCCTCCCACCTCTTACCTTTTTTCTTTTTCCCACTTTCCTTAAGAAAAACTCGTCTTCCATTTGCCCTTCCTCTCATGTCCCTTGATTTCACATATATATTGAACATATTGATATAGGTCTTTTTATTCTAGTTTTTCTAGTTAAAGATTTGGATGGCTAATAGGCATTGAGGAATCAGTTTGTATTGGGTCTGTTGTATATATGCATGTTCTCATGTAATTATCTATTCTATGAAATGGGATCTGTTGTTAATCACCAGTTATAGATATAATGAAATTGAGGCTTAGAGAGTTAAGGGTAAGTTAACAAAGAGGATTTGAATCTAGGTCTATCTTCTTCCCTCCTATCCCTTCACAATATTGTTCTATTTTTTTTTAAGATTCTATTTATTTATTCATGAGAGACACAGAGAGAGGGAGGCAGAGACACAGGCAGAGGGAGAAGTAGGCTTCCTGCAGGGAGTCTGACGCAGGACTCAATTCCGGACCAGGATCATGCCCTGAGCCAAAGGCAAACGCTCAACTGCTGAGCCACCCAGGCATCTCATATTGTTCTCTATATAATGAAGGGCATAGAAGGTTCTGGATTGATTGGTTTGGGCTATAATGCACACTTTAAAATTACTTCCCAATTTGAAAAATAATTTTAAATTAATTTTTTAAAGATTTTATTTATTTATGAGAGACAGAGAGAGAGAGAGAGAGGCAGAGACACAGACAGACACAGGCAGAGGGAGGAGAAGCAGGCTTCATGCAAGGAGCCCGATTCGGGACTCAACTGTAGGACTCCGGGATCATGCCCTGACCCAAAGGCAGATGCTCAACCACTGAGCCACACAGGCATCCTGAAAAATAATTTTAATTTTAAATAATAGTTTTTAAAAATATTTTATTTATTTATTCATGAGAGACAGAGGGAGAGGCAGAGACATAGGCAGAGGGAGAAGCAGGCTCCATGCAGGAAGCCCAATGTGGGACTCGATCCTGGGTCTCCAGGATCACGCCCTAGGCCAAAGACGGCGCTAAACCACTGAGCCACCCAGGCTGCCCCTTAAATAATAGTTTTACCATAACTTCAGTTGTCAGTTCAGTTGTTCTCTCCAACTACTTAAATTTTTATGCTATTGGTCATCTAAAATGTTACTTTTAATTATTTTTTATTGAAGTATAGTTGACACACAATGTTACATTAGTTTCGGGTACAACATAGTGATTTAACAACTCTATACTGCTATGCTATGCTCAGCACTAGTGGAGCTACCATCTGTCACCATACAACTTTGTTACAATACCATTTGCCTGTATTCCCTTATGCTGTACCTTTCAACCCATGATTTATTCATTCCATAACTGGAAACCTGTACCTCCCAATCTCCTTCACCCATTTTGCCCATTTCCATTCCTCCCTCTGGCAACTACCAGTCTGATGAACTATTTATCTTAAGGAGAGTCAAAGGTGTCCAAAAAGAGAAGGGAAAGGCACAAAATAATAGGAAAGGAAAGGAAAAGAAAAGGAACTAGCCTTTGTTGAGTGGTTACTACATATTTGATGCTTTTATTAGGGACCAATTCAAATTCATACTTCTACATATTTTTTAATCCTCTTTTCTCTTTAAATTTGGGTATTTTTCCATCTTCTACTCCATTTTGTTCATAGTTCCTAAAGATAATTCTTTACCAAAGGTTGTTTTTGTGATCCTAAATACAAAAATTGTAGTGCCTTAAGTATATCATTCATGTGGACCTTAGACCTTGGAAATAATCATAGCCCTCAGATACACCCTTATCTCTCCCTCTGTCTTGAGTTTCCATTCTCATAGTAATGATTATTCTACTTTGTCTAGCTGGATTACAATTCTTACTAGTCAAAAGTAGGAGTTGTTAACTTTTGTTTACTCATTACCATCTATTTTTTATTCTTTCATTTGTTTTCAGCTTAAAATTATTCTTAAGCCTGTTTATAAGCCTCAGGACACACTGACAGGCTTCCTGTCAATCTCCTTAATATTTCATAGGATTTTTCACGTATGCAAAAATAGTAAAGTTGGCTCATTAGTCTGTATGCTTAAAGCAAAAGATATTTGGATTGAAAACTTTTGATTAAGTAATGCATGCCGATAATAGAAATTTGGAGAGGGGCATCTGGGTGGCTCAGTTGGTTAAGGGTCTGACTCTTGATTTTGGCTCAGGTCATGAGATTGAGCCCTGAGCTCCATGCTCAGTGGGGAATCTGCCCCTCTGCCTTTCCCTACCCCTTAAGCTTTTGCTCGCTCGTTCTCTCTCACGCATAATATATATTTTTTAAAAATTTTATTTATTTATTCGTGAGAGACGGGGGCGGGCAGAAACACAGGCAGAGGGAAAAGCAGGCTCCATGCAGGAAGCCCAACGTGGGACTTGATCCCGGGTCTCCAGGATCAGGCCCTGGGCTAAAGGCGGCGCTAAACCACTGAGCCATCCGGGCTGCCCTCTCTCACAAAATAAATAAATATTTAAAAAAAAAAGAAAAAAAGAAATTTGGGGAAATACAGAAAATTTAAAAGAACAACAGTGATAACCACTGTTGACTTTTTAAACCTATTTTCTTATGTTCTTGGAATGCTTATATGATTATTTTTATATGTATTAATATTTGTGTATTTAAAAGCACAAATGCCTATGTCTTAATATTTAAAACATTTTAAGTGCACTTATTTAGTTATTGATTTGCTTCATGTGGCAAGTCAGGTTTAGGTCAGAAAATGTCGATTCTATTCTGGAATATTCATACTTATAATAGAGCATATTATTTATTAAAGATTTATGGAGTCAGAGAAATCATTCCTTTGGTCAAGAAATATGTTTAGCATTTGAGGTATATTGGAAGCCTTACAAATTTCTGTTTCTTGGTAAAGAAATAGTCTACAACTCTGAAAATAAATCATCTTTATTCATTTTAAAACCTACATAAAAGGGTGCTTGGGTGGCTCAGTCAGTTAAGCATCCAACTCTTGACCTCAGCTCAGGTCTTAATCTTAGGGTTGTAAGTTCAGGCCCCGTGTTGGGCTCCACGCTGGAGTAGTGGAGCCTCATTTGCCTTCTAGTCCAGGCAGCTGCAATGGCTCACCTTGCCTCTTGTGAGCTGGCTATAGTCCACGTGCTGTTAAGGGCCAGTCTGGGGCTGCTGTGAGCTTGTAGTTGGGCAGTGTCAGCAGTCAGCCCAGGTACCTGCCCTCAAACACTTTGCCCAGGTCACACTGAACTGCAGGACACTCTCCCTGCCTTGTCCCTTGAGAAGTTTTCATTGGCAGGCTGGCTCAGCAGGCAAATCAAATACCAGCCTCCAATCATTCTGCCCCAGGCCTGTAGTGACCCTGAACTGCAGGGCCCTCTCCTGATGCTGACTTTGAGAGATTTTTGTGGGTGGGCAAGGCCAGCAGTCAGATCAGATGCCTGCCCCCAGACCCTCTACTGGGGCTTTGGATGCCCTGATTAGCAGGGCACTCTCTCTGCACTACCCGTTAGAAGGTTTTCCTGCCATGGAACTGGTGTATGTGGTTATTTTCCCCTCTCCCCAGGGCAAGAGTCACTTTGGAGTGGTGCTGGTTTCTGCTGGAGCTGCTTGCAGTGTGAGATGCTGGCTGGAGCCGCTTTGGAGGGATGTATAGGCCACTCTTTTGATCTGATTTTTTAAAAAATTAATTTATTTATTTAGAAAGATTTTATTTATTCATGAGAGACACAGAAAGAGAGAGGCAGAGACATGGGCAGAGGGAGAAGCAGGCTCCCTATGGGGAGCCCCATGTGGGACCTGATCCCGGATCCTGGGATCACTCCCTGGGCCAAAGGCAGATGCTCAACTGCTGAGCGACTGAGGCATCCCTCGATCTGATTTTAAATCACATACTTATGATTTTTTTAATTCCATTAGAAAAAGCTATCTAATTTTTTTAAGTTCGAATCAAGACAGACCTCTATCCTGGTCTGGATAGATCAATATATGTCATTACTATGAACAAGTAGCTTAATCCCAAATTTAAAATGGGATGATGCCCTTGTAGCAGAAATCTCTCTTATGCTCTAGCTACTGTTATATGAATTTTAGAGATGGTGGAGTTGTGTTCATTTTAAGGCATAAAATGCCAAGTAAAGAGAAAACAGCTTGGGAAGAGCTTAGCACCATTCAAGAAATCTCAGCAATGATTCTCAATTTATAATATTATTCAATTTTAGTCATACTGAAAACTTTATCTATGGGGAAGAATTTTCCAAAGTCTTTGATTTATACATTTACGATATAAAACTTGAAATCAGATCTATTGTACATTTACCCTTTATGAGCAATTTGGGAAAATTTGTAGTATATAATAAAAACATAAGAATTCAAGAGCTCCTTAGCCACATCGCCTCTTCCATTCCTTTTTCTCTGTGCCAAATCCATTTTGGTACAAAGCCAAGGTAATTTCCAGAAATTGGCAGTGCGCTGGCAAATGCACAGCTGCCGCCATCTCCAACCCTCACTTACTAATTTTGCACAAACCACTTCCTCCTCTTGGGGCTGAGAGATTCACAGGGCAAGGGAAGTTGTGCCTGGGGGGCAGATATGGAAGCACTACCCTGTGCTCCTGGTGCTTCAGGAGCCCCTAAAGGTAGCAGCAGCAGCAGCATCTCATCCCCTGCAGCCTGCCCAGAGAGCTTCCTACTGATAAAGGTGACATTCCAACCTCTCCCTTTTGCCCGCCTGATCTTCCTTAGCTTTTTCCACTTGACTCTCCATGTTGAGAAATTTTGCCTAATTTTTTCTGCCCCCTTCTAGTAAACACTAGTTTTGACTTCTCATGAATCAAAAGATTCAAACAGTCAGTTGCCATGAGGTTACCTGAGCCAAACCTGGACAGGGAGAGGAACTGAGAGGGCAAAAGACAGAGCAGAGACAGTGGGGCTGCCTGTGTTCCTTGTTTCCACTTACCAGCTTCTGCGCTATGCAGTGGCAGTGTGTGGGTGTACATACACACAGGTAAAATTTAGATATTTTTATCCTCCTACACTCTTCTTAAACATAGTCAGCTCTGGTTATATTTTAAGATAGTCGTGGTGATGATTTCTCCCCTTTTAATCTTGTGCTTCTCCATTTCTCTGCCTTTGTTGGTTGAGATTAGACTTGGTATTCTTCGTGAGCAGAGGGAAGCCTCTTGGACTATACACATCTCTCTTCATGCTTTGAGGCATCTCTTGCCTCTGCCCACTCCCCAGAGCACTGCTGAGTTGCCAGTAGCTGGATGGCCTTTCACTGCCCTGTCACCCCTCTAGGTGGGCGTGTTTGCTTCCTTGGGAGTAGCGTTAGTGCATCTAGAACAAGACTGTGAATGACTGTTGTTGTTGTTGTTGTTGTTTTCATCAGTGGTCATGATATCATGGCTATTTGTTTCTGATTGTCTGAATAAACAAACAACCAGACTAAGGAAAAGAGTGTAGGATGGGGAAAGAGGATTCATCCCAGCACTGCCATTGGTTAGCCGTTGTGTGGAGCAAATCAGGATATCATATGAATTTGAATTTGAACATAAGAATGTGATTTGCAGAAGTAAAGTCAATGGATTGGACTGTATTCCTTCATAGATGTTCCTTCATAAATAACAAACCGAATGCGAGGAGTGTGCTGACCTTCTCTTTCTTAAACTCATCCCCAGGGCCAGTGGGCACAAGTCTACTTCACATGCACCCTTAATCTCTTAGAAAGGGGTAGAGATTACAAAACAAACTCACGTTTTCCTAACTTTTTGGTATGAGCTCATTCCAATATGGTGTCAGTAGGGAGAAACTCAGGGTAAAAATTAACAAAATGGAAATTTACCAGGAATACATTCCTGTAGTTTGACTCCAGGAACAAATTGCACAGATAGGTGTTTGGCTGAAATTCACATACACATTTGGGTATTTGCACTATCCTCAAGTTTGATGTGAGCCAAAAGAATAACGTATGCCCTGCGCTGTATAGGGTAACCACGAAGGCAGATTGGAAGTAACTGCTGAAGCAATGGCCAGGTCTGATAGTATCAAGTCAGCAGTCTTAAAAGACCTTACGCAGAGCAACGTAAGAGAGGCCAAAGGCAAGAGGGCTCAAGGTTGTGGCAGGAGATCAGTCGAAAGCAAATGAAGGAATCAGTAATGTCAAAGCTGAGATCAGCACAAAAGGAATAGAATGGGAGAATGGGGTGAGGGTAATGGTGGTCAATTCAGCAAATAGCTAGTGCTGTAGCATAGGGTTCTAGCTATTATTGTTATTTCTTCCCCTAACCCCCAACCTTACATTCCCAGGCAGTTTCCTAGCCCCTAAATTTCTGCATGCCCTAGAATTTAAGTCCCCCCTAACCTAGCTTCATCCCACCCAATCTCATCTTCCTGATTTGTTTGAAGGGGAAAATCATCTGCATTATTTCGTAAGATTTCAGAGCCCATATATGAAGTATATCTCTTACTGTTACTGCTCCTCAATATCAGCTGGCTATTTTATTATTTCTGAGTTACCAGCCTTCTTACACATGCCCTGCTGGTTTCTACTTACCTCTGCTAATGCTCTTAGCCTCCCTGACTTCCTTTCTTCTATGGGTCTGAAATCATCTTCCCTTCAAAGGTTCATTTCAAGTCCTACCTCTTTCCATTCAGCCTGAGTTAACTACTCTAGCCTCCATTATTGTTTGCCTTCTGTACAGCTCTGTATAACAACATGGTACATTTGTCATGGGGGAAAGGGAGCAGAGGAGGTAATTCCCTCCATGTGATTATTAACTCCTTAAGTAATTTATAAGTTTTGAAAGGAAAGAACTGTGTCTTACAGAGACTGTATGTGTCTGTAAGAGAGAGTATTTTGGAATGAGGAAAAATAATCTGGTATTCCATCTTGGCTTAGTGACCTTTAGCAAATACCTCTCTATAGGCCTTAACTTCTGTGAAAAATAGGCATCATGCCCTGACTTCCTTACACAGGGATCAAATGTTTAGATCAAGATCATAACCCGCAGCACTTTTAACCTGTGAAGCACTGTAAGGAAGCAAGGGGTTATTAGAAGAGATGCTATGGTGTTATAAAAAAGGCAAGGGAATTTGGGGAATCTGAATTTTGAGTTATGTTTTTATTAATCTACTCTACCACTTACCCAGTACGTGACCTTAAAAAGTTTTTCATTTCTTTGTAAATTGAGAATGACACCATTACAAGGATTATAGGGCTGATGCTGACTTACACACCAATTTGTAAGAGCCAACTGTAACTTTGCAAGCAGGTTACTAAACCGTTATTAGCTTGAAATCTGCCATGGTGGGAGTATTTATACCAGAGAAATCAGTAAACACTACAAATCAGATTGTCCCTGTGTTTTCTTCTTTTCTCTTTTCCTTCTTTTTTCTGCAGAGCTGTTTTACCAGTATACTGCTGATTATGTAAACAGGACTGTGTAAATTGTAAGACACTTTGTCTCATTTATCAAATTAGAAGTAGTAATGGTACAGTAATGCTTTGTATCCACAGAACTTAGCCTAGTGCAAATCACAGCTCCAGCATATATTTATTTAATAAGTATATTTTTAATTTAACTTGGGTTCAACCTTATATTATTTTGATACTTGTGCCCTGAGTTATAGGAGCCTGCCCCCGCCCCCCGCCACCGCATCTTTAGCTCTTCAAATCCTTCTCTACAAAGTATCTTTTTAAAATCAGATAACATAAATAAAAGCTTGGTACAGTGTGTAAGACACACAGTAGGACTTAAACCTTCCATGTCTGTAACTGAGCTAATTACCTTCTTTCTAAACCTTTCTTCTGATATTTCATATCTCAGTGAATATTGCCCATCTATCCATTATCCTAAGAAGGTTATCTGAAAGTCTTCCTCTCTTTTCCCTTTCCCTCACCACACTCATATTTCATCAATCACTAGATATTGCTTATTCAACTGCTTAAATCTGTCCTCTCCTCTTCATTACCATTGCCTCTGCCTTGGTTCAGGCCCTCATCACTTCCCACTTGAACTCTTCCTCCTAAGTGACATCTTGACTTTCAGTATTTCCCCTTCAATCCAACCTTGACTTCTATAGATGTAATTTCGGATTACAAATTTGAGGGGCACCTGGGTAGCTTAGTCAGTTAAGCATCTGACTTTGCTCTAGTCATGATCCCAGGGTCCTGGGATCCAGCCGGGCTCCCTGCTCAGCAGGGAGTCTCTTTCTCTTCTGTCCCTCCTGCACACACCTGCTGTCTCTCTCTCTCTCTTTCTTCCTTCCTTTCTTTTTTTTTAAGATTTTATTTATTTATTCATAAGAGACACACACACACAGAGAGAGAGAGAGAGAGAGAGAGGCAGAAACACAGGCAGAGGGAGAAGCAGGCGCCATGCAGGAAGCCCGATGTGGCACTTGATCCTGGGTCTCCAGGATCACACCCTGGGCTGAAGGCAGGCCCTAAACCACTGAGCCACCCGGGCTGCCCTGTCTCTCTCTTTCAAATAAATAAATAAAATCTTAAAAATAAATAAATAAATTACAAATTTGACCAAGTCACTCCCTTGCTTAAAATTTCTTAATGGTTCTCTGTTGTCTTGAGGATAAAATCTAAAAGCTTTAGTTTGTCACCAAGGACTGCCACATTCTGACCTTTGCGTCTTATAAGAGTTATCTCCTGCTACTCCCCAATACTTCCTGGAATGTCTAGTCTCACTTTTACCTGGCTTACCCTCCAACCCAAACAACATTTCCTCTATGACATCTCTAGACATATTTGATGTTGATTTTTCTGAGCTCCTGTAGCACCTTGTTCATGTCTGTGTACCCTATATCTAACTACATGGTTCTTATAATCAATTGGTCTTTCCCTCTAGATTGTAAGTTCCTATAGAGTGGAACCCTATGTGCCATTCATTAATTCCTAACACATTGTATAGCATGTAATAGGAGCTCAGTACATGTTTACATGAATGAATAAGACTTCAAAGGATAGGGTATTTTCATTTTCATTCATGCAAGCTACTCATAGTGTGTTGCAATGAAAAAAAGACTTAAAATTTGGATCTCAATAATGCAGATAAAAATTAATAAAATAGAGATAGTTTCTTTTTATCCATACCCCCCAACATGGGATATTATGGCCCCCATCACCTTCAGGATATAATCCAAGCTTCTTAGTCTAGCATACAAAACTGACAGAATGGTCCCTTTCTCTCTATTCTTATCTTTCTCTGTATACATACATATAACCTACATTCCAGCCACTTCAATTCGTCATATTTTTCATGCCTTTCATGCCTCCTTACCCTTGTTTGCACTTTCTCCACACCTGTGACATCCTCCCTCTCTTTTCTCACTCACCCTTTTCCTGCCGACCCAATGAGGTTTGATACTTCTAACTGATCAATAGTTACCACCTTTGAGCAGCTGGCCCTGAAAGTATCCCTCCCTCTTCCGTGCTCCCAGAGCACTTGATTGGCTCATTATAAGCACTGTACTGCCAATCATTGTTGGTTTGTTTCTTGCCCCCTCTCTAAAGTGAGATTATCTTTATACCCTGGCTTCTATTAAACACATTCTAGATGTTTAATACAGAGCAAAGGAAGGAAGGAATAACTATTATATGGAGATTTGTAAAGAAAGTAAATTTCTGGGATGCCTGGGGGGCTCAGTGGTTGGGCATCTGCCTTCAGCTCAGGGTGTGGTCCTGGGGTCCTGGGATCACATTCCGCATCAGGCTCCTCATGAGGAGCTGCTTCTCCCTCTGCCTATGTCTCTGCCTCTGTCTGTGTCTCTCATGAATCAGTAAGTAAAATCTTTTTTAAAAAAGTATATTTCTGGGGATCCCTGGGTGGCGCAGCGGTTTGGCGCCTGCCTTTGGCCCAGGACGCGATCCTGGAGACCCGGGATCGAATCCCACGTCGGGCTCCCGGTGCATGGAGCCTGCTTCTCCCTCTGCCTGTGTCTCTGCCCCTCTTTCTCTCTCTCTCTCTATCATAAAAAAAATAAATAAATAAAAATAAAAAAGTATATTTCTGGTAAGAGACATACAATGAATAAATTTAAGATTGAATTTGCTTCAAACTGACCAATCTGGACAATTCCATGTCTTTATTTTCAGAAGTTGGGTGGCCCTGAAAAATTGGTGCTAATGGACAGATCAGAAACAAAAAATAAGTTTAAAGCACTGGGGCTGAGTTTGTTGCCCCAGATTAGGTGCATTACAGTAAAAACAGATTTTGTATCTTAGGAATTTGTCTTGTCCCGTACATGACTTAATGAATACCTACATGACTTAATGAATGCCTTAGAAAGGAACACAATCCCCCAGTGGATAAAACACTAAAGAAAATAGAAAAAAATGAGCAGAATGTTGTTTCTAATAAAACTGTTTACCAAGACATTAATTTCTCTTTGAGAAGGGAAACAATTTTTTTTCTGATTATGAAACTACCATGTAGTATTTGTCAGTCTGTTTAGGTGGCTATAACAAAAATACTATAGACTAGATGGTTCAAACAACAAACATGTATTTCTTACAGTTCTGAAGGCTGTGAGGGCTCCACCCTTGCCTAATCACTTCCCAAAGGCCCCGCTTCCAAATACTATCACATTAGGGAATGGGGTTCAGCATATGAATTTTGGAGCAAGGAGATAAAAAAATTCACTCTCTAGCAATATATTAATACAGAATGCCTGGAATATTAAAAAACAACAACAACAACAACAACAATATAAACCCCTCCCAAATCTAACCACTGAGAATTAACAATAGTTCATAGTTAACAATAGTTAGTTAATTCTTGGGATATATTATTCCCAGTCTTTTTTCTTGTATGTGTTTGTGTGTCCTTTCCAGTAAAAGGTGGGGGGTGGGTGAAACAGGTGATGGGGATAAAGGAGTCCACTTGTGACGAGCACCAGGTAATTCATGGAAGTGCTGAATCACTATATTGTACACCTGAAACTAACATTACACTGTATGTTAACTGGAATTTAAATTAAAACTAAAAAATTGTAAGGGTTTATGTTGTATATATTGTTCTGTTTTCTGTGTTAACATGTCATGAACGTTTTCTCAGATTCGTAAAAAATATTCTTCTACAACATAATTTTTAACTGCTGCACAGTATTCCATCATTTGGATATATACCAGTGTTTAACCAATTCCCATTGTTTCAATGTTTTTGTTATTATAAACAGAAGTGTAGTAGTGTGGCTGACTGCAGGAAGGGTGATCTCATGTCCTTCTCCTATTTTCCCCAGGTTTGGGAGCCTCGTCTTGCATCAGAATTCTGTCCTAATAATCCTCTGAGTGTTATCTCAGGACCCTGGGCACACTCATGGCACGATGGCCAACCCTCAGGAGCACCTGAGCTGCTCCTCTTCCCCACACTTACCCTTGAGTGAAAACAGAACCTTCAATGGACTACAAGATGAACTCACACCTATGGGGAGCCACCCCTCACCCAAGCTCCTTCAGGACCAGCAGGAAAAGGGGGTGGTACAAACAGAGCCAAATGAGAGCATGAACAGCCCCATCACCACAACAGTGTTGACCAGTGTGAGTGAGGATTCCAGGGACCAGTTTGAGAACAGCGTGCTTCAGCTGAGGGAACAAGATGAATCAGAGATGGCCATGTCTCAGGGGAACAGCAACGCCGTGGATGGAGAGAGCACAAGTGGAACTGAAGACATCAAGATTCAGTTCAGCAGGTCGGGCAGTGGCAGTGGTGGGTTTCTGGAAGGACTGTTTGGATGCTTAAGGCCTGTATGGAATATCATTGGGAAGGCATATTCTACTGATTACAAATTGCAGCAGCAAGGTAAGCTAGAGTGGGAACCTGGGAAATATTTCCTGGATAAACACACCACCACCATTCACTGGATAACCTCTGATTAAAATGCTAGTACCAGATGAAAACCCTGTACCAATTCTCCTACAGACCTTCTCACTGGAACAGATTCACATTTGGTTGGTCTTGTTTGGCCAAAGCCCATCTTCTATAGTTGTCCAGCCTAGTGGTGTCAAGTAGAGTACATAGAAGACAACCCATAGTGTTATGAGGGAAGAAAACGTTAGTGGGCATATTCCTTCTATCACCATTTTAAATTTCTATTTTCATGCATGTTCTCATATATATTTGGTATTTTAATAAAGTTGTGTAGATACATAATTTGTAAAATCACATAATGCATGTTTAAAATTTTTTTATTGAAAGTTTATGTAATCAAAAGGTCTGATGGCCACTGGATTAATTCAAAGCCATACAGAAACCACGTGGTTCTATGCCTTAAGACTGCCTGCCTGCCGTTAGGTTGTAGTAAAAAGGAATCATTTTCTTACAGCCAAGGCACAGAAAGCTCACATTGTGAGAAAAGAACAAATATACAACCAATCTTGAGAAGCATTATTATGTCTAGATCCCACAGCTTTTTAAAAAGTAAATTAACTCCCATCATTGTGTGACATGCATATTCATATATTCCAATTCAAGCATTGTGCTTCTGAAGTAAAGAGAACACATGGCCCCAGTGTTCTTTATAACTTCATTTATATTCTTCAAAAGAATTTTTTTCTTCCTGATAGCAAATGTAATATATGTGGAAAAATTGGAATATACAGGTAAGTGCCCCCCCCCCAAAAAAGGTAAAAATATTTATCTATGATCCTCGGTCTCCAATATTAATGTTCGTGGTATGTATTATGTTAGTCTTATTATGTGTGTTTATGTGTGCTTTAAAAAAAAAGAGTCAAACTATTCTGTTATGGTTTTTCACTTCACATTGTGAACATTTCCCGTATCATGAAATATACTTCTTTAGCATTTTTAATGCCTGCATAATATTAAATTGTGTGAATGTGCCAAGATTTCTTTAAGCAACCCTCTATTGCTTGGCAATTTGTTTGCTGTTTTTAGTGATCATAAGCTACACTGCAATGAACATCTGTTTATTAATTAATTTTCACCCATATCTTTATGTCTGTGATTATTTTTTATTATATTTTTAATTTCCTTAAGCTAAGTCTTTAGAAGAGGAATGATTGGTTTAAAAGGGTTTGTGGCTTTTTTTTTTTTTTTTAATTTTTTTATTTTTATTTATGATAGTCACAGAGAGAGAGAGAGAGAGAGAGAGAGGCAGAGACAGAAGCAGGCTCCATGCACCGGGAGCCCGATGTGGGATTCGATCCCGGGTCTCCAGGATCACGCCCTGGGCCAAAGACAGGCGCCAAACCGCTGCGCCACCCAGGGATCCCGGTTTGTGGCTTTTTAAAGCTTTTGATACATATCTTTGTAGCTAGCCTGGCATAAATCATTCCATTGTTAACAGTTCTCTCATCAAGAAACTTTGGAAAGGACCAGAAATGAGAGATTCTGTCTCATTTATTTCATAACTGAATGTTGGACTCTGTGACCGTCTTTTAAAAATATACTCATTTTGGGGCACCTGGGTGGCTCAGTCAGTTGAGCATCTGCCTCTGGCTCAGGTCATGATCCTAGGGTCCTGGGATCAAGCCCTGTGTTGGGCTCCTTGCTCAGCGGGGAGCCTGCTTTTCCCTCTCCCTCTATCCCTCCTTCTGCTTGTGCTCTCTCTTTCTCTCAAATGAACAAATAAAAATCTTTTAAAAAATTAAATACATATATTCATATCTTTCATTCAAGACTATTGACAGCTTTTCTGCAACAGCCAGTTGACCTCAGTCACCATTGCCCATTTTTCTCGTGCCTTCTATTTTTCCTATTTCTGAAATACTTTCTCTTAAACCAATACCAACCTCTCCTTCCATATCCTTAAGTGTATTGGGATTTGCTGGTAAATCAGTTGATCTCAGGCATGCTTTCCAGGATTTGTCAATCACAGCATCCATTCCTGCTGCATTCAGAAATTCTTTGTCAGTCTCTGGGTTTGGTCTGTCTGTCTGTCTGTCTCTCTCTCTGTCTTTCGTACATCCTCCCATCCCATCCACCTTGCACATTCCACCCTTCTTTTGCCTTCTAAGGTTTCAAGGAAATTAAAAAGCTGTAATTGGGGATCCCTGGGTGGCTCAGCGGTTTAGCACCTGCCTTCGGTCCAGGGCGTGATCCTGGAGCCCTGGGATCGAGTCCTGCATCGGGCTCCTTGCATGGAGCCTGCTTTTCCCTCTGCCTGTGTCTTTGTTTCTCTCCTTCTCTCTGTGTCTCTCATGAATAAATAAATAAAATCTTTAAAAAAAAAAGCTGTTCTTTGTCACATGAAGGTTGGGAGTTTCAATGTTAAACAGTGTTATTATTTTAAAAACTGAGAATAAAACTAAGCACAAAGAGGAAAATAAAAAGTACTTGTTATCCCACAACCCAGAGATAACCACTCTTAATTTATTATTTTTTAAAAAGTTCCCTCTTCTCTGCTCAGATGCAAAACCTACTAATATCTGTTTATGTGTTAAACTACCTTTGGTTTTTAGGGTCTTCACTTGCCCAATCAAATAATTATTTTGGTGGTAATTTGGAGATCTCAGGATCCAAATGCAGCATTGAGCTTCAGGCTCATAAAGACGGGCAACAGATACATCCTATGTGGCTGTCAAAAGGAGCTTTAAAAATTTTGGAGGAAAAAAAAAAATTTTGGAGGGTGTTTGGGTGGCTCAGTTGGTTAAGTGTTCAATTCTCCATCGCAGCTCGGGTCTTGGTCTCAGGGTCATGAGTTCGAACCCGTAATGGGTGTGAAGCCTACTTTAAAAAAAATAATTTTTAAAAAATTGTCCTGTAAACTTCTATTTAATTGTCTTCCAATTGATTATGTGACTGTCAGAAAGGCTTATTTAAAGAGTAAATAAGAAATAGGCCTGGTCATCTTAAGCTTACAAAGCACCTTATGGCTGCCTAAATCTTCAGCAGATGACAGGATACCCTACTGTGGCTGGTGTTGCCGGGGCCCATCAAAGAGACTCACTAGCCAGAAACTAAGGTAGTTTTTCCCTTGTCAGCTCTGGGATCAGGGAGCTAATCTTTAATCCTGGATTACAGTCAACTAAAGGATAGTACACAGAACAGATGTGTCTCTACTCTTGGTACTTAGGAGAAAATTTCACTTGATTTTTCAAAATTTTAATGAAATCTTCATCTCCCATTTAGTATGTTGGTAATGAAGTCCAAATAAGGTAGTATGTGTAATTGAAATATTTTACTGCCAAATAGTTCCCAGTCTTTAATGCAAGTATTATCATAACCACGTCTGAATATAAACAAAGGAAAATTTATGCTGTAAAAGTAGATGGGCACGGGGCTTTTTCTCAGTCTTAGAGATCATGGTAGATATTGGAATTAAGACAGGACTCAGAGTGATGAACAGAAGATAGAAGCTGGGGAAGAGTACCAATGGACAGATACAAAAGCAGCAGAAAGTCTGAGACTAACCCCAGAGCAAACACAGCCAGGTTCCATTGTTATGTCGTTATCTTGCTGTCAGTTAGTGGGGGCCCTGAATTTTGCACATCCTCATTGCTAACATTCTTTTTCTGTTTTGTTTTGTTTTTCCTACTCCTTGGCTTCTGACTAGATATTGAGAGAGATATTGGGATGAGACAAAAGGACTAAATCACATCAGTTTTATTTCTGATAATTAGTTCCAGTAAAAAGATTGATAGAAAGGTGGTTGAAGTATTACTTTACACTCTGTTCCTGAATTACCAGTGTGGTCTACTCTATTTTTCTATGGATAATTAAGACTTGGCTAAGCATAGCTGAACAACACAGGCATGAGCTATTGTTGGTAGAGGAAAGTTTTACTCTTTAGTATAATATCGTCAACCTTTGGTATTTGAGTGCCAAATGTATTTATCATTTATATTTTAATAATTCATTTATTTCCCATTTCATACAATGCTAAATAATAGGCATTATTTATTTCAAAATATAAGAAATTGTAGGGGCACCTGGCTGGCTTAGTCATAGTACATGTGACTCTTGATCTTGAGGTCATGAGTTAAAGCCCCATGTTGGGTGTAGAGTTTACTTATTTTATATAAATATAAATATATATACACATGTGTATATATATATGCATATATATAATAAATTATATAAACATTATAAAATGATATAAAAAGAAAGAATTATTTAATAAATTGGCTTGGAATCATTCAATAACAATATGAAAAAAATTAATTTGCCTTGGTCCTCATACCATACACCAAAAAAAGCTCCAGATGGATATAAAGATTAAACCTTTTTTTAAGATTTTATTTATTTGACAGAGAGAGAGCACACACAAGCAGGAGGAACAGCAGAGAGAGCCCGATATAGGGCTCTATCCTAGGACCCTGGGGTCATGACCTGAGCTAAAGGCAGATGTTTCACCAACTGAACCACCCAGGTGCCCTGGATATAAGATTAAATTTTAAAAAAGAATCAACCATGGGGATTACTCTCAGAAGATTGATTAGGTGGTAGAAGAAATTACGAAGGAGATGACAGGCATCTATGAAAATAATGTGTTCAAAAAATAATAAAATATAAAGTAAGTTTTCAAAAATATATTCTCTTCACATGTATTCAAGAAATAGAAAACCCCTTCAAGTTTATGAGAACTCTGGGACCCTGGCAGATAAATGCACAAAGCATAATTGTGACAATTCATGCAGAACAACTATGAGCATTAGACAAATGTGGAGAAACCTTCCACGTTACTGGCAATTAAAGTACTGCAAACTTGGGGTGCCCGGGTGGCTCAGTCGGTTGAGCAGCTGACTCTTGGTTTCGGCTCAGGTTGTGAGATTGAGCCGTGCACTGGGCTTCCTGCCCCACGGAGAGTTGGCCTGTGATTCTATCACCCTCCCCCTCTGCCCTGCACTCTCTGTCTCTCTCTCAAATGAATAAATCTTTTAAAATAAATAATAAAGTAGTGCAAACTTATAATACATTACCTTACACCTAAATAAATTAGAAGCCAGAAGACTATCGACAATATTCATTGATGACAAACTTATAGTCAAAGGGACACACTTATGCTTTATTGCTCTCAGCAAAAACTAGCGAAACCCTTTTGGATGGCAAGTTAGAATGTATAGCAAACTGTACTGTTTAACCTAAGAACTGAGTCTGAGGAAATAATATAAAGAAAGAAAAAAGTATCAAATTTAGACCAGACAAAAAGATGGAAACACTCAAGTACAAAAAAAGTACAAGGTGTAGTGAGCAACTATGAAAAAGCTTATAATAAAAACTGGAAATACATGGGATATACACATTACCAGAAAAAAGTGTAAAAGATTATGTGTCACCTACAACTTCTACATAGTTGCATACATATGAGCAAAGACTGGAAGAGAAGATGAAAACTGAATATGGAATGGGATTGTAGATAAAATGCTTTTGTTTGTTTTTTTCTAATATTTTCTGGTGTTTCTAGCATTTAGCAATAAATAAAGGTTCAGTAAATGGGGGAATAAAACACCCAAAGATGTCTAATTTTAGTAGTTACTACACTTAAAATTAGGATAACTTGGGTTTTTATAAAGTTTTTCAGGAAAATATAGCCCAGTATGTTCTTGCCCCAGAATCCAGTAATAGTACTTTATTTGGCCCCAGAGTGGCCAAAGTGACACTGTGTCTAGTTTCTCACCAGACAGACCCCTAACAAGTAAAACCTTCTGATGGTGTGTTATGGATATCTGGGTCCTGCGTTTGCTGCACAGATAAGCCTGTGGGGATGGAAGTGGGGCTGTGTGACACACTTAACTCTTGTCAGTCATTCGAAGCCAGAAAGATCCTCAAAGCAGTCAAACCCACGTAACTCACTCATTCCTCCTGCATCTAACTTGGTATCATTTTTTTATTCGATGATTTCATATTTGTGATCTATTTGTATTTTAGAGAAATTGTTTTTATGTAGCATCTATCTAATTTCGGCAGAGCAGAAACCTTCAATCTGCTCAGAGCAAAAGAATGGGTTAAATACCTATGCTGTCAACCATCCTCACTGTAATTTGCCCTGCTCCATGTCATTTTCTCTGGAAGGTCATGTTTTAACCACTATAATGAGAGGCCACATTTTATTAAGACTGCAGAATTTCTTTTCTCTCAAGGTTGAGAAAATTAGAAAAGAGGAAAATGTAGTTCCTTCTAGGTCCTGATGACCTCTTTCTGCTGCTTCTTCACCATGGTAGATGTGAGTTGATCTGCTTTCAAGATCAGAATATCTTCAGAGCTGACTCAACACTACCTTGTTCAATGTTCTGCAAACAGTGACCTTTTAGTGCTTGATGATCTAATGAAAATCCCCCGTAACCTTTAACATTGTCATCATCCTCTCTCCACTCTGTGGGACTCCTAGTTCTTTGATGTTTACTTCTTACCAGTTGACAATGAACTGATAAAAAGGGGGACAAGGAGAAGGATCAGTGGATCATATTCTCCTTTTTAAGTTCCATGAGATTAAAGCACATATTGATTGAATTTTTGAGGTGCTTTATCTAAAAATAGCATTTTATTCATTATAAAAGTAATACAGGCTCAGGTTAAAAAAATACAGGAAAGAATAAAGAATGTAATGTGAATCATCAATAATGTCACCACTTAGAAATGACTCCTGTTACTTTTTTGGTGCAAAGAAAATCAACTTCTAAGAAAGAGAGAAACTGGAAAGTACTGCATCTATATGAGTAAATCTATCATGGCTAATGACCCTCTCAATTACTTCATGAGAGGCAATGTGGTATAGTGGAGAAAGCACTGTCCCTGGATTCAGCCATTCTTGAGCTCTGGGCCCAGTTCTGCCACTTACCATCTATATGACCTTGGGTAAGTTACTTAATCTCCCTGTCTTTGTTTCTCATCTCTAAATAAGCACAATAAGACCAGACTTACAAAATTGTTGAAAGGATAAACACATGAGATATATAAAGCTTTATGCTAGTGTCTGGCACGTAGTACTCAATAAAAGGTAAATATTAACATAAGTTTTAACACAATTAGATCCTTGTGAGAGTATCATTGAAAATTCATTCAGGAAAGATTAATTAAGCATCTGCACTAGAGATTCAAAGAGGAGTAAAACAACACTGACTTATCATGGGTGATGGACTAGAGATAGTGGTATAGATAAGTGGATTGAACATGCAAGCTTGAAGTGAGGAGGTGGGCCCATGGGAATATCAAGATATGTTTTGTTCAGTGGAGAGTATATTAGAGATCTCTGATCTGCTTGATTTCATTAGTTAAAAATTGATACAAACTAATACATGAGAATATGTGATGGATAGTACCAAGACCCATAGGAAGGTTGTATCTTTTGGTGAGTTACCAGGTGGGAGTCAAAGGGTAGAGATCATCTGGGGTGATGCTGAAGTTGGTACCTTTGGAATGGCCTTGTAGGATGGTCCCTGAGTAAATTCTGAGATCTAAGTTTGTTTCTCGCTTGTGTGCCTAGATACTTGGGAAGTGCCATTTGAGGAGATCTCAGAGCTGCAGTGGCTGGGTAGTGGAGCCCAAGGAGCTGTCTTCTTGGGCAAGTTCCGAGCGGAAGAGGTGGCCATCAAGAAAGTGAGAGAACAGAATGAGACGGATATCAAGCATTTGAGGAAGTTGAAGCACCCTAACATCATCGCTTTCAAGTAGGTCAAGGCTTTTTTTTTTTTTTTAAGAAATAGATTTTCTTTCCCCCAATATCTACATATGAGTTCCTGCTTTGAAAGACACATCGAGCATACTATAGACTTAGTACCATGCTAGGTGCTTTGGGAGGGCACCAACGATTGAATGAAAGTTATGTCTTTAAGGATCTTATAATCTAGTAGTTCTTTTTGCTAAAGCACACCCTTCTCAGAAAGGATGTACATGAGACAGAAAGGGAGAAATGGATTCTTATCAAGCAATCCTAGCTGATGAATTATCCTCATTTATCAGTGAGATGATGGAGCTCACTCTGAGATAACCTGCACATCCTAAAGTTCAGTTAAGAAAACAAAGCTAATATCTGACCCAATCACAGAACAATTAGTCCCTGTGTAACAGAGAAGTATTTTTTTTATTAGTTTCTGTTAGCCTCCCTTCTTAAATATGAACTTGTAATAAGAGGCATCTTCACAGTGTTTCTCCCTGCCTCAGGCTTTGCTAGATCTCTTTTCAAGTAATGCCACTCAGCCTTCTAAATCTAATGACAGCTGAATTACTGATGAGAGTAAGTTATATGCTATGCTCATTCCACACAGTAGGTGTTTTCAAGAGTGTATGGACATATCTTTCTAGCTCAGACTGTTATTTTCATAATAATGGTAGGGATCACTAGCAAAAGGGGAGGCATAAGGGGAAATTTGAGGAAGTCCCCAAATCTGGCAGTGCTGAGCTCTAAATATGTGTCATCTCTTCTGCCTGTAGCTTTCCCTTGAGTTCCCTCTCTTGCCAGGCTTCCAAGTCTGCTCTATCCTGGAAACAAATGATGAGTGGCCTTACAGGAGTGAAAGTTAAGAACAGGAAAGCTAGTCTTTAGGTAGAATGACAGTTAAGAAACTAGAGCTTCTTGATATGTTTGATGTATATATTTCGATCCTGGAAAATAATATGAGCAATGTGGCTATAGCCAGAAGTGGAATAATTTACAAATTCCCCTTTCCTAAACTAGGAAGAACTTCTCCCAGCCCCCAAGAGGCATCCTCTCTTGATAAAAGTCTCATTATAAAGGTAAACATGTCATGTGATAATTTTTCATTGGAATCACATTCCTAAAGTAAGGAATAGAAATCGTGGGTAAGGGTTTTGTAGAATGGGTTTAAATGAATATTGATGTTGAGTTTTGATTCCTAAACAAGACCCCTTCATGGAAAGGGAAAGAGATGTGAAAAGGAGAGAAGCATTCAACTGGGATACTAAATGAAGTATGTGAATGTATTTCCTTGTGGAAGGAACATCCATACAGTGGGCATGGGAGAGAGCTTCAGTTGCTCTAGAGATTCCATCCTTTGTTGCCCTATTTGGGCCAGGAGTATGTGAGACGAAAACGAAACGCTATAGAGACTAATCATAATCTTTCCAACAATGATAAATTTCAAAAGACAACAGAAGGGTTATTTTTAAGCAGATAGACTATCAGAGACTCACTTCTTTCCTTCATTTGACTTCACTGAGGATAATCATCACTTCTAGTTTGCTACATCCTAAATGGAAGGAAGGACCTTTCATTTAACTTATATTTAACTCAGCTTTTAAGCTTAGATCACTAGGATGCTGAGTTTGAGACACAGAATATTCTCTAGATTAGTGTGGTTTTTTTTGCCTCCTGAAGTGAGCTGAGCTGTATGTCCCAGGTCTGAGGGTTTTCCAGCAGGGATGTCCTGGATAAACCAAAGGTAGAAATATATCCTGAGAGTATGGGTGTAAGAAGCTTTATTTTTCCTTCCTTTCTTTTTTTTTTTTCTTCCCATTTTCCTTGCAACCTTTTCCCACCTTACTCTTTTGATCCTCTTACCTACATGTGCAGTTTTCTGCATTTTGGTCAAGTATTGCCATGCCAATGCCCCACCTTTTAGGCTGAAGATGCTTGAATAGTCTTTACCTCTACATGGAAAACAATAGTGAGACTGTGTCCCTGGTTCATTACACCATGCTCTTGAGGCATTGTGCAGTGTTATGTTTGCAGCCATCTGTGCCATGTGTTGCTTGGCCAATGAATCATTCAGGACCGTCTGGAAGATATGAAGGCATGATTAGACTTTAGTATGTCTCTCTGGATACTGATTGCTGTGCTTACAGCTTCCTTTGAAGTAAGAACCATGTACAGAAGGGGAAGTGAAAGAAAAGAAGTCTGTATTTTTTTTCTTCCAATTTTTTAAAAGCAATCTTTGAGGAAAACCTAATCTGACTGTTCCTAATGGAATTGGGTGCCAAGGGGAAGAAAAAGGTAGCAATTAGAAGTGATTAGAGAGCTGCTATTTATAGCTACTAAGAAGCCTTGTCATAGTATAGGGTTGATGGGATGATTGCTTCTCATTCATCAGTCAAGAAAAATGAAAAGCACATATCACTGTTACCCTTCCTGTCTGTTTGTGCAGCAAGTTAAAACATGGTTGAATAGGATGCTGAATGGCTTCAAACAAATATTTATTTTGATATTCTTAAGCACATTATTCCTGCCTAGTCATTGTTTTTTTTTTTTTTTGTAATGAAAATTAAATTGTCTTATTATAGTTGTGGTTTATCTGTGTTCCACCAAGTTCTCCTAAAAAGTCAAGTAACAGAAACTTGAAAAAATTTCATTAGACATGAAGATGAGAATTCTGGGTAGCTTAGAAAGTGATAAGGAGCATAATAGAGATAGCTCTGTGGCATTTGACAGGCATATCGGGGCAGGGAAAATGAAGACTTAATTTTACTTCTTCATAACCTGCTGTTCTTTAGGATGTTCCTATGATTGCAAGCTATGGCCTCTTCATTCTCTCATCGCTTACAGCCACCTAAGGGAGAGGACATGAATTGGTAGCTGGCTAAGGACTTTAGCTGGGCATCTTGCAGATAGAATACTCTCAACTCTAGAAAGTTTTGGAAGAAGGCATACATACTTATTAAGAGATGGGATACCAAGAATGGCATAATTGTTCTCCACTTTTCTTATCTTCATGACAAAAGTATGAAGTAGAGTTAATATCATTATCATTTTTCTAGGGTAACGCTGACATAGGAGTCCCCAGTATGCATGTGTATGCAGACATTGCAAAGCAAAATGGAGGGCAGTGTCCCATAGTGAGTGGAAAGAGCATAGGCTTTGAAGTTAGACTGGATTAGAATCCAAGCTCTGTCACAGGCATATCATCTAGGACAGGTCACTTTCCTTCTCTGAGCCTTACCTGTTAACAATGGAAGGGGTCATAACTATTGTGTAGTGGTTTGGGGAGATTCAATAAGACAATAAACATGGAAACATTCCTGACAAATAGAAGAAATTCTCCCATGTTGGTTCCCTGCTTCCTAACCCTTACAATTGCACATGTTTGTGCAAAGGAATTAGTGCAAAGAAGGTTCAGGTAAAGTTAAGAAATAGCTGTCAAGGACTTGCTGTGAACTTCTAGGCCTTCTTGGTAGAGAGACAAGAACCTGGAGACCTTTCCCTTCAAGGAGCCTATGATCTGTATGGGGAGAGGAAAATTGTGTATAAAAAACTAGTGGCTCCTGTGTAGCATAGTAGGGAAGAGAAAGATCTTCTTGGACTGGAATAATCAGGAAAAGATTTGTAGATGACATAGGAATTGATCGAAATATAGGCCACATAGGTATGTGTTACATTGTATGATATTGTTTTTATTCTAAACAGAAATGTTTTTCAAAGACTATATAATATAGAAAATTGTCTCTTTTTTGATTTTCAGTCTAGTTATCTTAAATTTGACTAATTTAAAATTCAACAACTAATAGTTAAAATACCAATATTTTACCAGAATTCTCTTTCTGTATCCTATGTATAAAACCTTCTATTTAATTTTAAAAGGAAGAGATTTAAATGATTCTTAACCATCTAAAACAACACAGTCCCTGGCCTACTCGAGTCTCAGGAATCCCAGAATGGAATGGTCCCCAGAGAAAAGCACCAGATACAGCACAACATAGAATCAGGAGTAAACAAAATGAACTAAAATTGTCTGTGTGCATTATAGAGAAGCTTGGACACTAGAGGTGTTTTAACGGTAATTGAAGAATCAGGAAAGGTTACACCTTTAAAAAATAATATGGGTAGAGAACTGGTCTTAATTATTTAATGTATTAAATGTTCTTAAAATATAAAATATCTATACAGGTATGTTTGCATGTATGTATGAATTTATAAACATATTTGTGTTTTCTTGAAAGGGGCGTTTGTACTCAGGCCCCCTGTTACTGCATCATCATGGAATACTGTGCCCATGGACAACTCTATGAGGTTTTGCGAGCTGGCAGGAAGATCACACCACGGTTGCTAGTGGACTGGTCCACGGGAATTGCAAGTGGAATGAATTATTTGCACCTCCATAAAATTATTCATCGTGATCTCAAATCACCTAAGTGAGTTTTGGAGCGAATTTTTGTTTTATTGCTTTGAATAAGGAACTTTATCAAGCACGGTTCAAGTTTTTAGACATCATATGTGCAGTTCAGCTTAAATCAGCATAGTGGATAATTCTATTTGCATGTTTCTTTGGATTATTGTTGACCAACTTACTTTTATATGTGACAGATAGCTCCAAGCACCTGACACTAGTTTTCCCTGTGTTGCTTTTTAATAGTGCGAGTATGAAGCAAGATTCATTATTAACTGAAGTTATTTACTCTCCATCATCCCAGATAATTAAAGCCAAACTTCCGCACCGGAAGGTTTGGTTTATTTTTTTTTTTTAATTTATTTATGATAGTCACAGAGAGAGAAAGAGAGGAGAGACACAGGCAGAGGGAGAAGCAGGCTCCATGCACCAGGAGCCCGACGTGGGTTTCGATCCCGGGTCTCCAGGATCGCGCCCTGGGCCAAAGGCAGGCGCCAGACCGCTGCGCCACCCAGGGATCCCCCAGGTTTGGTTTATTGTATTAAAAAATGAGTTTCAAAAATGTATACGATAGGATAAAAATGGATGAAAAGGAGACAGAGGCCAAGAAAAAAATAAGAACATTAGAACTAGAGCTTGCTCACAAAATGTATGCCACAAGGTTCTGTACAATTGTTAGGGGTAGACTGTAGATTTGGCCTTTGACCTTCCTGGAGTCTAAGCAGAGTTGTGCTTAGTAATCTGTTTTTGAAATGATTCTTCGGCTATCAATAATCACTTTAAGAGGAGTGTTTATTCACTTCCCAAATTGCATGAAAGGAAGAAAGGAATTGATAAAATAGGGTATTTCCTTGTAGCTTCTGTTTTATTATTTTTCATCACACTTTACTGTAGAGAAGCAGAGAGGAATTAATCTTTTTTTTTAAAGATTAGGATTTTTATTTTTTTATTTATGAGAGACACAGAGAGAGAGAGAGAGGCAGAGACAGGCAGAGATAGGCAGAGGGAGATGCAGGCTCCTTGCAGGGAGCCCGATGCGGGACTCGATCCCAGGACTCCAGGATCATGCCCTGAGCCGAAGGCAGGCACTCAACCACTGAGCCACCCAGGCGTCCCTTAATCTTTTTTTCAAAAACATGTAGGTGTAGTGCTTTCATGGTTTATAATATTTTTTTAATATCCATCATTACATCTGCTTTGATGTTGGCAAAAATTGTATGGGGGTAGTTGCAACAAGTATCATTCATTATTCTTATTTTATATAAAAAAAATGAAGGATGCCTGAGTGGCTCAGTCAGTTAAGTGTCTGACTCTTAATTTCAGTCCAGGTCATGATCTCGAGGTTTTGAAATTGAGGCCTGTTTCAGACTGCCTGCTGGGCATGGAGCCTGCTTAAGATTCTCTCTCTCCCTCTCTCTCTGCCCCATGCCCCCCACCCCCACCCCGCTCCCTTTCTAAAAAAAAGAAAATGAAAAAAAAAAAAAAAAAAAAAGGGCTCAAAGCCCGAAGTCATGGAGCTAGGACTTGAACCCAGAACTTTTAGACTCAAAGCACCTACCTGCATCCTACCTCGTCATATGAAGGTGAGGGATTCCCAATGATTTCTGTTTCCTCTCCATGGAAGACACAAATCAGTCCTTGATTAAAAACTTCAAAGCAGCCTTTGGTTACCACCACTGTTCTCAGCAGGGATCATCGTAGTCATTAGCTCACTGAACAGCCCCCTCCTTGCTTTACTTGCAAATAAACTTTATTATAGTCTTTATTCCATCTGTTCACATTCTTACACAACCTGTTGCATTTGTCATCCACTACACACATAAAAGACACGGAAGATTTGCCAAAGGCCTCTATGAATGGTTTCCTTCTTAACTCCCTGGTGCCCCTTGAGAATTAACTTTAGAGGAAGAAGTCAGGAAATGTTAGAATATATAAAATCACATGCTACTTTCTTTGACTCTTGTCATTTAAAGATTAGAGTAATAAGTTACCCAATAAGGCTTTGCCTGTGTTATCAGTACTCCCCTGAACTTCCGGCAGCCTTGGCCTCTTTGGGTTCCAAGCTAACTTTGAAAAGACAAACATCAGTCTGGCTTGCAGTAAAGAGAGATTTCATTACCCACATTAAATCTTTGGCTGTGTGACCCTAGCTTTGTTTCAGAGAAGACTTTACGTAAGTTCTAACCTCATGTGCCCTCTAGTCCTCTCCCCATGTCCCTTCCCTCTCACCATGCCAAGAAGTCTCATAGTGAGCAGCACAAGAGAAACAGAAGAGGAGCTTCTCACGGTTTTCTTTCTAGGGGCTTATCACCTTTTCTGACTTTCATGGTGTATGATACCATCCATTCTGAAACTATGTCAGATATCCCATGATGTTTAAGTCCTTATGCATTTTCACCAAGACTAGCACCATTAAATCACAATTTCCAAATTATGTAAATTTTATATATCAGGTGTAAAGCTAGGGGTAGGACGTGATGAAGGTATTCTAACAGTTGTAAGCAGAGCCGTTTGGTAAGTAGAGAGCCACGTGACGCTGGCAGGGAAAGAGGCAAATACGAAGTTCCTGGTTCGGAGAAGGGAGGAGAGGAATTAAGTTTTATGTTTTCTAGCCCCCTCAAATCTGGTAACTCTGAATATCAAGCCTTCTTCTTATTAAAAATAGGTCTTTAGATCGTTAAGTCTCTAGAACCCTAACTCATTAACATTCTAAAGTTCTAAACAGGTTATTTCACTTGAATTCAGTCCAGTTTGTAAGCATATTAATAGTTTGGATTTGACTGGTACTAGATTGTATTCATCGTTAAGGCTAGAAAAGCATTTTTCCCAGGTCACATTTCAGGTAAATACCATGAAAAGGAAAACATGACTTGCATGGAATCTACTTAAGTCTAAACCTATTCCAGCTTTCCCTTATCAACATTGGTGGAGTCCCACTATATGTTTATTAGCTTTTTAATGTAAAAAATCCCTAGTGTTATAGTCTCATGTGTGATTTTAGTTAGCCATTATTTATTTTTTTTAAAGGATTTATTTATTTATGAGAGACACAGAGAGAGAGCGTGGCAGAGACACAGGCAGAGGAAGAAGCAGGCTCCATGCCGGGAGCCCGACACAGGACTTGATCCCGGGACTACAGGATCGCACCCTGGGCCAAAGGCAGGCACCAAACCGCTGAGCCACCCAGGGATCCCCAGTTAGCCATTATTTAAACAGTGTTTTAAGGATTTTTTTGTGTGTGACAGCACAAGCAGAAGGAGAGGGAGAGGCAGGCAGAGGGAGAAGCAGACTCTGCTGAGCAGGGAACCCGATGCAGGGCTCGATCCCAGGACCCTGGGGACTCTGGGATCCTATGACCTGAGCTGAAGGCAAACACTTAGCCAACTGTGCCACCCAGACATCTGTAAACAGTGTTTTTTTTTAAATATTTTATTTATTCATAAGAGACACACAGAGAGAGAGAAAGAGGCAGAGACACAGGCAGAGGGAGAAGCAGGCTCCATGCAGGGAGCCTGATGTGGGACTCAATCCCGGGTCTCCAGGATCACACCCTGGGCCGAAGGCAGGCACCCAACTGCCGAGCCACCCAGGGATCCCCAACAGTGTTTTAAAAGAAGTGGTTTTTTTAGTGGTTTGTCTGAGACTGGGAAGGGTAGAAACTAATATTTATTGAGCACAGGTGTTTTACATATCTTATCTCATTTAATTCAAATGAAAATTCCATGAGGCCATTATTATAGGCCCATAATTCCTTATCAAAAACTCTTCGAGTCATAAGATTTCAGAAAGGTAACATAGTGCATTACCCCACACTCCGAGCAAAGTCTAGGACAGCTCTCCATAATGAGCCACAGGTAAATAAAATGAGTTTGCTTGATACAGATGAGAAAATGCTTATATACCACTTTCAGAGTTTTCTGCATGTTTGAATTCTCCATTATACTAGATGAGAAAACTGGCTTAGAAGAATCAGGTAACATGGCAGAGGTGACCCAGTTAGCAAGTGGTGGAGGCAGGATGAAACTAGGTGGAAAAAGCCCACCACACTGGGTGGCCTCACATGTGGGAGTGACGCTCTGTCTAGGGTATAGCCAATGCTCCCATAATGTTGGAACTCACAAGCTGAATTCTACAGGGTAGGAGGCGGCAAACTAAGTTGCCAGTTACAGTTGTGATTTATATTACTACTAATGATCTGGATGTTCTCTTTATTTCTTTTTAAAGTGTTTTGGTGACTCATACAGATGCGGTAAAGATTTCAGATTTTGGGACGTCTAAGGAACTCAGTGACAAAAGCACGAAGATGTCCTTTGCTGGCACAGTCGCGTGGATGGCACCAGAGGTGATACGCAATGAACCTGTCTCTGAAAAAGTTGATATATGGTGAGCAGCCCAACTAAGAGGCCTTCCCACTTCCCCTATTAGCCCTTCCCTCCTTCGACACTTGTCCTTTCCCAAAGTATTCCTTCCTGTTACTCACTTGTAAGTCTCCTATTATAAGTCATCAGTTTTGCAGACCTTCACAGAATAGACTGAACTTTCTGGAAAATGGAAAGTTAACTTCAAATAAACATTTAGTGTAGAAGTCTTTGTGAGATATACTACATAATTCTCACCTTAAATAAAATACACTAAACTAAGTTTACCTGGGCTTGGTCCCTCAGACCATCACTATATATATCAGTGATGTATGTTGCGGTGATATGGTTATGTGCTGTAGAGTTACTGGAAGTGTATAATAGGGCTGCTTGCCCTTTTATCATGCATCCCCTATGAGCTATGCTGTTTTGGGTTTGTTTGTTGTTATTGTTGTTTTTTGCCTTTTAAAAATACCCACTTTTCCTTTGAGATTACGAATCTTTACTATTAATCGTCTATTTCCCCGTAGTCACTTTTCTTCCGTCCTTAAGAATGGCTACTAATAACTCTTAGGCTAAAAACCAAAATAATAGAATATGTTAAAATGACATGTAACACCAGAGTAAGATAAAGTAGAAATGGGGGGTCATTTGTAATTTGGATAATTATCACCAATGCATCCTCTTTTGGGATTATACCAATTATGTTCCCAACAGAAATGTGTAAGTGTTTTCTCAGTCTCACCAACAAAATGTGTTAACTTTTTGGATTTTTGCCAACCATCTAGGTAACACATGGTATCTTGGGTGCTGTTTAAACGTGGGTTCCCCTTATAAGTTACAATGTACATTTTTTCATATGTTTACAAACCATTTATAATTTATTTGTGAACTATTCTTATCCTTTGCTTAGCTCTCTGATCTTGATTCTTATCAATTTATAGAAGTATTTTATATATTAAGGAGATTAGTCTTTTGTGTATAGCCTTTTGTGTATACTTTTCCTATTTTGTTATTTTGTTTATGGTGGAGTTCTTTCTCCATGCTAGATTTTTTTTTAAATGCAATTTAACTGATCAATGTCTATGTTTGTAGTTTTTGGATTTCATAATTAGAAAGCTTTTGCCACTCTAAGATTAGTAAAAAGAAAAAAAAATTCCCATGTGTTCTGTCAGGGTTTTATGGTTTCATTTTTTTCTTTTCACATTTGAATTTTTGATTCATTTGGATGTAAGATGAGCTGTAGGGACGTCTGGGTGGCTCAGTGGTTGAGCATCTGCCTTTGGCTCCAGTCGTGATCCCGGGGTCATGGGATTGAGTCCCCCACAGGGCTCCCCGCAAGGAGCCTGCTTGTCCCTCTGCCTGTGTCTCTGCCTCTCTGTGTCTCTCATGAGTAAATAAATAAAATCCCCTCCCCCCAAAAAGATGAGCTGTAGATTTAATTTTTCCCCTAGTTGTACCAATAGCATTTCCTGACTAGTCAGTGTTCCCTCACTGTTCTGGGATGTCACTTCTATCATATACTCAAGCCCTGTATGTATTTGGCCTATTTATGGATTTCTGTTCCATTCCATTAGTACGGCTGTCTGTTCACTTGCTAGAGTTAATTACCAAAGCCTTATAATATTTCTTAATATCAAGCAGTATTGGTTACCCCTCACTGAATTTCTTTTTCTTAGTTTTCCTGGCTGTTTCTGTTCTTCTTATGGCAGTATTAGAATTTTGAAACTGGGTATATATTTGGCTAAAAATTAATAAAGAATTCAAAACAAACCTGTATTTCTGCACTGTCTTTGGTACCTGTACCTGGTACTACTATAGGTCTTTTGGAGTGGTGCTTTGGGAGCTGCTGACAGGAGAGATTCCTTACAAAGATGTAGACTCTTCAGCCATTATTTGGGGTGTTGGAAGCAATAGTCTACACCTTCCAGTTCCTTCCACTTGCCCCGATGGATTCAAAATCCTTATGAAACAGACATGGTAAGAAATCTACTTCTTCCAAGATTCTTTTACCTTCTTACTCAAAACCACATTTAAAATTTCTCTGAAACTACAGGGAGGTCTCTGATATGGATTTGAAGTGAGTCACCTGGTTAAAGCCTGGCAGACCTGGAGTTGTTGATAAATAAAAAATTTGGTATATCCTGAAATAGTAGGCCTTAGTAAATGATAGCTATTATTACTTTACTAGTCCTAAGGGGCTACTATTATCAAACACTGATCCTGGAGATGTACATTTTAGCATCACAGGTATCTCCTAATTACATTTTCCTTTTGCTCTTCAGTATGTGAGCACTGCCTGAGATATAGCCATGCACGAAGCCAAAAATGCTTCTTGTAAAGTAGAATAAAATCTTTATGTTCCTGGACACAACCTCTACAATGCACAAGCTGTTTTGTTTTTTTTTAACTTGTAGGCAGAGCAAACCTCGCAACCGCCCTTCCTTCCGGCAGACACTCATGCACTTAGACATCGCTTCTGCAGATGTTCTTGCCACCCCACAAGAAACCTACTTCAAGTCTCAGGTAAGTCTGGAAACTTTCTTCCACTGTGCAGAACACACAGCCAGGGGACCCCCAATGAGAAAGAGAAACTCTTAGAACCATTCTGATTTTCATAACAATTATAGAGCTCTAGTTATTGTGAAGTGGTAACTTTGCTACCTCACACAGAGGAAATTTTGGACTTTTCTAAATACTTAAGATACATCATTATCTCATTTCAAACTGAACCACCCAGGTGTCCCTCAAAAGTCTTTTTTTTAATTTTTAAAGATTTTTATTTATTTATTCATGAGAGACACACACACACACATAGACAGAGACAGAGACATAGGCAGAGGAAGAAGCAGGCCCCGGCAGGGACCCCAATGCGGGACTCAATCCCAGGACCCCGAGATCACTCCCTGAGCCAAAAGCAGACCCTCATCCACTGAGCCATCTAGGCATCCTATCATGATCTCATTTCAGAGGAACATGTGTAAGAATGTCATCCTCATAGTGGTGAAATTGTTGAAAAGAGGAATATATTTGCATTAGACTTATCGCTGACCAGGGCACCTTGCTGGCTCGGTTGGAAGAGCTTGCAACTCTTGATCTTGGGATTGTGAGTTCAAGCCCCATGTTGGGTGTGGAGATTACTTAGATTTAAAAAAAAAAAAGGGATCCCTGGGTGGCGCAGCGTTTGGCGCCTGCCTTTGGCCCAGGGCGCGATCCTGGAGACCCGGGATCAAATCCCACATCAGCCTCCCGGTACATGGAGCCTGCTTCTCCCTCTGCCTGTGTCTCTGCCTCTCTCTCTCTCTCTCTCTCTCTCTGTGACTATCATAAAAAAATAAAATTAAAAATTAAAAAAAAATTAAAACCCCAGGGGTACCCAGTCATAGCAGGGTACCTACAATTTAAAAAAAAAAAAAAAGTTAAAAAATAATTCCTGCCAACCTTCATGAAAGGATTGCTTCCCTTGAAAGCAAAAATCTAAAGTACAGAGGAGGGATGTTAAGTATCAGAGAGAGCCCACGATAGAATTAGGCCCGGAGAGAACATTCACTCTAATTCTATGTGTCACCTATTAGTACCAGATAAAATGTAATTTAATGAATCTGTTAGCCTTTACTGTATTGCAGGCCATTCCAGACTTACAGCTTACAACATTCATATAAACTCCCTTAGAACTATTAAACTATTGCCTATCTATTCAAATATGTGTAAGTATGGGGCACCAGAAAAGAAATCTGTCCAATCTTTTTGTGTTGGTTAGAAAAGCAGTTTTTGGTAAGAGTACTAAGTCACAGGCTATTGAGATAGTATAACTTTATGTACTTGGGAAACTTCAAATTTGAAACAGATTTTACTTAAATGCTCCCAGAATGTCACTTCTGAAGCCAGTGCCACATCTTCTGGGTACCTACCATATGCAAAGCACTGTGTAGTACAACGAAGCATCCACATTCAGTATCCTCATTAGTACTCACTCATTTTAAGACTCACTTTTACCAATACATGCAGCAGTAAAACCAAACTCAGAAAAGCCTCTTTTGGAGCAAGAATATGAAGGGAGGAGGTAGGGGAAGGGAGGAAAAGGAAAGGTAGGGGAAAACATTACACTGGACATCTTTTAATATTAATTATTTCACATTTTTCTCCCAACATAAAATTTTACCTCTCCTTAAATAGCCCCAAATCTGCTATGCTTGCTAGTTCCTAGAATTATTTCAGGTACTTATAAACTCATTTGTCTCTGGGTCTGAAATTCAGACTCTCTCTGGCCACTGATAAAGTATTTATGAACTAGCTACTGAAGTACTAAGAAAAGCAACAGACTCAAGTCTAACCCTTGCCCTGTGGTCTTGGGTAAGTCACTAAAATTCTCTAAACCTCCAGCGTGCTCATCTAAACAGTGAAGATGATGGTATCTTCTCTTCCTTATGGAGTTTTTAGCTCGGATCAAATGAGAAGATAAAAATGCAACTGTATTGGAAACAATAAACTGCTCGATTTTAAGATATTATTCACTGCCCAGGAAGCTACAGAAATTAAGCCTCCTTTGGGCTGTTACATTCTGGTGAACTCCCGAGATGGCTAAGGTAGCAGCTGGGGAACTCCTCCCCACAATGCTTTGACTTGATGCCACCCAAATGGGGAAGAGCTGTTTGTTTAGCACCTGGTTTTGCTTTCCTGCTGCACCTGAGGCTTCCCCCTCCTCCTGCCAGCTGATAAAGCCCAGTCCCCATCAGTTACCGATCAGTGGTTGTTAGCCATGGGTCTCCACTTTCCACCAAAACTGGCAGTCAAGGGCAGCCCCAGTGGCGCAGCGGTTTAGCGCTGCCTGCAGCCCAGGGCGTGATCCTGGGGACCGGGGATTGAGTCCCACGTCAGGCTCCTGCATGGAGCCTGCTTTTCCCTCCTCCTGTGTCTCTGCCTGTCTCTCTCTATCATAAATAAATAAATCTTTAAAAAAAAAACTGGCGGTCAAGGGCACTGCCAAGAGCCCCAAGGACTCCTCGCTGAGAGTAATTGCTTCAGCTGTTTATCAGCAGTAGCACTCGTAAAAAGATGCAGCATATACAGCACAGATTTCACTACAGCATTCAATTCGGCCAAAGCTACTGCTTCATTCCTAGACAGTAACCTATTTCTCCAAGTAGGCAACTATTGCTTCTGGTATTCAATTGCATTTGACATCAGTTGTCGTTGCCGTCGTCTTCTTCTTCTTCTTTTGGTGAGCACTGTGCCCAATGTGGGGCTTGAACTAAAAATCCTGAGATCAAGAGTTAGGTGCTCTGCCAACTGAGACAGCCAGGTACTCCCAGCATTTGATATCAGTTGTTAGAAAACATTTTAGCGAGGCCCTAGCTCCCCCCTGCTAGGTGGGTCATGTGCCCTGCTTCTAAGCTCTTCCACCACCACACTCTGCCTTTCCACCATTCTGATTCCCTCTTGAGTACCACTGCGACTAACCAGAAATTCAGGAGCTGGGATTGCAGACACATTAATGTGTTCATTATAGGAACAGACTGTGCTCCTTAAGGGGAATCTCATCATGGGGCTCCTGGCTGGCTGAGTCGAAAGGGCATACAGCTCTTGATCTCAGGGTCATGAGTTTGAGTCCCACATGGGGTATAGAGATTACTTAAATAAATTTTTTAAATTTAAGAGAAAAAAAGACGATTTCATCAGGAGCAAGTAGGTCAGTAGGCAGAGGCTGGGCACTCACGTGGGAAGGCAGTAAACAGAACTCCTGTGCCAGTCAAGGGGACTTGATTTCTAGGTCTTTTCTGATTCAGAATCTCTGATTTCCTGCTATTTAGCCCCCCAACATCCTGCTTCTCTATTCCTCCAGCTAGGCTGCAACTGGCTCAACTTCTCTTTTTCCTTTTTAAAACTCATGGTAAAATATGTATAATATGAAATTTGCCATTTTCAAACATTTTGAAGTGTACAATTCAGTGGCATTAATTAAATTCACAACATTGTGAAACTATCACCACTGTTTCCAAAAGTTCTCATCACCCCATTAAGCAATCATTTCCCATTCCCTCCTCCCCTTAGCCCCTGGTAATCTCTCTTCTACTTTTGGTCTCTATGAACTTAGCTGTTCAATCTACTGATTGAATAACTGGAAGGCTGGAGAAGACAAAAACCTTTTAAATGGTGTGGCCTGTCCCAGGCCTTATCTAGGACATAAAAAGGATCCCATTAATGGTAATAACCCAAGTCTCCCTGGATTTTTCCCTTACCTACTTACACAGGGTTTGAATGCCTTGTGAGCCACTCCCTACTCCCTCCCTTCCCCCCTGACATGCATTTGTGGGGGGATCCCCAGTGAAGAGTGGGGATCTCAGTAACCTCATAGTAACATCTGCTCTGTTTTCCATTGACTGGCCAGACACAGCGATCTCCTATCTAGTATCTGCTAAGTGTTACTTTATGGGTTGCTCTGTTTTGTGCTACAAGACATTAGGCCCAGCTGGCATCCATTGGATGCTGCCATAACCTAAGGCACTGCCATCACCCACCGGGAGCTGCCATTTCCTTCTGTAACTAAAGCTCTGGATTTCTCAAGATTCCAGAGCTATGCATTGTTCTGTTTACACCAATGAACTCTTCCTTTCTCTGTTGAGTTACACTTTGTTAAAGGTAACAGAGCAGTGCTGGTTATGGCCCAATGTTTTACAGATACTTTAGTGAAACAATAGGAGATGTACCCCCACTCCTATGATGGTGGCTTTGTTATAGATCAGGTTCATGCAGGATTCTTTCTTTTTTCATGCCTTATTTTCTCTCAAATTGGCTTCCAGCCTACCCACCCTCCATTTCTTCAGATATGCCCAGACATGTCTGAGCTGAAGACTAAGTGCAAATTGGAACTCCTATTATGTAAAGATTCTAAACATATGGGATGGAACTCCAAAATTAACATCTACCAATAACACCATAGCTTTGGGGAAAATACATTATTAATCAGGACCTGGTGTTTGCCTACGTATCCTGTTCCCTCTTCATGGGGGGTGGGGGAGGTGGGGGGATTTCTCTTTGGAAATAGACTTTTTTAATAGGTTTCTATCTTCAAAGGGTTCTCTCTAAATTCCCCATTCCCGTAAACTAGGTATCAGCAGATTTATTTCCTCAAGAAAAAAAAAAAAAAATCTGTTCTAGGATATCTGATTCCTGACCACCAGAGGGAGATATTCCTTTCCTTGTCCCTTCTTTAGGTATTGCATTAGGACCTACTAATAACATTTTTGCACAGAAGAGGGCACTTTAAGGCCCAAGCTTGGCCCCTTCCCTAATCCTTTTTTGGTCTAACAACTCTTGATTGTCAATCTTAGGCTTCTTTAAGTTCAAGTATTCTTACTTATTCTTACTTACTTACCAAACAATGGGCAGCACATTCTGGATCTAACTTTTTGGTGATGTTGTTTGGCAGGTTTTGTGCTCAAAAGTCAACTGACTGAGAGAAATCTTTCTCCAGTTGTCAGTCAATATATATACATGAAGATCTTGCATATTATAAACAGATAAGGATGATCACTTTCTAAATAATTGCAATATGATTTCTTCTATAAAAGTAAATGACTAACTGAGCCTGGGTGGCTCAGTTAGTTAAAGACCTGACTTCGGCTCAGGTCATCTCAGAGTCTTGGGATCAAGCCCAGATTCGGGCTCCCTGCACAATAGGAATTCTGCTTCTCCCTCTCTGTCTGCTGTTCTCCCTGCTTGTTCTATCTCTCAAATAAAGTCTTTAAAAAAACAAGTAAATGAGGAACAGGAAATTTGGGGAGAAACCTGTAATTTCACAATTACATAAGCATAACTTCTCCCATGATCTAGAGAAATAATTTCAAACATGAATCTAAAGGTAACAGGATAGCTCCAGAGGAAGAATATATAATTAGAGGCATTTAGTTATACATCTAGCCTTTACTGGAAATTATCTTAATCTTATTAGCTTCTTGGGATTGTAGTTTATATGCAATTTGAGGAAATGACTCCTTTAGCTATTTTCTAAAAACTGCCATATTCCAGCAGAGGTTTCTCTACTCCCTAAAACTTAGGTAAAATTTGCCTGGAACTCCATGCCTTGTGGAATTTCCAGTGTCCTCACACTTCTGTGAATTCCTAGGAGATTTATAATTTCATGGTCACTCTCACTCTGCCTTTCTAAAATTTTTGGGCTTCATCCCTGCCATCTTGTGGTTCTTTCTCTCTCCTGTTGTTGGCCCAAACATGAAGTTCAGCACCTTTCCTCGATATCTAAAAAAACAAAACCACTCATTCAAAGGTGAGTGTCGGAGACTTTACCAAAGGTTTAGGAAATTGGAAGAGGCTTACATTTTGAACAACTGAAATCACATATTAGGTATTCATCCTCATTCTAAAAATTTTGTCAAACTACTAAACTGTCTAGCCATACTCTTTCTTCTGCTCTTTCTCGTTTTCTGTTCTTTCCCTCACTCCCAAATTCCTATAGAATTCCCTATATTTTTTTCCCAGGGCCAACTGTTCATACCCCTTGCATCTTCTACTTCAAATATTTTTTCCAAGATATTTTCTTTTTTTTTTTTTTAATTTTTATTTATTTATGATAGTCACAGAGAGAGAGAGAGAGAGAGAGAGAGGCAGAGACACAGGCAGAGGGAGAAGCAGGCTTCATGCACCAGGAGCCCGATGTGGGATTCGATCCCGGGCCTCCAGGATCACGCCCTGGGCCAAAGGCAGGCACCAAACCGCTGCGCCACCCAGGGATCCCCCAAGATATTTTCATAAACAAAACCTAAGAGGAATTCTGGTGCCAATTATAAACATGATCATATTCTCTCTGGCACATACTTATACCAAGTGGTTATCAGAACTCCTCCTTTTGGCCAGGACATCTCAGCCACCATCTTCACTTAAAACTGAGCTCTCTTGTTCCAGAGGTGATGGCCAGTATGCCAGCTGTGATATTTCTGGTGGTCAGTACAGCAAAGAAACTGGAAAAGAGATGGCACCACGTGGAACTAAATACAGAAGATGAGATCATGGTGTGTGGGGTGGGGGGCACAGATACAGGAGCATGAGATATTTTGCTATCAACTAATATTTATTGAACATTTATTCTGTAAGGGTCTTCAGTAAAAGCATGCAGAAGGCAAAAATCTTGCACCTGATCCTATGGTTACATCAGGGACTGAAACTCCTAAAATATTAACAAAGTCCAATTTATCCTCATCCAGGCTGAATGGAGAGAAGAGGTGAAAAAACACTTTGAGAAGATCAAAAGTGAAGGGACTTGTATACACCGATTAGATGAAGAACTGATTCGGAGGCGCAGAGAAGAGCTCAGGTGTGCTGCTCTCTCCTTCTCTACCGCTTCTCATCCCCAGATCTTCAGACACAGGCAGAAACTCTCTTTGGGAATCACCATTTCACCTTCTACACATCTTTCACCTCTGCTTCTTATGATTAATTCTCTTTAAAAGGCACCCCAAAAGTTAGGCCTCCCTTACCACTCTCCTGTCCTCCCCCTGCATCCTTGTTAGCCTTATCAGATCTCTGCAGCCAGTTCTCCTGGAGCAATACTATTTCTTCATTCAGTACCTATCCTAGGTAGGAAGGTAGCACTTTATAAGACATAGGTCCTGATCTCAAGATGCTTATGCCTGATTAAGGGGTACGAGACATAGACATAGATAACCGTATAGGGTCAGGAGCTCAGCCTTAATTGCGTATTTCCGTTAACATGAGTTATTGAGTATTTCCATAACATGAGTATTATAGTGTATTCTCATTAAGATATTGTCAGTGCTACACAGACAAAGGCTTCAAGTTATACACAAATCACATTCAGAGTTTATCTGTGCCAACCCCCCCCACCCCGCCCGGCTATTCTGTATGGCTGGATGTGGCCCCTAAGCATAAGCCAAATGAAAGCTTGAATTTCCCATTTCCCACTCCATCTTGTCTGAGTCTTTACATCAGACAAGGGATCCTTAAATTTAGACGGCCCTCAGACAAATGCGTTTGAAATAAACTATCCCGGTTCTTATTTCATTAGAGCTGTTCTTTGGTCTGCCCCAAGGTGGCCAGCTTCGCTGATCCTGTATTTTCTTTGATAGGCATGCTTTGGATATTCGTGAACACTATGAGAGAAAACTTGAGCGAGCTAATAATTTATACATGGAACTGAGTGCCATCATGCTGCAGCTAGAAATGCGGGAGAAGGAGCTCATTAAGTATGTACCCAGACTTCTGTCTGTCCTTCCTGAGTTGGGTCTATCAATCAGCCGAAAAACACTGTTCTGTCCTATTGCTACTACTCAAAAGTAACACGGCAGATATTTTATTCATTCACCTACTATGCCTTAAGGGACATGCTGTGCACAGGCCCATCCCCCCATGAAGTTTCAGTTGAGTAGGCTTGCCGCAGAGCTTGTTATAGAGATATGTGCACTCGACAGACGTTTGCAACTTCACCCTGACAAATGGCCCCAGGAAGGGGTCCTCATTTCAAGAAAAGTTTGGTGTAGGTAAGTGGGAGCTTTTTTGCCCACTGGGGAAATAAAGTGGCTGATGAAAGTGGCCTAAGGTATTCTTGACAATGACAAGGAAACCCCGTGGTCTTGACTAAAACAATGACTAAAAATAAATGGGTCTTCTATCATTGCATTGTGTCTCTCATGAAGTATGTTGGAGGAGGAAAGGTCAGTCCCAGAGTCCATCTGAGAGTGGAAGAGCACAGTGAAGTCAGATTAATTGAACTGAGCATCTTTCCCCCCCCCTTTTAAACCTGAATAGTAGCATTGTTATTCAAATAATGTGTATCTGTTAAGTGTGACCAGCATCTGTGAGTGGAATTAGCCTATGAAAAAGTTCTGCCTACCTTTTCTGTCTGCGGTGACTGAGATGTGCCTTTTCCTTTCATTCTGCAGGCGTGAGCAAGCAGTGGAAAAGAAGTATCCTGGAACCTACAAACGACACCCTGTCCGTCCAATAATCCACCCTAATGCCATGGAGAAACTCATGAAGAGGAAAGGTGCGCCTCATAAATCTGGGATGCAGACCAAACGGTGAGATACCTATGCCAACCTGATATTCAGAGAAATGGAAAAATACAAAATACATTATTACACAATGGTATATCCACTCTGTAGCTTATCATTAGCACATTTGCTTTTAAATAAAACAGAGTGGAAAAGTGAGAGAATGTGTCATGAACTCTAGAAATCTAGTTTTTTACTCTCTGAGACATAGATATTTACTGTTTTAGCATGGAACAGTGAAAAGAGAAATAAACTGAGGGCCAGGCAGATGTGGATTAAAATCCTGGCTCTATTATAATAAGCCATATGATGTGGGCCATGTCACTTGACCTCTTTCAACACCATGGGTAAAATGGTCTAAGGATTATACATGAGATTTCTTTTTCTTTTTTTGACCTCTAGTATACAGAGTTTGGTTAATCATCATTGGTCCATGTGTGTGCCATTTTTATTCATTTAGTTATTTTTAATAATGTAATAAGTGCCTGTAAATCCACCACCAAAAACAAATGCAAGGGCTTTGATACTTGTGTATACCTAACCATGTGGAGCCCCTTATTCTATTCCTGCATGAGATTTCTGTGAAGTTTAAATAAGATAAATATGAAATCACCTTACAAATCACAGGTACTAAAAACTGAGTTTTTGAGTAGTTTTTTTTTAAAGATTGCCCTTTCCTCTAATTACAATGCATTTCCCTTATATTAGTTTAATCTTACAATGTTCTAACAATCAGTTTTTATTATCAAGCTCTACTAGATGCCCATTCCTCCCAAATAATGAAGAGTGGACTCTATCCCAGCCACATTAATGTAAAGGAAAGAAATGTCCCAAAACCTGAGGTGTAGACCCAAGGGTCTCTACTGCAAAATGCAGTAAGAATAAGGGTAATAACAAAATGCAAACCAAGAATGTATTTTAAGGCTTTCAGAATAGTGGCCATTCTACTATAGCATGACTAATATAAATCTAAACTACTAAAGAGTAATTACATGGATTAATTTCAATTTTGCTTTTACTTACCACCCCTGATGACCTTCTAGTCAAGTTCTGAGAAATTGTTTGCAGATGGCACCTGGCACAACCCTTAGTGGATCCCAACACCTCTTTATTTTGATGTGTCAATCAGGGAACAGGGTGCACCTGCTGGCTCCTCCCTGCATTCTGCTACAGTTAGCACTAAGAGCTTCAGAGGAGAAAATACTACTGCTCAATTTTTCAAAATATGAGTTCATGTTTACTTTTAATTTTGGCTCTGAGAAATATGTTTGGAAGAGTTTGCCACCACCCGCACAAGCTAACTGAACTCATCCAGGAAGACGCCCTAGAATGGGTCTTTGAACTGCAAAGAGTTCTGCTCTCAATTGATTGCCCCTGGAGGATTTCAGTTTCAAATTATTTGGAAAGTCCAATGACTAAGTCAGAAGTCCAGTGACCTGTGAGGAGATCAGAGAGTAAAAACCATCCACCATCCTTTGGTCTAGATGTCAATGTGGGTTCAGTTGGGGACTAAAAAGAAGAGAATCAGAGTTCAGTTATGGATACACCAAGCCTGTTACAAGCGAGTATAACCCAATACAGTAGTCTCAATACCTCATTATGAGGAGAGGTTGGGAACAGGGAGAGAACTATTTCTTCCCATTGGAGACTTGGGTTCGAGTTATGAGTTCTGCCATTTACTTCCTTTGTGATGGACACAAGCCAACTATCCTCTAGTATCCTTCAGCGCGCTTATCTGTAAAATGAATATCGGAAAATAAATAGTGGGAAACAAGTGTGTTATATATTATAAAGTGCTTTGTAAACTCTGAAGTGCTGTATCATTGTTATTCTGTGATTTTTGCACTGCCAGGTTCAATAAAGGCAGCCTTCACCTGACTTAGGACACTTTCACCTCAGCTCTCTTCTAGATCCCACCATAGCCAGTCACTGTGTAAGTAGATGTCCCCACCTGGGCCTTGGAGGGCTCTCTTGCCTCAATAAAAGGCCCAGGACTACCTTAATCCACATATTTTCTGTGGCACAAGTTGCCCAGCTGACTGCAGAACCATGAACCTGAGACCAGAAGGTGCTCACAGCAGCACAATACTCTGCCCAACTTATCATATGCCAGTATTTCCTGGAACTTCTGTGCTAAGACAAGCCTTTAACTATTCTCCTGAAAAAGAAGAAAAATCCATCTCCTACAGCCTAATACTAACTAATTTCCCATGAGTCCCAGATACTCAAATGTGGTCCTTGGTTCCACATTATCTGAGAATGTGTTAGAAATGCAGACTCGAGCCACATCCCAGACCTGACCTCCTCAACCACTTTAATAAGCCCCAAGTGATTAGTAGGCACCTTTAAGCTTGTCCTCTCACTCTCCAATAAGCCAGACTGGGGATTAGGAGAGACTTCCTGTCTGGATTCTCCCAGTAATGCACTGTGAGACGATGAGCCACTTTGGGCTTTGGATTCATCAGCACATAAGGTAGAGGTGGCACTGTGGTTTTCAAGCAAGGTCTGGGACACCCTAGAGCTTGCAGAGAGGTGTTGGGGATTATTGCAGAAGTAGAGAGGACGAGGAGGGACGAGCCCTGCAGGGAGGGGCTTCTGCTCTTCCACCCCTCTTCAACTGTTTCACTATATCTGCGGGAGGAGAAAGTTTGAGATATAATAGGCATATAACATTATCTTAGTTTCAGGTGTACAACATAACAATTCAATATACATATATATTATGAAGTACCACGATATGTCCAGTTAACATCCACTCATCACCATAAGTAGTCATATTTTCTTTCTCGTGATAAGAACTTTCAAGATCTCTTAGCGACTTTCAAATATACCATATGGTACAGCTGACCCTTGAACAACAGAAGTTCAAACTACACATGTCCACTTATATGTGAATTTTTTGCAGTATAGTACTATAAATGTTCTTTCTTTTCTTTTTTTTTTTAAGATTTTATTTATTTATTTTACAGAGAGAGAGAGAGAGAGCACAAGCAAGGGAAAGGATAAAGGGAGAGGGAGAAGCAGGCTCCTAAGCAGGGAGCCTGATGCAGGACTCTATCCCAGGACACCTGGGATCATGACCTGAGCCAAAGGCAGACGCTTAACTGATTGAACCATCCAGACCCCTATAAGTATATTTCTCTTCTGATTTTAATATTTTCTTTTCTCTAGCTTACTTTAAGAATATAGTATCTAATATAGTATATCACATATACAAAATAAGTGTTAATCAGCTGTTTATGTTATCAGTAAGGCAGCTGGTCAATAGTAGGCTATTATTAAGTTTTTTAGAGTCAAAAGTTATACCTGGGGGTGCTTGGGTGGCTTAGTCAGTTGAGCATCTGCCTTTGGCTCAGGTCATGATCCAGGGTTCCTGGAATCAAGCCCCATGTTGGGTTCCCTGCCTGCTTCTCCCTCTCTCTCTGTTTCTCCCCCCTGCTTGTGCCAAATAAATAAATAAGATTTTTATTTTTAAAAGGCTATATCTGGATTTCTGACTGTGTACATCTTTCAAGGGTTAACTGTATATATTAACTATAGACTATAGTCTCCATGCTATATATTACATGCTAGGACTTACATATTTTATAACTGGAAGTTTGTACCTTTTGACCTTCTTCATCCATTTCACCCATCCCCCATCTCTGGCAAACCCCAATCTGTTCTCTTACTGTATCTATTTCATATACTGAGTTTCTCAAAATTTATTTGAGAAAAGGATTCTGTTGTTAAAAAAAAAAGTCCTCCAGTTCTGTAATCTGAAGATTTATGTCTGGCCCCAAAGAAGGAAGGAAATAGTGGTGCTATCTGGTATCCTCATCTCTGCCTATACCAGTCCATCAATTCAGATGGACTGAATTGTTTACCTATGCACCCTGAAATCAGTATGTGTGAGGTCTACCGTCAAGCTTTGGCTTGCTCTTGCACATGATCTGCATGATCAGCCCAGTGAGCACTGGAAAACAGGACTATGAGAGGAGCCAGGACTCTGCTGGGCCACTCCTCACAAGCCTTTCTCTTGCTGGCTCTGCTCAACCTCCTAGGCTCTATTATTTCCCCCTCCTCTGTCCTCACTCCTTTCCCCTCCTTCCTTAAATATTTTTGAGTACAAAGTGTGAGCAGGGCTTCCTGCTAGTGTCCCTCCCATGCACAGATGGATGGACACAGTCCCAGACCTCAAGGAGACCATGTCTAGACCAAAGTCCCTGAACTTAGCCTCTTGCCTAATTAATCTGAGGTTTCCTTCTTTTGTGCCAGACCCCTGTAATTTATGATCTTCCGTGGGATCTATCTAAATTCATCATCAGACAGATTTCTGATTGTGGGCAAACCCTTGGCTCTGCCTTGGCATATTGGCACCAGGCTGATAGCTGAGGTTGTGAGGAAGAGATCAAGAAACCTGTAGGATAGAATTAGAATTTAAAGGGGATTGGGTACCTCAGCTAGTAAGGCATAGAATAAAATCCAGAATGAATGAAGGAAATCCTTTATAGGTCATCACAAAGGAAGATCTAAGTTGTTTCTACTTTCCTGCTATTTTAAACTATATTATAACATAACATCTCCCACCATACATCTTCCTTTATCCATTGGATAAATCCCTGCATATAGGGCACCTGGGTGGCTCAGTGGTTGAGCATCTGCCTTCAGCTCAGGTTGTGATCCTGGGTTCCTGGGATCGAGTCCCACATTGGGCTCCCCGCAGGGAGTCTGCTTCTCTCTCTGCCTATATCTCTGCCTCTTTTTCTGTGTTTCTCATGAATAAGTAAATAAAATCTTTAAAAAAAAAAAAAAAACCTACATATGTGACTGGCTGTTTCAAAGGGTGTGCATATTTTAAGGTTTAGGTTATATTTCCTCGAACTTGAATGTCTTCATATGTTTAAAACCAAATCTTTCCTTTTCTCCCAGGCCAGATCTGTTGAGGTCTGAAGGTATCCCCAGTACGGAGGTGGCTCCCGCCGCATCCCCTTTGTCCGGAAGCCCCAAAATGTCCACCTCGAGCAGCAAGAGCCGATATAGGAGCAAACCACGCCACCGCCGAGGGAGTAGCCGCGGCAGCCACAGTGACTTTGCAGGGATCTTGAAAACCCAGCCAGCCCAGGACACTTCACCCCGTCCCACTTACCTACACCAAGCTCAGTCCCAGTACCCTTCCCCCCAGCACCACAGTCCTCTGCAGCAGCAGTACCAGCAAGGCCCTCCTGCCACATCTCAGAGCGTCCATCCCCGACTGGGTATGCACGGACAGGACATTGCCGCCTGCGCCAACAACCTGCGGTACTTCGGCCCCGCCGCGGCCCTGCGGAGCCCGCTCAGCAACCACGCTCAAAGGCACCCGCCCGGCTCCAGCCCCGACCTCATCTCCACAGCCATGGCGGCAGACTGCTGGAGAAGCTCTGAGCCTGACCAGGGCCCAGCCGGCCCCTGGGGCTGTTGTCAGGCTGACCCATATGACCCCTGCCTCCAGTGCAGGCCGGAACCCTGTGGGTCCTTAGACATACCCTCTGCTGAGCCAGTGGGGAGGAGCCCCGACCTTTTCAAGTCACCAGCACACAATCCCCTCTCGGAAAATACCCAAGGTTCTGAGAGAATGGAAGAAAAGGACCTCAAAGGCTGTAGGTCTGCATCATCCCTTGGCATGCCTCATCACACCACCCCCACCATGCTACCTCGAAACACAAGGCCCCTGCAAAAGGTAAGCGGTCATGACAGCAGCGGCTCCACAGCATGTCAGAAGCTGTCGTGTTGTGCACACTAGAAAACCTACATTACGTGTCCTTTTTGTGAAAGGATGAGATGACAAAAGCATAATCAGAAGTCTCTTCGACTTTAAACTATCACGCCATACTGCTTATGGGATAGATTAGAGACTGCACTTTGGGAACTGTTGAACCAGAGGACTGATTCAACTGTATCTCATTTAGAAGTAGATAAATAGCCATATAGTAGGGATAAGTAATCAAAACTAGAACTAGCCTAGCCTAGTCCTGATGGGTGTTGCAAGAAGGAGGGATCCCATTATAAAACAAGTTGGAAACCATAGTATTCTCTGTCCCCTTTTAGAAATTCCTAGTGCACATCAACAAATCTTAGGCTTTAAAAAAAATCATACAGTACCATGTTTAATCCGGCATTTCTTTCACCTTTTTGGCCACAATGGCTTTAAAAATAACATCTATTAATATCCCATGGAGCTAGCTTTCTTCACAATATATTTTGGATAGGTGCCTGGCTGGCTTAGTAGGTAGAACATGAGACTCTTGAGCTTCAGGTCATGAGTTCAAGCCCCACGTTGGGTGTGGAGCCTACTTAAGAAAAAAATAAAATATTTTTTAAAACCAATATATTTTGGAAAACACTGCCTTTATTAATAACCATCATGACCCAGAGAGGTCTCTATCACTGAACCTGTTTCTCTCCTCCTCACCCACTGGCTGCCTAGGGTTTATTAGCTTGAAGATAATCTACCATAGTAGTTAAGAACATGAGCCTGGGAGCCAAACAGATCTGAGTTCAAAGCAAGGCTTTTCCACTTAGAACCTATATGAACATTGGTGTCCTTGTCTACAAATGGGGTGAAGAGCAGACCCTGCCTCATTAGTTGATGTGAAGATTAAATGAATTAATACATATAAAGCATTTAGAACAGGGCCTGGCACATAACAACATTCCAAAAATGTTAGCTCATCTTGCTAATGAGTTTAAAATAAGATTATATATGACAAGTGTTTAGCACAGGGCAAACACCCACTCAGTTCTCAGCATTGCTTCATCTTGTCAGCATTCATCAGGAGTGCAGTTGAAGGAGTGAAAGGGTCTAAAATGTAAATGAGTATGTTTTGGTCAACTAGACATTTAAAAGAAGTTGATGTACCTGTCAGGATGGCTAGAATTAAAAAGACAAGAAATAACAAGTTGGAGAGGATGTGGAGAAAAGAGAACTCCTATGCACTGTTGCTGGGAATGCAAACTGGTATAGCCACTCTGGAAAACAGTATGGAGGTGCCTCAAGAAGTTAAAGAGAAATACTATGTGATCCAGTAATTTAACTTCTAGGTATTTGCCGAAAAGAAAACCAAAGCACTAATTAGAAAAAAATATATGCACCCCTGTGTTTATTACTCTCTTATTTACATGTATGGCCAAGATAGGGAAACAACTAAGTGTCCCATCAATGGATGAATGGATAAAGAAGACACACACACACACACACACACACACACACACACAATTGGATATACTCAGGCATTAAAAAAGAATGAAATCTTGCTATTCATGACAACATGGATGAGCCTACAGGGTATTATGCTAAGTGAAATAAGTCAGACAGAAAAAGACAAATACCGTATCATTGACTTACATGTGGAATCTAAAAAACAAAACAAATGAACAAACACAAAAACCCAGAAATAGATTCATAAATATGGAGAACAAATTAGTGGTTGCCAAAGGGGAGGAGGGTAGGGGAATGGGTAAAATAGGTAAAGAGATTAAGAGGTTCAAACTCCCAGTTATAACTCACAAGAGGTGAAGAGTAAAGCATAGGGAACATGGTCAATAATGTCATAACTTTGCAAGGTGGAAGATGATAACTGTATTTATTTTGGCAGGTATAGCATAATACATACAATTGTTGAATCACTATGTTATGCACCTGAAACTAATATAATATTGTAAATCAACTATATTTCAATTAAAAAAAGAAGTCGAGGCTAAGGGCTGCTGTCTCAGAACTGTATTTCTTTTCCTACATATAGTGCTGCCGCTGATGAAGCATTGCTAGAGATTAAATTATGTTTTGGGTGGAGAAGAGAGCTCGTGCTCTCTCTGTCACGCTCTGCTCCCCTACCCCTATATGGCCAGCAACACATATTTTTTGGTAACAACTTTATTGAATATAATTCACATACCATAAACTTCTCCCATTAAATGTACCACTCAGTTCTTTTATTCATAGTTATGCAGTCATTACCAATTTTAGAATATTTCCATCATCCCAAAAAGAAACTCTGCACCCTCCAGCAGTCAGCCTAGTCCCCTCCCTGAGTAACATGTGTCTTTGAACCATTCTGATGCAATTCTGATGCATTCTGGTACATTCTGTAGGCCAGCAGGCCAGGGAACACACACCCTATACATTTGGCCTCATTGGAACAGCACTCCCACAGGGCAGTTCAACTTCTCTTGACTGAGATACACTTCCATCGTGCCTCAGGTAAATGCTCACCTTGGCAGTCAGTATAACCCCATACCTGTCTCTTCAGCTCAAAAAGGAATATCGGAATACAAATGGGTAAGAGTGATGGTAAATTAGAAGTAAATTATTCTCGGAGTGCCTGGGTGGCTCAGTTAGTTAAGTCTCTGCCTTTGATTCAGGTCATGATCCCAGGGTCCTGGGGTGGAGCCCCACATTGGGCTCCTTGCTCAGTGCAGAGTCTGCTTCTCCCTCTCCCTCTGCCCTACACCCTGCTCATGCTCTCTCTCTCACACGCTCTCTATCTCTGTCTCAAATAAATAAATAAAATCTTTAGAAAATAAATAAAAGTAAATTATCCTCAATCTTTGATATAATTACTTGGACCCAATTATCTACCTCACAAGGGATCACAGTAATCTAGCGTATCATGATTCTGGGGGTAAGGACTATTGATTTTAAGTGTGGCTGTTCTTATGTTATTAAAGAGAGATAGACTCTTCCCTGTGGAAGAAGATCATCTTCTCAGACAAGGCACTTGCCCAGCCTCCCAGATCAACCACAAAGCCCTGGCAATCCCGAGGCCTCAGATATCCCAACCAGAGCTCCCTGATGCTTGCTAACATGCTGACTCCATTATGCACAGGTGCATTAAGTACCTGTTTTGTATTCATGGTGGAATGAGAACAAGATACAGTTTCACTCTCATTTAATATATACCTTAGTAGTGCAAAGGATCTAAGCATAATAACTATAATATTAGTGATAAGGTGATTGGTGCATAGAAGAGGGAAAGTAGTTGTTGGGTTTTGAAGAACTGAAAGATCACTTCTTGGTGGAGTCCCTGTCAGGGCCTGGAACCCTGAATGACAATGATTATAAGAGACTTCCCCCAAATCCAAAACCTTCTATTTTCCCCTCCTTACCTACTGGAGGGCAAAGCTCACCTTTACTTACTTCTGTGTATCTTCCAGCATCTAGTATAGACCTTGTCACATGGACACCAAGGAAAGGTTGCTGAATGAATGAATGAAAATATGTGTGTTTATTTTTTTTTTAAGATTTTACTTATTTGAGAGAGAGCACAAGTAGGGAGAGGGCATGAGGGAGAGAGAATCTTAAGCAAACTCCACACTGAGCAGGGAGCCCCACACGAGGCTTGGTCCCAGGACCCTGAGATCATGACCTGAGCCCAAGGCAGACACTTTACTGACTGAGCCACCCAGGCACCACTGAAAATATGTATGTTTAAAGATGACACTCAGCAAAGTGCTATTCAGTGCCTTTTGATCTTAATTAAATCTTTTACAAAGACTGTGTGTGTGTGTGTGTGTGTGTGTGTGTGTGTGTGTGTGTGTGTAAGAGAGACAGATTGGGATAAAGCTCTTTCTCCTTGTTCTCCTCAGAGTGGAGATGACTCCTCAGAAGAGGAAGAAGGGGAAGTAGATAGTGAAGTTGAATTTCCACGAAGACAGAGGTAAAACCAACAAACACATGTGACTGCTTTCAATGTGATGGGGAAAATCCTGATTTTGCCATACTGCCTGTTCAGTCACAGGTTACCCTCGGACAACCACCTTTTAGGGAGATTCAAACCCACCATTCCTGTTCTCCCATTGCCACATTTTGGTCACTTAGCATGCATAACAGATCCTAGTTCATCAGAATTCATTTCTTACGAACTTCAAGATAAGGAGCATAAATATGGATTCAGAATTATAACTGAGTATGTAGTGGGCGTTTTTTGAGAGATGGCCATACTCTTTGGTGGATAACTTCATTGGGTTTCTGGTGTGCCTCCCTGTATTAATCTCTCTGGCTGCTATAACAAAATACCACAGGCTGGGTGGCTTAAACAATGGGAATTTATCTTCTACAGTTTTGGAGGCTAGGGAAGTCCATGATCGGGGTTTCTGGTGAGGACTCTCTTCCTAGCTTGCAGACGGCAACCTTCTTGCTGTGTCCTTACAGGGCTGGTGGGGAGACAGGAGTGGAATGGGAGAGAGTATAGCAAGGAAGGGAAGAGATCTTCCTCTTATAAAATCATAGTCCCATGGGATTATGGCCCACCCTTATGATCTCATTTGACTTTCATTACCTCCTAGAAGCCTATCTTCAGATTCAGTCCCACTAGGGGTAGGGCTTCAACATATGAATTGGGGTGGGGGTGGACACAATTCAGTCCAGAGCACTCTCATGCCTTTGGATATTATGCATCAGGTTAAGTATAATTAATTAGATTGTGTCCTTTTTTTTTTAAGATTTTATTTATTTATTCATGAGAGACAGAGAGAGGCAGAGACACAGGCAGAGGGAGAAGCAGGGAGATCCCGGAATCCCAGGATCATGCACTGAACTGAAGGCAGATGCTCAACCACTGAGCCACCCAGGCATCCCAGGGTTGAGTCCTTCTTCAGCCTAGCCTTAAAAATCGCTTCCTGTCTAGCCAGAAATAATAATTTTGCTGGTAGGATTAAATTTAAGAAGGACCACATTCCCCTGGTTCTAGAATAAGAGCTGCCCTTACATAGGAGTAGGGAAGCTAGCTTTCCTCCAAGAAAGCCTTTTCTACAATTACACATTCTGGTCTTGAAGAGTAAAGCTCTAAGAATTGCCTAAGAAGGCTTGTGTACCTGCCCAGAAACAGGAATTCTCCGCAAACCAAGGGACTCATTTGATAAATTGTATTCTGGGTGTCCATATTGCACAAAGTTGAAATCTGTTCTCATCCCCTGAGCTACTCTTGCCACATTACTATTGCTGCCTTACTGTGTGTCCTTGGCTTCTCCTATGCAGTGAGATTGGATTCTAGTAAAATGTCTTTTCATTCTCTGAACTCACTCTACTGACATAACAGTTAACATTACTTCTAGCTTTGTTCCTGTGACACACAATGAACTCGGCCCACCTAGTGGCTTCATGCCTTTCTTGTTAGCTGCAAATTATATATATGTTTTTACTGCATAGTTTTGCTTTTTATATTATAACATTTTTCTCCCTGTCTCCTTTCTGTTACCAGCTTTGAGATGTAGTGTGAATCCTTTTTTCTTTTTTTTTAAGATTTTATTTGACAGAAGGAGAGAGAGAGAGAGCACAAGGAGAGGGGGAGTGGCAGGCAAAGGGAGAGGGAGAAACAGGCTCCCTACTGAGCAAAGAGCCCAATGTGGGACTTGATCCCAGGACCCTGGGAGCCAAAGGTAGATGCTTAACTGACTGAGCCACCCAGGTGATCCTGAATCCTACTTTAATTTCCCTTTCCCACATGGGCTCTTTTCAAGGTGTCTTTGATCCCTGCCCCCCCCCCCCCACCTCAGCCTATTACCTGGCCTGGTCATTGGCAAGCCTCAGATCATATGCCATCAAAACAACTTTTTTAAAAAAATATTTTATTTATTTATTCATAGAGACACAGAGAGAGAGAGAGAGAGAGAGAGAGAGAGAGAGAGAGAGGCAGAGGCACAGGCAGAGAGAGAAGCAGGCTCCATGCAGGGAGCCCGACGTGGGACTCGATTCAGGTCCCCAGGATCAAACCCCGGGCTGCAGGCGGCGCTAAACCGCTGCGCCACCGGGGCTGCCCAAAACCACTTTGTATTAAGAGATATAGAAAGATTAGATGACAGAGGAAAAAGGCAGTCTTCTTTTTATTGTTTGTTTTGTTTTGTTTTGTTTTGTTTTGTTTTGTTTTGAAACCAATGTAAGCTAACAGCATTCTTAATTACTAGGCTACTCATAAACAATGGGAGAGAAATGAACTTTTGTAAATTCTCCTTCCCCTTGCCCCCCACAGATTTAGTCTCATCTAAGTAAAACTCACATGTTAACTAGAACTAGGCAGTGCTCCCAGCTGCAGAGTAAATGTTTTTTCCAAGCTTATTTACACTGGGGGCTACATTACCTGATGGAGCAAAGGCACTCGGCCGTCCAGGGCTGCCATGCCCAATGGGAAATGCAACTGGGGTGGAGGGAGAGGGAGAGAATGACATTGAGTGGGGTGTGAGTAGACCCAGCCCAAGCTGCAGCCTGCCTTCTGTGATGATGTGGCCTGGAACAAGTCACTTTCCTTCTCTGGCTCAGTTTTATGGGCTGAGAAATGAGTTAGACCAAAGCATCTCCCAAGACTCCTTTGCCTTTAAGAATCTGGGAGGTCGGGGATTTCTGGGTGGCTCAGCAGTTTAGTGCCTGCCTTTGGCCAGGGCATGATCCTGGAGCCCCGGGATTGAGTCCCGTGTCGGGCTCCCTGCGTGGAGCCTGCTTCTCCCTCTGCCTCTCTCTCCCTCTCTCTGTGTATCTCATGAATAAATCAATCAATCAATCAATCAATCAATCTATCTTAAAAAAAAAAAAAAAGAATCTAGGAGGTCTTTGCATAAGATGCAGAACATCTCCATACCATGCATGCGTGTGCACACTGTGATCAGACCAGCTGAGTTTTTCAAAGACCAGTGGTAGCAATCAGCTTTGGACTATAGTGCTGAGCCACATAAACATGTGACCAAAGGAAAAGGGAAATTCAAAATTTCTTCTCTTTTGCTTTAAATTTAAATGGCACCCATCTATCTGATTTGAATCTCCCTCAGGGGTCGGGAGAAACCTAGGTAACCTCTCAGCGAGGCTATGATGGACAGACAAGGGAAGAACAGTGGTTGTTCCTGTGATTAAGATCCTCTGGTTCTTTGTGGTCCTAGGCCCCATCGCTGTATCAGCAGCTGCCAGTCGTATTCAACCTTTAGCTCTGAGAATTTCTCTGTGTCTGATGGAGAGGAGGGAAATACCAGTGACCACTCCAACAGTCCTGATGAGTTAGCGGATAAACTTGAAGACCACCTGGCAGAGAAGCTAGATGACCTGCTGTCCCAGACGCCAGAGATCCCCATTGAAATATCCTCGCATTCAGATGGGCTCTCTGATAAGGAGTGCGCTGTTCGCCGCGTGAAGACACAGATGTCCCTGGGCAAGCTGTGTGCAGAAGAACGTGGCTACGAGGTGGGGCTTCTCCTCCCTTCTCCCCTTATCACAGTAGCTCTTCGGGGTTAGAGCATGCTTGAGTCCCTAGGGCCTTTACAATTCTCACTTAGTATGCCTCCAAGAAGTAAGTGGAAGTACAGAGATCAACAGAGCTCCCCCAAATAAGGGCAGCTCTCCCAAATCAGGCACAAACATTGAACTGCTCAGGCACCCTTCATTCTAAGATGAAGTCAAACATCACCTCCCCCTAGCCCCATCTCCCTCGTGGTTCAGGGTATGAGCCTCCCTCCTCCGTGTCTCCACTGTACCCTGGATGATGCTCTCATAGCCTGTGGAACGCTTCAGTTCCTACACAGTACAGTATAGTTCCTGCCGTTGGAGGGCAGGTTAGCATAGCGGCCGAAAGTACACCCCCGGAATCGGACTGCCCACACGCCAAGCCCAGCCTGAGTTCTCTACTGACCACCACGTTGCACAAGCTGCTAACCTCTCTGTAGGTCAGCTCCCTCATCTGTAAAGTAGGAGTGATGACAGCATCTGTCTCCTGGGGGGTTGTGAGGATTAAGTGAATTTCTAAATGTAAAGCACTTAAAGTAGTGCCCAGGTCATAGCCAACACTACATTAGTAGGGCTGAGGTGGTCCTGCTGCCATCGCCATCATCATCATTGCCATCATCACCTTTATATGTCTTCTTTCTCCAGAAGCCCTGCAAGGGCAGGACCTGGTCTCATTTATCTTAGCCAGCAACCCAGCACGGTGCCTGTCATGTGGGACATATCTGGTACGTGTTTACTAAGTGACTGCCTGAATGAATTAAGCTTTTTATTTTGTCTCGATTTTGCAGAATCCTTTGCAGTTTGAAGAATCGGACTGTGACTCTTCTGATGGAGAGTGTTCTGATGCCACAGTTAGGACCAATAAACACTACAGTTCTGCTACTTGGTAATGGAAGAAAACCCATCCTGAAGATCTCATGACAATACTGGCATTTCAAATCCTTCCCACCCCATAGACTCTTTCCCCTCTCTCCTTGCTTTTTTGTCTGGGAAGAGAGCCGCCCCATTTTTCTTACCCCTAGAAATGAGCTGCAATAACAGGAACATGAGACTTCGCAAATCTCTGGAAAAAAAAAATATCCAAATGAAATTAAGTCTCACTGAACATTTCAATCAAGAATGGCAGGGATCTATTTTATTGAATATTCTAGCTACTGTAACATTGATATTTATTTTTGTTTGACATTTTAACACTTTGTACTGTAAAGAGTGAACTATATATGACATAGAGAGAGACAATAATTTCTTGCAAAAAAAGAAAGAGAGATAAAGAAAGAAGTTGAATTTAGGAGCACCATCCTTGGGAATTTGTGGGGCCAGGAGGTATTATTGCTACTTGAACAGGGGACCAGTTCTTTTGGCCATAAGTGACTGAAGAAGAGCCAGAGCAAGACATATTATTTTAGAAAACAAAGAACAAAAGAAAAGCAATTCCAGGTAACTTGTGAACAGACCACATTAAGTTCAACCAGCTTGTCCACATGGGTGATGGAAATGACCTAGAAAAGATTGGTGACCAGATACTTGCACCCAAGGTCTTTGAGGGCATCTGCTTCCTCTAGGAGGAAAAAGACAACTACCCACGTGGAAGCTGATTTCATTTTACAAATTTGAAGCAGCAGTTGGTAGTGAGACTTACAGACAGCGTCAAACCTTGTCTTTACCAATACTTCCCATTTTAATGCTGTCATCGCCATGACCTTGACAAATGTGTGACCTTGACCAATGTGTTGATTTTTCAGACTCAAGTGCCATTTTCTTGTAGCCTATTTCCTTTCCACCTATTGACCACTTCCTAGAGGGAAAAAAAGGCAGGGGGTGCTCATAAAAGAAAAAGGAGATTTACAACAGTATTAGAAAAGCAAATGTGGAATTTGTGAAAGTACATTCTCACAATGTCTCAGTTCAGCTTCATGGAGAAGGTGGGATCGCCCCTCTGTGGAACCAGGTTGCTCGTCTACTAGAGTCATATTGATTCAAACAGAACAGACTTTGAAGGCAGCTAGCATGTGTGTGAGTCTGTCCAGTGTCCAATCCCAAACCACCACCACCCTTGTTTTCATTCATTAACTCATTCTATCCGGGAAGCTTTAGTGCCTGGCTACCACTAGCAGCATAAAGGCAAAATAAGCAACTTACAAAAGACAACTTCTTTCCCACAATAGCATTTTCATTAAATGCAACTTGTGAAATGTGTTTTACTGCACTCTGGATCAATCCAGTTTGGAATGATTGAATTTAGAAATTTCGGAGAAGAACACCTGCTGCTGAGCAGCAATCAGAAAGATTTGACATTGTCCAAGGCCTGAAGTCCTGCTTCGCTCTGGGTTCATGGGCTTTGAAAAGCATTCCAAGGTACTTCATGGTGCCTTGGCTTCAAGGAATTTTTATCTAGAATTTTATATAAAAACAGGTGTTGGCCTAGTTTCCATCTCTTTCTCCAAGATAGGTTACTACTGTCAAATGACCTCTCTAGGCTCAAGACCTGAAGAACATGGCTCAACTCTTTGACAGTGCATCATGTTGGACATTAGGAAAGACTTACACCTTCAGGTATTAAACTATTTCCGACACAGATGAAAACGTTGCCCCCCTCTGGGTGTCACTGATTGCATCAGCCAAAAAGGAAAGGCGGAGGGAATGTAGAGCAATTCCTTTTGCTTGTTTGGTCCCTCCATCTGTTTACACTTTATGTTGAGACATTGATTTAAAATGTAGTGTCTATAATTTATAGCTCTTAGGTAGGATGAAGGAAAATGTTTAACTTATGCAGAGAGCAGTATTGTTTGCATTAAATTATTCCATTTTGTATAAATTCTGTAGCTGGACTACATGAAATATCTTAAGTTATGGCATTATTCTCATTGTTATTTTATTTTATAATAATTATCATTCTCATTTTCTGTCGATCAGAAGGTGTGGTTTACAGTGTAGCACAATGATTGTGTTTATTGCTAACCATGGATAATGATGGATTTTTATGATTTTTATGAAGGAATGAAAATGGAACTGCCATTTGGGAGCTCCCTGGTATTCATCTGAGTTGTATCCCCTCATTTTCTGTGTGCAACAACAATCATCTGAGGATGCGGGTTCTGCCCTGGAGCCCGGTGGATACACTGGGGTTTTGACTTGATCTGAAAAGCTCCTGGGTGGGCAGATGATGGAGTGGATGGACAAATACTTCAAAAGCTGTAAACTTTATCAAGTTTCTTAAGAAATAAAATCATGAGACTACATTAGAGGCAAAAAGAGAATTATTTAGTGCCCTAGGAAGAACTGGCCTAGGGAGTTGTCACCCGGGGCCCCTGGGTTAGGCAATGTTCAAGAGCGGGCAGCAGCTTGTCATCTCCTTCCTGCCAGGAGGTCCCATAGCACCAAAATCTTTTTTTTCCTCCTGGCTGGGAATAGCAGGGAAACCTCAAAAAAGAAAAAAAAAAAAAAAGAATATATATATATCATGACACTGACATAAAATGCCTAGGTGTGATATAATCCCATTAAAGACTAGAAAAATTCTAGAAGGAGGCCTGAGGGTCATAGGGCTGGAAAAGTACCTTTAAAGGCCATATTTTCCATCCTTGGACTTTAGACCACACTGTACTGTGAATCTCTCTCTTGTTCATCGCTTCTGGGAACAGAGAGGCTACAAGTTTCCACCCTCTTTCTCTCCAACAGAAAACATACTTCAGTTTGTCCAGTTCTTGCCCATCTCTAGTGGCAAAAAGGAAACACAAGGGTCAGCTTCTGTCTTACACCTTTCAGTGATGGTCTTCCTAGAAAACCCACACCTGATACCTCATAATTTTGATGGGTTGTTTTTTGTTTTCTGAGTTCCTATCTTGACTGCCTGTCATGATAATGCCATATATACCTATCTGGGTTTACTGTTATGAGCATGTTAGGATAGCAGACAGTGTTGAATCTTTAGTCATTCACTGTATTGTCAAGAGTTGAATAAAGTTCCACATTGAACATTTTTATTTTTATTTTTATTTTTATTTTTAGTAGAAGTGACTAGAGGCTTCAGAAGAGAAACAGTGTCCCTAGTCTAGGTTAAAAGCCTTCTCTGTCTCAGCCTTGTTCTTCACTGCCTGCTTTGAACTAACCAGGACAGTTTTGAATCAGTGTGTATTCCTTTGGGAACGACTCCACTGTCATCTGAAGAGTGCTGCATCCAGAGCTCAGGGAATCGAAGAACTGATTCTTCAGTCCTCAGGACTGTGCAACATGCTATAAGGAACCTCACAAGACTGTGATTTTAAGCTTCGGTGTTGATTGAAAGTTTAACCCCCTTGGGATGAGCATTCACATTCATTTAGCATCTGTTTTTGACTGACTGCAAGATAATGAGTTTTAATTTGTGTTGCAGATGAACATTTGGTTCTGATTTTCATCTATTTCTAGATCATGTCCTCTGATAACAATTCCTATTAATTGCTTAGCAGAGGGACTGAGAAGCCAACATCCACTTTGAAATTATAATAGACCTTACTGCCTGACCTGTTTGCAAGATTGTGGGAGCTCCTACTCATAAAGTGTGAAGATACTAGCTAGCTCCGTCGTAAGATGATTTGGTACAGCCTACTTGAATTTCAAATGCTTAAAAACTTTAGTATTAACCATCCTTTTGGAATTAAGGATTTTTATTTTTTTTTTTGTAGTGATAGTTAATAAGTACTAGACCTACATTTCAGGGCTTCATTGTGCTAAATTTCCCTCTTACCCTAAGTAATAGAAGTGATGGGGTTTGGTTTTCCTGATACAACCCAATTTTAAATGCTGTCCCCTACTGTGAAGCATTGACATCCTTTCCATGTGAATGCATCCTTAGTGATCAAATAATTTAACTTTTTTATCCCCACACCTTTTTGTCTCAAGTTTTCCCTCCTTTTCATAAAATATTCCCACTTGAACTTCCTAGAACTGAATTCTCCAGAATAGAACATATTTGGAATCCAAGGAATTCCTGCCCTGCTCTGGAGTATAGTGTGCCGTTTTGTTTTTCCACTAAGCCAGAAATCAAAATACCACCACATACCACCATCTATCACCTCCACCCTGAACACCCAAGACTGATGTTATTTATTGACCACCATATTCTTTCCTACCCAGCCTGGACACAGCCTCAGCACCTCTCACAACACAGCACTGGGAACAATAACTACCACTTGATTGGAATTGGTGTGCAAGGGGAGATGTTTCGGCATCCCAACCCTGAGCTCGTAATTAATTTTCTCCAGGTGGTTTGATAACTTGAGTTAGCCCTGAAGGGAGAGTGACAGGATATCACACCAGTGCTCTTATGGAGCCCACCCTATGGCTGTTGGGGGTCAGCACCATTGCCAGGAAAAAGGCCACTTGCTTCCACCCACTGTCCTTTTGGACTACCATTCCAACTGAATAATTTCCAATCACTGATGGATGGAATTCCAAAGTATCTCTTCATTTACATCATTTCATTGTGTTCAATAGGCATGTTCCTCCCTCCCCTTCTATGAACAAAGTTAATGTATTGAGTCCCAGTTATATGCTTCTTTCTTAGACTCTGTGAGGCTAATGTACCAAAACAATGTGATATTCTTTTTTAAGACTTTGACTTGTACTGTCAGTGTGAATTTAGTGCCTTTCCAGGCAGCAAGATTTTTCTTCTCTGCTGACTTCATAGAGGGAAATGCCCTACTATACTCATACCACCAATGTTACCATCCTCAGAGACCAGCACATCAGAGTTACATTAGTCTGCTTGTTTGCATGTTACAGCCAATACTGCGAGCACCTATTCAAACTGCAATGAACTAGGCTGCCAAGCAGAAGACCCTTCTGGAACCTGGAACACTTCTCAGGGACAGGTGGCAGAAAAGGGGAGCTCTGAAAGCAATGCTTTGAGAAACAGGGTTATTCCCAAGGAGTTGGGTTAAGGCTTTTGTTAACTGTCACATGATGAGGGCATGATGGCAGGTTCTCACAAAGACCAGACCCCAGGTGGACGCAAGGCTGCTGTAAGGGTACTTTTGGCAGGATCCCAGGCTTACTCTTTGAGCCACTTCACAACACTCAGGGGAACGCTGGCTCCTGGCCCTGGGCTGCTGCCTGGTGACCTGGTGGAAAGGGTCCTCGAATGGTTAGACACACAGGGACCCCAGTCAGAATGTGCAGGCTCTTAGGAAGAGTCCCTTGTGGACTGGATCACTAGAGTGGCTCTCCACCCTCAGAGTGCCCTCTTCTTAGACTCCAGGAGTGGGAAGACCCACTTGGATTCTTTACCGCAATAATTTAAGTTCCTATCAACTTGGAGCAAATTCTTTTTCATGCTTAAGTCTCAGAACAAGCTTCCTCCTCTGTCTCCCCTGGGTCTCAAGTACCATCAGTCCCCTGTTCCCTGTGGTCTCTGATGCCAGCTCCATCTATGCTGAGCAACTGTACAGTGATGGGAACAAGAGCGACTATCGAAGCAAACCAATGCATGGAATTAAACAAAAAGTGTGCTTCACTCTTTTCTGGTCCTGTCTCTTCCTAAGGTGCTGTGTGTGTCCTGAAAGCTGCCGTCACACGTCTCGGCATTGGTCAGAGCTTTAGGGTAAGAAGATTTGACATGCAGGGCGTCCTGCGGCCAGGAGAACCAGGTGTGGAGAAGCTGGTTTCTGTGGCTCCTTGTTTCAGACACCCCCACAGGAGGAAGGGAAACCGTTGTTTTTTTTTCCTCATAGTCTCTTCCTGATTGATTTGTCACAGGCTGGACAGGTGCCCTCCTGCTTTCCCACGACTTCCCTGCTGCCCATCTTGTAGTCACTCCTCTGTTATTACTGACTCCACTATAAAGTGTAGAAAACAGTGAAAACAAAATTCTGGCTTCCAAAGAATAAAAGTGGTAAGAAACCTCCTGAGAGTAGAAAGCTAAAACACCATTTTGGATTGTCTGATTTTCAGCCAATCCTGATTCCCAATGACAGGGGGAATTGAAAGTTAGCAACATGTACACCACGCACCACGCAGAACATTTATATCCATTTATTTGGGAAATTGCTTTGCCTGTAAACTCACAAATGGTAAGGCACATTGTAGCAAAATCATGGGGGAAGAGGGATAAAGACATAAAATATAAGGGTCCTGTAAAGGACAAAGGGCACACAAAAAGCCACAGATTTCACACAGCCTTCTCCTCACCCCCACTCATTACCAAGCTTCTTTTAAAACAACATATCTTTAAAAAAGAAGTCCTGGCTGTTTTTTGTGTCATACCATGTCCCAAAACCATGACCTGGGGATTCATTCTTCCTACTGAACAGGAATATGCTCAAGAATTCATGTAGAACAAGTGGCCCAAGTGAAAGCCTTGGCAAGATTCTTGGCCAAGCCGAAGCAAAAGCCAGCAGATGATGCCCAAAGGCAACAGTTCTGGTAAGAAATGAATTACTCCTTTGGGTTACAGAATCCCAGAGCTGGTTAGTGTAGGCACCAAGGTCCTTGTGGCCCTGGCACCATTAACCCAGGTCTGTGCCCGTTCAATACCGCAGCTGTAAGAAGCAGTAACAGCCACAGATCATTAAAATCAAACACAACAAAGTAATCTAAAACCAAGTTTTCCTCTTTGGGTTAAAAGATAAAATTATACCTCAGTTATTCTCAACAAATGACAAAATTAAAAATATTCAGAGGGTACACTGGCTGAGAGCTAAGTGTACTGAATCCAATCTCCTAGCAGGAGGGTGGAGAAAGGATTCCCACAGGAAGGACAGATTAGAAAATGTCATTTGGTTCCAGTGAGCCAAGGGCCCTGCCCCATTCGGACAGGTAAAAATTTCTCCAGAACATATCCATGACATAGAGTTTGCTGCATTCATATTTAATAGTCTATCTGCAGTCAGCTCCATTATCAGAACATGCAACTAAGAGGTCTAACACATCCAAGAACGTCAGTGCATCTGAACGCAAAGAGCATCACGGAAATCGCTGGGCGTGTGAGCTGTGTACGTGCAAGTTCCATGTGGTTCCTCAGCTTGATTCCCTTGGTTTATGGAAGAGGTAGGTCATCAGCAAAAAAGTGCAGGACGCTCTTCGAGAGACTAGCAAGACAAAGGGTAATGTCAGTGACGTGGGTTCACGTCATCACCTACACCACTTACATACACTGGGGACTTAACCACCTGTCACAACAGCCTACTGCTTTGCTAAAGAGGCACTCTGGACAAGGACAACCAGCAGCTTCTCCTAGGGCAGCTCAGGCCTTGGCAAGAGGCAAATACAACAGACTACCCTGAGTTCCCTGTTATTCAAATAAATTATAAATAGGATCTTCTAGAAGGCCATCCATTTCACAGAATGTCCTGCTACTCCAGGACTGGTTGGAGAACCTGATACAATTCACCTTCTAGAACACTCAGAGTGTCCTTTATGAAAACACCACACACAGATAGACAGCGTCCAAATCACCTGTTGAGGGTAGTGAAGAACAATGAGGGGCTGCAGAGGACCACACCATTACACAAACAAGCAGCAAAGTCCAGGAACATGGCAACCAAAACCACACAGATCATGTGTCCTTTCTACTATTTAGATGATTAGTGTTGCTTATTTCATTTAAATGCAGGTCCTTCTGACTAAATTTTTTAATGAGGGTTCCAGGAACTAAGGCCACCAAGGCAATGGCCAAAAGCTTGAAGACCGTTTCCCAGGAGAAAAGAGCATCCAGAGAGGTCAGAGTTGACAGGATGGAGCCTGTCTGCACACAGATAAAATTGTACGGGATCAGACCTGGAAGGAAAGGGAAAGAGCCTGTTACTAGGGCCAGCAAGATGAAGAACAACAACCCTTTGGAAATGGCCCCAGAAATTCACAACTGTGACTCCAGATGTGTTTGGTTTTTGTTTTGTTTTGTTTTTTGCCCAACTCCTGACCCCTAAGCACATTACCTCTTTCCCTTCTCTACTCCTTCCCCACCTTTCCTCACTCCCCAGAAACTGCCATTTTACAAAAAGACTTGATGACAAAAATACGTACACCACAGTAAGATAAAAAAATGTTTTAATAGGAAACACAAAATGAGTGAAGAATAAAAGTGTAAAGTTCACCCATTTGCTAGAAGTGCCTTCAAACTGGGTTCTGAGCACCCAACAGTCTATGAGAGTACGCGTAGGATAAAAACAAGTTTCTTAAAAATAGCACTACTTTTGCATTCTACACTGTAGATCATCAAATCCACTGGATCCCAAACGTCTGACTGGCGGCCTGACAGGCTGGTTGCATAACAATTCTCTGGGGAAGCTGTTAAAAAACACATCCTTGGGCTCCCTCCCACCCCCACCCCAGAGATTCTGGTGACCTGGGCCTACGATAAAACCCAGGAACCCACATCCTAACAGCTTCTCCTGTTCCCCACTCCTGAGACTAATTGGTTTGGGACCCCCTGATAATCCGCTGGCCCCCTACAGTAGTCGATGCCTCAAGATCACAGAGCACTCAAGGTCACACAGCCTGCCAGAGAGAGGACTGGAACCCTGGTCTCCAGAGTCTTTCCAAGACTCCTGCCACCTAGGTAATTACAGGCTGCTGACGGAGTACCAAGGCACTCTGCCTGAAAGCCGATATGACCAGAATGAGCTGTGGTCGATGTTGCTTCAATTTAAGATCTCAATTTCTCGCTCAAGAGTTCCCTATTAATAGCAGCTGCTCGACCACAGATTTGTTATGTTCGCCCTAGAACCCCTTAGTAGTCGGTCTTTCCCTCCATGGTCTAAGGTAGGTTTAAGAGAGGCAATCCTTGCCTTGGGCTTAAAGAGGGTGGTTTACTTCCACTGTGAAGAAAACAACAGTCCCTGATTGTACAGGCTGTAGGCACAGTACCACGCTGCTAAAGGTGATCCAAGGCCCAGACTCTGAGAAACACTGCTCTTGTCCCAGGCCCTCCTCTGGCCAAGCGGCCCATGGAGGACAGTAAGTAGCTCGTTGAAGGTCAGACAATGGTCGAAAGGCAAGAAGGAACTTTACTAGTATCAGCTCTTCTCAAGGCAGATCTTAATCAAAACAGGGGCCAGAGCCAGAAAGGAAGTCCCTTGCTCTGTTCCTTTCTCTCCCCATACGCCCTCACTCCAGCTCCGCTTTCCCGCTAGCATTCACTGAGCCCTTGCTAAGGTCTTTCACAGATGACACTTCTAATCCCAGTGCCTAGCACGGTGCTGGCCACACGCTATGCACTAAATACCATCGTGGAATGGAAAAGCTTTACTTTTCCCAAAAGTAATTTTATGGGTCTTTTGTTCAGCCCTGAGCAGATCTGACGTCAGGAATAATTACTTGAGGCCACAGGCTTGACACTGTTCTTCACAAACTGGGCTCTCAGAGGCAGGCACATGGCCATGCGACTGGTAACCCAGGGAAGGCCCCCAACGTGACAACGCTGAAGACTCAGACTCACCCCGCCAGCTTCTTACCGAGTAGAACAGAAAAGAAGAACTGCACAATCGGGATGTTCAGAATCGGAGCCGAGAGGTTCAAGAACCAGTTTGGTGTCATGGGGAAAAGTCTCAAAAACAGTAAGAAAAAAAACAAGCTGTTTCTGTTTTCCTCCACCTGTAGCCAAAAGAGATGAGGCCATTAGGCAGCAGAAGGAATCTCTAGATATTGAAAATCTGATAGCGCCAAGCACTGTTCTAGATGCTTCACGTATTCTCTCCCTGAATCTTCCAACACCCTCCGGGGTAGAGCATGTTTTCCTCCTTTTGAAAATGGAAAGTACCTGAGGCTAAGCAGGAGTGTGCCCAAAGTCACAGAGCTGGTCATGACGAAGCTGGAATCTGATCCCAGGGCTGGGCCTCGTGAACACACCCAAAGGAACCCGAGGAGCTCCAGAGCAGGGTGGAGGAACCGGGGAGGGGGAATTCCTGCCTGCACGCCCCTCAGGGCAGTGCGGTGACGCTCAGGGCCTCAGCACTAGTTGCAACGCCTCTCCTTACCTTCCTCTGCAGCAGGGACACTTTGTCAGGGAAGTAGGAGACCACCAGCTGTTTGCCAAAAATACTGGAAAGCAGGTAGCAGCACGTGGCGCCCACTGACGTCAACACGCAGCACAGCAAGAGCCCCAGCCATGGTCCAAACAAAGCACCAGCTAAAATGTTCTGCAAAACCAAAACCAAAACCAAACCAACCCGTCAGCCGTTAGAGCATCTAGTGGCTACCAGTCACCTTGCACTGGAGCCTAAGAGTCATAGATTCCCTTCTCTTTCAGTGACTTTCCCAACCAAAACCCAACTCCCATGCTAAAGGGGTGAATGAAAAGTGACGACGGGGCTGGGAACTGCACCCCTGGCCTTGGTCTCTTCACTTTCCAAAGGGCGGAGGATGAACACTTCAGAAGGCAGGAGAAAATACACCGGGACAACACGTGTTTACAGCCCCCAGCCTGCTGCGTGGGCTGCGGGAGGCCCTGCCCCCAGAAGGGAGAGGTGAAACACGTTCTTGTTATTTTTTTTTTTTTAAGATTTTATTTATTTATTCATGAGACACAGGCAGAGGGAGAAGCAGGCTCCCTGCAAGGAGCCCGATGCGGGACTCGATCCTTGACCCCGGGATCAAGACCTGAACCAAACGCAGTCGCTCAACCCCTGAGCCACCCGGGCGTCCCTACTCTTACTATTTTAAATGAACATAAGCCACAAGTTTTCCTTCAGTGAGACCACACCAGCTACAGAAAACATCCTCTTTCTTTGCTTTTTGCTGGGGTTACATCTGTGTGGTAGAGAGCACTAGGGATGCCCTGTTGACCCGAGCTCCAGCTGACACTCGGTAAAGTCTTAGATTAACAAGCATGAAGAGTGAACGCATCCGTGCTCCATACAGTCTGGCTGGGAGACATCACCCCGCCAAACATGAGGCGAAGAGAGAAAGTAAAAGGGGAATTTCGAAGTGAGAAGGCAGGGGTCTGAGGAGCACCTACTATATGGTAAGTGCTTGACTACATGTCTTACTAATCCTCACTGCGACCCTGTGTCATATGCTGTCCTTACACCGTTCCACGGGGGACAGATTAAGTATCGAGCCCAAGCTCACACCAGGCAGAGACAGGATTCGCTCCCAGGTAGCACGTGACCCTCTGCCCTGAAGTGGATCAGCTCAAGAGGGGAGGGGGGGAGCACCTGACTCTTGATCTCAGGGTCATGAGTTCAAGCCCCACACACACTGGGCATGGAGCCTACTTAAAAAAAAAAAAAGCAAGAGGGAAAGCAGCCACAGGGGCAACCCCAAGAAGTCAGTCCCTGACTTCAAGCACCACACACCTTCCCGTCTCTCTTGACATGGACAGGTTTGCTTCTCTTCCAGTTTCCGACGGAGACTGCCTAAGTGCATCCTGCCCGAGCCTAGAGTCGAGAAAAGATGCCAAGGCAGGCGAAGAGAGCAGGACAGACGGGAGCTTTCCGGGTTCCCTGCTCAGGCCCTGGGTCGTTTAACAACGCGGGGGGCCCGTGTGCCGGCACCCTCCGGGAGCCAGCTGCTCTGGACGCACTGCTCCGGTTAATCCTCCACACAGCAACGTGAAGGAGAAGCCCCACGTGCCAGATGAGCACACAGGGTTGGAGACGTTGAAGGGCTTACCCGTGGCTACACAGCTGAGATTCAAACCCACCCCAAGGGTTCAAATATACACGCATTTACATGAAATGCTCTAAATGCTGCGGGGAGGGCAATAAGGTTCTTCTCAGACCCTGAGGCGGCAACAGCCCGCAGCGAGAGCGCGTGCCCAGGCCTCCGACGGCTGCCCCCCAGCACCCCCAGGTCTCCCCAGCCTCTCCAGCCCCACAGCACCATCAACAACTTGCACCTGCTCATCAAACATCTGTGAAGGCACTTCCCTGAGCCAGGCAAAGGAGAGCCAGGCAAAGCTGAGAGCAAGGAATGGGCCTGGTTCTCAAAGAGCTCAGAGACAAAGGAGAAAATGATTTTTAAAAAGTCCTAGAAAACAGCGCCAACTTGTAGAGCGTTCCGGAGGCTCCGAGGAGGAACAGCTGACCCAGCCCGGACTGTGTGTGTCTCCGGGACAGCGCACGGCCATCCAGGCCTTAGAAACAAAAGCAGGGGGAACCCGGTGGCTCAGCGGTTTAGCGCCGCCTTCAGCCCCAGGGTGTGATCCTGGAGTCCCGAGATTGAGTCCCACGTCGGGCTCCCTGCATGAAGCCTGCTCCTCCCTCTGCCTGTGTCTCTGCCTCTCTCTGTGTGTCTCTCATGAATAAATAAAACCGTAAAAAAAGAAAAGAAAAGAAACAAAAGCAGCACACCTGAGAGGAGAGGTGGCCTCTGGAGCTAGGCAGACATGGGTTCAGAGCCCAGCCCTGCCCCTCCTCACCCTGTCACTGCCGACAGTTACTTCTCACCACAGTTTCCTTATCTGTACAACATGATACTGATGCTCACACGCTGAGGCGGTAGGACAGTTGTCAGTAAAGCAACTAGGACAGTGTTGGATGCAAGGGAGGCTGTTGACAGGTGGCTGCCACAGGAGTCCTCCCCCAGACTCTGTGATTTACAGCCTAAGGGCCCCTCCACAAAACAGAAGGTGGTTTCCTGGCAAGGGCGGGGGGTGCACTGACCAGGAAGCTGGAGCCAGGGATGGCAAAGCCCTGTTTGTAGAGGTAGGCGCTGCAGAACAGCAGGAGCACATAGGCCTGGTGCTCCTTCCGGTACTCTCGAAGGATCTCGGAGAGCTCCCGCAGCTCGGCCAGGTCTGAGGGGAACCACAGTGACCTGGGGGTTTGGAAAAGCAGATGGAAACATGAGTCCACAGCAGCCTAGTACCTCGGAAAGTCACTTGTGGCTTCTTTCCAAAGTAGGTTCAGAAATGCGCCCATCTGGGGTTGCTGGGAACACACGCAATAGGAGCCTAGGGTGAAGGGCGACCTGCTACACCACAGCAGAGGCAGACAGAAGAGCCCCGGTTTGGGAAGCAAGAGGCCCAGGTTAACCTCTCCACTCTGCTAGCCTCCAGCAGCGTCACCTCCCGCTAGTCCCTGGGCCTCCGTTTCCTTATATGAAAAATGAGTGGTAAGTGCCCTTTTAGTTCTCAGGTTTTTCTGCTCTCTTTTTAAGAGGCAAACGGACTGATTTTCAGGGAAGAACTAAATGTCCTAAATTGCCTTCCCTTCGTGGAACGCCCCCTCCCCCACATGCTGCAGGCCAACGTCCACGGACCGTAGGCCGAGCTCGGAGGTTACAGACTGTCCTGACAGCCACTCACAAGCTAATTAAAGCTTTTTCTGGGGAAAGCCTATCTCTCCAGTACCATAAACATAATCTTCTTGATAACATGTCAGGCATGAAAGCAACCCTTTCAAGGAGGCTGCTTCTGCACCCCCACCCCCTCTTTATCTGGCCCTTAGGGCATCCTGAAGCGGGTGCAAGGGTTACCGGGCCTCTGACACATGCGTGGCCCTTGAATCCGTCGATGATCAGAGGAGCAAACCCTCGTCGCTGTCACCACCAAGTTTCTCCCGGTGCGCCCGCCGCGCCCTCCCAAGGAGGGCCAAGGAATAACTGAAAACCGTCAGCCTCGGAGTCAAGTGTCGGCGCATCCTGGCCAGCCGCACCGGGGAGGCCGGAGAATCCACTCCCGCATAATTTATTTTTCTAAGATTTTATTTATTTCTTCATGAGAGACAGAGACAGAGAGAGAGGCAGAGGCACAGGCAGAGGGAGCAGCAGGCTCCATGCAGGGAGCCCGACGCGGGGCTCGATCCCGGGACCGCGGGCTCACGCCCCGAGCCCAGGGCAGGCGCTCGGCCGCTGGGCCCCCCGGGCGCCCCCATTCCGTGCAGGATCCAGAGTTGTCCGTGCAACTCTCCTCCTGAAGACCGAAAGCCTGGAGGCCGCGGGGCAGAGCTGAGGGCTGCGGCGGCGGGGGCGGGGGGGGCGGGGGCGGGGGCGGGCGAGAGCCGGGCCCCGCGGCGATGCCCCCGCGCGGCCGCCAGGAGGCGCCGCGCCTCCCGCTGCAAATCACCGCCCGCGCGCGAAGCCGCGGACCGCGCGCCCAAAGTGCACAGCGTCCCGCGGGCGGACGCAGGGCAGCCGGCGCCCGCCCCGACTCCCACCCGCGCCGCCGAGACCCGCAGACGCGCCCGGGGCACCCGCCGCCCCGCCCACCGGCCCCGGAGCTGAGCCCCCACCCGCGACGCTCCCACGCCGGAACCGAATGTCCCAGCCCCGCACCGCATCCTCGGACCCGACCCGCGGCCGCCGCCACGCACCTGCCGCCCGGCTCCTCGCCCGAGCCCAGCGTCCGCCCGCGGGGCAGTCGCGTCGACAGCAAGTACAGCGCGAACGTGCAGCCGACGAAGACCAGCAGGAGGCCGAGCAGGGGGCGCATCTCGCCGCCCGCTCCCCGACCCGGCGAGCGGCCGAGGAAGCTTCAAGGCAGCGGCGGGCGGAGCGCATTCACGGACGGACCGGGGCGGGGCGCGCGCCAAGCCCCGCCCCCGCCCAGGCCCCGCCCCCTGATCAAGCCACGCCCCGTCCTGGCTCAGGCCACGCCCCTGGGCCGGCGGGTCGAGATTCCCGCGGAGACCTGCCTCCAGGTTTCCGTCCAGCCTTCCTGCGTCTGCGCATGCTCATGCACGTTTCCCTTCGTCCGTTTCTCTGCTTTTTTGCAGGCTCTTTGCCAGGCGCTGGGCGATCCAGGGGGGATTCACGAGCCTTGCCTACGGGGAGCGCGCAGTCGAGCGCTCAAGACCCTGTTGGCCGCACCCAGCTGTGCTCCAGAGCAAATGCAGCCAGTGCTCCCGTCAAGTGCGCTGCGACGGCCAGGGTGACCACAGAAATTATGAAAAGGACTTTTTATTGAGCGCCTACTGTGTGCCCATTATCCCTCATCCTCACAACAGTCCTGCAAGGTTGGTATTTTTGTCTTTATTCAACAGATGAAAAATCTGACTCTCAGATTAAGTGACATCCCCCAAAAGAGAGCCCTGATTACTCTTGTCAAGGACCAGCTGAGCTGGGGCATCTCGAGCTCTCTGTTGGTCTCTCGTGGCTCTGGCAGTAGAGTCAGCTATTTTGTGAACAGTTCGTTAAGATTTCTCATCGTAACTTCTGAGTCTGCTGTGCCTGCGCCAGGCCAGGAACCTGTGATTCTAAAGTATCTGTTAAACTGATCTCTGGAATATCCCGCAGGATGTTGGCTCTGGCCATAGCTCTTGTCTTCATATTTAGAAGGGTCCTTATGGTCGTAACTTTTTTTTTTTAAGATTTTATTTATTTGTTTGTTTGTTTATGAGAGAGAGAGAGAACCAGCAGGGGGAAGGGGAAGGGAGGGCAGAGGGAGAAAAGACTCCCCCTGAGCAGGGAGCCTGACATGGGGCTCAATTCTAGGACTCCTGGATCATGACCTGAGCAGAAGGCAGACCCTTAACTGACTGAGCCACCCAGGCGCCCCGTGGCAGTAACTTACTATTATTGATAATGCTCTTGACTTTCCTTAGTGAGGTTTGGGGGGGTAGCGGCTATAATCATTTTAAGAATAATAAGAGGAGGGACACCTGAGTGGCTCAGCAGTTGAGCACCTGCCTTCCGCCCAGGGCCAGATCCTGGAGTCCCAGGATTGAGTCCCTCATCAGGCTCCCTGCATGGAGCCTGCTTCTCCCTCTGCCTGTGTCTCTGCCTCTCTGTGTGTGTGTCTCTCATGAATAAATAAATAAAATCTTAAAATAAAAAAAAAAAGAATAAGAGGAGCTGTTAGGCATCCTAGAAAATATGCATCACTAAGGCCTCCAACTATTAAGACATTCATAAGCCCAAGGCTGGTGATCATATTCACAAATGAAAATGTATCCCCCTAGTGGACAGAGGACTCCAGATATTAAAACAGAGAGTGGGGACTAGAATCCAAGCAACCAGGGTCCCATACTGCATGGATTCACGACAGAGACAGAGTTTGAGTTTATGTTAAAGATGAACAGGATTTCCACAACAGGGAAGAAGATGGAGAGGGTGAGCCAGGGGCCCAAGTAAGGCACCAGAGTGCAGTTTCATGAAGTCTAAACTATATGAGAAATGAGAAGTTGGAGACAAACTGGAAAGCATTGGAAGGAAGGCTCAGGAGCTGGATTTTTCAATATTGTGTGTGGTGAGACAGCAACAGAGGTGTTTAAACAGAAGAATGATTTAGTTCCCATTTTAGGATGTTTGCTCTGCCTGATGATTAGAATACTTTCTGAGTTGGTAGTTGCAACTGTCCTAGTAAGAAAGGTTGCAGGCTGAGCCAGGACCACGGCAATGAGGATGAAGGCGGAAGGATGGACACACGATAGGAGCTGAGTTGGTAGGACATATGACTGATTAAATGGAGAAGAGGCAGAGAGGACTCCATAATGCCACAAGCCTAGACGACAGAGAGGAGGCATCCTTATCATATTCAAAGCACACTGGGCCAAATAGGGAGCACCTGTCAGAATTCGAAGTGTACTGAGTCCTAGCAATTCCACGTCCAGGAATTTAACCTATAGATATGCTCACAAAGATGTATGTTCAAGGATATTCCCTCAGCTTTATTTTGTTTTTTGTTTTTTATAATAAATTTATTTTTTATTGGTGTTCAATTTGCCAACATACAGAATAACACCCAGTGCTCATCCCGTCAAGTGCCCCCCTCAGTGCCCGTCACCCACTCACCCCCACCCCCCGCCCTTCTCCCCTTCCACCACCCCTAGTTCGTTTCCCAGAGTCAGGAGTCTTCATGTTCTGTCTCCCTTTCTGATATTTCCCACACATTTCTTCTCCCTTCCCTTATATTCCCTTTCACTATTATTTATATTCCCCAAATGAATGAGACCATATAATGTTTGTCCTTCTCCAATTGACTTACTTCACTCAGCATAATACCCTCCAGTAATTTTGGTATTAAGAGATTGAGAACAACCTAAATGCCCATCAGTTGGGGACTAACTGATGAGGTTAATTGTGGTATGTTCCTAAAAGTAATGCTGAGTAGTTACTTAAAAGAGGGAACCAACTCTATATATCCCGATACCGCACAGTCACCACAGAGATAGCGGTGATAAACAGCAAACAGACAAGTCGCATTGTTAGAGTATACTACGACAGTCTATAAAAAGAAAAAAAAAGGGATATGTTTTGCCTTTCCAAAATACTGAAATATTTATGAATGAAATGATTCAATGTCTGGGATTTGCATCGAAATAAGGGGATGAAGTTTAGTGGGTAGGGATAAAAATCGACCAAGATTGGTCATTGAATTGATAATTGTTGAAGTTGGATGATGGGCATATGGAGGAGGATTTATGCCATTTATTATATTTCCATATATGTTTGAAATTTTCCATTTAAAAAATGTGGGGAAATGGTCTCAGCCCCCCATTCTCATTTTCTCCCTTCAACCCCTCCATTACAGGTGCGCATACACCATGTTAGTTCATGTCTCTGACAACACTCTTCCCCCTCTCTGGCTATCTCTCCCTGAAAAATTGCTACTCCTTCATAACCACCCAGGGCAATTGTCCCCTCCTCTGAGAAGCCTTCTCCAGCTCCAACAGTCAGAAAGGTGGTTCGTTCTCTGTGCTCGGGGTTCCCTGCAGAGTGTCTGTATTCCTATTATTACAAATACTATGTCATTATCCATCTCCCCGTAGACAGTAAACATTTCTAGAAATGAGACAATGTCTCATCTGTCTTTTGCCTGTCCCAGCCCTTAGCCCTGTGCTTGGCTTATAATTGGCACTTAACAAGTGTTTGTTAAATTAATGGGTCAAGTCTAGCGAGGGAATGATTGGTTGTTTGGAATGGTACATGTTGATTTTGTGAAGTCAGAGGAATATAGGAGGAAAGAACGTAAGTGAAAAACATTACTGGGCGTGTGCCAGGGGTGTGCTGGGGCCAGGAACAGTAGTGAACCAGAAGCTAAGGTTTCTAGTCTCAAGGCCTTGACATTCCTTCTGGTTGGGGGACAGCATGGAGAGAGTCATAATTTTAGAGTGGATTAGGTGCTATGGGGAAAATAGATAGGGCAAAGCTGCTTCAGCTCCAGAGAAGCAAGCATCATGAACCCACTTATGAGAGAGTGGATGAGCCAGTTTTTCAGGTGAAGGTACTCTGAGCACTGCTGAGGCTACAGCTTGAGTGCTGAGTGGGACTCAAGCCTCAATTTGCCCCTCCCAAGCCCCTGCTCTCCTCTGCCCTGCAGTGCCTCTCACCAAGCAGGTGAAAATCCAGAGGTCCAACAACATTCAGATCTGGAGGTCCGTCATCTGTCTGGAGAGTCAAAACAAGAGGAGGGGAGGAGGTCTCCTAGGGAGACCCCGAGACTTTGGGAAGTAACAGCAGCTGATATTCACTGAGCACTTAGTACACTCCAGACCCCACGGTAAGCGTTTTACATGCAGGCATGAATGTATTTATTCCACATAGCATCCCATGTGAAGCAGAGACTTTTAATAGTCCCCTTTTACAGTCCAGGAAAGGGAGCTTAGGAAGAGTTAAGTCGACAGAGGCCACACACTAGAGCCTAATCTCTTTCCCAATGCTACCTCCTTGAGATAGAGAACTGAGATCAGAAACCTGATAAGGAGATGGGGGAACCAGAGAACAGGATGACTCACGCAGAGATGTGGATGAAGGGAAGGAGTGTTGGAAAAGGAAGCAGTGTGCAGTGGCAGTGTCCGTGGGAAAACCCAGCAGGCTGACCTGAGGGTTGTGGGATTCCGCCAAACTGGGGGCATAAGAGACCTTTGACAGCTCTTGTGGGAGATGCAAACCTGATTTCCCATAGGCTCACCATCCAAGCCTCTGCTGGCTGCCTGAGGTGCCCCACTCCCCGGGAGTCCTATTCTGACTCCTGCTCAACCTGTCTGCTTAGGGAAGAAGCCTGGGACTGTGCTCCTCCCTCCCATCCCACCCACGGGCTGATCTGTCCCCCTCCCCCTGCACCTGCAGAGCTAACTCTTCACCAGCTGGTGCACCACCTGGCGTCTGCACCAGACTCTTAATACACTTGAGCCTATGCATTTACAACACATGCCCAGGCAGCCTGACAAACGACAGCAGTAATCCCCAACCAAGGGACTCATGCTGGACTGAGAAGCAGGTAGGTGCCAGTGGCTCAGGGAAGTGGGAGGGAAGAAAAGGCAAGGGGTTCCAGTGTGAGTGGATTAGCCAGGCCCTCACCGAAGCTCTTTGTCAATAGCACTCAAGCTCCTTTATTGGCTGGATGAGATCCGCACAGAGCAATTGAAGGGAGGAGCTTGAGGAGCACACGATTTAGTGTCCCTATCCATTGTGGCCATAACTGATTGGAACAGGATAGACACCTTCCCCAAGAGGGGGATCTAAATGCTGCTTCCTCTCCCTGGACTTTGGAATTGGGCCACCTACTGATTGAATAGCCAGGACACAATGGTACCAATGACCCCAGTGGTCCACAGCTGCCCTGTGAGGGAGCCACGCTGGGTCAGAGAGACTCAAGGTAGAGCACAGGGTTAATAAAGGCCCGTGAACTCTTTAGCTAAAGGCTCTGGGCTGCCCTCTCTCTGCCCTTCCAGAAGGCTCCCTGTTGAGCTCTTGGGTTGCCACAAATCCTCTCACTAGTAAAATTTGCATTAGTATGAGTAGTATGAGTAGATTTCTGTTACTGGCATTCAAAGTCTCCTTGGCTAAGCTAGGGTTTTGCAGGACTGAGAGCATGGGACAGGGGTCCAAGAATGAGAGGTTCCCAGTTTAGGGTTTGGGAAATAACACAATTAAGTGTGTTGATGTCTAAATCCGAGTGGAGGTGACTCCCTCAAGTCCTAAAAATGAGTTCACTCCATTCTGTTCGGCAGACATTTGTTGAGCACTTGCTTTGTGCCCGGCACTGTGCTAGGTGCTAGGTCAACAAAGCCACAGCTGCTTTTACTGTGCTCACAGTCTCCTAGGGGAACAGACACAGATATATAACAATATGGCATAAGAAAATGATGATGTGATGATGCACATACAAAGTCAGTGGCAAAGCAGGTAGCAGAAGAGAGTTGTGGAAAGCAAGAGGGACTTTGAACCCCAGCTTGGAGTCATCCAGGAATGCTGGAGGGGCCTGGAGGGCTCTAGCCAAGGCACTAACATGGGGAAGTGGGTGAGAGCAAAATCTCTGATGGGCTTCCTGAAGAATGGTATGAGGACCATCTGGAAGGTTCTAAAAGGAGTGAAAAAAGAGCCAACCTCCTTTTTCCCCGGGGAGCCTGAGAAATGGTTAGTGGGTCTCTAGTGAGAACGGAAACAGTAACAAGTGCTGGGAGAGAAGGCTAAGGCAGAGAAAGGAATGCACCTCCGTGGACATGGGCCATGGCTGGAGTGGGGGGAGCTCTTACAACTGAACACGGTTCCGTAGGGCTCAGAAGATCATGGTGAGCGCTCATTTACTACGTCCTGAGCACAGACCGTGTTGTAGGTGCCACGTTAGGCACATGGCCCCTGCCTTACCAGTCTGGTGGAGAAGACAGACGTTAATCAAATAATCACACAAATAAATGTAAGGGAAAATAAAAAGCTCAGTAGGAGATCATTGATGAAGATGGGGGGTGGGGTAAACTGCAATTTAATTGTATCTAGGATTTGGGATTCAGACAGAGACTCTGACAAAGAAGAGGGAGGAGAGGCAAGGATAGCAAGGGAGAACCTGCGAAGCCAGTACCACCCCTGGAACCACCTTCACTTCTCTGGATCACCACCATGTGAGACTCATTGAGATTCATCTCCCTCCAGTAAACAAACTTCCTTCCTTTATTCATTCATTCATCCATTTGTCCATCCATTCACCCATTCCCCAGTGAGCCAGGTACCAGTGCGAGGAGACCCTAGAGAAGAAGCTGAGAGACCCCCCCCTGCGTGAGGAGTTCATAAGTGACAACAATGCTCTTCCATTTTCTCGCTGTTGTTCTGGCCCCGTGCCTACCAGGCGAGGGAAAGAGGACAAAGAAATGGCTGTGCTGATCAAGATATGGGACTGGTAAACCTCTAAAAAAGAAATCAGGGCCCACTGACATCCTGATCTCTCTGTGCACAATTGCTGAAGAAATGGGGAAGAGGGATGAAGGGTGAGAAGATACCCAAGTGGGCAGGAGCATCTCTGAGCCTCATTTCTTCCCAGGTGCAGGCTCCGTATACGTGTAGGAATCCATACAGGACGTGCCACACAGGTAAGTCCTCATGGAGTTCTACAGTTTATAAAATAAAAAGTCCATTTCTTTTTAAAAGGGCTGTTGTCATGGAAAGCAGTAGAAGAATAGTCACTTGGATAAGGAGGAGGTTGCAGGCCTGTGACTTGGGAGGCTCAGGAACCTTTCTGCAGTGGCCACAGCTGTGGATGGCTAGTACCCGCCCCTCCGGCTGTGCCTGTGCTGGGCATTTGGCCCGGGGGATGGTTCTCCCTTGGTTCTGGCCCTTGACTTAGTTGCTGTTGCCACTCCAGATTCACTGATCATACCTATTCCTGGGGCAGCCTAAGAATTTTTCAAACTGGAGGCCTCCGGTGCTCCAAGAGCAACCTGATGTGTGCTTTGAATTCAGATGTTAGCCACACGAGTTACTTAGTGTGTTCCCGAAGGTTAGCATTAGTTACCTCCAACAGGCAGAGAGCATATTTTCATTTTTCATCTGCGTATTTGCTAAATGTCCTTAAAATAACCGTGGACTGCATCAGTAACAAGGAAAAAGTAAACATTTCTGAAGGATTGCTTAAAATGAGGGCTGCCTGGAAAAGTGACCCTTAAGTGACAAACAAGCTCTGCTTCTTCTCTCCTGCCTCGCGCTCCATCCACTGCCCCTGGGAGCGAGGCTGTCCTACCCCTTCATCTACCATTCTTCCCTCATCTGCTCACTATCTAGTCCCAGCAGCTGCCCCTGGGGCTGGCCCTCTGTCCCCACTTCCTCCACCCACCAGCCCACTTTAGAGAGGCCGGGGTGTGGCCTTCCTGCCTTCCCAGGGCAAACAGCTCAAGAGAGGCTGTTGGAAATAAGGAGAGGCTCTCTTACTGCATATTAGATCAGCCATATCAAAATAAATAAAAGCATATTCACATTTATCAAACCACTCAAGGATGTGGCACCCATGGGATTTCAAAGAACCCTTCACAGACTTGCCTCCCAAACCCCCACAATAGCCCCATGAGGTAGGTCAGGCTCCACTCCTTTCTACATGTGAGGACCTGGAGGAGTTTGGCACAGGGAATGCAGGGTCAAGTCCAAAGTGAGGTGTCCAGCCAGTCCTTCCCTTTCAGATGCTTGACGGGCCATGGAGATGAGCAGAGCTGCCTGAGTGACCGGCTGCAGACCCGACAGGCCGGAACGGAGGAGGCCCCAGGACGCAGCCACACAAGGCGCTGGGCTGTGGGGAGCCTGGCTATTTCCGACTTGCCCTACTTAGGGGCTCCCCTCCCAGGACCGTTCCATAATCCAAGGTCGTTTGAAATTTGGCAGTATGACATCCAGGGGACGCTGCCAGGAAAAGAAAAAAAAACCTGCTTATTCATACTTTTTTGTGCCTTGAGAAGGTGAAGTGACGCTTTACAAAAGCCTGGAGTTGTAGTTTTCTTGATGTCACTGGTGCCCGCGTGTCCGAACAACAGTTACATCTGCAGCTTGGGGCACAGGATAGGTTGGAAGACGTTTTCAATGTTTTCCATCAGTACAAGATCATACCGACACAACTGGGGCCTGTAAAAATAGGACGATATCCTTGTCAATCAAGTAGTAAAAATAACCCACTCTAGGAAAAGAAATCATACACGTCCTTAGGATACGATATTGTGGAGCAATTATTTCTAACGTTGTAGGAATATGCTTATGGTAAATAAGCAGAGCAACATCAGCAACAATAAGAAAGCAGGATGTAAAATGTTATTTACCACCTAACTTCGTCTAGGTGTAAAAGCAATAATAGGTGACTAGAAAGAAAGAATCCAGGGCCCCGGGTGGCTTGGTTAGTTAAGCATCTGCTTTGGGCTTGGGTCATGGGATTGAGCCCCACATTGGGCTCCCTGCTTGGCCGGGAGTCTGTTTCTCCCTCTCCCTCTGCCCCACCCCCCTCTTGTGTTCTGTCTTTCAAATAAATAAATAAAATCTGGAAGGAAGGAAGGAAGGAAGGAAGGAAAGGAAGGAGAGAAATAGAAAGAAAGAAAGAAAGAAAGAAAGAAAGAAAGAAAGAAAGAAAGAAAGAAAGAAAGGAAAAAAGAAAGAAAAGAAAAAAGAAAGAAAGAAAGAAAGAAAGAGAAAGGGCAGCCCGCGTGGTTCAGTGATTTAACACCGCCTTTGGCCCAGGGTGTGATCCTGGAGACCCGGGATCCGAGTCCCATGTTGGGCTCCCTGCATGGAGCCTGCTTCTCCCTCTGCCTGTGTCTCTGCCTCTCTCTCTACCTGCGTCTTTCATGAATAAAATAAATAAAATCTTAAAAAAAAAAAAAAGAAAATCCAAACTATTAACAATTGTTGCCTCTGAATAATGTCATCGTGGGTGATATTTTTTGGCTTCTTAACACCTTTGTACTTTCCAGATTTTATAAAATCAATCTGTATACCTTTGATAATCAAGAAAAACAAGTATTAAAAAGTCCCATGGTTTTAAGATGTAATGACTGTCCTCTTGGAAGAAACTTGTATTATTAAATGTTTTAGGGTACCCCAAACTTTCAGGAGAAAGGAATTCATAAGCATAAAGCACTGACTGCTCACAGCATTGTCTACCCCTGTCTTGTCCACAGATTGGATGTTAGGACTATATGTTGGAGTGGCATTAGTCACAGTGTACCTGCTGCCACAGCTTTGCTCTTTCTCCCCTCTTTGACTTTGCCCCTCCATACCCCCCATACACTGTTGCTTATTTTTTCTGAACCAATTGAGAATAGGTTGTTTACCCCTTAATACTTCAATGTGTATTTCCTAAGAACAAGGACATTCTCGATACAGTTATCAAATTCAACATCAAGATAGTACTTCCCTACTGTGTAGTGGAATAAATATTCCAATTATTCTGTACCTTTTTTTACAGTAGGCTCTGTGTTTGCCAAATTATCTGAGGCTTTTATCTACAACAACAACAAAAAATTTGCAAGCAGTGTGGGTGGAGTGATTAGGGAAGAATTCTATAACTATAATCATATAACATTATTTCTTTGGATTATTTGGATTATTTATCTTTAAGTGCCTACTAGTATAATTTTCTTCAATTATGGGGCTACTCATTTTTATCGTCTATTTTTGGAAAACCCTCATCCCCTAAATTGGAATTGATGAAGATCCCATTAAAACATCAGACCAGGACAGCCACAGTGGCTCAGCGGTTTAACGCCGCCTTCAGCCCAGGGTGTGATCCTGGAGACCCAGGATCGAGTCCCACGTCGGGCTCCCTGCACGGAGCCTGCTTCTCCCTCTGCCTGTGTCCCTGCCTCTGTGTGTGTGTGTGTGTGTCTCTTATGAATAAATAAATAAAATCTTTAAAAAAATCAGACCAAACAGATTAGACAGAAACCCAATAACATTTTTGGAAAACAAGGGCTTGTCAAACCCTGCCCATGGCTCACCTCTCTGGATGGGCAAGTGACCTTAACTTCATGCGAAGAACCCTGAGCTTGTACTTGGGGCCTATTACAGATCCCGTAGAGAACACCAAGGAAATAGTTGCCACTTTATCCAAGTCTTGATTAAATCTTGCAAGCAGACTCACTTGGTGGTATTTCTGAAATATTGCAGGTTCACTAGAAGGAAGAATTAATATTGTTAAGTGGATCTAGATTGCTAATGAAATCATTTTGAAGCCTACAAATCACTCTTAAGAAGGTAGCCGCTTGACCCCAAAGTTCTGCTGTATTCCCAAAGACTGCATAAGAGAAGCTTCTGGCCTCAGGAGTGATGAAATACTGTGGCACAAGAGAAGTATGCCCGCCTACTATATACACTAGATATCATTCTCATCTCTTGACACATGTCTCCATTGCCCCGAAAAATTCTTCAAGATGAGTATTATATTGTCTTCACTTTATAGACAAGGAAACATGCTTCTGGAGTTTAAACTCAGCCAGGTCACAGGGCTTATCTGCATCACTGCAGGGATTCAAATTCAGTCCTGAGTTCAAACAGTCCATTAAATTGCATTGCTAGGTGTGTATGCATATTTTTAGCCCGATTAGCTACTAATTTGAAGTTTTGCTTAAGCATATATTTTTTTTAGTCCTGCCTTTCAAATAAGATAGCTAAGTCCCAGGTTCCAATACTTTTCCTACAATGTCATGTTTCCTACAGTTGGAATTTCACATTGAGCCTAAAGTATGTCCACTGGGGAGGCTCAGTAGGTCAATGTCCCTCTGGGAAACTGGGGATGTAGACCATGGAGACCGCCCTGGGCTCAGAGATGGGTGGCTTGCTCTAGAACCGAATCCTTAATTTTGGGGTGGGAATGGGGATGAGAGGGTGTGTGTCACCCCAGCCTCACTAGAATCATGTGTAAGTCCTGTGGAGAGCAAACGTGTCACAAGTAAAACTAATCTGAAAGTTACCCAGATTTTAGTTTTTAAATATGATCCTCACTGAAAGGAATGGGGGTTGGGGCACCTGGGTGGCTCAGTCAGTTAAGCTTCTGCATTCAGCTCAGGTCATGATCTTAGGGTCCTAGGATCAAGCTCTGCGTTGGGCTCCCTACTTAGGATGTAGCCTGCTTCTCCCTCTCCTCCTAGCTTGTGCTCTCTCTTGCTCTCTCTCTCTCTCTCTCTCTCTCTCAAATAAATAAATAAATCGCAAAAAAATAAAAAAATAAAAGGAATGAGGGCTTCCAAGAGAAATGGCTGATTCCAGGGCTAGGGTCAGAGAAGGTACAAAGTGATTCCACAACAATTTGTGTGTCAAAAAGTGAGGAACTAAAAAAAAAAAAAAAAGTGAGGAACTGCTCAAAGAATGGTGGAGATGTTCAAAAGAAAATAGAATCACTTCACATTCATCAGGATGGCAAAAATTTTTAAAAACCTGAAAATAAGAAGTGTTCACAAGGATATGGAGAAATTGGAACCCTTGTGCACTGTTGCTAGGAATGTAAAGTCATACAACCACAATGGCAAATGGTCTGAGGTCTCTTCGAAGAATTAAAAATAGAATTGCTTTATGATCCAGCAATTCTACTTCTGGGTATATATGCAAAAGAATTGAAAGCATGGTCTCAGAAAGATACTTTTGCCCACCCATGTTCATAGCAGCCTCATTCACAAGAGTCAGAAGTACAAGCAACCCAAATGCCCATCAATGGATGAATGGATAAATAACATGTGATATATACATACAATGGAATATTATTCAGCCATAAAAAGGAAGTAAATTTTGTCATATGGTACAACATGGATAAACCTTGAAGACATCATGCTAAATGAAATAAGCCAATCACAAAAAGATAAATATTGTTTGACTCCATTTATGTAAGTTATCTAAAGTAATCAAATTCATAGAAACATGGGGCGCCTGGGTGGCTCAGTCGGTTGGGCGTCTGCCTTCAGCTCAGGTCATGATCCCGGGGTTCTGGGATTGAGTCCTGCATGGGGCTCCCTATTCAGTAGGGAGCCTGCTTCTCCCTCTCCCTCTGCTGTTCCCCCTGCTTGTGTGCTCTCTCTCTCTCTCTCTCTGTCAAATAAATAAATAAATAAATAAATAAATAAATCTTTCAAAAAAATTCATAGAAACAAAGTAGAAAGGTAGTTATCAGAAGCTGGAGGGAGAAGGAAAAGGGAGTCATTGATCAATGGGTATAGAGTTTCAGTTTGCAAGATGAAAAGGTTCTGGAGACTTATTTTACAATAATGTGAATATTCTTTTTTTTTAGGATTTCATTTATTTATTCAAGAGAGGCAGAGACATAAGCAGAGGGAGAAACAGGCTCCATGCAGGAAGCCCGATGTGGGACTTGATCCCGGGCCTAGAATCATGCCCCGAGCAAAAGGCAGACACACTCAACCGCTGAGCCACCCAGGTGTCCCTAATGTGAATACTCTTAACACTACTGAGCTGTATACTTATAAATGATGAAGATAATAAATTTTACATTATGTGTTTTCATCACAATAAAAAATGCATTTAAAAAAAGGGCACAGACCCAGTTTGAAGAGATTTCACTAACCAGATTTGAGACAATTTAAATATCAAAATAAATAATGGTAGTAACTGCGAGTCCCCATTAACAAAATAAAAGTCCATGAGTCCATATTGATACAACCAGATAAATAGATAAATAAATGGGGAGAAGAAAAATGCTTTCCCTAAATGATGAATTAGAAAAATCACCATTTGACAATCATCATTGTAACAATTCAACTACAACTACATCACAACTAGTGGGTAAAAGTTTGAGGAGTAATGGAACATTTGCATGGTCTCAAAGTACCTCCCCGCAGTATACTTCTTAATACAAAGGAAAAACAGTAACTTGATAGTGAAGAAACTTGGCAGAAATACCTTAATGAACCAGTCCACTTTAATGAAATAAATCAAAGTTGTGGGCCTCCTGATAGGGCACACTGGACCAAACATAACATCACTTCTGTGCTGTTCTTGCCAGAGATGTATGATCTGAATGTAATCATGAGGAAGCATCAGACAAACCCAAACTGAAGACATGCTGAAAATAACTGACCGATAAGTGTCAAAGTCAAAAAAGTCAAGGAAAGATGGAAGGTCCAAGTGAAGACTAAAGAAAGAGGATAACCAAATACAACCAATGATCCTGAATTGGATCCCTCTCCAAGAGCAGCTGTGGGAACACGAGCATTTAGAGATTCCAGGAAAGGATGATGCCGCCTGCGGTTGGCAAAACCCAGTGGGGGTAGATGGAAGGCAGGAGAGGGAAAAGCCCCCCTGGAGCTGGTAAAGCCTGTCTACAAGTACAGGTTGGAACCCCCTCTTCCACCTGGAGGGATGTCTGGAAATACTGGGGGAGGCATTAACCAAGGAATGGGTTCTTAAAAGAAAAAATGGAGTGAGAGCCAATGAACTATGGGCTTTGACCAATAATAGGAGCCAGATGTTTGTTTCTGTTAGTATGGTGCACTAACCACCCTGCAAACAATTCCTAATAATGGATACAATTAAAACAAAAACAAAACTAAAAACCTTTTAAATTGCACTGGAAAGCAAAGAACACTGAGAAACCTCAAAAATATGTGAAGGCAGAAATACTGACATCACATCACCTTTTGTTGGCCTTTTTTGGAAGTTAGTAACAAGTTTTCTTTTTTATGGTCTTGCACTGCAGTAGAACACAAAACAAAGCCACTGGAGGAGGAGAATTGAATGGGAGACTGTGGTGAGGGGTGAACTAAAAATAAATTCTAAGTATACAACCCTCCTACAACCTCAGGGGGCAGAAACAATCTCTATCAAAATCCCAGCTGCCTTTCTTTTTCTTCCAGAAACTGACAAGCTAATTTAAAATCCATGTGGAAATTAAAGAGACCCAGAATAGTCAAACAACTTTGAAAAAGACCAAACTTGGGGTGCCTGGGTGGCTCAGCTAGTTAAGCATCCCACTCTTGATTTCAGCTCAAGTCATGATCTCAGGGTCTTGAGATCAAGACTCACATTTGGGTCCACACCTAGAGTGGAGCCTGCTTTGGATTCTCCCTCTCCCTCTGCCCACCCCCTTCACCCAACATGTCTGTGCTGTCTCTAAAAAAGAAAAGAAAAAGACCAAAGCTAGGGGATTCACACTTCCTGATTGCAAAATTTGTTGGAAAGCTTCAATAGTGCTACAGTAAGCTACATGACAATGTGGTATTTGTATTAGGATAGATATATACATCAATGGAAGAGAATTGAGAGTCCAGAAATAAAACTTTCCGTTTACTGTCAATTGATTTAGGCAAGGGTGTCAAGACATTCACAGAGAAAGAATAGGTCTTTCAATAAATGGTGCTGTGATAACTGGGTGTCCACAGGCAAAGGAATAAAGTAGGACCCCTACCTTATTCTATATGCAAAAACGAACTCAAAATGGATCAATGACCAAATGTGAGAACTAAAATTATAAAGGACTTGTGTCCAGAGTAAATAAAGAACTATTGCAATTCAACAATAAAAAGGTAATAATCCAATTTTAAAGTAAGAGGCACACAAAAACCTGTACCCAGATGTTTATAGCAGCTTTATTCAAAATTATCAAGATTTGGATGTAGCCAAGATGTCCTTTAGTAGAAGAATGGGTAAATAAACTGTAGTACATCCAGACAATGGAATACTATTCAGTGCCAAAAGGATATGAGGTAGCAAGCTATGAAAAAACATGAAGAAAACTTAAATCCTATTACTAAGTGAAAGAAGCCACTTTGGAAAGGTTACATACTGTAGGATTCAGCTACATGACATTCTGAAAAAGGCAAAACTCTGGAGACAGTAAAAAGACCAGTAGTTGATAATAGTTAGAAGGAAGAGATGGATATGATAGGCAGAGCACAGAGGACTTTTAGGATTATAGGATCTACTCCATGATCCTATAATGGTAGATATATGTTCTAATATGTTTGTCAAAACCTATAGAATGTACAACACCAACAGTGAACCCTAATGTAAACCATGGACTCTGGGTAATAATATATCAGGGTAGATGTTTCTGTTGTCACAGGTGTACCACTCTATTATCAGATTTGATACTTGGGGAGGCTGTGTGTATGTGGCCAAGAGGGTATATGGGAAATCTCTGCACTTCCTGCTCAGGTTTGGGAATCTAAAACTGCTCTAAAAAATTAAGTCTGTTGAAAGGAGAAAAAGTGAGTAAAGGACCTGAATAGACATTTCTCCAAAAAAAAAAAGATACATACAAATGGCCAGTAAGCACATGAGAGACACTCAAAGTTGTTCATCATTAGGGAATTGCAAATCAAAACCATAATGAGATATAACATAATGTCCACTAGAATGGCTACAATAAAGACAGACATGGGGACGCCTGGGTGGCTCAGTGGTTGAGCAACTGCCTTTGGCTTAGGGTGTGATCCTGGGGTCCTAGGATCGAGTCCCACACCGGGCTCCCTGCGTGGAGCCTGCTTCTCTCTCTGCCTGTGTCTCTGCCTCTTTCTCTCTGTGTGTGTCTCATTAACAAATAAATAAAATCTTTAAAAAAAGACAGACATGTCTGTGGTATATACACAAAATATGATACATGTACACAAAGGAATATTATTCAGCCTTTACAAGACAAGAGAAATCCTCTCACGTGTTATAACATGAATGAACCTTAATATTATGGTAGGTGAAATAAGCCAACCACAAAAAGATGAATATTGTGTGAGTCCACTTATATGAGGTATCTAAAGTAGTCAAATTCATAGAAATAGTAGAATGATGCTTGCTAGGGACTAAGGGGGAGGGGGAGAAGGGAGTTATTATTTAACCAGTATTGAGTTTCAATTTTGCAAGATGAAAAAGTTCTGGAGATGTTTCACAACAATGTGAATATATGTAACACTACTAAACTCAGAAATGATTAAGATGGTAAATTTTATGTTTTGTCTTTTTTAATCACAATTTTAAAATTTTAAGGCAGATAATAACAGTGTTGGCAAGGATGTGGAGAAATTAGAATTCTTACACGTGGCTAGTGGGAATGTAAAATGTTGCAGCTGCTTTGGAAAGCAGTTTGGCATTTCCTGAAAATGTGAAATACATAGCTATCATATGACCCAGCAGTTCCACTCCTAGGTATATACCCGAGAGAGATGAAAATATATGTCTACACAGAAACTCATACACCTATGTTCATTACGTGTATGTAGCAGCATTATTCATAATAGCCAAAAAAGTGGAAACAACCCAAATGTCCATCAGCTGACAAAAGGATAAATAAAATGTGGTATGTGTGAACAGAGTGGCACAGTGGAAGCAAGCTGGACCCATAACCCAGAGGTCAGTGGATCAAAGTAAAATGCGGTACATTCATACCATGGAATATTATTTGGTCACTGATACATGCTATCGTATCTTGAAAATATTATGCTCAGCCAAAAAAGCCAGATGCAAAAAGGCCACATATCGTATGATTTCATTTATATGGCATGCCCAGAATGTGTAAATCTATAGGGACAAAAAGTAGACTAGTGGTAGACAGGAGCTGGGGAGGAAGCAGGAATGAGAAAGTACTAATAGGTATGGGGTTTCTTTTTGAGATGATCAAAATGTTCTGGAATTACATGGTAGTGATGTTTGTACATTTTGTGAATATACTAAAAACCAGTGAAATATAAACTTTAAAAGGGGTAAATGTTATGGCATGTGAATTATATCTTAATTTTTAAAAAAGGTTTAAAATTGAAAAAGAAATACATCCAAAACATGAATACACCAGGCATATCCTAGATGTGACTCCATTTGCACCATAGCCTGGCAAGACTGAATAAACTCAGGGCACATTCTCTGATACTATTTTCCTTTCCTTGAATTGTAAAGCTACTAAATACTAAAATACTAAAAGCTAAAAGTTTACCTTGCAGAAGAGAAAAGTAGACATAATCTCCCCACGTAATAGAAGGACCATTTCCTTTTTTCCTATATCTTCTCTGATTGGTGATGATGTTTTCACAATCATGACTCAACTAAGAATGACTAAACATGAATAAAATAGAAATGTTAAGGTCTCTATCTTAATCAAGAAAAAACTCCTTCACAGGGATGCCTGGGTGGCTCACGGGTTGGGCGCCTGCCTTCAGCCCAGGAGGTGATCGAGCCCCGCATTGAGCTCCCTGCAAGAAGTCTGCTTCTCCCTCTGCCTCTGTCTCTGCCTGTTTCTGTCTGTGTCTCTCATGAATAAATAAATAAATCTTAAAAAAAAAAAAAGCCCTTCACAGAAAATGCTAGTTGGGAGAAATTCACTACATAAAATTAAATTTCTAAGACATGTAAAGCCAACATGTAATCAGTTATTGGCATAAAAAAAATTTTTTTTTTGTAGGTGAGCACTTTTTTGTTACAGACCTGCACGATTTCCCCTGCTATTTCTTGGAATGTCCAGGTGAGGTCCCTGCCCAGCTTCCTTACTGAAGATGACACCCTAGAATCTGCCTGACGCTGGTTGGTCAAGATTCGCCCCCTAGCGGTGTCCTCCCTGAAACTGCAGCCGCACTGGGTTTGGGGACATTGGCACTGGTATTGGCCAATCACTTGGCCTCTCTGAGCTTCCGTTTCCTTATATATAAAATACAGATGGTAATACCACCTCACAAGGTTTTAGTGTGAACTGCATGAGCCTGCGTGTGTGATGTGCCTAGTTCAATAAACAAAGGCTGTTATTATTATGATCCGGGGATGCATTAAAGAAAAAAATCACCTCCAGACCACCAATACACACCTTCTCTATTCATCTCTATGGTGAACCCATAGGCGACTGCCAGTTTCAGATCACATTCCAGTTGGTCCTCTATGAGTGAAGCCAACAGACAACCCAAGTGCCTAGTAGATAAGAGGGCCCCCCAAAATGTTTATGAGTAAATGAGCAAGATGAACTTCAAATTTCTTTGCTTAAAGTGTTATTTTCCTCCTTTTTCCTGGTTATAAAATTAATGGATGAAACCAATTAACTATTTTTAACATATATATATATGTTATAAATAAATAATATATATTTATTTTTAACATATATATATATAGGTTATAAATAAATAAATAAACACACAATATCATATAAAAGTAAAAGAGAAAGTAAAGAGAAGCTGGAAAAAGCACTCCTATTCCTACCATCCAAGGGACAATCTAACATATTAGGCATATTGCTTTTTCATTTTTTTGGCATTGTTGATCTAATTTTATACTTTTCATCATTTGATAAATCCTGCATTTTTCACTTTGCACATTATAATTTAATAGGTTTCATAAGTTAATGTATAAGTAACATTTTATAATATGAGAATATTAAATTCACCATTTCCCCTTCATTGGATTTTCAGGGTGTTTCCAGTTTTCTATTGCAAATCACATTTTCTGAGTTTCAGAAACATACATATATATATGTGTGTGTGTATATATAAGAGCTCACAAAAAATTGAAACGTGTGGGTGTGGATGCCTTTAGGTGTGGGATTGTTGGGATGGGGCAAGTATTTGCACTTTTATGTTACATATTTTTTGTTATATATTTCTTTACTGTTTAAATCCTTTATAGCAAGCAAGGATGACTTTTGTAATTAAGTGTTTAAACAAAGGAAGGAAGCAGGAGAGGGAGAAGGGGAGGGAGGGAGGAAAGAAGAAAAGGAAGTAGATCCCTGTACCAATATTTTTTAAAAAGAGCCGGGAAGATCAAGAACCACGAGAAGTGACCACTCCCATATATCTTTTGTAGAACAAAAACAAGTACAAATCTATAAATAAGAAAGTAGGTATATTTGGGATTTAATTTCTCTGAGCAAAAAGGGAAATAGCAAACTGCAAGTACCCCAGCCCAACTTACTGATTGATTTTGGATTCTGTGATATTCCCAGCTTTATCTTTCAATTTGATTGTAATGGAGCCTCTTCTTATGTTCTTATTCCAAGTTATAATGTCCACAAAGTAATGATATACTGCAAAACAAGGAGAGAGCACAACGAGAGAAGGATACTCTCAACGGCTCCACTGAAAGGTCAGTTCCTAAAAACCCAACCTGCCTCATAACTTGAGTCTCTTGTTCTCTTCCTCTCTAGTTTCTCTGCAAAGATCCAGGGCAGAATTTTCTAATATTCCTTTCCATTCTTTTTGGTAGATATGGCCTGGGTGATGGAGAATTCAGTGGTCTCCAGTTGTCATGTTCAAGCACCACAGTTGGATTGGTGTTCCCACCTTATTGACTGAGGTATCACGGCCTACCGCTGAGTGTGACTGGCTCATTGCAATCTCTGCCCTTGTACGATAAACCAGCAAGGCATCCACGAGAGACTCTCTAGAGCTGACAAGGTCTTCCACAATCTGGGCCGTGTCCACCAGCCTCCCTCATGTCTTCCCCAGTCCTGCCATATCACCTGCACTGCCAAACTGTTCCTTGCTCCTGAGCCTTCTTCCCACTTGGACACTCTTACTTTGCCCCTTTTGACAACTCATCCTTCAGGTTTCGGCTTAATGTCCCTTCCTCCATGAGGCCTTCACTGACCCTCAGACTAAGTCAGATTTCCCTCTTAGAATTTTTATTATGCTCTAGTATTCTCCTGTCATTGTAGTCAACACATTTACCTATATTTACAAAGTGCAAGAAAAAAAGTGATAATCAAAAAAGTGGTGTGTGTATATATATATATACATATATATATATATATATATATATATATAGGCATATCTATACAAATATTGCCTGAGTACTGTCTTATGCAGTTAAAAAAATAACGTTAAAATATACTACAGCAATAACTGGGAAGGGATTCCTCTTTATAATCCTGGAAGTAGTACCTTATAAGCATTCAGAATATTGCTACTAAATAAATGAGAATGCATGAACATTCTGTGTTCAGAAAATTATTCTTCCTCCCTACTCTTTGCTTCCCAAGGTCAATGATGCTTTGGGAAGATGGGTTCCCACAGTGGTAGCCTGATTTGCTATCCTTTGATCAGACTTGCAGAGAAGGGAGTGGAATCTCAGGGAGATGTTGGTTCCAGAAATAAGGTCAGCCCTGGAGTATCCATTTCATGGCCCATTATTACTTGGGCACTTGCCTCCCTTGAACCGGGTAGACAGCAAACCCTGGGCTGTCACACATGGCTCCAAAGGGGGAGGGAAACCCACTGATCTGCAGCCTCTTTTATTAGGGTTGCTCCTAAGAAGAGTGAAAAGGGGAACAAGATTACAAGACATGCCCAGGAAAATTTCTACTTGATTTCCAAGACATCTAGTCATCTGCTGCTACACTTAGCCCCTATCTGGAATATCCAAGCTCTCAGTGTCTTTAGAAGATCATCATGGTTGCTTTGGAGCTGGAACTGACCCATAAATGTGGCTGATACCTGATTTCACTGAGCCACAACCTCGGGTCTTTGGAGGAGTCAAGCACATTTTCTGGAAGATCTTAGTGATTAGAATGGCTATCCAGGTGGTACCTGGATAGCTCAGTCAGTACAGCATGCAACTCTTAACCTCAGGGTCTTGAGTTCAAGCCCCATGTGTGGTGTAGTTTGCTTAAAATCTTTTTGTAATAAAAAAAAAAAAAACAAAACAGGATGCCTGGGTGGCTCAGCGGTTAGGCGTCTGCCTTTGGCTCAGGGCATGATCGTGGAGTCCAGGATTGAGTCCCACATCGGGCTCCCTGTATGGGGCCTGCTTCTCCCTCTGCCTATGTCTCTGCCTCTCTCTGTGTCTGTCATGAATAAATAAATAAAATCTTAAAAAAAAAAAAAAGAGCCATCCAGCAAAGCTAGCAATTATGATTTGTTGAGATTGAATCCTTATAACCCAGGAGATAGGCATTATTATCTCTATTTTACCTAGCAGGACACTGAGACTCAGAAAGGTTAAATGTCTTGACCAAGGTCACATAGCTACTGTGTGGTAGAGTCGGGATTCAACCAAAGTCTTCCAGCTCCGAAGTCCACACTTCATCGTGGCCTTCATTTACCAAGAGGTAGCCAGGAAGCTGAGACTCAGCCATTTTTTAAAAGGGAGGGGGTTTGAAAGGCAAACAACCACAATCACCACTCACTGCAGTATGGTTTCTCCTCAGCTGTGTCGAAGAACGCTTTAGTCATAGGAGTATTTTTCTGCTTTAAATACTCTTTCCAATTATCAGCATAATAGCCTATAAAGCAAGTTGGAAAAAGGTAACTAACATGTATTACATAAATGTAAAAGCAGCTGGGGAGGCAGTGAGAACAGTAAGTTTGACCACCCACACCACCAAGACAGTCTCCCTCTTACACCCCTGCTATGGGGAGGACCTACAGGGCCACCAGGCCATACTTCCCCTGCATCTCCCATACCTTGCTTGCTACCCCATCTCTCAGAGCTGGGACTTGCAAAATGACTCCACTGTAGCTCTCCCCCCTTTTTACTGACGTATCACCCTGGTTCTCAGTGGCACACTAGTTCTCTCACACCCTGGGTAGGCTAAGAATAGCACTGACATTTTTCAGTAATATATTCATTTTATAGATTAAAACAGATTCAGGTTTACACCTAAAATACCAGCACTCTTGCAAAGCATTGTGCTTTCTTAAAGAACTACAATTAGGCCCCTAAATTGCACAGAACCTGAGCTTGCTATGAAAACGTGGGCTTGCCCTTTGAACAATGAGAAAATTCCCATGATCATCCAGTTTCAAAGTCCTCACCATCTGGAATACTTCTACCAACCCTTAGCAAATATCTAAGCAGCCTCCACAGTATCTGCTACCCCCACCCCACCCCGTATGTGCACATAACGCCCAGGGCTCAGAGCTCCTGGTTGGCTCGGGTTGAGCATAGGTATGCCTTTGGCTCAGGTTATGATCCTGGGGTCCTGGGGTCAAGTTCTGCAGTGGGCTCCCCCCAGGGAGTCTGCTTCTCCCTCTGCCTGTGTCTCTGCCTCTCTCTGTGTGTCTCTCACAAATAAATAAATAAAATATTTTTAAAAAAGAAATAAAGAACCAAGATTCAGGGGCACCTGGATGATTCAGTTGGTTAAAGTTCCAACTCTTGATTTCAGCTCAGGTCATGATCTCAGGGTCATAAAGTCAAGCCCCGTGACCGGCTCTGTGCTCAGCAGATTCTCTCCCTCTCCCCTCTGTGCCTCTCCCTGCTCACGTTCTCTCTAAATTAAAAAAAAAAAAATCAGGATTCAGCGTGAGGGTATTTACCAGACACAGTTCGTTAGAAAGGGTCATTCTGCGAGACCATTTGACAGGAGAGCCTGGGCCCACTGTGACCCTCCCCCATCAGAGAGGTTATGTGCATCAAGAGGATATTTCTCCCTGATGTTTCTAGAAGCAATGTCCACAATAGCCAAACTGTGGAAGGAGCCTCGGTGTCCATCGAAAGATGAATGGATAAAGAAGATGTGGTATATGTATACAATGGAATATTCCTCAGCCATTAGAAACGACAAATACCCACCATTTGCTTCAACGTGGATGGAACTGGAGGGTATTATGCTGAGTGCAGTAAGTCAATCGGAGAAGGACAGTGTATGTTCTCATTCATTTGGGGAATATAAATAATAGTGAAAGGGAATATAAAGGAAGGGAGAAGAAATGTGTGGGAAATATCAGAAAGGGAGACAGAACATGAAGACTCCTAACTCTGGGAAACGAACTAGGGGTGGTGGAAGGGGAGAAGGGTGGGGGGGTGGGGGTGACTGGGTGGCGGGCACTGAAGGGGGCACTCGGGATGAGCACTGGGAGTTATTCTGTATGTTGGCAAATTGAACACCAATAAAAAATAAATTTATTATTAAAAAAAAAAAAGAGGATGTTTCTGTCCCCATGGGAGCAGGCTATGTAAGGTGACTATCCCCTTGGTGGGCTTGGAAACTTTTTTGGAACCTTCTTTTTTGTGCTAGAGTGTCCAGGGAGGTTGCACTGCCCTCTGGATGAAATTGTATGCAAATGGCTTTCCTAACACTGTTTATGAGTAGGAGGGCCAAGAGTGCTTCACAGAACAAATTGGCTAGAAAAAGCTAAGTAAATATTTTTTTAACAATGCAATTTTCAGGCACATTTTTATTTGCTTGTTTATTTATTTATTTTTAAGATTTTATTTATTTATTCATGAGAGACACAGAGAGAGGCAGAGGGAGAAGCAGACTCCCTGCACGAGCCCGATGCTGGATTCGATCCCAGGACCCTGGGATCAACCCTGAACCAAAGGCAGATGCTCAACCACTAAGCCACCCAGGTGTCCCTCAGGCCCATTTTTAGATAGTAAAATGGTGCTGGGATTCTACCAAAAATAAACTGTTTGTTCATCAGAGGGGGAAACTGCTTGTTGGACTTACCCAGAAGGGGACAGGACTCCTTTTGTGGTATGCCACAGTTGACACACTTGCCGTTCCTATAATCCCGGTAGGAGTCACAGGGATATGCGGTAATGGAACAGTTCTCTCTCAGAGAAGAAAGGTACAGGTACACAGACCTCTGGTGGTCACACTTAAAATACTTCAATCCTTAATTGTAAAAGGAATGATGAAAGAGTAGAGCAGTTGTAGCTTTTAACGATAGCACATCACGTTCCATACACCCACAATTCATCATCTGTCCTATATGCCAGGTACTGTGCTAACAGCTTCAATGTATTTTATTCCATTTAATCCTTTTAAAAACCCATAGATCAGGATTCATGCCGGCATGTGGCAGGATAAAAGAAGATAGGCATGATTACCCCCATCTTACCCAGCAGGACACTGGGATTCAGAGAGCCTAAATGACTTTACCAAGGTTACACAGCTATTATGTGGTAGAAACAGGACTCAACCTATGTCTTTCCTTTGTCGGTGAACAGGAAGAGAAAAATCAATGGTAGATTTTCCCCAGAGATTCTCAGCAGAAGGCAAGCACATTTAAACTAGTATAGACATCAGAGAAAGAAGGCATTGAGGAGTAATTGGTAGAGGAAGATCCCCAAGGAGGACAAGCAGAGGTGACAGCTTTGAAAAAGAAGGGGAGATGCTTCCACCCTGGGGGCAGAAGGGAACATGAATGTGAAGACTGATCTTGTAAACTAAGATGAGGATAGATAGAATGGCTCCCTCAGTAAGATCTTAATCTAGGTGAAAAAGGCAAATCTAGACCAATTTTAAGAGGTGAGGGTTTATAGGTAGTGAGATTTTTGGAATAGAAGCATCAGGAGTGATCACAGGGAGTCAGAAGAGATAAACATAAGGATTCTCTGGTATCACTGAGAGCCATGGAAAGGTTAGCAAGTTTGCCTGGATCTAGTACTCAATTAACAATGCTCCATGGCAGCTCCAGAATGTTCTCAAGCCAAGGTGGGTGACTTGGCAGAGATCTCCAGGGGTTCTGTACTGGGAGTACACAGGGCATTCATGAGAAGCCCCATGGTAGGGGTTCCATTTCTGCTACAGGGTGAAGGGTGACGTAAGAGGAATTGAACAATGCGTGGTGGCAAATGGTTAAGCCATGAATGGTCAAGAAGAGGTGACAAGCAAGCCTCCAGTTAATTCCTAGTGGGTGGGAGGTGGTGCCACAGTGAGAGATGAAGGCATCGAGGTGCAGAGATGGCATCGGGAAGGTTAGACATGATGAAGCACTGCAGCACACAACACTGTTGGAAGGTGGATGGGTCCAATGATGAAGTCATTCACTCAGAAAAGGGAGTTGGGTCGCAAAGATGGGTAAACAAAGGAGGTGAATATCTGAGTAGGAAACAGTGATTATGAGCTAGTGGTTTGGATAGGCACTGAGTTCTGGAGTCAGATCCATGTTTCCTTTTCCCCCAGAGTCCACTTATGTCCATAGAGGAGATCAGTGAAGGACAGAAATAAACTGGGGCCAAGAGAAGAGAAACATCGGTTGGCATGGGGCCAAGCTGGACTGGACTTAATCTGACAGGTCAATATTGACTTATTGCTCCTGGAACTTCCACTTGCAGAAACAATGACATTGATAACAATACAGAGAATGTCCTTTATAAGCAAAGCACATTATCAGGACAGGGTTTGAACACACACAATTTATGGTACAATTTGGTTGACCCTACTAATGCCATTTCATCTGGATCATTTTCAAACACCACATAATTCCCGTGGCCATATACAGCTACCATTTTGTAACAAGATCATCTTTTTCTAGAATCATATCCATGATTATTTAACTTTCTCTAGCAATTATGAAATACAGATTCAGAGCACTTAAGGATGGATTATTTTGTTCTGTCCCCGTCCACCCACACATTACTTTTATGTTGCCCTCTGTTTTTTGTTTTATGAGGTTTTTTCATTATAAAATAATAAAATAATACATGCTCATTTAGAAAATATAAAACAATAGGAAATGATGCAAAAACCAGCTACAAGTCCAATAATCAGACTTCACCACTAATAATTATTTGCAGCATTTATGTTTAGTCTTTTTTTCTATACTTACTTACATATGTACGAATATACATTTAAAAAACAAATTGGAAAAAAAAACAAATTGGGATCATACTGTATAGTTTTGTGTCTTTTGCACTTAATATCCCATTGTAAGCATTTTCATTAATCTGAAAATATGACTTTTTAACAATTATATTTCTTTGTGTGAGCGTACAATAGTTACTTAACAATTTTCCATGTTGGATATTTAGACTATTTCTAAAAATTTAGTTATCATAAACAATGCTGTGTCACATATCTTTGCACTTCGATTTTTGTCTACCTTCTCCATTATTTCTCTGGAAGAAATTTTCAGATATGGAATTTCTAGAGCAAAGACACACCTTTGCAAGAAAGCAAGAAAGAGAAATAATTCATAATATCTTTTAATCATATGGTGATGGTTATTTGTTTTTTTATTCAAGTTAAGTATAATTAGCATACAGTGTTATATTGGTTTCAGATGTACAATATAATGGTTCATCAGTTCTACACTCAGTGCTCATCATGATAAATGTATTCTTAATCTCCTTCACATGTTTCACCTATGCCCCCACAACCACCCCTCTGGTAACCAACCCTCTGTTTCTTCTCTATAGTTAAGAGTTTGGTTCTTTTCTCTTTGTCTCTTTTGTACTTTGTTCATTTGTATTGTTTCTTAAAATCCATATATGAGTGAAATCATATGTTTTTTTTTCTTTCTCTAATTTCACTTCACATAATACCCTCTAGATCCATCCATGTTGTGGCAAATGATTTGATTCATTCCTTTTTATGGCTGAGCAATATTCCATTGTATAAATATACCACATCTTCTTTATCCATTCATCTATGGATGGATACTTAGGTTGTTTCCATTTCTCAGCTATTGTAAATAATGCTGCAGTGGTTTTTTTTTAAGTAGTGTATTTGAGTAATAATTTTTAATTTATAATTTATGTTTATACTGTATCTTCTCAGATGATTTTTCTATTAAAAACTGTTACACATAGAATAATATCATATTTTTAAATATGCCTTTTAAAATCACTACTATACAATATATAAAGTTTTTGCACTTACCTCCCAATATTGTCTTGGGGCAACCAGGTTGATCCAGTCCTCCATTTGGGTAGAAGTCTATGTTTCCTAAAGGCTCCCTGTAGCCCAGTGCTAAAGAAAAATAGACTATGCTTTTATTTTTGAATTTTCTCATTGCATAGCTCATTTGCCCAAAGGATATAGGCAGGGGTTGTGTTCTTCATATTGCTATATCTATTTACATATTTTGCCCAAAGTTACCCAGCTAGTTAATTAGAATGCAGTATTTCCAACTAGGAGTCTATGAAAATGGTAATGGAATTTATTTCCAATATTTCTCAAGATATAAGGGTTTCAGCCACTCATTCACAGCAAGTCTGATAAAATGATGTTTCTTCTTTATATTTGGCTAGAATCCTCTAAGTGCCAATGATTCCTGGGCCTGTAATTGAATTCATTTCAGTCTTTCATGAATAAGAAAAAAATAAACTTTTACTTTGTAAGAGACAAAATTTTTTAAATTGGAAACTCTTCTAGAAAATGGGAACCAAAAAAAATTATAGGTTGATTTACTAATTGCTTATTCTCTTTAACCTTGTAACCACAAAATAATCAGTTAAATCCTTGATTTAAATGATTATTTGTACACATACACTTATACAGTACATATATATTACAATAATAGTGGCTATTATATATGGAGAACCTGCATGTGAGCATGGTACTAGGTGTTTTATATACCTCTCTTCTAGTTTTTACAATGTCCACAAAGGGGCCGTTGGTAAATTCAGATGAAGTAAGTTACAGATGAAGACACTCAGAGGACTTAAAGAATGAAATGACACTACGAGAAAGGACAAAACCTGGGATCTGAGTCCCCTCTGCCTGACTGCAAAGCTTATTGTCTGTCCTCAAAATTCACTCTCTCTCCAAGAATGAAAAATAAATTACTCTATTCCATCAAGCATGAAAATGTCATTGAGGTAATGCCCTTCAGGAAGGTAATACTTTGCAAACTACCTTGTAAGAATGCAGCTATTTTACAGAGACATTTCCTCTAAGGCTGACAATTGCTGAATACCACACCGGAGACCCTGTAATAGGTGAATATGGGTTTTTCTATCTCTTTTTTCTTTTTTGCCCCCCCAAAGATGGCAATTTCTTCTAAAAAAAAAAAGATTTTATTTATTTCTTTAGAGACAGGGCATGAGCAGGGGGAGGAGCAGAGGGAGAAGGACAAGCAGACTCTGTGCTGAGCGTGGAGTCAGACACAGGGCTCTGTCCCCTGACCCTGAGATCATGACCTGACCTTAAATCAAGAGTCAGACCCGTAACAGACTGAGCCACTCAGGTGCCCCTGATCAAGGGTTTTTCAGGTGGTTGTATCACAAAGAAGGTATGTTACTAAAGACTGCTCTGTTCCCTCAGCCCTCCCCAGGCTCTAATCCCAGACATCAGGTTATAAAGATCGATCGTTAACATCACCCCAACCCCCATGTCATGTACCCATCCCAGATATGAAATCAGCACCATAAAAGACAAAAATGGCCAGGAAGATCCCCAGAGAGCTGCAGAGCTATAGATAGCTCAGAATTGCTCTATACATAGACACACAACACTTGTGCATGTCTTTTAGCTTAAGAAAATAATGAGGAAGATGGGGTACCTGGGTGGCTCAGTGGTTGAGCATCTGACTTTGGCTCAGATCATGATCCCAGCTTCCTGGGATCGAGTTCCACATCAGGCTCCCCACAGCGAGCCTGCTTCTCCCTCTGCCTGTGTCTCTGACTCTCTCTGTGTCTCTCATGAATTAATAAATAAAATCTTAAAAAAAAAAAAAAAAGAATGAGAAAGAACCAAAAAAAAAAAAAAAAAAAAGAAATCATACAACCAAACCCTGCTGCATATATGGAAACATTTGTTCACATGCTGTGTAAATCAATCTACCCTTGACTGGTCAAGATGATCACCTTAAAAATAAGAAACGTTGATGGGAAAAGTACCTCCACTCTAGCAAGACATCTTGGATGCCTACATTAAACCAGTGTCCCTTTAGTATCTCTGTGGATTTGGAACCCTGCCCCACAGGAAAAGAGAGAATCTGGAGGAACCTGATCCACCCCTGCATGATGATCCCCTCAGGGGGAGACTCTTTAGGAGTGTGGGAGGGGGTGCTCACTGATCCACAAGGACAGGAATGTTACCGTCAATGTCAGAATGGATGACGTCAACGAACTGTGCATCACCAGGATCTAATCTGTCCTCAGGAGGTCTCCCATTGAATAAAGGGCCCGCAGGGTCAAGACCTGGAAAGAAAACCGAGTCGGCTGGGCAGCCCCACGCCATGAGTCACTTGCAGCTGGGCTTTTGATCCTTCCCCACAAGGATGGCAAACAGGCTGCAGGGCATTCTCAGGTGGGCAAGCACTTGCATTCCCATCCTGCTTTGTCAGGTTCCTTTCCACAGCCCTGTAGCCTTTTCCCACAGATGAGATGGTCACCCTGGCAGTGCCCTCTGAGAGCAGCATCCAGACCTCATTAGGAGCTGTATCTTTTGTGGGGCTCAACACCAGGAAGTGTACAGACATATGGGGACTGGGGCATGGGGATAAACTGATTCCTGAGGAAAAAAGCCCCTGAGGGTACATATAAAAAGCAGATGCTATACTTATGCTTATTGCATTTTAAATGTTCTAGGAACCTCACTCAACCTTTCCATCTTGTTATTAATCAAATTCCTTTACAGTTTTAATTTTTATTCGTATAAACTAGCTCATATGATCCACATCACAAGCCTGTTGGGAGGCAGGGTAGCTGTTATTCCCATTTTACAGATGCAGGGACTGAGGTTCAGAGAGATCATGTGTCTTAACCAGAGCCACAGCCTCACAATGGCAATGACCTCTCTCTTTGTTGAGCTCTTGGTTTCATTGCACTGGGTTTGGCACATGCTGTGGGAAAGTATGAAACTCACTGCTCAGGCCAGGTATCAGCGAGGGAAATAAAGTGGGTGTCAGTTCCTGCAGAACTAACCCACCCCATAAATGCCTGAGCTTATTTCTTGCCCTTGGTCAATGTTGGCTGGGTGTTCCTAACCATCAGCTGGAAAAACAAGAGTGCAGCTCCGGTGATGTTGTAACTACAAACGAAAAACTTTAAAACAACAGCAACAACAAACCACCAGAGCTTCCCAAAGGCCCTGCTAGTAACCTACCTGGATTGAAGAAGATTCCAAGGGATGTCTCAAAGTCTTTAGTCTGTGATAGTCATTTTGTTTTATTTTATTTTATTTTATTTTATTTTATTCTATTTTATTTTATTTTATTTATCTGACAGAGAACACACAAGCAGGCAGAGCTGTAGGCAGGAAGAAAAGAAGCAGGCTCCCTGCAGAGCAGGGACCCCAACTCAGGACTGGATCCCAAGACCTGAGATCATGACCCGAGCCGAAGGCAGACACCCAGCCAACTGAGCCACCCACATGCCCCTGAAAGTCATTTTAAATGGCATATTCCATCCCCTGGTGTTAGATATAAAATCCAAGAGATCGCATTCTTGCCTGACATATCCAGATGATCATTTCAACATGTAATATAAAAAAGTTGAGATTTTTTTTAATATCCTCTTCTTTTTTTTTAACTTAGTCTTTGAAATCTGGTATGTATCTTGCACTGAGAACATCTCAGTCTGCATGAGCACATTTCAAGTGCTCAGTGGCTACATGTAGCCAGTGGCTACTATATGGGACAGCAGCACAGCCCTATGGTCATTTCTCAAAGTATGGTGTTCAGACCACCTACCTCTTCTGCTTTAAAGTAGACACCTGGGCCCCAACCCCAGAGTGCTGGTTCAGCAAGTTGGCATGGTAACTGGCACCCCATGGGATTTTTACACACCCTTAAGTTTGAGAAACAAGGGGCAGCCTGGGTAGCTCAGCGGTTTTGCACCTGCCTTCAGCCCAGGGTGTGATCTCCTGAATAAATAAAATCTTTAAAAAAAAAAAATCTGAGAAACAACTGTAATGTATTATCAAGTGATGTCAGTACTTGGAATATTTTAAAATCCACTCATGCTCTTATGTGGATCATGCCACCATCTTGTGTTAAAGAAGTTAATGAGAAATAGGGGGTGCCTGGCTGGCTCAGTTGGTAGAGCCTGTGACTCTTAATCTCAGGGTCATAAGTTCAAGCCCCATGTTGGGCAGGGAGCCTATTTAAAGAAACAAAACAAAACACAAATATTAAGAAGTTAATGAGAAATAAAACCAGGCGATGTGCCTAGAAAGAAAAAGCAAAAGGAAGAGCAGATGAAAGAAGAGAAATGGAGGAAATGAAGCAGCCATTATGGCCTACCTGATTAATAAGCAGAAGCATCTAATCCGGGGGAGTTGGGTTGGGTGTGAATTGTGTCCCTAGGCAACAGGCCCAATTCCCACTCCACACTCCAGTGAGGCCAGTCAGAAAAGGCAGTGGGAGGTAATCAGAAAAGAGAAACGCTTCACCCCTGAAGCTTCTCTGGGGGACAGCCGAGATTAACTTTGGGGATCAGAGGGGATGAAGAATCTGGAGAACGTGGGAAAGTCAGGAAGCCAGAAAATTGAGCTGTGGACCATTAGCGGTGTCCCGACCACAGGGTAGGGCCACGTGGGCCCAGAGTGGACGGTAGGTTATACTGCACTCACAGTTGCAGTAGTGATGGGGACAGGTTTGCTGGGAACAAAACTGGGGGTGAGATAGGATGGGCGGGCCCAATGGTGGGCTGGAGTCCTCCAGGGCCAGCACTAGACAGCGGACTTTGCTCATCTCTTCCCAAACTTCGTGGTTAGTCATGTCAGGTTGATAGCTTGAAGGCAGCAGTGGTGAGAGTATTCAAACCATGGAGATCAGCAAACACTACAAATCAGGATTTTTGTGGGGAGGGTGGTCATGGGGAGATCTGTTGGGGTTCTGAACACAACACGGGGGAAAGTCCCCCCACCAGAAGAGCTCCCAACAGATAAGGGGCATAGCAGATTCAAGCCTTCTGTCCTTTGATCCTATAGGGAAATGAAACTTTTTTAAAAAAGGACATGTTGCATTCTAAAACATAAAAATAATAATGTGAAAAACTTAAAAAGACCTCTGCCTCCCTAGGAAAGCAGGTAAATGAAATGAGGGTGGCCTTGGCCTTTCGAGTGAAAGTGAGAAAAAAAAAAGTACCAGGGAAAACAAAACAATGTGACCTCAAGTATCGGGACTAGAGGAGACACCAATAATGTCTGCGTGTGTGTGTGTGTGTGTGTATGTGTGTGCACGCGTGTGCACGTATGAGGGGGGAGGCAGGGGGACAGAATGATTGCTCCTGGCTACCAGTCAAGTAGCACGTTCAGAGACTGTGACCCTAAAAGTTTATCTCACAAACATAGTTAATTTGAATCTTTCCTTCTGTGTTCACTTCTACCTTCCAGATTCCCTAGATTCAAAATAGCTCTGTGTGAGGATGCATTCTGGGAAGGGCACGAATCGGGGGAGAAGGCTTCAGTCCCCGAGACAGAAAGGCTCCCTCAGCCTGTCCTCTGTGGCTGTGGAAAGTTACTGGAACAGCGGGTCAGAGAACCCAGCAAAGGAGTCTTTGTTTGCGGTTTCACCTGCTGTGTTTCTGAGTTTTCATTCAGCTTTGTCCTGAAAGCTCATATTCAGAGGGTAAAACCCACTATCAAAATTCCCATCTCATTTTCCTATCATGAGACTCCAGCTGTGCCTGGGGATGGGAATGTATTAGGTATATGGTTCAGGCTAACTTAGATTAAATGAAAGGAAGATGGCTATCTGTTTGAAGGGCACAGATCAAATCCCCAAGGACCATAGTTGTGTTTTCTAACCAGAAGAGAAATAAAGTTACCATCAATCTTTTCTAGGGCAGATACAATTTACAATTATACGTGCTTTACATGTATTTTAATAAATAATAACCTGAGGACCATCTAGGTGGCTCAGTGGTTGAGCATCTGCCTTTGGCTTAGGGCATGATCCCAGGGTCCTGGGATTGAGTCCTGCATTGAGCTCCCTATGAAGAGCCTGCTTCTCCCTCTGCCTATGTCTCTGCCTCTCTGTGTCTCTCCTGGATAAATAAATATTTTTTTAAAAATAAATAAAAAACAAATAACCTGAGGTCAGTATTTTCATGGTCTCTCCTTTCCACCAGAGGACACACACTCAGAGGGGTTAAGTAATTGGAAGAGCTGGCTTTGAACCTAAGGGCTCGGGTTGCCTGCATCATGTTCCCCTAGATGCACCCTGCCCAGGCCGACTAACCCGTGCCCATTCACAGGAAGCCTTACCTGTAATTCTCCCCAGCTGCCCATTGTACATCTTTCCAACAAACCCGGCTATGTGGGCTCCTAGACTTACTCCAATGATATAAATGTTGTCAAGAGAAGCTCCTTTTACCTGGAATTTCAAGAGGTCCATCATTATCGATTGTGATGACAACATTTGGAGGAATTTCCTAAACTTGACTTTGGAAATGGTTCTTAAGAGAAACATTTCTAAGCAACTTATGTCTATGAGCTCACTTAAATGTTACAAAGTAAATACCATTCTTTTGATTATACAGATGAGGAAACTGAGGTCCAGTGTCAAAGTAACCTGCCCAATATCAGTCAGGTAGGGAGAGGTAGAGCAGGAGTCAAACCAGTCTGTTCAACTCCAAGCCTGGGCCTTAACCTTTATGCTGTGGTGTCTCCATTCATGCTTCTGCTAGAAATCAGACAGAGACATCTCTAAATCCCTCCCAATTGAGAAGGGCAACAAAACATTTTGGTGAACTCCTTTATCTTCATGCTGGCTCTGTTAATGGGCAGAGAAGGAAGGAAGGAAAGGAAGGGGTGGGGGTGAGGGTACCACTCACCACAATCTGCTGCGACAGCCTGTGGTGAGTCATGTTAATATTATTCACTTTCCTAGGGCTGTGGCTTCAGTGGGAGAGCTTGTGTGAAAGTTCTGCTGCCCCTGGCCACAGTGGCCTGATTCTTTCTGAGATAGTTCTGATATAGTCACTTTTTTGGTTTCTTTCTTTCTTTCTTTCTTTCTTTCTTTCTTTCTTTCTTTTTTGTAAAGGGGGCAATTCATGAGATATATCACTAAATAAAATTTAAGATTTATTTAATCTTTGTGAGTCTTCTAAAAACATAAATCATACACACACACACACACACACACACACACACACACACCCTCTCTTCAGAACATGTGTATCAGCTTTGCTTTTGGATAATCCAGTCAGTAAACTTTAGGCACGTCTAGGAAGAGGAATGGCTCTAGAAGATGAAGAAACTCTACACAGTGAAACCAGAAAACCCCTAGACAGAACCTCTCTTACCCATGACACCTTTATGTGACTTAGAAAAAGATATCCCTTCCTTAGTACACTTTACTGTTATTTCTGGCAAATATAATAAATATGTAGGTCTACAATGTGTGCAGTGACAGTGGTGCTCCCTTAGATGGCTGCCCCGTGCAGTGCACACCTTACACAACCGTACTTTTGGGCCTTCCCTCCACCTGGGCTCTCTACTTTCCCTAGAGCTTAGCTAGGTTTTCAAAATAATCCCCCTGTTCCCTGTAGATATCTCGTGGTTTCAAATCTCCAGATAATGGGCCAGGTTCAATTTGGCCCTGAATCATACAAGAGAATTCTCTCTTACCAACAACTGGTCGATAAATTCCTTCAAGACATTTGCGACCTTTCTTGTCTTACTGGAGGCGTGGTTGTATATTACAGTTGTAGCTCCTCGATTCCAATCAACAATAACCACATTCATGTCTTCTACATCGAGCAAACCCTGTACTAAATCCTCCATCCAAACTGGAGGGGAGCCTGTAGGCCTGAATCCATGGACAATGAAGGTGGTTTTCTTGGTCATGTTCAAGTTCCCAAAAACTGTGGAGTTAATGACTTGTGCACAGGTCCGGTTTTTTCTTGTGTAGAGCATCAACTTCACATTTAGTCCTGTACCAACCACTGCACTGTGAAAGCTCAGTCTGGTGAATGAAGGACATGTTTCATCTGGGTCTGAAAATGAAAATTAGATGACATCACAACAGTTCTTTCCTCAGTTGGGTGTCAAGCAAAAGTGCTGCCCTACAGTCATTGGAGTTCTTTCTGTGCTTCACACACTCAGCAGGAGGCTGCATCAAGTTGAATGAAGTAGCAAAGTCATACCCCACTCAGCACACTTCAGCAGTGACTTCTTTTTCACCAGGAAACCCTTTTTTCCAAATCTTACTCTTCTTCAAAGTCTAACCCAAAAGTCACTTCAATGAAACCTACTCCAACTCTCCCCAGACTTCAATACTGTCTTGCATTCCAGAACTCCCAAAACCCCTGTAACTCATTGACAGCAACATAAAAACATTGCAGGGGTGCATTATGGGTATTAATGTACACGTGTGTCTATCTTGCTGGATCACCTCCTTGGAATGGTGCCTTAGAACCTGTGTATCCCTCACAGTGCCCAGCACATAGTAGAGGTCTCAGTAACTGCATCTGCTTGGACCAAACTCCTCTTTCCTTGTCTAGAGCGCCTGCCTGGGACAACAGTGGAGACAGTGATGTGCCTTGTTCTGAGTCTTTCAGTAGTATCTGAAACAGTTGACCATGGTGCCTTCTTGGACTCTCTCCTTCTTTCTGTCTCAAGCACCACCTTCAAGCATTCATCCTGCTGTGTAAGCTCTAAGGATAGCCTTAGGAGAAAGGTTGGAGATGAGGTGGAGCAAAGCAAAAAGACAAGCTGGAGAGTCTTGTTACAGCAGAAAGTTAGAGACTATTTATAAAATCAGGTCATAAGGACACAGGAAGCCAGCCTGAAGGGGCTTCTGCTGGCCAGATCTGGTGTATTTGAGCACAAAATAATTAAGGACAATAATGAGTTATGAACCTTTGGGAAGAATTAGGGATCCATGATGCCATAACAAATAGATAAAGAAGCAAAGAAACAAATAAATGGAAGAGAGAGGAGGACTCTTGGTATAGTGCTGAATGCCAGCTGGTAAATGTGGAGTGAAGGCTGGAGTTGAAACTCATCATTTTGCAGCCTTCATAATGAAGATGGGTTAGGCAAGAATTATCAGTGGATGCTAAACTGAGGTGGTGGTTATTCTGAGAAGGAGCACATGTGTATGGTCTTAAACTTTCTCCTACAGATTGCTGATTAGTAATTAGGGGAGAAGTAGTAACTATGCAAATGGAGAATTTGAACAACATCTTGACTAGATTATCAAACTGAACATTGCCAAGGAGGGGCAGACAGACACATGTGCCCCTAGCTGTAGTATTCCAGGGAGGCATGTATAACCTGAACCTAACCATGGAGAAAAATCAGACAAACACAAAATGAGGAATATACTTTTTTTTTTTTTAAAGGACCTGTAAGGGCTGGATGCTGGGTGTGTTGTAGCTGTGGCTGGTGCTGGCAGGGAAGGGGGCTTCTGTGAAAAAAAAAAATTATTTCTCTTTTTAAGATTGTATTTATTTATTTCCTAGAGAGACTGTGTGTGTGTGTGTGTGTGTGTGTGTGTGTGTGCAAGCAGAAGGAGGAGCAGAGGGAGAAAGAATCTCAAGCAGGCTTCACGCTGAGCAAAAAGCCCAAAGTGAATGACTCAATCCCATGAACCTGAGATCATGACCTGAGCTGAAACCAAGAGACAGATGCTAAAAAAAAAAAAAAAAAAAAAAAAAAGATTTTTATTTATTTATTTATTCATAAGAGACACAGAGAGAAGCAGAGATACAGGCAGAGGGAGAATCAGGCTCCCAGGCCTCGATCCCAGGACCCTGGGATCATGCCCTGAGCCACTCAGGTGTCCCGCATGCCCAAAAAAATTCTTAAAGAAAAAAAAAGTTTTAAAGATTAAAAATAAAAAGTGACCCGTATTCTTAAAAAATATCAATGTCATAAAGGACAAATAAAGGCTATGGAAATGTTCTAGATTAAAGGAGATTGAAGAGATGGGATATATAAATGCAATATCTGGTCTTAGTTTGGATCCTGTAATGGAAGGAAAAAAAAGTCATACAATAAATATTGGGTCAATTGACAAAAGTGGAGTGTGAACACTAAATCAGATAAAAGTATGGTATCAGCATTATATTAATTGAGGTTGATTAACTATACAGATATATAGTTGATTAACTAACTATATATCTCCCCTAGGTTATGTAGGAGATAATCCTAATTCTTAGGAAATAGCTTAAGTATTTATAACTAAATGGCCAACTTATTCTTAAATGGTTTAGAAAAAGAAAATTAGGGGCAGAGAGATAAATGATAAAGCATATATAGCCAAATGTTAACAGTAGGTAAATCCATGTAAAGGGTTTTTGGTGTTCTGAGTATTTTTTTTAATTCTTGTAGCTTTTCTGAAACTTTAAAATTATTTCCAAATAAAAGCTTAAATAAAAGGAAAAAGAAAGCGGACAGGGCCATATCAGTAAGATGAAAAGTGGGAGTGAGGTTGTGAGTTCTGATATCAGGAAAAGAAAATAGATAATAATGCTTAACTAAAGTCTTCTGTTTGAAAGGGAACAGGGAGTTGGAAATAAACTAAAGATCAAGATGCAAGGTGAAAGAGGGGTTAGGAAGGAAGAAGGGCTTTTGGGGTCCTTGGGTACTGAAACAGAGTGTTACTTCTGCAACATTATGTTGAGCCTTGATCAAGAACCACAATCAAATAGAAGTTAAAAGTAAGTCTCTGATCCAACAATATGATGTTTGGGAAGACTGTTTTGTTTTTTTTTTTAATGATAAAAATGATTTAAAATTGTGTTACTCCCCACTCTCCTACATCCTATTTGGCTGAGAGAGAGAAAGAGCCACATTGGAGGTAAAGTGCAGCAACAATCAGTCCCTAGGTGCAAGCCAGAGATGGTTCTTTAGGATATTCAGGGGGAGGGGGCAAGGTCCTACGGATGACCATTCTTTGTGGGAGGGAATAGGAGGGGAAGACTATTGACTTGTAACTGGCCAACAGGAGACAAGAGTGCCTTGGGAAATACCTGTTCTGTCTTCCTCCAATAGAAATTTAGGAACCATTTGCCCTGGGCCCTTATTCTCAGTGAATCTACACTTGCACACCCAGGAATAGCAATTCCCTCATTCTGAGGCACAGAACAGACTTCATCCTGGTGTCTCTACCCTTTTTTAATAACCTGGGTCTATTCAGGGGCCCCTAGGTGGCTCAGTCGGTTAAGAATCTGACTCTTGGTTTCACTGAGGTTGCGATCTCAGGGTTGTGATCTCAGGGTCTTGGGATCAAATCCTGTGTTGAGCGCTATGCTCAGCAGAGTCCGCTAGGGACTCTCTGTTCCTCTCTCTCTGTCCCTGCCCCCTGTGCTTGCTCTCTCTCTGTCTCAAATAAATAGATCAATCTTAAAAAAAAAAAAAAAAAAAAAAAAAAAAAAAAAAACCTGGGTCCATCCATGCATGCTTTTATTTGAAACGTCTTGCAAAGACTCTGGTGCTCAGCAATGCATGAAGTTCCAAAATAGAATGAGCAGAAGAAGGTCAAATAGAAGGTTAAAAACCCTCACCCTAGAAAATACTGGTTAAAAATTGAGCCCTATACTCACGTATTCCTCCATTTGCTCTAGCATGTACAGTGATTCGTGCTCACAATTGTTTGTCTTCCCCTTCCCTCAGTTTTATTGATATATAATTGACATAACATTGTGTAAGTTTAAGGTGTAAAGCATGATGGTTTGATATATGTACATATTGTAAAATGATTTCCACAAAAATCTTAACACACCCATCATCTCACATAGTCAGATGTTTTTGTGTGTGTGGCAAGAACATTTAAGATCTACTCTCTTAGCAAATTTCAAGGATACAGCCCAGTATAATTGACTACAGTCACCACGTTGTGCATCAAATGGCAGACCTTACTCACTTGTCTATGTAAAAATTTTCCCCATCTTTTGGGCCCTTCCATTTTTTTCTTTCTGTAGATTGCATGCTTCTGGAAAATGTGGCCTGAAACTTATCTCCTGTTTGTAGAGCAAGACCCAGAGCAAATAATTGACTGTTTAATTAGTCATTTTACTGAAGAGGATGTGTCACGAGGTAGGGCTGAGCCTCTTGGGCTCAGCCATCAGTAAAACTTGTCTTTGTTCCTAATTGTGCAACTGACTCACCTGACAACCTGGGGAAATTACGTCATCTTTCATTTATAACCTGCCTGCCCAAGAGAGGAATGCTGAGGAGATTAATTATGAATGAGATCATACTGGGGAACATGGAGATCCCCTTCCAAAGAAGGGGACTATTTAATTGTTAGGTCTGTTCATTTTGAGCCATACTAGGCCAGTGTGTCAAAAGTCACATATCTGGGTCATTGGAAGGCTCAGACTAGAGTCATAAAGTTTGGGTCAGAGCTATTTTTCAGCACAGGTGCCACTTTTCATGTCTGTGGAATGGCTCAACCAACCTCTTTGAATTGCTGAGTCTTTACTAAACCCCTTTACAATGGGTAGTTACTGGAAGGCAAGAAGAGCAGAACAAGTGGATTTTTATGTTATTTTTTTAAAGGAGGCTCCACACCCAGCATAGAGCCCAACACAGGGTTTGAACTCCCAACCCTGAGATCAGGACCTGAGCTGAGATCAAGAAGCAAGACACTTAACTAACTGAGCCACCCAGGTGCCTCCAAAACAAGTAGATATTTTTCATTTGCTAGAACCACTTTGACTTCATATATTTTTTAATGTCTTATTTTTATAATGGCATTGAGCTCTGGAAAAGCCCATCATTAAGTACTGAGTGAAAAATGAAATATTTATATATGTTATAACAGCTTTATATATATTCTGTCTCATTCTCAGAGGAAATTTACAATTCATCCAATAAGTTTACCCTCCCCTAGGTCCTGGGTCAGGTGGCATTTTAGAGGGAGAGTTGGGCATTAATGAAATAAAACACACAAGTAAAAACAAAAGAACAACAACAACAACAACAACAAAAAACCCACACAAGTAAGCATGAAATTACAACCTTTGATATATGCCATGTAAAAGAGATATGGTATAAAATAAGAATTTAAAGAGTGAGTTTCCCCTGATCTGGGAATCAAGAATCTTTTTCTCTTACATCATCTTAATCTAAATGCTAAGAATGTAAGATCCCTTCAGCAAAGTAAAACATTGCTGAAGGACAAATTCAAGTTCCCAAACTACTTAAGTTTTAAGTTCATAGATTTTTATTTTTATTACCTAGCCCTAATGTTTCAGGTATTCTATCCTTTTTCATTTTAATGTGGTTTATTTGCCTGAATTTCATCAAATGATAACTTTCTAAAAAAAGATTTTATTTATTTCTTTCATGAGAGACACACAGAGAGAGGCAGAGACACAGGCGGAGGGAGAAGCAGGCTCCCTTCAGAAAGCCCGATGCAAGACTGGATCCCAGGACCCGGGATCATGCCCTGAACCAAAGGCAGACGCTTAACCGCTGAGCCACCTGGGCATCCCAAATGATAACTTTTAAAAAAAAAGATTTTGTTTATTTATTTGAGAGAGAGAGAAAGCAGACACAGAGGGAAGGACAGAGGGAGAAGCAGACTCCCTGCTGAGCAAGGAGCCCAATGCAGGGCTCTATCCAAAGATCATGACATGAGCTGAAAGCAGACACTTAACCTACTGAGCCACCCAGGTGCCCCCTAACTAGGCTTTCTTTTTGGTAGCACTTACCTAGCATGTTTTAATCCTTTTTAACCTTTGAATTCCTCTGTTTTAGGGGGTCTTTCACATAGCGTCTAGCTGGGTTTTATTTCATGGCCCAATCTGAGAACCCTTTTAAAAAAAATAGGGGAGTTCACATTTATTGGCCTAAGAGGTATAATTGGTGCAGAGGCCTCCCTCAGATCTGCCTTCAAGAGAACCTGCTGCAGGGAGCGTGGTTGAGTCACCTGTGTCTCCAGCAGCCAGTCTATAGTGTTCACATGAAGCCATGGCTCCCCCAGGCTGCTCCCACCCCATTACCGAGCACTGTGGGGTACTACAGTGCCCCAGGCTGGCTCCTCCTGCCTCATGGGAGGCAATGGGTAGTTACTGGAAGGCAAGAAGAGCAGAACAAGTGGATTTTTATGTTATTTTTTTAAAGTAGGCTCCATACCCACACATAGAACCCAACACAGGGTTTGAACTCTCAACCCTGAGATCAGGACCTGAGCTGAGATTAAGAAGCAAGACACTTAACTGAGCCATGCAGGTGCCCCCACCTCTTTCTCATGGGAGAGCGCCATAACAGGCAACTTTGGCTCAGGAATAATCCATCAACTCAGCCGAAATATTCTCACACCTGTACTGAGGCTGTGCCTGTGCCATTCTTCCTTGCTCCCCTCCTTTCCTGGAAGCCAGATGTGGTTCACAGTGAAGGCTCTCTCGGCCTGCCCTCATCCTTTCTCCTTGCCACACAGTTCCTCTGGTAGATCTTTTGCGTGTCTAATCCCATGTCGGTGTCTGCTTCTGGGAGGACCCATGCTGACACACTTGGACCGTAACTACTGTAAAGCTGTGTTTTCTGAGTTTAGTGTTTTCTTGGCTTACCATCCTTACAATTCATCCTGTATGCATTGCCCTGTCTCTGTTGTTTTGCATTTATGACTTCTTTCTCATGCTGGAAGATCATAGCCTGCTTGAATTTTTCTGGTGTTTACTTTTACGTTATAACTTTATATGAAATACATCTCTATTCACTGTAAATGTGTGCACTGTAGGCCAGAAGTAGACTACCTGCAGATCTGCTCCAGACCTCGGCCTTGGGTATGTGTACTCAGACTTCATTATCCACCAAGGTGAACCCCTAGCAAGAATTCTTGGGCATCTGGAAGGCGTATTTCTGCCTGTTGTGCAGCCCACTTCTAACTTCTGCCATGTTGCCTGCTGTTCTTTGCCAGAACTGTTGTCTTTCTTCACTCTGCTCTAGTCCTTGCTTTAGTAAGTTGAGACAGTATCTAATGATCCTCCTTTACAAATGATGAGAGCATCAGCACAGCTGGTACTTCTCCTTGCTGGCCCAATGTCTATCTCCTGATTTTCATTAGTTATAAAATTACTTTTAGTTCATCTAATGATTCCATTTTTAGTTTAAAAATAAATAACATTTAAGCCTCTATGTATTGATGTATCAACAGAAACAGAGAGTCTCTGTTGTATGTATTGTATCTGTTCTATCCCCTCCTTTTCTAACAAAAAAGACAAGAAGGTTAACACACATTGTCTTTCATACCCTCCCTGGCCCCTCTTTCAGGACATACACACACACTTACACACACATACACTTTTTGTTCTTATTGTCAAAATACAGTCAATCTCCATTCTTTGTGGATTTCATATCTATGAATTCCCCTACTTGCTAAAATTAACTATAACCCCCCCAAAATCAATACTTGGGGTGCTTTTGCAGTCATTCATGGGCATGTGCAGAAAGGCAAAAAAAAAATGGGTTGCACCATATGCACACTTTCAAATGAGGTCAAACACGGCAACACTCTGTCTTCTTGTTTCAGCTCTCTTAACAAATGTCTTTTGCATAGTCTATTTACTGCCATGTTTTTTTGCTTCTTGTGCTTTTTCTTGATGATTTCGTCATTTTAAATGGTCTCCAAGCATGATCCTGAAGTGGTGTGACCTTACAGAGAAGATATGTATCTCAGAGAAGCTTCATTCTGGCATGAGGTATAGTGCTGCTGGCCATGAATTTGATGTTAATGAGTAAACAATATATTAAATAAAATGTTTTTGATTTTATTATTTAAAGATATATTTACTTATTTTAGAGAGAGATAGAGCATGGGGGTGGGTGGCAAGGGGAGGGGCTCTCAAGCAGACTCCCTGCTGAGCGTGGAGCCTGCTGTGGGGCTCTATCTCATGACCTTGAGATCATGACCTGAGCCAAAATCAAGACTAGACTGAGCCTGACTGACCCAACTGACTGAGCCACCTAGGGGACCCTAAAATAAAGTGTCCTTAAACAGAAATGCACATAATGATTGGTCAATAAAAATGTTGTAACCAAAGGCTTGCAGGAACCTAACCCTGTATTTCCCCTAGGAGCAATGGTTTAGTATTTGCTAATTCAGTGTTTGCAGTGGCTTCACGGCACATAACTACCATGAGTAACAAGAATGGGCTGTATATGAAAATTGTCTTCTGGAACCATAGTTCCCATATTCCCCCAGTTATGTAGATGCTAAATGTAATTATATTTAGTGCTATAATGGTCATTGCTCCCAGTGAATCCTCTTCCTAGGCTTCTTCATTAATCCCTGAGTGAGAGCTCTTGCTATCTTTTTAAGAAGGGCAATTGATAATATAATATTTCCTAAATTCATTCATATCCATAAATGAATTCCTAGGCCTAACTGATTATCTGGCTTCAAACAATATTCTCTCCCTCAGGATTTATAGGTATTATTCTACTTTCTTCTTGTATTGAATCCCTTCTGGAGAACTTTGACCCTTATATGCTACTTTCTTTTCTCCTACCACACACCTGAAGCATTCTTTTCCTATTCTGAAACAACTTTCCCTGCTGATGTAGATGCTCCAAAATAACTGAACTGTTTATCCACTGTAGTGTTCCCAGTGCCAATAACAGAACCTGACTTAGAGCTGACATCAATATATGTTTCATGAATAAGCAAGTATCACATTGTTCAGCTATTCAGAATGATCCATCTGGATACTACAAATATATATAATGTAGCCTGACTTAGAGTTGACATCAATATATGTTTCATGAATAAGCAAGTATCACATTGTTCAGCTACTCAGAATGATCCATCTGGATACTACAAATATACATAATGTAAATGAAATAAATCGAGTATGAAATGACATATGCATATGACTCGAACTGTGTAAAAAGAGATCTGCAGGTAATAAGGCCTGCAAAATAATGTGCAAACAAAAATGGATTATGCATTCCATTTGTTGAGGTTCTCTGCATAAAACTACCTAAGGTTATTCATTCTTTTCCCCTCAGAATTAATAACATTTTAAAAGAAAATATTACACTTATCTAATTTTGGACCATGTTACGAGTTAGTTTAAGCTCAAGAGCAAGCACTGTGTTTTGTTTTGTTTTGTTTTGTCTAGTATAGTGCCCAGCACGTATAGCAAGAACTTATCTGATTGGACCCCAAATTCTCAGGCAATTTGGAGGGCAGGCAAGAACTAGATATTTGCGAATAGCAAATTTGTTAAATTGTTTCACCCTCATAAATATAGTTCTTTATATTTATATTTAATTTCTAGTTTATGTTTATAAAATAATTAACCACTTGTACACCTTCAGAAAGCAAACCTCTGTTTTTTGTGTTGTTTTATTACAAAGTCGAGTTTACTTGGAAGTGGTATTAACAGGGCCTTTAACCAAGTAACCACAGAACATGTCAAACTGGTTTCTAAAGCTTAACCTCTTCTATTAGAGTTTATTTGAAGCAGGAAAAACATGGCCTTTCCTCTTCAGCCTACTTTGAAATTCAATTAGTCTGAAATGCTGGTTAGTGTTAGCAATTGGAAAATTACAATTGGATGGGTGATGTCTTCCATCCAATGAGGAATTTAGATTCTGATGGAGAGCAGGCTGAGATGAGAGCAGAATAGAGTAAGATGTCAAAGAAACCTGGATAGAACATCTTCAGAGATAACATATTTGCGCCTGAGGTATTTTGTTATGATCTAATGTGTGGTTGCCCATGGGCCGAGTATTGCCATGACCATTTATGTATCGTCTATGGCTGCTTTCTTGTTATGAGGCAGAGTTGAGTGGTTGTAAAAGTGACCAATGACCCACAAAGCTGAAAATATTGACTGATTTGGCTCTTTACAGAAAAAGTTTGCCAACCTTGGTCTAATGTCCTTAACAAAATGCAACATGGTTTTGGGAGCATGGATTTCAGAGTCAGGTCAACTCTATTGCCTCCTAGTTATGTGACCCTTAGTAATTAATTACCTAACCTCTCTGAGCCTCAGCTTCACATGTGTAAAATGATCATGGTAGTGCCATCCTGTCAGGCAGTGCTCTGCAGAGCCATACTGACCTGAGGCAAAAGGAAAAAAAAAACTATATATATATATATATATATATATATATATATATATATATACACATATATATATATATTTACCAAAATATCCTCCTAGATTTTGAACCAAGTGGGAAAAGTTTATAAAATCTTGCTAGTCAATCAAAAAATATGACCATAAATACGGCCCTTTGTTATTCAATCTGTTCAGCTAGCAAGGAAATGAAGATGGCATGGACCCAGGAATGGCTGGCTGATTGGAAGTGACTTTTCCTATTATACAATAACACAGAGCTGTAAAACAAACAATAGTCTGTCCGTATGTAAAATTTTGATATTTTTTTCTTTTTTTAAGATTTATTTATTTTAGAGAGCGCATAGAGTGGGGGTGGGGAGGGGGCAGAGGGAGAGAGAGAGAATCACAAGCAGACTCCAAGCAGCATGGAGCCTGATACAGGGCTCAACCTCACAACCTCAAAATCAACCTGAGCTAAAACCACGAGTCAGATCCTTAACTGACTGAGCCACTCAGGTGCCTCTGATATTTTTTTCTTTTCTTTTTTTAAATTTTTATTTATTTATGATAGTCACACAGAGAGAGAGAGAGAGAGGGGCAGAGACACAGGCAGAGGGAGAAGCAGGCTCCATGCACCGGGAGCCCGACGTGGGATTCGATCCCGAGTCTCCAGGATCATGCCCTGGGCCAAAGGCAGGCGCTAAACCGCTGCGCCACCCAGGGATCCCTGGTATTTTTTTCATCATTGACTTATTTGCATTGATTTTCATCTTTCAAAAATACTACGTTAAAATATCACTTATGCCCCGCAAAATATCACTTATGCATATCATTTATTATGTACTGTGAAAATGCATTATTAATGATATATGTATTATTTTCAGTGAAATATCACATAAATATTAAAATATCATTTACATCTTGTATTAAAACATCATGAAAAATATTTTTTACTGCATTAAAATCATAAATATAATTTATATGGATTATTGAGTTTGGGTGTCCCTTATCCCTTTAAATTTTGCACCTGGTGAGTGCCTCACTGACTTCACCCTAATCCTAGCCCTGTTATCAAGATTGTGGTGAGAATTAGAGATAATGTCTATGAAGTATCTAAAGTATTAGCTGGTGAATAGTAAATGCTAAAAAATTAATAGTTGTTGGAATGTCTGAGTGGCTCAGTGGTTGAGTGTGTCTGCCTTCAGCTCAGGACATGATCCTGGGATCCTGGGATCGAGTCCCACATCAGGCTCCCTGCATGGAGCCTGCTTCTCCCTCTGCCAGTGTCTCTGCCTCTCTGTCTTTGTGTCTCTCATGAATAAATAAATAAAATCTTTAAAAAAAATAATAGTCATTGATGATATGGATGATGAATTGTGTTAATATTTGTAGAGGCCAAGGGCAGTCCACTCCAACATGGGCTACATGACATGAAGATTGTTTTGAATTAAAAGGCAATCAAAACCCAGCAGATTCAGGAAAAGCCTTTTACCTCCCCTTCAACTGCCTAAAAAGAATTTAGACAGAAGACTTCCTCCAAGAGGAGAGCTATTACCATAGATAACTACATTATGTTATGAACTAGATGTGATAGGGAGGAACCTGGCAAGGCCTCTCTGGTCAAAGTTATCTAGGTCTTGTAGTTTCTGAGTGGCCCAACAAAGACATTTACCACTTAATCTTTTTCATTTTCATTTTCCTGTGAATTCATTCCTTCCCTTTGAAGCCCCATACCACCTTCTTCTCCTTTTATTTATTTTTTTTTTAAAGATTTTATTTATTCATGAGAGACACAGAGGTGGGGGAGGAGGAGAGAGAAAGAGAGAGAGAGTGAGGCAGACATAGGCAGAGGGAGAAGCAGGCTCCATGCACCGGGAACCTGATGTGGGATTCGATCCCGGGTCTCCAGGATCGCGCCCTGGGCCAAAGGCAGGCGCCAAACCACTGCGCCACCCAGGGATCCCCACCTTCTTCTCCTTAATTCAGATTATATACTTCATTTTGCCTGACAATCCTTTGGAATTTGCAGGTCTGTGTGGATTCCCCATGGGTACTCAATTAAATCTGATTTTCTGCTGTTAATTTGTCTCATGTCCACTTGATTCTTGGTCTGGCCTGAAGCACCATGGAAGGGCCAGGAAATTCTTGCTCCCTGATGTAGTACTGATCTCATAGGGTTGTTATGAAGGCTAGGTAAAATAAGTAAATTGCTTAGCATGGAATTTGATATAAAGCAATAATTACTTTCCTTCCATCATTTTGGAAGGATTTTGGAAAAGGGAAGCATATTGGCCATTATACAGATGACAGTGCTTCTACCTGGCCAGAGAACTGGTTTTGGTTCTGGCTTTGTCATTGACAAGTAAGCAGATTACCTATTTAGGCCATCCTTTTCCTCATATTGACAGATTGGTTCCTCATTCCTTAGAGATTTTAGCTAATCTCTTGCATTCTTTTTGGACACAAAATTCTAAGATCTGCAAGCCAGCTGATCTGAAAGGACATGAGGCATCTATTTAGCAAAATAAATTTCCAGGGCAGTCTTACTAACCAAAGACAACCCAAATCTAAAAACAGTTAATAAAGCAAGAAATTAAAATTTATTTTAATTTTTAATTAAAATATCTGAAAATAACCATACAATACTCTTGGAATTAAAATGTTGACCAGGGGTGCCTGCCTGGCTGGCTCAGTCAGTAGAGCACACAACCCTTGGTCTTGGGGTTGTGACTTTGAGCCCCATGTTGGGTATAGAGATTAGTTAGGAATGGAATCTTTAAAATAAATAAATAAATAAATAAATAAATAAATAAATAAATAAATAAATAAATGAAAAAATAAATAAATGAATGAATGAATGAATGAAATAAAATCCTGACCAAATAAGTGTTTTGTCATCTTTTTGCTAAGCAGGATATTTTGGCTGATTAAATACCCTTTGGTTAACAAACATGGTTCCATATGCTACAATAAGGTTGAATCTTGGAAACATTATGATAAATGAAGAAGCTAGTCACAAAAGACCACAAATCATATTACAGGGAAAACTATACAGACAGAAAGTAGATTAGTGGTTGCTAAGGGCTGAGGGATGAAAGCAGATGGGAAATTAGGGGTGCAATAGGTAAAGGGCGCCAGGTTCCTTTCTGAGGTCATGAAAACGCTCTAAAGTTAGCCAGTGATAGTTGCACATATCTGTGAACATACTAAAAACCATTGAATTGCACACTTTAAATGAGTGAGGTGTATGTATGTGAATTATATTCCAATACAACTGTTTTAAGAAATGGTTCCGATAATTTCACACTTTCAAGGAAAGACCAAAGTGAGAAAGATGAAAAGTCTTTTGGAGGTAACTGGGCAAAAGTTTCACTTTTCTCTGTCAACATCAAAACAGTCTCCCACTTTTCCAGTTTTTTCTTTCCCCTTGGATCTCCATTTTGTACCACAGATAAAGCCCCCACTTTAGTTAATCTGTTGTAGGGAGGGTGCGTAGGTATTCCTGCAAAAATAAACTACTCTCAGGCTTAGGAACTATTTATAGCTGTTATCTTGTTTTATATTTGCCAGAGAAAACTGTTGGATAGACAGTATGCCCTCTTGATTGGAAGGACACCTCCAATCTTTTAACCACTAGCTATATTTATTTAGGATACAACAGAGAAAACAGACTTCCATTTCCATTGACCTATTTCATCTGAGTCTGAGCTGGAGAGAAAAGTGTGATTCCCTCAGACTTATCATTGTCAACTCCACTCCCCTCCTGATGAGAGTTCCAAGGGATACTTTTGCTTTATCATCACAAGACCTACTGCCCTGAAGCAAAATGAAGCTGCCCAAGCAGCTTGGTGGTGTCACACACAGTTCTAGCTTCTTAGTTTCTACCTGCTTTGGGAACTGATTTCATCACCCACATTTCTGACTTGAGGGGGAAACTTCTACAAAAAGAAGAGGCTCCTCATTCATATCCAAAGAGGTGTCAGTGAAAAGAGAAGATGGAATTGTGGACAGAAATAACCCATGATGAAGCAACTGTGAGTGTGGGCAGGGGGAGAGAAAGTTCTGAGATTCTGTGAGAATCACTAAGTACAGGTAGGTTCATATTCAGTCTCTCAATGTGGCTAAGTCAACTGATTAAAAATGAAAATATCAGTTTCTCTTAGACTTATGGTTTCACACCTGTGAAACCAAACTCAAGTGACAGGTGTGAAATTCCACCTAATTTAATCTTGATGCACAATATTCATTCAGTCAGGAAGTAGAACAAGCATGGCTGACTCACAGGTCTTTTATTTCAAGTTTTGGATTTCAAGGTGTGCTTGAGCTATCATTTCTCCCACCCCCCAAACATGACACAGGTATTAATAACAACTTTAGAACAGAGGTCCACAGACAGGTATACTGATTTAATGTTTCCTGGAAATATTTACTGATACCAAAATTAAGGGATATATTGTCAAGGATTCTGCAATCTGGTCAACGGATACTAGTCAGTGTCTGGGACACAGCTCACCACATGTTAGTTGGTGAAGTCAGGATGTTTCCAGTAAGCCATGCTAGAGAATATTTTTATGCTTGCCTGAAAACACGATTCTGAAGTAATTTCCAAAAGTCCCATAAATAAAAATCACTTTAGGCCAGAAAGTACCTTGGCAAGATCAGAATATGAGTTGGACTCCCATTTTTAAAAGAGGTAGAGGGGGGAAGTGACAATTTCCTATTATAAAGTTCTATTAAATTTTTTAAATCTGGAAAGTAACTCAGTTTATGTATTTTTTTATGCAGAGGACCACACTGAATTTGGCATTAGAAACCTGTTCTGAACCAGATGGTGAAGTGTGGGGGCCAAGGGCAGGCTGCCCCCAGACAGACCACTTTGGCATGAAGATTATTTTGAGTTAAAAGCAATAAGTGGGGTGCCTGGGTAGTTCAGTGGGTTAAGCATTGAACTCGATTTCGGCTCAGGTTATGATCTGAGGGTGTGAGATACAGCCCTACACTGGCATAGAAAAAAAAAAAAAGCAGGTGCCTGAGTAGCTCGGTTGGTTAAGCGTCTGCCTTCAACTCAGGTCGTGATTCCAGAGTCCTGGGATCAAGTCAGGCATTGGGTTCCCTGCTCAGCAGGGAATCTGCCTCTCCTTCTCCCTATGCCCCCCCCCCCCTATGCTCTTGTGCTGTCTCTCTCAAAAAGGTAAAATCCTTTTTTTTTTTTTTATCAATCAGGGACGCCTGGGTGGCTCAGCCGAGCCTTTGGCTTGGGCGTGATCCTGGGATCCGAGATCCAATCCCACATCGGGCTCCCTGCCGGGAGCCTGCTTCTCCCTCTGCCTCTGCCTCTATCTTTGTATCTCTCAAGAACAAACAAATACGTCTCTAAAAAGTAAAAGTTAAAAAAATTAAAAAAGCAATCAAGGGGCACTTGGGTGGCTCAGTCAGTCACATGTCTGCCTTCAGCTCAGGTCATGATCCCAGAGTCCTGGGATAAAGTCCCGAGTGGGGCTCCTGGCTCAGTGGGGAGGCTGCTTCTCCCACTCCCTTTGCTGTTCCCCTTGCTTGTGCTCTCGGGCTCTCTCTCTTTCTCTGTCAAATAAATAAATAAAATCTTAAAAAAAAAAAAAAAGCAGCAATTAAAACCCGGCAGATTCAGGAAAACCTCTTTACCTCCCCCGCAATAGTCTATAAAGAATTTACACAGAGAACCTGCTCCAGGAAAAGAGCTATCACCATAGCTAACTACACTGACATGAATTAGGTGTGGTAGACAGGGAGGAACCTGGCAAGGCCCTTCTGATCAAAGTTCTCTATGTCCCGTAGTTTCTGAGTGGCCCAGCAAGACATTTACCAAACACTTAATCTTTTTCACTTTAATTTTCCTGTGAATTCATTCTTTCCCTTTGAAGTCCCAGGCCCCTACCTTCTTCCCCTTAATTCAGAACGACACATAAACCTCATTTTGCCTGACTGTCCTTTGGAACTTCCAGGTCTGTGTGGATTCCTCATAGGTACCCAATTAAATTTGATTTTCTGTTGTTAATCTGTCTCATGTCATTCTGATTCTCAATCTGGCTTGAAGTACTTTCAAGGGGACAGGAAATTCTTGCTCCCCAACAGAAGTATTCCCAGTTGGCCAGGGCCAAACCTAGGGGAGTATCTCTCGTGTCTTTTTTAAGACCCCAACAAATACAGGGAAGAAGCATATGAACAAAATGCCCTCTTGGTTGGACATTTCTGCTTTTAACCACCAGCATAATTTTTAGGGTACAACTGAGAAAAAAAACGAGATACTAGATTTCCTCATTCTCATCTCTTAATCATGTGCGTAAATATGCAAATTAACATTCCATCACCTCTCTGGCCTTTGTCTGCCTGTCAGAGAGGGTTAAGTCTCTCTCTGTCTCTTTCTCCCTCACTCCCTCTTTCACATACACACACACCACAGAGTTATAAATTATCTAAGAGGACTTCAAATATCTGAGGATATAATTCTGGTTTGGGCACTAAGCTATTTTCTTTAGGTAAATATCTATGTAGTTTTACACAAATTTCCATAAGCCAAAGTATTGATAGAAGAGTGATATCTTTATGACAAGAGCCTTAATTTAGAACAACAGTTATCAGCATTTGTTCTTTGGATCACCTGCACCTAAAAAACCCAGAGGGTTTGTTAGAAATGCAGATTCCAGGATCTCACCCCAGATCCATTGAGTCTGGATCTTTGGGGGTGGTCTGCATTTTAAATAAATCCCCAGGTGATTCTGAGGCACGCTAGCACTTGCTACCCATTGTTTTGATCACTGGTAAAATTACAGCAAACATTCCCACCATGATTTCACAAAGTTTAGAACAGAACAAAGGTCTCCCAAAGTGAATCACCTGTACCCTCTGCATTTCAGAATCACATCTCAATACTTGTTGATTTTTGGACGGCAAGCCAAAGAAGGGAAAAGCAAAAAGTCAATGTATTTGTGATAAATCATTTCTGCTATCAGATGCATATTATTCAACAGACTCTCCCATGGAAGTTGCAGGTTCAGGGACACCTGGGTGGCTCAGTGACTGAGCATCTCCCCTTGGCTCAGGTCATGATCCTGGGGTCCTGGGATTGAGTCCTGCGCTGGGCCTGCTTCTCCAATTTTAGTATATGTGCTGCCGAAGCAAGCACTGGGCCTGCTTCTCCCTCTGCCTGTGTCTCTGCCTCTCTCTCTGTATTTCTCATGAATAAATAAATAAAATCTTATTAAAAACAAACAAACAAAAAAGAAGTTGCAGGTTCATAGTTTTGCAGATACTGAGAAGTCTAAATTTAGTTTACACCTAAAATTATGTTTTTCCCTTCTAGCTACAGAAATTTATTGTGGTGTGTCTCTGCTTAGATTCTGGCATTCAGTGAATCTTCTAGAATCATTTAAAATAAGACCTTACTGATGAGCTAATGTTAAGTAAAAAGGCCAGTCACAAAAAATCAAGTTCCAACTTTGTACATGGAGATATATAATGCGAGACTGGAAGGAAGTACCCACAAATCATCATCAGGTTTTTATGTCAGGGATAAAACTAACTCTAAATGCTTATTTCTTTAATTTAAAAATTATAATAAACACACACTTTAAAATGTTGACTTCTCGGTGAAAAATACCATCATTAGTATAATTTTAAATTACTGTTAAATCAGCTTCAAAAGCACAAACTAAGAAAAAATTATTTATAAGCCTGAAATCCTAATACAGCTATTTTAACTTTTTCATTTCCTTTGTACACTTTATTCACAGGCATGCATACATGATTTTAACATAATTGTCATCTTAGTTTATCTCCAAATTTGAATTCTGTTTTGTCTACTTGACATTATTTTATAAACATGTCTGCACATTTCTGCATGGCTTCAGAATAATTTATAAATTAAGGCTACATTTTTTAAAAAGTTGATATATTGTACTTTACACATTCCTGTACATAGAAACATTTCTGCTATACCTAATTTCAAGTTATTATAAGTAACATAGTTAGAATCATCTTCTTATGAATTTTTTCCCTTTTAAAAGTTTTTTCCTTAGAATAAAATCTCAGCAATGGTTTTACTAGTTCAAAAGGTATAAACATTTTTATGGTTACTATGCGTAACGTATTTCCCTTAAAAAAATTGTACCAATCTTTATTACCGTATGCTATATGAAAAAAGAACTAGATTCCTAAGAAAGCTGAGTTCCTTTCAAAAAAAAGCACTTCATTTTATTTTTGTTACCTTGCTATGTACATTACTGTCTTATTCATTTATTTATTCATTTAGTAATCTTTACACTCAATGTGGGGCTCAAACTCACTGCTCAGAGATCAAGAGTTGAATGGTCTATTGACTAAGCCAGCCGGTGACCCTGTACATTACTGTTTTAATTCATATTCATTATAATTAGTAATTTTTACATTATCAATATGCCAGGAACCATTCCAAGGGGTTTACATAAAGTCATGTTTTCCTAAAAAATAATTAAAATAAATCATCAGTGTATGCAAACTTATAAAAATCTATCCTCTATATATTAGTTATAATAATAAAACTTAAGATTTCCAGAAAATAAATGATTTTATTTCTGTGCAGGTGGAAAGGCACAGAAAACTTAACTATGAAAGAAAATAACTTTTAGATTTCCCAGCACATTCATTTCTTATACTTCAGAAGAAGTTAATTTCAAGGAATATTAATCTCTTACTACTGAGAAAAAAATTTTTTCAGGATTAGGAAGTTCATTTCATTCATACCTTCTTTCCTTAAAAATTATTAAATAAAACTTAAAAAGTCCATTGAAGGAACAGGGCTAATAAAATGCAAAGTGGCAATACTATTAATAATGTTTTTTTAAATAATTAAGAAAACCATTCAATAAACGACCTACCTGATTTGACCAAGCACATCAAACTGATGAAGAAGTATAATCTCAGCATATGGAAACTGGAGAGAGTGTGTGTCACATTCACAAGAAGAGTGATTCCCTGGGCAGAGCCTTAAGAGTTTCACTGAGGGCTTTGCTGAGAGCTCAGATAGCTAATCCAGAGGTGTGGTGACAACAGGAAGTTCCTGAGAGGGACTGCAGGCGGGTCCCAACCCTGGCAGGATATTTGACTCCTCCTCTTTTCAAAGGAAGGTTGGTAGGTTTCTGCCTTACACAATTTTATGCATATCTTTTAAATTTTTTTCTGCATATCTTAATATAATGTGTATCTGCTGAATGACGAGTTCAAAAGAGTTTCATTCTTTGTGGGCGGTTTATTAGTTGTTTGGCTTGGTATGTTGAAATCAAGTGTGATTTGAGATATTTGCCTCCCTGTTCTTGTGAATGAAATAAATGCAATGAGTATACTGTTGGCCTGTGTACACAAAACTACTTTTTATGCTAATTCACACACTCATTCCTCATACAGCAGTCTTTAGACCTTGCTAAGAATATTTCATTAAGTCTAGTCGTATACCTGTGTTTGTCCACATATGCTTCAGATTAAAAGAAATTTTTATGGCATTATACATATTTTTATTTCTTCCGATCCAGAGTTCCTATCTCTTCCTCTCCCTTTCCTCCTCCTTTTTAAAGGAAAAACAGGGATGCCTAGGTAGCTCAGCCAGTTAAGCATCTGCCTTCAGCTCAGGTCATGATCCCAGGACCCTACTTGTGTTTTCTCTCTCTCTCTCTCTCTCAGCCAAATAAACAAAATCTTTTAAAAAATAGAAAAAAAGGAAAAGTAAATGCAAAAGCTTTAAATAGAGAACTATGTCAGAATCCATCCACTTCAGTGTAGGAAGTAACTGAATTTGAGCTGCCACAGCAACAAGGTCATTTAATTCTCTCTCTGGTGGAAGTACTTGTAGCACTTACTCAGGCTGGTGGGGGTGGAGGAGGGGGGGGTCTGACCAGCTGAAACATAAATTTATAAATAAAGGTATGAACAACTTAAGAATATGTTGTCATCCAGAGCATCAGGCAAAAGCCACTCATCATTTAGCATTGTCTACTTGAAATAGGTATTTATGAAGCAACAGCATCTCTCATGTAATTTAACAGTTTTCTTTATCTGCACTCCAGCAATGCTTCCCAAAGAGTTGGATTCCCCCCCCCAGGGTGGGGGGCCTTCAAAGTATCGCATGTAGATTCTGTGTCAGCCCTCAGACCTGATGAATGCCAAGACCCCCAAGCAGTGGTTCAGATCCCACCTCTTCCATTCCCCAGTTGTGTGGCTTGAAACAAAACATTTCAGTTCTCAAGCTCCTACTTTTCTCAACTATGAGATGAAGAAAACAGAACCACCTATCTCACATGGTTGTTTTCTGGATGAAATGAACTATTATAAGTAAAGTTCTTAGCACTGTGTCTGCTACTGAGGCGAGCTCACTGAGCACTTGGTAACTATATTACCTACGTGGTTACACAGTCCACACCTGGCCGTCCAGTGGAAGGCAGCCTGCACTAGGCTAGACGAGGGATCAAATGATTTTAGGAATGGAGGGCACCTGACAGTAGTGATGTTTCAGATGAATGACTTCAGTCAGTACTCTAGGCTATTTTCATCTTTTGTCTCCTACTGGAGAAATAAATTAAGGATACATAAACAGGAAAAACAAATGCTTTTTTATTTTTTCTATTTGCAGTAAGCTTTACTAATTTGGAAACTGCCCTCTGAAACAAATGGAGAATTGTTTCACATTCTCTTAGGAACCTGTTATGAAATGCATTGCTCACTCTTGGATCAGTGTAGTTGGCTGATAAATATTTGTTGCGCTCCTATCAGTTTTAGTACCACGCCAAGTCTTTATCTAGACAGAGCCAATGTACATTTTCCTGGAAACCAGCCAATTTTAAGAGTAAGATTCATTTCCCTTGGGAGGCCTCTTTGTTTTACTGTTACTGATTTTCCTGCCAGCAGTCACAGAAGGTCCCTATAACTTCCTAGCTGTGTGCTCTTTTCTACTTCCAGCATTGAAAATAGCACAAGAATCAATGGGAAAGCCCATCCTCTCAAAGAAAGAGAGAGAATTAGTGAGAAATATCAAATATGAAAAAACATAAAGCATTCCAAAGGATGGAGGAAGAGGAAAGGGAGGGAGAAATGGAGGTGTACTGGGAATCTTTGAGAGGTGAATTAGTTCTGCCTCTTGCTTGTGTGGTAGTCCTGGCAATCTACACAGGTGGTAAGACTGCACAGGACTACATACACACATGAACACAAACAAATAAGTGTATGTGAAACTGGTAACATAGAAGTTAGATCTGTAGATTGTATCAATGTCAATTTTCTGGTTTCCTGAGTGCATTCTAGTTATAAAGGATGTTACAATAAGGGGAAACTGGGTGAGGGTACACAACACATTCCCTGTCCTATTTTTTGCAGCTCCCTGTGAACGTCGAATTATTTCAAGATAAAAGTTTTTTAAAATTCCAAGAGATGTGCCAACTTATAACTATGTGAATGTTAGCATTTACTCAAAGGTATTGTGAGGAAAACCATTTCTTCATCTCTCATCAGCTAGTCAAGAGTGAATAATGGTCAGTTTTCTCAATACGATGACCCTGATAAATAATCACAACTCAAAAATAACATAATTTGCTTCACTTCCAATTTAGTATTATGCACTGGCTACCCACCTCCACCCTTAACCTAGAAATCTCTGGCTACAGAGAGCAGAATAGAAAGGGGGCAGGCAAGCTTCCAAACACATGGACAGGAAAAACAGGTATGGAAATGTAATGGAACTGAGGGGAGGTGGTTTTATAACTCTCATTGGCCAAAACAGTCAAGGAAAGATGACCTATGTCCTCTCTCACTCTGGTCTAGTGCTCTCAGCTGCTGTATGACTCACTAAAACATCTTCTCATCTGCATCAGTGACCCCACAATCTCTTGCTAGTTGTACATGTTTGAAAAATAAGTCTGTTTCCTTGGTTGATTTTCTACAAGGAGATCAGGGCAACTTTCCCCTAAATCCATATATTTGTTTAATTTCTTCATTCATTTATTGAACATTTTTCTTTCTTTCTTTTATTGAACATTTTTCAAGCTTCTATTTAAAAAAATAATAAGAAAAAAAATAAAATAAATAAAAAAATAATAAGGAAAAAATAGGAGATGGCTCCTTCTCTCAAGGAGACAGACATATTAATAATATGAATATAGAGCTATGGATACATATGCCATAGAACTGTGGAGGAAACATTAAGATGCTGGAATTCCACAGAGAGAAGCCATGGGAAAATCCTCACATAGGAAGTCCTCCCTGAGCTGAGTTCTAAAGACGGGATAGGAGTTCATGAGGTGAAGACGGTGGAGGAAAGGCAGTCCAGGCAGAGAGAAAAAATTTGGGGTCATAAAAGAAGTGTGGATTGCCAGTTTGGATGTATGCATTGAGAAATGAGAGTAATTTGAACACAGGCTATGAAGAACTTTGTATGCCATGCTTAGGACACTGGATTTTATCTTCAAGGCAGTGAGAACCTAAGTTTTCTTCTTCTTCACTTGTTTACATGTTAATATGGTACTATCATGTAATAATACAAATACATATAAAAATAATATATCCCATAATAATATATAAATAGCAAATATAAGAAACTATAAATATATAGAGAATAGTACATTTAGGTTAGCTTATTAACATTATTATGTGAATAATCTTTTTTGGTAGTTTATTACAAAACAAAGAAAATGTCTCCGTACTACTTTTCTGGCCTAAGAAGTATTTTTCATGGAATAGAGCTACTTTGTTTTAGAAGCTATGACTTCCTTACAAACAATGTATCAAACAAAATAAATGCAAGTCCAGTACTTTCAAGTAACTGCTTCTTTGCAGAGTGCCGCTCAGAGCCTTTCAAGGATAGAGGGCTCTGGCAAGGCCTGGCAAGACAGAGGCAAAATACTTTTTATTAATGAAAAGCTCATTGAAAATATTGAAAAATTTAGGGGTAGTGTCCAATATATAACATCCAGTGGTAGCAAGTATTTTAGATTTATTTGGATCTTAAAGTGCTGTTTTAAAATATTATTAGAACCAGATTTCTGTTTTTATTTTTAACTAGCTTTCCAAGCATTGATCATGAGACTCTTACACCTTCATTAGATAGTTATACACACAGAGCAGGCACACAAGAGTTGTCTGGGAGAGAAGCAACTCTGGAAAAACCCACTCCATAATTTGGAAGGTCTGTCCTTGTAACATCTGCCTTGGGCCCTCATTTGGAACCACTGTGAACCATTTGAGGGGTTCATGCTATGTAATTCAGCAGGGTCTTTCTTGCTGAGAATCATCCTCTTCTGGCTGTGAAACCGGGAACAGTTTTAGCTCCTCCCAGAGATAGCTTTCTTTATGAGGTCCTCCCTAGAGTCCTCCAAAGTAAATATTAGGGATTCTCCATAGTTGAAGTCAGACCACTGGGGCAGCCCGGGTGGCTCAGTGGTTTAGCGCCGCCTTCGGCCCAGGGCCTGATCCTGGAGACCTGGGATTGAGTCTCACGTTGGGCTCCCTGCATGGAGCCTGTTTATCCCTCTGCCTGTGTCTCTGCTTCTCTCTCTCTCTCTGTCTCTCATGAATAAATAAATAAAATCTTAAAAAAAAAAAAAAAGAAGTCAGACCACTGGAAACAAATATTTGGAATTAGATGAAAATCAACGCACCCACTTTTAGTGATTTAGTAACAGAAAAACCATGTATTTAATTTATAAATCTACTTTCCTTAATAAATAAGAACAACAATATAAATTTACCTTCCTTAACAACAACCACAAAAGACAACAAAATAACAACAAAAGAGAGATCAACTTACAAATAGATACAAGAGGGATGGAGAACAAGAAGAGGTGGCTTTTGCAAAAGACTGAGAAATTATCAGGCCCTGAATGATAGTTCTGATGTGCTTGGAGAAGGGAAAGAGCAAATCCATGGAAAATGTAGGAAAATACAGGATGTGGAACTGACAAGTTAATTGGCTTACTAGATAATTGAAGAAGAGGGAAGAGAAACATTAGGCACTTCTCCATGCTGGGCACTGAAGTTGATCCTTCACTTACATAAGAAGATTTCATTGGCCCGCAGAACTGAGAGGCAGGTTTGATTAACTCTATCTTACAGATTAGGAAAGAGGCTCAGGTAGGGCAGAGTGCTATTTCTCCACAAAGCAGGCCACGCCTGTGAACAACTTTTGTAATACAATCTAAGACAAGGAATTATATTTGTTTTTGGATAATAAGGCCGGATTAGATTGAATAAAATCAAGTCACATTATTAGGAGGACATGTTTTTCTTGAATATCAGAGTTGGTCCCCAGAAGGGAATTAACCTTCAGGGTGGTGACCTTCATGTTGGATTTTAGGCACATTAAGCCAAACCAACAATATCTCACGTTTGGGGTCCTACCCAGTTCCATCAAATGGCCCAGAACTCTGGCAGGAGTCAGCAAAACTAACTCTGAGAATGCTGGCAAAGGGAAAATGTGCAAGAGTGAACAATGAATTGGAGGCTGGGTCTTCCTTGTTCTGTGGACAGGACATAGGTTTTGAGGAAAATTAGGGGTGGGCCCTGGAAAAGCTTGAAGGAGAGGACCTCAGCAGGAGGAAAAGGAGGAGGAGGAAGAAGAAGAGGATCAGAAAACTGGGCAACCATTGAGGATACCCCAATGCAAACTTAAGCAGTGAGGATGTGCCCCTCCAGCAGTACAAGGGTGCAAGTTATCCAAACCAAGAAAGAAACCTCAATGTCCTTGTTCTTCCATATGGCTTTTTCTCCAACTCTCTGGTGAAGAGTTCCCAGGTCCAGGAATGGTTGTAGCAGTGGTGGGGTAGGGGTAAGGATAATCCAAAGACAGGCATTTGGCCCATGCCTCCACTTTGGACAACAGGACAGCGGAGGTACCAACTAGCAAGATCCCAGGAGAATAAATTATAAGGCTATAAGTCATCTTCCTTTCTTCCTTTTAGAAGACAACCAGATAATAAGAGGATACAAAGGGGGTGTATGTGTGCAAGGGGGCAGTAAGTGTGGGCGATGGCTGGCAGTTGCTACACTCAGGAGTTACTATTTGCTGATGAGGCCTCAGACCCAGGCAATTCAAAGCCCTCCACTTTTCAAGGACAGTGACTAACATTTCAGCTTCGTGTATGTGTAGGTGCTATTAATGAGGCAGGAGAAAAAAACGTGGTGTTGTACTAGAGTGGCCTGAGACTTGTTGCCAGTATTTCTTAAGTCTTGGTGGCCAAAACCTTGGATAAACTGCTATTCTAAAGCAGCTTGCAATTTTCTCGTTTATGTTTTGAACAGAGACTGTTCTTTTGTTCTGGAAAATCCCTTCCGAATACTTGACCATTCTTCTTGGTTTGGTGACGGCAAAGACCAACTCTTAGAGTAGAAGGGACAGTTTGGACATGGCCAAAGTGCTCTGCAAAATAATGCCAGTGGTAGACTTTTTTTTAAGTTAAGTGGGAGTCCAGCCTGAATCAGGTTGGTTTGGAGGTAGAGGGGAGATTTTCTTCTATCGGTGCCTTGTAGAAGATGTTGAGAACAGTGGAGAGATGACCTTGAGGAGAGGAACTCCTTCTGGGAGCCAATGAGCAATGGACTGCAGATGCTATGATGCTATACTTTTAATAGCCACTTTTTTTTTTTTAAGATTTTATTTATTTGAGAGGGAGGGAGGGAGGGAGAGAGTGAACATGAGCAGGGGAAGGGACAGAAGGAGAAGCTGACTGCCCGCTGAGCAGGGAGCCAGACGTGGGGCTTGATCTCAGGACCCTGAGATTATGACCTGAGCCGAAGGAGACACTTAACCAACTGAGCCACCCAGGCTCCCATTAATAGCCACTTCTAAATCAACTGGTCTTTGCTTTCCACACTACCTGGAGAGGGGTTCCACACAGTGGTATTGTTCTACGTTCCCATGCTAATTTAAAGGGAAACTTTTACAATTTCTGGAGCCCTTGGTTCCTGCAAATGAAAGGATGAGGTCTTCAACTTCCTCGCAGCAGGAATCCACTTAGGTGGCAACAACCTTGACTTCCAAATGGAATAGTCCATCTACAAAAGAAAAAGTGATAGCATCTACATCATAAATCTGAAGAGAACCTGGAAGAAGCTTCTGCTGGCAGCTTGTGCCATTGTTGCCACTGAAAACCAAACTTAAAAAAAAAAAACAATAACAGTAGTATCATCCAGGAGTACTGGCCAGCTAGCTGTGCTCAAGTTTACTGCTGCTACTGGAGCCTGGAACCTTCACTAATCAGACAGATCCAGGCAGCCTTTGAGGAGCCAAGACTTCTGGTGGTTTCCCAGGGCTGACCACCAAACTCTTACAGAGGTGTCTTATGTTGACCTGCCTACCATGGCTTATGGAACACAGACTCGCCTCTGCATTATGTGGACATTGCTATGCATTACAACAAGGGAACTCACTCAGCGGGTGTGATGTGGTGGATGCTGACCTGGGAAGTCCTGTGCGTCTGTGGCACCAACCCCCAGCACCCCTGGGAGATCATGTCTGATCTCTAGTTCTACGGAGATCCTGAAGAGATTGGAAAGGAAGAGCGGGCTGCTACCGAAAAGACTGTGACCTGGGAGGCATGTCAGAGTCACAGCTACTCAACCTGAAGTCACACACTGTCTGAAGGCATTCAGGTGCCCTCTGTACCTGTCTAGCAGTCCCCTACTGAAGACTGAGTGCTCAGCCTACCACTGAAGACTGTTCTGAAGCTCCCACTGCTCAGGCCACTGAATAAGTAGGAACAACCACTGAGTGGTCTTCAGCTGCTCTTCTACAAAGGCAAACGGGGTGGGATAAAGTTGATGGAAATTAAAGTTTCTTTTTTAAAAAAAAGAAAAATCTAGGGCAGCCCGGGTGGCTCAGCGGTTCAGCGCTGCCTTCAGCCCAGGGTGTGATCCTGGAGACGTGGGATTGAGTCCCACGTCGGGCTCCCTGCATGGAGCCTGCTTCTCCCTCTGCTTGTGTCTCTGCCCTTCTCTCTCTCTCTCAGTGTCTCTTATGAATAAATGAATAAAATCTTAAGAAAAAAAAAAGCCTCTGGTCTTTATAACTCTGTTCTCAAACTTTTGTTTTGGAGAATGAAAGGAAGGGGCCAACATCCACAATTTAGGATTTGCTTCCAGAGTGGTGATAGCCACCGGTGGGTAGCTGGTAGTTCTGGAGCTCTGGGCGGTGACTTGCACCAGAATTCCAGAACACTTTATTGAGCAAAGGACGAGGCTGTCAATGGGGAGCGCCTGGGTTAAAGTTCAAGCAAACCTGGAAGTCTGGCCTCAACTCAATCGTAGGTAAGGGTCAAGTTTGCAGTCAGGGATGGGTTTGTGGGGCTTGAAAAGAAGGATTCCACGACTGTTTGGAAGAGGGGACCGGAATTTCTAGTCACTATGCAGGGTGGGACTTTTTCTCTTGTTGATAATTAACCAGAAATGTGACCTCTAGGTAACAGAGAGAGAACTAATGGGCACTCCCTGCCAGCCCAGGGGAGGACTCTCCTAAGGTCTCCGCGCAGCCTTAAATTCCGTCCTTCCCTACTCCTCCCCAAGGTGTGGTTTTCCTTTCTCTGGCGCCTACCGCACTTTGCACACAATTATCCTGTAATTTGTAATCACGTCTCTTCCAGCGGACTCACCTCAAGGGCCACGCCACTAGTTAGCCTGGTGATTTTTGGCAAATCACTTAATCGTTCTATGCTTGATTTCCTCGTTTATTAAAAATGGGCACAAGACTCCTCCCCATCGCCTGGGGGTGCTGGGATAAATGAAGGTGACCACGCCTGCGGGAAAACTAGACGTAAGGTGCACGCAAACTAAAGGGTCAGCAGGGTAAATACTCGTTCATGGACCTGACCTACCTTTATTCCGTGCCCTCAACACACGCTTACTGAGCACCTCCTCCGTTGCAGGCCTCGGGAGCGCTCCCTCGGGGTGCGGAAGCCTCACGTGCGGCGCGTGGGCCTTGTCCCGCGGGCGGACTCGCGATTGGCTCCGCCGAAGAGAAAACCCCGCCCACAGTCTTTGCGATCTCGTTAGCGATTGGACCGGCGTCTCCGGCACGCATTCCGGTTGCTAGGTTCAGGAGGAGCGGGGGCGAGGGTGGGGCTGCGCGTGCGCAGACTGAGGACGAAGATGCTTTCCGGTCGGGCGGGAGGAGGTGACGTCAGGCGTGGTGGCAGGCGGGGATGGGGGGGGCGTCCTGTAGCCCTCAGGACGTTTTATCTGTGGGCCCTCCGATCGCGTCACAAGTGGGCGACTGAGCCTTGGCGGTGGTGGCCGAGGCGGCGAAGGCGGCAGCGGCGGCGACAGCTCTGGGGTTTGCGTCTCGGGGTGTGTCGGCCGCCGCTGCTGCTTGGGCCTGGTATGTACAAATGGCTGGTTAGGATTCTCGGCACCATTTTCCGTCTCTGTGACCGGCCGGTGCCCCCTGCCCGGGCCCTCCTGAAGAGGCGGCGCTCGAACAGGTGAGAGGAGAGGGGGCCGAGCGCCAGGCTGGCTGTACCCCCTCCCCCACCCGGGGCTCGGCCCGGAGAGCGCCGATCCAGCCCCGCAGGCCCTGCCCGGCCGAATCAGCTGGCGGGGCCCAGGCGGTGGAGGTGCGAGTCGCGGGTGCCCTGGTGACGTAGTCGCTCCCTCCACGCTGTGCGGATGCGCTCCTGGTGATGGATCGAGCTGGTTGTCTTTGGAGTGGCCCCTGATGGTCAGGATCTTTGATGTTCTTGGGAGAGGCCAAGCTGGTTGCTGTCCAATGGGGCTTTATCGTATACTGTTAAGGTTGAAAACTCAAAATTGAACGAATACTGTCCGTGCTGTGGTTCCCTGTTTACGAAGCACACTCCCAAGTGTCATCTGTAGGCAGTAAGTGCGGCTGCGGCAAGTGAGATTCATAGCTTGCCCAAAGCCGTTTTGACTGCAAGAATTGTTCTTTTAGCACCGAGAAACAGCAGCTGTTTTGTTCCGAAACAGCTGTCAAGCTGTGTGTGTGTGTGTGTGTACGTGTTTTGCGGGGGAGGGAGGGAGGATGGCACTGCGTTTGAGTGTATGAGGGGGAAAATTTAGGAGTCTCGTTCTTTTAAAAAGATCACTAGTTGTAAAATCCAGCCAAAATCTTGGGGGAACCTAAAAGCTGTTCTTGTTTAGCATCAACCCCTTGGCTTGTCTCATTTCGTGGCGTGTACTCCTTTGCTTGAGAATTAATCTAGAGAATAAAATACCATACCAGTTCTACACACCCCACCATTAACTTTTAGTGATCAAGTGTTAGTTTCATTTAAAAAAGGAAATGAAGCCTCAAGATTGTTGAAGACTGGTTTCTTGGAGCTTGAGAGAACAAGATGATTGAATACATGAGTCTGAGAATGCAGGTCATTGATGAAATTGGCTGTTGGCTGAGTTTCATCATGTGTTCTAGAGAGCCCAAGGTTTCAACCTGTTCTTTTCTACCTTTTTGTGAGGTTGACAGTGGGGGTCATTTGAGAACATGTTGTATAGTGCCTAAAATGATGCTTAATATATATAAGGGTAGTATTTGTTTATTCTACCCCAGGGGCCTTGTGCTAAGGCTGGTGCATGATAGGCACTTGGTATGTATTTATTGAATGGGAGAGTGTTAATTCTCTCTCCCCTGTCCTTTCTTTTTGCTGTGAATCCCTGCTTTCAGATAGATGAAACAATGATTTGGAGATCAAAACCCCGTTCTTTACCACACATCCTTAATCAAACCAGTTTTTCACAATGTAAGCCTTTTTTTTTTTTCCAGTCAAAATGAAGGCAGGAGATCTTACTGGGATTTTACAGTTATGAACTGAATGGTATTCCCCTGGGATTTATTTTGTTCCTTTTTTTTTTTTTTTTGTGAAACTGATCAATCATAATCATCTTTAAATAGGTCCAGAAACTTTCCCAAATTCCCCAGCTTTTTATTACCAGTGTAATGTAGTTTCCATGATAGAAATGCAGTTAAATAGAAGACCTTTTTGGGCTTAGAATTCTATTTTAAGGCTTCTTATGTTGTCATCTTTCAAAAGGAATTTTTTAAAAAAGATTTTATTTATTTATTCATGAGAGACACAGAGAGAGAGAGAGAGGCAGAGACACAGGCAGAGGGAGAAGCAGGCTCCATGCAGGGAGCCCGATGTGGGACTCGATCCCGATCCGGGGACTCCAGGATCACGCCCTGGGCCGAAGGCAGGTGCTAAACCGCTGAGCCAGCCGGGCTGTCCCAAGGAAATTGTTATTTTAAAATCACTTCTGGAGAGAAAAAGGAAATACTAGTCCTAGGCTCTTACCTATGTTCATTTACTACCCAGGTGATTTCTGGCCAGTTGCAAATTTGTACTTTAGCCAGATTACAGATTATCACTTAATAGGGAGTTTTGGGTCTCTTTCAAATAGTTTAAACAATAGCGTTAAGTCCTCAAATAGTAGAGGCCTGCTATAGAGGAGTGTTTTCTAACATGATTTGAATTTCTTTTTTTGACAAAGTGAAGAGAGGATGTGTTATATGCATACTAGATTTACTTATAGAAATGGATGTGTATATATATAAATATATATATATTTTTTTTTTTTCTCTTTTCAGCACTTTGTTTTCTACAGTGGACACTGATGAAATACCAGCCAAAAGACCAAGATTAGGTATTGAATATGATAATTTTAAAAATCAGATTTTTTTTTTAAGTGGGAAAAGTGTATGCATGGAACAAAATTCCAAAGGTAAAAAGTATGTACAGTGAACAGTTAAGTCTCTTTCCTGTCCTTTTCTACTCAGTTATCTTTTCTAGAGGTAAACACTGTTATCAGGGACTTGAGTATCTTTCCAGATAAATAAAGCTGTATGTTGAATATGTATTTAAAATTTTTCAATCTTCCTATACGGAAAAGGTGCTTTTTGTTTTTGAGGAGAAAACATTGTATAAAGCTACTTCAAACTGAGTCATCTAGTTCACATAGCTGAGGGAATGAGTCTAATGTTGCCCCAAATCATTTACTTCTCTGTATCCAGAGGGCTAGATGTAGCTTGATAGAAGAGAACAAAACTAGATTAAAGGAAAAAGGCACAATGGAGTGCTATAATAGTAGTTCCTTTGTTTCAAGAATGAATGTGAATTTCAATCTACCTTCGGAGTAGACATGTCTGTTAAGATTTCATTTCATTTAAATCCAAGGAGTACTTATTGAGCATGTCTTACTGCTAAGCAATATGTTAGATTCTACAGGAAAAAGAAAAATGAATAAGATAGGGTCTCTATTTTTAAGGACCTTACAATTGTATAGGTATATGACTGTATCATAGAGGGTATAAGACAAGCATATAAATAATTACTAATGTCAGTAGGAATGTGATGAGTGAAATAAGAAAGATAGTAACAAAACACTGTCCAATTTTCAGCTGATTAAAAGTCTCAGTAAATATTTGATGAAAGAGTGTGTGAGATGGATTTTAAAGGATGGGTGGGATATCAACAGAGCAATAGGAAGGAAAAGCATTCTAGGTAGAGGGAACAGCATAGGAGAGTTGTGCAATTCAGGAAACAGTGGATAGAACTCCAAGGAAAAGTTGGTTAGAGAGAGGTATATCAAATTTAGAGGACTTTGAATGCCAGATTTATACTAAATTGATTAGGACAGTATTTCCCAAAGCACAGGATAGATATCAGTTCAGGAAATGATTTTAGGGGATACAACATTTCATAGCATTAAGTATAGCATGTGAGTTATGTGGTAAAAGTTGTACCCTTTTATTTGTTTTTAATTTTTGGATTATTTCAAGCAGAAAATCTTGATTTAATGCTAGTATGTTTTACATATGATTCTCCCTTCTTTTAACAGCTACAGCTAGAACTTAATATTGTTGTTTAATTTCTGTATAAGGCAAATAATGTTCCTTTATATTTATAGTAGTGATATAAAGTTACCTTTCAAATACATTTATTTATTTACTTATTTATTTTTAAAGATTTTTATTTATTTATTTGACAGGCAGAGAGAGCCAGAGAGCACAAGCAGGGGGAATGGCTGCTGAGTAGGGAGCCTAATACAGGCTCAATCCCAGGACTCTGGGATCATGACCTTAGCTGAAGGCAGACTCTTAACTGACTGAGCTACCTAGGCAACCCCTCAAATACATTTATTTAGCAAAAAATATGAGTCAATTTTAAACAAAAGTGTAAATAAATAACAGTGTGGTAAAGACCTTTGAGAGTGGTAACATCTGAAACTAATGTAGCATTGTTTCTGAACTATACTTCAATCAAAACAAGAAAAACAAAAAGAATTTTGACAATGGTATTATAGAAGGTTCCTGAAATAATTATGGTAATCATCTATTTCATGGACTTCCTTCCTTTTCTCCCTCCATGATTTACATGAAATAGGTATTGTAATTTTCTGAGTGGAAACTATAGAAAGAACCTAAGCCAAGGGGGAAGCAATGGGTAGCAGATGTAATATTATGGCAGAATTTGTAAAGGTCTACATCAATGCTTCTGATGGATATCTCTGTGATAATGCCTATTGAGCACTTGAATTGGGGCCAGTGTGATTGAGGAGCTGAATTTAATTTTAATTAAATATAATCTTAGGTGACTACATGTATTCACTGGCAACTATGTTGGACAATACAACTCTCTTGGTTTCTTTTGAGAGAAAAAAAAGGAGGGTAAAATGAAAAGGAAGATCTTAGAATCGCAGACTCATGATCTTAGAGATGAAAGGGATTTTAAGAGATCTGACTTAGTCTGTTGTGAATGAAGATGGTCTTATCCCCATTTTATAGATGAAGCAAGCCAGCCTGCCTTCCTCCCCCTCCTCTATCTCTTCCTCCTCCTTTTTTGAGTTGTTGAGATATTTTTGGCATAATCTCAAGGACTACTCAGATTTTGACAAGTTTGTAGGAAAATAAGTATTACAATACTTTTTTTACCATCCACTATTTAACTATGTTAGTTATTAGGAATACCCCATTCCCTCTGGGGTCTGGATGACAGTCTGCGGGGTAAGCACCAATCTCTAATGCTCTTACTCTTCCATTTAAGAAAGTGCAGCAGAATATAAATGAATAAATGATATCCGTCAACATTACTAGAGGGATAACCTGGAATTCTCTAAGTCTCAGAATGAGAAACAAGTAATTTGCAAACTTTGATACTTTTACCTATTCTCTAGTTACAAATTACTTCAAATTGCATTCTGCTTCACTTAGCTATCACATTCTGTCTGTTGTTTAAGTTATTCTCCTATCTTTCTATTTTCTATTTTATATGTTTTGGAGTGCTTGTTCTTTAAAAGCCACCATTTTAATTTCAGGATTTTTTTTCTCTAATGCAGAAGGTGGGTAAAATGATGGTCTTTTTCTCTCAAACTAGTGCTATGAAATACCCTTACTTGGGAAATAGAAAGGAAATTGTGGAGAGCCAGTCAGCAGTGTAGGAAATGAGGAAAGGGTAGTGTCATAAAAGGAGGAAGTGTGGCAGGCACTGAAATCTACCCTTCCCCCTTATTTATCTACTTACTTATTTTGTCATTCTTATTTTTGGTGACAGGGAGGGGTACATCAGATCTAACATACCTTCTCCAGTAGAGGGATACAGCCTTATTTCATCATAGAGGTTTAAGAGCTGCATGTTTTATACTTCACTAATTCTACCTCAAGTAGTCAATAAATAATAGGTACTGAGTAAGTAGTTACTGAGGAATATATTGTCACCTGCCCAGGAAATAAGGACAAACCAGTGAGTAACTTCTAGTGCTTCCTGTAAAATTCTGCCATACATAGTGTCTACATGCTACAGGTTAAGTTATGCCGCTATCTCTCTGGTTTATTTATTTTGTATATTCCAAAGAACTCATTGCTTAAAAGTTGTCATTTCAGGCCATTTCTCTATGAATCAGTGTGTGATTTGCTGAAATGAGGGTTTAATGTTTTCATAGGATTCCAGAAGAGATATCTTATTGAAACACAAAAATCATGGGATGCCCGGCTAGCTCAGCTGGTAGGGCACGTGACTTTTAAACTTGGGGTCCTGAGTTCAGACCTCACGCTGGGCCTAGAGCTTACTTAAAAAAACCCAAAAATACAAACAAACAAACAAAAGCCAGGGGCACTTGGTTGGCTTGGTCTGTGGAGCACGTGACTTTTTTTTTTTTTTTAAGAGGGGGAGAAAGTGTGATGGGGCAGGAGGGGCAAGGGAGAGAGAGAATCTTTTTTTTTTTTTTTTAATTTTATTGATTTATTTATTCATGAAAGACACACAGAGAGAGAGGCAGAGACACAGGCAGAGGGAGAAGCAGGCTCCATGCAGGGAGCCCGATGTGGGACTTGATCCCAGGTCTCCAGGATCACGCCCCAGGCCAAAGGCAGGTGCTAAACCACTGAGCCACCCAGGGATCCTCCGAGAGAGAGAATCTTAAGCAGGAACCGCGACCAGCTTAGAGCTCAACTCCCAACTCAGTCTCACAATCCCAAGATCATGACCTGAGCCAAAATCACAAGTCAGACGCTTAACCAACTGAACCACCCAGGCGGCCCACATGTAACTCTTGGTCTCAGAGTCGTGAGTTCAAGCCCCATGTTGGGTGAAGAGCCTATGTAAAACAAAACAAAACAACCCCAAACCCCTCCAAATCACAATATTGGAATTCTAGTTATTAAGATAGGAGAAAGATTACGTTTATGGATACCTTCTTATCTCAGTGATTGAAAATAATACTTCTAATAAAGATCGAGAGAGGTCTTTTCTAAGATATAATCTAATTTTTTTGCTAGAAGTTTATTACTCTATATATGTATGTAAATGTAATCTATATTATATTGTCTAGATTATTTCATTCACCAAGTCAAAACCAGTCTCTACAATGCTGCCAGCTTATTTGGATTCCCATTCCAGCTGACCACAAAGCCCATGGTAACCTCTGCTTGTAATGGAACACGGAATGTGGCCCCTTCAGGAGAGGTCAGTGGGGATAGGGTTCCATTGGGGCTACTGATCTTCATACTTAATCATTAAAGTGAAATTTTAGAAATATTCTCTTTTTAGGAATTGAGTAGAATGACTTTGATATGTTTATAAGCCTTGATATAAAGGCCAAGAAGTTAAAGGTTAAGAAAATACACATTTAAAAAATATTTATAAAGAGCTCAATTAGTAATACATCTGTTCTTAAGCATTTGTAGAGAACCTGAAATTGTTATTTTATACATAATTTTGTGAGTCTTCACCAATTTAACTTTTGGTCTACTGATGATGTCTCTTCCATGAGCTAGCGAAATCATCACCAATAGAGTGATTTTTTTTTAATATTAAAAACTTATTTAAATTCTAAAATTGAGATACTACAGAGGTGATTCTATTTGGTTTTAAGGTATTTTCGAACTCATCGTCTTGTGAACTGACAGGTTCTGGACCCTGGAACAACATGCTGAAACTGGGTGAGGCGATCAGAGATCTTCTGCTTTCCTCTACCTCTTTCTGCCTCTGTTTTCTGAGTTTTGAGAATATGAAAGAAAAACACTCATTTGGGTTGTGTTGGGAAAACAGACATATTCTCTCTACCTTCTAAAAATTAAATAGTTTTCCTTTAGAATTGTCATTGAATTTACTGTTTGTGTTTTCTATTTGTATTATCATTGTCTTTAATGTGACTTAGTTCAGGGTTCACTCATTAAAAAAACATTTCCTGCGAGCTTACTCTGTGTCAGGCATGTGTTATCAAGAATAACAGAATGACAAAATAATAAAATCTTTTATAACAAAATACAAAACAAATAACAAAATAAATAAACCCTGTCTTTCAGGGACATCATCTAATGGGGGAACAACTTTAGGTTTTCAGTTCTGATAGCTTTATGGATTGGGAGCCTCCATGTCATTCTTGGAGCCCAAAACTGAATTATAATTGTTGTACATAACTTAAAATTCTATCATGGCGAAAAAAAGGAAGAATCTGGACTCCAGAAGATGACTGTGATTTCTGTCACACAGGTCTATGAAGTTTGAGAGAAAGGGATAAAAGCTTTTAGATAAGTTGTGGGTTCAGAAGTTAAAAGTGGAAGAAACTAAGGAAATGATAAAAACTTTACAGTAGTAAGTTTCCTCTCAAGCTTTTTAAGTAAAGTATCTCTGGTGGCAGAGAAGAGCAAAAGGGAGTAAACACACACCCCTGAGTCTGAGAATCTAGTTCCAAAGGACCTGGAGTAAAGATGATACTTTTATGAAGTTTTTCATTTTATTTTAAAAGTTAATATAAATTAGATATTATAATCTATTCATAATTGCTTGAATATAGTTAAAAATGATTTATTATTAAAATGGACATATGGAAGGGATGGTATGTTTGTCTTGTGCCGAGCTGTCAGCACTATATTTCTATGTATTCATGTAGCCTTGTCAGAGAAGCACAGGTATTCCTGGGGCACGTTTCTTGCATAAAGAAGTCTACAGTCTCTTATCTGAAATCCTTAAAGGTGTACTGGGGAATTTAGAATTTTTCATATTTTATATATATCGTGTTTATTGAATATTATTTTAAAAAATCCCATTAGAATTGAACATTGGTTCAAATCAGGTTTTGCAAACAAAGGAATTCAGGTCAGTTTAAGTTTGCTGCTACAGACTCATGGAAAAACTTTCAGTTTTAGATCTCTTTACATTTTTGAGTCCTCAGGAGCTCCATACCTGTGCAGTAGCTCTAGCAGTAAATGTGGCTAATAAAAGTTTGGTTACCGTTTTTTGAAATATAGTGACCATCTCATAAGTGATGGAAGCTTCCAGTGAAATGTAGTAACATATAGCAGATTTTCATTTAAAAATAACTCCTGTTTTCTTGGGAAGAAGAAATGATTTGAACAACTCACTCAATTTGATTTGATTACATGGAGTTGTAATCATGAGTTCCTCATGCTTCTTGATGCTACAGCAAGTGAAACTAGAAAAGCTTGCCTGTGAATTTTTACTGTGTCCCTGAGATCAAATACAGATAAAGCACTATTGCTTTTCTTCAACTTTTTACAGTTTGTGTTGAATCTCTGTGTTGTATAGTAATAGCATGTGAAAGAATAAGATATTTAGTTCTACAATATAGACCACTCACAGATTTTCTAATGCAGACTGTTCACAGGTTTGGGTTTGTTTTTGTTTTGTTTTTTTTACAATTACAAATGCATTTTTAAAATAGGTAATAAATCCCCTAATGGAATAAGTGACTATCCAAAGATCAGAGTGACAGTAACCCGAGATCAGCCCCGAAGAGTCCTGCCTTCCTTTGGGTAAGTGTAAATGGAAACTTAGTACTTATTAGGTGTTGGCTCTTGCTAGGCATTCTTTTGTTCTATTATGTAATCTTGTTAAAAAGGACTCTGAAGTTAGTAAGTTGCCAGATATCATACAGCTATTGAAAAATTTGAACTCAGGTGTGTGTTACTTTCTCTATACCGTAGCATATGCTTATAGTATCTGATTTTTTTTTTTTAACTTATTTGACAGAAAGAGAGCACACAAGCAGGGGGAGTGGCAGGCAGAAGGAGAGGGAGAAGCAGCCTGCCTGCTGAGCAGAGAGTACAATGTGGGGCTCGATCCTAGGACCTTGGGATCATGACCTGAGCCAAAGCAGACACTTAACCAACTGAGCCATCCAGGCGCCTCATATAGCATCAGATTTTGAAAACCTTTTAAAATGATTTGTTGCTCACTTCTAAACTTTGTTTTAGGGAGATCCCTGGGTGGCTCAGTGGTTTAGCGCCTGCCTTTGGCCCAGGGCGCGATCCTGGAGTCCCGGGATCCAGTCCCACTTTGGGATCCCAGCATGGAGCCTGTTTCTCCCTCCTCCTGTGTCTCTGCCTCTCTCTCTCTATGTCTATCATAAATAATAAATAAAAAAAAAATTTAAAAAAATATAAAAAAAATAAATCTTTAAAAAAACCAAAAAACTTTGTTTTATTTTTAATTTTTTTTTTTTAAAGATTTTATTTACTTATTCATGAGAGACACAGAGAGAGGCAGAGAGAGACAGAGACAGGAGAAGCAGGCTGCATGCAAGGGGGCCGATATGGGACTCCATCCCGGGACTCCGGGATCGAGCCACCCAGGCATCCCTGTTTTATTTTTTTAAAAGGATTTTATTTCATTCATTCATTCATTCATTCATTCATTTATTTATTTATTTATTTGTGCATTCTCATACAAGCAGTGGGGAGGGGCAAAGGAGAGGATGAGAGAGAGAGAATCTCCAGCAGACTCCATGCTAAGAGTGGAGCTGGAGGGATCCCTGGGTGGCGCAGCGGTTTGGCGCCTGCCTTTGGCCCAGGGCGCGATCCTGGAGACCCGGGATCGAATCCCACGTCGGGCTCCCGGTGCATGGAGCCTGCTTCTCCCTCTGCCTGTGTCTCTGCCTCTCTCTCTCTCTCGCTGTGTGCCTATCATAAATAAAAAAAAAATAAAAGAAATTATTAAAAGAGTGGAGATGGATGTGAGGCTCTATCCCACAACCTTGAGATCACGACCCAAGCCAAAACCAAGAGTCGGACATTTAACCGACTGAGCCACCCAAGTGCCCCTAAACTTTAGGTTTTTTTTATTAAGTTTTAAATTCTAATTCCAGTATAGTTAATATACAGTATTATGTTAGTTTCAGGTATATAGTCCAGTGATTCAACAATTCTACACATTACTCCGTGCTCATCATAAGTCTGCTCTTTAATCCCCATCACCTATTTTACCCACCCTCCTACTCACCTTCCCTAAACTTAATTTTTCTATAAACTTTATTTTTGAAGTATAATATATATGTGGAAAGTTCAGAAACCATGAAAAGTTTTTATAATATACTGAATGCACATCATTTTTGTGAAATGTTCTTATTTTTGTAATAATTTTCTTCTCCTTTTTGTATTCTCACACTCTAGAATTTCTATTGCTTGGATAGTAGACCTAATTTTTCTCCATATTGATCTGATTGATCTAATTTCTCTATATATTCTCTTTTGTTGTTCTTTTCCCTAAAAAAGAAATTTTATACTGATTTTTTTTTGAGGAGGGATGTTGTAGTTTTTAAGTAGGAAGAATCCTTTCACTCCCTCCTCTTACACTTTTTTTTTTCTTGTTCTAAGAATCTTATTAAAAGAGGCAAAAAAGGGGCTGCCTTGCTGACTCAGTTGGTGGAGAATGTGGCTCTTGATGTTGGGGTTGTGGGTTCTAGCCCCCTGCTGGGCACAGAGATTACTTAAAAAAAAAAAAAAAAAGAAAGGCAAAGATGGATGCAATATCTTTTCTTATCTCTCTAAAGCTGTTAATTATTTTAAAATTTCTTTTCCCTACTTTATTTCCTCTAAATTCCTTCCCCCACTTTGGTTTGATTTTATCTTTCATATTAGAGTCGTTTTTTGTTTTTGTTTTTGTTTTTTTTTAAATTGAGCTATAACTAACATTTCAGGTCTACAATATAATGATTAGATATTTACATTAGATATTTATCTAATGATTAGATATTTAGTGATAATGATCACTGTAATCAGTTTGGTTAATTATGCCTATCACCATCCAGAGTTACATGTTTTTTTTTCTTGTGATGAGAACTTTTAATGTCTACTCTCTTAGTAACTTTTAAATATACAATATAATATTATTAACTATAGTCACCATGCTGTGCATTATATCCCATGACTTATTTACTTAATAACTGGAGGTTTGCACCTATGACTTTGGGTTTATTTGTTAAGATTCCATATATACGTGAGATCATATTTGTCTTTCTCTGACTTATTTCACTTAACATCATACCCTTAGGGTCCCTCTGTGTTGTTGCAAGTGTCAAGATTTCCTTCCTTTTTGTGGTTTAATAATGTTTACTGTGTCTTTTCTTTATCCATTCATCTATCTATGAACACTTAGCTTGCTTCCATGTCTTGGCTGTTGTAAATAATGCTTAGGTGAACATGGGGATGCAAACATCTTTTCATATTAGAGTCTTTGTTCAAATATCTGGTAATCTTTGGCTCTTCATTCATGTTTAAGAATGAGACATTAACTGAAAGCAGCCCCTTTGCAGTTGGATAAATAACTGCCTGTAGGGCTAAAAGAGAAAGTATGAATAAGTATCATTTTGTTATTTCTCATTTAATTCCATTATGGTCAGAGAATGTATTTTATAGTATAGTTTCAGTTCTTTAAAATGTGTTAACCATCTGTTTTAGGTCCTAGAATATGGTCTGCTGGGTGATGTTCAGTGTGCACTTGAAAAGAATACATATTCTGTTGTTGTTAGGTGGAATGTTCTATAATTGTCACATAGGTCAAGTTGGCTGATAATGTTTTACTGGTCTTAGTGATTTTCTACTTGTTTACTGATTGATAAATGAAGAATGTTGATGTTTTCTACTACAATTGTGGATTTTTTTTATTTTTCCATCTAGTTATGTCAGTATTTTTCTTCATGTATTTTAAAACTTTGTAGATGAGTATATCTGATCCATATTTACCAGTTATTACCATTTTGCCATATTTGCTTCATCATGCTATCATATATAGCTAATATTTTTTTTCCTGAAGCATTTGAGGGTAAATCTTAGATTCATGCCCCTTTAATCATACGTTTATTTCTTAAGACTGAGGACATTGACTTACATAATCACAGATAAACAAAATTAGAAAATTTAACATTGGGGGTGCCTAGGTGGCTCAGTGGTTGAGCATCTACCTTTGGCTCAGGGCATGATCCCAGGGTCCTGGGATCGAGTCCTGCATCGGGCTCCCCTCAAGGAGCCTGCTTCTCCCTATGCCTATGTCTGTGCCTCTCTCTCTGTCTCTCATGAATAAATAAATAAAATCTTTTAAAAAATAAAAAAGAAAAGGAAAATATAACATTGATACAATACTATTATGTTGTTTCATTTAAATTTTTCCATTATAGAGATTTTTTTTTCTGGTCCAGAATTCAGTGCAAGATCATGCATTATATTTAATTTTCATGTCTTTTTGATCTCCTTTAATCTGGAACAATTCCTTAGCCTTTCTTTGTCTTTGATGGCATGAATATTTTTAGAGTAGAAGGCATTTCTTTTGTAGAATGTTCCCTAATTTTGTCTGATGTTTACTTGTTTCTTGTTCAAGATTATCCTGTTGGGTTTTTTTTTTTTTTTTTCTGAAAAAATACTACCTCGGTGGTTTATCCTTTCTAAAACATCACATCAATAGGGGTATGATACCAGTTTGACAGATTATTGGTAACTTTAAGAAAAGCGGTTTCTATCAGATAGCAGCAATAAGGACTAGGTGGGGGCTTCATGGCTTCTATTTCTTTAGCATTCATTAATTTAGCATTCAGTAGATATTCACTGAATGCCTTGTGGCCTAGATCCTGTACTAGTTGGGGTCAAGGAAGAAGGCAGAGACTTTCGTGTGGCAATCCTGGTGACTGTAGACAGATATTCCATAGCAGAATGCCAGGGTATCCTCTGAACTAGAGATAGATTGAACTTTTGTGAATAGTAGTTGTCTGATTTGACAGGAACAGGCTTAACATAGCTTAATCGCAGGATGGTCTTGGAGCTTAGATTCCAGTAATTTAAGGAGTTTGTTGGTAACTTTTTCTTTTCTTTTTTTTCTCTCAGTTTTACTTTGAACTCAGAGGGGTACAACAGAAGACCAGGGGGCCGTCGTCATAGCAAAGGCGCTTCAGAGAGTTCCTTAACCTGGAAGCCTCAGGAACAGGTTGTAACAGAGATGATTTCTGAAGAGGGTGGCAAGGGTCTGAGGCGTCCCCACTGTACCGTGGAGGAGGTAAGCCCTTTTAGCCTGATCTCTTTTTAAAAACAGGTTATGGTTTTTAGGGGAGTAAGTAATGTGTGTCCTGGGGTACAGAATTCAGAATGGATGGAAAGGTGTACAGTGACTGTAAATTTCCCAGTCTCCCTTACAGTACCTGGCCCCATGACCTTGTCTGATGGTTATTTAGCAAGTAACTGCTGGTACTTGTATATACCCTTCTAGAGATACTGTATACATACATAATTTAGTCAAGTTTCAGATTTTTTTTTTTTTCACTATAGGACAAAAAAGGAATCATGCTAGGAAATGAGGAGATTATATTCCTTTTGGGTGTTTGGCTTCTAACTTGTTTCTTTTATAAGGCATAATTGTGACTGAGCGAAGTAAACAGTGAACGTGTCCACTTTTTCCTTTTTCAAGGCACTATGCATGATGTCTTCATCAACAGTCTTCTTTTTACTTCCCTCTTGAGATCTTTGCTTATTCTAGGAGAATTTAGAATTATTCCTGTACTTGGCATTCCCAGGACCATCACCTGTCATGATTTTCTAGATGATTTTTTGAGCCACTTAGTTTAATTAGTCAAAGAATTATTTATTTGAGGTCCAGGTGTTGTGCTAGTTGTCAGCAATTCAAAAATTGAGTAGCTTGTACCTAAGTAGTTGTAATCAGTGGAGGCAAGCAAAGAGAGGAATGGACTGAGTACTTCAGTACCTCTTCAATGAGAAATCAGAGATGGGACTGAGCAAATATATAAGGTATACACAGGATATATTCTAGAAATATTAGAAAGTAATATTAGCAAGTGCATATTCATTAGCTAAGGGTAATATAAAGTTAGAGAAAGGAGCCTGAGTCTCAGATTTCAGTTTTGGATAAATACGTGTCACTGACTAAGATACCCTATGTGTTTAGGGGGAAGATGATGTCTTCAGTTTTGGACATTGTTTAAAGTGCCAGTGAAATACCCAAGAAGACCTCTCCCGTAGACTCTTGGATATAGGTGATGGGAGTTATGAGAAGAAGGCAGGGTTGGAGACACATTTCTGAATCTTCTGTATATTGGTGTTGGATAAATCAAGGGAGCTGGAGAGAGTACTCACTGAGAGAATGTAGTGTGAGAGAAGAGATAATGGGCAGGCCATCAGCATTTGGGGACAGGCAGAAGAAATAGTCAGCAGTGGAAACTTGAGAAGATAAATCAGGAGTGTGTTGTCTAGGAAGGCACAAGGAGGTCAGCAGCGTGAGGTGTTGGTGAGAGAGGTCAAGTAACATAAGGGCTGAGGAAGTGTCTGCTGGATCTGGCTGTGGAAGTCATTGGTGATTTTGGTGGGACCAGATCCATTTTGGAAACTGAATATTCTGAATATGCAGGTGGATTATTTCTGTTGAGTGTTTCGTGACTGACAAAAACTGCTGTCAAAAACCCAGATGCCACCAGAGTCTAGCAGATAATGAAAAGGAGTGGAGTGGAGTGGAGTCAATGGCCCATCTAAGGACTACATGGCTCCAGAGTGTTGATTCAGTTTTTTGAAAGAGGCTAAATTTTAGGGTTTTTCTTTTCAAATTTATAAAGTTGGTAATTAAAAGAACATTTAAAAGTGCTGGCAAATAAAACACATCCTGGGCTGCATTTGACCTTGTAGTCTCTAGTTATAATTTAATGATAGTTTTAATGTGTTAATACTTAAGTGACATTCTTTTATGTAGGGTGTTCAAAAAGAGGAAAGAGAGAAATACCGAAGGTTACTGGAGCGACTTAAAGAAGGTGGTCATGGAAACTCTGTTTCTCCTGGAACTCCAACTTATCACAGGTAAAAATGAGCTAACAAAAATAAATGCTTTGCCACACATCTTTTTCCTTATTTTTGGAGAGGGGATTGGTGAGAAAGGCTCTGTTGAGAAAAGAGATTTGCATTGTGAGAACTGGCCTTATAATTTGTCTGAACATTATATCTAGTAATGAGATATATAGAGTGTAGTGGTTTTACAAAATAGATTTTTCTGTTAGCTTTAGAATCTTTTGTTCACATGCACTCCTGAAACTCTGATATAGAAAAGTAGAATTACAGGTTGAAGTCAGGTTCTTGGAGAACAGAATGTTTTCCAACCTCTCCAGCACATACATTTACATTTCCCTTAGTGTCTTGTCTTTTTCTGGTCTCTTCCCCCTCCTTCTCCTTTCCTGCCCAGTTCTCCCTCCCTCCCACCCTAGCCTCTCTCTCTGATACACACACAGTCCCTATGGCATCTCAGTGAATGCATTTTTGCAAGATTGAAAGTCTTCCACTTTAGAGACAAGATTAAAGTCACCCCAGGTTATAGAAAGTTTTCCTTATAGGACTTATTGTTAAATACTCTAATGCTTTGGGCAAAACATGACAGTGGCAGAAGAAACTGATGTCTGGCTTTATATTCACCTGTAAAAACAGGACAGAAAATATGTGAGCTCAGCATTGAGGCACACATGGTAATTCTAACAAGTGGTGTGAGAATACACAGCAGAGGTGGGGGGGGGGGGATCCTGGAAATTATGTAACAGCAAGTTGAAGGTGAAAAAGTCACAAGACTGCTTAGCTTGTTGAATGTACAAATAGCAAAAGATTATTTGTCTAGGAATTTTAACTTTTGTTGTGAGCTTTTTTCTTTCCCTCTTAGTTTACTCCGGCAGAATGCTAGTATTTTGTTTTGACTAGTCACTGTTGGCAGCAGCAGTATGCTTCATGAACTTTTGCTCTTGTCATGTTAGCAAAATCCTCAAACTATTTTGCTGTTTACATTCCTGCTTTTATTGTATTATTTTAGGATCCATTTCATTATGTCATTTAAAATTTTTCAGCTTTTAACTTGAGTTTTATCACACTGAGCTTTTTTGGTTGAGGTGGTGCTGAGGATTGAGAACATCCCATTCTAGCAATGTTGAAAGTGGAGGTTAGGTAATTTGGCTGAAGTATTAGAATCAAGATTACACTCCTTGTATTCCAGGCCCAGATGGTGCTGTGTTGCATCCTCTCATAATTTGATGTTATAGGGTAATCAGTAACCCCTGTTTCGAGAAGCTTGTCAGATGGAGATGATGAATATTTATGGTAGACTTTCCTTTTGTATCTGACCTTCTTTACTTTTTGTGTTCTTAAGCTCTCAAAGAAGTCAGATGGACACATTAAAGACCAAAGGCTGGGGGGAAGAGCAAAGTCACGGAGTCAAAACAACTCAGTTTGTTCCAAAACAATGTGAGTTCCCAGATTTAGCCCTGTCTCCGTATATTGGCCTATGAAATTGAGAAGTGACATCCTAGTGAAAGATGGTATACCAAACTTTAGAGCATTGTCAGACCCCAGGGCTTTGACTTGGGCTTATCCAGTACAAGTAGTTTAGTAGAAAACTGTTCAAGATGAAGTAGATTCATAAAATACCCCTTGATTATTTTTCCTAGCTTCTACTTAGCGATATCTTGTGAGTCTAAAATTTCATTTCTTAATATTTATTTTGTTAATTTCTTTATATTTCACCACTAGCTGTTTACTAAATGGCATTAAATGATAAGCGAATGTCTTGATGCTTTGGAAACTATGTAAGTTTAAATTCTAGCTATATGATTGATTAATAAAGGAAACATAAAGTCTTTTCTTTATCATCTTCACAGATAGAGTTGTTGAAACAAGGGGACCGCTATGCTCAGTGAGAAGTGAGAAGAGGTACATGGTTCAGTTCATTCTAAGTTTTCTTTTGATATATTATTTTCTTTATAAGTTATATTAATGAATAACTATGTCTAAAGAATTATGAATTCTCCTCAGCTCTAACAGCTGGTCAGCATATATGGGTACGTGGGTAGCTGTTGTGTCAGATGCCCACACTAACTCGGAAGGTGTCCTTCTCTGCTGGGTGTTAGGGGTTGGGAGATGCAGGTGGCACTTGGATAAGAGTGCAATTGTGGTGGGCATCTTTAGGAATTAGCACCTCTAGTATAAGAACAGTAAAGGCAATTCTGTGTGCCTTAAGGATTTTGGATGATAGTTCCTTTAATAGCAGAGTATGGGGTAAGCTATGGCCCACTGTCCATATCTGGTCCACCTGCCTATTTTTTTTAGGTCAAGTTTTATTGGAACATATTCATGCTAATTCATTTACATACTATCTGGCTATTTTTAAACTATGATAGTTGAGAAGATGTGACAAAACTGTGAGACTTGGGGCACCTAGCTGGCTCAGTCTGTAGAACCTGTGACCCTTGATCTTGGGTTCTTCAGAGTTGTGAGTTTTAGCCCCACCTTAGACAGAGATTACTTAAAACAAAAACAAAAACATAAGACTTGCAGTGCCCAAAATATTTACTATCCTTTTTCAGAAAAATTTTGCTGACCCTTGGTTTAGAGGACTATATAAACTCAAGGCAGTTTTTGTTTACAAATTATTGTCTTATTTCTAAAACTAATCTCACATTTACAGGTTAAAATTATCCAGTCTATACTCTCCCAATATTTTTCCTCAGGTGTTGTTCAAAGGGGAAAATTTCTGATACAGAGAGGACAGTTGGAATCAGACTTGAAAATGAAGGTGTAAGTGGAAACTAGTTAAATTTTATATGTTTTACTCTTTGACCTGAACTATGTTAAAATGGTGCTCATGAAAAGTAAGAGAAATGAAAAATATTATTTTGATTTCTAATTTCATTGTTTTCTTTGAAAAAGCAGCAGGCTTTGAAGATACACAACTTTTGGCTTCCTTCTAAATTCCCGGATTTTTATCTCTGTATGGTGGCCAGTTTTTTTTTGGTGGCCAGTTTTTTTTTGGTGGCCAGTTTTTTTTTGTTTTGTTTTGTTTTTTTGTGAGAGAGATCAACATGCTTCTATCCCAACACTTATCTGCATTGCCTGGCTTCCTTTGGAGAATTTTAAAAAACCATGTGGTCTTTAGGAAAAATATGTTCAGGACCTTCTTTTTAGTTAAGATCTCAGGTTTATTTGAAAATATTAGCAATCTCATGCTCTATTGGATTTTACATTTTTCTGTGTAAGTACTGGAATAAAAAGTGTTCCAGGGATCTCCATAGTGATACCAACATTTTAAATAATAGCAGCAAAATGTTTTTACTAAACACTCAGTATCTAAAAGAAATACATTTCTAAATTAAAGGCAACTTGAAATTTTAGACACATTTAAGGTACATAGAAATACCAAAGTTTAGGGCACTGCTTATGTGAAGTATTAGTTTGATCAGGTTTTTCTCCCATTAGACCTCTTTGTAAGGATTAGTTTAAGTCTCAGAACATTCCCATTCCCAGTCATTTGGAGTGAAGCCTTTTGTATTGAGTTATCATTTATCACCTGTGGAACACTAGCTGAAAAAAGAGGGGAACTATGCCTGAGAGAGGACAGAGAGGGAGCATATTTGGAACCTGGCTGAAGACTACGTCGTGCTTCTGTCTGTGTTGAACCTGAAGGCTTTGCTGTCTGGGATCCTGGGTTGGGGTCGGGGCAGCAGCTGCCCGTTTCCGAGGCCTCGGATACTTAGTTAGCTAGAGTGAAGAGTACTGGCTCTGCATGTTGAGGTTACTGTAGTTCCAGTTTAAAGCTCTCTTTCTAACTCCATTTCTTAGTTTTAAAAGTTGGCCTACTTCAAATTCAGTGTTAAAGGTTACATAGGGTCACAATAAGGATGAATATTGTCAGAGTTTCTGGAATGCTGGCAGAGGTCTATTTGCTATCCCAAATGGCGCTTACATAGGTATTAATTTTACAAAAATTAAGTGGTCTGTAAATTTTTCTGTAGTATATAATTTTTAAAAATGAAATAGAGCAAGTTTACTTATTCTAAGGATGATAATGCTTTATTCTGAGTGATGGGATTATGGGTCATATGTTTTGCTTTTTTTTTTTATGTTTTGCTTTTTAAAAAACATTTCAAAAAGTCTTGTAACCATCATGTTTTTCATTGGCTTAAGAGAACTGAAAATACTCTTCTTGCTGCCTATAGGGAAAGTGACAAGTGTTCTTCACGGTTTGTAATTGAGGTGTCCTGTGAGCCTTAGGTCTTGAGCATTTTTTTGCTCCCTCTCTCAGGGACAGACAGATATGCGAAATCTCCTTTACTTATTTGGGAGATTGCTAATTCTCTCCTTTCAGGATAATGGCACTGTTTTATGTTTCATGTGTGATATATGTTTATATGTGTAAATATCAAACATGCCAATAGAATATAGAAACTTTTTTGATCAGAGGAGGGGACACCAGCTGGAACCTGACCTATCCGAAGAGGTGTCAGCCCGACTCCGCCTGGGCAGTGGGAGCAATGGCTTACTCAGGAGGAAAATGTCAATACTTGAGACAAAAGAAAAACATTGCTCAGGCAAAGAGAGGGATAAAAGGATGGATGATCTTCTTGAACTTACAGAGGTATTATTTCTTGTGTTGATCAGAATAAGAGACATATCTTTAAATAACCTCAGTTATCAAGACTTGAACACATGTTTTGTTTTGAGGAGTTTCTCCAGCCTAGGGATGAGTGTATGAAAGATATCAGGTCCAAGGGCTATCTAGTCACTGGCTACATTGATCACTAGTGATCTGTGAAGGTAGCCTAAGGGATCAGAACATTAGTTCAGCAAATGTGAGTAGACATATTTGTCACATATATTGGGACATTATGGGTTCTTTGTATATTTTCTTCAAATATTTTGGGTTACATACTATGAGTTTCGCATTAGGAATGAGTTCATTGCATTTCTTAAAAGTGATTATTGTTTACTAAAATGTCCCTTTCATTGATAATTGCATTTGAAAATAGTAAAAATTTATTTGAAAAGCCAAAGAAATGAAGGTAGTTAAAAATTCTCATTTTAAAGGTGAGCCTGTATGTTGGTTCCTTTTCCAATTTTTGTTAGTAGGTGGTGGTCCTATGTAGTCCTGTGCAGTGAGCACTTACTATATATTGGACATGCAAGTGGAGTGTCATAAAACGGCACAGTTGTGTGCAGTGGAGGAAGCAAGATTTAAAATACTTGAATGAAACTAATTTCTATTGAGTTTATAGATTCAATCTCAGTGGCTTAAATATGATATGCATTTATCTGCATAATTCTTCAGAGTCATGAAGTCATCTATTCAATGAAGAACCAGTTGGTAGACCTTGCTTCCATTTTCCAGCTTCTCCCTGTTTGTTTATTCCCTTCATGTCCAAACTGTATAGTATCATCTCTTAGGGGTCCTAATTCTATTACATTGATGTTTTAAAATAAAAGTTTAATAGGTAAATAAGGAAAGTGTGGAAATACTTTAAGAATATTGTGAAAGGAGCAAAGGCTAGAGTTAGACACTCCTGGGTTCCAGGCTGGGCTCTTCCTTTTAATAACTGTCTGACTTTGAGCATATAACGTAAATTCTCTGAGGTTCACCTCTTCTGTAAAATGGTGATAATACTTTCAGCACAAGCAAGGATTAATGATGTGCTTCAAGGATCTGGTACTATGTTTGGCTCATAGTGCTCAATAAATGGTAATGGGATAGTTGAAATTATACTTTAAATGTAAATATTATTACCAAATTATTGTTTCCAGAAGCCAGTAGTTGAACTAACTTTTTTTTTTTTTAACCATTAGACTGCTCTGTATTTTAGAGATGAAAAGTTTGTTTTAGCCTCAGACTCTTGAAATCTGATTCTGGTTCTATTTAAAATACAACCTCTGGACTTTCTAATTCAGGACATGGAAAGGGAAATCAGTAATGCCCTAGGTCATGGCCCACAAGATGAAATCCTAAGTAGTGCTTTCAAGTTGCGAATCACTCGAGGTGATATCCAGACCTTGAAGAACTATCACTGGCTCAATGATGAAGTAAGTTCTTTTTGTTCCCATTCTATCACTGTGCTTAACCATTTACTGTCTATAACCAGAGTGATCTCTACCTAATTATAAGGGGTTGGGAAAGCAGCTCTTAGTTTCATCTAAAACAGAAATATCTCAAACCATAAACAGTGGTCAGTTGCGATTCTTTGCTGTCTTTAATTAGTCATGTTTCACTTTTCTGCATCAGTTCTTTGTTTCATCCACCACTTCATTTATGAGGAGTCTTCAGTGATTTTTTTTTTTACAGATTTATTCTTTTTTTTTAAAGTAAGTTCTACGCCCAACATGGTGTTTGTACTCACGACCCCAAGATCAGGAGTCACATACTCTACTGACTCAGCCAGGCAGGCACCTCTTCAGTGACATTTTTATGAACCTTAGGTGTAGCTGATGAGAAGGAAGCAGCAAGTGATACTTTATTTTAGACGAATTCTTATAAGAGCCATTTTATTTTTTTCAATAATAAAGGGATAGACTGATCACTATACATACATGTATATGTAAAAATGTGTCTTTTTCTTTGAGTGATAATGGTAAAAATTTGCCTAATTGTCATCTCGTATCTTTATATATTTAGCTAAAACTAGCTCTGAGTTCTTGCACATGTTCTCGCTGGTCCTTTCCTTAACTCTCCAAAGTCCTTGCATTTTCCCCTTTGTCTTCCTTTCCCCTCCCCTCCCCAGATGGATGATGTATAAACACATTCATATAAAACTAGTATTTTTGTTTTATATTATGAATGTCATATATTTATGATAGAAAATTTGAAGGTACAGGAAAAGTAAAAGAAAAATATTCTGAAGTGTCACCACTCAAAAATAAAATATTAATGTTCAAGTATATTTTTTCCAGTTAATATTTTTTATACATGGTAAAATTTATAAGTAATAAAACTCTAGTTAATATTTCTGTATATTTTTTTCATGTGATATAGTTACATACACCTTTTCATTATTGCAGACTTTTTCCTTGAGTTTCTTCTCTTGGCTCTTTTGCTCACATGCTTCAAAAGTACAGTTTCACTCCTTAATTCCTTGCATTTTGCCCTGATTATCCTTTATTTTCCATATCCTGCCATAAACAGTCCTTTCATCCCCCTCTCTAGTACCTTCCTTTCCTGAAGCTCCTTACCTTCTAATTCAGATAGGTAGAAATTTAGTTGTGGTAATGTACTTGCCATGTTCTGACGTTTACTCCCTTGGTATTACAGGTCATTAATTTTTATATGAATCTTCTGGTGGAAAGAAACAAAAAACAAGGGTATCCAGCACTTCATGCATTCAGTACCTTTTTCTATCCCAAATTAAAGTCGGGTGGTTACCAAGCAGTGAAAAGATGGACCAAAGGGGTCAATCTCTTTGAACAAGAACTTATTCTGGTTCCTATTCATCGGAAGGTACATTGGAGCCTCGTGGTGAGTTGAGAGGGTTAATTGTTGGAGTCTGTATAATGGCTGTTTTCTTGAATAATGAAGCCTACCTTTTTCTGTCCAGTTAAAAGCCCAGTAGTACATATAAAGGTGTACTCTGTAGAGTCGCTTCTTGGCTCTTGAGTTGAACAACTTAGAAAGCTAGATGGCATACAGGAAAACAGGAAAAGAGTTTTAGTACACATATGAATTCTTTATTTGATTTCCTTAGTTTTGTTTACAAGATGGTACAGATTTATTATAGAAGAGTAAAGTATGATACAAACTAAAAAACAAAACCAAAAAAGCTCATCACTTTGAGAGGATCACTAATGTTTTGGTGAGTAAGTTTCTAGGCTTTTCTCCAGGACTAGAAGTACATACTTTTACAGAAATGAAGCTCATATTACCTGTGATATTTTAGAAGAAATGTGTCTTAGAAATCCATTTATGTTGGTACATGTATTGACTTTTTAAAAGTTGCTTTTCCTTTTAGAAATAATATTCTCCTGTTAAGATGTTTCTGGATGTTATGTTTTTCCATTACAGGTGATAGACCTAAGAAAAAGGTGTCTTAAATATCTGGATTCTATGGGACAAAAGGGCCACAGGATCTGTGAGATTCTCCTGTAAGTAAAGGCTGAAAAACTTCACTGCTGCATCATTGTGCCCTTGTTAGGTGATCTGTCTTCTATCTAAGCCTAGAAGGCTCTGGTGGATGGTAGTGTAATGTTTAGTGAATGTCCTTCTAGTTGTTCAGGAATTGACTTGAACTCATCTTCTCAATAAAGAACCTAATATTTGATCTTAACCAGCACTTTTATTTAGTAGCATCACTGGAAACAAGTTTGTCATGCACTGTAATTGTAAAATATGTCTTAATAGGATGCTGTAATTTGAATTAGGATTCTTTGGGATTGATACATTATTCTGAATGTTTTAAAGAACTGTTAGCTAGGGAGTCTTATCCTTGAATTCTTCAACCCACTCATGTCTCTATGCTTTCCAAGAGAGTTGGGTTCATCTCAGAACCAAGAGGTAACTTTTAAGTTAAAGCATATATGCTTTATAGGCAATATTTCAAATAGTAATTGCTAGAAACCTGCCTTTCAAGCATAGCTGCTTAACTGAGCTGTGTAAAGTGGTGATATGAATTTCACAGTGAGGAAGCAGTTCAGTAAGAGCAGTCTCTCTGCTCACTGGAAACAAATGGGAGTTCTCGTTTTTAATTTTAGTAAGGATACTTGAATAAGTTTTATAAGGATATGAACCTTTTAAATGAATGACAAGAAAACTTATTAACAACAATTAGTTCCATTCTCTCTTTCTCAGTACTATTTTAGTGTAAAAGATTCTTTTTTACAGGTATTTATCTTGAATAGAAAGTTTAAAGAGAAGAAAGTTTAAAAAAAATCATAAGATACACCAGATTGTTTATTAAAGCAGTTATTTCCTCCTAGTGTTTTCCGTTTAAGATGTATGTGAAATGTGTACACATCCATACATGTGCACATACACATACATATTTCACTAAAATCACTATTATTACTGAAATCACACAGCAAAGTGTAAGAATACACAAAAATCATACTTCTGTCACACTGACTCTTTTTTCTTTCTTTCTTCCTCTCTCTCTCCATGGGTATCTAAGGCCCACTTCCTTTCCTGATGTTCCCAGTTCAGCTTTTCTTGACTTTTTTTTGCATCATTACCTCCCCACCCCCAGAGAAAAATTTAATTTCTCCATGACAAGAGAAAATAATGCTAAGGAATAAGACTTTTTATTTGTTGGGTTTAGAGGGCTACAAACCTTTTTGAAACATCTAGGATTCTTGCCTTCCAAGAATGAATTTCCACCCCCTGGGGACGATGATATTGCTCCCACTGAGAGTGTAAGTTCTGGCTTCACTGATGCTGGTTTCCTTTATATGCAGGGTAGGATGAGAATGGAGATGCCTGGCTTAAATTTGAGAACCCTCAGAAGACCTGAATAAAATTAAATTACTCTTAATACTTAAGTATATATTACTTATGGCCCCCTTATGTAAGTCCTTATCACACTTAAGAAAATCAGCCAAGGGGGGCACCTTAGTGGCTCAGTTGGTTGGTGTCTGACTTGGTTTCGGCTCAGGTCATGATCTCAGGGTCATAGGATCCAGCCCCATGTTGAGCTCTGCACTCAACTGAGAGTCTTCTTGAGATTCTTTCTCTTCCTTTCCCTTTCTCTCAAAGAATTTTTTTTTTTTTTAAAGAAAAACTAGCCATCAGTCATATTGTAACTTGTAACTTTGGTTCATGTTCTAATTTCCTCAGGTATATTTTATAGTTTTTTCCTTCATCTAGGAAGGCAGTCAGTCAGGGTTCATGTGGATTTAATGTCTCTTTAGAATAATTTAGAATAGTCTTCCTTTTTTCATTTTTCATGGCAGAGGCTTTCTTTTTTTTTTTTTGTCTAGGCCAGTTGCCTTGTTTTATAATTGTTTTCTATTTTAATTTTTTTTTTTAAGATTTTATTTTTTTATTCATAAGATACAGAGAGAGATAGAGAGAGGCGGAGACACAGGCAGAGGGAGAAGCAGGCTCCACGCAGGGAACCCAATGCGGGACTTGATCCCGGGGCTCCAGGATCACGCTCTGGGCTGAAGGTGGCGCTAAACCACTGAGCCACCCAGGCTGCCCTCTATTTTAATTTTTAATTGAAGTATGGTTGATACACAATGTTACATTAGTTTCAGATATGTAAATTAGTAATTTGACTACTCTCTAGTTATGCTGTACTCACCACAACTATAGGAACTTTGTTTTATTTTATTTTTATTATTTATTTATTTATAAAATATTTTATTTATTTATTTATGAGAGACACAGAGAGAGAAGTAGAGACAAAGGCAGAGGGAGAAGCAGGCTCCCTGTGGGGAGCCTGATATGGGACTCAATCCCAGAACCCTGGGATCATGACCTGAGCCGAAGGCAGACACTTACCCAACTGAACCACCCAGGCACCAGTGTATTTTCTGTTTTAGATCTTTTTTTTTTTTTTTTAACTTCCAGTACAGTTAACATACAGTGTTACATTAGCTTCAGGTGTACAATATATCAGTATAATGATTCAGCCATTATAGAACATTATGTATCAGTGTGCATCATGGTAAGTGTGCTCTTCATCTCTTACCCATTTCACACATTGCTCCACATTTTATATCTATTTTTAACTGGGAAAAAGCAAGTTGTAAAATGAAGTACTTTTAAAAATAGAATAAAGTGTATGTTTTTATTTTAAATTTTTTTTTGATTTTTATTTATTTATGATAGTCACAGAGAGAGAGAGAGAGAGAGAGAGAGAGAGAGGCAGAGACACAGGCAGAGGGAGAAGCAGGCTCCATGCACCGGGAGCCTGATGTGGAATTCGATCCCAGGTCTCCAGGATCTTGCCCTGGGCCAAGGCAGGCGCCAAACCGCTGCGCCACCCAGGGATCCCAAGTGTATGTTTTTAAATTATGTGTAAGGAGTGGAGAACTAGAAGAAATCACAGTAAAATATTAATAGTTATTCTGAGTGGCTATTATGAGGTCTTTTGCATTTTATATTTTACAAATTTTAATTTTCTCAGGCATGTACAGTTTTTGTAAGCAGGAAAAAAAAATAAAGATCAAAAGCAATCATGTTTTTTTAAAAAGCTAATAGAGATGGATTTGAGAATAGCCTGCCTGTTAAACATCCTTTGTAATGTCCTTTGTAATGTCCTTTGTAATCATAATGGTAAGTCTCCACAGGGATTCATCAATATATTCTTTCTTTGTTGTTTTTTTAGTCAGTATTTACAGGATGAAAGTAAGACCAAAAGAAATATTGATCTGAATCTTTTAGAGTGGACCCACTACAGCATGAAGCCACATGTAAGTGATGATATTTGGAGTGTTTTGTTGCATTTACTGACTGTGACATATTATGTAGACTTGGCTTCCTCCCTCCCCTTACTTATCCTTAGGCATGCATAAGCTGGTCTTAAGAATTATCTATTTCTAAATCTTTAGAAATTCATTTAATCAAGGTATCTGCTACCTAGTCTTTATTTCTTATTTAAACATGAATGTTGGGGCACCTGGGTGGCTTAGTCAGTTAAGCATCCGACTCTGATTTTGGCTCAGGTCATGATCTCAGGGTTGTGAGATCGACTCTGCATCCGGCATCACACCCAGCAGGGCATCTGCTTGAAGATTCTCTGTCCCCTCTGCCCCTCTTCCTGTTTGCGCGCGCGCGCATGTGTGTGTGTGTGTGTGTGTGCGCACACACGCACACACAGTCTCTCTTTCAAATAAATCCTTAAAAAAATAAATTATAAATGTTAACTATATGCTAGTATGTTTCTCAAAAAAGCTAATAAACTCAAGTCAGCTATTTTTCTTGGTTGGTGCTAATAAAAATTTAAAGTTCTTGTTACTTATCTGGGAATTTTGTTTCTTTAGGTCTTAAGGGTCTCATGCCACAGGTCCTCAAGAGACAAATATGCTCTTTGTGAACATGTTTTGTATTTTACTTGCCAGATTTGAATGCTGAGAAGGCACTTCTCTTAGGGCTTGTGAATGCATACATTTTTGAGTCCTAATGGCTTCCTTTTTAAAGTAAGCTATTTCAGTCTCAGCCCTCACCCGTGTGTAATGGCCCACCTATCTTTACCCAAGAGATTTTCCTAAGTTGAATAATTAGAAGGTTAAGTTTTGAGATTTCCTGAGGAGAGCACAGAACCAAGAGGAGTCTGTTAGGATGAATATACAGTGTTCTGGTGTGGGGATGTAACAAAGAAAACAAATTTTCTTCCTTTGTACATTGGAGTCTGTAGCTGTCTCCATACTGAGAGATGCTATGCTCAGGAGAAAAGTTCAAGCTACCTACCATAGGTGTGGGTGTTGTGCATGTTCAAACAATCTTTTCTCTTTTTTTTACAATAATCATGTGTGTTTCTTTGAATAAAAATTGAACTATTGTCCTCTAGAGTGTTTTCCAGCAGGGGATTCAGACTGTCTTTTATTCTTACTATCTTGTGCTCCAGAGAGCCAACAGCCAAAGTGTGTTTGGGGCTGGCCAACATTAGGGCCCCAGAGGCCTGGGCAATGTGTGAATTTAGCTCATGGGGATCGGTTTATGATGCCTTTAGCACTGCTTGCAGTAAGCTATGCTTTTGCCTCAGCACAGAATTGAGCCATCAAAGCAAGATCCTGATTAGTTAAAGCCTATCAAGAGGCTTTTTTCTTTCTCCTGCTTGTAGCTGTGGGGGTTGAAAGTTGTGGTCTTATTTTGCTGCCTCCAGAAGAGAAGCTAAACCCTGCATTATGGAAATAGGTTAGTTGTATTGTAAGCCTGTTTCTGATTGAGCCACACTTAGCCCTTTTTAAAATTTATAAAATGCTTCTGAACCCATTCTGACTAGAATTCCTGTTACTTAACTAATAAACTTTCTTCCAGTTTGGTTTCCCAATATGAGAGGAGACAGGGAATTCTCACTTTTCTTTTTCTTTCTGAAAAATATTTTCTGTGGGGGTCACATACTCCATGTCATGGGTAGGGTTCTTATACCGCATAAAGACTGTGTTTGTGTACCTTTAACATGTACCTTTAAGATATTGTTCATCCATGGTAATATTTATAAGAACTCAAAGGAGTTTGTATTTGATGACATTTTATCCCTTTCTCCCCTCTTTTTTTTTTTTTTTTTGTAATTTTAGGAGATTCCTCAACAGTTGAATGGGAGTGATTGTGGAATGTTTACTTGTAAATATGCAGATTATATCTCTAGGGACAAACCTATCACATTTACTCAGGTGAGTGAAGCCCCTCCTCACCCACTTACTTGGCAGTGAACAAGATAGACATGGAGCGTGTTCCCAGTGCCTGGCACACAGTAAGGCCATTGGAGGGTAGCTGTGGTGCCATTATTACTGCTGTGACCCTCGGCTGTGGCTTCACTCCGCCAGGATCAGGGCTTGTCCCTGCATCTGCCCTTAGGTTGCTCCTCCTCTTTAGTGACTAGGGAGCCCATTTGCACATCTCCAAACTCCAGTGTTCACTGGCTCCTGAGTATTTCTGGACAAAGGAGGAGGCCTGTAAGAGTATGTAATAGCCTGGGGAGATCAGGCCTTGCAAGAAGTTAAGCCACAGGTCTGAGCTCTAGCTGCAAGTGCTGCCTTTCCCTTCTGTGCTGTCTACTTAGAGTTCTCCAGGACTGTATTTGAGTGGGAATTTGAGTGCGTTGGAACTCTTGAGAATTTATGTTTGTAATAGTGGATTCTCAGCCTTTTTATAACTGAGGACAACCCCCTTTATTTATTTTTCTTTTTAATTTTTTAAAAAAAGATTTTATTTATTCGTTCATGAGAGACACAGAGCGAGAGTGAGAGAGAGGCAGAGGCACAGGCAGAGGGAGAAGCAGGCTCCACGCAGGGAGCCCAATGTGGGACTCGATCCCGGGTCTCCAGGATCACACCCAGGCTGCCCCACAACCCACTTTAAAATATATTTTTCTGGGGCGCCTGGATGGTTCATTCAGTTAAATGTGTGCTTTCAGCTCAGGTTATGATCTCAGGGTCCTGAGATTGAGTCCTGCGTCTCCTACTCCTCCCTGCTCATGTGTGCATGCTGTCTCTATCAAATTAATTAATTAATTAATTAAATTAAAAAATATTTTTCTTAAACAGGCCTCACTTGAACAGATACTGTCCACCAAATTGTACTTATCAAATAAGACTAATAACTATATTCCAAGCTTTTGAAGCAACATGAAGTAACGAGGTCTCCCATGCTGAACTATAATTCTAGTCTAAAATAAAGGCACTTGGTATTGGTTAATTTCATTAGTTTTACTAAGAATAAATGTGTGGTTTTTTTTTTTTTACTACATGTTTTGAGCTATTTAAAATAACTTACATATTCATATGTTACGACTTTTTAGGCCCCTCTAGGTAGGAGATCACTAGTTGATAGCAAAGTGGTATATCTATCTTATTATAATGAGATGCCAGGAGTACCTCAAGGGTGTGAACTTCTGATTTCATCAAAAAGAGAACTAGTTAAAAAAAAGAGAGAGAGAGAGAACTCGTTGAGTTACAGCTAATTTTGGATTTGTTTCGTGTGTTGCTTTGAAAATTGGCTGTCGTGATTATCGTAAAGCAGAATAATATATTAAGCAAAGCTGTTTCATTCTTTGATGCTTCTAAATAACGAGTTATTTGCTCTTTCAATCTACTGACATGAGATTTGAAGGGCAGAAGTTGCCATTTGAACAGAATTGGCAGTGTACATTTGGTAAAACAAATTTTTGAATGTTATTTTCCTTTATTTAAATAGAGTTCATGTTTTTCTCAAAGACAGCAAAATATGTTCATTTTTGAATGTTCTGAAAATAGATGTAAGTAGAAGAGTTTTGTGTTATGCTACCACTTGGGTGTTTCCATTTTGGTTCATGTCTTTGTGTTACAAGGTAGTTGAGGGATTCCCTTGTATAATTCTGCAACCTGCTTTGGTTTTCCTTAACCTGTAAAAACGCTTGTGACACATACAATATAACAATAACATTATAACCTCCTTATCTATGGCTTTTAAGTCTGAATCATGACATAAGAGAGTCAAGGCTTATATAAAGGACATAGTTTATTTAGAGGATTACACCTAAGGGTTGTTGACACTGTGTAACATATGGTGTGTTGTTTGTGGACCCCCTGCAGCACCAGATGCCTCTTTTCCGGAAGAAGATGGTGTGGGAGATCCTTCATCAGCAGTTGCTGTGAGGAGGCCCCGCCCAGTCCCTCGAGCTGCTGGTGGTCCTGTCACGGAGGACGGATGTTTCCATATACCTCATGCATCGTGGGTTCAAAAGTCCCTGCATCAGCTCTGGTCTCGCAGGCACTGAGCCGCAGCTCGCGCCCGGCGCTCCTGCCCCGGCCCCACGTGATGTGGGGCTTCTGCGCGGCCGTGCGCGAGCCTGTGCCTGCTCGCAGCCTGGATCGTTCAACCCACACAAGAACAAACGCTAATTCATACTTTTTTTTTTAAAGATTTTTTTTTCCCTATGAATGTGGGAAATGCAGGATTTATTCTACAATTTGTTTTTTGTGTGTTTGTTCACGTGTTCATTCGCTCACTCATTTGCAAACATAACGGGCAGTGGCTGTCTGCTGCTGCTCTTACAGTTAACTCTGAATTACCTGTTCGAACTATTTATTTTTGAAAGGAATATCAGTCAGGCTCCGCTCCCAGCTGAAGACCAGGAGGGCAATCAGTGGGGGGAGGAAGGCGGTGGTAATTCACTTCTCTGAGGCTGGAGCAGAGGCTGCCGGCTGGAAGCTGGAGATCTGGTTTTGGGGGCTTGCAAATGCCAGAAGCGCCGCAGTGGGGGGCCCGGTTGCCTTTCTGAGGAAGTCGGACACCACAGCGTTGGCATGGGCCCCGGCAACGTGGAACTGCCGCCCAGGAACTCTGGCTCTCCAGGTGTCTTCAGAGGAGCGTAGTGGTCATCCGGGAGACTGCTCTTTCTGGAAATGAGGTGACTTGGCTACTCTTGAAACTGGATTTGAAGTAACTGTAAACCCTACATCTTCATTTTCATCCCAGATCTGGTTGCGTCTAAACTTTAAGAGTTGTCAGGGCTGGCCTGGGCTGCTGATTTCAGATGATACCATTCAACGTAAAAGCTATTTTTCCTCAAAGTTTTTTTTTTTTTCTATGTATAAAGCCGAAATTAAGTTTTGTACTCATTAGGATTTACATCCCCCCCATTCCATCCCCACTGAAATTTGGAAGAAAATTTAGTACATGGCTCTGAGGCTGCCAGTTATACAATAATCTATTTTGCATATGAAAATTTGTATTTAACTTTTTTGTTCACGAAAAACTTTACAGTGGTTACACATTTTTAATTTCGGAAAGTTTAGAGTCGGTCAGAACATATTTTGCAAGATCTAGTGCCTAGTGTTGCTTTTCCGACATAATAAAGGCCGTCTGGCAAACCTGCAGAGCGTATGCCCCAGTGCTTCCTGACCTCCCTCCCTCAGAGCGCCCCAACCTGCCCCGCGCGACCGCAGGGTCGGGCCGGAGAGCCAAGCCTCGAGTCTGCCGCCGTCGGAGCCGGTTCCCCCGGGGCGGGTCCCGAGCTGGGCTCCTGGATGCGCCGCTCGGCCGCGACGCCCTCGAGCTTAGGCCGCTGGCGGCAGTGCGCCGGGATCCTGGGCCCCCCGGGTCCCCCCGGCCCCCGGGGTTCAGCTGACGGTCTAGTCCCCGGAGCCCTGGAGGAGCGGCGTCTGCATCCTGCCCCAGCCGGGATGCTGGGGTGCGGGCGTGTGGGGGCCTCCCGAAGCGGCGTTGGCTGAGCCTCCCCGCGGTGCCCTCTCCTCGTCAGCCCTTCGGGATCCCCGGCCCGCGGGGCGACTGCTCAGACCCGGCCGGTTCCCCCAGCTCCTGAATTGGGGAGCTACCCCCGGCCACGCTTCTCCAGGGACTGCAGGTCTCGGTGCAAACTGTTGGTAATGGAATTCTTAGAGCTAAGCAGCTTATGCGGAAAGCAGTCGGGCGATGAAATCCACAGCTGAGCCTGTCGGTAGCCAATTGTCGACATTAAAACCAGTGACGGGGCAGGCGGCGCGGCTCAGCGGCTTAGCGCCGCCTTCGGCCCGGGGCGTGACCCTGGAGGCCGGGATCGAGTCCCACGTCAGCTCCCTGCATGGAGCCTGCTTCTCCCTCTGCCTGTGTCTCTGCCTCTCTCTGTGTGTCCCACATGAATAAATAAAATCTTAAAAATAAATAAAAATAATAAATAAATAAAACCAGTGATATATATATTTGTAATTGCAGTAGTTTGGGGATCTGAAAAAAAGGTAGAGAAGACCATTGTTCTTTTTTAGAAGGCAGTCTCCTAAAACTTGATAAAGACGAAAAAAAACCCACACAAAAACTATTGGTAAGCAAGTGTCTTTCTCATGTTTGGCCTCCTACCAGAGCTGGGACGTGGTGGGAGGGACCCAGACCTGGGGTGTTCAGAAGATGTTCTGGAGAGCCCCATATTCTACCTCAGTTGCTGAAGACTATTAAACTTCTGATCCCTTCCCCCTCCAGGATCCTAAGCACAACTTGAGGAACGCCACATCGAATGGCGGGTGCTTGCCCGCATTAAGGAGTTGCTTGGTGCTGGGCCCAGCCGTGCGGGTGCGGGGAGTGTGTCCTAGGAGATCTACTGACCCTCAGATGCGAGTAAGTAGACCAGGTAGAGAAGTGTAATGACCTTAGTACTGTGTTTTAAGCTACATAGTTTAAGTTGGCTTTTGTGAACTAATTGGGAACCTAGTTTCTTTGAGGAAAAACTAAGCACCCAATATTCAAAAAGACTTTTGGTATTGTTTGTAAGTTAGAGATCTAGCTGGCTGTATTGCCTTGATAACTAATTTTCCTTTTAATTTGCTACCCAAGCTATACTAGGAAGAGTTTGGGTGTATTGAAACAGGCGTTGATTTTATCTATTTGTCAATAGATAGGTATTGATTTTATCAAATCAATAGGTGTTGATTTTATCTTATTTACCAACAAATTCATGTCTAATTCGGTGGCCTTCAAATTTTTGGATTGCAAATATTTTTTGTATTTTTTTTATTGTGACCAATACATACATATATCTATATTATGTGAATTATATGTGGACACAAAAGTTCCACAAAAACATTACTTGCCCTTGCTAACTTCTGATAGTTGGTATTTCAGGGTTTTTTTTTTTTTTACTACATGTTTTGAGCTATTTAAAATAACTTACATATTCATATGTTACGACTTTTTAGGCCCCTCTAGTAGGAGATCACTAGTTGATAGCAAAGTGGTATATCTATCTTATTATAATGAGATGCCAGGAGTACCTCAAGGGTGTGAACTTCTGATTTCATCAAAAGAGAACTAGTTAAAAAAAAGAGAGAGAGAGAGAACTCGTTGAGTTACAGCTAATTTTGGATTTGTTTCGTGTGTTGCTTTGAAAATTGGCTGTCGTGATTATCGTAAAGCAGAATAATATATTAAGCAAAGCTGTTTCATTCTTTGATGCTTCTAAATAACGAGTTATTTGCTCTTTCAATCTACTGACATGAGATTTGAAGGGCAGAAGTTGCCATTTGAACAGAATTGGCAGTGTACATTTGGTAAAACAAATTTTTGAATGTTATTTTCCTTTATTTAAATAGAGTTCATGTTTTTCTCAAAGACAGCAAAATATGTTCATTTTTGAATGTTCTGAAAATAGATGTAAGTAGAAGAGTTTTGTGTTATGCTACCACTTGGGTGTTTCCATTTTGGTTCATGTCTTTGTGTTACAAGGTAGTTGAGGGATTCCCTTGTATAATTCTGCAACCTGCTTTGGTTTTCCTTAACCTGTAAAAACGCTTGTGACACATACAATATAACAATAACATTATAACCTCCTTATCTATGGCTTTTAAGTCTGAATCATGACATAAGAGAGTCAAGGCTTATATAAAGGACATAGTTTATTTAGAGGATTACACCTAAGGGTTGTTGACACTGTGTAACATATGGTGTGTTGTTTGTGGACCCCCTGCAGCACCAGATGCCTCTTTTCCGGAAGAAGATGGTGTGGGAGATCCTTCATCAGCAGTTGCTGTGAGGAGGCCCCGCCCAGTCCCTCGAGCTGCTGGTGGTCCTGTCACGGAGGACGGATGTTTCCATATACCTCATGCATCGTGGGTTCAAAAGTCCCTGCATCAGCTCTGGTCTCGCAGGCACTGAGCCGCAGCTCGCGCCCGGCGCTCCTGCCCCGGCCCCACGTGATGTGGGGCTTCTGCGCGGCCGTGCGCGAGCCTGTGCCTGCTCGCAGCCTGGATCGTTCAACCCACACAAGAACAAACGCTAATTCATACTTTTTTTTTTTAAAGATTTTTTTTTCCCTATGAATGTGGGAAATGCAGGATTTATTCTACAATTTGTTTTTTGTGTGTTTGTTCACGTGTTCATTCGCTCACTCATTTGCAAACATAACGGGCAGTGGCTGTCTGCTGCTGCTCTTACAGTTAACTCTGAATTACCTGTTCGAACTATTTATTTTTGAAAGGAATATCAGTCAGGCTCCGCTCCCAGCTGAAGACCAGGAGGGCAATCAGTGGGGGGAGGAAGGCGGTGGTAATTCACTTCTCTGAGGCTGGAGCAGAGGCTGCCGGCTGGAAGCTGGAGATCTGGTTTTGGGGGCTTGCAAATGCCAGAAGCGCCGCAGTGGGGGGCCCGGTTGCCTTTCTGAGGAAGTCGGACACCACAGCGTTGGCATGGGCCCCGGCAACGTGGAACTGCCGCCCAGGAACTCTGGCTCTCCAGGTGTCTTCAGAGGAGTGTAGTGGTCATCCGGGAGACTGCTCTTTCTGGAAATGAGGTGACTTGGCTACTCTTGAAACTGGATTTGAAGTAACTGTAAACCCTACATCTTCATTTTCATCCCAGATCTGGTTGCGTCTAAACTTTAAGAGTTGTCAGGGCTGGCCTGGGCTGCTGATTTCAGATGATACCATTCAACGTAAAAGCTATTTTTCCTCAAAGTTTTTTTTTTTTTTTCTATGTATAAAGCCGAAATTAAGTTTTGTACTCATTAGGATTTACATCCCCCCCATTCCATCCCCACTGAAATTTGGAAGAAAATTTAGTACATGGCTCTGAGGCTGCCAGTTATACAATAATCTATTTTGCATATGAAAATTTGTATTTAACTTTTTTGTTCACGAAAAACTTTACAGTGGTTACACATTTTTAATTTCGGAAAGTTTAGAGTCGGTCAGAACATATTTTGCAAGATCTAGTGCCTAGTGTTGCTTTTCCGACGTAATAAAGGCCGTCTGGCAAACCTGCAGAGCGTATGCCCCAGTGCTTCCTGACCTCCCTCCCTCAGAGCGCCCCAACCTGCCCCGCGCGACCGCAGGGTCGGGCCGGAGAGCCAAGCCTCGAGTCTGCCGCCGTCGGAGCCGGTTCCCCCGGGGCGGGTCCCGAGCTGGGCTCCTGGATGCGCCGCTCGGCCGCGACGCCCTCGAGCTTAGGCCGCTGGCGGCAGTGCGCCGGGATCCTGGGCCCCCCGGGTCCCCCCGGCCCCCGGGGTTCAGCTGACGGTCTAGTCCCCGGAGCCCTGGAGGAGCGGCGTCTGCATCCTGCCCCAGCCGGGATGCTGGGGTGCGGGCGTGTGGGGGCCTCCCGAAGCGGCGTTGGCTGAGCCTCCCCGCGGTGCCCTCTCCTCGTCAGCCCTTCGGGATCCCCGGCCCGCGGGGCGACTGCTCAGACCCGGCCGGTTCCCCCAGCTCCTGAATTGGGGAGCTACCCCCGGCCACGCTTCTCCAGGGACTGCAGGTCTCGGTGCAAACTGTTGGTAATGGAATTCTTAGAGCTAAGCAGCTTATGCGGAAAGCAGTCGGGCGATGAAATCCACAGCTGAGCCTGTCGGTAGCCAATTGTCGACATTAAAACCAGTGACGGGGCAGGCGGCGCGGCTCAGCGGCTTAGCGCCGCCTTCGGCCCGGGGCGTGACCCTGGAGGCCGGGATCGAGTCCCACGTCAGCTCCCTGCATGGAGCCTGCTTCTCCCTCTGCCTGTGTCTCTGCCTCTCTCTGTGTGTCCCACATGAATAAATAAAATCTTAAAAATAAATAAAAATAATAAATAAATAAAACCAGTGATATATATATTTGTAATTGCAGTAGTTTGGGGATCTGAAAAAAAGGTAGAGAAGACCATTGTTCTTTTTTAGAAGGCAGTCTCCTAAAACTTGATAAAGACGAAAAAAAACCCACACAAAAACTATTGGTAAGCAAGTGTCTTTCTCATGTTTGGCCTCCTACCAGAGCTGGGACGTGGTGGGAGGGACCCAGACCTGGGGTGTTCAGAAGATGTTCTGGAGAGCCCCATATTCTACCTCAGTTGCTGAAGACTATTAAACTTCTGATCCCTTCCCCCTCCAGGATCCTAAGCACAACTTGAGGAACGCCACATCGAATGGCGGGTGCTTGCCCGCATTAAGGAGTTGCTTGGTGCTGGGCCCACCGTGCGGGTGCGGGGAGTGTGTCCTAGGAGATCTACTGACCCTCAGATGCGAGTAAGTAGACCAGGTAGAGAAGTGTAATGACCTTAGTACTGTGTTTTAAGCTACATAGTTTAAGTTGGCTTTTGTGAACTAATTGGGAACCTAGTTTCTTTGAGGAAAAACTAAGCACCCAATATTCAAAAAGACTTTTGGTATTGTTTGTAAGTTAGAGATCTAGCTGGCTGTATTGCCTTGATAACTAATTTTCCTTTTAATTTGCTACCCAAGCTATACTAGGAAGAGTTTGGGTGTATTGAAACAGGCGTTGATTTTATCTATTTGTCAATAGATAGGTATTGATTTTATCAAATCAATAGGTGTTGATTTTATCTTATTTACCAACAAATTCATGTCTAATTCGGTGGCCTTCAAATTTTTGGATTGCAAATATTTTTTGTATTTTTTATTGTGACCAATACATACATATATCTATATTATGTGAATTATATGTGGACACAAAAGTTCCACAAAAACATTACTTGCCCTTGCTAACTTCTGATAGTTGGTATTTCAGGGTTTTTTTTTTTTTTTAAGATTTTATTTATTTATTTATTTATTTATTTATTTATTTTTATTTATTTATTTATTTGATCATGAGAGACACACAGAGAGGCAGAGACACAGGCAGAGGGAGAAGCAGGCTCCTTGCAGGGAGCCTGATGCAGGACTCAATCCCAGACCCCGGGATCACGCCCTGAGCCGAAGGCAGACGCTCAACAACTGAGCCATCCAGGCATCCCGTATTTCAGTTTTTTAAAAAAGTATAGGTTGTGACTACCAACCCACTAATGGATAGAAACCCAGTTTAAAACTCGGCTCTAAGTCACCTGACAGAGGATGCAAACTAAATTCAAAGCTATTAACCTGGAGACCACAAACATAAATGTGGGACTGTTTTGAGATGAATCAATCTAAATCTAGGAAAATGGGCTGGAAGCTTTCAGACCCTCATTGGAAATATGTAAACAGTCCTTGTTCTTCAGGCTTGTGTGTTGGTATTTCTAAAATGTATTAAGTAGATATATTCCTAGTCTATGCAGGATATAAAAATGGTCCAATGAATGCGGGTGTCCTTTGTCTTTTCCTCGTGGGATGCATGGCACACATTATAACAGATTAACGTCTGAGCCTCGCGTTTCTGAAAACTTGGACACTGAACCCTTCTTTCTGTGTCACCTGTGGCGCTGTTCTAGGGAACACACTTTGGAAAGTGCCAAGAGAAGTAACACAGTTCTTAGAAGAATGTACTTCAAATCTACATGGAGGGAGCGCGCTGCCGCCAGCCCGCAGCACACACACCACCCTCCTTAAGGGCATAAGGTGGTCATCAAGCCTGTAGTCATGCTTATATTTTTCTCTAATTGTATCAATAATAGGTGTTTATAGTACAAAGGCGAAATGCTGATAAAAGGTAAAGAATAAGAATTCTGCAAAGTCATCATTCCTAGTTAACTGAACATTAACATTTTGGTATCTATCCTGGCCTTTGGTATATGCCCCTTCTTATATGTATAAAGAGGTATGTGAATTGTACTGGTTCACACATGTGTATTTTTTTGTTAACAAATATGGAATCATACTCTATATGGCTATATAACCCTTTTTCTACTTAGTTTGTCTCAAACATCTCTTCATGTCAATAAATATTGACATTATTTAGTTGCTGATAGTGTTTTAGAATATGGCTATAATTTATTACATTCAGTGTTCTTGCCCGTACCATCTTGTACCATGTTTGGGTTATTCTCTTAGGAGAAATTCTCAATTAGAATTTCTGAGTTAAAGTTAGATATATTGAAAAAAATTAAGTTAGATATATTAAAAACAAATTAGGGGAAAAAATCACCTATTGGTATTTTGACTTATTTCTTTTGGCACAGGATGATGAGCTGTATCTCTATTGATTTGGTTTATTTTTTCTTTTAAGAATTTATTTATTCATGAGAGACAGAGGCAGAGACCCAGGCAGAGGGAGAAGCAGGCTCCCTGCAGGGAGCCCGATGCAGGACTTGATCCCAGGACCCTGGGATCATGCACGGAGCTGAAGGCAGATACTCAACCACTGAGCCACCCAGGTGTCCTTGTTTTTGTTTTTGTTTTTTTAATTTAAAGATCATATTTATTTGAGTAAGCAGGTGGGGTGGGGGGAGGTCACCAGTAGGGAGAAGGGCAGAGGGAGAAGTAGACTCTCTGCTGAGCAGGACAGACATGGTGCTTGATCCCAGGGACCCAGGGATCATGACCTGAGCCGAGGGCAGATGCCCAACCAACTAAGCCCCTCTACTGATTTAAGTCTTAAAATATTTTTCATGAGTAGCTCTTTTGGATAAGTTCATTCTGCAACATTTGCTATTTTAGTGGACAATTTTATCTTTTTTTCAGCTGCTTTGCAAAAAACTTATTATGGAAATCCTAAGACCTACATAGTCATCATCCCCTTTTAGGAATTACTAAAATGTGGCTAACCCCTCACATGTTGTTCTACCTAAATATTTAAGAATGTCTCCCTAACCAATATTAAAAAAAAAAAAAAACCTGTATCATTTTCACATCTAATAAACATTTGCTAATATCTAATGGTTCATATTCAAATTTTCTTGTTCATTTAATAATTTTTTTTAAGATTATTTATTCATGAGTTACACAGAGAGAGGCAGAGAGATCGAGGGAAAAGCAGGCTCCTTCCAGAGAGCCTGATACGGGACTCAATCCCCAGACCAGGATCACGCCCTGAGCCAAAGGCAGAGACTCAACAGCTTAGCCACCCAGGTGTCCCTTATATATTTTTTTCCCTTATATTTTTCTAATCAGGATATATAGTGGGCTGAATGGTGGCCCTCAAAATGATAGGTCCATATCCTAATTCTTGGAACTTGTATTATTACCCTCCATGACAAATGATGATTAAGTTAAAGGTCTTGAGAAAGGAATTTATCTTGGATCATCTGGGTGGGCTCAAATGCAATCACAGGCCATATAAGAGAGACTGAGTTTTAAGACAGAAGAGGAGGAGGTGTCAAAATGGGCCTAAGCAGTGTTTATATTTTATACTCATCTTTGTGGGGGGGAAAATCTGTTCACACATCTCTAAAGCAAAATCTGGAAAAAGATACCAACTGTTAATAATGGTCTGGACAGGCTGTTACTTTCTACTTTATAAACTTGTTTTTGGAGTTTATAAAAAAAAAAAAAGGGCTAAAAAATGAGATATGGAAACAGCCTGAGGTGATGCTACCATGAGCCACGGAAGCCTGGAGCCACCAAAGCTAGAAGAGCCTCAGGGAAAAGGCCCTGCTGACACCTGGCTTTTGGACTTTCGGCCCCAGCTCTAGAACTCAGAGATAACAAATTTCTGCTTTAACCCATCAGATCTGGCAGGTGCTACAGCGGCCTCAGAAGTCTAGTGCAGGCTCCAAATAAGAAATCTGATTTGATGCACGTTGCCTTTGACGATCACAGCGCTCTGGAGACTCGCACCCAACAGCAGTCTCCCTCCTTATACTATTACAGTAAAGAAACTTGTGTTTTCCTGTGCAACGTCCCCCGTGCCAGATTTGGCTTACAGCTCCTTGGCAGTGCTTAACCATTTTCCGCCAGCCCTTGTATTTTCTATGAATTGGGTAAGTTTAGAGACTTAGCGTGGCTCAGCGGCTGAGTGTCTATCTTTGGCTCAGGGCATGATCCTGGGATCCAGGATGGAGTTCCACATGGGGCTCCCTGTGTGGAGCCTGCTTCTCTCTCTGCTTGTCTCTGCCTGTGTGTCTCTCATGAATAAATAAATAAAATCTTAAAAAAAAAATAAACTGGGTAAGTTTAATCTAGCGGCTGGACTGGATTCAGGTGGAAGTAGGTAAGGACACTTCACTGAGGTCCCTATGGTGTTGGATCTGGTGGTCCCACTTAGTAGCCCTAGGATTGAGCAGTGGTTCAGGCTGTAAGGCTTCCCATCCATTTTTCTCCTCTTGGTTTTAGATCTGATGACCCATTATCTCAGTAGGAGGTACAAGATGGTGCTTTTTTTTTTTTTTTTTTAAAGATTTTATTTATCCATGAGAGACACACAGAGAGAGGCAGAGACACAGGCAGAGGGAGAAGCAGGCTCCATGCAGGAGCCCGATGTGGGACTCGATCCTGGGTCCTTGGGATCATGCCCTGGGCCGAAGGCAGGCGCTAAACCGCTGAGCCACCCAGGGATCCCCCACAGGTCGGATTGTGATAGTTTTCTTGCTTAACCAGGATGGTAAAGGCTCGTGTGACACAGCTGCGCCCCACTGGACACTGGCCCCTTACTGAAGGAGGTCTCTTGGTGAGAAACCGTGGAGACCAGAATGTGGGCACTATGAATGCTGATTACTCCTGGCTTATTGGTGCTTCTGGGCCTTTGCAACAGACTAAAAAATACTTTCTTCAAAGGGAAAAAATGTTTTACTGATTTCCAATTCCAATGTAAGAGTCTAAGGATTTTCTTGATTTTATATTATAATCTTGACAACCTGGGTTGCTAACAACATCAACATGATTATTTGTTTTACCCCACAGTATACTTTAAATAATTTCACAATATCAATACTAACAAGGCCAATAATTATAGTTTAAGATTTCTTTGCAATTCTTTTTATTTTTAGACCATATCCCACTGGAGATTCACAGTGAAAATACTCTTTTAAAATCACTTAGTTTTTTCCCCCAGTAATTACGGCATCAACTTGATACACAGTTGGATTCATTTGTTCTTGGTGTTTAGGGATTTGCTTTTTGCTTTGTTTTTTAATTATGTAAAACATAAACATTAGTCCAAGGGTAAAACGATGCAATAAGATACATTCAGTTTCCTTGCCTCACCCTGTTCTCTTTTCCTATCTAGGTAACTTGGTAGCTTTTTAATCTTTCTTGAAAAGATAGATGTATAAGTATTCATATTTCTTTCCTTTTGTACAATAGTAAAGATAATATATTTGGTTTTTAAAAAAGAACTCAATTTATTCTAGGGGCACCTGGGTGACTCAGTTAAATGTCTGACTTCAGCTCAGACATTTAACTGTGATTAACTGTGATTTAACTGTGATCACAACTGTGTTGTGATCTTGGTGTCCTGGGATGGAGCCCCATGTTGGGCTGCCCACTCAGTGGGGAGTCTGCTTCTCCATCTCTCTGCCCCCCCCCCCACCACGTGTGCTCTAAGACAATTTACTCTAGATAAATAAGTTACTCCTCATTCTTCAGTTCTTTTTATGGCTTCATAATAATCCAGTTTCTGGGTCCCAGGCTTCATTACCAGTCCCCTCACGATGATGTTTAGGCTGTCAATCTTTTTCTGTTACAAATAATGCTTCAATGCACGTGCATTGCTTTTTTTTTTGCATGTCACTCCATTTCTGCTAACCTATCCTGCATAGATTCCTAGAAGTGGAACTGCTGGGTCAAGTATCTAGCATGTCATCTGCCAAATTTCCCTCTGGGGTAGCATCATGGTGTATCACCTCACAGTCTTACCTGCAAAGCCTAAAATATTTATTCTCTGTTTACAGAAAAAGGTGTCAACTCCCTCATTGCAATCCTTAAGGTCTGGCCAGCTCGGAATCCGTGGGGGAGCCAATGTCGGTGGTTTTCAATGGGCGGGGTAGGAGTGGCCCCAATCTTGTGCTCAGTCAGGTGTCCCCGTGGTTCTGCAAGGGAAGGGAGACCAGGAGACAGTGGGGGTGGCTGCCTAGGAAGAGGAGACCGGGGATTTTTGTTCTGCAGCTAGCACCCTGCCATAGCGATCAATTTTGTCCTATCATCTTCCCCTCACTTTCCCCATTTCACACATTTGGCCTGTTAATATGCGGTGTGGGAGTTTTATCATTACTATTATTTTGCTTCCTCTTTAAGGGTAATTTTGATATTTAAATTCAGTTTTAAATTAAGTTATAACTACAGATTTACAACAACTTAAACATTTCTAGCTTAATTGGTTTCAAAGGTTACTTTTAGTCTTTTTTTTTTTTTTTAACATGAGTTTTATTTGGCCTTAGATTTTAGTTGGGAACATTTTCAAATACTTATTTTTAAAGGCATAGGAATTCTCTTATATGAGTCCCTGCAAACAGAATTTTTCTGAATTTTTCACACTTGAAAGATAACTGTACTGGGTATTAAAATTCTCAAGTCATAGCCCTTTTTCTTCTTAAAACCTGGCACTGTAGTGGAGCAGAGATATCTGAAACTGGCTTGATTTTGGCTTGTTATTTTCTTTTGTAAATAACTTTTTTGGGTCTGTATCCTATTAGAACTTTAGTTCTATCTAAAAAACTATGCCAGAATCTATTTAGGTCTGAATCTCTATTTTTGTTTGGTCATATTAAGGTACTGCCTTGCGGCTATAACAAAGAACATAAAGTAACAGTATCTTTAAAAAGATACAGTTTTGGTACCAATCAGAGCCGGAGCAGTGGGATGTAGCACTGTCACAGATCCTGTCAGGAACTTTCCTGAAACACTTGGCTTCCATTTTGCGATTAAGACGGCTGTTCCAGCTCCACGCTGTGCTCACCTCCACACCTGCATCCATCCAGCGGGGAGGGGGGAAATACTGGGGACATTGTGGAGGTGGCAACTATGCATGTTTCTATCTTTTTAAAAAGTGGTTCCAGGAAACCAGACCATGCCACGCATTGAAGCTTTCCCATTCCAGTTTCGTATAGCTTATTGTCCACTTCCCTTGCTTTTTGGGTGGTTAGTTTTGGCTGTTTTGGGTGCTTTTTAAAATTTTTTATTTATTCATGAGAGAGACAGAGACATAGGCAGAGGGAGAAGCAGGCTCCCCACAAGGAGCCCGATGCGGGACTTGATCCCCAAGGCAGATGCTCAACCGCTGAGCCAGCCAGGCATCCCGTTTTCATCTTTTTTGATCTTTAACAAGCCATAAGAAGAAACACTGAAGGCTGCTAAGCCAGAAGTCATTTTTTACTTGGAGGGACTCTGTTGTACTTATACATTTATTTTACAGAAAAGGAGATGTGGCTCTCCGAGGGGATTCTGCTAGAGCAGACAGACGGGGAGAAAATTTCCGGGCCTGGGCTTTCTCTTAGGTTCCTGATGAGGAAGTGAGACCCGAGTAAAGAAAAGGGAGCTCAGGTACCAGAGTCCCAGTCCCGGCCTTCAGGCCTGCCCTGGGGTAAGGCACATAGCGGCAATCTTAAATTTCAGTTCATCAGCACTTGAAGGGGAATGTAGAGAGGAAATCAGGCCGCAGCAACAGTGGACTGTAAACGCCAAGGGAATGTGCGAGCCACGGCACCAGACATTCGCAGTAGCCGCAGGCCAGAGAAACCTCCAGTGGGCTCTGGGATCTGGGTGCGTGTACGTAAATGAGCCGGTCTCTAAATACACACAGTGTGGGCTTCCTTCATAACCCTTAGCCCGGGGCCTCCGTTGCCCGCACCCTTCCCCAGGGACACAGGAATCAGTTGAGGCTAGATGCTTTTCCCACTCTTCCCATCTACCTACCTACCCCACCTCTGCGTCTGCTCAGAGTCATTCTCACCCTAACAGGTGTCAGGTTACCCCCTTAGAGGTCAGTGACTCCTCCCTCCCGCCCCCTTGTCCTGTCGAGACGCCTTCTCAGCTAACCCCTTCCATTCTTTGTTGAATCCTTCTCCCTGACTTCTTTTGGTTCTCCTTTCTTTCATGATATTAAGTTCTCCCTCGGTGTTGGAACCCTCTGCTAATTTGCAACCAACCCGTCATCCTTTGCTAGAGCTCCATGGGGGACAGAACACCTAGAACCCTAGTTAGAGGGAAAATTAACCAGGGCAGGAGGGATGTTTGGGGCTACTTGTCTAGGGAGAGGTTAGTATCTTCAGAAGCACTACGGGTCATGGGGCTTCAAGGGGCTTGGTCCGAGGGAACACACAGGGGCTTTCTGAGTGCAGGCTAATGAATAAAACGTTGGTTGTTGACCTGTGCATCCATTTAGCAACTGTCCTCTATTTTGCATAAAATCATGTAATTGGGACTTTCTGGGATGTCAGGATGTCTTGTCAAGACAGAAAGTCTGGGACTCACAGAAGAAATGGATGCAGAGTTTGAAGAGTCAGGGTTAGCACGTACATGATGGGCAGGTTCATGGGAGTCCAGTGCACACACGTGAGGCTCTTCTGGTGTACAGTGAAGGGGGGGGCAGGACTCCATCCAGCACTTGGGGTCTCAGAGGATGGGTTGTGGGGAGGACAGCTTTGCTTAGGAACCAGCCAGCCGTCTCCTTCCTGTCTCCTGCCTCTCCATGTAGCTTGCCTTCATTTCTGCTGCCCTGGGCCAACTTCCTGGTGCTCCGTGCCAGGGCGGGCCAGGCATCATCGTAGCGCTTCCCTCCCCACCTCTCTCCCACACTTCAGAGACTGGCACTCTGGAAATGGGCAGTTTAGGACCTGGAATGAAATCTCAGACTCTGCCACCAGAACAGAGGCCAAGGAATGAATCGGGAGCAGCAGAGCTAAGAATGCACTTTCGGGTCGTGTCTTCTCGCTCACACCCTGACAGACGGTTCCCAGGCCCTTGAGCCTCTGTCTAAAGCCCTACCTTTAAAGATGTGCTGTTTCTCTGTTCATCTGACAAGGACACCTCAACCCAGGGCACAGCTTTCAGAAATAACCCTGGTTGCCAGGAGCCCTGCAACTTCTCTCGGCCCATCAAGCTGTGGTGTGTTTGTCACAGAGAGGGCAGTGGGCTGGAGTCCTAACAGGAAGAGGAGGGAGGGGTACCAGGACTTCCAATGGCCACAGGAACGGGTGGTCTGTCTCTGCCCGTATTCATTGCCAACCACAGGCAGAGGAACAGCTGGCATCTACCTGCAGAAACTTCAGAAGTTTCATCACAGAAGAAATCAGACTTAGGAGAAATCAGGAATGGGGATGGGACATCAGTGAGGAAGACGTTTTAAGTTACTAGGAGGCCTGAGAGTTAGAAGGGGAATGTGGCTACTCTGTGATCCCATCACTTCCATTCCAGCTGTCTTTGCTGTGCTATGAATGGTCACCCCAAAAAGCCTGACTGGTCACCTCTAGCAATCAAGTATCACCTCGTTATTCCTCTGATTGCTTGGACTTTTAGCATCCGTCTCCAGTAGACCCCACAGGTCTATGAACAAGGGCTCACAAATGGACCCATTCCTGTCCAACCCTTTTACCACACATCCGTGGGAGTGTCCAGTCAGCACCCTTCCCCGCCGCCCCTGCCCTTCTCTGATCTCCTGGGATACTTACAGCGGGGCTTCTGGGGAGGGACGAGCACCTCTTCCCTTGAACTGCCACCCGTGTTAGCCCCTCCTATTTATTCCCCCACAAAAAAACCAACCCTTTCCGGGCCAGGCTTCAAGTTCCTTAAAGACAGGGGCTAGTCTTACCTACCTGGATACGCCGTCAGTTCATCCCTCCAGTTCCGTAGCTGTCAAACTCTGCCATACTCAGGAATCACCCAAAGGGCTTGCTGAAGCAGACTGCGGGGTCCCTCTGGATTTCTGACTCAAGGTGGACCCCAAGAATCTGCATGTCCAACAAGTGCCCAGGTGATACCGATGCTGCTAGTTGGGGACCAGGCGTGGAGCACCACTGACCTAGTTGAGCTCCTCCCAGATAGCTTCCTGGAGAAGCCTGCCTCCTCAGGGTGGCTTCCCAGTCCTGACTCTATCTGCTGCCCATCTTCCCTAAGTCCCCCAGAGCTGGAACTCTGTCGACACTTTGGGATGGGCGATGCTTAGTAAAATAAGAGACCGAGACACCAGGATCTTGTTAGCTGGATATATTTCATTTTTTTTGTTTTTGTTTGTTTTTGTCACAGAACACTGTTTGCAGTAGAGGAAACTGGCATTGCAGTCTGGTGGTAAAATGGCTTGTTCACATAAACCAGTACATGTTCATCCTTTAGCGCAAAAAGCCCTAATGGCGCGTACCCTATTGAAATTCAGGACATCTCCAATATTTTCTCTCTCTGTTTTTCTTTGTCATCTTTTTTTTTTTTTTTAAATAAACATTTTCAAGGTTTGTCCAAAAGAAGGCCATATAGGTTCTTGGCTAGCGGAAGACAATTCAGAACAGTTGTTGCACACTTGGACTGTCACCTTCTCCAGGCTGGCAGTTGATATCTTATTTTTTTTCCAACTCATTTTTATTAAAAAAATAAAAAAATGCTCCAACTATCAGTTTTACAAAATCTCTAAGGGAAACACAAGAGCAAGGTGCTGAGGTAAAAAACACCTGAGGTAGCTTTTTTTTGTGTGTTTTTCTCGTTTAAAAAAATCTGTAAATTTAACGCCCTGGGCCAACGACCTCGTGTAAATTGCTATTTTCCTCCACATTTTTTTTTTAAAAGAAAGAAATCATTTCGCTGAATATTGATGGCTTATACACCAAAATGTAAAAAGACAAAATACATTCTTTCTTTGTGGAATCTTTCTTTGTTTGGTTGGTTGGTTTGATGGGTTCCTGTTTTCTTCTTCCAAAATGCTAGGACAAGTACCATTGACTCTTGTTCTTTTGAGTAACCAAGTGTAAGTTGAGGCTGGTTTGTGTGTTTCGCTTTTGTTCCTTTTGTGTGATGTGATACTCAGAGCACTGCTTTGCCTGGGGGGTGCGTAGATACTGGGAATTGAGACAGAGGGATGAGGGATGGGGGAATTGAAAAGAATGGGAATGGAGGAGGAGGGGAGGGAGAGAAGGCAGGGGAGAGATAAACAGAGAGAGACAGAGAATTATATAGCAGTATGCAAAAAACCAGTTTAAAACCTGTGAAGCAAAGAGAAATGGGTGTGTGAGCTAGACAGGGATGAAGAGAGACAGTTTCCTCTTCAGAGAGACGGTATCCCTTCTGTTGACATACACAGGTGATCCAGAACTGCCGTGAGTGTCCTTTCGAGATTTCCCTCGGGTGAATTTTGTGTGGGTGGTCTCGAAGCTCCTTACTAAACCATTAAGACCTCCCAAAGAACGACTTTATTCTTTAAAGTCTAGAAAAGCCTGCTTTCTCTTTAAAAGGAAAAAAAAATTAATTGATTAAAACTTGGAGTTAGTTGAGTTATTTGATATATTATTTCTAAAATATATTAACGCTGCAGGCACCCTGTGTAACCCACAGGCCACATATCTTAACATCTTTCCCCTTCTAATATGTACACACATGTACAGAGACAATTTCCACAAACAGAAAAGGGTGTGAATTTTGCTTTGCTTTGAACACGTTCACCTATGTTAGTTCAACTAAAAGGGATAGCGTGGTGGGAGTTAAGGAGAGATCCGAGTGGATGGTGCAGTGGATGGCTGGGAAGCCTGCAGAGGCCCTGGGGGAGGCAGGAGGCCGGCCGGGGACTGGGCTGACCTCCCCACTCCCTCCGGGCCCCGGGGATTCTCAGGGCCTCTGCAGAGTCCCCGGCGCCTCCGCAGACTTCTCATTCCTCAGGATGGTCTTTGGTTTGCTCCCGAGCTGGCTGGCTGTGTTTGGTCTCATTCTGTCAGGTGTTGGAAGGGCTACATTCATCCGTTGTTTTGCTGGTGCCTGTTGGGAGCCTCACTTGCTGCGCTGTGAGGCGACTCCCTGAGGATATTTCTGCTCCTGCTGCTTGACCTGTTGTACAATTTCCCTGATCTTGCGCTGGGCAGTCTGCAGCAAGGGAGAGGAGGGGACAGGGGAGAAAAAGGAACCCGGTTCTGAGGACAAGCGGTGGGGCCCGGAGGGTGGGGCTGGGACGTGGGGGAAGGAAGCGGGAGGCTCAGAGAAGCGTCATCTACCTGTCGAGGCCCTCACTCTGGGGGCCTTTTCTGCCTGAAGTAAAATGCAGGGTCCGCATGCACCCCACCCCTACCCCAAGGCAGCTGGTTGTGGGAGAAAGACATGGGACCCCAGAAGCTTCTGTGTACTTGCAGGCCAGGAGGCAGAGCCAGGGAGCCAGTGCCAGGGGGCCTCGCAGAGCTGGACCGCACCCCCTCCCACTACACACACTTCGGTCCTCAGGGCTGCCCCGCACCCCCCTCCTGGAGCCCATTAGGAAGAACGGAAGTGTGATGCCGGGAAGGATGGACAGGAAACGGGTGCGGAGGAACCAAGAAGTAGCCCAGACCCTCTGCCCTGTGCAGCTGAGCGAGCCCCTCACCCCACACCTGCGCTCGGGTCCAGGAGGCCTGGGACGCAGGAAGCAGAGGGGGTGCGGCCGGGACTCTGAGGGCAGGGCACCTCCGGCACAGAGCACGCCGGGCACTCGGCGCAGCTTTACTGTGGGCTTGGGCAGCCCTCACTGGGGTGGCGCAGGGGCTGGGACTGCTCTGTCCCAGACCCAACACACGAGGGCCTCGAACAGAACCAGGCCACATGGCACTGGGTCACAGGTCCCCAACTGAAAGGGAGAAGCCCCGGCCTGGACAGCACGGGGAGGTGGGCTCCTGCAGTGAGCGAGCTGAACCCTTCCCACTGCGATGCTGGTCCCCGCACGGGGTCTCAGAGCCTGACTGGGGACCCCTGGGTGGGTCCTTGCTGGTATGTGGTTCCCAGCAGGGGAAGGCCTTGACTGAGGCCTGAGGGGGCAGCAAAGGGAGGGGGGCAATGCTCTAGCACTGCGGGGGGCTGGAGATGTGCTGGGTTTGTCTTCCAAGTGCTAGGCTCGGCCTTGACCTCCTCTAGCAGCCTGGGGAGGGCCTGGGGAGATCCTGGGGAGAGCAGAGGTGAGAAGGGGTGGAGCAGTTGTCCCTGCCCTGTAGGCAGTCCCTGAAGAGCATGGGGAAGTCCACCTGCGGGGGGAGGGGGGTGCAGGGGTGGGGGGGTGGCGCAGGGGTGTGTGTGTGTGTGTTTGTGTGCAGGGCCCGTGACTACCTGACAGGCTACCAATAGCTTAGAGAACTGGAAAGTGACTGGTAGGAGAGACCACACCCTCACAGCACAGGTACCTGGCTAGCAAAGAAATGCCCAATGATTCTGACGATCACTTCCTCATTTTCATCTGGCGTTTGGTCACGAGGCACGATGACTTCTGCACTGGTTAAGTTCTGCAGCTCATTCACCTGGGAAGAGAGAGAGTGGTTCAGGAGGAAGTGGACAGGGGAGAGCTACTCACCTTTCCTTCAGCCTGGGGGGGGGGGGGACACTCACTGGGCGCCCCGACTCCTGGAGCCCCCCTGGGGCTGAATTTTTATTCTGGAATTCCCCTCAGCAGGTTCCTGCACATGCTCCAAGGACCCGGGCTCTGCCATCACCCAGGAAGGTAAATCCCTCCTGGACACGCTCTCCGGGCGAGCCAGGAGCCCACACCACCTCTGACTCACCAGAGTAAGCTCTCCTTTCTAATCAGGCGTTGTTCTGAGCCCACTCTTCGTTTGCACCCCTGCCTCCAAGTCTTCCTTCTACCTTCGAATTGTTAGTTTTTCTCCAGTCCCACAGCGACCCTGCTGCTCCTCTGTCCCTTATGGCCCCCCCTTCCTGCTCTCTGGGGCTCCTCCCCAGCCTCAACTAGCCTATACTGCACCGGGGCTCAGCCCAGGCCCTGGCCCCGGGGTGCTGAACACCCAGGTGGGGTTGCCAAGTGCTCATGGACAGCTGACAGTCTCTGGGTGGAGATGGGGGGGTACACAGAATTCAGTGACTGGTTCTAAAATGACCAAATAGGGGATCCAAGGGCTCAGGATGGCTGTTTCCCTCTTCCTACTGTATCCTAGTTTATCCAAAGCCAGTGTGTGGACCCAGGCGCGGGGATCAGCATACTGAAGTCAGGCTGTCTGCCCTCGAGGCCCTTCCCCTCTTCCCGACGCAGTTTCACGTGTGGAGCACTTTATAAGGTTGTGGGGGTCAGTTACTACTACACCAGGAAACTGGAATTGTTCACAAATGGCCTACATTCCAAAATATTTTTTATCAATAAACACGAACAACGATTAAACCTGTTTATGAAAAATGAAATTCTGCATAAAGGAAACCGCAGGTATGCCCATGTGCGCACCTATGACTCTAGAGGTCCCCATATGCCTGCCACTCCACACGGTCCTTCTGCTAGCGTGCACAGACTTTATGGGAACTTGTGGGGGTGGTCATATCCCCGCCAGGTGGGTGTCTCATGTCTGACAGCCTATCTGCTGGTTCCTACAGGCTTCAGAGTTAATTCTCTGGCACTTTTCAAATGACTTTGGTTGCTGCCACTGTCAGGTTAAAAGCTGTGGGTTTTTTTGTGTTTTTTTTTTTTAATGTTTCCTTTCTCACCCACCACCCAACTGTGAAACTAGTTCCCCTGTAACAGATGGGCAGGTTTGGGGAACCGAAGACAGAATCTATAGGAGGGAGAGTCTGAAAAGTCAGAGGAGAGTGTAGGATATCAGGCCCCACAGGCCTCTCAGCATGAATTCAGAGAAGGACATACACTCTGGAGGGGGCTCTATTCCCTGTAATTTTCCTGCTGCTGTTGGGTGTGGGCTTGAAGGGGGCAGGAGGCAGCCTCCTTGTCATCTTTAGGGAGTAGGGAGCTTCATTTTCCAGCATGTAGCTGAGATGCCGTATTTCTGGGTGCAGAAAGAACCCTGGTGTTTTTGGTGGCCTGGCTCGGCACCATGGATTTGGGGCCCTCCGCTCCGAGTCACATCCTTGAAGAGCCAACAGAGGTCTGAGGGAAGTTAGGCTAGGCTGGGGCAGGGAATCAGCCCAGGAGATGAAGCCAGCTCAGAGCAAACTTACGGTTTTGCCGCCCTTGCCGATCACCCGGCCAGCTGTAGAAGAGGGCACTCTGATGTGGGCTTCCAGCTTCACCTCCTCTTTGGGGTTAAAGAAGTTTTCTTCTTTCAGTTTCCCAAAGATCCGCCCCTGGGCCTGAGAGAGGAAGGCATGACCGGTGAGTCTGGGCTGCCAGTCGGCACACCTGTGGTGCTGCTGCTCGAACCAGCGAGCCCAGGCCCTGCACACCCTCACCTCCAAATTCCGTGGGGCTGGACACGGAGAAGCTGCGCGCCCTGCTCCCTCCTTCAGAGACCTAGTGCTGCTCCTGCCACCTCCAAGCAACATGCAGGGGACCGTGGCCTCAAGGAAGCCCTCTGTGTGGGGCTGGGGTGCAATCAGGCCTGATTTCTGTCTCCCTAGCACCTACAAATGTTGGGCTGAATGAACCTGTGCGGGGCGGTCTTCACTTCCTCCCCCCACAATATGTTTATGCCCATGGAAACCGAAGGATGGAGGCGAGTCGCGTGGTGCAGTGTGGCTGGCTGCTTTTTGATGTCTAAACCCTAGAACCAGTGCACCTGTGAGGTTATGGTTTTTAAAAAAAGCCTTTAAAAAATTGAGATACCATTTATATCACCTAAAATTCATCATTTTCAAGTGTACACTCCAGGAGTTATTGGTGTATTGTTTTTTAGGTCCATCCACACTGGAATCATTCCCAGTGAATTTTAGGCTCTGGTGGAAAAAACACTGGACTGGAGCAGGGTGCTGATGAAGCAGGTGCAGCATGCATCAGAATTTCACTAATTTTTATAGCTAACATCCTATTGAGCGGATAGACCACATTTCATTGATCTGCTCATGAGTTGAAGGGTTAATGTTTTCTTCTCAAGTCCTAAATATTTTAAAAAATATTTATTTATTTATTCATAAGAGACATACAGAGAGAGGCCAAGACACAGGCAGAGGGAGAAGCAGGCTCCATGCAGGGAGCCCAATGTGGGACTCGATCCCCGGACCCCGGGATCATGCCCTGAGCCGAAGGCAGACGCTCAACTGCTGAGCTCCCCAAGCATCCCAAGTCCTAAATATTTTTAATGATAAGGACTATCCTTTTATAAATATGTTCCTGACTTTCAGAAAACTCAATATCTAATTTCCCTAGGAGAAGGGCGAAAGTAAAAATGCACCTCACCAAACAACATCCAACAAATTCCTGCTATGTCCCCTTACACCCCATGGTTAGGCCCCCATAGCCTGAAAGGTATAAGTGACTCAAGAAGTCTGAGACACCTGTCCTCCAAACCATGGCTCAGGAGGCTGAGATACCCCAGAGGGGGCACCACCTGAAGTGGGTACTGACAGACAATCTACTTTTCCATGGAAGGGAAGGGAAGGAGAGCTCCAAATCGAACAGCCTGGAGGGAGGTGAGACAGGGTGAGTCTGAGACTAGTGAGCAGCAGCAGGAAGGGCAGTGGAGGCAGGGCCTCCCAAAGAACAGTCCTGAACATGCCTCTGAGGTGGCTGCTGCCTGCGTAAGGCCCTCCACGACTGCGGGGCCCAGGTGGCCCTTGGTACTGACCTTGAACTGGGCTTCTGGTGGGCCGGTGATGATGACCATCCTTTCGCTGACGTCTGGGCCTTCCGCTGGGGCAATCTGCAGTTTACAAGGCAAGAGGAAAGTGCTGCTGCCAGGCTGTGCTCCGCAGGCCCCTCTCTTGTTTGGGTGCGTGGTGCACGCACCTAGCCAGGGTATGATGGGGCTTCTGCCCCTGCTGCCTCCACTCTGGGTATTAGGAAGTGACCACCATGGTGCCCAGCATCAAATTTGGGTCTCCGGCCACCCAGGCAGACTTGGAGGCAGGGCAAGTAGTTACTGCCTGTCCCGACCCTGAGCACCGGCAATGACTGGCCTCCCAAGGGAGTCAGGAGGAAGAGGAGCTGTGGGCTCCGCCACCCGACCCAGGCCCCAGAGCGGAGGAACGGCTAGTCCACAGACCACTACTGTGCAGCCAGCTTGCAGGAGAGGTGCCCGGATTCTAACTCTGCTCACAGAGGCGGTTGGCTGCAAGGGACAGTTGAGCTAGACCACAGGTGGCTAGCACCAGCTTGTCCAGGGCACAGGAACTGAGTGAGGGGCAAGGACACCCGGGTCCCAATGTCAGCTCTGCAAACCCCTCCCCTCCCTGGACTCCGTTTCCTCATCTGTGAAACATGGAGGTGAACCCCGGCAAGCTCAACGCCCCCTCTAGCTCTCGCCATTTGTGAGTCTAGGTCTCTTGTAACACAGCTCAAATGACAGGCAAGCACATCTTGTTAGAGCCTCATTACAGATTCTTCTCTGTATAGCCCGCCTTGTTCCAAAAACCATGAAGGTAGCTTTGAAAATAAATATGTCGTAGCAAAAGCTAAAGTTAATTTAAAGTAAAATGAGTTAAAGGTACTCCAGACATTGAGAAATGAGCCAGGAGTGAGGTTAGTATGTAAATGCATCTCATAAGGTCCTATGCACCTGCCTCAGGTGGGCCGCAGAGTCCGTCTTAAGCTTAGAAGAACAATAAAAGAAACTTCATTTACAGGGTCACAGTGTTCCTAAAGTCAGAAAAAGCCAGCGGCTCAGGAGAGGTACCATCCTGAGACTGATGATGTAAGTCACCACCAACGGCTGTGCTTCAGACGTGCCCCCCTTGCCCCGCGAAGACCTCCAACTCCACAGGGGTTAGTTTCTAGCCCACGGCCAAGGCCAGGCTCCATCAGTGAGCCTCAGGTACCGTACGGCCGCTGCAACATTGTAGTGATGATGCATCCCAGGTGTGCTCTGGAATCAGAGATCTTCCTGGGGGCTCTGGCTCTGACACTGCAGCATGAGGATGAACGTGAGGCACAGGTCCCCAAGCCCTGAGCTCCTTGGGAGGACTTCCCTTACATGGGCAGACGACCTGCCAGCCTTCAACTGCGTAGGGCAGCAGCCTCTGCTGAAAAGCAAAGATCACAGTGTCCTCCCAGCAGGTCACAAAGACTGGTCCTTGAGACCACTGGCAGGAACGCCTGCCTCTATTTCTGGATCCACAGTTGGCATTAAGTCTGGCCCTTATCTCAAAGAGGAGGAGATGAGAGGGACTGGAGCATGGACACGGTGGTTCCCACCCTACCCACCCAAACCCAGAGGGGCTAAAGGGCTAATTCATGCTTTACGCTGACCAAATCCCTGCCGCCATCGCTGTGCGCCTCCCAGTGACTCCTGGTTGCCTTGCTCAGAGTCTGAAACAAACACCCTGTCTCTCCTCTGACGCTCACCAGTCCAGACCACAAGCCTAAGAGCTACTTGTGTGCTCCTGTGGTTTGGAATGACGTTCCACCGGGAGAGCACCAGGGAGGAGGACCCCACCTTATCATGACTGAGGCAAATGGGGCCCGGAGGTAAGCAGGGGCTGGAGCGAGGGCCAGGAGTTCATGTGGCATCCTGAAGCCTGCTGCCCTGATGCTCCCAGGGTAGGCGAGCAACAGGAGCCCAGCTCCGTCTGTAACTGGAGCATCTGGGGGTGCGCCTCCCCGACCTCCCCTCTGCTCACCCCCCGCAGCACTCAGCTCCCACTAGCGTACAGCTCTCTGCCTGAAATGGCAGCATCAAATGTGCCTCTTGCTGCAGCCCCCCGAAGGCTGACAAAGCAAGAACGGAGGGTTCTTTGTAGTGAGATTATCCATTTTGCTGTAGAGAAAATGCTTTCAGAGTCCTGTTGAAAGTAACAAAAACCAGACTGGTTTTTAAAAGCAGGAAATTTTTCTCACAAATATTTGGCTTCCCTGGTTTTCTCTCCTTCATTGCTATGCACAGAGGCAGGGGCCAGAGAAGGAGCAGGGTGCTGATGAAGCAGGTGGTCGGTGCAACATAAAGGCTGACTGGGCCTGACCAGCCTGCAGAGCCCTTTCTGCCCCCCTGGTCCCACCCTGCTGGCTCTGCCCACCACAGAGGTCGTGAGCAAAGTGACATACCACCACTCAACCTTGTCGGGATATGGATGGGCAGTGGGGACGCTGTAGGGCGATGCCCAAGGGAGTGCTCTCTCTCTCTCCTAACTCCTCTAGGCCTGTTGGGAATGATTCCAGTGTAGGGCTCTGGTGGCTCTGGTGGAAAAAACACTGGACTGGAAATTGGGTCACCTGGTTGGATGTCGGCTCTCACATTCTTTACCTTTGTGGCCTCTGACAGTTAGCGGGTCCTGCCACTTGTGTGCTTCAGCCTGGTCCCCGTGCCTAAGTCCCACTCTTCTCAAGGGATACAGGGAGGATGTGATGTCACGATCCTTCAAGCCCCTTGTGGTCGAAATCATCTAGTTCGGTCTCCACCGCCTCTCAGGCCACAGGACTGGACACTGGGGCGGGGGGCGGGGGGACAGGCAACCAGCCAAGCGTACCTGTCCCATCCGCGGGCCGGGGTCCCACCTGCCACAAGCCTGCTGGGAGCAGAGGCCTCTGTGTTCCACGCTGCAGGCCACCCGCCCCTCGGGGCTCCCGCCCAGGTTCTACACTTTGCAGGTAACAGAGGAGAAATGCTTTTTCTAAACAGAATTCCTTGGTGGTCTCAGGGCAATCCTCGTCCTGTGCTACTCAGAGTGTTTTGTTTTTGCTTTTCTCCAGCACACTTGCTGTGGGAGAAATTCCAGCTCTTCTTGAGGAGAAAGTGCAAGCATTCTTTCTCTCCAAGTCATGAGACTTCTCGTTCGGAATTCCGGGTTGTCCCATGGTAGCAAATTACTTTACGTAACAACGGAAACTCTGTTTTCTAAAGTGTTTCATGAGGCTTGGGACGTGCTCAGCATTCTGTCTGTGAGTCAGAGCCGATAGCTGGGCTTGGAGCAGGACCAGGGTCGAAGAATCCTTCCCTTTCAGCTCCCGGGATGCTTCTTCACAGGGCGCCCGAAGGGGCAGGATGTGGGCGCGTAACTGCCACCGCCACTCGCGACCATTCCCATAAATCAAGGGGCCTTCCTTCCTGAGCTGCTGTTCGTCCCAGGGCTGCCTGTCGGGCTGTGTCCCCAGCTTTTGTTTATCTACAGTGTTATCGCTTTCCAAAGAGTTTTTCATTCAAACTATTTTCTTGAGGTTCAGGGGTGTGTGAAGCAGAGACTAATTAAAGCATCAAAACCCTGATAAGGGCACAGTGTAAACAAGGCTCTGCTGGCGTACCCCCTTGGCTTGGGAAAGGCCCCAGCCTGTCTGCGCATTTACAGTTCTTGAGAAGAGGGTTGCAGTAGCCCAAAGAGGACGGGGTTGCCTTAGGTGTTATAGGTGTTACTAATAATTTTTCCAATTTCGTCATCAGTTGAACGAGAAAGGAAGGAGAGAGCTAAAGAGGAGAGGCGATGGCATTAACTGGCCAGACCCCGCGGGCTCCTGCCCCTGGAATCAGCGTGGCCCAGGAGCAGCAGAGGGAACAGGGGACGCGGGGCGGGGGGCTGGTGAGGGAAGAGGATGGCTGTCGAGAGCAGCTTTACCTTGATGGAGGCCCCAGCAAATCTAGCCAGCTGTTTAATGTGCGCCCCTTTCTTCCCGATGATGGCACCTACGGCCTGGGTTGGGATGAAGAGATTCACAATCTCCTGCTCTGGATACTGGAAGGGCGACAGAAGACAAGATGTCATTCCCACTGGGGTTGTGCCTTCAGGTGCTCGGCAGGCAGGAACCGAGCATCTACCACGAGCCATGTGCTCTGACGGCCCCAATGCCCAAGGAAATGGCCACTATGGTGCATGCAATTCCCCTGTGCTCTAGGGCTCTGCAGGCGAGAAGCCTAAGGAATGAACCTGAACAGTGAGACCTCTTGAGCAGCTTGGAGTCTGCTGGATTCAAAAAGTGGACTGTTCACAGGTTTTCTGCCGCAAACAAATGTGCTATGTACCGCTCCTGGGTCTCTATCCAAGAGGTAAAACCATTATTAAATATATCCCTGGCCTGAGGATGGAGTCCCGAGGCACCTGGTGAGGAAGAATGGGAAGCTCCTCGGCACCTGGGAGCCATAAATGGTATTTTCACCAGAGTGGCCTTGTGTTCAAAAGATAACAAGTAAACCTGCCCTGACCAGGCCGCCTGGTGACAGCCCAGAGAGACGTGGGCAAGGCTACCGGGGGTCCTCGCTCCAGGGGTCTGTGGGAATGACACGACCCCCACTGTTAGACTTTCCTCAGAGACATATGGAAACTGTTCTTCGGCTCGACACTGCCTCCTAATTTGGCCTCCTGATCATTCACACGTGCCAGCTTCCTGCCACCTCTGGGTTTGTAAGCATCGGTAGGATGGCTGCACGGGACGCATCAGCGCTCTGAAGATCGTCAGCGCACCCCAATGCTGGGGTAGTTTGATGTGCGATACCCCATGCTGTGTCGCTCCTGGGGTGACTCACACCAGGAACATTTGCCGGTCTGCCAAGGCCCTTGCGGCGCCCACCACAGGACAGGGAAAAAGTGGCAGAGGGGGTGGCCCTGGGGGGACACTTACGGAGTGGTGGTGCGGGAACGGGCCAAACTGGTGAGGGGGGTACAAGCTGGAGAAGTATCCGGAGTGGGTCTGCAGCAGGAAAGAAACAGTTGGTCAGTCAGCTGGTGCTCACGGGGACACTCCCCACGCAGGGAGGCAAGACTCCCGCACACAGCACAGGCTCCTCGCACCGGCACCTAGCCGCACCGGCATGTCTGCACCTGCCCATCGGCCGCTCAGATCTCTGCTGCACCCCCACCCCCTCCGCAGCATGGAGCGCTGGGCTGGGTTTTTGGCCGCTGAGCGGCGCCACGCCGGAGGCCCCAGGAACTTGCCACCGTGGGAGGGAGGGCGCATGCACACTCCTTTAACCTGCCCTCCCTCAGATGGGCAGGCCCAGTGGGAAGTCCTGATGGGACCACAAGGCACAGAGATGGTGGGACACTATCAGGACGTAGCCAGCGAATGTGCTCCCGGGAAGCTGGGGTCATGAGCTCCCTTAGAGAATTTCGGAAGGAATGACAAGATTGAGGATGGAGGAACTTTGAGAAAGAGGTTGGGAAAGGAAGGAAAGAAAATGAGTGAATAATCAGCATCGTGTGTGAGTGTGTGTGTGGGTACAGGAAGGTAGATGTACACAGAAAACAACAGAACTATTAAGAAAATAACATTTTATTATTATTTTTTCAAGATTCTATTTATTAATGAGATACACACAGAGAGAGAGAGAGGCAGAGACACAGGCAGAGGGAGAAGCAGGCTCCATGCAGGGAGCCCGATGTGGGACTCAATCCCAGGACCCTGGGCAGACACTCAACCACTGAGCCACCCAGAAGCTCCAAGAAAATAACATTTAAAAAAGCTGCCTTTTACTGAATACCTACTGTGTACTAGGCACTGTGCTAGAGACTTTATTCATAGAGTCTTAATCCTCACAGCAGGCCTGTACGACAGGAAGAGGTTTGATTTCATATATTCCTATAGGCAGGATGCTGAGTGCATCAGTGTGGTCTAGTTAAGTGCGTCTGACATAAGGTCACAAAAACGTAGGCATGCCTGTCACAGGAAGGGAGGCCACCATGGAGCCAATGCCTGTGGGCCCAACCTGCAAGATGACCTTGTAGGTTTCTGACGCTGGTCAGACATTAACTTTTGCCTGATGGCTCCTAAACAAATTTCATGGTGTTCTCAGTCTTCCCAGATCTCCAGCTGGACTCTGAGCTCCAAATCACAACTTCGCCCTATGTCTCACTAGGGACAAAATGAAACAGTCTTCCTATCTGAGCTGGACAGTGGAGTTCTGGCCTCAGAGGAAAGGAGGTATGGTCACGGAGGTGGGGGGGGGAGGCCTCCCCCAGGGGTACCTGAGGTGCCTACAGAACTCTGCTCAGGAGAGGGAACCTTTGCTCTCAATGTCTCAGAAAGAGGCTACAGTGATAGCTCATAGCCACAAGAGGGGGCTACGAGATCAGCATTCTCCGGGCGATCTCCACATCTCCCTGGAAGCTGAGTGCAGAAGGCTTTCGTGGTCCTACTCCTTCCTTGAAGAGAGTTCAGTTCCAGGCCCTTCACGCAGTTCCCTGTCCTGAGCCATGGAAGGTGAGGGGAGAATGCTTGTGGCTTTCTGCCCAAAGTTCTGCCCTGGGGGAAAGATGCTTCTTCCCCCTTTGTCTTGCAGGACAGCCTTTGCATCAGGCCTCAGAGCAGCAATGCTTCTCAATTGTTATTTACCTTTTCTTCCCAAAATTCTGAGATCAAGAGTAGACCTGCCACACTGTGGCTCCTATTCTGAGTTCACACACTCTCAACATAAACACTGTACCAACTGCAGATCTAACCCAAGTGGTAGATTTGGGTGAGCATTGACCATTTGGGTTAGATCTTCACCTCCCAGGAGGAGGTGGCTTCTGAGCTGAGGTGAGGACAGAACCCCACATAAGGCACTGGACCTTCTAAACGGTGTTCATATAGATGCTGAGCCAGGAAAGGGGTTGGCCTCTTGAAAACTAGAAAAGAGGCCAGTATTTGAAAAGCAAGTAATAGAAGACCGCTGCGAATGACGACAGGCAGGCAGGTTGTGGGCCTGGCTTTGAACATGGGTTAGAGCCTATGTACAACGGTGCCCCTGAATGATGTAACATGGCATTCAGGGGGGGTCACAGGAATAAAGAATCTATGGTTGGGTGCTATATGGGCTGGATGACGAGTAGTAAATGAGCACTGACCATAATAGAATGTATGGCTTACAGCACAGTATTTCCCAACCTCACAAGCTGAAATGGAGTCCTGATCTTAAATGGAAGAAGGTTTTCAAAACAGGCTTTGTCATGATGATCAGAGAAATCACCCACTCATGACTTCAATAAATGTTCTCTTGAATGGGAAGGGAAAGCAGGTTGTAGCCATCAGATGAATCAGAGGCTCAGGGAAGGGAGAGGCTAGTATGGAACCCCACCCCCTACTTGGCAGTTGGCCTCACACTGTCCCCATTTGAGGATTCCCAGTTATTTTACAAAGGAGAACCTACTTTAGTTTTGAATATTTTAGAAGCATCAGGACACTGGGGAGGGGGCAAGGGACGTCACAGTAAAGGTGACCCTGCCCCCTGCCAACAGAGGCAACAAGGACGGTGTGGTCATTATTATCCACTGGTTCATGTTACATTGGCAGTTTGAGAGAAACTGGTGTCTGCTCTTCCTGTCTGCTTGACTGTGCTGGGGTGTGGGTAGAGGAGTAGATACCAAGTGCATTTGTAAAAATTAAAAAGGGAATTATAAATAGTTGGACCAGCTTTTCCCTGGAAGAAATGCAGCATCCTTAGTTCCAAGCTGCTGTATATGGCCATAATCATGATGCCAGATTTAAGTGATACACTGAAGCATAAAGAAATCCAAGGGTCGCAAGAGTGAGGCTGGGAAATGGGTAGTGGACAAGGCGAGAGTCAGGCATACAAATTATGTTCAAATACTGAAACAACTTTAGTGTGAAAACAGACTGATGCCACATTGCAAAGATGGTGGATGCTCTCCCTAGGAACCGGGGAGGTGGACTTGGGCCTGCGGGGAGGGAGTGGATTTGGGCAGAGGGGTCAATGTCATGGACAGAAGTCTCTCAGATTCAGAAGGTACAGTGTTCTACTCCAGCTTGTCAAATGGCCTCCCACAATAGCTGCTTGTCCACCTCGGTGTTGTCAAGGGACAACCTTAGGAGCTGACAAAAGCCAGAAATTGTTAAGCTAGCAAGAGGCAGAGCTGAGATTTGAGCACAGAGCTGTGGCTGACTCTGCAGCCCAAGATCTCAACCACTACAACCAATGCTGCCCCCACCTGGAACATTCCAAATTCATGGATTCGGGTGAGGCCCATGGCTCATGTTATGGAAGAACTCCCCTAAGGACTCTAATATACCCTCTATTGAGTTTATTTAAATATATGAACAATTAAAATTCATTAGATATATACAGCGAATCAGGAGCATGAAAGACGGGAGCAAAGATGAACAGGCAAACAAATGACCTCAGTGAATTAATTCAAGAAAGAGGAAGAGCTTTTTTAAAAAATGTCTCATTTGATTTCTTAGTGAAATTCAAGATGACAGTTCCTTTACGCGTAAGAAACGGCTATGAGAAAAAAATAAAGGAGAGACTGAGATTGATTTTGGAAAGCAATCACTCAACAGAGGCTGTATACATAGCCGAGAAGACACTCCTTTAACCCAACAGTGCACTGGAAGATCAACCCGTGCAAAACAAAAAGCAGGAACCAGACATGAGAATAGAGAAGAAATTGATGGAATGAGCACTGGGTGTTAAACTATATGTTGGCAAAGTTAATTTAAATGAATGAATGAATGAAAGAATGGGGGGGCAGGAATAGAGAAGATGTATGATCCATAAAATGGGAGTTCTGGAAGGAGAAAATGGAAGTGGAGGGAACGGAATACCAACATGAAGTACATCAGCAAGAGATCTTCCTGAACTAAAGAAAAACCTGAGTCTTCAGACCAAAGAGCTAAGATTCAGATTTCTGAATTCCAATGGGGGAAGGCAAAATATTAAAAAAGGCAAAGAAACTTAGAAGGAGAAAAAGCTAACTACAAAATAAAGAGAATCAGGCTGGTAGCACACCAATCTGAAAAACAAAATACTAAAAGTACTGTTTTCAGAGTTCTAAAGGAACTATGACTCTACAATTTCTAGACAGCCAGTTGAACTTTCATTCATTTGTGAGGGGAAAAGAAAGGCATTTTCAGATCTAGAAACGTTTAGAAGTTATGCTACTTATGTACTAATTCTGGAAAAGGTTGTTTAAGGAAGTATTCCTGACAAACTAACAACAACAAAAAAAGCCCCAAATAACTCAAAAAAAAAAAAAAAAAAAAGGAGAGAGCATATGCAGCGCAAGACACCATCTGCAGTGAGCAAAGTAACCAGTTATAGTTAATCCTAAACTGTAGATTATGAGATTGTATATTCATTAAGAAAGCAAGCTTAATAATTTGAATAAAATTCCAGATTATTTCTAGAGTGAGCTGACTTAAACACACTGAACAAACTTTGTTACAATAAAGAATTTGACAAAACCATAATCATAGCGGGAAAACAGCAAAGTGCTTCCATCATGTAACATCATACAGATGAAAACAATTATATAGATGATATGAGCCACCAATTAGAACCCCGCTTTTATAGCTATAAACACAACTCTGAGCCCATCAGAGAAGGCACATCTGTCTAAATGCCCATGAATTAAAAAACTGATTATACTTAAGGCCACAAAAATCAGAAATGCTCTGATAACACTGTCTGAATACAAAGTATGGAAAACAATTTCAAGATAATGGAAAAGAAACCATTAACTTCTTAGAAGTTTAGAATAAACAAAGCCCTAGCAAATTTGATTAAGAAAATAAAGAGGGGTCCCTGGTGGGCTCTGTCCATAGAATACGAGACTCTTGATCTTGAGGTTGTGAGTTCAAGCCCCATGTTGAGGGTAGTGTTTATTTAAAAAAAACAACAACAACAACGAAATAACAAGAAAAAAACCTTAAAAATAAAAAAGAGAGAAAACACAAATATACAACGCTAGGGATTACAAGAGAGTAATACACAAGTCTGGGTATTTATTTATCTATTCATTTGACAAAGAGAGAGAGCACAAGCAGGGGGAGTGGCAGGCAGAGGGAGAGGAAGCAGCAGATTCCCCACTAAGCAGACAGCCGGACATGGGGCTCTATCTCAGGACCCCAAGATCATGACCTGAGCCGAAGGCAGATGCTTAACCAACTTAGCCACCCAGGCATCCCAAGTTTGGGGATTTTAAAGGCTAATGGCCTGCTCTGTACACGTTATGCCAACACATATGAAAATTAGATGAGATGAATACTTTCATGGGAAAATAAAAATCAACACAACTAAGTAAAAAACATATAAGAAACTGAAAAGTTTATGTGAAGCAAATAAAAGGTGGTGGCCCAGATGTTTTATGGACAGGTCTTATCAAATCTTCAAGAAACAGAAAAGTCCTACATATTCTTTAATTTTCCAAAGCATATTAAAAGTTGGTCATCTTTCCAATTCATTCTTTGAGAAAAAAGTAATCCTGCTGTTAAAACTGACAGGATTGTTACAGTGTAGACAAAGAGAGGAATGGAACAGAGTCAGGCAGATGATTAAGTGGGAATTTAGTGTAGGACAAACTGGAATTTTAAACTGAGTGATAAAATAGTATAGCATTCAAAAAATGATTTCAGGAAACCTGGCTATCCATTTGGGAAAAAATCAAATTAGACTCTTTTGTCAAACTATTAATCAAAGTAAATTCCCTATGGATTACAGATACAGATACAAGTAAGAACCAACAACTAAAACTTACTTTAAGAAAACATGGGAGGATATTTTTACAGTCTTGGATGGGAGACTTTTTTCTTTAGCATGACAGCAAAGGCCAGAATCCACACAAAACATCACTGATTTAACTACCTTACTTCTTAAAAAATTTCTACATGAATTCTGGTGAAGGGAAATTTGGGAGAATGTAAATTAGCACATACCCTTGGATACAATAATTCCAGTCTTAGTGAATTTACTTTCAGATATACATTTGTGCCAAGACTTATGGATAAGAATATTTACTTTGATACTACATGTAGCAGAGAAAATCTGGAAACAAAACAAATGTCTAAAAATAGTGTGCTGGTAAGGAAAGTTATAGTAAATTCATACAATGGAATACTATGTAGCCATTAAAGAGAATTAGGTCTAGCTCTGAAAAAATGCTCATAATAAGTAAAACAACAAAAAACCCATGGAATTCTGTATGACATTATTACATATATAGTTTTGAATAATATGATCATATATATGCTGATAGAATTTTTTGAAAGTTTAAACATAAAGGTGCTATACTTCTGGGGAGTGGTTGTTGGGTAAAATTTGTGTAAGATAAGGCAGGTCAAGGGAAATGTCCACATTTTACTTTATACAACTTGTTCAAAATATATGTATTTTAAATTATTATGGCACAAGATACTATGAATAAGGCAAAGAGAAATGACAGCCTGACAGAAAATATTTACAACACGACAAACAGCTAATTGCCTTAATATGTAGTCAGCTGTTACAAACCATTAACAAAAAGATGGAAAATAAAGGTAATAACAATAGCAGCTATGTTTACATAGAAATTATGTGCAGGTTTTAAAATTATTATTATTATTTATTAATGAGACATACGGGGGGGGGGGGAGGGCAGAGACACAGGCAGAGGGAGAAGCAGGCTCCACGCAGGGAGCCTGATGTGGGACTCAATCCCGGAGATCCGGGATTACACACTGGGAGGAAGGCGGCGCTAAACCGCTGAGCCACCCGGGCTGCCCTTATGTGCAGGTTTTAACTTATTTAATAACCCTTAAAACAACCCCATGATACCAGGGTCATCAAGATGCAAATAGGTTAAGTCACCTGCCCAAGGTTAAAAATAGCAAGTGATAGTGCAGAGATGCAAATGCAATCAGTCTCTAGAACCTGTACTGCCTCTCAAAAGACTGATGGGCAAATGACACAGAGAGACAATTCATTAGAAGGGGAAAAATGGCCAATAAAACTGTTGAGCCTCATAATAACAAAAGAAATGTTTATTTTAAAATATTAGATTTTACGGACTAATTAATTACATGAGTAATAAAGAGTATGGGAGAAAAAAATCTCTGTCACACACTGGTAGGAAGGAAAACTAGTGTATCTTTCATGCATCAAAATTTATTTATTTATTTATTTATTTAAGATTTTATTTATTTATTCATAGAGTCAGAGAGAGAGAGAGGCAGAGACACAGGCAGAGGGAGAAGCAGGCATGATACAGAGAGCCCGATGTGGGACTCGATCCAGGGTCCCCAGGATCATGCCCTGGGCTGCAGGCGGCGCTAAATCGCTGCACCACCTGCCCCATGTATAAAAATTTATATATTATGTATCAACATTTATGTATTTTATAATAATACATTATGTATAAAATTTATACATCCTTAGGCTCAGAAATTCTATTTCTAGGAATTTATTCCAAGGAAATAACTGGATAAAAGAGCCAAGATTGGGGATCCCTGGGTGGCTCAGCGGTTTGGCGCCTGCCTTCAGTCCAGGGTGTAGTCCTGGAGCCCTGGGATCGAGTCTCACATCGGGCTCCCTGCATGGAGCCTGCTTCTCCCTCTGCCTGTGTCTCTGCCTCTCTCTCTCTCTGTGTGTCTCTCATGAATAAATAAATAAATAAATCTTAAAAAAAAAAAAAGAACCAAGATGTATATACAAGGATTTCCACAGCAGAGTGAAAAATTTAAATATATATATATTAAATATATGTTATATATATGCATATATATAAATTGTATACACATATACACCCATATACATGCAAACACTGGTTATTTCGACATTGAGAAACAACTTGCACTTTCTACAATTCTGTATTATTTGCTTCTTAAATACAATGCATATATTACTTTCATTAACCAGAAAATAATAAAGAATAAGTTTTCATACATACACATATGCTTCCAAAGCTTCAGAGGTCAGAGACCAACCTGGCATGTGTAAGCTAGCTACGAGGAGGTACAGAGACTTCCTGACCTTTGGATGCCAAGAGCAAAAGTACTAGCTTGTGATGCATAAAAGCAAAGAAATACCCTAGAGGTTCCTGGAAATCTGAAAGTCTACATGACAGGAAAACAAGTATTTAAAGCATGCCCACCACTCCCATCCTACCCTATCCTCCTCAGATTCTCTAAGTGTGGCTTTAGGGGCCAGTCCTAGGTCCCACACAGGCAGGAAGTCAGGGCCACCTCCATGTCCTGCACTTTCGCAGCTACCTCAGGGAGATGTCTGATCCCTACCCCAGGAAACCATATTGTCGCAGACAGTTGGGGCAACTATGTGTTCTGGATTAGAATTTACTCTTGGTCTATGGGATCAAGATCAGAAGTTCACGGCTTTTAGCTTTATAAAGAAAGTAAAATCTATTTTATGAAGAACTTATTTTAGTAAAATGGTTATCTTACTGTTGTAGTAAAAATCTCAGATGAAAGGAAACTTTCTAACTGTCAAAATTTATTTTCAAGTTTAGAAAATATTCTGCTATCACATGATAGCTAACAGCTTCTCTTCTGGTTTTAGTATAGGGCACAGTGGCTTTATCTCGTTTCTACAGATAACTCAAAAAGCTACTAGGAATTCTCATACAGCAATGCCTACACCAGAGACCACATCTCAGAAGAAAGGAGTGTTTGCTACAGTAATTAGGTTGTTTGCAAAGAATTAGGTTGACGAACAATTAAAACAGTACAAACATTGGAGGAAAGAAAGTTTGCTTAAAAAATAAGCAATATGTATAGAAAAGAATTAGGAGTGAAAAACAATAAGCTGTCAAATATCCTGAACCCAAATTTGACAACGTATTGATCTATAATGCTTGTATTTGGAAGCAACAATTAGAAAACTCAAAACATTCACATTTCTTTTGTTATTAACTATGACTCAAATAATAAATACTTATTGAGAACCTACTAAATGCCAGGCATTGTGCAAAGTGTTTAGAAACAAACGCTGTGTATTATTTTCTTTTGAAAACTGCCTATTAATAAAATATGATGCATTTGAGTTATAGACACAGGTGAGATATGTATATATATATGAAAGAGCCATCCTGGTACCCTATTATTTCATTTATATGAACAATACTCATGAAGATTCTTATTTGAGCTAACAGATCTTCTTTTTTTTTTTTTTTTTTCAGATCTTCTTTTTATAAACAAATAGACTTCTAGTTAGTGAATTTGCTAGCACTGTAGTTTCTTTCCTAGGTATGCCATATACTGTGTAAGAGCACATATTCAGAGGATGGTTTAATAATATTTATCTGTCCATTAGGAAGAAGTCCCAAGAAATGTTGGATTTATCCTACAATCACTTATGATTATGGCCTCCAAATTAAAGCTTTAGCTCTCATTCAACATAGCAGAGTAATGCTGCCGCCTGGGGGTGCCCAGAGCATGAGCAAACCTCTAGATGCTGAGCTACTTACAGCGAAAGGGTGGTAAGGGGGAGCGGGGGGAGCTCCTCGGGGCCCTGCTGGTGGAGGCAGCACGGATAGTCCTGTTGAAAAGATGCCAAGTGCGCTGAGGTTCAACCCCGGGATCAGATTGGCTTGTTGCTGGGAACAGAAATGGAGAAAAAGATGAGGGGAGGAGACCAGAGAGGCCCAGCTTGCCTGGGTCAATCTCCATCTCTTGTCTGTTTGGCACCAGTGCCTCCTGATCCGCTCTGCCCTGCCTCATGGACCACCCCGCTGCTGGGGTGGGCTCTCCAAACCTCAAGCTGACGATGGCATTCCTTCAAAGCTTTTTCAAGAGTGTCTACACATCGTAACACAGCCAACTAGGCTCCTCTGGGGGACCCAGGCCACTGCACCCTCTCTCCTGCTGACCCCTGATCCCCACCCTGCCCAGTTCTGCTCCTCTCTCACTGCTGGGCCCCTGCACACATTATCCATCATGTAAGGAATGTGCTTCTCTTCCTCTTCACCTGGCTAAGTCGTACTCTTCATGTGGGTTTTACCTGAGCTTAGATGTCCCCTTCAGGCAGGAAACCTTCTCTCACCCCAAAGGTCTCTGCTCCAGTGCGTTTTCTTTGCACCCCCCACCAATATTCCTGTGTTTCCTTCAAATAATATTCAAAGTATCATCATACAGTATTCACATTGCCTGTGTAGTTGCCTCTTCCCTTTTAGACCATAATTTCCTTGAGGATGGAGACTGTTTTACTTAGTGTTGTGTGCTCAGTGCCTGGTATATAGTAAGTACTCAATAAATACTTGTAGAACGCATGTTTAAAATATATTGGGTTAACAGGTTTTTTCCAACTCTATCCAGAGAAAGATCAGACCTTTCACTAGGATACCACACATGTAAACACCATTCTCCAGGTTCAGGATGGTTCACAACTTCGAATTTTTCACCATTTGGTTGCCAGTGTTGTGATCCTCTCACCTGCTTGGTCATTTCACATTTAAACACGGGATGCTCACCTAGGCTGGGGTGAGTTTGAACTGCACAGCCCTGTCAGAGGCAGAGGGATGTCATCCCCTGACCTGTGTCCTCCCTGCCCCTACCTCTGTCTCCTTGAACACCAAGTGGGTCTCTAACATTTTCTATGTTCTTATTGTGACAAAGGTCATCCATTATCTTGCCTTCTCTTAGGATGTTTGGAGTAGGAGAGCTGGGATATTTAACCTTTAACTCATCTGATAGCTAAGATACAATAATTTTGTTATCTATCAACAATCATCTATCAACAAATGACTTTGCTACAGACATGGATGAATCTAAGCGATGCGCTCAAGTGGAGGTATGTGGAGCACACAGACCCTTCTGTAGCTTTTCTGGGTATTCACAGAAGAGATATTTATCATACGATGTCAAGAGCCCAAAAAAAGAAAATGAGATCATCTGAGGATATTTCCACAGACAAATATACACAAACAGGGAGGTGACAATACAATCCTGTCCTCATCATGCTCCACAGTTATCACATGATGTGTGCTGCTACAGTGGGGGGTGGGGAGGGGGGGCGGTGCTGGGGAGAGGTAGGGGTAGTGTTCTGGCCTGAAGAGGAGGGTCCTTAGAAAGAGCTGCACTGACGGCACTGGGTTTAGCCTACAGAGCTCTTTGTCAATATTTACTCCTCTGTGAAATATTACCAGGTCTGAGATTTGCTTCAAAGTCATTCAAGGAGGGTGGGAAAGCAGATGGAGGTCCAGATGAAACAAAACAGGTCGGGGGCTGATAATGGTACAAGTCTGTTTATAGGCATATGAAGACTAATTACAAGATCCCTTCCTCTTTTGTTTAGGTTAGAAAATCATTATAATAAAAAATGAAAAAATTACACCTCTGAGTGGGGCTTGGGCTTTGCTGATAGACAAATATTTTTAAGATTTTTGAATGTCAGACCAGTGCCTCCCCATTATAAAGTGAGAATTAGTTAGCAATAACAGAAAGGACATGCCCAAATCCGGACATCGCTGAAAGCATCAGTGAGAGCCAAGGTGGTTGACAACATTTATTGGGTGACTAGACGTGCAGATCAGTAAGCAAGGGATGAAAATCAGAGTTTAATTTTAAAGTATATATTTTTAAATTTAGAAAGTAACAGGACAATATTACAGAAAGTTTGTAAAGTAGAAAAAAATCTCTTTCCTAGCATACCAGCTGTTTTTATTTTTGTATGCAGCCTTCCTGTCATTTTGCTCCATACTATTTTACATAACCATAACCTGAACTAAATATACTTCTATATGCTCTTTTCTTAATTAACATTATATCATAAGCAATTCTTCATTTTATAATCTTCAAAGTTATGATTTTAATAGCTTCACACTATTTTTTATCCAGTACATTTATCACAATCCACTAGTTGGTTTCCTGCTTGTTTTAATGCTCTTGCCCCAAGAAGGCAGGAATAACTCCACATATCTATTCTAAGGCACTTCCTCACTCGCTGAATGACAACTATTCTTAGAGAAGCTTGTGTCCTGCCTGAAAACACATGTAAAAACCAGTAGAGAAGAAAGCACTCGGCACTTACATTAACAGCCAGCATATCATTTTCAAAGGCCTCACGGAGCTTCTTCATAATCTCTACCTCTGCATTGGCACAGGCCTCGACTGTGCCCTTCACAGTGATGGTTCTTTCAGGGTTGTATATGCTCAAATCCTGCAAGCTGGCCACCGGGAAAAAAAGAGAGATTTCCTTTTTTCAAAAGGAAAAATAAAATCCCAGAAGGATCACAAACAAGTCTTGGTGGAGGACATGGGGAGAAAACTGGGTTCCCTCACCACACAGTGTTGTATCAAATACTTGTCATTTTATTTCAAATCTTAGAGGTGACTTAGCTCATATCCATAGCAGAAAATGTCTGACTGGTAACTATGCAGTTGTTTTGATGGTGTTGGAGAGAATTACATCACTTATGATTATAATCCCATTTTAAGGAAAGGCAGATGAAGGAGCTGGGCATATCAAAATGCTCAAGTTCTCCATTTTGGGCACAATTAAACCGGAATGGGTGGCTTACGATGAGATTGTTATCTTGGTCCCCGTCTCATGTTCAATTTTCTTCAAATTTCTGCCTTCTTTTCCAATCAGTCTTCCAACTAAGCCATTGTGGGCCAAGATTTTCAGAGGAATCTCTTCAGCTCTAAAAGAGACAAACAATAATTTAACACTTAAAGTGGACATATTGGTTGCCTCCTAAGAGCTATTAAACCACTTTTTTCCCTTTACAAACATAAGCCATTTTGTTCAGGTACCAAGTGGCTATGGGTTGTAGGTGAGGCTTGTTCCTTCACCAACCCCGGTGCATGGATTCTGATTAACACAAGCCAAATCATGGTAATTTTATTCCCTTGTTGAGACTGCCTGGAAGTGGGTCTAGGAGGCAAATCTGGCCAATGAGCTATGAGGAGAAGTCCCGCATGACTTTAGGAAGGTTTTTCTTGCTCTTAAAAAAGACAAGGGAGTTTATCAGCCCCGGATGACACACTAGGATGCTACAGGCCCTCCTAACCCCACAGAGATAACCAAATTAACAACCACAGAGAGACTGAAATACCTCTGTGAGAACTCCAGAGCTCAGTTGAGAAACTATGGTACCCTGGTCATGATAAAGCCAAGAAAAGACTCCAGTAAAAGAGGTGGGAAAATCTGCAGTGTTTGGTGTGGCTACTCTTGCTCCTTCTCCTATGCAGCATAGCAAGGAGCAAATGGGAGGAAATCTCCCATACCAGGGATCCTCCCATGGGATGTAAACAAAAGATTAGACCATATATCCAACATTCTAGCTTATTTGGGAGCTGCCCGAGGGATTGGTTTCTGCCTTGCTTCACTTGAAGCACTGAAGAGAAGGGCGCCAGTGTTTTAGAAGCTGCTGAAAATCAAGGTGAGCAGTATGTTAGAGCTGCAGTTCCATAGTCAGAAGTCAGGGGGAGAAAGGTCAGAAGAGGTTTGAGAGGCCCTAACACCTCCAACAGGGCGGGTAAGTAAGATGGTTGTTTTTTATAAATGTCCCAATCCTAGCAAAACATTAAGAGACATACAAAGAAATGGGGAAATATGTGCTAATCAAAGGATCAAAATATAACTCCAGAAACCATCCCTAAAGAAATGCAGATCCATGAGCTGACAAAGAATTTACAAATGTCATTAAGACACTCAATGACCTAAAAGAGAACAGAGAGACAACTAAACAAAATCAGGAAAACCATGAGTGAACAAAATGAGGATATCAACAGAGAAACTATAAAAAACAATAATGGAACTAAAAAATGTAATACCTGAACCAAAATTCATTAAAGCAAATCTGACAGGCAGAAGAAAGAACAAGCACACTTGAAGACTGGTCATTTGAAATCATCAAGTAAAAGTAGAAAAAAGAAAAAAGCCCCCACAAAGCACAAAGGCTAAGAAATTTATGGGTCAGGATCAAGTGGACTAATAAACTCATGCAAATCCCAGAAGGAAGAAAGAGAAAGGGCAGAGAGCTCATTTGAAGAAATAACAGCAAAAAAGTTCCCAAATCTCAGGAAAGAAATGGACATGTAGATTCAAGAAACTCAAAGAACTCCAAATGGGACAAACCAAGGAGAACCACACTGAGACACATTATAATCCAATTGTCCAAAAGCAAAGACAAAGAGAGAATCTTCAAAGCAGCAAGAGAAAAGTGATTATTCACAAACAAGAGAGTTTGCATAAGATTATCAGCAGATTTCTCAGCAGAAACTTTTTTTTAAACATTTTGTTTATTCATGAGACACAGAGAGAAAGAGAGAGAGGCAGAGACACAGGCAGAGGGAGAAGCAGGCTCCATGGCAGGGAGCCCGATGTGAGACTAGATCCCAGGTCTCCAAGATCAGGCCCTGGGCTGAAGGCAGGCCCTAAACCGCCAAGCCACTCAGGCTGCCCTCTCAGCAGAAACTTTACAGGCCAGAAGGCAGTGGGATGAAATGTTCAAAATGCTGAAAGAAAAACACATCAACCAAGAATATTGTTATCTGGCAAAAGTATCCTGTGAAAATGAAGGAGATATTAAGACTTTCCTAGATAAACAAAAGCTAATAAGGGAGATCATTATTATTAGGCTTGCTCTACAAGAAATGCTAAAAGGAATCATTTAATGGAAATGAAGGGACAGTGGATAGCAACACAAAGCCATATGAAAATACAAGGTTCTCTAGTAAATGTAAATACAAATACAATACCTGTACTATAATAATTTTGATGCACAGAATTTAAATGACAAAAACATTTTTTAAAAAGATAAATCTATTAATAGGTATAAAATATATAAAGAGCAATTTGTGACATCAGTAACAAAGTAGGGTGTAGAATTGTAAAAGAGCAGAGTTTTTGGATATGATTAAAGTTAAATTGCTATCAGTTTAAAATAGAATGCTGTATCTTTAAGATGTTTTATGTAATTGCAATGGTAACTATGAAGAAATTATAGATATACATAAAAGGAAATGAAAAGAGACTTAACACGTATCACTATAAAAACCAAAAAGCAAAGAACAAAGTAAAAAAATACACTAAAGAAAGCAGTAAAAGAGAAAAGGAGGGACAATAAAGCTACAAGACATTTAGAAAACAACAAAATGGCAATAGGAAGTCTTTCCCTATTAATAATTAATTACGTTAAGTGTAAAAGAATTTAAGTTCCCAATCCAAAAGATGTGGATTGGCTGAATGGATTAAAAAACAAACAAACAATGAAAGATCTCAAATTGACAACTTTAAACTCAAGGAATTAGAAAAAGAATAAACTAAATCCAAAGCTGGATTAATAAGGAAGGAAACGATAAAGATCAGAGCAAAGATAAACAAAATAGAGGAGAGAAAAACAAAACAAAACAAAAAAAACAACTAAAAATTGGTTTTTGACAAGATCAACAAAATTAATAAATATCTAGATTAAAGCAAAGAAAGAACACTCAAATATATAAAATCAGAAGTGAAACAGGGGATGCTGCAACTGATGTTACAGAGATAAGCATGATTACAAGAGAATACCATGAACACGCATACATCAACAAAGAGATAACTAGAAGAAGTAGATAAATTCCCAGAAACACACAACCTACTAATACTAAATCTTGAAAAGAAAATCTGAACAGACCAATTAATAAGTAAGGAGATTGATTCAGTACTTAAAAACTTCCCAACAAAAAAGCCCAGAATCAGATGGCTTCCCTGGAGAATTCTACCAAACATTTAAAGAATTAATACCAATTCTTCCAAAAAAATTGAAGAAGAGGGAACATTTCTAAGCTCATTCTATGAGACCGGCTTTACTCTAATACCAAGCTAGACAAAGACACTTCGATAAAAGAAAACTACAGTCCAATATCCTTGATAAATATTGATACAAAAGTCCTCAACAAAATACAAGAAAATGAATTCAAAAGCATTTTACATTAAAAGGACAATACAAAAAAATAAAAATAAAAAAATAAAAAATAAAAGGACAATACATTATGACCAAGTAGGATGTGCTTCTGGAATGTAAGGGTGGTTCAACATATAAAAATCAATGTAATATACATTAATAGAATAAAGGTAAAAAACCACATGATCATCTGAATTGATGCAGAAAAAAGCATTTGACAAAAATTTAGCACCCTTTTATGATAAAAACAGTCAACAATCTAGAAATACAATGAAACTACCTTAATAAAACAAAGGCCTTTTGTGAAAAGCCCACAGTGAATATCATATTCAATAGTGAAAGACTGTAAGCTTCTCCTAAGATCTGGAACAAGAGAAGGATACCCACATTCACCATTTCTATTCAACTTAGTATTGGAAGTGCTAGCTAGAATGCTAGTTAGGGCAATTAGGTAAGAAAAAGAAATAAAAAGCATTGAAATTGAAAAGGAAGAAGTAAATTATCTTCTGTTTGCAGATAATATGATGTGATATGAAGAAAACTCTAAAGATTCCACACACAAAAAAACCTGTTAGAATAAACTCATTCAGCAAAGTTGCAGTATATAAAATCAACATACAAAAATCAAGTTTGTTTCCATACACTAACAATGAACAACCTGAAAAGAAAATTAAGAAAAAACACTTTCATTTTACAATAGTGTCTTAAAGAATAAAATACTTAGGAATAAACGTAACCAAGGAGATAAAAGATTTATATGCTAAAAAACTACATAGGACTGGTGAAAGAAATGAGAGAAGACAAAAATAAATGGAAAGACATCCCATGTTCGTGAACTGAAAGACTTAATATTGTTTGGATGTCCATACTACCCAAAGTGATCTACAGATTCAGTGCAATCCCTATCAAATTCCCAATGGCATCTTTTGCAGAAATAATTCATCTGAAATCTCAAGGGACCCTGAACAGTTAAAACAATTTTGAAAAAGAACAAAGCTCGAGAACTCATACCTCCTGATTTCAAAACCTGTTACAAGGCTACAGTAATTAAGACAGTATGGCAGTGGCATCAAGGCAGATAAATAAACCAATGGTACAGAATAGTGATTCCAGAAATAAACGCTTGCATATATGATCAAATGATCTTTGACAAGGGTGCCCAGATAACACAATGGGGAAAAGGACAGCCTTCAACAAATGGTGCTGGGAAAACTGGATATCCACATGCAAAAGAATGAAGCTAGACCCTTATTTTAGCCCACATACAAAAATTACCTCAAAATGGAATAAAGACCTAAATGTAAAACCTAACACTATAATTGTCCTAGAAGAAAATAGGGGAAAGCTTCATGACATCAGGCTTAGCAATGAGACATCAAAAGCAAAGGCAACAAACACCAAAATAGACAAATTCAACATCAAATTTAAAAAGTTTTGTGCATCAAAGGACATGGTCAACAGAGTGGAAAGGTAACCTAGGGAAAAGAAGTAAATATCTGCAAATCATGTACCACTAATCATAAAGGATTAATATCCAGAATATATAAAGAACTCCTACAATTCAACAACAAAAAAAATCAGACAACCCATTTTAAAAATAGGCATAAATTAGATACTCTCCAAAGATGATATACAGATGGCCAATAAGCACATGAAAAGATGCTCAATATCACCAACTATCATAGAAATGCAAATAATCTGAGATACTATGAACACAAATTATTACCACACATCCATTAGTTTGGCTACTACCAAATAACAGAAAATAGCAAGGACTGGTGAGGATGTGGAGAAATTGGATCCCTTGTGTACTGTTGGTGATACTATAAAATGATATCATTGCTATGGAAAACAATAATATGGAGATTCCTCAAAAAATTGAATAAAACTATCATGATCCAGTAATCTCACTTCTGGGTATATATCCAAAAGAATTAAAAGCAGGATCTTGAAGAGATATTTGTACACCCATGTTCATAACAGTACTATTCACAATAGCCAGAAGGTGAAAACAACCCAAATGTACATCAATGGATGACTATACAAAATGTGATATATGCACACAAAGGAATATTATTCAGTTTTAAAAAGGAAGCAAGTCCTGCTGCATGCTACAACATGGATGAATCTTGAAGACATTATGCTAAGCGAAATAAGCCAGTCACAAAAAGACAAAATACTGTATGATTCCACTTATATGCAGTCTCTAAAGCAGTCAAATTCACAGAAACAGAACGTAAAATTTTAGCTACTGAAGGTTAGAGGGAGAGAGAAAAGGAGAGTTGTTCAGTGGGTATAGAGTTTCAGTTTTGCAAGATGAAAGGTTTTGGAAATCTGTTTTTACAATAATGTGACTATATTATTGAACTGTAAACTTAAAAATGGGTAAGTAAAATAAATCAGAGAAACACAAATACTGCATAATCTCATTTACATGTGGAATCTAAAATGAAACAAGCTCATAGATACGGAGAACAGATTAATGGTTGCCAGAGGTGTGTGAGGGGTGAGATGTGTGTGCAAAATGTGTGAAGAGAGTCAAACTTACAAACTTCCATATAGGGCAGCCCAGGTGGCTTAGCAGTTTAGCACCGCCTTCAGCCCAGGGCATGATCCTGGAGACTCAGGATCGAGTCCTGCATCAGGCTCCCTGCATGGAGCCTGCTTCTCCCTCTCCCTGTCTCTCTCTCTGTGTGTCTCTAATAAATAAATAAAAATATCTTAAAAAAAAACTTCCATATAAAATAAGTAAGTCATGAGATATAATGAACAGCATGGTGATTATAGCTGATAATACTATACTGAATATATGAAAGTCTCTAAGTGAGCAAATCTTAAGTCCTTGTCACAAGAAAAAAAATAACTATGAACATATTAGCTAGACTTATTGTGGTGATGATTTCACAATATATACAAATATCCAATAATTTTGTTGTACACCTCAAACAAATATAGTATTACATGTCAATTATACCTCAACAAAAAACACGGTTAGGATGATAAATTTTGTTTTGTGTTTTTTACCAGAAAAAAAAAAAGTTCAAAAAAGGAGGAACAAGGATGCCCTCTCTTTCAACTTTTGAATATTTTTATGTGGGGGCAGAAGGTCTGAAATCACTATAACCATCCTATCATCACCAGGCCAGTATCAGACATCCCAAGGAAGACAGAACAGAAAGAAAGGTGGTAGGTTTGAGTCTGTGATTCAATTGACCTTGGAGTCATCCACCTCAGGACTTCTTGTTATGTGACAGAATAATAGTTTCTTATTGCTTAAGTGACTTGTTATATGTTTTCTGCTAGTTAGGACCAAAAGCAATCTAACATGCATTCCTACTATACACAGACACTTGAAGAAACACCACTAGAATGGAACTTTCAGAGGGGAGGGTTTTTGTAGGCTTTGTTCACATAGAATACTGCCCAGCACATGGTAGGTGCTTAATAAGTGCTTGATAAATGAGTATAAAAGAAAATTTAGGATTATTCTTCTACATCCTCTAACCTCCTGCTCATCCCCCTCAGGACTCAGCTGAAACATCACTTATCAGGGAGAAAGAAGTCTTCTCTGAATCCCCCAAATGTCTTCCTGCTCTCCTAAAACCTTGATGATGGTCCTTCACTTACATGCAGTTATTTTCGACTCTCACATGTCTCATGGCTGTGCTTGATGACCTCCTGGTGTAAGTATTTGTTTAGTGAATATCTCTCCCACTGGATCATTAGCTCCATGAAAGTAGGGTCTGGGTCCTGTTTATGGCAGTAGCACAGCACTTAGCACAGTGCTGCACTGAAAAAAACTGATTTCAGAGATATTTAACCTCTATGTTGGCCCTACGTGAAAACTCAAGAATTTAATTTACACATCAGTCTTTTGGATTATTTAGAATATTTGAAATTGCTTGTCCTGAGGCTGAAGGACCAGGAAGGGTGTTATTTTATAAAGTTCTCAATAGCTTGGTTGAGGGAGGAGCTTATTCAAATTAAGCCATGGCATTTGGGAGGTTTCAAAGGCCTCAAATAGAATAATTCATAAGTAATAAATTCATAAGTTAGAGTCATTTATGAAATATGAGAATAGATTTGCAATGTTTTGCTTTTAAGGACTACTTTCATCTTCTTGGTTTTATTTTTTATTTTTCTTTTAATCTTCTTGGTTTTAGAACACTCTTATTTGACATTATTTGCTAAGTTAATTTTATATTTGATTCATCCCTCACTGCTTCTCTATAAAACTGCTGCCACTACCCATTAAGTGGATTTTTGCCAAACTGACAGGGGAACTCCTTTTATCATCTATTCCATTATCACTAATTCATTTATAACACAAAGTCAATGGGTATAGTAAGAAATGTATCATTTGAATTGGTACAACACTCAGGAATCCTAAGAAGTATTTTGTAAAAAAAGAAAAGGAGGGAAGGAAATGAAAGAAGAGTAAAGTAGCTACTTGGATAGCAGTTTCTCCTACTTAAGGAAAATTTAAGAGTGCAACATGGTGGTAAAAACCTTTTCCAGAACAATAAATGATGGCTTCGATGACAACATACATTCCATGCAAATCTGTCCAGTATGATAGCCATTAGCCATAAATGTGACTATTTAAATTTGAATGAATGAAAATAAAATATTTAGCTCCTCCAAGGCAGTGGCCACATTTCAAGTACTCAATAGCAATATATGGCTAATGGCTATCATATTGAACAGTGCAGATACACAATTATTTCCATCATTGCATGGCCTTAGAAGCAGGTATCTATATGTTTCTACCAGTTAATTCTTAGTAATGAGTGATGGAACCATTCAGATGACCAAAAGAAACATGAAAGTGGAGAAACAGTCATGTCATAAACATAAAAGATCTATTTCCTTTAGAAATAGATCCTTTCCTTTTGTCTCCTAAGGAACAAATTTCTTAAAAATAATCTGTCCCCTGCTCCCTATATCGAGTAATAGAATTAAAGGTTTTAAAAAATTTCTGTGTTAAGTCAATGAGAACTTACTCTGTTCTCTGTTAAGTGATCTGGGCATCATATGCACACTTACAGTTTGGTCTCATCAGCCTCTTTCTGCATGATTTCAAGAATCATGCGGCATGCTTCAGAGGTCCCCTCTGGGGTGGCATGGATGGTGACAGGCTTCTCTGCAGCCCCAGAGTTCTCCTTTCTATGGATGTCTACCCTGTAGGGAAAGAATCAGGAGCCATAACACAACGTCCTCTGGGACAGGATCCTAGTCCCGAGAAAGCATCTCACGGGCCAACATACAGCAAGGACACAGACAATGAAGTGTCATTAGCACGTTTGCAACCAATGCCATTCTTCAAGACGGCGGCAAGCAGTGCAGGAGGTCTTGTGCCAAACTTGAATTCTTTGCAGTTCCATTTAGAAGGGAATATTTCTTGCCGGAGTGCTGTGGGACAAAGGCACCAAGCCAACTTGGTAATGAAGCCAGTTTGGCAAATGAAGTATTTTGTGTAGTCTTTCAAATGATCATAGAAGCGAAGGGTAAAGTGAGTGGGGTAACACTGCACACTGGCATGGTGCCAGTTTCTGAACTGATTGTAGCTTTTAAAAGCCATATGTTAATCCAAATCCAAACACCAAATTCAAGCAAGCTTTATATATTTGAGTGTGGATTAAAAACAGAGGAATGCCCTCTCTGCTGAAGTTTTTGGTTTTCTTGCCACTGGCAGCCTGCCTTCTTCCAGGCTCTTAAAACTAATGGCTCAAAAACTTGATGACTTTATCAGACTTCTTAGGGTAGTTGTGGCCCTACTTATTTTTGTTATTTTTGAAAATCACATAATTGATTGTATCCCTTTTTGCTTTGGCTGTTAGAAAGCCAAGATCCAAGTCTTTGGCCTATTTGCAAAAATTGGGCACATACTTTGAGAACTAAACTTCACTTCTCTTTAAACTTGTTGCATTTTTAAAGCCACTTTAAGAAATTTTTGGAACAAAAAGACATAACTAAAAATCACTTTTGCAGTGAAGCAAACTTGGAGGGGAGAAAAGAGCTGATTTTAAAATAAATGGAACAGCAGACAGGACTTCCCTCCTCTACTGGCTCATCATTTCACTGCTATGACCATGAACTCTGGGACTCATACATATAAGTGCCCATTATTTGGCAGTAACTCAGACACTTTGAAGAAAATAGTGTTTTCTCTTTCAGGTTACAAGACACTCAATGAATGACGTGAAAAAAATGTGCTAGGCATGTAAATAACCCCTGTTTGTCAGCAACTTGGTGTTTTGCAATTTAAGTGCTTTCACAGCAATTATTTCTTTCAATCTGCCTGACTGTCCTAATTCTAACAATAATCCTGGTTTATGGAACAAAGTTGACACTCTGGGAAGTTAATTTTTTCCTAAGATCATAGAGCCATTAAATGGTAAATCCTGAATATGGGTCTTTGTGTCCTGTGCTTTCTTCATTGCATCATGCTGTGTTCTTAAGAACATTCAAAAACCAACAATCCCACAGGTCATTTTATCCACTACAATTCCTACTACCCCCTACAACTACTACTCCTATTCAATCTCCTTAGAAATTAAACATAAGGTTAATGTACTTCATTTCTTGATCAATATAGCAGACCTATTCACTTCTTTTACGTAGCTAATTATGAGATCACCTAAGTGATCTCCAAGGATGACTATGACTCAGGGCTCCAACTCAAGACAGGAGGTAAGAACTAAGATAAGTGGTTTCTGGGATCCCACAAAACTCAGCCCCATCCGTCTAATGTTTTAGAAATTGATGTACTCACAAGCATAAGTAAGCTTATGAGAACAATTCTCAGCTGTTAAGTCATTTGTACCTTCTTTATGAAACTTTAGTATTTCAGGGTGTGACCTTTAGGCTACTGGCAGAAGAGCACATTAAATCCCAAGCTTTGTTAGTTGGTTAGTTCTATTTTAAGAAGCTACCATCCCATACAGCACAGCAACCCTACCCCCCCCACTGCTGATGCAAGCAACAGCCACCTGAGGATGACTGGGACCCACCAGCATTCAGGAGCCTGTCAGAAGGAAGCAAAGGAAGCCCCGGAGGCACGTACCGGGACTGGGTCTGCTTAGTGATGTTCTTTATGGTCAAGCCCTCTTTTCCGATGATGGCACCAACAAACTGGGTGGGGACCAGGATCCGCAGCGGGAAATCAATCTGTCTGGCCTGAGAAGAGCCCCCAGGGGCGTGGCCTTGCTCCCGGGAAGAGTGGTCCCCACGCTGGGCTCGCTGAGGGGGCGTAGGGGAGCTCACCTCTTCATCCGGGATGTAGGAAATCTTGAAGGAGTAGTTCTCAAACTGATGCCCGCTTAGCTTCTCGATGGCTCTGCAGGAGCAGGTGAGCTTTGTTAGAGAGTGATGTCAAAGAGGACGACCCTCAGGCCAGGGGATAGGTTCATTCAGTCTAGTTTACTAGTTGCCAATGTGAACAGCATTAATCCTCCCCAAGGATACAGTGGTGAGCAAGGCAGATGCCAGATCTGCTCCCTTAGAGCTTGTGGTTAATAATTAAACAATTGCAATGTACAGGCCTTGTCACACCTGATATACAACTATGCATTCTGCCTTTTTTCACCACCCAAGGTGTATCCCCTCAACAAAAACTCTATAAATATTGGTATTAAATTATGAGTCATTTTTTTCTCATTTTGTTTTTTCTCATTTTGATCATAATACATATTATTGAAAATTCAGAAACAGATATGCACAAATGAGAAAAAAACCCAGTCCATCCTATATCTTTCTTTTCTTAAATATAATTATCATTTATAAAACATGGATTAATAGCATTACACTATTTTTAATCTTTAAAAAACAGTTAATACTCTTAATGTTTTTTTTTTCCTGAAGGGATTTTATTTTTTTATTTTTTAAAAAAGATTTTATTTATTTATTCATGACAGACACAGAGAGAGAGAGAGAGAGGCAGAGACATAAGTAGAGAGAGAAGCAGGCTCCATGCAAAGAGCTCCATGCAGGGAGCCCCAGGCAGGACTCAATCCCAGGGACTCCAGGATCACGCCCTGGGCCAAAGGTAGGCGCTCAACTGCTGAGCCACCCAGGCGTAATCTAAATGTTTTCCAAGTCATTAAATGTCCTGCAATTTAGTTTTTACTGGATGTTTAACATTCTGTTAATTTATCATAGCTTTTGCAACTCATTCCCTAATGTTATACATAATCTTTTATTATTATATATAGTGTTGCCATGGGCATTTTTGCAACTCCAACTGCATACTGGACAAATTCTTAATGGAATTGCTGGGTCAGAGAGTACATGCAGAAATCTGATATTATTAAGTACCGCTCAGTGTGCTTCTGGAAAGTTTCAACACTTACTATTCCATAGCAGTTAAGAGAGCATTTGTTTCCTTGAGTCCTCATATTATTTAAAATTATTTATTAATTTGGTAGGGAATACACAATATCTCACTATTGCATTTTTAAAATTATATGGGAAGTGGAACAATTTTTTCACAGGTTTTTTGCAGCATATGAAAACAATAACCTTATTCTCCTAGGTTAATGTTTAGGGTTTGTGAATTTATTACAAAGTAGTATCTTTGAATTCAATAAAAGCAACAATCATGTCATGTATGGAGGTTCTAGCTAAGTGGCAGCTGGACACAAACTACAACAGTGAGTTGCTGATATATATCCTGCTTATGTACATGTGGCTGAAGTCAACAGCAAATGATCTATTGCCTTTTTCAATGCAAAATTAATTTTTTTAGACTAGTGGTAGGAAGATGAGTTAAATATATCATCATGTGTGTTGAAACCTTGAAAAATAATAAAGCTATAATTCTGGGATGTATAACCAAGGTTATGCCACATCCACGAAACATGGCCATGTTTGACCATAATTCTAGTTACAATGACCTGACAGGCATTTCACTTTAAAGACCTCCTACAGGGCAGCCCTGGTGGCTTAGCGGTTTAGCACTGCCTTCGGCCCAGGGCCTGATCCTGGAGACCTGGGTTCCAGTCCCGTGTCAGGCTCCCTGCATGGAGCCTGCTTCTCCCTCTGCCTGTGTCTCTGCCTTTGTCTCTCTCTGTCTCTCTCATGAATAAATAAATACAATTTAAAAAAAAAAATAAAGACCTCCTACAAAAAGAACTTGGTTTTCTTTGTTGTTGTTATTGTTTTTAAAGACCCAATTCCATGTCCATTAACCACCAACCTCAAAATTAACCATCAATTAAGCAATATAATCATAAATAGGGACTACGAGGTGAATGGAAGTTAGGAAAAAGAACCTAAACCAGGCAATTTTTGATTAACCACTTCCAGACAATTCTCCCTGCTGCTGCTGCTGTCATTGAGATGGATCCCCTTTTTAATATTACACAGAGGAAATTATCTCTTCACCAAGTGTGGAGAGAAGTAGATTGGTGCTTCTTGAGGTGCATGGAGGAAGCTCCAGGTAAAAGAAGCTCCCACCGGTTGGCAAAGCAGAGTCTGTGGAACACAGTGTCAGAGAACTGGTGCCTCTATTCCCGACCATGTCAAGACACAGCACCCACCTCAGTTTTGATGCCATGGCTCAATATTTTTCAAGATAAAGACTCTGTACATCCAACAAATGGACATCCTGGATAATGGTATAAATGCCCTCGAGCTCCACTGACATGTCAAAAGTAAGTAGCAGAGATGTCCTAGAGCTCCTCTGGTGTGTCAAAGATAAGGATCTTTTTGGAATTCAAAGACAACCCTCCAAAATTTTATTTTATTTTATTTTTTAAATATTTTATTTACTTATTTGTGAGAGACACAGAGAGACAGAGAGAGGCAGAGACACAGGCAGAAGGAGAAGCAGGCCCCATGTAGGGAGCCTGATGTGGGACTCGATCCCGGGTCTCCAGGATCGGACCCTGGGCTGAAGGCAGTGCTAAAACGCTGAGCCACTGGGGCTGCCCCCCCTCCAAAATTTTAAAAGGCAAGTAATCCAAACCCACTTACATCTTTGCTTCTTCTCTTGTTGCATATGTGACGTTGACAACGGCAGTTTCTGTGTCTGTGTTGACTAGGAAAGAAGCAAAAACTATACTGTCATAGGAACAAAAAAGCTGCCACCCTCTGGCTCAATGTAAACAGACTAACTTGAGAAAAGAATGAACAAAAAACTCATCAGTCTAACTGCACAGTTATCTGAATCTCTATCTTTATTCGCGTGCATTCATAGTAAATAGTAATCAACTGTATATGCACATTTGTAATCAATTGTATATACAACTCAAAGCTACATTTTCACTTATAAATACTATTGCATGTGCACATGTTTGTATTTTCATTTTAATGTCTATATAAAATTTAAGTAAATGTGCCATGATTTCTGGCTAACCATTCAATTGTTGACATATGGGTTATTCCCAATATCTGCTCTTCTAAGTAGTGTTGCAAAAAATCACCTTTATTGCAAACATCATTTGATTTGTGTTGTTTTATGAATTACTCTTTAGGCCAAAGTCGCGAAAGAAAAATAACTGGGTAACAGAACATAACGCTTAACGCATATTTTTCAGATTATTTTCTTAGAAGTATATATCAATTTATTGTACTACCGTCAAGGTATGAGTTTTAATGTTATGTTCTGCCTTTATTTTTAAATAACTGGATATATGAATAAAATAATAAAAGGTATTTTAATTCTTCATTCATTCTTAGAGTTGAATTAATATTTTTGTTTCCCTTTGACTGAACTCCATGACTGTGTGAGTTAAATCTAGTAATTGTATATAATAAAGAAAACTGACAATTATAACTTACTTGGCTGAAGGAGAGAACTCTAAGAGTGACTAAATACTAAACTCTTGTGAGCTGGCTTACTCTGGTTCATAACTGCGCTTGCCTCTTCTTCTAAAGTCAAAAGTTAAAAATAAATTCAAAAGGCAAGATAAAGCTTTCTCAATCCAAGCCAGTAAAGGTAACTCCCAAATCCCGGTTTTCCCAAAACAAGTAGCCATGACTAAATCAGATCCTCCCTTTAAAAAACTTGTAAGCTATTGGGGAGACTTGGAGTTAACAACAACAGGAAGTTAATGATAATTCAAGAAAACCATGATAAAGCCACTTTCCAAAGTAATAATAAAACCCTGTAGTGTAGGGATTCCTAATCCTAGATCCGTGTTAGGGCTTTAGGAATTCTATATAAACTCACACCCCCACCCCCACCCCGACCAAAGATTCAAATGTGTGGATATATGAATTCCTCTGGTTTATAATTTCCATAAGACTCTCAAAGAGGTTAAAGGCCACGGCTCAAAATACTGTGTATCCGATAACCTCTGAGTAGCTGCAGCCTTCACAGGGAAGGGATGTACAGTCTTCAGAAAGGAGATGCCCCTGAGATTTACATGTCATAAATGCTGAGCCCAGCCTGGCTCTGCCCGGGAGTGTTCTTGCTGCCCTAATTCACACTTACCCAGAGAAGTCCTCATAGTGCAAAACAGGGGATGAGCAGCCCACAACCGTCCTCTCTCAGTGCTGACACACAGAATGTACAGAGGGTTCCTATTTGCTGCTTTCTAGTGCTCCAGATGAGGCTGTCGACTCCCAGAAAGGGAGAAAGGGTTTGGACCTCCTGAATAAATCTATCCACTAGGATGCTCAGATTCTCAGATTCTGTTCTCACTTCTTAGTCATATTCTCTGTTATTCAAAGACACTTGTCTTCAGGAAATCAGACAGTTCTGTGATTCTGGAAAGAACTGAGCTCCATTCAAATAATTTATTTCGCTGGACATAAAAACTCTAAAAAGTTTCTTAAAACTCTACTGAAAATGTTTTCCTGCTGAATCAGGAATCACCTATGAAACAAAACAAAACAGAAAACCCAACACTTCTATCCTGTAGTTGTGAGGCAGCTGGAAACTGGGTGGTCTCCAGGGCACAGGTGCGCTAGGAGTTGTAAACCGCCCTGGGGACCTGAAATAATTCTTCCTTGCATGGCATTGTCCTGAATTTATAACATGGTCTTAGCTAGTAACTTTTACAGGTTCATGTCTGTGAGGCCATCTTGCCTACTACCATCCAATCCTTATTAGAATGTCTTCTTTTCCATGTTGAGGGAAATAACAAGAACTGAGAAATAGAATCCTTGTAAATCATGTCTTCTTTCTGAGCTCTCTCCCTTCACCTTTGGGCATGGGCAGTCAGCAGCATGAAATTGAATAATAATATTTTTAATATTCATGGAGTGGAGAACATCTGAATAATTACTACTTAAAAATGATTATTATACTGGCAGATAGAACAGATTGCATGTAAGAAAATGGGTTCTCTGTGATTAGTTCCAAGTGAACCTTAGCCTTGAGATCATACAGGACTCCACTGCCTACAAATATTTATACAGTTTCTCTCTGGGTGCCACAACTATTTAGTGATACAGAAAGAAGTAGACATTATTCTCCCCATTTTATACAGGTGGAAACTCAGTCAGTGAGGGTAAGTGACTTTTCCAAGGGCTCACAGTCAGTAAATGACCTGATTCACATTCTTCTTTATTGCATGTTACTGCCTGTTACATCAGGCCAAAGAAAAATTATCTTTATTGCATGTTATTGCCTGTCATATCAGGAGCCTAGAATCTACTTTTCTGGGACTCTTACAGAGCTACATAAGATATCAGCTTCTTTAAAAAAAGTATCTTTTTTTTTTTTTTTAATCATAGCATTTCATGTTTTAGATGATAAAAGTGAGAGCGGCAGAAAAAAGATTATATATTTTCTGTGGATTTCCAAAACTTCCTAAATCTGTGGCTCTCAAACTTGAGTACACACAAAAATCACTTGGGGGTGCTTGTTTAAAATAGAGATTCATGAACTTTTGCCCCAAAGAGTCTTACTTTGTAGGTCTATGGTGAGCCCCAGGGATCTGCATTTTCATAAGTATCATGGGCGCTTCTGCTGTAGGAGTCCTCTTCCTTGAGAAACACTCAATCTAAGATATTAGGGATCTGTTGTTCTTAGCCAGGAAGAGGAAAACTGTAACAACGTAAATTCAATTACTTCCAAGTGAATTAAGCTTACCTCAGCTTGATAGTGTTTTGTCTGCACATTAACAGAGTATTAAAAAACCAACCTGTAAGTCATATTCCTTAAAAAAACAAATTATACAGATATGGATAAAAAGATTTGACTATCTCTCATACGCAGAGGAAACCTGTTTAAAAGGAATTTGAATTTACTATTTCTCTTTGGAGTTGACCCAGCCTATAAGAAATAACATAATAACCCCCCTCAAAATTCAAGAGGCTAATTTCCTCACTTATTACCTTGTTCTACATTCTCCACTGTCCCATACTGAGCCAAAAGTCCATCCAGCACCTGAAATTTAAAAAAAGCTTCAATGTCAGAATGGGAAGACAAGATCACACACACACACACACACACACACACACACATACACAAATGGTTTAGTGATATTTTCCAACAAATGAAATAAAACAAAGTAAGGATAGTTATAGGAATAATCTAAATAAATTGATACCTCAGGTCTTCCAACAAAACAGAACTGAATAAATATATGGGACTTGTATTTGCTTATTGGCTCTCAAGTAATCTGTTCACTGGGGTAACACAGCAGGATTTCAGTCTTAGTAAATGTTAACAATCACATTCATCGTGATGGTTGGAACACATTGCTTTTGAAATGACAAGGAGAATAAAATACAAGGCTCATTTGTCCTTCTTGGAAGTTTTAATCATTCTTCCTTCTGTTTTTCTCTAGGGATCTCCTTATTTTACAAAGCAATGGGATATATATATTTGAACTGTTTCATAATAAAGGTTTTTTTTTTTAAGTAATAAAAATGTCAGACAAAACATTGTTTCCTTTAAGGCTGTTTTGATTTTGTTTCATTTGGAAAGAAACATTGGGGCAGTTTGTTTTTAAATAGTGCAATAAAGCTACTCCTTGAATTTTATCTTTTTAAATTTTAAGGTTGCTATTTTATAAGTTTTATAACTCTGAAACTATATCTTAACTACTATTCACAGCAAAACTAATTCAAAATAAACAAAAACCTAGTCTAACACCCTTCTATTTTTACTGGGTTTCCACTGATTTTTTTTCCAAAATCATAATTTGGAAAAGTAAAAATCTTTTACAAAATCGTGAGATAAAAATCACAAACCAGGTATACATTTAGTTTCAGAGTTTTTTGCTGCTTGGTGCTGGAGAAGACAGAACAGGAGGGCTCAAAGCATACATCTTGCCCAACAAAAGGGACAAACCCTAAAGTTATGGCAGATCACATACTTTAGGATACTGAAAAAGGAAGAGAGAAAACTCTGGGGCCTTGTGGGAAAGGACTTGAGGACCTCTAATTCCTCAGGGAACTAACAGAGGGAGAGATGTTTTGTTGGCCTATTATAAAGTAAGGTGAGGATAGAGAGCAGGAAGACAGTAAATATGCAGGTGACAATGGCTTACCTCCCACTGCAGGTGAGGAGGGATGTTTCGGATCTGAATTTTTCTGCTCCTGTCAAAATGAAAGCTCAGACTGTAACACTTTCTCCAGGACACGGACTTCAGCAAATAATAAAAACAGGTTTAAGACCAGAGTTTGAGTTCACTTCTCACTGTATTTACTGAGGCATCAGCAAGAGATTCCAGCTGTGACTCGTAAGCATCGTTTTAAGGGTTTCAGTTACTTTGGGGAAAAAAGTGAAGAAAAAAACCTAAGAAGTCTGAATATGGTTAAAAAAAATGTTTAAATGCAGACATGCCTTTCCAATTTCTTGCCAAAGAAGTTAGAATTTAAATTCCCATATAGATTCTAATTACAAAATTTTAACTTCCTCCCCAAAATATATGGTCCTGCAACTGACCCTACCCCAAAAGAGACCTCAGCTCAAATATGACAGTTGAACTCACATATATAGTGGATTTAAACAAGATCAGATTTAGCTCACCCCTTACCTAATACAAAACTTCCTTTCAAAAATTACTTTTTATCTTTAAATAAGTAATACACTATTAAAAAATTAGAACACCATAAAAAGGCATATGTTTATATGCACCTCCTTCCCTCACCAGAAATAAACACTTTTACTTATTGCTCATGTATCCTTCAGTTTCTTTACGCAAATAATAGCGAATACAAATTCTTATTTCTCCTCTTTTCTTACACAAATATTTGGATATTAATTGTAGAAACAAGCTCTCTGTATGCTGGTTTTTTGTTTTGTTTTTTTCCACCTTAACAGTAACATCCTGGAGATCTTCCCAAGTTGGCAGATAGAGAGCATCCTCATTCTATTTTGTGTTACCTGGATGTACCAAAGTCCATCATCTTCTGTTGATGGACTTTTGGGCCTTCTCCTGCCTTTCTAGTCAGAGGATTTTTCTGTTTTGCTGAGACATCCTGCTGGTCTGATAATTTTGAGTTAGATTGTTTCTTTTTTTTAATGTAAACATTAAAGTTACGTGGAAAAAAAGAATAGGATAAGAATTTTTTTTTCTATCTTTTAAGAACATGTTAGATTCTGGAAGGAAAACAGAGCAGCATTTAAATATTAGAGAGGTTATTTTAATGGATGGACTTGACATTCAATTCCCCTAAATATCCACTTGAGGGTGTTGCAAGAGAAAGGGTATGATGGCCAAAGTACCTGCCATTACTTGTTCTTTCCTTCTGGTATCAGAGGTACCAAATAGTGGCAACACACAGCCACATCTTTTTTCATGCCTTTAATTTTGGCAATAGCTCCAGAAAAAAATGTTACAATTCATGCAGAGAGGAAAAGAGAGAGGAAACATGGAAACAAACAATGAAGTAAATCAGGGGCTCCAGTTTTCTCAGATTGTTTTTTTATTGAATGCAAGGAGGGGCCATCCTAGATCCTATACAGTATTTCTATTTTATTTTTAAGAATGAGAAGGCATTTGTGCTTTACTACAGGCCTCCTTCAATGACAATACAAGCCAGTCTATAGAACCTTTCATCTTGTCTCAGGATAGGAAGGAGGAAAAAGAACCAAGAACTAATTTTTACCTCTATGCTATGAAGCCTTTTTCCTGACACTGCCTTTGGCAATAGTTCATAATAAAACTGCTGACACCATCCCATGTAGAGGCTACATGGAATGTTCCACTGAAGATGTCACAAGCCTAGCTATTTATAGAAAAGGCATCAGAATTTGCAAGAAATTGAATATTTCTAAAGAAAAATACTTTTATCTCCAAATATAAACATTGATTCTAAATGCTAACTAAGAATTTACTGGTATAAGTCTTATTGGAAGAAACCCATGTATGAACACAAAGTTTTGGAAAAAAGATAGCTACTATAGCATTGTTTGTTATGACAAAGACTGCAAATAATCTAAAATCTACCAACAGGGCAAGAATAAATAAATCATCAGATAGTCACAAGATGGAACATTATACAGCTGTACAAATGAATGAAGTAGGGATGCCTGGCTGTCTCAGTCAGTAGAGCATCCAACTCTCGATCTCGGGGTTGAAAGTTTGGGTGTAGAGATTACTTAAAGAAATGAAGTAAACACGTGGACATGGTCATTAGGAAACTCTCCAAGGCATGCTGTTATAAGAAGAGAGCTAATTATACATTAGGCTGACCCTGTTTTTTAAGTGCTCTATACAGACTACATGTTATTCAATGTGTGTGCTTTGCAAATACATTAAAAAGGTAGCTACAAGAGGTTGGTGGAAGGGGGAATAAATACACTTATTTTAGCTACCTCTGTCATTTTTTTTAAATGAGAATGTATTCATGTCTTACTTGCTTTAAAAAATTAACAATTAAAATTCTTACTAAGGCTACTTTAATGAATACACAAGATTTATTTTTGAAAAGTACGCTAGAATCTACTAAAAAAAAAGAACAACAACAACAACAAAACAAACACCTGACTTCCTCCATAATTAGGTTAGGTATTCTTGAAATCTTATTTAACAAAATATTTATTTAGCCAACTCTGTTTCTAATGTATAAGCTGTCAAACTCTGCCCAGGTGCAGATTACCCCAAATCCTAACTAAATGGGTCCAAAATAATAATGCTTCCCTGTAACATCTCATGTAAGAGAATGCACATCAAGCAATTAGTTCAGTAACTGCAATGTTTGTTAAGCAGGATGCCAGGAGAAATAGTCTCTAAAAAAATTGGTGTGTGGCATCTCTAATTTTAGATCAGTATGGAAAGGAAGAAAACAAACAGAACTAAAAAAGGATATCACTACAGGAGAAACAATTAAAACGATCCTTGGATCACTGGGAAGATTATCCTGAGCGATTATCTTTCAGGATCAGGATCAATCAGGACCTGGGAATTCTGCTAACTTCCAAGGCACCATCTGGATGCTATGCCTCCTTCTGGGGATCCTCGGATGCCCATTTCCTTCTTACCAGAGACTTCCACATGCCCTTCAAATCCCACTCCCACATGCAGAGGCTTCCAAGGTATCTCCAGGCAGAACGGTCCCCTCTGCATCCTTCAGTTTTTGTAACAGTTCACTCTGCTATAATTATTTATCTGCTGGGGCTGTCCTGATCCCCCATGAACCCTCTGCTAGATAGTAATTTCCTCAAGGACAGTCTCCTGGTGTACTAGTCTCCTGTCCAGCACAGGGCCAAGTATCTAGTATAAAAGGAGAGCATGGCACCCCATGGACTCGGAAAAGCATTCCCATTGCTGGCTGTAGCCTGCCTATGATGTGGATCCCCTGACCCCACCCCAGAAGGCCAACTCTTTATTTCTCCATTGTCAGGTAGTCAAGAGAAGAGGGAGGAGTTCTTGTCCCTCTTTCCTTTAGAAAAGAAACAGTGTTAGGCTCAGTTTCAACCAACAAATGTATATCTTTTTCTCTCTGAAATCCCTAAAAGTGTGCCCTGCTTTATAAAGCCAAACTTATACAGTAACTCAGGAAAGGGACTGGTTTTAAGAAAATATTTTGTTCCTTAAAAAAAAGGGAATAATCTCACAGTTCCTTTATTAAAACAAAACAAAACAACCCCCCCCCCAAAAAAAAAACCAAAAAAACAAGCTTCTCTAAATATACGTAATGACATTTCTCATCCTCACTGCCCAGAAGCATTAGAGCAGTCTCCTAGTTGGCCCATTTTCTGACTGTACTCCCTCCTTGGCTGCCAGTGACTCTCTAAAACACAAGTATGGCTGGTTACTCCTATCTTTTTTGATTCCCTGTCACCACATCCAAATTTTCTTTCATGACCCTGTTACTATCTTCCTCATCTCTACCTTGCCAACACCAAACTACCCAAACTTTGTGCACTTATCCCTTCATCAAAAGTAATTTGTTACACTTGCAGTTTATATGCAAGGTATCTGAGGTACAGATACCTCACTGTATTACAGTTTACATAATGTTTTCAGGGTCATCCATGTTGTAGTATGTATCAAAATTTTACGCTGTGCATTGTTTTTTTAAATTCAATTTGCCAACATATATCACCCAGTGTTCATCACATCACGTGCCCTCCTTAGTGCCTGTCACCCAGTTACCCACCTTCTTCTGCTGCAACTATCAGTTTGTTTCCCAGAATCAGGAATCTCTCATGGTTGGTCTTCCTCTCTAATTTTTCCTCACTCAGTTTCCCCCTCCCCCTTCCCTATGGTCTCTTTCATGATTTCTAATATTCCACATATGACTGAAACCATATGATAATTGACTTTCTCCAACTGACTTATTTTACTCAGCATAATACCCTCCAGTTCCATCCACATCGATGTAAATGGTAAGCATTCACCCTTTCTGATGGCTGAGTAATATTCCATTGTATATATGGTATATGGAGCTTTTTTTTTTCTTAAAGATTTTATTTATTCATTCATGAGAGACACACAGAGAGAGGCAGAGACATAGGCAGAGGGAGAAGCAGGCTCCCTGTGGGGAGTAATACGTGGAACTCGATCCCAGGACTCCGGGATCATGACCTGAGCCAAAGGCAGATGCTCAACCACTGAGCCACCCAGGCGTCCCTATATGGAGCTTTTCAGCATCTAAGTGCCTCAGAATACTTCTTATATTATCTTAGTACTGTAGATGCCCAGAGGAAATAGAAAGTTCCAACTTAAGTGAATTTCAGATAAACTAGATGTCCATTGTTAGGAGTTTCAATTACCTGGCAGAAATTACTTCGTATGGTAGAATCTGTAGCTTAAAATAAGTGGCCAACCATTTGGGGAAATACAATCATATTTAATTGTCATGGAATTTCTGTGATTCTGAAGAATCATTTTACCTGTATTCAGAAAAAAAAAAAGAAAGAAGTAAAATACGTGTTTGCATGTGTGGAGGACGATGGCACAGTTTTTCAGGCATATGGTAATTAGCCACAAGTCTGATCAGCCACCTTGGAAACTCTAGTCCAAACCCTGACCATGATGAGGGCTTGAGCGGAGAACAAAATTAACAACTTGTGGGACTGTAGCTCATAAGATCCCAGGTTCCATTTGTAAGTCAGGCTGTCTAGGGACTGGAGGATCCCAGGTGAAGTGTGGACCAGAGAGGCAATCTAGGAGTAAAGAGGGTCCCTATGAAAGAGTCCTTTGGGGTTCAATGAGGGAGTCTACCTAGCTAGGTCCCATCTGTTTCAAAAGCAATTCTGGGTATCATCAGATGACACACAGTCCTCTCAGTGGAGGGAAATTAGAGCACCACAGAACGTGCATTATGTCTAAAGAGTGGCAAGTATGTTAATCAACTCCAAGGACTGCGGTAGAGCCAAGACTAAAACCGCCATGGTTCTTGTGTTGTCCTCCCCCACCAGTGTTACAGTCAGATTCCACTGTATCCCATGCACTCATTAGTATGGGTCTAAAACTTATACTTAAAACGTCTGACAGTCTGTAGAAGGGATAGTCTGCGCTAAATTGAACTAGGACCTACGGCTGCTCAGGGAAGTAAATGGATAACCAAGTCCAATCTTCTAGCCAACTGTCACTTAAATCCTCCCCTCAACTCCCTCCCTCTCTCTCTCTCTCTCTCTCTCTCTCACACACACACACACACACACACACACACAGAGGTGGTGCACAGAAAATGATTAGGAGTCAACTAAACAAATTGTTTAGTTACTTTCTTTGATACAAAATTATTAAGAACAATTGCCTTTGCTTCTATGGGATCTAAAATAAATTTATTATAAGTTATTAGAAAACCTAACGCTTTCAATATATAAACTGCTGAAAAATGAACAAAAAGAGGTTTTGGGATTTTTTTTAAGAAGAAAAATTATGTGATCAAAGTCTTTGTGAATATTAGTGGTACTATGGGGTCAAATCATGAATCAGATATTATTGTGGTGACCTACTGCAAAAGGTTTTGAGCCAGCAGAACTGCAGTTACAAACCTGGTAACATCTTGGCTCTATAAACTCACGTCCACAAACCATAAATTCCCCAGCAACCCTAACATGCTCATGCTTCCTGAACATTCAAGGTCAGGAGCTCATGAATGTCCACTGCTTGAATGTGACAGAAAAGACAGTAGTGAATATGATTAAGCAGCAGCCTGAGACTCTGTAACTTATTTAATCTTCTATACCCTCTCAGTCTACCAGCTTATAAAAAAGGCCTTAACTTTTAAGAAGTTGCTAACGCAATTCCAGATTTCCCTTTTGAGGAAAACACCAGGATTCTTAATTGTTGCTGAAAGAGGGAGAAAGGGGAAGAAAAAAATCAATGGGATGATTTATGATAATTAGATATTCAGGATTAGACTGGCCAGACTGCTACTCCTGGGCAAGATGGTGAAGTAATTCCCCTATTGGAAAGGGGTACAGTGAGTATAATTTGCATGAAAAGACCATTAAGTTTCATTTCAACTGCAGGATTCTACAAAACCTTTGGAACTGTATGGTTAAAATAATCTCGTGTTAAAAGGAATCAGTATGGGGGTGCCTGGCTGGCTTGGTTGGTGGAACAAGCAACTCTTGATCGTGGGGTTGTGGGTTCATGCCCGAAGTTGGGTGTAGAGATCTCTCAAAAATAAAATCTTAAAAAAAAAAAGCAATTAGCATGCTTGACTTTGTAGACTGAAACAACCATATATTGCTCTAGCAAAGAAGATAACCAGAATTCTCAGAGATTCAATATTTTAGCTTTTTAAAAAGGAAGTGTCTAACACTTTCTCTTCTTCTATTCATATTCAGTTTTTGGCAAAGGGACTCATTTTACCAGAATAGTGGTACACAGGAGAAGTATTTGAATGAAGGAAGACAAAAAAATCTAGTTATTTGGGGAAAAATTAACATTTTTCTTTGCCAAAAACTTCTTTAGGAAGTTAAAAAAAAAAACAAAAGACAAAGAAATGCATACAGGAAAACTGTGACCATTCTTATCAAGGTCTGTATACAATTCCCTATAGAGAATACCAACTTTCCCAATCTACCATCTCTCTCAATTCATTTTGTGACCTGACAAAGGAATAGTTTTAGCTCTAGTTTTACCAGAACTTCTCCATGTGCTTTACTGAACACTATTTCCTCCCTATCCAAGTTATTTTATTTAATGAAGTCTAATAAAGTTTTCAGAGGTTCACCCAAAACATTCATCAGTGTTTTTACCAGACCGCTTCTCCAAACCACCATTATGACTTACATTAATGTATGCTAAGCATCTCATTTAAGCCTTACCACTCGCACATGAAATAGGCATTGTTCACCTCAATTTTCAGATAAGTAAACTGAGAAGCTGATGAGTCCTCTGCATACATCTCACAGGTAGGGAGTGGTATTCTTGATTTGTGCTCAGCAATTTGAATCTTTGTTCTTAAAATGTCACTCTGAAATCGTCACTTCCCCAATAACAAATTTACACTTCATATGTATATTTCAGTTCAATGAATTTTGGACAAGATGTGCCCTATCAGGCAAATTCTAGGAAAATGGGTCTCATAAATGGACTTCTAGCCTTTCTCAAGGTCAACGTCATTATAGACTGACCAAAAACACCTCCTCTACGGAGGGTTGTTTTAAATACTTCACTTCACCATAGGGGCTCACTCTTTGCTCCTCAAAAAATTTTACTTACATATAAATGCCCTCTAGAGTGGGATAATAAAGGTATTACCTAGTCAATAACTTCACCAGGTCAGCTGACTCCTGACTGACAATCAGGCTCTCCTGGTGCAGGGTTGGGAGCTGTGCATACCTGCAAAGGCCTGGGGATGGGACTAATCTGCCTCACAGTTTTGCTTAGTACCACCGGCCTTAACCAGGGCTGTGCAGAGCCTCATGAGGCAAGATTAAGTTTGAGAACCCTCTTCCAAATACAGACTGCTCTGTGGGGAAAGGTGGAGTGGATCCCAGACACGCAGACGAAGTTCTCAGGAGGCTAGAGCATTTATGTGTGCCAAAGTACAAACAGGCATTTGGACTCAAGACAGGGAGATTTTGAGAGGGCAGGCTGAGTCTTTGTGAACTAGAAATCTGCAAACCAACTTCTAGCTTTTTAAGGTCTAAACAGAGTTAAGAACTGAAAGGATTTTCTTTAATGTTCTTATTCTGCTGTGATGAAGATTCCAGTTAACAAAACCAAATTGTTTCTACAGAAGTGATTAGTTACTCTTCACAAGGCCCTCAACTCATTATCTATAATTAAGACTTAACTAGGGTAAAAATACATATTTACATATCATAATTTGAGCCAAGATAAATGATACATATAAACACGATGCAACACAAGTTATAATCTGAGTATATAAATGTTTGCCTTGTGTGGTGTATGGTAAACACAAAATCATCTTTGTAAAGGCAAGGGGAGCCACATGCCTAGTCACCTACAACTGTGCCATCCTTCTTCCAGCATCTCTTCAACCCATTTTCAAATAATTGCTTTCTTTAGTTTTCCAAAGAGCACACAAATCTGTCCCCTTCCTTCCTTCCTACCTGGGCCTTTTTCATTTTTTGCCCTCCTCAGCCCAAGCAGTGTCTGGAACAGAGCAGGTGCTCAGCAATCAGCAAATTCACCAGAAGCATTTGTTGCTGACAGCTGGCTTCTTTTTCCTGGCTCACTCCATCCCATATTCTGTCTTCCAACTATAAGAACATGTGCTTATTGAAGACAGTGACTGGTCTTCAACCAAGCCAATTTATTTGACTCTAGTTTATGCTCATCAGCTCAATGCAATCAATGTTGACCAAAAAAGACAGGAGAAGATATTTCCTAGCACAGTAGCCTCTACATACATTCCCTGTGATTAGATATAGTGACTCATGTAAAGGTGGTGTTTTTCCCCTTAAGACAAGAAGCATATCAGCATGCCTTGACTTACTGAAGAAACAGTTTCACAATGAACACAAAAATTCAAGCCAAAAGCTGTGAGTCCACAATGTTTGGGAATGGATGATAAACCAACATTTTACTTGTGAAAAGAAGGAATTATTCCCACCAGTTATAAAACCTTGATCTTATTCATTACAGTCATGATGATGATTAAGAAAAATTAAATTAAATGGGGATCCCTGGGTGGCTCAGCGGTTTAGCGCCTGCCTTCGGCCCAGGGCATGATCCTGGAGTCCCGGGATCAAGTCCCACATTGGGCTCCCTGCATGGAGCCTGCTTCTCCCTCTGCCTGTGTCTCTGCCTCTCTCTCTTTCTCTCTGTGTCTCTCATAAATAAAAAAAATCTTAAAAAAAAAAAAAGAAAAATTAAATGCATCTCTACTACAGACCTAAATCTCAATAAGCAGGGTAGGAGAGGGTCGGCCAAATCACATACCCTCCCTCACAAAGGAACTCCTTTTCCTTGCTGTGCAAATCAAGTAGTATTCACCATCTCACACAAGAGTAACATCTCACCTATACTGGGGGTTGCAGTGGTGTAAACAACCCAAATGTTCTGACAGAAGATTAAATATAGGACATTTTATACGATTTTGGAGAAAAAGATTTTTTTTTTTTAAATTCATTTACTTATTTGAGAGAGAGAGAGAGAGAGCGCACAAGCAGGGGGGAAAGGGAGAAGCAGGATCTCCATCCAAGGACTCTGGGATCATGACCTGAGCCGAAGGCAGACACTTAACTGTCTGAGCCACCCAGGTGCCCCAAACAGGGTGATTTCTAAGATTAAACATAAAACTTTTCTAAATTTATTTAGCAAATGTGCACTAAACACCTCTTAAATAACAAGCATTTGTCTTAGGTTCTGGGGTATATCAGTAAACAAAACAAAAATGTCCTCATGCTGCTTATATTCTAGGGAGTAAAAAAGACAGGATAATATTGACCTCAGCAACCCTTAGAATCCTAATTTCAACAAAACAAAGTGCTTCAGAGTTAGTGCCTTGATCTTAATTAAATATTCAAGGAAAAAGGCTATCCCTGTTTTTTGCTAGCCTAAATATTTTATTTTTTATTATTATTTTTTTAGCTTAAATATTTTAGCTAGAAGCGAACCAAATATCTTTAAACACCTATTTCTGCACAGTATTCTTATAATGTAATTGCAGCTAGTGAATAGCACCATAGAGTCCCTGCTTCCAAGTGCCGTGGGGAAATTAAGGTTGGGGCAAATACTTTTGTAACAGCAGTGGAAAATGTGAACTGCCACAGAGAGGTTTTAGAGAAGCTTTACTCCCTACCCAAGGCCTGTACCTGGCCCTAGACCCCCTAAAGCTTTTTCTGCGATACAAAGGGGGGTACTCTGGAGAAAATGAAAAAGATCATGGGAGTGATGCCTGGGGTGGCTCAGTGGCTGAGCATCTGCCTTTGGCTCAGGTCATGATCCCGGGGTCCTGGGATCGAGTCCTGCATCGGGCTCCCCACAGGGAGCCTGTTTCTCCCTCTGCCTATGTCTCTGCCTCTCTCTCTCATGAATAAATAAATAAAATCTTTAAAACAAAAAAAGATCATGAGAAAGTTATTTATCAAAATTGGGAAAGGAATCAGACAAACTTTTCACACAACGTCAATGAAAAGATAAAAGCAAGGTCACAGGATGCAAAGAAAACAAAAGCAGTGACCAACTGGTATCTCATAAAGTGCGATGGAAAAAAAAAAAGAGGAAAATCACTAGCTCTTAATGTTACATGTTTGAATACTACATAATTAGCTTTTTAAAAAGATTTTATTTATTTATTTTAAAGCAATAGCGAGCACGGGAGAGGAGTGGGGGCAGGAGGAGAGAGACAGAGACTCAGAATCTCAAGCAGACTCCCTGCTGAGCATGGAGGCCCAACACAGAGCTCACTCTCACAACCCTGAAACCATGAAATTAACTGAAATCAAGAGTCCAATCACCTGACCAACTAAGCCACTCAGGCATCCCACAATTCACTCTTTAAAGCCTCAACAGTCAACTTTAAAACCATACGAATGAATCAGAGAGAATACACAAATTGTTCTTATTTTAAAATGGATTCATCATCCAGGGGCAACTGGGTGGCACAGTCAGTTAAGCAGCTGACTCTTGGTTTTAGCTCAGATCATGACCTCAGGGTTGTGAGATCGAGCCCCATGTCGGCTCTGCACTCAGTGCAGAGTTTGCTTAAGACTCTCTCCCTCTCTCCCTTTCCACTCCCATCCCCATGCTCTCTTTCTCTTTCTCCCAAATAAATATTTTTTAAAAAATAATTCATCATCTTAATGAGGATTCATTTTATGATCCCTTCACATCAATTCTAAAATGAAGTAAATAGGGAGAGAACTTCAAATAAGCAAATTTTATTTATAACCAATTTTGGGAGACTAGACTTTTACACAGAGAAATTTTCCCAGGGGTACTAAGAAAAATGCAAGGTTCATGAACTGTATCCTTCTGCAACTATGCACATCCTATTCCTATAGCTGTACATCCACAGCTTCTAGCTTAGCGGCATGTACACAGCAGGCGTTCAATAAATTTGATGAATGAATCAATGTACATGACAGGGTTAACTTCTCTGGCACTTAAACACAGAATTCCTTCCAGCTGCTGATTCACACTCTTTTCTGAGTTCCCAGTCTTACAAAGACTGTAAACACAGCATCTGTCTCAATTGGTTCCTGACTTTTCATCACTTCCTCTTAGGCCAGCACCATTGGCTGGGTGGGCCACAGCATTATCCATCAATGGGAGTTGCAGAGAGATGTCAACTCCTGACTTTAATAAAGGTGAACAACCTACCTGGCTCAGCAGGTGGCTGCAAGAGGTCCTGCTACCAGTTTCAAATTCCTTTTCACATCTCTTTCCCTTTCTCCGGATGCAGCCCAGGGTTGCCCCATACTTCAGGATGTGGCTTCTTTCTTTGCCTGGAGCCAGGTCTCCAACAACATCATTGGGGGAGGGAGGAGAGTTCAGTGGGTGCCTTCCCCTCTGCTGTTCATAGAGTCCCAGTCTCCTTATTTTGTGATGAGCAACTGCCCTCTCCTCTTAATTGTTCCTGGCCAAATCCCAAGGGATTATGAGAGAGAAAGTACTCTGTAAACTGCAATGCACCCTACAAATGTGGGCAGTAGGATTATTTTGACAGATGCACAGCAACCTCAAACTGCGCTTGCATCTCTCATTCCCAGCTTTGGTTCTGATGTACCCAGGAGAGCTGGTTTTCCTATGAAATGTGAGTGAATCTGACATCATCTGATGAGTCACAACCATGTCATTCATTAGAAGACATTGCATGGAGCCAGCAGGGAACCAGGGAAGAAGCCACTGAAGGTTTACAGAGTCACCTGAGGAGTCAGGCTAAAAATCCATTTCAGGATAATTTTAGAATCTGAGGAGTACAACTCACAAACTGAAGGATTACTCTTCTTCATTTATTTTATTTTTTTAAAGATTATTTATTTATTTGTGAGAGAGAGAGAGAGAGAGCACGCGCGCACGAGCAAGCAAGCAAGAGTACACAAGCAGGGGGAGCAGCAGAGGAAGAGGGACTAGCAGGCTCTCTGCTGAGCAGGGAGTTTGACCTGTGGCTCAATCCCAGGACCCCAGGATCATGACCTGAGCCAAAGACAGATGCTTAACGGACTGAACCACCCAGGTGCCCCTAAGCTTCTTCATTTAAGAGCACCTCAATTATTATGCTTAAATGAGAGTACTTTTGTTCCTTGGTGGGAAACAGAGAATTTATAATATTCAGTAGAAACTTGTGGAAATGCAAACACTTTATATACTAATGTCTGTAAGCAGAAGAAAAGGCCTTGATTTCTTAGAGAAATATTATTTAAGAAAAAATATAAATTTAAATATATTCCCTGGATTTTCCAACAGTGATTCTCCCCACCCCTAATAAAACATTTTGTTACCAAAGGCTACCATAATTTCAGCACAACAGATAAGTAGAGTGGAAGGTGTACCCAGCTGAGTTTCAATCTCGCTCCCTTTTGGACATGTCAGACAGATGTTTAGTCAGTCCTTTAACCTCTCTGGTTAATGCCTCAGACCTAGAGGCAGTTAGACAAGATGACAGACCAAATGCTTTCCCAAACTAAAATTTACTTCATTTTAGTAGCAAAACAAAACTGTCATAAAGGAGGGAAGGTAAGAAGCAGAAGAGGTATCTCCATGGACCTAAGCTACAGAGAACTGAGAAAACAAAAAACAAAAAACAAAAAAACAACCAACCCAATTCAGCAAAGTTTCCATTTTGTTTGGGTCATAATTTTTGAGAAACCAATATATAAGTTAGATGACAGAGTCCATGGTGTTTTATAATAGGATGGCTTACAATCCAAAAATAGTGGGTTTTGACTCTACTTGTATCATAACCCATCTCAACAGCCACAATTTCTCCCATTTATTCCCTATTCTATCTTATTAGAGAAGCTTTATGTTTATACTTTCACAACTGTCAGGGTTATTCTTGCACAATCTCTGATGTCTAGATTTTGAAGGTGTGATGTTACTTCATGAAATTTACTATGAATGGAGCGTATGGCACAGCTAAGCAGGAACTTGTCCACTTCCTATAGGTGTATGTAGGTCTTGGCATGGGCCTGTGAACAAGAAGACTATAATTGCTTCCAAGGAATTTCACTGATGTCATAAACCACCAGATCAAAGCTTATGTTTCCACTACATAGAAACAGCTCTGGTCCATAATTCAGATGTTGGTTAATTAGTGTTGTAGTGATACTCTACTTGTTATTGCAACTTTGATCTAAATAGTTCTGTAAAGCCCACATTCATATTTTTGAAGTAACATGCTATAACAGTAGGTGAGAAAAACTTAAGGCACAGCATATTTATTGGAAAAGCAGCAATGTTCAGCTTGATACCATTAGATAATTGTCTAAGGCTCTTTCTAGCAACAAGCGTCTAGGTAACAGGTGAGAGAGACTTCAAAGGCAGGAGCCAGAGGGTGGAAGGGTGTGGGGAGACACCAGGAGGAAAAGTGTTTATATTACAGAGTTCTTCCCAGTGACTTTTATACAGCAATTCTGTAGACTTCAGGAAATCTGAACATTTCTAGCTACCACTTAACTGGTTTCTTCCAGACGAATGTACTTTTTATTTATTTATTTTAAAGATTTTATTTATTTATTTGAGAGAGAGAGGGAGGGCACCAAGGGAGAGGGAGAAACAGACTCCCCACTGATCAGGGAGCCCAACATGCGGCCTTGTCCCAGGATCCTAGGATCAAGACCTAATCTGAAGGTAGCCACTTAACGGACCAAGCCAGCCAGGTGTCCCAAATACTATACCTTCTTTGCTCAAAGTTCAGAAGATACCAAAAGGTATAGAACAATTATCTGCTTTACATATCCTTCTGCCCTCTTGTTCTTGATATCTGTTTTTAAAAAATCATTATAAAGTATTCTATTCATAAGTATGTATGTATATATTCTTTCCCCTTACCCCCAAATAAAAATGTTAGTGCTCTGTATATGCTTTTTTTCACTTGGAGACTGTTTCATACACATACACAGAGTGTATTATTATTTTTGGTAAGTGCATAATATGCAATTTTATGAAAGTACCATAATTAATGTAACTGATCTCCTGATGGACATATATTTCTATTCTTTTGCTATTTCCAAACAACAAAAAAAATCCCAAAATGCTGTTATATCTACTAATCTACTAATTTTGCACATGTGTGACTGTATCTTGGAAGATGAGCCCCTAGAAATGGAATCACTGGATCAAAAGGCTTGCATTTATAATGTTAAAATACAAATATAACCTAATGTTGTTTCTCCACACATCTGAAAACAGTTACCAAATTTTTTATTTCTGCCTCTTCATACGTGAAAAGTACTGTTTTACTTGCATCTTAATTACAATGAGGTTGATGATTCTTCTTAATATGTTGAAGAAGATCCCTCACTTCACTCACCCTGGAAAACTTGACAGTTTTTTTTAAAGATTTATTTATCTATTGGTTGGGGGCAGACAGAGAGAATCTTCAAGCAGACTCCCTGCTAAGCACAGAGCCCCACGTGGGGCTTGATCCCATGACCCATGAGATCATGACTTGAGCCAAAACCAAGAGTTGGACACTTAACCAACTGAGCCATCCATGCACCCCAGAAACTTGACAGAATTCTTCCCTGCTTTTCTTCAGTATTCTAGGAGGTGACTTCTGGATTTGATTAACCTCACTCAATTTCATTTATTTGACAAACACTTGCTGAGCAATTACTATGCTGGACACCAGAAAGACATGTGAAAAGCCTGCCCTCTACCATAAGGGGCTCACAGTCTGGTTGGGAGGACACCCATGCAAGTAGTCAGTGAACCCTGGAGCCATGCTGCTACAAGACAGGCCTGTATCACGCTGGAGGGTGCCAGGGTAGAACCCAGCAAGAGCCCCCAGAGACACCTCAGCTAAGTCCTGAGCAGGAGACAGAGTGGGCCAGGTGAACAAAGGAAGGACTGAGAGTACAAAAGGCGTCCAAAAGCAAGGTCAAAAGTGGAGAAGGGTCTAGAAAGGCCTTCCAAGTCAAGGGAATGAGGTACACAAAAACATGATGGCCTCTTATTTAGTTTGAGAAAAGAATGCTTCCAGTGAAAGCCGAGAGAGCAGGCTAGAGAGGCTGGCAGGAACCAGATCAGGAAAAGCTTCCTATTTCCTGAGCTAAACCATGAAAATGTTAAACCTCTCATCAAGACCCAGAAAAGAAACATTAGGCCCTTTACAGGGCCAGTGAACACCAGGTGAAACACTGGAGACATATAAATATAGCCATCAGCTTTAACTTTCTTTGCAGAAACTGTTTTCTTCTTTCTTCTTGCAGACTTCCTTCCTCCAAGAAAAGAGCCGTGTGGCTTTGAAAATTTGGGTACGAGCATAATTCTACCCTTTCCTGTGGCCGTGTGCACACCACCATTGGGGAAGTATGCTGACCATTCCTCACTACTTCTTGACATGGGGCTGCCAGGTACATTTCACCCACAAATTAAGTGCCTCTTTATCTTATAATAAAAGCATCTCACCAACTACCATTGTAATATTCTTCTGTCTCCAGCAGGTATTTACCATACCTATTGAGAGTACAACAAATAAATCTATTAAAAATATTAAGAGCTTTTTAGGATAGTGAAAGGCATGATTAAATAACATGATTGATTTTTCTTAAACGAATGTGCTAGAACTTCTATTTTTTAAAAATCCATGTAAATAATGCCTCCATCAAAGTAATGCTCACAGAAGACTATTTACTTACTCCAATAACAGTTCTTCTGCCCAACATATTTTTGGATTTTTTAAAAAAGATTTTTATTTATTTATTCATGAGAGATACAGAGAGAGAGAGAGAGAGAGATAGAGAGAGAGAGAGAGAGAGAGAGAGAGAGAGAGAGAGAAAGGGGCGGGGGCAGAGACACAGAGGGAGAAACAGGCTCCATGCAGGGAGCTTGATGTGGGACTCGATCCCGGAACCCCAGGATCATGTCCTGGGCCAAAGGCAGGCACTAAACCACTGAGCCACCCAAGTGTCCCATTTTTGGATTTTTTAAATTAATATTTTCTTCAGCAGCTACCTAATAAACACTGACCTAGTGATTTGCCTTTGGTCTGTACTGCAATCTTACAAATGTGTTGTGTGTTGAATATGCCTCTTTTCCCTCCTCTTCCTCTTTCTATATTCAACAGAAGGAAAACAAAACTCAGAGCTCTCTCCTTGGGCCTCTGCTAACAGCACAGAGGACAGATCTCTGGGGAGTAGACTGCTTGATTTTGTAGGCCTCCTTAGATGCCAGACTGCTGGGCTGGCCACCATATCCATGTCACCAACCTATCCTCATAGGGGATTCACTTACTTTCCTTCAGGGAAGGTGGAGAGGAACAGCACCGAGGAGAACACCTTGGCTGTTTTGAGCATCCTAGTCTGGTTAAGGAGAGGGTATCTACTCAGGACCAGGCTGGTGCATGGGGAAGTCAATCCCATCAGTAAGGGCTGATCATCACGATGGGGGCGGGGGATGTTCTTCATTTCCAGGTATTGGCTGGTTAACATTAGGTGCCAGGATCTAAATTTCACCTTCACTGAGGGGAGGCTGCCTATCCTGGCAAGGTCAGTGCTCCCACAGCCTTCTTTGTTTCATTTATCACAACCCGCTGTTTGCATCTCTATAGCCCAGCCAGACTCTGCTCCCTGTGATTTCTTCATCCCACCATCCAGCACCTTCCATGCTTGAGGTATGACTATAAACAAGTGAACAGAGCAGGAGTAGCTGCCCTGTAAGCCCATGTCATCGGCCTCTCAATTCAACTCACTTTGGTCAGGCCGGGTCATTGGAATATGAAAAGGCCACTCTGCCTCTGACCAGGCTCTTTGCAGCCCTTTGATGGTCAGAGAGCTCTGAGAGAAAGCTCATTCCCTCAGGGCAAGAGACCCCAGTTTATTGAGAGGTCATAGGCACAGAGGTGAGATTACAAGACTGTTAAGCAGGGGGCTACAACCTGGATATGTGACTGTGGCAGGCTACTTCAGTTCTTGGGGCCAAATGGCCTCTTACTACAGACCTGCTCAGTGTTGAGAATTCTCCAGTCCTGCCTGCTGTCTTCCCTCAAGGACACAACAGATGTCTCTTCCTCTCATAGAAATCTGTACAATAACTAAGTTGTCCAGGCAAAAAAACAAAAAACAAAAAAACCCACAACCACCACCACCAACAAAACACCCCCAAAAAACACAACCTTTGAAGGAAGAATTTCTACGCTGTGAGTAGTTTATTCTGAGAATAGGACTCAGAGAAGTCTTAGAAATCTTCATTCAATGACATAGATAGACAGACTTTAATCTGTGAGCCAAGAAAAATGGCTTGTAAAGGCTAGAAGAAAAGAACCCCATGGCTAAGAACTTGTAAAAACATCTGTAACAAACAAAAGTTCTAAGAGGAAGACTGTGAATCAGCAGGATCACAGGAGGTGGAGAGTGAGCTTTGAAATGGCAGAGAATTAACTGGCTAAAGGGCAAATGGTACAAAATGGGACTGTGGGAGGTAACACACAGAGACCCAAGCAGCACCAACAGCCAGCAGAGGACACATTTTCATCCCAGGCCCATACCGATGGGTATCTACCCCTCTACCATACTAGTATTTTCCACATGGGAATAGGGACTACTGAGATTCATTAGTTTGTAAGGCCAAAGGTTCTGGTATTGGAGGTAGAAAAGGAACAGAATGAGCACGAATTACTATTTCTATTCCCTTCACTGACAGTTTTGCATCAGTTGTAAATGCAAAGGGATGATGTAGCTAGAAGCCTCCCACCGTAGTCTCTGCCTTCCAGAACTCAGTCCAGTAGGCAAGGAAGACAAAAAACTAAAACCGACCAACCAAGGTACTGCTAAGGATAAAACCAATGCAGACTTCACCACACAAAGCATTTTTACACACACCACCTCGATTGATTCTCACACTGGCCAGCGGGCTGGCAGAGGATGTAAGTAACTTGTTCAAGGTCCCTCAGCTATGATGGGATAGGGCCAATTCTAGAAATTCACAGATGGGGTTCCTGGGTGACTCAGTTGGTTAAGTGTCTGCCTTCAGCTCAAGTCATGATCCCAGAGTCCTGGGATGGAGCCCTGCATCAGGCTCCCTGCTTGGTGGGAGTCTGCTTCTCCTCTGCTCCTCCCCTTGCTCATGCTCTCTCTTCCTTACCCTCTCTCTCAAATAAATAAAATCTCTTTTAAAAATTTTGCAGATAATACTGTAAGGACTAAGAGACATTTTGAACTCACACGTGTTCCAAGGACAACTAATAGTCCCTATGCAAAGGACAGGCATTGTGTTGAGTACCCTACCAACACTAAACACAGTATCTAAAAGAGCCTCACACTGCCCCTCAGCCTGACCCAGACAGTCAATACCTGGCTCCTATCTGCTGCATGGATGAAGGTGAAACAAGCATTAACTGCTAGTTCTTTGCACTTGGGGAAGGAATCTAACGTGAAGCCAGGAATCTGAACACAGATCTGATGCCTAAGTCATTAGTCCTTTCATTCTGGTAGTGTTTTTAGGTGACACATGAGACACATAGTTCCATGTGATGATGGCAGGAGGTGAAGAAATGCAGCAATAAAAAAACAGTGTAGCACATTTCACTTATTTTCTAGTATTTCTTTGTTTATCAAGGCAAATGTCTCAGGCTGGACAGTTTTTAATACCTCATCAATCCTAATCCTCTTCCCTCTTTAAAAAAGGAGATCATATTGGGCTCAGAACCTTTCAAAAAGCAACAGTACATAGAATTTAATAACACTTTGCAGCATATTTTATTTTTTTGGTTACTTTCTATATTTTGCAAATGGTACTGGCTTTCCATTTATATAAATGATATAAAATTTCTTTTTAAATTAAACTTACATTTTTTTTTTATTAAGTAAGGTCCACACACAATGTGGCACTTGAACTCATGAGCCCAAGATCAAGAGTCACAAGCTCTACCAACTGAGTCAGCCAACTTAACTTAAAAAACTTACGTTTTTAAAAGGGGGATCACTTTAAAGGGCAATAAAAAAAGTTAATGGTGCAGGTGATAGAAATATGGCACAAAACATGAAAGCAGTACACCAATGGCTAAAATTTGGGATATGTTGCTCTATGTCACACTGGCCCTCAGAATACAAGTGCTTCTCCTCAGTTATGAATTAGTACTCCTTCATGGATGAATAGGACAACTAATATTCTCTAGAACCCTCAACTCTGAGGCTGCAGGATTTCCAGCTGGGCATATCCCAGACATGATCTCTTGCATGGGCAACATGAATAAATATCACATATTTAGTTGGCAGTTATATGAACAGTGAGAAGTAGATATTAACAAGTGTTTGATTAGAGTAGGAGGTCACCAAACTATGGCTGGTTGGCTACATCTAGCCCAAAGTCTGTTTTTGTAAATAAAGTTTTATTGAAACCCACATTTGTTTACATATTGTAAACATACTGTTTACATACATAGTCACTACAATGGCTGCATTGAATCGCTGTGACAGAGATCTATGCCACAAAGCCCAATACATTTGCTATCTGGCTCTTTACCAAAAAAGCCAAAAACAAACAAAACAAACTGACCCTTGTACTTGGCAGGCCAGACATTGTGTATCAGAGCCACTGGAGAATGTGAGTGTAGTTCAAGAGCCAAAGCAATAACTCTGCCAGAAATTAAGTCAGAAATTGCCCCCTGGAACTGGCAGATACGTAGGAAGAAATCTGAATAGAAAAGTGAAGCAGGAAGAGGAAAAGAGCAAAGCCACGGTGAAAGCTTGAGAAGAGAAGATGAACAAGGGGCAAGGTAACACCAGAGATAATGGTTTTGCATCTTCTGGGGTCAAAACCACCTTTGGATTGGGCTATTCTGGGCTTCCCAGACCTTCCCAAGTTGCTGCCCTTTGCAACTTAAAGGAGCCATATCCTTGGGAAACCAGGGACCCCAATCGTCTTGGCAGGTGGTATTAATTGGCAGGTGGCAGGTGATATGATTGTGATGGTCACACACGACCTTGGGTAGGAAGAGGAAATAACAGCTTGTATTTGGGCAAGGGCCAATAGGGTACACCTAACGAGGAGAGAGATGAAGAGTAACTTGGGACAGGTACACAGGCTTTATTTCTTTGGGTGAGGAGTTTGCACTGATATGGTAGGCTACTGGAGATCACGGCAAGCACTCGAGCAGGGAAGTAATTTGTAATTACAGTTATTTGTAAGGCAGATAATAGGGGATGACAAAGTTCTACAGAACAGTAACATACTACCTTTGAGTCACAAAAGCATAAAAGACAAAATGGATCAAGTTTGCTAGCATAAAGGTTTTTTTTTTTAAGATTTTTTTTTTATTATTTATTTATTCATGAGAGACACAGAGAGAAAGAGAGAGAGAGGCAGAGACACAGGCAGAAGGAGAGGCAGGCTCCATGCAGGGAGCCCGACGTGGGACTCAATCCCAGGTCTCCAGGATCAGGCCCTGGGCTGAAGTCGGCACTAAACCACTGAGTCACCTGGGCTGCCCTAGAATAAACGTGTTAATAAGAGGTCTATCACTAGAGTGTGAGGATCTGCTGCAGTCACAGGCTCAAAACACCTATGCCAGCTCTTCTTTCATATGCTTCACAACCTTGAATGGACATTTCTATGAGTTAAACAGAAACAAGACAGTGATGACTTTGATGTGACCAGGTGTGTTGACCTGGAAGTAAAGGCTGGAGTATAAATAAGTGAGCCCCGTTAGAGATAAATGCAAATGAGAGAAGCAAACTATACTGGACACAAGAGCCACTAATACATAAACTTGCAGGGGCTAGGTTGGTGGAGAGGGCAGTAACTTGTAGTTCTGCCAATTTACACAGTGTAAATACTCTTAGCACAGCTAATTTAAATCCACTAACATGACATCACTAAATGGAAGTTGGAAAGAGATGCACATAATTGACTCTGGTGAGCAGAGTAAGCCTTCACCAGCAAACCACCAGAAATTCAGCATGTTGTTCACAGCAGCTCTCACACAGATGATGTGAGGGGACACAGACAGGTCACTCAGAAGTCATGCTGCTAAAGCTACTTCATCCACCCCATTGTTGAGACTGAGATCTTTCAGGTGACATTCTCAAAAGGTTTTTGAAGAACCTCACTTTCAAATCTCAGAATAACCTCATTTTGTGGATAAGGAAACAGACTCAGACTACAGAACTGCTCACCTTGGACTACATGGCAGGGCTGGGAGTATGCTCTGCATGATCAGAAACAAATTCTGAAACCAAACAGGGAGTAACTCTAGACAGAGAAGGGAGTCTACAGTCAAGCCACATCAAAGTGCAGCTGATACAGGGCTGACAAATTACTCCAAGGGTAGTTTAGTTAAAGAAAAGAAAGTTCATCTAGGACGTCTAGAAGCTATTTGTGTATGTGTACACACATGTACACACACACATACACGTGCACACGTAAGTGGACAGAGGCCACAAAGCATTCACAAATGCTATTTTCTATGTACTATCAATAGAGCAAAATACCCTAGGTATCGTATTTGAAATAACAGAAAATTAATGTGTAAATTTTAACCAGTTAATGTCACATATGAAAGGACAGGCTCATACTCTCTTCTCCTTCCAAGTGAGTTTTTCCTGTCTCTTATGTTTATGGCTAAAACTTTTGTTACCTGCTCACCTCAGCAAATGAACACCATATTTTATTGGAAATGAATTCTTTCTCTAAGAACTGTACTTTCACACTGGTTTCCTTCAGGTGAATAAAATGCTGTTTAACAATCAAAAAACTTCAGGGCATCTGGGTGGCGCAGCTGGCTAAGCATCTGACTCTTGATTTTGGCTCATGTCATGATCTCAGGGCCATGAAATCAAGCCCTGCATTGGGCTCTACACTGTGTGCAGAGCCTGCTTAAAATTCTCTCTGCCCTGCCCTCTGCACCCCCTACCTCTTTCTCCCTCTCAAAAAAAAAAATTCAAACCTCAAGTAGATCTCTCATGTACCTGTCTTCTTCCTCCCTTTCTATCCACCACCTCCTCATCTGAAAAGACATGAACACCCACCTTGTGAGTTCCCTATCATCAGGACCAACAGACCCTGGGGAAAATTTACCCATGCTTAGCTTCCTTCCTGACGCTTCCTACTTACAAAGAATGCTCCTTTGGCAAGTCAGGGCAGCCTTTGGTCTATTTATGAGGTGTTTTTCTTCTGGGTGGCAGATAATGCCTTCTATTTACCAACCATTCACTCACCACTAACCAGCCTCCTTGGCAGCCCTTAGAAACTTCCAGGTGGCAGTGTTTGTTGATCCCCATTTTGTAGGGGGCGAAACTGAGGCACAAGAAGAGGAAATCACTGTTAGGACATGCCACAGGAGCAAGATGCAAGATAATAGTAATTCAGCTTCATGGGTTACTTTCAAAAACTAAAGAAGGGTTTGTAAGAACTGAATCACACCTTATACAGTATTGCTTTCCTTTACCACTTCTTTCACACTTCAACTTGGAATGAAATTCTAATGAGAGGCAACACTGACAGATTTAAGTTTTCAGTTTTATGCCATTTTGTGCTTTCTGGAGTAGCAGACTGAGCTTGGAAATAGGTGATATAATAGGAAGGTGGAGACAGAGAAGTAAAGTAAGAGGCTTGTATGATCCAGATGGGGATAATCAAACTAAGAATGACCAGTCTGGTGGAGGCTACAGAGAGACTCCAGGAAATGACCCAGAGCTCTACTCACACGTAAGCTCAATGGAAAATTATGTGGCCTCTTTACATTGAAGCTGGTGGGTGGAGACTTCAGGCCCAGCATTGTGGAATTATGTAAATACAGCTGACCTTTGAACAATATAGAGGTTAAGGGTGCTGAACTCCCATCCCATACAGCCAAAAATCTGCATATAACTTTTTAAAAGATTTATTTATTTATTTGAGGGGTACCTGGGTGGCTCAGTCAGTAGAGTGTCTGTCTTCTGCTTGGTTCATAATATCAGGGTCCTGAGATTGGGCCTGGCATTGGGCTTCCTGCTGGGTGAGGAGTCTGCTTTCCCCTCTCCCTCTGCCTCTCCCTGCCGCTTGTGTGTGCTCTCTCAATAAAATCTTTTAAAATGGGATCCCTGGGTGGCGCAGCGGTTTGGCGCCTGCCTTTGGCCCAGGGCGCGATCCTGGAGACCCGGGATCGAATCCCACATCGGGCTCCCCGTGCATGGAGCCTGCTTCTCCTTCCGCCTGTGTCTCTGCCTCTCTCTCTCTCTCTCTGTGACTATCATAAATAAATAAAAAATTAAAAAAAAAAAATCTTTTAAAATTATTTAATTTAATTTAAATTATTTGAGAGGGAGACAGGGTGTATGTGCGTGCATGGGAGGAGCAGAGAGAAACTTAAGCAGACTCCATGCTGAGTGGGGAGCCGGATGCAGAGCTCAATCTAATGACCCACAAGATCATGACCTGAGCCAAAATCAAGAGTCTGAGGCTTAAAAGATTTTGCCACCCAGGAACCTCAAGAATCTGCATGTAACTTTTGACTCACCAAAATTTAACTACTAAAAGGTTACCGGTGATTGGAATCCTTACTGATAATATAAACAGGTGATTAACATATATTTTGTATTTATACATATTATACACTCTATTCTTTTTTTTAAGGTTTTATTTATTTATTCACGAAACACAAAGAGAGAGGCAAAGACATAGGCAGAAGGAAAAGCAGGCTCCCTCTGAGGAGCCTGACATGGGCCTCAATCCCAGGATCCTGGGATCATGACCTGAGCCAAAAATCAGATGCATGACCACTGAGCCACCCAGGTACCCCTACACTCTATTCTTATAATAAAGTAAGATGGAGAAAAAAGTCTTAAGAAAATCATAAGGAACTGAAAAGACATTTACAATACCATAAAAAAAAATCTACATATAAGCATAAAAGTGGACTTGCACAGTTCAAACTGCAAAAGATCAATTGTGTATGTATATACACAACACACATATATGTGCATATATACACACATTTGCACATATGTAATTATACATAATTATTATGTATATGTTATATATGTATATAATGATAGTTGAGTCATAATAACCTATTATGTTAGAGTGCTTTCAAGAGCAGACTTCATTATAAGGAAAACTGTTACCCATAAAAACACTGTTTTGTCTTGTTTCCAAAGGGAAAGTCCTTTTGTCTTGCTTTGCCTAATTAAGAGTTGAAAATTATTGAAATGTTTCTTATTGGCTAAACTGGAAAGTAGGCAATAAAATTCAATGGAGACTATAAGTCATGAGATTGAGGATCCACCAAGGTTTCTGTGGGGAAGGAACAGGGTTTATGGACTGTGGACGTGTTTATGATTCTATCAAATCCAGCCAAACACAGTCCCCCAAGGACACAATCAAAATTGTGCAAATAACTGGACCCTATCCTAAGGAAGTTATGATACTGGGTTAGATTTCCAATACTTTTACTACTGAGCTCCATGACAGTGTATAGTCAAAAGCTTATCAGATAAAATTATCTTCATAGAGTATTAAGCCCTTAGAGAAATCCTTCATTTCATAAATAAAAGACTGCATCCCAAGAGAAGTGATTCATCCAAAGACCAGCAATAGTTTTTCGGATGAGAAGCTTCATCTTCTCAGTCTCAAGATCCTTGAAACTTCTTTCCAACAGGTATTCTCTATTGGTAGCACCTACCAGGGACACAGAGAATACAGACATGAGCAAGTATTGGTATTCCAGACACATATCAACCACCTCAGGACGATCTGAGTATCTTTCATATGCCAGGCTCTGAATAGGCACAGAGGACTCCATGATGAACAATGAACTGGAGGGCTTCAGTTTCTTTCCTGAGGAGCTCCCAAGCTAGCAAGGGTCACAGGGAATGAAACAGACATGTACAGAATGGACTGAAAACCAGTCCAGGAGAATGTACAGGAAACTCTGAGGATAGGCCACAACTAGCCATGAGAGAGAAGGGTAGGAACTTGAATGAATCTCTAAGAAAGTGTTGGCATTCTTCAGGTAAAGAAGGAGAGGAAAGGACATTCATCCTGCAGACAAAACAGCATGAATGAGGTTGGAAGGAAACCCCAGGACAGCAGGTTCAGCTTGAGTAACTCCAGGGAAGCCAAACCACACAGAGACAAATCTCTAACTCTTAATGGGCCTGCAACGAACACGAGGTCAGAGTAAACACAAACACACGGTAGAGGCAGAGAGACCTAAGTGGGCACCAGAACCTGGAGGAATGACAGATGGAAAGAGAAGAGAAGAGGAAGCAAGCTTCCCACAAAGCACGTGAGCAAAATAGTCCGGCTGAGGCCTGAAGAGGCAGACACAGAGACTGTCACTGAGCTCATTCCCTGGGCTTTTGTCCACAGGCGCTAGAGCAGTCCAAAGACTAAGCTAGCCTGAGGTATCTGCCAACAAGAGTCTTCCTTCCCGGGGGATCCCTGGGTGGCTCAGCGGTTTGGTGCCTGCCTTCGGCCTAGGTCATGATCCTGGAGTCTCGGGATCGAGTCCCATGTCAGGCTCCCTGCATGGAGCCTGCTTCTCCCTCTATCTATGCCTCTGCTTCTCTCTTTGTGTCTCTCATGAATAAATAAATAAAATCTTTAAAAAAACAAAAAAAAAGGCTTCCTTCCCTTGAGTTGTGAACCTTGTGAAGGACTGCAACTGGACAAGGGGAGGTCAGAATTTAAAATTAATCCCTAGTAGGTTTTTATAACTGCTATCATTTTTCCCCCATCTCTTTCTGACCTGGGCTTTTGCCCTGATTAAGTGGAGACACTGTGGAAATTAAGATTGGAGTCAAAGTTTCTACGTTCAAATCCTAACCAACTATTTACTAATTGGAAGACACTTGACAAGGCCTCTTTAAACTTAGTCCCCTCACCTAGACTTTCAGAACTGTTAGACTGAATGTGAATGCACAGTCTTTCAACAGTGCCTGGCACGCAAGAAATGTTCCATGTGTGGTAGGTGCTCTCTTACTCTATTTAAAAGGCAAGCTGGAATATATTTAAAAGAATTCCCATTGATATAGGAGTCTTTTCTTTTTTAAAAGATTTTATTTATTCATGAGAGACACAGAGAGAGACGCAGAGACACAGGCAAGAGGGAGAAGCAGGCTCCCTGTAGGGAGCCCGATGTGGGACTCAGTCCCAGGACCCCGGGGATCATGCCCTGAGCCGAAGGCAGACTCTCAACCACTGAGCCACCCAGGCGTCCTAAGATAGCAGTCTTAACTTTGAGGCAGATATTTTCCAAAGATGACAGCAACAAAATCATCCACATGCTCTTATGATGTGACTTTGATACCTCTCCCATTAAAAGATGGCATTCTATGTTCCCTCCCTTGTACCTGGATAGGCTTGTGACCATGGCAAAAATGACAGCATAGAGTTTCTGAAGCTAGATTATATCCTGCTTCTCTTATGAATGCTTGTTCTTGGAACCAAGTCACCATGCTGTGAGGAAGCACAAGTAACCACATGGAGAGATCACTGCTCTGACAGCTCCAGCTGAGAGCCCAGCCAACAGCCAGCACCAGTTGTCAAAGCTGTGAGTGAGGAAACTCTCAGATGTCAAGTCACACCCCAGCTTTGAATCTTCCCAGCAGAGGGCCCAGACATCACAGAGCAGAGACAAACTGACCCCTCTTGTCCTTTCCAAATTCCTAACCCTGACAATTTGTGAGTCTAAAATAATAGCTGTTTTATGCCACTTAGTTTGGGTCTATTACACAGCAACAGTTAATCATCACAATTGCTTAAGGCAATAGAGGGACTGGACAGGTTTGAAAGTGCTTTTCACCAGAAGGCTAACCTGACTGCAGTAGGTTGACATTGGTGGCAGAGGGACCCAGTTGGGAACCACTGATACAATATGGCAGGTTTTATATGATGCCAACCTGAATACTGAAGTGGGGAGAGTGTTTACAGGGGACAGATTAAATGTAGGGGTTAAGAAAAAGAGAGTTCAAATCCATTCTAAATATACTGCATATATTGAACCTGCATCATGTTAGGAGAATCTAAGAAGTGTCAAGCAAGAAGAAATTTAGGACTAGAAGCAGAACACTGGTTTTGGTTAAAACCCTGAAAACGGAAGAGATTACCTCTGAGATTATGCTGAGGAAAGGTTTTATCCTCAGCCTTTATGAGAGGGACCAGGTATGGTAAGTCACAGAGGCAGAATTCTAGGGGTATAACATCACAAACAAGTTCTGGAAAAAGTAATCATTGTTAGTGCCAAATGCTGCCAAGAGGTCAAAGGATAAAGTACTAAGAAAAGAGACTGAAACCAAAAAGGAGACCAGAAAAGGACCCGGGGTCAGAGGAACATATCTCCACCCCTGACTACAAGTAGAATCAGAGACACAAACTGAAGAGTGAAATGAGATAAAGCCTGCTTAGTACATCAGTCTTTAGTCTCCATTCAGATAGACAATTTCCTGTGAGTCTGCAAAGAGGAAGTGAATAGGAACTGTTGAAATGAGATGGCGAAAGGCATATTTGTAAGGGTACAAAGTGGGCACAGGAACACCTGCCACTAATCTACCTCACCAAGATAAGGGACAGATTAGACTCCTATCAAGTGTTTTGAGTTCTCTGGCATTGTAGTAGATCTGATACTGATCTTTCAGCCTGGAAGAGGAACAGTTCTTAGCATTTGTTGAACTCCACAACATTCCTGTGAGGTAGATATTATTGTTGGATGAAGAAACAAAGGCCACACAGCAAGTCAAAAGCCAAGGCAAGATTAGAATGGGGCCTGCCTCCCATGGGGGGGAAAGGCTAGTTGGCTGGATTCCTTTTGTGTCAGTAATAGGTTCTTTGATCTATAACATGGAAGAGGCTTGTTTCTGAGGAGGTTGTGAAAATAGATTCATTAATGACCATACAGTTTTCTGAAACTCACTGAGCGTGATATGGAAAAAAGGTGCAACCACCCAGAGTCTAGAAACAATTAAAGAAATTCCAGGAACAGTGAAGATTCTACAAACAACCAGAGAGACAAGGCATTGGGGAAGAATCAGTCTGGGTGGCAACCAGGAGGGAAGAGGCAGTTGGGGACGGACCTTTGAGAGGTGGCTGCGTGCCAGCTATTCCACACATGGCTTCCTTCTGCTTCTTCACTTTGGGCAGATGGCATGAAAGTGGCTGGGGTGAACTGAACAGTAACTGGGTTCCTTCCAGGCTGAGCTGGAGAACAAAAGGGCAGTTCTTTAGAGTAAAGGGGTTCTGGATCAGAGCACTTCTGGGGCCCCCAGGACCAGTGAGGAAGAGGGGTCATGCTTTTGTGAAATATTTACTTGAAATCCCTGGAGAAGCAGCAGCATCCCATCAATCCTTCCAGCACTGCACACATCTTTTTCCAAAAACTCCCTTTCTTAATAAAAGTGAAAAAGCAATGATGACACTGAAAAGTAGTCAGGGCCTTATTATAAATGACCAGTAATGGAGTTTAAGATAAAAGAAGCTGGCACACGCAAGGTCACAGGCCTTTACTGAGTACCTAACATCAACTATCTCATTTAATATCTGCAACTCCCTCTGGAGGCACCGGCAGTCCCATTTCAGAGAGATGAAACCAAGGCCTAGAAAGGTCTCCCCTTGCCCAAGGCCATCCAGCTAGTTTATGACAGAGCCAGGATTTGAGTCCTGACATGCCTCATCACAAAGCTCATGTTCTCTTCTGTGCATTGCATGACCTACTTCCCAATAGTCACAAGTTCAACATTAGTCAGGTCTGAACTAATGAGGTCTATTGTACCGCCTCAGAGATGACTGCGCCTCGAAGCTGGAGAATGTGCAGGGAGGGGCACTGACATTACATATGCCTGAACTATGTGTGTAATTCATGGAGGATAAAGACGTGACCAGGACCAATTCCGTAGTATGAGAGGCAAAGTGACTACCATTCCTCTCCTCCCCAGAGAGCTGGCTGTGCACTGGACCCCTCACTGCTCTTGGATTTCCCCACTCTTGACCCTTCACCAAGCACTGTCCTCCTCCTCCATTCCCTCAGAGCCTTGATTTGGTTGGCAAGAGTGTTGGGTTAATTAAATAAACCAACCACTGCTAAGTCATTAGCTAATACATTATCCTTTCTAGGATATAGGCTTTAACTCAGTTAATAGTATATTACTACCATAAAGATACAAAGAAGTAATGATAATGGTGGACATCTCAGGCATCCTGGAAGACAGCTTCTGGGCAACCTGGCCTTCGGGTGTTTCCTCAGATAATCAATCAATCAACTAGGTAATATGTTTTATCAATACCTACTGATGGATTAAGTAGATTAACTGATTTAATGAAGTAGGTACAATTATTACCCCCATTTTGCAGAGAGGAAATAGCCACAGAGAGGTTCAATATCCTCCCAAAGTCACTCAGCTAATCAGCAGCAGAAGCAGGAGTCGAACCCAGGCAATCTGGATCCTGAGCCATGCTCTTCACCACCCACCCATGTAGTTTTCAAAGTGTGATTTGCAGACCTTTGGGATCCCCAACAGTCTTTCAGGAGTTGCAAAAGGCTAAAACTATTTTCCTAATAGTACCAAAATATTATTTGCCTTTTCCACTGTGTTGGTAATTTGTACAGAAGTACAAAAGTAATGACAAATAAAAGTGCTGAGACCTCAGTATGAATTGAGGCAAAAATGTACCCATAGTCATTGTATTCTCACCTGTACACATTCAGTAATGGAGTCCTTGATAAGCTGCATAAATTACTAATTTTTAAAAATCCTGACCCTGAAGCACTGGTCTTCCAAAATACTGTGTGATAAAATGGAAAGTACACATAAAGCATTTTTTGCATATACTGAAGTAACATGTTGTCTAAACACGTGACTGATTGTAGGCTGTCACAGCCACTTTCTTCATGGAATACCATTTTTACCTCAAAAAAAAGACCGACAGGCAGCCACAGCTATTCAGAACTCTTGAAAATAAATGAAGAGCGTCTGTGACTTCAAAGAAAACAACTGACAGTATTTATACTGCTAATGATGAAATCGGAGCTTTCAAGCAAAAGTGAGGACTTGGGGAAACTGGTATTTTACCATCATGAGCTTGCAGCTTACCAATATTTAAAGATTTCTGAGATGAGATTGGTTAGGACAGCAATGATTGATTTTTTTTGATACTGTACAATGTCAACATCTGGAAGATCTGAATAACCAAATTTTTCTAAATAATTAATATATGATATTACAAATTTCTGCATTAGTAAGAGATTCTAATGTAACAGAAAATTAAAGTTCATCTGTATGGTTTCAGATACTATACAGCAACTAATCTTTAAGAAACCACTACTTGTCAAGTTTTGATGTAGTATCAAAGAAGAATATCTATAATTCTCTGAAAAGCCTGTTGAAAGACTCTCTTTCCAACTATATATCTGGATGATCCCAGATTTTCTTCATATATTTCAACCAAAATAATATATCAGACTGAATGCATAAATAGATATACAAATGTATATGCCTCCTCTTAAGCAAGGCATTAGAGAGATTTGCAAAAAGCCAATATTCCATTACCTTTTCTGGCTATTTCTAAGAAAGCATTATTTCTATTAATATATAATTGTTTTATTATTGTTATCCTTAAGCAAATTAATAAATACCTTCAAATTTTCTTAGTTTTAACTTCAGATATGGTGAATATCAAAAGTTCCTTGGAGTCCTCAATACTTTGTAGTAAGTAGCATAAAGAACTCCAGAGACCAGAAGTTTGAAGACTACTGCTGCACAGCATGGAATCTAGAAGAAGAGAAGCCCAAAGAGCAGGTGGTACAGCTGCATCACTTTCCAGGTGAGAGGGTGCCATGAGAAACGGCCATGAATCTCCCAGACTTCTCAGCAAATAAGTTTCAAGGACTCTATTTCTCATCAGGTTTTATGGCTTAATGACAATAGGCATTAGAGACCATTCTCAACTTCTTGCTGTTCCCAGAGTGTACACATTTTCTCTTTTGTCCTGAGAAACTCTTACTCTCCTTGAAGGAGACTTCTAGCACAGTAGATGCTCGCCTCTGCCTTCTGCCTCCAAGCATCCTGCATAACCCTTTCCTACAGCATTAAGCATGTGGTTGTAATATTTGCTTACATGGCTATCTGATAGAAGTGTAAGGCCTTAAAAGGCAGAATTTTGTCTTAATTCCAGCATTTTGCTCAGTACTTGGCACATAGAGTAAAACTCAAAAAAGATCTGTTCAATTAAAGAAACTAATTAAGTCCCCACCTTGCACCAAGCTATCTCACAATGGCATCCTGACCTCTCCAGGGGAAAACTGCTAGCCAGCCAAAATAGTGCAGGGTTTTTAGTGCTCCTCAGTATGGCACTCGACTGACATTCTGAATATCAAGTCTTTTATAAGTTAGATTGGTATGAATCTTGAAATTGTAAAATGGAGACCCAATTCCAGGGAAGCCCCTTGTAAGACACCAGTCTCCCCACCCACAAGTGCCCTCCCTGTAAGGACACCAGTCTCCCTCAGTGATAAACTGTGTCACAAGTCCTCTAAAGCCAACAACATGCTTTTGAAGCAGGTTTGAATTAGAAATTTTTAAGTAAAATGAAGAGTATATAAAGCCAATTAAAAAGTAATGCTGTAGTTTGAGCTGCTACATGATCAGGGGCTTTACAACTCAATTAGAGAAAAAGATTTTTTCATCAAATTTAATGTAAGCAATGTGTGGGAATAAAGGATATTGAGTCAGATAATCCCCTGTGAGCATCACAGACAATACAATGTGCATAAGTTATGAAAAATTTTCACATAGCTCAGGATGTTACAGCTTCTTTCTGGAATGCTGCTACTGTCCTGTTAATCCCCACCCCCACCCCAACACACAATGTTCTCTTATCCTGTTGTTCATCCCGTCTCTACCCTTCTTTCTGCCTTTCCTTCCACTATACCTTGTTCTGATGCCTCCCCCTCTATTCATCTAGGAACTGAGGGAGGATATAATAAAGCTGACAAGCATAATAAGACATTCACAACCTTCTTAGGTTCTGCTGAAGAATGTCATCTTCTTATTTCCTTACTTCTACAGAGCATGAACCTTGGAAATCACCTATTCTTGCCCCCCTACTTTACTAGAGTGGAAACTGAGAAAAATAATGTTAACTTACTGAAATGCTATACTTCCTTAATTTATTTCTGTATATTTCAGGAAAACTGATGCCAAGGAAAAGAATACCCACAGGTACAATAGGGAAAGGAACTAAAGAACGCGTAAGAAGACTGTCAGCACCCACTCGGCATCATTTATTGAGTATCTACTCTATGTGGATGACAGAGGCCCTGTGTTAGCACAGGCAGACATAGTACGCTCTAACTGTGCATTAAAAATTTAAGATATTAAATTGGATCCAAAAAAAAAGGTAAATGCAAACAAAGGCAACCAAAATAAATACAGTAGACTAGGAAAACAAAAAAACAGCAAGACCTCTATGAATGAAACAGTAAAGAAATGGAGGAAAACAAAACATTTATTCTGATTAAGAAAAAAATCTCTCTCTCATTGCAAACAAAATTGGGTAAAGACTAAGCAATTTATTTATGCTGCAATATAAGGATTTGTTTAGAAAGTGTACATTCATTAATGGAAAAGGATTTCTGGAGACAACTTTTCAAAACCCCAATAACATTCCAGTATTTTTCAGAAGGCTTCCTCAGCCCCCGCACTTCGCCACAAGAGGGTGCACACTTCCTTAGTAATAGGGTAGCCAAAAGCAAACTTAAATTCACGTCTGCTCAGGCACCTCTCTCCAGGACCCCTGAGCCTCAGGGTAATGAGCATCTGCACAGTTTTGTAGGTTAAACCTTTTTCACATGTATTATCTCATGAAATTCTAACAATAGCTCTGTGAGAGTGGGAGGGTGAAAAGTACCAATCTCATTTTTAAAGATGAGGAAGCACACTCAGAGGTGAAGTGACTTGCCCAAGGTTAAAGAGGGAATAATGTCACAGCCCAAAGTTGAAGTAATGTCTTCTGATTTCCAAATCCTATACTTACACTTTCCTTAGTTCCCTTTAAGAACATAATCAAAACCCATACCTCAATCATTCAGTACCTCCATCCATCCGTTCCACTTATTTTGAGCAAAGAATCATACACTGGGGAGATCCAGGAGACTTTGCTTGCCTTTGCAGTATTAAAGCTCTTTTTTTTTTAAAGTGTGTGTTAACACCTGGCAATTACTTTTATGGGTTTCCAATGAGGTGAGAAGTGTGCTGACACTTGTCTACAGTGTTCTACGGCGGCATTCACACAGACTAGAATAATTTTTAGTGTTGCTTAGGACACAGAAATTAACTGAAAACTCATATTTCTTGGGCAGATCCTATGAAATTCAGGCTAACATGTAACTCCAAAGGCCTTCTCTTGTGAGAGACAGTATAGCACAATGGTCACTGACTTGAACTTGGCAGCCAGACTACGTGAGTTCAAATCCAGATTTTGCCACTTACCCTGTGACCTTGGCCAATTCCTCAACTCCAGGGTGTCTCAGTCTCCCCGTAGCAGAATGGAGAGAAGAACAAGTGCTCCCTCACAGTGTACTAGTGAAGATACCGATACCATCCGTACACGAAAGAGCACATGGCAAGCTCTCAAGCCACAAAAGGCCATCCTTATTCTAAAAGCACAGACGGCATTCTGAATTACAGTGACTGACAAAGAAAACAGCTTAATGTGCTTTATGTCAGAGCAGAACTGCATTTTATGAGTTTGTACACATGAAAATATATTTAAATCCTTTAATAATCTATGTGCACAGCAAATTCTATCTTAAATGATTTAGAGTATTGATAGAAATTGCTAAGGAGTATACAGTTTTCCTATCTTTGCTTTTATGACACTGTTTGTTGTATCTGTGACTGATTTGATGCCAAGTCCTCAGTCAGGAAAGAAAAGCAAAATGACAGAGTTCCTCTGGGAAGAGATAATAAGCTTTATGCAGCAGAGGGGAAGCTCCCTGCCCTAGAAACCTGAAGACCCGGGTTGAATCACAGTTCTGCCACTACCCAGTGTTCCCCTGACCCTGTTCCAACACAGTCTTCGTATCCTTATCATCAAGCTCCTAACTGGCCATAGAAGTGGGGCTGGCTGTTTGTTGAGTGAGTGAATGAACAGGAATGGGAAGAGTGGCACTGACGCAGGCTGTGAGGGTAGGAGAAAAGGTTAGTTTACAAACTACATGTATACACTTGTTAACTCAAGTCCTAGGCCAGTTCGCCTTGCCAGGGTGCTGGGGCTAAGAATCTTCCCTCTCTCTCAGGTCGTTTTCTTAGTGGTGGTGTCACAGGCCCTCAGGGGACCCCAGACCACCGTTCTCAGTCCTATTCAATTTTCCAGACCAAATTCACCAGAACACTAAGGCTGGGTGCTCCTGCACCTGGTTGAAGCTGCGCTGGTATCTTGCTAGGCCATGTGGCCTCATGTGGGCTCAGAGGTGGGGACTCTTTTGCAGGTCTGAATATCTTGCAGCTCCTTCCAAGGACCCCAACACACTTGATGCCTTACCATTTTGAGCAACACACTCCTCGCTTTAAGACTGCCCTCTCAATTCTTAGTTTGGACACGCCTCCTGTGAGGTAGAGATAAATCTGTGGCTACATTCCAATGAATGGTGAATACCTTTTATAGCTTCGGCCTCAGATTTTATTGGATGTCCCCAAGGGCTCTGGTGCCTCTCCTGGGGATGTAACTTCACACACACAACATGTGTAAGATAACTCCCTACCCATGCAATGGCAATGTCTTACTGCATTCAAAGGACAAAGGACTGCAGTGCCTCCTAGGCTCCGTCAAAAATGTTTCCACTTGCTCACCAAGTGTGGCTGCTAATTTTATAGCACGGAGGCTCCTTTGTATCTTGCTCACAACCTGAAATGCCCGGCAGGGAGCACCATAGAGGGAGGAATCACTCACCTGATTGCAGAGTTAAATAGCTACACTCTAAGGGTTTCAATTTAGGCTTCATGGACAGTCAGCAAGGTTGGACTGCATGACACTGGGGACGTGCCTGAGTTTGGCTTCTGCAAGAGTGTAACAAGACTCTTTCTTTTGACCCTGATATGCAAAACTGTGCAATCAGAACTGGGTGGCAAATCCATGCTAGGAAGGGCCATGATCTCAGCCATCAAAATTAGAACTCGAAAGCCCTCCCCAAATGTAGGCAGGAGAGCTCAGTTGTAAATGCCTCCTCTATATGGGGCTTTGATAACTTCTCTTGGGATTCCAATCTACAAGCCAGCAAGTCTCTCCATAAAACAGCTTTTCTTGAGGTTTAGCGTTAATTTTTATTTCTTTTTATATACTGCTTTGATTGGTTCTAAATACATTTTCTCTTTCCATGATGTTTACATCCTTCACATTCTTAGGGACTGTTATCATATCCCCTTTAATCATCCTTTGGCCAAGCTATACATATTTAGCTCCTTTCATCTCTCCTATGTCCTTCCTTCCAGCAGTGTTGGCTCCTCTTTAAATTCCTTCTAATCTGTCAACATCTTTCTGGAACTGATGCACACCCTCCTTTAATAAACATGGTAGGTACTCCCTGTTTCCTAAGTTTCCCAAAGACTCCTATAGTAAAAAAATATTGGGCCTGGAGTCAGAAGTGTAATCTGGCTCTGCTATAAGCCTCAGTTATCCTTTCTACTAAATGGGAATGATTTCTCTGTTGATTTAAGAGAAGATAAAATATAAAATCACTTTGCAGATTATAAAATACTATGCATGAATAATATGCATATACATTACTTGTATAATTTTAAAAGCTTAAACAAAGAAAAATAAGATTGGAAACAAGTACATCAATTAATGGTTATTAAATCTGGTGGTAGTATCAGGAGTAACGGTTACATTATTCTGTGAATTTGGTACTTTTTATTTTCAATTTATGGAATTACTCATTTATTTACTCACTGAAAGTATTTATGGAACTTCTATCATATGCAGGACAGTGGGCTGGATGATATGGGTGAACATGGATTTGATGTTTTTTATTTTAATGTATGGAATTACTCACTTATTAAAAGTATTTATTCAACCTCTACTATATGCAAGACAATGGGCTGGATGATATGGTGAATATAAAAGAAGGACTTCAAGAAGTTATCATTTCAAGTTCTTAGAAACTGACTACATACTTATTTTGGATCACATAATATTAGAAAGCTGTTGCTGCTGTACCTTCAAAAATTTTTTTATTGAGGTATAATTAACATATAACTATTGTTCCTTTGATTATGCTTTAAAACACTAGAGTAATTTATTATTTCCTTAGAACAAATTGTAAGAAACAATTACTAGGTCAAAGGTTTTATCAATATTTAAGCCTCAAATTTCCAAATAATTTCCCAGAAAGGGTATGCCAATTTATACCCTCATCACTGATGTACGAATATCTCTTACCACAGTCTTGCCAACACTGGGTATTATCTTTTTCCCCATCTAATGGATTGCTTTTAGAAGTCACAAATAGGAAATCTAAAATAGATTAATTTCTACTAAAACAAAATATCCCCATGTGGTACCCATTTTGGTATTGCCTTTTGGTAGTTGAGTGTTCCATAGAATCTTTGAGTGCTTATTACTTTCCAGGCAATATGTTGGGGGTTAGACTACAAAGATGACTCTGCCCTCTAAGGGCTCATAAATCCAGTGCAAAAGATAAACACCAATAATTACAGAACACTATGGAAAGTGCTCCTTCCTTAAGATGTACATCTAAAATGCAAAAACATCACAGAAGAAGCAGCCGAGAGTAGTGAGGGAGGCTTCAAGGAAGTGGTGACATCTGAGTTGGGTTTTGAAGGGTAATCTTCAGGGTAAACTTAGGTCATGACCAGAAAAGGAAGAAAGGAGAGTAATCCAGGCACAGGAGCCAGTTGCTGGTTTGTGTAGCCACTAGAATCCTCTCCACGAAAATGTTTTATTACATAAAGTCTTAGCAATCCAGATTCAAGCCTCATGGGTAGTTTTAGTGTTATCATCTCTCTTTATCACTTGCAGTTGCATTTCTGTCCATGGAAAAGCAATCAGCAAATCTTCCCGCTACTTCATCCAGCAACTGAAGGTGCAAGATTTCTCGTGCTTCCTTCACAGAGAATACTTTCACAAAAACAACTTGGGAGCCATTTTGTTGAACACAATCTTTAAAAATTAGATTGTCAAGCTGTAAGAGGATATTTAATCCTTAATGACCCTTAAATAGTTACTTCATTTAAGAAGCAAAACAAATAAGCAAAGGGGGGGAAAATGAGACAGAGAGAGAAAGAGACAAAGCAAGAAACAGACTCTAAACTATACAGAACAAACTGAGAATTACAGGGTGGGGTGGGGGTGGGGGGTTAAATAGGTGATGGAGGTGAAGGAGTCCACTTGCTGTGATGAGCACTGGGTGTTGTACGGAAGTGTTGAATCACTCTGTTGTACACTTGAAACTAATATAACACTGTATGTTAACTAACTGGAATTTAAATAAAAACGTAAGGAATTCGTTTTCTCAAGTAAGGCAGGAGGGAATATGATTGATATTAATAACTCCCTTCTACTCCTAAAAAAATCAATTGGATCTACACAAAATCCAGTTTAAAAATAGTATAAGGGCGCCTGGATGGCTCAGTTGAGTGGACACTTTTGATTTTGGCTCAGGTTGTAATCTCAGGTTCCCAGGATGGAGACCCATGTTCAATCTATGCTCAGTGGGGAGTCTGCTTGAGGATTCTCTTCTTCTCCCTCTGTCCTTTCCCCTGCTCACACTTGCTCTCTCTATAATAAATACATCAATCTTTAAAAAATAGTATAAAAATCTACTTTGGCATCATATCATTTTCAAATAATATAAATATCCCTAAAAGCAGCCCTTTTATATGTGTTTTCACATGTCACTAGTGGCAAATATAAATACCCATGCCCTGGAATTTAACTGTTCTGAAAAATTCTTGCAGAACATCAATCTGCAGCACACCTGGGGTGGAGGGGACAACTGCAACTGTACTGGGTCAAAGCCTCTAATTTATTCCATAATTTTCAAAGCTGAAAACACCTCTCCAGGTCACTAATCCTCTAAATTGCAGAGGATTTAAATAGATTGGCAGAAAATCACATACAAAAGGGCCTCTCTGGTCTTTTATAAATTATTAGAAAATGGCTTTTGAATTACTTTGTCAATTATTTTCACTTAAATTTAAGCCCTTCAAATTGCACCCTATGGCTCAGATATCTTCCTAAAGGCTTTGTTAACAAAAGGCAAATAAATCTCTCAATCTCAATGATAGCCTGGCCTTCTCCTGTCTCCCTAGGAATCACCACCACCTGCTGGAATGCAGCTGAGCTTGGCTGGAGCATACACTTAACATCTCTGATGCTGCATGCATGAGGGAGACAGCTTTTCCTGCCTGGAGCCCTAGGGGAAGGCTATGACCCCAGATCCCAGGTAAGAAACCACACAGAGCTTCTGTCCAGGCCCACAATGCAGCCCAGATCCCAGATGAGGCTTCAGATCATCTGCCACTGAGTCCAAGAGTCACAAGTCAAATCTGTGTTTGGATCTGGGAAATTATTAGTTATCCCATCTTTATAAAAAGATGCCATGAGATTTTGTCTGATTTTTTCTTTTTTCTTTTTCAGTAGTCAAAAAGCAAAGGGGATCATCATACATAGAAAATCACAAAATATATCTCTTGATTTGTTTGTAAATTTAGAAAGATAGAAGTCACACAAGGTGAAAAATAAAATATTTACCTATTTGTTCATACATTATTTAATCAGCAAACACCTACTATGCGCTAGACACTGTGCTGAGCTGAGGATACTGAAATGCATGGCTCACAGCTCCTATAACACTGAGTTTTATACAGATTGACACCATTTTCTCCTTTATGTTTCATGGCTATCTGCTGGATTTCCAACAGAAGTAGACTACTTATTCATCTAGGAATAATATTATTCACCTTCTAACCTTACAAATATAGTCTTTTGAGGTCTTTTTTTTTCCAGTTTATACTACTAAGCATAATAGTTAAAAGTGAATGCCCATTCTGAGTCAAACATCAAACTAACCCATTTTCCCTATATTATCAAGCATAATCCTTTAAGCTAGATACTCTACTACTGCCTCTTCACAGGTGAGGAATGCAAGCTCAGAACCATAGGTGACTTGCCCAAAATTATAAACCGAGTAAGAAGTAGACCTAGGATATGAACTAAGGTCTGCCGGACCAGAACTTCTGCTCTTCACTGGCAAGCTCTTTTTTTAAGATTTTATTTATTTATTCCTGAGAGACAGAGGGAGGGTGGGGTGGGCAGAGACACAGGCAGAGGGAGAAGCAGGCTCCATGCACGGAGCCTGATACAGGACTTGATCCCAGGTCTCCAGGATCACGCCCTGGGTTGACGGCAGCGCTAAACCACTGAACCACCCGGGCTGCCCTTAACTGGCAAGCTTTGTAGCCTCCATTTATTCAAGAGACTGTTAAGATTACTTGGAGATGTGGGATCCCAGGGTGGCTCAGCGGTTTAGCACTGCCTTCACCCTGTGGCGTGATCCTGGAGTCCAGGGATGGAGTACCACGTCAGGCTCCCCGCATGGAACCTGCGTCTCCCTCTGCCTATGTCTCTGCCTCTCTTTCTCTCTGTGTGTCTCTCATGAATAAACAAATAAAATCTTAAAAAAAAAAAAAAAGATTACTTGGAGATGGAAAGAATTTTTGGATATTTTCTGAAGAATTTTCTATGGAAGGCACAGGGGCAAAATATTCCAATAACATCTCAGAGATAAGTTCAGAAAGTTACTGGTTTGCAAATAGCTTACCAGCACACTGATGGTTTTATAAACCCAACAGTAACACAAGGAGAATATCTTGCTGCCAGCAAAGTAAAACTTTGAAACTGCTAGTTATAAATTTTGACTTTTATTAAACTTCTTAAATTTCAAGAGCTTGGCCTTTTTTTAAAAAAAAAGATTTTATTTATTTATTTATTTGAGAGAGAGAGAAAGAGAGAGAGTGAGCATAAGCAGGGGGAGGGGCAAAGGGAGAGCAGACTCTCTGCTGAGCAGGGAGCCTGATGTGGGGCTTGATGCCGAGATTCTAAGATCATGACCTGACCAGAAGGCAGATGCTTAACTGACTGAGCCACCCAGGCACCCATGAGCTTGGCCTTTTAGACTCAACTTACTTACTTTCTTTCTCTCTCTCTCTCTCTCTTTCTTCTTTCTTTTGCTTTCTTTCTTTCATATACAAAATACCTGGGCTAATGTATCTGATAAGTACATAATGAAAAATGAACTAGTTCTAACAGCAAACATACCTTGTACTATGAATAACTGCTATTTATCATTGTCCAAAAACCTAGAATTCACCCTGAACAGAACTCTGGGCCCAAGAGGATTACAGATAAGGAAGACTCGAAACCCAGAATAGAAAGCCATGGGAAGGGTGACAACAAGAACCAGTCATTAAGATTACAAAAATAACGATAGTCAGGGCCAGCTTCCTGGCCATGGCAACCTGTACAGTCACTCAGGGCCCTGCACGCCAAAGGGCCTGTGCTTTGTTTAATGCTCTCCTGGAGCCACACAGGAACTCTTAATAATTTTATCTTTGAATTTGTGTTTTGTAAGTAAAGTCCAATAGAATAGTGGACCATGTGTATGAGCAGAGGAGACAGAGATCATGTGCATGTTGCTCTGCTTTGTCATCCATTTCAGCAAGACTCAGAGCAAGCTCCAGGCAAGCATGTGGGGTCTGTGACTGAGTGAGTGGAGGTGCAGCCCCAAGAATGAATGCTTTCCATTGGCACCAAAACTTGTCTTGAAGGTAGCATTTTTTAAAAGATTTTATTTATTTACTCATGAGAGATAGAGATAGAGATAGAGATGAGAGAGAGAGAGAGAGAGAGAGAGGCAGAGACACAGGCAGAGGGAGAAGCAGGCTCAATGCAGGAGCCCGACGCGGGACTCAATACGGGGACTCCAGGATCACTCCCTGGGCTGAAGGCAGGTGTTAAACCGCTGAGCCACCCAGGGACCCCCTTGAAGGTAGCATTAAGGCAATATCATCCTAAGAAACATGAACAACCAAGGAACTCTGTAATATCCATTTTCACTCATGTTACTCTCCCCCATTAGCCAACCACTTACACTGAAAATGATCATGTTTGATGTAAAAGGAAGGGAGAAGATAGGGTAATCTGTAGTCATTTTCCATTAGTCCTTACTATCAGTAAGCTAAAGGTGGTAGTGGTGGAACACGCACATATTCAGTGAAAGAAAAATGGCTGAGTTAGTTTGGTGCAGTATTTCTACTATTCCAGCAAGAACAATGTATGAGGTACAAAATAATACAGTTTGTAGTTTTGGTGATTTTGCATATGAATTAAATGCTTATATTTGCATTTTAAATTTATATGTGGAATTTAAGAAACAAAACAAGTGAATAAAGGGAGAATAAAAAGAGAGACAAATCAAGAAACAGACTCTTAACTACAGAGAAAAAACAGATGGCTACCAGAGGGGAGGGGGGGGGAACGAGTGAAGTAAGAGTCCACTTATGATGAGCAATGAGTAACATATAGAACTGTTGAACAGGTGTATATGGTACACCTGAAACTAATGTAACACTGCATGTTAACTATACTGGAATAAAATTAAAAACTTAATAAACTGGCATCATACCATATAAAGGTAAACAGTAAAGTTCATAATAATAATTAAAAAATTAGAAATTTCCCTTACTTAGAATGACATTAAAATAGCAAATAAAATACACAACAAGTCAAGAGAGAGACCATGGATGAAAGGTAAAAGCTCGTATTTTAGTACCTTGAAACAACACTTTTCCCCTGTGGTTTTGAAAAGGGCTCTCCCATTTTCATTCTGCACATGGCCCAACAAATTGTGGAGCAGCCTCGACAATAATAACAGATGAAAGGATTAAATTATGATTGATTCACTGCCTGTTTCCAGTCAAACTTCAAATGAAGAGGTGAAAGACTAGATAATTCAATAAGAAAGCAAAAAAAACATGACTGTTTCAAATTCTGACTTTGGTGAAATCAACTCAACACACACACATAACCTTCTTCCACCATATGCAACAACACAGAGAATCACAGAAAACCAAGGGTATTCAGACTGAAAAAAGAGAAAAAAAAATTTTATACTGAGTCTGTCACAGATATCTCTAGTGGGGTCCCAGACTGTATAACAGGGCTTCCCTGTGAAGGAACATGCAGATAGGACAAGTGGTATCACTGACACATTTTCAGTGCAAATCTCTGTATGACCCAAGCAGCCTCAGACTTCAGCAACGACTTATTGCTCATGTGCACCTGTCCTATCTGGCACCTTAGGGCAGAAAGATAACTGCTTATGTTTGATGGATGCCTTAGACTTAATAAGCACAAGCACTTTCATATAGAGACCTACTTAATGTCTACCACAGCCACATGAGGAACTTAGGAAAAGCAATTTTTAATAAATTTTTTATTATCAGTATTCAGATGCTAAAAGTAATGTTGCTTTTATTGTTCTTGACCTGTGGTTACACAAGCATTCACTTTAGACTCATTCGTTAAACTTCATATATGTGTTTTATGTACTTTGTTGTATAAGTCTGCAACAGAAAGAACAAAAGGTAACAAGTGTTTACTGTGAGAGAGTAAGAAAGTTAAAAATCTCCCATATTCCCAAAGAAAGCTATTAACAACTTGATGCTTCCCCCCCACCTCCCCCCCTTTTTTTAGAACGAGAAAGAGCTCAAGGGAAAGGCCATGTCCATTCCTTTACACTCCTTGCTAACGAGAGGGGGAGGGTGGGCAGAGGGAGAGAGAGAGAATCGTAAGCAGGCTCCGTGCTCAGCATGGAACTGGACTTGGGGCTTGAACTCGTGACCCTGAGATCATGACATGAGCTGAAACCAAGAGTGAGATGCTTAACTGAGCTACCCTTTTTTGTTTTCGTAAAACTGGAATCATGCTTTCCATGATGATACATCTCTTTCCCTCCAATATACCACGTTTTTATACAGCATTAAAAATTAAACATAGGGGATGCCTGGGTGGTACAGTTGGTTAAGTGTTGGACTCTTGATTTTGGCTCAGGTCATGACCTCAGGGTTGTGAGACAGAGCCCAACTCAGGCTCTAAGCTGAGCACAGAGTCTGCTTGAAATTCTCTCTCCCTCTTCTTCTGACCTTCTCATTTGTGCTCTCTCTCTCAAATAAATAAATCAATCTTTAAAAAAAAATACAACATAGTATTTCTTTTTTTAAAAAAAGATTTTATTTATTTATTCATGAAAGATACAGAGAGAGAGAGAGAGAGAGAAGCAGAGACACAGGCAGAGGGAGAAGCAGGCTCCATGCAGGAAGCTCGATGTTGGACTCGATCCCAGGACTCCAGGATCATGCCCTGGGCCTAAGGCCGGCGCTCAACCACTGAGCCACCCAGGGATCTCCCAACATAGTATTTCTTAAAGATAAATGCTAGTTTATTAACCAATTCTCTATTGTTGGATATTTAGGTTGTATCTGATTTATTTCCAGAATTACCAGAAGGTACTTCTTTTTCATGGACAAGTTAACAGCTCATGCAGGTTGATGACCTTATTGTTGTTGTGTGCAGAGCCATGGCAGGCTGCAGCTCACTGGTTTGCAGGCTTATTCTTCTTGAAACACTGCTCTGCACTTCCTCTGATCACAGGGTTTAAGGTGACAAATCAAAGGGGGAGAGTGAAAGACAATCTACCTCTATCCCTTTCCCATGAATGCTCTCTCACACTAAAAAGGGGGCACAGTCCACACCAAGGTCAGGGTTAAGAACAGGAAGGATGTGTTTGGTGGTGCCCAGCCTGAGATAAAGGCACCATCACTGTCCTTCTGAGATGTACTGCCTGGGCTAAACAGTTACATGGGAGGACATGGAGGGAGAATAAACTTTTCAAAGGTACAAGGTTGCAGAGTTCGAGGTTAATAGGGAGGTTCTATAAATATTTACTGAACAAAACTCTGCCTGTTAACTGGTGACACAGAGCAAGGTGTGGTTTTCCTTCCCGCCCCCGGAGGTGGCTGGGAAAGCTGGTCTGACAAACTAGCGGGAAATGCTGCCCAGCCAAGATGGAACCAAGAAACGCAAGAATGCCTAACATGATTCAGGAAATGAAATGAGCCCCAATCATCTTCTGTCTGCCCTCTCCCCCTGAGCCCCCACACCTCCCACCCCTAGTTGCTAAAGCCGGAAACCATAGAGGAGAAGACACTCATAAACAAAATACTGGCCACAAAAATGAGAGCCTGGAGTAGCTGACCAAACAAACAGCTCTGGTTGCAGTACACGGTTTAGCTGTTTCCCAACAGGTTGAAATATCACTGCCACCATTTTATACTGCAAATGCCACTGGGCAGCAATAAAAATCATGAGCTGTGGGAGGCTGTACATAGAAAAAAAGTCCTAGCCTACCTCTGGTTTGGTGGGTGGTCTGAAAGTTCTCTTTTTGGCAAGGCCATGTCCATTCCTTTACACTCCTTGCTAACTGAAGAGCCAAGAACCTAGGTTTGAGAAGATGGCCTTCCTTCAGGTAGAACCAAAATTAAACCACGCCAGAATTAAGAGAATGTATCCTATCATCTGAGGACCTAAGACCCCAAAACCTACTTGAAAACACAAAAATGTTTAGCTATAGTTTATTGGGAAATCTACCCCTTTCTGCCCCTAGTCGATTCTAATTTAATCCAATTCTAAAAAACAAGCCCATTTTCCATATAACTTAAAATATAATCTATGTGGCATGACACATTTTGCCCGAAGACCTTTCAAGCCAATGGGGAGCACTGACAGTACAGGAAGCAGCTTTCAGAGCTACTGAAGCCAGGTGTACCTGACCATTCATAGCAACTATGGACATAACATCAAACATGAGCATTCCAAGGATAAGGGCTCCAAATGGAAGGCACTGCTCTGCTTTGGAGCTGCTTCTCACAGGGGCAACTCCACATCCTCCAGTGACAACAGGATTGATCTACGTCATAGTGATTAATTACATTCCTGAGCAGCACTGGGGAGGCCAGTGTAGGATACAGTGTAGTAAATAGTGTAGTATAAACTATCCTATAGTGTAGGATATAATTCAAAAGGACTAGCCTTTCTAGCACTGAGATAAAAAAAAAATGCAGGTCCTTGGGTTGAGGCATACTTTGATTTAAAAGCTTTGTGAGCTTCTAGGAGAAAGACTACATGGGAGTGGAACAGAGGTGGGTATAAAGCTAACAAAACATATACCATCTTATGTAAGACATCTATTTATAATTTCTACTTAGATTTTAATTTAAATGATAGAATCTGGAGCTAGAGATTCCTAAAGAAATTATCTAAAATATTTTCTGGGAAAAGAGAAAATACTCTAATGTCTGGAAGGAGGACAAGAAAAGGATCTCTCTGGGGCACTTGGGTGGCATCTGCCTTTGGCTTGGGTCATGATCCCAGGGTCCTAGGATGGAGTCTCGAGTCAGTCTCCCTGCTCAATGGGGGTCTGCTTCTCCCTCTACCCCTCTCCCTTGCTTGTGATCTCTCTCTCTCAAATAAATAAAATCTTAAAAGAAAGAAAAAAGAAAAAGAAAAGGAAAAAAAAAGAAAAGGGTCTCTCTGATCCTTCAGGTTGAAAAGTTGATCTGTAAAGATCTAGGTATCCAAAGGTGACCTTGTTAAATTTGTGCCTGGGCTCTTTCATTCCAGACCTGCCTTCTTTTGGAAGTGTAATAAGCAAAATAAAAAACAAAAGCAGAATGGGAGAAGATATTTGCAAATGACGTATCAGATAAAGGGCTAGTCTCCAAGATCTATAAAGAACTTATTAAACTCAACACCAAAGAAACAAACAATTCAATCATGAAATGGGCAAAAGACATGAAGAGAAATCTCACAGAGGAAGACACAGACATGGCCAATATGCACATGAGAAAATGCTCCGCATCACTTGCCATCAGGGAAATACAAATCAAAACCACAATGAGATACCACCTCACACCAGTGAGAATGGGGAAAATTAACAAGGCAGGAAACCACAAATGTTGGAGAGGATGCGGAGAAAAGGGAACCCTCTTACACTGTTGGTGGGAATGTGAACTGGTGCAGCCACTCTGGAGAACTGTGTGGAGGTTCCTCAAAGAGTTAAAAATAGACCTGCCCTACGACCCAGCAATTGCACTGCTGGGGATTTACCCCAAAGATACAGATGCAATGAAACGCCGGGACACCTGCACCCCAATGTTTCTAGCAGCAATGGCCACAATAGCCAAACTGTGGAAGGAGCCTCGGTGTCCATCGAAAGATGAATGGATAAAGAAGATGCGGTTCATGTATACAATGGAATATTCCTCAGCCATTAGAAACGACAACTACCCACCATTTGCTTCGACGTGGATGGAACTGGAGGGTATTATGCTGAGTGAAGTAAGTCAATCGGAGAAGGACAAACATTATATGTTCTCATTCATTTGGGGAATATAAATAATAGTGAAAGGGAATATAAGGGAAGGGAGAAGAAATGTGTGGGAAATATCAGAAAGGGAGACAGAACATAAAGACTCCTAACTCTGGGAAACGAACTAGGGGTGATGGAAGGGGAGGAGGGCGGGGGGTGGGGGTGAATGGGTGACGGGCACTGAGGGGGGCACTTGACGGGATGAGCACTGGGTGTTATTCTGTATGTTGGTAAATTGAACACCAATAAAAAAATAAATTTATTTAAAAAAGAAAAAGCAAAACCGGGTAAAACAAAGAAATAAGTCAAAGACAGAAAACTCCAAAATAAATCATTTCCAAATCATTAGGAATTAAATAAAATTACTCATGAAATTATCAATTATCTATCAAGTATCAATGGAATCACTATGTTTTAATTTTCTATGATTCTTATGCTTTCAACATTATTTGCCTACCTGTAGCTTCAAACTAATAAATTATAAACATGTACCCTTTAATTGAAAAAACTTTTTAGGGGGCACCTGGGTGGCTCAGCAATTGAGCATCTATCTGCCTTTGGCTCAGGGTGTGATCCCCTGGGTCCTGGGATTGAGTCCCACATGGGGCTCCCTACAGGGAGCCTGCTTCTCTCTCTGCCTCTGTCTCTGCCTCTATCTGTGTCTCTCATGAATAAATAAATAAAATCTTTTAAAAAAAGTTTCAAAAGATTTTATTTATTTATTTATTTATCTGAGAGAGAGTGAGAGAGAACAAGAGGGAGGAAGAGCAGACAGGGAGGAATAGGGACAAGCAGACTCCTGAGTTTGAGGACCAATATACGGAGCTTGATCTCATGACCCTGAGATCATGACGTGAGCTGAAACCAAGAGTTGGCAGCTTAACTGGACTGAGGCATTGAGGCATCCCTGCTTTGAGGAAATTTTGATTTTAAGATGTTAACAAATTTAAAAGCTTTGAAAACTAGTAATACTCTGTCATCATTTCTTTTCACTATGAGACACCATCCCTGGGCTTGGAGGCCTTTGGTATTTATGGTCTAGGTGCTCTGTTCCTATAGGATTTTAAAAATATATATATGGACAGTGGCTACTTTGGTCTCCTTAATAGGTTGAGTGTGTCGCAGATATGAATTATAAGTTTACTTCCTATCACTTTTTTAGGTGGTCCTATTCAGTTTGCCCTCAGCAGGAGCAGAAAATGCAGGGGAAGGACGAATGGGTGGGTATAATGGAAACACCATTAGATATATGATGTACTGCCTGCCTGTGCTCAGTGTGTACTTTCTGCCTTAACACCAGAAGCAGCAACTAGCAAACAGAAAAATATGCCACAAAGCCTGTGGCTGTTACTAATGCGGGAAGTCAAACAGCAACCTTTTCAAATACTAATTTTCTTTCCCCCCAATAATAGATTATATAGAAGCTCTCTCCCAAATCATTGAATTTATTTTCTTTTTTTTTTTTTTTTAGGATTTTATTTATTTATAGGAGAAAGAATGTGCACAAACAAGGGGAGGGGCACAGGGACAAGCAGACTCCCTGCTGAGCTCTGAGCCAAAGACGTGGGGCTGAATCCCAAGACCTTGAGATTACAGGGTCCAAAGTAATTTGCTGACCTGTGCCAAAGTCAGATGTTCAACCAATTCAGCCACCCAGGCACCCTGAATTTGTTTTATTTCTAAAAATTCCCAACTAACAAATTCTAGGCCATATTATGTAACAATCATTAGAAGCTGAATTCCCCAACACTTGATTTAGAATATACCAACTGTCACCCCCATGTTAGCCTCCGCACATAGCCTGATGGGCGGCAATCCTGTTCCAGCAGGTCTGGCTACCCCACATAATTTAAAAATCAGCTTGATAAGTCGTATTTTGAGAAGTCCATTCTGCAGGCTGTTGACACAAAGAACTCCAATTTTACTGATTAACGTCTGAAATTCCATAACATCTTTTTACCTCTCTCCAGCCATTGAAATAAAATAAAAATACATACAGTAAACTCAAGAATTTCTCCCTTTTCCTGCCTGATTGCATTGAGAATGGTAATTTAGCCTAAACATGTACATGCCAAGGCTGTGTTGTAAATGATATAATTACCTATTAGTTTATTTATTAGACTCTTGGCCTTAAAAATAAATGTCAAGAGGGGAAAAAACAAGAAGTGCATATGGGAGAGGAGTCTTCATTTAAAGATTCAACTCAAAGAAATTAAGACATACAATCAATTACTGATTAGACACTAATGAAAATAATTTATGCTGGAGTCCATAATTCAAACAAGCAATTATGGTTGATAGAAGAAGTGTAAACAACTAAATGAATGGACTAATTGCTCTTCTGAATGGAGACTGGCCTCTTCCTCACACAGACTTTGTGACCATCTATCCTGCAATCTCTATTGTAACTCCGATGTCACTTCCTCCCAAGTGAATATTTAAGAACTCTGAAAACTAGTACTATTCTGGAATGCAGTATCGTTGTTGTTTTTATGACCATCACTTCCTCCTCTGGGTGATTTTGAGAAAAAAACTTCAAGTTGTTTTACTAACCAGTGTGAAAAAAAAGGGGGGGGGGGATTAGCCAGGATATGACCTCTCATTGAAAGACAAAGGCACTATTACAATCAGCAAGGTTGCAGTGTGTTAAAAGGGTCCCTGATACCAAGCCATGAATTAGCTTGGCTCAGGGAGAAAAGAGCCTATTCCTGAGATAAATCAGGCAAGCTCGCATCTTCAACAAAATTAAAAGTATACCAAAACCACAACAGTATTTTGGCTTTTATTCCTCTTGTGATTTAATGGGTGACTACAAACTCTTCAAAAGTGGGGCTATATCCTAGCTCAGCTGTCTCAAACCAGTCTGCATCAGAATTCCTTGGAGGACTTAACACAGACATTGCAGGACCCACCTTCCTCCAGAGTCTCTGGTACAATAGATCTGGGGTAGGGCCTAAGAATTTGCACTGCCATCAAAGTTCCCAGTGGATGGTAAGAGGACCACACTTTGAAAATCACTATTCCAGCTTGTATGTTCCATGGGAACAAGGTGAGAGAATACTTTTCTGTGGGGAACATCCCCTCAAGAGCACTGGAAAGCTGCAAGGTGAAAGTTTCCACAGGAAATGGCCATACAGATCCACACTCTGACATTGGGAATTTATTATGTTGATCTTTAATCTATGTATTATAAACCTCTCCAGATGACTTTGAGACCTTCCAAAGCAAAAGAGAGCAATCCCCTCAGCCTAAGAACCATCTCACCTGGGACAACATACAACTTGTCTCTACAAGTATAAATTCTAGAATAAGACATACCTGAATTCAAATGTTGGCTTTCTCTTACTAAAATGGTGAGCCCTTGGGCAAGTTATTTCATCTCCGAGCCATCATTTCCTCATCTATAAAACCAGATTCATAATAATACCTGTAATTTATAGTGTGGTTGTAAAAATTCAGTGAAAGAATAATATAAACAACCTTTAACTAATGCAGGGGTTAGGTGTGCAGACACCCCCTCCCCATGCAGTCTAAAAATCCTCATACAACTTTTGACTCTCCCAAAACGTAATTACTAATAGCCTACTGCTGCTTGAAAACCTTACTGATAACATAAACAGTGGGGTTAACAGATATTTTGTACGTGACACACTGTATTTTTACAATAAAGTAAGCTAAAGAAAAGGTTATAAGAAATCATATGGAAAATGTATTCACAGTACTGTAGTACAAAAAAATTGCCTAAGTGGATCCATACAGTTCAAACCCACATTGTTCAAGGGTCAACTGTGTATCTACGGCTCTTGGGCCAAGTATAACTCCTAGAAAACTCAGTAAGCGTTGATGCTATTACGCCTACTCCTTGCTGAAGATGTCTACAATTCTCACATTTGTAATCCAGGATCCCTTTCCTCCACTGATAATTCCCACCTACCCAGACTGCTACAAGATGCTAAGATGGGAGAGATCATCTCCTGAGGAAACATCATTTCCAGTCCCCTTGGATCTTTTGTCCACCTGCCATCCTTGCACCTCTGCTCCAATCCAGTCTCCATATATGCTAATGTATGAAGTCTACTTAGTGTACTTTCACCTAAGTCCTCCAGGCACTCTAAATTCTTTTATCACTGTTCAAAAAACCATCTTTTTGGAAAAAGAGAAGAAAGATGTGGGTCATCATTAATTCAGTGATCTGAAGATAAACTAACCATCACCACTTGAATGCATGCCATTTCCTTTGAAATAAATGTATGTAATTCAGCGCACAGTCTATCCTTTTAAAAAATATTTCAGTTTTATGACATTTTTATTATAAAAGTAATAAATATAGAAAAGAAATTAGAAAATTAAGACTGCTAGTGATTCTATCACAAGATAACCACTGTTAGTAATGTGATGAGTGTTATTACAGTTAGGGTACATGCTTATGAAAATGGGATCATACTATTTATTTCTGTTCTGCAATCTTTTTCACTTAGTACACTGTGCAGGATTTTAAATATTCTTCTACAGCATTTATTTTAAAAGCTGCACAAGATTTTATGGCATGGCTGGGCAATAATTTACTTACTTAACCCCTCGGAACTTTTCATCTCTCACGCATGCTATGTGTGTTTAGTATCCAGGAGAATAAATACATGTATATATTATCCCTGCTCTCCATCACTGGGCCGCAAGCAAGGATACAACTAACTGCCAGATTGATAAAGCTAAAAGAATTTCTACCTAATGAACTTACAGCCTGACTTTCTTGAATCAGAAAAAAACATCTGAATTGATAAAAAAAAAATACTTCTATTTGTTTCTGTACATTCTAATATTGGAGAGCAGGTAGTCACAGACTTCTTTTCTCTTGTACTTTAATGTAGGTAGAACATTTTTTCCCCACTTGTTTTATTTTTATTTTATTTTATTTTTTTAGGTTCAAGAGTGCTTTAATGGGGAGTGCTTCCGGGAGAGGTTCCATGACTCGGAGAGGTGGCCGGAGTCAGGGAAGTCGCCCCCACTTCTGTTTTAACGAGAAATTTTATTTTGTCAATGAAATTAAATAGGAATATACTTTACATACACTCCCTAGGGTCCAAAGAAAATAAGAACATTTAAAACATTTTTTTAAATAAAAAAGAGAAAGACTGAAGACTCATATAAGCTATTTACTATGCTTCAGTTCTGTATTCACTGTTACAGGGATAACGCAGAGTGACTGGGGGAGACAAATCAAAGTCTTACACTGCACATTTTAATTAGTTGATGCTGTTAGAGAATCAAAGACCCCATGTGAAGAAAAGTCCAACTCTTCCTGTTTATGCTGTGCTTATCAAAAAGCTCTCATAAAAATGATGATCATGACTATAAGAATCACCATTTCAACACAGACTATTCACCCCAGGGAGCACATACAGGCATGACCTCCACAACCAACATTAACATCACCTTCAAGTACTTACAGGGGTGCACTGTTCTTGAAAGAACCCGTCTACCCCCTCCATCCAACCCTTCCAAGTCTCATTTTTCACTGCTTCAAAGCATATGTCTTCCTTCCCATCTTGGGAGGACCAATATTACTAGGAATTATGCAGAAAAGATTAAACACATTATCTAGTAGAATCAACTCATATATCCCTTATGAAAAGTGAAATTATCCTTGGGGGGACCCAAGGATATGCCATCATGTCATGCATAGATACAACAATTGCCCCATCCAAAGAGACCAGCAGGACATAGCCATCCTTTCCCACTACTAAGCAAACACCTTCTTTTGATGTCAAAGTGCCTCAAATTTAAAACTTTGTCTCAAACTCACCCCTCTCTTCTGGTTTCCACATTACATTTAATAAAACAGTACCATCACTCTTCTCCCAAGATCCCTGGTTAGGATCACTGGGCCATCTCTGATTATTCTTCTTCCTTACCTTCACTAGACTTGTATATCCCATCACTACTCACCAAGCCCTGTTTCTTCTCTCTTCACAATAGCTCTTCCATCTGCCTCTTTCAGCTTTCTTGGCCAATACTCTAAGTTCAGGTCCTTATTACTCAAATATCTAAACATAATCATAGCCTCTTAACTGGCCTCCCCATCCATCAGTCTGTTCCATCCTGGATCATCCGTTTTGCTCACATCTTTCTGCTGATCAGAAAGTCAGGTGACTACAGAATAAAATCTGAATGTCTTCATCTAACATTCAAGAGACTCCATGGTTCCAGTCCTATCTCTGGCCCAGCAAAATTGGTCTCTTCTCTTCCTTAACACATTTATACATGCACCCCTGTGTTTCCAGAGTACTCTTGACACCATCTCCTGCATTTGGAATGTGCTTTCCACTTCCCCACCCCTCTCTTCTTAAAGTGTATTCATGCTTGAATGTCCAGCTCAAATTCAACTTCTACAAAGCCATCAAAAAAGCTACCTCTCTCCTCTGCATTCTCATTCATTCAAAAACTACTTATCAAGTTCTAATGATGTGCCAGGCACTTTTAAGCTGGTTGCTGAGCATGAGGAGATGAAAACCGCCCCCCCCCCGCCCCCCCCCACACACAGATAAAGTTCTTGTTTTTATATTCTTCTCTCTGTGTGAGTCATATCTGCACCAACTGGGTATAAACCTTTGAGAGGCTATATCTCACATTTTTTCCTCATAATCCTCCAGCACTTCTAGCATAGTGTTAGGCATGTAGCAAATGATCAGTAAATGTTTGCTGATTGATTTTTTTATTAGTGTTTATAGATCCAATCTATCCATACATACAACCTTGATCTGACTGGGACAGAGGCTATTTATGCATTCAAGCTAACTGGCTCATCTCTGAAGAGGCTAACCTTTGGTAACGCTACGCTCCAAAACTACCTTGGCCCCAAAACTACCTTGGCTGCTTGGCCACCTGACCAAGAACAACGGTCTTTTTTCCCATAGAGAATGTGAGTAGTTTGCCTTAGACACTGAGGGCAGTTTGTGAAACCCTAATGCAAGCAGCAAAAAGCACTTCTGAATGGCAATAGGAAACCATACAGGTGGGTTCTGCTTTCATATGTCTAGACAACAAAACATGGATTTGGCCATAGATTCCCACTCATATAATGCCTTTGGTATGTCTTACAGACTCATAGCCATTTTATCTAATATAAATTTAGGAGATATGCAAAAGATCTGTCAAGCGTCCAAGACACATATCAATTCAGTAAATATTTACCAAACACCACAAAGAGGCAACACACTTTATAAAGAAGAGTATGGGCTTTGAAACTAAGAAAACCTGGGTTGATTCCTAGATACAGCACTAACTACTTGTGTGGAAAAACATCTGACCTTGCTTAGCTTTGGTTTCCTTCTCTATAAAACAAGGATAAGGAGACCTACCTCACAGTGCTGCTTTGAGGATTAAATGAGGTAATTCATGCAAACTACTTGGCACAGGTAGCTGTTTAGTAGGTGGGAAGTTGTTGCTACAGTGGAAGGAGAAGAGCAAGCAGTAGTGGTATTCACAGTATTGGGCATTGTGCTTAATTAGCACCACCACCTATTAGCATCGCCACCAAGACAAGCTCAAGGGAGACCCTGACTTAGAGAAATAAGATGAATATATACAAAACTATCTTATGCCTTGGAACTCTGTCATTAAAGTCTAAGTAACGTGGAGAATCAGATGTTTTGCTGACATCACAAGCAACATTATCCCAAACTATTATGAAGCGAAACACTCAGCTCCAGCTATATTCACGTCACAGTCTCTTGGTACTTTCAACAATTCAGACTGCTTTGGGGGATATAGGTCAGTGGTAGAACATTTGACTGCACTTCAAAGTACTTTCATCTATTTTACCTTGAGCTAAATATAGCTTGTAAACTCCTAGAAAGCCAACATTGTTCCAAAAACTAAAGCTGGTTCTTCAGGGAAGGTAAAGCAGGAATCCAAAACTAGTGTAAGAATTCAGCTCCCAAGCAGGCCACTGCAGAAAAGACACCTGCATATAGTAGACACACAAATATTTGCTGAATATAAAAATGAATTTCAGTTACAATGAACCTGTACATCCAGTGTCATGGAACACCCGGGATATCAGTGTAATAAATGTTTCTACGAACAAGAATTCCAATCTTTAGAATCAGAAAGATTCTGGAGAGGAGATACACATGCCCAGCTTCAATCCCTTCTGAAAACAAGGGGTACCTGAAAAAGGCACTGCAAAGAGAAGCTGGCATTCACTTGCAATCATGTGCCGCCATCAACATTACCCTGTGTTCCCCACGGTCTTAGGGGTGTGGGCATGGGGTGTGGCGCTGGTGTGGGCATCTCAAGTTCACATTGGAAGTCAAGAGAAATGATATTCTTTTAGTTCTCCTCCCAAGAAGATATTAAATTTAAGTACTTTAACACTCAAATTCCCCTGAAGAGCAGAGGGAAAGAAAGAGGAGGCAAAGAAATGTAAAGGGTAAAACTGCCCTTAAGAGAAGAGTGTTGAAAAGGACAAACATTATATGGCCTCATTCATTTGGAGAATATAAAAATTAGTGAAAGGGAATAAAGGGAAAGGAGAGAAAATGAGTGAAAATATCAGTGAGGATGACAAAACATGAGAGACACCAAACTCTGGGAAATGAACAAGGGGTAGTGGAAGGGGAGGTGGGCGGGGGGTTGGGTAACTATGTGATGGGCACAGGGGGGCACTTGGCAGGATAAGCACTGCTATATTTTGGCAAATTGAACTCCAATAAAAAAAATTTTTGAAAGAAAAAAGAAAAGAGTGTTCCCCTCTGCCTTTCTGAAGAGCAGCAACTATTCCTTCCATAGCCCATGAAGCACTATCTGAGAAGCCCAGGGAAGGCTGAAAAGGCTGTGGATGACCTTACTAGAATTTCATGCTCCCTTATACATATGACCTAGAGCCAGCACCCAGGCTTCCAATCTCTCAGAAGTCACCCATAAATCAGCAAATGAGACAAGTGCTGCAAATAGCATAATTTCTCATGAGCAAGAACCCTGGCTATGTCGTTAGATTTTTCTGTATTTAATAGAGAATGATAAAATCTATGTTTTAACATGTTATCAGGAAATTTTTCAAACTTACACATAAGGAGAGAGAGTGTGTGTTATGGACCCACCTTGAACAGTTATCAATGTATGGCCAATCTTGTTTCATCTATATGCTATCCATTGGATTACTTTCAAACTGAACCCAGATGTCTCAGCATCCATTTAGAAATACTTCACTATGAGTCTCTCAAAGACTTTTAGAAAGTGACCACCATTATCATATACTAACAATGAGAAGTATGCAATTCCTTTATATTATCAAATATGTCATCAGTGTTCAAATATGTCCCCATTGTCTCATAACCTAATCATTTTCAACAATTGGTCAAAAACTGACTGTTCACAATGGAAAGAAACTTAGAGATTGCAAGTTCAATTTCTACCCAGTATGACCCAATCCTCCTTAAAGCAGACCTCAGCTTTAACAACTTTTCCTTACAAGTGTGCGTCTTGTGAAGGATATGAATCTTAGACTCAGGAACTGATTTTCCACTATATGTCATCTTACAATCTTTTATAATTGCAATTTTCAAAATTTTAAAAACACTAGCTTTATAATGATGTAATTCACATATCACAAAATTCATCCATTTGAGGTGGTTTTAGTACACCCACAAGGTTATGAAATATTACCACTACCTAACTTTCAAACACATCTACTGCCCCCAAAGAAACCCTTGTACCCATCAACAGTCACTCCCCACCTCCCTTTGCCACCCCCCTGGAAACCACCAATCTGCTTTCTGCCTCTATGGATTTTTTTCCATTTTTCTGGACATTCTTACTCCAGTCTCATGCTGTTTGAAAATTGTTTAGGGGTTTGCTCCCCGCTCCCTGACCAAGACAGGAACTGTCATCTTGGGAGGGTATTTAAAGTACCTGACACTCATCTTGGGAACAAGACACCCCAGCAAGGGACTCCTCCTTTCTCCCCTAATTTGGGAGTCAAGAATCAGCCATGTGTTTGTGCTTTCCTATTAGAAAGCTCAGAGGCAAATCTGTGGCCCAACTTTTATAACCACGTAGCATATTATCAATTACTTTTCTCTGATCAGACTTTACCTTAAGTTTCCTTCATTTGTCTTGTTCTTATATTTCAAGAATTTCTGACTTTTTGTGAAACGCTTTTTTGGGACAAGGAAAGATTTGAATGTATAACATTTTTCTCCTGACATTTTGGTACTATCTTATCCGATCCTCAAAAGCTTAGGAAAATCTCTCCCATTTGGCCATAATTATTTCTTTTTGATGACGCATGCATGCTTAGACTGGTATTCACAAAAATATGGTCCCAGGACTCCTACTAAAGGATATGAATGCATAAAAGGTGACTTGAGTGAGACTATGTGAGGTTTATTTCTATACACACAAAAAAGAGGTATATGGGTATAGGAAGAATCTGTGAAGGAAGAGTTGATGATTCAATGGTTTAAAGGACCAAACATGACAGAACTGATGGTCAGGGGAAACCAAGAGAAAGAAGAAAAGAGACATGGCAGGTATCACTCTGGAATGCTAGGCTAGTGCCTCAATGACTTACTACTGCATTTACTAGGAAGGGTGTGTGTAAATTTCAGGGATTAAAAACTGCAGCTTTACCAATAGAAGTGTGATGTATTCTTCTCCATTCCAAGTGCTGGCACATTCTACTTGGTGGTGTTGGTTGTTCTGTTTTTGCCAACAGAAAAATATCCTGTACCAAGCAACATTAAAACCCAAGCTTTCCCGAGGAAAAGTTGTCTGGAAGGACCTCACAGACAGAGGACATTAATCCTTTGATAGAGTTTAACAAAACTCTTCCTGTACCCGGGAATGCAATGATTAATCAACTAATTTCAACCCAAGTTTTTGTTTATATGTTCCAACTGTAAACATTAATTGAAAGATTTCCATTGCAACAAAATCACTTTGGTTTGGATTTAAACACTACTGTATGACAACATGCAAGTGTGTTTCAGAACATGAAAGCACAGCTTAGCAAAATAACATTTCCTGTATTAAATCCAAGGAGGCACACTGTGGAAAAGTGTTATTCTAGGGTGCATGGCTACTTGACAGCTAGAGCAAGGGACTGGATTTCCTTTTCCATAGGATAAACTGCAACAGATATTCCACTCTGCTTTGTGGTTTTAGAAAAGCTTGCATGAAGATAAACTGCCTGGCGGTCTCTGTTTTATTCTGTTGGGGGAGGGTAGTACTAGGTTTTAACATGTGAAAAAGAGACACAAAGGTAGGAAATATCATGCCTGAGAGTAAACATGATTTTGGCAGGATATCTGAATAGGGGACAAATCCTTGGAAGAACCTTTGATACAATAATAGAGGTGAACAACACGTTAACATAACTCCTATGGGCCATATTCTATTTAGTTACTGCCCTAAGAGAAAGTAGCCTTTGGGAAGGGGAAAGACTCAGCAATTTGAGATGCACAGAGGCTATTACCTTAATAAAAGCTAACAGATGAATTTTATCCAAATACTTTAAAGTAAACGTAACGATCTACACCAGCTCTTACCACCACCAGAGCTCCCCCACCCTCAAGATGATCACCTTCTGGCTTCTCTAACAATGTCACAGCAAGACATTTACTAGTTGTTTTGTGTGTGTGTGTGTGTGTGTTTAAGGAAGATTTCTCTGCCTAGACTGGTTCTCATCTCTGGATGCACACTAGAATCACCTGTACAGTGTTTTCAAACAGCTAAGCCCCCTCCCCCACCACCCAAGACTCTAATTTAATAGTCTGGGATTGAGCCCAGGCACTGATATTTTTAAAAAGCTCTCAAGTGATTCCAAAGTGGGCCAGAGTTGAGAGCCAATGGTCTATACAGATACCTCAAATAAGCTTTTCCTTCCTTCAAAGATGAATCTCCTTCATGTAACGTCCGAAATGGCCCTACCTTAGTAGGACCCTAGTCATTCAACCATTCCAGATACACCTCTGATATTATGGTTTTTATACTTTTCCTGTGACTATTTATGAATATATTCAGCATTATATTCATAATGTAACTGTTATGTCTGTGTTTGTTACTATGGCTTGTGCTTAAGCCACATGCTTGTGTTAGCTCTCTCATATAACTTATTAGATGATTTTAGACTGCCTATTATGTGAAGGTCACTGCTCACAACCTGTGGAGGGTACAAAGATGCAAAGTCACTCTTGTAGCTATACCTGCAGTCGAGGAGCTTAAAATCCAGAATGGTGAGGTGAGACAAGCATGAATAACAACACAAGTTAGAAGGTGAAGTCTGTAACAGACATCCAAGATGCGCTTGACCACTCTTTGCAGAGCTCAAAAATATTTCTGAAAGACATATATCAAGATATTTACAGATGTTATCTCTAAGAAGTGGGATCAAAGATTTAGTTATTTGTGTTTTTCTATTTCCAAGTCTCTTACAAGGAGCACATGATAAGACTACTCTTTAAAGAAGGTAAAATCAGTTTGAAAAATGGAAAATTGACAGGTACGGAGGAGCACAAGCAAAGACAATGCACAAATGTACGTGGCAATAGGAGTAGCTCTATTTTGCTGTAACCTGGGGTGTAGGACCGAGAGAGAAGGAGGTAAGGCTGGATGCAGGAATCCTGCAAGACCCTGAATGTTAGGGTGGGGGTAGGGGGTTTATAATCAGCAACTGGGAGCCACTAAAGGTTTTTAAATGCTACGTTTTATCTTTACAAAAATAACATTTTTCTCTAAAAACATTATATATTTATTGTGAAGATAATTGGAAAAGTCTAAAAATCATAAAGCAAATAAACATTATCACCAGAAAGAAGCTCATCACCAGGAGAAAGCCATTAATAATATTTTGGCACAGCCCCTTCCAGTCTTTTCTCTAAATGTATAGTTATGGAAGATTTTTGAGCAGGAGTATGACATCACTAGGACTATGCTTTAGGAAGTCCAATTAAAGATGGTCTAAGTATAGTGGCAGTTAGTTGGTTAAGTGTCTGTCTTCCGCTCAGGTCATAGTCCCAGGGTCCTGGGATCCAGCGTCTTGTCAGGCTCCCTGCTCAGTGGGGAGTCTGCTTCTCCCTCTCCCTCTGCTCCTCTCCCTGCTCATGCTTGTTTGCTCTCAAAGCAAAAAAAAAAAAAAAAAAAAATTTAAAGATGCTCTAAGTACAAAGTGGACCCTCTAGAGGGGTATGAAGGTGACTGGCTAAGGCTTCTGCACACACGTTCACAGCTTCTCTTGCTTACGTTTCTGCATCTGCAAAAGTCAGAAGAGAGTCTGGGTATTTAGGGCAGACCCACAAATACACTCTAAGGGGCATGTGGCACCTGAGCGGGGAGCTCAAGGGCAAAGCCTAGAGTAAGCATTCCTGCCACTATTTAGCAAAGCTGAAAGGCCTAGGCAGAGGTGGAGAGAGCACCAACGGGCTTCCAGGAAGGGAAGTCTCATCTCTGGAAGGGGCCTTGTTTCACAGGACCAGAGAACACGTTCCTAAGAGACCATCCTCACCACGCAGGATTCCCAGTACAGAAATGCCTAAAATAGGCGATTACCACATCTAGTATGTGATAATTATATTACGATAAACCGGTTTGTGGTATGACAGCGAGTGCCTATTAGTCAGAAATCATGTTGACTCTAAGATCCCAGCCACAAGAAGAGGTTGACCTATGTCAAAATTCACAGGCCTTCCTGGCCAAGTCAGCTCTCTTAGCACTCAGCTTTGCCCCCCACTCAGAGACAATGGGGCTCTGTGCAGGAGCAGAAGCCAAAGACTGGCAGGAAATTTGCATGCCTCTTCTACCCCCGTGAGGTGTTTATTATTTTGCTTCCAAATAGGCTGAGTCCAATGTTTTATTCCTCCTCTTTCTTCCCTTGGCTAATTTTAACTCAATTCAAATTAATATTTTTCAAGAGATAACTTACTTAATCCCCAACCCCTCCTCCGTTGTTTATGACTTAGGAATGAATGTAAGCGCAAACATCTTGTGATGGCCTCAAAATAGAAAGCAGGTTTAAAGTTTTATTTTTCTGTCCCAAAGCTGCCAAAGCTCTGGCGTGTTTTAACTTCTGCTCTACACACTGTTTTCTCCTTCCCTCCCTTCCATCCAGCTATATTTAGTAAAGCCCAAATAAAAGGGATACAGGCAAAGCAAAATTAAATATAGTTTCTTTGAATCAGGAAATCCCAGAGTTAGCCTATATGGCAGCAGCTAAGAAAGCAAAGTTCATATGAACACACATACACTCATAAGATGCGCTGGCCTTCTCCAAAGGTGGCCTGTGGCCTCGCATGTACCAAGCGGCAGCTACAACAGGAAGGCAGGCCCATCCTCTGTAATCTCTGTCTCCTTCCCTACTCATTCCCACATCTCCTCACCTCTCACCTTCACTGCCACCCCCATCTCTCCACTCTTTATTTCTAAATTTCAATGTATCTATACCACCCCCGACTATCTGCCTGCACCTAGAAGGAAAAAAGAAAAACTGAGAAAGGTATATTTAAATGAAAGGAAGCACAGAAAAGTGCTTAGGTGACCAAGAAATTCTAAACCAAGCTAGTTCAGAAGCATACCACCCCTGTAACTACTATACAGTATACATTTTTACCTTAGTTGATTTATTTAAAACTGATCTTGGGCTTTTGTTGACTATAGAGAGTTCTAAAAGACTTGAGGACCAGGGAGGGAAATACTCTGGTTCTGGTTTCCCAATAGGGACAATAAGACTACAGTGGCAATGAGGCTTTTGGGGAAAACTTCTCATCCAAATACAGAACATTCTAAAAGAAGGAATGGATGGGTTTATGAAGCATGAATCGTGAGCATGGAAGGGGAATGTCACCAAATGCAATGTTAGCATTTTTCCATGAAAGAAGTACCTGATTGCCCCCATCTCTTTCCCAAAACCAAAAGCAGAGGAGAAGAAAAAATGTGGAGCTTCTAAGAAAGAATCTACTGGCTGGGTAGCAAACTCAACTTTCACAGAATATTAATTTTTTTAAAGATTGTATTTATTTATTTGAGAGAGAGAGAGAGAGAGAGAGAGAGCAAGAAAGCACGTGTGAGCAAGAGTGTCCAAGTAAGGGGCCTGAGACCATGACTTGAGCCAAAACCAAGAGTGGGACGCTTAGCAACTGAGCTACCCAGGCTCCCCTTCACAGAATATTCTTACCTAAATATATCACTCTGTTTCCATACATGCCCACTGACTTAATTTAATTCTACTATCAAAGAGGCAGCTACTACCAAATCCAATCTAGAGAGCAATAAAGATAGTATACTCTCTATTTAGACATCAGAAAAAGCCCCAAATTTATTTGCTACTGCGTCAAGGCAAAACAACTCTATATTTTAAAATATTTTCAGTATAATGTTCTAGAACAGGAGTTAGCAAAGTATGGACCATAGGCCAAGTCCAGCCTGCCACCTGCTTTTGTACAGCCTGCAATCTAAGAATGTTTTTCGTTTTTTAAAAATGGCTGAAAAAAGTAAAAGAAGAATACTATTCCACAAGTGAAAACTACATGAAATTCAAATTTCATGTCCATAAATAACATTTTATTGGAACACAGCCACACTCATTCACTTACATATTGTTTATGGCTCCTTTTGTAGAGTTAAGTAGGTACAAAAGAGACTAAATGGCTTACAAAGACAAAAATATTTACTATCCGGTGCTTTACATAAAAAGTTTGCAACCCCTGATCCTGAGACATACCTGGGGTAAGGAAAAACACCTTTCACTTATTTCATACTTTGTAGGTTTTCAGGTAAATTCACACTTGTTATTCTTATTTTATCTTTACTCAGATAAAGTGAATTATCTGTGAATTGGGTAAGCAGAAGTTATCCCTCTCCAGAGATGAGCATGCAGAAGTTTGAAAATGGATTTGCCCAAGGTCATGTTGCTGCTAAGTGGCTAGGCCAGAGTTACACTCCAATTTTCTGACCTACATCCAGAGGTGTTCACATTACACAACTCTGTCCTCTTGGATGTCTGCCAACAGTGGCTGCCAAAAGTCTTTTAAACATTCTCTCCATATTTGATAGTTCACCATAGCGTAAAATCCCTCCTTCCTAAAATAGGATCCCAAACACCACACTCCCTAACCCTTCTTTTAGGTAGAGCAGAGACACACGAATGTGGACTCCGTGGTTTCCCATCTTGGCAGAGGCAGCTCCCATGGAAGCTTCCTGAGGGTGGCAGAGGCAGCAGCTCCCCTGGCCAACCAGTTCTGTGGAATTCCCGGAAGCTCAACCTGGAGTCTGTTTCTTCAGCCGGCCCAACAAACTTGTGCTCTATCTAGATATCTTAATACATTCTCTTGTGCTTGACCAAGCTACTCCAGGTTCTATCATCCAGAATGAAGATCAGAGATGAATACAACTTAAGTTGAGAAGAAGTCCTTATAATACCATGGTGGTTCCTTAAAGCTTCAAGAACAACTATCACAACTTTCCAAACTATAATCCTGTTTTCATAAGAAATTACCAGATTTTAAGTCTTAAAAAAGGATTCTGTAATTAGATAAATAAAATTGGGAAACACCAGGTTAAACAGATTTGTTTACTACAGGATTTCTCAGAGCCTTAACATGCATGTATGCTTCTTAAATCTACAAAAGAAACAAGTATGCAATGTTTTAAAAATTTATTGGACCACTGAACCATTTTTTAATATTGCATTAGCTTAGTAATACATTTTGGGGAAATACTGACCCACGTATGTCTTCTGCCTAGAAAAAGATGTTTATAATTCTAAAGCATTTTTTTTTAAAAAAAAGAAGGCTACAGAAAGAAGGAATCCAATTCTGGGGTCTATACAGTGAAAACAATACTTTGATAGATTGCTGGAATATACATTAGTATAACCTTTTTGGAAAGTAATTTAGCAATAATTAGCAGGTGTCCTAATATTTATGTTCTTTAGACTGAGTAATTCCACTCCTAGAAATTTATCCTAAAATAATATAATCTGAAATGTGGGCAAATGTCAGATCCTCAGTTCTTATGATACCTTTGTCACTCTATGAAAAAGAAAAACAATATGCTATGACTTGAAAAGAAACACAAGGGATCCCTGGGTGGCGCTGCGGTTTGGCGCCTGCCTTTGGCCCAGGGCGAGATCCTGGAGACCCGGGATCGAGTCCCACATCGGGCTCCCGGTGCATGGAGCCTGCTTCTCCCTCTGCCTGTATCTCTGCCTCTCTCTCTCTCTGTGACTATCATAAGTAAATAAAAATTAAAAAAAAAAAAAGAAAGAAAAGAAACACAAAATGGGGCTACTTCATGCTACTTAGGTGATAGAAAAAGGATTTCCTTATGACGCAGGGAAAAGAGACAAAAGCACTTCTATATTCATAGTTGCATTATGACACCATATAAACATTTATTTAGCTCTTTACCTTCTGCCTAAAAAGGAAGAAGGAAAGTCAGGAAACTTTCCCAAGAACATCTCCATTATTAATTAAAGCATCCTAGGCCAGACACACGGCATTCCTGTAAAGAAAGCAGGGAGAAGAAATGTAGGGGACTAGATAATTAGAGGGGCTACAGCCCTGAGCTAATCTAAAGGCTGAAGACAAACCACAAACCTGTGGGACAGACTGTTTACTCCAGGATTCAGGATAACTGAATACTGTAAAAAAGAACTGTATGCTAAATATTTATTTTTAAAGTTAATTTAAATATTTTAAAAAGATCATTTCATATTACTTAAATACAGTTTTTTACTGCCTTTTAGACTTGCAGTTTGTATTTATTGTATATATTTAACATATATAAAGAACTACTACACATTTTGGGCAGAAGACTGAAGGGAGGAGCTTCAAATTAAGTTATTTGTAGGTTCAGATCATGTGACTAAGGCAGCAATGCCCCCTAGTGGTGGAGCATCATACTTTCACTTTGAGGCTTTTGATAGATCAGTAAGTATCTTTAAAAGGTCGAATCCACAAAAATAAAGTTATGAAGAGACAGCAAATATTGCTAAGAACATGTAATTCTTAAATAGTGAAGCCATGATCAAACACAGATATTCAGTTTTTTTTTTTAAGATTTTTTTTTTTTTGAGAGAGAGTGGCAGAGAGGGGCAGAGGGAGAGGGAGAGGCTCTCAGCAGACTCCCCAGTGAGTGTGTAGCCTGATGTGGCACTTGATCTCATGACCCTGACATCACAACCTGAGCCAAAACTAAGAGATGGATGCCTAACCAACTGTGCCACCCAGGTGCCCAAGGGTATTGTTTTAAAGCCATTCTTTGATTTGCTCTCAAATCCATTTTACAGATAGAGAAACCACAGCCTCATAAATTAGAAATGATACCATGTCAGTCACAAAACCACATGAACCAAGAGGACTGTGTTTCTGCCATGCTTGCTACCTATTAGGCAAAAACCACAAAATAAGGATGAATGAACCATCTTTTCATATTTTATCTCCAACAAAATGCTAACTGCCTATATAACAGCAGCTACTACATTTTTTTCTTTCCATAGTTCAGCCCTGTGGACTAGAAGCCCACACAAACCAGGTAAGGTCCACCTACCCCCAGAAGGGAAACAACTCCCTTCTCCACATCCCTCAGTAAGAATACAGAGACTGTCTCCCTCTTAAGCTCAAATGCCAAGAAAACCCATGTCTCATAAGAAGGGATGTGGTGGTGGGTGTATAATTGACACTAGAAAATGAAGTCTACATCTTTGGTCTGCAGGAGCACAACCACAGAGTTAGGATTTGGGACTGGTCAAGTAGGATTGGCCAACCCCAGGGAACATGTCTAGTGATTTACAGGAAACTCTCTGGTTCTCTTAGGGAAAATGGGATGTGGCAGGAGAGGCCAAACCAAAGAACAGAGACCATCACATTGGTGACAGCAGTAACAGTGGTTTATATTTGTAATTTTTTTATACATTGCAGAATACTTTGGCAAACATTTCACTTGCTCCTTTGGTTAGGACCCTACAGAGAAAGTATCTTTATCCCAACATTGTAGATTAGAAAGAGAAGACCTTGAGAAGTTTTTTTAAGATTTTATTTATTTATCCATTCATTCATTCATTCATGAGGGTGGGGGAGAGAGAGAAGGAGAAGGAGAAGGAGAAGGAGAAGGAGAAGGAGAAGGAGAAGGAGAAGGAGAAGGAGAAGGAGAAGGAGAAGGAGGCGGAGGCTCCATGCAGGGAGCTCAATGTGGGACTCGATCCTGGGACCACGGGATCCCACTCTGAGCTGAAGGCAGATGCTCAACCACTGAGCTACCCAGGTGTCCCAACCCTGAGAAATTTAAATGGTTTAAAAGGCTCATAAGTTCCTTTATAATCGGGCAAATTAGCAGGCTCAAGACTAACCCTGAGGTCAGCTGTATTTCCCACAGCGCCTGTGATACTCAAGTGGGAAGTAGCTTAATTATGAGAGGAGAGAAAGAACTACAGGTAGTCACAGAGAAGCTGAGAAAGACATAATAGAAGACATGGTGGAAAGGTCTTTCAAAATCCAAGAAACAGCCACAGAAATTAAAAAGCAAGAAGCCTCAGACTATTTAGAATAGGAAAAAACAGGTCTACAAAACTTGAAAGAAAAAAAAACTATTACAATTTAAAAATGTTCATTCTCTGTTTAAGAAGCAGGAAGACTATTTTAGAAAGACTATTACCCCAAACTACTAAAACAACATTTGCTTAAGGAGGTAAACTTTCCAAAACCTTCTGGATAACTAAGGTTCTGGTTAAAGTCTCTTCTTGGCAATTTCAATCAATCTTTTTCTTGCTTCCTATGCTCTCCTTTTCCCTACCTGAATAAGTCTTGTACTTGAATTTTTAAGACAATAAATTTCAAATCCTATAAGCTTATTTGCATTGCAAAACTCATTCTCAGTAATAAAAGAAAACAATGGAACTAGAAAAATAAGAGCCTTTAATAGACACATTTTTTGAGACTCTCAGTAGTTCACAATGTACCCCATGCCCTCAGGAAGTGCCTCTTCATCTCCTGAGTGGGCTCTTGGACGTGATGTTTATATCCTGGAACCCTGTCCCTGGGGCCATATCTGATTGGTGCGGAATAGACATTTGTCCCAAAGAGAGCCCATCAGAAATCTCCCCCTAGCAATTCCTTCTTCTTAAACTAGCTTGATTCTGTTTCTACCACTTTGAACCAGAAGGTTCTAAGTCACACATTTTATTTATTTTCTGCTTCCCTAAATTGTTTGATCTATGAGGACAGAGATTTTTATCTGTTTCATTCACTGTTATATCCCAACATTGGCTGCAACAATGCCTGGCCCATAGTAGATACTCAAAAATTTTTGCTGAATAACAAATAATGTTTCAGTTTTCCCCACTCTAAGTTTTATTCAGTGCATACATTGCATTTGTGTAAGAGGGAAGGCCCAGACCCTGCAGGGTTTAGTCTTACCATGCTTGTACACAATATCTGAAAGATTTCAATTTCATCCTTCTACAAGTATCTGTTCCCCATGCTTCTGCCTATGAAAGATTCTCATCTTCCCTTTACAGGTAAGCACTTTAGGGGCACCTGGGTGGTTCAGTTGGTTAAATATCTGTGTTTGGCTTAAGTTGTGATCTCAGGGTCCTGGAATTGAGCCTCACTTCCAAGCTCCCTACTCAGCGGGGAGCCTGCCTCTCCTACCTCTCCCCCTTGCTTGTGCTTCCTCTCTCTCCCCATCTCTCAAATAAAGAAAAAGAATCCTTTTAAAAAAAGATAAGCTGGGCAGCCCGGGTGGCTCAGCGGTTTAGCACCGACTTCAGCCCTGGGCGTGATCCGGGAGACCCAAGATGGAGTCCCACGTCGGGCTCCCTGCATGGAGCCTGCTTCTCCCTCTGCCTCTGTCTCTACCTCTCTCTCTGCGTGTCTTTCATGAATAAATAAATAAAATATTTAAATTAAAAAAAAAAAAAAGGGCAGCCCGGGTGGCTCAGCGGTTTAGCACCAACTTCAGCCCAGGGCCTGATCCTGGGGACCCGGGATTGAGTCCCACATTGAGCTCCCTGCATGGAGCCTGCTTCTCTCTCTGCCTGTGTCTCTCTGCCTCTGTGTGTGTGTGTGTGTGGGGGGGGGGGGGGGGGGGCCTCATGAACAAATAAAATATTTTTAAAAAATAATAAAAATTTTAAAAAGATAAGCACTTTAATACTACATCTATTGTATACAGTGTACTCTACTATTATCATAAAATAATCCCTGTATTTTTCTTTCTTTCTTTTATCCTTCCAAATGTCTGCTCTCAGTAATGTTACTGGTCCAGCCCTCTATTAACAAATGTGCAGAAGACCTCACTCCTGCTTCATAAGTTCCAGGATTTTAATGATGCCAGCCAGGGAATAAGGAGGTGTGTGGGGGAGCCAGGCTGACTTCGTTACAGTACCAATCTGGTTCTCAAGGGCCACAAAACACATGATTGCCACCCAGCAGGCCAAACCATGTCAATATAGGTGTAAATCCCTTCACTGAGGTGGGGAGCATGCAAACTGCAAAAAGACAGCTGGCCAATCTTTATACCTCCTAGATACTGTCCAGCTCCTATAACTGAACCACTTAAGTGCTCTGTGTGCTGATTAATAAAACAGACCAGTCCGCTTTCTTTATATGGTTAAGAGGGAACAATCACTATTATAATACCTAGACTACATAACTTGAGTGTTTGGCTAAAATAAAATAATCTATTCAATGTTTAAGTAATTTAAAAAGCAGAAATGCTAAAGAAATATAAATCACTTATATATAAACTTCAAGTTCAGATTACACATTCAAAAGGAAACACAATGAAGAAATAGGTTAAGTTTTTTAAGTAGAAAATTTGGGATACCTGGGTGGCTCAGTGGTTGAACGTCTGTCTGCCTTTGGCTCAGGGCATGATCATGGGGTCCGAGTTCCACATCGGGCTCCTTGTGGGGAGCCTGCTTCTCCCTCTGCCTATGTCTCTGCCTCTCTCTCTCTGTGTGTGTGTCTCTCATGAATAAATAAATAAAATCTCTTTAAAAAAAAAAGAAAATTTCTCCAAAATATATAGCTTTAAAATTGAGTGTTAGGGGTGCTTGCATGGCTCAGTTAAGCATCTGACCCTTTTTGTGGCTCGGGTCATGATCTCAGGGTTGTGAGATTGAGCCCTGCATCAGGCTCCACGCTGGACATGGAGCCCGCTTAAGATTCTTTCTCCCTCTCCCCACGCCCCTCTCCTACCTCAACCCCAACCTGCACTCGTGCATGCACTAAACACTAAAAGAATTCGTTTAATGTCTAAAATCAATTAGTTAAAAAAAAAAAAAAAAAAGACCTGAGATAAGTTTAAATTCCTAACATAGGGCAGCCTGGGTGGCTCAGAGGTTTAGCGCCGCCTTCAGCCCAGTAAGTGATCCTGGAGACCCAGGATTGAGTCCCACGTTGGGCTCCCTGTATGGAGCTTGTTTCTCCCTCTGCCTGTGTCTCTGCCCTCCTCTCTCTCTGTCTCTCATGAATAAATAAATAAAAATCTTTAAAAAAAAAAAATTCCCAACATAAAAGCCAAGTTAGGGAAACCAAGGAGAGTCTTATTTGCAAGTAGAAAGAAACATCATCACAAATGGATAAATGAGCACATGGCCTTATCCCTATAGTTCCTTACAATTCCTTTTTTTTTTTTTTAATTTTATTTATTTATGATAGGCACACAGTGAGAGAGAGAGAAGCAGAGACATAGGCAGAGGGAGAAGCAGGCTCCATGCACCGGGAGCCCGACGTGGGACTCGATCCCGGGTCTCCAGGATCGCGCCCCGGGCCAAAGGCAGGCGCCAAACCGCTGTGCCACCCAGGGATCCCCTTACAATTCCTTTTATCACTTCATTTCATGCCATATTCTCTTTCTTGGTTTAATTTCTTAATGTGACTCCTTAGGCTTATATACTTAGATTTTTTTTCATATTGTGGCCATGCATTAGCTCAATCTCAATTTCTTGCACTCTGAGTATTCTAAAAACAAATGCTCTAAAAGCCCTTTGTCATACTTTTAATGTGTTAAGAATACTTGTGCAAGTGATCTGACAAAGGCAAATACTTGTCCAGCTCCATTCACTATCTCAGACTTCTCACTTTTGGCCCTCCCTCCCAGGAAGTCCTGACTTTGCTGATTAAGGGGAGAAACAAATCTCTTTTGATATGATGGGGTGAGGGCTGCCTGGCACTCTCCACCTCTTCTTAATACAGTTTTCTGGAGGTGCTCCAGAATGTGTGCTTTCTAGAAGAGCAAAGAATTGTGGCTGCATCTTTATTCCACTTCACACAGCTGAGGAAAGCTTGAAGAGTCCAGACCAGAAGGGAGGGAAGCCTGTTATACACGGCTCACATGATATTGGTGCCATTCACTAAGTTTCAAATGTCATCTTATTTTCCTATGCTAATGCAAAATTACAGACTAAGAAAGTAGAAGTGACTTCAAAAAATAACTACTGGGTAAAGCCCTGCCTTCCCATAGATAAAGAAGTAAGTCTCATAATATACATGATGGTCAAGAGGGAACCTAGGTTCAAATCTTGGCTCCACCACTTATGTCTGGATAAACTCTAACAAGTTACTTAAGCTCTGTGCCTCGGTTTCTTTATTTGTAAAATAAGGATAGTAATAGTATTGACTACAAAGAATTGTGCATTTAGAACAGTATCTGGCAGGTAAAAGCTTAATAAATAACGGCAGTAATAGCTATTGATGTGACTACTACAACCAGTACAGTTCTCCAAAAGAGTTCTAAGAATGCAATGTCTTCATTCAGCAAATATTTTTCATTTCATTTATTTTTTTTAAGAGAGAGAGGTGGGGAGGGGCAAAGGGAGAAAGAATCTTAAGCAGGCTTCACACTTAGCATGGAGACCAAAACAGGGCTTGACCTCACCCCTGAGACCATGACCTGAGCTGAAATCAAGAATCAGACACTTAACCAACTGAGACACCCAGGAGTCCCTTCAGCAAACATTTTGATGAGGACTTAGCCATGTGTGCCATGTATAAGGTGCTAAACACAAGAGATACAGACTCAAAAGCCACAATTCAGATCTTCAAACAGCATCCACTCAAATGGGACAATATGCACTTAGTAGTAAGAACTACAACAGAGATGTGTACAGGATGTTGAGAAGCAAGAAGCTCAAAGAGATCCAAGAAAGGGAGATGAGCCAAGTCTTACAAGGCAGAATGGAGTGCACCAAAGGAAGAGAAAAGGAAAGGTGATTGCAGGCAAGGCTGGGGAATGGCAAAATGTAAAACTAATAAGCTTAGCAAAGGCAAGTGTATGAAAGACCTAAGTAACTTGAAACTTAGCCTGAAGAGAAATGCAGACCTTTGACTTCAGGACAAAGGATGTGCTGGAAAGGGGAACAAAAGATAAAGGAGATAGAGTGGGGATTACTACAGTGATGAAAACCCCAAGGAAGGCAAGGATATGTAAAAACCCCAAAGGGTCTTACAGAAAGAATAGAGCTAATAGACTTAAAAATTGGGTAAATAGTTGAAGTTACAGGTCTTAGATGCTGATTAGATATAGTGGATTATAGAATGTAAAAAGTAAAAAGTTAGCTTGGGTGACCTATTGGAGCAATAGGGTGGATGGTGGTGCCACTGGAATCCAGGTAGCAGGCGATTTGAGGGGTTTTGGAGATGAGAGCTTCTTTTGGTAGATGCTGAGCTGAGGGACCTGTGGGACATTCAGATGGAGGTATCTGGTAAGAGGGAAGTCAGAAATATGGGCATGTATCTGTAAATTCAGGTGAGGCTGGAGACATCACTGCTTGGGATGCAGCCAAAGCCACACAGAGAGAAAAAGGGGTGAAAGTGACCAAGATGGACCCATTAAGGAGAGACAGGAGGAGCAGGAAGAAAAAGAGAACAGATACCACAGACACCAACATTTTTTCAGAACTAGGACACTATTTTCATCCTCATCAGTCTTGTCAATAACAACTTTTTCCAAACATTCCAATTTCTTTATTCATATACCATCTGTTTCACAAATATTTGAGGCAGCTCATGGTAAAGACATACAATGAAACAGAAATAAAAATGAAGCAAATAAATCAGAGCAAGAAAACATGGAATCAGATTAGGAAATGAAGGCAGAATGGGGGAGAAAGGAGGTTCAGAATACAATTATGCAGGCCAAGGGGGACTAAAGAGTTGATACAGCAGATGTATAAGTTCAGCTCTGAGCTTCCTAGTGGCTCAAGTAAAAAGACACTCATTTACCTGCCTAAGATGAAACTATACCCTTCCTTAGGATTAACTGATTTGTCCAACGTCACCCAGTTAAAAGGTGATGTCTTCTACTCTACACCAAGCCGCTTCACCAAGAGAATGGCCTTCAGCATAATTAGATTCCCACTATCAGGATGGAATGGCAGGACTAGAACTGGACTAGGAATCAGAAGGCTTAGTGATTATAGTACTAGCTCTTCTGCTAACCATGAATCTATGGCAGATCACTGAAATGCTTTGAACCTTGTTTTCCCAACAGCTGCTTCCATGGTCAACCAACCACAGGCAGCATCTGTGCTATCTCCAATCCAGCACACCCTGACAAGATACTGTTAATGAATCATAAAGATTTTTCTCTGTTGAATCCTAAAAAGACATCAAAATCCTGCCAACAATGTTCCAGGTAACTACCAATCAACCAGCACACAAGCATTCTGACCTTAAGGGCTCTCAAAATACTTCAGTGCTATCATGCGCGTTCTCTCTCTCTCTCTCTCTCTCTCTCTCTCTCTCTCTCACACACACACACACACACACACACACACACACACACCATGCTGTGATCATGGTGTCTGTCATATTTCATGGCATCCTCTCTGAATGAGGAAGGCTGAGGATGATCTGACTACACCTGCTAAGGTAGGCAGCTCTTTTTTGCACTTATTTTTAGACTTCTAAAAATACTTGGATATATCAAAATTAAAACTTATAGGAGTCAAAATATACTAATGATTAACACAAAATACTTTCAAATCACCTACCAGAGGAAATCTAGGAAAGGTATAGCAGCATTTACCAAGGTGAAAATTCTTAGGAGCAACTCAATTTTTAAAGGATCTTTTATTCTGAAGTTTATATTATAAACATTTCTACAAAATGCTCTGCACAAAAGTAGGAGGAATAGTACAAAGAACTTCTATGTGCCCATCACCTAATTTCAACAATCATCAACATTTTACCATGCATGTTCATAGGACTTAAAGGTCTAGCCTTCTAGGGCCAGAGTTTAAATTCAATGGCAAAATACAACTTACTCTGGAAACATGCTCATGTCCATGGGTTGAGGCATGGACACACATACCCATAAAAACTCTTAACTTTCAGCAGTATGGAAAAACAAGCTGGAATGAGATCTGGTTTCCTGTTTCCTGCTACTCAAAGTGTCCTCCCTGATCAGCAGTGTCAGTGTTACCTGGGAGCTTTTAAGTAATGCAAAATCTTAGGCCTTGTTTTAAAGGGTGTCAAATTTGCATTTTAACAAAACCCCCAGGTAATCAGTCTGGACATTAAAGTTTAAGCACTGGTCTACTCTAGACCACCATCACTATACTCAGTGAAACTTTCCCTAATTAAGTGGCTCCAAGGAGCTGGGCAAAAATAGTGTTTATTTTAATTGGGAGGGCAATTTGCTATTAACAAGTCAAATTTTACAGTATATAAATTTACAACCTAGCAATTCCACTTATCAATATGTATCCTAAAAAATACAGGAAGAATTTACATATATGCTTCAATAGGATATTACAAACATGTGCAGACAGGTTTGTCTGGAATTGGAAACAATTTAACCGCCCATCAGTAAATAAGTGGTGAAACAAACCAGGGCAGAACAGCAAGTGGAGGTTAAAATGAATGAGCCAGATCACGGGAAGTTCTCCTGGACATGTTGTTAAGTGAAAAAAGCAGGTTGCAGGATGTTCCACTCAGTATAACAACACTTGTTTGAAACAAAACAAAAGAAAAACAGATGCTTCATTATGTATTTTCTCTGGATACATATATGCATGTGTAAAGGAAGAGAAAAAGTATGGAAGAACCGATAGCAACATCTGGGAAGGGAAGAAGGAGAGTGGGAATGGGGATGAGGAGTTAAAGGGGAATCTATTTGCTTTTTATGGAAAGGAGAATGTATTCATGTATCATGAATATTTTTTTAAGTAGCTATATAGTTTCTTATACCAAGTGAGTTTATCTAGAGAAATTATGATCATGGTAAGGCTGTAGAAAGATGGATAGAAAATTTGAAGATCTTTGCCAAAATGTAGGTATTTAGAAACTAGTTTTATTTGTATATATGATGGACCATTTTTTTCTGTTTCTTCCACATGTGCATTCAGCTGGTGGTACTAGGCATATTCTGTAGTTAAATATGTCTTCAGAAGTGGCATCTGGGGGCGCCTGCGTGGCTCAGTTTGTTAAGATCTGCCTTTGAGTCGGGTCATGATCCCAGAGTCCTCAGCTCTGCTCTAATTTATAAAAAAACAACATAGAAGTAGATAGTATGTACCCATCTCCCAGCTTTGACAAATTCACAAAGCCCATTAGAAAAATCCTAGTAATGATGCAAATGGGGGGGGGGGGCGGGGAGGAGAGCTAACTGTTTGCTTTTAACAAAGAAAAGTGACAAGACATCTGAAAACTGCTCATGTGAAATAGTCTCAATTGGACTTACAGGTTTTGTGGAAGTTAATTTTTTTTTTCCAAAGTACAGAGTTAACAAGGTTAAAATCTCACACTGGACTTTAGATACCAAGATAATACAACTGACTTCTTGATCCTCTTAAGCACTGGGACTACAGAGAATACTCTGGACACACATGCATGCCTCTATTTATAGCAGCAAGCACCATGTCTTATGGGAAAAGCTCCTAAACCATTTAAAAAGCAAACTATTTTAAGTGCCTCACAACTTTCTAAGAATTTTATTTGTTTAACATTTTGCCCCCAAAACTGGGTCATGAATTGTGTGTATATTTGTGTGTGCTTGTTTTGGGGTAATGTGCAAAATGAGGTTAGTGGGTTTGAAGCATTGAAGGCTCACAAAAAACTCTAACCAGGGCTGCATTCGTGGGATAAGGTCCTGGGAGTTCATAGCATGACTAAGAAATCAATTACCTAAAAAAATAAAAATAAAAATAAAATTTAAAAAAAAATCAATTACCTGCCTTAAAAAAATTATTTTTTAGAACTAGGTAGATAGACCATGAATCACGTACAGCTCATTTCAAATATTAGACACATTTCCCATAACCATTTAAAACATCTTGCTATATGTTTTAGCGTCTGGGATCTTGCTATATTTAAACCCCGACTCAGTAGAGTAAAACAAGTCCTTCCTTCTTCTTTTGGGGAGGGACGAGTGGAAGAGATACCCCAGTATGGATGACTGCTATAAACACCCCCGATGTGCTAGGAACATCATGTGTCAGGAACTTTTTAATGATGTAGAGAATTAGTCTCTCCCCCTCTTTCTTTTGAATGAGTAAAACTGGTTGTACCCTGGAAAAACCTACTTAGGATCACAGCTAATTTCCAACATTGGTCTGTTCTACTCCAAAACCTATCCCCTTTCCTCTATAACACAATGACATTCAAATAGACCAACGACACCATTATGTTCGCTTCAGAGAGTCTTAAAATAAGTTTTACTCACCATCTCTGCTTGGCATTAATCTTTTGACCATGGCTTTCTCTAATGTACCTACTGTAAAAGCTCACATTCATTTATATAGTTATATTATCACACACTGATATTGAGAAAAAAAGCCTTTCCACTACACCATGGCACTTATAAGGTAGTCACCAAGAAATAACCATTCCCTAGTAATTTTAGTCCATCACCAGAAGCTCAGAATGTAAATTAATGGGCACAGCTACATCGATCTTATCTGAAAATAGCTACATGACTAACTGTGTCCACACAGTGACTAGAGTACGTCAAAGTACAAGACTCATGAATTGCAGGGCTTTCGTAGAAGGAGGCCTCCATGAAGACAGATCAGGACCGCAGGCTGAGAGGTGGGAGGTGGAAGTCACTGGTTTCCCCAGCCTGATCACCAAACAGCACACTCACCCGAGATTTTTACCGAAACTCTCATTCTTTCAAATCCTATCTTAAGGAACAAATATGAAGAAGTTATGCACTAGGGATTAACCACCTGTCAGCTGTGGGCCTTGTGTTATCAAGTTACAGGCTTGACTCAATTAGTAGTTGTAATTAATTACATAATTTTTAGTTCAAGTTTAATTCCACTAGAATGTCATGGTGAAACTAGGCCATTTAAGAAGGTTTATAGAAAAGGATAACTGTAAGATTGGAGGTTATCATACATTTGATTCAAATTTGAGACATGTGGGACACTTGTAAACCAAGAGTGGACCCTCTTGCTCCATGAACAGCAATACAAGTAAGTGTACCCCTTCACATACACAGGTTTCTGAGCATTTGGACTCTTACGGAAAAGAGAATAGTGCCTCTGCTCTGAGAAGGCCTAATTCCACCCTGGCCCTCAGCAAGGAGAATGTGATGGGCCTCCTCGAGGCTGCATGGAGCTCTGCAGATGTGCAGAAGGACTTACAGTGATGAGGAACCCCAGGGCCACTGTGACTGCCATGGTCACCAAATGGAGTCCTCATCTTTTGAAGGCAGGCCAAAGGGTTCCAAGAGACTCCACCCCAGCAGTTCATTTACAAACTCTGGGACATAAACCAGAGAGAACCAGAGGGCTATCACTTTGTCATTCTAACCACACACAGTGGTTAGTAGCTAGTTCCTGGTTTTTATCACTCTAAGTAAAAACACCTCAACTCCCAAGATCTGACTGGCCAAAATGTCTAGCTAATACCTGTTTGGACTCAACCAATAGCCTAGCTATGCATCTCCACCTATGAATGTAAGTCTTCCCAGCGATTCATAATGTTGGCCTCAGGATCCAGGATGAATGTTAATTCTGCAGAGCATCAATCCCATGTTAAGTTTTATGTTACTTTTTTGATATCTTTATATGAAAGCAAACACATATACATGGAATACAGTGCCAGACACACAGAAATGTTAAAAAAAATTTTTTTAACAGAAGACAAGTTTTATGTTCATAGAGGTCTTTTTGGTAGATAGCTTCTGACTCGCAAGGGGATTTTAGCAGAGATATTTAAGGAATACTGGCCTGTTGGATCTCTAGGCTGCTCCTTCAGAGCCTCATCCCCCTCCCCAGATGCCACTTCCAGCTCCCAGCCCAGAGAAGGCATGAATCCTTGGCTCTGCCTTTTTCAGTACCAGCCACCACACTACATTCTTAAGTCAACCACAGAGCTGGGCACTACTACATCAGTATTTGTTATGCCATGAAAACTTTCCTTGTGCAAAGAAGGCTGTTTGAACAATCCACTGCTATTCATCACCATCAAATTCTACGACAGTGGTAGAAAGACCAACTGGTCCTGGAGACCAAAGTGAGACATGGGTCTGTAAGTGAGAATAGGTTGGCGCAAAGAAAATTTGCTAGTAGTAACAACTCCAGGGTACAATGAGGCATGTGCAGAAACATCACCAGTACAACCAGCACCAGAAGCATATTCACTAATCACCTGCCATGTCCTACGTACTCGGGATACAGAGATACGTAAGACACCATCCTCGACTGGGAGGTGAGATCAGGATGACCTAAGTTCCTGACATTTCAGTGGCCTGCTATCAAAATCTGCAAATTATAAGTCTGACTTAATTTTTCCCAGTAAAATAATGATATACCTATGTTTTCTTTTCATGTTTTCTTTTCAATTTAGAATTGCCATAACTGTGAGAAGCTTTACAGGGAGGCTTAAGGTTAGAGGTATTTACACTCCAACATCTATACTCATTGTGTCAATAACAGATATAAGAAAAAATAGGACTAAAAATGCTATCCTAATAAGCAAGAAGCATCTCTCTGTTGTATCAGAAAGATTAATCATTTGGGCAGCCCAGGTGGCTCAGCGGTTTAGCGCCGCCTTCAGCCCAGGGCGTGATCCCGGACACCTGGGATCGAGTCTCACATCAGGCTTCCTGCATGGAACCTGCTTCTCCATCTGCTTGTATCTCTGTCTCCCTCTGTTTCTCTCATGAATAATAAATAAAATGTTATTAAAAAAAAAAGAAAGAATAATCATTTAACACACTTCTTAAAGGTTAAAAAGAACTTAAAAATTTCTAGTGCTGCAGATTTTGCTGTGAAAGCGATTTCTAGACAGAATGGATCGCTGAACTAGATCAGAGGTTTCATTCATTCAGCTATGCTATAACGAATTTAACAGACTGAAGAAAACATTCTGGATCCTCTACTAAATGCTGGTATATTCTAAGACACATGTCTTGCTTTCCAGAAGTCAGTCTTGGACAGTGTTTCTCAAACTTTTTTTCATCATCACTTCCTTAACAAACTTAACTATTTAACTAGACATTTGCTCTAATCACCCCAGCCTGTCCCCCCCCCCCAAAAAAAATTTAATACTAGAGATAATATTGTATATCTGTGTATCTGGGGCTCTTTGGAAGGCTGCAAATCATTATAATAGCTAAGACTTTCATCCTCCAAGAACCAATTTCATTCCCGTAAAGCAACACGGCCCCACTGTGAATTCATGGTCTAGAGTAGATATTCATATAACCCCCATAAGATACACAGAAGAGTACATATGCATACGTGTACAAGTACACACACACACACACACACACGTTTAATCAGATTCTTTAAGGATTCCATGATAAAATATATATATATATACATCATATCTAGAACAGGGGTCAGCTTCTGATCTGTAAAGGACCAGACAGTAAATAGTTTAGGTTTTGTGGGATACATATTCTGTGGCATATTCTTATTTTGTTTTTGTTTTGTTTTTACAACCCTTTAGAAATATAAAAATCTTTTTTAGTTCAAGGACCCTACCGAAACAGGCTGCTGGCCAAACTTGGCCTGTGGGCTAGAGTTTGCTGACTCCTGATCTAGAAGGATAACAGCTAGCATTTCTTGAGATCTTACCATTTATAAAAGAGTAACTATTTGTAGAATGGTGGTTGCCAGGGGCTGGGTGGAGAGGAGAATGAAGAGTTAGTGTTTAATGGGTATAGAGTTTCAGTTTTGCAAGATGAAAGAGTTCTGGAGATGGATGGTGGTAATGGTTGCACAATAATATGAATGTACTTAATACCACTGAACTGTACAGTTAAAAATGGTTAAAACTGTAAACTTTATATTATGTGTATTTTACCACAATAAAAGAGTTATTAAAAACTGCTTGACTTTCACTTAATACCAAAAAAGCTATAAAAATAGAATCTTCATTTTACAGCTGAAGAATGTGAAGCTAGGAGAGCTTTAGCAACTTGCCAGAGTTACCAAGTCAACAAGCGGAGCACTCAGATTTGAGTCCTAGTTTGTTGTTTCAAAGACTGAGCTCTTAGTCATAATCACCTCCAAGAACTCTTTTATTTATTTTCTCCAACAGATGGCATATTTCAAAAGATTTTATCCGCTAAACAAATATCATTCACTAATAATTGGTTTTGCTTCTTAAACAATTATTCAAAGATACATATTGGCAATCAGAGCTTCAGCTCTGTTCATGTGTCAGCCCATTCTTCAAAGGCAAGCTCTAAACTGGTATGGTTTCAGTCAAAAATCAAAGAAATGTGGCATCCTTAGTTAGCCTGTCAAGATTTTTCTTTAGGTAAATGTAAGGTCCTTCTTTATGTTTCATGTCATGTCACTATATCCTCCATTCTCAGAACAGGATGTAATATTTGTAAGTGCTCACCCACTCTTATCTCCAGGTCCTTTGTGTTCTGGAGACTCCATAATGTATGTGAAACTTTAAAAAAGCAGAGGTAACCTTAGATCTCTTTCACCACTTGAGTTTTATAATTCTATGTCTCAATATACCTAACTCCAGCAGTATTTAGTCAATCGACCCCCATTTTCAAGAAAACACTACAGCACAGGGCGCCAGTCTGTGCTCTTGTGAAAACAGAGTAAAATCAAAGAGGAACCTACAGGTTAGTTGGGTGCAAAGTCCATAACCTGACAAAATCAACAAAAAGAAAAGATTTCAAACAATTTTCAATGAATTCGAGAAAAAAATCTTTACTAGTTGTTTGACCTGGGCCCCATATAAACTAAAAAAGAAAGAGCTCTGGCTGTTGGTGACAATTCCCTCAGGGCAATGTCTGTGTCACCTCCCTGGGCACAGGACACAAGCGAAGCCTATCATGCACCTTATCCCTGGGGCTGTACAAACTGTCACAGGCACATGACCTAGGCCAGGTAAATCAGAATTCTTCCCTGGGATTTTTCAAACTTAAACTGGAGGGAACTTAAACTGTTTTCTCCCAGATCACAGGCTTTAAAGACATCTGCATGTTGGCACTTAATGTGATACTACCTTCCATGTAAAGAAAGCCCATCTGAGGTAGGAAAAAAAAAGCTGACACTAACAGCTAGAGACAAAAAGTGGTGAGAAAGAGGGAAGGAGCCAGAGATACACAGCTGTGTTCAAGTCACTTGTTCTGAATGTCCTTAAAACCCACTTCAAGGATGCCTGCGTGGCTCAGTGGTTGAGCGGCTGCCTTTGGCTCAGGTTGTGATCTCGGTGTCCTGGGATCAAGGTCTGCATTGGGCTCCCCACAGGGAGTCTGCTTCTCCCTCTGCTTGTCTCTCACAAATAAATAAAATCTTTATTAAAAAAAAAAAAAAGAAAAGAAAAGAAAAACCACTTCATCCCAGTTCATTCGACACGGTGGTTAAGGAAAAAAAAATCCCCCCTTTTGCTCAAGCTATCTAGCAAGTATCTAGCAAGTTTCTGTTACTTGCAACCACAATTCTTAATACACGGGCTGAAGAAGCTGACTGACCTGGGGATAAGGTGCGTCATCCCAAGGAAAGTAGGGTAAAGGTCCTCAGCTCACCCTGGATGGTTCCTCATCCTTCTTCCATCTCAAGTTTTTATCTGAGAAACTAGGTTAAACCTCTTTGCTGCCAGGTGTGCTCGAATCCCTTACACAGGAAGATCTGACATGAGGTGCTGTTTACCTGCATCTGTTCTTAGAAGCTCTCCCAAAATCCACAAACAGAATTATGTTTATCTTGAAAGCCCCTCTACATTTTATAGAGCATTCACAGAAACAAATGTGAAGAAGTGACTGGGCTTCCAGCTGTACATAATAAAGAGCTTTATGGAAACTGTTAAGAATGTAATCTCCTAAAAAAAAAAAAAAAAAAAAAAAAAAAAGAATGTAATCTCCTCAAATAGCTCATATAAATTAAAATAATCTATGGAAAGAAATATTGCATCACAGAAAGGATATCAAGATAAAATTTCACTTTCTTCCAACCCGGCCACCAGCCTAATCACCCTTTATCCTGTCCTGCTGGCTTTGTACTATGATTTTCTTAACTTTATTTTTCATGATTTTCTGTTTATACTCATAGGAAAGTGATGAAGCTATTCACCATTAAATCTACTCAGTTTTACCTAAGACTGGGGAACTATTAAAAAAATATATATATATGCAACTGAATTAGTCACCAGGCACAAGGAAAACTGATAGTTTGCCTTAATAGAAAATTCAGAAAATCAATAATTTGCTAGCAGAATATTGGGAAAAGTTTCCTTTTTAGTATCTCAGGTTACTAACTTTAGGACTTTATTTAAAAAGAAAGTAAGGGCAGCCCAGGTGGCTCAGCAGTTTAGCGACGCCTTCAGCCCAGGGCCTGATCCTGGGGACCCAGGATCGAGTCCCACGTCGGGCTCCCTGCATGGAGCCTCCTTCTCCCTCGGCCTGTGTCTCTGCCTCTCTTTCTCTCTCTGTCGCTCATGAATAAATAAATAAAATATTTAAAAAGAAAGTAAATGAGAATTACTGTGATCAAACACTGTAAAAACAAAATGCCAATATCTTATCTTTCATCAAGTTTATTTTTAAAGACAATACTGAATAACTGAAAAAGTCACTTTTTCATCGCTAATATTTAAGAAAAGAGATTTTGCCATCAGACACATAGGCTAATTCAAAGCTAGCCCATGTTTTTCTAAAATAGCAGCCTATTATTTCTAGGAATAGTCCCACCGGTCTGATCCAGTGAGGCCTTCCTGATGATGGTACTTTTTTCCCCACCTGACTATAAGCTCCAAGAGAGCAGGCAATGAAACGGTACTGGTCCATTGCTATGCTTTTAGAGCCTGGTATTGCCTGGCACATAGTAGCTGGTCAATAAATATTTGATGAGTAAGTAAATAAATGAGGTCAATGAATAAATCCAACTGCATGTCCTACTTCCCGTGCTGATGAGTTCTACGTAAGAAAGTTCTTGAGAACAGATGAGGATGAGAATAGAGAATGTAAATGTTTTTCTTCCTTAAATTCAACCTAATTAAGCAAGAGCTGGGTAGGATGTCCTCTGTGCCAGGCACCAGATTAGTAGCTGCAGACACACTGATAAAGATGACAGAGCCTCTACTCCAAGATGCACCTCAGAATGAGCTGACATCAGCTGGAGGTCCGGCTTTCACAGGACTTAGCAGCTCACCAGGAGGTTCATCCTAGGTAGGACTGTAAAAGCTATATAGTTCCAGGAACACTTCCCTCCACCCCCATTCATAATTTCTCTTCTCTCCTCCTTCTGGAGAATTTGCTCACGTAGAAGTAGAGCAAAGGAAAGAAATAAAGGGCACCTCTGACAATGGGGTCTCCTAGGGTGGGAAAATAGGAGAAGGAAAGATAGGGTGGGTGTCATACTCCCATATATGACATGGATCATTTGAGTATTTGAAGACAAGAGTGGCTACACCTTTAATTTTGAACCTCATTATAAACTCAGATGCACCTTTTCATATAGAAATCCACATTTTGGAATGGTAAAGATATTACTATTACTGCTATCAGCTTAAATGCATGATCATAGACAAATCACTCATCAAATTATAGCAAATCCTGTTAAAAAGCAGATCGTTACTTTATTGGTTTCAAACACCATCAAATTATGACCCCCTCCAAAGACAGCAGATACACAAATTAAAAGTCTTATTTTGGAATGGAGTATCTGCCCCTTCCCCCCAATACCAAAAGTTTAAAAAATGCATATATATTCATTTAACACAGATGTTATCAAAGACATAAACAGTGACTCTCTATACACTGCAAGCTCCTTCATCTATTCATCAAATTCATCTGTGGAACATAAACTATGTGTCAGATGCTACATTAGCCTAGGAAAAATATTGGAGGGAGGGGAGAAGGGACACACAAAGTGGACACACCCTGAACTAGTATCAAGCAGCATTCTTTCTATTTCTCATCTTGACTTGTTAGAGTCTAAATGAATGACTAATGAGTGGAATAGGAAGGGAAGATCAATTCCAAGTACTATCCTATAATAAATTACAGACTTAGGAGAGAAGTTAAAAATAGATGGAGTAAGAGCCACTATTACTTAGAAATACACAGGTGCAAACAAAATGAGGAGAGTATCTGGTCACACCATACGCATTCCTAAAGGACACCATAAATAGACCTACGAAGAACTAGCATCATCAGACTCCTAGGATAGCTCTGAACCACCTGAGACCCTCTCCTATGTAGCCTACAGAGCTTCCTCCTCTATCGCAGCTGGAATATTCTATTATCCTAAGATACAAGGGCATGGAAGAACTGTTTCACTTTTTGGTCCCAGCTATCACAAACATGGCTCACTAGTCACAAATTGCTCAGATCTCAGCCTTACGGGGAGAACAATTACAAATAGAACTAGCTAGTGATTCTTACTGTCTACTTGAATTGGAGCTAATCTTTCAGTTCTACATTATCAAGTAGCACAGATATATGTCTTCCTATATTATGAAGTGTGGCATAGCAGAAAGACTATAAAGGCTTTGCAGTCAGACAGATCTAAGTTCAAATTTAAGTTGTCACCTTTCGGGGATCCCTGGGTGGCGCAGCGGTTTGGCGCCTGCCTTTGGCCCAGGGCGCGATCCTGGAGACCCGGGATCGAATCCCACATCGGGTTCCCGGTGCATGGAGCCTGCTTCTCCCTCTGCCTGTGTCTCTGCCTCTCTCTCTCTCTCTGTGACTATCATAAATAAATAAAAAAATTAAAAAAAAAAAATTTATAAGTTGTCACCTTTCTTGCTGGTGGCCTTGAGAGAGCAGCCGTCTCCCTGAACCTCTCAATCTTCTCTTCTGGGGAATAAAGTTGCCACCATGCCTCACAGGGTTATTGAGAGATGGTAGATAATCCATACAAGCAACCAGGCCAGTCAATGGCCTCTATTTTTCATGCCAGGCTGTCTGTACCTCCTCTCATACAACATATCCACATGCTGCCCACACATGGCACTCACAGTATGCTAAAGGTAAGCCTCAGCCTGTCAATCAGCCTCTATGTGCTTAATAAAAGCAAAGCTCTGCTAATACAAGCCTACACGAAACCCTAAGGAGGAGGATTAACTTCCTCATACAAAACTATTTACTCCAAAGCCAAAAGAAAACTTACGTGTCTGATACACTTGCCCAGGTAAGAGAGAACCTTTCCCACAGTTCAGTGAAAATAAAGACAATTTGGGAGGAACAGCCCCCATCCTTGAAGGCAGACACTGATTTCTGATGTCAGGATCGCTGTCAAAAGCACTGAGAGCCCCTGTCTCTGGCCCTGGTGTCAAAGCAGGTACAGGGCACTAAAATACAGCTCTGGAATCTGACCACTCTGAAGTTCTGCCCCTGCCTCTAGAGCAATGAGGCAAGATAGATTAAAATGATTACTATATTTTCAAACGTGCCTGAGTCAAAAGTTGGTCGGAACAAGTTCTAGAGAACTGGGCTGCCCTCATATCACAAGTATGCCTGGCTCCTTATCTTCACTAGGCAGCTGTTCCTAAATAAGTACTTTGCAGAGAACTTGTGGACTCCCAGTATTCTAGAGCAGGCAGGAAGGCTGGACATGAACCAGCCTACATCCTCATTTTACTGATGACAAAACTAATGGCCAGATGGGTAGGGCACAGAGCTGGTTAATGGCAGAACCAGAATTAGAGCCCAGGCCAGCATTCCTTCCACCAGACTTTACCATCTCATTCAGCCAGTTTCTTTCCTTCAGGTTTTTTTTTTTTTAAAGCCTTTCAAAGTCTTGACTTTATTTGGAACGTGATATCACCTCTTTTTTTTCCCAAACATTTTTTGTGACAAAATTACATATAACATAAAAGTTACCATTTAAACCATTTTTAAAAGTTTTTATTTTTAAGTAATCTCTGCACCCCATGTGGGGCTCAAACTTATGACCCTAAGATCAAGGGTCACATGCTCTTTCGACTGAGCTATCCAGGAGCCCTGAAAACCATTTTTAAGTATATAGTTCCGCAGTGTTTTTTTTTTAAATTTTTTTTTTATTTTTATTTATTTATGATAGTCAGAGAGAGAGAGAGAGAGGCAGAGACATAGGCAGAGGGAGAAGCAGGCTCCATGCACCGGGAGCCCGATATGGGATTCGATCCCGGGTCTCCAGGATCGCGCCCTGGGCCAAAGGCAGGCGCCAAACCGCTGCGCCACCCAGGGATCCCAAGTTCCGCAGTGTTAAATACAGTTGCACTACTGGGCATCCATCACCACCCTCCATCTCCAGGACTTTTTCATTTTCTTCACTGAAACTCTGTAGCTATTAAATACTAACTCCTCATTCTCCTCTTCCCCTCACAGCCCCCAGCAACTACCATTCTACTTTCTGTCTCCATGAACGAGTACTCAAGGTGCCTCACAGTAAGTGGAATCCTACAGTATTTGACTTTTTGTGTCTGGTTTATTTTACTTAACATAATGTCCCCCAAGGTTCAATTATGTTAGAGTCTATGTCAAAATTTCCTTCCTCTTTAAGGCTGAAAAAAATGTTCCACTGCATGTATATACCACATCTGTCAATGGACATTTACGCTGCTCTCACATTTTGGCTATTGTGATTAATGCTGCTATTAAGATAGATATACAAATATCTGTTCGAGTTCTTGCTTTTATTTTGGGTACATACTCAGAAATGGAATTGCTGGATCATATGGTATACCAGTGCTATTTTGAAATGCGTCTCAAAGGAAACAGAAGAAACTAAATCATCTTGGTTGGTGAATTCTTTAAAAAAAAAGAAAGAAAGAAAAGAAAGAAAGAAAAGAAAGAAAAGAAAGAAAAGAAAGAAAAGAAAGAAAGAAAAGAAAGAAAGAAAGAAAGAAAGAAAGAAAGAAAGAAAGAAAGAAAGAAAGAAAGAAAGAAAAATACTGAATGTTTTGTTCCTGAACTTAGCTTAACTTAAAAACAAATTCTATGAGAACTCTTTTAGAGGCTGTGTTAGATAGAAGAGAAAGCATAGCAATGATAGTGAGGAGGATGACTTTGTATTAATGTTCAATGTAACATTTTTTACTCCTCTGAGGAGAGACAGCAGGAGAAGACAATCCCTGAGATCTATAGATTCTGTGCATTCTAGGAATCTATGGAAAAACTTAAAGAATTACTATGTTCCTTCATCATTTTTACTCTCCCTTATTTCTGTTTGAATAACCAAATATATTAACGCTTAAAGAACTGTTTCCAGTTAACGAACTTAGTATATTCTCGAAAATAAATTTCAAGGGCAAGGAGAACTCCTGAGCTAGAAAGTAAATCAGAGACTAATAAAATCACTGAGACTAATTTAAGATAATAGGCAATCATCTTCCCTAGTCACACATTTATTTGATAATTGCCTTAGAATTTTCTAAAGTGTAGTATCCTTAATTTAAGCCACTGTGAACTTGTGATTATTTTATAGTAGTTGGTATCAATGCACACCACTGAGCTCAGTATCAAGAGGGCATACCTGCCAGGAGAAGTTTGATTCAATAGTTTGGTCCAAACAACACTTCAGTTACTGAGCAAACATACAGTCACCAAGAACCTTGACAACGCATTCAGAATCAAAATGCAGACCTGGCTACAAGTAAGACAATAACACACTCCAAACCCCAGCTATTCGTGGGTCTTTCCTAAAGACCCAGGCTCTGGACATTACTGTTGTCATTCTCAGGAAGGATTTGCACCCTGTTTTCCCCAGCTTCCCAGAACTCTATCTGCTTGAGTACACATGATGAAGCAGGCTTTCTACTTCAGGCTCAACAAGGGCAAGATATAGAGATAGAATGTCTCATGTTTGTTTCCCCAATCAATATTTCAACTTCTTAAAGTAACTTTTAGGGAAAGCTTCCCTTGCTGGGTACAATGATCTAATATTAGCCTATTAAATCCTTATAATTCTGGGAGTAGGGTGTGTTGGTGTTTACATTACAAGAAAGGAGAGGGAAGCTCAGTGTCCTATCAAGAGCCACACAGGTAGTAAGAAACACAGCCAAATTAAACTGGCTCCATGTCCAGTGCTCCTTCCACCACACCTAGGCCCATACTGTCAACAAGTCTATGCCAAACTGGGCCACTCCAAAGAGAATACCTGAAGTTCCTTCCTCAAAACGCAGGCCCTAGTGATTTAACAATTCATGGCTTTTCAGTCAAGTGTGAACTGATCACATCATTTATCCTCTTACCTTTATTTCTGATAGGCAGAACTTTGAAGAAACTAAGGCCCAGAGAACTCTCAGATAGGTCCTTTCATTAAGTAGAACTTTTCAGGGATAGAAACACCCACACTACCACCACCTCCAACAGCAGCAATGATTAGGTCCCTGTACTTTTACCCACCTCCAAGCTTACTACTACTCCTGGTCTACTGGCAGAAAAGGCATCCATTCAAGGCTTCCTTGGACATTTTTAGAGACCTACACTATGTGAATCTTGCCTCTCCAAATTCTAAGAGTGCATATAGTGTTAATGAATATTTATTACACAACAGATTCAAGAAACTGTTTCCTACGACCACATGCATTTTTTTCTACGGTACTGAGACATCTGGGGTGATCCTAGGTTGCACACCACATTTATGATCATTTTATTGGACTTGGAGCATAACTTTATGATTTTAAATGATCATAGAGGTCTATAATTATTGTATCGTTGATTTTATGACATATTATTGGTCCCATCTATGACTTATTCGGATGCCAAGGCCATGATCAGGAAGTTAACACCCAAATATGACATTGTTCCTGTGGGAAAATACCACTGGCTTTAAAACACCTGCTTCTTTATTAGTGTAATGCCAGGAAAGTGGAGACTTCCTGTTCAGTGAAACCCTGATTTAGCAAAACAAAATTGTAAATTTTTCTTTAGGAGAAAACATTAGTTTGGATTTTTTTTTTTTTTAATTTTTATTTATTCATGATAGTCACAGAGAGAGAGAGAGAGAGGCAGAGACACAGGCAGAGGGAGAGGCAGGCTCCATGCACCAGGAGCCTGACGTGGGATTCGATCCCGGGCCTCCAGGATCGCGCCCTGGGCCAAAGGCAGGCGCCAAACCGCTGCGCCACCCAGGGATCCCTGGATTTATTTTTTTACATCTACACCTAACATGGGGCTTGAACTCACATCTTCAAGATCAAGAGTCGCATGCTCTTCCAACTGAGCCAGCCAGGTGCCCCTGGATTTATTTATTTATTTATTTATTTTTTAAGAGAGCTGCAGAGATAATGTGGAGTAATTCCACTCTCTACATCACTGGTTCTCTGGCTGCACAGCAGTACCACCTGGGGTGGGGGCACTTACAAAATAGCTATGCTAGGCCTACCCCAGACAAAATGAATCAGAATTCCTGGGAGTGAGCTCAGGGACTGCAGTTTATGAAGCTCCACAAGGGTTACAATATGAATCCAGGGTTCAGAACAACTGACCTATACCAGTGGCTCTTAAACTTAGGGTACTAGAATCACCTAAAGGTCTTGTTAAAACACAGACTGTTGGACCCCCTTGGGATTTTCTGATCCAGGAGGCCTAGGCTATGTTGGAAAAATCTGCAATTCTCACAAGTTCCCAGGTGATGCTGATGGTCAAAAGGCCACATTGAGAGTCACTTCCTTATATTTTCTCTAGTTGAATAATATTAATAGTTATTCTAAGTTAATTTTATCATGAAAATATTAGACCTCTGCTCAATACAGTAAGGTCTAAGATTTTAGAAAGGTTTTCAACAGTGCAGGCCAAAGAAAGGATTTTCTGCTTGACCATCAATTACTTAGTTTATCAGAATGTACCATTCCATGAGAATGTTACTAGAATTAAACAGGTATAAAATCAGACACAATTCACTTCAACCATTAGCAAGCACCACCCGTGATAGCTGAGCACACATCATGAGTAAGTCATTATTTCCTTCCTAGAGCAGTGAACAGACTATCAGACCAGCCTGCTGTGCACACAAATAACTATGCAGTCAGACGGTGACAGCTAAGGGAATAGTGAAAACCTGAGTAGGAACATTTCAGAAGGAGCTGGGTGGAACTTTACACAGGAGGGGACCTTACAGCTAGATCTTCAAGGGGATCACACAGTTGCCAGTTTTCCAGTACCCATAACAAATTTTACAATACCAGTGCCGTCTACTTTCTGCCCCATGAAGGTGCATCTGGACCTTGTCCCCAGGCATTATAGGTGTGATCAGGAACTACAGGCTAATTTTACTTCCAGGCTGAAGGCAGATTCTGTGGTTTTATCTACCTTTGTACTTCTTACAACAATTAGCCCAATGCCTCACACTTAAGTGTGGCTGAACCTGGGAGTAAGGGATGGAAAAATGTAATGTGGGGGGCACCTGGGTGGCTTGGTTGCTTAAGCGTCCAACTCGTGATTTTGGCTCAGGTCATGATCTCATGGGTCATGGGATCAAGCCCCAAGTCAGGCTCCACTCAGCAGGGAGTCTGCCTGAGATTCTCTCTCTGGGTGCCTGGGTGGCAAAGTCAGTTAAACGTCTGCCTTTGGCTCAGGTCATGATCCCAGGGTTCTGGGATGGAGCCCTACATCTGGCTCCCTGTTTGCGGGGAGTCTGCTTCTCCCTCTGCCCATCCCCCTTGCTCATCTCTCTCTCTCTCATTCTTTCTCTAAAATAAATAAAATCTTAAAAAGATTCTCTCCTGCCCCTCCCCCCACTTGGATGCACACGCACTCTCTCACGTGCTCTTCTCTGAAATAAGTAAATCTTTAAAAAAAAAAATGTAATGTGGCAGGTAAACCTAATGCACCCCAGGCGTGCATTCAGGTGCAGGGGAGGGAGTCTGATTCAATTTCAGGTTGAAATCTTGCTCTCTTCCAAGCTTAATACACCACAGACATTTGAAAAGTATTCCTGACTAACCAGAAATATGGTAGCACATTAAGCTGGTATGAGGATGGTAAGGGCAAAAAACAGCAGTTTCCTCATGGTTTGCTTCTGTGAATTTGGAAATAAGAGAAGACTTCTTAGAGCCCAGCTCATTAATGCAGAGACCGAGGGCTGGCTTCCTTTGTGTCCTACGTTCTGTGCCCCTGCACTCTGGCTAAACACATAGTAGGTGCTCAAGTAATCCTCATCCAAACTAAAATAACTTGAATTCCTAACTGAATCTCAAAAACATTTTTTACATTACTGGGACATTATCTGACATTCACCTGAGGTATTGAGAGTGGGCAGACTGTGAATTTCAAAACCCAAATGTAACTTCACCAACCTGGCATAGAATCCCTCTGACCCACCAGCCAGACTGAGGCACTAGCAACAAAGCTTAGGTCTCTAAAGACCCCTGATAGAGAAAATATCCAGAAGTAAAAGCTTTCCTCAAGATGAAAACACCCACAAACACTTTTTCTTGCTAGAGAACTGAAATAAATGAGAAGTTAAATGCTGGAAGTACCCTTTGGAGTGCTGATGTAATAGGGGTTAGCAGACTGCAGGTTCTATGTCTCCCACTAGAACACAGCTCCCAAGCAGCCTCTTCTACTTAACAGCTGGATATTGAAGGTTATCATCCCATCTCTGAAAAATGTAGTTCGCTAGGCTCAATCTTAGAAGTTACCCACAATATTTCCTTCAAAATGAAAATGTATTTAAATTTCACCTTTAAAGGGTAGTACAGAATCGAATGTCAAATGATTAGATTTAACCACCTCCAGTGCTCGCTTTGGCAGCACATATACCAAAAGTACCTCCCAAATTAAAGTATTATTGGGTTATTAGATTCTTCTTGGTGAATATTTCCCAAATAAAAGTACAGAAAAAGAGGTATTTCCATTTTATTAAGCTAGAATTATTCTGATCAAAATTGCCTTCATTTGTCAATTCAATAATAATGGATTCCCATGATTTATATTGAACTCTCTTTTGAATGGATGACTTTTTAACTACTTCCTGTCATGTAAAAATTATGAAGGTATCATCCTAAATTCTTCTAGAATAAGATGATACTCAAACATTAAATTATTTGTATCTTAAGGGCACTGGAAACCTACAAAGAACTGAGATTATATTATAGTCCACTGAATAGTGAAATGTCATTAATTCTAATTGTAATAGCATAGAACTGGAATTTACTCCACCTTTTCTTTAAAAAGAGGGGAAGGGGGATCCCTGGGTGGTGCAGCGGTTCGGCGCCTGCCTTTGGCCCAGGGCGCGATCCTGGAGACCTGGGATCGAATCCCACATCGGGCTCCCGGTGCATGGAGCCTGCTTGTCCCTCTGCCTGTGTCTCTGTCTCTCTCTCTCTCTCTCTCTCTGTAACTATCATAAATAAATAATAATAATAAAAAAATTTAAAAAAAAAAAAAAAAAAAAGAGGGGAAGGGTGGCTTATTCAACCAAAGAATCAATAAAAACAAGATCATAAGAGGGAAATTTAAACCACTCAAGAGAATAAGCTATTTAAACACATTTCAGAAGTATTTACATATAACTGATATGTGAATATAAATCATTTTTTTCTATTCAAAAAAAGGGTCTGGTAGGACTGCTCTTTAGCAACATTTTGTTTACTCAGGTTGCAATACTTAATTGAAAGTAACATACAGGGGATCCCTGGGTGGCGCAGCGGTTTGGCGCCTGCCTTTGGCCCAGGGCGCGATCCTGGAGACCCGGGATCGAATCCCACGTCAGGCTCCCGGTGCATGGAGCCTGCTTCTCCCTCTGCCTGTGTCTCTGATCTCTCTCTCCCTCTCTCTATCATGAATAAATAAATAAAAAAAAAAAAATCTTTAAAAAAAAAAAAAAAAAAAAGAAAGTAACATACATTTTTTAAAAATCTGCCCATTCAAACATTTGATGAATTATCATTGATCTTCCCATAACCTGCATCAATAAAGCCTCAATGTATTTAATTCTAACCATAACCTCAGGTCAAGAATTGAACAGCGGCAACCAGATTCAGAGAAATTGATGCCGCTTGTGTTTTCAGAGAGGATCTGATGTATTTGATGATGAAAAACACCCAACCACGTTCACTGTACATTATGCGGTCCCTAGGCTGTTAGACACACGAGACAGAATGTCTGAGGTTCAAACATCAATTGCACTAGCCCAGAAGCACTTCTGAAAAACCAGGAAACATGTAAGTTTCCATAGCACATATAACCTTACGCGAGACACTCAGAGGAGTGGTGTCCTAGCCAGAACTCTGTGGACAGCTCCTGTGTTGGGTGTTTTGTAGGTAAAGACACCCGTGTGGCTCTAGGAGGAGGCCTGGGAAACGTGCTCTGTAAGGTCATCAAGCAAAAAATGTTCTCTTCTATCCCAAATGCTGCTTTTCTAGACTTGAAAAACAAATCAACTGAAGGGACAACTTGAGAAATAACAGATCATGTGAGGTCCGAGTAGGTCACCTGCAACAGTTCAGCTTATTAGATGGCTTCTATTTTTTCCCTCCTGCCTCTTCCCCCAGGTTGGGATTATAACAAGATAAGTCACCAGGAAGAATGAGAAAAAGTACATTTCTTTGGGTGAGTATCTACAGGTAGTCAAAATACTACAAAACAATAAAAACCAGGTAGAGTTATATATCACATTGGTCCTCTGAGCTCCCAGAATTGTTCATGCTCATCTGTAACCTCCTAATACTTGAAAATGACAAAAATCTGAAATAAATCTTAAACTTGGTCCTTCCACTGAAAGCAGCTAAGGAGTTTTAAAATCTCTGAAGGAAAAAAAAATTTTAATGTCATCATTTGATTGTTTTGTGAAAAAATACATCAAAATTTTAAACTATGGAGAGTTTGAGAACCCACTCAAGGACAACCCTCTCCCAAAAAGGATAACTCAGGACATACTCTGTTTGACTAAAATACACAGAGTGTAAAAATATTCAGTTTTTACCTTCTAAGGGTTTCTCTTAAACAATATAAAAAGTATCCATCTTTCCTAGAGAGCAGTCATTCCTAAAGGACCCTAACATTCTAAAAGCCTCAGCCTATACACATTCATAAGGAAAGAACCAAAATAACTCTTCATTCCACACTATCATGTCAATCAGGAACTTTGAGAGAAAAAGGTTAAATGGGTTATAGGAATATGTAATGCAAGTAAAGCAAGCACTGAGATTCAATAAAAATTTAAAGACATGACTATTAAAATACTGTATTTGAGTGACGTCAAAGTCAGGACATTCCATATGCAAAGTTGATACGTTTGCATGAATTTGGCAAAACACTCATACAGAATGAATCCTTCAGCATGGATGTGTATACGACTAACACCAAAAACACTATCAAATTTTCTCAAGAAATAAATGTATAATAAAGGTAGATATCAAAGATCTGAAGGCCTGATGTTTTGCATTTTTAGTGGGGGAGAGAACTGGCCTCGTCTGATGTCAAAGTGACCACTGCATTTTGTCCCAGAAAGTTTTACTCAGATTTGGTATAGTAAATAGCATATTTCTTAGAAAACCAATGATTTTAAAGAAGGGTAAATCTATTTTCCTCTTGTAGACCATGGCTAACCACAATATGGCACAATTTTGGAGAAATCAGACCTCACCCAGTTACAAAAATAGCAAAAAGGACTTCTACTGCTGGCAGAAAAGTGACTAACATCTTTATTGATACTATAAGAACAGTGTTTTAAACTTTTCAATTAAGCATTTAAAAGATCAGCTCTTTCAGATAAGGCTGGAAGGGAAAAATTAAATTGTGTTCTATAAAAGAGAAAGTAACTACAATCATTCTTTGGAGGAAAGAAGAGAAAGAGAGGAAAGGGGGGGGTAGGAGACACTTCGGGTTGAATGCTGAATATGCAGCCCTGTCTAAGCAGTTTGAAGAGTCTCGGCCTGAGTTCCTCAATCTCTGAAATAAGGAGAATAGTGCCCTCCTCACCCTAGAATGGGTTCTGAAAAATTAAATAAAGATTAAAAAGGATTTGGTAATCCATAATTGTTATTACTGGTGTTTTATAAGGAATTTGTTTTACTCCAAAAGAGGCTAAGTATAAATATTAATAGAAGGGGATTATTCTCTTTAGTATAACCCCCAAATCAAGTCTCTCTTCGATTTGACTTTTCCTGACTTAGTTAAATCCTAAATGTTCCCCCAAAAACCCCCATCTGTGGGTATTCACTTCTTGAGTGACTCTTTCCCAGTGAATGCAGGCTAGACAAAGGTCTCATGTCGACACACAAAATAAGGCAGAAGTGATGATGTGCAATTCACTGACTAGGTGGTACATGGCACTGTGGTGTCATGCTCTCTTCGATTACTCACTTGGGAACCTGCGCCACGCTGTGAGATCTATGAAGAGGCCCATGTCGGGAAGGGCTGAAAACTCCAGCCAACAGCCACAGAGAAACTGAGGCCTTTCAACCACCATGAGTGAGCTAGACAGCAAATCTTCTGGACTACAACCTCATGAAAGATGCTGAGCTAGAACAACCCAGCTAAACCATATTCCTGACCCTCAGAAAATGTGAGAGAAAATAAATGTTCACTGCTTTAAATTGCTAAGTTTTGGGGCAAATTTTTTTATTTTTTTAAGTAGGCTCCATGCCCAGCATGGACCCCAATGCGGGGCCTGAACTCACAACACTCAGATCAAGATCTGAGCAGAGATCAAGAGTCAGACACTTAGCCGACTGAGTCACCAAGGCACCCCAATTTTGGAGTAATTTGCATGCAGCAATAGATTACTAATACAGAGGATTTGACAGCATCTTGTTTGGCAATTAACATTTATTTTAAAATCAGTCATTTCCTTGGGTATGAATTATCTCATCCATTGGTAAATTCTGTCATTTTTGCATTTGTCTATTTTTTCACAACAATTTCAGATGCTGTCTGCTTAAACTGATCATCTTTTATTTACTACATAAAAACACACCTCAACTTGCTTCTTGTATCTACCTATCTCCCAATAAGAGGATAGCTGCTTTTGGGGGGATATGTATAAATATACATATAAATATATATTTATACTGACACACACACATATACACACATGTTTTTCTTCCATGATTCCTGACAGACTCTTAATGTAACTTGAGTTGGAGAAAGAAATATCTATACAGAAATTCGCATTTTCGAATAATAACACTGAATCTGATAATACTACGATTAACCCATCCTTCTTTAAAAAAAAAAAAAAAGGGATCCCTGGGTGGCGCAGCGGTTTGGCGCCTGCCTTTGGCCCAGGGCGCGATCCTGGAGACCCGGGATCGAATCCCACGTCAGGCTCCCGGTGCATGGAGCCTGCTTCTCCCTCTGCCTGTGTCTCTGCCTCTCTCTCTCTCTCTCTCTGTGACTATCATAAATAAAAATTTAAAAAAAAAAAAAAAAAAAAAAAAAAGACTGATTTGCAAAACCTATTCTGCTTCCACCAAATCTAAAGCTTTGCTTTCTAATACTCATTTGGAAGCCCTGTGCAACTGCTCTTTGCAGCTCACCTCATGTTTTAAAGGGCCTTTCTACCTAAAATGTCCGTGAAAGTTTCATTCTACTCATGCCAAAGATTCAGTACAAAGACTGAAAACCCATTCACAAAAGAGTAAAATCCTTGAACTTCTATTTCTACCCACCCTCAGTTTGGAAATAAAGAAGAAGAAAACAGATAAAAACAAATTATTAAGGATACTTTATTATGGCTTTAATCTTAAAAATTGAAAAATTTTAATGAGCAGCTAATCTCACTTTTCAAGGCATTCAATGTGAAGCAGTGGAAACAAGAAGACAAGAACAAGATCTCGTGGAACTTCAAAATTATAAAGTTCAAAAGATCAGTCCAAAAAATAGAGCTAGCTATTTTTATGGAACTGATGACCATGAGATGTTTCACAAATGTGGGAAACCAAATGAAATCCTGAATTCCCAGACTCCTATATGTCACTCATTATATCTTACCATAGATACCTAATTTACGTTCTCCAAGACATGCACTTTACCTCACCATCACCATCCTAATGAGTTATTTTACCTAAGTTTTAGAATAAAAAGATATTTTTTCAAATGTAATCCAACCATCCTGCTAGTATCTTTGTTTTTCAGTTTTTTTGTTTTTTTTTGGTAAAGGTCCCTTAGGTAACTGACAGTTTTCATTTAGTTTGGCCTTAATGAGTATTTACTGCACCCGGGGCCCAGGAGCAGAATCCATATGGCTTTCAATTTCCTCAACTTAAACACAAGAAAGTGCAACAATAACCAAAACACTTTTCAAAATATTTAAAAGCACTACTTTTCACCACTGATTTTTTTCCTGCTGAGTACACACTATACTTTTTAAAACTACCTGCCTTATGGGATGTTGATTTACGGGCAAAACTCAAGTTCTCATTTTAAAAAAATGTTTGCGGGATCCCTGGGTGGCTCAATGGTTTGGTGCCTGCCTTTGGTCCAGGGCGTGATCATAGAGTCCTGGGCTCAAGTCCCACATTGGGTTCCCTGCGTGGATCCTGCTTCTCCTTCTGCCTGTGTCTCTGCCTTTCTCTCTCTATTGTCTCTCATGAATAAATAAAATCTTTAATAAAAAAAAATGTTTGCTAGATATAGGAGAATCCTATTTTCTTAGAAAACAGTTTAAAACATCATCTATAGCTGGTCCAGTATTTAATTGAAGAGGGTAAAACTGAGACTGACGAGGAAGTATGTTCATCCAATTATATGAAAATAGGAGCTTGTTTTTCTCATGAACATGTATCATGAAATAGCATATAAAATTATAAGACTGTCACATATCCAGCATATGTACATTCTAAATTTACAAAAGGATTTCAGATGGTTTTTATATAACATAAACATAATAGTTACATAAAATTAAAAGTATAGGGATCCCTGGGTGGCGCAGCGGTTTGGCGCCTGCCTTTGGCCCAGGGCGCGATCCTGGAGACCCGGGATCGAATCCCACATCAGACTCCCGGTACATGGAGCCTGCTTCTCCCTCCGCCTGTGTCTCTGCCTCTCTCTCTCTCTCTGTGACTATCATAAATAAATTTAAAAAAAAATTAAAAGTATAAGGTACTTTATAGTAGAGAAAGTAATTATTCCAGAAAACTAACTGGACTAAGTGACGACTGCTGCAACTGAGACATAATTTTAATTTTAAGCTTCCAAATAGCTATCATCATCATTAAATAAGAGGCATACTAGTTTATCTAGTTTATCAAGAGAAGGCGGGCAGCCCAGGTGGCTCAGCGGTTTAGCACTGCTTTCAGCCCAGGGTGTGATCCTGGAGACCTGGAATCGAGTCCCACGTCTGGCTCCCTGCATGGAGCCTGCTTCTCCCTCTGCCTGTGTCTCTGCCTCTCTCTCTCTCTCTCTCTCTCTTTCTCTCTCTCTCTCTCTCTCTCTCGGATAAATAAAATCTTAAAAAAAAAAAAAAAGAGAGAAGGACTTCCCTCTCACTCATAGACCAACCTTAAGGGTAGGAGATGGTAACCATAATGGAGAGAATCTTCAGCAATATTTTATAGAAGCTGCAGATTTTCATGAGGTAGAGATGGCAAACTAGCAACCCACAGGCCAGATTCAACCTACAAGCTATCTTCTTTGACCCTCACAATCTCTACAAGAATTTTTGAATTGTTGCTGTTATTTAACATAAGAATTCTGACTTCCAGCTTCTTTTGAAAAATCAGATTTGAGAATAGTGGCCTTACATTTCCACATGGTAACAGGTGGCTGAAGCTGACTTAAGAGCTACCCCTCCTGTACTACCACTTATATCATCTGCAGGTATTTGAGTTTGGATCCCTGTAAATATATGATGGTTTCTTGTAACAGTCACTACAAAACTTGGATGTATGATATGAAATCAGCAATTGTCAAAGACCAGTCTTCAGGAAGCTGGAGCAATGGGAGCTCAGAGGAGAGTGTCTCTGTTTGTCTCTCTCTCGTAATGAAAACCACCCAGGATGCTCTTTAAATAACACAGAAGGCAAAGTCCAAGGACTTTAAGTACGGCCCCCAAGAGTCCTTGACCACAGGTTAAGAAATCACTGAGAGAATAACACATACTATTTGAAACAATACCCTGTTTTGGAAGAAGACTCATGCATGCAGGATTGATACTGTGCAAGTGTATATTAGAGGATCATGGTTTATGTCCCTTCTGACTTGTGAGGCATCCACTAACCAGTTCAAAATATTCTGAAGATCACCCCTGTATTTATGGAAACCCATCATATGTGACAGATAAAAGTAGGAATGATAATAAATCTTAAAAAAAAAAAAAAAAAAAAAGGAGCAGCCCTGGTGGCGCAGCGGTTTGGCGCCGCCTGCAGCCCGGGGTGTGATCCTGGAGACCCGGGATCGAGTCCCACATTGGGCTTCCTGCATGGAGCCTGCTTCTCCCTCTGCCTGTGTCTCTGCCTCTCTCTCGCTCTCTCTGAATGAATAAATAAATAAATCTTTAAAAAAAAAAAAAAGTAGGGATGCTTGCTTGAAGAAGGGGCAAGCGGTCCAACCTGCTTGGACCTCCTGAAGCAAAACTTATTGTTGAAGAATGAGTAGGTCCCCTGTCACCAGACTCATCATTCTTCAAAGTTAGTGGATTCTAATGGCTCTGATAAGAACTGGAGTGCAATCATTGGCTAAGGAGCTCCCTAGAAAAATTCCCGAAGGGAAAACCTTCAGTGCTATTGATTATAGAAAAATCCATAGATTTAGTAGTCTGGCATGCAGATGGCAAAGCAAACATTTGTTACTAAAGCAAAAGTGACAGGCCATTCTGCAGGAAGTGGATTTAGAAGTAGCAAACTTTCCTCAAGAAAGAGCTTTGGGGATCTGCTGGAATGCCTGAACAAGGAATGGACTCAAGGTCCAGAATTATATACCATTGGTCAGGTAACTTTCAAACTGTTTTCTAAAGCAGCAAACCCCTTTTCTGAACCAAATTCTAGACCAAACTCCAATACATAAAACTGCAGCAAATACAGCTGTTTTCTGATTGAAATGTAGTTAAGAAGCCAGGATCTCCCATGTACATATATCCACTTCTTCTTTCCCATAAATCTGGCATCTCCTCAGAATCCTAAGCATTCATGGAACATAGTATTAAAAGTACCGCCATGGGGAATAAAAGAGGACTTTGGCTTGGGGATTTTTTTTTTAAAGATTTATTTATTTATCTGAGAGAGAGAGAGAGAGAGAGAGAGAGCACGCACACATGAGCAAGGGGAGAGGCAGAAAGAGAGGGAGAATATCTCAAGCAGGCTTGACTCCCTACTGAGGTGGAGCCTGATGTGGGGCTCTATCTCACAACCCTGAGATCATGACCCAAGCCAAAACAAGAGTCGGAAACTTAATTGAGTGAGCCATCCAGGTGTCACAGGCCTGAAAATTTCTAAGTCCAGTATCAACACCTTGCTCATAATCATAAACTAAAGCCACAAATTTTCAATATTACTGAAAAATTATTATTTTGAAATCATTAAAATAGACATGTACAGCAAACCATTAATACATAAATCAATGAACCAAAGAGCTAACTCTTCCCTGCCAAATCTCCTAAGATGTATAAAGAATTACATTAGAACCAACCACCTGTTCCCAGTCTTTTATAACCCTTAAAACAAAATGTCAGCTTCACTTGCCTACTTCATAAAACTAAATCCCTGTCTTCTTTATTTAAAACTAAATAACCAGCACCTTTTTCATCTCAAATCTTTTGTAAATAAAAAAAAAATGAATGTAAAATTTTTTTAAATATTAAGGGGCAAAAAAAATTAAAAGTATTCATCGACTAGTATTTTATTCTTTATTCCTTGAAAGGAAGGCTAAATCCAACATTTTAAAACATCTGAGCTTAGGGGTACCTGGTGGGTTGGTGGTTGGCGTCTGCCTTTGGCTCATCCCGGGGTCCTGGGATGGAGTCCCACATTGGGTTCCCGGCAGGGAGCCTGCTTCTTCCTCTGCCTATGTCTGCTTCTGTGTGTCTCTCAGGAATAAATAAATAAAATCTTTTTAAAAAAACTAAAAAGTAAAATATCTGAGCTTAAAACTTGGCTTCTAAAGATCATCCTTAGTAGTGACACAACTCAGTTTTCAAAAGCTTATTTTTACAAATTTAGTGTCTATTATTTGAGGATATCACTATTAGTATAAAAAGGAAGGGAGAAAAAGTACAGCAAGATCCAGCAGAAAGGCCAGATTATTTATGCATCCACAAAATTTTTTTCTATCCTTCAATGGTATTTGGGGGGAAAATAAAAAGATGTTTTCCCTTTACAAAGAATAAATACAATTACACTTTAGGGGGAAGAAAAGTAGCCTAAATTTTCAACACTGGGAAATTCTTTCCCAAATTTTCAACTCCTCACAAAAGCCAGCAACGTTTGACCTCCCTCACCAACCACTGATGAGTGAGTATGTGTGTCTGTTTGTCTGTCTGCTGCACTTTCCCCAGTAAGTGTATGCCACAGAACCATACATTCCAATACATTGAGCAAGCGCACACACTCCTCCCCGGCTTCCCCAAACTCAGCCAGTGAGGGGGCACTGCACTGGATGCAGGCCTGCACACCAGGCACCTTCTAGCCCTGGCCATCCCCAGGGAAATGCAAAGGGGAAGAGGGGAGAGAGGGGGAGAGAGGGGGAGAGAGGGAGAGAAAAAGGAAGTGGCCAGTACAGGGCCTCATAGAAAGAAATGTAAAACTTTTTGTGGGGCAGGCCAGCCACATACTCCTAGAGTTTTTAAATGTCAAAGAATAAATTCTGTGAGATTCGCAGTTCTGCTGTCACCACTGGAGTCCCTTACTGTTTTCTATACCCTATCAGGGAGTACCAGTCTTCCCCCTGTGCTCTGGAATTAGAGACTGCATGAGCTGTATGACATAGTTCACTCAGTCACCAAGCTCCTATGGCCACCTAGCTCCTGTCCTCCTTCCTTCCTTCTCTCCCTCCAAATATCTTTCTCTCTCTCCCTTTCTTCCTTCCTTCTAATTGAAGAAGCCAAATCGTATTTTTTTTTTACTGTTAAACCGTTTAATCATCTATCTCTGATTCTCTCAAAGATGCACAAATATTTTACTCCAAAATCTTATCCATACAACTATAAAGAAAAACATTCATTTTCCAAATATGCATTGTTGAAATTACAAACATCAAGAGAGACTCAAGTAAATGGTCTCCACAAAATACAGTTATAGCCTGTCCTCACATGAGTTTTTTTCAAAATATCTTGTATTTTGTGAATTGGTTTGAGGTTAACCTGTCTGCAAAATCACCTTTTGATTATAATTTTTTTGCTTTGCTTTTTGAAGAGAAAAAGTAAAAAGATGTAGCAAGATAACAAAAATGTCTTCTCTGATAACATTTTAAGCTCTATTAGAGGTTACTGAGAAAAGTTATTATTTTTTAATCATAATGTTCATAAGATTTTTTTTAATCAAAAAAGCACAACCTCTATATCTAGAAGCAAAACTTCTGTATGTCTCATTTCATTGATGGTATAATTCTATCTATCTTACATCTTGTTTACCTAAAAAAAGTCACCAATGTACTTATAATGTTTAAGTGTTGTATCAAAAAGAACATATACATCTTTCTACTCCCTGTACTTTCACTGACATTTTCATGTGTCAAAAAGGTTTAAAATTTTCTGACGTAAGATGAATCATTTTATGGAAAGCGATTTGTGAGAATCCCAGATTTTCCTTCTCTAGACCATACACATTTATACACAGATGAAAATGAAAGCATGCCAAACTTTGTGTAACATTCTAGGTCCTAAACAAAAAAGCCTGAGTCTTTTTACAGGATTTAAAACATATATGTATCTGGCCCAAAAGCATGAATACAGACCCTCTCACCACGCTGCATATACATTATATTTTTTACACTTCATTTCTGGCCACAACAATTTTTAAAACCATCTCTCTTTTAAATTACTAATGCCTCTATAATAGGAAGGACGGCTTCAGAAACTGTCCTCAAATTATGACTAGCACTTTTAGTTGCTTTTCAATTATACTAAATTAGAAATAACTAAACTTCAGTCCCGTATCTTCCTCAGCATACCCGTCCTCTACATGTAAATTTTATTTCTTATATTCTGAGTTGGAAAAAATAAAGTTACTCTATAACCTATGTAAACATTATCACAACTCCTGCTTTACGGTAGGCTGCTGTTGCTATATTCAGATAAGGAGGAGAGCAGGATAGCAAAGGTGATAGGACCACTGTCTCTTTGAAGCAGGTTTGGGCAGGTGGAAGGAGTTGTTGCTTCTGAGTCTGAAACCTTACAGCCCTATCTATAAAAGGGATGATGTACAGCTGTCTCCTGGCTGTTGTAAGGATACAATAAGATACCCAGAAGGCCCAGTACAGGACCTAGCACAGGATCTACCTCGTAAATATTAGTTACCTTCCTTCTCCATCTTCAGAATCAGAATTCCACAGAACGTGCAATACCCTTACTCCAGACTGTACTAACTTAAAGAAATGAAATGTGTGGGGAGTTGGAAATAATCTTCTTACCTATTATTTTCTTGATAATGCCTTCTTTCCTCCCACTACCACCATATACATGATAGTACACAAAAGGTTTTTTTTTTTTTTAAGCTTTATTTATTCACGAGAGACACAGAAAGAGAGAGGCAGAGACACAGGCAGAGGGAGAAGCAGGCTCCCTACCGGGAGGCCCACGTGGGACTCATCAGGATCACGCCCTGAGCCGAAGGCAGAGGCTCAACCACTGAGCCATCCAGGCGTCCCAACTGTACACAAAAGTTAAAGGTAACAAGAGGATAAACGCAGGAAAAGTTTATAATTAAGGGAAAATGAAACTATACTTCACATGATTAGTTATTTAGTGTATGTTTTTGAGTGATTATATCATTAATGAAGACCTCTGAAAACTTCATGGATGCTATCCTGATACTCATTCCATCCCCACAGAAGAGGCCAAATGCCATGTTCTGCACAGAAAGTGAAGCAGAGAGACACCAAATCTAGGGAAAGACCTGGCAGTCTCCAGGAGAAAAACCAAAACACAGTCCTGACCTCCAGCAGTGGGTTGGTTAAAACCCATGAAGAACCCACCCAAGTGATTCCTTGAGCTAGATTTTCCTTTACCACAAGGCTTATAGTCTTGACCAGGGGTACAGCTCACTGCCTAATGTGTGTGGAGCAAGATGTCCGGAGATACGTCTTTCCTGGCAGTGTTCTATTTCATAGCACAAGGAATGCAACCACTGAAAAAAGCAACAAACTCCAACCCCACTTCTGTCTATGGGCAAGCATGGTGATAGGAGGAGGGAATGCTGCTGGTAATGTTTAAATTGCCTCTGTTTGTTTCTAATTATTTTTGTTTCTAAAAAACTATAACAAAGTACAGATCACTCAGATTGATGTTAAGAGTAAGACTGCAAAAGGGTCATTCACAAACAAAACTATTTTCATGTATTTCCATCACTCTTGAATGGCACCCTTTAAGCCTTACAACACTCTTGACTGAATTCTTTAATTTAAAAAAGTGTGGGGAAAAAAGTTCTCAGCACACCAGACCGGAGGATCAGAAGACCCGGGCTCTAATGAGCCCCAGCCCCCATCATTACTATTCAATAGCCACGTGGACTTAGGCAAATTATTAAATCTCTCTGAAACTAAGTTTCCTCATCAGAAAAAAGGGGAGAATATTACTTGTCCTAACTGCTTCACATAATTATTATTTGGAGTAAGTGAAATAATGTGTTGAAGAGGCTAGGACATCATGAGCACTATATGAATGTAAGATGCAGGCACATAAAAATATATGTATCTCCCTGAGAGAATGCTACTAGCATTATTTACACACCAGCACATGGAATCATGAAACAATCTTTCTGTTCACATTTAAAACAAAAAATTAAAAAATCCAAGCTTTCCCCTAAGGCAAATTCTCACGCACTGGCACATATTAATTATATGATAATGAGAAAAACTGAAAACATTCTCATTGCAATGGTCCCATACATACTTTCCTGGTCATGAGGTACAACATTTCTTATGATACAGGTAAATATCAGAAAGTCTAAAATATGCATCAGAACTCTTCATTTTCATTTACTGGACTTAATTAAAACATCTATTTTATGAAACGTTCTTGACAGTAAACAGAATGAGGAAATTCTTAGTAATGTTCACATTTTAAGAATAAAGTACAGAATAGATAAATAACAAGGAAATCAGGGAAGAAATGAACAAAATGTATCTCAAAAATGTAAGCCTATTACGTAGTGAGAAACAGAGGCTTGGGAAGGAGACATATATCTATTCAATGATGGACACTGGGTTAGCTCTTAGATTTGATGGCCTGCTATTAGTGTAAAAGCATCCATTTTCTCTGGTCTACTTAATCTTTACCTCAATATGCCGTCAAACTCTAAACCAAGTTATAGAAACAATTATCATATCCTCCTTTGCCTCTGGAAACCAAAGCAACAGAATCTGAATTTTTCTATAAAGGAAAATAATTCTTCTTCACTATTTTATGGAAAGACCAAAGTACATGATCAAAACAGGAAAAAGAAAAACCTTAAAAATAATGCTCTGAGCACTCTGCAATTTTGCTACCCAAAATAGAACCCATACAGTCCATGCCACCAAATGAAAATTACAAGTTTGTAAGCAAGAAGTCAAATTATAAAGTAAAAGATTTTTTAAGATATTTTAATGATGATAAATGGGAGGACAGACGGTTAATCTTTACTTGTAGGTGTTTGCTGTTTATTTGCTACTATGTTTTCTTCAATGATAAGTGTTCTGAATGACTACCCAAACTGATTGGACTTGAATTTCTGTGTAAAAAGGATAAACTTTGACTAATAAATTATTTGGGCATGTTTTGTTAAACAGAATTATCCCATCCTTCAAATTAAGTTAATCATAACTTTTGAGAGATTACACTTTTGACTAAAAGTTTCAGAAAACTGGTTTTTAAAAACTGAGTTAGCCAAGCCACATCACTCTCTTCTTCAACACCAGAAAGAACAGTGAAGACACTCTGGTGGCGTGTAGGTGAAATTTTTAGAAATATATTTTGAAACTTATGGTTCAACTTTTTTAAGTCTCCAAAGAAACCAGTTCAGTATTTATGCTTCTAATGGAATTGTCAGAATACTTCTGTTGCACAAAATAATATACTGTCTTTCACAGTACAGAATTTATAAATGAAAATGTATATTCAAATCTTGAATTTTCTAACATTTATAAAAATGGCTTATGAATCATCAGAGCCTTCACAGAATCACTGAGCTAACTCTATTAGTGAGAGGGGATATCTAAACAAAAAGAAGGGTAGACTGTGCATTGGATAGCCCTTACAGCAGCAGCTCCCTCACTGCAGAAGTCACTATAGGTGCCCAAGCCCTGGCTTCCATAAGGTTAACCACCTACAAGAATTATGGATCACTCAAAACAAATACCAATTCCCTTTGTTTGCAAGGTTCAAACACCCAGCAATTTTCATTTGCCTTCCCTAAATCCAGAGCAAATGTTGCTCAATTAAAGATTTCCTCCTCTTCCCTCTTGATACCATCTGTCTGAAACTACTGTCCCCCCACAAAGCACACATGCACACAGACCCATGTGCACACACCCCACTGAATCACAGAGATGACACACTTAGCTCAAATAATATTCTCTCACAACTCTAACCAATTGCTCATCTACTTTCGAGAATTTCATTAGAAGACTTGAAAGAGTGAATCAGCAATAGACAACAAATATTTAGAGAGTTGAGAAGTATCAAATATGTGTAAAAAGTTTCTGTAGAAATCTGATTTTCATAGTTTTGACTTTTAATAAATGTGCCCAAGTTACTATGCTTTTATGCACATTTCAACATCATTTACATTCCCCCAGCTGAAAAACTGGAGCAACCTCCATAAAACAAAAACATTTACTCAAAATAGTTAGGATGTTAATTTTGATATGCAATTAGTTCTAAATCATCTAATGTCCTTAAAAAAAAAAATTCTTCCTAAAGAAAATACATTATACCACCATGTATAAAAAGGTATTGTACAAATACTAATCTCTCATCTTTATGCAAACTCAGGTTAAAATAATAAAAAACAAAACTCTGAGACCATCTCTTACTGGCCATAATTACAAGGAAACACTATTTTAAAAAACAGCATTTGACAAATGTATCAAACATCACCAAATCTCCTTTTAGAATTAATGTTTAGATGTAGCCATTTAATACTTTTATAAATTGCTATAATACGAATATAAAACTGAGATGAATTTGACAAACTGGAAAATCAAGTACTACATAAAAAGTATTTTGATTTGTAGCTTTCAATGGTTTTTAATATTTAGCTAAATAACACAAAATCAACATCAAATGAGCAGTCATTTAATATTTGTAGGCTAGAACTTTAAATCTACATTATCACTTGAATTATCAATTCTTTTCTTTATTGCTTCTATTTCAATTCTAATACTTATCTCTTAAAGGTCATGAAAATGTGTAATTCTGTATGACATTGCCTAGAACCATATGAAAAAATTACTAGCTTTTTTAAAAATGGGAAACTAAACGTCCAACCCAAAGCCAAATCATAAACTACCTCAGTTTGACATGTATTTTACATTAATATATGTTATAGCCAGCCACACATGGACTCTATATAATTAAATTCAAGCATTAATTTTTAATTCAACAAATTCTTTAATTAGAAGGCTACCATATGATTTTAACCTAAAAAAGTCTTCTCTGTTGCTTCAAAATTAAAAATTGATGCAGCAAAAGCCTTTGTTGCGGGGAGAGCTTGAGGTTGGGTGATTTTTTTCTTTTTGGTATTTAATTCAACTATACACAATGTAGTACATACAAGCAAAATACAATTGAGATACTGTTTTCTTTAACATTCCTATAGGAGACTGAATTCATTTGCATTGGAGAGAACACAATTACTGATTTTTAACTCATGAAAGACAAATTCATAGCTTTTTCCTACACTACCTCATAGTATTCACACCATCTCAGTGAAAGCACGTCTAGCACCACTTGGTTACTTCCTAGCAGTGGGCAGAAATTGCATTTTTCAAAGTTTTGTTTCTCACAGAATCATTCAACTTTAGTTACAAAGCACATTCAGGTTAGCGTATGTCTTGGCTCAAAACAATTTATGTGATGTGTATGCGTGCATGCATGTGTGTATAGATACATATGCAGATATATGTATATGTATTGAAACCAAACTCTCTTCAACATCAAAAATGAAATTTCTGTCAAGGAAGTTTCTACAACTTTTAACAGAATTTTAAAGTCACTACAGTTTTCTTCCTCTTGAAGCAATCTTTGATCTATATATACTACCAAGAAATATGAACAGAGAAAAAAGATCCAAAGGTTTTTATTCAACAGAGCCTGAAACCAACTTAGAAAGTAAAAAAATAAATAAATAAAAAATAAAATAAAATTTAAAAAAATAGATGATGGTTTGTCTATGGTTTGCATTACAATAATTTGCATCTAGTAAGAATGAAACACATGTGGCAAAAAGGAAAAAAGAGTTTTCTACTGATGACCCTGAGAAAATAATGGTTACCTAGTCTGTCTACTATAATAGCACATATAAAAATGATGCTAGAATTGTATTTAACAAAAGATCCATTGGTAAGCAAATGGCATGCCAATAATTTCATGACTTAAGATAAAAACATCTCCTCCCAAAGTATCATTAGCTTAAAAAAAATCTATTTGGAATGCAGATACTAAAACTCATTCTTGAAAACAGAAAGAAATCAGAACAATATAAAGAAAATGAGTACTCAATTGTTGAATGATTTTTAAGTAAGCAAGCAATGAGGATGAATTGTTTTCTTCACATTTTCACTTCAACTAACACAAAAACCACATATAGAACTGACTTAACGCTGACAAATTTACTTCTAACTTGTTAAATTTCATGGAAATGCAACAAAGGAACACCAAAATAGTCACCATATAACATAAAAGCTTTGGTTTCAAATGTCACAGTACCCTGCTTTTGAAAGCCAGCACCGTGGTAGTGCCCTGTACATGAGAACATCCAGCTGCTTCATCCCAGGGGTCTGAGCTCAGTACACATCGCCAGGCATTAGCCATCTCTCCCTTAGCCTGCAGTACAAGTAACTAATTCCTGCATTTTCAACCAATAAAGGAAAGGGGAAAAAAAGAGTAAAACCATCCAATCAGAAATGATGCAACCCTCTACAGCAGCAGCTTATGCATACATTTGGTATGTCAGACGTCTTCAGGGTAGTGAATCACACACAGCGCATTTTAATCTACCTCCTAGGTATTTCATATCGCCCACATGTTCAAAGAAATTATGTACTAATAGGGCTGTAGAGGTCCTAGTTTGCTCTTTATTTAATTGATATTAAAAATTTGGGGCATGCTTTTAATTCTGAACTCTAAAATAAACACAACAAAATTATTTAAATAACACTCTGGCTAACAGCAAATACCTCTTCATTTTGAAAGAAAAATATCTGAAAGTTTATTTGTGAGAAGTCTTAGGAGATGTTAATAACTTTAGAGAAACCAGTATTTCCCTTACATTGCAACATGAAAATACTGTACTTTGCAACATGAAATGACACACTAAAGTTAAAACTCGGATGATCTTTATTAATTATAACCCAAAAAAGGACTCAAAACAGCTATGTAGCCAACAGAATTAGGCACTTATACGATAACAGCCCATCAAATGTTTTAGGCGGTTCTTTCAAACCTTGTTCAATATATTCATCAAACTTCCAAGTGTTGCATGAAGAGCAATTTAAACTTACACTAAGTACCTAATATATCAGAAAGCTTCAACGTGGATTTCTCAGGCAAAAAAAAAAAAAAATTATAGAAAAGTACACAAATTAAAATACTGGAAAACCAGTTACACACTGTATCTGTTCCTAGAGAGAAGAAGTAGCTTACTATTATTACACATGAAACTGCAAATCATAACTTTTGCCTTTTTTTGAAAAGGCGTTCGCTTTGTGATATGCCACAGAATCATTTGCAAACAAAAGATATCCTGTTGCTTAGTTAAAATAAAAGTATCTGAAAATGTGCCCACGATTTTCAAAAATCTCTTTAATAAAATATCTAAGTATTTACAAAAATTAGTACAGTTTGTTTTAAAATCTATTCAATCCTGGCACAAATCAAGTAAGTGGTCACACTCCTGAGTATCATAAATTGTAAAGGTGGCAAATCAAAGACTTCACTTGGTTTTCAGTCCAGCTACTTAATGACTAATGGTGAAGAAATGTATGTGAATGGGATATAAACTAAGTTACGACACAAGAGAGGAAAAAAAAAAAAAAAAAGAAAACCTAGAATGAGTAATAAAGGGCCCCAATTTAAAGTCCACAATACACTTTAAACAAAGATGTTCTCCCTCATTCTCTCCTCATAGAGAGATATTTCTCATGTGGGCAAATCACTGTGGAGAAATCCAACTTCCACCAAACTCTTTACTCCTTCATTAACAACAGTGCACTTAAATATAACTATAGATTTCACAAAGATACTTGGTTAGCCTCAGACATATCTTAAAAGCAACAACAACAAAACGCTCAGAAGCAACAGTCAGTAGTCTCAGTGACTCAAAAAGTCTGGCTTTTTAACTACCGCCCAATGCAAACAACCTACTTCTTTAGAGTGCTATGCAAAATACTGACCCCTTACTGAATTATTTTATTATTCAACGCTAAGCTATCTAAAAAAGAAAACTAATTAATCGCGAAGTTTAGTTAAGCAATTTAGCTGACAAAGTAAATATTTACTCTTAACATCTCACAGGAAGTCTTGACAAGCATTTGTTGCCACTGTGCTGGGGGGGTAGGGCTGGGAGTGGGGGTGGGGTGGGGGGTGGGAGGCAAGTTTTGATAAACAAGTTTAACGGTCCCAGCGAATTTCACACAGCTAGGGTTCGCCACCCCTCACCCCCAATAAGGCACCAGATATTTTCCAAAGTACAGTAAACACCTTATATAATGAAAGTAAAAAAAAAAAAAAATGTAACTTTCTAGACTATGTTATCTCCACTAACAAAACAAACAAAAGCCTCCCTTTTTAAAAACCACAAAAGCACATTAAAAAAAAAAAACAACAACGGAGCGTATTTCTGTATTTACACGTAAGCCCTATCACGAAATAACTAAGCAAAATATATTTACCTGAGCTTTTTAGAGACTGAGTAATCAACTTCCATGATTTTCCCATGCAATTCCACTTTACCTTTAAAACAGAAATTAAAGCACTCAGAACCTTGCTTAGATCAAAGCGGCGGGGGTCTAGGAGGGGCACGCACAGAACTGCACGCTCGGGCTCCGCCTTCGGGCGCCCTCCAGGGGTCTCCTCCCCGCCTCGAGCTGGGCAAACTTGGCTCCCGGTGGGAAGCAAGGTGGGCGCCCCGACTCTTTGGACGAGGTGGGAAGGGCGCGAGCCCGGATCCGACCCCAGGTATAGCTGTGGGTGGCATTACCGGAAAAACAAATTTAATAAAGAGCGGCGCCAATTTGAAAGGATGAGCTCATTTGAAACTCAAGCTGCAGGGCTGGCGCGGCCCCGCTGCTCGCCCGGCCCCCACCTCTCCAAGCCGCTGACCCGGGCCCCGGAGGCTCCGCGGCGCCCCCCTCCCCGCCCTCGCCGCCCCGTGGCCCCGACGAGGCGCACCGGAGCCCCCCGCCCCGCCCCCACCCCCGCCTCCCCCCGGGGGCCGCCGCCGCGGGCGCCCGGTCCCGGCCGGCTCCGGGGTGTCACCTTGGCCTGGGGCCGCCCCGCCCCCCCCGCGCGCCGGTGGGCCGGGGGCTCGGGCCGGCCGGGGCGCGGGGCCGCGGGGGGCGCGGGGGGCGCGGGGGGCGCGGGCTCCGGCGGGCGGGCGGGCGGCGAGCGCGGCTCCGAGCGGTGCGTGTGCGAGAGGGAGTTGGGGAGTGCGCGCGCGCGCCAGTGTGTGTGTGTCGCTCTCCGTCTCCCGTCTGGGCTCCGGCGCTCTCGCGGGCCCCCCGGTCGCCTCTTTCCCGGTTCTCAGCCCGGGGCCCCCACCGAGTTGAGACAGGGCACCTCGTAGAAAGGTGCTTCTGGCCGAGCGGGAGGCGGGGGGGCAGGCGGCGGAAAGCCCCCAGCCCCGAGTTCTTCTCAATAAAATCGGACAAAAAATTCAGAGAAAAATAGGAGCGCTTGAGAGACGAGCGAGAGGGGACGGAGGTTCGGGAGAGGGACCGAGAGCGGGGCGCCGTCGTGCAGGGGCCGGGGCTGGGGGCCGGGGGGGGCGCCGGGACCTCGGAGGGGACCATCAGGGCGGCGCCGAGGGGGCTCCGAAAGTGGGGGGGCGCGGGGCGAGGTGGGCAGGGGGCCAGCGAGGGGCGCGCGGCGCCGGGGGCGCCGGGGGGCGAGAGGTCCCGGGCACGCGGGCCGTGCAGGGCGGGGGGGTCCCTGACAAAGGGGGGCGGGAAGGTCAGGGGGCAGCGGGCCGGGGGGCTCTCCGGGGGTGGGGGTGGGGAAACTCCGGAGAGCGGCGCGGGCAGCCTGCGGGAGGGGGCGCCCCCAGAGCGCGGGCGAGCCCCGGGCACCCTCGCAGCCGCACGGGGGTCGCCCCGGGGCTGCGGCCGGGAGCGCGCGGGGCGGGGGGGTCCGGAGCGGCGGGGGGAGGGGAGCGGGCCGGCGCCGAGAGTTGAGGGTCTGGTGCGGGGAAGTGAGCGTGCGGGCGCGGGAGCCCCCGCCGGGCGCCGCCCGCAGGCTCGGCCTCCCTCCGGGCGCCGTCCCGGCCCGAGCTGGGCGAGGCGGGGGGAGGGGGCGGCGGCGACTGCTCACCCGAGAGGGTCTCGATGGCGCGGATGGCCCAGTTCTGGTCGGGGTAGTCCACGAAGGCGTAGCCGGACTTGAGCAGGACCTGTCCCGCCAGGGGCAGCTTCCTGTCCCCGAAGAGCTGCCGGAGGTCGTCGGCGGTGACGGCGGGGCTCAGGTTCCCGATGTAGAGCTTGTTCATCATCCGTCTCTTCCCCGAGAGCCCGCGGCTCCCCCGGCCCGGTACCCGGCGCTCCTCGCCTCCTCCGCTGCCCTCGTCTCTCCTCCTCCTCCTCCTCCTCCTCCTCCTCCTCCTCCTCCTCCTCCTCCTCCTCCTCCTCCGCCCCCCCTCCCCGCCCTCCGCCCGCCCGCCCGCCACCCACCCCCACCCTCAGCCTGGCTCCCCCCACCGCGGCCGGCCCGGCCCGCCCGGGGGCAGAGGCGGAGGCGGGGACTCGGCGCGGCTGCCTCCTCGGGGCAGAGTCCCGGGCCGGGCGGCGGCGCGCGGACAAAGCGCTCTCTCTGCCTCCCTCTCGCTCGCTCTCAAGGCGGTGGCGGGAGGAGGAGCAGCGGCGGGCGGCGGCAGCGCACCCCGCGTGTGTGTGTGTGTGTGTGAGAGTTTGTACGGGCGTGTGCGCCGCCGAGAGTGAGCGAGCGAGCGCCCCCTCCCCGCCCCGCCCCGCCCCGCGCCGCCGAGCCCCGAGCCCCCCGCGCGGCTCCCCGGGCTGCTGCCTCCCGCCGGGCGGGCGGAAGCGGGTCGCGGCCCGGGGCCGGGGCGCCCGGAGCCCGGAGCCCGAAGCCCCGGCGGGCGCGGCGCGGAGGCCGGGCGCGCGGCGGGCGGGGAAGGCGCGCCCGGGCGCGGGTGGGAGTGCGCGAGGGGCGCGGGGCCGTGGGAGAGCGCGGAGAGGGGTGTGCGCAAGGTGGACCGGATGTGAGAGCGCGGCCGGCGGCCGGGGAAGGTGTGTCTCGGAGGTGAGAGGCGAGGGCGGGCTGGGAGGCAACTTCGGCGGCGAGTTGGCCGCGGCCGGCGCCCTGCGCGGTCCCGGGCGCAGCGCTCGCTCGGAGCCCCGCTGCCCCCCGGCTCCCCGGGGCGACCCCGCGGCGCGTGCGGTCGAGGCTCGCGGACGGCGGTCGGGACGCCTGGGCCCTCGCGCACGGCGCAGCCCGGGCAAGTTGCCGCCGGCCCGGCCTCAGTTTCCCGGCCCGTCGCGGGAGACCGAAGGCCGGAGCGGAGTCCCCGTCCGCTCCGCCCGCGCCCCGTGCGCCCGGAACCCCGCGCCGGCGGCAGCCTGACGTTGGCAGCTGCTCCCTGTTCTGGGAAGTGCCGAGGGCTTCCCGAGCGGCCGCCGCGGGGCCAGGTGGCGGGTGGGGAGGCCAGCGGGGCGGGGGCGGGGGCGGGGGCGGGGGCCGCGGCCCCGAGGACCGCGCTCGCTTCTGGGCTGCGAGGCCGGGCTCGGTCCCGGAGCCCGGCGGTGGGCGGCGGGGGCGGCTGCAAGCGGAGGCGCTCGGGCTGGAGTAGGAGTTCCCCCGAGCTCTGGGGAGGGCCCGGAGAGGAAAGAGGTCCTTCCTAGCGGAGGAAACAACGTGACCGACGGAAGAGGCAGGGTTGGGATGATAGCAGCCCCAAGCCGAGGGGCTAGGGAAGGAGCCAGAGGGCTGGAGGCTGTTGGGAGTTCCGGGGCCCGGCTGGAAGCCTGGTGGTTAGAGCCCGGTCCCAGCCAGGAAATGGATTATTATACGGGGAAGGAAAAGAATGGCAGGATTCGTTGGTTGAAGAAGGGACAGAAGAAGATGGCGAGATCTGAACTTCTGGGGGCCTTAGTGGGAGTGATGGTTTGACCAGAGGAGTAAGTTCTTGAGGACACTGGGGTCCCTTGGTGAAGATGGAGCAGGTTCAGATCTCCCGGCTGGGTCGTGAAGTTCTCTTTCGCTAATAAGCGTTCCTGTTGACCAAGAGGGTGAAGGGAGCGCGGCTTGTTTTAAAAAATGCACGTTTCCAGGTCCCTGTGAGCCTGCATTTTGTATCTTCCTTAAGTGCTCTCAGGTGATTCTTGTTTGGGATGCGCTGGCAGGTGGAAGGCCTATACGCTTAGGACTCAGACCTTCCTCCTTTCTGTCCGTCCCTAGCTGTGTAGCTTAGAATGTTCCAGCATCTGTGAGCCTAAGTTTCTTCAGTTTAAAAAAAAAAAAAAAAGAGGGACACCTGGCTGGCTCAGAGGTTGAAGCACCTGCCTTTGGCTCAGGGCGTGATCCTGGAGTCCCTGGATCGAGTCCCACATCAGGCTTCCTGAGTGGAGCCTGCTCCTCTCTCTGCCTCTCTCATAAATAAATAAATAAAATCTTTTAAACTTACATATATAAATAAGTAAAAGAAAGAAAGAGGGCAGCCCGGGTGGCTCAGTGATTTAGCGCCGCCTTCAGCCCAGGACGTGATCCTGGAGACCGAGGATCGAGTCCCACGTGGGGCTCCCTGCATGGAGCCTGCTTCTCCCTCTGCCTGTGTCTCTGCCTCTGTGTGTGTGTGTGTGTGTGTGTGTGTGTGTGTGTCTATGAATAAATAAGTAAATAATCTTGAAAAAATAATCTTTAAAAAAAAAGAAAGAAAAGGATAAAGCAACCAACCCTTGCAGAACTGTGTGAAGTCTCTGAAGAACTGAGTAGTGTGTTGAAACACAGTGGTCACACACATAATGCTTTTCTTAGGAACTAATGAGCTTTATAAAACTGTCTATTGGAGAAGGAGGTCTCATTAAATAATTAGTTGTCCAGAGGAGAAATAAAGTATACCCAGATATTGCAGTTATTTGAGTCCTGGTGTTGGTCTCAAATATTCACATATTTCCTTTCTCTTGGAAAAGGATTGGATTGTACTGCTCCTGGAGTTAGGAATGGACTTTGCCATTATTCCCCAAAACTAATAGATAAACTAGGTTTGCATGCTTCCCTACCAAAATGTATTGGAGAATCACAAATGAAAAGTACTGTGTATTTACGTAAACCTCAGTAGATGAGGAGGTAATGATCCTCAGATTGTTTACATGAATATCCCTAATCGTATAGTCACCTTTGTATTATGGGACAGCATTTGTTTATTTGATTTCCAATAATTCAGATTTACACACTTTAAAAGAAAAACAAGAGTGGCAAGGGTACTTGATCTCATTCTTCTCTGGAAGGTTAAGTAAAGCTGTTTTCTGTTGTGTAATGTTTAGGCATATCAATTCCTTGGTCCTACTACAAAATCGCAAACGTTTTAGCATGGATTCTCTAGTGGCAGCAAGCATCTAAAGATTCTTGGCCAAGGTAGCTTCTGGTGAACTCTTTTGCTGTGCCTCATCTGGTCACTTTCAGTTTTTTCCCTGAGAAATAACTGCCCTTTGCTGCAGTTGTGTCTCCTGTCCTGCCAGCGGTTTGTAAACTGGGGTGCTGCAGAAGGGTTTAAATAGTGTGGTGGAGGACATGTTTCCACCATACCTCAAATTTGTAGCACCCACAGTTTCTTATCCTAGAATGTAGAGTCGCTCTTTCACATGAGAGAGGAGGAGACAGCCTCCAAATGTAGCACCAGAAATCTAGAGGTCATTGCCCCTGCCTGACAAAACTTTATTTTCTGCCTGTTTTCTCCTGAGTTCCCCTAGCTCATCCCCTCCCAAAGAGTTGAAATGTGAACGTATCTGGACTGAATTTAAGCCTAATAAGCCAGGATTATATGAATGTTTAAGGTCAGAAAGTTGGAGACCTTTTTATATTAGGCATATTACTTTTAGGCATATTAACCTTTTCCTCAACAACATTGAAGGCAGTACAGATCCTCAGTGATTCCTTTGGGCAAGATCGCAGTAGGGTAGCTAGGACAAGATTTCTTAATGTCACTTTGCAGGTAGGAAAACTGAGCGAGAATTTCTTCCTGGTTGAACAGAGCTTGAAACATGACTGGCAAACGTATTTTAGCTAAACAGAGCCCATGAAGTGTTACGGCTTCAATTTGGAGTCTCTCTCTCTCTCTCTCTCTCTCTCTCTCCTTTTTTTTTTTTTTTCTCTCTCCTTTTTTTAAAGTAATGTCTACACCCAACATGGGGCTCAAACTTACAACTCCAAGATCAAGAGTTGTATGCTCTATCAGCTAGGTGCCCCTTGGACTTTCATGACCAAAATATTTTATCCATGGACAAAGCACCCTCTGATGGTATCACTGTGGTTGCCTTAACCTTTTGAATCTATAAAGCCATGGTGGAAATGTTTTGCTCAGCTAATGATGGTGATCTGTATGGCCAGTGGTGGTAGATAATACAAGGAGTTGGGAGGGAAAATGAAGCCTATTTGCTGGAAGGCTGGGGAAAAATTGTATTTTGAGCTAATTCAGTGTTTGGTTGTGTCAGCGCCTGCTTGTTCATTGGGGATGAATTGATGGTAGGGTAACCATTAGACACCTTGAGTTAGCAGAAAAAAATTGTCTGACCTTAGTTGACTTAATTCACCTCTCTGAGCTACAAATTCCTTATTTGTAAAATAGGCTAACCTACCACCTCGACATAAACTCTAGCTCTTCTGTGTTTTTCATATTTTTCCAAATACTAGGCTGTCTCAGAGCTCTACTTCTTTGCATATACTGCTGCTTTCCCTGGACTATGTTCCCCTAGTAAATTGCCTCCTCCTCTGACTTGACCACAGGAAACACACAGCACTTCATTCATACAGTGAAAAATATCTTGTCTGGTGGTGACAGTTGCATGACTTTGTGAATATTCTAAAAACCATTGAACTGTGCATTTTAAACAGGTGAATTTTTGGTATGTGAATTAAATGCCAATTTTTAAAAATTACATGAGGAAAAAAATCTTCTCTATGGTGAATTTCAGGAGAAATGAGATTTTGTTTTTTCGTTCTTTGGCCAGTTATCAAAACTTGCATGTAATAGAAGCTCAGGTAATATTTGTTGCATAAACAATTACTACCTGAGGCTTGCTCTGAGAATTAAACGAAGACGTATGAGATGTCTTGCATGGTGCTTGACATGTAGCAGGAGGAAATGTTCACTTTTCTCCCCTCATTGAATCTATTCATTTATCCATGGCAGTACACAGTGTTAGGTACTGAGGATACAGAAATGGATAAACATTGTCCTGCTCTCAAAGAGTTTATGATCAGAAGGGGTGGCAGGTGTATAAACACATTATTGTGTGGCATTAGAGGTGCCATGATAGACTTTAGGAACATAGAGGAAAGACCGTCTTGTTCAGTTCAGGGTCAGGGAGGGGATCACCATGGAAGAGCTGATACCAGAAATGGGTTTTGAAAGATAACCAGGGATATGGTAAGGTAGGGGAAGAAGAGAGAGGAAATGCATGCTAGGCAGAAGATATAACAAGTGCAAAGGCACAGAAACATTAAAAAAGCATCTGTTCCACACCTAAAATCAAATTCAAACATTGATTCAGAACTAATTTTGAGAAAAAGAAAACAGAAAAAATAATGCCCCCCACCAAAAAAACAACAAAAGGTTTTCTAGAATTAAAGACCTGGATCTTCAGATTGAAGGGTTTACCAAAGGCACAGCCTGGAAGATAGGGGGTGCCTGCCTGGCGCAGTCAGAAGAGCATGTGATTCTTGATCTCGGGGTCCTAAGCTTGAGCCCCACATTGGGCATAAAGTTTACTTGAAAAAAAAAATGCATGGAATCAGATATGTCACGGAAGAGGAAGATACGAGATTTGGAAACCATGGAATCCAACCCAAGAGACTATGAACAGAAGATCTACAATGCCACTAGTGCAGCTTTCCAGAGAGCAACCAGCACAGATTGGAACAAGAGGATAGATGGCTAAGAAAGAGAGAACTTCAAGGGACAAAAAAAAATGGAACTTATGTATGAATGTATAGTAATTATTTCTGATTGGATGCCAGGCATGTTGGAGCTTTTGGGGAAAAAAATCATAGGTATATGGAAAACTAGGCAGATGGAAAAGGAAATTATTAACTCTAGGAAAAGTACATGGTCATACAAGAAAGAAGCAATGATCATAGGCTCAACAGTGAAAATATTTGTATAGTCATGATGCAAACACTGATATATTATCCAAACTGCATAAAGAGAACTTACAAATTAGTCAGAAAAAGACTACTGTTAGAAAAATAGGAAAGAATATGAATCGACGAATTCACAGAAGATAAAGCAAATGGACAATAAGCTCAACTCATGAGTAATTGAGGAAATTAAAAGCATTCACAAACGTGAACTTGGCAAAAATTACAAAATTCTGAATACAGGGATTGGTGAAGGTATAGAGCATCAGAAACAGCCATCCGCTGCTGGCAAGAGTGTACGTTCGTACAATTTCTCTAAAGAACAATTTGTCAGTACCTAGTAAAACTGAAGATCTAGGCTCTTAGCACTCCCTGGCAGTCTCTCCCATTCTGCTAGATGGACTTATCAGCTCACCTCTTTTCACACCCTTTGCCTTCCGATTGTTCTTCATCCACCCTAGGTCTCAGTTGATAACCCTGCTTTCTGTTTCACTGAGGAAATAGAAGCAATGAGAAGAACACTTCAACAAATTCCATCAGACCCTCATTCCCACATCTATGCCCTTAGAACCTGGCTTCTATTACTATGGTTGACCATGCATGATCCAAAAAAGAGGGAAAAACTGGTGATTCCAGAGAAGAGGAATAATACCCTTTGACATATCAATTTCTTCTCTAAAGAAATCCTACATATATGCAAACATATACAAGGTTTGTTATCACACTGGAATAGCAAATACTGGGAACCAGATCCATCATCAAGAAAATGGATTTTTAGGGGTGCCTGTGTGGCTTAGTTGGTTAAGCATCTGACTTTTGGTTTCAGCACAGGTCATGATCTCAGGGTCATGGGATCCAATTCCCACACTGCACTCTGTACTCTGGAGAAGAGTCTGCTTAAGATCCTCCCCCTCTACCTCTCCCACTGCTTATGTGCATGCACCCTCTTTTACTCTCTCAAATATTTTTTTAATTGGAGTTTTAAAATTGTGGCATAGTAATAAATTGAGCATTATACATCAGGTCAAAGATTATGCATGTTACTCATTTTTTCTGGAATCAGTTTTTCCCTCTTCTGGATGAAATCAATGATTGGCTACTTGTGTCAGTGTTAAATATTAAAATACATCATGCTGAATGAAAAGCAGGAAGGAGTGTTATGAACTACTTAGCTTGAAAATATGCAAAACAATGCTATTGATGATATGAACATACTTATATGGTATAAATGTATAAAAACGTGTTTTATGTAACCCCAGTATAATTGTCAAAACCAGGAAATAAACAATGCTGTAATCTACTAACCTTATTCAGATTTCACAAAACGTGTCAGTAATGTTTGTTAGAGCAAAAGAAAATACCAAATCAAAGAAACAATCCAATCATGAAATGGGCAAAAGACATGAACAGAAATCTCACAGAGGAAGACATAGACATGGCCAACAAGCACATGAGAAAATGCTCCGCATCACTTGCCATCAGGGAAATACAAATCAAAACCACAATGAGATACCACCTCACACCAGTGAGAATGGGGAAAATTAACAAGACAGGAAAACAACAAATGTGGAGAGGATGCGGAGAAAGGGGAACCCTCTTGCACTGTTGGTGGGAATGTGAACTGGTGCAGCCACTCTGGAAAATGTGTGGGGGCTCCTCAAAGAGTTAAAAATAGACCTGCCCTACGACCCAGCAATTGCACTGCTGGGGATTTACCCCAAAGATACAGATGCAGTGAAACGCCGGGACACCTGCACCCCGATGTTTCTAGCAGCAATGTCCACAATAGCCAAACTGTGGAAGAAGCTTCGGTGTCCATCGACAGATGAATGGATAAAGAAGCTGTGGTCTATGTATACAGTGGAATATTACTCAGCCATTAGAAACGATGAATACCCACCATTTGCTTCGACGTGGATGGAACTGGAGGGTATTATGCTGAGTGAAATAAGTCAATCGGAGAAAGACAAACAGTATATGGTCTTATTCATTTGGGGAATATAAAGAATAGTGAAAGGGAATAAAGGGGAAAGGAGAGAAAATGAGTGAGAAATATCAGAGAGGGAGACAGAACATGGGAGACTCCTAACTCTGGGAAATGAACAAGGGGTAATGGAAGGGGAAGTGGGCGGGGGGCGGTGAGGGTGACTGGGTGATGGGCACTGAGGGGGGCACTTGGCGGGATGAGCACTAGGTGATATGCTATATGTTGGCAAATTGAACTCAAATTTTTTTTAATCACATTCTTAAAAAGAAAATCACAAATCATTTGCATTTCACTGTTTTATCTATTTGGTTTATTCTAGAAAGTCTCTTGATCTTTTTTATTTTTCATGACATTGACTTTATTGATTAAAGAAAAACCAGCTTACTTAATTGGAATGCCCTTTAATTTGAGTTTGTCTGATGTTTCTCCCTGATTAGGTTTTAGTTATAGATTTTCTTGCAGGAATACCACAGAAGTGAGTGATACTGTACATTGTATCAGTAGGCATTTGAGGCTGATTTGTCCCATTACTCACTTTGGTGATAAAAATTTTGCTCTTTTCCTGAAAGTAGTGTGTACCAGGTTTCTCTATTTTCCTCTATTATTCCTCAAAATTTCTACCACTAGTTTTAGTATCTATTGTTGATTCTTGCCTAAATTAATTATGGTTGCCAAATGGTGATTCTCATTTCATCATTCCTTTTGTGTTAGTTGGTTTTCTACTGAAAGGAAGAGCTTTCCCTTTTTTTCCCATTTATTTTTTTTAATATTTTATTTATTTATTCATGAGAGACACACACACACACAGAGAGAGAGAGAGAGAGGCAGAGACACAGGCAGAGGGAGAAGCGGGCTCCACGCAGGGAGCCCAACGTGGGACTCGATCCTGGGACTCTACGATCAAGACCGGGCCAAAGGCAGGCACTAAACCACTGAACCACCCTGGGATCCCTTTTCTCCCATTTAATGTATCAGTGTGGATGCATATGTTATTCAAAGTATTATAAACATTTACTACCATTAAGTATTTTTCAGCTCACATTGTCCCACTTTTAGCCAGTAAGAGCCCCTCCAAGCTGGTTCACATGAACTTCTGGCATAGTTCCTCATTTTCAACTGTCTCTGCCTCAGTCCTATGAAAAGCTACTTACCTGAAAAACCCTGGTGCTTCGTTAGCAGACAACAGTATTTTATTTTTATTTTATTTTAAAGATTTTATTTATATATTCATGAGAGACACACAGAGAGGCAGAGACATAGGCAGAGGGAGAAGCAGGCTGCCTATGGGGCACCGGGTGCAGGACTCAATCCCAGGATCCAGATCACAACCTGAGCTGAAGGCAACCACTGAGCCACCCCAGGCGCCCCTACAGACAGCAGTATGTATGTACATATGTATGTAAGTATATATTGGTTTATTTAAAAGATTTTGTTTGTTTATTCATGAAAGACAGAGAAAGAGGCAAAGATATAGGCAGAGGGAGGAGAAGCAGGCTCCATGCAGGGAGCCCCGATGCAGGACTTGATCCTGGGACTCTAGGATCACACCCTGAGCAGAAGGCAGATGCTCAACCACTGAGCTACCCAGACGTCCCAGACAGACAACAGTAGTTACAAACAAAGATCTAACATTGCTCTGGAATATTGTTGATTCTAGGCCCTCCCAACCAAAAAGCCTAGGAGATCGATTACGTAAATACACTCAAATGTAGATCTATGCCTGTCTATATTTACCAGTCTATTACTATATTAAAAATCAGGGGATCCCTGGGTGGCGCAGTGGTTTGGCGCTTGCCTTTGGCCCAGGGCGTGATCCTGGAGACCCGGGATCGAATCCCACATCAGGCTCCCGGTGCATGGAGCCTGCTTCTCCCTCTGCCTGTGTCTCTGCCTCTCTCTCTCTCTCTTTCTCTCTCTCTCTCTCTATCATAAATAAATACAAATAAATCTTAAAAAAAATCAGAAGCTCATACCAGTACTTCTGATTCCAATGAAACATTATAGGATTCATTTTTTCTTCCCTCCCACTTTTCCATATTTGTAACTCTTTTGATAGTGAGAAACCTGGTTCCCATTATCCACGATATATTTACTTACTTGCTTGATCCTAGAATACACAGAATTGCTCATCCATGTTTCTGTGGAAAAAAAAAAAAGGCTATTAACTGGGCTCCTGTTATCTAATATTAGGTTAGAGCTCTTTAGTGTTTAGCCTGAGAGTATACAGTCCAATTGCACTGTTCAAAAGTTACTTGTGTTTTGTTTTCTCCCTTCAGTACTAGTTATTTTATTCATTTGAAATTTGGTTGGTTCAATTGTTTTATACATTTTAGTCCCACTCCATCTTTGTTAATTTTATTCATTTTTTTTCTCTTTTTGTTGTTTTTGAGTATGTAAAACGTTAACATGGTTCCAAAACACAGAAGGTAGGGCACTTGGGTGGCTCAGCGGTTGAGCATCTGCCTTCAGCTCAGGTCATGATCCCAGGGTCCTGGGATCAAGTCCTGCACTGGGCTGCCCTTGAGGAGCCTGCTTCTCCCTCTGCCCATGTCTCTGCCTCTCTCTGTGTATCTCTCATAAATAAATAAATAAAAATCTTTTAAAAACAAACACAGAAGGTATAGTCAGATTATTTTCATTGGCTTTCCATTCCTTCTTCTCTATCCAACCCCTTCCCACCCAACCCCTGAGAAGAATCAGGGTTTTTTTAAGTTTTTTTTTTTAAAGATTTTATTTATTTATTCATGAGAGACTTGCTCCCAGGACCCCAGGATCATGACCTGAGCCAAAGGCAGATGCTCAACCACTGAGCCATTCAGGCATCCCTTAGTTTTTATTTTGATACCAGTTAGTTAACATACAGTGCAATAGTACACTATAGTGATTGAACAAGTCCATATATTACCTAGTTTTCATCACGACAAGTGCACTTCTTAATTCCCATCCCCCCCACCTCTCCTCTGATAACCATTACATTCTCTATAGTTAAGAGTCTGTTTCTCGAGAGCAACCAGTCTTAATAACCTCTGGTTTATGTTTCCTATTTCTTTTTTGCACAAATAAACATATACATGTATTTTTTTTTTAAGATTTTATTTATTTAATCATGACAGACAGAGAGAGAGAGGCAGAGACACAGACAGAGGAAGAAGCATGGATGCAGGGAGCTCGACGTGGGACTCAATCCAGGGTCTCCAGGATCACACCCCAGGAGGAAGGTGGCGCCAAACCGCTGGGCCATCGGGGCTGCCCACGTGTATGTTTTCTTATTCCTCCTTTTCCAACAACAAAGCATACTGCAGATACTCTTTTGCACTTGATTTCTTTACTTAACAATATATCATGGAAATCACTCCATACCAGTTCATAGAGATCTTTCTCATTCTTTTTTATTTAACAGCTGGTTGTATTCATATGCCATATATATGTACACGTCAGTGGTTTCCAGAAGTTTTTTATTTTGCAAACAGTGATGTTACAAATGACCTTTACATGTGTTGGAGGTTGATCTTCAGGGTAAATTCTTAGTGGTATTTCTAGGTCAAAAGATTATATGTGTGTGTGTATGTGTGTTTTAAATATATGTTGTGAAATTCTCCACAAAGGTTATACCAATTTGCCTTCTCACCAGCAATGTATAAGAGTGCCCATTCCCTGATAACTTGCCAACAAGTTATGTTATCATACTTTTTATTTTTTGCCAATTTGATAGGTGACAAATGGTATCTCAGTGTAGTTTTGTTTACTTATTCTTAAGATTTTATTCATTTATTCATGAGAGGTAGAGAGAGAGGCAGAGACCTAGGCAGAGGAGAAACAGGATCCTCACAGGGAGCCCCATGTGGGACTCGATCTTAGAACCCTGGAATCATACCCTGAGCCAAAGACAGATGGTCAACCACTGAGCCACCCAGGTGTCCCCTCAATGTAGTTTTAATTTTTATCTCTCTTATGAGTGAGAAGGAACTTCTTTTCATATGTTTAAGAACTACCTTTATTTTTTTTTAAATCATCTTTATTTCCTTTTTGGGGGTACATTTTCTGTTCATGTGTTCTGTCCATTCTTCTGTTGGGTTTTGATCTATGTTTTTCCTCAATTTTTATGAGTCACTTAAATATAGGAAGCCCTTTATCTGTGATACATGTTGCAAATATTTTCTTCCAGATTTTTAAAAAAGATTCTATCTATTCATGAGAGACACAGAGAGCCAGAGACATAGGCAGAGGGAGAAGCAGGTTCAAATAGCTCTAATGGGCTGCCTTGCCCAATGTGGGTCTTGAACCCAGAACCCCAGGATCACGACCTGAGCCAAAGGCAGACAGTCAACCACTGAGCCACCCAGGTGCCCCGATTTTGATCATTTCTTACTCTGTTTGTTTTTTTTTTTCCCCTTGCAACAATTTTACTTTTATGTAGTCAAGTTTATCAGTTTTTTGCTTCCATTTGATTTTGAGTTAGAGAGCTTTTCTCTACACCCAGGTGAAAGAGGAATTCACTCATTTTTTTAGACTAAAATATGTGTGGCTTCATTTTTATATTTAGGTTCATTTAGAATTTGTTCATGTATATAGTATGAGGTATGGATCTAATTTTTCCTTTTTTTCCAAGTAGCTAACTACTTGTTCCAGTACTATTTATAAAAAAAAAATCCTTTTAGCCAGGTATTTTGAGATGCCAACTTTATCACATACTAAAGTTTCATAGGTACTTGGGTCTATGTGTGGACTTTCTTTTCTACTGGTCTATTCATGTGCCCATACCCCACTGTTTAAATTGAAAGGCTTCATAGTATGTTTTAATGTCCAGTATACCTAGTTCCCCTTATGGCTTTTTTCTGTTCTTTCATTCTTTCTTTTTAAAAGTTTTTTCCTAGCTACTTTTGTGTATTTGTTTTTCCATATGAAGTTCAGTACCAGCTTGTCAAGCTCCATAAAAAGTTGGCTGTCTCTTCATTCACTTCAATGGGATATCAACCTAATAGATAATAGCCAAAATTGATAAATCGAGCAATAGCGTAAGCAAATTAGTCACAAATACATAGATAATTACCAAAGGAAAGAGCTACAAGAGTGAAAGGCCTCTCTTTTGTTCTTTCATTCATTCTTCCCTTTCTTTTTTATTGAGGCTTTTAAGTATATATATTAGAGTCCTGGTAAGAAACATGATGTACTCAAAAAGAGTGAGTGAAAATCTAATAAGGCACTATTTAGAGGTGTGGGTGTGGTTGGGTGACATAAACAAGAGTTGGTGAAGCACGCTGCTACAAGCAACAACTCAAGAGTGTTGGGAGGGAGGTACAATTTAATGGAATCGAGACCTCCAGCACAGTCATTGCTCATTGCAGCATGACAAGTTGGGAGCTGAGGAAATAAATATCCTCTTACTCTTCTCCCACTCCTGCCTATGCCCCCTAATGGCTGAATGGAAGCAGAAGACAGAGGGCAAGAGAGCCCATTAGAGCCATTTGTAACTGGCAGCCTACAGCACACAGTAGGGCAGGGAAGGGTCAAGAGGGGATTTGGTGGAGCACATGGAAGATATCCAAGCAGTAGTATCATACTTTTAAGTATGTAGATGTACAGCATATAATAAAATAACAATAAAAAATAACTTTAGTGAATGAATCTATGGTCTAAGGGAACACGAGTCAAGTAATTATAATAAAGGTTGAAAGTGGTAAATGCCTGAAGAGATTGAGGATAGTCCCAGTGAGAGAATCTGGCAGATTCTCTGGAAGGGATACAAACATTCAGTCTAAAACAGTCATGTCAGCAGAAACACCAGGAGCCTCTTGTTTTATAATTCAATGTTCACTATTGGTACAGTGGCCTCTCAAACTCAGCGTGTAAGTAAACACCCTCTCCCCTGCCTACAGGCCATGGAAGTTTTGATCTCTAGTTCATGGTTTCTGATTTATACTGCATCGGGCTTCCTTGATATTCTACTTCTCTATTTTTTTTTTTTTTTTGCCTCTTCCCATTGTATACTGTTCCTTTGAGACAGGTAAGCATTGTGGAAAGAGCTATATTTTTTTTTAATATTTTTTTTAATTTTTATTTAGTTATGATAGTCACAGAGAGAGAGAGAGGCAGAGACACAGGCAGAGGGAGAAGCAGGCTCCATGCACCGGGAGCCCGACGTGGGATTCCATCCCAGGTCTCCAGGATCGCGCCCTGGGCCAAAGGCAGGCGCCAAACCGCTGCGCCACCCAGGGATCCCGAAAGAGCTGTATTAAAGTCAGTACAACTAGAATTGAAGTCCTTAACTTTCACTGATTAGCTGTGTGATCTTAATAAGGTTGCTTAGCCTCTCTGAGCTTCAATTCCATTTTCTAAAAGGAGAACAATACCTAATAGAACTGCTGTAAGGTAGATGCTATATGTCAAATGCCTGGCACACAGATGAGGATATTACTTTCTTTTTTTTTTTTAAAGATTTTATTTATTTACTTATGAGAAACAGAGAGAGAGAGGCAGAGACATAGGCAGAGGGAGAAGCAGGCTCCCCACAAGGAGCCCGATATGGGACTCGATCGCAGACCCTGGGATCACGCCCTGAGCTGAAGGCAGACATTCAACCGCTGAGCCACCCAGGCATCCTGAGGATATTACTTTCCTACTGCAGACTGTTTTTTGCTCTCCCTCTTCCTGCTGAGGTTCTTGACTTTGAGCACTTGAGCATTAATTCAACGGGAGTTGCTCTCTGACAACTGAAATAGGAAAGGTTTCTAGACAGAGTTGGAAAGGATTTTTTTTTTTTTTTTTGGAAAGGATTTTTGCAATAATCTGGTACATCTTCCCAGGGGTTGCATGAGATCCTGCTATGGGCTTCCTGAAGGATGATTGTCCCAACTCTGCCCATGCCAACAGGAGAGCGCCACTTCCTAACACTGCCTGTTACTGGAAGACTGGTTGATTGGAAGAAAGATTTTCCTTGAGTTGGGCCGAAATCAGGTTCCCCACTAATTATAGACTCAGAGCCATTTAGAGCAAGAGCTTCTAGCCCATTGGCTTATGTTATAAATGAAGAACATGAGGTTCAGGGACACGATGTAAGGCGGTGTTCTTGGTGGTAATGCATTGCGGAGCTACAAAGAACAGCCTCCTACTTGCGCTTTAGTGTTATGAATCATCATGGCCTCCACTTCTTTCAGGTACCCCATTTCTCAGCGTCCTCACCATGAACCAGGTCTGCTGTTCACCACTCTGATCACTCACCTTTGCATTTGCAAGTTTGTGATGTCTAGAACTAAGCCTGACTCACTGCGATATGGCTTCAGCAGAGTGAAATGAGACCATTTGTGAGTCAGATCTGGGATGAAGGATGGCCATTAGACCTAGAAAGGCAAGAACTTAAGCTAGACAAAGCCACCAGATAATCTATAGAAATAGGATTGGTCATAGTTATTCACAACCCTCTTGGCTTAGCCCTTCTCACCAGACACTTACAATTTGTCTTAATGTGTTTTTGAAACTTCTGTGCCAGGTTAGAGAAGGTGTTCAGGAATATTTGTGATTAGAGATTTAATTTTAACCTTTTCTCTAACAAATACACATAAAAGAGGGGGGGGTAGAAGATAGGGGAATGTGCCAAAGGAAGAAATAGACCTGTTGCCCCAAAATCAGAGTTGTTAATTAGCAGTTTTGACCAAATAAAGAAAGTATCAAACGTATGCATGACTTTAAAATAAACCTAAGTAAAAATTCTAGAAGTCCAGGTTGTTGGCATTTTCTGGTAATGTTGATAGAGAAGACAAAACACAGAACTACCTGGTATAAGATAAATAACACTGGTGAGGCCTTTTGTTTAAAACCAAGGGAAATTATCTCTGATTTTCACAATGTTTTAGAGGAGAGGAAGGAGAAAGCCTGGCTGGACATCTTACTATATTCAACTGAATAATCCTCACTAATTTGTTTTAAAATCAGCACCGTGTCTGGTCATTGGATTTTGAGAATTTATTTTCTCAATATTAAAAACCAATAGCTACTGATATTAGAATGGGTACACTAAATCTAGTTGGAAGGTACCTGTTTTTATATACCATGTACTCAATTTTTTAAAAATTATTTTGTAATTTTTTTCCATTTTAAAAATTTATTTAAGATTTATTTATCTATTTGAGAGAGGGGGAAGGAGAGAGACTCTCATGCTGACTTTGGACTGAGCAGGGGTGCCCAAACATGGGGCTCAATCTCAACCATGAGCTCATGACCTGAACCAAAACCAAGAGTCAGATGCTTAACCAACTGTACCACCCAGGTGCCCCAATTTTTTACCATTTTAGACAAATTGGGTATATACCCTCCTGAATAACTTTAAAAACCCTCCTTTATATGAAAGACATTTTTAGCAATCACCTCAGAAATGGTCTTCAGAAGCAGATGATCTGTTTAGCTGATTACTGTCAAAGAGAACAGCTAAATAGTATGCCAAAATGAAAAATGTCGTTTTGTCAGAAATTTGCCAAAAACTCGGACAATTTAATAACACACATGCAACTGGTTTTAGGCAATTTTTTATGGTTGTTACTGTTTTAAAAAGGACAACTAACATAGACCTATTAGCAGCCCTCACCAAGTCAATGAAATAAACAAATAACTAACCCTGCCTCTAAGGAAGTTTATCTTGGACCCAAGCTAGACTGAAAGACTAAATGTAAAAGTCAGTTGGACATCAGTAAGCATCTTTGTGCTCCAGTTGGAGTAAAGAAGGAAAGTTTCTAATGCTTCATAAGATATCTATTTGATTTTGTTTCAATAGAGAGACTATGCATTGTGGTTCCCTTTGATTATTTTTTTTAAAAGACTAGGGGTGCCTGAGTGACTCAGTTGGTTAAGTATCCAGCTCTTAATTTTAGCTGAGGTTGTGTTCTCAGGGTCATGGGATCAAGCCCTGCATTGGACCCATGGTAAGTGTGGAGTCTCCTTGTCCCTGTCCCTCTGCTCCTCCCTTTGCTCCTCCCTCTGCTCACACATGCTCCCTTTCTTGCTCTGAAATAGATAAATAAAATCTTTTAAAAAAAAAAGACTAATTTATAAAATCTTATTGCAGACTTAAATATTGTTTCTCTTACAAGCAAAACATTTTTTCTTTGATAAGGTATCATCAAACTGATAATAGAGGTCAGTGGGAAATATGACTAAATTTCAAAACTAAGCATTATGCCTAACTCGATTTAAGCTTTTCATCTGGCCTGGCTGCCTTTTCTGAGAGAAGAGTGTGAGGCAGAGATGGGTGATCACTGTATCTACAAAGTCTTTGATGGTATTCAATTTAGCAGTTCTCAGACTTTTTAAATCCAGCAGTAAAGTATTTTAAATTGTCCATCTCAGTTACTCCTGTCCAAAACAAAAGGCACAACGAATGGTGCTAGACATGCTGCTTTTGATGAGAGAACAAAGGTTCTGTAAGTAAGTTTACCAACTCAGAAGCCAAACAGGCTACCATCACATGGTAAATAAAAATTTGACGTGGAAAACGCACAGCTTTCAAAACAGAAAACCTGGAATCTGGTCCTCGCCACTTTACTCTTAAGAATTTGGGACAGTTCATTTAATCTGAGTCTCAGTTACCTGCTGAAGGCAGAATGCTGACTCCAATCATCTTCTGGGAGTGTATTTCAGCGGTAAGATATATTAGCAGAATTCTTGGGAAAGTAACTGTCTTAGTTTCAGGAAATACCATGATAAGCCCCTAGGGCGTAAGGGCTGGCTAGGGCTCCGGCAACCAAAAAGGGCCAGAAGGCTGCACTTTCAAAAGCAGGAAATTAATTTTTCTTGGGGGTCAGGGTGGGGAGAAGGTGCTCCCTATAGGGTGGGGGAGAGAGTAGAGGGGAGGGGTAGGATATTGTGGAAGTAAAAGCTGGGGAGAAACCAGTAGGGAATGATCAAAAGGACATTTATGAACCAGAAAGCCTGGAATGTAATCCTAGGCGCTTTGTGGTGTAATGGGCTATGTGACCCATCCCCCAAGCCCCTATATTTTAGTGAGCTTGAACACACTAATGTTCTGTGTGAGTAGCAGCTTGTTGAAAGAGGAGCAGGGAACCATAGGGACATGTTGGGGAGCCAAGATGGTTTCAGAAGAGCCAGAGCTGGGAGGCAGAGGGGCCTTCCAAAATACATGCTCTTGTCGAACTGCAGAAAGCTCTGTAGGGCTGTGGACCTTGGTTGGGCACTGTGGGGCTCCAGCCCATCTGATCTAAGCCGTGAGCAGAGCCCAGCTAACCTTTAGGTTACCTTGCTGATGGGGAATCTGCAGGCCACCCTCTGGGTACTTCTGCTAGCTTCATCTTCAGTGTTTTCACCCTCCTCACACGTGTGTGAATTTAAGGGGGTGATCTGAGTCCTTGGATCATGTGTGTGTACTCTGTGTAGTGTGATTAGAACACAAGATGTTTTCCCCTCTGGTACATTTCTAAAACCCCTTCGTATTGTCCTTATTTTCTAACTTGACCTCATTTGGTGGTTTTGTTTCTTTTCCTCTTTTTCTTAGAAGTATATTGACAGAGGCTCTGGTTTATTTCCTACTCCTCTCCTCCATTTGTCATTCAGACTTTTATATCTAAAGATTTTATTGCTTCCAACTTCAGTTTTTAAAAGAAATTTATATTTAAATGTGCCACATTCGATTCTATTCTGTGACAGTTTCACATTCTCACCCTAAGTGAAAATAATCCCTTTGGAGTTCCATCTAAAAGCATTAACAACACTATGTAAAGATTATGCTTGTGTGAGAATGAATTGATATAACTTTTTTGTCAAACAACTTGACAAAATAGTTCTTATCAAGAGCCCTCAAAATGTTTATACCCTTTGGCTCAATGATCACACTTCTAGGAATCTTTCCACTGGAAATAATCAGAAATATGCCCAAAGATTTATGTACATGTATTGCAAAATGATTTACTTGAGATAGGGACAAATTGGAAACAACCTGAATGCCCACCAAAAGGAAAATAAATTGTTGCATCCATGTGATGAAAATTATGTGGCAGTTAAAAACTGTGCTTTTCTCTGAACCTGGCAGGCAGTTTAAAATATTTGGATAACCACTCTGAGTATCCAGGATTTCCAGGATGGAAAGTAAGAGTGGCTTGGGTCCCTTTAGGAGCTTAATTTCCTCCATGGACTGTGAAAATCAGACCATCTTGAGGGTGGGAGTAGGGGGACTGAAGCCCAGCTCCTGTTCTATCTTTGCAAATCTGGGGGGCCATCGGAATACATATTTTTACTGAGGTTTCCATGTGATTCTGTCATGAGCACAGTCTGAGACCTCCCCCACCCTTACTGCCAGGGTCTTAACTTTGACAAGAATTGGGGAGGGGAGCAGGAGTGCCTGGGTTGCTCAGTGGATTGAGTTTATGACCCTTGGTGTCAGTTCAGGTCCTGATCTCAGGGTCATGAGATGGAGCCTGCATTGGGCTCCATGCTCCGCACAGAGTCAGCTGGAGATTCCCTCTCCCTCTCCCTCTGCCCCTTCCCCTGCTCGAGTGTGTGCTGACACATGTGCTTGTGTGTGTGCATGTGTGCACAAGCTTTCTCTCTAAATGAATGAATAAAATCTTTTTAAAAATTGGGGAGGGGAGAGAAAAAATCATTCAAAACATTTTTGCTGTCTGGTGAAGTGCTATTTTGAAGGTAGAATTTTTTTTAAAAAAAATACTGTATTATTACAAATTTGTGGGGGAAATTATTATGTGCTTAGAAAAAATAAACACACCAAAATATTTACATTGTTTAAATCTGGGTGGTGGAGTTAGGGATGATTCAAGAAGAACCATGATTCAGAGAACTGAGGTTATTTTTTTTTTAATTTTTAATTTTTTTTAGAAGTGAGGTTATTTGCCCAAATTCTCGTAGTTAGCAAAATGCTGGGGTAAAGATTGAAACCCAAGTCTACCTGATCATAAATTCCCTGCTCTAATAACTGTTATATTCCTTAAATTAAACCATGGGCACTAAGGATGACACTTGTTGGGTTGAGCACTGGGTGTTGTACTATATGTTGGCAAATCGAATTTAAATTACAAAATAAATTTAAAAAACATGTAGAAAAGAAATACGAATGTGGTACCCTACGTGTGGTAGATTGAATTATTGCTCCCAATTATTCACTGCTCTGTAGGAGTATTTTATATTCACTCCCTTGTTATGGCCTCATGATAGATAAAATGGATTCCATGTAATTTGATTTTGGGCTTGGCCGTGTTGACTTGCTTTGGTCAGTGGGTTAAGGATGAAAATAATCAAAAAGGAAGGCTTAAAATGGGCTAGCACATTAGAGCGTTTTCTCTTGTACTCTTGCTTTTTGCCATGAGACTAATTGGGCAACCTCTGGTCCAAGGGGAAGGAGAAATATATAGAGCAAACATAGATCCAAACTGCAGCATAAAGTTTAGTCAGTCCAAAGATACATAGTAAAAAATGGTTATAGTTTTAGGTCACTGAGTTATGAATTGTTATATAGAATTATTATGGCAGATATGAAACACAAAGATGTTTGTATTAAGTAACAAAACAGAATCTCTTGATAGTCAATACAAGTCCAAATTTGGTTATACAAATGTAACATCTACCAGTTTTCACCATCTGGGAAAGGGTATATCAGGGCCTTTTATTGAATGCAAACTGCCTCATTACTTGGTATAAAAGCTAGTATCCAGAAAGGAGGGGAAAATTAACATAGAAATGCATAGAATTGTGGGGAAAAAAGGAGCACAAACCCCAAATCTCTCAAAGTTCTAGGGTGGGAAAGCCAGTTGTGGGCCAGGCCCAGAGTACAAATGAACAGGGAAAAGAGAAGAAATAAGCTGGTTTCCAGAATTTTAAAAGAAGTTCTTTTCTTATGGGTCATGGAAATAAACCCAGTGTAAGGGCATAGCAAGGGTATGAATTTAAAGAGTAGAAAGTTCTAGGTTCAACAACCTTTGAGGTTGGAGCTAGAAGAGCCTGAAACCAAGTCACTGTAGGTACCTTGTGTGAGTTTTAGAGATCTATGATTCAGTCTGTGAACTGTATCTTTTGAGTCCAACCACTGGTCCAACATTTATACTCCCATTCACCTTTAAAAAAAATTTCAGGGGCACCTGGGTAGCTCAGTTAAGCATCTGACTCTCGATCTCAGCTCAGGTCTTGATCTCAAGATTGTGAGTTCAGGCCCCGCATTAGGCCCTACCCTGGGCATGGAGCCTACTTTAAAAAATTTTCAATCAAAACAATAAAACAAGACATAAATCTAAATTAGTTTCTCTCTAAATATTGATTTTAAAAAGAAATATCTATGAGCAAGCAAATTATAAAACATAAAATTTTATACCTTTTTTTCCCCCACCCACAAATCCCACTCCTGAAAATTTATCCTAAACATATGATTCAAAGCAAGAGTAGACCATTGGGTACTTTGGCTTAGTGGCTCCTAACAGACTCAGTCTTCCTACAGACTACTATAAATTGGACAAAATACAAAAGCACAAAACCTGAGGACATTGGAGAGAAATCAAAAGCAAGCAGATTTTGGAAATACTCAGGAAAATAGTATCACAGGGAAAACTACCCACTTTGGGAGCTTTTTTGCCTAAATACAAGCCATAGTCAGCTCTGCACAATATGACTAAAACACAACTCTTTCTGGTCTAAAGTACCATAAGACAAGTTCAGGGAAACCTCAGGTACTGGACAGGGGAATGTGGAATCTCATAAAGAGGAGAGTCATGGAGAGAGGCCCCTAGATTCTGAGTATAAACTGTGTCTAAATCTCTGGTTGACTGCTGAACTATATATGCACTGGAGAGACTTTGAGCTTAAGAAGAACTAAACTGACATTTGAGCTACCATCCAAAAGATAGAGTTTATAGTTTAAGTCCAAGAAAACTGCTGGTTTATTAAAAACAAAAACAAAAACAAAAAAACAAAAAACACATTCTTTAGAGAAATATAGCAAAATTTGGAATTTTTAGATTTTATTTTATTTTATTTTAAAGATTTTATTTATTCATGAAAGACACAGAGAGAGGCAGAGACACAGGCAGAGGGAGAAGCAGGCTTCATGCAGGGAGCCCGACGTGGGACTCAATCCCAGGACTCTAGGATCACGCCCTGAGCCGAAGGCAGACACCCAACCGCTGAGCCACCCAGGCATCCCATATTTTTAAATTTTAGACTTATTAGAGCATGAGTATTTATTTGAGAGAGAGAGCATGAAAAGGGGGAGGGGCAGAGGGAGAGAATCTCAAGCAAATTCTGCGCTGAGCACAGCGCCCAATGTGGGGCTCCATCTTATGACCCTGAGATCATGGCTGAGCTGAAACCAAGAGTCAATGCTTAACTGACTGTGCCACCCAGGAGGCCCTAAAATCTGGAATTTCTATAACATAGCATTTACGAGGCCGAAGTTTGAAGATCCAGGAAAATGTGACTCCTCCCTCTGCCCCTCCCCTGCCTCTGTGCACATATTCTCTCTCTCTTTCTCTCTCTCTCTCAAACAAACAAACAAACAAATAAATAAATAAATAAAATCCTTAAAAGAAAGTTGGGAGAGGGCACCTGGGTGGCTCCATCAGTTAAGCGTCTGCCTTTGACTCAGGTCATGATCTCCATGTCCTGGGATCCAGTCCTGCCTTGGGCTCCCTGCTCAGCAAGGCATCTGCCTGTCTCTCTCCCCTCCCTGTTCCTGCTCTCTCTCTCTCTCTCTCCCTCTCTCTCTCTCAAATAAAAAAAATAAAATCCTTTTTAAAAAGTGCTATTTAAAAAAGTAAGGTAAAGAAAATACCTTAGTAAATATTAGATAAAATTTTCCTATATTTAATAAAAAACAGATATTTACAGTCAAGAAAGTCTGAAATCCAAGCAGGGTAAATATAAAGAAGCCATGCTTACAAGCACCATAGTGTAACTGCTTAAAAAAGATAAAGGGAAAATCATGAAAACATTACGTGCAGGGGAACAATGCTTCAATTAACTGCTGACTTTTAGTAAAAACTATGGAGACAGTGAAACAACTTTTTCTTTCTTTCTCCTTTTTTTTTTTTTTTTACCTTCCACCCTTTTTGCCCACCCTCCACCCTCTGCCTCTGGCAACTGCCAGTCTGTTCTTTGTAACTGTGAGCTTGGAGATTTTGTGTTTTTAATTCCACATAAAAGTAAGATCATGTAGTGTTGTCTTTCTCTGTCTGACTTATTTCACTTAGCATAATGCCCTCAAGCTCCATGCATGTTATTGCAAACAGCAAGATTTCCTTCTTTGTTATACACACACACACACACACACACACACACATACACACACACACAATAGGATAATATGTATCTCACATTTTCTTTATTCACTTTTCTTTATTCACTTTTCTTTATTCACTTATTTTCTTTATTCAATATTCTTTTTTTATTCATCAGTGGACACTTAGGTTACTTTCATATCTTGGGTATGGTAAATAATACTTTAATGCAATGAACGTGGGGTGCAAATACCTTTTGAGATAGTGTTTTCATTTACTTCACATAAAAACCTAGTAGTAGAATTGCTAGATCATATGGTAGCTCTATTTTTAATTTTTTGAAGAGCCTCCATACTGCTTTCCATAATACCTGCACCACTTTACAGTTCCACCAATAGTTCCTAGTGTTTCCCTTTTCTCTACATCCTTGCCAACACTTGTTATTTCCTGTGTGTGTGTTTTTTTTATAATAGCCATTCTAACAGGTGTGATCTTACTATGGTTTTGATTTACATTTCCCTAATGATTAGTAATATTGAACATCTTTTCACATACCTGTTGGCCATTTAATATGTCTTTGGAAAACTGTGCAGTTTCCTGTTGTTGTTGTTTTTTTCCATCATAATAAATGTAGTCTTTAATCCCCCATCACCTATTTCAGTCATCCCCCACCAATCTCCCATCTGGTAACCATCAGTTCTCTATAGTTCAGAGTCTGTTTCTTGGTTTGTCTCTCTCTTTTTTTTTTCCTTTGCTCGATTGTTTTGTTTCTTAAATTCCACTTATGAGTGAAATCATATGGTATTTGTCTTTCTCTGACTGACTTATTTCACTGGGCATTATACTGTCTAGCTCTATGCATGTTGTCCCAAATGGCAAGATTTCATTCTTTTTTTTTTTTTTAAGATTTTATTTATTTATTCATGAGAGACACACAGAAAGAGAGAGGCAGAGACACAGGCAGAGGGAGAAGCAGGCTCCATGTAGGGAGCCCGATGTGGAACTCGATCCCTGGACTCCAGGATCACACCCTGGGCTGAAGGCAGCGCTAAACCTAAGCCACCCAGGCTGCCCTCATTCTTTTTTTATGGCTTAATAATAGTTGTGTGTGTGTGTGTGTGTGTGTGTGTGTGTACACCACATCTTCTTTATCTGTCCATCTTTCGGTGAACACTTGGGCTGCTTCCATAGTTTGGCTATTTTAAGTAATGCTGCAATAAACGTAGGAAGGAGTGCCTGTATCCCTTTAATTTAGTGTTTTTGTATTTTTTGGGTAAATATCCAGCAGTGATTTTGGATCATAGGGTTGTTCTATTTTTTAATTATTTGAGGAACCACCATACCCATTTTCACAGTGACTGCACAGTTTGCATTTCCACCAGCAGTTCAAGAGGTTCCTTTTTCTCCACATCCTCACCAAAAATTGTTTTTACTTCTGTTTTTGATTTTAGCCAATCTGACAGGTGTGAAGTGATATCAAGTGATATCAAATCTCATTTGATGATGAGTGATGTTGAACATCTTTTCATGGGTCTATTGACCATCTGTATGTTTTTGGAGAAATCTCTGTTCATGTCTTTCTGCCCATTTTTAAATTGGATTATTTGGGTTTTTTGGGTGTTGAGTTATATCAGTTCTTTCTATATTTTAGATACTCTCCCTTTTCTTGATATGTCATTTGCAAGTATCTTCTCCCATTCAGTAAGTTGCCTTTTCATTTTGTTGACTGTTTCCTTCACTGTGCAGAAATTATTTGTTTTGATGTGGTCCCAATAGCTTATTTTAAATTTTTTTTCTTTTTCCTTTTTTTTATTGTTATTTTAAATTTTTAAAAGACTTTATTTATTTGTTTGAGAGAGAGAGATAGCACGCTCAAACACAGAGGGAGAGGGAGAAGCAGGCTTCCTACTGAGCAGGGAGCTCAACGAGGGGCTCCATCCCAGGACCCTAGGATCATGACCTGAAGCAAAGGCAAATGCCTAACCTACGAAACCACCCAGGCACACACCCACCAATAGTTTTTTTTTTTTGCTTTTTGCTTTTATTTCCTTGCCTCAGGAGACATATCTAGAGAAATGTTGCTATGTTCAATATCAAAGAAATTACTGCTTGTGCTCTCTTCAAGGATTTTTATGGGTTCAGATCTCACATTAGATCTTTAATCCATTTTGAGTTTATTTTTGTGTGGGGGGTAAGAAAGTGGTCCAGTTTCATTCTTCTGCATGTAGCTGTGCAGGTTTCCCAGTGCCATTGGTTAAAGAGACAATCTTTTTCCCATCGTATATTTATTCCTCCTTTGTTGAAGATTAATCGACCATATAATTGTAAGTTTATTTCTGGGTTTTCTATTCTAGTCCATTGATCTATGTGTCTGTTTTTTTGCCAGTACCATACTGCTTTAATTACTACTACTTTGTAGTATAACTTGAAATATGAAATTGTGACACCTCCACTTTTGTTTTTCTTTGTCAAGATTGCTCTGGCTATCCAAAATCTTTGGTGGATCCATACAAATTTTAGGACTGTTTGTTCTAGTTCTGTGAAAAGTGATGTTGATTTTTTTTTTAAGATTTTATTTATTTATTCATGAGAGACAGAGTGAGGGAGAAGCAGAGTCACAGGCAGAGGGAGAAGCAGGCTACATGCAGGGAGCCTGATGCGGGACTCAATCCTGGGACTCTAGGATCATGCCCTGAGCCAAAGGCAGATGCTCAACCACTGAGCCACCCAGGCATCCCATGATGTTGATATTTTGATAGGGTTTGCATTAAATCGGTAGATTGCTTTGGTTAGTATAGGCATCTTATTTTTAAGTAATTGCTATACCCAATGTGGGGTTCCAACTTAAAACTCCCAAGATTGAGAGTCATATGCTCTACTGACTGAGCCAGCCAGGGACCCTAGGTGATATAGACTTTTTAATATTTGTTTTTCCAACCCATGAGCTTGAAATATCTTTCCCTTTCTTTGCAGTGTCTTGAATTTCTTTCATCAGTGTTTTATAATTTTCAGCGTACATGTCTTTCACTTCCTTTTCCTTGGTTAAGTTTGTTCCTAGATATTTTACTGTTTTTGGTATAATTGTAAATGGGATTGTTTTCTTAATTTCACTTTCCGCTGTTTCATCTTTAGTGTATAGGAATGTAACCAATTTCTGTATATGGGTTTTGTATTCTGTGACTTTACTGAGTGCATTTATCAGTTCTAGTAGTTTTTGGGTGGCGTATTTAGGGTTTCCTATATATGGTATCATGTCATCTATAAATAGAATTTTACTTCATCCTTACCAATTTTGATGCCGTTTATTTCTTTGTGTTGTCTAACTGCTGTGGCTAGGACTTCCAGTGCTATGCTGAATAAAAGTGGTGAAAGTGAACATCTTTGTCTTGTTCCAGACATTAGGGAATAAGCTCTGAGTTTTTTTTACCATTGAGTATGCTGTTTGCTGTGAGTTTTTAATATAAGACCTTTATTGTGTTTAGATGTGTTCCCTCTAAACCTACTTTGTTGATGACTTTTCTTTTATTTTTTTATTTTTATTTATTTATGATAGTCACAGAGAGAGAAAGAGAGAGAGGCTGAGACATAGGCAGAGGGAGAAGCAGGCTCCATGCACCGGGAGCCCGATGTGGGACTCGATCCAGGTTCTCCAGGATCATGCCCTGGGCCAAAGGCAGGCGCCAAACCGCTGCGCCACCCAGGGATCCCCTGTTGAGGACTTTTTCATGAATGGTAATGTACTTTGTTGAATGCTTTTTCTGCATCCGTTGAAATGATCATATGGCTTTTATCCTTTCTCTTATTGATGTGATGTATCCCCTTGTTTTGTGAATATTGAACCACCTTTGCATCCCAGGAATAAGTCCAACTTGAACATGGTGAATGATTTTTTAAATGTGTTGTTGGATTCAGGTTGTTAATATTTTGTTGAGGATTTTTGCATCTATGTTCATCAGAGATATTGCCCTGTAGTTCTCTTCTTTTTTTGTGGTGTTTTTATCTGGTTTTGATATCGGGGTAATACTGACCTCATAGCATGAATTTGGAAGATTTCCTTCCTCTTCTATGTTTGAAATATTTTAGGAAGAATAGGTGTGTACTCTTCTTTAAATATTTGGTAGAATTCACCTATGATACTGTCTGGTCTTGGACTTTTGTTTGTTGGGAGTTTTTTTGATGACTGATTCAATTTCTTTTTTTTTTTAAGAATTTTTTTTTAAGATTTTATTTATTTATTCATGAGAGACACACAGAGAGAGGCAGAGACACAGGCAGAGGGAGAAGCAGGCTCCATGCAGGGAGCCCGATGCAGGACTTGATCCTAGGTCCCCAGGGTCACACCCTGGGCCCAAGGCAGGCGCCAAACCGCTGAGCCACCCAGGCGTCCCGATGACTGATTCAATTTCATTGCTGGTAATCAGTCTGTTCAAATTTGCTATTTCTTTCTGCTTTAGTTTTGGTGGGTTATAGGTCTCTAGGAACTTATCCATTTCTTCTAAGTTGTCAACTTGCTGGCTTATAGGTCTTCATAATATTCTGCTACAATTGTTTGTATTTCTTTAGTAATACTTGTTATTTCTCCTTTCATTAGTGATTTTGTGTATTTGGGCCTCTGCCTGTTTTTTTATTTAGTTTTTTAGCTTTCTACTTTGTTATTGGAGTGTAGTTGACACACAATGTTACATTAAAAGTCTAAAGTTCTGCTGTACTCAACACAAGTATAGCTACCATCTGTCACCATACAACACTATTACCATACCATTGGCTATATTCCTTATGTTGTGCCTTTCATCCTCATGACTTATTCACTCCATAACTGGAAGCCTGTGTATCCCACTCTTCTTCACCCATTTTGCCAATTCCCCCATTCCCTTCCTTTTGGCAACCATCAGTTTGTTCTCTGTATTTATAGTTCTATTCTACTTTTTTTCTTTGTTTTCCAGATTCCTCAGTTAAGTGAAATCATATGGTATTTGTCTTTCTTTGACTTATTTCATTTAGCATAATGCCCTCTATGTCCATCCATGTTGTTGTTTGACAGCTTCCATTGCATATTCAATTTGATGAATCCTGCCCTGAGGGCTCCAAACAGTGACGTCATTGTCATACTGGTTGTGAAACATGGTTCCGGCGTGGGTCCCGCTGCCTGTCCATGTTGTTTTAAATGACAAGACTTCATTCTTTTTTATGGCCAAATAATATTCCATTATGTATCCATACACATGTTCTTTATCCATCTATCTACAGGTGAGCACTTGGGTTGCTTCTGTATCATAACTATTGTAACTAAAGCTGTAATAAACAGGAGTGCATATGTCTTTTTGAATTAATGTTTTCATTTTCTTTGGGCAAATACTCAGTAGTTGAATTACTAGATCATATGATATTTCTCTTTTTAATTTTTTGAAGAATCTCAATACTGTTTTTGCATTGTAGCATCACTGTTTTATATGCCCACCAGCAGCGCACATTAGTTCCTTTTTCTCTACATCTTCACCAACACTTGTTTCTTGTATTTTTGACTTAGCCATTCTGATAGATGTAAAGTGATATCTCATCGTAGTTTTTCATTTGCATTTCCCAGATAATTAGTGATGTTGAGCATCTTTTCATCTACAGGTCTTTCATCAAAGAAGACCATCTATAGGTCTTCTTTGGGGAGATCTCTGTTCATGTCTTCTCCCCATTTTTAAATTGGATTATTTGGTATTTTGGTGCCGAGTTGTGCAAGTTGTTTATATATTTTGGATATTAGCCCCTTGTTGGATATGTCATTTGCAAATATCTTCCCCCATTTAGCAGGTTGCCTTTTCATTTTGTTGATGGTTTCTTCACTGTACAAAAGTTTTTAATACCCTCAGGTATTGTCCTGGATGGCTCAGTTGGTGGAGTGTGTAACTCTTGATCTTGGGGTTGGGAGTTTGAGCCCCACATTGGGAATAGAACATGCTTTTTAAGAAAAATGCTTTAAAAAATTGGATGTAGTCCCAAAAGCTTAGCTTTGTTTTTGTTTCCCATGCCTGAGAAGACATATCTAGAAAAATATTACTAAAGCCAAAGTCAAAGAAATTACTGCCTATGTTTTTTTTCTCGGAGTTTCATGGTTTCAGATCTCACATTTAGTTCTTTAATCATTTTGAGTTTATCTTTGTGTATGATGTAAGAAAATGGTCCAATTTCATTCTTTTGCATGTAGCTGACCAGTTTTCCCAGCACCACATATCGAAGAGACTGTTTTTTTTTCATTCTTGCCTCCTTTGTCCTAGATTAATTGATCATATAAGCATAGGTTTATTTCTGTGCTATTTTGTTCTGTTAATCTATGTGTCTCTTTTGATTACTACAGCTTTGTAGTATACCTTAAATCTGGAATTGTGATACCTCCAGCTTATTATTAACAATAATATTCTTCCATTTCATGAGCATGGAATATCTTTCCATTTCTTTTTGTCTCTTTCAGTTTCTTTCATCAGTATCTTATACATTTCAGAGTACAGGTCTTCCAATTCCTTGGTTAAATTTATTCCTAGAGATTTTATTTTTTTCAGTGCAAGTTTAAGTGAGCTTGTTTTTTAAGTTTTTCTTTCTGCTCCTTCATTATTAGTGTGTAGAAATGCAGCTGATTTCTGGATATTAATTTTATATCCTACAACTTTACTGAATTCATTTAATACTTGTAACAGGTTTTGTTTGTTTGTTTGTTTTTGGTATAGTCTAAGGGTTTTCTATAGTATCATGTCATCTGCAAATAGAGATAGTTTTACTTTTTCCTTACCAACATGGATGTGTTTTATTTCTTTTTCTTGTGTGATGTTAGTTTTGACCTTTTTTATGTTGAGATATGTTCTGTCTAAATGCACTTTATTGAGAGTTTTTTTTATCATAAACAGATGTAAAATCTTGTCAAATGCTTTTTCTTCATTGACTGAGATGATCATACAATTTTTATCATTCATTTTGTTAATGTGGTGTATCACATTCATTGATTTGTGACTATTGGATTATCCTTGCATCCCTGGAATAAATACCACTTGACCATGGTAAATGATCCTTTCAATGTATTGTTGAATGTGGTTTGCTAATATTTTTTGTTGAGGATTTTTGCATCTGTGTTCATCAGGGATATTGGCCTGTAGTTTCCTTTTTTTGTAATGTCTTTGTCTGGCTTTAGTATCAGGATAATGCTAGCCTTGTAGAATATATTCAGAAGCTCTCTTTCATCTTCTATTTTTGGAATCTTTTTAGAAGAATAGATATTAGATCTTCTTTAAACGTTTGGTAGAATTAATCTGTGAATCTATCTGGTCTGGGACTTTTGTTTCTTAAGAATTTTTTTATTACTGTTTCAATTTCATTACTAGTAATCAGTCTGTTCAGAATTTTCTATTTCTTTCTGATTCACTTTTGGAAGATTGTATGTGTCTAGGAATTTACTTTTTCTAGGTTGCCAATTTATTGGCATATAATTTTTCTTTTTTTTTTCTTTTTTTTAAATTTTTAAAAAAATTTTTTTTTTATTTATTTATGATAGTCACACATAGAGAGAGAGAGAAGCAGAGACACAGGCAGAGGGAGAAGCAGGCTCCATGCACCGGGAGCCCGACGTGGGATTCGATCCCGGGTCTCCAGGATCGCGCCCTGGGCCAAAGACAGGCGCCAAACCACTGCGCCACCCAGGGATCCCAACATATAATTTTTCTTACTAGTCTCTTATAATCCTTGGTATTTCTGTGTTGGTTGTTATGCCTTCTCTCTCATGTCTGGTTTTATTTATTTGGATCCTCCCTCTTTTTTTCTTTTTTTTTTTTAAAGATTTTATTTATTCATGGAGAGACACAGAGAGGGAACGAGAGAGAGAGAGAGAGAGAGAAAGAGAGAGAGAGACGCAGAGACATAGGCAGAGAGAGAAGCAGGCTCCATGCAGGGAGCCTGATGTGGGACTCGATCCCAGGTCTCCAGGATCAGGCCCTGGGCTGAAGGCAGTGCTAAACCGCTGAGCCACCAGGGCTGCCCCCCTCTTTTTTTTCTTGATGAAAAAGTTTATCTGGCTAAAAGTTTATCAACTTTCTTTATCTTCTCAAAGAACCAGCTCTTGGTTCCATTGATCTTTTCTATTGTTTTTTTAGTCTCTATTTCATTTATTTCTGCTCTTACATTTAGTATTTTCTTTCTTCTACTAACTTTGGGTCTTGTTCATTCTTTTCCTAGTTACTTTATGTGTAAGGTTGGAGTGCTTTTTTAAGATTCTTGTATCTTAAGGTAGGCCTGTATCACTATAAATTTCCCTCTTAGAACCATTTTCATGGTGTTCCAAAGATTTGGGACCACTGTGTTTTCATTTTTCCCCATGTATTTTTTTAATTTCCTCTTTGATTTCTTCATTGACCCACTGGCTGTTTACTAGCATGTTGTTTAACCTCCACGTGTTTGGGTTTTTTTCTAGTATTTTCCTTGTGATTGATTTCTAGTTTCATACCATTGTGGGTGGAAAGATGCCTGATATAATTTAAGCCCTCTTAAATTTATTGAGACTTGTTTTGTAGACTAATACAATCTATCCTGAAGAATGTTTTATGTGCACTTGAAAAGAATGTGCATTCTGTTATTTTTGGATGGAATGTTCTGTGTATATCTGTGAAGTCCATCTGGTCTAATGTGTTGTTCAAAGATACTGTTTCCTTATTTTCTGCCTGGATGACCTATTCATTGAGGTAAGCGAGATTTTAAACTTTGCTATTATTATTGTATTACTATCAGTTTCTTCCTTTATGTTTATTAATATTTGCTCTATGTATTTAGGTGCTGCCCCATTGAGTAGATAGATATTTACAACTGTTATATCCTCTTCCTAGATTGATCACATTATCATTATGTAATGCCCTTATTTGCCTCTTATTACAGTCTCTGTTTAAAGTCTATTTTGTCAGATATAAGTATTGCTACCCTGGCTCTTCTTTTGCTTCCATTTACATGGAATATCTTTTTCCATGCTTTCATTTTCAGTCTGTATGTGTCTTTACATCTGAATTGAGTCTCTTGTAGGAAGCATATAGATTGGTCTTTTCTTTTATCCAACTCCACTACCCTGTGTTTTTCCATAGAGCATTTAGACTATTTACATTTAAAGTAATTATTGGGGCAGCCCAGCAGGCTCAGCAGTTTAGCGCCACCTTCAGCCCAGGGCGTGATCCTGGAGTCCCACGTGGGGCTCCCTGCATGGAGCCTGCTTCTCCCTTCTCTTGTGTCTCTGCCGCTCTCTCTCTCTCTATCATAAATCAATTAATCAATCAGTCAATCTCATGAATAAATAATAAAATAAAGTCTTTTTAAAAAACTAAGTAATTATTGATAGGTATATACTTATCACCATTTTGTTCATTGTTTTCTGGTTGTTTTTGTAGTTATTTGTTGTTCCATTCTTTTTCTCTCACTCTCTTTTCCTGTGATTGATGGATTTCTGAAGTGTTATGCTTAGCTTTCTTTCTTTCTTTCTTTCTTTTTTTTTAATTTATTCATGAGAGGGATCCCTGAGTGGCGCAGCGGTTTGGCGCCTGCCTTTGGCCCAGGGCGCGATCCTGGAGACCCGGGATCGAATCCCACATCGGGCTCCCGGTGCATGGAGCCTGCTTCTCCCTCTGCCTGTGTCTCTGCCTCTCTCTCTTTCTGTGACTATCATAAATAAAAAAAAAAATTTTATTCATGAGAGACACACAGAGAGAGGCAGAGATACTGGCAGAGAGAGAAGCAGGCTCCATGCAGGAAGCCGGATGTGGGACTCCATCCCAGGACTCCGGGATCATGCTCTGGGCTGAAGGTGGCGCTAAACCGCTGAGCATCCAGACATCCCTGTGCTTAGCTTTCTTTCTCTTTATTTTGTGTATATCTATTATAGGTTTCAGGTTTGTGGTTGCCATGAAGTTCATATATAACATTCTCAGTATGTAGTTAGTGGTACTTAAGGGTTGTTTTTTTTTTTTTTTAAGATTTATTTTATTTATTTATTTATTTATTTATTTATTTATTTATTTATTTTATTTTATTTTAGAGATAGACAGCAGGAGTGGGGAGGAGCAGAGGAAGAGGGGGAAGCAGACTCCGGACTGAGCAGGGAGCCTGATGCAGGGCTAAGTCCCACAACCCATGAGATTATGACCTGAGCTGATACCAAGAGTTGGAAGCTTAAATAACTGAGCCACCCAGGCTCCCCATAGCTTGTTTTAACACATTCTAAAAGAACTCCTTTTTTACTCTTCCCCTCAACACACAACACTTTATATATATATATATATGTTGTCAAGAGTTGCCTGGGTGGCTCAGTTGGTTAAGTAACCAACTCTTTTTTTTTTTTTATTGGTGTTCAATTTGCCAACATATAGCATAACACCCAGTGCTCATCCCATCAAGTGCCCCCCTCAGTGCCCATCACCCAGTCACCCCCACCCCCCACCCACCTCCCTTTCCACCACCCCTTGTTCATTTCCCAGAGTTAGGAGTCTCTCATGTTCTGTCTCCCTTTCTGATATTTCCCACTCATTTTTTCTCCTTTCCCCTTTATTCCCTTTCACTATTTTTTATATTCCCCAAATGAATGAGACCATATAATGTTTGTCCTTCTCCAATTGACGTATTTCACTCAGCATAATACCCTCCAGTTCCATCCACGTCGAAGCAAATGGTGGATATGGCTGAGTAATATTCCATTGTATACATAGACCACAGCTTCTTTATCCATTCATCTTTCGATGGACACTGAGGCTTCTTCCACAGTTTGGCTATTGTTGGCATTGCTGCTATAAACATCGGGGTGCAGGTGTACTGGTGTTTCACCGCATCTGTATCTTTGGGGTAAATCCCCAGCAGTGCAATTGCTGGGTCATAGGGCAGATCTATTTTTAACTCTTTGAGGAACTTACTCTTGATATCAGCTTAGCTTATGATCTCAGGATCCTAGGATTGAGCCCCTAGTCAGGCTTACCACTCACCAGGCAGTCTGCTTCTCTCCCTTTTCCCTTTTCCTCTGCCCCTCCCTCCACTTACACACTCTTTCAAATAAATAAATCAATCTTAAAAAATACATATATATGTTGTCATATTTTATATCTTTTTGTTCACAATTTATTTATTTTAAATTTGGCCTTTCCACTGAAAGAAATTTTTTTTAAAAGATTTGTTATTTATTTACTCACGAGAAACAAAGAGACAGAGAGGTAGAGTGTACACAGGCAGAGGGAGAAGCAGGCTCCATGTAGGGAGCCTGATGCAGGTCTCGACCCTGGGCCTCCAGGATCATGCCCTGGGCCGAAGGCGTGCTAAACTGCTGAGCTATCCAGGCTGCCCAGAAAGAAATCTTATATGACCAGTTCATTGGTGATAAACTCCTTTAGTTTTGTTTATTTGGGAAACTCTTTATCCCTCCTTTAATTCTGAATGATAACTTTGTAAGGTAGAGTATTCTTGGTTGAAGATTTTTTCTTTCAGCCCTTTGAATATATCATGCCACTCTGTTATGGTCTGTAAAGTTTCTGCTGAAAAATCAGCTGATAGCCTAATGGAGTTTCCCTTTAATATAACTTCTTGCTCCACTTTTGCTGTTTTTAAAATTCTTTTTTTTTCCTTAACATTTTAATATTTCCTTAACCTTTAAATTATGTATTGTGGTGTGAACCTCTTCGTGTTTATCTTATTTGCAACTCTTTTTGCTTCCTGAACCTGGATAACTATTTCCTTCCTCAGTTTAGGGAAGTTTTCAACTATTATTTCCAGTAAGTTTGCTACCCCTTTCTCTCTCTCTTCTCCTTGAGAGAAGATTGATTGATTGTTCACTTGATGTTTTCCAAGACATCTCTTAACCTATCCTCATTTTTTAAAATTATTTTTTATTTTTATTGTTTAGCAGGGAGGCCTTCCATTACCCTGTCTGCCAGATTGCTGACCCATTCTTCTGTTTATATTAATCTACTGTTAATTCCTTCTAGTGTGTTTTTCATTTCAGTTATTATATTCTTCAACTCTGATTGGTTTTTTCCTATCTCTTTGTTGAAGTTCTCACTGAGTTCTACTTTTCTCTCTAATCCATTGAGCATCTTTATGAGTATAAATTCCAACTCTTTGTTAGGCATATTACTTTTCTATGTTTTATTTAGTTCTTTTTCTGAGGTTTTTGTCTTGTTCTTTTGTTTGGAACATATTCCTCTGTCTCATTTTGCTTGACTTTCTGTTTGTTTCTATTGAATTATGCAGAATAGCTACTTCTCCTAAACTTGAAGGAAACTTTCATTTTGCTTGATTTTCTGTGTTTGTTCTATGACTTAGGCAAAATAGCTATGCTAAACTTGAAGTGTGGTCATCCCCCTGTAGACTGTGTGTATATCTTGTGATGTGGGCGGTCTCTCTGGACCTGTGGCTGGCATGGACTAGAGGTCTTGGGGTGCTCCATGCTGGGGCTGCCTTGGTCAGAAGGCCAGAGCTGACATGGATATGGGATGGGACAGTCCCAGGGCTCTCTGTGCAGAGGGTACCTTGGCAGGACAGCTGAAGCTGAAGCAGTGCAAGCCAAGAGGTCCTGAGGCTTTCCCTACAGAGGGCACCCTAGCAGGACAGCTGAAGCTGAAATGGATACAACCCAGGGTGTTCTGAGGCTCTCCATGTAGGAGGGGGTGCCCTAGTAGGACAGCTTTGACTATGTCAAAGTGGGACATAGACCAAGGGATCCCGGGTATTCTAGATGCCCTGGGAGGATAGCTGAAGCTGAAGTGGATGCAAGCAACAGTGTCCCAGGGCTTTCTGCACAAAGAATGTCCTGGCAGGGCAGCTGGAATCAAAGCAGGTAGGAGCCAGGGGTCCCAGAGCACTCTGTGCCAGGGGTACCCTAGAAAGCCATCTGAATTCAAAGTGGTGTGGGCCTGGAGTATTCTGGGTACTTTGTGCCTGTGTCATCTTGTCATGATGGCCGTAGTGAGAGCTGACCAGAGACATCCCAATGTGCTCTGTGCTGGGGTAGTCATAATGGGATGGCTGGGGTTGGTGTTGGCTAGGGGCCCTGGGATCACTGAGGTGATAGGCTGGCTAGGGTACCTGGCCCTCCACCTATCCATACTCTCCATGTGGAGAAAGAGTGTAAACTGTGGCATTAGCTAGCCCCTCTGACCCTAAGAGAGTTCCAGTACCTTCCCCACCATTTGGTAGAATTCTAGGGCTGGATCTTTTATATTCCAATTGCTTTTCTTCCCCATAGCCATTTTCCCTATGTGCCAGGGCATCTAGGGCTGGTGTGGACTCAGATATCACTGAGGCAGCAAGCATGCTATGGCACCTGCAGTGTGCTCCCATCTGTGCTGTCATGATGGAGAGGGAAGTATAAACTGTGGCATTTGCCAGCGCCTCTAACCTACAGGGAGTGCCAGCAGCTTCCCTGCTATTTGATAGTGTTCTAGGACTGGTTCCTTTATATTCTAGTTGCCCTTTTAAACTGTAGCTTTTCTTCCATACCCCTGCACAGATGAATCTGCTCATGTTCCCTGGGTACTGTCCCTCCGCAATGCAATTTGTAGCAGGATTGGAGTGGTAGGGGATGTTCCCTTCATTGCCATGTCTCCATCACTTTTGCCTGTTTTCTTTTTTTTTTTTTTAAGATTTTATTTATTCATTCATGAGAGACACACAGAGAGAGAGAGAGAGAGAGAGGCAGAGGCACACGCAGAGGGAGAAGCAGGCTCCATGCAGGGAGCCTGATGTGGGACTTGATCCCGGGTCCCCAGGGTCAGGCCCTGGGCTGAAGGTGGCGCTAAACCACTGAGCCACCCAGGCTGCCCCTTTTGCCTGTTTTCTATGTGGTCTCTCTCTTGTGTTGTGCAGGAGTTGTTAAATTATATGAGTTGTTTTATTTTTATTTTTTTTAATTATAAGAGTTTTTAAATATATTTTGGATATTGACCCCTTATTGAAAATATGATTTGCGAGCATTTTCTCCTATTATATAGGTTGCCTCTCGTTTTTTTGGATGGATTTTTTAAAAAGTAGGATCCATGTCCAGTGTGGAGCCTAACACGGGGCCTGACCTCATGACCCTAAGATTAAGACCTGATCTGAGGGACAGCTGGGTGGCTCAGTGGTTAAGCCTCTGCCTTTGGCTCAGGGTATGATCCTGGAGTCCCGGGATTGAGTCCCACATTGGGCTCCCTATGTGTAGAAGCAGCCTTATGTCTCTGCCTCTCTCCCCCCCCCCCCCTCTCTTTCTCTCTGTCTCTCATGAATAAATAAATAAAACCTTTTAAAAAACATTTTAGAAAAGGCCTGAGCTGAGATCAAGGGTTAAGATGTTTAACTGCCTGAGCCACCTAGGCACCCCAGATTTTTTTTTTCTGTACAGAAGCTTTTAAGTATTTATTTATTTGAGAGAGAGAGAGAGAGAGCATATTTGCAGGGGTAGGGGTAGGAGAAGAGGAAAAGCAGCAGACTCCCTGGTGAACCCTATGCAAGGCTTGGTCCCATGACCCTGAGATCACGACCTGAGCCAAGACCAAGAGTTGGGTGCTTAACTGACTGTGTCACCTAGGTGCCCCTGAAAAGAAACTTTTGAGTTTGATCTGGTCCCACTTGTTCACTTTTTGCTCTTGGAACCTTTGCTTTTGGCATTAAATTTTAAAAATCATTGCCAAGACTATTGTCCTGGAGCTTACTCCCATTTCCTTCTAGCTTTGTGTTTTTGGGTCTTATATGCCATTATTTACTTTGTTTTCATTGACTTCTGAATACAGGGTAAGATAGTGATTCAGTTTCATTGTTTTGCATGTGGTGGTTCAGATTTTCCAATGCCACTTATAGAAGAGACTATCCTTTTTCCATTGTATGTGCCTTGTGATCAGTTAACTGACCATATATGCATAAGGTCTAGTTCTGAGTCTCTATTCTGTTCCACTGTTATATGTGTCTGTTTTTATGCCAATACCATACAGTTTTGATTACTATAGAGTTGTATTATAATTTGAAATCAGTAATGTGATGCCTCCAATTTTATTCTGCTTTCTTAAGATTGCCATGGCTAGGGACACCTGGATGGCTCAGTGGTTGAGCATCTGCCTTCAGCTCAGGGTGTGATCCCAGAATCTGGAATCGAGTCCCACATTGGGCTCCCTGAGAGGAGCCCGCTTCTCTCTCTCTGCCTGTCTCTCTCTCTCTCTGTCTCTCATGAATAAATAAATAAAATCTTTGAAAAAAAAAAAAAAGATTGCCATGGCTATTCTGGGCCTTTTGTTCCCTATAAACTTTAGGATTGTTTATTCTATTTCTGTGAAAAATACCATTGGAATTTTGATAGGGATTGCATTGAATCTACATTGCTTTGGCTACTATGTACATTTTGACAATATTCTTCCATCCATGAGCATGTAATATCTTTCCATTTATTAGTGTCTTCAGTTTTCTTCAGTGTCCTATAGTTTTCAGAATACTGAAATATATATACCTTAGTGTTTCACCTCCATTAAATTTATTTCTAGGTACTGTATTCTTTTTGATCCAACTGTAATTCAGATTTTAAAAATCTGATAGGAAAGCAACAGATTTTTATGTATTGATTTTATATTCTGCAACTTTGCTGAATCCATTTATTCTAACAATTTCTTGGTGGAATATTTAGGGTTTTCTACATATATTATCATGTGTTCTGCAAATAGAGACAATTTTACCTCTTCCTTATGAATTTGGATGACTTTTATCGCCTAATTTCTTTCCTAATTGTTCTGAGTAGGATTTTAATACTATGTTGAATGAAAGTGGTGAGAGTTGGCATCCTTGTTTTGTTCCTGATCCTATAGAAGGAACTTTCACTATTTCATAGAAATTTTCCACCATTGACTATGATGTTATCTCTGGGCTTGTCATAAATGGCCTTTATTTTGATGAGGTACATTCTCTATATACTCACTTTGTTGAGAGGTTTTATCATAAATGGATGTTGGATTTTTTAAGATGCCTTTTCTGCATCTATTGAGATGATCATGTGATTTTAACGCTTCATTTTGTTAATGTGGTGTATCACATTCATTGATTTGTGAATGTTGAACCATCCTTGCAACCCAGGGATAGATCCCACTTGATTGTGGTGAATGACCCTTTTAATGTATTGTCGAATATGATTTGCTGATATTTTGTAGAGGATGTTTGCATGTATATTCATAAGGGACATTGGCCTGTAGTTTCCTTTTTTTATAGTGTCTTTGTATGGTTTTGGTATCAGGGTATTTCTGGCTTCATTGAATATATTTATAAGCTTTCCTTCATCTTCTACTTTTTGGAATTCTTTGAGAAGAATAGATATTAGCTTTTCTTTAAATGTTTGGTAGAATTAATCTATGAATTGATCTGGTCCTGGATGTTTGCTCGATGAGAACTTTTTGTTACTGATTCACTAGTAATTGGTCTGTTCAGATTTTCTATTTCTTTCTGATTCAGTTTTGGAATATTGTATATGTCTAGGAATTTATCCATTTCTTCTAGGTTATCCAGCTTGTTGATGTATAGTTGTCCACAGTAACAACAATATTTTTTAAATGCTAGAAAATATTGTTAACCCAGAATTATATTCCCAGCAAAAATATCCTTCAATATGGCTTGAAGGGGAAAAAGAGAGAAAATAAGGGGAAATATCAGAGAGGGAGACAGAACATGAGAGACTCCTAACTCTGGGAAACGAACAAGAGGTAGTGGAAGGGGGAGGTGGGTGGTTGGGGGTGACTGGGTGACAGGCACTGAGGGGGGCACTTGACGGGATGAGCACTAGGTGTTATACTATATGTTGGCAAATCGAACTCCAATAAAAAATATACAAAAATATATCCTTCAATAATGCAAACAAAAATATAACTTTCTACATCAAAAATAACGTAATTTTTTTTTACTGGGGCTATACTATAAGAAATGCTAAATAGAGTTTTCAGGCTAAAGAGAAATGATACTAAGATGGAAACTCATCTTTATGAAGGAAAGAACATTAGAAATGGTAAGATATCTAAATAAATATAGAAGACTACTTTCTCCCTTTTAATTTTTAAAAAATAAGACTTTAAAACAAAATGTAATAATTTCTTGTGGAATTTATAAGGTAACACAGAAGTAATACATATGACATGTTTTCATAAAGGTGGGTGGGGGTAGGTAGGTAAATGGACCCATAAGGTTTTAAGGTTCTACCTTTTATATAAAGTGATACAATATAACCTCTAAATTAGGCTAAGAAGTTAAGGATGCTTATGTAAACCTTAGAACAAGCACTAAACAGTAATGCAGAGTATGTAGTGAAAAAGTCAATAGGTTATAAGTATTAAAAATTTTGCTCACCATTCTATGCCATTGCTTGACACAATGCTAACCTCATCGTAAATATTCAGTGAAATGAATTAGTGTAGACAGTAGATAGTGATTTCTCTGCCTAAGAGAAAGGCCCTATGCTGGAGAGGTGCTATTACAAAAAATAGCTGCAAAAGGAGTTGAGGGAACAAGCCTGTCAGAAATACTAAGGCAGTACATGTTGGCATGAAAGATGACTGTGTTGTGTCATTAAATGGAAAAAGCACAGAACAGTATGTGTAGCATGCTGTCAGTTGTGCGATATAGGCATAGCCTACTTCTTGAATGATCAAGAAATTTTTAATAGTGAACTTCATTGTGGAGGAAGAAAAATCTTTTTCAGTTTGTACAATGTTCAAGTGTTGTTCATTGAAAATAAATAAAATTAGGGATCTCTGGGTGGCTTAGCCAATTAAATGTCTGACTCTTGGTTTCGGCTCAGGTCATGATCTCAGGGTTGTGAGAACAAAACCTGTGTTGGGCTCCACACTGGGCGTGAAGTGTGTTTAAAATTCTCTTTCTCCCCCTGCCCTTCCCCTAATTCTTTAAAATATATGCATACATACATACATACATAAAATTAAAAACAGGTATATTATAAACATAAAGATTTTATGTGCAATGCTAGCCATAATTGGAAAGAAATAAATAACCTACACTTCTGTATTAGGATTCTTCAGAAAAATAGGGGATCCCTGGGTGGCGCAGTGGTTTAGCGCCTGCCTTTGGCCCAGGGCGCGATCCTGGAGATCCGGGATCGAATCCCACGTCGGGCTCCCGGTGCATGGAGCCTGCTTCTCCCTCTGCCTGTGTCTCTGCCTCTCTCTCTCTCTCTCTCTCTCTCTCTCTCTCTCTGTCTCTCATGAATAAATAAATAAAATCTTTGAAAAAAAAAAAAAAGGATTCTTCAGAAAAATAGAACCAATAGTGTGTATGCATGTGTGTAAAAAAATTTATTGGGGCACCTGGCTGGCTTAGTGGATTGGGCATCTGCCTTTGGCTCAGGGTATGATCCTGGAGTCCCGGGATTGAGTCCCACATTGGGCTCCCTAAGTGTAGAAGCAGCCTTATGTCTCTGCCTCTCTCCCCCCCCCCCCTCTCTTTCTCTCTGTCTCTCATGAATAAATAAATAAAACCTTTTAAAAAACATTTTAGAAAAGGCCTGAGCTGAGATCAAGGGTTAAGATGTTTAACTGCCTGAGCCACCTAGGCACCCCAGATTTTTTTTTTCTGTACAGAAGCTTTTAAGTATTTATTTATTTGAGAGAGAGAGAGAGAGAGCATATTTGCAGGGGTAGGGGTAGGAGAAGAGGAAAAGCAGCAGACTCCCTGGTGAACCCTATGCAAGGCTTGGTCCCATGACCCTGAGATCACGACCTGAGCCAAGACCAAGAGTTGGGTGCTTAACTGACTGTGTCACCTAGGTGCCCCTGAAAAGAAACTTTTGAGTTTGATCTGGTCCCACTTGTTCACTTTTTGCTCTTGGAACCTTTGCTTTTGGCATTAAATTTTAAAAATCATTGCCAAGACTATTGTCCTGGAGCTTACTCCCATTTCCTTCTAGCTTTGTGTTTTTGGGTCTTATATGCCATTATTTACTTTGTTTTCATTGACTTTTGAATACAGGGTAAGATAGTGATTCAGTTTCATTGTTTTGCATGTGGTGGTTCAGATTTTCCAATGCCACTTATAGAAGAGACTATCCTTTTTCCATTGTATGTGCCTTGTGATCAGTTAACTGACCATATATGCATAAGGTCTAGTTCTGAGTCTCTATTCTGTTCCACTGTTATATGTGTCTGTTTTTATGCCAATACCATACAGTTTTGATTACTATAGAGTTGTATTATAATTTGAAATCAGTAATGTGATGCCTCCAATTTTATTCTGCTTTCTTAAGATTGCCATGGCTAGGGACACCTGGATGGCTCAGTGGTTGAGCATCTGCCTTCAGCTCAGGGTGTGATCCCAGAATCTGGAATCGAGTCCCACATTGGGCTCCCTGAGAGGAGCCCGCTTCTCTCTCTCTGCCTGTCTCTCTCTCTCTCTGTCTCTCATGAATAAATAAATAAAATCTTTGAAAAAAAAAAAAAGATTGCCATGGCTATTCTGGGCCTTTTGTTCCCTATAAACTTTAGGATTGTTTATTCTATTTCTGTGAAAAATACCATTGGAATTTTGATAGGGATTGCATTGAATCTACATTGCTTTGGATACTATGTACATTTTGACAATATTCTTCCATCCATGAGCATGTAATATCTTTCCATTTATTAGTGTCTTCAGTTTTCTTCAGTGTCCTATAGTTTTCAGAATACTGAAATATATATACCTTAGTGTTTCACCTCCATTAAATTTATTTCTAGGTACTGTATTCTTTTTGATCCAACTGTAATTCAGATTTTAAAAATCTGATAGGAAAGCAACAGATTTTTATGTATTGATTTTATATTCTGCAACTTTGCTGAATCCATTTATTCTAACAATTTCTTGGTGGAATATTTAGGGTTTTCTACATATATTATCATGTGTTCTGCAAATAGAGACAATTTTACCTCTTCCTTATGAATTTGGATGACTTTTATCGCCTAATTTCTTTCCTAATTGTTCTGAGTAGGATTTTAATACTATGTTGAATGAAAGTGGTGAGAGTTGGCATCCTTGTTTTGTTCCTGATCCTATAGAAGGAACTTTCACTATTTCATAGAAATTTTCCACCATTGACTATGATGTTATCTCTGGGCTTGTCATAAATGGCCTTTATTTTGATGAGGTACATTCTCTATATACTCACTTTGTTGAGAGGTTTTATCATAAATGGATGTTGGATTTTTTAAGATGCTTTTTCTGCATCTATTGAGATGATCATGTGATTTTAACGCTTCATTTTGTTAATGTGGTGTATCACATTCATTGATTTGTGAATGTTGAACCATCCTTGCAACCCAGGGATAGATCCCACTTGATTGTGGTGAATGACCCTTTTAATGTATTGTCGAATATGATTTGCTGATATTTTGTAGAGGATGTTTGCATGTATATTCATAAGGGACATTGGCCTGTAGTTTCCTTTTTTTGTAGTGTCTTTGTATGGTTTTGGTATCAGGGTATTTCTGGCTTCATTGAATATATTTATAAGCTTTCCTTCATCTTCTACTTTTTGGAATTCTTTGAGAAGAATAGATATTAGCTTTTCTTTAAATGTTTGGTAGAATTAATCTATGAATTGATCTGGTCCTGGATGTTTGCTCGATGAGAACTTTTTGTTACTGATTCACTAGTAATTGGTCTGTTCAGATTTTCTATTTCTTTCTGATTCAGTTTTGGAATATTGTATATGTCTAGGAATTTATCCATTTCTTCTAGGTTATCCAGCTTGTTGATGTATAGTTGTCCACAGTAACAACAATATTTTTTAAATGCTAGAAAATATTGTTAACCCAGAATTATATTCCCAGCAAAAATATCCTTCAATACGGCTTGAAGGGGAAAAAGAGAGAAAATAAGGGGAAATATCAGAGAGGGAGACAGAACATGAGAGACTCCTAACTCTGGGAAACGAACAAGAGGTAGTGGAAGGGGGAGGTGGGTGGTTGGGGGTGACTGGGTGACAGGCACTGAGGGGGGCACTTGACGGGATGAGCACTAGGTGTTATACTATATGTTGGCAAATCGAACTCCAATAAAAAATATACAAAAATATATCCTTCAATAATGCAAACAAAAATATAACTTTCTACATCAAAAATAACATAATTTTTTTTTACTGGGGCTATACTATAAGAAATGCTAAATAGAGTTTTCAGGCTAAAGAGAAATGATACTAAGATGGAAACTCATCTTTATGAAGGAAAGAACATTAGAAATGGTAAGATATCTAAATAAATATAGAAGACTACTTTCTCCCTTTTAATTTTTAAAAAATAAGACTTTAAAACAAAATGTAATAATTTCTTGTGGAATTTATAAGGTAACACAGAAGTAATACATATGACATGTTTTCATAAAGGTGGGTGGGGGTAGGTAGGTAAATGGACCCATAAGGTTTTAAGGTTCTACCTTTTATATAAAGTGATACAATATAACCTCTAAATTAGGCTAAGAAGTTAAGGATGCTTATGTAAACCTTAGAACAAGCACTAAACAGTAATGCAGAGTATGTAGTGAAAAAGTCAATAGGTTATAAGTATTAAAAATTTTGCTCACCATTCTATGCCATTGCTTGACACAATGCTAACCTCATCGTAAATATTCAGTGAAATGAATCAGTGTAGACAGTAGATAGTGATTTCTCTGCCTAAGAGAAAGGCCCTATGCTGGAGAGGTGCTATTACAAAAAATAGCTGCAAAAGGAGTTGAGGGAACAAGCCTGTCAGAAATACTAAGGCAGTACATGTTGGCATGAAAGATGACTGTGTTGTGTCATTAAATGGAAAAAGCACAGAACAGTATGTGTAGCATGCTGTCAGTTGTGCGATATAGGCATAGCCTACTTCTTGAATGATCAAGAAATTTTTAATAGTGAACTTCATTGTGGAGGAAGAAAAATCTTTTTCAGTTTGTACAATGTTCAAGTGTTGTTCATTGAAAATAAATAAAATTAGGGATCTCTGGGTGGCTTAGCCAATTAAATGTCTGACTCTTGGTTTCGGCTCAGGTCATGATCTCAGGGTTGTGAGAACAAAACCTGTGTTGGGCTCCACACTGGGCGTGAAGTGTGTTTAAAATTCTCTTTCTCCCCCTGCCCTTCCCCTAATTCTTTAAAATATATGCATACATACATACATACATAAAATTAAAAACAGGTATATTATAAACATAAAGATTTTATGTGCAATGCTAGCCATAATTGGAAAGAAATAAATAACCTACACTTCTGTATTAGGGTTCTTCAGAAAAATAGGGGATCCCTGGGTGGTGCAGTGGTTTAGCGCCTGCCTTTGGCCCAGGGCGCGATCCTGGAGACCCGGGATCGAATCCCACATCGGGCTCCCGGTGCATGGAGCCTGCTTCTCCCTCTGCCTGTGTCTCTGCCTCTCTCTCTCTCTCTCTCTCTCTCTCTCTCTGTGACTATCATAAAAAAAAAAAAACCTTAAAAAAAAAAAAGGATTCTTCAGAAAAATAGAACCAATAGTGTGTATGCATGTGTGTAAAAAAATTTATTGGGGCACCTGGCTGGCTTAGTGGATTGGGCATCTGCCTTTGGCTCAGGTCATGGTCCCTGCTCAGAGGGGTCTGCTTCTCTCTCTCCCTCTGCTCCTCCTCCCCACTTGTGCTTTCTCTCTCACTCTTAAATAAATAAATAAAATCTTTAAAAAAATTTATTAAGAGGAATGGCTCATGCAATTATAGCGGCTGACAGGTCCTAAGATCTGCAGAGTGACTTAATAAGCTGGAGACCCAGGAAGAGCTGATATTTCAGTTTGATTCTAAGGAAATAAAAACCTGATGTCCTAATTCAAAGGCAGGCAGGCAGGCAGATAGAATTTTCTTACTTAGGGTAGGGTCAGCCTTTTCTATGCAGGCCTTTAACAGATTAGACGAGGCCAACCCATACTAGAAAAGGCAATCTGCTTTACTTCCGTCTACAGATGGAAATGTTAATCTTATCTAAGCACATGAATATTCAGAATAATGTTTGACTAAGTATTATCTGGGTCCTCCATGGTTCAATCAAGTTGACACACAAAATTAACCAATACGATATCCTACGATAAGGTAATAAAATATAACACAGCCCTTAAAGTGCTAATTTTAAAGGCTGGTGAAAAGGAGTATGATAGGAAACTAAGAAAAATAAAACCTGGAATACTAGATTGTACCTACAGTTGAAACTGTGTACATGTGGATAAACAATAGAAGGAAATAGGAAGACATAAAAGTAGATTTTATGTTAAACTTCTGGGATTATGGAAAAGAATTTTCCTTACATTTATCCTTTAATTTTTTAATAATATAATTTTTAAAGGCAAGAAACCAGAAATCCCAGATGTAGAGTTTTATGGGAGGATGGAGCAGTAATTAAAAACAAAAACAGGGAGGCCTGGGTGGCTCAGCAGTTGAGCGTCTGCCTTTGGCTCAGGGTGTGATCCCGGGATCGAGTCCCACATCGGGTTCCTTGCATGTGCATGGAGCCTGCTTCTCCCTCTGCCTGTGTCTCTGCCACTCTCTCTGTGTCTCTCATGAATTAATAAATAAAATCTTAAAAAAAAAAACAGTGCCTGATACATTGTGCTAAATAACTATTGAATGAATGAACAGTAGTTACTGCCTTCAGCTGGGTTCCCCAGAAGTAGACCGTGTGACAAGGATTTGAGTTCAGGTAGTTTATTTGGGAGGTGAACACTTGGTAGGGCATGGAGAAGCGAGGCCAGGAAGAGAAAGAAGCCAAGACAGGGCACTTTAATGAGAAAGTACCCCTGGAGACAACTGAGTCATAATCCACTGGGGACCTCTCAGAGAATATATAGAATAGTTTATCTAACTCAGAAGCCAAGAAAGAAGGAATTTTAATCTTGCAACTCCCATTGATCACTGGTTGAAAGGGCTACTTCTGGGAGGCATTAATTCCTCGGCATTTCCAGCCTACCCCAAGCAAGGGTTGATGGAACTTCCATGGCTAGAGAAAGCCTTCAGGCAGAGTCACAGGAGCTCTCAGTGAGAAGCTGTTAGTGGTATGGGAACAAGAGTGCTGAGGGCATACAGGTGGGAACTGACAACACCTGTGAAGTTTACTGTCATTGAACACCTACTCCGATTCAGGCACTTGGAGGACATTTTCTCTAATCCCCCACCAGTTTACCTGGCAATTATTATTAGTTCCGTGTTTCAAGTGAAGAAACTTAAGGCTTCTTGCTGAAAGTCATGCAGGGCAAGGTACGGAATCAAGTACTTGAACTACAAACCTAATTTTTTTTTCACTTCCTCCCACTACCTCCCAGTAAATTCGGTCCTGGAAACTTCCTAGATAGACTCACCAAAAAATAAGAATGACAATAAAAACCAAAATAGTGACAGTGCAAAGATCACAATTTAGTAAGATCTGCTTCAAAATGACTCCCAGTTGCCTTCAGCATCCCGTCGGCATTCGATTTAAGATTTGGCCCCTGCCAGCCTTTCCATGCTCATGTACTCCTCACTCACTGCCAGGTAACACCACTTGTCCTCCAACTAGCCCAGCTCTGTCACACCCCAGAGCATGTGGGAGGGAGGGCTGCTCCTACTACCCCTGAATTTTCTTCTCCAACTGGCTAATTCCTACTTTTTTACTTTTTGGTTTTTTTGTTTGTTTGTTTGTTTGTTTGTTTTTTTAAAGACTTTATTTATTCATGAGAGAGAGGCAGAGACACAGGCAGAGGGAGAAGCAGGTTCCATGCAGGGAGCCTGACGTGGGACTCCATCCCCGGTCTCCAGGATCAGGCCCTGGGCCTGCTGGGCAGCACTAAACTGCTGAGCCACCTGGGCTGCCCCTGATTCCTACTTGTCATTCAAGACTTGGTTAGTAGATTTTTAAGTGAAGTTTCTTAATCTTTTTAAGATTCATCTATTTCAGAGAAAGACACAGAGTGCTTCAGTGGGGAGGAGGAGGGACAGAGGGAAAAGGGAAGCAAACTCCATGCTGAGCACAAAGCCAACAAAGGGCTCTATCCCACAACTCTGAGATCACCAACTGAGCCCAAACCAAGTCAGACACCCAACTGACTGAGCCACACAGGTACCCCAGTGAAGTTTCTGAATCTTTTAAAAAACCATACCCTTGGGGTACTTAGGCAGCTCAGTAGTTGAGCATCTGCCTTTGGCTTAGGTTGTGATCCCAGGGTCCCACATCGGGCTCCTCACAGGGAGCCTGCTTCTCCCTCCCCCTGTCTCTGCCTCTCTCTCTGTGTCTCTCATGAATAAGTAAATAAAATCTTGAAAAATAAAAAACAATACTCTTAAGTGATATGTGTATGTCTGCATTTCATGCCAACCTTCCCCAGAGACTGATTATTCGTCTTTGAGAATTGCGGGTATACAGAATATATCCTCTACATCTGAATATCTCTACCATCTGGAGTGATTTTGTATTTACTTCTGTAGTTTACATAATCAGAACAATAACTTTTTCATTTCCTTATATATAAAATAATGTTATAATATTGAATTTTTTGTAAGCCTTTGCCCTTCAATGCAAAGATTCCCTCCTTAGCTTCTATACTCCTTCCTCCTACCCACCCCAAAATGGGAATTACTATTCTATGGGAAATTTTTCAAGATGCCAGCCTAGGATAGGTGGCATTTTTCTATATACAAAGTATCCTATATATCCACCTTTATTTCTTTTTAATATTCTTAAATTTTTAATTTATTTGAGACAGACGGGGCAGGGAGAGAGAATGGCGGACAAGCAAGGGGGAGGGGCAGACAGGGAGAAGGAGACTCCCCACTGAGCAGGGAGCTGGATCCCAGGACTCCAGGATCATGATGTGAGCTGAAGGCAGATGCTTAACTGCCTGAGCCACCCACATGCCCCTATATATACCTTTATATTAGCCCTTTCACACGATTTTGCATGTGTTAATGTAATTATGAAATTTCCAGTGAGTTCTGGTTTTTTAAAATTTTTTTGAAAGATTTATTTGACATGGGGATCCCTGGATGACTCAGCAGTTTGATACCTGCCTTCGGCCCAGGGTGTGGTCCTGGGGTCCTGGGATCGAGTCCCACATTGGGCTTCCTGCATGGAGCCTGCTTCTCCCTCTGCCTGTGCCTCTGCCTCTCTCATGAATAAATAAATAAATAAAATATTAAGAAAAAGAGATTTATTTGACAGATTGAGAGAGATCACGCACAAGCAGGGGGAGTGGCAGCGGCAGAGGGAGAGGGAGAAGCAGGCTTCTCGCTGAGAAGGGAACCCAATGCTGGGCTCCATCCCAGGACCTGAGTTGAAGGCAGACGCTTAACGGACTGAGCCACCCAGGCACCCCGACTTCTGTTTTTAAAAGGAATAAACCTATTAAGTATCTACCAAGTTCCAGGCATCATCTTAGTTAAGTTAGTAATATTACCATCCTAGGGAGGAAAAAGAGGACAAGGACCTATGTAATTTTTCAAGTAAGATTCCAACTAGTAAGTGATGAAGCTGTGATTCTAGATGCAATTTGCCTGATAACAGAGTCTATGCTCCTTCACTAAAATGCCTTCCTGCCTGAAGTGAAAGCTGTGTCTGGGGTCTGTATCTATGTGCTCAGTATCATGCCTGAAACAAGTAGATCTATAATATTGGGGGGATGAATAAATGAGCCAAAGACATCAAGAAAAGCAATAAAAACCTGAACAGATATCACTGAACATTTAAGTGATGGACAAGAAACAACAATTCGGAAACCTAAATCTCAGGGCATTTATACAAAATGGTCATACCATACCACATGGAGAGGCCACAGGAAACGCTCCAGTTGACAGACCCCACAGAGTCCAGCCTCAAGTCATCCCAGTCAGGCTCCAGACATATGAGTGAAGAAACCCCCAGATGATCTATCTTTCAGCCATGAGTCTTGTCTCAGTGAGGCCAACAGACATGTGGAGAAGAGATAAGCCCATTCTGCTGTGCCCTCTTTGAATTACCCACAGAATCCATAGCATAATAAAATGATTGCAGTTTGACACCATCAGGTTCGAGGTGATTTGTCACATAGCAGTATAAAACTCAGAAAAATAACCATTCTTTACTTTTCAAGATTCCTCTTTGTCAGATGTTTAAATTCTAAAAACAGAGGTAGGATTTTGTGAATTGCAAATAGAAGATAAGAAATAACTTTTTAGTGACTTTAAGACCAGTCCCTGAGATGTTGGTTAAGAGGAAATCAAAAAGAACTGAGCTTCTTTGAAGGCAGAAAGAAACCATGGCATGATCTACAAAATCACCCACACTCAGGACTTCCATCATATCCCTGAACTGTAAAGATCACAGTAAGAACTAGGGCCCCTGGGTGGTGCAGTCGGTTGAGCATCCAACTCTTGGTTTTGGCTCAGGCCCTGATCTTAGGGTTGTGAGACTGAGCACCGCATGGAACTCAGTGAAGAGTCTGCTAAATTTTCTCTCCCTCTGTCCCCACACACTCTTTTTCTTTCTCCCTCTCTCTGAAATAAATAAATTAATCTTCAAAATAAAAGAAAGATCACAGGAAGAACAGTGGAAATCAAAAAGCACATACATGGAGGATAAAAATGAAGATATGGAGACTCAAAAGAGCTAAGTGAATTTAAACATTAACAAGAGGGGAATTTTAATATTGTAGATATAACCCAGCCTAGGGCATAGTCCATTAGTAGGTCATGAAATCAAGTTAGTAGCTCTCGACCAGCTTTCTCTTTTTTAATGAAATATAATATACAAGAATATAATGGAATAGAAAATACCAGAGTTTCATCATAAGGGTGCATCACAAAAACTGCATATTGCACCAGCTGCAGTGAATGAGGATAGAGAAAGGGAAGTGATGAATGCATGAGCTGGTTAGGACGAGTCCTTTGATGTCTTGTTCCCTGGTATATGATGATCAATTTGAATATCATAATGGAAGGGTTAATGTTGTACAGGTGCAGCCAAGGTTGAAGCAAAGTTTAGTATAATTTTATTTGCTGTTGGCAAAATTATTGATACTTTTTAATGAGTTTTAGATAGAAACTTTGTTTTTTCAGAAAAAGCATTGTTATCAATGCAACATATTTTGAGTTTGTGATGATTGTAACATTTTAACTGAATTTGTATTAAATGCTTTAAAATTGATTGTTTAATAATAAACAATGATGATGAAGTGATAAATAGAAGCAAGTTCAAGTTTAACTGATGGACATATGGTTAATGGACTAGCTTTACATGCAGCTCTGTTAAGAACTGCACTAGTTTGGGGCACTTGGTGTGGCTCAGGGTTTCTGCTCAGGTCATGATCTCAGCCCTGCATCAGGCTCTGCACTGGGTGTGGAGTCTGCTTAAGATTCTTTCTCTCCCTCTCCCTCTCCACCCCGCTCTCTGAAAAAAAAAAAGAAAAGAAAAGAAAAGAAAAGAAAAGAAGAAAGAAAGAAAGAAAGAAAGAAAGAAAGAAAGAAAGAAAGAAAGAAAGAAAGAAAGAAAGAAAGAAAGAAAGAAAAGAAACCCAAAGCAAACAACAACAAAACCACTGTACTAGTTTTTCTGTGGATCACCCACGTCATCAAAGTTTGGGGACTTAGAGTTGGTGAGAGACCAGCACGGGTTCCAGTGAGAGATAGATAAGGTTGCTTGCTCTTGTTCTCCCTGCCAGCCTCCCTGGTATCAGGCCCTGTGCCCAATGCAGGAGCACCTGACTTACATAGACTGCTTATCCAACTAGCTCTCCCAAGTATGTTGGGTCTGAGTCCTATAATTAAATCCTTTATTTCACCCAAAGTGGTTCTGCTTTCCTTATTGAACCCTGACAGCTCTCCTCTGTTTCTTTTCTCCTAGCAATCTCTTTATTTGTCAGAGTTTTCCAGAGCCTGGGTTTGGGATTTTGTTTGCTGATTGTGTCTCTATAGTGTTGCTTACCATGTTCCTCTGTCCAGGTTATTTCCTGTAAATTGGCTTCATCAGATTGAGGTTCAGTTTCTGGGGCAGGGGACAAGATGTAAATAGCATGTGTATATTTCTGTTGGGAGGTATATAATGTCTGGTTATCTTTTTTTTTAATTTGTTGTTTTTGTTGTTATTGTTGTTGTTATTTTAAGTAGGCTTCACACCCAGCATGGAGCCCAATGTGGGGCTTGAACTCACAACCCTGAGATCAAGACTGAAGCTGAGATCAAGAGTTGGATGCTTAACCACTGAGGCACCCAGGTGCCCCTGATTGTCTTTCTTTATGTGATGCTTGCAATCACTAGTGATTAATATCAAGATCCATTATTTCATTATTATTTGCAAAATGGTAATGTTTTATCATTCTTCACTTATTATCTGGAATATTTATATAAAGAGAAACTTCAATGATTTGTTCACTCTGAGGTACAATTTGTATAGGAAAAGCAGGATAAATATAAGATTTCAAAAGAATGATTTGACTCCCTAGCATCTTTTAATGGTGACTAATAAGTTTTGTTGTTTTTTTAAGGATCACTATGAATTCATGAACATATTTGAAGTATTTCAAATAATTCCATTTATTATTTTTAAAGATTTTATTTATTTATTTATTCATAGAGACACAGAGAGAGAGAGAGAGAGAGAGAAAGGAAGAGACACAGGCAGAGGGAGAAGCAGGCTCTATGCAGGGAGCCCAATGTGGAACTCCATCCTGGTTCTCCAGGATCACACCCTGGGCTGCAGGCAGCGCCAAACCGCTGTGCCACCAGGGCTGCCACTATTATTTTTTTTAAGTAAGCTCCACGCCCACTGTGGGGCTTGAACTCACAAGCCTGAGATCAAGTCACATGCTCTACTGACTGAGCCAGCCAGATGCCCCCCATTAATTATTCTTACAGACATTTGTTTGGCCACTAAGCAATTGTCCTATCTGACTGAGCAGTAGTTGCCTCTTAAAACTGGTTCTTGGGTCATTTTAACAAACCTTCACTTGCCTTCAATGGGGCTTTCTTGTTTTCTGACATATTTCAGGCTCAATTTGCATATCCCTTCCCCAGGTATGGAATCAATCACTTCTCCAAAGAGCTCTGGTTTCTTTAAGTGTGAAAGAGATTTTGGATACCACAGTCTCAGTAGTGTGCTCACTGTGTTTGATCGGGCCTTGTTATTAGGCCTTTTCAATGGATACAGCTAGGAAATATTTTTTTTTTTAAATGATAAAATGGATCATGAGTTTATAGTGAAACTTCTCATTCAAATTCAGGACCATAGAGTTTTGACTTAACCTCATATATATTCATCTAGTTCTCCTGTTTCTCTCACACTGGAAAACCAACATATCACTTTTTTGCTTTGTCCCACATGGACACAAAACAGTCTTAGAATAATGGTATTGACACACACACATTATGATTACTGAAAGTAGTTTAGGATTTTTTTCAGTTTTTTTATCCTTAAGTTATATCTCATGAAGACTACACTAATTATAGAGTTTTAAACTCCTTTGAAATAATTCATATTTGTATGTTTATGCTGCTAATTCAATATAGAGTTAGGTTTATTTCATTTTGCTTTTGATTGATTTTTAGGGATTGCCTTTTAAAATTACATATTTTGTAATTATGTAAAATGTTTACATGATTTCATTGTCAAAAGTATCAAACAAGATTTTTTTTTTTTAGGGGAAGGAGGGGCAGAGGGAGAGAGAATCTCAAGCAGACTCCCCACTCATTAGAGTGCCTGATGCAGGGCTTGATCCCATGACCCTGAGATTATGACCAGAGCCAAAATCAAGAGTCGGACACTTAACCTACTGAGCCACCCAGGCGCCCCTCAAACAAAATATATTCAGAAAGTTTTAGTTTCTTTCCCTTTATTCTTTAGCCTTTCCTTCCCTATAGTATATCATGCATACTTGTTTTGGTTGCTTTTCCTATTTACTAATATGTCCAGAGTATCCTGTAGTGGTATATAGATGTAGTCCTCATTTATTTTTACATATGCACAGTATTAATATCTATACACACATATACATATGCACACACACACATACATATTTGTATCTCCTGTATAGTTGATCCCACCATTTCTCTCTAAATGGATATTTGGGTTATTTCTTTTGTTATTATAAATAACCTGACATACACACACACACACACATACATACATACATTTATTTATTTACTTATTTTTTATTTATTCATGAGTGACACAGAGAGAGGCAGAGACATAGGCAGAGAGAGAAGCAGGCTCCCTAGTGGGAGCCTGATGCGGGACTCAATGCCAGGACCCTGGGATCATGACCTGAGCCAAAGGTAGACGCTCAACCACTGGGCCACTCAGGCATCCCATAGCCTGACCTTTTATTATTTTTTTTATTTTTTAAAGATTTTATTTATTCATAGAGACAGAGGGAGAGAGGGGCAGAGACACAGGCAGAGGGAGAAGCAGACTCCATACAGGAAGCCCGACGTGGGACTCGATCCCAGGTCTCCAGGATCACACCCGGCTGCAGGTGGCGCTAAACTACTGTGCCACCAGGGCTGCCCTAGCCTGACCTTTTAAAGTATTTTATTCAGGGGCTTCTGGATCACTTAGAGGAGCACACAACTCTTGATCTCAGGATCATGAATTCAAGCCCCACATTGAGTGTAGAGATTCCTTAAAATAAATAATTTTCAAATTAATAAAAATAAAAAAGAATAAGTATTTTATTCAAGTGTTGGAACTATACATCACCAGTTTCTTGGTTGTCTTTAGGGAAAGCATTAAGCAGGTTGTATGAACTTAGAAATGAGACTCACATTTTTCAAATTATAGTCCCAATTTTTGTTTTTGTATTATTTATTTGGTACTTCTCTATATTGTATTTAAATATTAATAATACTTAACACAAACTTTGTAATTTGTTTCCTTTATTATAGCAAGAATACATATTCATTTGTGAAATTTTTGTTTCTTATGTATATTTCTATTAGATCACAATGTAAAAATGTATTTCTTTGTCACAGTCAAAAGGCACACAGTCAAGAGCAGATGGAATATCAGTAAGTATTGACAATTGAAGGTTGTTGTTAGTTTTTGTTTCCTCAACCCCAGATTTTCTGAAGCTAGAGGCACCTTTCTATTCCAAGAAGTGTTATTCCCTGCTCTGGCTCTAGACTTGGCACCCTGATAGTTGTACACTTCTCACTACCCCATGCTCTGATAGCCTGGCTATTGCAGCTTCTTGGCATCAGTATTCTTGTCACTCATGTCATCTTGTCATCCCTGTAGCTGATGAGATAGAGGAAGTCCTTCTTCCACAAGGCTTAAAGCTTTGTAAAGGGACAGTTAAGACATCAGTCTTGCCCATTTGTTTTTTTCAGCATGCTGACAGTTGTAACTTTCTTTATTAGACCATTTACTTCTTCTACCCTTGAAAACATTCTCTGCTAAAGATGCTCTTCTAGCTACTGCCATATCTTTCTCTTGCCCTTCACAGCCAGATTTCATTGTCTCCGCCTCATCATGCCCCATTTATTTGACAGCCCACTGCAGGTGCTTCTGCTTCTACCATTCCATCTTGCTGATACTTGCCATAGTCATCAAAGACTTCATAGCTGGTGGATTCTGTGGTGCTTTTGAATTGTCATCCAACTTGAATGTTCTCTGAAGCATTTTTCATTGTTGACCACCCATCTTCTTTGAATCTCTCTCTTGCCTTGATTTTCATAACATTCTCCTTTTCTCTGGCAATTCTATCCCAGTCTCTTTTTCATGTGAGCTTGCACCATTTAATATAGCTTATTGTATTTTTCTTTCTTTCTTTCTTTTTCTTTCTTTCTTTCTTTCTTTCTCTCTCTCTCTCTCTCTTTTCTTTCTCTTTCTTTTTCTTTTCTTTTCTTTTCTTTTCTTTCTTTTCTTTCTTTCTTTCTTTCTTTCTTTCTTTCTTTCTTCCTTTTCTTTCTTTTGCCAAAACCTGGGAACAAATGTATTTTCCTTTCAAACACAATAGGAAAACATGCTCATTGAAACAGTCATTAGGGACGCCTGGGTAGCTCAGAGGTTGAGCATCTGCCTTTGGCTCAGGGCGTGGTCCTGGATCCTGGGATTGAGTCCCACATCAGGCTTCTTGCATGGAACCTGCTTATCCTCCCTCTGCCTGTGTCTCTTCCTCTCTCTCTGTGTCTCTCATGAATAAATTTAAAAAATCTTAAAAAAAAAAAGAAACAGTCACTAAACACAGAATTATACAAAGAAAAAGCCAACTATAGTCTTTTCTTATTTAGAATGAATTTAGCATTCTAAAACTACTAAAAATGTTAATTAAAAAAATTAAAGACTGATAGTTCAAATAAATCCTGACTCTGTGATTTAAATGAAAGTATGTCTATATCGTGGAGAAGGCTGAAGACAAGCCAGTTAGGAGGTTGTTACTATGTATCCCGTTGAGAGGGGATGATGCCTTGTGCAGGAGATTAAGAAAGATGGAGAAACAGACCCATCCACTATATATTTATTTAGAAGATAGAATCAGTAGAAACCTTGATTGATTGATAAGATAAGGCAGGTCGGTGAGAGAAAGAGTCAAGGATGCTCTTTAGGTTTCTAGGTAAAACATGGAGGAGAATGAGGGTGACACAAGCTGAAATACAATGTGGGAGGAGGAACTGGTTCCGGGAAGAAGTTGGTCATTTAGTTTGAGCATGTTGAGCTTTATTTTTATTTATTTATTTATTTTTAAAGATTTTTATTTATTAATGAGAAAGAGAGAGAGAGAGCGAGGGAGAGAAAGAAAAGCAGACACAGGCAGAGGGAGAAGCAGGTTCCATGCAGGGAGCCTGATGTGGGACTCGATCCCGGGACTCCAGGATTACACCCTGGGCCGAAGGCAGACGCTAAACTGCTGAGCCACCTAGGAATCCCTGAGCATGTTGAATTTTAAATGCTAGGGAGACATCAGGGAAAGAAGTCCTGTGGCTTCTGGGATACATGAACCTGAGTTAGGGATTCATAGAAGGGAATTATCTGCTTATTATGAGAGTGGGAGCAATGGTCACAAACAGGCTTTGTCAGATTGATGTGACTATATATCGTGAGGTTACGAGCTAGAATCTAGGGTCATAGCCCTTCAGGTAATCTGGGGTGTCTGACTATTTATAATCTTTGAGGTCCTCCAAGAACTGAGACCACACAGTTAGGTTTCTGTCCATTCTAGCTTCCAGCAAGAAGCAAACATACAATAGTGTAATAATGGGTCATGACTCTTCCACCCACACACAGAGACAGCCACTTAACAGGCGGAACCACTGAACAAACTGAGGCCAAACTAGGTCCTGAGCAGGAGTGGATTGAGTTTAGGAGGACAACTCAATGCTCCTTATCCCCAACCAGTGAGGAAACCAAAACTGTTGTTTCTCAGATTTCTCTATAAACCTGATCTTGTATTTCTGCAAATAGCCAAATCTTCAGAAGAAAACCAAACAAAACACAAAACCAGGCCATCTAGTGGAATCTTCAGTTTACTATGTGACAGGGGAAGATGGAATATTTGTGAGAAGAGTCCACCGCCACTGGCTACACACAAGGTGCTGCAAGTTGAGTGGAACCACTTTTTCCCCTGACCCCCAACCCATCCCTTCTGGCCAAGAAATCCTGATTGGTCCCAAGAATTGCATCTGATTCTTCTTGTCAGATTCTCTTTCTGTCAGGGAATTTCTTAAATACTAAAAAATAAATTGAGAATAAAGGAAGAGAGCAAATAAAATGGATCTCATAGTAAAAACTATTTATTTAAAAGAACTGCTTATATTTAAAAAGATATGGAAAGGTAAGCCATAACATTTTTTGAAAGGTTATCTGTAGAAGGAGGGAGGAATAGAAGCTATATGTGTTTGTAGATTTTATTTAGCAACTATGTAAACATTTTATATAATTATAAAACAAAATTGGGGATCCCTGGGTGGCACAGCGGTTTGGCGCCTGCCTTTGGCCCAGGGCGCGATCCTGGAGACCCGGAATTGAATCCCACGTCGGGCTCCCGGTGCATGGAGCCTGCTTTTCCCTCTGCCTATGTCTCTGCCTCTCTCTCTCTCTCTCTGTGTGTGACTATCATAAATAAATGAAAAAAAAAATTAAGGTTTATAGCTTTTCTTTTTCTTTTAAAGATTTTATTTATTTATTCATGAGAAACACAGAGAGGAGAGAGAGAGGCAGGCTTCATGCAGGGAGCCCGACGTGGGACTCGATCCTGGGTCTCAAGGATCATGCTCTGAGCTGAAGGCGGCACTAAACCGCTGAGCCATCCGGGCTGCCCCCAAAATTAAGGTTTAAAAATAAACTCTTAAAAATTAAAAGCAAAATAAGACAAATGAACCAAACTGTAAATCAGGCTAGTGGCAAAGACACACAGAAGGGACCTATTTCAGGGTACCTGGGTAGCTCAGTCAGTTAAGTATCTGACTTTGGCTCAGGTCATGACCTCAGAGTCCTGGGACTGAGCCCTCTGTGGGGCTCCCCGCTCAGCAGAGAGTCTGCTTGTCCCTTAGATGACATGCATGGTTATAAGTTAATTTGTTTGTTTGTTTTTAGAAAGCTGAGATAATGCTTCTTTTAAAATCTTCCTTTTTTTACGTGGAGAAGTGTTTAATAACAAATCTTGTTGTTTTATTGAAATACATTTGACATATAACATTGTGAAAATTTAAAGGGTTCCAATAATGTGAATTTGACACATTTATATATTATAATATGATTGCCATTGTAGCAACAATTACATTGCTATCACATAATTATCCTTTCTTTTTAGTGGTTAGAATTATTAAGTTCTGGTCTTTTAGCAAGGTTGAATATTATAATATTATTGTCTATATTTACTATACTGTGTATTAGATCTCTAGGGCTTTTTTATGATTCATTATAAGTTTGTACCCTTAAATATCTGCCCTATCCCCCTCAGCCACCGGACCTTGGTAACCACCATTTTCCTTCCTCTTTTTATGAGCTTGGCTTTTTAATTTTTATTTTAAAAATATTTTTGTTAAGTTTATTTATATTTCTTAGTAATCTCTGCACCCAAAAGGGGACTCAAACCCACAATCCCAAGATCATGAGTCTCACACTCTTCCAACTAAGCCAGCCAGGTAGCCTGAATATGACTTTTGTAGAGTCCACGTTTAAGTCATATCATATAGTACTTGTCTTTCTCTGTCTGGTTTATCTCAGCATAATATTTTCAAGATCCATCTATATTGTCACAAATGGCAGGATTTCTTTTTTTCTCAGGGCTAAATAATATTCCATTGTATAAATACACCATATTTTCTTTGTCCATTCATCCCTTGGTGGGCACTTAGTTTGTTTCTGTATGGTGGTTGTTGTGAATAATGCTGCAGTAAACATGAGAGTGTGTTTATTTCTTCAATGCCCTGTTTTCATTTCCTTTAGGTAATACCCAGAAGTGGAATTTCTGGATCATATGGTAGTTTTATTTTTAATTTTTTAAGGAAACTACATATGTTTTCTACAGCAACTGAATCAATTTACATTCCCACCAACTGTGCACAAGACTTCCCTTCTCTCCACATCCTCACCAACAGTTATCTTTTGTCTTCTTGATGATAGCCATTCTAACAGGTATGAGAAGATATCTCAGGGTGTTTGATTTTGCATTTCTCTGATGAATAGCGATGGTGAGCATCTTTTAATGTACCTTAAATAACAATAAAAATTAATTGTTAAAATTACATTAATTTAAATTAATTAATTTTAAAATAAAATTAATTGTTAAAATTAATTAACAAAAAATAATAAATTTTTATTTATTTGTTCATGAAAGGCAGAGAGAGAGAGAGAGAGAGAGAGAGAGGCAGAGACACAGGCAGAGGGAGAAGCAGGCTCCATGCAGGGAGCCCGATGTGGGACTCGATCCCGGGACTCCAGGATCATGCCCTGGGCCAAAGCCAGGCACTAAACCGCTGAACCACCCAAGGATCCCCCTCTGCCCATGTTTAAATTGGATTTGTTGTGGTGATGGTGGTTGTGATTGAGTTGTATGAGTTCTTTATATATTTTGGATATTAACCCCTTATTCAATATGTGGTTTGCAAACATTTTCTCTCATTCAGTAGGTTGCCTTTTCATTTTGTTAGTTGCTCATTTTTCCATGCAGAAAATGAGCTGATTATTGTTAAAGATAGTAATGAATTATTGGGGTATCATTATATTATTATATCTCCATTTATTTAGGTTTACATTTTCCCATAATAAAAAGTTAACAGAAGAGAAGTAATTATATAAAATTCCACAGAGAGGTCAAATAAGATGTAAACTAAGAACATTCTATTCATATTGGTCATTGGTGGCTTTTTCAGAGCAGTTTCAATGGAATGATGAGGACAGAGGAGAGTTTGCAGCAGGTTAAAAAGTAAATGATTTATTGCCATTTGCAATGACATAATGGAACTAGAGAGTATTATGCTAAGTGAAGTAAGTCAGAGAAAGACAAATACCATATGATTTTACTCATGTGAAATTTAAGAAACAAAACAGATAAACGTGGGGGGGGCAAAGAGAAGCAAACCAAGAAATAGACTCTTTACCATAGAGAACAAACTGATGATTACTAGAGGGTAGATGGGTGGGGGGATGGGTTAAATAGGTGATGGGGATTAAGGAGTACACTTGTTGTGATGAGCACTAAGTATTGTATGTAAGTGATGGAATCACTAAATTCTGCATCTGAAACTAATATTGCACTATATGTTAACTAACTAGAACTTAAAAACTTGAAAAAAGTGGATGATTCAGAATACTCTTATGCCTTAGATGCCTTAGAATTAGCAGAGCATTTATCTCTCTCTTTTTCTAAATTTATAATTATGGAAAATTTCAAACTAAGAATAAAGAAAGGTTAGAATAATGAACCTCCATGTACCTGTTGCCCAGCTTCAGTAATTATTAGCATTTTGTCAGTGTTGTTTACTTTGCATACCTCCACCATTTTTTAAAAAAGATTTATTTATTTATTTGAGAGAGAGAGAGAGAGAGAGTGGGGGTTAGAGGCACAGGGAGAGGAGAAAGAATCTCAAGCCAACTTCCCATTGAGTGCAGAGCCTGACATGAGGCTTGATCTCAAGACCCTGAGATCATGATCTCATCCAAAACCAAGGGTCAGAAGCCTAACCAAACTGAGCCACCCAGGCACCAATGCCATTTTTGGATGAACATTTATTTTCACTTGTAAATAAACCAGTATTCATTTCCAACTGATGAGGACCTTTTCCTAATTAGCGTGGAACTATTAGCACAACTAGCAAAATTAAAAATAATTTAAAGATTTCTTAATAAGATATAAGAAGCATAGATCAACAGAGAAAAAGTTTACACATTAATTGACATTTAAGAATTTTAAATTTCATTTACGAAAGGTCAGCACAAAAAAGAGAAAAAATAGGCTGAGAAAAGATAAATATACATAATAGTCAGAGATTAAAGAGCCATATCAAATCAATAAGAAAAAGACAGTCCAATAGAAAATGGGCAAACTAAAGTAACTTACAGAGGGGGATATCTAAGGTGCCAACAAACTTGAAAAATAGTCAACCTCCCTAGTCACAGGAAGAATTAAATTAAAACCACAACGAAATACCATTTTATATCTTTTATGTAGACAAAATTTAATCTGATAAAACCATATGTTAGGAAACATTTAGACAAATGGGAATCCTCAGGTCCTACTAATGAGAATGTAAATCAAACAGTTGTTGAAGAAAAGTTTGGAAATATCTACCAAAGGTGAAAAGTAATATATACCTAATGGTCCAGAAATTACCCCCCTCAGCATAGAACCCATTAAAAAGTCTTGCATATATGCATTAGAAAATATGTATAAGAGTGTTCATTGCAGCATTGTTTGCAATAGGAAAAAAATGGGAATTACCTAAATGTCCAACAATAGAAGGATAAATAAATTCTGCTTTATTCATATACTAGAATACTAAATAGAAGTTAAAATATTTATCAACCTCAAAAAACATGTTTTTTTTAAAGATTTTATTTATTCATTCATGAGAGGCACAGAGAGAGAAAGAGACAGAGACACAGGCAGAATGAGAAGTAGGCTCCATGCAGAGAGCCCGATGTGAGACCCGATCTCAGGACTCCAGGATGATGCTCTGAGCCTAAGGCAGACACCCAACCACTGAGCCACCCAGGCGTGCCTCAAAAAACAGTTGAGTGAGGAACACAAAATGTATGAAAAGTATAAAGTATCATATCATTAACATAAAGTTTATAAATTATAAAATAATGGTATACATTGTTTATGAATACATACACAAAAAAAATAATAGTATATAAACATGTGTGGGCATGATTTCAGGATCCAATTTCAGGATTCCAGTTACCTCTGTGAAAAAAGAAGTGACCATAAAGGGCTTCAGCTTGGTCTGTAATATTTGTTTGTTTGTTTTTTTAAAGGCCCAAGAGTAAAACCTAAAAGAAATCTAAAAAGATTAAGAGCTGGGCAGCCCGGGTGGCTCAGCGGTTTAGCGCCGCCTTCAGTCCAGGGCCTGGTCCTGGAGACCTGGGGTTGAGTCCTGCATTGGGCTCCCTGCATGGAGCCTGCTTCTCCCTCTGCCTGTGTCTCTGCCTCTCTCTCTCTCTTTCTGTGTCTCTCATGAATAAATTAATAAAATCTTTTTAAAAAAATAAAATAAAATCTTTAAAAAAAGAAAAAAGATTAAGAGCTAATCAGGCACATGGATGTTTATTATATTTTTTGCTCTATAATTTTCTATATGTTTGAAGTATTGTTAAAAGGAAAAAAAAACAGTGAATGAGAGAGAGAAGGATGTGGAAGCAGTGAGCCTCTTGGCTCTGCAGTCAAGGAAAGAGAACAGCAGTTAGGAAAGGAAGAAGGGCCAAACTCCTAATGGGGCCACAAGTTTTGAAATGTTGGGAGGTGAAAGGCCAACCCATGCCTTTCATTTTTTATTATCCTCCTCTTGTTTGACAAATAATACTTGGCAAATAAGCACTCTATGACTTTTGCTGAATGGATGAATGGAGTTAATAGCCACATTGCTTCCAAAGAAACAGTTGGCACCAATGATATATAGTTGAACATTCTTTTTTAACAAGGTGGCTCAGAATTTCCTGAATAGATTCCTCTGGGGCAATTGCTTCCCGCTTTAAAAAAAAAGCCATATCCTTTGACTAAATGGGGATTTCTGCCGTGCTTGCTAGCACTGATTAGAATCTAGCGTCCTCTCTTGATTAAAACACTAACATGGTGAGGTATCTGAGTGTTTTTTCTCCCTAAAGCCAGCATTATTGAGGCATATTGACAACATGAAAGTGAGCCATTTTAGGGGCATAATTCAATGACTGCTAATAAATTCATGGAATTGTACAGCTATCAGTACACTCCACTTTTAGAATATTTCCATGACATCAAAAATAAGTTCATGCCTGTTTGTAGTTAATCTCTCCTTCCAGCCCCAGCCTGTCCACCCAGCCCCAGACTACCAGGCTTTCTGTTTCTACATATTTACCTCTCATGGACATTTTGTATAAATGGAATCGTATCATACGCAGTGTCTATGTCTGACTTATTTCATTTAGCATGTTTTTCAGGTTTATCCATGTTGAAGCATGTATTAGAATTATATTCCTTTTTATTGCCAAATAGTATTTGAGTATAGGGATATAGCATATTTTGTTTATCCACTCATCAGGAGATGAATAATTAGATGGTTTCCAGTTTGGAGCTATTATGAAGAATGCTGCTGTGAACAATTTGCACACATATGTTTTTATGTGTGGATATGTGTTTTCATTTCTTTGGGTGGCTTCATTTCTTTTGGGAGTGGAATTGCTGGATTCTATGGAAAGTTTATTTTTTAAGAAACTGTTGAACTGGGGCAGCCCGGTGGCTCAGCGGTTTAGCGCCGCCTTCAGCGACCCCTGGAGACCCAGGGTCGAGTCCCACATCGGGCTCCCTGCATGGAGCCTGCTTCTCCCATTGCCTGTGCCTCTGCCTCTGTGTGTGTGTGTGTGTGTGTGTGTGTGTGTGTGTCTCATGAATAAATAAATAAAATCTAAAAAAAAAAAAAGAAAGAAAGAAACTGTTGAACTGTTTTCCAAAGTGACTATACCCTTCTACATTTCTACCAGCAATTTGTATTAGGGTTCTAGTAATTCCACTTCCTCATCAACACTTGTTATTCTCTTCCTTATAATTACAGCATACTAGTAGGCATGAAGTGGTATCTCATTGTAGTCTTTTTACATGCAGTTTTAATTTGTATTTCCCTTAACAAATGGTGTTGAGCATATTTTATGTGCTTATTAGCCATTTGCCTATCATTTTTGGTGAAATGTTTATTCAAGTCTTTCACCCATTTTTCAAATTGAGTCTCTTTTTATTATTGAAATGTAAAAGTTCTTTATATATCCTGCATATAAGTCGCTTTTCAGGTATATGATTTGCAAATATTTTCCCCCAGTCTGAGGGAAAAGTTTTTAAAAATTTTCTTAATAGTATCTTAATAGTATCTTAGTAGTATCTTAAATACAATATTTAAGATACTACAGGTATTTAAAAATTTATATTGAAGCAAAATTTCACAGTATCAAATAAAAATTCATTAAATTTTGCTGTTCTATATTCATATAGCTAGAAATGTAGTATAAGTAACTTCTACCTAAAATAGTAATAATATTTTCATTGACTTGACTTGGAATCTAAGAGGTTTAAAGAAAATGATACAAACCTAAGGGGATTAATTAAGGCAAGCATGAATATAGAAATCTTTTTTTTAAAGATTTATTTATTCATGAGAGACACAGACTGGGAGAGAGAGGCAGAGACATAGGCAGAAGGAGAAGCAGGCTCCTCACTGGGAGCCCAATGCAGGACTCAACCTGAGCCGAAGGCAGGCGCCCAACAACTGAGCCACCCAGGCATCCTATGAATATAGAAATCTTGCTTGAGAAGGATCAGTATAGTAAAGAGGACACATTGTCTTTCTTTCTCTCTTTCTTTCTCTTTCTTTCTTTCTTTCTTTCTTTCTTTCTTTCTTTCTTTCTTTCTTTCTTCTGTCTATCAGAGAGAGAGAGTGCAAGAGATAGAACGAGCAAGGGGAGGGGCAGAGAGAGGGGGAAAAGCAGACTTCCGGCTAAGCAGGGAGCCTGATGCAGGGCTCCATCCCAGGACCCTGGGATTATGATCTGAGCTGAAGGCAGATGCTGAACCAACTGAGCCACGTAGGTTCCCCAAGATGACTCATTTTCAAAGTGAATATATAAATTCAATTCAGTAAGAATTTTTTAGTATCTATTATGTATTAATCATTATATTCTATGCTGAACAAAGTATGAAAAAGGCACAATCTTATGTCTTAGAAAATATACAAGTATCAAGACACTGGAGTCACTATAGGGAAAAGAATTAGCTTGGATTCCTGCCTCCCATCATTTACTATAATATGCCCCATATGAATCTTCAACTTACTCATCTGGTTTGGTTATCTATTACTGCATAACAAATCAGCCCAAAATAGTGGTATAAAATAACTATAGTAATTTATTTTGCTTTCAGATTTTTACTATTGAGTAGGATGTTTGCTTTGGGTTTTTCAAAAATGGCTTTTAATATGCTGAGGTAATTTTCTTCTAGTCCTAGTTTATTGAGTGTTTTTGTCATAAAAGGATGTTGAATTTTTAAAATGTTATTTACGGGATCCCTGGGTGGCGCAGCGGTTTGGCGCCTGCCTTTAGCCCAGGGCGCGATCCTGGAGACCCGGGATCGAATCCCACATCGGGCTCCCGGTGCATGGAGCCTGCTTCTCCCTCTGCCTGTGTCTCTGCCCCCTCTCTCTCTCTCTCTCTCTCTCTCTCTCTCTCTCTGTGACTATCATAAATAAAGTTAAAAAAAAATAAAATGTTATTTACTTTATTTTAGAGAGAGAGCATGAGTAGGGGGGAGGGGCAGAGGGAGAGGAAGAAAGAGAATCTCAAGCAGACTCCTCATTGAGTGGGGAGCTCAACACAGGGCTTGATCCCATGACCCTGAGATCATGACCTGAGCAGAAACCAGAGTCAGACACTCAACCAACTGAGCCACCCAGGCACCTGCAAAAGTGTGTTGAATTTTGCCAAATGCTTTTTCTACATCCATTGAGATAATCAGATGTGTTTTTTCCTTCATCTTGTCAATATGGTTGACTGATTGACTTCACATGTTGAAACATACCTGCACTCTAAGAATAAACCCCACTTGGACATGGAGATTAATTCTTTTAATATGCTGCTGAACCCAGTTTCACTAGTATTTTGTTGAGGATTTTTGTATTGATACTCATAAGGGATATTGGTCTGGAGTTGTTTTATAGGCCCTTTGTCTAACATTAGTATCAGGGTTTTACTGGCCTCTTAAAATGAGTTTAGTAGTGTTTTCTTCTCTTCAATTTTTTAGAAAACTTTGAGAAAGACTGGCAATTATAATAAGATCAATTATGCCTTTTAAAGAAGTGGAAAAAATCATTTTGGACTGCTTTGAATATACAAAGCTGAAATAAAGGGAGGGGAAACACCCTTTAGGCAAGCAAACGTGCCCTGCACTTCTGGTTTTTTCTGTTTCATTGTAAATGGTCCAGGCTCAAATTAGGGCAACACCTTAACTCCGAAGGCATCATGGCTGAGAGAATTCTCTTCCTCACTTCATTCTAAAATCAGCTCTGGTGTCATTTCTTCATCTTGTTCTGAACAAGTTAACTCCTACATTAATTAACCACCTTGCCTTAGACTGGTTATTGAGGAGATTTGGTCATTCCCACAGTTCAAATAAAACTCAAAAAGAGGGCAGCCTGGGTGGCTCAGCAGTTTAGCACCGCCTTCAGCCCAGGGCCTGATCCTGGAGACCCGGGATCGAGTCCCATGTCAGGCTCCCTGCATGGAGCCTGCTTCTCCCTCTGCCTTTGTCTCTGCCTCACTCTCTCTCACTCTCTCTCTCTCTCTGTGTGTCTCTCATGAACAAATAAATAAAATATTTTAAAAAATAAAATAAAATTCGAAAAGATAAGAAATAACCTCTTTGTGAAAACCCAAAGAAAAAAATTGAGGATAAGACTTCTGAAAATTAACAGAACTGTAGCTTATTTCTAAACGCCCCTGGGTTATATGAGATGTCCCTATAGAGTTATAAAAAACTCCCCATATATTTGGTTAGGTCAGCTAGAGTTGGATTTTGGTTAATTACAACAAGAATCTTAGCCAATACAGTATTGAATTTGCTGAGACCTGATACTGGCCATGGCATGGCTCAGTGCACCACTTACACAGTGACCCTGTGTAAATATTTAAAATAGTTTGGCTGTGGCTCTCCCTTTCTGTTGTTTTTTTTTTTAATAGTTTTATTGGGACATAACTGACATGCTTTGAAGTTCACCCTTTTAAAGTGTACAATTGAGTGGTTTTTAGTGTATTCACAAAGTTGTGCAACCATAGCCACAATCATTTTTAGAATATTTTCATCACTCCAGGAAGAAACTCCATACCTTTTATCCATAACCCCTAATCCTTCCATCTCCCCCATCCCTAGGCAATCACTAATCTACTTCTGTCTTTATAGATTTGTCTGTTTGGGCCATTTGGAACTGTATAAGCTATGGTACTTTTTTGTCTGACTTCTTTCACCTAGGGTACTATTTTAAAAGTTCATCCAAAATAAATAAATAAATAAATAAATAAATAAATAAATAAATAAATAAATAAATAAAGGTTCATCCATGTGTTGTAGGATGTATCAGGACTTCATTCCTTTTTATTGCTGAATAGTATTCCATTGTAAGGATATACCACATTTTATTTTTCCATTTCTTGGTTGATGGATATCTGGGTGCTTTTGATTGTTTTGGCTATTGTGAATAATGCTGCTATAAAATTTCATGTACAAGATTTTATGTAGACATATATTTTTAATTCTTTGCGTACAACACATGGATGAACCTTTAAAATAGTACCCTAGGTATTATAAGTCTGTAGGGACATCTCACATAATCCAGGGGCGTTTAGATTGGATTATTTGATTTTTTGAAGGATTCCATTTTAATCAAATCTATTTTTTCCCCTTTTGAGCCATCTATTTGTACAGTTATTTTAGTACTTGTCCTAGGAATTACAATACATACTTAACTTTCACAATATTCTTAGAATTAATGTTTACCACTTAAAGCAGAATGGAGAAACTTTACCACCATATAAGTCTCTTATCCTTCTTGCTTTATGTTGTAGTTATCACATATGATACGTTTGTATATACATGGAAAACCCTGCCAGACAATATTGTAATTTTTGCTTTCAACTCTCACATATACTTTAATTAAGGGGAGAAAATAATCTACTATATTTTCTCAGACTTTCTCAGACTTATCATTTCTGTTGTTCTTCTCCCATTCCTGAAGTTTGAAATTTCCATCTAGTATCATTCCTCTTATATCCCCTAATAAAATTTTTCCATCTAGTATCATTCCCCCATTTATCCCCTAATAAAAAATTTCCTTTAGTATTTCTTTTAGAGCTGGAAACAAATTCTCTTAGTTTTACTAGTCAATGTCTTTATTTCACCTTGCTCCCTGAAGGACATTTTCACTGGACACAGAATCCAGGGTTGATAGTTCTTTTCTTTCAGCACAGGGAAGTCTGTTCCAGTGCCTCCTGATGTCTATGGTTTCTAATAAGAAATATGAAGTTTTAAAAATAATTATTTTCCTAATGTTAGCCGTGTGGTCTCAAGTGTGGATTCCGTAGTAAGACCAAGTGTTTTTGTCAGGTGTTCTGAGCTGTACCTTGATGTGTAAAAGAAGAAATACTGGTTAAAACAACTTTCACCTTCTAGGATCTACTTTTTAAATCTTATGTCCCTTGTAGTTCTCAACTGCATGTACCAGGCCTCTAGAAACTAGTAGTGAAACTGAACCAACTGGATGGGAGTAGCCACGGATAGGGCTTGTTTTCCAAAGAAGAGTGTTGTTTAGAGTAGCGAAATTCTAAGCCTCCTTAGGCGTGTTGTAAAGCTGTTCAAGAAGTAACTCCACAAGTTTTGTGAGTGGAAATGTGTAGTGCTCAAATCACATTCTGCTTTAAGAGGTTGTAACAAATACAAACAAATTAAAAAAAAACTGGGTGGCACAGTCAGTTAAGTGTCCAACTTTTGGTTTCAGCTCAGGTCGTGATCTCAGGGTTGTGAGATTGAGCCCCTCGTTGGGCTCTGTGCTTAGTGCGGAGTCTGCTTCAGACTTTATTTCCCTATCCCTCTGCTCCTCCCCACTGTACTCTCTTTCTGTCTCAAATAAATAAAGAAATCTTAAAAAAATAATTATTCTCCTATATATAATGCATTGTTTTTCCTCTAGCAGCTTTCAAGATTTTTTTAAAAAGAGATCTCATTTATTCACCCATGAGAGACACAGATTGAGAGAGGCAGAGACACAGGCAGAGGGAGAAGCAGGCTCCCCGGAGGGAGCCCAGCACAGTACTCGATCCTGGGACCCCAGGACCACGACCTCAGCCAAAGGCAGGCACTCAACCACCACACAACCCAGGGGCCCCAGCTTTCAAGATTTTAAATTTGTGTTTGGTTTTTAGTTGTTTGATTATAATATATCTGAGCATCGATTTCTTTGAGTTTAACCTTTTGGGGTTGGTGGGGTTTCTCGATTCTGTACAGTTATGCTTTTCACCAAATTTGATCATTTTTCAGCCATTGTTTCATCAATTTAACTTTTGCAACACTCTCTCTTCTCCTTCTGAGACTCCAGTGATACAAATGTTAGATGTTTTTGTATTGGCCCATAGGTTCACTATGACTCTGTTCATTTTTGTCCCCCCCCTTCCAATGTTTTGTTTCTCTTTATTTTTCAGATTGCACAATTTCTATTGCTCAGTCTTCAAGTTCATCAACACCTTTACTCTGTTACCTCCATTTTGCTATTGAACCCATTGAATGAATTTTTAATTTTGGTTATTATATTTTTCAGTTCTAAAATATCCTTTATGTTTGTTTGTTTTATTGAGGTATAGTTAACACAAAATGTTACACTGGCTTCAGGTGGATTACATAGTGTATGTTATGCTGTGCTCACCACGAGTGTAGCTACCATCTGTCACCACGCAACACCGTTATAATACCATTGACTGCATTCCCTATGCTGTAACTTTCATCCCTGTGACTTATTCATTCTCTAACTGGGAGCCTGTACCTCCCACTCCCCTTCACTCCTTTTTGCCCAGCCCCCATGTCCCTCCTCTCTGGCAACCACCAGTTTATTCTCTGTATTTATAGGTTTGTTCCTGCTTTGTTTTGTTTTTTAGATTTCATATGTAAGTTAAATCATATGGTTTTTGTCTTTGACTCATTTCATTTAGCATAATACTTTCTAGGTCCACCCATGTTGTTGAAATGGCAAGATCTCATTCTTCTTTTAGGCTGAATAATATTCCATTGTAGGGATATACCACTTCTTCTTTATCCATTCATCTAGTGATGGGTACTTGGGTTGCTTCCATATCTTGGCTATTGAATGCTACAGTAAACATAGGGGTGCAGATATCTTTTTGAATTAGTGTTTTTGTTTTCTTTGGGTAAATACCCACTATTGGAATTACTGGGTCATATGGTATTTCTGTTTTTTTGAGGAACTTCCATTTTGTTTTGTGCATTGGTTACACCAATTTATATTCCATCCAAGAGTGCATGAGGGTTCATTTTTCTCCACATCTTTACCAACACTAGTTATTTCTTGTCTTTTTGATACTAGCCATTCTGAAAGGTGTGAAGTGATATCTCACTGTGGCTTTAATTTGCATTTCTGTGATAATTAGTGATATTGAGCATCTTTTCATGTGTTTGTTGACCATCTGTATCATTGGATTTATTTTTACAGCTTTCATTTCTCTGCTGACATTTTTTGCCTTTCCATCCATTTCAACCATGTTCACCTTCTTCTTGGAGTATGGTTATTTATAATAGTTGCTTGAAAGCATTGTTTGAAATCTATATCTGGATCATCTCAGAGTTGGCTTCTATTGGTTGTCTTTTCCCTGGTGAATTGTAGAGATTTTCTTGGGTCTTCTATGTTGAATAATTTTAGATAGTATCATAGACATTTTGAAAAATATGTTCTGAGACTGTATGTATCTTGTTTAAATCCTATGGAGGATTTTTATTTTTCAATTATTATTATTGTTGTTGTTTGGTAGAAAATCAACCTGATCAGGTTCAGGATATAAGGTATATCTCACTTTCTGTCATTTCAACGTAAGTCCATAATTTAAACTTTTTGTGGTGCTATTTGGATCAATCCCTCACATGTGCCACCCAGGGTGCAGCCTGGTTCCTGAGCAGTGATCAATCCTATAGTTCACTTCTCAAAGCCTTGCTATTCTATTTAAAATCAGATCTGTGCATTCACAGCCTGAGTATAAGCTCATGCAGAACTTCTGTTTAGCTCCTTCTTCTCCATAATCTCCCTACATTCTCCTGCACTCAGGGAATCCTCGTTTTGGCACCCTGGCTATAGAGTTGATGCTTTATTCTTCCTGCTTTGCCGTGGGCTTCATATAGTTAGATTGGCCTCTGGGACTGAGGGATTGAGGGCTATATAGAGAAAAAATCAACAGGAATTCCTGCACTCTCTCTCTTCAGACCACGGTTCCTCCAGTCAGAGAGAGGTATTCCCTTATCTCAGATTTTAGGTGTCCACATGACCCCTGCTGCCTACACTAACCACCACCACCGGATTGTAACTCAAGACTGGGGATTGATTGCCTGAGGGTTTGGACAAGAGAGAAAGAAAAAAGAATATTTTATCTACTATCTTTGATTTGTGGAAGCCTTAATTCCATTCCTTGATCTAGAAAGAGAGGGATTCTCTTGGAATTCTCTGTCTACACCTTGTGCATAGTTCTGGGATTTGGGCTGCCTTTGCATTCACGCTGGTAGATACAGAAGAAAAATCAGGAAACTTATTGCTAAATTAGTAGTACTTTTTAATAAGATTCATTTACTTTGGAATGCCAGGGTGGCTCAGTTGGTTAAGTATCTGTCTTCAGCTCAGATTATGGTCCCAGGGTCCTGGGATCAAGCCCTGCATCAGCAGGGAGCCAATTTCTTTTTCTCCCTCTGCTCCTTCCCACACTTGCATGCTCTCTCTCTCTTTCTCAAATAGATAAATAAATATATACTTTTTAAAAAAGAGTTATTTACTATTTGATAGAGAGAGCACAAGCAGGAGGAGGGGCAGAGGGAGAGAATCTTCAAGCAGACCCCCCTTCCCCCCCCCCGCCCCCACTGCTGTTAAGCATGGAGCCTGACAGGGGGCTCAATCCCACAACCCACAAGACCATGACCTGAGCCAAAACCGAGTCTTGCGCTCAACCAAGTGAACTACCTAGGCACCCTGAATTAATAGTACTTTCAGTCTTGGTTTTCCTCATCAATTTGTCTGCTATTCACTTTTTTAGAGCCTTCAGTCACATCATGTATTCTCTCTGGGTTTCTTAGTTGCATTCAGTGGGAAAACTGCAAGAGTGTGCTTAGCTTTATAGTTTCTTCTAGAAGATTTATAACTTTATCTTTTTAAATTTGCATAATTCATCTTAAAATAATTTTTGTATCAAAGGAGGTAAAAGTCAGGGTTCACTTTTTCCATATAGGTCAGCACCACTTGTTGAAAAGACTGTTTTCACATTAAATTCCTTTGATACCGTGGTTTAAAAAAAAAATTGATCATATAAGAGTGAGTCTATTATTGGATCATGTTTTCCCCTACTGACATATTTTTTATGTCAATACCATATTATCAGTGATTACTGCAGCTTCAACATACATCTTAAAACCAGGAAATATGTAAGTCCTCAAAATTTCTACTTTTTTATCAAGATTGTATTGACTATTTTAGGTAATTTATATTTCCATATAAATTTCAGAATCAAGTTTAGTTTAAAAAAAAGTCTTTCTTGTGGAGAATTGACGTCTTAACTTTGATTTTTTTCAATCCATGAACATTGCATATCTTCCCATTTGTTTAGGCCTTCTTTAAGTTTCCTCAGCAGTGTTGTGTACATGTTATCATAAAGATCTTGCACGTTGTGAAATTTGTTCCTAAATATTTTACATGTCTTAGGTACTACTGTAAATGGTGTCTTTAAATTTTAATTTTCAGAGGACCTGGGTGGCTCAGAAGGTTAATGTCTGCTTTCAGCTCAGGTCATGGTCTTCAAGTCCCGGGATCAAGCCCAACTTTGGGCTCCCTGCTCAACAGGGAGTCTGGTTCTCCCTCCCCCTGTGCTTCTCCCCACTGTCCATGCATGTGCTTGCTTTCTCTCAATTGAATACATAAAATCTTTTATAAAATAAAATTTAATTTTATTTTTTCTCATAGTTACTGTATGGAAATACAATTGATTTTTAAATTTCTTTTTTTATTATTATTTATTTACTCATGAGAGACACACAGAGAGAGAGAGAGAGAGAGAGGCAGAGACACAGGCAGAGGGAGAAGCAGGCTCCACATAGGGAGCTGGATGTGGGACTCGATCCTGGGTCCCCAGGATCATGCTCTGGACTAAAGGCAGCACTAAACTGCTGAGCCACCCAGGCTGCTCACAATTGATTTTCATATATTGACCTTATTTCCTGATGTTTGCTATATTTATTTATTTAATATAATAGCTTTTTTTGTAGATTCCTTAAGATTTTCTGTTAATACAATCATGTAATTTCTGAATAAAGACAGTTTTACTTCTTCCTTTCCAATATGGATGCTTTTCTTTTTTTCCTCATTGCATTAATTAGAATCTCCAATATAATGTTGAACAGAAATGATGCGAGTGGACAGCCTTGCCTTGATCTTGATATTAGGAGAAAAATATTCAGTCTTTACTCATTAAGCATGGTCATAGATGCCCTTTGTCTGAGTGAAGAATTATTTTCCTCTATTCCTAGTTTGGTGAGTTTTTGTCATAAATACAGGTTGAATTTTTCCAGTTGCCTTTGCTGCATCTATTGAGGTGGTCATTAAGTTTTTCTTCTTTTTTTCCCTATGTAGCAAATAATATCAGTTGGTTTTTGAATGATAGTCCAAACTTGTATTCTTCAGAAAACTTGATTTAGTTGTGAAGCAATAAATTTTTACGCATTGGTGAATTAAATTTGTCATTATTATTTTTTAAAAAAATATTGTATCTATTTATTCATGAGAGACAGAGAGAGAGACAGGCAGGCAGAGGGAGAAGCAGGCTCCATGCAGGGAGCCTGATGTGGGACTGGATTCCGGGTCTCCAGGATCACGCCCTTGGCTGAAGGCGGCGCTAAACCTCTGAGCCACCCTATGGAAAGATTTTAAATTACCAAATCCTAAAAATAATTTTTTTAAATCATGTTAACTTTAAGTCTTTCTCCTTTTTTAGTTGAATTCATTTTAATTTATAAATTTTCTCCTAATCACTGATTTAGCCAAATCCCACAAATTTTGATATACCATTATCATTCAATTTGAGATTTTCTAATTTCCTTTGTAATTTCTTTTTTTTTTTAAGATTTTATTTATTTATTCATGAGAGACAGAGAGGGGTGGCAGAAACACAGGCAGAGGGAGAAGCAGGCTCCATGCAGGGAGCCCCATCGGGACTCGATCCCAGGACCCCGAGATCATGCCCTGGGCGGAAGGCAGATGCTAAACCACTGAGCCACGCAGGGATCCCCTCCCTTGCAATTTCTTCATTGATCCATGGGTTAATTAAAGCATATTGTTTAATTTCCAAATACTTGAAGATGTTCCAGACATCTGTTATTGAATTCTATTTTTGTTAAATTGCAGTCAGAGAACAAAGTCTATATCATTTCAACTTTTAAAACTTATGTCTTATTCTCTAGGCCATTTGTGATAAATGTTCAATGTGCACTTAGAAAGAATGTGTTTTCTGCAGTCGTTCAGTGTAGTGTTCTATAAATGTCAAAAGATTGATTTAGTTTATGGTGTCGTTCAAGTCTTCTGCAGTCTTTCTGATATTGTTTGTTCTATTAGTTCTTGAGAGAGAAGTGTTGAAATCACTAAATATAATTATGAATTTGTATTTCTTTTTTTGGTTCTGTCAGTTTTGTTTCATGTATGTTGAAACTCTGTTATTAAAGTACATACAAATTATGATTATGTATCTTCTTGGTGAAATGATCCTTTTTTCATTAATAAACATCCCTCTTTATCTCTGATAATCTCCTTGTCCTGAAGTCTGTTGTTTGATATGATAGCCATTCCATCTTTCATAAAAATAAGTGTGGGCCGCCTAGCTGGCTCAGTTGGTACAGCATGTGACTCTTGATCTCAGGATTGCAAATTTGAGTCCTATGTTGGATGTAGAGATTACTTAAAAATAAAAAATCTTTTTAAAAAATTTGCATAAGATAGTTTGCATAGATTTTCATAAGATTAGTGTTCACATGATATATCTTTTTCTATCCTTATATTTTTACTCTCTCTGGGTCATTTATTTAATGGAAATCTCTTAAACAGCATACATTTGGTTTTTGCTTTTTAAAAAAAAAATCTAATTTGATAACCTCTGTTTTTAAACTAGAATATTAATCAGTTTACATTTACTGTAATTTTTATGGCTGGTTTTAATTTGGCATCTTGCTGTTTGTTTTGTTTTATTTGGTCTCTGCTTTTCTCCTCTTCCTTCCCTCCCTACTTTTGTATTATTTGTGTTTTCCAGTACCCAAGTTTGTCTTTACTATTGGCCGATTAGCTAGACATATTTTTCTTTTATATATTTAGTCATTATTCTGGAATTTATAGTGTTCATCTTTAACTTATAATACTCTACCTTCAAATAACATAAATTCATATATAATTTAAGGACCTCATAATAGTGTATTTTCAGTCCTTTCCATTCTTTTTGGTGTTGTTTACATACATTTTACTTCTACATTTCATCATAAACCCTGCAATACATTGTTATTTTGTTTCTTTAAACAATTATCTTTTAAATAAATTTAAAAATGAGGGAAACAGTCTTTTACACTTACCTTCATATTTACCAGTTCTACTACTCTTTATCCTTTATTCCATTTACTCATTCATGCTTTCACCTGGCATCATTTTCTTTCAGCTTGAAGAATCTATTTAAATTTTTTTGTAGAACATGTCTACTGACATTGAATTTTCTGAGCTTTTTCTGTTCTTCTTCTTTTTTTTTTAAGATTTTATTTATTTATTCATAGAGATGCAGAGAGAGAGAGAGAGAGAGGCAGAGACACAGGCAGAGGGAGAAGCAGGCCCCATGCAGAGAGCCCCACGCGGGACTCGATCCAGGGTCTCCGGATCACGCCCTGGGATGCAGGCGACGCTAAACCGCTGCGCCACTGGGGCTGCCCTCTGTTCTTCATTTTTAAAGGATATTTCTGCCCAATATAGATTCTAGTTTAACAACGTTTATTTATTTATTTTACACTTTAAATGGTTGCTACATTGTACTCTGGCTTGGATTTTTTCTGTTCAGAAGCCAGATGTGATTCTTTTTTTTTTTTTTAATTTTTTATTTATTTATGATAGTCACAGAGAGAGAGAGAGACACAGAGACACAGGCAGAGGGAGAAGCAGGCTCCATGCACCGGGAGCCTGATGTGGGATTCGATCCCGGGTCTCCAGGATCGCGCCCTGGGCCAAAGGCAGGCGCCAAACCGCTGCGCCACCCAGGGATCCCGCAGAAGCCAGATGTGATTCTTATCATTATTCCCTTGTGTAATACATTTTCTTCCTCTGACTGCTTTTAGGGTTCTCTTTTTCACTCGTTTCCAGAAATTTGATTATCATGGTTCTTCAGTGTGTTTTCCTTTATTTTTATCCTTCTCAGGGTTCCTTGACATTCTTAGATCTGTGAGTTTTTATTTTGGATCTTGAAAAAAAATTGATCATTATTCAAACTCTCTATTGTAACAAATTTTTCTGCCTTAATATCTCTTGCTTCTTCTTCTGGTCCTTGAATTTCACATAGAGTTGATGGCCTGATATTGTCCAATCATTGATCACTAAGACTTTGTTAACAATTTCCTAGGCTTCTTTCCTCAGTGTGCTTCAGTTTGGATCATTTCTATTATATCTTTAAATTCACTGATCTTTCTGTGTTTCTCTCTGCTGTTAAACCTATTCAATGAAGTTTTCAATTATTATATTTTATTTTTGGATTCCAGGATTTTTATTTGATCCTTTTTTGCACTTTCCAATTTTCTATCAAAATTTCCTAATTATTTCTTTTTTCTGTTCATTTTTCCTCAAAATGGTTGAACTTATTTATAATACTATTTTTAAAAATTTGGAAAGCCCAGGTGGCTCAGCGGTTTAGTGCCGCCTTTCGCCCAGGGTATGATCCTGGAGACCCAGGATCAAGTCCCACATCAGGCTCCCTGCATGGAGCCTGCTTCTCCCTCTGCCTCTGCCTCTGCCTCTGCCTCTGCCTCTGTCTCTGTCTGTGTGTGTGTGTGTGTGTGTGTGTGTGTGTGTGTGTGTGTCTTATGAATAAATAAATAAAATATTTAAAAAAATTTTTTAAAGCTTTTCTCCTTTTCACCACCATCCTGGTGTGTGTGGTTGACTATTCCTCACCATGTGTTCTCACAAGACTTTCAGAATCAAGTGACTCCTGGCCAAGAAACAGAAGCAGAAACATCCCATTCCCCAGTGGATTTGAATGAAAACTGGTAATAGAATCAGGTACAACTCCAAGATGAGGCACCAGAGAACGAAGCTGAATCTATGAGGCATCACACATCGTGAAATGGCACACATAATTGGCATACATATTTAAGGTGCATGAAGATCACATGTTCCTATCCTGTCACTCTGTAAACATCCCTTCTACCTGGCCAATTGACATGTTTTATCAGGGGAATCATTTTTTTCTTTGTTACTAGGCCTCTACACCAGTAGATTGGTTCAGTAATAAATATGAGACCTTTCAGCTGAAAATTTTTTTTAAAGATTTTATTTATTTGAGAAAAAGAGTGTGTGTGTATATAAGTGGGGCAGGGGGCAGAGGAGAGAAAGAAGCAGGCTCACTGCTAAGTGGGAGCTTGACATGGGGCTTAATCTCAGGACCCTGAGATCATGACCTGAGACGAAGGCAGACATTTAACCAACTAAGCCACCAAGGTGCCCCTAAAAACATTTTTTTTCCAGTGTCGTTGGCACACAATGTTACAGTAGTTTCAACATAGTGATTCAATTTCTCTGAACATTATGCTATGCTGTCTATGATGTCTGTCACCATACAATACTATTACAGTATCATCGACAATATTCCCTTTGCTGTGCCTTTTATTCCTGCAACTTATGCATTCTGTAACTGGTAGCCTATATCCCTCAATTCCCTTTTGCCTATCCCCTCCTTGCCTCTCTCCTCTGGTAACTACCAGTTTCTTCTTTATAAGTTTGATTCTGCTTCTGTGTTTGTTTGGTTTTTTAGATTCCACATGTAAGTTAAATTATATGGTATTTGTCTTTCTCAGTCTGAGTTATTTTACTTAGTTTAATACCCTGTGAGTCCATCCATGTTGTTGCAAATGGCAAGATCTCATCATTTTATGGCTATGTAATATTCCATTGTATGTATATACAACTTCTTTTTTTAAAGATTTTATTTATTTATTCATGAGAGGCAGAGACACAGGCAGAGGGAGAAGCAGGTTCCCTGCGGGGAGCCTGATACAGAACTCAATCCCAGGACCCCAGGATCACGACTTGAGCCAAAAGGCTGACTTGTAACCACTGAGCCACCCAGGTGCCCATGTCTATACCACTTTTTTATCTATTCACCTATCAATGGACACTTAGGTTGCTTCTTTATCTTGGCTGTTATAAATAATATTGCAATAAATACAGGGGTGCAAATGTCTGTTTGAATTAGTATTTTCATTTTCTTTGGGTAAATACCCAAATTATATTACTGGATTATATCCTTGTTGATAATAACATCATTTCCCTCATTTGTAGGTGTATTTCTATTGACTAGTTTTTCTCCCAGCTATGAATTATACTTTCCTACTTCATCACATATCTAGTAATTTTTTCTATACTTGGCATTATGAATGTTACCTTATTGAGTGCCTAGATTGGATTTTTGCTGTTATAGAGTTATTGATTTGGCAATTAGCTTAACCTTTTGTGATTTAAAGTTTTTAGGATTTGTTAGGTGGATCTAGAGAAACACTTTAGGCTTATTTTTCTCCTAAGATGTGATCTTTCTGAAGCCTCTATTGAGGTTTCATTTTTATAAAGTGTGTTCACTCTGGCTGGTTTAAAGTTGAACATTTCCTACCCTGTATGGTATTCAGTAGTTATATATCTCACAGCTAACTGATAATTGTTCTTTGCCCAGGTTCCTGGAGCCTTGTCTTGTACATACCAGTTTATTTTTTTTAAGATTTTATTTATTTACTCATGAGACACAGAGAGAGGCAGAGACATAGGCAGAGGGTTCCCTACAGGGAGCCTGATGTGAGACTCAATCCCAAAATTCCGGATCATGCCCCAAGCCAAAGGCAGATGCTCAACCACTGAGCCATCCAGGCATCCCTATACGCAGTTTAATATTTGGCTAGATTCAAAAGAGTCCCTATGTACATTTCCAGAGTAGCTCCATGGTACTGCTCCTCTGTCTTTGTTACTTTGGCAACAAATTCCAGATCACTAAGTAGCCTCAAACTCCGCTTTCTATTTTGTTAAATCAGGGAGACTGCTATGCTCTGTTTAGGTAACCCCTCTTTACACTACACTTCAGAAATTGACTCCAGGGATGCCTGGGTGGCTCAGTGGTTTAGCGCCTGCCTATGGCCCAGGGCGTGATCCTGGAGACCCGGGATAGAGTCCCACGTCGGGTTCCCTGCATGGAGCCTGCTTCTCCCTCTGCGTGTGTCTCTACCTCTCTCTGTGTGTCTCTCATGAATAAATAAATAAAATCTTAAAAAAAAGAAAGAAAAGAAAAAGAAAAGAAAAGAAAAGAGAAAAGAAAAGAAAGAAAAAGAAATTGACTCCAGATAGAAAGTCAGGGAATATGAGGCTCACCTCATATTTTCCACTTTTCTCAAGGATCATGGTACTGTATTATCTGTTATATAACATCTGAGAACAGTTATTTTACATATTCTATCCAGTTTTATGGTTGTTATTATGGGAGAGCTATCAATTTCTGTCATGGATAGAACCATAAATCTTTGTCTCTTGTCTGATTTTATATTTTTACTTGGGTAGGTGATAGACATGCTCTAAGTTCTGATTTTAGTAGATGGTTACATGGCCATATACTTGTCAGAACATGTTGACACTTTAGCACACAATTGTGTACTAAAAACTGGTAAACTTTATTATATGTGAATTATACCACAATGAAGTTCATAAAAAGGCAAAATAAAGGCTTTTGAGATCCAATGATAATAATTTTAGATTTTTCAGGCATGCAAATAACTATAGAGAATAGTTCAGGAAATCCCCTTATATTTATCACTCAGATTACAAAATAAGATAGGACAACCAAATACAGCCAGAAGCTCCCTGTATATCTCTCTCTCCCTTGCAGAGTTAACCACTATCCTGAACTTTGTGTTTATAATCATCATGCTTGCTTTTATCATCTTACTACATGTATATGCATCATCTTAATATGTTGTTTTTAAAGATTTTATTTATTTATCCATGAGAGACACACGCAGAGAGAGAGACAGAGGCAGAGGGAGAAGCAGGCTCCACGCAGGGAGTCCAACATAGGACTGGATCCCGAGACCCCAAGATCACAACATAGGCCAAAGGCAGGGACTAAACCTCTGAGCCACCCAGGGATCCCTAATCTTAATATGTTTGTATCTTGACAAATATGATATTGTTTTCCCTGCTTTTAAACTTTACATTAATGTTTCATCCATCTAGCTGTTTTTAAATGCTGTGATAATAAATAGGCAAAACCGCAAACATAATTATACTTTTATAACTTCTAGCCTTAGGTCTAAGATTCATACTTGGGCCTGAAATGCACAAAGTTTACCAAACTATACATTTTGAAACAACTACATTCTCTCAGGAGAGAAAGCCAAGGGATTCACTATCATTGATGCCTCTGCCCAGGGGGAAGAAAGATTAGTGAACACTCATGCTTGGCAAGTGGCACGAAAGGCAATTTGCAAGGCTGGCCGTGTTCCAAGAGCTGTTGTAAAGACTCATGCGCCCAGGGGTGATGAGGGTTTGGCTGGTCCTATTGCCCTGAGTCAGCAGGCCTGCTGGTGCCTGGTGTCAGCAGTTTCCGGTTGGAGAGTGACTTGCTGGACACCCTCCTGCTTTCTGCTGGATAGAAGTGTCTCAGGAAAATGGATTCCAGCCCTCAGATCCAGGCTGGACCATTAACTCCGTAAATATTATTAATCCCTTAATAAGGGTCAGAAATATCTGTAATTCCCTCCCAGCGTGACTCCTTTTTATGAGGTCCAGCCCACATGCTACCGAGGCACAGGCTCAGATGGCATCTCCTTCCTCACATGAGGCCTGATTCCCCTAATTCAAAATGATGCTTGCTGCTTGTAGCTTTTATCTGTGCCTTTTTTAAAAAAGTCATTTTCTACATATGCCCTATTTCTTTCAGTACCTGTCTCATTTCCTCTATTAAAGCCAGGGACCTGCGTGTGCCAGTTTCTCTTTGTATCCATCCACTTGTCGCCTGCCTCTCACCCCACTCTCAGTGCCTAGGAGAAGATCGACTATACTAACTGGTTGTTGAATAAATGAATGATTGACTGTAACAGATACCCATATTTTCAGTTTATCATACCAAATTTAAAACAACAGAAGCACTTTGCTCACAAAAGGACTCTGTATGGCATAACATGTGTATGGTATTCTCTAGTTTAATCTATAATTCCACGCTTTTGGTTCATGTAACTCCCCAAGAATAAGCCAATCACTGCAATCACCAGGAAGACCACAGCTCATAAACATAGCCAGATCCTCCAGAATAAGTTTTATTTTCTCATAACCTTTGCTTATTCCAAGTAGAGTTTCATTTTCTTTTCCATTGTTCTTTTGAGCTCTAACAAGCCCCTCCTTTGTCCATTTCTTGATTTCCCAACAGGTCAGTTTTGATCACTAGCAGGGTGGTTAAATTTCCTGAAATGCCACACAGCTGAGCCAAAAGTTCTCAACAGAAACAAGAAGGACATCAAACAGTAGAGCCTGTTTTCGAAGTTCCCAGACCGACATGAAATTTGGAAGCATTCAACAACCTCTTTGTTAGTTAAGGAAAATTTTAATCAGGGAAAGTGATGAAAAGCATGTCTATATTAGCACACAAGCACACATACCACACTTACACATGCATACACTTTTGTGTATTTACTTTTCTTTTTTCTTCAAACCAAGCATAATAAATTTCTATATCATTTGGTGGAATCAGTTTCTTCAGGTGGAATGCATGGAATTCCCATTAATAAGTAAATAAGAGAGGAACAGGAATAATTTGTTTATAATTCATTTTATGAAAAGGATTTTTATCAAAATAATTTAAAAATAATATTTAGTAAATAGAAATAGACTCTATCCCTTTCTTCCTCTCTCAGTTCTTTTTCTCAAAGACAACCACCAACACCCAGTTTACCTTTTTGTCCTACTATTTCTTCTAGGACTTACCTCTATTTCTAAATATTACCCTTATATTGTTATTTCTTACTTTCCCAGTTTTAGACATTATCCATTTCTCGTTATGGAAGTTAAGATCTTACCACCCTTTGCTTCTTCCTCTCCATCCTCTCAGTATGGGTATATCACAATTTTCAGTGTATTAATATGCAGTTTTTACCTTATTATGGCTATATCCATATTGTTCCTTCTGAGTCAAGTAGTATAATATATTATGAATGGCTTTTTTTGTTGTCCTGTTTTTCCCACCTTTACTGAGGTTTAAATGACAAAAATTATATGTATTTAAGATGCACATTGTGATGTTTTGATGTATGTATTCATTGTGAAATGATTGCGACAGTCAAGCTAATTTAACATATTCATCACCTTTTTGTGTGTGATGAGAAAAATTGAGGTCTACTCTCTTGGCTAATTTCGAGTATATAGTACTTTAGTATTTACTATAGTCGTCGTGCTGTGTGTCAGCTCCTCAGAACTTACTGATTCTTGTAAGTGAATGTTTGTACCCTTTGACTGGCGTCTCCCCCTGTCCCCATACCCAGCTCCTGGTAACCACTGTTCTACTCTGTTACTGCATTACTTATTAGTTTAAGATTCCACAAAAGAGTGATGCCATGCAGTATATGCCTTTTTGTGTCTAGCTTACTAATTTAGCATAATGTCCTTCAAGTTGATCCATGTTATCACAAATGGCAGGATATACTCCTTTTGATGGCTGAATAATATTCCATTAAATATATATCATTCACACATGATTTTATTTATCATTCATGTGTTGATAAACATTTAGGTTATTTCTATATCTTGGCAACTATGAATAATACTTCAGTGATTGTGAAAGTGCAAATATCTCTGTCAGATAGTGATTTCATGTCCTTTTTTTATTTTAAAGATTTTATTTATTCATGAGATACACAGAGAGACAGAGACACAGGCAAGGGAGAAGCAGGCTCCATGCAGGGAGCCTGACGTGGGACTCGATCCTGGGACTCTAGGATCACGCTCTGGGCTGAAGGTGGCACTAAACCACTGAGCCACCAGGGATCCCTCATGTCCTTTGGATATATATACCAACAGTAGCATTGCTGAATCAGATGGTAACTCTATTTTGAATTTTTTTGAGAAAACTTTACACTGTTTTCCATAGAGGCTGCACCAATTTACATTTCTAACAGCTGTGCACAAGTGTTCCCTTTTCTCTCATCATCCTCACCAAAACTTGTTATTTCTTGATTTTTTTTTTGATAATAGCTATCTTGACACAAGTGATATGATATCTCATTGTGGTTTTGATTTGCATTCTGCTGATAAGTGATGTTGAATATGTTTATATATACATGTTGGCCATTTGTATATCATCTTTGGAAAATGCCTTTTCAGATCCTTTGGTCATTTTTATTTTTATTTATTTATTTGTTTAATAAAGATTTTTATTTATTCATTCATGAGACACACACACACAGAGGCAGAGACAAAGGCAGAGGGAGAAGCTGCCACATTTAAGTTGATTTTGATGTAGAAAGCAGGCATTAAACTGCTGAGCCACCCAAGGATCCCCCCCTTTGCTCATTTTTAATCAGTTATATGAGTTCTTATTTTGGTTATTAACCCCTTATTGGATATATAGTTTGCAAATATTTTCTCCTGTTCTGTAGATCGCCTTTTTGTTTTGTTGATTGTTTTCTTTGCTATGCAGAAAACAATGTAGTTTTATGTAGTCCCACTTGATGATTTTTTTTTCTTTTGTTGTTTGCCCTTTTGGTGTCAAATACAAAAAATCATTGTCAAAACCAATGTCATAAAGCTTTCCCCCTGTTGTTCGTTTGTTTCTAGGAGTGTTATGGTTTTAGGTCTTATGTGTAAGCCTCTAATCCATTTAAGTTGAATTTTTAAAAAAGATTTTATTTATTTATTTATGAGAGACACAGTGAGAGAGAGGCAGAGACACAGGCAGAGGGAGAAGTAGGCTCCATGTGGGGAGCCTGACGTGGGACTCGATCCCAGGTCTCCAGGATCAGGCCCTGGGCCAAAGGCGACACTAAACCGCTGAGCCACCCAGGCTGCCCCATTTAAGTTGATTTTGATATAGGTGTAAGATAAGGGTCCAATTTCATTTTCCCAGCACCATTTTTTGAAGAGACTGTTCTTTATCCATTGTGTTTTCTTGGCATTATTGTTAGTTGACTTGGTAATGTGTGTTCTTGGCACTAAGACTAGTTGACTGTATATGTATGGATTTATTTCTGGGCTCTCTATTCAGTTCCATTGGCACATACTTCTAGTTTTATGCCAGTACCATACTGTTTTGATTACTGTAGTTTTGTAATATAATTTGAAATCAGGAGGAAGTATAATGTTTCCAGCTTTGTTCTTGCTCAAGGTTGTTTTTGCTCTTTGAGGTCTTTTGTGGTTCCAGATGAAGCTTAGATTTTGGTTTTCTTTCTTTCTTTCTTTCTTTCTTTCTTTCTTTCTTTCTTTCTTTTTTTTTTCTATTTCAATGGGAAATGCCATTGGAATCTTGGTGTAGGGATTACTTGAAATCTGTAGACCACCTGGTTTAGTTTGGATAAGTATGGGCATTTTAACAATATTAATTTTTCTGAACATGAACCCATGATATTTTTCCATTTGTATCTTTTTCAGTTTCTTTTATCAACATGTTATGGTTTTCAGTATACAGATCATTCACATCCTTGGATAAATTTATTTATAAATGTTTTATTGATTTTGATGTTACTATCAATGGGATTTTTTCATGTATTTTTTATTTTTTAAGATTTTATTTATTTCTTAGAGAGAGAGAGAGTCTGTGTGCATGGAGGAAGGGGCCAAGGGAGACAGTCCCCATGCAGACTCCCAACTGAGCGAAGAGCCTGACACAGGGCTTGATCTCAGGACCCATGAGATCATGACCTGAGCCAAAACCAGTTAGACACTTAACTGACTGAGTCACCCAGTCACCCCAATCATGATTTCTTTTGCTAGGTTTTCAAATTTCAGCTTTAAAAATTTAAGATATAGTTGACATAATATTGTTTGAATTTAGGATATATAATGCATTAACTTAATACATTTATAGTAATACCTCTGTCACATAATTATCTTTCCTTACTTGTGGTGGGAAGAATTTAAGATCTACTCTCTTAGAAACTTTGAAGTTTATGATACAGTATTGTGATCTATAATCATTATTCAATATATTAGCTCTCCAGGGCTTATTTATCTACTAGTTGCAAGGTTGTACCACTAAACAGTGTATCCCCAATTCCCCCATTCTGTAGCTCCTGGTAACCACTGGGTCTACTGTCTGTTTTTATGAGTTTAGCTCTTTTAGATTCTACATGTAAATGATATCACACAGTATTTGTGTTTCTCTCTGACTTACCTCACTTAGCATAGTGCCTTCAGGTTTCATCCATGTTGTTGCAAATGGCAGGATGTCTTGTCAGACATTTATGCTGTTTCCATATCTTGGCTATTGTGAATAATGCTTCAGTAAACATGGGAGTGCATCTCTCTCTTCAATATCCTGTTTCATTTCCTTTGGGTATATACCCAGGATTGCTGGATCAGATGGTGGTTCTATTTTTAATTTTTTGAGGAAACTGCAAATTGTTTTCTATAGTGGCTGAACCAATTTACATTCCCACCAGTAGTGAATGAGGCTTCCCTTTTCTCCCTATCTTGCCAGCACCTATTATCTGTTATCTTCTTAATGATAGCCATTCCAACAGATAATGAGATGAGCTCTCAGTGTCATTTTGATTTGCATTTCTCTGATGATTAGTTGAGCATCTTTTCATGTACCTTTTAGATGTCTTCCTTGGGAAAAATGTTTATTAATTCTCCTGCCTATTTTAAGATAGATTTTTTTGTTATTGAGCTGCAGGAGTTCTTTCTATATCCTGAATGTTAGCTCCTTATCAGATAAGTGGTTTCCAAATAATTTCTCCCATTCCACAATGTGCCTTTTCATTTTTTTTTTATTGTTTCCTTTGCTGTGCAGAAGCTTTTTACTTTGATGTAGTCCCATTTGATGATTTTTGCTTTTCTTGTTTGTGCTTTTGGTGTCATATCCAAAAAATAATTCCCCAGACCAGGGTCAAGGAGCTTCTTCCCTATGTTTTCTTCTAGATATTTCATGCTATCAGGTCTTATATTTAAGTTTTTATCTCTTTTGAGTTAATTTGTTTGAGTGATGTAAGATAGCCGTACAATTTTTCCAAGTTTTCTGCTTGCAGTTATTTTGTTCTACCAGCATCATTTGTTGAAAAGGCTATCCTTTCCCCATTGGGTATTTTTGTCAAGTATTAGTGAACTATATATGCTAGTGTTTATTTCTGAGCTCTCTGTTTTGTTATTGGTCTATTTGTCTATTTTTATACTGGTATTATGTTGTTTTAATTACTGTGACTTTATAGTATAGCTTGAAATCAAGAAGTGTGATGTCCTCAGGTTTGTTGTTGTTGTTCTTCTTTTTCTTCTTCTTTTTTTTTTTTTTTAATTTATTTATTTGAGAGAGAGAGAGCGAGCACGTTCATGAACAAGGGGAGGGGCAGATGGAGGGAATCTTCAAGCTGATGCCGAGTTCAGAGCCCACTCTGGGCTCCATCTCATGACCTGTGAGATTGTGGCCTGAGCTAAAACCAACTGTCAGATGTTTAACCGACTGAGCCCACCCAAGCACCCTTGTTCTTTCTTCTGATTGCTTCAGCTATTCGAGCCTTTTATGGTTCCATACAAGTTTTGGGGTTGTTTTTTATACTTCTTTAAAAAATACCATTGTAAAAAGAAAAAAAAATACCATTGTAGTTTTGATAGGGATTGTGTTGAATCTATAGTTGGCTTTGGGCATTATATTTTATCAGTATTAAGTTTTCCAATTTATGAGCATGGGAAATTTTTGGTTTGTCTTCTTCAATTCTTTCATCAAGATCTTATAGTTTTTATTATAAAGATCTTTCAATTCCTTGGTTAAATTTATTCCCAAGTATTTTGTTTTTGATGCTATTATGAATGAAATAGTTTTCTTATTTCTTTTTCAGATAGTTTATTGTTAGTATGTAGTAATAAAAGATATTTGTATGTTGATTTTATATCCTGCAACTTTACTGAATTCCTTGATTAGTTCCAGTAGTTTTTTGAGTGAGTCATTAGGATTTCTTTCTTTGTTTTTAACGTATTTAAGTAATCTCTACACCCATTGTGGGGCTTGAACTCATGACCCTGAGATCAAGAGTCACATGGCCTTCTGACTGAGCCAGCTAGTCACTCCTAGGATTTCTATGTGTAAAATTGTGTCATCTACAGATAACAGTTTGCTTCTCTGTTTCCTGTTTACAAACCTTTAATTTCTTTTACTTCCCTAACTGCTCTGGCTAGGACTAACAGTATGGTGTTGAATAAGAGTGGTGACAGTGGGCATCTTTGTTTTGTTCCTGATCTTAGAGGGGAAGCTTTCAGTTTTTCATTATCAAGTAAAATATTACCTGTAGATTTGTTATATATAGCCTTTATTATGCTGAGGTATGTTCCTTTTATACCCAATTTGTTCAATTTTATCATGAAAGATACTGTGTTATTGTCAGATGCTTTTTCTGCATTTATTGAGATATTCATGTGATCTTTATTGTTCATCCTGTTACTGCAGTGTGTCATATTTATTGATTTGCATATGTTAAACCATTTTAAATCCCAGGGATAATCTTATTCACTTAGTCATGGTGAACCCTTTCAGTGTGCTGTTGAATTTTGTTTGCAATATTTTGTTGAGAATGTTTACATCTGTATACCTTAGGAAAATTGCCTGTAGTTTCCTTTATCTGGCTTTGGTGTTAAACTATGCTGGTCTCATAAAATGAATCTGGAAGTGTACCCTCCTCTTCAGTTTTTTTGAGAGTTCAGGAAAGACTGACATTAATTTTTCTTTAAATGTTTTTTAGAATTCACTGGTGAAACCATGTGTTCCTGGGCATTTCTTTTTTGGGGAGGTTTTTGTTTACTGATCCAACGTCCTTACTCACCATTGGTCTGTTCAGATTTTCTATTTATTCATGATTCAGTCTTGGTAGGTTATTTGTTTCTAGAAATTTATTCATTTCCTCTAGGCTATCCAATTTGTGGGCATATAATTATTCATAGTTTCTTATCCTTTGGATTTATGTGGTATTATTTGTAATGTCTCACCTTTCATTTCTAACTTCATTTATTTGAGTTTTCTCTCTTTTTTTCCTAGTTTAAAGATTTGTCGATTTTTTTTCCCCAAAAAGCTATCCTTTTAGTTTTGTCAATCTTTTCTGTTGTTTTTGTAGTCCCTATTTCATTTATTTCTGCTCTAGCCTATGTTATTTCCTTCCTTCTACTCACTTTGGGCTTAGTTTGTTTTATTTTTCTAATCCCTTGAGATGTAAAGTTACATTGTTTATTTGATATGTTTCTTTTTTCTTAATATAGGCATTTATTGCTATCAAGTTCCATCTTAGAATTATTTTGCTACATCCCATAAGTTTTGATATATTGTGTTCCGTTTTTGGTTGTCTCTTTGTTTTTGAATTTTCCATGTGATTTGTCTTTGACTGATTGGTCTTCCAGGTGTGTGTTGTTTAATTTCTACATATTTTTAAAATTTCCACATTTCTTCATGTTACGATTTTTAGTTTCATACCAATAATGATTAGAAAGATAAAGATACTCAATATGCTTTTCAGTCTTAAAATTTTTCAGGAGTTGGGACACCTGGCTGGCTCAGTTGGTAGAGCATGCAACTCTTGATCTTGGGGTTGTAAATTTGAGCCCCATGTGGGGTGTAGAGATTACTTAAGATCTTCAATAAATGGTGTTGGGAAAATTGGACATCCACGTGCAGAAGAATGAAACTAGACCACTCTCTTTCACCATACACAAAGATAAACTCAAAATGGATGAAAGATCTAAATGTGAGACAAGATTCCATCAAAATCCTAGAGGAGAACACAGGCAACACCCTTTTTGAACTTGGCCACAGTAACTTCTTGCAAGATACATCCATGAAGGCAAAAGAAACAAAAGCAAAAATGAACTATTGGGACTTCATCAAGATAAGAAGCTTTTGCACAGCAAAGGATACAGTCAACAAAACTAAAAGACAACCTACAGAATGGGAGAAGATATTTGCAAACGACATATCAGATAAAAGGCTAGTTTCCAAAATCTATAAAGAACTTATTAAACTCAACTCAAAGAAACAAACAATCCAATCATGAAATGGGCAAAAGACATGAACAGAAATCTCACAGAGGAAGACATGGACATGGCCAACATGCACATGAGAAAATGCTCTGCATCACTTGCCATCAGGGAAATACAAATCAAAACCACAATGAGATCCCACCTCACACCAGTGAGAATGGGGAAAATTAACAAGGCAGGAAACCACAAATGTTGGAGAGGATGCGGAGAAAAGGGAACCCTCTTGCACTCTTGGTGGGAATGTGAACTGGTGCAGCCACTCTGGAGAACTGTGTGGAGGTTCCTCAAAGAGTTAAAAATAGACCTGCCCTACGACCCAGCAATTGCACTGCTGGGAATTTACCCCAAAGATACAGATGCAGTGAAACTCCGGGACACCTGCACCCCGATGTTTCTAGCAGCAATGTCCACAATAGCCAAACTGTGGAAGGAGCCTCGGTGTCCATCGAAAGATGAATGGATAAAGAAGCTGTGGTTTATGTATACAATGGAATATTCCTCAGCCATTAGAAATGACAAATACCGTTTGCTTCAATGTGGATGGAACTGGAGGGTATTATGCTGAGTGAAGTAAGTCAATCGGAGAAGGACAAACAGTGTATGTTCTCATTCATTTGGGGAATATAAATAATAGTGAAAGGGAATATAAGGGAAGGGAGAAGAAATGTGTGGGAAATATCAGAAAGGGAGACAGAACATAAAGACTCCTAACTCTGGGAAATGAACTAGGGGTGGTGGAAGGGGAGGAGGGCGGGGGGTGGGGGTGAATGGGTGACGGGCACTGAGGGGGGCACTTGATGGGATGAGCACTGGGTGTTATTCTGTATGTTGGTAAATTGAACACCAATAAAAAATTAATTTATTTTTTTTAAAATTTTTTTTATTATTATTTATTTATGATAGTCACACAGAGAGAGAGAGAGGCAGAGACACAGGCAGAGGGAGAAGCAGGCTCCATGCACCGGAAGCCCGACGTGGGATTCGATCCCGGGTCTCCAGGATCGCGCCCCGGAAAAATTAATCTTATTAAAAAAAAGATCTATGAATGAATGAGTGAATGAATGAATGAATGATAATTGTTAAGGCTTGTTTTGTATCCTAACATTTGATCTCTACTTGAAAATGTTTCATGTACACTTTAGAAGAATATATATTCTCTCTTTTTTTAAAAAAAAGATTTTATTTATTCATGAGAGACACAGAGAGAGAGAGAGAGAGAGAGGCAGAGACACAGGTAGAGGGAGAAGCAGGCTCCATGCAGGGAGCCTGATGTGGGACTCGATCCGGGTCTCCAGGATCACGCCCTGGGCGGAAGGCAGCGCTAAACCACTGAGCCACCCGGGCTGCCCAAGAATACCTATTCTCATGCTGTTGCATGGAATGTTCTGTTATGTTCATTTGGCCTAACGTATCGTTCAAGTCCAGTGTTTCTTATTGCTTTTCTGTCTGGATGATCTATCTGTTGTTGAACATGGGTTGTTGTACACCCCCCCCCCCCCGCATTATTATTGTATTGATGTAATTCTCTTAATGTATTCTGCTTTATGTATTTAGGTGCTCTGATGTTGGGTGCATATATATGCAATTATTATATTCTTTTGATGAATTGAATGAATGGCTTTCTTATCTCTTATAAATCTTGTTTTTTTTTATCCTAGAGCTGAAAATCATTTTATCTTTTCATTTTCAAAGCTCTTCATGTTCATGTAACTAAACTTCCTACAGCTATTTGGGAAAATAACAAATCTGTTAAAACCTTTCAATATTTTTCTGAATGCAAAAAACACAATTTCATTATTCCCATAGAGACTTCCCTCCAATATAGACTTGGGCATCTCTAGGCCAGGCACACAACTGTCATACTAGGCCTCCCTTGGCTGCTTTTCTGGCTGGGTTGCTCAGTCTCTTGGAGTCTATTCCATCCACTTTCCAAAGTTATGCCCTAATTTTGCCATAGCACATCTTCTAGGACACTCCTTAAAAATCATGTAGGAGGAGATCCCTGGGTGGCTCAGCAGTTTAGTACCTGCCTTCGGCCCAGGGCATGATCCTGGAGTCCTGGGATCAGGTTCCACGTCGGGCTCCCTGCATGGAGCCTGCTTCTCCTTCTGCCTGTGTCTCTGCCTCTCTCTCTCTCTCTCTCTCTCTCTCTCATGAATAAATAAGTAAAATCTTTTAATAAAAAAAATCATGTAGGAACTACATATATATTTAAAGATTTTTATTTTTTTAAAGTAATCTTAACCCAATATGGGGCTCAAACTCAAAACCCCAAGATCAAGAATTGCATGTCCCACCGCCTGAGCCAATGAGGTGCCCCGGAAAAAAAATATTTTTTTTTTCGAAGAAGGAGAGTCTTTGCATGCTTGGAAATATTTTTATTCAATCCTCATACTTAAGTTTGAGTGACTATAGAATTTTAGGTTGAAAATAATTTTCCTCAGAATTTTATTTTATTTTATTTTTTAAACATCACAAATATGTTTTTATTTTATTAAGTGTCTGAATTTTAAACAGATTCTTGGACTGGTGGTTCATATCCATCAGCTCGTTCAACTTTAGCACCAGTCTCATCCTCCGTAGCTTTTCCAGAACTACTAACTTCACCATGAAGCTCCATAAGTTTTCCCAATTCAAACTTGGGCTTCTTCAGCATTTTTACTTTTCTAACAAAGACATCATGGAGTGGATAAATAGACTGACAAGCTTTTTCTATATCTTTTAGATATAGACTGACAAGCTTTTTCTATATCTTTTCCAATGCTGTCTGGAATCAATTTATTGACCACTTCTTTCAAATCATTTGTCTGCACCTCTCAGGTCATGATTTCCATCTTTTTCCAGATTTGGTGGACCTGTTGGTGCTGAGCGTAAGAGGTCTTCCGAATCTGATTATTGCATTTTTTAGTAAAACCAACACAAAATAGACGAAGCAAATAGCCATCGGTAGTCTTTACATCAACATGAGCTTCAATCATGGTCTGCCATTTTTTTGACCATGGAACACATTTTGTCATGGGTAAGATCCATGCCATGGAAATTAGTCAGGCAATTTTTGCCCTGCACATCCTCAGTGATTAGCTTGAATTTCATAAATGCAACTTCATCATTCTGCAGATCAGCAAGGCTAACTTCAAAAACGCGACCCTTGAGACCATCAGATGCAATTTTGGTTCCTTGAGTTCTTGTGACTAGTGTTTTTCCAATATTTCTTATATTGAACATAGCTGGTGCTTTCACATAATACCAATCTTTCTTAGAAAATGGATCAACCACTTTCTTCTTGGCTCCCTTTTTGCCACCTTTTGTAAGGCACTTGTTCTTGCCGACCACCAAGGCGCTGCTCTGGGAGCTAAAAGACTCCTCAGAATTTTAAAGGCATTTCTCCACTCTTTTCTAGCATCCCGTATTGATCTTGAAAAGTCCCCTGCTATTCTGATCTTTTTAAAAGATTTATTTATTTATTCATGAGAGATAGAGAGGGAGAGGCAGAGACATAGGCAGAGGGAGAAGCAGGCTCCCTGCGAGGAGCCTAATGTGGGACTCGATCCCAGGACTCCAGGATCACGCCCTGAGTGGAAGGTAGATGCTCAACCACTGAGCCACTCAGGTGTCCCTATTCTGATTCCATTATCTGGTTCTCTAGGGCTTTTTGAAAATTATGTTTAATACTTTCTATGCCCCATGTGGGACTCAAACTCCTGACCTGGAGATAAAGAGTTACATGCTCTACAGACTGAGCCAGCCACATGCCCCATTATCTGGTTCTTCAAATGAGACCCGTGTTCTCCCTATTTCTGTCTCTCTCCTCTCCTCCTCTGCTGCTCTCCTTCCATCTCCTCTGTTGCATTCCATGCTTTTATGATTTTCTTCAGCATACTTTAACGTTTATGACATGGATTTGTGTGCCAGGTACTCAATGGGCATTTTCAATATAGAGAATTATTACCTCAGTTCTGGGAAATTTATTTGTATTTTATCTTAAATAAATCTACCCCCCCCCCATATTCTCTGGTCTCACGGCAAATTCTATTATTCTCCATCTCTTGGAATACTCTTAATTTCTTCTTATCACTCGTGCTTTCCACCTCTTTGATTTTCGTATTATGCTTTCTGGGAGTTTTCTTTTCTTTCAACTTTTTATTGAACTTCTATTCTACCCATCATGTCTTTAATTTTTGAAGAGTTCTATCTTGTTATCTAATTGTTCTTAGTTTTAGGTGTAATATACTCTTATTCATAGCTATAATATTTTATCTTACTACTCAGGTGTTGTTAATGATAATTTTTTTAGATATATTATTTTTAAAAAGATTTTATTTATTTATTCATGAGAGACACAGAGAGAGAGAGAGAGAGAGAGAGGCACAGACAGGCAGAGGCAGAGGGAGAAGCAGGCTCCATGCAGGGAGCCCGACGTGGGACTCTATCCTGGGTCTCCAGGATCACGCCCTGGGCCGAAGGCAGATGCTCAACCGCTGAGCCACCCAGGCGTCCCTGTTAATGATAATTTTTAAGTATTTTCTTCTGTTCTTTATATGGTTTGTGTTTTATATAAATCCCTCCATTTTAGTTTAACTTTTTAATTGAGGTATAGATTAATGAAATGTATATAGAATTTGGTTATACAACTTGATGAATTTCCATCTGATTACAGTCCTGTAACCACACCCAGATCAAGATACAGAATATTCTAAAAAAAAAAAAAAGATATAGAATATTCTAGTAACACAAAAAGCTCCCTCATGACCCTTTCCAAGCAATATAACCTCCTAAGAAGTAGGAGACTTCTTTTTCAAAGAAGTTTATTTATTCATGAGAGACACAGAGACAGAGACACAAGCAGAGGGAGAAGCAGGCTCCCTGTGGGGAGCCCGATGCGGGACTGGATCCCAGGACCCCAGGATCACACCCTGAGCTGAAGTCAGACGCTCAACCACTGAGCCACCCAGGCATCCCAGAAGTAATCACTTTTTACATTTCTATCAACAACAGTTTGTTTTATTGGTTTTCAGCTTCATATCGGTGGAGTCATACAGTGTGTCCTCTTCTGTGTCTGGCTTATTACATTCAACAATATTAAAGCAGTTTGATTCATCCATGTAATCAATGTAGCAGTTAATTATTTTGTTGTATAGTATTCCACTGTATAAGTATACCACAGTTTATTTATTACTTTCCTGTTGAAAGATGTTTGGGTTAGGCACCTGGGTGGCTCAGCGGTTGAGCGTCTGCCTTCGGCCTCTCTCTCTCTGTCTCTGTCTCTCATGAATAAATAAATAAAATCTTAAAAAAAAAAAAAAGACCTTTGAGTTGTCGTCAGTTTGGATCTATTATGATCTATTATGAATAAATCTACTAAGAGTATTCCTGTACATGTTTATTATAGATGTAAGCTACTCAGTTTTCAGGGGTATAAATTCAGGAGTGAAATTACTAAGTCTTAAGGTTTATAAATACTTAGCATTAAGATGTATTGTCAAATAGTTTTTCAAAGTGGCTGTACCAGTGTAACTTTCTGCCTGCAACATATGAAAGTTCTAGTTGTTCCATATCCTCATCAACACTTGTTATTATCACTCTTAAAATTTGTTATTCTAGCGGGTATATAGCAATATTTCATTGCAGCTTTAATATGAACTTCCCTGCTAAGCTTATTAGCTATTTGCATATACTTTTTTAAAAAGCATTTTATTTTTAAGTTATGTTTACACCAAATGTGGGGCTCGAACTCATAACCCTAAAATCAAGTGTCGTACATACTGCTGACTGAGCCGACCAGGCATCCCTGCATATCCTTTTTGTCTTTTTTTTTTTTTTTAAAGATTTTATTTACGACAGACAGAGAAAGAGAGAGGCAGAGACACAGGCAGAGGGAGAAGCAGGCTCCATGCAGGGAGCCCGACGTGGGACTCGATCCTGGAACTCTAGGATCACACCCCGGGCTGAAGGTGGCGCTAAACCACTGGGCCACCAGGGCTGCCCCTTTTTGTCTTATTAAGTAAAACTTTTTAAAGATTTATTTATTTACTTGGGGGAGAGAGAGAGAGAGAGAGCACAAGTGGAAAGGGCAGAGGGAGATGGAGAAAGAATCCCAGGCAGGTTCCCTGCTGAGTACAGAGATGCGGGGCTCCATCCCACAACCCTGAGATCATGACCTAAGATGAAATCAGGAGTCGGACACCTGACTGTGCCACCTAGACACTCCCTTATCTTTTTTTCTTATTTCTTTTTTTACATGAAATGTCTATTCAAGATTTTGTCCATTTTTTAGAAAATTGGGTTGTATATTATCTGTTCTGAGTAATAGTTACCTTCAAGAAATATTGGCTTAAAACCCCAGTAAACATTTTTCAACTTGGTTTTTGTGCATCAGGAAACCTGGTATGGCTTAGATGGGTGCTTCTGGCTTTTTTTTTTTTTTTTTAATGAAGTTGTAGTCAATAGGTTAACTAGGGCTGCAGTCATCCTCAGGCTTGAGTAGGATTGGAGATCCACTTCCAAGATGGCTTACTTACATGGCTGGCCACTTGGTGCTGCCTGTTGGCAGGAGGCCACAGTTCCTTGCCATGCGGACTCTTCCTAGGGTGGCTTGACATTTCTCACAACATTGCTGCTGGCTTTGCCCAGAGCAAGTGACCCAGGTGAGAGGAAGGCAGAAGCTTCCATGTCTTTTCTGACCTAGCTTTTGAAGTTATATTTTGTCATGTTTGTAACACTCTTGGTTGCAGAAGTCTGTCTAGCTCAGCATGTGAGAAAACTAACTAGACAAGGGTGTAAAAATCAGGAAGAAAAGACCAGTGGGGATTGTTTGGGGAGCTGGCTTCCAAAGGTTGTCTGCCCTTTTCTACATATTCTGGTAAAAATTCTCCGTCAGGGGCACCCAGGTGGCTCAGTGGTTGAGCGTCTGCCTTTGGCGCAGAGCGTGATCCTGGGGTCCCGGGATGGTCTCACGTCGGGCTTCCCACAGGGAGCCTGCTTCTCCCTCTGCCTGTGTCTCTGCCTCTCTCTCTGTGGCTCTCATGAATAAATAAATAAAATCTTAAAAAAAAAAGTTCTACATCAGATGTGGCAACACTGTCAGAATGACTTGCCCTTTTCACTCTTAATACTGCCTTTTGGTGACTAGAATTTAACAGCTTTATAAAGATAAAATTTATCCACTTAAAGTGCAATTCAACACCGTTAGTATATTCACAAAGTTATGCAACCATCACCACAATCTGTTTTCGAATATTTTCGTCATCCTTAAAGGAAACCCCAAACCTACTACCAGTCATTCCCTATTCCTCCTGCAAATGCCCAGCCCTAGAAAAACACTAATGTACTACTTTCTCTGTATATAAAATTGTCCTGGACATTTTATATAAATTAAATCATACAACATATGTTCTTTTTTGATTGGCTTTTTCATTTAGCAAAATATATAGAAGAATTATCTATGTGGTAGCCTGTAACAATATTCCATTCCTTGTATTACTGCCAAATAATATTCTACTATATGGACATATCACATTTAACCATCCAAGAGTTGAAGGATCACTTGGGTTGTTTTTACTTTTTGGCTGTTATGAATAGTGCTACTATGAACATTCATGTATAAGCTTTTGTATGATCATATGTTTTCAGATACCTCGGATAAATAACAAGGAATGGAATTGTTGGGTTGTGTATAACTCTTAACTTTTTCTTTTAAGACCTTATTTTTGGGGGGCACCTGGGTGGCTCTGTCAGTTAAGCATTTGCCTTTGGCTCTGGTCATGATCTCACAGGCCTGAGATCCACCCCCACGCTGGGTTCCCTGCCCAACGGAGAGCTTGTCCCTCTTCATCTGCCCCTCCCCCACTCGTGCTCTTCCTTACTCATTCTTGCTCTCTCAAATACATAAATAAAATCTTTATAAAAAGAAAGACTTTATTTTTTTAAGACCTTAATTCTTTAGAGACATTTTAGGTTCACAGCAAAATTAAGAGGAAAGTACAAAGACTTCCTACATACCCAATGAGCCCACACATGCATAGCCTCTCGCATTATCAACATCCCCTACCAGAGTGGTATATTTGTTACAACTGATAAACCTACATTGAAACATCATAATCACCAAAGTCTTCAGTTTATATTAGGGTTCACTGTTCCTGTTGTCCATTCTGTGGGTCTAGAAAAATGTGTAAAGTCATGTATTCATCATTATAATGTCATACGGCATACTTCCACTGCATAAAACTCCTTTGTGCTCAGGCCATTCATCCTTCTGCCCCACCCCGAGGCCCTGGCTATCATTGACATTTTTAGTGTCTCCACAGTTTTGCCTTTTCCAGAATGTCATATAGTTGGAATCATATAGTTATATAGACTTTTCAAATTGGCTTCTTTCACTTAGTAATATTCATTTAAATTTCTTTCATATCTTTTCAGCGCTTGATAAGTTGGCTGTTTTAGTGCTGAATAATATTCTGTATGGAACTTTCTCCAGAATAGACCACATACTGGGTCACAAATCGGGTCTGAACCGATACCAAAAGATCGGGATAGTCCCCTGTATATTCTCAGACCATAATGCCTTGAAATTAGAACTTAATCACAACAAGAAATATGGAAGGACCACAAACACGTGGAGGTTAAGGACCATCCTGCTAAAAGATGAAAAGGTCAACCAGGAAATTAAGGAAGAATTAAAAAGATTCATGGAAACTAATGAAAATGAAGATACAACCGTTCAAAATCTTTGGGATGCAGCAAAAGCAGTCCTGAGGGGGAAATACATCGCAATACAAGCATACATTCAAAAACTGGAAAGATCTCAAATTCAAAAGCTCACCTTACACATAAAGGAACTAGAGAAAAAGCAACAAATAGACCCCACCCCCAGCAGAAGAAGAGAGTTAATTAAAATTCGAGCAGAACTCAATGATATCGAGACCAAAAGAACTGTGGAACAGATCAACAGAACCAGGAGTTGGTTCTTTGAAAGAATTAATAAGATAGATAAACCATTAGCCAACCTTATTAAAAAGAAGAGAGAGAAGACTCAAATTAATAAAATCATGAATGAGAAAGGGGACATCACTACCAACACCAAGGAAATACAAACGATTTTAAAAACATATTATGAACAGCTGTACGCCAATAAATTAGGAAATCTAGAAGAAATGGACGCATTCCTGGACAGCCACAAACTACCAAAACTGGAGCAGGAAGAAATAGAAAACCTGAACAGGCCAATAACCAGGGAGGAAATTGAAGCAGTCATCAAAAACCTCCCAAGACACAAGAGTCCAGGGCCAGATGGCTTCCCAGGGGAATTCTATCAAACGTTTAAAGAAGAAATCATACCTATTCTACTAAAGCTGTTTGGAAAGATAGAAAGAGATGGAGTACTTCCAAATTCGTTCTATGAGGCCAGCATCACCTTAATTCCGAAACCAGACAAAGACCCCACCAAAAAGGAGAATTACAGACCAATATCCCTGATGAACATGGATGCAAAAATTCTCAACAAGATACTAGCCAATAGGATCCAACAACACATTAAGAAAATTATTCACCATGACCAAGTAGGATTTATCCCTGGGACACAAGGCTGGTTCAACACTCGTAAAACCATCAATGTGATTCATCATATCAGCAAGAGAAAAACCAAGAACCATATGATACTCTCATTAGATGCAGAGAAAGCATTTGACAAAATACAGCATCCATTCCTGATCAAAACCCTTCAGAGTGTTGGGATAGAGGGAACTTTCCTCGACATCTTAAAAGCCATCTACGAAAAGCCCACAGCAAATATCATTCTCAATGGGGAAGCACTGGGAGCCTTTCCCCTAAGATCAGGAACAAGACAGGGATGTCCACTCTCACCACTGCTGTTCAACATAGTTCTGGAAGTCCTCGCCTCAGCAATCAGACAACAAAAAGACATTAAAGGCATTCAAATTGGCAAAGAAGAAGTCAAACTCTCCCTCTTCGCCGATGACATGATACTCTACATAGAAAACCCAAAAGCCTCCACCCCCAGATTGCTAGAACTCATACAGCAATTTGGTAGCGTGGCAGGATACAAAATCAATGCCCAGAAATCAATGGCATTTCTATACACTAACAATGAGACTGAAGAAAGAGAAATTAAGGAGTCAATCCCATTTACAATTGCACCCAAAAGCATAAGATACCTAGGAATAAACCTAACCAAAGAGGTAAAAGATCTATACCCTAAAAACTATAGAACACTTCTGAAAGAAATTGAGGAAGACACAAAGAGATGGAAAAATATTCCATGCTCATGGATTGGCAGAATTAATATTGTAAAAATGTCAATGTTACCCAGGGCAATTTATACGTTTAATGCAATCCCTATCAAAATACCATGGACTTTCTTCAGAGAGCTAGAACAAATTGTTTTAAGATTTGTGTGGAATCAGAAAAGACCCCGAATAGCCAGGGGAATTTTAAAAAAAGAAAACCATACCTGGGGGCATCACAATGCCAGATTTCAGGTTGTACTACAAAGCTGTGGTCATCAAGACAGTGTGGTACTGGCACAAAAACAGACACGTAGATCAGTGGAACAGAATAGAGAACCCAGAAGTGGACCCTGAAATGTACGGCCATCTAATATTCGATAAAGGAGGAAAGACTATCCATTGGAAGAAAGACAGTCTCTTCAATAAATGGTGCTGGGAAAATTGGACATCCACATGCAGAAGAATGAAACTGGACCACTCTCTTTCACCATACACAAAGATAAACTCAAAATGGATGAGAGATCTAAATGTGAGACAAGATTCCATCAAAATCCTAGAGGAGAACACAGGCAACACCCTTTTTGAACTTGGCCACAGTAACTTCTTGCAAGATACATCCACGAAGGCAAAAGAAACAAAAGCAAAAATGAACTATTGGGACTTCATCAAGATAAGAAGCTTTTGCACAGCAAAGGATACAGTCAACAAAACTAAAAGACAACCTACAGAATGGGAGAAGATATTTGCAAATGACATATCAGATAAAGGGCTAGTTTCCAAAATCTATAAAGAACTTATTAAACTCAACACCAAAGAAACAAACAATCCAATCATGAAATGGGCAAAAGACATGAAGAGAAATCTCACAGAGGAAGACATGGACATGGCCAACATGCACATGAGAAAATGCTCTGCATCACTTGCCATCAGGGAAATACAAATCAAAACCACAATGAGATACCACCTCACACCAGTGAGAATGGGGAAAATTAACAAGGCAGGAAACAACAAATGTTGGAGAGGATGCGGAGAAAAGGGAACCCTCTTACACTGTTGGTGGGAATGTGAACTGGTGCAGCCACTCTGGAAAACTGTGTGGAGGTTCCTCAAAGAGTTAAAAATAGACCTGCCCTACGACCCAGCAATTGCACTGTTGGGGATTTACCCCAAAGATTCAGATGCAATGAAACGTCGGGACACCTGCACCCCGATGTTTCTATCAGCAATGGCCACAATAGCCAAACTGTGGAAGGAGCCTCGGTGTCCATCGAAAGATGAATGGATAAAGAAGATGTGGTTTGTGTATACAGTGGAATATTACTCAGCAATTAGAAACGACGAATACCCACCATTTGCTTCAACGTGGATGGAACTGGAGGGTATTATGCCGAGTGAAATAAGTCAATCGGAGAAGGACAAACAGTGTATGGTCTCATTCATTTGGGGAATATAAATAATAGTGAAAGGGAATATAAAGGAAGGGAAAAGAAATGTTGGGAAATATCAGGAAGGGAGACAGAACATAAAGACTCCTAACTCGGGGAAACGAACTAGGGGTGGTGGAAGGGGAGGAGGGCGGGTGTTGGAGGGGAATGGGTGACGGGCACTGAGGTGGACACTTGACGGGATGAGCACTGGGTGTTTTTCTGTATGTTGGTAAATTAAACACCAATAAAAGTTAATTAAAAAAAAAATAAAATAAAAAAATAAATTAAAAAAAAATTCTGTTTTCTGGATGTACCATAGTTGATCCATTCACCCCATGAGGAACATCTTGGTTGACTCTAAGTTTTGGCAATTATGAATCAGGCTGTTATAAACATCTGTGTGCAGGCTTTTGTGGCGGATGTAAATTTTCAACTTCTTTTTTTTTTTTTTAAGATTTTACTTATATGAGAGAGAGAGAGAGCACACACACAAGCAGGAGGAGGAGCAGAAGGAGAGGAAGAAAGAGACTCCTTGGTGAGCAGGGAACCCGACACAGGGCTCAATCCTGGGACCCTGAGATCATGACCTGAGGTGAATGCAGATACTCAAAAGACTCAGCCACCCAGGGGCCCCTAAATTTTCAACTTCTTTGGGTAAAGAGACCAAGGAGTGTGCTGGATCATATGGTAAGAATATGTTTAGTTTTCCAAGAAGCTGCCATACTGTTTTCCAAAGTGGCTAAACAATTTTGCCTTCCCACCAGTAGTGAATGAGAATTCCTATTGCTTCACATTTTCATCAGCATTTGATATTGTCAGGTTTTGGATTTGAGACATTCTAATAGGTATCATCACATTGTTGTTTCAATTTGTATATCCTGGTGACATGATGTAGGGCATTTTTTCATATGCTCATTTACCTTCTGTGTATCTCTTTGGTGAAGATGTCTCCTAAAGTCTTTGGTTCATGTTTTAAACAGGTTGTTCATTTTTGTATTGCTGAATTTCAAGAGTTCTTTGCAGGAGTGCCTAGCTGGCTCAGTCATTGGAGCATGGGACTGTTGATCTTGATGCAACTGTTGATCTTGAGGTTATAAGTTTGATCCCCACATTGGGTGTAGAGTTTACTTGTAAAAAAAGAAGTTATTTGGGGGATCCCTGGGTGGCTCAGCAGTTTAGCACCTGCCTTTGGCTCAGGGTGCAATCCTGGAGTCCTGGGATCGAGTCCCACGTCGGCTCCTGGCATGGAGCCTGCTTCTCCCTTTGCCTGTGTCTCTGCCTCTCTCTCTGTCTCTGTCTCTCTGTCTCTCTCTCTCTGTCTATCATGAACAAATAAATAGTCTTTAAAAAAATATTATGTATTTATTTATTCATAGAAACACAGAGAGAGAATGAGAGGCAGAGACACAGGCAGAGGGAGAAGCAGGCTCCATGCAGAGAGCCTGACGTGGGACTTGATCCAGGGTCTCCAGGATCACGCCCTGAGCTGCAGGCGGCGCTAAACTGCTGCGCCACCGGGGCTGCCCAAATAAATAAATCTTAAAAAAAAAAAGAAGTTATTTGTATATTTTGGATAACAGTCCTTTAGCAAATATATCTTTTACAAATATTTTCTCCCAGTCTGTAGCTTGTCTTCTCATTCTCTTGAGATTTTCATAAAGTAGAATTTTTTAAATTTAATGAAATCTTATCAATTATTTCTTTCATGGATTGTTCCTTTGGTGTTATAGCTGAAGAATCATCACCATATCCAGGATCATCTAGGTATTCTCCTATGATATCTTCTATGAGTTTTATAGTTTTGTATTATACATTTAGGTCTCTAACCCAATTTGACTTAATTGTTGTAAAAGGTGTAAGGACTGTGTCTACATTCCCTTTCTCCCTCTTTTTGCATGTAGATGTTCAGTTATTCCAGCATCATTTATTGAGAAGACCATCTTTTCTCCTATGTATTGCCTCTGCTCCTTTGTTAAAGATCAGTTAACTATATTTATATGCGTCTATTTTTGGGCTCTCTATTCTCTTTTGTTGATCTATTTGTTCTTTCTCTAATATTACTTTGGATTACTGTAGCTTTTAGAATGTCTTGAAGTCCAACTTTGTTTTTTTCCTTCAATATTTTGTTGATCATTCTGACTCTCCATATCAACTTTAGAATCAGTGTGTCAGTATCCACAAAATAACTCTCAAAGATCTCTCTTGCATTGGATCAAGTTGGAAATAACCAACAGTTTGACAATATTGAGTCTTCCTATCCATGATAAATACCTCTTTATTTATTTAGTTATTCTTGGGATTTTATTGACCAGAGTTTCTTTGTTTTCCTCATATGTCTTCTATATAATTTGTTAGATTTATACCTAATTATTTCATTTTCTTGTTAGTGTACATGGCATTATTTTTAATTTCAAACTCTTTGTTAATTGCTGATATATAGGAAAACAACAGAGTTTTATTTATTAACCTTGAATCCTACAATGTTGCTAGAATTGTTGATTCCAGTTTTTTATTTTTACTTTTTTTGTAGATTCTTTCAGCTTTTCTACATAGACAATCATGTCCCCTATGAGTAAAGGCAGTCTTATTCCTTTTTTCTCAGTCTGTATATTTTTAAATTTCATTTCTTGTGTCATTGCCTAGGACATCCTATGACTTCCAGGATGATACTGAAAAGGAATGGCATCTTGTTCTTGATCTTAGTGGTAAAGCTTTCTAGTTTCTCACTAAAGTGTGATGGATGTCAGCTGTAGGGTTTTGGGTTTTTTTGTAGATTATCAAGCAGGGAAAATTCCCTTTCATTCTTAGTCTACTGAGAGCTTTTTTTTCTTTTAAACTTTTAATTTTAATTAAACTCCATACCACATATGGGTCTCAAACTGACAACCCCAAGATCAAGAGTCACATGCTCCACTGACTAAGCTAGCCAGGCACCTCCGTTTACTAAGTTTTATCATTAATGGATGCTAGATTTTGTTGATGCTTTTTCTGTATCTGTAGATATGATTCTGCGATTTTTCTTTTTTACCATGTGGATGTGATGGATTACATTAATTGATGTTTAAATGTTGAATCAGTCTTGCAACTCGGATAAATCCCACTTAGTCATGCTGTAAAATTCTTTGTATACATTGTTGGATTAGATTTGCTAATATTTTTATATTATGTTCATGAGGTATTGGTTTGTAGTTTTCTTGTAATGCTTTTTTCTGGTTTCGGTTTTAGGACAATGCTCTTCTCCTAGAATAAGTTAGAAAGTTTTCCCTCTGCTTCTATCTTTTAAGACACTAAAGAGAATTGGCATTAAATTCTTCCTTAAATGTTTCATAGAATCTACCAGTAATCCATCTGGATTTGGTGCACTTTTGGAAGGTTATTCATTATTGATTCAATTTCTTTAATAGATATCATATCATTCAAATTGTCCGTTTCTTCTTGTAGGAGTTTTAGTAGATTGTGTCTTTCAAGAAATTGGTCCATTTCATCTAGTTTGTCAAATCTGTGGGCATAGAGTTGTTCATAGTACTTTTTTTTTAAAGATTTTATTTATTTACTCATGAGAGACACACAGAAAAAGAGAGGCAGAGACGTAGGCAGAGAGAGAAGCAGGCTTCTTGCAAGGAGCCCGATGTGGGACTTGATTCCAGGACCCTGGGATCACACCCTGAGCTGAAGGCAGATGCTCAACTACTGTGCCACCCAGGCATCCCCCATGGTACTTTATTATCATGTAAATGTCCATGGGATCTGAGGCAAGGACCCTTTCTTCATTTCTGATATTAGTAATTTGTGTCCTCTTTCTTCCTTAGCCTCACTAGTTTATCAATTTTATTAATCTTTTTAAAGAACCAGCTTTGTTTTCACCGATTTTCTTTTGAATTCTTACCTTCAACTTTATTGGTTTTTGCCCTAATTGTAATTATTATTTATTTTCTTCTGTTTCGTTTGCATTTAATTTGCTCTCTTTTCCTAATTTCTTAAGGTGGAGGTTTAGATGACTGATTTTACACCTTTCTTCCTAATATTTGTAGTCAATACTAAAAATATTCTTTAAGCATTGCTTTCACTGCATCACTCAAGTTGGGTAAGTTGTGGGGTTTTTTTCCATTTAGTTAAAAATATTGTTAAAGTTCTCTTGAAATTTCTTCTTTGATGTGTTATTTAGAAGTATGTTGTCTGACCTCCCAATTATTTGAGGCTTTTCCAGTTGTCTGTTATTGATTTCTATTTTAATTCTGTTTTAGTCTGAGCAGGCATTGTATGATTTCCTTTTTTTTTTTTTTTTTAAGATTTCCTTTATTTATTCATGAGAGACACAGAGAGAGAGGCAGAGATATAGGCAGAGGGAGAAGCAGGCTCCCTGCAGGGAACTCAACCCAGGACCCCTGGATAACGCCCTGATCCAACGGCAGCTGCTCAAACACTGAGCCACCCACGCACCCGATTTCCATATTTAAAAACTTGTCTACATTTGTGTTATGGCCCACATCTGGTCCATCTAGGTGAATATTCCATGTGAGTTTGAGAATATGTTTTCTGCTTCTCTACACAGGTGTCCATTATATCCAGTTTATTGATAGTATTGTTGAGTTCAACTATGACCTTACTGATTTTCTGCTTGCTTGGTCTGTCCATTTCTGATAGAGGGGAGTTGAAATCTCCAGCTCTACTATTGGAGACATCTATTTCTCCTTGCAGTTTTTGCTTCACATATTTTGATGCTCTGTTAGGTGCATACACTGAGGATTGTTTTATCTTCTTGAAGAATTGACCCCTTTATGATTATGATTTTTATGATTATGTAGTATCTCTTTTTAAACTGATAACTTTACTTACTCTGAAATCAGCTGTCTGAAATTAATATAACTGCTTTTTTTTGTAGTGAGAAACAATATATTTATATAGTCTCAGTATATTACAACAAATTACAAAGAGAAAATAGTAATTTTTTCAGGAAGAAAACTCATGGACATTACCTTAAAAAAAACAATGCTTAGAGGCACCTGGCTGGTTCAGTCAGCAGAGCATGTGACTTTTGATCTCAGAGTTGTAAATTCAAGCCCCATGGTTGGGGTAGAGATTACTTAAAAATACAACCTTAAAAAAATGTGTTTATTATGACCTTAAGTTTTGTTTTTTGCTTTTTAATGTTATTTTTTTTTAATTTTTATTTATTTATGATAGTCACACACACAGAGAGAGAGAGAGAGAGAGGCAGAGACACAGGCAGAGGGAGAAGCAGGCTCCATGCACTGGGAGCCTGATGTGGGATTCGATCCCGGGTCTCCAGGATCGCGCCCTGGGCCAAAGGCAGGCGCCAAACCGCTGAGCCACCCAGGGATCCCTGTTTTTTGCTTTTTAAAAATATTTGTTTTTATTTAAGTTCAATTTGCCAACATATAGTATAACACCCAGTGCTCATTCCATCAAGTGCCGTCCTCAGTGCCTGTCACCCAGTCACCCCATCCCCCCACCCACCTCCCCGCTTTCTTTTTGTTAGTATTAGCATGGTATATTTTTCTTCATCTACTTATTTTTTAGATGTATATAGGTGTCTTTCTATTTTTAAAATTTTTATTTATTTTAGAGGGAGAGAGTGAGAGTGAGGGGAGGGGCATAGGGAGGGGGAGAGAGAGAGAGAGAGAGAGAGAGAGAGAGAAAGAGAGAAATCTCAAGCTGACTCTACTCTGGGCCTGACACAGGGCTTGATCCCAGGACTATGAGATCTTGACCTGAGTCAAAATCAAAAGTTGGATGCTTAACTGACTGAACCACCCAGGCGTCCCTGTGTCTTTATATTTAAAGTGGGTTTACCGTAGACAACATATAGTTGGGTTATTTTTTTATCCATTCTGACAATCTCTTTTGTGTGTTTGTATCATTGATAGTCAAGGTGATTATTGATGTAGTTGGGTTAATCTCTACCATTTTCTATATGTTGCTATTTGTACTATTCTTGTTTTCCATTATGTTTGTCTCCTGTGCTTTTTAGTTTAGCACTTTATAATTCCACTTTGTCCTTACTTAATCAGTTATAGTTAAAAAATTGTTTTAATTGTTGTCCTAGAGCTTGTAGTAGACATTTACAACTAATACAAATCCACTTCCAAATAACACTACACTGCTTTGCCACTAGTGGGAGTACATTTTATTTTATTTTATTTTCAAAGATTATTTATTTATTCTTGAGAGACAGAGAGAGAGAGAGAGAGGCAAAGACACAGGCAGAGGGAGAAGCAGGCTCCATGCAGGGAGTCTGATGCAGGACCCAATCCCAGGTCTCCAGGATCACGCCCCAGACTGAAGGTGGCGCTAAACCACTGAGCCACCAGGACTGCCTGGGAGTACTTTTTAATAAGAAAGTTTGGGATCCCTGGGTGGTGCAGCGGTTTGGCGCTTGCCTTTGGCCCAGGACGCGATCCTGGAGACCCGGGATCGAATCCGACGTCGGGCTCCTGGTGCAGGGAGCCTGCTTCTCCCTCTGCCTGTGTCTCTGCCCCTCTCTCTCTCTCTCTCTATCATAAATAAATAAAAAAATTAAAAAAAAAAAGAAAGTTTGAATTCCTCTCTCCCATCTCTTACATCATTGCTGTCATTCATTTCACTTTATAAGCATATGTGAAAGCATACATACTCAAATAGTTAATCAAATAGCACTGTTGGTATTATTTTGAACAAACTGTTACGTCGGTTAAGAATAAGAAAAAAAAGTTTATTTTCACTTAATTCTTCATTATTCTTCTTTTATGTAGATCTGAGTTTCTGATCTATATTATTTTCCTTCTTTCTATATTATTTTCCTTCTTTCTAAAGAGCTTTTAACATTTCTTGGAAGGCAACAAATGCCCGCCCTCAATTTTTTTTTAACCTGAGCAAGTATTTCTCCTTCACTTTTGAAGGACACTTTCACGAGGTACAGAATTCTAAGTTGGTAGCTTTTTTTCCTTAGTATTTTATTTTTAAATTTTATTTAAAAAATTTTTTTGAGAGAGCAAGCAAGGCATTGCACATGAGCTGGAGGCAGGGTGGCAGGAGAGGGAGAATCTCAAGCAGGCTCCATGCTTAGTGTGGAGCCTGACAGAGGGCTCAATCCCACGACCCTGAGATCATGACCTGAGCCGAAATCAAGAGTTGGAGGGTTAACTGACTTGAGACACCCAGGTGCCCCTCTCAATATTTTAAACATTTCACATTGCTCTCCTTGGTTTAATCATTTTTGAAAATTGAGATGTAATGTTTTGCTACTCTATAGGTAAGGTTTTTCCTCTGGCTTCTTTCAGGATTTTTCCCTCCATCTTTGATTATGATTATCTATAGTTGGAAAATGATAGGCCTAGGTATAATTTGGTTGTTGCTGTTTACGGGTGTTTGTTTGGCATTTATTCTGTTTGGTGTAATCTAGTTTTCTTGGATCTGTACTTTGGTGTCTGTTTGGGTTGCTATAATGGAGTATCATAAATTAGGTGGATTATAAACTATAGAAATGCATTTCTCACAGTCATTGAGGCTGGTAATCCAAGATCAAGACACTGGCAGATGCAGAGGATCCACTTCCTGATTCATAGATAGTTGTTTTGCCTTCTTGCTGTGTGCTGACATAGTACAAAGAGCTAGGGGAGCTCTCTGGGCTTTATTTTTAAGATTTACTTATTTATTCGAGAGAGAGAGAGAGAGCACGTGCACAAGACAGGGAGAGAGGCGGAGGGAGAGGGAGAAGTAGACTCCCCCACTGAGCAGGGAGCCTGATGCAGGGCTCTATCTCAGGATCCTGGGATCATGACCCAAGCCAAAGGCACACGCTTAACCGACTGAGCCACCCAGGCACCCCTGGGCTCTCTTTTATAAGGGAACCAATCCCATCCTTATGATCTAATTACCTCCAAATAACAGGTCATTGATTAGGTTTCAACATGAATTGGGGAGGAGGAACACAGTCTATAGCAATCTGATATGAATATGGGTGAAATTCTCAGCTATTATTGTTTCAGAAGTATTTGTGTTCTTTTCTTTTTTGGTATTACTGTTCCATGTAAGTTATGCCTTTTGTAGTTGTCTCATAGCTCTTGGATAGTTTGTTCTATTGGGTGTTTTTTTTTTCTCTTTGCGTTTCAGCTTTGGCAGTTTCTATGAGAGCATTCCTTAAGCTCAGATTCTTTCTTCAGCAATATCCTGTCTCATTAAAGATCTTCATTTCTGTTAGTGTTTTTGATCTCTAGCATTTTTTTGATTCTTAGAAGTTTTATCTGTTTACTTTGCTTATCTGTTCCTGTATAAGGTCTACTTTGTCCATTATAGCCCTTAGCATATTAATCAGTTGTTTTAATTCACTGTTAATTCTAACATCCCAGCCATATCCGAGTCTGGTTCTGATGCTTATTAGCTCTTTAAACTGTGGGTTTGGCCCTTCTAATTTTTTTGATAGCCAGACATGAATGAAAAAGGGATTGGTGTAGGCCTTTAGTAATGTGGGTGGAAGAAAGTGGTCTATAGTCCCGGGATTAGGTCTCAATCTTTTAGCATGTCTGTACCTTTGCACTGTAAACTTCACAAGTGCTTCTGAGTTCCCCTACCCTACCCCCGCCCCCCCCCCCCCCGCCTCCAACAACAGAAGGCTAGAAGAAGCTGGAGTTGAATATTTCTCTTCTGTGGGTCACTAGGCTCTGATAAAATCCCAGGTTAGGGTCTGGTTAGTTTTTCCTGGGGGAACTAGTGCTTTCACAGATTTCTACTTGTGGGCTTCTGCTCCAGTTAAATTGTGATTCCCTATATCTGCCTGTCTGGCCCCAATTTGGGGAGCAGCAGTTTGCCCTGTGACCTCACCTCTCTTATGGATCTAAAATGAGCTGTTAATTTTCCAGCTTTTTACTTGTTAGGATGGAGCGGTGACTTCTAAGGTCCTTTACATGCTGGTTTGGAAACCAGAGGTCATTTGATAACTGTTTCTTTCAAATAACACATAGTCTTAGACTGAAGCAGAGAATCCTCATAATATGCAAATACTGTTAGAATTCTCTTTATATTGCCTAATGAGACAATCTTTTGCGGAGGAGGAAGAGTGTTTGTCTTACAAGTCTGGCAACTTATTAGCTTTAATAAAAAATATATCCCTTGTATTGAGAAAATAAGCCAGTTTAAACATCAGACTGTAGACCTATTTTATTGCTTAAGAAGTTTAAAAAATTTAGGCTGCTTACTTCTCAAAGCATGTTTTAAAACAAACACTATTGTAATTACAAAGGCCGTGCAGGCAGTAAGCAAAATAAGGATTAAAAAATTGGTTCCAAGCCTGAGAAGTACTATCGTGAGGCACCCAGTTCCAAGGTGTCTCCATCTTACCTTTTTCTCCTCCTCTTCCCAGTGGCTTACTCTCCGAGCTCCTGCTGCACATTCCTAAAACCAAGGAAGCTCCTCCTCCTGGTATTCAGAAGACCGTTGTGCAAGAAAAGTTGGAATTTGGAGGGTTAGGTGGTTGGCTCAGTAATGAAGATTCTTGCAGGCTACTAAGAGTTTGGATTTAAGTCTAAAGGAAACAGGATGCCACGGAAAGATTGCGTTATTTTTTTCTTTCCACGTCAGACAATGTGCTGAGGTCATGACAAGGTTTGAGGGGGTACGTATTTCAAAGCAAAGGAGTGATGTGGTCTGAGTTACATTTATATTTTAAGATGTTCATTTTCACTGCTAAGTGAAGAATGGATTATTAGAAGGGCTAGGAATTGAGGTGGCCACCAATTCGGCGTCACAACTGAGAAGTATTATCAGTGACAATTCTTGGTTGTAAAAAATAGAAAATGCCCGCTGATTTTAAGCCGAAGAGGAGGTGGTTTTATTGTATTTTTTGAATAAGACCATTTGGTAGTTTGCAGACTCTGCAGGAAGAGGGGAGAAGCAGGCTTGGAAGGAAGTTAACAGCCAAGGTTACACCAGTCAGTTCAGTGTGGTCACGAGCACTGCCAAACCCTGGTCATCACAGCTTGCCCGCTGCTGCTGACACAGACAAGCCATCTGGCCACTGGAGCAAGCAGTACCTCCCACTCCCAGGTTCACCCCTCACCCTCCTCCACACCTCCTATCCTTCACCTTTTGAGAAGCTGACCCCCTCGAATAGACTTTCTACTGTCCCTACTTTTGGGGGGTTATTGGTTCCAGAGGTCAGGTTTGGATGCATCTGATTGACCAAGCCTGGTCACATGCATATGCTCTATAAACAGAAAAGGCTGGGTTAATATCTAGGATTTTCTGCATCTTTGATGTTAGGTAGTCTCTGCCTTGCAGCAAAACTCACTGGGGAGTATCCTAGACAGATCTGCTTGCTGGGAAGCTGAGAAAACACACATAATACCAGCAATGGAAAACCTGGTACAGTAGATTGAATGATTGACGGCTGTTATCTGTGCCTTCTGCACGGGACTCTGCAGTCTCCCCAACCAAAGTAGTAATTTCCTCATCCCATGGCTTTTTCCTTGGCCACGTGACTTGCCTTTTTGCCGTGCAAAGTTAACAGACAAGCACTAGCTTGAAATGTACTATCTTGTGTTTCTGCTGTCATGAGGAGAGGAACATGTGCTGGCTTGCCCACTCTTCCCAGGAGGCCGAGACATGTGGAGCAGACCCACACACCTGCAGGGTGAAGCCAGCCTGTCTCTGCCACTGCCGTCTAGAGAGTAACAAACACCGGCTGTCCTCCAGACGGGAGCCTGGCTGAGATCAGGTGCTAAATACTTGCTGTATGCTGCGGAGTTCTTATGGTTTATTACACAGCAATAGCTGACCAGATACCCTTGGGAGTATCTGGAGGAACTCCACGAGGTTGAAAAGGTTGGCAAGTAAGTGTAAGAGAGCTTTAATTATGGAAACAAATGTTCCAGAGTATGGATCAGTCTAGAGACCCATCTGTACTAAATTCTGCTGAGTGACCATTCAGCCTCCATATGTATGGCTCTCAAAAATCTCACATTTATATGCTGGTTTTATGACTTACACTCCTGTAAACACGATCATAAACCCAGGAGTACTGGGGTCATCTGACCCAAGCCTAGCCAGGACCTCCCTACTGGGATCCTGGGATCTCATAGCATCCCAAGTCTCTCTAGAACATGCTCGTCTTCAATATTATAAGGAAATCACTTCTATGTCCCGATCTTTCCCATTGGATGATGATGACCACATTCTACTCATTACACATTGACTGGCACTCCATAGTGCTTTTATCATCAGCTCACTCTTCCACTGAACATTCCCAATGGTTCTTCATGGCATCACAAGTAAAAGCCAGATTTTCCTTAAGGTCTACAAAAATCACAAATTGATAATGGCTCTTTGCTTCCTACTTAATCTTACTCCTTTTTTTACTTGCACTGGCCTGGCCTCCCTGGTGTGCCTTAGATTTGAACCAACCAACTTATGTCCATCAATATTCTTTCTGATATCCATATGGCTCACTTTTACCTATTTTCTCTACTCAAATGTCATACTAAGTAAATGTCTTCTCTGACCACATTATTAAAAGTTGAATGTGTAACGTTAAATTGAATGTAAGGTTAAAACAGAGGGCATTTTTGTTTGCTGCTTAGAGCTCTAGGTACTCATCCTAGCACAATGGTTTTCCTATGATATGCCAGAATTTATGATGTAATTCCATCATCAGATCTCATAGTGGGGAATTCTGCACCAGTCAATGGAATGAATAATGCAAGACAGTTGTGCTGTATTCCCAATATTACTCATCCTTGGATGCAAAGTATTAAAGTTTAATAGGCACAAAACAGCAGGATCCCTCATACCAGATACCTGGTTTCTTAGGACTTCAGCAGTGTTTTCACCTATCAAAATCGGAAAGCTTCTAGGATTATACTTCAGAGTGAAACTAAGGGTTAGGTATTTTCATTATTTGCTGGGGGAAGAGGTAAACTTTTCATTACCCTTGCTTTATTAACAACCCTCCTATCCTGCTGCCAATTAGCCATATAGTGAGTTCACAAGACACTGTCCAGGAAATAGCCATGAACTCAGTTTTCTAGACCAACACAGTGGAGATATAAACTTAGTTCTCAGTAGGAAAACTACCATTAATCATCAGGGTCACCTAAGTGGGTCTAAAACATTAAACAGTCTAATTCTGGGTTTTGCAGGAAGGGTAGAGCTACCTATAAATCAGGCTCAGGGTGGAGAGAGGTGGATCAGTCACCTGTGGACTAAATTAGTTATCAGCACGCAGAAATTTTCCTCTAAGGTCAGTAATTACTTGCAGTTTTTTGAGTCACGGTCTGTCACAACTAGTCAATGCAGCCACTATAATGTGAAGGCAGTGGGGATACCTGGATGGCTCAGTGGTTGAGCCTTAGGCTCAGGTCCTGATCTTGGGATCAGGGATGGAATCCTGCATTGTGATCCTTGCAGGAGAGCCCGCTTCTCCTCTGCCTAGGTCTCTCATGAATAAATAAAATCCTTTAAATTATAAAAATAAAAATGTGAAGGTGGTCATACACAATGCATTAAGTGAATGGTTATGGCTTTGAAAAGCTGGAAACAAACTGGCCAGATTCAATCCAGAGGATAAGTTTGCCTACCTTCGGGAATTCAAAAATTCTCAATGGAAAGATGAACTGTTCTCCTTCCCACGTAAATGTAGGTTTCTTCTGATGTTCACCAGAATGATGAGACAACCTTTTAGATTGTAGGCACACATCAAGGGCCCTATTTGTCCTAATAAGGAAACTTACTCTGAAGTAGTACCCATTCCTACTTAAAATGCCCATCCATCTACACGTTGGCAGAACTAAGTGAATGGAAAATCACATCTGCATAATCTATTATTTGCCAGAGCCACCACTACTACTCTGCAATCCTCAGGGACAGGATTACTTTTATTAAGCCCTAAATGCCTTCCATTTTGGCCTTTTAACCCAAGCTTAAATGGTTCCTCCTAGTTGAGGATACTAGTTAAAACCTGCACAGGATTGGAGAGGGGATACCTGCCCCCCCCCTTACCATAAATGTCAGAATCTCATCATTTAGTTCAAAGCCCTAAGTTTTAGCTTTTTGTGTCACAAGTCTTTCCTTGATTCCCATTAACTAGTTTAACTGCAAGTCAGTATCTAATATTTCTGGTAAGTTTGGTATTTCTTTCTCCTGTACAAAGTTAAGCGCAGAAATGATTGCACAACCCCTTGGCAAAACTGGTAAAGTTCATATGCACAGGTGGTTCTTATTTTGGGTTTTTGGACTCTTCTTCAAAGAGTTGTCTCTTATGAATTCTCTATTGTGTCAGGCCTATGTTCACAAGATCCAGAGATTTTTTGGTTATATAATCAAGTAAGATCTGTTGTCTGAAACAAAACTGCTGGTGTCCACACTCCTATCAATAAATCCTCCCCTGTAAAATTTACCAAGTTTTGCTAATGTAAACAAAATTCTTCTGGGTCAAACTTTTTCCTGGCATAATTCGTAATTTCTCCCTTTGAGCCTTTGCAGAGTTGAAATACTGATTAGCAGGAAATGAGGTTGAGAATTGTTAGTTTTATCCTGAGGCATACTTTCCTTATGCAAGGGAATCAAGAGCATTTTGGAGGGCTTGGGGTTCTCAAAGGCCTCCAAAAAAGCACAACAAAAAAACAGGAACTTATGCCAGTTGTTGGGATCTGACTTACTTCCTGAATAATGTGTGCTTTCACAAGATCCTAGTATGATTATGAATTTTTTTAAACTAGTTTAATTTAGCCGTCCTCCCAATCAACTTTGCATTTGTTTTCAATCATCTCAGGCCTGCAGCTGTAAACAATGTATTCTTAGTACTGGCATATAAAAACCTGGGTTATTCTGCCTGGAGGTTAAGAATTTCAAGACTTATTAATTTATCCGATCACTAAATTATCCAATGTCTCTCCTATGGCTTTGACATTATTTGTGTCTTCAAATTGGACAGCAACAGTAAACCCAAGAGACTCCCCAGATGACCACCAACAGAGCACATTGACAGACAACTTGTTTTCTATCCCAAAACAGTAAAGGAGTTTCCACTCATCAAACCTGTAAGTTCTACATTTTCTTCAGGGTTTGGTGCCTATTACATTCCTGGTAGCAATTTAAAAGACAAAATGCTTCCAGGTCCCAAAGTCCCAACTGATTACTAGTTTACAACTTTATTGGCAGGATGAGTGGATTACATGATTTGCAAGCCAACACCTTTCTCAGATGCATCAATTAGGCATGATTGCTTTGCTTTCCAAAGTTACTCTAGATCTGAGTCCAATTAGAGGGCTGGGAAATCTTTTATATTTCTTACCTCACACATTATAATGTGATCAAGCAGGTCTTTGGGTAGGGCACCTCACTAAGACCTGCACCAGATGCCCACTATTCTCACATCCACTGCCTTGGTGCTGGCCTACCCTACACCCTTTCCCCTCCCTTATCAAGAGGGCCTAGAAGTGGTAGCATGTTCCAACACGTACACTATTCCTCCAAAACTATATAATCCAGCCCCTTCTGGATCACATTCTACAACTATGTGAGGGGCCAATTCTAACTCTCAAACTGGTTGTGAAATAATCTAACAGATACAAAGTTAATTCCAGGTGTTTAGAAGCACAAACATGCAGAATTTTATCCACTTGACAGTTTCCGAAGTTTCAGAGGTATGCACGTGAGACATTACCCAGTGTGATGAATTAAGGTCTGCAAACATTGCCTACAAACCGTATGTATTAAGTAGGCTCCATGCCCAGCATGGGGCTTGAACTTAACTACCCTGAGATCGAGAATTGCTATGTGCTACCAACTGAGCCAGTCAGGTGACCCTATTATTATTTTCATATGGTTACCTAAGCTGGTGGCAGAATGGCATCATAAATTAAGAGCACAGGCTGTGGATGGAGATCTGCCCACACCCAGATCCTGGCACTGCCATTTTTAATGGCAGCTGTTTAAGTAACTTAAGTTATAGCTCATGGTTGCCTACAGCCTACATGGAGTATGTGTAAAATGTTTTACAAAATACCTTACTTACTGCATTTTACCTTGAACTGGCCATCTTCAGGACAAGTGTAGAGACTAGACTTATTTAATGTAACACCATCCAAATGAAGACAGTCACTCAGGTACCTAACTCCCCTCTTAATATGTGCTTTCCAGGAATGTACAATTTATCTACTTAAAAAAAGCAAAAAAAAAAAAAAAAAAACCAACCACATTTCAGCCCAAGGAATACTGTACAAGGGACTTAAACTATTTAAAAAACCCCTCTAATTAGAAGTAACAAGGTTGAAACAAAATCTTCTATAGGTCAACTGAGTTGTACCAGCCTTTTACTCTTTTCATTTGCATTTATTTAAACACAGTTCTCAAAACATTTGAGTGAAATTGGGCTTCCTTTGGTAAGCAAAGGACCTGAAAATAATATTTAAAAAATGAACAGGCAAAGTCTTCAGTTCATCCACAACACAGGTGTAGTGTTCCCTTCTCTTTCCGAACTCTGAAGCACTCAGTTTTTTCCATAGTCTAAAAGCTAGAAGAACAAGAGTACATTTGTGGTGGAATGTATTTGTCACTTGCTGATAACTAGTTGAAATACCATTATCCCCTTGTAACAGCTTTAAGAAATAGCCTTTTAAAGGCATACATTGTGTACCTCTTTTCTTATCCCCTGCTTTATATAATACAGATTACATAAAGGCTGACAAATCCACATTTATATAAGCATTAAGCATTGGCTGTATTGAAAATTTTTTAGTTCTAATACTAGCAGTACAGGGTTACAGAGCATAATTTTTAACACTTAGTTGCAGGTATAGTAAGTATAGTATGTTTCATGGATTGGAGAAAAATGGGTATTTTTGTCTTGAAATTTACTACTGACAACCTAATCTGAACAGTTCTGCTAAGCATTGATGTTAGAAAGAAAAGTAAAAACCAAACTTTATTGTTGCTTTTTACCATTTGGTAACATTTTTACACACAGGCTTCGATCTTCAGAATACCCTGGATTCAGTAGAAAAACCTTTTAAATGAAGTTTTGTACAATAGAAACTTCTCAGCAGTCAAAATTTAGACTGTAAAAAAATACATGCAAAACATACTTTTCTGAAAACACTTAACTTTGAACAAAGCACCGAACTACACAAATGCAGAATGAAAACAGCATTTCAACTCCACCAAAAGTAGTCATCATAAAAGGTGTAAAAGTCACCTAACTTCACTAGGCACTGTTCACTTTTTAAACAGGAGACAATAAAAAATATTGTCCACAAACAATATCCCAACTTTAGGGTAGGTTTCAGAAAGTCTTCATCTTCATGCTTTAATAGCGACCTAGGAAGAAATAATAATCAGTCTCTTAGTATTGAAGATATTTATCAAGTATACTTTAATGCTGAGACTTTCAGACTATTCTAACCATTAGAAAATTCTATGCATCAGATTCTCTCCTGTAAAAATAGAGGAAGACTCTCATATTAAGGGTTACACTAGAAATCAAAGAACTGACATTAAATAGAAATAGCTAGGGAAGTGTAACTTGACCCACAAGAGCTAAGTTTAAGCCACCCAATTGTTTCCAGGCTGTACAAAATTGGAAGCACTCCCCTGAAAAAAACGCTACAACAAATGGTGACCAGAATGTAGTATACATTTACTATTTTTGAGTTAGCAACAAGAACAAGATTCCAAGATCATTTCAATATACTTCCTTGAAACTTACACACAAAAATGGAGTGTTATAATATAGATAAAACTACCTGAATTAACTCATTATCTGCCATAATTTAAGTTCAAGAAGTTTATTGTAATACATAAAATCGTATCAAGGTAAAAACTTACGAGGTGAGTATGATCGAGATCTAGAACGCGATCTGTATCCTCCACGACTATAGTAAGGAGAAGGTGACCGCCTTCTGTAAACAAATGTCAAAACCATCTAAGACTCCATAGATTGAAGTTAGATTAAATGACAAAGATCACCAATAGTCATGTTATTTTCAAAGTCTGTTTTAAATACAAAAACCACTAAACCCAAACACCTTTTGATGAACTCCCAAAATAAATTTTACTAGTGCTTCAAAGTGGTTTTGTAAGACTTGTATATTCACTTGCTTATTGAGATGCTCATTAAAAGCTAACAAAAATGCAATAGTACAAAAAAAATAGCTATAAGGAATGAAAACTTAAATAAATGCTTATCAGTGACCTTAATTTGTACTACCTCATGCTAAGGTACAAAATAGTGCCACTGAGTAATTACCTAGTATAAGCCCAATTCATTTCTGAAAACATAAAATGAAGCCATGTATACACACTATCACTGGTTCCAGTTTTAGTATTTTATGAATTTCATGCAATCCAATTTGTGTATGCAACTTGTAATTAACTACTAAAACATACTTCTAGTAAAACCAAGTGTCTTTAGGCGAGCCATTTTACTGTGTAGGTTTTAAATCCTCTGCCATACCTGTAAATCTGATCCCTATCTTGAGCAGCTCTCCATCCTCCTCCTCCTCCACCACCTCCTCTGTAAAGGCAGAAAAGCAACACATTTCTTTTTAAAGTTTTAAAAATGATACATTTATACAGTAAAATTAGAACTCCCAGAGAAGTCAAAAGTAGTTTTTAAATAAGTGATTAAGTGCTACCTTTGCCACCCTTTTTACAAACTGGCATAGAGCTCTCTCTGGTGGCTAAAATGAGTAACAGAACAAGTTACATTTCTAAAGTAAATGCTTAACTGAATTAAAACCCCGAAAGTTTAACCTTCTAAGCCCCCACATAGATTTATCCCTAAGTGCCAATTAACACACAAATGTTCTCTCAAAAAAAGTTTTTGTTGGGGATAAAATGCTGGACCATAGTATCAGAAGCATGCTTAAAGGTTTACTTCCACAGATAGTAGGGTTGACCATTTTAACTTCTTTAAACATTCAAAATAACGTACAAAAAAAAAAAAAAAGCCCCCACCTCAATAAGGCACCAAGGGTAACTATTGGGGTCAGTACCTATTATTATACAATTGACATTTTCACAAGCAAGACAGGGTCTAAGTGACCTGCTGCAGCTAAAATAATTTTACCCCATTTTTATCTTCAAAAGTATTCTAAGTATTTCCATACTAACCCCCTAAAGAAAAACATATAAAATCTTTTGGTAGTTAAAAAAAAAAAAAAAAAACCACACAAACTTCTAGCCATTGTTTTGCTAAATTACTGCTCTTTAGCAGTTACTTCTTTGCACTTATAAAGGACTTCAGTTGGTTTACAACTTGACGTTTAAGAAAATACAGGGGGGCAGCCTGGGTGGCTCAGCAGTTTAGCGTCGCCTTCAGTCCAGAGCATGATCCTGGAGACCCAGGATGGAGTCCCACATCAGGCTCCCTGCAAGGAGCCTGCTTCGCCCTGTCTCTCATGAATAAAAATGTAAAAAGAAATTAAAAAAAAAAAATACATGTACATATTAAACGGACTAGACACTTAAACCTTAAAAAAAATCTAGGTTTCTGTATTTAATATATAAAAAGTGATTTTAATAAAGATGAAAACTTAGGTGTAGCACTGCCTTAAATTATGTTGCAACTGATTCAGGAGAAGATACTTCTTTTAATTTTTGGCAACTTAAATCTCATTTTATGGTTACCTTACCTGTATGATCTGCTATAGTAGTCACGATCATCATAGCCTCGATCATATCCTCTGTCATAATAATCCCGACGGCGTGAGCTGCCACTATGAATAATAATATACCTTCATAAGATACCATATGTCTTTCCTTCCCTATTTAACTACATATGACTGTTACTGTTTAAAACTGTTCAGACAATAGCACGATGGCTCATTTGGGTCTTGGAGGCCACAGCTGAGCTCTAAAGACATGACTGGACAACTGCTTCAAGTATAATCTCTTTACTCTCCTTTATTGGGCAAAAAATGAAGATTATTTCCTAATAAATATTACCCTAATTATTAATTCATAGATGGGCCTTTTCTAATAGGAAAGTTAACTGGAAAACAATATTCCTGTTTAAGATTCCACTGATATTAAACACTGTCCTTTCTCTGGCCCCTATAATAATATAAATATATATTAAAAAAAAAAACTAAAAACAACAACAAAAAGCCTTTTGGTTAAGGGATACACACATTCTGCTAACTTGCCTTCAAAAGTTAATTTTTTTAGCCCACATATTCTCCTAGGAGGGAAAATTAAAATATTTGGATGAATGTCATTTCAGAAGTGAGAATATTTACTATAATAAAGACTCCATTATGAAAAAAATGTTCTAATCAAGACTATTAATTACCAATTACAGTGTGCAACACAAGTACCATGTCTTCACTGAATATTCTTTTCAACAGTTTTACCCAGTTAAAAAAAAAAAAAAAAAAAAGATCAGAATGATCTATGGCATTATAGTCTTAGTTTCAAGGACTATAATGTCCTAGTCCATTTATAGTCCTAATGGCAGGACTGGATGAAATGTCAGACTTTCTCCTAGTACATAGAGTTCTTACAGAAAACGCACTCAGCCATCCATCATTATCTTAAGAAGAAAACTTACTAGGTAGGTCTCCCCATGTAAATTCCTGGTGTTGGGGTATGTGGTCTTTTTGTTATAGAGAAATCAACTCTGATCCTACGTCCATCAAGCTCCATTCCATTGGCACGCTCTTTTGCCTTCGAAAGATACATTAAATTATTATGTACACCCTGGACGAAGCCACGAACTATCCACTAAACTATAAATTAGATTTTTCTACATATTTATATGTATAAATAAACATACCCTAAAAAAATTGTCCTTATCCAAGTTCATTAGTACTTAAGAGTCAATAGTAGCACTATTTTACAAAGATACAGGTAGACTTTTAACTTACTTCCTTGGCATCGTCTACATTTTCAAAATATACAAAGGCAAATCCTCTGGAACGCCTAGATTGCTGGTCATATACAATAGACACGTCAGCAATGGGGCCATATTTAGAGAACACTTCTCTTAGATCTCTTTCTGTAGTGTACAAGCTCAATCCAAATACTCCAAGACAGCAGTTGGGGTCAGGATTTGCCTAGAAATGGGAAAATAAATTTTAAACTTTAAAATTTATCATAAACCAAAGTTAAAAGAAATTACCCCAAATGTCACTAATAAAGTAGATTTAAATCAACAATTAGAATTTTTTTTTAAAAAAATATTATTTATTCATGAGAGAGACATGCAGAGGGAAAAGCAGACTCCCTGTGGGGGAGCCCTATGCAGGACTCAGTCACAGAGCTCTGGGATCACGCCCCAAGGCAAAAGCAGACACTCAACTGCTGAGCCACCCAGGCATACCAACAATTAGAATTTAAAATTAGTGTTATGGCAATACCTGCAAGCATTAAAAACAGGCAGAAAAGGAGCACCTCAGTGCTCAGTTGGTTAAGCACCCGACTCTTGATTTTGGCTCACGTCATGATCTCCGGGTTGAGAGCAAGCCCCACATGGGATCCCATGCTAACTATGGAACCTGGTTGAAGAATCCCTCCCTCTGCCCAAGAATGGGCAGAAAAACGGCAAAAAGAAGTTCACCCTCAGAATTAAACCGTGTGTGAATGGAGGAGGAAACAGGGACTCATGTTAGTGAATATCAAAACTGGCATTTTTGTGGTGGGAAACAGGAGGGGTAATTTACCCAAGGGATTCACATCCTAGGAATTTATTCTAAGCATAAGAATAGCATTATCTCTATAAGCTAAAAGGAAAAACATAGTACTCAAAATGAACTCACTTAAAATTAAAATGGGAAAACCAAGAAAGCATTCTAAAAAAATATTAATAAAAGCTAACCCAGAAAACTTCAATAATATTAGTATGGTACATACCAATATGTTATGAGACCTAGCATTAGTATTTTAACAGTAATGCAAAAAGCGGATTTCCTAATTTGATGAGCCGAGCCACACACGGTCATGTCTTGCTTACGAGTGACTGACAGACAAAATGTAGACCATTACATAAGTATCTTTGAAGAGACTGTCCTCAAAACACTAAAAAGTCTCTAAAGAACTCGTGTATTCACTACTAAAGGTCCATTAACAAATATAATCAGTTATTTCAAAACAAAAGGAAACTGCTTCAACGATTATTTTTTCACCTTACCCGATTCCCAACATGACGCCTGCGAGTAGACATGGGAGAGTGACTGTGGCTATGCCGTCTTCGATAATCTCGACTGTAAGACCTGCTACGGGATCGTCTATGGGAGCGGGACCGAGATCTTGATCTTGTATAATGCCTTCGAGAACTTCTTCTGGATCTAGACCTGTAAGACAAAGGCTTCAAGGTCATAACTCAGTAACTGGTAAGATGCAGCTTTCACTTCTAATTAATCTAGAGTTAAAATGATAGAACACAACTCAGACATACACTAACATGAGATCAAGATTTTTCTAATTTATCTAGTCATCTCAATTCTGTTAGGAAGAGCTCCAAACCACTACCAGCTCTCTTCCATTTAAGATAATTAAGATCAAGGAGATCAAAACTAACATGCTCAAGATGAACACTCAAAAATTTCATACTCATAAGACATGTAGCACTTCACACTAGCTTGATTTGTGCCCACTTTCCCCCTCAGAATACCACCCTCTATTTTTCAGCTTCTCCCATTATGCCCACCATTCACTTAAGATAAAATCACCATCACCATAGTTTTCCTTCAGCAGTGTTTTAAAACCAATCAATTGCTCTTAACTACAGTGATCATATGAACTGTCATCTAAATCAGACAGGATACATTTAAGAAAGAAAAGAAGTAGAGTTAATTATGCCTGACAGTAGGCATAAACTGGGGCTTGTCCTGGGCAAAGGAGGACATATAGCCTACTATTCATCAACATTAAAAAAAAAAAAGGCGCTGTGTTAAGATATTTTTGTTTTGTACACACGTATATTAGACTACACCTATTTATCAAGAATTGTAGTTACGAAAGCCAATGTTCTGCAGTCTATCATACCTAAACTCATCATGAATCCTCACAATTCTGAAGAACTACTGCTCTCACTAACTCGCCTTTTAAAGATAAGGAAGTTAAGGTGGAAAAAGGTTAAGTATCTGCCCAAGCCAGAAAAAACAGAGGTAAGATTTGAACCCTAACGCCAAAAGCCCAGGCTCTTAACCACTTAGTCTTCTGTCTCAGAACTTATGATTAAGTTCATTGCTAGTACCAATATTAAATAAGCCAACAAATGATCTAACCCTCTCTATCTTCCTAATTTACAAAGCACACACCAATTTCAAAGCTAAGAGTAACAGAAGAAAATCCCAAGACAGTCTTTCTTACCTAGATTCAGATCTGGACCTGGACTTTGATCTGGAACGCCTGGAATCTTCCTTGGAGCGAGACCTTGCAGGGGTATGCCTTGCAGATTTCCCAGATCCATGAGCACTTCCACTTCTGGAAGCAGAACGGGATTCCTACACGTAGATGTCAAAAGTTTAATTTGTATACTTTCTGGGCAACTTTAAAAACAAATAAGCTGCTGTGAGATAAATGGTGAGGGAAAGCAATCCCCTTCCAAGATAAGAAAAACATAGGTAAGGGCAGGAATTGAATATACCTGGTATATTTACATTGCTCCAACTGACATAGGCCAATTAACTTAAACTTCCACCTTTTCTGGAGCAGGGATAAGAGTTAACTGACCCCACTCTTCAGAAAGGGGTGCCAAAGCCAAGCAGTTAAGGGAACTGTCCAAGGATTGTGTTTTGGGATTGTTACTCCATAAAGACTAGGGTGAGAAAGAATCTTTTTAACTATGACACCTGTACCTTATACCTATATTTCAATCAAGTTGCCATCAATAAAACAAAATCCTTTGAGACTCATAAAACTTACTTTTAAAATTCCTTTTTTTTCCCATAAGACCTCAACTTCAAGTTATATTTATTGAGTGGAGAAAAATCGAGGCAGGGGACAATCTGTTTCAAGTCCTAGCAAAAGGCAGAAACTTAGTGGAAAGCAAGGACCAGCCTGAAGAACACTAAACCTTATTCCATCTAACCATGGTGGGAGGGCCTTAAGAATCTCAAAGCAACCAGATGGAGCCATGGCAGAAAGGTAATAACTGTACAGAAGGAAGAGCTGAAAGAGTGCCAGAAATCTACAGCTTCCCTGGCTAAATGGAGATGAACCAGGGCAAACTGATAGGGATCAAGGAATAACTAACTAGGAAAGGTACATAAAAGACATATTAAAACAAGAACAGATTAAATCAGGGACTCTATCTGGGTCCAGAAAGGGAGTTCAGAATTGTACATAAAAACCAAAGTCTAGGTATATACTGTATAACTTTCCCATCAAAACTAGACTACCTGGTAGATAAGTGGCACAGTAATGAAGATTTCTAAAGAAAGCAGAGAAAGAATGGGTAGTAAATAGGGTAACTGGTTCATCAATGAGCCAAAGCATACAGTCAACTCAGAAAAGACACCCATATAAAATAATGGAACTAAGGAAATATTCTGCCAAGGCACCAAAACAGAAACAGCGGATTAAGAGAACAAACCCACTGAGGCTGATAGCTAAGGTATGTATATCAAAGAAGACACAACCTTATTTCAGGTTATCCAACTTAAGGCATATTAAAAGGCATCAAGTCTAGTAAAGCCTTTCTACCGAAGATAAAGCAGAAATGGCCAGACTCAAAAGGAACCAAAACATTACAGTAAGTCTTTGGAGGGGGGGAAGACAATGTTGAAACTACTGGATAAAAGTGATCACAGGAGACCTCCCTGTGTGGTAGATTTTCAGAGTATTCTGGACATTCTTAAAAAGAATAGCATAGGATATTATAGTTACAGCCTTTTTAGATTACATTCTGTGATCTACAACACGAGGGGAGAAAATTTGAAAGATCACTTCTATGATGCTCAGGGAAAAAAAGTTATATGCAATAAAAAAGAAACTCAAGTTTAGAATAGGAAAGAAAGTAACTCAGCCAGCAAAATGACTTCTGGTCTCTAGGCCTGAAAACAATTCTAGAAAACTTCCCAGGAAGACTTCATTCATTATATAAAACATGGTGTGAAGGCATAAAATGTGACCGCCTCCTCTCCATCCCCCCATGAGTGACTGTAAAAAGATTCAAAGAAAAAGATGATATTCTTATTAGTGAAAACAACTACCTTTAACAACAAGGAATGGTTAAAAGGGTGTACTGCAACTTTAGGGACCCCAATAAATAATCTCTTGGCATTCTCTGAGAAATATTCTGCATACTCAGACATTTTAAAAGCACAATCCACTGCCCTCCTCTCCTTGGACAAAGAAATTCTCAATAGGGGTGTGGTTTCTGACATCACAGGCAAAAGCAAATCCAAAAGAAAAACTAGAAAACAGGGATCCCCAAGGTTAACTGCCTTTGTTTATTCCAATGCTAGAAATGATTACTTCATGGAACGATTATAGCTGTTACTGTAAACCAAAGAAAACATTTTACTCTGGAAAAGAGAGCTGAATATGCTCACCTTAACTCCCAATAAGAGTTAAAAGATTACCAATAAAATACTTGTAGTCAACAAATAGTAAGCCCAGGGGCCAGAATATAAAAGAAGAGAGGATAGAAAGTCAGATCTTTTTAAGCCTCTTGCTTCACTAAACAGAAAAACCTTATTCTAACCTGCTTTACTAGTCTGCTCAAACTAAGAAAGAAGATAAAGGGCCAAAGACACATTAAGCTTTTCTCTCAGGCCCTAAAACTGACTGGCTATATGCATATACGTTTTGTGAGCAATCACTTCTTAGACCAGGAATAGAAACACCAGCCAAAAATGCAAAGACTTTCCCTTTTATATACTGAAGCTTGGTTAGACCAACACCTAAACAATGTCTCCATCTCTTCCTACCTTTCGTGTCAAGGATGTTTCTTAAAGAAGTTAAACCCCTTTTTGTAGTTATGCTGGCCATTAACTGGTTTGAAAACACATATTCAAGAAAATTTAACCTGTCCAGAAGAAAGGAGACCTAAATTAGGCAAATCTAAATAAAACCTTAATCAGTGGGCAAATCTACACAACCAACTGGGAAAGCCTCCTCACAAAGAAAACTCTGAAGTCCACTCACAGGGCTGAAAAATTTTGTGTCAACACCTTAAAACCCTACCAAAAACACTACTCTGGACATTAATACCTCAAGCAAAAGGACCATGAACTTAATAAACATAAAGCCAAAAAATTCCCTGAATTTTTGCTCAGAGAATCAAGCTTTTATAGACTGGATCTTAGTCATATACTAACAATATACAACGTAAAAAGCAGGTCAGGAAAAAACCTAACCCTTTCAGCAAAATAACTTCATCTTCCTATTCCAAGAATGGCTTAGACATTTTTGAAAGAGATGAAGTAGAAACCATGTGAATCATCAAATCATTAAGTTTCTCCTGTATTATTTTAGAAACTGGATTCAGGTATTTAGATTTCAAACAGTGGCTCTTAGAGATAATGCAGCAAACCTACACAGCATTTAAGAACACAGGTCCCTAAACTAAAGCTCATTTTAGTAATTCTGGAGTTGACCATTTCCTAGAAGCACCATACAAGATGCTAATTAAAGCCTAATTATTTATTCAATTTCAGAGTATTATATTTCCTACTTACTGATTTTTCTTGGCAAAAGCATCTTCCTCGAACTTTGTTTCTCTCATTTTCTCTGCTCCACCTGCCCTGGACAAGAGGCCCATCCATCTCCCTCTTACCACCCTAATAACTAGGACAGGGTGAGAGAAGGAGGCACTGTCATACTCCAAGATGCTTTGGCCAAGGGGTGGTGGCGGGGGAAACCCTGAAGGACAGTCCACCAGCATCACTGTTTAGTTTTGCCATATATCTATCCAGCTTTGGCCATTTAATCAATTCCAAAATACTTTCCTTCCACAGAGGCCTAACAGGTCTTTCCTCTTTTGGACAAGGACCTTTCAGATCTCCTGATAAAAGAATACAAGGACTTAAGAGTATCTACTCACATCTCTTTTACCTTAGCTCTCTACCTAATAATCTGTAAGTAATTCAGAATACAAATTAACTTCATGTTACTAATTTATACATGGCAGAAATATTTTACAAATAATTGGGACAAATCAAGTGCCGAATACTACCATAAATGGGAATAATTTTCTTCTCCTTGCAAAACACAAGAATTATAAAAAGTACAAATCTTCCATTGACAATTGGCCCCTAAAAACCTCCAGAAAAGAGGTCCTTCTAGAAATGTCACTTAAGCCACTTTTTCCAAGAGCTAGAAGATCTGACAACTCTCAGAGAAAGTTTTTTTAGGTTATCTTCATTTCAGGAAGGAGAAGTGATACCCTTGGCTTTCCCAACAGAAGACAACTGTTGGTTAGCTACCACTGGATATAATTTTGACCCGTTACCTGTCGCATCCAACTGAAAAGTTAACATTACACTGATCACCTGGTTCTTTTATTCAACTAAAAACACACAGAAGGGGAAATAATAGAACTTTCGAAGTTTTTTTTCCCAGTTAGTGGGAGTGGGGAACCAGAATAAAGCTACTTTATAATCCATACCACTCACATCATTATAACAGTTGTTAATTGCAGAAAATGAGAAAAAGGAATAAAGCGGTTTTCAGAATGAAAAGCAACTACCACTACTGCCACCAAGTTAGAGATCCTGTTCACTTGTGTGACCCACCTCATTCTAAGGGAAGCTACTGTATTTTTTTTTAGCAGTAATCCTAGTCATTCAGCTGGAATAGGCATTAAACAGGAAAGAATTAAGAATCATCCTTGAAAGGTAGGGCCTAAGAGGTCATAGCTTTCCACTATGCCATCTGGAAAGAAAAATTTTCATTAATGGCCAAAAGGAGCTAACTACCCTGTTCGCTAGTTTGCTTAAATTTTGAGAGTTGGTTCTATAATTGTCCTGGCGACAGTCTCTGGGAAAACTATGACAAATATATTCCAACTCTGAAGGTACTCGCTTATGCCCCAGGACCAGCAGAGTCAGATGAAAAAATCTGGAGGGACAACATGAAGCAACTGTTACCCATGCTGGAGAGCTCATTCCTGCCTCATATTTGACTACAAAGGGTTATTTTTTTAAATTGCATTTCAATCATTTGACTAAGAAGTTAAAATTAGAATTACCTAATTTAAACGTTTCCCCTGGAAGGCACTTCTTTGCCCTGTATATATTTTCTTCTATTAAACAAATAATGCATGCATGTTTAGCAAAATATACAGGGACACATAAACAGACTAGTAATTACTTAGCGTAGTGCTTTCTGATTCCAGATTACTTCTTATCTTAACTTCATTTTTATTTCTTTTCTTCATTCTTCCGTTTCAAATTCTGACTTCTTTCATCTTCCCCACTTCACACAAATTGCTCAATATTCTACAAGTGGGACTTCTGGTCTGATAATTAGCATGCATTCTTTCTTTTATTTTTTCAAATTTCAGCTTCACTTATTCCTGAGCTTCAAATACTCATTTATAAAACTTGTCAAATGACGACTTCCGCATTTTCCTTCTTCAACATTAACCTTAATAGAAAAAGAACAGGATGAAGATATTTTAAAACTCCAGGATAAAATCCAGTGCCAAAACTGAAACTAGAAAAAAAATTCCCTTTTTTTGGATTAAAAAAAAAAAGCTAGAATATGCAGCTCAAAAAACTGAAACTAGCTTCCTGTTGGTTCTAAAATATAAGGTATCAACCTCAACTGTCTATTTCAAATAGATTTATCATGCTTAAATTGAATGCGAAGTGCGCAACTGAACATTTGCTGTTCAATCTAACATTTAAGAACTTTACATTTCACACTTCTTACTTATTGTATTCATCAATAGAAAATGTCAAGTGTCAAAAGCACATTTCTAGTCAAAAAATGACACGTTAATACAGAAGTGCAAGAAAGGAAAGCACGGACAATTCATTTGTACAATGATGACAAGGCTCAGGGTTGGAGAGGTTTTACAACTTGTGACTTGTCTAGGTAATAAGGTAACAAAATGTATTTAATGTCACACACTTTTGTACTGCATGTTTAAAGAGCTCTGTAGAAGACAACATTAGGGAAATCAAAATTTGGACTGAAGTGCTCAAAACCCACCCTTAGAAAACTGCTCTAGTGACATTTTAAAATATGAATGGTCTAACTACTAAATTTAGTACTAAAATCATAAAAAGACAAAATCAGGTCAACCAACTACTATATCCATGTAGCTATGAAGGAAAGCAGAACAAACTTGAATCCAACAGTCGTGTTTTCAAAGATTCTTGTAAATTCCCCCTCAATGAACAAAGTATTAAAATCTTCTGCAGTCCAAAGGAGAAAACCTACTTTTTAAAGGTGGCAATATTGGCAGAAAATTATAGCTCACCTCCTGAAATTATTTTAAAAACTCCACATCACTAAACAGATCAAAAAGTATTCTAGTGTCTGTTGAATACCTTCAACAAAATAGTCCTCACAAAACATCCTCATTCTCCTTGTTATCCTGTACTTCACCTTATCTTTCATTTGTTAACAATTTCCTCACTACTAGTTTTATTTTCTTTTGGGGTGAGCAGGGTTAAAGGTTCTTTAAAAAAAAAAAAAAAAGGAAAAAAGCCTTTATATATCCGGGCATAAAGACAACCATGGCTATCGTGGGAAGTGTTGTGATGTCTTTCCTAAGAAAGCACAAATTTCAGTCCAGTTTTTTTAAAAAGTCAATTATTGTTTAGTCCAGGAAAAAATTTAAATAGCTTTTTATTTAAGGGAGTCACAGTAATTGATTTTCTTTTAATATCCATCACTAAAATGTAATGGGAAATGTTTGCTGGCAGCACAAATGTAATCGTGGAATCAGAATGCCCAAGCAGGTTTCCTCTTTAAGGCCACACCTAAGGATAACATACTGATACAGGGCCTTAGATACATAAATATACTAGAACGGAGGCCAAAGCTCTAGGTGTCGGAACTTTTCAATATGGACGCCTTCCTGCCTTTTTAATTATCCCTTCCCAACCATATTCCTTTTATTTTTGAAGATCAAAACATGCTGGTAGATAATGTAAATATTAAGTTTATTTCAACTCAACTACTAACACTAAGCTCAAGTGGCCACTTTAACAAAACCAGACAACTAACTACTGGGGGCTAATGTTATTGTCCATTTGGTTAAGAGATCCTACTTAGAAATAAGCAGAAACTTCTCCCATCATCAGCACAATTTTTAAAATGACTCTAGGGATTACAACCAGAATTCAAATAACTTTTAAAAACGTGTATAAACTCCATAGGTAACTGACAAGGTAATATTTTAAAACCTGAAACAGGGCAAAGAAAAATGTGCTGATCCTGCTATAAATTTAAAGGTTAATGCTCATATCAATGGACTATTTAATTTTCTGTGGTCAAACACTACCAGAAGATTGAGTGGAGAAAAAGCTTCAAAAGACAGAATATTCCTTGGCTCATCTGACTTGTAAGCCCATCTCTTGCATCAATAATAGACTCTGAAAAGGGGCCTCCTACATGCATGCTGCAGTATTGGGCAATCTAAGTTGATCAAACTAGCAATCTGAAAATAACCTCCACAACCCAATTCAAAAAGATTTTGGGGAATCTGAAAACTAATTTGCTATAGTGAAAAGCTCTTTTGGGCTTAATTAAAAATAAAACTAAGTGACACCACCACCTAAAATTCGATGTTAACCCATATCCCCAAAAAACTAAGCTTGAATAAAACACTTAAAATTTTCTGAACATCAATCTCTATTCCCTCTTAAAAAAAAAAAAAAAATCACAAATGAAAACTAATCATAACAGAATGCGAAGGCTCAAAAAATATACACAATTGTAGGTCTGTTATTCTCTTGGGCAAAATGTGAACTATGAAATGTTAAATTTATCACTTAGGTTTTGGGCTTTATTGGAGATAGAGGAAGAAAAGGTAAATGATATTAACATCTCTCATCACCTGATTCCTCTTTAATCGTTTGACAAAACGAGTACTTACCTTGTAATCACTTGTAATTTCAGTTTGAAAATGCCACCTTCTAGTTCCAGATAACATCAACATTAAAACCAAGAAAAATATTCTTCAACCTGGTTTCTTCAAGAGACTTGTACCTAACCAGACTCACAATAAAACAAAGCAAACTATTTCCTCCCACTGGAAATTCAATCCTTTATTAAAGGAACTGGTGCGATGGCTGTAATTCTTTAGAAATAGATTGAGATGCTTCAGTTTTTGAAAATCAGAATTCAAAGTTAGGGGCTAAAAACAAAGAATACAGAAAGACAACCCAAGATTAAGCAGAAGAGAAAAACTGCAGAAATCTGAAAAGCAGTTTGATGGGATGGTATCCAGATGCTAATCATTTCCACAAAGAATAAGACTAAAGACAATGTACCTACATTGCAAATATTACTTCTACAAAAACTATAGCGAATACCCTACCAGAATATTTTCTTAAACTGCTTGCTATTGTAATCTTGACAGCAGGACAGAAATCAAAACCATCTGGTCTATATACAATAGTGTTTCCTGGGTGTCTGAATCTAAAGAAATTACAATCATTAGGAAGGTAGAACATTAAACTAGTAACAAGACCACACAAACATCGCATATCCTAAACATTATGACCATTACTGGTCCTTAAAGATTACCCAAGTATCACCATGTACCTCACCTCCAAACTTGCAGCCAACTCTTATATTCTTACTTGTCCAGATTGTGACATAACTGCTATGAATACTTCTTTTTGCAAAGGTGGTTAACTATTCCCCAAAAATGTTTGCCAGTCATTTTTGGAAAGTACTGGAAAAGAACTATCTCAGAAATGAAAAATTTTATTTTGCACAAGTTCGGCTACATCAAGGAAGTGACTCTAGAGACATTTTAATTTAAATCTATCAACCTTCATGAGAAATGTTCCACAACTACTCTGCCATATCTAAAATGTGATGCGGACAAAAATTCTAGAATATACCGGGAGTACGCATTTAAAACGAAATAGGGGCACACACTGAACCACTGTTCTAAGTGTCAATACATTCACTCAATAGGGGTGATCAAACAGAACAATTTATTGTACACATGCAACCCGCCTATTTAGGAAATGAACTTCTAAAGTTTAAAGAAATGGGGAAAAAAATACTTCCGCAACTATGCTGGGGCTTCAGGAACAGCGACCTCTCAATTCTGGACTGCTAAATTAAGGGAGGGTTGGGTGGGATTCCAGCCAAACCAAGGAGATTTGTTATTACACGTGATTACATTAATGGTACCAATCAGGCTTCTACTAATGATTTACATCAAGTTTGATAGGTTTAAGGGTCTAGAGTGGATTTACTACAATTTTTCAGGCTCCAGAGATGCTATTAGCAGGTATGTCCAAGATTATTACCCTGAATCCAACCTTTTCACGGCTTTCAGTTCAAAGGATGTTTTTAGCCAATCAGACCTGTTACAAACACTTAAGTCTTGTTTATGGCATCATATCTAATCTAATCTGTTCCATTAAGCTTTAGGGTTTGCCAGAGTTCTTTAGGAATCACAACCTTTTTTAAGGTCTATTCTAATCTCTTCTGCTTCCAATACACCAATTGGAAAGCAATCTACATACAAAACAAAATGCCAAATAAAACTACGAAGTTTAGCAATGCTTCCAGGACTCAAAACTCATGTAAGGAAAAAAAAATCAATTTCTAACATGTAATTATAACTTTCCTTTATAAGAATTTAGCGAATACCTAACATGTAAACAAAATTGTGGAAAAAACAAGGATTTATATTTTTAACCAGAAAAAAAATTCAAAAATGCTAAATTATTAGGATGGCAACCCAGAGCTGCCTCAAGCTAGGAATCTACCTTCAACAATTTCCCCCCTTATGTAAAATACGACAATTTATTTTTGGGCAATGTTCGTTTTCACAAGCACACCATTCCAAGTAACTTATTCAGGTATATTCAACTAAGAGCGCTTCTCAGAAACCGGCCATTTTGTATTCTCTTCGTAGCGCAAAAAAGTACTCAGTAATTGTTTAGAAAACCGAAGACTTAAAAGTTACCATTTGCTTCCCCCGTTCCAAACACCGATGACTAGATTCAACCGTATATAGTCAACTAGTAGAATCAGCAATCACTGCTTAACAATTTGTGGGTTGGGTCCAAACTTTCTTACGGTGGACAGCAAGGGCTTAAAAATACTCGTACAGGCACTGATGGTGCAACCAACCGTCTTAAGGCAAAGTGTAAAAAGCCAGTATTCTCTGAATAAGTGAAGCCTCGTTATTCAAATTAAATCAAATTTGGTTCCCAAGTTACACAGTAAATTTTACAAAGTTTCAGGGCCTAAGACAGGAAGTTTTTAAAAATGCCCTCTTAATGAAGGGCCCCAAATCGGTTTCATAGAAGTTTGCTCATGTATTTGAATAGATTTACCTGACGGCCGCTATTGAGATCTTAGGATGGCACTAGAAGGCAAAACTTAAGTCAACTGTCAAAGCACCCAACTTCTTTATCCTTTCCAAGTTAAAAAAAAAAAAAAAAATCAAGTTCTCTGGTGCTTTTCATTAATCTCACTCGAAGAAATTCTCCATATCCTCCGAATGCCCGAGATTTTGACAAGCTTTGTGTATTTTTGCATCTTCATGAATACCCAAGACTTGCAACCACGCTTTACCACACGCTTTTTAAGCCCGGAAGCGGTCTTATTCCCGCAATCTAATGAAACCACTACCGAACTCAACATTTGGGTAAGTGGAGGCAAAGTCAAAGTGTACCAACATAAGCTGTGGCTCACAGAAGTAGAATGCCTCAAAACAAAGGAAATAACGGCGCCATACATGGTTGCCCGTCAGTTTCTTCTACACAGTCCCCTAAAAAATAAATATCTGCTCCATAAAACAAGAAAAGCTCTGTAGCCTCAGGGTGTCGTCCATCGGATACCGATAACGATTGTTTCCTTTGAAAGAAAGCACTTTCGATATCGGAAAAAAGCACTCCCTTTAAGACAAACAAAAAGCCCGCGCGAAACCCCCTCTAACGGGCCCAGAACTGGTCTACCTCGGATTAGTTTCCCCACCGTAAAAGAGGCCCAAGAACACCCCAGACTCCGTCTTTTCGGGGTCCACAAAACGATTCTAAAGCTAAACGATGGGCCAACCCTCCCAGAGAACGCTGCCTTCCTCCCCCCGCTCGGTCTGTGAGGCGCGGGCCCGCCTTGACGCGCGGCTGCTCCGCCATTTTGTGCCTCTGGCAGCGCGCCCGGCCAGCCGGCCCAAGATGGCGGCAGCGAGGCTTCGCAGGAGAGCAACGGCGAAATGAGATACCGCTCCCCTCCCCCAACACCAAGGGGACGCAGCGGCCATTTTTAATCTTTCTCCCCTCTTCTAACGGAAAAAAACCGTCGTCTCGACTTGCGGGCCACACAAACCCGCCAGTGGCCTACTTCGTGACTAACGACACTCTTCGCAAGGGCTTTTAAAACCCCACTCCTGTGCTTCCAAGACTCAGACTTCGGAGTCTAAATCGCCCGTCTCCGGAGCCGAGGCCGACGGGCCTGGGAAGAGATGCAAGCTGGAACCACACTGCCGCCCCCTGCACCACCTCTACGTACCCGCTCGCCGTAGTTCTGCTCGCCGCTGTCGCTCATGACTCCTAGCTGCTGTCGCCGCTCGACGGGCTTCAATCGAAGCTGCCAACCTCTGGCGCCTTCTGTATAGAGGCTCCGCCGCAGCCTCACAGAACGCACGGGCTCCCGAGCCGCCGAGTACCGAAGCGCTCTGCACCGCCTCCGCACGGGCTCTAAGTCTGCCGGACGTGACGCGGCGCTCCTTAAGCCGGCCCCTCCCCTTTCAGAACGCGCGCTTTCTTGGCCCCGCCCCTCGGCGCTCGGTCTTCCCTTTCTAGCGGCGGCGCGTCCGGAACCGGACGTGACGTAAGCCTCGCAGCCCGCCCAGCCCCTCCCACCATCTCTGGGTCTCAGCGAGGCGGGAAAGTAAGCGTGCTGGACGGCCTGCGCCTGCGGTTGGTGGTCGCCGAGGGGCGCGGTGATGTCACCGGCCACGCCCTCATCTCTTCTGGAACTTTCCAGGGAAAGCGTCGTGGCGGTGGGAAGGAGGAGATGCCCTTTTCTCCCATCCTTGATTCCTTTCTTCTGATTTATTAGTTTTTGTGCCGCCTTTTGGTTGGAGAGACCCCATGTCCTTATACTGCGACCCATGGTTTACCGCCTTGCATTTATTTAGCTTCAGTTGTGATGCATCCTTCCTGAAAAAAACCTTCATTTGAGCACCTATTAAATGCTGAAGCACTCTCAGATCTCCAGGTGCTGACATCAGACGCAATCTCTATTCTGAAAGAAGTTAGTGGTCCAGAAAGGAAGAACCGTTAAGCACGGGTGCCAGAGGTGCCTACTGCAATGATGTCACTGGAGGGAAAATTAATTCTTTTTTTTTTTTTTTTTAAGATTTTATTTATTTGTTAGAGACAGAGAGAGAGAGGGGGAGAGGCAGGCTCCATATAGGGAGCCCGACGTGGGACTCGACCCCGGGTCTCCAGGATCAGGTCCTGGGTTGAAGGCGGTGCTAAACCCCTGGGCCACCCGGGCTGCTCCTCTCTTACCCAATGGCGTGATAGACAGTTCTTGAACAGCCAGCCTCGGTTTCAACTGCTCTTGTCGGCTTATACTTTTTTTTTTTTTTGATAAATACAGTACTGTCCAGACCTTATCCTATGCACCCATCACCCATTAAAAAGGAAGTATGATACCTGGCAGGTTTGGTACTTTGGGTACCTGTAAAGGGCCATTTGATTTTTTTAAGCAGCTTTATTAAGATGATTACATACCATGCCATGCTCCCATTTAAAGTGACTAATTTAGGGACATCTGACTGGCTCAGTGTTAAGCATCTGCCTTTGGCTCAGGCCATGATCCCAGGGTCCTGGGATCCAGCCCACCATGGGGCTCCCTGCTCAGTGGGGAGTCTGCTTCTCCCTCTCTCTCTGCTCTTTACTCCACACCTCCCCCCTCCTGCCCCGTGCTCTCTCTCTCAAATAAATACATCTTAAAAAAAATAAAGTGAATAATTCAAATGGTTTTTATTGTACATAGAGGACTGTGCAGGCATCACAGCAATTTTAGAACCGTTTCATCACCCCTAAGAAGAAACCTATACTCATTCATAGTCATTGTACATCTCCCTCTCCACCCTCCTGCAACCCTGCCAGCTCTAAGGAATCTGAAGTTTACTTTGTCTCTATAGTTTTTATTCTGAACATTTCATATGAACAGAATCGTTTAATATGAAGTTCCTTGTGATTAGCTTCTTAATGTAATGTTTTTAAGGCTTGTGCATGCTGTAGCATGTATCAGTATTTCATTCTTTTTCATTAGTGAATAATATTATATAGATATATTCACATTTTATTTATTCATTCATTGGTTGATAGACTTTTGTACCCAAAAGTGCACTTTCCATTTTTTAACCATTATGAGTAATCACAGCAGCTATGATGTTTTGTCGAACACACATTTTCAATTATTTTGGGAATATACCTAGGGCTGGAATTGCTGAGTTGTATCATAATTCTATGTTTAACATTTTGAGGAGATTTTAATTCTAGCCACCGCGGCATCTGGGTGGCTAAGTGGTTGATCATCTATCTTCAGCTTAGGTCATGATCCTGGGGTCCTGGGATCAAGGGTCCTGGGATCAATCCCCAGGGGGTTAGCCTGCTTCTCCATCTGCCTATGTCTCTGCCTCTCTCTGTGTCTTTCATGAATAAGTAAATTTTTTAAATCTTAAAAAATAATAATAATTCTAGACACTCTAACAAGTGTGAAATGGTATCTCATTGTGGGTTTGATTTGTATTTCCCTAATAATGATGTTGAACATCTTTTCATGTGTTTATTGATCATGTGTAGATCTTCCCTGGAGAAATGTCTATTCACATACCTTGCCCATTTTTTAGTTGAGTTATCAGTCTTTTTATTATTGAGTCGTAAGAATTGGCAATTTGAGTCTTACTTGGTACAGCATCAGTATTTAAGGCACCTTTGACCCAGAGGTTTGGTGATGACTCAAGGTGACAATTGTCCTTTTTTTTTAACATACTCTCCAGAGCCATCCTCCACTGCTTTCATGGTTTTAATTTTTTTTTAATTTTTATTTATTTATGATAGTCACAGAGAGAGAGAGGGGGGCAGAGATACAGGCGGAGGGAGAAGCAGGCTCCATGCACTGGGAGCCTGACGTGGGATTCGATCCCGGGTCTCCAGGATCGCGCCCTGGGCCAAAGGCAGGCGCCAAACCGCTGCGCCACCCAGGGATCCCGCTTTCATGGTTTTAATCAGCGACTTACATGCTGCTGGCTTCAGCTTTATATTTACACATCTGAACACCCTCCTCAGTTTTGTGCTTAAATTCCAATTGCCTGCCTGAATTTTTACCTGGATACTTCAGAGGCTTATAAAAATTAACATGTCCAAAAATTAAAATAATCATTTTAATAATCTCTTCCTTGGCTATCTTTTTTTTTTCTTTTTTTTTTCTCTTTTTCTTTTCCCTTGGCTATCTAAATGTCTCTGCTAAAACTTCTCTTCTCCCCTCCTTATTTAGTTAGTTAACATATCTCATCAATTCTTTCTGTATAATAAAAATTTTTTCTTTCCTTTTCCATGCCCCTTACCTATATCAGGGCCTCATCAGATCAATTATCTAAAGAATTTCCAATTATCTTAAAAATTGAATTAGTGTTTGTGGAGTTTTTACAGCTTTAAGCACTTTATTTCAAATTCTAATAAGAAAAAATAGTGATAAAACTCTTCAAACCATTACCTTGGACCTGGAGTTATAGTTTATAAAGATGAAATTCTAGTACACTTTCCCCCAATAATTGTTTTGAATTTTGCAATGATCCCTGGTGTTTTTATGCTCTTATTAATTTCTAGTTATTTTATTGGCCAAGATGTACCAGTTTTGAACTTCCTGGTAGCCTCCCTGAGAAGAAGAAATTAAATTTCTTTCCTCCTTTTTAACACCTAGATGCTTGTCAATGTGATGTAATTTAAAAATTAGATCGGAAAAAAAAAATTAGATCGGGAACAAACTGATAGGTGTTCATTGTACAATTCTCTCCACTATGTTTGAACATTTTCATAATATAATGTTGAGGGAAAAAGACATAAGTCACGTCATGGTACCACATGCTCTGAAATGATCAATGGCTTCTCATAACTTTTAGGATAAAATTCAAAAAACCTTAACACAAGCTCTAATTCTCTGCATGATCTGTTCCTTATCTGCTACTCTCCCACTCATTTGCCATGTTATAGGCACACAGTTTCTCGCACTCCTTGTATCCTCAATCTTACACTTTTGAATAAGCTGTTCCCTCTTCCTGGGATATTCAACAACCACCCTTTCTCCCAACACACACCTATACTTGGGCTGCTACTCAGATCTCAAGCCTCACCTTGCTTCCTGGTTTAGATTAAATCTCTTGTTTACATGCTTTTATAAGCACCCCTCATATTATTTATAACAGTTGTAGTTAAACAATAATTTTATAATTATTTCTGTGATTTTGGCTTTTATGTCTCTCTTCCTCACAAGATTCCTTGAGGACAGGGCCCATGCCTATCTTATCCACTGGTTTATACCTAGTACCAATACCTGGCATGTAGTAAGCCTTTAGTTACACTTGTTGAGTGAATGAAAGCAAAGTATGAATTTAGAAATGATTGAATAGGCAACAGGTACTTTTTTAGGTTCCTGAGCAGGAGACTGACTAGCTGAAAGCAGGGAAGGTTGTCCTGGAACGGACAAAGACACGGAGGTCAGTCTGGAGAGCTTATGTGTCACTCATGTCTATATCTCCAACACACAAGGCCAGGCTGTTGAATGAGAGACTGTGTGGGATGTGGTTCCTGTGCTGTGGCGACAAGGTGGAAAGGACTGGCAGCAGGAATGGAGAGGAAAGAGTGAGTGGGTAGACTCTGAGAGGCTGGCCTCACTGATCTTGATGATGGGAATATATGGATAAAAGGTGAAGACATAGGGAAAAATGACCATAAATACTTTGTCTTGGTAGGGGAGGTATATGCAAAAGGAAATAAGGTGCCTGCCTAGGAGTACTCTCTTAACTGAGACTTACTCCCACAGTTTACAGAAAAGCCATAGCTGCCCCCAAATTTGACTATTGTTTCTACTTATAGAGACTAGACCCTTGTTCAATTTCTGTCCTTTCTACGAATTCAGGAGCTCATTCTTTCTTTGATTTATGGTTTTGCTCTTGTCCATTTATTCAATAAACTGGAGAAGAAAGCAAGAGGCAGATCACAGAAGACCATATATACCTTTTTAAGGAGTTTTAGATTTTTTTTAGTAGGGAATAGGGATGTGCTGAGGGGTTAAAAAGGTAAGTTATATTGTCAAGTTTAAGTTGTAGAAAAGTGGTGGAGTGGTGTGGCCAAGGAAGACTGGAGTCTAGGGGCAGATGAGGAACAAGAGAGCTGCAGTCCACTGTGCAGGGCATGCCCAACAAGGGTCCAGGAGGGTTGATACCCAGGCTTTGTACACTCAAAGGAAGGCCCTTCTTCTGCAAATTTATACAATGTTATCATTTGGGCCAGTAGCAGCCAAGCCAGGCGATCAGTTCCTCTTTAAATGTTCCAGACAAGGAATAAAGAGACTGAGCAAGTAAGTCTGAACCACAGCAGTTGCAATGGCGTTAGAGAATGAATGGATCTGACTTCCGGTGCTCATTGCTCCAAATTCATCTTTTTTGCCTGCTCTGTGAAAATAGATATGGTCCTTAAAAAAAAAAAAAAAACTATCTATCTATCCATCTATCTATGCTTTTTTGCCAGTTGGCACTAAAGCTTTGTCAGTACAGGGCATTGTGCAGGCATTACAAGGAGAAAAGTTCCAGAGTGTTCCACAGACTCCTGCAGCACATGAAGCTTCCCCAGTGACCAGCTCCAACAGAGATTATAGCTCTCTTCAGCTCTGAGCTTCTGCAATGTGTTGGCAGCATCTCCAGATCCCAGCCCCTGCAGTGCATGGCTACCAGCAGCTCCTAGCAGCCAGCAGCTTCTTCTAGAGCACCCACCCCCAACTCCAGCCAGGCTTTGTAGCAGGGGCCTCTGGCTCCTGCAGCACTTGCAGCTTTTTTTTTTTAAGATTTTATTTATTTATTCATGAGAGACACACAGAGAGAGGCAGAGACACAGGCAGAGGGAGAAGCAGGCTCCATGCAGGGAGCCTGATGTGGGACTTGGTCCCGGGACCTCAGGATCATGCCCTGGGCTGAAGGCAGCACTAAACCGCTGAGCCACCGGGGCTACCCGTATTTGCAGCTTTTGCAGTGCTCTGCTCCTACAGTGCACAGTACCCAGCAACACCCAGCAGCATCTAGCAGCTGGTGGCTTTCCCTGGTACCACATCAGGTGGTTTTGTAGGTGAGACACTGCTCCATGAACAGCTTACCTTAGCATCCTAGAAGGAAAATTTCCAAAAAATTCTAGAGGGTAAATTTCTATTCAGTTCTGCCAGGATGGCACCTTAGCAACTTCTCTGCAATCCAGTGAGCCACAACTATGCTCTCTATGAAAAGGGCTGGACCTCAGCTCTTGAGGAGAGGGAGGTCTTTTCTGGGGACTCTGAGGTAGACCTAGAGGTAGGGCTTCTCCTTATATTTGCTATTCCTATTTCTTCAAAGATCCTTCTGTTTTTTACTAGTTTTTTTACTAGTAAAAAACTAGTTAGTTTCTCATTGCCCCAGCCCCAGTTATAATTAACAATTCTTTATATTAAAAGTTCAAGGCCAGGGGTACCTGGGTGGCTCAGTTGGTTTAGTGTCTGGTTCGTCTGGTTTGGCTTAGGTCATGATGTCAGGGTCCTGGGATCAAGTGCAGCATTAGGCTCCCTGCTCGGCAGCAAGCCTGCCTCTGCCTCTTCCTCTCCCTCTGTGATCTCTCTGGCTCTCATGCTCTCTCAAATAAATAAATAACATCTTAAAAAAAAAGTTTGAGGTCAGAGTGAAGTGATACCAGGAGAAAGCCTGGCTTTGCAGATGGAGGAAGGGGCTATGAGCCAAGGAATGTGGTTGGCCTCTAGAAAGAACTGGCCTCTAGAGAAGAATCTTCTGGAACAAACAGGAAGACCAAACAGGAAGTTGCTGCTGGGGAATTTGTGCTGGGTAGAATGGTGTGAGCAGGTTCGCTGCTTTCCTTCCTCAAATCCCGTGGTTCCAGGGCTCGGCATGACTCAGGGGTGCAAACTCTGGAGGGTCTGACCTGGAATGTGACTCAGAAACTCTGACCGGTCTCCCTTGCTCATATCTGAAACTGGAAGTTTGCAAAACCTAAAAGCTCTTATCAGAAGAGATAAATTCCCTTTAAGGAAGAAAAACACAATGGAAAATTCCATGGGAAATACTTGGAATTGCCTTATTCTTGTGTCAGCAAAAAGGAGGTCAGATGTGGCCGGTTGGATCCATGGTAGTACAGCTGGATGAAGCCTGTCTTTCTAGGAAGTGAACACCTAGAGGGTACCTCCTGTTATTAAAAGTTGTTTGAGAACCACACACAAACAAAAAAGTTCTGTATTCATGTTACCATGTGCAGTGTGCTTACCTCTCCTGATTGAACCCTGATTCAGCATTGCTCCCAGGAATGGTCCTCTAAAATTCTGCTGGGGTGTGGAAATGAAGGCAAGAGTAAAGCCAACTTCTAGGTTTAGCTTGGGTGACAAGATAAAGGAAAATGGTGCCATTAACCAGGATGGAAAATAAGGGCAAGTGGACAGAATGATGAGTTCAGTTTGGGATATATCAAAATGAGGTTTTGCTTGGACATCCAAACAAAGATGTCCAGTTAGTAATGGTTATAGCAATCTGGGACTCAGGGGAGATCTGAGTAGAATGTACAGAACTGGAATTACCAGTATAGAGATGGTAAAGGAAACTTTTCATTGAATAAGCAGTATCCTTAAAGGAGTGATGTGGAGGTGGCTTCAGAGAATAATAGTAGATCAAGTGACTCAACACCTGCCCGTTGCTTGAAAACATGAATGTGGAAGTCAAAACTTAGAGACTTAGTTAAGGCAGGTTTTCATGAGCCAGCTTAGAGCTGAGAAGAAATTAAGGAAACATTTAATTAGTATGATGACTATGGTTGCATAGTATAAATAATCATGAAATGACCAATCTGCTTTGGAGTGTTCTGAGCATTAAGGAAAAACTCAGCTTAAAAAAATAAAATAGAGACCTTCTCTAGAGACAGAAATCTGGGAAAGAGATAAAGGTAGCAAAAAACTAGAATACCAAAATAACAACATTTAGAGCTCAGACATTTAACCTACAAAGTGTCTCAAAACAACAACAACAACAAAGTGTCTCAGAATTCTTACTATATAAATAATATAGGCAGAGGATAAAAAAAAAACCCCTCCAATAATAATGTAATGTAAAAAGGGAAAGTTCTCTTTTCCATTCCTCTTTCTTTACCAGTTTCATTACTCAGTTTCCCCAGTTAAAATTTAGTGTAAAAACACTAAATTTAGATGTTTGATAGATAAAAGAAATTTCTTTTTCACAAAACACACGGAATCATGCTATACATATTGTTTTATTTATTTTTTGTTTTTTATTTTTTAAAGATTTTATGTATTTATTCATGAGAGACACACAGAGAGAGAGAGAGAGAGGCAGAGACACAGGCAAAGGGAGAAGCAGGCTCCATGCAGGGAGCCCAACGTGGGACTCAATCCCGGGTCCCCAGGATCACACCCTGGGCTGAAGGCGGCACCAAACCGCTGAGCCACCGGGGCTGCCCACATATTCTTTTAACATGCTATTCTGTAACGTGCTTTTTTCACTTAGTAACCTAAAATACACTGAATATTTTTCCATATCAGTACACATAGATTTAGCTTATATTTTAAAAACAGCTCATGGTATACCATTGTAAATATGTATCATGATCTTTTATACCAAGCTCTTTTTATGAAGATGCTCTATTTCAAGAGCAAGAAAGCAGTGTTCCTTGGAGGGAATCACAAAGGCACTGAGATGACAGTGTTTGGCAGGTTCCAGGAGCCTAGAGACCAGACCACAGGATGCCTGTGAGCACAGCTAAGTACTTAGGAGGCTTGTGGTGCCGAGGGCAGATCTAGACCACGTGAGGTGGAAACCTGCCTCCCTGTGACTTGTTGGCAATTGGAATATTTTAATTGGATTCCTTTCTCTAACTATAAAAGTGCTGTTATATCTTGCATGCATACTGCTGGCTGTGTAATATTATACCATTTGGCTGTACATAATTTATTTAACAATTTTCTATGCTTTGTTTTGATTAATGTTTAATTTTCCCAAAACTGTAAGCTTCAAGAGGACAGGAATATTTTGCTCATCACCGAATCCCTACTCAGTAAATAGTAGTGGAATGAATGGAGGACAAATGATTGGAAATTGGAGACAGAAGGACTGATTGGTTAGGCTGGGTCACGTGCCTACCCGTATCCTGGGACACAGCTCTCTTACTGGCAAAAGAAGTGGCACAAATATGGTCAATGGGAAATCACTGTGAGCTGGGTAGCTATCTCAATGTATTGACCACAAGAAATTATACATTTTCATGTAATCAGAGCTACGTATTTTCTTTGTTAGGAATTTTTAAATTCTATTTAGCTAAGAACGTCCTTTCTCATCCTGACATAAAATAAATGTACCCCTTGCATTTTCCTCTAGGTTTTTCTTTTTGTGGTTTTTTAAAAAACATTTCACAGCAGTTGCAGTTTTTGTTATGACAACATAGGAGGAAATAAAAGAGAGTTCAGCATGCAGAAAAATTTTCTGAACCAGACAGAAGTGAGAGAGAAGGTTAAAAATCTGTCTTCGGATATTTGTCTTATCAGACAAATCTGCTAGGAGAGATTTTCTTTTGCTGATTTGCTATGGGAAAATGAATGTCTTAATGTTAGTAATGCCCTCACCAGAATGTTTATAGGACCAATACCATTAAAACTGAGTGGGTAGTTTTGTGTGTGTGTTTTAATTAACACTAGTCTTCCCAGACTAGGGGTCTGATTCAGACTGCATGGCTTGTTTCTCAGCATCTGATGGATGCTGTAGCTCTTGTATGTGACATCTTCCCTTTAAAGTCTTAAACTGGCTACCAGTGTACTGAGAAATTTTACTTATGAAGTCTTTCCTTGATCATAAGTAACAAAGATACTCCATACTTCGTTCTATTTACTGTTTTCATCTATCACATTTAGGTTAAATTCCAAGTACAGTCTACTTTTGTGTGTGGTGTGGGACACAGATCGTTTTATTTTTTCCCATATAGGTATCTCCAGCTTCCTCAACACTGAGTATTTAATAACTTGTCCTTTCCTTTTTTTTTTAATTTTTTTTTTTAAATTTATTTATGATAGTCAGAGAGAGAGAGAGAGAGAGAGGCAGAGACACAGGAGGAGGGAGAAGCAGGCTCCATGCACCAGGGACCCGACGTGGGATTCGATCCCGGGTCTCCAGGATCGCGCCCTGGGCCAAAGGCAGGCGCCAAACCGCTGCGCCACCCAGGGATCCCTAACTTGTCCTTTCCTATGTGGTGCTGCTTTTCTTGTAAATTACCTTCCCATTTGTATAGAGGTTTATCTTGAAGCTTCATTGTCCCCCACACAGGGTAAGCTGTGTTGGTGGCTCTAAGAAGTGGTGACTACACTCAGGGGCAGCAGCCCTGGTATCTTTGCCAGACCAGTTCTATAGCATCATTTAGAGGCATGTCCTGATCATTCAGTCTCTGAGATTTGCTCTCAGAATTTCTAAAGATTCTAAAATGGACTGATAACTATTGAATAATTCTCATGATCAGTGTCTATTTGCAAATGAGAGTCCTGACTAGTAAAATCTTGAATATACTAATACGATTTTATTATATTTTATTCACCTTTATTTTTGTTCATCTTTATTTTACTCCTCAATAGCTACCCAACTGTATGTAAAGAATGATCTCAACTATTAAAAGACAAAATGAATTTCAAAAATGGGATCAAACATGTTAAATGTGATTCCCTCAAGGAAGGTAGTGATATGAGGAAAATGATCCTAATTTACACTTACTAGAATTTTCTAAATCCTCTTCAGGGGAATGCATTATTTGATAAGAAAAATCCATTCAAATCTGAGAAACAAAAACACAAGCAAAGAACTTCATTTAAAATTTTTTAATGCTTAAAGCAGTCACAGGCCTGTAAAGCTTTATCATTTTAACAGGAGTATCTCTCTTATCAAGTTCTTCAATCCTAATTCCTATCTAAACTAGAATATGAGGGGATCCCTGGGTGGCGCAGCGGTTTGGCGCCTGCCTTTGGCCCAGGGCGCGATCCTGGAGACCCTGGATCGAATCCCACGTCGGGCTCCGGGTGCATGGAGCCTGCTTCTCCCTCTGCCTGTGTCTCTGCCTCTCTCTCTCTGTATGACTATCATAAATAAATAATAAAATAAAAAAAATTAAAAAAAAATAAACTAGAATATGAGGTCTTTAATAAGTCCTTCCTGTGGGACCCAGGAAATTGAACAAAATCCCCTACCCCTGGACAAGCAGAGCAGGACTGACTCTATTTTGGGCTGCACCCGCCTTGTGCTGACCTGCTTATTACTTAGGGCTCTGCCCCGCCCTAATCAAAGACCAGGACACACCCTAACCGGAAATCTGGCCTAGCGGACCAGCATGACTGTGCAACTTTCTGCGTATCCCATTGGCCACTGGCCCCTATAAAGTTGCTGAGCCTCTTAGTCTCGGGGTCCAGGTCCCTGCGCCGCTGCATGGGGTATGCTCAGGCCCAGGCTCGAGCTCGTAAATAAACCCTCGTGCGATTGCATCGGTGTCGGCTCCGGCTCCTTGGCGGTTTCTCGGATTCGCGATCTTGGGCACAACATTCCGATTTTCCCCCTTTACTCAGCTTCTCCCCAAGTGATGTGCTTTTTCCCCTTTTAGAACACCAATAATTTAGCATAAGTTTACTATAATATTGAGAAATTATTGAACGGTTATCATGTCCTTTTTCTAAAGAAAGGGAGGCAGTGTGTTTGTTGAAGACAGCATGGGCTTTGCAGCCAGACCGAAAAAAACTGAATTCTCATCCTGACTCTGCCACTTCCTAGTTCTGGGGACTTAGATGTAACTCACTTTCCTTATCTGAAAAGCCAACGCAGTAATACCTAAATCACAGGGTTGTAAGGAGTAGATATATCCTTAATACTTAACATAGCAACTGGGACGGAGTAGGGCACACAATGTTTCAACGAGCTGACTCGTGGATACTTTTTTTTTTTTTAAGATTATTTATTTATTCATAGAGATGCAGAGAGAGAGAGAGAGGCAGAGACACAGGCAGAGGGAGAAGCAGGCTGCATGCAAAGAGCCCGACATGGGACTCGATCCAGGGTCCCCAGGATCACACCCTGGGCTGCAGGCAGCGCTAAACTGCTGCACCACCAGGGCTGCCCTTGTGGGTGGATACTTACCCAAGTTAGGCTAATCAAATTCTCTCCCCTGAGAATTTGTCCCCATTCTGAGGAGAGAGCACATACACACACACACACACTCTTGTTACTGCTCTGGGAAATGCAGGTACACCAAGGCTTCGTCTCCTCCAAAGAGAACCAGCAGGATGAAGGATCCTGGGTCAGGCTCCTACAGAGAGGGAATCCTCTAGTTTAAAAGAATATTACACAAATGTGTGTTTTGCCAGACAGCAGTGGCTCTCTTGGGTAAAATCGAAGAATTTAAGATGCTCAGGAATCCTGTACGTGCTAAGGAGACTTAGCCTTCACCTGCTTCACCCTAATCCTGGCCTTGCTGGATCCTGCGCTTACTGAACATTTTGAAATTTTTTCACCTTAGATTTTGGTGATTGCATTAAAATATTTATCTTCATCATGGAGTTTTTGGCGATCCCTTAAATCGCATACTGAGGCAAGTGCCTCATTTGCTTCACCCTAGTCAAGACAACCTCTCCGGATCCCCCAAGCTCCACTAACCACTAAGTCTTTTGTTTGGATTGGAATGTGCTTTATGCCTCCCCCACCTCCAGGCAGATTTATTTCTATATTTCCCTTTTTGATAAGCTAATTGCTGCTGTTTGAGCACATATCAGTTTAGTGCAGTGAAGAAGATGGATGACAATATGGGGTAAGAGGCTGGTTGCGGTGAGGAAACTAGCCTGATAGTGAGCAGCGGGTTGAGAAATAATAGCAGTTAATTTCTTTAGACTGTACCGCATAGATTAAGTGGTTTAATTTCATTTGATCCTCACTATATTGATATGCGGTAGATACTACTACAACCTCCATTTTATAAATGAGGAAATCGAAGCTTAGGGGAATTGTAAAACTTGTCTAATGTCACACAGCTAATAAGGGGTAGAGCTGGGAGTTAAACCCAGGACGGTGACACTCCACAGCTTTAGTCATGTTATGCAGCCTTCTAGCTGAGAGTTGACTGGGTTGAGTTAATGACACTTGGAAGTAAGAGGCAAACGCACGCAAGGCTGTGTACAGCTGAACATTAGCAGCAGAGAATCCTACCCCTTCTCTTCTCTGAGTGGACCCAAAACACAGACTGCTTTCATCAAGGGAACCCTAAATAAATGCTTGGCCATCAGCTCAGGATGCTTTCAAACAACAAAGAAAAAGGCATGCACCATTTTCTGTTTTCTGTGAGCACATAGTCTTCTTAATGGATCACTACTTGCCCTGGTGGGGATTAGCTTAATTAAAAAGTAGTAGGTTTGTGTTCTGGGTTGTTGGCAACTTTTGGCTATCATAAACAGTGCTGCCATGTCCTCATAGACCTTTAGTTTTTTTTTTTTTAAGATTTTATTTTTTATTTATTCACAAGAGACACATAGAGGCAGAGACATAGGTAGAGGCAGTTCTGTGGGCCCAGGACCCCGGCCGGGGTCACGACTTGAGCCAAAGGCAGACAGACGCTCAACCACTGAGCCACCCAGGTACGCCTTTTAGTTTTATTCCAGTCACCTCTTAGAATGTGTGTGTCATAGTACTATGCTGTAAGAAAAGTGTGAGTGCGATATCTTCCTATTATTCCCAGTCCTTGGGCTCTACCTCCAACATATTGCACATAAGAGCCTTCAATAGTCTTAGACTATGTGTGGGTGAATGGGTGTGTGTGTGTGTGTGTATGTATACAATTATTTTTCTTTACAACCTTGAATCCCACCCTGTATG